>NC_090355.1:17729482-20568232 GCF_035084215.1 Heptranchias perlo | reverse complement strand
CTGAAAGAAAAATTCAGCTATTCTAGTGAGCACCTTAAAGGTTTTTGAATTTTAGCTGCAACTTTCATATGCCTAGACTGACCTATAAATAGAAAGCAAAAAACTACAAATGCTGGATATCAGAAAGAAAAACAAAAGATGTTGGAAATCTCAGCAGGTCAGTCAATATCTGTGGGGAGAACAGACAAGTGAACACTTCAGGTGCAACCTGTCATCAGAACTGACAAGACTGAGGCATTTCATTTTAATTATATGCCTAATTATCTCTGGGATGTGCAGATACCATCTCAACATTTAAGAAAAGGTTAGATAAGTGATTGAAGGAAAGAAGAATAATGCGATATGGGAACATGGCAGGTCCCTGGGATTAGGACTACTGCTCAATGTGGAGCATAAACACCACAACGGACTGGTTGGACCAAAGGCCTGTTTCCATGTTGTAATTCTATGCAGATTGATTATTTCCTTATAAAACACCATTCAATTCACTGTGAACAGTGCCGTGAGAGATCATCTTGTATTTTTTTAAAAACCTTTAGGATTTTGATATGAAAATACTCAACCAATTCCTTAAAAAGAATTTGTTTGTTTGCCAATTTTCTTCCCTTGTTGCAGTATGGCTGCTCAGGCACTGGGCACGCTCCAGTACTTCACTCAGTTGGTCACTATTTATTTGTGAGCTTGAACAGTGAGCTTTACCACGCTTTTCAAGTGCTGGCTGTATAGCTTAGTCTATTCCAGCTCATGGCCAATGCCCAGAATTAGATCACTGGATAATGATCAGCAGCAGGAACCCTGGTTGATTTTTCTCCCCTCTGTCCCAAGGCACTAAGGTCAATTGTAGAGACCAGTTGCTATCAGCCAACTCAGCACAGAGCAGGGATTGAATTTTGGAACTTCTATTCCTAGGTGGATAACTGGGGCTTGAGGGAATCCCTTAACATATTTAAACAAATGGACACCAGCTACTGTTCTGCAGTAATATCCAAATGATTGGTTTCATGTATCTTTCTTAAATATCATTAAAAACCCAATATGTTTTCTTCTACCAGCCTATTTCCTTCTAACCTGTAAAACAATGTTACATAATTGGTTATTAGCAGCTACTTTTACCACCTCCCTTTATTATTGAGTTGTGTAAGGATTTAAATGCTTTCTTGGGTCATGGTAAAATACAGAGTAACAGTACATGCTGCTTTGTAAGTTACACAGTACTTCTAGATGCATAAATTGAGGTCCTATGCAACTGTACATTTTTTCATGCTTGGGTGGAATTTCTAGTTGGCAAGGTCAGGGTTATTCCTCGTCAGGAGGCTCAAGTGACACGGTGAGGGGCGACCTTGTTGGGTACCAGATTTCACTCCTCTTGGTGTCTGGTGGCGATCAGGTAGGCAATGCAGGTCTGTCCATTCTGGTGTCATGCTAGGGCAGGCTTAAAGTGCAACTTAAGCAAACTTCTTGGGGGGCAGTTTTACTGCTACTTTTGTGTCACTGTGAAGCAGTTCACCATATACGAACATACGAATTAAGAGCAGGAGAAGGCCATTCGGCCCCTCGAGCCTGCTCTGCCATTTGATAGGATCGTGGTTGATCTGATTGTGACCTCAACACTACTTCCCCGTCTACCTACTATAACCTTTGACTCCCTTGTTAATCAGGAATCTATCTAACTCAGCCTTAAAAATATTCAGTGACCCTGCCTTCAACGTGCTCTGGGGAAGGGGGTTCCACAGAGTCATGACCCTCTGAGAGAAAAAAAATTCTCCTCATCTTCATCTTAAATGGGAGACGCCTTATTTTTAAACTGAGTCCCCTAGCTCTAGTTTCTTCCACAAGGGGAAACATCCTCTCAGCATCTACCCCTTCAAGTCCCCTATGTAATAGATTCTCATCTGCTACTATACTGAAGTATAGTTGTCTTATATCTTGGCCCCAGGGCAGTTGCATTTAGTGTATTGAGAAAGTCCAATTTATGGATTTAAATATGGTTTCAAAGTGAAATTAAAAACTCTTAGATGAATACATCTTGAGTTTAGTATTTATAAACTTTTATGATTCTTCAGTAATGTGTGCTTTGTTTCTAATAGGAATGCATTTATTGAAGCTCAACTTACTAAGCAAGGTTTCAAAGTTCTTGAAGCAAGAAAAACCGGTACCACTATTGCTGGGATTGTATACAAGGTATTTTTTAAACTGCTAGAATCAGCTAATATTAAAATTAAATTATTTTTCAATACTACACTGGAATCATGGCTCTCTGAAAAAAAGGCTTTTCAAGCTCAACCCACCGTTTTATTTAACTAAGCTTCTTTGAATGATGTACTTAATCTTGGCATTACAGTACTGGCTATAAACAAACTGCTTGTATTAAACTACAACTTTGTAGAGTGTGCCATTAAAATAAAACTGAGTAACTTTATGATTTACTCTAAAATTGCAGAACTCAGCTGACGCACACAAACTACTTGTGTTCAAAACCAAACAAAAAAAGTGACAGGTACTGGTCAGAAATAATTGGGTCATTCTGCTGATTCTAATCTCTGCTCCCATTATATTATCTGATCTGAGAGAGATTTATGCTGTTACTTCTCTATTAGAAATTTAAACATTAAAGATCATATTCACAGCAGTGACTAACATGAAATCATCAGTAACAGTTTTGAACAGTAGAAAATGCAATGGGGGTAGCCTAGAAATTAACCTATGTGATATTAACATACAAACACTTAATATATTTGTATGAAATTGCTATTTACCAGGCACCAGCAGGTTGACACTTCCCCTTTGACAGCAGACAAAGTATCTTTGTGTTAATGGGTTAAACACTACTGTCACACAACATAATTTTTAAACTATCAATTTAGTTATTTCCATTACTGTTTTCAAAAGTCTAAGTGTTGTGCTTGTCATTAATTTGTTGGGTGAAGAATGCCATTATGAGATATGGCGTGTTTCTGGCAGCCTTAAAAGTGTTTGACCCAGAATTAAGGGCTTAATATTTCTCACCCGACCATATGTGATGATTTATTGATTGAGTTTCGAGTATTTTTTTCTTCTGTTTTTAAACCAGGAAATGTTTTTTTCCCTTCATAAATAATAGGGTAAATTTTGACCCCCAAAAACGAGTGGATTGTGGGGGGCGGGTGGGGAGTAAAAATATTCGGTTTTCAGAGCGGGACAGCATCCCAGCTCCATCGTGCCTGCTTCTGGATCTAACCCAGCAGGTTTGTCTGCATGTGGAGTGCCAGGAAGTCCTGCCCCCACTTAAATCTGGCAGGCCGATACTTAAAAGAGCAATGCACCTCATTGAGATACCTGAGGTACTTAATATTTTGTGTATTGGAATAGTATGAATTTAACCATACCTGTTCGGGTTTCCCATCACTTCCCAGTCACGTCAGGTGAAAGCAGACAGGAAGGGCTGGATCCATGAGGTGAGTGCCTTTATTGCACTGCTTGTGGGCCTGGTGGAGTGGGAGTGCTTCATCCAGGCCCAACGAGCTGACCTGGCCAACAGGACCCCCGCGATCATCTGACCCCCCAACTCTTTCCCTCCCTCCCGGCCGATGATATCTTCCCTCCAACCCCGACCCCAACCGACCTTCTCCCCAGCCGATGATCCCTCCCTCCCTCTGATCCCCAGCTGCGGCCTGCTGCAGTAGACCTTCCTGGCCAACAGCCAGCCAACCTGTCACAAAACCCGGAAGTGAAATTGATGGGCCCCATTAAGGTCCGACCCGTCTGCTTACATTCCGGGTTTTGCACCCGGAAATCTCCTCCTGCACTTCCTCCCCGGCTCTCAGTTAAAATTTACCCCAATGTCTCTTTTACTGTCATGTTTTAATGATCACCTGTGTGCTTAGATGGTGAAGAATGTTTTGATGCCAATCAAATTCATTCAGGGTACAGTGGTGAAAGAGTAATATTGTAGATAAGTATTGTATAAATAATGCTCCCATTTCTTGTGTCAAGAGAAATTCCTGTAAGCTGCAGTGCATTAGCACTGACGGTTTAGCATGAAAGTCTCCCAGAGTAAATGCAATTTAAATTAACATGCTGACCTGGCTATCTTTTACTTACTTTTAGGTGCATAGTGCATAGTTTCAAACCCCTTTTTTTGTAAGAATGTATTTCGGCAATAAAACAATAGCCCAGAATTTCCGGAAGACTTGCGCTATTGTAGTGGCGCATCTACATCATAGGGCCTGTGTTAAAGTGCAAAAGTACCAGGAAATTATGGTTTAAGTTTATGCCATATCGTAATTTCTTGGGACTTTTGTGCTGTTCCACCATTTCCCCTTGTCGAAACAGCAAACAGTTAATTATAATAGCTCTGTCGCCCTTAAAATCAATGGTGATTGCAAATTTGCTGAATGAGCACTACTTTGATCGCTGCTGCCACTTAAACCGTTAAAGAATGGCGCTGGCAGATTCAGTATGTTTGGCAAAAAGGCAGTTTTATGCAGTTATACAAACAATGCATTTTAATCAAACAGTTCATAGTTCCGCTGATTTCTTTCACTCTCTTTGCTCAAAGTCTGTCCAAGTGCAAAACAGATGAGATGAGAAGGATACCTTTAAACTTTTTGGGTTGCTTAACTTTTGTTCAAAGCTTCACTTTAATGTAAGAGACATTTCAAGTTATAAGAGCACTCCCAATAATTTAAATAGTTTGGGCAAGCCTTTTTTTAAAAATCACTTTTTAATAAAATTTCATATCCGGGTGATGGGTCAGCTTAAGGCTCTAACAGTTGCATTTTTTGGCTCCCACTGTGGCATCTTCATTTATTAATAGTGGGGAGACTCTTTTCCCCCTTCCCCTCCCTCTCCCACTCTCCAACATAGGCACAGACCTCTGACACCAAAGTGAATGTGGTGGGGAACGCTGGTCTCCATCTCTCTGAAGATACGTCATTGTGCATAATCTGGTTCGCCGCAATGCTCACCTGCAGCGTATCATTATCGGTTTTCCGGGAAATTTTGATGTGCATTCCGATGACTAGTTTACAGTAGTCTAACTATGGGGTTGGTCATTACTATCACCGTTGCAGGAAATTCCCAGCCAATGACAATTGTCATAATTTTGCTGGTGGTGTCTGTATTACTAATGAAGATCTCAGTTGCATGAAATGTGTAATCTATATATGTTCATGCCAAAATGCTTGTAATTATTGCAAAACTGTTACGGTCATTTAAAGACTTGAATAAGCTAGACAGAAACTTTTCGGTTTCATCTTAAGGAGCATAATCAGGAAAAAAACTTCTTGTAAGCTGCAATGTAGCAGCTCCAGATCCATGACTTGTGACGCCTTTTTATTGTCCGTTGCAATGAGGGTTATTAGTGAGTCCCATTTTTGGTGGGAGTCATAACACAATCTGTTGTTGGACCATCTGGCGCTGGTTAGAATTTAAAATTGGTTATTTTACTACATTCAGATACAGATAAGCAATATAAAAAATGCTGAGTATGTTTTATTCTTTATTTTTGGTAACTAAGTAGTAATTTAAAAGAAATCACAAATTTGCTTTGTGGAAAGTAACTTGATTATAGTCAGCACAAATTATGTCACAGTTAGTAAGAGATTTTTATATATGTTCTTAGAATATCCTGTTCTGTTAAAACAATCTCAATTTTTTAAAAACCTTTTCTTAAGGATGGAGTAATCCTGGGCGCTGATACAAGAGCAACTGAAGGCATGATCGTCGCTGATAAAAACTGCTCCAAGATTCACTACATTGCTCCTAATATTTAGTAAGTAATTTAAAAAAAAATTTTGGTTCATGTGATCCTTCCACTATTGTGTATAAAAGGTCATACACATTTAAAAGTCGAATCAATAATATGACCCTAAGGCTAGAATTTAAGTTGGTTATCACACAGACTGAATTCCCCCCCAAAAAAATGATGTACTCTTCCCAAATTATGGTATCTTTGCAAACTTTAAAACCCTACTTAAAATCAAAAGAAAAAACTTCAAATGCTAGAAATCTGTTGTAAAAGCAGGAAATGCTGGAAATACACAGCAGGTGAGTCAGCTTCTATAAAGAGAAAATAAAGGTTGTGATGTTTTGGCTACATAACCTTTCCTTTGGTTCTGTTGAAGGGTCACGCATCTGAAACGTCTTAACTTTCTTTTCTTTTTACAGATGTTGACTTATCTGTATAATTCCAGCTATTTCTCATGGGTAGTTTCCATTATAGATATGAGTATAGGAAATTATAATCGAAATAAAATAAAGGCAGAATGTATGACTTAAATTGGAACTGAATTACATCTGCAAGTATTAGTGGGTCCAATTATCCCCCAACCTCTAACCCTGCTTCACCTGAAGACTACATTTAGCCGTGACTCCTCATGTGCAACATCATGGGAGATAGGCTGGTAGCACTCTCGTCCCTGACTCAGAAGGTTGGGGGTTCAAGTCCCACTCCAGAGATTTGAGCACATAATCCAGGCTGACACTTCATTGCAGTACTGGGGGGGCTTTGCACTGTCGGAAGTACTGCCTTTTGGATGAGACGTTAAACTGAGCCCCTATCTGCCCTCTCAGGTGGACATAAAAGATCTCATGGCACTATTTGAAGAAGAGCAGGGGAGTTCTCCTCGGTGTCCTCACCAATATTTATCCTGCAATCAACATCATTAAAACAGATTATCTAGTCATTATCTCATTGCAGTTCATGGGATCTTGCTGTGCGCAAATTGGCTACCGCATTTCCTACATTACAACAGTGACTACATTTCAAAAGCACTTCATTGACTGTAAAGCGCTTTGGGACGTCCTGAGGATGTAAAAGGCGTTATATAAATGCGGGTTCTTTCTTTCTTCATGTATAATTAAAAATCCTGTGTGCATGCAGTTCCTCTCCAGTTTCCTGTTGTCATGATTTTTGGTCATGTTTTTATGTCAAAATTCAACATTGAAACTGCCTATGCAAACACTTAGATGGAAGTTCTGTGTGTAAACATGTGCCTGTAACTATGTAGCTACAGGCTCTGGCTAGTAGGTGGCTCTGTGGAATGAGTTTCTGAAGTCTTTCTCACCTGATGCACCATCTTGTAAGTATAAAAAACTTATTCATCAACTGACTGTGGGCAATGCTACAAGCATTTACTAGTAATGCTTAAAATCGTACAATTTTATTTCATTTGAGAATTCTAACTGGCTGAAGTTTCTGTGATTCCCTTTAGTTGCTGTGGTGCTGGTACTGCTGCAGACACAGAGATGACCACTCAACTGATCTCATCCAACCTTGAGCTACATGCTTTGTCCACCGGGCGCCTTCCACATGTAGCTACTGCAAATCGCATGCTGAAGCAAATGCTTTTCAGGTAACTAGACTGTGGTGCAATTGCACATAATGTTTAAATTGCACAATATTTTTCCAATTTAGAATTCAGACTTCTAACTGGCTGAGGGTTTCTGTAATTCTGTTGGGGTTTATGTTGCATTCACCTTATAGTGCTGCTGCTAATTGGCAGTGTGTTAAGTATGTGAGCTGCTGCCTCTGGAGGCCTCAACATCTCGTTAGAGGTGGTTTTCATGGTACTTACAGAAGTGGCTACCCTGGCAGTAATACAGATGTTGCTGCTGGAGGCAGACTTAGTCGTGTTGTCTGTTTGCCATTGGACTGAGTGTCTCTGACTGCCCGTGTAGGCCAGGATATGGTTTTGTGATCATTAGCCTATACATGTTGTGAACCATGATAAAATGCTATGGAATCCACTGTGCATTAAAAATGAGATGGTTTACACAGCAGCAGTATCCTGAGGCAATATTGCAGGATTGTTTCTTGAAATTGTTCTGCAATACAAAGATGCCACTAAACAAGTATTGGTTTTGGAATTATTTCAAAAGTATAAGTGTTTACAAGAGCCTCTATAACCCGGCTATTCTGAATCTGTTCCAAATAAGTACCTATAATGTTTTTAACTCTCAGGCTATACCCTATGATCTTAATTCGGTATAAATTCATCCTGGGTGGTTGTGCAAAATGGGCAATAGCGATTTGGCAGACCGTTTTACTTTCTGTCCAATTTTCTTTCCCTAGACAATGGAATTTATACCCCAATTTCTCTCTTCAAAAAAATATTGAACAGTAACACTTATGCTTGTCTAGACAATATATATGCTGAAAGTCACAATTATTTTACGTCCTTGCCGCCCCAGTTGCCAATCATGTGCTTTCCAGAATCTCTCGTCCCCTTTCTTTAAACCACTACAAAAAACATCCACCTCAAGTTCAACAAATAATTCAACAGGAGTAGGCCGAATGGCCTACTCCTGTTCCTATGTTCCTAATTCAATTCAGATAAAACGGAAATTTACATTCATTTCTGGTTGGGTCACAAAGCTTCATTTCAGATGTCCATACATTTGCTGGAATTGGGTTGTATGTTTTGAATGTATTTTAAATTATTTGAGTAAAAAAGTCTTTGTCCAGATTAAATTTTAAACTACTGTTATAAAACTAATTTTTTTGGAGTCCAGCAGTGCCATTTTCTCTTACAATTGTACAGAATCAATTTACTTTTTCCCCAAAATATACTGCTTTGTATTTCTCTGCCTAGAACTGCATCTGCCTGTTCTTTTTCAATTTTTGTATCACCAAACTTCAGTATCGTTCCTCTTGTGCCAGTGTCCAAATTATTTATATAAACAAAAAAGGTCCCAGCACAGATCCATGTGGCATACCAATACCTACACCATATCGATCCAACAAACATCTAGTTTTTGCTTTCTGTCCTTCGTTTATTCCTGTACCCACATGGCTACATTCTCTTTAATGCCATATGCTGTAATAGTCTCTGGTATTTTATCAACCACCTTCTGAAAAATTATATATTCAACATTATTGTATCTGTACAGTCTGTGATTTCCTCTAAAGATCCAATTAAATTAGCCAAGCACGACCTGCCCTTTACAAACTGGTGCTAACTGTCCCTGAATAGCCTGTGCTTTTGTAAGTGTTAATGAACTTCATCCCACTATTGAGAGCAGATTAATTGGCCTATCATTTATTTTGGCTTATTCTTTTTCTTAAACAGGGCTGTAACAATTGCTACCCTCCTGGTCCTTTGGCACAAAAACTGTTTCCAAAGATGACCTCCTTTACTATTCTGGGATGCGTATCATATGGGCGTGGTGAATTTTCTGGGTTTTTTTCATTTGTTCTTGGGAAGTAAGCAATACTGGCAAGAACTACGTTTTTTTTCGTTGCTCATCCATACTTGCCCTGAGAAGGTGGTCATGAACCTATTCCTCAGAAGTGCTGCACTAATGCCTTTCAGGGAAGGGAGCCTGTCACTCCTACCTGATTTGGCTTGCATGTGTCTCCAGTACCACACTACAGGGTTGACTCTTAATGCCCTCTGAATTGGCCCAGCAAGCCATTCAGCCGAAAACAATGGATATTTTTTGTCTCAATAACTTTTATGTTGCAGCAGACTTGGATGAAGGAACAGAGTATCTTGTGGCCAAATTTGCTGATGGTACAAAGATAGGTGGAAAAGCAAGTTGCGATGAGGACACAAAGTGTCTGCAAAGAGATATTGACAGGTTAAGCGAATGGGCAAAAATTTGGCAGATGGAATATAATGTGGGAAATTGTGAAGTCATCCATTTTGGGAGGAAAAATAAAAAAGCAAAATATTATTTGAATGGAGAAATACTACAAAATGCTGCGGTACAGAGGGATCTGGGTGTCCTCTTACATGAAACACAAAAAGTCAACATACAGGTGCAGCAGGTAATCCGGAAGGCAAACGGAATATTGGCCTTTATTTCTAGGGGGATGGAGTATAAAAGCAGGGAAGTCATGCTACAACTGTACAGGGTGCTGGTGAGACCGCACCTGGAGTACTGCATACAGTTCTGGTGCCCTTATTTGAGGAAAGACATACTTGCATTGGAGGCAGTTCAGAGAAGGTTTACTAGGTTGATTCCGGGTATGGAAGGGTTGTCTTATGAGGAAAGGTTGAACAGGTTGGGTCTATACTCATTGGCATTTAGCAGAATGGGAGGAGAACTTATTGAAACATTCAAGATTCTGAGGGGACTCGATAGGGTAGATGCTGAGAGGATGTTACCCCTCATGGGGGAATCTAAAACTAAGGGGCATAGTCTCAGAATAAGGGGTCTCCTGTTTAAGACCGAAATGAGGAGGAATTTCTTCTCCCAGAGGGTCATGAATCTTTGGAATTCTTTACCCCAAAAAGCTGTGGAGGCTGAGTCATTGAATACATTCAAGGCTGAGTTAGACAAATTTTTGATCAGCAAGGGAGTCAAAGGATATGGGGAAAAGGCGGGAAAGTGGAGTTGAGATAAAAATTAGATCAGCCATGATCTCGTTGAATGGCGGAGCAGGCTCGAGGGGCCTAATGGCCTACTTCTGCTTCTATCTCTTATGGTCTTATAGCAAGCATCCTTTTGAATATTTATCTCTAGTCGTGACCCCTCCACACCTTACTTGGGTACTCCTACAATCCTACTTTCACCTTCCTCTGTAAAAAGTGATGCAAAATACTTTAGCATCTTTGCTATTCTCTCACTCTGAAGTAGTAGATAACTTCCTTTGTCTCTAAGTGGCCCCAATGCCTTTTGACTATCCTTTTATTTCTTATGTGCTTATAAAAATCCTTGGTAATTTCCTTTATATTATCCACCAATTTGTTTTCATGTGCCCTTTTAGCATTCCTAATCTCACTTTGATTATACTTTTAATATCTTTTACATTTTTCATAATTGTTTTTCTCCATTATCCCCCTATATGACAAAATGGACCATGATGTTCACGCAGTACCATTAGTTCTAATGGATGAAGTCTCTCTGAGAGCCACCTCTACAAACCTAATTTAGTCGAAGTGAATAAAATTACAAATCACATGCGTGCACAAATCAAACCAAATATTACTGCCTGAGGGTTTTCATACTTTGTCCATATTGTGGAAAGTCATTTCCTGCATATATTTGATTCCTGAGCTGCATTTTTGTGCCAATTCACCTCAGCATCAGTTATGTTTCTTTGAATTATTATGATGTTATTATGGGTTGAATCTTGTTGAGCGGAGTGTTGTTTAGAATGGTTACTCAAACAAGGAAAGTGACATTCCTTAAAAAAACATGTTCATCTCAAACATAATGGACAAACATTCAACATATTTGATGTAATTGGGGCTAGCAGAATTTGCTTTTCACAAACTAAGCTGAATTATTTCCTTGCTATTGGTGGGACTTTGTTGTGCTCAAATTAGCTGCAATGTTTGCCTACAAAACAATAGTTACTGCACTTCAACAGTAATTCATTGGCTGTGAAGTGCTTTGAGTCATCCAAGAACTTGAAAGATGCTATATAAATGTAAGTTTTTTTTTTTTCCTTTCATTTCCTTTTTCTTTCTCTTTTTTTTCTTTTTTCCTTTTGCTCATTCTCTCTTTCTTTGAGACATTCATGTGTTTGTTGCTCAAGTAATCTGTTCCTCTTTCCTGAACTAGATATCAAGGATACATTGGTGCAGCACTAGTACTTGGAGGAGTGGACTACACTGGTCCCCATCTGTATAGCATTTATCCACATGGTTCAACTGACACATTACCATATGTAACTATGGGTGAGTGATTTTTTTTTAAGATTGCTCAACATTCTTTGCTTGAAAAAATGAAAGGGGAACAGAAAATTATTTTGGGTTTAGGTCCACAAACATTTTAGAAAAGTTGGTTGAGTATTATGCTACTATAGCACTGAATTTGAGTTAGTAGCATCCATTATCAGAAGAATAGAACTACTAGATTTCTAATTATTCTCAAGGTCACTCCCAATGATTTCTGTAGGGTTCTGGATTTGTGACCCCTGATTAAAATGGAATAGCGACGTTTGTAATTATGGAGTTAGTTAAAAATAAAATTCACATTTGACAATATGATTTTCTCAACAATTCTGAACTGCTTCCTCTCCACAGGCATTGCTCCTCCACTACAAAGTAGTCATCAACCCCTCCATCATATCCAGCTATTCACCCATTTATAGCTTTTTATTCAACTCACTGGGCCTGAAAACTTAGCTGATCACCTCTTTCACTACTCCCTGTTTGAATTCTTTCAGTCTAGGTTCTGTCCTGACGACGGCATTTAGCCCGCCCTCCTTATCCCCACTGCCCTGGTCAAAGTCACCAACAATGTACTTTGTATACACAGTGCATCCTTTCCCCTCTTTGACACTCCCTGCAGCCTTAAATATGGTGGATAACCACCATCTCTCCTCTGGTCCTCAGCTTTTCAGTACTGTCCTTTTATGGTTCCACTCCTTGGTGTCTCAACAAAGCTAGCACATCACCTACAGTGGTTTTAACACCCATTCCTGCGTGTGTGTCCTGAGGTTCCATCCTTGGTCCCTTTCTATTTCTTATCTGCTTTCTGCTCTTTAGCGGCATTAACCATAAGCTTCCATAAGTATGCTGATGGCACACTGCTTTCTCTTTTCACCATCATCCTTGACTCCACAATTGCTTATGTGCTGGCATGATTCCTGTCCAACATCAAGTGATCAATCAAACATAACTATTTCCATTGATTCATATCAGCAAGGCCAAAGCCATCTGGTTTGACTTGCACCAGAATCTCTGAACATCTCCCTTTGTGGATGCTTGCTCAAGATGGACCTGAGGGTCTGACACCTTCATGTGTCCTGTTTGAATCTAAACTGAGCTTCAAACTCCATAATTTTTGCATCTTTCCTACCTCACCCAATCACTACTGAAAATTATCCCACATCAAATTTGACCTCCAAGGCTCTCCACAATAGCTTCCTGGGCTGCCCTCTTCACACTACTTTGGTCTTGGTTCTTAGTCAGAAGTTTGTGGGTTGAAGCCCCACTCCAGAGACTTGAGCACATAATCCAGGCTTACACTTCAGTGCAATACTGAGGGAGTGCTGCACTGTTGGAGGTGCCGTCTTTCGGAAGGGACATTAAACTGACGCACTGTCTGCCTCTCGGGTCGATGAAAAAGATCTTATGGCACTATTTGAAGAAGAGCAGGGGCGTTCTCCCTGTGCCATTCCAACATTTATCCCTTACCAAAATAAATTATCTGATCATCATCTCATTGCTGTTTGTGGGACCTTACTGTGTGCAAATTGGCTGCCGTGTTTCCCTGCGTTACAACAGTGCCTACACTTCAAAGGTACTCCGTTAGCCATGAAGTGCTTTCAGACATCCTGAGATCGTGAAAAGTGCTATATAAATGCACGTTCTTTCTTTCTTTCTTTACACAATCTCCAAGGTTGTCCAAAATCCTACCATCGAGGTCCCACACCTATCACCTCTGTCCTTGACAGTCTCTGCTAGTTCTCCACCCCCAACATATTCATTTCAAAATCCTTCCACGGTCTCATACCATTCCCCCCCTCCCCCCACTTTATCATAGTAACTTCCTTCAGCCTTTTATACCCGCTTTCACCCTATGCTCTTGTGACGTCGGCCTATTGTGTGCTTTCTGCTCCCTCTTCTAAACCTCTCTGCCTTCTATATCCCTCCCCACTTTGACCACATCATCTACCACTACCCCTTAAATCTAATGCCTGATATAAAAATGTTTCTCCCCTCCTCCCTCCCCCTCCCCCCCCCCCCCTCCCCCGCCATCCTTTTAGGGATGCACCTTGGGACATTTTGCCATGTTAAAGGTACCATGTAAATGCAAGTTGTTAAGTCATTTAATCAGAGCTCCAAAGATCTATGATCCAGTATCCTGTTTGAATCATGATTTGACCTCCAGATGTATTGAAAGGATTGTGGGGATATCTAGCACTAGTTTGTATAACGCTGTTGTCATGTTTTCAATTCTGAAACTTTGTAGCTCTGAAAATTTCTCCATGCAAAAATGTTCTATGAGGTTCCTATAATATTGAATGGAATAATGTGGTGCACCAATCATGTAAAACAATGTTACACTGAGTTTTAGTTTTTAAAAAAAAATCGCAGTTATATCTCTCAGTATTGGGCTGAAAATTGACTGTTAGCAGGTAAGTATACATACCAAATGCTGCTACGTTATGGGTGGAGCTCACTTGTAATTGAAAAGCAATATATTAGCATGGCTGTTGAAGTAGGATTGATTTGTACTGTTAGCAGTTCCAAAATCCAGTCCAACCAGAATGTTAGTCTTTGGAATCAGAGGGCTGCCAAGATGGTTGCCTTGGCTTGCAGCAAACCTGATGAGGATCAGCTTGCCCTGTTGGCCATCTGTTGACTGATCAGAGTGCTGTTGTATGCATGTAAAATTCTGTTTCTACACAAAATTGCACCCTGCAAATGCAAGAACGCTGAAACATCAAACTTTTTAAAAGAAAGTGTACATAATTTTGTAGTGTTGCACATTTGGTGTTATTAATACTGAAGGAAGTTGAGCTTTACGTAGAATGATTTATTTATTTGCTGCACTGCTGTATATTTTACAGTCCCCTTGCAGTTGCCTCCCAACTATTGCTAATAAAAATGTACAAAATTTAACTACATATCCCCAGTCTACATTCCTTTACATAAATAAAGCAGTATAAGCAGCAGGGTAATACAAGCTGAAATACGTAAATTATTTTCTGCTTTGCTTTTAAGCATGCGTGTTGCATTTTTAAAGTGCAATTCAAGTAGTGGTAGAGAGCATTGGAAACCAGTAGATGGTGTCATTGCATTAAAATTGAGCTCCAACATTGTGCACGAAGAGGCATCTTAAAATCTGAAGGATATAAATAAAATAATTTGATTTGGAAGTTGCATGTACAACTGTTATAATGTAATTTGCTGTATAGAAGTTTTAGTTGTCACTTAAGATGCATTTTTTTTCAAAATTTGAGGCCGTTCTGTTCCAATGTATCCACAGAATTTTATTATGTAAAGTGCACTGTACTCTTGTATTTTAAAGTAGGTCAGAGATGATGGTAATTGAAAATGCTATCAGCTGCTTTATACAATCTATTGTTGACTGACCCTCTTTTTAAAAAAAAATGCTATTTTATTTGCTCTTGATGTATCATGTTTAAGTGGGAAAGGCCCACGCTGGGCAGAAGGGGTGTAAATAGCGAGTTATCTTTCTGTGTTCATCTGCTCTTCTGAAAAGATTTTAAATCATCAACCAGCATGATTTCTTGTGTCCCATGTATAATACCACTTGTGAACTGTTTGCCTTTTGCTGCTCCTGTTGTCAGTCTCTGTAAAAGAAAATTGTCAAACATTACCACAGCTGCTTTTGAACCTGTGTGGTTGTTTCCTAAGTTCTAATTTTGTTTCAGCAAAAAATTCAGCTTATAGCCAAGTCTGACTTTAACAAAGGTGACTGCAGAAAGAAGTACCTAATCCTTTGTTTTGTACACCTAATGGCTGGTGAAAAAATATATTCTTCCCAGAAAAGTTACCCAGCAATCTGACCTTTTGGAGAGCAGATGTAGTATAGTAATATCAGCTATTGATACTGTAACCAAGTGTGCCACCAGACAGAGTGGAGACTGATATAGTTTTCATACTGGGTGAAACTAAATCCTGATTTGCTTCTAGAACAGTACAACAGAGAAGCTATTGCACATCAGGCTCTTATGAATATTCCCCTTTTAGAGGGTTGTCAACTTTTGTTAATCCTGCCATTTCTAAATTATGAATTTGCATGCTACAATACAAGTTATAAAATAATAATAGATTTACTGCAAAAAATTGTGTCTGAAGGTTTTTTTAAAGAAAGAATGGATTTGTGGATTACTAGTCAAAGGTCAGTGCATACTGAAAACTAATCTTTAAAGTTATACAAGTGCTCATTTTCTTATGGCTGCTTGAGCCAAATGCTTTTTTTCTCCCCTTCACATATTGAGATTTTCAGTTTTATCCTTTTACTTGGCTTCTGCTTTCTTCTTTCCCTGTTCTCTCTTTTGACCATTTATACTCCATCTTCCTTTTCTTAATACTTTTCAGTAGCTGAAAATCCTTCTGTCAGTAAGCCAGATTCTTGCCACTGGATAGTTGAGTAATTGTTAACCAGTTTCCAATCACTTTGGCTGCAATTGTCCGATTTCAAATCAGTAGGTACAATATTGCAGTTGACAGTTCCTTGGTCATATCACCTGGATGTGAATTTGATTGGCTTGGCCCGGAGAAAGCTCTGTGCTTGCGTGCATGTTCCGAGCTCAGCTTCCAGGCGGTATATTTTAAATTTATTAAGTGTGAGAGTGCTCACATTTAAATCTGCTTTTCTTCAGCTCTTTAGTGTCCAGGAGGTCCAGTGGGTCCCCAATCACTTGTTAAACTAGGTTTGACATTGCATTGCAGTTATAGGCCATGTTGTATCAAGCCAATGTGGTATGTATGAGATGACCTCCTATAGGGGTGTCTCACTGTTGCACGCTGGAGTCAAGTTACAGCCCAACACAGAAGTTATACTGTTACTTTCCGTGATAGCTGTACTCTTCTAGCATTTTGCAGAAATGCTCATTGTGTACTGCCAAGTGGCTTGAATTAAATACAGTAGCTATAGTGTTTATTGTGGTGCCACCCAATGGCAGGAATGATATACTACAGTAACAGGTTACAATCTGACCAGTAGAAAATGTCAACCTCACAGTAGAAACAACTTGTCGTTTTGCTGTTTTCTGGATGGAAAACGGGAGCAAAATGACCAATTTTGCAGGGCTATGCCTGCGCCCCAAGGATGCCTAAAAAGCACCATATTAGTCTCTGGTGATTTTCAGCCACCAGAACAGCGCGGTAGGCCCCTTGCTATGCTTTAGAACCCCTCTGAGAAATTGTACTGCCCTGAGCATAGCAGGCGCCAGGACTGCTCGGCTCAGGTTTTCCTGGCATGGATGTGACCTAGGAACTGGCTGCCTCTGAAAAGGTAAGTTTTAATTTTTTTAATTCATGCGGAGCAAGGAGAAGCAGGAGTGCTCCTCCCGGCTCCACAGCACTCCTCGTGGCTGCTGCTGGCCATAATTGGCCTCCCTCGGAAAATGGGCCCAGATGAAATTCTACCCTCGTGTGTCTCTTTAGATGTCAATAACTTGATGCTTCACTATGTGCTCAGTAATTATCTCTCCCTTTTCTCCCCTTCCCCAATTAAACATTTGTTTGTTTCATTCAAACAATGTCATTATTCTTTTCAAGTTCAGTAATAACTGCCTTTCTTTTAAATGCCTTTGTTGGTGCTAGTGCAAAATCTATGGTTTAAAAGTAATTTTTAAAAAAAAAATGCCCTGCACAATTTGTGCTTAATTTTTCTAAACTGGGTCCTTTTATTGTTTGCAGATATTTCTCAGACACCTTTTTAGTTTTTCACTGAATAACCACACTTTCATCAAGAGAATTTTTGGGGGTTGCACTAATAGGTTAATTGCTAGCATGATCCTGCTTTTCATGTGACCACTCAAATTGGTTTTAAACCAAGCTGCACAATATGCAAAGAGCTCTCTACTTCTATATACAAACCAAACCCCCGCAATTACATACCCGAGGAAGCATAGTCCTTCCCCGTAAGATATTGTAATCTTTTATGTAAAACAAACCTCAAGGGTTCATTGCATTGTCGCTGATACTGTAAGGCTGCTAGAGCTGTGTCTGCTGAAAAATCTTGGAGGCGGTGGGGTAGGATGGCAAATGGAACAGAAGGACAGGTAAAAAGCATCAAAAACAGCACCGTTTAGGATCATTACTAATCCCAGTGCTATAGTATGATTTTTTTTCCCAATTCAAGTGATTACCTGAGGATTAGAGCAGCAAAAAGTAACTAGCATTTTATAATAAGCTGCAGGGCTATGGACCAGGTGCTGGAAGGTGGGATTAGAATGGGCACCTGGTTGTTCTTTGAGCCGGCACGGACACGATGGGCCCCCTTCTGCGCTATATCTTTTCTATGGTTCTAATAGCCAGGCAAAATGTCTTAAAATATGTCTATTTGAAATAATTTCAAATTGTGGTACCTCCTAAAGTTTCAACTCGCAAACATTAAGAAAAAATTTCCAACAAAGTTAATTAACACCTTCATTTTTTCCGTGCACGTTAATATTTAAAACCTGTTCCTGTAGTTCAGTTTTATGGAAATCAATCGTATATTAAAATAGTCACACTTGGGAAAATTTCAATAAAGTCATGTTTTTGTTTTTGAGATGCCTAAATTGAATTTAAAGAGGAAGTTTTGCTAACACTTTTGAGGGAAATCATTCTTTTAACCTCCATTTATTTTTAAAGTAGATGTTTTGTTACTGGGTGGAGAACTGACTGCTGCTGACAGTGTGATACTTTTTAGAGAGGAGGGTGGGTAGCTGGAGGTGGGTTGAATTAACATCAGAGAGAATTTTTAGCCTACGGTGCTTTACTGACTTTTTTTCATCTCCATATATATGATCAGCTCCTTTCCACTGACATTTATATTCAGCAATTATTCCCACTCAATTTTGGTTGTTGAATGTTTCTAAGAATTTCGCAATATTGCTGATTGTAATTATAGGAATTGTCCTAAATAGTTCTGAGTCTGTCTCTTAAAGGTGGCTTGTGTAGGGAATAAAAAATATCCCTTTGGAGTAGTGGGAAATGGCATTTTCTGTTGAGGGTTAAACACACAATTTAGAACACTATAAAGGAAAGTTATCCAGCATATAACTCCCTCCATAAGCTCCAGCTCATCCAAAACTCTGCTGCACATATCCTATTCCACAAAGTCCATTTCACCCAGCAGTCCCATTCTCGCTGACCTACACTGGCTCCCTTTAAGACCCTTATAAAAACGCACCTTGTTGAACAAGCTTTTGTCGCCTCTCCAAATCTTACCTTCTCTGGCTCGGTGTCCGTTTTCCTCGTGTCTCTGTGAAGCACCTTGGAATGTTTTTCTACAGTAAAGGTGTTATGTAAATGCATTTCTTTTTCTATCACCTGACCAGAGTACACAGAGTATATTTGATACAGAGTACATAAAAACAAAAAGGTTTATTTTTTACTGCTACAATAGCCGTCACCTTGAGCCTGGTGTTGCTACTTCTACACAAATGGTCCATTTACTTGAGCACAAAATCTAATCATTGGAAGCAACCAGCACTGTAAATTAAAAGAGGGAGCTGGAATATTCAAATGCATTTTTTGATAATTCTAAACCTGTAATAATTAGCTACTTGGTTATTCATAAGACTGATTTTGTATAATTTTATCACATACATGTAGTCAGGACCGGCAAAAGCAGAAAGAATGAGTAGTAGTCTTCAAAATAGGGTGTCTTTATAAGGTTAGGGAAAAGCAACAAATTCACTTGGAAAAATATTCAGTCAGTCCATTTGATATATTCCAAACTGTGAGGTTACTGGATTCAATGTTTAATGTAAGCTCTAGTTTCAATGCAATTTGCAAATAAGTAATGGAAGTTTTGTGTTGGTATCTCACAGGCTTGGTGATATCTGCATTTTTTGTGTGTGGAAGGCTTCATGCATGATACTTCTCAAAAATGAAAAATATGCCCAATTCACTCAGTTCTGTTAAATGGGTATTGTAAAAGCATTCTGGAATTTGCTATCCAGTGTAGGCCTTAATTGACAAATAACTGAAGTTAGATATATTTTCATTCTAATTTTTTCATCTAGAGCTGTGAAAATACCAAATGCCTATGTTAATTAATTGGGGACTTTCTCCCACTGCACTATGCACAGGATTGAATACAGTACCTTGCTTAAAGTTGTGTGTCTATTGCAAAAAATAGCTACATTGGAAATTGAAACCCAAGCCACTCAAAAGATTAAAAATGCTCTGCTTACTCAGGAGTGAAATCATCAAATTAAACTGTTTGTGCTGACAAAAGACAAATTTGGTTTTCAGCAAACGGTGCAAGATAGTTTGATTGCTCGGCTTGTCCAGGGATGCTCTTGGCAGACACTTGTAATGAAATATGGAGCGTTTGCATAAAATTAAAGTGTTGCAGGCGATCAGCAGTTCAGCTATAGGAAGGCAAGAAGAGATCTTCTTCAATCTCTTGTGGATAAACTTACTCCCCTGACATTGAAGTTGTTTCATATTCATAAATCAGCTTTTTGAGCATTGGCAATGTCGGCCTGCGGAGCAAGCATTACCACCAAGAGACTAGGCCTCTCAGCCAGGAACCAGGGTGAAAAATGATCACAATTGATGGGGCTGTGGAGTGCACCAAATTTTTACACAGAACAAGCAGCAAATTGAATAACAATGAGTAAGTGTGAATAAGCACTCTGTCACACCATTCTGACACTGATGGATGAGAAGGTCCTAAATGTTGTACTTTCGCCGCTGCACAGATCCTGTACTGTGGCAGGCTTCAGAATAAGGAACAGGCTGAAGTGGCAAATGGGGCCTTGGGTACTTAAAATGGACTGCTGTGTAGTATTACAGCAGGGTTAGGAGAATGCCACAAAAGGCATTTAGGAAAAATGAGAAATCCTGTTTAAAGGAACTAATTATAATGTTCTTGAAAAGGTGACAGCGTTTCAAACAGCGAGACTCGTATAACCCTAGGACCTTCTGTTACTGTTTAAATTTAATCCATGAACTTGCAGTATATAAAAAAAATAGAAATTCTTCAAGTCATCTTGTAAAGTCTACTTATGAGACTAGCTTGCACATTTTAAAAAGTTAAATGTCTTAAATATTCAAAAAGCAATGGGTTTTACAGGTCAGGCTTCAGATTGTTGGCTTGCACCAGAATTTGTGTCACTGATCAGGCATGTCAGTTCTGTCATACTCATTCAAACATTACACCACTTTTTACAGCTAGTGTATCTTTGGTGCCTGGTTCGTCCTTCACACTGAAAATCCCCTGTGCTGCCATGTTTTACAAAATTAACATTATGCCCATCAATGTGTAGCTTTGTGATGGGATAATAGTGTGCAAATATGGGAAAGTACTCTAATTGTTGAAGTTGACTGTAAGGAATTTTGTACATTTTCATTTTTTAAAACAAATTTAAAATCTTTCTTAAGCTTTTCAAACTTATTTGAAATGCTGTCATTTTTGCTGTTGCATTTGGGGCAGTACACTGCATCGTGGAGTAGTAGGTCGTGAATTTGTGTCACATATCTTCTGTCCTGAGTTCTTGGTCTCCATTGTGCTGCTGTTGGGAGGTGCTGAATGGAAGTCTGGAGGTTCTTCACAGGGGAGGGGTATTTAGAGGAAGTGTTATTCCTTTTCAGTGTTGTGCAACTCCTGACGTCTAGTTTGAAAATTGCAATAGTAGGTTGTCTTCTCGGCCAGCGATACTGTATGGTGTGGGAAGACTAAAGAGAGGTGAAGGGGAGACAATGGCAACTGGTCCTTAGAAAAAGAAATACTGACAAAAAATCCATACAAACTAAGGAAAATAAATAGGGGACTGGGAGAGAAGAGGACCAAAGAAAATAAAAGCTTCAAATGCTTAATTAGACCACAATGAATAAGAGGATGTGCGTATTTTGGTGGTTTCACAATATCACTAATTGATTTGGCATGAAGCAAAACCAAGCTATCAAGGAGAGGCCATTTTGGAAAAAAAAGGAAGCACCATTCAAAATGAACAGTAGTCAGCACTCGGTCTAGCCATGTCACACTAGATGGATGCAAAGCAGTCATACGGGGTAATCTTTACTATCGCCAAACATTTCTTCATCAATAAGGCTTCAAAAATGTGCAGTTTAGTAGAATTTTCTTAGCTTGTGCAATGGGTCCTGAGTAAACCTGTCCTGCCTTATATAAGGTAGTTACTGTGGGAGGATTATATGTAGACAATAACTACGGAAGAAAGGTAGAAAGCTTGCCTATTTGGTTGTAATATTTCTCTTCTAAGTTAAGTTAACTTGAAGATACCAATTTGTTTCCCTCTTTTATCCTTTGCACTTTAATTTGAAGTAAGAGTATGTGCTCATTAGTATTTGGTTTTGCTGCTCATGTGTTTTTTTTACCACTAAGATAGAGTTCAAGCTAATTGCTTAACTAATACTGGTTACTAATGGTCATTGTTTGAAAAGGACAGCTTATATACTTGAAATCAAATTTTATGGAAAAGTTAGATTCCGGCAGCTTGTGTCATATGATCTTGTGTTTATTAGCTGCATCTGGGGGGAAAACAGTGAAATTATTTGTAGGGATGCAAGAAATCGTTCTTTTGAACTAAAATTCCTCAAAGAGGGAAAGTATCTTCTGTTTTTGACAATTGTATTATCACATAGAACTGGTACGGTTAATACGTAGAATGAGGAATTCACTAATTTAGGTGTAGTAATCTCCTGAGTACTTTTGTAGGTAACAATTAAGATCTCAAAAGATTTCTCTGTGTCTTGCATTTCAGGGAAACCTGAGAGGTGATAATATAGGAAAATAATTTTAAACATTAGAATCAATTTTCTACATTATTATTTATAACCTTTTTTGGTTTTAGTTTGCCAAATTCAGAAGCAACAATTCTTTGCTTTATGCTCTGGAACGTGGTTGTGTTCTTTCATATTTGTCATAGAAAAGCCTACTGTTCAAACAGTGATCGTCACCATTCTGATTGCTTTATCCTGTTCTTTTGTTGCCTTGTTTCATAGTTCAGCATTTAGGGCTTCTGGCTTGCAAAGGGACCAGCTTTTCCAAATTGTTCAGACATTATTCGTGTCCAAGTTGGTCTCATTTGGGAGCGGGGAGGGACAGCGAGAAAATGAGAATTTGCCCGAATATTAAGGATGTGGCTATTGTCAACTCTTACCCTGGAATGCTCCTTTTTAATAGATTCCGATTTAAAATTACTGATCATTTCTACAAACAATTGTGTAGCACTTTAAATGCCTATCTTTATAAATTGCAATCAAATTGAAGCTGTAATTAAACAAAATACATGTGTTTCTAATCATCTTGAGGAAAGAAGGTTAGTTCAATGTAGGAATTCAACAAATCCTTTCATAAATTGAAATTACCTAATTTTATTTTTAGAATGCATAAATCTGATATAACAAACTGAATTCCAATAATGTTGTAAACTACAGTTTATTCTCTGCAGGTATATTCTTTCCAAGTACTTATTGTTAAACATTAGAAATTGATACATTAACCTGTGTATTGTAATTTAGTATGGCTTTATTAGCTGGTGTGTAGCCATCACAACATTTACTCATAACTGTGGCAAAATAATTGGGGGGAGGGAGGGCGTAATGTTTTTAAATAATGTAGATGTTTTGCTATTTTGTGACTTGGGAGCTTATTTATCAATATTTGTGTGGCAAATCTATAATTAATATGAATATGGAATGCAATAATATACATTGCTGATAGAGAATTTGCATTTATATAGCACCATATTACCTCTTCAGGATGTCAAAAGCGCTTTACAATCGATGGATTACTTTTTGAAGTGCAGTTCATGTTATGTAGGCAAACATGGCAGCCAATTTGTACACAGCAAAGCACCTCAAACAACAGATGATATGAATGAGGAGATAATCTGTTTTCGGTGGTGTTGGTTGACACAAAAAGAACTCCTTTCTCCTCTTTGAATAGTGCTATGGGATCTTTTACATTCACCTGAGCAGGCAGACAGGCCTTAAGTTTAATGTTGCATCTGAAAGATGACACCTCTGACAATGCAGCACACCTCATTACTGTACTGAAATGCCAGCCTAGATCATGTGCTCAAGTCTGTAGTGGGGCTTGAACCCACAACCTTTGAACTCGGAGGCAAGAGTGTTACCAACTGAGACAAATTAACACTTAAATATAACTACATCTTGCATGATCTATATTCAAAAGAATTAAACTGGTGTAGGTCATTGCAACACTTTTGGGTTTTATGTTAGATGTTCTACCCTGGTTCATTGTTATCAAACACTTCCTTAAATGGACCTTTCAACCCTTACAATTCAGAATTTGTCTTCACCTGCCCAATATCTAGGTAAGCAATAGTGAAACCCAGGGATCGAACTGAGAACTCTTGTGGAATGTGCCATGTGCCACCACACAATTCTTCCCTTCTTGACAGGCTATGAACTTATCAACTGATTATTTACCTGGTTTTTGTTAAATAATTGAATAGTATTCAGTGCAAAATAGTATATTTATAGTAATTCATGCTGCCTATCAAAACAATAAAGGTACTTCTGCCCGTGCCACTGCTACATAAATTCGATCTTGATAATTGATGTTCACTTCTTACATGGCGAAACGTTCTTATGGAGTCAAACTAGCCTAGGTCCTCCATTGGTTGCAAACTGATGAGCTAAGTGCAGGTAGTCAAATATAAATCTGTAACCACATTGTCTGTCAAAAGAACTACAAAGAATTATTGAACCTGCACCTACTCACTGGTCCAACCCATGTCTTCACCCCAGAAACAGCTGTCAATTAAGAATTGCTACCCTAAGATGTCAGTCTCTTGGAGATTTTGGAATTGAATGAGATGGCCAGTTTCGTTGACCTGTACTAAAGAATTTGAACGATCTGCTAGGTGGGCCCGCTAACGTACAATGGCAGCATTCACACCATACATACCAAAGACTTCAGAACTACGCATGTCTCTGCCTTGTCCTGAGGTGTGAATAGTAGCCAGGCTAATTTAATTTCCCCTACCTTGCAGAAAACAGCTAGCAATAACTAATCGTAACCCTGTTTGTGTACACTAGGCAACAATAAAGAATTGAAAAATAATCTAATACAGAGAAAAGTTTATTTTTGTTACACTCACTCAAAATCATTATTTTTCACTCAAGTTGCCAGTCGTTAGAGAAGAGATCCCTTTGTGTGGGCCCAGTGTAAACCTAGCTCCTGGAGACAAGGAAAACCGTACTATAAAATGAGGTTTGCATGGTCTGTATCAGCTGTGGATGTACTATTTTTTTAAGTGGAGATTCACCACAGTAGCTTTTTGCTTCAGATAAATGTCATCTGAATAAGATTCTACTTTAATAAAATTGTAGAGTACATTTTTAAAAGTCAACTGTTCTATTTGATCAGTTAAACTGATAGTTCAGCGATTACTGCTGGAACTGGGTTGCTGATTACAGCAGACTCCACTTAAGCTATACTGTAATAGGTTTGAGTAAAGTTGTTTTCTTAATAATGTAGGTCACCAGAAACATATTTTGTAAAATTGGTGCATGGAACTTAAATGACCAGATGAACCCTTTCATCCACACAAGTAAGTGTGTGTATGTGTATGTGCGCGTGTGTGATGTGTGAAAATAATTAAATATTACAGCACAGAAACAGGCAATTGGTTCATCAAAGTCTGTGCTGGTGTTCTCCACATGAAACATTTAAGTCTAATCCCATTCTCCCACTTGCTCTCCATGCCATTTAATATCTCTCTTTTTCAAGCAACTATCAGATTTCCTTTTAAAATAACCGTGTTATAAGTAATTACAATCAACATTTGACATTTTAATTAAGAATATTTATATTTTAATTGCCAAAATTGTTTCCAGAAACAATTTAAATTCAAAAGATAATTTGAAAAATATTTTACAGAACCTGCAAAGTTTATTTTTAAGACCATCTCCGTTACTGTTCAGATGATGTATGTTGGTCTAGTGACTTGCTGTGGCACATTACTGCTTGTATTCTAAAGTTTTGTCTAAGAAACTATTAGTACAGTGTTGATTTAGCTATTTAACATTCACCCTACACGTATTCTCTCACAGAAATTTACACACAGCATTGAAGACTGTGAGGGTGAGGTAGTGGCAAACCCATTGGGTCTGGATGTACCATACAGAGACTAGAAGCTAGGGAGGAAGGAGAAAGAACTTGCATTAATATAGTGCATTATCACATCTTCAGGATGTCTTGAAGTGCTTTATAGCTAGTAATTACTTTTTTTTAACAAAATGCAGTCACTGTTGTTATGTAGGCAAACAAAGCAGCCAATGTGCGCACAGCATGGCCCCACGAGACAAATGAATCAATGACCATATATTCTCTGTATTTGCTGGTTTTGGTTGAGGGAGGAATGTTTGCTACAACACTGAGAAAACTCTCTGCTCTTCTTTGAATGGTGCTGTGGAACCTTTTAAATCTACCTGAGCAGGCAGGCGTTGAGCATCTTATCCGAAAGATGGCAATGCAGCACTTCTCTCACTACATCACTGAGTTGTAAACCCAGAATATTTGCTCAAGTTCATAATGGGGTTGAATTCACAGCCCTTTGATTCAGGCAAATGTTCTACCAATTGAGCTAAGCTGAAAACGGCCTTCCTTTACTCCATTCCATTGGATATGCGCCCAGAAAATTAAGCTGTTTCGATATATACTTAAATCTCAAATGGGCAGTCATTGCTTATTATGTACCCTTTTGGTTCTCTGCAGCTTTAAGCAATATATTTTGTTACAGAAAATTGCTCCATTCTAATCGTCCTGAATTTAGTGATATTTTATCCCAGGGTCATCTGTCAGATTGAATATGACAATTCAGCACAGTGATCAATTTATCTCTTGTAAATCTGGTGCTTCTAGGTATTGTATTTGATCTATAATCAGACTGCTTAAATGTTGCTGATGAGAAAGTCAGTTTTTTTTCTCAACACCATAACTGTCAAGTTGTATTATGCCATTACATATTCACTAGAATTGATAAAGTCAGCAGGATATCTCATTCAAAAGCCTTTAATCGCTACCTCTTTTCAATTCAAATCCATTGCGGAGGTCGACCAGTGTTCACAAATCACTTTAAATGGGAAATGCTGTTCCTTGTGCAGGCCTGTTAAATGAGAAGTAGTATGCAGAGTTACTTAAAACAGTAATAAATGCCAAAAAGTTATTTTAATTGGATTGAAAAATAGGCACCAAATGCATTTTTCAGCAGAAATAGAAGTTTCTAAACCATTTAGTAACTATATAGCAGATGGGATGATGTGTTTTAAAGCCCCATGCTTTGCTGTGTGTACCACAAATTGTTAACATTTCTCATTTTCAAAATTATGCTGAATTGCTTTTAATGCCTAATATAGAAGCTGTTACATATTTGCTGTTTGGGCAGAGGAGGGGGGTGGGTAGAATTAGGTGTTGGTGAGGTTACACCATACATAGTTGCAATCCCGTTTTATTGGATATTCATTGACCTTTTGAAATTGACGTAAAAATAGGTATATTTGCCATTTTGAAACTTTACAACCAATTCTTTTTTAAGATTTTTAGTGATTTCTCCTGTGTATCAGCCCAAGTAGAGGTAGCACTGGTTTGTGGTTTAGCTTCTGAAAACTACTTGATAATGTTAGACAGATCTCAGTGAAAGAGATCTATACTTTATGAAAAAGCAGAACATTTTGGAATCCATTCTGCTTTGCAAAGCACAGTATGTAATGGATGGATAGAGAAGGATGTCTTTTGTCCAGCAAGCTGTCTTGACAAACTTGCTGTATCCAGAGCTTGCTTACTCTGTATGGTGATGGACAGTTTGGTACTGTGAAGGCAATAGGTTTCTAGCATGACATGGACATACAAGTACTGCACATTTTCTCCACAATTTGACCTCTAGCTGGTCAAATATATTGTTCTGTTGCTGGTTCAGTTTGAGATGATTCCATACATTGACTGACCAATCTTGGGCTTTTTTATGGGAAGCACCTCCACGTACAAAAGGGGGAATCCAAGTTGCTGGTCAATAACTGCATTGGAAAATTATTATGAATGAGTTGCCTGGTAAGGGAAGGACTAAGAGATTCTTTTACGATAGAATTATATAAATTTCAGCAAGAACAAAAGAAAAAACGTACACTTATATAGTGTCTTGTCCTCGGGATGTTCCAAAGCACTTCACAGCCAATGAATTACCTTTGATGTGTAATCATTGTTACATAGGCAAATAGGGCCACCAATTTTTACACAGCAAGCTCCTAAAAATAGCAAATGAGATGAATGATTAGTTATATCCGTTTTTGTTGATGTTGCTTGTGGGAGGTCTGCTGCATTGAATAGGGCTATGAGATCTTTTACATGGGGACTCAGTTTAATGTCTCATCCAAAAGACAGCATCTCAACCAATGCAGCATTCCTTCAGTACTGCATGGATATGTCAGCCTAGATTATATGATCAAGTACTGGAGAGTACTTCCAAATAAACCAACCTGACACCTGGGCATTTCAGATCTCGTGCCTTTGCCAGTGTTAACCCATGTCAGAAATATTTTAATCCTACTTGCTTGCATTTTTCTTCTTCAAGCATTCAGTTTGCTTCTAAATGCTCTAATTGACCTAAGCTTTAATGACCACTTGCAGTAAATATACCATATTTTAATGACTTTTTGTTTCTAAACAAAAAAACCCCTTCTAATTTCAGTATTACGCTTCCAATACTAATCCAAAATTTTATGACTGAAAATATTCCATCAGTGAGGTGCGTTCCCACTACCTGCAATCTGATTTTATTTTCAAGGTAGAATGAGGTATGGTAACCAACACAACAGACTTGCTACTGCATCTGCTTCAGCAACTGACTGGACAGCAAATGGAATGACTGGGACTAATTGGATTTGGAAGTGAATTTCCTAAATAAATTGGGAACATGTAGACAATCACAAAAAATTGAGATTGCGTTATTATTAGATCGGCGGGGGAAAGGAAGGAAGGAAAATAAGTTGCATTGTTTGTCTGCCTGCAATCCATCCAGCCTGTGTGCCAGTGGTCTTTAAAGATATTTGTGCGGTTAACTACATGTAGCTATAATTAATAATGTGCTTGAATGTTTTCACACTTGTATTAAGTTGAGTTTTACAAATATGTGATCTTTTAATCCCAAAACAGGTTCTGGATCTTTGGCAGCAATGGCAGTGTTTGAAGATCGATATCAACAAGACATGGAGGTAAGAATGTGACCACTGTAAATAATAGCTGGTGAACTGATATTCTTAATAATACAGAAGGAAAGAAGAATCTAATTATAATTTTCATTTTGCCAATTTCTGTTCCCAAAAGGGTGAAAGTATATGGTTTGAAAATCTACCTTTAAACGCTACTTATAAAGGTGAAGTGGACTGATCAGAGTCTGGTTAATACGTCATTAAGTATGCGGGTGATTACAGTATTAGATGATGGAAATGGTCCAGAGTGTCTGATCCAAATCCTGAAGCCACATGTCTTCCTTTTTAAGTTTTAATTTTTTGTGTTTTTAAAAAAAAAACACATTCTTTACATCTTCCCTCCACTTCTCCTATTAACCAAAATTCAGAAGATCTGAATGGAGGAAAATGATTCCTCACATCCTTCTATCTCAGTAGAGGAACATATATGGTGCAGAATTCCTCAGTTTCTATCTGACAGCCTGGTCTTTTGAAAAGGCCACCTTAAAAACAGTATCCATCCTTAAGTGATAGATATTTCTAGTATTGAAGAAAGCTTTCACATTAAAAGTTTTTAAAAGCTAAATGGTTGGTGGCAAGACTATGACTATTGACCAAGTGTCTTTGCAGCACATGTAGTGCTTAAAGGAATGATGTTACTAGGTGTTTTTTCCTGTTGGAGAATGGAATATTCATTAGTAATGTGGAGGTCGAATGGGGAAGACAGTATTACAATAGTTCTGTGTTAACATTGCTAAGAACAAAAAGAAAACAGGTGACAAATTCAAGTCAGCAGATTTCAACTTGTATACAGATTTATCTGCTGCATTTCTCCAAAAGGAAGAAATTTGGAATAGTCCAAGAACCAGTTGCAAAGTGCATAATGTTGTACCAGCCTACGTGAAAATGCTTCACGTTCGGCAGAAGAGTGTTTGTGTTTTTACCTAGTGCGTTGGGTAATTTTTAGAACTGAAGCAAATTAAACATTAAATTCAATATTGTACTGTACAGTAAAAGACAGAAGGGAGCATCATGACAGAGTGTGGACACCAATATTAAAGATAAAGCGAAAAGGAGGCTGGGACAGAGGATGGGCAGAAAAGGCATTAGAAGGACTGTCGGTTGCTAAAAGCATGATAATACTGTGTCAGTTTAACTCCTGTTAAAGATCACATTAAGAATAGGATTAATGATTACATGGATAATCATGGACATAGATGCTTTTATTTTGGTCAACTGGGAGTGTGTCACACAGGGAATTCCATCACCGTATTGGAGTCTTCAAACTAAGTTACAGACAATCCATACAAAACCTCCACATGGACACTGCTGAGGTTGAATTAGCTAAAACTGCACAACTTCCCAACACACAGCACTGGTAATCTTCCTACTACTACGGGTAGGGCGATTCACTCAGGATCACCATGAAGGAGGATAGTCATTTGGCTGTTAGACAACTGTTAAGTGCAGGTTGAAGCCCTTACATACCCCCAGGTACAATTGGGACAGATATATCCCTGGTATCTTCCAATTAATACCTTTTTGAGAAGCCTTCTTGAGCAGTATAAAGCCTTAGTGTGAGTAGACTGCAAACAAAACAGTATCATCTGTGAAAAGAAGCGCTGCTATTCTTTCAAAAATGCTTGGAGCAGACCATCTGAGACCAAGTATGATACTATCTAATACAATGATGATGAAGGCATTAAATAGAAAGGTTAACAGTGGTCAACTAAGTGTCCCACTGATCAATTGGTATCACAAGAATGTCATCTGTGGAATGCACCTGGGAAAGTAGATTCATGCAGGGTGTCATGTTAGATTAACATCCTGACATTTCCAAGAGCTTTATCTTCTCAGAAATTTTACTCATTGTTAGTTGTCTCTAAGAGATTAAATAAGTTGGAGAAAGTCCCTGTGACAAAAATGTAGATGAAGTGTGGAAGGAATGGGCTAAATGGCCTTTTCTTGTTCCATGTGTCCTTACAGCCAAGATGAGTAAAGGGAGTGGAGAGGGGAAACTCTATTTCCAGTTGTGACTATCACTGGAGAAGGCATGCAGTGCAAGTACATGCCGTGCAAGTACATGCCCCACACCTCAAATGTTTTTGTTTGCAAAAGAATTTGTCAATTATGCAATAAAGTACTGTAAGCATCAGTATTAGGAAAGTGTAGTGGTTTCATTGAGCCTGCCATGGTGTAATGTGCTGCCAATCATAGCTGTTATGGAGAAGGGGGATTTAAAAGTATCAAGTAGAATGAGGATCTGTACAGGTACCTGCAACCGTCTATGGGAATTGATAAAGGATTAATAGTGGTACATAAGATCGTTGTGTAATGGCAATAGAATGAGCTGTGGGAGTCAGATGATGGGAACATAGAAACAGAAGTATTCAGCCCCTCGAGCCTGTTAGTTCATGGCTGATCTGTATCTTAACTCCTTACCCATTCAATTAGTTCATGGCTAATCTGTATCTTAACTCCCTACCCGCTTTGGTTCCATAACCTTTGCCTAACAAAACATCTACTAATCTCAGTTTCAAAATTTTCAAATTGACCGAGCCTCAACAGCTTTTTTGGGGGTGGAGGAGTTCCAGATTTCCACTGCCCTTTGTATGAAGAAGTGCTTCCTGACATCACCCCTGAATGGTCTAACTCTAATTTTAAGGTTATGCCCCCTTGTCCTGGACTCCTCCACCAAAGGAAATAGTTTCTCTCTGTCTACCCTATCAAATCCTTTAATCGTCTTAAACACCTCCATGGCCAGTATATCCATCCTGAAGTGCGGTGCCCAGAACTGAATGCAGTACTCCAAATGGGGTCTAACTAGAGCTCGGTACAGCTGTAACATAACTTCCACCCCTTTGTATCCCAGCCCCCTTGAGAAAAAGGCCATCGTTCCATTAGCCTTTTAAATTATTTTTTGTACCTGTCCACTAGCTTTTAGTGATTTCTGTACATGGACCCCTAAATCTCTCTGCTCATCTACAGTTCCTAGTTACTCGGCATTTAAAAAATACTCTGATTTATCTTTCTTAGATCCAAAGTGGATGACCTCACACTTTCCCATATTGAATTCCCATCTGCCACAGTTTTGCCCACTCACTTAATCTATCAACGTCCCTTTGCAACTTTCTGCTCCCATCTACACTATTTACTGTGCCACCAAACTTAGTGTCGTCAGCAAACTTAGATATACGGTTCTCTGTTCCTTCATCCAAGTCATTTATAAATATAGTGAAAAGCTGAGGCCCAAGTATAGATCGCTGGAGAACACACTAGTCATGTCCTGCCAATTTGAGTACAAAACCATTATCCCTACCCTCTGTCTCCCACTCCTAACCAATTCCCTCCGCTCCCATTTTTGTTAAGTCTCTTGTGTGGAACCTTGTTGAATGGGGAGAGTCCTATGGAAGTCAAGCTTGAAAGCAGTATAGGTGAGAGGTGGGATACAGGTGGCCTTGGTTTGCAGATGAGCGGGACTTAGGACAGGCAGTAACATATTGCAGTATGTAGAGATGACACTGTTAATCAAATGTAAGGGCCAAATGAAGGATATGTGTGCTGTTTTTTGTGGCGAGCAAACACCAGTAAATCATTTTTTTAATGCTGTAATTTGTAATTTGGTTAAGAAAAGGACTGAAGATGATAAGCATGTGTATAGATATAGATGGCCAAATGTGCTACGGAACACTTTCCAGTCCTATAGGAACCATGAAAGTATTGTCTGTGAAATACAAGGATTGAGTGATACAGATTTTAATGCTAGATCGATATCCTGGAGTTTTTGCTCGATTTGCTTTCAGGTCAGGAAAAGAAATGCGTAATTTCTTGGAAATTGGACCTTTTGGTTTCTCTGCTCCCTCAGGAGATTAAAATGAGTATTATGATTGTGCAATTTGTATATAGTTTGTTGGAAGGAGTGGGCTAAATGGCCTTTTCTAGTTACATGTTCCCTTAGGTTATAAATCTTAACTTTTTAGCTTACTGGTATTTTCCATCTATATGCCACTCCCTGCTGAACCATTTTAATATAAACCATGATGTTACTAAATCATGTATAATTTAATAGGTTACATTGTAATAAATGAGAGATCAAAATAAAGGTCTTGAACTGAATTATGTGTATAATGCATGTTATTAGTCCTGTTTTTCAAACTATGGTCACAATTTAGTTGTAGGTTTTGGCACAGTTATGTATTTTCCACTTTGAAGTACCAGTGCAGCTATTTTGACCGCAGTAAGAAAAGTTTACCAGTAATTTGGGAGAGAGAATTATTTTTAAATGTTTTTCTGCAGATACCTACAGTGCATAGCCAGCACATTCCTGAGCATTGTTTGTTGTTCAATAACAAAAAATATGTCTTTTAACATGTATTCTGTGAAATAAAACTATTTGCAATATGAGCTGTAATAATCTGTAAAATAATTGAATCCAGTCTTTTAAACCAAGATTTACACTTATCCTGACACAGTAGCGTGACATTGTCTGAGATTGGCATTTTGAAATTATTCATCAGTTGCTCCAATTTATTGCTTTAGCACAATATTTAAACATTTGAAGATTATTAGTTAACAGCCATGATTTTGGGTGTTCGTGTAATGTGTGTAGCCCCACTCCCCCCCAAGTCAAGCGATGCAATTGCAGTAGACTTTATAGCTAGCAATGATGAAAGCACCTATGCAGTGAAGTCTGCTTGCTCAAAATCTAGCAATTCTATGTTCCTGATATGTAAGATCCATTCCCATGTTCAAAAGCTGCTCCTGTAGAGAAGTGCATTATGTTGGAGCAGCAATATGTAGCATCACAGAGTAGAGGGGCAAGGGTTTGAGACTCAACTCTGCTGAGTTCGCAAATATGGTCGCACTGCTTGGTGAGATACCAAGCAGTGACCAGGCATCTCCTCACAGCTACATAAGAAATAGAAGCAGGAGTAGGCCATACGGGCCCCTTGAGCCTGCTCTGCCATTCAGTAAGATCATGGCTAATCTACCTCAACTCCACTTTCTAGCCCTATCCCTTGATTCCCTTAGTGTCCAAAAATCTATCGCTCTCAATCTTAAATATACTCAACGACTAAGCATCCACAGCTCTCTTGGGTAAAGAATTCCAGAGATTCACAACCCTCTGAGTGAAGAAATTTTTCCTCATTTCTGTCCTAAATGGCCGACCTCTTACCTTGAGACTATGACTCCCAGTTCTAGACTCTCCAACCAGGGGAAACGAGGACACTCAAATCCCTCTGAATACCAACCTTTCTTAGTCTCTCACCTTTTAAAAAATATTCTGCTTTTCTATTTTTCCTACCAAAGTGGATAATTTCACACTTCCCCACATTATACTCCATCTGCCACCTTCTCGCCCACTCACTTAATCTGTCTATATCTCTTGCAGCCCCTTTGCATCCTCCTCACAGCTTACTTTCCCACCTAGCTTTGTATTGTCAACAAACTTGGATACATTACACTCTGTCCCCTCATCTAAGTCATTGATATATATTGTAAACAGCTAAGGCCCAAGCACTGATCCTTGCAGCAGCTCACTAGTTACAACCTGCCAATCTACTCTGTTTTCTGTCTGTTAACCAATCCTCAATCCATGCTAATATATAACCCCCAATCCCATGAGCCCTAATCTTGTATAATAACCTCTTGTGTGGCACCTTTATCGAATGCCTTTTGAAAATCCAAATATACTACACCCACTGGTTCCCCCTTATCTACCCTGCTAGTTACACCCTCAAAAAACTCTAATAGATTTGTCAAACACAATTTCCCTTTCATAAAACTGTGTTGACTCTGCCTAACCATATTATGATTTTCTAAATGTCCTGTTACTATGCCCTTAATAATGGATTCCAGCATTTTCCCTACTACTGATGTCAGGCTAACTGGCAGGAGTTACGAGGGAAGAAAAATGGGAAGAGTGATGGCCACGCCCTCATTAGAGGTAAACGTAACCTGACAACAAAATGAGATTGAGACAGGGCACAATTCTCTAATTTTCCCAATTAAACCACAGTATTCAAATATACTATCTAGGGAGTCTGGTATGTCTGCATAGGTGGCAAACTAACAGCATTTCAACTCTAATTTATTTGGAGAGGTGAGTATTGTCATTTGTTTTCCTCATGGGCATTGCTGCAGTGCACTGTTATAAGCAGTAATGAGTGATGCCACAGATAGCTGTTTTTTAGTTTGTAGCCGTTGCCTGCCAATCGTCTAACTTGCCAATCTCAGCTGTATTGTTGTGCAAAGGCATCTGGTAGAGATCTGGTGTTTTCCCCTTGGGAAAATGGTAAAATCTGTGAATGTGTTGGGAGTAGGACGCTCTTGTGTGACACCCTCTAACAGCTGGTTCCTACTCGATATTCTGGAGGCCTTGGAGTGGCCCACAGTTAATGTGTGCCTAAGGTAGAGCAGAATAAATGTGGGAGGTGTTTTTTGAATTAAAAATCTTGCATGCTCTTGCTCGTTACAAAGATTTTTTTTGTGTGTTTTTTTTATTCGTTCATGGGATGTGGGCGTCGCTGGCAAGGCCAGCATTTATTGCCCATCCCTAATTACCATTGAGAAGGTGGTGGCGAGCCGCCGCCTTGAACCGCTGTAGTCCGTGTGGTGAAGGTTCTCTCACAGTGGTGTTAGGTAGGGAGTTCCAGGATTTTGACCCAGTGATGATGAAGGAACGGCGATATATTTCCAAGTCGGGATGGTGTGTGACATGGAAGGCAACATGCAGGTGGTGTTGCTCCCATGTGCCTGCAGCCCTTGTCCTTCTAGGTGGTAGAAGTCGTAGGTTTGGGAGGTGCTGTCGAAGAAGCCTTGGCGAGTTGCTGCAGTGCATCCTCTGGATGGTGCACACTGCAGCTACAGTGTGCTGGTGGTGAAGTGGGTGAATGTTTAGGGTGGTGGATGGGGTGCCAATCAAGTGGGCTGCTTTGTCCTGGATGTTGTTGAGCTTCTTGAGTGTTGGAGCTGCACTCATTTAGGCAAGTGGAGAGTATTCCATCATACTCCTGACTTGTGCCTTGTAGATGGTGGAAAGGCTTTGAGGAGTCAGGAGGTGAGTCACTCGCCGCAGAATACTCAACCTCTGACCTGCTCTTGTAGCCACAGTATTTATGTGGCTGGTCCAGTTAAGTTTCTGGTCAATTGGTGACCCCCAGGACGTTGATGGGGGATTCGGCGATGGTAATGCCGTTGAACGTCAATGGGAGGTGGTTAGACTCTCTCTTGTTGGAGATGGTCATTGCCTGGTACTTGTCTGGAGTGAATGTTACTTGCCACTTATCAGCCCAAGCCTGGATGTTGTCCAGGTCTTGCTGCATGCGGGCACGCACTGCTTCATTATCAGAGGGGTTGCGAATGGAACTGAACACTGTGCAATCATCAGCAAACATCCCCATTTCTGACCTTATGATGGAGCGAAGGTCATTGATGAAGCAGCTGAAGGGTTGGGCCTAGGACACTGCCCTGAGGAACTCCTGCAGCAATGTCCTGGGGCTGAGATGATTGGCCTCCAACAATCACTACCATCTTCCTTTGTGCTAGGTATGACTCCAGCCACTGGAGAGTTTTCCCCCTGATTCCCATTGACTTCAATTTTACTAGGGCTCCTTGGTGCCACACTCGGTCAAATGCTGCCTTGATGTCAAGGGCAGTCACTCTCACCTCACCTCTGGAATTCAACTCTTTTGTCCATGTTTGGACCAAGGCTGTAATGAGGTCTGGAGCTCAGTGGTCCTGGCGGAACCCAAACTGAGCATCGGCGAGCAGGTTATTGGTGAGTAAGTGTCGATGACACCTTCCATCACTTTGCTGATGATTGAGAGTAGACTGATGGGGCGATAATTGGCCAGATTGGATTTGTCCTGCTTTTTGTGAACAGGACATACCTGGGCAATTGTCCACATTGTCGGGTAGATGTCAGTGTTGTAGCTGTACTGGAACAGTTTGGCTAGAGGCGCGGCTAGTTCTGGAATCTTCAGTTCAATCAATCTATATCAATAGATTACTATGATGAAAACTATTCTTCCTGGTGCTATTCAGTAACTCTGACATTAGTGAAGAAGTCACATGAAGAAATCTATTCAACATCAATCACAAGATGGATAGGGATTAACCATACTTCTTGCACCTTCCGATGAAGTACAAAGCTCTTTGAGGTTATGTTTATTGTGTATTGAATAATCGTATGTATTGTGATGAATTACAAGGGTGTATGTACAGCAGTGTGCGTTAGCTGTGCAATCCCAAGAACAGGAAATGATTGCCTTTCTGCAAAATGTGTGATGTATGTAGGCTGTTTGTTTTTTTTTAACATTACCCATCTTCAAATTATGCTTAAAAAAAAATCCTGGCATGATACCTGGGTATGTTGATTCAGACAATTTGGCCATTACGAGTGAAGACTGAATGTATCATTTTAAATTCAAAGGTGGAAAACTTGTTTGGGGAGGCGGGGGGGTGGGGGGAGAGAGAAACAAATGTTCTGTATTTTCAGGGGGGAAAGTATAAGATAAACTGATTTTTCAGGTTTACTTTAAAGAAATGTAAACTGAATTAGTAATTTATCGTTCAGTACCTTGGAGCAAAAGTTTACAAAATGTGAAATTTCATAGGTAGAAGACAAAAGATATTTTGCCCATTTGTTTAAAATCAATGCACCTGCCATTTGTTATGGTTGGTCCATAGGGTAAACCTGTATTAGATTTGGTATTTGAACTTTAATGGCAATACTCAATGCACTAAAAAGATAAAGAGCTAAATCCTGAGCAGTTAATATTCCATTTTATAAACAGTTGCTTCTTTCAGAGCCATTAAAGTACTTGTTAAAATCTTTTTGAAACAGCTTCTGTGTCAGTTGAGTAACTTGTTCCTTGGCCATCAATTAGTGTTTTCCTGTATGAACTAGTGGGAGATATTAAAAACTGGAGTTGACCCTCCTAGCAGCTCAAAAGAGTTTGAGCATTGCTCATTGGTGAAATGGTTCCTGCTCCAAGTCCTAGGTTGCCGCTTTATAATTTGAATTGATATTTTAATCAATTCTTGGCATAGCATAGCTGGGAGAGACACGAGAAGTTTTGCTGTGCATCCACTTTATTTAACTTGCAGGTTTTTCCTTCCAATTTTCAACCTCTTAGTGTGAGCACGTAAGATAGTGAGAGTCAGCTTGCAATTCGAACATGGGGGCGTCCGAGCCGAACCAGATATTTACCAATGCATTTTCTAGTCATACAAAATGTTGCGCTGATTTCCTTCTCTTTTCCCTTGCTCCCAGTTCAATTGTAATTCCCCTATCAGAACAGAAGGGAAACAAGTCACAACCTTTCTGGTTTCACTTCCACCCTGCGGCAGTGCACAAGTCCACTGAGCCATCGGGGAGTCATATTCTTGCATTTCCTAAGCAGCCGCAGATCATTCATTGACCATTGTTCACAGCTCATATATTCTTGCCCTTTTCTCCCTATTGCTGTTGAGTGGAGAGAAACCTGAGTGCCCAGCAATGGGGAGGGGAATTTACAAAATTGATTGCTTCACATGCACTACTTCAGTTAAAGATTGGCTATTTTTAAATTAAAGAGATGGAGAACAAGCAAGCTTTGAAAAACAGCACATTTTATCCTTTGTGGTGTTTAAATATACTTTTGTTTGTCACAGTTGTGATGGTTTTAAGGGGGAGGGGAACTGAAAAATTCTAGGAATTATGGCCTTTTTAGGTCTTTCATTTTAGTGTTTTCAATGTGCCATGTGCAGTTCTTTCAACAATATTCCCCTTTGTACTAATTGTCAAACTGCCTTAGCAGGACCAGAGTGGCTATAGGGTACACATACAACAGCATATCACAGGGGTGCAATTCAAAAGCAAATGTCCTGCAGCCTCTGGTATCGACTTGTAAATTAGCATTTGGAAAGTAATTAAGCCAGCTTAATTAAGACTGCAATTGAAATCCATTGGAAATAAAATCAGATACCTGCTGCACTAAATCTACTTCATTGTTGAAAGTAATCAGTGAATGAATGAAATATAGGCAAAGTGAAAGTGAGATTTTAAAAAAAAGAAATAGCCTGTTTTTTCATTCTCTTATGTTGTCACGTAGTAGAGTCCCATGAGAAGCTCACCACGGCAGACACTGAGCAATATTTATAAATCCATGACAGGCAATAATGGCAACTTGAAATATTCTTTTGCATGAATCTTGAGTACTACTCAAAACTGGAGCCATATCAGATTTGTGATGGCAGCTGTTGAGCCCTACAGTCACATTTCTGGGCTTTGAAGGTACTCCGATTCAAGGAATAGAGGCCGGAGGCCTACCCTGTTTCTGTGGGCTGCTCACACTTAGGCTCTCCGCCTTTTGAAGATGTGCCATCACCAATTCTGCCAGTGCCCGAGGCAAGGTAGTACCAGCAGGACCTGTTTTCTGTACTGCCTCTGAGTTGTAGCCTTCAGATGTAAGCAGCAAATGCTTTGTCAATGCCAGTAGCTTGATTGTCTGGTCCCTTGTTGCACTGCTGAGAGATAAGCTCTACCCAAGACCCTTCAGAGACGAGTGGTGAGATGGATGGTGATGTGCACAAGTGCCACTTCTGCAGCCTGATTTATGGCATCATATTTCATACTGATGCAAGTACTGGCCTCCAGAGGGACACTTATGGATTGCTGAAGATCTGAGCAGTTTCAGCCCTGATGGGCCCATAGGCTTCAGCACTGTGATGCCAAGCACCAAACAACTACTATAGAACGATATTAATTTGTCATGTGGGCAGCTATGGATCTACCTTAAACAACTAAAGTGGAAAAGCAGTTCAGCTCATGCAGTACTTAAAATGCAGTGCTTTTACGAACTAGAATGTGCATATTGTTGTGCTTGGATGGCATTACAGCATATAAATGTTGATTTTTCTACTTGGCTTTTAAAACTAATTGAATATGAGAAAGCAGGCATGAATAGGAATGAAACTCTTACTATACTGTCCTTTGTCTAAATAACCAGTGCTCCCATTTCTTGATTATCTTTTGCTTTGTATTTCCTGTACACGCAGCAGTGCTAATGCACCAAGAAAATAAGGTGTAGGATCAGTGAAACTTTCTGTACTTCATTTTATGTTTTCAATTGTGTATACTAGGATTTTCTTTAAGTAAAGTTCTATTATACATTTCTGATTTATTGTTCATTCTCAATCTGCCTCTCCGTGGTTGTCATCTAAACTTTATTCCCTTCTCCATTGTTTTTGTAACTCTCTGTCACTTTATTTTCTCACTCTGAGCCCTGTTGCCCTGAAGTGAAATAATTCTATTGTCCTTCCCTGACACTTAATCTAACTGTCTGAATATTTCTGGTTCCTGCAAGAGTTGAGCCATCCCCAGTCTCTTATGTGCTCTGAAATTGGAGAATTCTAACTATAACTAGAGTTCAAGAGACTCGGATAGCCAAATCTCTCATTTATGATCAGATTCAGGCTGGAATCTCCCACAAATAAAATGTAATTTTCTTTTGAGCTCTAGTCCCATAGAGGTTGAGAGCACTGAATCTGACCTGTGTGTAAATGACTCCTCAGTTTTACATTTTAAAAACTCTACATGTTTGGGCATCAGAGGGCAAAAGTAAAGACAGCAAGGATTCCTGCTGTAGATTGCTATCTAGTGACCCTGCTAGAAGTGCAAGCCTGTGGGTGCTAGGTGAACAAGATCAGGTTTAGCTGTGAGGCTCCCAAGGTAAAATAGCCAGCTACTGTCTAGTAACAGTGGTGAGTCCTGCTTTAGGTATGATATACTGTAGATCTAAGAAATTATAACATTTTCTTTCTTTGCTGAAGCTCATGCCTGCATTGGTTTGACCTTTTTATAACCCACACCATTTACCTTTATGGTCTCAGTGCGAATGTCAAATACTTACTGATTTATGGGTGGTTTTACCTTATGTATTTGTGTCTACTGGAAACCATTTGAGATTTCTCATTCAGTTCATAGAATCCTTAACAGTCACTGGAATGGAGAATATGGGGTTGAATTCAGGTCCCAAAGACTAAGTATCTAGAGTGACCAAGCAATCAGCTAAGTTGTGAAATAGCAAATTAACCAGGTGCTGGAATTTACCTAATACAAGTTACAACTGCAAAGAGACCTTTAAATTTATCTTCACATTGATCAAACTCCTCTGCATCGATCCAGACTGATCAAACTCCTCTGTATCAATCAGGGGATTAATTCCAGAGTTAGAAATGTAATTAAGAATAAAATGCAGGTTTGCTGCTAAGCTAGAAATTAAATTTTGAGAATGCTGATGAAGGTACTAGTCTTAAACGTAATCACAGAATTTTATGAATCAATACATTGCTCTCCAATCAGTATTGATGCTCAGAAATATTAAAAGTATAATAGCAACAGCATGATTACTTTGAACAGAAATTTTCAACTCAAATGTTTTCTGGTATCCTAAGGAAGTTTTAAAACTTGGGTAAATATCTACAAGTGACATTAAGTTATTATAAAGATGACAGTAAAAGGGACATTTATCTACTCGTGAGCAAAAGGAAAAAATAACACACTTATTCTATTTTGTCCCCAGGATTTCTAACATTTTATATTCTGTAGGTAGGATGAGGACGATGTGTGTGAATTTTTACACTTGCCACATAAAGCATGATTTGCTGCTCGAATGCTTCAATTCTGAACAAAAATCAAAAGTGGAGGCAGTGAAAATGCCTACTTTTGAGCTGTAAATGATTTGCCATATCCATAGAGTGTACGTGTGTGTTCTCTTTCACTGTTGTACTTTTCTGTAGTTAGAGCCACTAATATGCTTTTTGCCCTAGAATTAACATTATTGTTCCAGAAGAACAGAATGCTTGGAGACAGCAGAAATTCCTTAAGAATAGCAAAATAAAATGAGCACCGACTGTCATGGGCAAATTATATTGAATTGCATTGCATTTGATACCTTATTTATAGTAATGGGAGCTGGTTGAACACATCACATCATTCGGTTCCCATTTACCACAATAATAGCGCAAATTTCAGAGCTCCGTGGCACCAGAGGTTGTTTCAGAATTTACTTTCCTATCACTAAATAGTGGCAGAAAATGCAAAGTCAGCAACAGCCATGAAACATTGTCACCATGTGCAAGGCTGTCCCAAGCCTGCCTTCCCCCTCCCCACTCTTAATAACTGTTATGGTTGCACAGTGCCACTTCCATTACAATGGAAAGTTGTTTGAAGGGGGAGAGGAAATCATAAACTGCAGTATCATGCTGTTATGGCATGCATGCATATTTTTTCAGATTCTTGAGGGCAGACATACAAAAAACAGTTTTGCTGTTAACATGGTAGAGATTAACTCTTAAAAACTTTTTATCCTCTGAAATGCACACACTTTAATCAATCTCATTTAGACCACATCTGTCAGATGCAAAACGGGAGAGTAATGACAGGCTGCATATGAATTCAGTGTTTGTTACTGACAGTGATCCAAACAGCCTGTGTGTGCCTGCCACAGGGCTCAGGTGTGGAAGTCCGCAGGCTAGTACCACCAGCTGACATTTTGAGTTTTAATGACTCCATAGGAAGGTGACCGCTTGCTGTGAGGTTTGCTTACCAGATCAAGACAGCAGGCAATGGAGATAAAGCAGGACTATTAGTGTCGTGGCGAATTCTCTGACAAAGCAGTTTAAAAAAAAGTCTTGAGACTCTTGGACTGTCGTGTCATTATTTCAGTAGCTCTAGTCTCTGTCCTGACTGTTCGGACAATTACACTGCAGTACCTGGAGGAAACACAATTGCCATTTCGTAAAAAGACTTATGAATATATTAATTGTCCTTTCCCATAGGAGTACTTACAAAACCCGTATTTTATTGAATTATGCAACACTGAGCAGGATTACAGAATACATTATGTATATTTTAGTTCATTTTTGAGTAGCTTTGTACAAGTACTGTTTGCGCTTTAAAAGAATTTAGAATGTCTAAATATTGACATATTGTATTTTAGTATCCTAGCTTAAGCTATCTGCTTTACTTCTATTTGAGGTGGTTGTTAATGGTGACTTTGTGAATTAATCATTTTAAATTTCCATTGATAATGGTTGTAACCAAATCAGTTTTGTTGGAAAGATATACTGCTAATGAATTCATTTAAACTTGAATTACTGATCAAACCTATCTCGAAAGGGGCCTAATGCTCTAGGGGCAGCAGATGTTAAATTTGCATTAAAAATAACGCACTTAACGTAAGAACCGTGAGGTCAATGGGCAAAAGGTATTTGTTTAAATTCATATCCATAATATTTGATTTTTTTTATAACTAAAACTAACAATGAACATCATTTGCTTAAAACTTTGAGGTGAGGCTTTATAAAGAAACCCAGAAATGACTTGTCTTTAAATTTAAAATACCACTGCTTCATTTACAAATGTTGCTTTTTAGTAAAATATTCCTATAAATGATATATGTCATGTGAATTTGATAAACATTGCTAAAAGAAACCATCCAAAATTCTGTAACATATATAATGTATTAATTGTGGGTGCTACAAAACAATCTCAGAAAAGGAAGTATTAGAAACTGCTATAACAGTTTATACATTAATGAAATGGATTGTGACTAAAGGGCCCCACAATCTTAATAGTTTTAAGTATGTAAAAAATTAAACTCAACTTTTGCAATAAGCTAAAATTCAAAGTTTTTAGTCAAAAATAATTTGCTGAAGGATTGCTGACCACAAACATAATATTGAACCCAGCTCTTGAGAATAATTTTCATTACATACAATGACAAACAGCTATATATTAACAATGATGTGGAGATGCCGGTGATGGACTGGGGTGGACAAATGTAAGGAGTCTTACAACACCAGGTTATAGTCCAACAGTTGATGAAGTCACTCACCTGACGAAGGAGGAAGCCTCCGAAAGCTTGTGATTTCAAATAAAACTGTTGGACTATAACCTGATGTTGTAAGACTCCTTACATGTATTAACAAGGCATTACACTATTGAAGATTAGAGATGATGAGCTGTAAAGTCGTAGCCTCCAACGGTTTGGATCACCCGAACCATATGTACATAACTGCTTTTTAACTTGCGTAAAAAATATAAATTGTCACTTCACTGTAAAAATATAACTTGGCATTAACTGCAGTTTCTATGAGCAAATAAGGATTGCTTGCTTTTAACCCTATGGTTTAAAGTGCTTAATATCAGTGCTACTCATATTGATGCTGGAAACACTCAGCAAGTCAGGCAGCATCTGTAAAGAAATGAAAATATTGATGTTTTGGGCATAACCCTTCATCAGAACTGGGGTTCTTCGCAGTTCTGATGAAGGACTATGCCTGAAATGTCAACATTCTCCTTTCTTAAAGATGCTGCCTGACTTGCTGAATATTTCAAGCATTTTATGCTTTTGTTTCAGATTTCCAGCATCTGCAGTATTTTGTATTTTGTTCTACTCTTACTGGTCTTCAATCTGAAGATAGAGCATGGGAACTAGCAGGGGAAGAAAAAAGACAAAAATGCATTGTTTAGAACAGCTTTTAGTACTTTGTAAAGCTTTGCACCAGCTATTGTTTCTAAAAAAAAACGGATCTGGTGCAGATGAAACTTTGTTTTACTCAATTGTTTGTCATTTTACCAAAGACACTCTAATTACTATTTGTTATAAGTTAGTTTTGAAAATAGGAATAGATGTCCAGTTATTTCATAGATTAACTGCCTCGAGCACAGAAATCATATTAAAGATGTATTCCAGTTTCTTTGCTATAGTTTCATTGAAAATTCAAATTAGCTTAAATTATTGTTTTTAAATCTTTAAGTTCTGTTTTAAATGAATAATATTTCTTAATACCTAGTTCAAAGAGTATCAGGAATTTTTACCTTGCAAGACAAAAATCCTTACTTCAAATGGCTGGCCATTATAAACATCAGAGGTGGCAGCAGAAATGTTATTCTGCACTTTTTTTGTTGCAACAAAGATGTTTCTGGTAAGTTTCAAAAATGGTGTTTTCATAGGAAGATGCTGCCTTTAAAAAGTGTGCAATACAATTCACTGCTAGGTGTTGTTTGCTTGAAATCCCAGATGCTCCAAATTGGCTGCTATTTGTATACATGAATTTATGGCTTGCAAGCTCGAAATTCCTGACAACAACGGCCTTTTTTAAGGACCAGAATCTCCTCTTGATGAGCTCCAATTCCTGTTGGTGTGCAGTTCTTCACATAATGAGCTTTAGATGCAATATACAACTGTCAGAAACTCATTTGTGTAATCTCAGATTGTGCGACCAGTAACAAAACCTACATGAAGTTCAGTACTGCTGCAATATATAAATCATTTTCTAAAATGACAATGCTTAGAGTGCCTCCTTGTATTAAATGCAGCAGATTGGCACTGTTATAAATATTTTATCAAACACAGTTGTTGATTAGCAGTACATGCTGAGATTTTTATTTATCTCAGTGTTAATTCCTCTGGTACCTTCTGAAAGTGGCCATTAGTGGTCAATTTAATGACTTTTGGTGTTGTTTAAGCTTGCTGTGCACTATGATACAGCTGAGGTGACCGTTACATGACTGGTGTAGACCTTTTCACACTTCCCGCAAGTGCTGCTCATTTGTCATTTGGCAGTAAATCGAGCTGCACATAAGAGCCCAGGGACACATTCTGTGATGGTCTGATGGAGGTGAACAGATAGCACTGTAAAGGCTGCTTGTCACAGATGACTTGTGTTGTAGAGCATCATTCTGTGCAGGCTCCTTTAAGGTAAAACACTTAAGCTCCAGGGGATGGGATGCCTAGAGTAAGTTACCGTAAGCAATTGTGCGTTTCCACTGTATTAAGTTAGTGATTTTAATAGTTACATATGTACATGTCAAATATTTGGCACTATTGTCTCTCAAACAGTTGATCTTTAAAAATGTTCACGTATCCCTGATTTCCGTGCTGAAAGATGAGGGAAATTCCTACCTTTTTTGAAAACTGAACTTCACTGGTTGTTAAGACATTTTAGAAAAATTTTAAGACATTGCAGCTAAAAGTTTCCATATAGAATTTATTTAAATTAGACAGGAAATAAAATGGCCATCTAAAATGGTTTATGCACTTGGATCATTGCTGCCAATGCATGTGGTTTTTAATTCCATGCCATTAGTTTTCCCTCACAGATCATCTCCAAAAATACAAGATCTATCTCTCTTAAAAATCTTGATTCTGTGTATCTGTAATGTGTGATTGATTGTAGTGAGCCTCTAACTTTGCTGATTGATCCATGCTAACCTCATGACACCAGGGACCATTGCACTCCCAACATTGATCCAGCTAACCATATGATGGCACAAAACCAATCAAGATCGTTGGATAAAAATTTCAACCTCCTTTCAGCTGCAGTGATAGTTCCTCCCCCCACTGTGCACTCCTTAAAAATAAGCTTTAATACATTAACATAAAATTTTTAAATAATTCTAGGGGAGAAAACGTATCTATAAATATCCCCACTCCAACTTCCAGATTGTAAGTAACAACAATAGAGTGAGTGAAGAGAAAAGAGAAGAGTAATACAGTGACAAGAGGGGATCTCAGAGCAGCTCTTCCAGAGGGACTGGAAACCTTTTAATCTGGCCATGTATACTGAGCGCCAATGAGATGGACATACAATCCAGAGTTCTGGTGAAATCTCCTTGATTCCCAAATGTTAATTGTCATAAAACATAAAGTACACCACAAGCAGCACCAACAGAACCAGCCTGACCCCAGTCTTGCAACCCTCAAGCCCACAACCTTAGCGTCTATTCCTGTACTGATGGATAAATGAAGCCCTTAAGAGACAACTGTGAGTCCGCAATGAGAAGCAAACTGGCGGCATCAGCTGAGTATAGGTAACATCTATGGAATATCATGCTTCAAGTCCCAAAGTGCCCATGAGCAATGTCGCAGGAGATCTACTTTAAATTTAATAGCTTTACTAGCAACACTGCACTGGAATTTGGAGGACTTTTAAAATCCTTATCGGACCAGATTTTGTTGCCATTCTTTTTAACACTCCTTCCCACCCCCCCCACCCTCTCGGATTGATAAGAATAGATTTGTGTTTGAAAATCCATATTTTTGAATGACTTGATGCACCATCAACACCAAACACATGTATAAACAATCAACTTGGTTTAAAATTGTGCTCTGCCATTCTGCTTTGGTTTTAAACCAGCCTGAAAATGTCCAAACCTTTGCACTTAATGAAAGTTTATTTGGCACAGTCTCCAGCAATAGGAAACTTGAATTGTTCCTACTTATTCCTGGACTGAGTTTTGAAATAGCTGCTTAATAGTTGCTGATACCATGTAACGCAACAGTCATGGGCCCCTGGCGTGTAGGGTTTGGTGGCTGAAGATTCTGCATTCTTTGGTAGACTGGGGAAGGGTAAGCTTAAGCAGTAGACCAAAGTTGCAATACCAGAGGATGCAATCTGAGAGGTTGAGCTGGAGAAGATTATGGGGGTAGGGTGGAGTGAAGCCGTGGAGGGATTTGAAGATGAGGATTTTGAAATCGATACACTGGGAACAGGGAGTCAGTGGAGTTTGGTGAGAGAAGTGTGATTAAAATGCAAAATTTTATTCAGAATAAGATGCAAGCTACAAAGTTCTGCGTATGTTGGAATTCTGGCCGAGTGGAACTAGGAGGCTGGCAAGGAGAGTGTTGGAGAGATAAAGCTTTGCGGTGACAAATCCATATATGAGGATTTCAGCAGCAGTGTTAGCAAGGTAGAGGCGGAAGTAAGCGATCTTGATGATTGATCTGATGTACGGTTTAAAGCTCACCTGACGGACAGCTCTTATTGGCCTTTAAGTAAATAAATTCCCTTTCCTGCTCTTAATTTCCTAATTTTTAAACTTGCGTCCCCTCATATTTGAATCTTTTACCACAGTGAGCAATTTACTCTAATTAATTTTGTCAATTCCCTTCATAATCACTGTGAAGTCTCTTTTTCTAAAGAAAGCAAGCTCAAATTCCTTAACTTGTCCTTATAACAGGTTCATGATGTCTCACACCTTTTTGAATTCTTCTATACAGATTCTGCTAGTTGCTACTGTTGGCAACAAATATCGATGCTGATGGTTTAGAGCCATAGCATCTCCTAACTGGCCCACTTAAAATGCACACAAAATTCAAACGAAAAGACCCATGCTACAAAGATAAAAAGAAAAAAAAACTGCAAAAACAGGAGGTTGAATAATTTAAAGTACTTGTGCATCCCAGAACAAATCTCTCAAAGATAAAAGCCCCAGTTAATCCATTAGAATATGAATGTTTTTAATAACTACCACTTGTACTGTGCAGGTCACAAGAGAATGCATGTGAAGCAGAGGGAATTGGCTTGATTGTTGTTGAGATAGTTTTAGGATTCTCTTCAGATTCACTTGAGCATTGAGAGCACATAGAAGCTGTATCATCTTTAAAGAGGCCTTTCTACAGAATACAAAACCACACACTGTTAGTTCAGGTGTGTCTTCCAATCTTTTTAATGGTGTAACACCGGCAAAGACGGTTTGTGTAACTTTTTTTTTGCCATTTATTTGTTGTATTGTATTGACTAAGACCTTACGGAGTATAACTTTTGTGCTTTTAGTTCCTGAAAGCCAAACTAAGGTATTATATGGTTTTTGAAACTGCACTACCACAGTATAGAGACACTAACAGACTAAATTAAAAAGCATCAGCCAGGGATTTGTAGTCAAGCTAAGTCAAAATGAAAGTTAACAAACTAAATTAAATTTCTACACTTTTATTTTGAATTTCCTACTTTTACTGCCAGACATGTTGCAAACATTTATTGTAAACAGTGTTAAATCTACAATAATCCCATTCACTTTATATACAAAAAAAGACATTATTATTGTGCAGTTTCCTTAACACACAAATACCATGATACATATGGTAAGTCTGGTAAAAATAATAACCAGACAAAATTTCTGTAGTTTGCTCAAAATGCAAAAAATTGCAATATGGAAGTCTATTGTGAGAGTAAAATTGTTTCTATAGTTCTCCCAATAGAGGGAGCTATTGCTGTTTCGTAGTGATACATAATGCACAGTGTAACATTAAGGATATGAAATGGAGAGCCTTGGGATAATAGCTGGGCAAGAAAACTCCAGCCAGATTTTACTAAGTGCCTCAAATTGTTCTTCAATGTAAGATGCGAATAACTACTGTCTGCAAATAGGTCTTTGAAACTAAAGAAAAACAGTTTCTGCTTCAGAGTTTATAATCTAACACTTAACTGTATACACAGAAGTTTTCATCTTCAACTGTTCCCAAATTATCTTAACTTTCTATCTTAAACTCCATTTGATGAGACACTCTCCAAAATTTTTTTGATAGGAAGAAGCAGCTAAGCAACTTGTACGAGATGCCATTGCTGCAGGTGTTTTCAGTGACCTTGGGTCAGGAAGTAACATTGATCTGTGTGTGATAACGAAGAATAAGTTGGACTACCTAAGACCTCATGATATTGCTAATAAAAAGGGTGAACGGTAAGCAATTTCTGTTGATTTGTTTTTGCACTAAGGATGTTTTTTTGCAGAATTTCCAAGGAATTAACAATCTAAAATTATGTAGCGATGATGCAAAACTAGAAGGTGATAAGATATGGGGTTACATCTGTAATTTCCTGGCATGGTGAGTTCCAGATCTTATCTGGACTACTGGGAATTTTTCCTGTGGGCAGGACTTTGAAACAAGATGGGCCATGCCATCTCGTATACCTCCAAACATGAAGTGCCCAAGTGTGGCTTTGTCAGAGGCTTATAGAGAGGAAGTTACTTACCAAAGAGGATGAAATCATTTGGAATTGCCTGTGTTGGACTGTGCACGAAGTTGATTTTGTGAAGTGAAAGATATTATAGAAGTACAAATAACATCTGTAAAAAATCTAATGGTCAGGTCCATAGAGGAAATTATAAATATTGCTTTCTTATAAAATAATTTTGTTTATGTTTTATTTAAGTCGGTGGGGGGTGGGGGGATACATTTTAATGTAGAAATTCAGCCTGAAAGATAACCAGGACAGTTGAGGCATACAGACCAAGAAGGTTTCAGATTTAATCCCCAGTCTGTGCTGAGTTAGTTGTTCTGTCATGGTGCTTGCAGGAAGACTGGGTTAAAGAGGAGAAAATTGGCCAGGATTTCCATGCCTGATCCCTGCATGTGTGGACTTTATGTAAGGACAAATCAGACTCAGCTGTGATGCCCCCTAGAATTCCTGCCCCCCCCCCCCTCAGTTTTTGAACAGCCTTCTGGCATTCATTGTTGAAACCTGAATAAAGGACTCTTGTGTGAGATAATGCTGAGTGCCTGATGCCCACAGAACCATACCCAAAGAAGAAGTCAGTGCTTTTGGGAGATGAGGAAGGGAGAAAATTTTTCAAAATCTAGCTTGGAAAGACATAGAATTCAAAGTACCCAAATAAACACATTCTGATTTTATTAAAGGGTGCCTTGTGTTTGGCAATAGTTTGTGAGTATTAGCCAATAGATAAAGTATGTAGTCTGTTGTCTTTTTTATGGATCGACCAACAAGAATGTCTTGATTTTCAGAAGAATCACAAGATAATACTTCATTCTTTCAGAGATGTATCTCAGAAGTGTACAGCATCTAAATATTTGTTCAACTGTATTGTACCATCTGTGCTTTTGAATGGGGAAAAACTAATTACTTTTTTAATGATGCTGACCAAAGAATTTATTGTGTCTAGACTAGAGCAGAAAGTGTAATTAAAATTATAATGAAGGTAAATAAACATTTTGATGCCACTAAATATGCTGTTGTAGTACACTAGCTGATTATTTAATGGGGCAGAACTTGCTCCTGAAATAACGGAGGAGCTCAACAGCGCTGTCCGTTTTTAATGACAAATTGAAGGAGCATGTTCCTGGGTTTGAACATGCGCACTACAATGCGGAAATCGCGAACCTGCTCCTATTGGTTCGCTGGCGATTTGACAGCTGCGAACTAAAGGGCCACCGCATGCTACAATCATTGAAATTACTGAAAAATCCCCAACTTGCTCATCCGCCCAGCTGGAAAGTAACTAATTACGCCACCAAACAGGTACGCTTAAAAATACCAAGTCTAAACTAAGTTTTAAAAGCGCAGTTCGTCTTAATGACTGCTAAACAACTAAAAATTAAATTTTTAAAATGTGGAGTCTCATATTACTCCTTATTTTAATAATTTTTGGTCATTAAAAAAATTAATTAAAAATAAAATTTCTTTTCCCTTCTGTCTCTTTAATTCAATTATTTATTTGGCTTTTTATTATAAAAAATTAAAATTTTTATTTACAATGACTTCCAGAATACTAACTTAAAATGAATGAAGTCCAATTGCCTGCTTGTGGGCGTGTCTTCTCTTCCTGACAGATTTTGTGGGCGTGTCTTCTATTCTCACAGACTGTTCCATGCGCATCAACTTACCCTGTTCAGAGGCTGAGTTGATAACGCACAGTTTTATAAAAGTTCAAAATCAAGCAATTCGACGCCCTGAGCCCGCAGTAAATACATTCGTTAATTTAATTTGTAGGAGCTGCGGCAAGTGTTGCCACATCGCTGTGCGCAAGTTCTGGCCCAATATAGATGTATTTTTTTGATTTTTTTTTTTCCTGACAATTTTTCCCTTCTGATTTCTTCCCTTTCCCTCCTCTCCTAAAGGCAGTGATTCATGCTGTGATATGATTCCATAGACAGCAATAGCTCCTGGTGCCTTGCCTAAATGGTCATGTACATGTGAGTGCCTTGGCAAGAAACTATCAGAGTTGTTTGACTGTGGAAGACATCACAACCAAGTCCTATTAACATGCAATTTTCAGCAGACATTATTGAAAGTGTTCAGGAGAGGATCCTGGATGACTTCCTCCCTTCTATTCTGGTGAGGCTGATACCATTTGTATCAACCACACTATTACCCTAGCTGAGATCAGCTAATTCAGCACAGACAACTGATTCAATCTGGGAACTTCCTATTCTCACACCTAGTGCATTCAGTCACTGAGTCATCAGTGTAGCCCACATGGTTTTTTTGAGATTTTACAGTGATGATTAATCCAGGAAAAAGTGTTCTATTTTGTGTCCGTGTAATATTTTTGTATCAACAAAATATTTTAAACCTTCCATGCATCATACAAACATTTATTCTCTCCACTCAATTTTTACAGTAAAATTTCTTTAATTTATAAGACATATCCAATTTACAAAAGCCATTCCTGAAATGCGGAGGAGCTGCTATTATCTGTCCTCCCATTTAACTGCCAGAATTGTCACTGGAGAAAGCCTTGCATGAGACAACAGCTCACTGCACAGTCCACTAGCCCAGTCTCCTCTCTGTAAATCAAACTCGCAGACTAAGAAATATTAAATTTATACTATTTGTATTGTACTTGTCCATTCCTAGAAAATTGGTATACCATACTCTGTAAGGCCAATATGCTGGGGAGGAGGGTCTCCCTGCATTATGTCAGAAATTGGAGATTACATTTAGAAGCTGATGGTCTTTAGTATTTAACACACAATCATTTTATAATTTGACACACAGAATCGTAATGCAGTGTATTCCAATAAAACTTTTTTGTTACAAATGTTCTGTTAAGCACTCTTTACCAGTAAAATTGTAGCAATTTTTAGAAGGGTAAATGCTGTCGTTTTCTGTAATCTTCCTACAAAAATAATTTGATATCCAGCTGTTCGTAGAATCATACAGCACAGTAGGAGGCCATTCGGTCGATCGTGCCTGTGCCGGCTCTTTGAAAGGGTTATCCAATTAGTCCCACTCCCCTGCTCTTTCCCCATTGGCCTGCAAATTTTTCATTTTCAAGTATATATCCAAATTCCCTTTTGAAAGTTACTATTAAATCTGCTTCCTCCACCCTTTAAGGCAGTGCATTCCAGATCGTAACAACTCGCTGTGTAAAAAGATTTCTCCTCATCTCCCCCTCGTTCTTTTGCCAGTTATCTTAAATCTGTGTCCTCTGGTTACCGACCCTCCTGTCAGTGGCAAAAGTTTGTCGGAGAAACTATCAAAACCCCTCATAATTTTGAACACCTCCATTAAATCTCCCTTTAACCTTCTCTGCTCTAAGGAGAACAATCCCAGCTTCTCCAGTCTCCCCATCTAACTGAAGTCCCTCATCTCTGGTACCATTCTAGTAAATCTCCTCTGCACCCTCTCCAAGACCATGACATCCTTCCTGAAGTGTGATGCCTAGAATTGGACACAATACTCCAGCTGAGGCCTGAGCAGTGATTTATAAAGGTTTACCATAACATCCTTGCTTTTGTACTCTGTGCCTCTATTTATAAAGCCAAGGATGCCGTATGCTTTTTTTTTAACAGCCTCATCAACTTGACCTGCCACCTGCAAAGATGGTGACCGCCCAGGTCTCTTTGTTCTTGCACCTCCTTTAAAATTGTACCATTTAGTTGTATATCCCTTGACTCACTGAGTAACTCCACAGGAGATGCACTAGTCTGTATAATTCTGCTTCACATTCAGTTTATTGGGAGTATGGATACCTTTGTCACTAATTGTGTATTTACTAAAAATCAACTGGTCTGAATGTATTTTATCCTAATTTCAACAGCACATATTCCCAGAAATACAATGGGTTGTTTGTTTTGGCATTCTTAGAAGCTCGCTACATTATAAATGTTTAATACACGTACTCCCGTTTGTTGACTGAATTGGATATTTTATATGTGAATTTTAATGTAAATGAATAACATCTGTTTAACAGTACAGATGTTTTGTTGCTTCTGCTGTTATTTCTCCTGTCAGCATTTACCAGAAATAGGATAGCAATTTTTTTTGAAGACTCGGCAAAACCTTGGTATTGTTTTCAGCAAAGAATTTTGTGTGTGGTGGAAAATACTTAAGCACAAAATGTGAAGCAATTGAAACCATTTATGTGCACATTCATTTAAAATAGTTTTGTTGATGGTAGCTACGTAGTTATCAAAATAAAAACCTGACTATTTCTGGTATCACCTGGCCATAGCCAACAAATTGTCTCTGTCTCCTCCATATATAATTGCTGTCCAAGCATTCACAACTCTGCAAACAAAACCCTATATACCAATGCATAATAATGGGCAACCCTAAAAACATAATGGACAACAGCCCAATGTGGTATGTTAACACATAAAAGATGTCTTTTTTTACTGTCCATTTGGATTTGCTTTCCAAAAAGGCACATGACACAAAAATTCTGTTACCTACAAGAGTTCATAATTTTATCCTCGTCCATCAACTTTTAAAACAAAAAATTTCAGCAAAAGAAATTACAAATAAATAATTGGATAACAATCCCAATACCAGGAAAAAAATGTTTTTTTGTTGTAGATAGTTACTGTGTATTACTTCTTTTTTTGTCCCACCAGACAAGGCAACTACAAGTACAAGAAGGGGATAACGGGAATCCTAACGGAAATGGTTACTCCACTGGAACTCGAAGTTGTGGAGGAAGTTGTGCACACAATGGACACTTCCTGAAGAATCTGACCATCGTTGTTTTACCTCCTTGATGTGGATGTGCATAAAAGCTCGAATAGTTGTATGTACATTGAAATATGTGAAATGTGTAATAACAGGAGACTTAGTTTAAATAAGACCTGTTCAATTTTTACAAATAAAGTTAGTCTCCAAGATTTCTTTAACATCCACAATGAGTTGTGTATTATTTAAAACCCTCCCAACTTCCCAGGAATATTCCCAATTTGTGTATATGTGTGTGTGTATAGTAGCCATGTCGCATTTCTGCATAATCCTTTGTTCTGCTATTATCCGGTTATGCCTGTGCAAGTCCAGCTGGGTTAAAATACCAGTCAGTACCTTTCGTAAATTAGAAAGTCAAAGGTTAGGTTTTGCATTGAATTTGACATCACTCCAGTCTAAGAATTGAGTGGGTGGTTGGTCTGCACAGCAACTTAAAATGTTTATACAATGAAAAGGTTTCTTTCTGTACAGTCACCATTTAAGATATTTAGCTGCACACATAAGGTCATACTGCCAATTAAATATGGGCAAATTGGTAGTCAATTGATCACTGACAATTATAGTACAGACCAAATATTAATGTGCAGATTAATTCAAAACAAATCCTATCAGATTAGTATGAAAACTTTCAACTGTGCATGTACAATACAGTTTTGTATGCACCAATGAAATATAACTAATGACCTGTTTTGTAACTTTTTTTTATTCGTTCGTGGGATGTGGGCATCGCTGGCAAGGCCAACATTTATTGCCCATCCCTAATTGCCCTTGAGAAGGTGGTGATGAATCGCATTCTTGAACCGCTGTAGTCTGTGTGGTGAAGGTTCTCCCACAGTGTTGTTAGGAAGGGAGTTCCAGGATTTTGACCCAGCAACGAAGAAGGAACGGCGATATATTTCCAAGTTGGGATGGTGTGTGACTTGGAGGGGAACGTGCAGGTGGTGATGTTCCCATGTGCCTGCTGCTCTTGTCCTTCCAGGTGGTAGAGGTCGTGGGTTTGGGAGGTGCTGTCGAAGAAGCCTTGGTGAGTTGCTGCAGTGCATCCTGTAGATAGTACACACTGCAGCCACGGTGTGCCGGTGGTGAAGGGAGTGAATGTTTAGGGTGGTGGATGGGGTGCCAATCAAGCAGGCTGCTTTATCTTGGATGGTGTCGAGCTTCTTGAGTGTTGTTGGAGCTGCACTCATCCAGGCAATTGGAGAGTATTCTATCACACTCCTGACTTATGCCTTGTAGATGGTGGAAAGGCTTTGGGGAGTCAGGAGGTAAGTCACTCGCCGCAGAATACCCAGCCTCTGACCTGCTCTTGTAGCCACAGTATTTATGTGGCTGGTCCATTTAAGTTTTTGGTCAATGGTGACCCCTAGGATGTTGATGGCGGGGGAATTGGCGATGGTAATTCTGATGAATGTCAAGGGGATTAGTCTCTTGTTGGAGATGGTCATTGCCTGGCAAATGTTACTTGCCACTTATGAGCCCAAGCCTGGATGTTGTCCAGGTCTTGCTGCATGCAGGCACAGACTGCTTCGTTATCTGAGGGGTTGCAAATGGAACTGAACACTGTGCAATCATCAGCGAACATCTTCAGTTCTGACCTTATGATGGAGGGAAGTTCATTGATGAAGCAGCTGAAGATGTTTGGGCCAAGGACACTGCCCTGAGGAACTCCTTCAGCAATGTCCTGGGGCTGAGATGATTGGCCTCCAACAACCTATACCATCTTCCTTTGTGCTAGGTATAAGTCCAGCCTGCAGAGTTTTCCCCTTGATTCCCATTGACTTCAATTTTACTAGGGCTCCTTGGTGCCACACTTGGTCAAATGCTGCCTTGATATCAAGGGCAGTCACTCTCACATCACCTCTGGAATTCAGCTCTTTTGTCCATCTTTGGACCAAGGCTGTAATGAGGTCTGGAGCCAAGTGGTCCTGGCGGAACCCAAACTGAGCATCGGTGAGCAGGTTATTGGTGAGTAAGTGCCGCTTGATTGCACTGTCGACGACACCTTCCATCATTTTGCTGATGATTGAGAGTAGACTGATGGGCTGGTAATTGACCGGATTGGAGTTGTCCTGCTTTTTGTGGACAGGACATACTTGGGCAATTTTCCACATTGTCGGGTAAATGCCAGTGTTGTAGCTGTACTGGAACAGTTTGGCTAGAGGCGCAGCTAGTTCTGGAGCACAAGTCTTCAGCACTGCAGCCGGGATGTTGTCAGGACCCATCGCCTTTGTTATATGCACTCAGCCGTTTCTTGATATCATGTGGAGTGAATCGAATTAGCTGAAGACTGGCGTCTGTGATGGTGGGGATCTTGGGACGAGGCTGAGATAGATCATCCACTCGGCACTCCTGGCTGAAGATGGTCGAAACGCTTCAGCCTTGTCTTTTGCACTCACATACTGGACTCCGCCATCATTGAGGAAGGGGATGTTCACAGAGCCTCCTTCTCCCGTTAATTTAATTGTCCGCCACCATTCACGACTGGATGTGGCAGGACTGCAGAGCTTTGATCTGATCCATTGGTTGTGGAATCACTTAGCTCTGTCGAAAGCATGTTGCTTACGCAATTTAGCATGCATGTAGTCCTGTGTTGTAGCTTCAGGTTGGCACCTCATTTTTAGGTACACCTGGTGCTGCTCCTGGCGTACTCTTCTACACTCCTCATTGAACCAAGGTTAATCCCCTGGCTTGTTGGTAATGGTAGAGTGAGGAATATGCCAGGCCATGAGGTAACAGATTGTGCTGGAATACAATTCTGCTGCTGATGGCCCACAGCGCCTCATGGATGCTCAGTTTGGAGCTGCTAGATCTGTTCTGACTCGATCGCATTTAACACGGTGGTAGTGCCACACAACACGTTGGATGTTGTCCTCAGTGTGAAGACGGGACTTCGTCTCCACAAGGACTGTGCAGTGGGCACTCCTACCAATACTGTCATAGACAGATGCATCTGCGACAGGTAGATTGATGAGGATTAGGTCAAGTAGGCTTTTCCCTTGTGTTGGTTCGCTCACCACCTGCCGCAGGCCCTGTTTGACAGCTTCAGGACTCGGCCAGCTTGGTCAGTAGTGGTGCTACTGAGCCACTCTTGGTGATGGACATTGAAGTCCCCCACCCAGAGTACATTCTGTGCCGTTGTTACCCTCAGTGCTTCCTCCAAGTGGTGCTCAACATGGAGGAGGACTGATTCATCAGCTGAGGGAGGGCGGTAGGTGGTAATCAGCGGAAGGTTTCCTTGCCCATGTTTGAGGTTTCATGGGGTCCGGAGTCAATGTTGAGGACTCCCAGGGCCACTCCCTCCTGACTGTATATCACTGTACCGCCACCTCTGGTGGGTCTGTCCTGCCAGTGGGTCAGGACATACCCAGGGATGGTGATGGAAGAATCTGGGACGTTGGCCGAAAGGTATGATTCTGTGAGTATGGCTATGTCAGGCTGTTGCTTGACTAGTCTGTGGGACAGCTCTCCCAATTTTGGCACAAGTCCCTAGATGTTAGTGAGATGGACTTTGCAGGGTCGACTGGGCTTGGTTTGCCATTTTATTTCCTCTGCCACCTGCAGTACTTGATAACAGTTTATATAAAATGAATGTTGGATGACCCAGGTGTGACGCATCTGACTTCATTATCATGTTATTGGTGAACAATATATTTTGAGAGTAGTTTCAAGTACTCAACTTTATTTGGAGTCTGTTTATTTTGGGGTTTATATTATTATGTATGTATGTCATGTTTGTAGCTTAGTTCTAAATTATGTCTGAAAATTTGTTGCACCAGTTTAAATGTATATGCCAGAGTGGGAGAGTAAACTTGTCCACCAGTCATGCCACATAAAAATCAGTTAAGTTGTGCCAATTACTTTTGCCGTCAAATATTCTAATAGCTTCTGAATCCAATTATTGGATATATTTCCTGATAATTCACTATGATTTGCTATTTGTTTAGATTTGCAATGAAAAAAGGAAGAAAAGCTTACATTTTTCACATCTCAGAATGTCCCAGAGTGCTCCACGCACAGAATTACTCTGAAGCCTGAGTTTAATATCTCATCTGAAGAACTGTGTCTCTAACAATGCCGTTCTCCATCTGTCCTGGAGCTGGCCTTGAAGCCATAATCTGAGTGCCACCAACTGAGCCAAGCTGACATCAGTAACTGCAGCACATTTGTTAATTTCTGTAGGTGAAGTCCACATACAGTCAGTGTTTGCTATAATCTCTCATCAGCAACAGAAAGACCCAAAAGGAAATCAAACCACCCATGAACTCTGCATTTTAGAGGGAAAAGATGATACTTTAAAGGTAGTAATCTCATTTATGAATTCAAATGACATTTATAACATAACCCTTAATGAGGTTACTGATCTATAATTGAGTTGAACCTCCAATACCTCTCCAAAGATTCATAACAGGTATGCTAAACACAATCTCTTCCCTTCTACCCCTACCCCATGAAGGCATACTGATTCTCCGTGATGACTTAATTTATCTTTAAGGTGTTTCATGATGTTCTTTAGCCTAGCCTCTAATATTTAACCATCAACAGATGTCCGGCTTACCGGCTTGTAATTTCTAGGACAGTCCTTTTATCCTTTTGTAAAAATAGGTGCGGTATTCCTTTTCTGTAATCCTTTGTACAATTCCTGATCCTAAAATTTCCCTAACGATCCACACTAGGATGTGATCAATTTTGTCGGCCAATTCCTGTTATGTGCAGCTCAGATACTTAATGCCAAATTAGCAAAATGTCTCGCAAATTAATTTGGTAGTAGAATAATAAATTGACAAACATCTGTCGAGGACAACAGTGACCAGTCGGGAGAGGAAACAACCTAGGCATTTCAAATGCTGAAAGGTATGGATAATAAAACTAGATTGCGGCTTTTTAAAATTTTGCTGGTGGCGAGACTGGAGGACATGTCCAAATTTGTGAGTCCCAAGCAAGGCCAGAACAATTTCTCCTTAGCCCCCAGCATAATAGTGGATATTTGGAATGGATTCTCATCAAAAACAATTAATGTGTGATCACTAATGGAAAGAAGTTGGAGAAATCTCTGGCTTTGAAAGGAATTGAAATTTATAAGGAAAAGTATAGATGTAAATGATCCAATATTGTACAGAACACTACAATTCCAATCCTGTTGGGGCCCCAGGAATACTTCTATGGAATGCAGCCAGTTAAGTTGAATAATGTAGATTATAATGGTGGATTTACATCTTGGAGTTTGATTTATGTTTAAGCACAGGATAAATTTCAATTTTCTCCTTGATGTCGTACATATTGTTTGGATTCCTCGGGAGATGAAATAAGCTTGGGAGAGTTCATGACAATACAAAGTATATATTGTTTGTTACAGGGGATGGGAAATGGCCATTTCTTCTATACTAAAACAGAACACAGCCCTGCCAAAGAATTAATCCATTTTCTTTTGGGGGAGGCGGGGTTTCAGCCACAGAAAGTTTCCTTAGTTTTAGGTAGTTGCTAATTGACGCTAATATCAATATTAACCTTTGCACGTGTGCACTGATTATTTTCTCAAAATTACTTATAGATCCATGTCTATATCTCAAACGGATACATTTGTACCTCTAATATGATGTTTGGTCCCTTCAGGGCCTCTCTAGAGAGAGTTCTTATGGTTATATGGGTTGTATAGACCTTTGCAGCACTGCAAGTTTGGTAATGTGAAGAAATCCAAATTGTAGCCTCTGAAGACAATCTTCATTGATTAAGATTTTGACCTTGCTAGGAGAGGTTTACAGCTGGACTAGCTTACAGGTATTAAAATACAGCTATTGAGATTTGCATCAAGTGACATTATCATGACTAATTAGTATGAAAATGCAACCTAATGCCAAGGTGATCTCCCTTGTTTCATCAAAAGCATGCCATTGGTGGTTAAATCTAGGCAGGATGAGTCTCAATGCTGTACTTCCGACTACAAGTACAAAACTTATTATCCCTTCATCCACAAACAACATCACATTGGAGGGCAAAGAACTAAGGTGCTGCACAATGCAGAATCCTATATTTACTGGTTTAGAAAGCATCGTTATATTTGTAGTCCAGCAAATAGGAGGCACAGAACATAGCAGCAGACCTCAGTGAGAGCATCATTCAACCTCGCTAATGGATTCTTCAAGGAAGTGGTCTCCATGATACTTGGCAGCTGGAACTCCTTCAGTCAATGTTTGCTTTGAATGAGAATGTACAACTACAACAGTTCAGTTCCAAGGCGTAAAATTAGTGCTCTTCCTATATTTAAAAAGGGAGATAGACCAAGTCCAGGGAACTATAGACCAGTTAGCTTAACGTCGGTGGTAGGAAAGATAATGGAATCTTTACTCAAGGATGAAATAGAAAAACATCTAGAAATAGAAAAATATCCAGAGAACGAAAATATAATAAAGAATAGTCAGCACGGATTTCAGAAGGGAAAAGTCACGCTTGACCAACCTTATTGAATTCTTTGAAGAAGTAACAGAAAGAGTAGATACGGGTAATATAGTAATGTAATATATTTGGATTTTTAAAAGGCCATCGATAAGGTACCACATTGTAGATTCATGTGAAGTCAGGGGACCCGTAGCAGGATGGATAGCAAGTTGGCTACAAAATAGAAAACAGTGTGTAGGGGTTAAGGGTACCTACTCAGACTGGCAAAAGGTGGGAAGTGGTGTTCCACCGGGATTGTGCTGGGACCACTGTTCACAATTTACATTAACGATTTGGATTCGGGAATCGGAAGTACAATTTCAAATTTTGCGTACGACACCAAATTTGGGGGGGGGTGTAATTAATACAAAGGAAGAATGCGTCAAAATGCAAGAGGACATTAACAAATTTGCAGAATGGGCGTGTAATTGGCAATTAAATTTCAATATAGATAAGTGTGAGGCGGTGCATTTTACAGGAAGAATAAAAAGGCAAGATACTGTTTGGATAACAGCCTAAATGGGATAGAGGAGCAAAGGGATCTGGGGATACAGATACACAATTCATTAAAAGTAGTGACACAGGTTAATAAGGCCATAAAAGGGCACATCAAGCAGTGGGGTTCAATTCTAGAGGGATAGAATTGAAAAGCAGAGAAGTTACGTAAAACTTGTATAGAACCTTGGTTAGACCACACTTGGAGTACTGTGCACAGTTTTGGTCTCCATATCATAAAAAGGATATAGAGGCATTGGAGAAGGTGCAAAAAAGATTCACAAGGTTGATACCAGAACTGAGAGGATATACTTATCAGGAAAGGCTGAAAGCTCTTCTTTCTAGAAAAGAGAAGACTAAGGGGGTGAACTGATAGAGGTCTTTAAGATAATAAAAGGGTTTGATAGGGTAGACGTAGAGAAAATGTTTCCACTTGTGGGGGAGTGCAAAACTAGAGGTTATAAATATAAAATATGTTAATAAATCCAAAAGGGAATTCAGGAGAAACCTCTTTATCCAAAGAGTGGTAAGAATGTGGAACGCACTACCACAAGGATTAGATGAGGCAAATAGCATAGATGCATTTAAGGGGAGCTAGATAAGCACGAGGGAGAAAGGAATAGAAGGGTATGCTGATAGGGTTAGATGAAGTACGGAGTGAGAAGGCTCATGTGGAGCATAAATGCCAGCATAGACCAGTTGGGTCGAATGGCCTGTTTCTGTGCTGTAGTTTCGATGAAGCTCTTACAAGAATAAACTGCCCCCCTCCTGGCATCGGAAATATCAAATGCACCCTTCTACCATCTCCCAGTCTAAAGTTTCATTGCAGATTATAGGGAGAACAATGAGTGACCTACTGGGAAAAATACAGCAACTCCAAAATAAAATGTAAAAAAAAAGGGAAAAGCAGAAACTAGAAACGAGTATAGCTGTGGAACTCCAACGCAACAGAAATAAATTTATAACTGCAAAGGGGTTATCAAAGAAAAATTGTGATCCCTTAAGGATACAGCTGAGGATAGACAAACAATAGATAACTTACTAAATGATTATTTCCTGGAAGTATCGAATAGGGAAGCCACCAGTAGTATGCTATCCATTGAAGGATGTGAAAGGTGCTACTTAAATGCAAGTTCTTTCGATGCCCTTAATCTGTCCCCAACTAAGAGAATCGTACAGCACAGAAGGAGGCCATTCGGCCCATCATGCCAGTGCCAGAATATTCTAGACAGAATTTTTTTAAGCTAAGAGATTGTGCTTTTCTTTGCAAATTATGATTTTTGTTAGTTTACCACAGATAGATTTTATATTCATCCCAGTCAGTTGTTGCAAATTATGATCTTTAAAAATAGAAATATGGCTAGTGTGACTTAACATTTCTCATCATGTTACATAAAAATAACCTAAAAAATGTTGCATCTAGGCGCTGCAGTTGTTGCTTTTTGTACTAGGTGGTAAATTTGTATAGGGTGTTATGACCCACTTAGGGTCTTGTTTTTATATATATATATATAAAATTAATTCTCAGGATTATGGGCATCACTGGCAAGGCCAGCCTTTATTGCCAATCCCTAGTCGCCATTGAGAAGGTGGTGATGGACCTTCTTCTTCAGCAGCTCGCGTCCATGTGATGAAGGTTCTCCCACAGTGCTGTTAGGTAGGGAGTTCCAGGATTTTGACACAGCGATGATGAAGGAACGGCGATATATGTCCCAAGTCGGGCTGGTGTGTGACTTGGAGGGGAACGTGCAGGTGGTGGTGTTCCATGCACCTGCTGCCCTTGTCCTTCGAGGTGGTGGAAGTCACAGGTTTGGGAGGTGCTGCCGAAGAAGCCGTGGCGACTTGCTGCAGTGCATCCCATAGACAGTACACACTGCAACTCGGCAGAGGGAGTGAGTGTTTAAGCTGGTGGATGGGATGTCGATTAAGTGGACTGCTTTGTCCTGGATGGTGTTGAGCTTCTTGGGTGTTGTTGCAGCTGCACCCATCCAGGCAAGTGGCGAGTATTCCATCACACTCCTGTCTTGTGCCTACTAGGCGGTGGAGAGGCTTTGGGGAGTCAGGAGGTGAGCCACTCGCCACAGAATACCCAGCCTCTGACCTGTTCTCATGATGTCTTTGTACTGCATTGTTGGCACTTTCAGTGTTAACAATGCCGAAGTATAGCATAAAACTGTTAGTGTGAGTTTGGTAATTTATTATGTTTTAAAAATGGATTGATCATTGCCATTACTTAGTTGTTTCTTTTAACTCTGCTAATAATTGCTCAGTTGAGATAATTTGCTACATGAATGAAATGTGTTGAGAGCGCTTTATTGGCTCTGTTTCATTCTAATACTTTTAATAGAGCTACCTGTGTTAGTGTAAATAATCTTTAAATCAACATACAACATGAAAATAATAGAACAGTAAGTTTCAGTTACAAAGATCTAAGCTCCTAAGTAGTTAAAGGTATTTTTATTGTTAGTATGCTGCAAATCATTATGATTTAATGGTTGGCAATTCATTTACAAATTTTTGCAAGCACATAATTAAAAAAAACCACTATGCAGTTTTGAATCCAACTTAATAAAATCAATAGATGTAAGTACAATTTTACCCCTTTAAGCAACTATGTTCTTGAACATGTTAAATAGTATTGCTTTACAATGTTTACATTGTTTTTATATTAGCCTGCATAAATTTAATTAATGCAATATTTAGCTCCAGAACATAATCCGGTACACACACGCATAGTATACTGCTTAACCACAGACATTGTATCAAGGTACTGGTTCTGGCTACACGGGTTGGAGATATGACTCCCATTTGAAACAGCAAGAATGCTGACCTAGAAGTCCTTCTGCTTTACCTGTGTATTGTCGAGCATTAATCATTAATAATGGTCTATGATTCCCTATTGTTTTCTTGCAGGACTAGTACCAGTAAATACTGAATGAGGCATAGAGAAACAGAACAGACATTTAAATGTCCATAACATTCTATCACTATTTTTTGTGTGAGTCACACGAGTTGTTTTTAACTTCTAAAACGACATTGAGTACACAGGAAAAGTTCATATTTTACAAGGTTTTTACAGTCGGTAAATTGTCCAAATTGTTGCAAAGGACCACATCGCTCCAACCTAATCAATACTGACTATGTTGAAACATCACATTTATTGTGTGTTTTATACACTTGTTCTCCCCAGTCCATCAGATACAGCTTGCTCTGGGTCTTTGGGCACAATGCGAATGTTCTTTTGTCTTTTGAACTGTGCCCAAGAAGTTGCTCTGCATCATTTCCTCAGCGAGGATTGACCAACCAAAAGCTGTTTTTTTAAAGTGGTACTTTTTTATTTCATTGTATGTAAAAGTATTACAAAAATAATTGCAGAATAGTCGACAATGGGTAGTAATAGCAGTGAACTAGTTTAGACATGGCAAAGAGGAGAAAAAGAATGGGCATTGTTCTGAGCCTGAAAAAGATAAGCCAAAATGACATTTCTGATGCCAACAGACTTACTTGGGGAAAAAAAAACATAATTATGGTATATCAATAAGTAAGAAAGCTCTCATTTTTGTCCACAGTAATTAAGCTGGGGTGTCCTTTAATCCCTGCTAACATTTAATTGAAAAGGTGGATAACAGGTGATGAGGATCTTTGTATCTGGTTATGGTTCAGTGGGAAGAAGTAGATTAATAAAAAACATTCATTTACATTTGGCTTACTGCAGCATGTTTTCCAGATGCTGCCTTTTTGGTCACAAAAAAAGCACACAAGATTCCAATCCTTTTCAACAGCTAGAAGTACTACCTACTGATTACCTTCCTGGTTATAAAGTTTAGATCCTCCAACTAAAGATAACTTAATTTGAAAGATGACAACATAGAAAATTTAAGAAACCAATGGGTCACTCAATGTTAAAATGTTATCTGTCACTGTAGTTTCAATCCATGTTATGGACTAAGTCTAGGTTAATTGTGTCAATTCCCAACAAGGCAGAAATGGGGTTATTTTCCATTACAATACTGCAAATTGAGTACTTGACCTACAAGGACACAGTATATCCTGTGGATAGGCACAGTGGAAGTACACTAAATAAATGTGAAAAGAGAAGTACATTTGTTTCTTTCTAAGTTAACATGTTAGTACAGCTATCGACTCTTACCGAGATTCTTTTATAGATCATTTATTTTTCTACTAAGTGGCCTACCATTTCTGTCCATTTAAGCACATTATATCTATAATTTTCATCATGCTACACTGACAGTTAAATGCTTAATACCGTATGTGTTCAAATTTCTGTTTCGCCTAAGCACTGTACTCTTGTGTAACTTGTCTTCTTTACTTATTGTAATTTCTAGACAGAAATAACAGTATGAAATTAGAAAGTATATCTATAAATATATTTTTGAAAATGTAACACAGAACCCTGGAGACTACATCATTCCTTTCTCATTTGACCAAATGACAGAACTTAACCATTCTATAATTGCTAAAATCTACTCTAACAGTATCAGTCCTTACAGTGCTGTTTAATTCCAAATGGCTCAACCACATTCCACTAATGATGGCGCTTTCTCTCTTGACATCTTCACTGTGGTGCTTCTTTTGTTTTTAACAATATTTAAGCAGGAGTGTGACGTAATTGTTCTTTTGTAAATTTCCACGCAATTTAATGAGTTCAGGTACTTGGTGTCCATCCATGCATCTGCTTAGCTATTTGATGCATATAACTAATGTCAGGTCGAAGATCTGGTTCAGGGTTGATGCACATGCTCACCAACTCTCGTAACTAAGGGAAGAATAAAATACAGTTTGTTAGACAAATCTTTTTTTTTTAGAATTTAATAACATTTCCTTCCTCTCCCTTGCTTTTGTTCTCCTTCTGAGTGAACTTTCTCCCCTTAACCCCCAAAAAAACACAGACCTGCTAAGAAGCTAAAAGCGTAGTACATAAGTAGGAAGCTGGTGTGTTGCAGGATATTGAAGCTTTAATGTTTCACCATTGTTAAAGAAAACATTAGCTCTACTTTAAAAAGAAAAAGGCAGCTCTTTCAGTGGCTCATTTGACAAAAGCAGCATATAACTGAGCCATACAATCTCAGGTTTGATTCCTGCTCTGTGCTGAATCAGCCGATCTCTGCTGAGGTGGCAGTAGAGGCATTACAACTGGCCTTAATAGCTCGGAGTTAAGGAGAGAACAATTAGCCAGGGTCCGTCTCCTGATCCCTATCCAGCAACTCCTGCTAGGAAATGCATATATGTGGATGTCAGGTGAGGACACGAATGGGCTTGTCTGTGATGCCCACACAGTCGAATAGCCTACAACTACTCACTGTCTAGCTCAGTGTTGTTCAATATATTAGCCACCAGCCGCATGTGGCTAATTGCATTTTTTGATTAGTAAATAAAAAATGAGTAATAAACACCATCGTTGGGCATGTGATCTCAAGTCATATTCGCATGGCCTATGTGTATGTTCTTTAACACTTTTGTACGTTTGTTGGTAAAATGGTAAGACGAAAAGCAGAGTGTTTTTTGAGTGTTGTGTGTGCTTTACTTCTGTGGTTACAGCTTGTTGGTTATCTGCTGGAATGGTGTGTAACACGGGTGAAAACGCCAGACTTCAGCACCATGGAAACACCAGCAATACTGTAGGAAGAAAGGAACTGTCATTGTGGTCAGCTCCACCAATCAGAAAAAACCCTCCAGGCCAGAAGGCAAGTCCAACTAATAATAAACATGTCCAGCGGGGCACGGTCATGGCAAAAGGGAAGTAGCATTCAACCATGTTCTGGATGGAGAGCTGGGGCGGCTCTGGCAGGTCTCATTGTGCGAGTCAACATTCTCAGCAATCACTCTGATGAACTCAAAGTACTGCTCACAAGTGTTGGACAAAAATTTAGAATCTGCACTAAGCTATTGCCATGTCTGATAAATTCAAGGCAGAATCCCAAACTTTGTTGAAAAAGTCTGCAACGTTGGTAGATGTTTAAGTAAATGTACACATGGGGGTCAAGTTTGGGGTCGTTTCCGCTAGTTACATAAACGCAATCTGGGCTGAACCGGTGCAAAAGATCGGGGAATTTTAAGCTTGAGTTACGCCCAAAGCCACTTACGTTCGTGTGTAACGTGAACTTTGATTCCAAATTACATCACCTTGATTTAAACCAGAGATTATCGAACTAATATTGTTCTCTAAACCACTTGCAAAACTGTTCTTTGTCGACACTTTGTAATTAATGTTAAAATCAAGAAAAATGCTTAAGATTACATGTTGGTTGGTGATTGACTTTTAAAGTAATAGTGGGAAAAACTTTACATTTTTAACCTGACTAATTAGACACATCCTTTGTGAATTAAGTGAAATCCTTCACCCTCACATGAACCCTTAGTTCAAATCAGTGTGAAGACAAAAGTTTTTAAATATGGTTATTTAGATTCAAATTGTGCACATTTTCATCAGATGGTGTGCGACAGTGTCACAAGGGAATAATATATCATTCTTTGAGGTAATCTTGTATTTTATTCTAAAGTAACGTAATAGCATACACCCTGGTACAGTGCTGCCCAGTGGTCTGTTTCCACACAGATTACTGGATGTGCTCAGGGGGTGTCCAGCATCAGCTGTAGAGCTGGTATAGGTATGGATGAGGCCACTGTCTCACATCAGGACCACCCAGCTGCCTTTGCTCAAATAACAGTTGACATGCCAGAAAATGCCTTTCCAATCAAGCTGGTTTCTAATCTTTCTAAACACTAAGGAGTTTGGGGGATGATGACAGCAGCCACTTTTGTAGGCTCAGACAACAAGCCCTTTATGAAATCTCTGCAAAAGAACTCTTTGTCTCATTCATCATCTAAATGCTGGCATGCGTCTCAAATGGTATTGATAAAGTCTACTTCAGCAGAAGCCTCTGACAGTTGGAAAGACAAGGCAATGGTTTGAACATGTCTCACACTACAGATACCACACCTTTTGGCAGATGTCTTCCCTTCAACAACCTGTAATTAGGAGTATTCTGGTTAACCTTAAAACACCAGATATTTATCTTGCCTGTCCTCGTACATAGCAACAACAACAACTTGCATTTATAAAAGTGCCTTTAATATAGGAAAACATCCCAAGGTGCTTCATAGGACCATAATCTGATAAAAACTAACCGAGTGAAAGGAGGAGTTCTTAGGAGGGGCGACTAAAAGCTTGGACAAAGAGGTAAGTTTTAGGGAGTCTTAAAGGAGGAGAGCAATGTGGAGATATTTTGGGAGGGATTTCCAGAACTTAGGGACTAGACGGCTGGAGGCACGACTGCCAACGGTGGGTTGATGGGAATGGGGGATGCACAAGAGGCCAAAGTTGGAGGTACGCAGACTTCTCGAAGGGCTGTAGAGCTGGAGGTGGTTACAGAAATAGGCAGGAGTGAGGCCATGGAGGATTTGAACACAAGGATGAGATTTTTAAATTTGGTGGACCGGGAGCCAATGTAGGTCTGTGAGCACGAGGGTGATGGGTGAGTGGGACTTGGTACAAGTTAGGACAGGGGCAGCAGAGTTTTGAATGAGCTCAAGTTTATAGAGGGTGGAAGATGGGCAGCCGGCCAGGAGAGCATTGGAATCGTCAAGTATGGAGGTAACAAAAGCAGCAATGAGGGTTCCAGCTGCAAGGAGCTGAGACAGTGGCGGAGACAGGCAATGTTAGGGGAGTGGAAGTAGGCAGTCCTGGTGATGCAGAGGATATGGGGTCAGAAGCTCAGCTCAGAGTCAAGTAGGACGTTGAGGTTGCAAACATCTGGTTCAACCTGAGACACTGGCCAGGGAGGAAAGTGGAATCGGTGGTGAAGGAACGGAGTTTGTGGCGGGGTTGAAGACAATGGCTTTGGTCTTCCCAATGTTTAATTAGAGGAAATTGCAGGACTGGATGTTGGACAAGTAGTCTGACAACATAGAGGCAGTGGAGGGGTCGAGAGAGGTGCTGATGGGGGTAGGGCTGGATGTCGACGGCATACATGTGGAACCTGACGTCCTGCCTTCGGATGATGACCAAGGGATAGCAAGTAGATGAGAAAAAGCAGTAAATGACCATGACCCTCTCCAAGGATCCCTTGAAGATGGAGGAATCATTCTGGGGCCATAATGTGGCCTGTGGCGTCTGAAGCACAGCAGAACTACGGACATCTGGGCCCCAGTATTCTCAGGCACTTCTCAGCACCCGATTAACAGAGTGAGGTACATTCTCAATAGAATGAAAATCAGGTGGGTTCTATAAAGGCCGTGTGATCCACTCTGCCAGATTACTGCCCAGGCAGTGAAGATGAAAATGTACCCCAAATCTCATGGAAAGAATTGTACACTCTACTGGGAGGAAGTTCCAGCTAATTCTGTTACTGACGGTGATTCTCACTGCCAAATTTCTCTCTCTGTACTCCGCCCAGGCGATGCTTAGTGTCCACGTGGTAAACATGAACATCTATCCCTATTCAATCTATTATACTGAACATATGTTGCAGATTTGGAAAGTAAGTCTTTCCCTTTTAAACTTTACAGTTAAAACTTTGAACTTCTGTAGATTTAAAAATATAAAGGTCACTGGATTGTCCATAGAATCCATTTTAAGGCATAACAACAACAACTTGCATTTATATAGCCCCTTTAATGTAGTGAAACTTAACTTTTGAAACGATATTATCTACAGAAATATTACTGCAGCATTCAAAGAACCCAGAGGAAATATATGATTTATGATCAGCTTTTTAGACAATTTTGTTCATTTGAATTTTTTAACAGTGCATTATGATACAGTATTGGTGAAATGGAACAGCTGGTTATAAATGTATTTATGAAAAATGCAATCATGAACATTTACACATTTTATTAACTGTGGTAAAATGTTTAAGCCGAGCAGTTTCAGGAAAGTCAAAATAATTTGTATTTCTAGTTTTGCACCACCAACTCTCCTCAAAATACAGATTTATCAAGTTATTCATCAATATGCATTCAATTATTGAGGTGTAGGCCTGTAGGAAAATCGCAGGTTGTCTTGCAGCACAGAATGAAGAAAAGTAGCCAATATGTGGCCTAATTTCACGCTCCGTCATCTACCCTGTTAAATTTCATTGCCATCTGTGGTTCAGCTATCCAAAACCTGGTGCTTTGTACTGTATTTTAGCACTGCCAAAAACAGGAATCAGAGGAAGGAGCCACATCTGCCCATTGTGTTAGAATTCCTGTCAGCTATTAGCAAACACAAGTGAGATGAAGTGTATTGAGACCTGAACAGCTGAAATCTGATACCTTGCTTCATCAGAAACACAAGTAATAATTTTATGTGTCTAACTTATGGATAAAGTCAGAAGGTTTTTGCAATTACTTATCAAAGTTTAAATGTACACTTTTTTCTTATTATAACTACATATTTTTTTCAATTGTGTCCTGTTCCCTCAATAGCTTTTTCTCTTTCATCAACATTACTGGATTGAATGGGTCTGCCTTGTGCGTTAGAGTTACTCAACAGGAAAAAAGTTTGAGTACCATTCAGTGAAGTTACAAAAACACAAATATATTTTATGTCTAACAGGGAGGAGCTCATTGCAGACTTTAGAGACTGCACCAGAAAAGCAAGAACAAAAAATAAAAGTTCATTTATAATGAGCCATGCAACTCTGAGTATATGAGAAGGGTGTTCTTAAAATTTCTGAAAGCCAAATAATTCTTCAAATGATGATGAATGTTACAGATTCGAGTCTGCCGTAGATACGTTCTTGGCTTCAGTGATGTCAGTCATTCCCGTAAGCGGTCTGAGAATTTTACTTTTATGGGAATTGACTCCCACTGTCCAATATCTACTTCTACAATAGCATGACCCAGGAATGTAACAACAGCATCTCCTTACGATCTGGACCAGATATTTGTGTCTTTTGCATGTGTATTCTTCAACCTCTACAAAGGCAGACTGAGGCTTGGTACGAATTCTTAAACTGCTTTATTTCATATGAAGCGAACATGCAGAGAAAGTTATGAATGGTTTCACTTATTACAATCAATATAACTTGTCTCCGCATAGTATAATAAAAGTCAACATACTACACTTCCCTACATCAGTGGCTCATCTTATTTAAATTAAATGGAATATCTCCTCCATTCTAGTCCACAGCTCCCGGTAGAATCTCTTCTCCCTGCACACTGACGACACCCAGCTCTACCTCACCACCACCTCCCTCGACCCCTCCAATGTCTCTGATTGGTCCTACCATTTATCCGATATCCAGTACTGGACGAGCAAAAATTTCCTCCAACTAAATGTTGGGAAGGCCGAAGTCACCGTCTTCAGTCCCCGCCACAAACTCTGTTCCCTGGCCACTGACTCCATCCCTCTCCCTGGCCACTGTCTGAGGCTGAACCAGACAATTCGCAACCTTGGCGTCCTATTTGACCCTGAGATGAGCTTCCAAACATATATTCGCTCCATCACCAAGACCACCTACTTCCACCTCTCTAACATTGCCCGTCTCTGCCCCTGCCTCAGCTCATCTGCTGCTGAAACCCTCATCCATATCTTTGTAACTCTAGACTTTCCTATTCCAATGCTCTCTCGGCTGGCCTCCCATCATCCAAAACTCTGCTGCCTGTATCCTAACTCGCACCAAGTCCCGTTCACCCATCACCCCTGTGCTCGCTGACCAACATTGACTCCCGGTCCGGGAACGCCTCGATTTTAAAATCTCATCCTTGTTTTCAAATCTTTCTATGGCCTCACCCTCCCTATTTCTGTAACATCCTCCAACTCTACAACCCTCCAAGATCTCTGCGCTCCTCCAATTCTGGCCGCTTGCGCATCCCTGATATTATTCGCCTCACGATTGGCAGGCATGCCTTCAGCTGTCTAAGCCCTAAGCTCTGGAATTCCCTCCCTAAACCTCTCTGCCTCTCTATCTCTCTCTCCTCCTTTAAGATGCTCCTTAAAATCTATCTCTTTGACCAAGCTTTTGGTCACCTGTCCTAATATCTCCTTACGTGGCTTGGTGTCAAATTTTGTTTGAGAATCGCTCCTGTGAAGTGCCTTGGGATGTTTTACTACGTTAAATGCAAATTGTTGTTGTCGTAGTATCCTGTCTTTTTCTAGCCTGCCTTTTCTGGGGCCTCTCTGTCTTAATAGCGTCTTTCCTGCAAAAGCTTCCCCCTTTCTTTTACTTCTCTTCACAGACAGCAAGCAAAGGCTCTTCCAACACAATGAGTGTGGCGTTTTCTTTCGAATACCCAGACAAGCTAACAAATTACTTATTATTTAATCTCTGGGAAAAACAACTTCCATTTAACGTTTTAACCAACTTTTGTCCAGGAGCTTTTTTTCACACTTGTGAGATTGCACTTTTGCTTAAAAAAAAATTAAGAGTAACTGTTACTTTCAAATCCTTTCCGTAAAAAATATGGTCATAACATCCTGAAATGTGACAATGAAACATTTCGAGAATGCAGATGTCGAGCCCAGCATTACTCATATGGTTTTCTCTGCTCAATCTCTTCGAGTTGGGGGGCTCCTCTTTGAGGGGAGAGGTGGGGGCTGTGTATCTTTTGGTTCAAATTAGCTCCATGACACACCTAACGATAGAAGGTTGCAGCAGAGTCCACGGCAGATTCAGCATTATGATACCTGAGCCAGTCAGGTCTGCAGTGATCCAGGGCACTGTTGATGACTGACCAGCCAACCTGGTTGAATGGGACATGGAAGAGCAGACCTGTCCACTGGGGCTGATATTCTTCCCACTTGACTCCAGATAACCCTGCAAGTTAATGGCGGGTAGCTGGACAAGAAGTGGGAAGAGCACTGTGCTGGTAAGCTATATAACTTCAGCATGTTAAACTCAAGCAATACCCATGCAGATATTCAGAAATCACATATGATTTTGCTACATGGTTGTTAAACAGCAGGGCCATTGTGGGTGTTTATTACAATGTAACGCTGCCAGGTGGAATTTTAGATTACATCACCTGGAAATAACCGCGGAGGTTCTCCTGTTTCTCCAGGGTTTCTGCCGATCTTCCGCCAAAGTTACGGCGGGAGATTGGGGAAAACCGTGTGGAAATTCCATCCTTGCATGTTTAAGTGAATCTGTATTTAACAGAAACATTTTACAGGGTATAGCATTAAAATTTTGATTAAAAGTTGCAAAATATAAATAATAAAATAATCAAAACCAGTAAAACCGGAGATAGTGATATGATAAAATGATAGAAGCTGAGTGCTACAGTCTGTGCACCAAACTCAAATAACTGGCAGAAAACAGAAAATATAAACAAAAAATTAAGGAAATGTAAAGGGAAATGAGAAGGCAAAGGAGCAGGCCTGTCAAAAGTCAATGAGAGAAAATTTCAAATGAAGGCGTCTAAAGAAGAATCTGAGATTACAGAAAGCACACAGATTGCTGTTGGTAATCCCCAGTGAGAGTTACACCACAAATATTATACCTGTTTTGTAAATCCAGACCCTGGGAAGATTGCAAGAAAGATTTATTAATGAGACGATGGGATCAAGAGTTCTAGGGCAAAAAAAAACTGCAGACATATTTCCCACAAAACGAGGGGAAATAAGAAACAGCAAGATAATGACAGCTTGGAGAAATACATAATGTCAAAAAGTGCAAAAAATGGCTTTGAAAATGGAGAAAGTTTAACTGTTTAACAAGGCCACTTTGGCACTGCCAAAACTTTTTCTGTGAAATGTTTCCATTTTGTTTTTGTTTATTTATCTCTTAATGCCTGATAATTTTTAAAGTTCAAAGCAATTCAGGTTTTGAGGCCTTATGCTATGGGTTTCTGTGGTTCTCATGGACAGTATATGCTTCTTAAAAAGTTTAGAGATGGGAATATGGGGATAGATTTTCATGTGTCCGATTTCATTGAGTGGGAGACAAGCGATGCAAGCTGAATGTCCACCTGATGTAAAATAACAATACCATAACACTCTGGGAAAGACAAGCAGAGAACCCTTGTTAGATTACCTCAGCTACTGGCTCTATCTCGCAACTTCAAGGGATCTTTCTTGTCTTTGAAAGACAGCAAAGTAACACTAGATCTTATTTTACACTTTAAATACAAAAACAAGTTGACTGAACAGTAAATGAACAAGTAAATAATAGCAGACACATAACTTATATACCATGCGAGCTTCTTGTATAGTAGAAAATAATAAATAGTTCATGACTCTAGTTTATGACTATATTTACTTTTTTATTTTGTTTTTTAATCCTTTCCTCACCAACTACAGAAGTTCTTTGGCATATCATTTTCTTTCCAGAGGTTCCAGTCAAACAACCTCTTTTTGAAGATTCCAGCTCAAACTCACTGATTTGAAAAGCACAGGCCAGTAAGTAATCAGACCTAAACAGTAATTTAAATAACTGTTTGCTAAATTCAAAAAGTTGCCAATCAGGAACATATCCTGATCACACAATGAGATGTGTATTAGAATTGAGTGACTTGGCTCCTCCCTCAAACAAACTGTTCAGTGATGAACCAAACTATCATTGTAACATCCTGTTAGACTTAACTGTGAGTGAAATTGGTTTTTAATCTCTGAGGAAATGATGGTCATTTTTACATAAGGGTCTCTGGTGCAATCACTAACTCCAGCGGTGTATTCCACAATCTCACAACACTCTGTGTAAAAAAGTTTCCCCTGCTCTCTGTTCTAAACTCTTACACTTAATTTTATATCTAGTCACATTCTAAACCCCTCAATCAATGGAAACAGTCTGTTTCTATCTACTCTGTCCCTTCATAATTTTAAACACCATTATCAAAACATCCCTGAATCTCCTCAATTCTAATGAAAATAGCCCCAATTTTTCATCTTTCTTCGTATTTTATTTCCTCACAGGCAGTTTCCCAGTGAATCTGCGCTGTGCTCTCCTATTGCCTCAACATCCTTCCTATTATGTGGAGCCCAAAACTGCACACAATACTGCAGTCTTACTAAGGTTTTACATAGATTCACTATTACATCTTGACTCTTATATCCTATACCTTTTGCCATAAAACGCAGTTTTCCTTAGGTTTTTTTTGTAGCCTTATGCACTTGAGGTGCTGCTTTTAATATTTTGCGAACCTGAACCCCACCAAATCCCTTTGCTCTTCCACATCGCCTAACGTCCCCCGTTCAAAGAATAATCATTACTTAATTTTTTTTTTAACAAAATGTACACTCTCACATTTTCTGATACTGAATTCCATCTGCCATTCTGGCCCATTCCACCATCTTACAGTTTCCTTTTGGTTCTCAGAATGATTTATTATGCCTTCTATTTTAGCATCATCTGCAATTTTGGACAACACTCCCTTTAGCTCTAAATCTAAATAATTGATGTACACAGTGAACAGGAGCAGACCTACAACTTCCTGTGGGACATTGCTACCCACATCCAAGCGCTCTGCGAAACTACCCTTAACTCCTATTCTCTGTTTCCTTCCTTCTAATCCATTTTGTTACTCTTGCCCTCTTCTCATACTCCTTAATCTTTTCCAATAATCTTCTATGTGGTTCCTTGTTAAAGGCTTTCTGAAAGTTCATGTGCACCATCTCCACTGCATTCTCCCCATCAACCACATCTGTCCTCAAAGATACTGCGACTATTTCCACTGGAGCAGAGAAGGCTAAGAGGAGATTTATAGAGGTTTTAAAAATGATGAAAGGGGTCAAAGGGCCCTTATTTTAAAATTGTCACTAAGAGAGTGCGGAGAGAGCTTAGGAGAAATTTCCCTAGGCAGTTGGGCTGAGTAGCCTCCTCTGTGCTGTAAACATCTATGGCTTATGTAAGCTTTAGAGAATACTGAAGTTAATAACGGTGACAGATTGGATGAAGCGTTCTTGAGGATTCTCACTTTTCTACCAACGTTTCCAGGCATGCTTGCCGTTTGGGATTTAAATACCAAACCAAGAGGTTGAAGGAACTTGGGGCTAACAATGTAGAGGAACTGAATTAAAATCAGTTCAGACATAGTCATCCACATGGGCACTCGAGCTGTTTTAATTCAGCTCCACCAAACTTTCAAATTGAGTAACTCCGGATGATGTCATCTTCCTGTTTAAAATTAAACTATTTATAAAAATCATCCAAAGAATGTTAAATTCAGCCATGATCCTTTGTAATGTTGAATTTTTTAAAAGAGACAATCATAGCTCTTTAAGATCAAATTTAATTGAAGCTAATTAAGATATGAAGGCCATTAGCTACACTGTGAATAAACAGATTTTATCGCCAGTTGTTTGAATTCCTTAGGGCTAATTAAAAACATAGCATCACTTTTGAAGCTGAAAGAGATCATTCAGGACAATTGAGGCCCTACTACAGTCTGCAACATAATTAGGCTTGGAATTTTCATGGATGTTGTTCCAATCTTCTGCTGTAACTTCGGCAGAAGATTGGTGAAACCCTGGAGAAACAGTGTAAACGTCCAATCTTCTGCCAAAGTTATGGCGGGAGAGCGGAAAGCCCTTGTGAAAATTCTCTCTCTTAATGTTTAATGTTTAAAAACCCAAATATATTTAATCATCTATTCACTATTGAAATATTTCATTTTATTTGATGTCAATTTTCCCCATTTCTCTTCTGTACTGAAAATATTTCAGCAGGGTGTTCAACTGTGGGGCATCACAGGCCTGCCTGGTCCTGCCATCACCTGACATCCATAGTTACGCACTTCACTCTCCATTGCAAAGTCGTACATTCTGTTGTTACTTTTGTATGATACTTTGATGTAACATTATTTACACTGAAATAGCAAAAGGTACAATTTGGAAAGCAAAGAAGTAGAGTTGATTAGAGCATCGGAGTTTCACTGGTGCATGCTAAACTGAGGGGCTCCAGCACCACCATTGGCAGGAGGGTGTAATTACAGTGTGACAAATTTACAAAGGCGTTTTTCCAAGGAATGCCCTTTCTAAACCGCTGTTGAATGAAGAGTTGACAATGAGCAGTGTTTGTGAACGAGATCACAGCAGTTCAAGAGAACCACACAAAACAAGTTCCATTGGTCAGCTAGCCTCAGCATTTATTTTTTTAAAACTTCATTTCAGAAAATAAGTTGAAGGCCAAGGCCCACAGCACAGGACACCACCAAAATTGGAAAGAGTAAAAGACATGAGGTAAATCAGAAAGTAGTGATCAGGTGACACTAAGGTTTGATTTAAAAAGCCTGAAGATGTAAAAGGAAAGAAACACTGAGGGAAGTGAGGTTTTGCAAAGTTTTGAAGGTGTAGGGAAGAGTCAGAGTCAGAGACTGTGCGATGAGTCTTGATTTCAACACAGGAAGGAGCAAGAGCATATATGCCAGCCATTCACATTTGATGCAGTCTGTGTTTTGGGTGCTTCTGAGTTTTGGATAAATATCAGTGCTTAATTGGACCCTCCCCCACTGTCATTCCTTCCCAGGTCCTGTTGCTCATGTAAGGATTCCATCTGCTACATACTGCAGGCTGGAATTCTTTCCCAAAAGAGAAAAGGGAAGTAAGGGCCAGGGTGGGAGGGGAGACGAAGTCAGGAGCTTCACTTTGAGGAGGGAGGAAAGGGACAATCTCAAACATAAAATTGGAATTCAGTTTATCTATTCCTTTATAACCAGGTCTAAATAGTATTAGCTGTTCTTCCCTTGTTTTCAATACGATGTGACTTAATTTCAGATAAACTCTTTTCCCAGAGAATAATGGACCCGTGGAACGGGCTGCCGGCTCGTGTGGTGAACGCTGATTCACTGCATTCCTTCAAGCGAGAGCAGGAGCTGCTTCTCGCTGGGGCGGAGATCACCTTGTAGAAGAAGTACCTTTCCTGTAATGTAAATCAGGGCCTCTGTGACCTCCTAGACTGGTTTTTGATCATCTAAGCGGGTTGGATTTTTAGCTGGTTTTTTGCGTCTTCCAGGAGATTACATGGCTCTGGGTGGATGGGGAGTGTATTGTGATGAATAAAGCATCAAAACTGCGTATGTCAAGCTGATGGACCAGTAGGTCTTTTCCTGTCCATTATTTTTGTATGTTTGTAAATTATATTCATGCAAGCTGAACAGGATGCGTTATAAAATTATTACTGTATTGCATTGTTTTGGGACCTCAGACAAATAATGATAGGAACTGAATAAGGTCAGTGCTCAGCAATCTGCCTTCAGCCCTAAACAATGAACAGTGTAGGAATGTATTATTAGTCAAAAAAAATCTAAAAACTTGCCATAAGGAAACATTATCCTTTCCTTAAGTTTTTATATTCTTATGTTGACAACTATAGAAATTATCAAACATCATTTCGTACTATATCTCCCGCGGTGCACGAATGTGAAGAAACACAAGATTAGATTCTGTATGAGTATTTGTACAGTTCTCCCTTCACAGTTTGGTTGAAAGTTCTTTGAGTTTTTATTCAGTAATCATTTTCTAATAAGTCCCCTACCAATCCATTTACGAGCACAATTCCATAATTTGGATTTGAGTGATCTTAAATTGAACACGAAAAGGATCGGTTATATTTTCAAACTGAAATGCACTCAAACCAGTTTTTAAATATTGCTAATATCGTGTTTAGAGTGGAAAATGACACACGGCCCAGCATTTGTTTCATTCCCGAAATCTGACAATCTGTTAGCACTATTGTAATCACTGCATTCAAATACAGTTCTCAAATGTTGATTGTCTCCCTTGCCAAACACTTCTTAGATCATTAGCTCAGTTGAGCACTTACCTTTTCAGAATAATGTTCTGCTGGAAGAGGTGGGTAGGCACATTGTTCTATCTTTTTACAGAGAGAAAAGAGATTCATTTTATCTCCATAAAATGGACTCTGGAGTGCGGCCATCTGAGATAGGAAGAAAGCAAAATGATGAATAATTCAGACGATTATTTTAGACAGATCTTACATTGTATTTTTCGTTTCTGAAAAGCACTTATGGATTTACCTTCTATTACAGTAAATCTCCATGTCACGAACATTATAGTTGTAAACATTTACACATATCAGACAGACTTATAAGCATGGAATTTCCTGTGTTTTCGTGCCCAGCGGCATAAAAGCTTGAGGAAATTTGAGCGCAAGTTTTACGCACATAATTACACCATGCCTTAATTTCCTCTTCTCCATCCGTCTATCGATCCGAACGCATTATAATGGCGCCACCCCCACACTAAAGAGCCAAACAAGCGAACTTCCTGTAATTATGCTGATTCAAAACGAGTGTAAAATTATGCCCAGGAAACGGTAATTTTTCTGGTATTTTATTGTGATTTTAAGCAATTTAAGCATTTTTTATCTTCACTGAGACCTGCATTTTCATGGCATCAGTATGAGTTACATTAAAAATTGAAAAGCTTCCATGATTGCATGTTCTTAAACATGCTGTGCCTAATGTACATGAATGGATGCTTAGATGGTTTAGAATTTTAATTTTCATACTTAAGAAAGGAATATAGGGTGGTAGATCTCTGTTTTCCTCGGGCCCCAATTGTTTCCTCTGATTTCCTCTTGTTTACGCCCATTTTTACATTCCGGCATATGCTAATGAGATTGGCAGGAAATTTAGGCGTAAATTGACATCGGCAAAATGGGAGCACGAATGGGTGTAATTTCGGGCATAACTTCCCGATTACCCCCTCACAGGAAATTCTACCCCACAGTGTGATGTAACAACTGCCACAAGTGTAAGCTTAGTCCAGTTAATAGGTAGCAGGACATTGTTTGAACCTGGAGTCCTGATATCTCCGCATGTTTCTGGAACAGGAACACACTTCACATGCTAACCATGACTTACTCCTTTTTAAAAGCTTACTTAGAGGTGTTGCTATGGTCTGGAAGTAGAAAAACAAATCGACATAGTTTGGTAACCTGTATAGGTCATCCTTCAAAATTTAGTATCATATATAGTTTTCACTGCAGTTGAGCTATGTAGTGGTAATTTACTGTCCCCGGGTTAGAAGGGTGACTGAAAATGTCGTATAATGCTTAAAGAATGGGGATTATTATAGATTTGCGGTCAGTTACGTAACCCAAAAGATAATACCTTACATTATAGCCTGAAAACTGTGATCAACAGAGTCTGTTCTATTGCCTGCCGCTGTAACTTAATAAGCGTAATATATTATATACACGCACACACACATTTCATTTGGATATTTTACAATATGTGGGTAAGAAATATCCCTATATACAGTAAGAGCAGACTGTTATTATGGTATCTTATGGAAAGAAATAAAGGTCAGAAGGGGCTTCTCTGGTGGCTTAGTAAGTAAAGGAACCACCTAATGTAGCACTAAACCATTTAAACCAGAATCCCAGGTTCAAGCTCTAGTCTGTACTTAGTTTGCTTATCTGAGTTGGGGCACTACTGTTACCTTCAGTGTCTCAGTACCAGGGAGGACTAAAGTCAGCCAGGGTTCTCATTTGCTATCCATTGATCATTGCTGGAAAGGTAACTAAAGCGAATGTTGGGTTCAGAACAGGATTTGGCTTGGTTTTGTTGCCTTCCATGGTCCAAAAGCTTCCCGTGTGAAGAACAGTTACTTGGGTGGGGTACCAGGAGGCTGCCTGCACCCATGGAACCACAAGGCACCAAGAATCAGTGCCTTCCCGATAGAGATAGAGAGAAAATTGGAAAGAAAAATTAAGAGACTTCCCACTTTGGTCTTTAGACTTCCTGCTGCCACCAACCAACCATGGGCAGTACAAGGCCTAACCAGGTCACTTCAAATGCTATATAAGTATTCCTCAGCTGTTGTCGGGAAAATCTGCATGGAGATTTTGGAGACATTTTTTCTTTCAGTAGCACGTAAGTTTTTTGACCTTCAAGGATTCAAAAGTGTTTGTAATCACAATTGTATGTTCCGAATTGTTAGGGGCTAATTGCAGATACCATCCAAAGGTTATGCCTAAGGCACTTTAAGAGTTCTCTAACAGACTGTTCATGGAGTGAGATATCACCAGGGCCAGGTAATAAACGTGGACATGGATTTTAAAAGTTTTTCCCTTCTGTCCAACAGTCCACACTCCCCCCTCCCTTTTAAGAAAATTGCACTCTTATTCTTTATTTCACTTCCTCACTAGGTTTGTTTCTGCAAGGCCTAAATTATCCATGAAAAATGCTGTTGCCTCAAGCAAGATATCCATCAGCCATGGCACCGATTCAAATCTTAAAGTAATCTTCTCAATACTTTCTACAATTGGTAATAACTCTGGCGGCAGAGATTTTGTATCATAAGCAATAATTGTATTGATTACATGGACTTTTGCCATTCACAGAGTTGAAAACAGCTGTCATCACAAACAGAAAGCCAGCCAGATCTGCCCCAAACATCAACATGTACAGAATGTTCATTCGTTAACTGAAACTGCAAATGTAATGGCAGCAGTTATGGGTTCTGGTACGTTGTGTATGAATCATTTGAACTATTTGCAATAAGCAGAAGTAAATCACAGTAAAAAAATTAACTTAACATAAATGACCATTTCTGAATATGGTCATTCATGGCCACATCGTGTCGATTAACCTCACAGTGTGTTCTATAATAATTACATTGTGTGACTCGGATAATATCAGTGAGTTGCTTTCATTACAAGGATTTATATGTCAGGCTAACCACAATCTTCAGAGTCAAATACCGGGTAGAAATTCATAATAGAGAATGAATCAAGAGATCTCACAGGCTTAAATTAAAACTTAGAAATGGGTGAATCACTATTTGATGGTTCTTAAGAGATATTAGTGACTTTTTATTTGGAAATCTAGTTCTACATAGACAGCTAGTCATAGCTGGAAACAGGTGTCTTCAGTGTTCAGTACAATAGTGAGAGGCAGTTAAAGTGCTGAGAATGGGAGAGAAAGATAGGGATTTAGTGGATTTGGAGATTGAGTCCAACTCCCACTTTTTACACATGTAGGGGCTGATTTCCTGCCACTCCCTCCCCAAGCCCCATGTGCTTGAAGTGTGCTATGCCTGTCCAGGTTGATTAAAACCTAAATTTGCTGGGCTGGGCCATTAACTTGGGAGGACCTTGTGTCAGGATTTGAGGGTGAAAACAGGAGTGTAGCTGCAGGCTTCAGATACCCGCAGCTGATGGTCTGGCCACCAGCCTAAGGGCCTTCGAGCTGGCAAATTCGGTTATAAAGCTTCAGTGTCTAGCTTCTATATAACTTCCACCATAGAATTCCCATATTCGCTATATAGCATCCCTCAAGTGGACTCTCCGTAAATTCCCATGAAGAATTTATAGCACTATCATTGACAGAACTTTTAAAGTCAGATATAGAGATTCAATAAAGCATTCCCCATACAGATCTCCAAGTCCCTCACATATAAAAGTCTTGGGCCCTTGATCAAATTAATTATATTACAGCAATTGGTGAAGTGATGGAAATGTGAAGTAAGATATTGCAGACTTATTTCTAGTTAACTAAATATTTGATCTAGAATATTAACTATATGGGTGGTGTGAGGTATATAGCATATACGTGGAATTCAGCATCTGTGGAGTGCTATATTAGCAATATGATGTAAGGTATTAACTGTATCAGTAGTGGGGTTTATTAACCATGTGCATGGTGCATTGTGTCAGTTTTCTGCATGGATGGAAAAAAGATGTCCATTTTGTGAAGTATGAGTCTTCCTACATCTTGTTTGGAGGTAACTTTTTTTTTTATTCGTTCATGGGATGTGGGCGTCGCTGGCGAGGCCAGCATTTATTGCCCATCCCTAATTGCCCTTGAGAAGGTGGTGGTGAGCCGCCTTCTTGAACCGCTGCAGTCCGTGTGGTGAAGGTTCTCCCACAGTGCTTTTAGGTAGGGAGTTCCAGGATTTTGACCCAGCGACAATGAAGGAACGGCGATATGTTTCCAAGTCGGGATGGTGTGCGACTTGGAGGGGAACGTGTAGGTGGTGTTGTTCCCATGTACCTGCTGCTCTTGTCCTTCTAGGTGGTAGAGGTCGCGGGTTTGGGAGGTGCTGTCGAAGAAGCCTTGGCGAGTTGCTGCAGTGCATCCTGTGGATGGTACACACTGCAGCCACAGTGCGTCGGTGGTGAAGGGAATGAATGTTTAGGGTGGTGGATGGGGTGCCAATCAAGCGGGCTGCTTTATCTTGGATGGTGTCAAGCTTCTTGAGTGTTGTTGGAGCTGCGCTCATCCAAGCAAGTGGAGAGTATTCCATCACACTCCTGACTTGTGCCTTGTAGATGGTGGAAAGGCTTTGGGGAGTCAGGCACCTCATGGCAACTGAGACATGGAATATCATTACTGCTAAAAGTCATATATAGCTCCTTTCATGACCTCAGGATGTCCCAAAGCACTTTACATCCAATAAAGTACTTTTGAAATGTAGTCACTGTTGAAATGTAGAAAACACGGCATCCAATTTGTGCACAACAAGGTACCGTAAAGCAATCAGAACATCTGGTTTAGGTGTTAGTTGAAGGATCAATGTTGGCCAGGACACCAGGAGAACTCCTCTGCTCTTCTTCGAATAGTGCCATGGAATCTTTTACATCTACCTGAGAGGGCAGACGGGGCCTCGGTTTAACGTCTCATCCAAAAGGTGGCACCTCCGACAGTATAGCACTCCCTCAGTACTGTACTTCAGTGTCAGCCTGGATTATGGGCTCAGGTCTCTGGAGTGGGAATCTTCAGACTCAGAAGTGAGAGTGCAACCACTGAGTCAAGGTTGAAACATATGATTGCAACCAATGAGCTGTTCACCCAGTTTCCTGGCTGGAGGAAGGAAGAATGTGTGGAGGCTAATGGATAAAGATAACACATGGAAGGCATGAAAACTAGAAATATAATAATGTTCTCCATATAAATGTAATGGGCCTGATATTAGGAGGGAGGCGGGTTGGCAGTGGGGGTCGACTGGGCGCGTGGGTATCCCGCCCAGTGAAATTGGTGGGTTTGGCACGCGATCGTAAGTAAATTGAAGCCACTTACGTTGGCTTCTGGGTTTCGCGCTGGAAAGCTGCGCAGCGGGCGGACTGCACACCCGCATCATAGGCTGTCAGCTGGAGGAGCCCTATTTAAAGGGGCAGGTCCTCCACCGACTGATGCTGCAGAAAATAGGCAAAATTACAGCATGGAGCAGCCCAAGGGGAAGGCTGCTCCCAGGTTTAATGATGCCTCACTCCAGGTCTTACTGAATGGGGTGAGGAGGAGGAGGAGGAGGGAGATCTTCCACCCGGCGGGCGGGAGGAAGCGGCCTGCCTCTGCCACCATGAAGGCCTGGCTCGAGGTGGCAGAGGAGGTCACCAGCACCACCAACATATCACGCACCTGCATACAGTGCAGAAGGCACTTCAATGACCTAACCAGGTCAGCCGAAGTGAGTACTCTTACTCATTCCCCTACACTCCATCTGCCACATCACCGCCCCCACCCCACATCTCCTTCTGCACTGCCAACACTACTCTATCACATCACTCCTCACACCCACTGAACCCTCATCCTCATCTTACCTGCACTTCCTCACCTCCCCAGTACTCATCCCACCACTACCACTCAACCCAATCCTCATACAATCGCATGGCTCTCTCATATTCACCCTCTCACGGTCAGTCTTACCCAACCTGCCACTACCTGTGCTGCAGCCACAGGGCATGCATCACGTATGTGTAGCAGGAAGTGTAAAGCAAACGTGTCGTAAGCATGAAGGGGATGCACAAGAATGTTTGAGGGTTTGTCATGGTTTTTACTTATATTTGATTTCTGATCAACTCACATTACATATTATATTGCCACCACTACTGCCACATCTTGGCCATTCTTGACTGGCTTGTGCAATAAGGCCCTTTCATGAGGTTCTCCATGAACACCCTTGATGCCACCCATTGGGTCACCCTACAGTGGGTGTATGTGTAGTTGCACGACTACTTTGTGCAGGTACCTGTTGCGCAGCACTGTGTTGTGTAGCTCCATGTGGCGGAGGTGGAGGCGTGCCTGGCGAGGCTGGTGATGTTGCTCGTCCTCCAATGGAGTGATGAATGCAGCTATGGAACCCCCCCCCCCGATGGTGGGAGTGTGAGGGGGTCCGCAAAGTAGGTAAATGTGTTTGGACAGCAGAGTTTAGGGTATGATGTAATAATTTTGAGTGTGGAGACAACGGGTGTGGCAGACAAAACTTTGTCTGAGGTGACAGAGTGCCCTGCTGCAATGAATGAGGTATTCCCCCCAACTGTCAAGGAATCCTCTGCATCTCCCAATGGCTGCTGACTGAAACACGTCTGCAACAACAGGGAATATTTCCTACAGCATGGGAAACATGCTGAGGAGAGTCCAAAATCACATCCCTGCTAAAATCTCTTCCCAATGAGGTCTGTCAACGACCTCAAGTACCTCCCTAACTATCTAAACTGTCATCCCGCCGGTTTTAATTGCCGGTGGGAGTCCCGCATGCGGGGGCTGCGCGCACACCGATTCGCGTCATTGGGGAACCCGGAAGTGGGCGGGTTGGAGCCGGGCTCCGGACCCACTGCAGGATCCCCCAATTTTAGGAACCCCCCCCTTGCCACGAACGCACCCATTCGGCCATCCTAAAATTGACCCCAATGAGTTCAAAAATAAGCAAGTCACACTATTTTTTGGTTTCTCTGGAATCAAGAAACGTTACCTTATTGAACCAGTTGAATGGAATGTTCGAGCCCCTTCCACAGCCACTCACAAACTCATGTTGTAAATTATAATTATGGACTTGGTTCTTTCCAAGTAATCCAGGTGTTGTTTCAATACATCCATCGGAAGTGCAGCATCTGGCACTGTGACTAGTTTAGACTTTGGACCTTCTTGACTGATTCTAAAAATAATTGCAAAAGCACTGCTGCATTTACATACTGAGGAGCCAACAGTACTAATGGGGGTCTATCTTCAGGAGCCAAGATTCAGCTGTATGCAGGCTCAGTAAGCAAGAGGTATGTCGTCGCAGCAGGCAGCCCACACAGTGCCCCAGCTGCTTATTAATCCATAATGTGATTCAAGTGCTTCTTGTCACTCTCACTCACTGTCACATACAGAGCCATATAATGGAATAATACCTCACTCTAATGAATCACCACTGGATAATTGTTGATATTATCTACTCTGTTTAAAGTGTTCATGCAAACTGCTTGCTCAGACCTGTGACACCTCTCATCTTATGATTTTTTTTTTGCATGGCAGCTGAAGTTGATGTAACTTACTGTTTTTAATAAGGTATTATTTGATAATTGCTTTGACCTTTCACCCCGGGATGTATCTTTTGCTCATTAGCATGCACTGCAAGTGCCAGCCAAAGGGTGCTGCTGTCTTGCTGCTGACAGTGGCTGCCACCTCATGTCAGTGCTCAAAGACGGCCACAGTCTCTGCTATCGCTTTGCAAATGATAAGTAGCACTGACAGAAAATTAGCTGTATGGTAATGAGCATGTTCTTTAACCCTACAAGCATGCTGCGTGTAAAGAGCTCCACTGCCCTTAGGCATTTAATGCACACAGCTGGCTGACTCTAAAGCTTAAAATTAGCACAAGTTCTGTTTAAAGCGACAGGGTTCCATTTTCTGTCCTAGATGGCTGAAATTTAACCCATTCAACACTTATTCCCTTAAGAGTAAGAGATTATTTATATTTAAGATTTAAGAATCGTGGGAGTTTTTTTTGCAGTCAAATGTAACATGATGACATTTTTGAGTAATGATGTGCTGTTTGTGGTTTGCATATTTCTCCAGTGTTACTGTAATATTTAGCATTACAAATTTACAGAGAATTATTTTCCCAGATGTTGTACATGTCCCTTGAAAGCTGCAAAGGGATTTCAGTACTTCAACTGCAAACCACCTTGTCATAATATTTAAGGTGTTTGAAATTGCTGTACACCTTTTTATTGCAGTAATATGCGTGATAATGGCCTCAATTCAAAATCAGCTGGCTAAGGCAGAGGCTGCTGATACTGTTAGAAGGGATGAAAGTTTCAGATTTGAAGAGGTTGAAATCCAAAACTGAGATGATAATATCCAGGTACAAGTGGGGGAAAGCCTCAACTGGATCATCAAAGATGTCACATGCCAACTCCTGTTCTCTAACTTAAGTCCTCCCAAGAGCCATAATAGCCACTTTAGTACAAAATATCATGAGCGGATCGGCCTCAATACCAGGCTGTTTCCACAGAGGATTGGACATTAACTCAACATAAGGGTTAGGATGTATGCCACTAACCCCAGATCACCACATTTTAGGCACAGACCCAATACTAGCCTGGGAGTTAGACAGTACATTACAACAGTGACTACACTTCAAAAGTACTTATTGGCTGTGAAGCACTTTGGGACATCCAGAGGTCATGAAAGGCGCTATATAAATGCAAGTCTTTTCTTTCATGTCCCGTGTCACAAAAATATTTTTATGTTGAAAGTACTTCCACCAACAGAGTAACATTTCATGTATAATGAAAAACATTTTGCAAAGCTTTCTTGTTGGGAGGGAGAAGAGCTACAAGGACTATACGTTATTTTCATCACAATTCCCTCATGTGTAAGTGATGTGATGAGGGGGCTGAATCTGCTTCGGCCTTCTGTCATACTCCTGCTCCCACTCCAGCTGGGAGTTCCCTGTCAGGCCACTTAAGGGGAGAAGGCTTTGCCCATCCCTTCAAGACCAGTAAGGCAGAGAGGGCAGAGCTAAGGGTGGGGCCAGGGCAAGGACTCTCGATACTGGGCGTTCTGACTTCTCAAACCTCAGTGGAACCCATTGTAAGATTAGAGGCCGGTATGTCCAGTGAAATTTAATATTGAAGAGGGCCAAATATATCGTTTCTCCAGTGGTGATAAGTGGGCACCCTAGCCCTCTCCCCTGGCTGGCAGTAGGCATTTGAGTTCCCGGCAACATGGGTGCTTAAGATATGCCTGTATTGGTGTGCCACAGGCAGATGAGTGTCCTTCCACTTACTCACCATACTCTGGTGGGGTCAGCGCTGGAGGGTATGGACAGGCACAATTCCAAAGTAACTGCCTGGCTCACGGCCCCCTATAAATCCAAGGCCAATGTGTGATTTGTGTCATTTGGTTCCATGTTTGAAAACAAGTGGAAAAAGATACAACAAACACTTTTTCATGAAGACAAGATCCTTTTAAAAAACAAGAGGAGGCTTGAATATGAGTGTAATTGACCTGAAATGGAGAAGTACCATGTACTGCTGGAATCAGAATACTAGAACTTGAAATGTAGTTAAAATGCATTCTCTGTTCAAAATTACACGACAGCATTTGAACTGTAGTTTATCAAAATTATTTATATTGTGTTTTTTTTTAACAAGCTAAGCCTCTTAATATTGGAAAGATTTGATTTTGACAGTTTTTGTAAAAGGGAGACTGTTCCTTAAAACTCCTTTGTGCCTTATATTGCTTGGACAAAATAACATGGTAAAGAGTGACAATGTGCAGGAGATACATCCGTGAGGTGCGTAATTGTATTTCATGGAGGACATCTTCGTGGTGACTGCTGTGACATGACACAGAATACATTCAGGAAATAAATTCATTTAGCGCGGTAATACCTGTAGTATTATGTTAGTCACAAAGCAGGTCTATGAGAATTTCGAATGCCTGTGACAAGAAATGGCTTATATTAACATTGATTATTGGTCCATGTGCACGGTACACTCAGTACCAATCTGTGTAAAAGGTACATTTATTTTAAGGAAGAATTTTTTCAGGCTCAGATTGATTCCTTTTTCCCTCCCACTGAAACGCTGCTGCTACAGGATTGGTTTAGACTGAGGATGCTGGGTTTTGGGAATGATATGTATTTGTAGATGCTGCTAATGATGATCAAAGTTATTGTGACAAAGTGGTCACCAGCTCCCAGAGAGATGTGCAGCACACAGTGAACATTTGAACAGAACTAAGTTCCAAGCTATCCGCTGTTTCCCCTTGATGTTGTGTGGTGTTTATTTGTTCCTCTCATACCTCTGCTCTAAATGGCAACACCGAAATGTAAATGGATTCATTGCCTTACAGGACACCATCAAGATCTTTTTGGTCAATGTCTGACACAAACAGAAGCCATCACCATGCCTAAAGGTTTCCAAACCAAACCAAACTAATGAGAAATCCAATTAAGTTTCTATTTGCCTAATATGGAGTGCACAACCTCTCCCCATTGGGACACACCCTACTTACTTAAACCCAAAACACATGGGCACTGGTTGGCAATACCCAAAGCTTGGGGATTCCTAAGTGTACATATGCATACTGCTGGAGTTTAATTAGCACAAACCATCCAGTTTATCAGTATTTGAGACTCCTTAAAACTTGCCTCTTTGATCAAGCTTCTATTGGGCCAAGTGCAGGAAATTGGGACTAGCTTAGTGGTATAAACTGGGCGACATGGACATGTTGAGCCGAAGGGCCTGTTTCCATGTTGTAACTTCTATGATTCTATGATTCTATAAGCTTTTAGTAACCCCTCCCAATATCTCTTTAATAACAAAAAGAACTGATGAAAGGTCATTGACCTGAAATGTTAACTCTGTTTCTCTCTCCACAGAATGCTGCCTGACCTACTGAGTATTTCCAGCATTTTCTGTTTTTATTTCAGATTTCCAGCATCCATTTTGCTTTTATCCCAATCTCTCTTTCTTTGGCTGGTGTCAATTTTTGTCTAATTATTCTTTTGTGAAGTGCGTTGGGACGTTTTTCTATGTTAGAGGCGCTATATGAATGCAAGTTCTTGTTGGCTCCATGTTAGGAATAGAGGGGGGAAAATTTCAATAGGGGCCGTTTTTGGGCGTAGGTAGCATGATGTGCTATTACCCCGTGCCCAATGGCCCCTGCACAGGCAGGACACAAGTTTCGACCCACCCGAGGACCGACCTGCAATCAGCCTTCCTTTCCAGGCCTTGCACGTGGAATCAATGCAATTAGCACTTTCCACCACCAGAGGGAGCTCAATCTCTTAAAGGGAGGATGTTTCTTCAAAATCTCTTAAAGGGGTAGCTGGTACCTGTTATTTGCTGGAAATAACACTCTACTGTCTGCACGGAGTCTGAACGCAGATCAGACATCGCACACGTAAACACAGCTGCAGGTCCCATCCCTATGTTTACACTTTGATGAGTTACGTTAAAACATTGAATAAATCCCACATCCTCCAATCCGCACACCAGGCCTCACCAATCTGCCGATCTGAGTTGGTACCAGGCCTGTGAGAGTTCATGCACCAAGGTTCTCTGCTGATGCATTAGAGACTTGGAAGAGGTGGACAGAAGGAGGGACATCCTATATCCACAGTGGGGAGTGGGGAGTGGGGGGGAAGGCAAGAGGCCCTCCAGACATATACTCAAAAGGCAGTGGGAGGCAGCGGGGGATGGAGTCAATGCCAGGTGCACAGCATCATGAACATGGATTCAGTGCAGGAAGAAGTTCAATGCTTTGACATGAGTGGTCAAGGTGAGTGAGGTCAATTGTCAAGTGGCGTCTCCTTCCAACTGCACCACGCACTACACCCCATCCCCCACATACCAATAAACTCTTTCCATCAGTACTCAACTCTTCCAATTAGATGCTTCATCTCACCCTTACACATTGCCACTGTTTCAAGCCACCCACCCACAACTCACAGGCCACACACACTGGCAGCTATTCAACCATGACAGGCACATCACCCAGACACATGTCCCGCTTTCTTGCAGGAGAAGGTGGCGCATCTCAAGAGGCAGCAAGTCGCGGTGGTATTTAGCCTGTCGAGCCTGTTCCGCCATTCAATGAGATCATGGTGGACCTGTGACCTAACTCCATATACCTGTATTGGCCCCATATCCCTTAATACCCTTGGTTCACAGAAATCTATCAATCTCAGATTTAACTTTCACAAGTGAGCTAGCATCAACTGCCGTCTGCAGAAGGGCGTTCCAAACGTCTCCCACCCTTTGCGTGTAGAAGCATTTCCTAACTTCACTCCTGCACGTCCTGGCTTTAAATGTTAGGCTATGTCCCCCCGTCCTAGTATTCAAGTTTAGGAAACCTCCAAAAACAGTTACAAATGTCTCGGCAGCCAGAAGCAATAATGCGAACCTGTAAATCCTGCATGGTTCCTTTAAATAGCGCTGGTGGGGGGGTCCTCCAGGCACTCTAAGACACGTTCAGATGGTCAGGGTTAAGACTGTGCGTTGAGTTGAGCGTTAAGTGCCAAAATAGTGTCTATCACTTTAAATCAGCGTTGCACACTGATTGAAGCCATTTTCTCCCTACTGTTCATGATTCCAGCGTTCGTTATCTGCGCCTGCGCTAACTCCTATACCAAGATGGCATCTGGCGCACGTCACGCTGGAAACGTGCGTGCGCATCCAAGACGCCATCTTGGATGTCGGAGAGGCCGTGTAGCACCGAAACAACGGGCGCTACACGGCCCAATTTAGCGCTCACTGCCTCATAAAGTTTACCCTTAGTTTCTGCATGAGACGATCGCTGTTGTTTTTATTCTGTTTGGTTTATTGGGACAATTAGATTTGGCTGTGACAAAAGTGTTCCCATTAAAAGGCTTTCACTGGATTAAGACCTTTTATAAAGAGTATCAGAAAATTAAATGAGACTATTGCAGAGAATGAATTTAATGATTTCTAATAGTATATGAAGAATTATATATCATCCTTCTGGGTTTGTTTGGCATCTTGTAAAAACAATAGTCTAGGGTTAAGGGACACATCATTTCAATTTTAATGACCTGCATATACACAAGACTCAAATTTTATGTCAAGAGCCCAACAAAATGCTAGTGGAATTTTCGGCTTTTTAATTACAAGCTCAGCATTGCAAGTGAGGTTTCGGACTCTGGGGTGTGGCATCCCAGCATGAAGCCTCAGTGCCCTGGTCAATTAAAGAGCTGGAAAATGCAGCATTCTCGGATTTATAAAGAGTGCACTGTGTTCCACCTCACCACTCAACCAGATTTTCTCTGCCTACTTCTGGATTGCTGCTGGAGGTCGAATTCTCACAATTATTTGCAGTTGGGGGTGAACTCTATACTGGAAGAGATCAGAAATTATGAATATTGATAATAATTTAAAGATTTACAGCTCCCAGTAAGTGATACAGGAAGGCCCCAACAAAGTCCGGGCTTTGAGAGAGGCTGAGGCTTTTCAAGTAAAAACTTTAATGAAGGTAATTAAAGACACAAACACAATTCAATGTAATCATCCTATTGTGAAAAATATTTTTAAAATAATTTAATGCAGGCATTAACTATTTATTTTAAATGAGTTGATGTCTTTGCTAAAATAACAAAGGAATGTCATATGAATGTGTTAAGTGTTCATCCACAATTATCAGCAATGGTCATTTCTAGGCTCCCTGAGGAACATGACCACGATTCATACTAGAACACCAACAGTGCAACAATACACTGAAAGGTTGGGGGAGGACGGTACATATTTTGCAGCACAGTTCAGATTTTAAACCTTTACGTATTAGAATATTAATAACGGATCCATTATGTGTCAGAGTTTTAATGATTTGCTTCTAACTTAAGATTTATTTTTTAAAAATATACGCAACATCCATTTTCAATTTTTAAAAATCATTTCAAGATATCCAAGCCATCTCCTCACCATTAACACTGACATTAAGCAAACTATTGCAAAGATGAATGAACACAAGATATCCAGTGAGCAATTGTGGAATATTTTGTTTATCCTAGCATCCATTAATGTGATAATTAACTGTGATGGTGAAACGATGACATGCTCCTATGGGGTTTTCCATTATAAATGTTGATACAAAAATGTTATAGGACATGAGGTTTGTAAATAAGATTTTTAATAATATATTTGATGTGTAAAATTTTGTATCATTGTCAGAATTCAAAATTGTGTTTCCAGTCTTTTACATGCAGGTAGGATGGTTTGTGGCTTGGTCATGGTCCTGTGGTCACCTTTGTGGAATGTCAGGCTTGCAGCATTGATTTGTATTGGATAGTGTTGGATGAGTAGCTAGCTCATAGATACAAGCTGAGAATGACATGACAAGCAGAAAGTTTGACTAAATGACAAATTGAGATCAGTACGTTAAAAGAAAACAGAGAATGAAAGGCAAGATACAGCTGAAGGAAATATAAAGAGAATTAGCTGATACGAGGCAGTGGCAACTTGAGAGTGGAAGGAGGGCCAAAGATCTTCCGCTCAATAAATCTGTTTAAAAAGATGTTTTAAAAAAAGCAGTGGAGGTTTGGGAGAAAGTGATGAAATACGATTCATCTTTATTTATTCTGAAAATTACTACCCCTCCAAAAATGGACCGTAGTAAACTATGAACCATAGTAAAATTGTAGGCAATAAGCTGTTCCTTGCTTGCTATGGCCTCGTTAAAGGTCTCTCATCATTGAAAGCCGAGTATTAAACGTCAGTTCAGACCAGGTGCTAGTGAGTTAATGCAATCCCTTTTCAAATGTTATCCTTTTTTAGTTCTTCTTATGAATTAACTACAGAATTGTTGTTAAAGTAATAAAATGGGAATTAAAATATCTTTGGACAGCAAAATTCATCTCAAAGCTACCGTCCTGTCTGTGGGAACTGTGAAGTTGCAACTAGACCTCCAGGCATCAGGGAGCACAATATGTATTTTAATAGCCGTCTGGGACTTGTACATAAATTTGCATCAATTAATGCTTTAACTGCACTTTGTGGTTTAACAATCCACAAATGACTAATACATGGGGTCTTTATAATGGCTGTTACAATGAGTGAGGATAAACTATATCCTATAACGGGAATAACACACCTGTCAGTCTGTCTGTGTGTGGTGGTGATACCTCAGACGAACACCTTTATCAAAATACACTTAACCATGAATCTTGGTCCCCAACAGCTTAATTATATGTCAATTAAATTATATTTGATTGAAATGTTCTTCAAATGTTTTCCTCACCTCTTCGTGGTAATCGATCTCATTAAATCTGGCTTCCATTTTCAAAAAAATGTCTTCTACTGTACATGAAGATCAATTTGAACTTAACTCCAGATACACAAACAAAATATGGGTCAAATTTATTTCTGTTGTGTGAGTTGTCCCAATGTCATATTGGTGAAAAATCAAAATATGGAGGCATTAACATCAACAGTAGTAATCTATACCATAACTCAGTAAATGGCACATAGAATGATTTTGGGGGAAGGGGGTCTTCATACAGGTAGAACACTTGTTTAACATCACTGGGAGTAAGAATTGAATTTTAATCCTCATTGTGATGTTATGATTTTTTTTTTGAAATTTACATAGGCTAGGGGAGCAGCAGGTATATGGCATATGCAGTTCAAAGTAACTAAGTATGAAGTATACATTCTGGGAATAAGAATAACGAATGGAAATAAACCCTAAATGATTAGTTCTCAAAGGAGCGAAGGAACAGAGAGATCTAGGAGTGCAGATACACAAAAGGAGGATTAGAGGCGGAAAGGAATAAAAAGGGCCTTAAGGTTTTGGATTTTATTTATAAGGGTGTTGAATACAAAAGAGATGATGATGATTCTGGACAAGATATTGGAATGGCCAGAGTTATGGGCAGTTTTGGACATCTGTTATAGCAAAGTAATTGGAGCCACAGAAAGTGTACAATGTCGACCCACTAAGATGACACCAGGTGTGAGAGGATTTAATTATGATACAAGATTTGAAAAACTACGACTTATTCACTAGAGTAGAGAGGGTTAGCAAGAGATCTAATAGAAGTATTAAAATATTTAAATGACTTCAGATGATAAATAATGAAAGATTATTTCCTCTGGCTAGTAAATCTGTAACAAGAGAGCATGAACTTTGGATTAGTACTGGAAGCATTAAGGGCGAGGCTAGAAGACATTTTTTCACATTTTTTGCACTAACATAAATTTCCATTGAAGTTGAGTTAATCTTGACATTTGAGATGGAATTAGAAAAATCATAGAATCATAGAAAATTTACAGTGCAGAAGGAGGCCATTTGGCCCATCGTGTCCGCGCCGGCCAAAAATGAGCCACCCAGCCTAATCCCACTTTCCAGCACTTGCTCCGTAGCCTTGTAGGTCACGGCACTTCAAGTGCACATCCAGATACTTTTTAAATGAGTTGAGGGTTTCTGCCTCTACCACCCTTTCAGGCAGCGAGTTCCAGACCCCCACCACCCTCTAGGTGAAAAACATTTTCCTCAAGTCCCCTCTAATCCTTCTACCAATCAATTTAAATCTATGCACTCTGGTTATTGACCTCTCTGCTAAGGGAAATAGGTCTTCCTATCCACTCTATCTAATTTTATACACCTCAATTAAATCACCCCTCAGCCTCCTCTATTCCAATGAGAACAACCCCAACCTATCCAATCTTTCCTCATAGCTAAGATTCTCCAGTCCTGGCAACATCCTCGTAAATCTCCTCTGTACCCTCTCTAGTGCCATTACATCCTTCCTGTAAAGTGACCAGGACTGAATACAATACTCAAGCTGTGGTGTAACCAGTGTTTTATACAGTTCCAGCAAAACCTCCCTGCTCTTATATTCTATGCCTCAGCTAATAAAGGAAAGTATTCCATATGCCTTCTTAACCACCTTATCTACCTGTCCTGCTACCTTCAGGGATCTGTGGACATGCACTCCAAGGTCCCTCACTTCCTCTACACCTTTTAGTATCCTCCCATTTATTGTGTATTCCCTTGCCTTGTTTGCCCTCCCCAAATGCATTACCTCACACTTCTCTGGATTGAATTCCATTTGCCACTTTTCTGCCCACCTGACAAGTCCATTGATATCTTCCTGCAGTCTACAGCTTTCCTCCTCACTATCAACCACACGGCCAATTTTTGTATCATCTGCAAACTTCTTAACCATGCCCCCTACATTTAAGCCCAATCCAAATATATATCACAAAAAGCAAGGGACCTAGTACTGAGCCATGCCGAACTCCACTGGAAACAGCTTTCCAGTCACAAAAACACCCATCAACCATTGCCCTTTGCTTCCTGCCACTGAGCCAATTTTAGATCCAACTTGCCACTCTCCCTTAGATCCCATGGGCTTGTACTTTTTGACCAGCCTGTCATGTGGGACCTTGTCAAAAGCCTTGCTAAAATCCACGTGGATTACATCAAATGCACTACCCTCATCGACCCTCCTTGTTACCTCCTCAAAAAATTCAATCAGGTTAGTCAGACACGACCTTCCCTTAAACACTTGAAGAAGAAAAATAATAAAGGGACAGGGGAAAGAAGCAGGGAAACAGAGCTAGAGTAGACACCTCCATCTGTGCAGCAGTTTCTACAATTCTATGATTTCTTTCTGTGTTTATGGGAAGTGTCTAGCCCTTATTTAATGTTGTTTTATATCCGTTCAATGTGCAGTGTTTGAAAATGAGTTAGATTTATGCCTCTGCTTCTGTTTACCATGCAGTTACTATGAAAATTGGACCTTGGGGTAATTACTGAATATAAGTTGTTTAGCTTGGTTGTTATACAGCCAGATGCCTGACAATGGAACTGTCAAAACCAGCAAATTAAAATATTGACTCACTCTTTTTAAAGTAGAGTCATATTTCAAATGTCCAGGTGGACCCTGTATCTAAACGGTCAGAGTCAGGCTGATTGTTACTTACACAACACAATATCCTAAATCTTACTATCGAGCTCAGTGTGCAAATAACCCGGAAGTGATTCTTTGTACACACAACAGCGCATAAAAATGAATAGATAAATAAATGCATGCAGAATTATATGAATAATGACAGCTTGTCTCACACTGGGTATCTGTAAGTATTACTAATTAGTTATGCTCTAGTCCTAGAAGATACTTTATTTTATCACATCTACATTTTGATATCTCTCATAATCAGAGATAATTTTATACATTTGCAACATAACTTCTCTAAAACGAGACTGGCTATAGGATGCTTATAGGGTCTGTATGCAAAGAAAAAAATGTACAAAATTATCCAGTTTTCCGCTTGCACTGATTTTATTTGTATAGTGGAACGTTTGAGAGGTGGGCATTGTGAGTGTAATAGTATGTGTTAAAGCTGAATTGGTGGGAAATGTGTTGGAGTTTGGATACCAGGCCATTCCCGAACTTATTTTAAGTTATCGTCTCACCTTATTGAAGTGGGTCAGATTCTACGTTCCCTAAAGAACATGACCTAGAATTTCTTCGAAGTAAGTTATACCGCTGATGCTCCGTCAAAACAATCCACCCGCTGGTGGCATACAGAGGGAATTACACGCGGGTTTCCTGAGTCTGCCCATTTACATTCTCAATGGTGCAGTCTTTGGCGTAAAACCCATGCAAAATGGGTGCAAGCAGCTGAAGCTACATGGAAACTTCTATGCAGCCTTTAAACAGACAGTTCAGGCTGCACTCTTCAACAGCAGAATGTGGGAAAGGCAGGTGAGATAGGAACAGTGTTTGGCTCTTTCATTTCACTCTCAAATAACTTCACGGCTTGTGTCTCAGCAATATTTTTATTGTACACGTACAGACTTAATAACACTCAGATACCATCTGGACCCAGAGGGCAGCAGGGCAGGGCCGCATCCAGGAGGCGAACACACAACTTCACCGATGCAGACCTCCAATTCCTCCTCGAGGAGATCGCAGGCAGGAGGCACAGTCGCCTGGGTGTGGGTGCCACCAAACCTGCCAGGAATGTAACTTGTACCAGCTGGAGGGAGGTGGCACCCGCACTGAGTGCTATCTCCCTCAGCCCCAGGACTGCAGAACAGTGCTGCAAAAAGTCCAACGCCCTCACCAAGTCTGACAAGGTAACACACTGGGTATTCTCTCCTTTCTTTCCTTGCCCACCCTGGGCATCAGCACACACTTCACCTTCTTAAAGCAACACTTCCACAACTAACTATTCAAAGTGCACTCTGGCTCAGTATCCTGCACTATAACTACTCAGCTCCCCTAATACTAATTACTTGCATACACAATCCAAAACCCCCTTCCTCTATTTTAACAGCCTCATACCACCACATCTTTTACTTCACATTTTCCATGCTACTTGGCACACGGTCCATAAGTGCTAGCATTACCCTCATTTACTCTCACTCAGCTCTTGCCGTGGGAGGTGGGGAGGTCAGTGGCATCTTGCGGTGCCAGGTTAGCGACTGAGCACTTATACTGTCATCCTGGCACCCCTGCATAGCACCGTACAGAATCTTTCACCTCTTCTCTTTGTTCCTCTAATCCCAAGGGGGTAATGCTCACCCATTCTTACCATCAACCCTCCTTTCCTGCAAATCCATTACAGGAGCAGGAGGATGAAGGTGATGATGAGAAGGAGGAGGAGGAGCTGGGATTTTTTCTCCTTCAGCACTTACAATAATGATGATTAGAAAGAGGAGGATGAGGACCAGGCCACCCACGATTTCCTCCTGCTTCATCCTGCCTGGTGTTCCTCTGCCCCAACCCGCAGCAACTCACCACCTGCCTCACTTGCTTCCTCACCCCAGGTACAAGCTCAGGTACTTTCATCCGGGATTTGATACCAAGATTCGCAGCGCATGAGGGAACCAGAGGAGTGCAGTGTGGGTGAGGATGTGTCACCTTCTTAGCGGAGGCTGAGAAAAAAGCCGCCACGGCTTTGGAGTCATGGGACCTAAAGCTCATGGGTACTTGTCTGGAGAGAAGGATGTTTGAGGAATATCGTACCGACATGCAGGCTCTACGGTCAATCTCCGAGGATGTGCGGCCAATGACTTTCAAGTCTACTTCCTACTACAGTTGTACACTCCACAGCTGGATAAAGGAAATTTTGGGAATTTGTACCGGTTAAGTTGCTTATTAGTTGTTTAAGAAGCATTAAAGGTTCATTACTGCAGGTATGTTGTGATTGACTGATGTTTGAGTAATACCTCCAACTAAATCCAACAGGAACTGTACATTTCAATGTTATGTTCCCATATTTTAATTAGTGGTTATATCACCAGGCCTCTCTCATTTCAAATTATTACTGCAAAAAGATGATTGTTTTTCACTAAATGTTTCTAAATACTTTCTGAGATAGCACCCAGGCCCACAAACCCTGTGTAGTATAAAATAAGGAATTAGCATTGTTCCTTGAATTATTTATTTCAGGAACATTTTTAAACTTTAGGAGGTACCACCACCGGAAGCCAGTATAGGTGTCTGCAGGAGTTGACTTGTGAATTGGAACATTAGTAAATGGTCCAATGACATAGGTAAGGTGTGATAATAAATCTCAATGACTCTTGACCATCAGGAACAATGGTCGCTGAGACTTGCCCAATGCCCTCATAGCTCCTGAGTTGAGTTTAGATTTCACACCCAGAGTGCAGAGATCACTTTCCACAAATGTGACAGCAGAAGTGTGAGAAAGCAGAAGCGGAATATCTCAAATCAGGCAAAACATTGAGGAAGTCAACATTCGAGTGTGGGGGACGGGAGGAGGGAGAAACAGTTGTGGAGAAGAATTATTCAGTGTGTTCTCCACCGAGGAACCACAATGTATCAGTGGAGGTCTCAGCATTCTGGAATTGTCAGAATTATCCACTCATCAGGGATAATATTAATAGCATAACGGATCAAAGAATGTGTAAACATTCCCATTTCTGAATATACAGTAGACTTTCTCCATAAGGATGCCTTTGACATCCATAAAACCAGCCTGTTATGACCAGGGATGTGTTAGAGAGAATGTTGTACTTTGGTTTCTCTCTGAATGTTTTGACTACTGAAACACTAAGTTCAGAAATACATCTTCACATAACATCTACAAAATAGATTTTCTGAACTTTTTTAAAGATAATCTTATAAAACAAAATTACATTTACAGGACCAGCTAATTCTCTCAGTAAAAAAATAAGAAACTATTGAGTGAATTACTGAGTGAGCTGAATCCTGCTACAATGACAGCTTTATTTTTTGTTAATCCTGAGGGAAACATGGGGACATGAGCTGCTTCAGATAAAATGCTTCTCATGATCGGATGACCTTATTGTGACTGGCTGATGGGAAATCTTGGCTATACTGGCTGTTGTATGTCACAGAATCATCACTGGTAACATGCCCCAGTTCCTGTGTTGTGGTTGGTTAATGATTGCAGCATGTAGTATAATATATTTTTCTTTGTAGCCACAGACCATGCGGCAATCAGGGGTTTGGAGAAAGAAAGGGTCAATTCTTGTGTAGTTGTTAATGTGTTCAAGTTAAGTCAATAAAAATGCGCTCGAGAAGATGTAATTTTTCAGAAGTAAAGATGCCTTTATGTTTGATCACTAAATGTAAGACAGGCGGGGTGATTTATGGCTATAGCACCAATAAATGTGCTGTGTACAATTTGTATACAAACGCGGCTGAGGCACTGGATAGTGAGTGATAGTCTTTGAGGAATCATTTAATCAAACACATATTTAGAAATTAATGTCAGTGAAGAGTACCACAGATTCATTTGGTATGCCGTTTGTTTGTAATAGCAATAAAATCTTTATTAGAACAATGACTTTACAAAATGGAGTCATGCGGAGATTGCAGCTGATTTTGAACCGATAAGGTTCACAATTGTAATGTGTGGCTCCTTTCTCTTCTGTGAGAGGAGGCAGCCAAGTTCCAGCAGATTTGATGTCACCTTCTATGATCACCTATCTGTTTCTCCCCCTCTGCCATGATTCATATCAGCTCTTACTTTTTATTACTGAGCACTGCCTGTGCCAGACAATGAACTTGTGCTTGAAGGCTTACTCAGTGAATATACTCAGCAAAGTATTGAGTGAGGGTATCTCCACTTCTATCATTTTATGAAGAAATTAGAAGATTAGAAAGTGTTCTTTAATTTGCTTCAGTATTTTTATTTTGTGCCCTCTCTTTAAAGGCCTCCCTGTGCCAGACATCCCTCTCAAGAAAGGTTGAAAATAGCAGCTCTGCTGCCAAACCCCTGCAAGAGGCACTCCCCGGCCCAACTGCTAAAGAGGGGCCTGGGTGAACTGTAGTCGGTTTTTCCACCTCATTCTGAGGAAGTATCCAACCTGCAGCTGGTGCCAGCTCCAGCAGCCACATCATAAACTCGCCATGTGGGGAGTCGCAGCTGAAACTCAGATTCTCTGGGGTAGAACTCCGTCTCGGATGATAGTGCCGAAACGAGCGGTATGGGAGCGGCCTCTCGTTATACTCCCCGATATTCAGTTGCACTGACTGCAGTGGATCTGAATATCAGGTAGTGCGTAGAGCGGGCGGCCGAGTCGATCTTGGCTTTTTCACACTACCGCTCAAGGCAAATTTCTACCCCATAGATTCCAGGACCATCTCTAGACTGTGCTGTTTCTGGACAGTTCAAGTCTTGTAAACCTTTGGAGAAACATTGCTACTATTGTCTTTAAGAGATTAATCCAACATAATTCTCTGTTTACACAGTGGTGGTGAATTTCAAATGATTTAGATTTTATAGTTATTTTGAAGCCAAAATGACAATGTCAATAGTGTGGATAACTCCAATGTGGATTTGTGGATTTATTGTGAATTACAAGCCAGTGAATTACAAGCGAGCAGTGACTCCTGTGCACCCTACTTTCAATTTAGTTTGGATGCACCCAATAAGCTTATTGAAAATGATTCACGATATCAAAAGAGCAAAACATAGGATAGAAAGGAAAGTAATTTGCATTACAAGCACAGCCATAGCATAGGTTTGAGATGTTTAGTCTGACCAGCAGCTTACTGAACCTTGAAAGGTTTTATAAACAGCTCAGCATGTCACAAGTCCAGTGAAAATCCACATGATTTAGATCACTTCCAACATAAATATGTCACCGACCCAGGATGAGCTTTGTCAAAAATGTTCCAAAATCTAGCGCAGCTCATGAAGTCTGGGTGAGGATTTATTTTTATTCAGTTGCGCTACCTTTAATATAAGTGCCTCCGTACAGATAAGATACTCAGTGCTTACCTATGAATTATGAGGTAGGTAGACTGGATAAGTCAGCCTCACAAGTGGAAGTGACAATCATGTTTTATGGGAACAGCCTGATTATCAATGTGCTTTATAGAATTCAAAAACTAATTTTCTCCCATGATTTGTTTTAGCTTTCTGTAAAGCCAGAACAAAGAGAAAACGGTAACAAACTGTCAGTTGAGGTCAGTAAAATTCAGTCACGTGGTAACTCACATCAGCAATACTAGAATGGGACGTTAGCTTTGTGGTTAAAATTAATGCTTTGCCTGTAGAACATGCAAACACATATCAGATTTGTTAGGTAATAAAACTCAAAACTAATTCTTAAGTAAACTTGGATCTGTGATGTCTTGGTCATGAAAAATAAGTAAATCAATTTACAAGCTGTAACAAAGATTTAAATTATCCAGGGCTGATTATTAATTCAAAGATGTGATGTTCTGTGTGGGATTGTTTGAATAATTGACTACAAAATAATTTGGTGGAACTAATTTAATCTTTGTTGCTCGTGTCCAGTTCATTACTGAACATTGGTTCCTAATGTGACTCTTGCTGTGATGGAAACTAATCCACCATACTATTTAATTTGTATCAAATGTCAAACATCTAATGTAATGTACAGTTGTTTGTAGCTGTTGACAGCCTGAGCTGCAGTGCAGTGGGCTGAGACACTTTGCCATAGAGTGTTCAGGCTGGAGATTCCTCACAGGGTGAGTTCCTGATCTCAGCTGGGGGCACCTGGGAGGCAACCAAATGGAGGCATATTATGTGCCAAAGGGAGAAAGGAAAAATCAAAGCGAGTGGACTCACATTGTTCACATGTATCAATTGCAAGCGGTTACACTGCAGTGTCATTGGACCCTAGGTACAGGATGCTACCTGTTGACTTAGAGTTGGGTTGGTGAAATGGAGGAATAAACTAGTTGAAAAGTGCAAAGAAACATAAACAAAACAAAAATGTCAACAATTCCTAATTATTCTGATTGGATATTGTACAACGTGACTAGTACATTTGGATTTGATATGCCTTTTTACATACAAACATGGCTGAGTTAGATAGATTCCTGATTAACAAGGGAGTCAAAGGTTATAGTAGTTAGACGGGAAAGTAGGGTTGAGGTCACAATCAGATCAACCACGATCTTATCAAATGGCAGAGCAGGCTCGAGGGGCCAAATGGCCTACTCCTGCTCCTAATAATATTCAATGACCCTGCCTCCAACGCTCTCTGGGGAAGGGGGTTCCACAGACTCACGACCCTCAGAGAAAAAATTTCTCCTCATCTCCGTCTTAAATGGGAGACCCCTTATTTTTAAACTGTGGCCCCTAGTTTTAGTGTCTCCCACAAGGGGAAACACCCCCTCAGCATCTACCCCTTCTAGTCCCCTCAGGATCTTGTATGTTTCAATAAGATCACCAATTGAGATGCATTTACATCATCTTAACGTTTTCTCCTTTTAAACGTAACTGGAAGCTGTAACATACTTAAAAGATGGGACTGTCAAAGGAACCTATATTGTCCAGTTTCAATGTACAATGCTGTAATACAAAGTAGTCTCAATAAATACATTCTGCACCTAAGCACAGAATTCCCAAAGTATAATTCTTATTCACTCCTATTATATAGAAATCTTGATCCAAGCTTAACATTTCTCAGCAATGAGTTATACAATGATCAGAGTTTATCTGAAGTATTAAGGTTATGGATAACTTTTGGTTCCTATGAAAATCCACGCATTAGAGAGTCAATTCAAAATGGTAACACCCAGTCACAGTTTGTTCTGTGCTTTTACATATAGATGTATATAAAACCAATTGAGAGTCTTCATAGAGAAACACTGAATGATTCTATTTGCAAAACACTAATCCTAGCATTAACCCAAACTATCTACCTCCACTGTTAGTGCTGTCAGACTCACATGTATCTCTGCACTGAACATAAGTATCTATTTATCTTCACATATCGTTTTAACTGTTCCTGTCTATCTAAGTGCATTTTGGTATTAATCTATATCTGTGGGTATCTCTATATATCTTATTTTGTCTGCCCTGATGGAAATGGTAATCCATTTTCAGAGAGCTCTATATTGGTTACTGAATTATAAAAAATGCTCAGCAGCACAGAGGAATCAATTTCCAGATTTTTCTCCTCTCCAATCTGAGCTGAGGAGGGGCTGTTATTTCCAGACTGTGATGGACTATTCCCACAACAGCTCAGGTCCCACAGGCAGGATTTACATTGATTTTCATTCAGCTCCCAGCACCAATATTTCTTTCTCTAACTATAAACCAGACAACCTTTACTCACTGCCAGAACATAAATCAGCTGCACTTGAGCTGGACACTGTGTCCCACTAATTCACTAACAGCAGTCCATTAAATATGTTAAACAAGCATTTAGTTTCAGTAGATGAGGATTCAATTTGAGGAGAGGCTTGATTGAAAATCATTTTTTTTGTTCGCTGAAAGCTTGTGTACAGCCTTCTTGAAGTATATGTGCCGTATGGCCAGGGTGCAGCAAAGGGCAGCCTTTGTACACAGATGAGAAGTCTCAATGATGTTTTTCCAACACAATCAACTGAATCTATGGGTCTTTCACCTTCTTCATACTTACATGTTACAGTGTTACATAGCAGGCCACAGATCATGTGTTAGATCATTTGATGAAATAACATAATTGGGGACTCTAAAATGTAACTTTAAATCTCGTCCAGTTTTATAAAAATATATATATATACTATTGAATTTATTTTTGTGGAAAATCTTTGACTTCAGCTATTTTTTCATTGAGAAATGTATTGAATTTTTCACTGTAAGAGATGTTGCCAGAGAGGACTGGGACAATGAGTTTGGCGTAAGGACTCAGGGGACTCTAATGCAGGCAAAAAGACTTGGCTTCATTAGTTGAGAGTGTCTCTTGTGTCAGTCAGCACTTATTGTGGCAATTCTACCTCTTGTGCCAATTCTACCTCTTGACCAAAGAGCTATGTGCAGTTAGTATTGTTTCCCACTGTCTAAGCTTTCTATATAAGAATCTGGATAATACAAGTGATTTGCTGCTCTTTGTTCCCTCCTTGGGCTGGATTTTCCACAAGTTATGCCAGCGCCCTGCTCACCCCTGGCATTTTGTGCCAGAAGTCACATTGAGCATATACAACATGTGCCCAAATATGGGTGAGCATAATATAATGAGCCGCCTTAGCAACGCTGAGTGTAAGAGACATCAATGTATTCCTGGCACCCAGCGTTGCTATGGGTGATGGAGAGGGGATTTAAATATGAAATTAATTCCCCAATCCTGTGATTTTTAAACATTTGATCAGAAGTTCTTCCACCCTCTTTAGCTGAACCAGAGGGCACCGATCATGCCAAATTATGCCAGGTGCCCAAGGCCAATCACAGCTATTCTCTGCTCCCCCTAAGTGGACTTCCTATCAGAGGTCGGGAGGCCCACCTCAATTATACAAAACAGCCTGAACCCCAGAAAATTATTTAGGGTCAGTGGCAGATCCTTGTGACAGGTAGAACTTCTGTCCTTCCATAGATGTACCAGGCTTCCACCAAAGCAGAAAATCTTATCTCCTGTTTGTACCCAGGTTCCTTCAGATAAGAAGATAAGCATTTTGCCATTCTAAATAATAGGAAGTTCACTTGATAAAACATAATGAACTTGACTGTGTGTTTTTCCCTTCAGATAACACACTGAAACTGATGCCTAGGCTGAGAATGGGCCTCCCGCAGCAGAACTTGCAGCTGATGGAATTAAGCATTCAAATCTATTGGACTGGTTCAAATTGGGTTAGCACATTGATCTTTGATCACCTGGATCTGGGCATGAATTCAGCCCAAACTAATGGAATAAGAGTCTTCTCTCTGTTCATTGTAGGGGACTTATGAGAAGTGGATTTGGGGATTTTAAACTCAGTCCCTAGTGAATGCGGGCCCACACACACCACTGCCCCTATTTTGGTTCTAGATTTAATAGTCGGATTCAGAGTAACCACAAGTGTAGGCAGTGGAAAAATTCACACTGGTGCAGAAAAAGAGATTGCTGGTTAGAGCACAATGAAGAGAACATCTGTACTTAACTGGCAAAACTTTCCAAGATCCTGCATCAATGGTGGGGCCTCATACAGCAGGCGGCTTATCAGAAAGTTGCAGATGTACTGCCTACAATGTCTGTTGATTTTCCAATCCATGACTTTACAAGGTCTTGCAAAATTTCACCCAACCTGGAAGCACTTAATGCCAATGATGGGTGACAAAAGTGGGAAAAGCAGACCATATCCCAGCACCAGTGTCCTTCATATTAATGAACACAAACCCATCAGATAAAACCTTCAAACTTGTGGTCACGGGGTGGAAAAGCAAAATGTCTTAACCCTTTAAGGGCTGCAGAACATTTTTTCCCATTCTGCTATTTTTCTACAAAAACATTATACTCGATATTGTACGCTTGCAGTACAGTGCAAAGAAATGGAAAGTTTAATGTGGCAGGGGTGAGGGGGGCAGGGATGAGGGGAATGTTGTAAGAGGAGACCATTAGTGCCAGTGACAGGGATTTTAAAAAACCTCATTTCCATTATTATGCAAATCTGCTTTTACCCATTGCTGTTGTGGCTGGGAAGAAATGTTGTATCCTCAACAAAACACCCCGTGCTGTGTTCCACGAGCCCGACGATAGTCAGCGGGAGGCCCAATTGATCATAGTGGTCGGACACCATTTAGATAGAACAGTTGAGCTGCCAACACTAATCGTGCTGCTTAATGGCATGTGGGCTGTTGGGAGGGTGGGAAATCCAGCAAGGCCGACACTGCCACATGGGCCTGCAACAGCACCTTAAAGGGAAGGGCTGGGATCAGCTTGGGGGTGTAAACGAAGCAGCATACTTCAGCGTCCGGGAAGTTGAATGAGCCGGCCCAGCAGCAAGGAGATGAACTTAAAACCCCCAAGGAATGAAGAAAACATGATGCCAGATCTGCTTTCAGCTTTCCCATACAGCAGGTAATGACCCCTTTAAGTAACGCTGTAATGCCTCCTGACCTGTACTGCCCATGATTTGTGGGCAGGTTGAGGAAGTAGTGGTGGCAGTGCCGATTGACACGGGAATTGCGTTGAGCATTCTAACTCCAGTTGACCCCTATTTGAATATTTTAATGAGGCCACCGCCTGCTTTTGGCGGGAGAACTGACCGCCTAATCAACGCCTTCCCGAAAATTGGAACGGCGGACATCCAGTGGTAAGTCTTTTTTTCCTGATTTTTGTCTCGTTACCGCCCCATTTACGGCAGTGAGACACATTCTTATTGTGTCCCTTAAGTTGAGGAAACATAGGAACAGGAGTAGTCCATTCAGCCCCTTGAGCCTGTTCCACCATTCAATTAGGCTTATCGGTATCTGAATTCCATCTACCCACCTTGGCTTTGTAACCATTAATACCCTTGCCTAATAAAAATCTATCAATCTCAGTTTTGAAATTTTCAAATGACCCAGCCTCATTTTTGGGTGGGGCAAGGAGCAAGGAGAGTTCCAGATTTCCACTACCCTATTTATGAAGAAGTGCTTCCTGACATCCTGAACGGCCTAACTCGAATTTTAAGGTTATGCCCCATTGTGCTGGACACCCCCACCAGATGAAATAGTTTGCTCTATCTACCTTTCAACTCCTTTAATCATCTTAAACACCCCAATTAGATCACCCCTCAATCTTTTATACTCAAGGGACTACAAACCTAGTCTATGCAATCTGTCCTCATAATTTAACCCTTTTGGCCCCGGTATAATTCTGGTGAAGCTACTGTTTCCTAGCAATTGATGAGATGAGAGTGAGCCTCAAACCCAAGCCCTAACCTCAGAAATGCCAATTTGCACTTTTTATCTGCCGTCTTTTTTTAAAGTGAGTTTACCAAATTGGTGTCACATCTGAGGGCAGTTTTAGCCCTTGGATTTCGCTCTCGGTGCTAATTTGAAACTTATTTCAAACCTTAACTTGTATGCCTTACTCATTATATACAACCATTTATTCAGACCTTTTAATAATTATCAGATAGCAAGTGAGCATCAGTGCTCTGGTCTGGGCTGGATTAGAACTAAAAACGAAAGAATGAAAGGATTCAGTAACATACTGCACCAAGCAATTCCCTGAGTTAAACCATAAGTCAGTGCTACTACTTTGAAATCCATGAATTATCTAACATTTAAAATAAAAGATGAAGAAAAACAACTGGCTTACCTCATACAATAAGCAGCCAAGTGACCAGATATCTGATTTGAAGTTGTAACCGTTTTCATGTATTCTCTCTGGGGACATATAGTATGGTGTTCCAACTGTAATTTAAAAAAAAACACCGAACATTATGGCATTCAGTTTTATTAGCAATAAATTCAACACTGCACAGAACAAGATAAATCAAACAGTGCTGATAAATTTTCTATGGGGCCTGGTTTAACCCATTGTGGGTTATATTTCTACTGTGTATACTTAAAAGGTACCAATGCATTATGGAATATCAGCAGTCCCAGCACAACACAAGAAGCTCAGTTCACTCCCAATTATTTTCCCTTTTGGAGATCATTATCAGTTATATGGAAGATGTGCTCTAATCTTCACATCCTTAAAAACGTGCCATGTGGTTATCACAAAAAATTCATACAGTCTTTTACTATGACAAGGATTAAATTTAGATCCCATGTGTATAAAGTCATGCTAAAATGCTGCTATTTTCATAACCCGATCAGGCTTTTCTGATGAGGCGCTTACAGTAGTTAATAATGGCTTTACTCAAAAGTGGGATAAAGTTGGCAAAAAAATTCCACCCTCATCAACACACTGCAGACAGGGGCTTGCAGTCCTGTAGATGGAGCTAGAGAAAACTCTTCAGCATTAAAGAAATCGGGAGTAGAAAACCTCAGCTATAGTGTGGATTTTGGCAGAAGATGTTGAAAATTAACCATCATGGAGCAACATCTGAAAGTGTTACAATACAAAATTCTTTGATGAATTTCCAGTACCTTTAACCAATCCCAGAAAATAAAGTCAAAAATGATTAAAATATAAGTGTGTCGTCTGCTATTTATGTGCGTTTCATCCTTGTTTTGCTGGCATTATTATTCCGCTGACAAGGATATGCTTTGTTTAGGCCTATTATTGATTTTCTTTAGTGGTAAAGATATTTAATGCTAGCCTTAGAAGTTCAGCACAACTGAGCCAGGATGAGATAGCTCCTGAAATTAGCCTGTGGAGTAATTACATATGAGCACTTAACGTGTTAGCCTGAAATTCTTCTCTTTGTTATTTTTATGGAGGTGTTAACCCATTTATTTAAAGTGGATTAACATCGCCACTAAAATAGCAGAGAGGGGAATTTCAGACAAACACGTTAAGTGTTTACATCCTATTATCCCACAGTACAATTCCAAGGCCTTAGTAGGCTGTGTTATAGTCTTATGACTTGGGCTACATTTTTGGTGGCTACCAAATTTGATGTTTAGACAGCCCTCTAGGCTAACAATAGAAAAACGAAATTTCTCCCTTTGCAGAAGAACATCTAGAAGTGTGTCCCAGTAAACATGACACTTTATTCAGCTGATTTCTTCATGAAGTGAGAAATGAAAAGAACACCATTGTGTTCTTTCCATTTCCCACCTGATGTTGTCCAAAAAGCTTGGCTTTAAAAATTGTTGTGATCAGTAAGTCAAGTCGAGCCAAACATATAACATTAAGAACAGAAGATTCAACTACTGTTTGAATTTCGAAATTTCTATCTATATTGGTGAACAATATTATGTCAAATAGTTTGTGTAAATTCATGGAAAAAGCACTGCTGTGGATTAAACCAAATTAATGCATATCTGACCGAGCTGCACGGCTGATAAACTGAACCAGACTGTTGAAATTCTGCTTGAGTTTCTAAACCTGAATTCATACCTTGTATTTCTTTTAATTCTGTGAGTTAGCTGTCGGTAGCAGGCAATTTCTAAAAATATCCACCACCAGAGGGAAATTTGCAGTTCATTTGAGCTTCTCCAATTCATGAATATAACCTTCTCAGCTGGGAGGCCCAGCAGGATAACAAGCTTCTTGGGGCTTAGGCCATATACGTTGAAGGTATCTCCTAGGATGCATACAGTAGCTGTTTGAGGTACTGTATCTGCATTTCAACTATACTGGATGGTACTGCAATAGGAGGTAGTTATCCTATTTTACAGGCACAATTACCAGCATGCAATAGGAATGCAAAAACTGAGCTGTGTTTTGAACCGTGAGAGGAAGATTACAACCACGCCCCTTTGGTGTGAAAGACAAATCACATTGGGTGCTAAATAAGCTGCTCTCAGACTACTGTAGTGATGCCATCCTGCACAAAATTATTTGGCAAAGGGTATTTTATAATAACAAGGATACCACATGCAATTAACAAGAATGGTAATTACTAATGTGAAATGTAAATAAACTTGCAACATAAAAATGGGCCATTAAGAAATATGCAATTAAATGGGGTGTCTTGCCTAGTACAGAAATAGTAAAGAAAAAATACTTATTATTCTTCAATGGGAACTAGTCCCTTGCCAGTCTTGCCATTATAATATTAACTTTTCTGTCCATTTTTTCCTTTGATGTCTACTTTTTCTGCCTTTCTGTTCCTGTGCACTTTGTACAAGCCTTGTGTTTCAATAACATTGGATACCAGTTAGGAATTCTGAACAAGAGAATGCCAGAGGGGATCAGAGCTTTTTCCCCCAGGAAGCATTAATGCTGTCTGACCTCATTTTACCCAGAATTCTTAGCAGGGAAGAGCTGATAACCTCCGTAGGCCTAAACCAGTGATCACAGAGAGATCTGACCACAGAAATAAGAAACAGGAGAGAAATAAAAACGCAAAGAAAAGTCAAGGGTTTAAATAGCTGGCTTCACTTGGGTTCAGTTCCCCTAAGCACAAAAAAAATAAGGTTTAATAGGGATTAGTACCATGTGGGTTAAGCTCAGAGCCAAAACAAAATGTTCCTTATTCACGTTGAAAGAAATCTGCTAAGTTAAAACGTTCTGAGAAAAACATCACCCACCATGAATACTGGGCTGTCAGCATTTGGATAAATTGAACAAAGATAGCCAAACAAAGCAGTTGTATTGGGTGTAAGGCTAAGGTAGCTTATACTCCGCAATGGATATCATACGGATCGTCTGTAATCTATGATGATAAAATTTAAGCTATGTGACAGAATCAGCAAATTGACTATTTAGTGAAAAGTAGTCTAAATAATATGGATGAAACTAGACCTCAAATTGTTTTACAGCAAACAGTAAAAGCCAAATCATTGTTATCTCTGTGCTTCTGTGTGAACTTTTATAAATTGGATAAGGTCTTTTTTTCAGTTTCTTGGTTCATTGAATGAGCGACACATAAAAATCTACATCTTCGAGACCGAAAACCGTGTTTCTCTCTTTCGTGTTACTACAGACTTGTTTGGTTGGCCAGAGAAGGCTTTGTTCAATTTGAAATTGTCGTTTCGAATAATCCCTGAAAATGGGCTTGGATCAAAGCGGTTTGACAGGATTTGTGATGTGGATGAGTGCGCCCCATGCTTTATTTGAGATTTGTACATTAGGCCGTTCAAGTTTATAAAGTAGGTTTGCGGAGCAGCCTACGTCCACTTTCGAGTTCTTCGAAGATATGGTTTTACCGTACCCAGCAATGTACAGAGCACCTACTGTATTGGCAGAGCTTGCCTTAACTATGTGGACCATTGTGTCTTTACATTTTATGGAGAAATGTTAATTTTGAAATAAGTCTCCTAATAAAAGAATGACAAGCCACATCTCTTTCATGACCCGTCCAACATAATGTGGGGATTTCTGATAATGAGCTTGTTCTTGCAAAATGCACAAGACTTCCAATTTAATCATCTTGGGCCTACAAATGCACCACATTAGTCAATGTGACAAGGTTAGCATCAGAGAGTATTATTAATAAAGAAATTGTTCAAGTATAATATTCTTTGCAGCAATTAAACTGCTGTTGGTGAAGGCATTGTAACAGATTTTGTGCAATGAAACAGTCCAGCACCAGCAAAATCTCCTTCCTCTAATAGACATGGTACTTTTTTTCATTATTTTACTTCTTCTGACTGTTTAATCTGCTGCTAAAAATCCTGCAAACCTACAAATCAAATTACTATGGCCTTAGGAGGCAGATACAGTTATGACTCGATAATCGGACCACATTTGTCATGTTAAATTTTTTGCTGGCTAAACAAGACTGCTTTGTTAGTGAGTCGCATTTGCACAAGAAAAAAAGACATTTTCTTTGGAAACCACAACAGATTAGTCAAACCTCGAGATTAGGAAACATCCAAAATAACCACTTTGTTTCAAATCAAATTCTACGACAAAGGAGTGGGGAACTGTCACTAAAATAAACCCCAGAAGTCCCCCTGAATGATCAAACCTGCGATGCTGCACGTGTGTTAAAATGTTGTGCAGCTCAGGAAAATGATACGTTAAGAATGTTCTTGGTGTTTTATGTTGTTTCATTCAAACGTAGGACATGAATTTATGTTCATTTTATTCCCGCTATTATTCCCTCTATGAGTATTTAAATTGTTTACTATGTAACAAATTTAATTAGTACAAATCACCATTTAGCCCCTCAATGTTTATTGTACAACTTTTACACTGAAGATGATTGAGTTCCTTAGATTCATTACCTTTTCCTCATTTTTAATAGTGGGGGGGAAGGTTAAATTAATGCTTCGTTTAGTTTTTGAAAAGTACAATGTTAAGGTACATTGTTAGGCTATTGTAGAGCCAATTCTAACCCTGCAATGCTGATCTGAGCACAAAGGGGAAATCTTCTATTCTCCAGAATTGTAATCCTAATTCAAAAAAAAAATCACCCACAAAATTATCAAAAAAAAAATCACGAAGTGAGAAAGAAGCCTGGGACACAAATAAAAATAAACTGCAGCATTGCAAATAAAATACATAGTATAACTATCACAGTCATGTTTTTACCAATAGTGCTAGTTTTTATATGGTTATAACAGTCCCCTTCTCTTACTTCATGTTATGAAGGAGCAGGGGGCTAGAGCTCTGATGCCTCTGCTACTGTCTGAATCTGACTGTCAAAAGTGTGCATCAACCCACCGGCACAGAGCAATGAAAAGAATTCCCTTCAGTTTTTCCCTAGCTGGAGATATCTTCAGAAGTGATCAGCTGACAGCTGTCAGTTTGACGGTATTCTTTACTTGTTTGGAGTAGGAGTCAAACCCACAACCATACAGTTACAAGGGGTTGCCTCTGTCATGGGGCTGCCTTCCTTATTAAAATCATTTCAACATATTTGGGCAGGTCACTTTTTTATATCTTAAATATTTTTGTGCCATAAAAATCGTATAGAGTTAGAATTCTTGTTGAAGGTTGAGGTTTCCATATTACTGCCTTTTCCAGGGCCATCTAGAGGACATTATTTATGTTTGTTACTTGAGAGATGATTTCATTAAATATATATTTGTTCCTTAAGCAAATCAACTGCAAGCATGAAATTTCTGGAGGTGTCTACAAGTCCAAATGGGGGATGCCACTCTCACCTACACGAGGCAGGATAGGGAATAATGAACACTACTTTGGATTTGTGAAACTGTCCACTCGTTAGTGTATGTGAAACTGGAAAGCACAAATTCTACTATTATTTCCACACAAGACCAGGCTCCCTGCATATGTAAGACAGGATGCAAAGGAGTGTAACACATTTGGGTGTAGAAAAGTTAGTGTGTATGGTGGTTCTTCTATCGACCGTTGTATCCTGAAAATGGTAATCTGCACATTGTTGCACCAAAGTCTGCCGGCTACTTGCCTGCAGTATTGTTTTGTGATCCTGTCAGAAATCTGTGGTGTTCCTGAATCTTTGATGTTACTTAGCCATTGTTCTTTGTTACTGATTGCTTCTTTTCTCGTGCAGTCAACTTGAGATGAGACCGCCTACTTCCATCAATGGAAATACAGGTGAAAAAGGAGGTTGTACGTATTATAAAAAAATAACATGGTTTTGAATGAGCTACAGCTCTGCTAGACCTGGTTGGTCTTAGATAAGACATTCATGCCCATTTTGACCAGCTCAGAACTGTATAGCCTGTCATTTCCTCTTCCCCCATGTACTCAGTCTGCAGACAAAATCTGATCAGCATCTCTTCATATCACAAATTAAATAATATAATGTTACCCCCATCCATCCTGGGATCACATGGGGAGCAGAACTGATGAGATCCTAATTACTTTACATCATTTTCATCTGATTTTTCTTGGCTTTTTAATGTCATTGGACTTTTCACTTACTTCCACTTCTCTCAGGCAGTTTATTTTCTTCTTGTTAAACAGGCAGGGCTGAATGCGTGTCTGTGAGTGAAATATTATATATTTTCCAGCATGTTTATCTGGCATCAGAATGAGCTTGCCTTTAAATCTAGCATGACTAGTTTGATTCACAGGCCTTAGGGATCACTCGCTGATGTTGCTCAGTAATATTGTGACTCAATTGTTTGTATGAAACTAGTTTTATGGAAAGTGTAACCCACTGATCTCTATTAACACGTAAATGCCACAAGGCATTACTAACTGAAACCAAGTTAGAATTTAATGTCACCTGGCAGGCAATGTATGCAAATCTAAAAATCACCTTGATCCACTGTAACCTGCTTTCTCTTAAAGATGTAGTGACTCAGAAGTTGAACTGGCAGATTTTGAAAGTGTAAAATCAAACCACGTTCTAACTTGAATATTGCATTTGAAAGACAATTCCTTTCAGAGATTTGGTTATATGACATTTTTAGATACAATCGCGAGATGCTGAATTGTGATAGCTGTTCCCATTGATCTGTGCCTTTTGTTGCGAGTTCCTACCAATTTACAGAGCAAATAGGGCAGACGGGGGTCAGTGCTATTTGCAAACAGTGGGACTGAGATCTCAACTTCAGTTCGAAAAATATTTTTAAAATTTTTCAAACTACAAGGTGATCCAAAGCTAATGTTAATGTCATTCTTCCATATTTAAGTTTAAAAGTACTAGTGTGGATGTGAAGTGTCAGAGATTGCAGCATTTGAACTTAATTTAGTTTGGTGGTTGTCTGTATCAGCCGCAGGAAAAGTATGTTTATATATTTTAACCAGCAACTCACTTAATATCTGGAGTCAAATCTGACATTTCAAAGAGTATCCTTACACAAAAATAAATAATGGAGGTCATCTTTAAACCGAGAGAAATAGAATTTTTCAAAACACACACCAAGAAAGTGCTATGGCAAATCGATCATTGAACAAATTACAGGCTCTATATCTGCAAAATAACGGTTCTCAAAACTCCAGCAACATAATTTGTCGTGGTTACTCGCTTTTGCTTCGAGCTAGACATACGCATGTATCCTGCGCGCTATGTATGGGCAAATCTTTCATTTTTCTTTCATTACCCCGGCATGTACTGTCACTTAATTCTTATGTATGCAATCCTTCCTGACAAATATGAGACGCTGCCTGGTAATTCGTTTGACGTTCATTCTGTTCTTTGCTCTAATTATTGCTTCTTTCTCTGACATTGAGTAGGCCGCGCTGCCAGAGTCCGATAGTACACCTGTCAGACTGGTCGCGGCGCTGTCGAATGCTCTTTTATGCCAATTTGATGTCAGGAAATAGAAAAAAAGGAAAAAAAAAATTAGAGGATAAATCCCATTTGCATATGGTTTCACCCAATGCACGGGTCAGCAGCTTTATGAAATGACAACATGGGGGTGGTTTCTAAGGAAACAATTTCCACCCATACAAATCTAGTTCCATGAGGCACATTTGAAATGGAGTATTTATTGTTTATGCGTTCACAATGCCCTTTACCAGATTTAGATCACATTTCCAATCAAATCAATTGGAAAAATAAATCTTGTAAGAAACTACTCCCCCTCAACCCTTCACCCCTGCTCTACTGGTTTCTTCCTCACAGCAAAAGTAGCTCCCTGTTTAAGATATGCAGACATGTTAAGCCTGTGGGGACTATGCATTTTTGAGGGGAAAAAATCATTACTTTGTCCAAAGCAATGTCAAGCAAAATGTCAGATATGTTACATTATGTCAAAGCAAACAAGGAGTCAAAATCATCAGCAGACTCCTCAAGCAGTGATGGGCTTTTCTGTGCTATTCCTTGTAAATTAGGTTGTGGCTGGAAAATAATGATAGCATCTCGTACTGTATTGCTTAGGGTTTCAATTGGGAACACACGACTGTATTTGTTCAATAATAGGTTGCATGTGTACAAATCTAAGCTGCTTGTAATCAGTTAGATGTTCATCTCTCGTGTCGGATATTTTAAAAAGTAAGATTTTACAACATTATATTGTCAAACATGAACCTGGTGCAGAAATCCCGAGGCATCATTTACTACTGAAAAAATGATGAAGATTGTAGACAAGAAGGGCCCTGTCATATAACTGTTGAAGTGTCTGTCACTGGTTCTGTTGTACTCTGTGGAGATTCTATTTATTCAGTAGGATATATTTTTAAATAATTGTTTGGCTAAACAGGGAGTGTTGCCTTTTCTGAATATCCATAAATTGTGCAATAAAATCTACATCCACCTTATAAAAATGCTCCATAGGGGGGAAATAACTTTTCATATTTTTAAATGTTCAGATTTAGAAACCGCAAGATGCATTTTATTCAGAAGAAGTACTCATGTCTCAGATTATTGCAGCTCTAAAATGGATGCATGTGAAAGTTGTTTTGTCACTGGCACCAGAAAGCAGCGTGGAATCCCATTACTTCCCCAAAGACTTATGTCCCTCGAGTACACAGCAGTCATGATACCACACAGGCACACATGTGAGGCAGAACGGGTTGATCTGACATGAAAGAACTTATTTCTGTTACTTTTACAAATGCACAGATAGGAACGTCTACTGACACCTGTTATTTTCAAGGACTCCAGGAACCTTTTGCCAAGGCCGCAGAGTGTAAACATCAGAACAATTTAATTATTGTTACCATTTTTTTTTCAAAAGTTAGAATGTTTCATTAAATGAGTTGAAATACCAAGTAATTCTGAATTTTAAATTGATTAGTTCCATGCACGTTTTCTGTTTTGTAAAATCTGCTCGAGTTCTTTCAATTAAAATGAAAGGAAACTATTGATGAACATTCAGGCTTTTTTTTGCCTCCCTACATTTGCCATTGATTTGGAAGGTCAAGGCTATACCCTCACTGGAGCACTAGGGGCATCAGCTGTAATATACACCATCACTAACTGAGCTGATCTGCATGTGTATTCACAGTTACAGAGTAAATATAGACACATGAGCCCTAACTACTAGCAGCTGGATTCGTATCTATCCACTAATTCCACTAGAATGTTTTCCACAGAAGTTGTTCATATTACCCATTGAACTGGAAGGGAGCAGATATACACTTGTCACTGGATCACAAGGTATTAGATGCTTACTCACCAATGGACTGCCAGGGATCACATACATGCTCAAATACAGGAAGGCTTCAGGGAGATTGATTTCATCAAGAAACAATTGAAAAATAGAAAAGAACTAACAGTGGGCAGCATACGGGGGAAGGAGTGAAACCTATCAAGTTTTTTTAGGGTTAATATAACAAGGCGTTCTTAAATTTAAATGAAGAGGAATCCATTGAAAAGATTGAGATCTTGGAGCTACAATTGTACGCTATCATAGCAACATTCCCCATCAAGTTGCTGTTCACTGACTGGATGCTAATGGACTGTTAACAGTACGCATTGATTATTCTAATTCATTTTCAATGGCATAGGAACCAAAGATGAAATCACCACAGTATTGGTTTAATATTCTTTAATCTTGCATTCCAACTTTTCTTTTTCAAATGTTGCTGAGTCTCATTCACTGTCATTCTTGTATTTGTTTAAGCAACTGCTCTTGGGATATACGATAGGTTAGAAAAAAAAGTTGACTCACCAAAGAATGAAAGGATTGGGCCAGAATTGGAGCTTGTTACTGTTTGTACACACAATTGTGTATCCCATGATGCAAACTGTGAATCACCTCTGACAAGACGACAATCTGGGCATATTGTTCATTCAAAATAATCCCAAACATGACAAAATAAGAAAATAATAAAGAATTAATTTTTAGTGTGGTTGTTCTTTCATAACGAGTGGGATTTACAACATGTGTGAGCCGTGGTGGTCGCCCTCCAGGTGATTAAATGACAAAAAGGTTGAATCACTTCATCAATCCAGCCCTCCACCATATCACAGTCCTTCCCTTTTGTTCTTTCCCCCCTCCCCTCCCTGCCACCATTCCCTGGCTCTACTTTCTTATAAACTGTTAAATTTTTACTTCTTGCAGTTCTGACGAAAGGTCATCGACCTGAAACATTAACTCTGTTTCTCTCTCCACAGATGCTGACCTGCTGAGTATTTCCAAAATTTTCTGGTTTTAGTTCAGATTTCCAGCATCCGCAGTATTTTGTTTTTGATTTAGTGTACGTTTTCTCTTCTTAGCTTCCTCCCGAAATACCTCACCTCACATTCCCTCGAAGAACTCTATTAAAATTGTCAGACATGATTTGCCTTTTATGCTGGCTGTCCTTAATTAACCCATGTCTTTACAGGTGAGTATTAATTTTATCCTGTATTATGACTCTAGAATTTTAACCACTACTGATATTAGGCTGACTGGTCTATAGTTACCTGATTTGTCCAATTCTCCCTTTTTGAGCAGAGTTGTTACCTTGGCAACCCTACAATCTTCTGGCAAAACTTCTTTATTTTAGGGTATTTGAAAGATTCTGGTCCGAGCGTCTGCTAACTCCTCTCTGACTTCCCTCAGCATTCTAGGATGCATGTCATCAGGGCTCAGTGCCTTTTCCTCTTTGAGTTTCACCAATTTTTTTCACTACTATTTCCTTTTCTATAATTATCCTGTCCGACTGTCTATCTCCTCCTCTTGTACCTTTTTAATTCCAATGCCATATACTTCTGTAATAACTGAGGGTAGGTAAAGTACTCATTAAATATCTCTCTACCATTCTTTTATCCTCCATCAGAAGATCTCATTTTTAATCTCCATTTGGCCCTAACATTTCTTTAACTATTCTTTTACATTTTATGTAAAAATAGTAGTCTTTCTTTATACATCCTCTTAACCATTTTGTTTCCCCTCTCTATTTTCTATATTTGGCTTTATTTTCTTCTGTATAATTAACCGTAGATTTATCAAATGTCTCTTTTTAAGTCACTTTTTAATTTAATTTTCTCGACACATCCAAGGGGCACTAACTCTTTCTGCAGCCCCTTTAATTCTCATGTTTGTGCTTTTCTAACTGTCTATTATAGAGTAAGGTAATTTTTTCAAGCCCTCACAGCATCAGTTGGGCCTTGCACATAGCCAGCAGGTTCCGCAAAATCGTGAGCACTGTGGGGCTGCGATTTCCCGACTAATCCTCCTTACAAGCATTGTTCTGTGCCAGGAAACCCAATCAGGAACTCTTCCAGTATCTCTTCACTCTGTACATCTCCCAGTGTCTCTTCACTGTGTGCATCTCCCAGTCTCTTTTCACTGTGTACATCTCCCAGTGTCTCTTCACTGTGTACATCTCCCAGTCTCTTTTCACTGTGTACATCTCCCAGTCTCTTTTCACTGTGTACATCTCCCAGTGTCTCTTCACTGTGTACATCTCCCAGTCTCTCTTCACTGTGTACATCTCCCAGTCTCTCTTCACTGTGTACATCTCCCAGTCTCTTTTCACTGTGTACATCTCCCAGTGTCTCTTCACTGTGTACATCTCCCAGTCTCTTTTCACTGTGTACATCTCCCAGTCTCTCTTCACTCTGTACATCTCCCAGTCTCTTTTCACTGTGTACATCTCCCAGTGTCTCTTCACTGTGTACATCTCCCAGTCTCTCTTCACTCTGTACATCTCCCAGTCTCTTTTCACTGTGTACATCTCCCAGTCTCTTTTCACTGTGTACATCTCCCAGTGTCTCTTCACTGTGTACATCTCCCAGTCTCTCTTCACTCTGTACATCTCCCAGTCTCTTTTCACTGTGTACATCTCCCAGTCTCTTTTCACTGTGTACATCTCCCAGTCTCTTTTCACTGTGTACATCTCCCAGTCTCTTTTCACTGTGTACATCTCCCAGTGTCTCTTCACTGTGTACATCTCCCAGTGTCTCTTCACTGTGTACATCTCCCAGTCTCTCTTCACTCTGTACATCTCCCAGTCTCTTTTCACTGTGTACATCTCCCAGTGTCTCTTCACTGTGTACATCTCCCAGTCTCTTTTCACTGTGTACATCTCCCAGTCTCTCTTCACTCTGTACATCTCCCAGTCTCTTTTCACTGTGTACATCTCCCAGTCTCTTTTCACTGTGTACATCTCCCAGTGTCTCTTCACTGTGTACATCTCCCAGTCTCTTTTCACTGTGTACATCTCCCAGTCTCTTTTCACTGTGTACATCTCCCAGTGTCTCTTCACTCTGTACATCTCCCAGTCTCTCTTCACTCTGTACATCTCCCAGTCTCTTTTCACTGTGTACATCTCCCAGTCTCTCTTCACTGTGTACATCTCCCAGTCTCTTTTCACTGTGTACATCTCCCAGTCTCTCTTTACTGTGTACATCTCCCAGTCTCTTTTCACTGTGTACATCTCCCAGTCTCTCTTCACTGTGTACATCTCCCAGTCTCTTTTCACTGTGTACATCTCCCAGTATCTCTTTACTGTGTACATCTCCCAGTCTCTTTTCACTGTGTACATCTCCCAGTCTCTTTTCACTGTGTACATCTCCCAGTGTCTCTTCACTCTGTACATCTGAGTCTCTTTACCGTATACATCTCCCAGTATCTCATTATTGTATACATCTCCCAGTATCTCTTCACTATGTACATCTCCCAGTATCTCATTATTGTGTACATCTCCCAGTATCTCTTTACTGTATACATCTCCCAGTATCTCTTCATTGTGTACATCTCGCAGAGTCTCTTTACTGTATACATTTCTCAGTGGCTCTTCATTGTGTATATCTCGCAGAGTCTCTTTACTGTATACATTTCTCAGTGGCTCTGCACTGTGTACACCTCTCAGTGTCTCTTCGTTCTGTATATTTCTCAGTGTTTCTTCATTCTGTACATCCCTCAGTGTCTCTATACCCCTATCCTTATCAATGTGTGCATTTACCCTTGGTTATTATGTGCTCAGATCCCTGTTATAGCAGGCTTCAAAACACAGCAAATATGATGATTGCAGAGCAAGACTAAATTGCACAGGTCTTTCGAGGAGTAAATCAGAAATGCAGCAGTATATCTGTAAACACAACACCCACTAAAAATAGAAAATGAAAGAAAAAAGTATGAAAACAGCTCTCCTTAGAGCTAAGCATGAACTACGTACTTGCATATACTAAACTGAAATTATAATACACCAAAAAACAGGGAAAAATCTCACAATCCAAAACAGCTGTGTTGCAGAATGCCTTGTTTGACTTGGAAACAAACCAAATGCCGTATATCACAGATTTACTCAGCACTTTGTGACCGTTTTGCTGTCTGCTTGACAATCTTTTTTTTCTGCTTTTCTGGGAACGTGCCAGGTGGGCGTCTTATACAACAGACAAACATATTATTTACAGAGGCAGTTTCCCCAACGGGGCTCTCAACAGAGCCATTTCAGTCCCGACCCAGTCACACCTGCTGACCCCAAAGCACAAAACATATTTACTGGCAATAAGTCATGTTGGGACCTGCGATTTGAGCTTTATTCCAGGAGGAGGAAGGCAAAAAAAAATCTTAAGCAATCAACTAGCTATCTATGGTTTACTAGTGGTCACATCCTAAATGCTTGTATGTATTACAGGCACTTGAAATCAAGGCACTCATTCATGCAAAAGGTTTTCATTAAATTAAAACATACACAATTAAGGATCTTACATCATATTCATGCAAGTACTACAGCAATACCCGGTCTCCAAACACAACTAGAAGCCCCCGCAGTGCCTGAAACACGCTGGTGATGTCATCAGTCCCAGTCATGAGTAGTCTACTGATGTCAAGAGGAAATCAAGCTGATTTTATAGATAATTCATTATATTTCTCTATTCCTTCCCCCACCCCACCGCAAGAGGCATTGTGCACATATTTGTTAATCAGTATAAAGAAAAAGAGTTAAAGGATATTGACTTTCTCACCAGGGATGATGCCTGCCTGGCCCAGACTGACAAGGGAGATGAAGGAGCATATATTTGAGGTTAATTCTCACCCATCTACCCTGAGGGAGATGTCCCGTATCCACAGGGTGTCAAATCGAGAACTGATAAAAGCCATCCGAGCAGTGATTGCTGAGTTTCACGGTCAGAGGTGAGCCTCAAACCCACACAACAATTTACTTTCTTATACCCAATAGAGTAAATTTTACAACATTATGCAGTAGTCTCGCATCTGCATGGGGGAAGGGTTTGTAAAATCACAAGAATAGGTCTTTGTGTCCGCCCTGCACCAGGATGGCTCCACCTTTCGTTTTGCAGCTGGACTGTACTGGAATCATTACAGCCTCTTGAGGCTGGCATGTATGTCTCATTAAGCCTTCACTAACTATCGAAATGAGGTTTGCGTTTATCTATCTGGCAAGGTCCCATCCTGGCTTCTGAGCAAGTTTCTTAACTATGGTTTTGTGTGATAGTTTTTTTAAAGCTTCTTAAGTTCCTTGTTCTTTTAGCATTTAGTTTGGTGCATTGCCTTTTTTTTTCTTTTGGCTTCATTTTTGTATTTTTCACTTTCCAATAACCAAATTCTACTGTTATCTCCAAAAATATGTGGAATAATTTTGGTGGTAAAATGCTGTTGACTCAGCACAAATAATACATGTAATATGCTTAAAGCTTAAGTATAGCACACACTTCCTGTGCTTCCAGGAATGCCATGGCACACATTTCCATCCTGTCTACAATGACACCACCATATATTAGCAGTACATCAGTGTGTCTGCTCCCTGGTTTCCCCTACAGCATTGTACCACACTAGACAGTGATAGAAGCTCTTCAACTTTACTTAGGGCCTAGGAGAGATCTGTGGCATTGGGAACAATCAGGTGGGAGGTGGTGAAAACCCATCTATGGTAAGGATGAGTATGTGGGAAGTTGGGTCCTTTCCTCTAGATGGGTATTATTTCCACAATACCTAAGAGTTCGTTTTAGGCTATCAGGTATTAACTGGTCATTATCACATTGCTGTCTGTGGGACCTCGCTGTGCACAAATTGGCTGCTGCGTTGCCTACATTACAACAGTGACTACACTTCAAAAGTACTTCATTGGCTATAAAGTGCTTTGGGTCGTCCTGAGGTCGTGAAAGATGCTATATAAATGCAAGTCATTCTTTCTTTCTTCTTTTCTTATTTATAGTTATCATTATTCTTACCTAGCATTCCTCCCAACACTAGGTGATGATGCTACCCCTCCAAGTTTTGTCTCAGGTCCATTCCTCTCAATGGCAAGTTTTATTTAATTTTATAATTTTTTTTTTCCTTCCTCAAACTGTGTTCCCTACAGGTAAGTTTGATTCTAAAATTAATTTAACTTTTATTTGTCCTCGTCACTAGTCCATCCTTGCTGCAGAAGGGTTTTAGCTGCCTTACTGCCTGCTTTCCCTCGCTGCTGTAGGGCTCCCCCACAGTCCTGGGCCAGCAGTCTCATCTTTCCAATGTTCCTAGACCTTGTGCTGCCTGCATCCTGTTTACAATTCCCTGTGAGGCTCTTCCACCACCCCTGACACTGCCTCTCAACTATAGTTGGCAAATATATTATAAATGCCAACAGCACTTTGAATAATCAAATGTTGGATTCCCAACTCAGTGATGTGGAACTGTTGAAGATCGGGCAGTACACATGAAGAAGGGGAGGGGGGGGCTGTACCTGTAAAAAAAATTGGGGTATGGCTAGCTGGGAAAATAGGAACAGGACATGACATTTAAGGGCAAAGGTTAGGGGTCAGTAGGAAGATGCATGAGGGAGTCATTGGGAAAAGGGATAGGGAAGATTGAGAAAGGAAGTTGATAGGGAAGTGAGGGGGTGAGGTGAGAAGTGATATGGGAAGGTACAATAAGGAAAGCTCCACCCTTTCCAGTCCTCTCCACTCTACATCCCTTGTACCCCTGCCCTACTCCTTCTCCAAAATTTCTCCCATCTGCTCCTCTCCCCTCCCCTCCTATCTGACTCTGCCCCTCACCATCTACTTCCTCCTTCCTCCTTCCTCCTCCCTCTCTCTCTCCTCCTTCTCTTTTCTTTCACTCTTCCTTCCCTCCTCTTACTGGGGAAAGGTCCTTCTTTTCCCCAGCCACCTCCTTCTTCCCCACTCTCCCTGCCCTTTGTTTGACCTGAATATCGTACTTGGTCTTTACTCCCCGTGTGCAATGCCATGGAAGATCATCTAGTGGGTATATATGTATATGTATATGTATGTGAACATACATAATATAGTAAATAGATAAAAGTCTGGAGTCCATCACACTTCAGAGACCACTCTTTGTCATAGAAAAGGTAGAGGAAAAAGGAAAAGAGAAAGCCAGTCACTGCTGTTTTTCTAACTTTGGGGATCTAAAATCAGCTGCCAGTCTTTGGCCAATCCCTCTTTAGTTCTTCCCGCCAGGAATTTAAAATCAGCTACTAATCTACAGAGAAAAGGACATCCTCTAATTGACCTCAGGATGGGCCTTATTGCAGCGATTAGCCCTTATGGCCTTAAAGGAACATAGCAGAATAATACATTGTGCATTATGAGGTACATAACATAAGAAATAGGAGCAGGAGTAGGCGAGACGGCCCCTCGAGCCTGCTCTGCCATTCAATCAGATCATGGCTGATCTTCGACCTCAACTCCACTTTCCCGCCTGATCCCCATATCCCTTGATTCCCCTAGAGTCCAAAAATCTATCCATCTCAGCCTTGAATATATTCAATGACTCAGCATCCACAGCCCTCTGGGGTAGAGAATTCCAAAGATTCCCAACCCTCTGCGTGAAGAAATTCCTCCTCATCTCAGTCTTGAATGGTCACCCCTTGTCCTGCGACTATGCCCCCTAGTTCTAGACTCTCTAGCCAGGGGAAACAATCTCTCAGCATCTACCCTGTCAAGCCCCCTCATAATCTTATATGTTCGAATGAGATCACCTCTCAGTCCTCTAAACTCCAAAGAGTATAGGTCCATTCTGCCCCTGTCCTTATAAAGCAGCACATCCTCCAGCATATCATGAGCAATGCAATCCGAGATCTGCTTGTATGTATAAAAACTGGGGACAATAGTTTAACGATGGAAAAAATGGAAGAGTCTTCTGCATTTGCTTCTTACCTAAGGAATGTGCTGCTGTGGTTTTGGAGCTGAAAAAGCGTCCCAGCCCTAGGTCCCCCAGCTTAACAGCTCCTGTTGCTGTTATGAACACATTTGCCGGCTTGATGTCTAAAAATGAAAATAGAGAATCAATCAATAATGAATGAAAGAATGTTTAAAAAGAAAAAGTCATGAAGTACTCACAATGATTGCATTGCACTGACATTTGTTTATGGTCTGTATATTATCAAAATAATTGATTTTTGACAGTTATCTTTTACCTGTTCATAAATATCATAAATAATATAATTTTCACCTCCCAGTCGTAGGCTCAGAATCCATGACTCTGATTGTACTGCATAAAAAAAAAGCTGCCAATAAGAACCTGTGTCGCACAACATCCATGGTATTATAGTGCGGTATTTCAGTATCACACTGCGCCTGTATCATTAGCACTTCCAGCCTGAATGCTGTTAACCCGTTTCGGATTGCATTGTGAATCCTGCCATAACCCCACTTTCAGTCATGTGAGTCAGATGTGCAAATCCAACAAGTTCTTAAAAATAACAGGGAGGCTAAGGGCAAGATGCCATTTGTGTGAAGCAAACGGCGTAAGTCAACCAGCAAATTCTAGAGATTTTCAACTCATGGCATAGCTCTTAAACCCCTGAACTTGCTAGCCAATTTGCACATTAATAATGGAGCGTGTCGTTAATCCGCAGTTATTTTTTCAGCAAGATCCGGCCCATTATTTCACATTATGTCCAGAATATGACAAATTGCCAGCAAACTAACTGAAAAGATCAGAAACATTCAAAGAGCTGAAAATCTGGGTCAAAGTCCATTGTCTGTTTTCATTCACAATTTACAGGTGTTTCAGTTGTCGTAGCTTTTGGTTGATATTATTCAGAATTTGAATATTGAAAAGGTCACCGACTCAGAATACAACATCTTGATACTGACATAAGAACGACACACTGGATTGAACCACAGACTAAGGACAGAGTATACTGATCCAAGCAGGATTCAGACAACTGGAGGCCAGAACTCCATTGGCATCTGGGTCGCTTCTTCAGGCAGCTTTGTGTAGACAAAATATATGCAGTGCTGATCTTAGTCGTGTCTGATTAGCCCGATCTGCTATCAATCCTAATTTACCTGAATCGGTCCAAATCAGCTGAATTCAGATGTCTGACTTGGTTTTTGCCGTTAGCATTTGGGAGAGTTATATAATCACCACAGTATCAGGTATAAAAGAGGAAAGAAATATAAAACTGTTACTGAAATGCCTGTGAGCTGTGATTGACAATAATAAAAAGGACTTTGGGCCAGATTTCCAACCCTGTGAATGTTTCTAATATTTTCAATGGAAGAGCTAGTAATTTATGATATTTACTTTGGTGTATGGGGAATTTGGTTAACAGATCTTTGGGGTAGGAGTGCACTGGGTTTACACAGAAAGGGGCTGGGAAGAGAGAAGGGTTGAAAATGCTACTTGTCCAGATACGTGGCACACAATTTGAAAGATTGTGTATTTTCAGGTATGAGAATACACAACTAGTGCAAATTTATTGCATTCTTATGCCCTCCTCCAATTTTTTCCCCTTACCTCCTCATAGCACTGACACACTGGGATATGGTTCCACCAGCATTGACCTCACCAAAGTGCAAATTCTTCATGTGTCAGTCTTGACAGTGTGTTAGAAAACTATTTAGCCACTGGAACTATGACAGCTGAGTATGACCCTGTCCTCACCCAACATGCACTTTCCACCCAGTCACTGGGCAGCAATCAAAACTGGGGGCCAGCACTGATTTTTCCTCTCCCAGACCCAGGGATGCTGATGCCAGTTGTAGCCACATCTACTGAGATCAACTAACTCAGCAAGAACAAGGATCAAACATGGGGCCTTCCTGACCAGATTGGCTCATTTACCAACTGCATTTACCAGCTGAAGCATTGGGGGCCAGCAATCGCATTGTTAAGGTGGACCAGAAATAAACAACACAAATAGATTTTTATGACTTGGTTGCTTTGAAAGTTGAGCTATTTTCATGCATTGTATTGCCGAAAGAAGGACGGATTCACTCATCAGTCGTTCAGTCCATCGTCAGTTTGGCAAGACAGTCAATGTGAAGTCCGCAACTGTTGAAATACAATCTGAACCAGCAGTGTAGTCAGTATGTGATGGTTTTACAATCGTGTCTCACGATCCAAACAGTATGCAAAAGAGCTTTGAGAAATAGAATGTAGCTGGCAGCTTGCTCTTCAAGCACAGCAATGTATCTGTTGGCAGGAAATTCCTTTATTAGCACCAAATCTTCAGAGCTATTAGTTGCAAAAAGAACTTGATGAGTATCTGTTCATTCACCACGAGAGGAGATTTGCTCAATGTGTAAAACCATAAATATGTTCTTCTTCAAACTAATTTACGATTTTGTTACATATTGTGCACAAAGGAAATTTTCCCCGAAGGAGACCAATTTGGCAACTTCCACCCTTTTCTTAGCTTGGGGAGTTGAAGACTCTGGCACCATCGCTGTTATTCACATGACCACAAACAAAAAGTGACCACAGTTTATATATTAAAAAAAACCCTTACTGTTTCATTACAGTTTTAATCAGGGTTGAATTCCTCTTTAAAATTCAAGCAATGTAGACCAGGGAAAGCACATTGCCTCTATAGTCAGTCATTGCACACCTACTGAATAAACAACCCAGCATTAAATGATGCCCTGACTTTCCCCACTAAGCCCTCTGTGACCAGATACCAGGCTAATCAAATGTGCATGGTGTCTTCAGTTATAATGGTAAGAAACAGAAGTGTCTATAATGTGGGACATTCCCTGTGGACCTGTAGCCTGCAGCTACCCACTCCCCCACATACACATAGACAGACACACACATATACACACACGTATCGTATGATCAGTAAAGCAGAGTCACAAACAGCTTTTCTTAACTTATCCTGTGCTCCCATTAAACTGAACTCTGGTTTTCGATGGAAAGGAATGCTTTTTTTTGGCCTTGTTTTGTTTTTTTTACCTCTGTGCATCACCCTTCGGGAGTGCATGTGTTCGACTGCGCTGCATAACTGCACAAAATATTTCCATATCGTTCTTTCTGGGATTAGCCTCTTTTGCTTTTTGAAGTACTGTGGAAAGAATGAATAAAAGATGAATGAATAAACAATGAGGTTTAGACTCGGGCACTATGACTCCAGGAACAAGTGCCATTCATGCAGCGATTGCTGAAATGTTGCATAACAAAAAGCATTATTCATATTCATATTACCATTTAACTCATTCCCTCCTGGACTAACATTTGGTGCTCTGTCGATTTCTAATTATTTCAATGAAAAAAACTCAGCTCTGGATTGGATCAGAATCCTTAATTAGTAGAGGTGAGATTAATTAGGTTGTAACAGTTAAATGAAATAGCTCTAAAAACAGTTAGCATCTTTGAGGTTTCATTTACTAATTCAGAGCAGCTAAGAAAATGTTTCTCAAAGCTGATTATTTTTCTATTTTAAAGGGATATCTATTTAATAACCATCTTGCTGGTTGACAGAAAAAGCTAATTATCAACCAGTGTCATTTTAATAAATTATGTAGAAAAGAATTTCTTAATCGCAAATCAATTGGATCAAATGTCACTGATACTGACATTTGTATGGGTCTGGGTTCAACCAAATAAGGACAAAGATTAGGTAAACAAGACTGTTGGGCCATAGGCTGCCTTGTGTTTTCTCTACAGAACAATGATTAATCAGCAATGAATTGTAGGAACTTATGTGGTCCTATATCTATATGGTCCTGTGTCTATATGGTCCCATGTGTTTGACTTGTTCCAACAGGAATGTCTTTCCAAAGTTAATGAAGGATCCCATAAATTCCTCACATGACTAACTGTTATATTCCAGGTATCTTTATTCCTGATTTTCCTGAGCATCTACTTGACTTAGGTGCACAGGTGAATGTGCTGTGGCCAATTGAAACATCTGCAATGCCATCCTAGCTAACACAACACAGACCACGGATCAAGTCTGGGATGTTCCTGATCTCAATGGCTTAATACAAAACTGTGCAGTGCATCTAACCACTGAACCATCAGGGCAGCTGTCTTTAACTAGTGGCACCACCTAATCTATGAATAGTCATGAAATACAAAACAGTTGTGTCATCATTTAAAATAATAAACACCAAAATTAAGCAAACGGTTACTGTCTATTAGAAAGCCATAAATCCCATCAGCTCAATATCAAAGATGCACATTTTAACAATTAATGGGTTCGGGTCACACTGTGCAGTATTGGTAACAAATATGAAGTTCCTCTGTCTGTTATTTTAACAAAGGCATTAACCCTTTTAATTTAATACATTCACTACTAATATTGCAAAGTACGATTTCAATGGCTTAATTTTTAAGTACATTATGTGGATAATTTACAATGCTAAAATAATTCAATGGAATATTTATAAATGTCTTACACCAACAAAATTATGTGTGAATGACTACAATATAAAAGCAACTCTTATTCACATCATTCCACAAATACTCCTTAATGTTGCACAGGTAATTGTGACTGGTAATTATTTGTTCAATAGCAAACTGGAGTTGTTCCTTTTTTCCTTTATTTTTATTTATCTTTCATCTGCCTGACTAGGTTCAACACTCACAATGGAATAGTTATTTAAATCAGCTGACATTTAACTAAAAGAGAACCCAATTCCTCATTTGGTTTATGCAGTAATGTCCCATGAGTACCAATCTGTAATCCTTCATAAATAATTCATTAAAAAGACAATACAGTTGAAGGAAATTTGACAAAGTGTTTGTTGTATGCAGTTGTTACTTGATAATCTAGCCATGTTTGTCGCTGGCAAATTCTGCTGCATAAGCAAGTCACATTTATTGGAAGAAAATTATTTAAAGCAGTGTGTTAAATTGTGTCGAAATTTAAAGATTTCTACATTGACAAAGATCAATTAATGAGCTAGAATTGAAATCCGTTTCCATTTCTGACCTCTTCCCCAGTGCTATTAAGGGTAAGAAAATGTTATCTGAACCGATCCAAACTCGGATAAAAGGCAATGTGGGCCCTATAGTGAGGAATGTACAACTACTACGTATGTATTATTTCACTTTGTTAAATCACAAATTGTACGTCCCTGGCACACCACAGGAACCGTGCTAAAGCTCTGGACTCCTTCCTACGGCCAGGTTTTAAATCCTTTTCACAAAAACAAAATACTGTGAATGCTGGAATCCGCGTCCGTAGTAATTTGCTTTTGATTTTGTGTTTAATTCACTACCAATTCTCTTCCAAGAATGCCCACCTGGAAGAAGTTCTGCCCTTCTCTCCGACGGGATTTCCGTTTGTAAATCTCTAACTTCTTCCAGTTCTGATGAAAGGTCATCGACCTGAAACGTCAACTCTGTTTCTCTCGCCACAGATACTGCCTCACCTGCTGAGTGTTTCCAGCATTTACTGGTTTTATTTCAAATCCTTTTCTCTGCTCTCACTTATGATTGGGTTTGCCCTTATAGAGTGTCTTTCCAGTGAGTTCCAGCCAGGGTATCACAGGAGTGAAAACTGTCTACAGGATGATACTGCTATCTGGAACATCCCACATCGTAAACTGAAGAATTTAGAGAGGGTGCTGGGAGAAAGAAAATGGGGGTGAATAAAAGACAAATAGGATAATTTGTTCCATGAAAGGGACTTTTCAAACAATTTAGCACCAATGGCATCCAATGATATGGGTAGTAGCAAATAGCTATAGCAATATTACGTTGTCTGACTGGGGCCTAATGACATCCCATAGGAGCAAGTATCTCACTGTCTTATGTGATGAAGAAGCCTCAGCAAAGGGAGTTCCCAATAGAAAAAAGTAATAATTAAAATAATTTTAAAATGCCCAAGTGTTTTTTTTTCATTGCATAGCCCTAAATTTGCAGGGCTACAGGGAAAGGGTGGGGGAGTGGGACTAGCTAGATTGCTCTTGCATAGAGCCGGCGTGGACTCGATGGGCCGAATAGCCTTCTTCTGTGCTGTAACCTTTCTATGATTCTAGCAGAACACAAGGTAGCAGATCGTGCAGTATATCCAAATATCCTCTGCGTTTGTTGTGAGATATCCAAATTCTTCAAAGGAAATACAGATAATGGTAAAACCTAGATGCAGATTACTACGATGTAGTCCTTTTTGCCCAGTTTCTCCCCACCTGCCCTTAAAGTTCTAACTTATGCCGGGGTAAAGTTCTACAGATCCCAGCAGTCCTCCAGTATTTACCAATTTGCTGCTGTGAGCCTGGGCTGTGACTGTCAGCACTAAATTAACTGTAGGCGTAGTGTAGCTGAGCCCCATCCTGTCCTGACCCAATATCCACTTGCACACACTTTGTAGCAGAGGTCACTGGTTAGCAATCAAGACAAGTAACCAATATTTTCCCCCTCCCTAGCCCAGCGATGTTGAAGCCAATTGTAATATTCTGATTGCCCTTTGCTGGGATCAACCAGCTCAGCACTAAGGATTGAGCCTGCAATCTTCTTCATCTGTAGGCTCAGTACCACACCATATGGTGCATTTCCACATTGAAACACCATGTGAGCTCTCACTCCAGAGTTTTTAAATTGAACAAAAAACCCTGAATGGATCTGCATACACTCAGCATTCCTCGACACTCTAAATATGAATGTGGCTCTGCTTTTATTCATCATCACTTTCACTGGCTTGTTTCAGTTCAAGGCAGCATTGCAAAATTACCTTTATCAAAACGCACTGCATTTGATGGAATACAAGATGTGTGCTCTGAGTGCTTTGACTTATAATCAGAAGAAACCAGACAGTAAGGGAAGGAATTTCCTCATTGTATACAGCACATTACCAGCGTATAAATGGCGGAGGAAATTTTCCCAGTCAGGAAAATTGGATGGAAGTCATTTCTGCCCGTTGTGCGCCTTTAAAACACCTCCCCCGAGTTCCCTCGGACTTTCTGAGCTTTCCCACGAATAGCCTTGTGGGACCCCGCTGGCCTTACTTGCACATGTCAGAGTGTGAGCCAGTGGTGTAACAGCTGCAGGTTTCCTGGGTTTGCCACTGGATTCTGGCTCAGCTAGACTGAGGTAAATGAGGCACAGCAGCTGCCACCATCAGCTGATCACGGTGGAAGTGAGGAGTTTGTGAGTTTAAACATTGATTTTCGAAGCTTCGAAATGCTTTTTGAACTTTTTTTTTTGTGGAATTCTCTCTACAAATACCTGCACTTGATTCTGATTGTGCCTCACAGGACAGTGCACTGGAACATTTTTGGACCCGCCCGCCCCCCGTCCCCCAACCTGAAGTCAGGGCATCTCAGGAGCAGCTATGGCTTCTCCAATGGGCGTGCCACTTTACGCCATTATCTTCAGAGAAAGAGGAGGAGCAGCACAGGATGGAGCAAAGGAGAGTCCGGCACCATTCAAGGAAGATGCAGTCCACCAGGTATCACCCAACCCCTCCCTCCATAAAATATACTGGCAGCACTAGTCAGATCAGGCCTTCTCTGAGGAGTTCTGCAGACGAGGCAATAGGGCATCTCTGCGCCCTGCTGCAGGAAGACCTCAAGCCGTGCTGCACTGCTCCCTCAGTGGCTATGAAGGTGACCATTGATCTCAACTTCAATGTCACAGGGTCATTTCAGGCAGCTATGGAGGATGTCTACACCATCACCCAGGGAGCAGTAGGGTCATGTATTCATCATGTGACTGGTGCTCTTTACAACAGAGCAACCCAATTCATCAGCTTTGGCATCACAGCAAGGCAACAGGGAGTTAGGGCCATAAGGGGTTGCTGATTTCCCCAAGGTCCAGGGTGCAACTGATAGCACCCGCATTGCATTGAGGACACCCACAGAGCACTCATTCAGCTCCGTGAACGGGAAGGGATTCCACTCCCTCAATGTCCAGATAGCATGTGACAGCAATCAGACATCCTCCGTGCAGGATATTGACACGATGCCTTCACCCTTTGTCATTCAGCCCTCCCAGACCTCTTCGTGGAAGAGAATCCAATCAACAGGTGGGTGGCAGAGCCTACCCCCTGTTCCATGGCCCCAGTCAGAGTGACATGAGCAGCAGCAGAGGAGCCGTACAATGATACACATACATCCAATAGGACAGTCATCAAGAGGAGTATCGGGGTGTTGAAAACACACTTTGGCTGCCTCGACAGGTCAGGGGATCTGCAGTCTCCTCCAGATCGAGTGTCCAGAATAGTGATAGAATGTTGTGCCCTTCACAATTCAGAGAGGGCTGTACTTTGACATGGCTGGCAAGGAGACCCTTGCTCCAGTGGAACTACATGGAGCAGACCATCAGCATGACCTGTGCTCAGAGGGGTTATCGCTGACTGCTGTAAGGGGCATGAGAGGACAAATCATCTTGAAAGTCTTCTTGTCTGTGTAACTCAGTCTACCTTTCACACCGCAGCCTGACCTCCTTCTCCCTGACTTACAAATAAAGACATATTCCCTCAATCCACTATCCACCCTACAACTTGGCAACAAATCAGCCCCCTTTACCTCAACATGACTGTAATGATCACCATAGTGAATAAGTCAGCACCAGATGAGTGCACCCTTTCCTGTATGGTTGTAACCTCCATGAATAATAAAGTACCATGTCAGTGCACAATTATTTTAATGCAATAATTGCAAAGTGCAAACAATCACCTCACTCTTTCCTGTCGCCGTGCTTTGTCTGGGTGCCTACACGTCCCTTTCCATCACCTATTCTAGAGCTTCTTCTATGTGCTATCCCCAGGGCAGGATCATGGCAGGTGGTTGGCTCTTCATGCCGTACAGAACGGTCAAGGAACTGAGGTGATTCTGGTCTCATGGCAGCTGGGTCCAGACATGGAGCCGCTGCTGGCTGTATCTCTGGTGGGTGCTCCTGACAGCTTGGTCTTGCCTCCCATGTTCCACTGGCATGGTGCTCTGAAGGGAGAAGGCCGGAAGTGTGGCATGTACTGCTGTCTGGAGAGATGGCAATTTCAGGCAGGTGGACATCAGCCCTCACCATTCCACCGGGTCCTGGATCCATGCCCCCATCCAGCATGAGCTCTAGTGCATCCAGCATCAGTTAATCTGGCAGTGTGTGGGTGAGAGGGTGAGAATAAAGCCAGTTAAATAGCTGTTGCAGCCCATTAAATGCTGCCAGCTGTGAACCTGGTGGACACACTCCCTCAGGCAACCCGTCATATGACACGAGGTTGCACAGAATAGGTGCAACCTCGTGTCATATCACAAATATTGGGAGTCCAGGTAGCAGAGGCACTGATATCACACAGTTAACCCTTGATTTACATGCGATCAGGATTTTCTAGACTACAGAAACAATCATACAAGATTGCATTGCTGTAGTTGGGGTATATTGATGAACAGGATTGGCAGGCTGCCTTAACTGAATCATGATCATAATCTACCAATGATTTAGTTACTTACGCCACAGGGGATATTATAGCTCCTATGCATCTATTAGATATTAATGTCAGGACTAGTCTGCTGTTATTTACTGTGTCTTAACATGTTATGTGCTTACAAATGTTAAATTTGATTTCGGTATCTGTTTTTTTGATGGTTCAGATGGTTGTGGCACTCAGAGTTCTACTATCATTCATCATGAGGGGATAGAAACATTCTTTGTACTAGCAGTCTGTTGAGTATCAGCACAGGCCATGGATCCATATGGGTTACGATGACAGGGAGTGCCATTTTGCCTGAAAGAAGTTATACAGTGAGGTCAGGACAAAATATTCATGTTTGCTGCAGGTTTGATTGAATTACTTGATCTGATTCATAAGCCAGCTCATTTGATTTAGGTAACACGCCACATCTGTGCCGAAGACCTTACTTAAATTTACACGACTGCATGACTGCCATCGTAAAGATTGAAGGAATGTACTTTCAAATCTTGTAACATCTTAATGTACCTTTTCAACTACTCCAGCTGTAAAATTTTTCCATTCAATAAAGACAGTTGCATTTTTAATGCTCCCCAAAATGGCAGCTGAACTCTCAGGAACAGGAAAAATTGAAACCTCAAAGTCTTTGGTTCCCTGCTCAGAAAGTTGGTGTTCAGACTGGCTGAGCTATTTCTCATGATAAAGTTCTCAGGCACTCAGAGGAACTTTAGCATCAAATCATTGTGCATGTCACTATAATGACACTGCCTGAAAGCTAATAACCAGGTGGGAATGTCCAGTAACAAGGTAAATAACTTTTGCAAAATAATAGGATATAATTGGCAATCTCCCCTTTACCCCCACTTCTAGCTCAATGTGATACTGAGCCACACATGACAGGAAGGTTCCAGCTTTGATCTCTGGTTTGTGCTGAGTTAGTTGATCTCATCTCTGGTAGCAATTAGAGCACTACAATTGATCGCAGTGTCCATGGGCTAAGAAGAGGAAAAAATCAGTCACTATTCCCACTTATTGATCCCCAACCAGTAATCCCTGCAAGAAACGCACGTAATGTGAATGACAGTTGATTACAGGATCAAACGTGGCTCTGTCCAAGCACATAGATGAGCGATGGTTACTTGGGTGAGGCGCTGGAGGGTGCCAATGGCTATAAGTCACAGTCTAGTATGGGTCAACACCTTCCGAATAGCGGGGATACTTGGTGCAGAATATAACTTTAAAACAGCATCAAATTTTAATGCAACGGTACACATCTGAGGGTGAGCTTTCCTGATCGTGTGATAAAAATTGCAAGGTCAAGCAAGTTTAACTTGTACATCTCTTTTAATATTATTAAGATATTGTGAGCTTTTCAGACACGCTATCAGGTGAAGCTCATTGATTGCTGCATGAATAAATCGGTAGTTCCTGAGCAGAAGTCAGTGCCTGAGGCTCAATGTATTATGTATCTGGCAGGTATTGCACTTATCTCAAGTGAAATAAAAAAAGAAAATATAACTTCTTGGAGACAGAATTGCTGTTCCATGCTCATTTGAAGGGAAAGTCAGGAGACAAAAAATAATAGGTAGGTTTCTTTCTTTGTTGATGTGAATACGTGCGGTTTGTATTTAGGGATTTCCCTGCCATTTCCTGTGGGAGTGTGATTGTATTTTGTGAGTTTGATTTATGGATGACTAAGGACAGTGTCACCTTTAAGATTTTGGTTCTTGTGCCTTTATGCCAGCTTTAATGGGGGCGCTGGGGAAATGGTGCCCTTTGAATGTGTAAAGCATATTTGTAATCATAAAATGTATTTTATCTTTTTAACATTTCCAATTAATTTTTAGTCAGGAACAAAAGTTAGAAAACTGACAGAAATTTTTGTTCAAAGTCCATTGTCAGGTCAGCATGTTTGTTTAAAAATAATGAAACAACTGGGAAGGGACCTGTGGTCTACCTTTCATGGAGTGTAAAGCACATGTAGGTCAGTTCATTGTGCTGCTTATTGGTTGCCATCAAGCAGGATCATTATGCATTATTTAACAGATAATCGGGATCTCTTTTATATTGGTTTCATGCTGTATCCTGATATGTAGATCTCATGTAACTGGTGGCAAACCCCAGGTGCACTTAACAGGTTTGTTAAGCCCGATCCTTTTTCTTTACTGTGTCATCCCAGTGAATCTGGGAAGTTTACTTTGGGGTCTCCACGGACTGTGCAAGACCCATGCATCAGTGGCACTGGTACAACACAAATCCAATTTGAAAGCAGCTCAAAAGACCAACACAAAGTTGACATCAGAATCAGGTAGAATGCAACTTGAAAATGACACTAGTCCATCAAACATAAGGTCACTTCTCAGAGGATGCCTGACACAAGTCTAGTTCTCGTTTGAAGAGGAGAGGCCCATTTGCTGAAACCAATTTTTAGTGAAACATGCTTAAGTTTTCTGCTACATCTGCTGGATTAAAGCCAGACTCAACTTTTTGGTCAAAGTCTTGATTACTACACAATATGCTCAAACCAACTAAATAGGTAGGCTGGCTACATTCATAGTGTTTCCTTCAAGTGGCCAGGCACCAGTGCATAATCCTTTGTCAGAAACATGCAAAAGACCACAACTACCTTGGCTATTCTAAATGTAACAAAGATTCATTAAAAGGGGACTTCTCAAAAGCTCTAGCCAAATAGAAAATGGAGTCGTCGTGAGAGAAGGACCAGCCCAGGAAAAACTAATTTGAAAAGGATGGCTTGAAATTTGGGTGTGCAATGTACACCTTCACATATCTCTAGATAACATCCTAGGGTATTTCTGCAAAACATGACATTCATTTATGTTAAAATACTTTGACGAATTGCCATATCATTTACAAACAAACTACACAAACAGATGAAAGAAAACCAAAAAATGCGGGAAATGCCAGTCAATCGGCACCTGAAAGAGAAAGATAAATTAATGTTTAAGATCCCAATTAGCCTGCTGTGAATCTCCAGCAATTTCTGCTTATACTTCAGATTTCCAGCATTTTCAGTTTTTCTTTTTATCTCCACACAGGAGTTGTAGTATGCAATTCTGCAATTGTGTTACTGTGTTTCACTTGATATTCTGCATTACCAGTACTTTGTTAATAAATAATCATTTTAGTGCCTGATTTTCAGCACTAGATCATCTTATCAACTTGCCCAAGGATAATTCTGACTCTTGACTTGCTAAAAGATCTTTTTCTCCTCACCTTAATCATCTGAGAGAGATCGCCTGCATCTGCTAATTCCAGAGCAATGTTCAGCTCATTGTCCTCAATAAATGAGTCCAAATACTTAATTATATTGGGGTGATTCAATTGCTGCAGGATAAAGAAAGAGAAATAAATGAGTGTTGTAGTAAAGTGGCTTCATGATAACGATTCCAACTTGTCTCTTCAATTAACATTATTTTTGATGGCTTTGCTTCAGTTTTTAGGAAAACGTCACATAGAATCCATTACCCAAACAGCACTAGATGTTATTAGGAATATTTTTAGCATTACATACAAGAGAACAAATTATTAACGAAAGAGATAACGAAGTCGTCTCATTAAAAAGTACCTTTAACATGCAAAGATTCAACATTGGTTATATGTAAAGAGGCAGCGACACAGTCAGTAACTTCTTTTAAAAATTAAATTAATTACAGGGGATCATCCATAATTGTCATTTTTCTCACAAAGGGTATGCTATTGCCGATCTTCAGTCTCCCAAAATCGTACTGTAAAGAATGATGAAAATTCCTCATTGGTTCTGTATATAAATACAGTGCAGATGGAGTATTACCTCTGTCCTGCCCTCTGCCTCGCCTCACAACTACTCTTGCAAAGATTATGAGACTTATATCTGGTCTTTAATTAACATTCTTTCATTCATTTCAGTTTATTTTTGAAGCTATTTTAACAGAGAGTGTGGATGACATCATTACCATCAGGGAACTGGCTTGCAGGAGACACCGACGCCAAGCTCAACAATGTGAGGGAGCTGAGTTAATGTGAGAAGAGATACAATCATTAACCCAGAGTGTTTCGGAGTTCATATCCTTTCCATTCTGCTTGTTAATTAATCTCCCTCAGTCAGAGTTGCCAAGTTCTAAAAGTGAATTTCAATGAGATTGCTGAGCACGACAGACCAAACCCTAAACAGCCCTCTCCTCACCACACAAGAGGTATGTTGAGGTATTAGATGCTAAAATCATTGTCTGTCGTGGGTTAAAATAGCACAATAAATATAAACTTATCACACAAGGTTGTGCATTTAAATGGAATATAATGCTCGATTTAGGCAATTCTTTAGAATGAATAAAATTTGGGCATTTTCAAAGAGACTATTTGAAATATCCCAAAACAGGCCCCTCACTAAAAATCAGTTAATCCTAAATACCATCTCGTCTGTCGGGATTAATGCCTCTCACCCAGCGCCCCAATGAAATGACCAGGACTCATTACTTGAGCAAAGATAATCCAAAATATGTCACAAGGATGTTCAAGTGATGATTTCTTTTGTAACTTTAATTTTTTTTAAGTAAGTATTCTTGGTGAAATTCTATCTCTAAAATTAATGAAAATCCAATTCTTATTAGCAAGAGAAACAATATACAATGATATGTATGAAGCAAATGAGATGATAGGAAAACAAAATTTGGAAATAAACCAAAATTTACATTATATTAAATGGATTAAACAAAGTCCATGATGTAGTAGGTTGTACAAAGTCTGTTGAAAAAGGTGGAAAACACTTTAGTACAGAGTTTCCTGGTCTATCTTTCTCCTTTAAGCTCTCTGGCATAGAACAGCAACTCATACACGAGTTTCATTTCTTGCTAGTCCAGAATACATAAAATACCTAAAAATACAAATCTTGCACTTATATAGTCCTTTATCACATTGCTCAGAAACATCCCATAGTCCTACACATACAATGGGGGTGATTTAACTTGTTGCGCCCGATATTAACAGTAAACAGTATTAACTGGCCTCAACTTGGAGTCAGTAACCTTACCACCCCTTTAACTCCAATGAGGTGGCCGGTAGCATTTTGAAAGGGGTCTATCACGGGACACCAAAGCCCCAGCCTGTTTCAGACGGAAGGCCCCTTTTAACATGCAAATCGGAGTCCTCGAGCCCTTATTGCCATGCAACGCTTCGATCAGTTCCGTGAGTGACAGAGCCGAAGAGGTCCAGCCAAGATAAGTTTGAAATTATTTCTGTGGTGCTCAAGGAGCAGTCCCTCAGGCCCCTCAAAAGTAAATCAGGGCTGCTGCGGGCCCCCGAGATTCCCCCCGCTCCACAATTGTGACCCTACCTACTGCACTTAACTTGCTGCTAGCTGGGCTTAACCAGGCAAGCTGCATTGAGCTGTCTCGCTGCCATGGATACAGGCAACTGGCCGGCGCTCTCCGCTGGTCGGGTGCCCCAAAGTCAAAATCGACCCATTGAGTTACTTTGAAGTGCAGTTACCATTGTTCTGCAAACTAATGTGGCGGCCATTTTGCACACAGCAAAATCCCATAAACAGCCATGAGAATAAGAAGGATTTTGTTTGGTAATTTTAATTTTATGCCTTTGTTTCAGCACGCAGGTTTTCACAATTCTATACTTAAACCATAACAAATGCTCCATAACAAATAAAAAACATTCTGTTCAAAAAAAATTGGAAAATAAATATGAATTCTATACTTTGCAATCATTTTTTGGTAAATGCACTGATTAAGATGATGTGTATATACTGCCTGTATTAGTCACTATTCAATTATAGATTAGTAGTTAATGGAAAAGGTCAAATATAAATAATTTGGTAATACACTTACTCTAATCATTCAAAAGTATCTAAATCAGAATTAAGACCAAAAAGCATAATTTCATGTGAATTACTTAAACAAATCAGTGAAATGATTGCTGTCATGGCAAACTTTATATGAATAATTTTATTTGGCAGATGAAAAATCCCTCCCTCCCAGTGCTCATCTTTGAAAATTCTTGTCACTGCGAGGATGTTTAAATGCCTGGAATACTGTCACAGAATGAAACCTTCTTCAATTTTGTCATAGGCAAATATAAATTAGAAATGCTTAATCTAGCGTAACAAGAAGAAAAACTCTAGGCAGCCTTTTATTGTAATACTCAGAGATGACATTTCATAAATACAGGGCCCAGGGTAAAGCATCAAACAATACACAGCAGTCTGAATGAAGCAGCCAATGATTGGGAAGGGCGCTGTGTATTAGACCCAGCCTCAGGCAGTTCATTGCTTCTGGATCTTCTGACCACTAATTTGAACAAAAATATGTCCACCAGTGATTATTAATTTTCTTACTAAGGCCTGAAAGGGCTCACTATTGAAATTTCCCCAGATTCCCTACTTCTCTCTCAACGTATCACTTTGTCTATGATAATAATGCTTATTATCCTTGAGATGTTTTACTTGAGGTGCTATATAAATGCAGTTGTTGTTCTTATTACGTTGCATATATATTAAATAAAAAAATGATTTGAAAACGTATCTCAATGTAAGTAAATGAAAAGCAATGGACTAGAAATTCAGCCGCCCAGCCTCCAATATGCCAGGCAGGAAGTGCATTCTTATTACGAGCCGGAAGTGCGCAGCCCGCCATATTGGTAAAGGCCAAAATATTGGCATGCAGTGCCCACACCTGAAACATGCGTTACTCCTTTGCATATGCAAATAAGGGGCCTAACACCTGGTTGAGGCGCCCACTACAAGATTGGCCTGCCCTAATGCAGCCGGAAAACCAGGTCTACATGCAGCCTAACAGACGGTCCTTGAAGGGACCGCAAAAGGTCCGCTGTAGGCTGCAAACAACAAGGTGAGATTCTAAAATAAAACCTGAATGTGGAGCCAGAAGAAGCAGTTAAAATCGCCTGGGCTTCACGCTGTCGAGGTCAGGGGGGTTTGCCTCTCACCTCGCGCCCCCGTCCCCATTCCCCAATCCCCCCCCCCCCGATTCCTGCTCCGGGTTAAATTCGGGGCTTAAATGTCAGCAGGCTATTTAACTGAGGGAAGACATCACAAATGAGCCTGATCCTGTTGTGACCTAACATGCACACACACTTTCCAGCAGGGGCCACTGGATGGTAATCAGGAGTTGAACCCTAGCTGGTTGTTTCACCTCCCCAACCCCAGGAAGCAGTCCCATTGTCACCCTGACTGAAATCAGTTAACTCAGCACAGACCTAGGACTGAACCTGGGACATTCATGATTAGTATGGCTCAGTTTCAAATTGGGCATTGCATTTACTGACTTACTAATCTATTGAAAAACTCCTTTCATCAGAGATCTGGGTCAACACATTCCCTTTTGACCTATTAGAGGATACTTACATGTGGCAATAGAGGTGTCAAAAGATTGCATAAAAATATACCAATTGAGGTTGTTAATAAAAATGAGGTTAAAAATATTGAAGTGGGCTAACGGCCAAAGTAATTCCCCTAAAATGGAAATACAGTCCATTTTTCTTCCATGCTCCTGATGACCTGGCCCAACTGTCATACAAATGAACATTAGGTGGGCTCTTGAGTGCATGCTCTCTCTAATAATAAAAACTCTGCCTGTGAACTGATAATTAAAAGAATTTATTTATTTTTTAACTAATACATGGATTAGTTGCAGGCAAAGAAGTGAGTTGCCTGAACAATATCCAACTGTTGTGATTTCTGTTTCTTTGATATGTTACAATTACATTTTAGGAAATAATTTGAACTCTTAAAGGTAGATCATCTTCCTGGGTCAATTCTCCCCACATCTTATAAGCATTGAATGTAACATAATTGCACTGCTTACATGTCACATCATCGTGACAGAAATAATGGTTGACATATCCAGAACTAAGTGATTGAACTATAGTCTCTGACAAAATTCATATCAACAAAGAAAGCACTGCGGCACTGAGAGACTCATAGTAAATCCGCTGCCTCGAGAATCCTAACTGTCTGCTCTCTACCTGTAAAACACTAGAACATTGAAATACTCCCAGCCTCTACCTCAAGTGCCCTGGTTATCAGCCCTCTGTATAAAACAGTATAACATTGAAATATTCCCAGCTATTACTTTGGGAATTCCAGCAACCAGCTCGCTACCTGTAAAACCCTGTGGAATTGAGATACTCCCAGGCATTTGTTGAGGGAATCACGATTGCTAGCTTTATGCATTTTAAAAAGGAAGCATTCATTTTGTGATGCACATGCTCCTCAAAGATGAAACTTTTAATCCCAAATAGTCGGGCACAGAACAAACAGAGAGTGCAGTGGGCCTTAACATATTACCGATACCTAACCAGGGAGGTGACCACCGTGGCCACAGCTTAGAATATCCTAGGCTATTACCAGCAGTAACAAACCGAACTAGTGTGCCATGTGAGTCCCAGTCAGTTTAATGAGCTTGAACTCGGCGACCATGATAGAAAAATTTCTGATTGAAAATGACCATGTTTAAACTGCTATAAAAAAAAAGCAATGGAGAAAAAGTTACTTCAGACTCCCAGTCGGCCATCACAAGGGCTCCTGCCAAGCAGGCAGTTTGTTTAGATCAGGAATTTCTGGCTTTACAAGCCCAAGATTCCTGAGGACAATACTTCTTTTGTATCCCTTTATACTACGAATCAAAATTAAACTCAGATGGCATTGATCTTAACAGATTTGGCCATGTACATTTTGGGCGACACTTTATCCCTGAACCAGTGCATGTCTGACACCTTGAAATTGTAGGCTGGCACCTCATACTGGCAAGTACCCTGGGCAGGAGACGAGCAGAGACTCAAATCGGCAAGGTTTTACTGAGGCCAGCTGGCGTAATGTGGGCTTACAGTTTGAATTTGTGTGGGTGGAGGTGTGAGCCTGCTGGAGTTTTACTAATCCACAGAAAAACAGCCCCATAGCAGCAAGTTTGAGAGTGGGTTTTCTGCATATGCAGATATGTTATCTATATCTGCACGAGCAAATCATTTTTAATATTATTAGGGGGGACGTTGGCTGCGAGAGCAGACAGCAAGTGGAACAGGGCAGCTGCAGCCCATGGAAAGAGGGCTAGGTCATTGTAATAGGAGATATGCCGGGCAGAATGGAAAGAATTCAGCTGTTTGCTCAGCACCATCAGAGCATGATGAATCCCATGCTCTAATTAAAATGGAAATGCTTCGTTAGACATAATTTATCCAGGATATATTGGATTTTGGAGATAAGATTTTAAGTTCAATTTAACCACCATCATAAGGTGTAACCAAACATCAGTTAGTTGAGAACCTGACTGATCCAGGTCTTTGCATGGAGGCCAAATGAAGAAATCTGGAGTTAAAAAAAAACTTTAGATCACTTCAGCTGGTCCCTACACAGTACCTAAGACAAATAATGGCGAGGAGGGGGAATGCTACATAAGGATGGGAACTGGCCTTGGAAAGAGGAGCAGGCCAGCAGGTGGCAGCCATTTTATCACATACTTTTTAGTTCTTAAAACTACCTGCAGTGATTTTAAACTGGCACGTTTTGGACCCAGTGGTCACAATGACATTGGATTCAAACACAAATCCCTTCTTCACTTCATTACTAAATGGGATATTAGAAATGTGTCCAAATTTCCATTTCCCAAAATTAAAAAGCTGGCCAGGCAGTTAAATGTTTAATTGTGATGCTTCAAATGATCTGATCCTGACTGTCAAATGGCAAGATATAGAAAAGGAAATATAACATGTGAAAAATGACCTTTAAAATGGTAAGTGTGATTTGGTGCACAGTGGGTTAAACCAGTACACTACCTGGCCTTGAATCCTGTCCACAGGATAAAAGTTTCTTTGATTAAGAAGAGTTTGGACACTTTAATTTCAGCCCCCAATGGGCATGACTCCACAGCACATTGGTCTCATAATTGGAAATTAAAATCAATAATTCAAGGTCATCAATTGGTTTGTGCATGTTATACTAGTGAATATATTTCATTCTGAACTCAGGGGATTACGCTGCTGCTTAAAATGAAGTGCTTTATTATTTTGTTCTGCTTCTTAAAAATGGTAAACCACTGGCCTATTTGCCCGTACATTTTTAGTTAGCTTTGACTAACGACACCTTAATAACACTTTGGAGGACACAAAAAAAGTCATTTCTGGAATCCCAGGAATCTGCTGCCACAGATTGTGGCAATTATGTTGGATAAAACCTTGCCATTTGATTCAGTCAGCAGTGGTCAGAATTCCAATGGACGCGTTCCATATTGAGGACTGATATCTGTGTAGGACAAATGGGGCAGGAAGAGTGCAGCAATTGCCTCTCTCAGAACCTCATTCAATCTTATCTCCAAAATCCAATATATCCTGGATAAATTATGTCTAACGAAGCATTTCCATTTTATTGTTTTTGAAAAGCAATATATCCCTCCAATCCTATTGACTCTAGACAAGCCTGTTCTATGAAATGTATCTTTATAGTATGGTTCATTTTCATCCAAGTTTTGCATGACTTACAAGCCCGATGGACACAAACAGTAAATAATGGCCCTGTTCTCACTTTGGAAACTACAAATATGATATTTGTTCATCTAAACAGATTGGTTTATATTTCATCATTCACTGTCTTCTAACATCGAGGTAGGATGAAGATCAAAACTTAGATTTTCCACCATGGATGGGTTTACACTTGAATGGTTTGAAACAGGTGTTATACTGACCCAACGGGAATTGTACTATTTAGACCCAATTTTCCATGGTCAGCTTATTATCATAATTATGCATAACTTCAGCTGCGGATTTGGACATTTGTAGGAAGCACTCTAGTGGCGGGAGCAGAAAATTGCCGTGCAGATGGAATTTAAAGGGATTCAAACAATTGAAGGGGAAATGTCAGAATAGAGGACAATAACCTTTACAGCATTAGCCAAGGACTATGGACAGATGGGTGAAAATGAAAGCAAAGGAAACCTAATATACTTGCATCAGTCTATAGTCAAAAGACAGAGCAGCCCATCACCCGACCCCCTGCTTGATGGCTGGTGAAGTAGTGGTGGAGTTACATGGGGTGTTTGCCCTTTGTGAAACTTCATGGTGCATCTCCATGGGGCAGCATTACAGCATGCCTGCAAGAAGCTAAGTTTCAGACCACAACTGACCATTACCGTCAGTGGACTTGCCAGCCCTATGCTGCAGGCGAGCCACAGCAGATGACACTGCTTTGCAAATGACTTTCTGATGATTTGCATCCTGTTGAAACCGTCCCCCCTGGTCGTTACCAGGTAGGTGCACCAGGGCCTGGTGGCTTCTTGATGAGTTAATCAGGAGACACTGGCTATTGATCAGCCTTGCATGTCATTTTTCATGCAGTGACATACTGTGATTGGGATACTTCTGAGGAAACATCCAACATTATGGTTCGTCAGGCAATCACATTTAGTTACATTGCATCTACAGCACAGATACAGGCCATTCGGCCCAACTGGTCATTGCCAGCGTTTATGCTCCACACAAGCCTCTTTCCTCCCTACTTTATCTGTCCCTATCAGCATATCCTTCCAGTCCTTTCCCTTTGTATTCCTACCTAGCTTCCCCTTAAATGCATCTATGCATCTATGCATTCTTAGTGGTGCAACTGATTCCATTGTCTTAGCTGATCCATTTCCATCAGATTTCTGTGTGTGCTATTTCAACAAAGTCATTAACTTTGGGGCCATGGTGACAGGATCGCATTGTATCACCCACATGGTGCACAAGTAGCATAGAGAGCTGACCAATCATCAGTTCACCAGTCAGCTCATTTCAATAAACAACATGGTCAATGAAAGCAGAGCTGGATATCACCAAATTGAATGTGACGATATTCAGGAAGGCAGCAAGGATGCTTTTTTAAGGATGCTGCTAGGGAGGTTTTACTCCAGGAAGAGCTGTAAAAGAGGATTTGGGGCTCAAGAGGCATCCTTCAATCAGGAGTCTGGTTCAACGTGCATGGGTGGAGATAGTCAAGCAACTCAATGTAATCTCTCATGTCCACAGGTTCCCAGAGCAAATAAAAAAGATATTTTCTGGATTAGTGAAGACTGGTAAGGTAAGAGTGCCCACACTTTCTTTATTAGTGTACAGCCTTATGATGATTGCCAATAAGAACCATAGAATGTCACAGCACAGAAACCAACTATGATACCCATCAAGATTGTGCTGGTATTTTTTCCATGTGAACCATTTAGTCTGTTCCTATTCTCCTGCTTGTTCCTCATTCCCTTTAATATTGCCATCTAATTTGTTGTTATATTAATTTACAGACTCTGCTTCAACAATGGTTTGTGGCACAGAATTTCCACACTCTGTCACGTTTGGTAAAAAAAATTCTAATCCCATGCTCACCTTTATGATGCTTCATTGAGGCACTATGCCACACAGGCAATCTTTCAGATTGTCGTCACATGCACATGCATGACCACGTTGCTGCCGGGCACACTTTGGTGCTGGTATATTAAAATGCTTCAAATGTCACACATAAATCCTGCAAGTTCGGACCACCAGGCTCACTGCCAACATAAGCTACGTGCATGCTGCATATTCATAGACCCAAACAAGGTGGCATATAGCCTGGGCATTGATGGGCACTCCGCTCTTCCATATGTACATTTTGTAGCTGCTAACAAGAAAAGGCTACACATAACAGGTGGTAACAAATACTGACCCGAGACAGATTTTTGCAACTACTGTCCATTGACTCCCTATCAGTTAGTTGCAGGAGGGAGCACTGGGTGAGTCACAGCACGCGAGTGAGGAGAAATAAATTAAAGTGGCAGTGGTGAAGCAGAAATCTGCTGGCCAGAGGGTCAGTGAAGTCCTCCTTTAGCTGCTGAGCCCAGATTTTGGACTTTATAGATCCTGCCTGAAAACAGAATCTCATATCTGATCATGAGCAGTTCGTTTAGTCGTTTGAGTGCATGTCAAGTACCTTGCATGTGTCAAGTCTGAATGTGAATATGGATGAATTCACTAGTCATATTTAGTTCACCACTCAACTGAATTGCAGACTACTGAGGAGTGGTCACACCAGGGCCGACTGTAACGAAGCCCCCAGAGATGGAGGTCCTAAGCCCAGGCACCGTTTCTCTAACAGGGGCTATATACACTTTGGGCTCCAATATACAGCAGTCTCTCTTGTCCATTTTCAACATTCTTGGGTTTTGGATTTTAATTCTCTGGTCACAGACCAGCTGCACATTAATGGAGTGGAACCTCTTCCTGCTCATGAAAACTATGGGTTTGGGAGTATGGGCACATGTGGCCATCATAGATGCCCTGCACTTCCCTAAAGGGAAGCGTGTGACATGGAAAAAGTGCAGTGCTCTCTTGTGCTACTAACTGCTTTCCATGGGGAAACGGATGAAGGAGTTCGCCCTGGCAAACAAACCACTGATCACTTATACATCAGTGTACTGCTGGCTGTGAAACTTGTCATATAATCTCCTACCGATGGTTGAAAGAATTTAATAAGAAAGAAAGAATTGTCCCCAGGATATCCAAAGGCACTTTACGAACGATTGAAATGCAGTCACTCCGGTTATTTGGGCAAATGCAGCAGTGAATTTGTGCACAAGGTGCAAAAGCAGAAAATTAATAAATGACCAGATAATTTGTTTTTGCTGATGTTGGGTGAGCAAGAAATGTTGACCATGTTGACACTGACAGCATTGACAGTATCATACTGGCCCACTTCTACTTGAAGTGGTTCTGCAACATAAAAGGAGCATCAGATCTATTAACAGGCATGCATATTGCAGTCTTGAATCCCACACAGCTGAAGTAAAATCATAGCTGCCACCTTCTGTCCTCTCCCTCCCGTAGCTGGCTCACAGTCTCACAAAGATGTTTTTTTCCTTACTTACTCTGGATGATGCTTGAATTTTAAAAAGTCTACATGACTGTGTTGTGAGCTATTATTCTGAAAAATTGGAAGAAGTGGTGATTACATCCTTCGAAATTACATAAAAATGTCGACATGGGCAGTAATCCATTATCATTCCTATAGGTACATAATGGTGTCCTGGGCCTAAGGCCAATTCAATCATCCAATATAGGTATTCCAGATTTCATCCAGCAACTAAACCACTAAAGTCGAAAATTTGTACCAATTTTTAAAAAAAATTTCTGTGGATTATTATAACTGCAAAATATAGTTTAATGTTCCTCAAGCTATCTTATGTGCTCAACCCCCCACAAACAATGGCCTGCTCACAATTTCCCATCCATTTAAATCATGATCTTCCAAAATTCCCGAGATTCTAGAACGGTTTCTGTGGATTGGAAGGTAGCCAATGTAACCCCGCTATTCAAAAAAGGAGAGAGAAAACAGAGAACTATAGGCTAGTTAGCCTGACATCAGTAGTAAGGAAAATGCTAGAATCTATTATTAAGGACATGGTAACAGGGCACTTAGAAAATCAAAATATGGTTAGGCGGAGTCAACATGGTTTTATGAAAGGGAAATTGTGTTTGGCAAATCTATTAGAGTTTTTTGAGGGCATAACTAGCAGGGCAGATAAGAGGGAACCAGTGGATGTAGTATATTTGGATTTTCAAAAGGCATTCGATAAGGTGCCGCACAGAGATTATTACACAAGATTAGGGCTCATGGGATTGGGGGTAATATATTAGCATGGATTGAGGATTGGTCAACGAACAGAAAACAGAGAGTAGGAATAAACGGGTCATTTTCAGGTTGGCAGGTTGTAACTAGAGGAGTGCTGCAAGGATCAGTGTTTGGGCCTCAGCTGTTTACAATCTATATTAATGACTTAGATGAGGAGACCAGGTGTAATGTATCCAAGTTTGCTGACGATACAAAGCTAGGTGAGAAAGTAAGCTTGAGGAGGATGCAAAGAGGCTCCAAAGGGATATAGACAGGTTAAGTGAGTAGGTGAGAAGGTGGCAGATGGAGTATAGCGTGGATAAATGTGAAATTATCCACTTTGGTAGGAAGAACAGAAAATCAGAATATTTTTTAAAATGTAAGAGACTAAGAAATGATGGTAGTCAGAGGGATTTGTTGTCCTTGTACACGAACCACAGAAAGTCAACATGCAGGTACAGCAAGCAATTAGGGAGGCAAATGGTATGTTAGCCTTTATTGCAAGGGGGTTGGAGTATAAGAGTAAGGAGATCTTGCTGCAATTATATAGTGCTCTGATAAGACCACACCTGGAGTACTGTGCACAGTTTTGGTCTCCTTACCCAAGGAAAGATATACTTGCTTTAGAGGAGGTGCAACGAAGGTTCACTCGATTGATTCCTGGGATGAGAGGGTTGTCCTTTGAGGAGAGATTGAGTAGAATGGGCCTATATTCTCTGGAGTTTAGAAGAATGAGAGGTGATCTCATTGAAACTTATAAAATTCTTAGAAGGCTTGATAGGGTAGATGCGGAGAGGCTGTTTCCCCTGGCTGGAAAGTCTAGAAATAGGGGGCATAGTCTCAGGATAAGGTGTGGGTGATTTAGGACTGAGATGAGGAGGAATTTCTTCACTCAGAGGGTGGTGAATCTTTGGAATTCTCTACCCCAGAGGGTTGTGGATGCTTAGTCTTTGAGTATATTCAAGGCTGACAGCGATAGATTTTTGGGCTCTAAGGGAATCAAGGGATATGGGGATCGGGCGGGAAAGTGGAGTTGAGGTCGAAGATCAGCCATGATCTTATTGAATGGTGGAGCAGGCTCGAGGGGTTGTATGGCCTACTCCTGCTCCTATTTCTTATGTTCTTAGGACCATTTTGTGCCCGTTCCACCCTCAACAACTTCTTACGCCCTGGTATTGAAGAGAAATATCTGCCCCTAGGTGGGCACTCCACCATTTGGGCCCAAAATCGTATTTATTTCAAGCAGCCATTTGAATATTTGGCTCCAGGTCTCGGCTGGTTCAGTTCCATATCACAGGGGAGGGAGGTGCAGTTCCTGGCACGACACTAATGCACTGTGTACTAGATCACATAGAACATTGAATGTGATAACAGCTTTTAATTTAATCAGACCGATCAAAGTATCTGTTGTGTAAACTAATGCACACAACACAAGGACTGTCTGTTGTAACGGTTACATAAATAATGGGTTCATCCAACCTACAGCAGGAACATTTGTTTGAATTTGCAGCTGAAGTCGCAAATTATTAAGTATGAGCATTGTGGAGATCTTTATCTCTCCCGTCCTCCCCTCCCTTCATCTCCTAAAGTGTCAACATCTTGCCCAGTGGACCCTGGATGTCCTTTAGTACCTCATGTGTGTGCCTTGACAGAATACTGGGAGGCTATTTGATTGTAGGGGCATCACAGTTGGGCATGTCCCATTCCTCACCAGGAGTCCACACATGCTCGCTTGCAGCTGGCAACGTTGGATATCACTCAGGAGTGGGAACATTGTCCGACTTTCCTCTCCCTAACCCATGGTGCTAATTGCAGCACCTCTACCACTGCCCTGAATTTGGGAAGCTCAGCACAGACCAGGGATTGAGCCTGAGGCCTTTAAGTCTATATGGCTCAGCAACTCAGAGGACAACTTCACTGACCCATCAAAGGAGCTAGCACAGTGCAGTTACTTACTGTGACCACAGTCCAGGTTATAAACACATAACCCATTGCACTCACTGTTGGTATGGGCTTTGAGAAGCAGAGATTTATATCAGACTGGTTAAAAAAAAACCCTAATGGAAATCTTCTGCTGTTTTCTGCTGAGCAAAAAAATTCAACACACGAATCGGGCAAATAATTTAATACATCCTCGCACATGAACTAAACTGAACCGGGGCCACCTTAACTATAAACCCTGAGATCACCCTGATCTGAAATTAATGCCATCTCTACGGGACTATAAGTGTAAACAGGATCAATGTAAAACTCACAGCAAGACTGCCACAGCAGGTGCTGAAAACCCAAACACAACCTTTCCTAGCTGTTGTTTCCTGTGCTCCTTTCCTTAGCTCTTCCTCAATACCACACAGCATTCCATAGCTGTGAGACTAAAGATGACCTGCTTCCAACGTGGCTCAATAACTGGGTGCTAGGAGCTGTATGAAAGTGACACATGGTCACTTCTCCTTGGAGCCTCCTGCTGATCCCATGGTTCTGATCAGGTGCTCACTAAAGGGTTAAAAACCCCAATGTGCTTGTCCCTGGCATGTGCTGGGAGTGCGTATCACAAAATGATGGACTCCCAGCACATGATTTACGCTGTTGATTTTAATGGATGGAAAGCCAGGGGCTGGGGTGCACAATTTTACAGCAGGCGTCAGGAGCAGGGGCATCAGAATTTTATGTGAGTAAAAGAAAGAACCTGCATTTATAGAGCACCTTTCATGGTCTCAGGATGTGTGAAGGCACTTCACAGCCAATTAATTAGATTTGAAACGTACCCACTGTAACGTGGACAAATGCAGCAGCCGATCAGCAGGCAGCATGGTCTAACAAACAGCAAATAGATAAATGACCAGTTATTGTGTATTTGGTGGAGGGATAAACATTGATCAGGATGACTTCAAATACTGCCATGGGATCTTTTACATTCACCTGGAGAGAGAAAGGACCTCCACCTCAGTTTAATGTCCATCTGAAAGAGGGAGTCACATTCAGTGTGGGCAGGGGGCGCGGGAAACTGGCAGTGGTGGATTGGCCACTCGTTATACACACCACGTCCGACTTTCCTTACCATGGGTAGGGTGTATAGTGAGCAGACGATCTGCTCCCATCAGTTTTTCGCCCACGCCAAAAGTGAAAATGAGCCCCCAGCACAACGTAGCACTCCTTCAGTGTCAGCCCAGATTATGTGAAGTGGGATTTGACCTCACAACATTCTGACGCATAGGCAACAGTCTACCAACTAGGCCAAGCTGAGACAGTGCAGTTGATAGAGAGATCTTGGATATTTTCTAATAACCATCATATGATAATCGACTGGTGTAACAGTTAAGCAGCTTGGCCCAGGCGGCTTCCATCAACACGTTGGAGTCCCAGATGGTGGTGGGACACTTAAAGCTGCCAACATATGTGAAAGGAATTTCAGCAGTTCTCAGCCAGCCTGCTAAATGAAGTGTACCACTTTGGGGAACAGACTGGCACCCCATCTGCCCCGCAGCGAGTTTCCTATCAGCGGAGTTTCACTGCTGCATTCCTGTTAAAAGTTGAAGGAAGTTTGCAGCTTGTGCATCCAGGCTTTGAGCTCAGGGAAAAGATGCACGGAGTTGTTTTGTTAAGTTCTTTAGGTCCATTAACACCAAATAACACAGTCTAGCTTTTGGTCATTTGAGGCTAGATTTTCCTCTCCTCACTAAATTTTAGCAAACAGATGGCAGTAAGTTAAAGGTGGGGCAATGTTAGTGAAAAGAGCTACTGGATTATTGATCTGTGTTTAGCTGTGCCCTATGGATTTCTACCACTCAAAACAGATTTACAAACATTAGAGAAAAGTTATGAAACTAGACAACTTAACTTCTTATGAAAGTATAGTTATAAAAAAAACAAATATCGAATAATGCAGGGGTGGAGGATAATTGGAAAAGTGAGTATTTAGCCCAGGTTTTCCTCATCAGGTTCACTGAATTTGCAAACATAAATCAGGCATATCAGATTGGAAAATTGGATGGAGCTCTACTACATACTGTACATTATGAGACTGGACTATCAACCCAGAGGTTGTGAGTTCAAATCCCTCCAGGATAAGTTTGAAATTGAATTCAATAAATGTGGTCATTGGCACCAGTAAAAATGACCATGAAAGCTGCCAGATTGTACAAAGAACCCACTGGTTCACTAATGTGCTTCAGAAAAGGGAACTTATTTATAATTGAGTTTTCACTGACTCTAGATTCTTACTCCAACAGACTAAGTAACTGTTATCTGGACGTCCAGTACTTGGTAGAATTCACTAACACAAATTACTCCCATGCATTCAAATGGATTTTCATGTTTTCAGCAAGCTAAAGGTTAAAATTCTAGCAGGATATCTGCTTATGATTCAAGAATCTCAGCACATTACCTTTAAAAGGTCAATCTCATTGATGCAGTCCTGCCTTGCTTTAGCATCCATCATTTCAAATATCTTAAAAAGACAATAAAAAAAGGCAGAAATGTAATTTTAATGAAAACAGTTAGCATCCAACATCAGCAGTGCAGCCATTGTAATCCATGATTCTATCACTTCTCCACTCTAATAAAACACTAACTGCGGAGGGGTGAGTCCTATGTAGCAATATCAGCTCTCGATGTGATTACACTTTGTTATGCACAACGTAAAATAATGTTTTTATCGTGACATAAAGTGCAAGACTTGTGGCATTATACAAAGGTCACGGTGCCCACCGCAGCATGTGTTTCTAAGTATACACTTGTCCCTATTTTGAAGTATTGGGGAGGTATTAAGTTCAGAACCCACTGGAATGCTGATGCTGACAGTGTGCAATAGAGTGTCTGTATATGAAGTGAACAAACATTTCAAATGAATCTTCCTGGTTCTGTTGACTAGTGATTACTGGCTGGTGGGATATTTGTAATGTAATGTCAGACTGGTCTAAGGTTTAAGGAGGGTTCACTTCCCATGCCCCCTTTCCAAGAGCAAGTCATAGTTTTATTAATTTTCATTGGCCTGTGTGGAAACTTCTAAACTGCATTTTTGTAATACCCTGTAATGCCTGGAAGTAGCCAACTGCCCCATTTGTTCTTTCTCAATGTTGGCCCTGAAAATCTACAGCCATAAGTTTGGCTACACTCATCAAATTTCTGTGGCGACGGGGCCTAGCACTCCCTCCTTCTCCTGGCTGGCTGGTTCTGCTGGCATTTCCAGTATGTTTGGCGGGCAGGCGGGGGGGCACCACAGATGCGCTCACCAACTGTCAAACTCTTTCCCCCTCCCCGTGAACTTTGCTGGGGTCAATGGCGGAAGTTCCGCAGTGAGCACAATCTCAGTGTAAAGTTAAGAAAAAGCAATAAAAGTGTCAGCTTCTATATAAGCAAAGTGGTCTGTTGACTGTATTTGTGCGTAACAGGCACATCCGGGGAGAAAGAGAGGAATCTCTTAGTGGGTTTTATACTTCTCATTTTTTTCAAACTTCTGAAATGGAGATCGGTTTCCTCAGTGTGATTTGTGCAATGTAGTTGTAAACCCATTTATAATGAACAATATTGTTATATATAGAAGACTTCCGTCTTCTATATTGGATAGTCCTTGGCTGCTGCTTTACTCTGTATGAGAACACTGAATGTTTTATAACAGTGTAATCAGGTATTATTAATGAATTGCTGAGGTGTTTTATGGCAAATTCTCTTACCTGAACTTTTTTTAGTGCGACTGCTTTTCCATTATGAAGATAAGTCGCTCGATACACTTCACTGAACTGTCCCCGGCCAATTTTCTTCTCTATCCGGAAATCTGCCAGTCTGCTGTGATAGGTGAATGTTGGCATATGTCTCTGTTCAAGAGAAGAAAGTGCTCAGCACCATTCATTTCATCAACAAAGTGAGTACTTAAGTATAGACCTCGATGAATAAACATTCTCGAATTCACATTTATATTCAGAGTGCGGTTTGGGCACCATTTCATAATTAGTCTGGTTTAAGGTCCACAAATATAACTTTTTAACCATCAAAATCATTAAATGCTCCCCCAATGGCTCAGTTAGGGAATGCACTGCTCGTTGTGGAACTGAGTCATACATACAAGGAGGATCCCAGGTTTGATGGCCTTGTGTGTACTGAGTTTGTTCATATTAGCTGGGGTGGGTGGTAAGAGAACGGCGACTGACAGTGCTACTGGGCAAATCTGTGGATAAAATCACTTGAGAGGTCCTGCTCATGGTTGCTGTTACATAATGCTTGGCTCATCAAATTATTGTCAGATCCAAGTGCAGATTTGGGCCAGTGTAGGGAGCACACTGGCGGTGAGAGTAGAAAATTGTGTGCAAGTCAAGTTTAAAATTTAAAGAACAATTAAAGGGAAGTGTCATACTAGTGTGATGAAAATTCTGAAAGCCTTTGGAAAGTGTCAAGAGGCATCTCAATCCATCAGCAGCTTTTACCAAAGCTGAAGGGACAGGAGATTAAGAAATGACAGGCAAAATGAAGGGAAAGGAAAGCCTATGTGCTGGCACGTCTCCAGACAAATGACAGGGTAGCCCGGCATCTGACCCCCTGTTCGATGGCTGCTGAAGTGGAGGTGTTGCTGCATAAGCTGGTTACAAAGATTATCCTTTTATGGCACTCCAGGGCACTATCCCTATAAGTCCACATTGCAGCATATCTGGAAGGAGGTGGCAAGCAGGCTTGATGCTGCAGCTGGTCGGTACAACCACTGGCCGTGCCAGCCCTGTGATGCCTATTAGTACAGCGGATGGCGCAGTTCTGAATCTGGGCTTTCTGCTGATCTGGACCCTACGAAAATCATTGTCACTGACGTTGTCAGATACTTGCAATCACGCTTGGTCATTGACACTTGGTTGGTGAGACCATGGCGGGTTTAGCCAAATGGGATTTTCTGGCTTATGATCATCTTGGCATGCTTTATTTCATGCAGTTCTACATAAAGCACGACAAGCTCTGATTGGGGGTGCTTTTGAAAAACCATCCATCATAACAGTTAGTGGGTCCTTCACTAAGATCTGTATCATAAGGTCTGCCTTCAGAGTTGGAGCCTCCACATGCACTAATCATCTGCCAACATTAGGTATGTTCACCTGTCTGCAGATATGGGTATATAGGTGCTGTTAGGTAGGCACAGATTCCCTCTCGTGCAGTCCCATTTGCCTGGAATCCCTTTGATGGGCCTCTCCTTCCAGATAGGGTAATTCCCCATGGGAAATGCATTGTAATGGTACTGGGTAATTTAAAAAACAATTATTGGCACAGAGGCTTAAGAGAATCCAAGTATCAGCAAAAAGCAGGAGCTTAGCTCACTGGGAAAGTCGGGCACATGATTTTCTGATCATGGATGTGTACACCCAAATTTCTCATATAGTTCAATGGGCAAGGCTGGAAGCATGAAGATCGTAAACTGCCCCTCACCATTTGGGTCTAAACAGTTGACTATGGAACTGACACACACTCTCCCACAGGAAATCCTAACTTGTTTCAGAATGCAGATTCTAAGTGAAGATTGATGTGATGGATAATTTTACACAGAGGCAAATGTCAAATGATGTCTCATTTATTTATTTTTAACAGAGAGACAGATAAACAAAATCCCATGGACGCTGATCCGTGTGTTAGCATACGGAATTAAAAATAACCCCTCACCTTCCGAGAGCTAAAGTTGCTTCATTGGTATTCATCAGGTACCATTGTGGAGTTTTGCACTCAGAACAGTCAGAATCTACCTCACAGCCATGAGTAGGACAAGGTCCATTACAAACTAAAACCAATAATGTTATCACCACGTGGTCAGTGCAGGGAATGGACAAACACTATTTAGAACAAGAAATCACACAACTTCCCAAACAAAGTCATGCCGGTTTTAAAAGGGACACACCCTTGCTTGTATGTGCTTGAAAACTAGAGTTGAAATTCTTCACAACTGTTAACCATATTAGGTTTAAGAAGATGGCTTAAAAGAACTGGGCTGGAATTTCCTGGATCATACTTACGCTGAAATTTCCACCCATTTTACGTCGATCTTGCCAAGATTTCCTGGGAATCTTAGCATATGCGGGAATGTAAAAACTGTCGTAAAAGAAGCGGAAATCAGCGTAAACAATCGGACCTGAGGGAAGCACAGAATGTATGCCATCTTCCTTCTTTATTTTATTGATGTCATGAAAATTAAAGTTTGAAGCCATCAAATCGTCATTTATGCACATTAAGCACAGCATATTTAAGAAAAATTGTGGAAGCTTTTCCTTTTTTAATACAACAGACTCTTATGCCATAAAATAGCATTCAAAGATATAGAAAATACAGTGTAGGTCTCAGTGAGGAGAATTTTTAAAAACTTTAAAAATTTGTTTTAAAACACCAGAAATAGTGACTTCAGGTCCTGTTGCACCTAAATCTTTGGGCGTAAATGCAGGAAACTCGTGTTCTCAGGTCTTCTGCATTGGGGGAGGGAGGGGAGCTATACTCATGGGCCAAATGGGGGTTTTGGTGGACGTAACTCGGGAGAGACACAAAGGATCAAGGAAAATTGTGTGTAGCAATGTTTCGGAGCAAAACTGGCATTAATCAGTTATGCGCAAAATTCCTGGGTAACAAACGCTGTAGCTCTGCCCTTACGCTATCGTTACGCCGAAACTTTCTAGGAAATCCCGGGCCAGTATTTAAAATAGTCAAGGCCTTTCAGATTGAAACTAGCATAATTGGTGAAGTAGAAATTCTTAAATGAATTATGTAATTGTTAACCTCATTTGTAAAATAGCACTTTCTATATAGATGTATTCACAGTGCGATAAGATTGATTACCAACCACTCGAGACTGTATACTTGTGGAAGTCAATGGGACCTCACAGATGACTTGGTGCTTAAAAACATTATAGCCTTTGGTAGGTGCTGGTATGAGAGGGAATTATGTTGCCATGAAAGTTTTCTCAGTTAGAAACCTCAAATAAAAGTAACTTTTGATGCATTTCATAAACAATGATAGTTATTGGAGTGGATTGTGTTAATCTTAAATACAATTCTCACAATAAACATGACAACTGCTGTCAGGCTAATATATTTTACAGTACACATGAGAATTTCAAACCTCAGTGGTCTCCTCTTCTGGCTATAATGTGGTTCAAGTAATAAATTAAATAACCATTCTATCACCTTAAAAGCAGACTCCTGTGATTTTGAAACCTCTTGTGTACTATAAAATAGGCTGGGCCCAACAACCAGAATCGCCTGCCACTACCTAAATGAAATATCGTTGGATTGCTACTGATGATAATTTCCAGAAGATTGACATTTATTAATCACAGGCTGACCATTACAATAACTTTGCATTGGTTTTGTATCCCACATAGCTGCCGTATAATGTAACAGTTTATATCTCTATTTCTTCTCAGTTCAGAGCAGCACGAATACAAGTGACTCAAACATATTACTAAGTGACAAGTTATTGGCCAGCCCACAGGTTGAATATTTTTCAAGAATTTTTCTCTTGATTTATGCTCTTGATAATGAAAGTCACCATGAAGCACATCCGCAGAGGTAGAGCAGTTTGAAGAGAGAGCATCGGTCCTTTGATATCATTATATTTCATGGATGTTACAGGGCCACTTTCATAATCAAATCCCATTGAACATGTTCAACTCTCACTGGTTTGCTCTTGAACCATGAAGGAAATAGTTCAAATTCAGACTCAAGCAACAAAAAGTCAAAACATTACTACCTGGAACACTGACAGTATTAACCGTTTGGGTGTGTTTATTTATTGGAGTAGAGTGTTCGAGTGATAAATACGTTTGAAGATTTCCTTTCAGGGTTATTCCTATTTCTTTTAAATGCAAAATTAACTCACAATATATTAAGCGCACAACTCGTGAAACAGCGACACAATTAACATCTGATTGCATAAAACTGTTCTGAATCTGAATTAGCAAAGTTCAGAATTGCCCAAAGTCAGATTGATTTTGAGTTCAGATTTTGCTCTGAGTTCATTAATACTTTGCTGCATTATACGAAAATGTGAATCGATCAGGACACCTTGCACATCCTGAGATTGTGTTACAGCCTTGCAATGCATTCTCAGTCATCTTTTTTCCTGTTTTACCGTCTTACTCTAATAAGCTACAGTGTAAGGAATCTTACAACACCAGGTGATAGTCCAACAATTTTATTTTAAAATCACAAGCTTTCGGAGATTATCTCCTTCGTCAGGTGAGTGAGTGAATGAGAGGTTCTCAAATCGCAGATATGCGATTTGAGAACCTCTCATTCACTCACTCACCTGACGAAAGAGATAATCTCCGAAAGCTTGTGATTTTAAAATAAAATTGTTGGACTATAACCTGCTGTTGTAAGATTCCTTACATTTGTCCACCCCAGTCCATCACCGGCATCTCCACATCAAAGCTACAGTGTGGCAGGGCTTACAATGTATTGTTGTCCTCTTTAAATTTTTTGTAGATTGCAACTTTTGCTGAATAAACTGAAAGCTGCTAACTGACTGATTAATATTCAATTAAATTAGTCATCAAGTCAAAGATACACCACAACAATCATTGCTTGTCAGTAATAGTTAGTCTTACACCAGGTATAAAGAATGCACGATTGATCCTGGTGGGAGGGGAGGACATACATTGCACATTGCACGCTCCCTGCATCCAGGCACCAAATGTCCTCAGATCAGTTGCACCGGTGTAAGTGCGGCACAGCGGGTGTCACTAACCTTCCGTCCTGACCCATGCTTCAGGGTTGGGTTATGTTACTTAAATATCTTTGATGGGTGCCCGCACAATTATGGTTCCATCTTGGGTGCCCACAGAGGGCATAGGCTGCAGCACATGGGCTGGCTGCTAAAGGTTTGATCATTTCCAATCATCAGGCCCCTTTGTAAGAGGGGCAATGTTAAAAAATGCAACGACTCAGTTCTAGGGTCTCCAGGCCAGGACCCCAGACTGCAGACCCCCATGGGACCCCACTTCCTCCCGTAAAATGACCTCAACACTAGCTTCGTCCTGGTGTCCAGATCACTGGGCAGAATGAGGGCGGGTGTCAATGTAATTCCAGCAGGGGAAAGCCCACACACCCGCTAGCCTCGTCCCCTGCGACGTCAGAAGCCATGTTTAGGGCTGAGGGAAGTTCCACCTGCCCCAGACCCCAATAGAAATTCTTGCCGTCTGCTCTTCTGGGTGGAGAGCTAGTGTTTCTGAGCCCTTAGGCCCCATTGGGCCTCTTGCGCTCGACTTAACCCCCCCCCCCATTAAGCTTCAAGCCCCAAGGAAATTTGGGGCCATTGTTCGTATGCTACGATAGCAAGACTCGATCTTGCTTTTTAGAGTAATATTCCAGTTTTTTAAGCGTCAACTCGCTTTCTTAGATTACAATAGCTAGTAGAAGCTCAAATATCTAGGACGTCACTTAAATACCTCCAAGATTAGCCTAAGATAGAGTGTAGTAGTGCAGTATATAAGTTGCCGTCATAAAGATTGAAATCAGTCCGAAACAAATACTAGGTTATGAATAAGAAACAGTCTCAAATAAAGGCCAGCTTACTATAGGAGATGAAAAACTATTCACTTATTTATTTCTCATTTAAGTATAATTCCGAATAACTAGATCTGGAGAATATTTACCATTCTGATCACTCTTTCTGGCACTAACCGGAGACACTTAGGGGCGTGTTTAGTGTTTCGATTTTGCAGTCATGTCTGCCTGCCATGTTGGAATTAATGCTTGGTGACGCTGAGACACACTGTCTGATGTATTCTGGCATTCAGCAAGACCACAGCTGCACATTTACATATGCAATGACCTAGATTTGCATTCTCCATCACAGCCCATCAGGCCTAATTAAAGTAATATAGCTATCAAAGGGCGAGATAATACCATTACCTCCGAAGCTCAGGCTCAGGTCAGGCATCGAAATAACAACAAACTGCCTCATTTCATTAGTCCGACCCACCTTCACCGTGGCCCATTATCAGATTACTCGTGATATTTAACATGTGTACATTTATTACTAAACATTATTCCCCACTTAAGGCAGATTATAATTTTTACAGAATTTTTGTTCAAACAAGCACACAATTGTAAGTATTTAATTTTTAATTAATATTCTCCCCAGAGGCGTAATGTGAAGCTGGTTTGCAGGTTTCGGGAGACAAGGTAATGCAGTGGTTGGAAATGATGCTTTACCTCTAAGGGCCTGAGTTCAGATGTCGGAGCGGTCAAGGGGCCATTATGGAGGAGCACTGGATAGTCAGAAAAATAAATAACTCATACTGAAGAGCAGAGGTTGGAACTTGCAGCACATACCCCAGAACTATGACTTAGTTATTAAGAATATTTAGTCAGGGAGGTCCTGTAGACATTTAAAGACTCCTAATTATATCAGCACAATAAATAAATTAAAAAGCCAAAACAATCAACCAGCACATATGCAGCACTAAGCGTAGGTGAACTGGGGTCTGAATGTGAAAAATGGGCATCTAAATCCTCAGCACAGCAGATGCCAACACATCATAAGCACCGAAAGTATTTACTGTACGTTGTACATATGCTTAGGAATTTACATAAAATCAATTGAGGACTGAGCCCCTGATGAGTGGCCCAGCAAGCTCGTTTAGAAAACGTCTACAGCAGTGTGCACAGCCCTGATGCTCCTAACACCCAGAAGAACTGGCAGCATCTTGAATTAAAGAGATTAATTCTACTGAGCAACCGTCAACAGTAAGAGGGAGTTTTTTTCAAGTGGATTTTTCAAATCGTGCAAAGTTTTAGCTCTGCTGGATATCCTATTTTAACCCTTAGGACACTGTGGCCTAGAAATTGGTCCTCGCCAGCCGGCCGAACGATCCCTGCGCCAAAACTGGTTGGCCCAAGGCACACCTGATATTGGGCCTCAGGCCTCATTTACACGAGATCGGCGATCTGCAGACCCCTGTTGGGCATTCCCGGGCTGTTCACCGGAGAAGGAGATTTCAGGGAACTGTGTCACTGGCAGGGGCCCTCAGGTAGGTCCTGGGAAAGGGGGAAATCAGGAGAGGGAGGGCAATCGGGAGAGATGGGGGGGCGGGGGTGAGGTGATGGGACGGTGCTGGAAATGGTTTTCCACACTCCTACTTCTCCTGGCTTCACAATCACGTATGTTTTTTAAAAAACATACTTTTTTGGTGGCGATCTCCAGCGGTCCCTTTAAGGAGCACTGGTTAGGTTGCTTGTAGGCCGAGGGCTAGCTGCGTTAAGAGCAGCCCAATTTTGCAAAGTGGCACCTTTTTGCATATGCAAAGGGCCTAACACCTGTTTCAGGCACAGACCCTGGACACTTCTTTTTCTGCCTTTATCAATATAGCGGGCGGCGCACATCCAATGCGTAATAAGCACACAAGCCCTGCCCGCCATATTGGATGCTTAGGCACCCATTTTGCACCTGCAAAACGTGCGTGACGCCAAATTTCTAGGCCTCTATGCCTGAAGCCTTTTATGTTTTATCAGATATTAAATCTAATTTTTTATTTGTTAATTTATGAGACTGAACATCGTATCATTAAAGAGAGTGCAGGGAAAAATTCATTTGAAATTCATTATGGTCCTCCAAGTAAAGTTAAAAATTTTTTTTTTAAAAACTGTTACTTTGATGCAAAATGCTATGCACTGCTAAAAGAAAAATGTGTAAAGACTGCAACTCCCTGCAGGTTTTGGCGGGATACACTTAGGAGCTGTTAGCAATTACTGCGTAAACAAGGGACCTTCGTGCCAATCCATAGTGAGGCCCCTTTTGCAGGTCTGCATTTTCTTTCTTCTTTCTCCTTTTCTTCCTCTGTTTTTTTCTTTGTCTCTTTTTGCTATTTCTTTCTCCGCCGTTCCTCATTGTTTCTTTTCCTTTCCGGTTCCTCTGTCCCTATTTTTCCCTTTTTGCTGCAGTGGACGGGGTAATTATATATAAAACAAAAAAAGTGGCACAGCAAGAAAAAGAAACATGACTGTACATGTGTACAAAAATAATGTCACCCCCAGCACACAAAGCTACTGGGCCAACCTTTTCCTTCCAATACTGACTCCTAAAACCATCACCGGGAATAGATGTACATGTTTTTCCCAGAATCTGTGTTGGATAGTTGACGTACTGAAGTGCAGAATTAATGGACAGCATGGCCCCTAAATAGGGTATCTATCAGCCAGTGTGGCCTTCGTTCAGGTGAAGGCTTTTCAATTAGTTACATACAAACATGTACGTGAGTGCATGCTGACAATTTTTTACCTTATTCTTTGCAAGTGAGGCCTCACAGGACAAATTATTGACTGCTCCTGTCCATCTAGCCCCAACTTTAATGGGGGGGGGGGGGAGTCTGGCGTGCAGGAGCTAGGGCATGAGAGAAGCCATTTTAACTCCCAGCCCTCATTTAAATTCAGCATCGTTGACTTCCGCCCAAAGCCGGCGGCAATGACGTAGGGGCCGGCGGGCAGGAGTGGGATTTCAGGCGGCAGGAGGCCTGAGGGAACAGTCCCCGGCAGTCAGGTGAGTTGATCGGGGAGAGGGTCGGGGTTGTGCAGTCGTGGGAGGGTGCAGCCCGGGGCAGACTAACACTCCTGCTCCTCCCTAGTCCACAAGGAAACGGTAAAAATAATGTAAAGAAATTTGCCTGGGCCTCTTCTGGCTCCATTCCTGCTTGATGCCAGGTTTGGCTGGCGACTCTGGGAGTGTACATGCTTTGTGCAGCTCTTGGTTAAAATCGCGTTGGGGTCCGATTTATAGCATCGCCTATAACGTGGCGGGCAGTCTCGCGCTCTCGAAAAGCCAGAAGTTAAAATGGCGGGGCGGGGTGAATGCAGCAGGAACGCAGCGGGTAGCGCCCAGCCACCATCTTAACCCCTCGCCCATACCATTCGCGCTGGGTGGGCAGGGTCTGTCTCCAGTAGTTTCATATATTGTGTGTATTAAAGGAACAAAATAACTTCAAAAATTACATCAGCTGTACATTATGCACAATGAAATGTTGATATTGATTTTGGTGGTCCTCAATCATTTCAAACATCATGAAAACAAGATGTAAAGTCTAAATCTGTATAATAAAACTGTAGCAGTAGTGATGGCAGCAGCAGTAACAGTGATGTCAGAACAGTGTCAGTTACATGCACGCGCCCATATTATGGGATACTTATATTGCAGATTTGCTTCAAGAATAAGTTCTCCACATATGCGTTCTGATGCTGTAGAATAACCTGACCAGAATAACAGAAAAGTGAATGCAGGTGTGAAAGCCAGCACATGCGCCATTGTTCTTAAGTGGTGTTTTTGCAACTTTGTTTCTGACCACCAGCCTTCCCTAATAGCTGAGGAAAGTCTATACTCGTCACGGAGAGAAAAGGTGCACCTTTCTCGTATATGGATGGGTCAAGTCCACAGTGGTCTGGAAAGATGGCTGCCTCCATCTCTGGTGCCAATATACATATCTGGAGGCGCTGATATGAGGTTTAGGTTAATGTGGAGCCTCCAGAGGTAGTGATGCCACCAAATTTATTGCTTCCTCCTTTCCTCAAAGTTGGGACTGCAATGGGCAGAAGTGCTGTAAAATAAATGTTGGACCAAAATGTCCAGATCACTGGGATGCTCATCGAATCATAACATCTATATTGATTTTCAGCCTTCCATCAAGCTATTTATGTGCTATCACTAATTGCTTTATTGCTGTATTTATAAATTAACTACATTTACTCTTACCGTTGCCGTTAGTTTAAGCAAGTCATAGAATTTTCAAAATTCATCAATTTTTTTCACAGTTACTCTGAGAGGAGTCTGACAAAGTTTGTTGAATTCTTTGCTTTACGGCTGAACAACATAACAGGCTGGTATGTCCAGGATACACCGTCAGGCACTGCCATTGTGCAAACCCAAACACTTTTACCCTTCTGTATAACTGTTGCTGGAAAATGTTGACAATTAATAAATATGCATAGTTCAGAATTGCTCGCTAGTTCTCTGAAAACCAGAGAAAAAAGTCTTTCAAACTATTTTTATAGGTTGGTGTTATTTAGAGTAAAACTTCAGAAATAAATTTGTGGTCAAAATGCAGCTTTACATTTACAAATGATATACGTGACTGGGCTCCTCTCCTAGGGTGTAATAAACTTCAAATTACTTAGATGTTTTTCTAACATTCTCTTATTCAAATTGATGAGAAATGATCCAATTCAATAAAATCAGGCCTCCACCTATTACACCCATCGGAACCATTTGGAAGGGGGGAAGGAACAGCGGACAATATGGATCGAGTTTCATATCAGCTTCTGGTAAAAAAAATAGCCATTTGAGACATAGATTGCCATGTACAAGTTCCTGCAGGAAGGTTCTCGGATACGTGTAGGGTTGCCAACCCTCCAGGATTGACCCAAAGTCTCCAGGAATGACCTGGAGTCTCCAGGAATTATAGGTTATTCTCCAGGACACTGCTGTGAGCAATCCAGGAGAAAAGTCATTGGGGCCTTAAAAAATAGTATGTTTTCTTTTTTCATTTTCTTTGAACACTTTTGTTTTATTAGTTATAAAAATATTGGAGATGGGCAAAAAAGGCTGTTTGACTGACAATCAAGAATCATCTAATCAGAAAACAAAGAGTCTGTTTGCTTTCCAATTGGTGTGGGAAGGTGGGACACTGCGAGGATGGATGTGACAGATGACGTGGGGGTGGGGTACTTGGAGGCAGAAACCTCCAGGAATACATCCAGCCAGAGTTGGCAACCCTAGATATGTGGCATCAACAGGGGTTTCAGTGTTTTACCCAATAACCTGAAAACTGATTTAAAAATCCATAAAATCGCAGCACACATTCTCTTCTCTACATAACATTTCCACATACGTTTTAAGTGTCTACTTTGGGCATGAGCAAAGTAGTCAGCATGCCGCCAGATTGTGACAAAGACATCGGATTGGTGGCTTGTTTGCATTGAAAACATTTCAACTTCTTTTTGCAAGATATCACTGAGATTACTAGAGCTGTCTGATCAGTTACAGTCGACTTGGCTAAATATTTCTTCAAAGAGTAATCTTGTTGCTTGAACCCACAGACAGAACAGAAAAATAGGACATTTTGTGGGACTGTGATATTCTGCGGAAAAAATTAACAAAGTAAGGGGGCCCTGCTGTAGCGGAACTTTGCCATTACTACTGCCGTCAAAAAGCACTTGTATTCACATTACTTTAGCTGAGTTTTGCCCAGAATACCATTGGCCCACAAGATAATATTGTGGAGATGAAGAATACGGGCCCGAAATTCCTGGAACTAGGAGGGAGGGGAGCAGGCGGGCTAGAATTTGGGGCGGGACCCAGATTTGCCAGGTCTCCGCTTTTTTGTTTAAGTTGTTCAATTCTGCTATAAGTGGGGACGGACACCTCTTGCATCTGCCACCCCCTACCCCCTCCTCCCATGTGAACATCACCAGAATGATGCCATCCATCAAAAGCCCCACCAGTTCCACCTCCATTGCTCCAACACTAAGTATGTTTGCATGACGCAGGTGTACTTGCATCTCAGAGCCAGATGCTGTCAGAAGTGAGGCCAAAGCCTCTTTGAATGACGACTATCAATTGCAGAGCAAGGTGCTGCTTGTAAAATTTCAGGGCTGCTAGTAGCAGATGAAGGGAATGTATGACACAGCCACAAATATACCAAACGACTGCAAATGCAGAATTCTGTAATACAGAGTGCAGTATTGTCTATAGGACTGTGTTTAGATTTTTAAAAAAGTTTATTTTTCCAAACCTCCCAAGAATAATTTTAGATAAGTTATCCCTTTGATAACCAACATTTTTAAAGGATTACATGCTGGAATCTTTAAACTCTGAAATTCCTTGTAAAGTAGAAAGAAAGATAAAAATGGAGCCCTAGAAATGTTGTTGACTTGTAGGCTATAGCAGGACATCTGAATCAATGCACAAAATGCTAATTATTTCCAGTCAGCCAGGAAGAAGAGTGCTTCAAAATAAGGGCACTTATGAGCAGCCAACATACACTACTGGGCCAAAAGGAAGTAAAAGCAAACATTGTTCCTTAAGTCACATCTTCAACAAAGAATTGGAGCTGCAGCCCTGATCACTTTACAGATGTTCTATTCAAGCTAAAATCAGTCACCGTTAACATTATTAACACATTGTAATCAGAAAAGATGAAGAAATGGAGGACTAGGAGACTGAGCTGCTCAACTTTTCCTAATTGTAAACAATTTTACAACACCAAGTTATAGTCCAACAATTTTATTTTAAAATCCACAAGCTTTCGGAGGCTTCCTGAGGAAGGAGGAAGCCTCCGAAAGCTTGTGGATTTTAAAATAAAATTGTTGGACTATAACTTGGTGTTGTAAAATTGTTTACAATTGTCAACCCCAGTCCATCACCAGCATCTCCACAACTTTTCCTAGAACATGCTTTCAATCATAGACAATTGAGATGAATTTCCCAGGATGTCACCTGGATTCCTGTTTCCATTGTTAATTGGGTCTTTTAGTTGCTGGTTAGGCTTTTCCCCAATACTGTTGTGTGGTGTTCATGGCTGAAAGCCAGTTTTCGTAAGCACCCTCAGGCTCCAATGAACCGAAAACCTAGGCCGCGTATAGGTTAGCATGGCAGGTTAACAAATAACTTGTGATTACTTGACAGCACACTGGATGTCCATCACTTTCTCTTGTCCCCTCCAAAAAGTGGAAAATAACATGCCGTGAGGCCAACATTTACAGGCTGAAACTACTTGGTCAAATTTATTTATAGGTCAAGCAACAGACAGCAAGCAAAATATACAGCAAGGTACTAATGCAGCACAGTACTTAAAAACAATAAAATAGAATCAGTGCAGCAGGGGTTAACTGATGCTAACTCCAGGTCATCCACAGAGTTCAGATCCCTTGCCAGAACTAAAGCTGAACAATCAGAGCAACCAGAGGTTTATGCCTGGATTCATTTTTCATGTACCAGTCATTTCCTTGAACATAAACAGATAGATTGAGAGTTTAACAGATCTCACATCTTGTGAGGTAAGCCATTAAGGTCTGGATGTTGCCGCTTCCTCCATACATTTCCCTTAACGACTCACCCTGCAGAAGGGTTAGATTTATCTATTCCACAGTAAATCAATCCACTTATGTTGACATTTTAAATAAATTAAGCCACCAAGTAATGCTTGACTTCATTGGCTTTTGAATAAAGACTGAACCAGCAGTGAAAACCCATGAAGGACATACTTTTTCATTTAAATATGTTGAATAGGCCTGATTGCATGCAGCCAGTCATGTGTCTAGCCAGCAATGCCTCGGAACGATGGGATACTCCCAAAGACATAACTGGTTGAAACCATTTCTAAACCAGATTTACACTCGCCATCTGACATCACATGAAACAAATACAGATATGTTCCTATGTGTCACAGTGTTATTCCAGGAACGTTGTTGGGAAAACTATCCCCTCCGTCTTTTATAATACGGGACAGAATAATCTTATTTGTGCTAAAAAAGCATCACATTATTGCTTTGTTTTTCAGTGATTTCATTGTGGCAAAGATGATGCTGAACATTCTCTCTCCAAGACGGGGGATCATATCCCTCTAACAGAAACCCATTATATCAGGCTCCTCTGATCAGTATACGGTGTTCTCATTGAAAGCCAAGGGAATAGTAACTGTAACTTGTTGACTGCGAAAAATGCAATGCACACAGCTCAGAAGCAGCTAGATGCTAAAAGCAGTTATGCTTTCGCTGGATAAAAAATATCTTTAGTTTTTTTTAAAAAGTTATTTTCCTTGTCTACAAATCAACATTCTCTGTGACTGCGCGATGGATTCTGACAGCAGCAAAAATAATTTATTGGACCTTCCATTTTGTATCCCAAGACTCAGTTTAAACTGAAAAAGTTTGCTTGTGGCTGCTGCCAGGGAATCTTCCCACACCAATACAATGACCGATTGAAGATTGATAATCAGCACTCCAGCATGGACAGGTCGTGAGATACGTCCTTAACACATCAACTATTAACACACTCCACTCGACTAATATATAGTGATAAACATAGTAAAAATTAACACACAAACTGAATTAGTTTGTAAAAATAGTGCTTACAGAAAATCTGAACTAGCACTGTGTGTTCGTATAAAAATACGACCTCTCAGTCCTTCAATGAATTTCCTTTCTTTTCTCACTTTTTGTTTCCTCCATTTTGTCTACAAAGAACTATTTCTCTAGAACGATTTGGAATGTTTATGCTCTGAACTGCAAATGGAGTGTGGCCAAGTTCACAGGCTGGTCCAATGCCAGCATAAAATTCCTACATGCCAGCAGAAAAGAGCATAACAAGCACCATGCCAGTTGAAAGAAACAATGGTTGGAAATATAAAAGGGGATGAGTTGGCAGGTTCAATTGAGTTTAAAACGTCTGTGGCAAAAACACAGCAAGGCCATAAATTCATGGATATACTGCAGTTGGACAGCCCAGCGTGACAGTTCTTGGAGAAATTGCAGGATGCTGCTCCAGTGCTGAAACTGATTTTCGATTTAATTGTTATTTCCAGCTTTATCAGTGCTGTGGGGCATTTTGCTCAACTTTATTTTGTATTTTCTGGCTTAAGCTGAAAACCCATTAAAGCTTCAAGATTCATCCCTTTGCGCCCCCCCGCCCCACCCACCGCGGCCACACATACTTTGTGTTTTCATTATTTTTCAAGGGAACGCATTAAAAGACTTATATTAAAACTTCAGTTATTTGGGGGTTGAATTTCTGCAGCATTTACTCCGTTACACTGGGTTTCTATGAATCTGCAGCAATACAGTAATCGATACCTGTATTTTTAAAACAAAACGTAAAACAAACTGGGAGCTCAGTGGTGCAGTATTGCCCATTCACCTCTGGGATCTGGTCCAGCCCAGATTAATAGGATGTAATTTCTCCCTCCCCCTTTCTGCTATCTGTAAGGGTTCTAAGTGAAATAAACTCTCACCAAGTTCCTAATGGGTGTAAAGTCCACTGCACAAAAGTGATTGTGTTTTGCTACAGATTTCATTCATGAAGATGGCCTTTGGTGGGAAATAGAAAAGTTTGCACAGTTGAGGCAGAGCAGAGGGAACTTTACTGGCTGGTCTGTACTGGACCCTGGATTGCTTGAAGGCGACAAATTTACCAAAAGTGCTGAAGTGGAGAGTGGTTGCCAGCCAGCTGGACTCCAGGTAAGTGGCAGGGAAGGGGTTTCGGGAGGGTCTCACGGGAGAGAAAGAGGGGGTGGGGAAAGGAGGAGTCTAGGACAGGGAGGGTTCCCACAAGGGCACAGCGGCTTCTTCTGGCTCCACGAAGCAAAGTTTTAGACTTTCCTGAACGGCCTCTTCTGTCTTCACATCAACTGCAGTCCAGCTTCTGCCCCGTGGGAAAGTTGAGGCGACTTTTCCTGCTCAGACCCTGGTTAAAATTGCATCAGGGTCCCACTGATGTAATAGGACCCCGATTTGCATAAATTTATCAGTCTCCCGCCTACTTTAGGTGGGCCCCTCCTCTGCCTGCAAAACCCTCCAGCTTAATATCGTAAATAGTTGAAATCTGAGCGGGTAAGTAGTCTGCTCGTTTTCAACTGCCCACCAGCCGGGTGTTGTAGGGTTAAAATTGACCCCAACTTCTGATGCCTAGACTGGGAGCTGCTCGAATCTTGAGTTTTGCAAGTTGATGGGTTACTTTGCCCTAAACCAGCTCTTCTCATACAGACTGAATTCTTGGGCAGAATAAGCATGATAAATTGATGTATAATAAAACCAAACTCAAGTTACATATCCTTAAAAAACAAAGCAAACATGTTCGCAATGTTTTGAGAAGCCAATCATTTTAATGAGTTCTTCCAAAATACAAACAAAACCATTTTGAGGTCATGCAGCTCAAATAACAAGTTAGTATAAACTGCAATTTTGTAGTCCTAGTACTGTGAGGCTTTAATAGTGAGGTCAATAGCGCAGGAGGGTCAAACAGGGTTCTCCAGGGGCTCGGAGGTGATAAATTGCCAGATCTCCATACCTTCTATGAAGCTTGAATCTGAAGTTCCAATTTTGGAACATAAAGATCAAAAGACTTTATTCAGCACTAACATATAAAATGAATTATTTCATTTCATTTCCGGTTTTATATTGTCGCTGTATTGTCCGCCTCTCTATCTCTCGCTCCACCTTTAAAATCCTTCTCAAAAACAATCTCATTGACCGAGTTTTCAGAAACCCCTCTAACCTCCGACTTCCTGCCATGGTATTCATTTCCTTACGCCTATCTGTGAAACGTCTCGGGATGATGCAGTGTGTTAACGGCACTGGACGAGATGTGTACAACATCACACACTTGTAGCTATTCAATTTTTTTTGGAATCTTGAGATGACACACACTTTTATTTGTACGGAATCTCCACACTCTACAAATCATAACAAATCAGTCAAATGTGTTCACCTACAGTGTTAACTTTTATTTCCACATTCTCTAAATAATGAGAGCATATCAAACTAGTAACAGTACATCAATGGATTTATTTTATGAGGATGGGAGATTCATGATTCACAAGCAAACTCCATTGGCGAATGATAAGGTCTTTCTCATAAGTAATTTAAAGACAATGACACCATTAATGGTGCAATATTCTATTTCCTACACATCTATTACTGGTTAAATGTGGGAAATGTACTAGATTTATTTCGGTTTTAGCAGAGTAATTTTATTAAATTAATTCGTATTTATAAAAGAAGATTGAAGTTGTAGTTTCCATGGTGATGATGTGGTCTGCTACATGTGTTTCTTTGACATCTGTGATACGAATGCTTTTTGAGGAGAGTTGGCTGTTGCTGTCAGTCAGAACATAAGAAGCAAAGAAGGAGGTGGGATGTGGGCTGGAGTGGGTGAAGTTATTCAAAGGGGTGCTCTTTTTAATCTGCCCCGAGTCAACTAAAAGTTGTTATATTCTTTTTGTCTTGGAGTTCAGGAGGAGATTTAGAAAGTTTTGGTAATGGTGCCGTGCACTACACAATAGAGATGTCGCTGTGTAATATTTCTATTTTTACTGCTGCAAGATATCATTAGAAGATATCGTGAACAGTTATATAATAAATCGGAAAATTGTAATCTTGTGTTTGCTGCAAACATTTTAGCCCACTCTACTTAAGACTGAATTTATATTCCACCAAGTCAAACGGCTCCCAAGTTTGCTCAGGGTTTGAAGAGCTGACTTGCACTCACACTTTCAACCTAATCTTTACTTTCTGGTGTTGAAATCATTTTAAGTTCTTTTGACTTTGATGGCTTGTAACTGACCGATTAAGTGCAGGGAAACAGATATATTATCAAAACAAGAGTTTTAACTTGCCATTATTCCAAATTGGTTTGATAGTGTTAGTAAAACTCTTGTATCATTTGTTCAATAGCAAATGTTACCTCAACCGATAACTTTGTACCTTTGACCCAAACTGCAGAAGACACTTACACTGCAGTATGAGATCTGCCATTCAGGTTTCGTGAAACTCCTACCTACTGGAGGTCTCACTCTGCTGCTCCAATGCAATCTGCAGTGAGATTCATTGGCTGATACCCTATTGACACCCTAGCTTTAGCATCACGATAAGTGTGTACCATCTACAGGATGCACTGCAGCAACTCGCCAAGGCTTCTTCGACAGCACCTCCCAAACCCACAACACCTAGAAGTACAAGAGCAGCAGGCACATGGGAACACCACCATCTGCACGTTCCCCTCCAAGTCACACACCATCCCGACTTGGAAATATATCGCTGTTCCTTCATCTTTGCTGGGTCAAAATCCTGGAACTCCCTACCTAGCAGCATTATGGGAGAACCTTCACCAGACGGACTGCAGCGGTTCAAGAAGGCGGCTCACCACCACCTTCTCAAGGGCAATTAGGGATGGGCGATAAATGCTGGCCTTGCCAGCGATGCCCACATCCCGAGAACGAATTTTAAAAAATGATAATGTGCACACCACTATCTCATTGTGTAAAAGTCCATATCCTAGTGTAAATGTATGTTAACTGGACTCTTTTTAGATGTCAGCCATGGCTCAGTGGTAGCACTCTCACCTTGGAGTCAGAAGATTGTGGGTTCAAGTCCCACTCCAGAGACTTGAGCACAAAATCTAGGCTGACACTCCCAGTGCAGTACTAAGGGAGAGCTGCACTGTTGGAGGTGATGTCTTTCAGATGAGACATCCGGCCTCTTAAGTACACGTAAAAGATCCTATGGCACTATTTCAAAGAAGAGCAGCATAGTTCTCCCCAGTGTCCTGGCCATTATTTATCCTTCAACCAACACTTAAAAAAAAAAGAATTATATGGACATATAATTGCTATGTGCAAATTGGCTGCTGTGTTTCCCTACATTAAACAGTGACTGCACTTCATTGGTTGAAAAGCACTTTGGGACGTACTGAGGTTGTGAATGGCGCTATATAAATGCAAGTTCTTTCATTTTAAGTGTATGTGCTATCTGCTAGCTGTAAACTCAAGACGTGTGCAGTTTTTGTGTTACTTTTAATTTCAAATTTCTCACCCATTCATTTCTGTGGAAATCTGTTGTATATAAAATAAGAACACTCTTCCATTCAATGTTCAGACCTTGTGCCAAGGAATAATTCAATGATTTCACAGTAAGACTGGAGAAGATTAATTAGGAACTAAAACTGGAAAGGGATAGAACAAACAAAAATGAAATGTTTTTAAGGATATGCTAGAAAGGGTGCAAATGAGATAGCTACCACACTAGAAGCAGAATAACAGACATGTGGGTTTAATTTCCTCAGTCCATTGTAATGACCAGTTAATGTGTTTGCATAAATTCCTGTCTGTGCTGTTCAATGTAGTCATTAACCTGTTTATTTTAAACTGGCTAGAACTGTGTACGAATACAGGAATCCAAATGCATTAATTGATGCGCTGAAAATAACAGAGAGACTAAATTAAATCCACTGGTTGGATAAATAAGGAATTACAGTAAGCACAAATGAATTCGAGAAACAGGGAAGGAGATTGGGAAAAAAAACGGGAAATGAGAAATGCCAAAAGAATAATCAAAACAGAGAACTGGGAAAGTAAATTGCTACAGGCATGGGGTGGGGGCGGGGGCGATTGAAAGAGATTCCTTAGATATGTTTGCAGGAAGCAAAGTATAAAAAAAATACAAATGGAGCCAGAGGTATGATATTGGACAGGCTATTAGTATGTCAAAACTATGAAATGATTTCTTCACAACTCTTTTCTCTATAGAAGATGTCAGTACTGTTCCCAAAGAAAAAGCATCTGAGTTGATAAAGGAAAGAATAGTCCATAACCAAGTGCTCGTTAAACTGGGAAATGCAATGGTAAGGTATTTGTAAGCTCATCGATAAATAGGTGGCTTCAGAGGACTGGAATAGAACAAGTGATGTACATCATTTGGAATTATAGAGTTGTTAACTTGATATCTATAATCTGGGTACTACCACTTTACTTTGTTATGTTAAATGTTAATTTTTCTACTGGAACCCACCTTTGTAAACATCTCACTCAAACCTTTTATACAATCCCAAATTATCCTATTAACAAGGTAAGGGAGCTGCATGTTTCCAAATAAATCCAGTTCTGCACAATAACTTGCATGTATTATTCCTCCTAAGTGAGTTCTCCAGCTTATACAATGTATAAAAGGTGGTAAAAATAAAGTGAATATAATCCAATCAAGAGGCAAGCTTCTAGTTCTAGTTTTGATTTCCTTGTAATGGACTCAGACAAAGTCCAATTATGCCAGAGGCCGAGGATTTCCCCCTTTATTACAGAGGGTCAGCGCTGGTAACAGAGACAGAAATCCTCCCTCACCCTAGTATGGACACAGAAAGTTGATTTTATCCTTATGCAATAATGATTTTGTTGTAAAAAGTTTGTTAGTCATTGTGACAGGGTAACTGAAGTGTTTTCTCTTAAGTGTCCTCACACCAACATGGTCAAAACATAAAAATGACCAGCCAGGTAGAGAAACAACCCCAGTTGCTCATTTAGGAGCTTCTTACCAATGAATTAACAGTGCACAATGGTGGTTGTGGGAATAATAGGACAGCAACAAAAGACGCAATGTATTTCACCACATAAACGCAGCACAAAAGGCAAACTAAGCTGATTGCTTTCAGTGTGTGTCAGAATCCAAATCTACTCAATGAATAATTAGAAATGCACAATTCTTAGAGCATTGACGGAAGAGTGACTTTTTTAAACTTAATGCCTTACATTTTAAGATCTATGGGACACAGCAGCTTTAAGCAGAGACTCTGAAATCTCTTTTTCATTCTCAGATGAGGCAGTGGTGTCAAGCACATCTGCCAATCAATAGCATCAAAGAACCAGGAGTTCATATCCTGAGGTCATAAGATATCACACTGAAAGTAGTGAGGAATTTGTCTATATCCCACACACATCTTTGAAAACTGTACTTCAATAAGACTTCTATTTAAAAACTTGGAAGAGTTGTTATGCGGCGTGTGGCCAGATATTTGAGAGCTGTGAGCCACCTGAAGGGGAAAGAGATGACAAGTACATCCAGTAGTAACAATGTAGTACTGCTGCAGAGCACCAATGTGGTAAATCACATTGCAGTGTATGGGCCCAATCCTGCACCTCTGCACTGCCAGTGCAGAACTGTGCTCTCAAGGAGTACAACATGGCCCACACCTTGTCATTTTCCACAACCAGGAAATCGCAGGCTGCTCGCCAATGATTTTCTTTCTGCACCAGGGGCGTGGGAGCTTAGAATTAGCTTTACATTCCTCCATTCATTAATTTTAGTGAAAAAAAGAAATGCATATACAGCAGCTCTTTATACTCACATAGAATCACAGAATGGTTATAGTACAGGAAGAGGCCATTCAGCCCGTTGATCCCAAATTAGCAAACCGAGGAAAATATAACCCCTGGTGAATCTACCAGATTGTTCTATATTCATATTTCATGACATGGTTCCATGTTCCTAGGATGTTAAGTGATATTTTTCTTCATTGTTTTCAACTTTCTTGAATGTATTTGCAAAAAATGATTTTTTTTTTTCGGGTAGGGGGGGAAACGTCTCTCAAAGAATTTATAATGGTGAGTCCCTCTTTAAGTAGAAATAAAATAAGTGTTCAAGGATTAATTTATTTTTCTCCTTTTTTGGACTTTTTCTCCCTTACTTCCTGCTGGGGTACAGGTCCATGGGTGCTGACAGACCATCAATTCCTCATCCAAATGGCCCTTCCTCATATATGAGCCTTGACAGTAAGTAACAACACAGGATAAATTGGATATGAAACCAGACACAAGATGCATGGCTAGAGCTATATGGTCTGAATTCTCATGTATGTGTTTTTATGATATAGTCCACCCTATAGGATATCATTACGTCTTATGTAGGGGGCAGAGCTAATGCTGCAACACTACACACAAATAAACTCTAAGCTTTTAAAATTTATCATTAAAGCCCATTACTCTCCAAAAATCACAATTGGAAATGTAACCTAGTTCGGAGGTTTGCATAATTGTTGTGACAGAGATCGAGATGTGTGATTCGATCATTTGCTCCTGAATGGTGCTGACCTCTACTTTGCACAGCTAGCCCCTGGCTCTGCAATCCGTAGGAACTATTGGTGCTGAGTGGAAGTCAGTGTCAGTTGTAAACAAAATGCGCAGTTCAGAGATCAGAGCGAACTGGGAGTAAACAACCCTCCATGTAAATGTGTGGCCCTCATATAAAGCCACACCTGACTGCATCTTGATCATTTTTGCTCAGAGAATAGATAGTTAATTTCTTGAATGTTTCATAAATTCATCCACATGCAACAGCAGAAACTGTAAAATGATACTGATGCCTTACAGCAATATGAGCTTCTGATACATAACTGGCTCCAGGATTACTTACACCCCTGTTCCATTGAATTTTATCTAATGAACGGAAACAAGTCATTTATTTTTGCACAACTTTTTACAGAGGTCGATCAAAAATGTGGAAACAATGAGAAATCCAATAGCAGAGATTTAGTATACATTCAAATATGGAATAGGGACCAACCACCATCTCAAAGTTTGAAAAAAATAAGTGCCTAATATCAATGTTACAAAGCAAAATGACATTACTCTAACAGCAACGCAATAAATTGATCTTTGTTTTAAGTTTATTTAATTCAAAGTTACACAATTATACGCTGCGAAGTTACTGTAAAGTTTTTCTGCATTTACAAGGAGGATGCATTGGTGTATTTGGGATTGTTGATATAATTGTGCACACATTGGGTTCGGTGGCTGTGTATCACAGAGGTGAGATGAGGAGAATTTTTTTCATGCAGCGAGTTATGATGATCTGGAATGTACTGTCTGAAAGGGTGGTGGAAGCAGATTCAATAGTAACAATCAAAAGGGAGTTGGATAAATACTTGAAGGGGAGAAAATTTCAGGGCCATGGGGAAAGATCAGGGGAGTGGGACTAATTGGATCGCTCTTTCAAAGAGCTGGTACAGGCACGGTGGGCTGAATGGCCTCCTTCTGTGCTGTAAGACTCTATGGTGTGGGGGATTTTTATACTTTGGTTTTACTGTAATGCAGTGTCTAAATTCTATTGCCAATCCCGAGGATATTTTGTAAATGCGGCTACAAATCCTTGTGTATGCTTAAAGGAGCAATTTACATAAATGGGGTGTAAACAAACCTAATAATTAAAAGCAATGATGCATATAATCCATAACAGGGTTAACGTCATCCCCCAACTGCATGAAGTCCTTCCTTCATAAAGAAATGAATAAAAATTGAAATGTTCATTTTGTTTTAATCTGCCCTGTTTCAGAGGTGCCTGTATTATGCCTTTTTTCTATATTTCGCTTCCTGGCTCTCCTCTGCCATGTGTTTTCAAATACCACCTCACTCTTTTATTTATTTTCTCTGGAGTCTATCTTGCTATTTTCTCTCCTGATTTAGTTGTTGTCTCTGCCATCTGTTCCACTGTTTATTGTGTTTGTTTCTCCGATCTTCCCTCTATTTATATTCCGTCTGCTTTGTTCCTGTTGTTTTTCACCAGCTCTCAACTCTCCTGGCTCGGTCTTGATTTAGAAAGGCTGCATTGCAATCTCCCCAGACTCCGACCTGCCTGTTTCACCACTCTGTCTCCCACTCTGACTAAACACTATGATGCTGGCAACAGCACTGGTGTGGACCAGGAAGTTGACAGATGGTTGCAGGGATTTGTACAAAGATAGGCCTGGTCTACTTCCAGTGTTATCGCAAAACAAAATGCATCGCTGCCAGCTGCTATAATTCAGCTGCTGCAACCCAAACTTTCCCAATGCATCTTTAATTTCTGGTTGTGTACAAAGATCAATGATAATAAATTGTAAGCAGCAGAAATGGAGGTGCTGGCACTGTCATTTCAATCAGATCACTTCTACTCTCCCCTTCAAGATGTAAGATGCAATAATCAGAGCAGTGGGCGAAAATGCTGGGCGAGCAGATTTTTCGACCAGATCTGAGGAGAAAAAAAATCTACCCCTTATTCTCCACATGACGGAGCTAAAAATTCTGCTGACGGAGCAATATTTCTGCCAGTGAGAAAAAAAAACCAAGACATCCGACTTCATTCAGATGAAGTCACAACTAACCACTGTTAATGAGTGCAATGAGCAGGGAAATTATCCATGTGACTCCAATTAAAACTCGATCAAAGATTCCCTCTGCCTGTTGGGGTGGAAAATTACGTTCAAAATGCCTGCATCTGGGCAGAAATTAAAGCAACTAGAAAGGGTGCCGGAACTATTAGCAGAAGGAGAAAATAGCCCAAAGAACGGCTCTGCTCAGAGGTAATGAGCAATCCCTGAATCTGAAATCCAGAAAGGTTGCTCACAGACTAAAACTTGCACATTAAATGCAACGAGAACAACAAAAATAACCTGGCAGGACACATGGAAAGGGTTTAGCGGGAGGAAGGAAGGGAGGTCATTTATACGGCTCCTTACCATGTCCTCAAGGTGTCCCAAAGTGCTTCACAGCCAGTGAATTACTTCTGAAGTATAATCACTGCCATTATATGTTATAGAAGAAACAATGACTTTTAACAGAGGAATGTTCAGAGGATCTGAAGTAGATTTGAAGCAGAGGAAAAAGTTCTACAGTTCTCTCCTGAGAAAAACTCTGAATGGTAGCGTTGGGGGAGGGAGTGATGGAAGTACCTGTACAGATTGAGGTGACTATTTTTTTTGGTACCTTCAGGTGTAAATTTTCCCCATGGCATAAATCAGAATGGAAAAGGAGCAGTGTGTAAACTGGTGAGAATTGCATTACAACTAAGGTTCCTCCCGCTTCTAAAATGTTGATCTGTGAACAATAAGTGTGCAGAGAAAAGAAAACTTTGTTAAGGGCTTCTTCGTTGCCTGTTAATATCAAGATAAAAAAGATCTCGGTGAGAATATCTGCGTGAGAAGAATGTGCTTCACGAGAAAAGTCCACTGCCACGATCATCTGACCAGCCAGCTCTGTCCATGGCTGTGAAAGTGACAACTGCACTCAATTTTTATGCCATGAGCCTCTATCACATGTAACTGACAATTACCTCAGTCTTGTATTATGTTCCGTACTTACCGACTGCGCCCCCAGCCTGTTGAAGCAACCTGCATCGCTTCTAGTCTTTGTAAAGATCTGCCATACAGATTTCCACCCACTCCAACGTTAAATGGGAACTGCACTACTGAAATGCCAGTGGGTACTTACAATGGCTGACCCCTCGTTCTCTGGAGGATTAGCACTACAGGTGATTGGTGGGCAGATGTCCCACCTCCGGGACGCAACATAAATGGCCCCATGGATTTTCGGGACCTATATCTCCGTGTCCTTGCTGAGCCACACTGGGTGAATTTTTTTTTTCCAAGGGATGCAGGTGGTCATCTCACTGTCATTTTTAACTCAATGCCCGCACCCACACATTACCCCCCACCCACCCACCCCCAACTGGCAGTCAGCATGATCTACTGCTCAAACCACACGCAGCTTGATGGGTCCTATACTCAACGTGAATTACATGAGCTACTAATACCTTTTCTCTGCTGCACAATCCTCCACTCTCAGCACAGTAAGGCACCGAGATGACAAACTTCTTCTGGATGCCCACATACCGTAAATCACCCTGTCAGCCACTTAATTCAACATCGTTTTCTGCTTTAGTATATAGTACAAAGGTAATGACTCACAAAGTCATGCACTTTAACAAGGAATGCCATGTAGTGTGATTACTCATCATCATGCCTCAGCTGTGCTCTCCCCATACATTCATGCATTTCTGTTGAGCCTTTATTTTGACTGCAATCAGAAGAAATGTGCCAAGCTACTCTCTGTGTGCCAAATTTGGCTTTGCTGCCCAATTGAACCATGAAGGACTAAATTTGTGAATCAAGAATCCACACACTCAAAGGAATCAAGCTTCAATATGTGAGCACTTGTTTCACACAATAGATCCTTGGAAGTCACAATCACCCTTCTGTTCATTTGGGGAACACAGACATGAAGCAGCCGATTGTAATGAATATTATTCACCAGCTGAAACTAAGGGCGTTGTGCATCACTGACATTGGTCCGGAAATTGTGCTGAGTGGCAAATGAACCTCGCCCGCCACTTGTTAGTTATAAACTCACCCACTAAATATTCACAGTTTTCTGAGCGCCAACTTGCTTCTATGGTGAGCGACAAAAAGTGCAGCGGACCTTCCCGGGCTTTTCTGAGCTGTCTGAGCATCCACAGCCTTTTTGCATTTACAGTTCAAACAGAAGGGTATGTCCCGGATTTTCTTCAATTGGATTTGAGCCTCACAAATTCAGTAATCTTGCCCGACAGAAACCAGCCAGCCTTCCTTTGCCTGCGCTAATGTTCACTTTCACACTTCTCAAGCAGTTAATGAGCTGCTTAATCACCAATACTTCAGAATGAACTATAAAAGCAAAAAGACTATAAAGGATGCTGGTTCAACTGAAATTTTCAGGACTGAGATCAATAGATGTTTGTTCGATAAGGGTATCAAAGGATATGGAATGATGGTGGTTAAATGGAGTTGAGGTACAAACCAGCCATGATCTAATTGAGTGGTGGAACAGGATTGAGAGGCTGAATGGCCTGCACCTGTTCCTATGCACCTGCTGCTGACCAGTCCCCAGCATCTTCCACCTTTTCCTCACCACTGTACTTGCCTGATTCCATTCCTGTCCCAATGTAGCCTGCACGCTGGGGAATAGTTCTAAAAATCTCTGAGATGTCCTTCGGCAGATTAATGTGCCTCCTGAGGACAATCTCCGCAGCAGCATCCTGCAAGCACAGGCTCAGGAGCAGGTGAGTTTCCAAAGTGTCAGGGCATTCTCTTTTCTAGCACCAGACCCTGCTTCTGGGGGAACCTCTAACCTCAGCAACTCAAGGACAGGAGCCTCCTTACATTGTTGAAAGGGCATCAGCACCACTCGAGGAAAAGGGAACCTAGAATCAGAGGAGAGACAGTAGTTCACAGCTTCAGGCCCCTACCTGAGGAAGGGTATAAATGAAGACCGGTGCACCATGCGCACTGCTATACAGTTATAAGCAGCTCACTGGTGTTAATAAGCAGACACTACGATGCGCAGAAACCACCTTTTCATTAAAAGCTACATCTGTGGATTTATTACTGAGAAAATGGAATCAAATTCCACTATTTCAAAATGGGAGAAAAATGCCACTGTTGAGAAAACGGTATTTGAAGCAATAACAGAAAAGGCTGGAAACACTCGGCAGGCCAGGCAGCAACTGTGGAGAGAACAAACAAGACGATTCAGGTATGGACCCTTCCTCAGAAAAAGGTATTTGGTACGATACAAATTAGAAAATAAAAGCCCTTTGAAATATTATCGTTGCTGAAGTGGAGTTCGGCGATTCACCAGTAGAGTCATCAGTCATGAGTGTCATGGACAGAAAACAGAGAGTAGGAATAAATGGGTCATTTTCAGGTTGGCAGGCTGTAACTAGTGGAGTGCCACAAGGATCAGTGCTTGGGCCTCAGCTATTTACAATCTATATTAATGACTTAGATGATACAGTTTGCTGATGATACAAAGCTAGGTGGGAAAGTAAGCTGTGAGGAGAACACAGAGTCTTCAAAGGGATATAGACAGGTTAAGTGAGTGGGCAAGAAGGTGGCAGATGGAGTATAATGTGGGGAAATGTGAGGTTATTCACTTTGGTAGGAAGAATAGAAAAACAAATTATTTTTTAAATGGTGAGAAACTATTAAATGTTGGTGTTCAGAGAGATTTGGGTGTCCTTGTACACGAAACACAGAAAGTTGACATGCAGGTACAGCAAGCAATTAGGAAGACAAATGGTATGTTGGCCTTTATTGCAAGCGGGCTGGAGTACAAGAGTAATGAATTGTACAGGGCTTTGGTGAGACCACACCTGGAATACTATGTACAGTTTTGGTCTCCTTAACTAAGGAAGGATATACTTGCTTTAGAAGCGGTGCAATGAAGGTTCACCAGATTGGTTCCTGGGATGAGAGGGTTGTCCTATGAGGAGAGTTTGAGTAGAATGGGCCTATATTCTCTGGAGTTTAGATGAATGAAAAGTGATCGCATTGAAATGTATAAAATTCTGAGAAGGCTTGACAGTGTGGATGCAGAGAGACTGTTTCCCCTGGCTGGAGAGTCTAGAACTAGAGAGCATAGTCTCAGGATAAGTGGTGGGCGATTTAGGACTGAGATGAGGAGGAATTTCTTCACTCAGAAGGTGGTGAATCTTTGGAATTCTCTACCCCAGAGGGCTGTGGATGCTCAGTCGTTGAGTAGATTCAAGACTGAGATCGATAGATTTTTGAACTCTAAGGGAATCAAGGGATATGGGGATCGGGCGGGAAAGTGGAGTTGAGGTCGAAGATCAGCCATGATCTTATTGAATGGCGGAGTAGGCTCGAGGGGCTTTATGGCCTACTCCTGCTCCTATTTCTTATGTTTGCATGTTCTTTAATGAGCAGATGTTTGTCACAAACAGAAATCGGTAAACTTTAAAAGTCACTTTTAAGGGAAGAAAATGTACCCATCTGTGTCTCCACTACTGACGTTGTGCCATGGCCCTTTTATTTTTTCAATCTATTGAACACAAAGTAGACAAAACAAATATTATTTAGTCTAAACCAGTGCTTATTGTTTGTACATCTGTGAGGATTTAAATATAACAAAACAGGAGTGATGTCCTCGTAATCTCATCATGTTCTTCTCTGCTCAGATACATCTGGAACACCTGGACTATCTGCTGATGAGAAGTTTCCTGCACCTCCAGAATCCCCAATAATATCAGGTGCAACAGCAAGTCCAGCAGACCCAACAATATCCCCATTATTAAGGGCCACGAGTAGCATGAGGACCATATTATGTTGCAGTGGTCAGCACAGAAACAAGTGCACAAACATTGGTAACAACCACCACACACGAGCGCCTAAGTGGCACAGAAGAATTGAAAGGACCAGTTGAGGAATATTAAAGACCCATTATTATAGTTTGAACATGCTGCAGACAGCAACTGCTTGAACAGAAGAATGTGAAGAATGAAGATAACATCAGATAAATCTCTGATGAAAGAGGTCTAATACTTCTATCCAATGGGCAATCAAGCAGTTCGAGAAGACTACGGATTGAAAATGAAGAATCACAAACTTTTTCCCTGATCAAAATGTTCTTTCGAACCCCAGAATGGTTGCAATATAATCTGTTATGGACAATAATGCATGTATCCCAGTGACTGCTGCTGATGGGATGACTTGTTGATGCCAGAAGAGGATTGCAAGGGAAGTAGACTAAGGATGCCACCCAGACTGATTTCAGCCAATTGTATGGCTGTCTTGACCACATACAAGCCCTGCTGCCGGACATCTAATAGAGAACAACGTCATTTATGCTACTGAGCTGTCTTTGCCATACTTAGCTCAACTATATCCACTGAAATATATCAAGTAGACACTAGTCCCTCCACACAGATGAATAAAGACATTCTTTGCTCTGACGCACAGACGTCAGCCACTACTGCTGAAGTACGTGTTTTCCACTTTCTGCAAATTGAACATCCACCTTTTGATGTAACTCTCTTCTCAACTGAAGTTGCTAATTGCAGGATGCTCATCAGGATCACAATCCTCTAATAACGAACACCCACTGAGAAGAAGTACAAGAATTGCTGGGCAGAGCATGACAGTACAAACATTAGGCCTACATCCTGCACATGTACTTCATTGGAAAATACATTTTTTGTGCTGGTGTCAGTCATTTATAAGATCTGCAAAAGCTCAAATTTGACAATGTATACTAAAAATATGTTTTCATGTGTCCTTTTTTCTGTCATAGTTATCGGGACAGTGTACCAACATTTCTATGAAAGTGAAAACTTCCATTATTCAACACAACTAAGTCTTGCAATATTATGAACCACGTATACCAATTAACTTTTTTTAAACAGCGTAAGAGATAGAACCTCTTTAATTAAAGGATTCCTCAGGGCAGATTTGGATGGACTTAGAATGTGGCAGAGGTTTCAAATGCCTAATTTGTGTCAGTCTTCAACACAGAAGGTGATGCTGAGTTGACATTAATACATCGTAGGGTTGATGCTAAAGTTGAAATTGTTAAAGTTGATGCAGATATAATCTTGGCTAAAATAAGGGATCTCAGAACAGGTTGGGCTGCTGGTACTGACAGCAGTCACCTGAGGGTTCTTAAAGAAATGGAGTCTGTGCCCTGCGAGTCCTTTGTTCATTTATTTAACAGTTCGCTGGGGTCTGGGATTGTTCCCATGGACTGGAGAGAGGCCCATGTGGCCTCGATATTTAAATGGGGCAATGTCAGCACCAGGAAATTACAGGGCCATTAGTTTGACTTTGGGTACTGGCATGTTGCTAGAAGGGGATCATTGGAGATATGCTGTATGACCATTTTGACAGAGATGGGGTCATTAGAGAATCTCAACATGGCTTCTGGAAAAGAAGGTCCTGTCTCAACAACCTGGTTGAATTGTTTGAAGTTACTGGGTTGGTGGATGTAGTTAGCCCTGTTGACATTATGCACCTTGATTTCCAAAAAGCCTTTGACAAGGTGCGACACAATAGGCTACTAAATAAGGTCATGTCCTGTGGGATTAGCGGGCAGATTTTGGGTTGGATAAGGAACTGGTTGCATTCTCGTAGACTGAAAGTAGTTATTAATGGTAGTGGTTCTGCGTGGGAACCGGTTACTAGTGGCGTCAAGTATAGATCAGCGTTAGGATCATTGTCTCTTTGCCCCCATTATCAATGGTCTGGATGAAGATGTCAGAGGAACTGTCCACAAATTCACGGATGATACTAAGTTATGTAGTAAAGATCTTAGATGAATAAAATAGATTACAGGCAGATCTAATTGGACGAATTATGATGGACAAATTGGGCTTGCATCTGGCAGATGTCTATTAATATAGATAAATGTAATATTATGCACATGGGTAGCGGCAATGCCGAGCATGTGAATGCCATGCAGGGTTGAATGCTCAAGGCTGCTGAATGGAAGAAGGACCAAAGTGTTATAGTGCATGAATCTTTGAAAGTCTACATTCAGTGCTGCGAGGCTGTTGCAAAAGCAAATAAAGTGATAGGATATATTATCAGGTCGATTAAATACACAGCAAGAAATACTATACTGTCTCTGTACTAGGCTTTGGTTAGGCCTCATCTAAAATATTGCATCCGGTTTTGGTCCGTTAATATGGTGGGCGATATGAAGGCATTGGAAAAGGTTCAGAGGAGGACCACTAGATTGATAGTTCAAAAGCTCTCAGTTACAATGATAGAGCTCCCTTCACTCATAGCTCCCTGCTGGGCACGTGGAAGTGCTGAATTTACCCTCCAGTGTCTGACAGGCATGCTGTAATGTGATGTTTCCAATTGTAGTGCAGTTTTGCAAGTGCAGACTTTAAACTTCAAAGAATGGCAAAGTAGATGAAATGTGGGAGTCATTTCTGTTCAAGAGATAGTTTCTTCTCAGACACAGACAGGAATGCAACAGCTGCATAAACTCTGCTGTCTTTGAAGCAACGTGTAAGCCAAAATGTCCACTCTCTCCCTACTCCCACTAAAAGCTGAGAGTTTTCCTGTAACTGTGTGTTGTGTGTACATGTGTGTGTGTGTGCACATGTGCCTGTGTGCATGTGCATGTATGTATGTATGTGGGTGTACACGCACACATATGTCTGTGTATGTGTGTGTTTGTGCTCACACACACGTGTCTGTGTGCATGCGTGCATGTGCACGGGTGTGTTGTTGTTGTGCAAACTTTAAGCTTTGTCACCCTCTGGGATGCCTGGAATGTTCGAGATAAAATTGTTACATTTTGAAGTGAATTATTTAGTAGTTTGGAAAATAATATTGTAATTTTCACACTTTCTGGGAACTCAGTTTCACATATGTGAGAAAAATGTTCAGATGGGAAGATGAGGAGTGTAGAAATTACCATTTCTGCTCAACTGCACTTACGTGATGGATGTGCACATGCTGTAAACAAAGCTCAGTTCCCAAAGTTTGGATGTTTTAGATTGTGAACATGGGACAGTGAGAGTTTAGCATTTCCTCAGTATTCTAATACTGCTACAAATGCTTGCGAATGGCAGATATAGAAGCTGCATCAGTGTTCACTGAGCATTGATGCATTTGCTCTCACTCTGTCTCTCTGTTTCTTTCTCACTCTGTGTCTCTACCTGTCTCTCCTTTCTGTGTCCTGTTATTCTTGTATTTCTCTTTCTCAACTTTTTTTTAAGCTCAATTCTACTATTTGAAAAAAAAAGCATTTAACAGCTAACGTACTGTTGTGAACCAGCACAGTGGGTAGTGGAAATTTGTGACAAAAGAGTGGAGATGCGAGAATGGATAAATACTTGGAGATTTACTTGCTTACCTTTGAGGATCAGAGAGCAGATATGATGAGCTGTCAAAAGGAGAATAAATAGATGGGGTTCTGTCCAGGGAAATGATACATGTTCTATGGTAGAAGTGGACCTGATGGGCTGGTGTTCCGTTTAACATTTCATGTGTCCTTATGTTCTTGTCATTTACTTTATTCAAAGACATTGGTGATATTTTCATTGCCCAGAAATGTAGCTGGCCTGCATATTGTTACATGTTTCAAAACTGTACATCCACATGTTAAATAAAAAACATCTTAGGTGGCCACCAATGTTCATTCAGTTATGTGAAATAAATTATATTTCTAATAGCCATGAGTAAAATGAGTGTTGCTGCAGGTCTTTGGTCATTTAACTGAGCTTGTGCAAGTGCAGGAGTTAGAATTGCAATCTATTATTAATTCAAAGTTTCCAATAATATAGCAATTCAAAAGAACTAATTTAAATAAAACAGTACAGGAATGATTTTTTTGCACAGATAATTTGAAGTAAGCAATGTCAAATAAAGAGGAGGAGACTATAAACCATAATGGAATCCTTGCATTCCCATAAGCCTGACTGCAGAAGGACGGACTGCATAACACAAATCATCCTGCTTCTACAAGTATTGTTAAATAACTATAGTTTTGTGGTAATCAATGAATAAACCAGGTTGACCCCCTGTGAAATGGCCTTTGTCTCCTAGAAGCAGAAGTATCAACCCGACCAGCCCAAGTTTGTAATCTCAATATAGCATCAGATGTAGCTGGTTCTTCGCCTGACCTTCCCAGCACTGGTAATGCACAAGGGCACAAACACAAACAATTCTACACATAGTGAGGAGTATTCCAACCTCACACTAGTTACCAAATTGGGCACATGACACTCAATAGTTTACCACAGAAACAAAATGACACTCTGTATAATAGTGTGATGTTTTGATAGGTTGTATTTATTTACTACAATTATTTCATGCCAGCTTCATTTGTGTGTACACAAAGTGAGAACTATCGGGTACTGAGTGGACACATTCCCACCAGGGGGAAAGTAAGGGCATTCAAATCCAGAGCTCCCTGGGTGCGTAAAGATATAGAGATTAAAATGAAACGGAAAAAGGAGGTTTATGACAAATGTACATTTCATAACACGGTACAGAACCATGCTAAATAGAGAAAGTACAGAGGAGATCTAAAAAAGGGAATGACGGGCAGAGAGAGAGTGTATGAGAATAGATTAGCAGCTAACATAATAGGTAACCCAAAAGTCTTTTAGAAACATATAAACAGTAAGAGGGTTGTCAAAGGAAGGGTGGGGTTGATTAGGCACAAAAAAGGAGATCTTCTTGTGTAGGCAGAGGGCATGGCTGAGATATTAATGAATACTTTGCATCAGTCTTCACTAGAGAAGAGGATGCTGCCAATGTAGCAGTAAAGGAGGAGGTCATAGTAATATTAAATAGGATAAAAATAGATAAAGAGGAGGTACCTAAAAGGTTGGTTGTACTCAAAGTAGAAAAGTCACCCGGTCCAGATGGGATACATCCTAGGTTACTGAGGGAAGTAAGGTTAGAAATTGCAGAGGCTCTGGCTACAATCTTCCAATCGTCCTTAGATACTGGGGTGGTGCCAGAGGACTGGAGGATTTCAAATGTTACACCATTGTTCAGAAAAAGGGAGAGGGATAAACCAGGCAATTACAGGCCGGTCAGTCTATGTTGGTGGTGGGGAAACTTTTAGAGACAATAATCCGGGACAAAATTAATTGGCACTTGGAAAAGTATGGGCTGATAAATGAAAGTCAGCACGGATTTGTTAAAGGAAAATCGTATTTGACTAATTTGATTGAGTTCTTTGATAAAGTAACGGAGAGGGTTGATGAGGGTAGTGCAGTTAATGTTGTGTATATGGACTTTCAAAAGACATTTGATAAAGTACCAAATAATTGACTTGTAAGCAAAATTAAAGCCCATGGGATTAAAGGGACAGTTTGTGTCATGGGTACAAAATTGGCTAAGGGCCAAAAAGCAGAGAGTAGTGGTGAACGGTTGTTTTTCAGACTGGAGGGAAGTATACAGAAGTTCCCCAGGGGTCGGTATTAGGACCATTGCTCTTTTTGATATACATTAATGACCTGGACTTGGGTATACAGGGTATAATTTCAAAGTTTGCTGATGACATGAAACTCGGAAATGTAGTAAACAATGTGGAGGATAGTAACAGACTTCAGGAAGACATAGACAGACTGGTGAAATGGGCAGACACATGACAGATGAAATTTAATGCAGAGAAGTGTGAAGTTATACATTTTGGTGGGAAGAATGAGGAGAGGCAACATAAACTAAATGGTGCAATTTTTAAAGGGGGTACAGGAACTGAGAGACCTGGGGGTATATGTACACAAATCTTTGAAGGTGGCAGGACAAATTGTGAAGGTTGTTGACAAAGCATTTGGGATCCTGGGCTTTATTAATAGAGGCATAGAGTACAAAAGCAAGGAAGTTGTGCTAAACCTTTATAAAACACTGGTTAGGCTACAGCTGGAGTATTGTGTTCAATTCTGGGCACCACACTTTAGGAAGGATTTCAAGGCCTTAGAGAGAGTGCAGAAGAGATTTACTAGAATGGTACCAGGGATGAGGGACTTCAGTTATGTGGAGAGACTGGAGAAGCTGGGGTTGTTCTCCTTAGAGTAGAGAAGGTTAAGAGGAGATTTGATAGAGATGTTCAAAATCATGAATGGATTTGATGGAGTAAATAAGGAGAAACTGTTTCCAGTGGCAGAAGGGTCGGCAACCAAAGGACACAGATTTAAGGTGAACGGCAAAATAATCAGAGGCAAAATGAGGAAACATTTTTTTTATGCAGCGATTTGTAATGATCTGGAATGCACTGCTTGAAAGGGTGCTGGAAGCAGATTCAATAATAACTTTTAAAGGGAATTGGATAAATACTTGAAGGGAAAAAATTTACAGGGCTATGGGGGAAAAGCAGGTGAGTGAGACTAATTGGATAGCTCTATCAAAACGGCACAGGCACAATGGGCCGAATGGCCTCCTTCTGTGCTGTATCATATTCATTCTGTTTGTCTGAAGTTAATTTTGTTGTATTACATACTGTATTGCATATTTATGTTAGCTGGATGATTAAGTTGACATCAGTGTACAGATTGTCTTTAGGATCGGTTATGTTGTGGTTTTTCCCGTCAGGCTCTAGGCAATTTTCTCACCTCAGGTTTTGTGTAAAATGTCTAGATTAAATTTTCCCTGATTTTGCTGCTTAATGCCCACACTTCACCTGTGATTCAGCTTCCTCTGTAGTTCCAACATGCAAACATTTCTCCGAACTATCAAAACCGTTGCCCCATTGGTTTGTCAAATTTTGCATAATATTATTATACAACTAATATCTTGCACGCTTTCTGAGAGACATGCTGTCACATGTTGACCGTGAGAAGATTGGCACATTACATACAATGCACAAACTGATAAAACGGTAGCTTTTGTGAGTGCTATGTAGTACTGCCTTGCAGCTAGGTGCCCATAGCGTCATGTGTGTGCAGTCCATTAGGTCCGGAATCTACAGAGATGCTACAATTGAAGAACATTGTTCCTGTCAGGCTACCTATTTAGGAAAATGGATGAATCTAGAATCCTTCATCAAAATGCAGTGGCCTCCTGGACTCACTTAGGCATGAGTGGACTGCAGAATGCCCATTTAATCATCCACTGATGTCTACAAGAAACCTCTGTCTTATAAATTCATGCCTGTGCTCCTGATAGCACACTAATGTTTATCCAGAGAGTAGCTGAGGCACACAGAACCCAAAAAGGTCTCTAGTCTCAGGTTTGATCCTAGGTCTGTACTGAGTTAGTTGGTCTCAGCCAGGGAGGCACTAGAGGTGTACAATTGGCTTCAGTGCCTTGGGTTTGGAAGGAGGAAATGAGCCAGCACTTCCATTCATGATCGCTACCTGACAACCCCCTAACTGGAAGTGCAAGTATGTAGCAGGCGAGGACAGGATTTGACTTGGTTGTGATGCCCGTCACCATTGAATAGCCCACTGACAGTGTGCAAGCTCCCACATAGAGAATGGCCAATTAGGTGAGATATTGGAGGGCAACAAATGCCCATGGAATCAGACCTGAGCAAGGAGCCAATGACATCAGGAACAGAAGGGAGAAAAGTGAAACAAATAAATAAGGAGAACGTATCTGCTGAGGTAAAAGTGTCACAGCTCATTTAAGGACAAACAATTTATTCTTGCCAGTGTTTTTTCTCTGCTACTGCTTTGGAGGCTGTAACTAATGCTGGGGTACAGTTCCACAAGTGTTGACAATCTTTCCGTACTGCTCAAGTGGCCATTCTTTATATATGAGCCTAGATAGTCAATGATGCTGGGGCATTCTGAGTGCGAGCCACCTCAATAGCCCCAACCTATCCTCACTAAATGTCTGCACACACCTATCTTTGGATAGCAATTAGGAGCAGGAACCATAGATGATTTCTTTTCTCCTTCCTTGGCCCAGGATACTGAGAAGTATTGCGACCTAATGGCTACTCTAGCTGAGGTCAGTTAACATGGCACAGGCCAAACCTAGAATTTTCCTGGTTTGTATGGCTTAGTACCATACCACAGAATGCATCTAACTACTTAGCCATTGAAGGAAACTTGGCCTGTAAATTATGTGCAAAGGATTATTCCTCATACATGAGAAATTGCTGCGACTTAATAATATAGTCCAAGGTGTCATGGGTTGCTGATGATATTTTAACCTACTTCAATTGTGAATTAAAACACAAATGGAATAAATGGTATTTCATGTAGAAAACTGTTTTATTTAACCAGCCCTGCAAACTGATAATTGGCTTAGTTGGTGTTTTAGTCATTGTGCACCAATCCATTGCAGCTGTGTTTAATTCAATGCAGAAAACACTGCCTGGCGATAATATTGCTAAAAACAGCAAAATAGTTCCAATTCTGTAAGTGGTAACTGGGTAGTAACAAGACCACAGATTGAACGATTCCAGCCAAGGTCACTAAATTAAAATTCAGTGGAAGCTTTGATATATCCTTACATCTGACATATGAATAAATATTTACATTCCCGCTGATTCCTGAAATTTGCCAGCAGGGAGGCCTTTACAAAGAAAATAAAATCAAGAAAACTGGATAGTGACGTCATTTAAAAGAATATTTAGAACCAATCAATAGATGAACCACTGTATAATCACCCATCAATGTGACGGACTAGATTATATTTCATTCTAAATTTAAAGGATTTATTCTAACTATGAGGGAATTATATGATCTCAGAATTTAGGATTCACGTGAAGTACACGTTCAGGTGAGTACCTTCTGGAATAAAACCAGCTCCTTCAAAAAGCACACAGACAGACTGGAATCTTACGGTGCGATATCAGTAACAAAGCAGCTGATATGTTTGTATGAGACCCCTTTGTGCTTCATTTCAACAAAGGTGCTAGTCTGTGTATTTTAAACAGGTTAAATACAAAGGTGAAACTGGAATTATTTTTAACCCTTTGAGAAGTCGGTAGTATTTATTGTATCAAAATAATGACCTAACCTTGGTATACAGCTATTAGTACATGTACTGTATTGTTTTCAAAGAACACTGCAGACAAAGAAATTCTCTTTGTTTTTTTGGTCCTGGCTCAAGTTTTCATCAGAATCGTCAAAACAATGACATCCCTATCTTTGTGCAACGGGCAATGTGCATGTTGACATCTACAGAAAGTTAAAATGACATTCTTTTACAATGGCTTGAATGTGCAAGGCCACAGGGAGCTTTCTCCTCTTCATAGCTGCCTGATCGGCAGAGAGTTCCTTTTGAGAGTTTGTGTTAAAACTTACAACCTCCCCATGTTCTCTGATTGAAAAACACAATGAGAGTGCAAAAGGGCAGGAAAGTGACATGTTGCTCCAGACAGGGTGATTTTTTTTTACATGCATCCTGGAGCTCTCTTTGTTTTCAATGTTTGATGGGGGGAGGGGGTTGATGGGAGACAGCATATAATACCCCTCTCAATGGCTAGTTGCTTGAATAGTTTTCAAATGAACAAGATTTCTAACAACAAATATAATTTACTTGACTTATGAAATAAAATGCGACGAGCTACAAAAAGGTGGTTTGTATTTTTGAGAACTTGGTCAGTACTCTGTTCTAACGGGAGGGATCCAGACGAGTATTACACATTGTCTATGGATACGAGTTGATGGCAATGCGGGAAAAATCAAAGGTATCCATCCATTCAATATAGGTTGTCAATAAAGGTACCCGCAGAGTTAATTTTCTGCCACTAGATGTCAGAAGCATACTGAGTAAGTAAGGGTATGAGAAAGCATAAAACAAGAACCCTGACCTTCCACAGGCCATGTGGATCCTACCCTATAGGCTCTACCCCATAATTAATCTCCTAAGAGAAAGTTTTGCATAACAGCTCTCTGACCCTTAAAGACAAATCAAGCAAAACGCCAGAATATTTATCCATGTCCACTACTGAACCCTTAGCCTGCTGGATACCCCCCACCCGAACCTCAACAGCACAGGAACCATCATGTTGTGGAGTATTTGATCATTTGACTTGTTCCTCATAACCTTCAATCCCCTTCCTACATATTTATCCAGCTTCTTTCTAAAGGAGTTAATCAAAATGGCATTAACTTTTCTCCTATGTCATATTGACAAAGTATCTAAGGACAGGACACCACTACTGTAGGAACATTGTTTGTACTTTGAATCATTGAATCCAATAATGGAAAACTGGATATCAGTCTCTAACTAGTTTTAGAATTCTAGATCTAACAGTGGCCCAACCATTGTCCTAAAACTCATTAACAGTCAATATCCTACTGTTATATATCTTACAAAGAAAATAGTAACAACATGCTCTTTAAGTTTGCTGATGCATTCTCACAGGCGGAATCTGTGGAATCCTTGAGGATGAGAATTAAGTCTGCTTTATACCACTGCAGATCGTGTACTTTCAGGTGATTATTTTGCTAACATTTTTTTCACATATTAAAGATTTCTTTTACAAGGAAGCTTTACGACTGATCAGTAGAACTTGATATTTTCTCATGAACATAATACATGTTCAATTCTATGGTGATGTAAAGGCTTTTGGATAATTTTCAGAGGATTCAGAGTTTCTAGGAATCTAGAATGCCCAGTGACAGTTCCAGTTAAGTTAATACTGACTTTACAATGCTAGACATCAATTATGTATTATTGGCAATAAAATTAATACTATATTTTTGATCATACATTTAAAGCAAAGTTGTTTTAAAATGGAAAAGCAAAAGTTTTGAGATGCAAATTATTGGTAGAACCTAGAATCCCCAAGCTCTGAACTGTTTTAATGCAGAATGTGATTTTACTAAATGGTTTCCTAAATACAAAGTCATAATTTAAAACATTAACTACACCAATATTTCATTCGAGCATAAATAAATCATTTTAACATTACTACAAGACCATTGCCAAACGAGATTTTTGAAATCTCATTAACAAATCATATTTGACAGTTTCCTTGATGAATGTAAAAACCTGAACTTGAAGTACATAATCATGTGATTTTGTATATCCTGTTCCTCTTTAATTGTAATACATCAATAATTTTAGGTATAGATTTTTTGATGTATGGATTTCAATACACTCATACACTTTTACAGTATGTGCATTTTATGAACAGAGAACACTATTAGCTATTTATAAATCACAAAGCCCAGAGGAAGGCAAATGTGACCTCAAATAGATTGTGTTCAATCAGGGTGAATGCCGTAGGCATGAGCCCTTATTTACAGCCTATTTAAACAATATATTTCTTTCTGTGCCTGTGTAATACAATTATCATCAATTCCTACTCAATAAGTCATTAAAATGTGCATTGCTTATTTCAGTTGGCTCAGTCCATTTTAGATGGCTCCTTTTGTTTTCAATGTCTATACACACCTGTGGTAACAGTTAGTGAATCAATGAAAAAAATAACAAGTGCTCAGTATGTTCTTAGTTTTATATAATAAGTTTTTTAACGAGAGCACGCATAAAGTAGGAAGGAGTGAGGCAGCTGGCCTGATCACAGTTTAGAAGGAGGTCAGTAATTGGCAACACTCCTCCTCTGTAGTTGGCTATATTAAAATCTAATTGCTGATTTTACATTCATTAGAGATCTCAAAACATTGAGCATTCATTTGTTTTTGCAATTTGAAGACCATCAAACATAATTGAAATGGTGTTTAAAAAGTAACAGTAGAACATTAGCCTCTCATCCAGGAAACACAAGTTCAAATCTTGTCTTGGCAATCATCCTGCCTCAGCTATCCTCTCTTTCACAGTTTGCTGGTTCTTGATCAGGTGCCTGGATGGTCTATCTTGTCGTGATAGAGCACTCAATCTTGGGGAAGTGGGAAGAAGGAAATGAAGACCTACAAATCACGCCTTCTGTCAATTGATTGAACGTAGGAAAGTAGGAAAGAAAGAAGGAAGGAAAAAAGGAAAGAAGGAAGGAGAAAAGACAGCAAGGAAATAAGGAAGGAAAGAAAGAAAGAACTTGCATTATTATAACACGTTTCATGACCTCAGGATGTCCCAAAGCACTTTACAGCCAACAAAGTACTTTTGAAGTGTAGTCACTTTTGTAGGAAATGCGGCAGCCAATTTGCACACAACAAGGTCCCACAGATAGCAATAAAACAAATGATCACAACCATCTGTTTTAGATGTTGGTTGAAGGATAAATGTTGGCCAGGACACCAGGAGAACTCCCCTGCTCTTCTTTGAATACTGCTTTAGGATCATTTATATCTACCTGAGAAGCTAGACAGGACCTCGGTTTAATGTCTCATCCGAAAGACGACACCTCTAACAATGCAGCACTTTCTCAGTACTGCACAGAAGTGTCAGCCTAGATTATGTGCTCAAGTCTCTGGAGTGGGGCTTGAACACATGACCATCTGATTCCGAGGCCAGAGTGCTACCACTGATGGTACCATTCAAGGAGAAGTCTCCTGCCCAGAACATGCCGTTCAACCCCCATCCCTCAGATGAAGGATTACAGCATTGATGTGGGAAATCAGAGATACAACAGGAACTCAAAATACGTATATAAAAAAATAAAATATTAAGTTTTTTTTATTGCTGTCAGTTTCTCTGTCTCCTTCTAAACTATGGTCAGGTCAACTTCCTGTCTCCTTACTATTTTACTTTTGGTCTAATTAAAGAAGGTATATATAACTAATAAAATTCTTATGACTTTAATTCTGCAACAGTTCTATTTTCCATTAATTCAGTAATGGCATCTCACAACAGATTCACTTCTGCACATTGTTTGAAGTCACATCTCATGTCAATTACACCAAGCAACCTAGAATTTGGAACTGGTGAGGAAACCTGCTCATAAATTCCAACATCCAGATTGCTTCGTCTAAACTGCATGAGGTCAGATTTATAATCTGGATTTTATTGCAAAAGTCATACCAAGCATAACTACAATACTCCCATTTTCCACCATGTCCCTTAACCCATTGGTATTAACACAGAATAATGCAGCGGAAGAGCTGTATTTCAAACACACATCGAAGACTTCAATGGATATACTCGGCTAACTTGCAGTCCTTAGCTAGTGTTGTCATTGTAGAGATATTGCTACATTCACTTAATATCTAGAAATTTAACATTTTGAGGTATTAAGAGAAAGTAGGAATGTCTTTGCTTGCATGATCTTCACTGGGGTGAAATGCAGGCTCAGCGAATGTGTCTGTTCAAGTCTTGAATTTACAACGATGTGAATATTTGATGCAGTATAAACGGAAGACCCTAAAATGTTATTTGTTGTGCTGTTTTGAGTATGTCTTTAGACTGTGTAAGTCGGGACCCTAACCAGATAGCAAGCCTTTGGAATCAGTGTTACCATTTGCTGCAGTCCGGCAATCATGTATAAATACTTTCTGGTAATACTTGTGCCACTCACAAGCCATAAATTGTTCCTACTTTTCTTTTCAATAAAGCTCTAATTTGTTTTATAACAGTCCCCAAAATGCATTAATCAGTTTGCTCAATCATACTGCAACAGCAGATGTCTGAGGTTAGCTGCTCATTATATTTAACAACGATGTAATTAGAAATTATGGACGTGCTTGTGCAGATGTACAGAGGTGCCTCAAACACACTGCGAGATCAGAACTGATGCTGAGCTTGTTCAATGAAAAAAAATGCAGGGCTGATTTTAATTCTCCCAATGAAGTACTAATTAACTATAATTACTAAAAAGCAAATGACAGTGTAGGATGTAATGGGCAGTGAAATTGTTATTAGTTTATTTGATTTGTCAAGTACTAATCTTTTATGTGGTTGGATAACGCAACTGCATAAGCGAGTGGACCGAAACTCTGCCTGGAATGGGAGTTGAATTCTAGGCTAGGGCTAGATGATATGGGTCACCTCTCACTGGCATGCGCTGAAGGAACAATGTGGGTGAACATTCTCCTGTCAGTAGTATTACCAAGAAAGTTAGCATGAGTACAAAAGGGGAAAACCTGTTTTTTTCAAACTGACATTGACTTTGTCATAAAATTATCCGCAGAAGGAATATCACCCCAGTGTGAATGAATCCTATTCCTGGTCTCTATAACTCTGCATTGCAAGTGCAGCAAAACACAGGGCCAATTTTCTAAATATTCCTAGTAAATTGAAGCAAATAGTGGGGAGTAGCCTGCAATTTTCTGACTGGAAAGGCTCCAGACTGAGAAGCTGTGTTCGAAAAATGGGCTCACACGTTGTGCCTCATAGGAATTTGTGTAATTTCATTATTTTTATCTTTAATTAAAGTTTAGTTCTATAACTGACCCTTGTCAATGCTGAAAGGTTCTGCGGCTGCCTTTTAGCTGCCCATGTGAAACAGGAAAAGTCCAATGTAAAGCCAAATTTGTTCCACAGGAACCTAATAGATTATTTTTTCAAAGTTGTGTGTCATTTTCTTTGTTATCTTTCTCCCTTTGTTCTTCCCTTAGAGGCAACCAACTGCTCCTTAAGAAGGGATTAATTTGAGGATTTTTTTCCTAAGTTGTATGAGGACATAGTCTGCATACTGGCAGGGTATATAGGCACAGAATCCAAGACACTGCCTTTCAATCATCTGAAGATGAGAAATGCTTGTTAGTTTTTTCAATCAAGATGACAGGATGGTCTGGTCATCTGACTTCAGTGTCAGCTAGGCTCAGTGATGCACTTTCACTTCTGAGTCAGAAGGTTGTGGTTCAAGTTCCACTCCAGCGATTTTGAGCACATAATCTGGCCTAACACTTCAATGCAGTACTGAGGGAGTGTTGCATTGTCAGAGATGCCACCTTTTGGTTGGGTAGTTAAACTGAGGCCCTGTCTGCTCAGGCAGATGTAAAAGATGCTATGCCATTATTTGAAGAAGAGCAGGGGAATACCTTGATGTTCTGGCCAATATTTACCCCTCAACCAACACCACCAACTGATCATTTATCTCACTGCTGTTTGTGGGATCTCATTCTGTGCAAATTGGCTGCCACATAACAACCGTGACTACACTTCAAAAATAACCCATTGGCTGTGAAGCACTTTGGGATGTCCTGAGGGTATGTAAGACACTATAAGCATGCAAGTTTGTTCTTTCTTTATCTTTCTAATTGTTTAAATAAGAACAGTAAAAATTACTAAACACTCGAAGATGAATTTGAATGCCCCTGATAATTCAATTCAATGCTAAGATTTCAGCTTGCACTATTTGAGTCAAGATCCAATTGCTGGAATTACCAGTCTACCACCAGTCTGATGTTTAATTCTCCGAGCACTGAATGTCCTTTTGCAGCTTTCAAAATATGCAGACATTTTCTATCATTTAACATCTGTAAAAATATTATTCTGCAAATTTCCTGTGCTGAATATTGCAAAATGAAGCTGGCGTATTGTGCAGAAACTGTAGGGACATTTCTAAATATTTAACATTTCAATAAACTGCAACTAATGCAAATTATTATATATATTTTACAGAATTCAAAACTATCAGAGTCTTGAAAAGATTACAATCTATTTCTCAATTCAATATCACTTATTCAAATCTACATTACTTAATTAAAATTCGGGATAATTCAATTTCTTTAATGCGGAAAAGGACTTTAAATTATCGAGAGCAGACAGTAATAGAATAACTTATAGGACGCCTTAATCAGTGTACTGTTGAATCAACTAAAAATATAAGGATATTTTTGACTGGTTAAATAGGAGTTAAAGAACTGATCTAAAATTGACAATGGAAAATGGATATGCTCCCTTGTAAAAGTTACACAGGAAACGATCGTGGCAGTCCTGTTCTAAATGAACATAAATACACAGCGCGCAAAACTCAACTTCCTGAGCATAATTTAATAGTTGGATCTGCGTTCAGAATTATGTTATTTCCTGGTGCAGCTACAAAGGATTTTTTTTTAATCTGCTGTCCAGGCAGTGTGGAGGAGGTTTGCCTTCCCTCCCCAAAATATCTCACGGTATACTTGTGGGATGGTATAAGAGCTGGTGTACAGAATCTAATCATTTCCTCCAAGACATTGTCCAGGAGGCACATTTAAAGCTACTCTGTCTCGTAATCAAACATTTTGTCATTTTTAAGTCAATAACTCAACTAGCTTATTTGCTGAAAATTAATATAAATGAAATCTATGAAATCTTCATATAAACATAGTCCAGGCAATGTCATGGAATTTGTAAATTATTACCAAGTCTTAACTTTGTTCATTACCCAATTAGTGATGATGTAGCAGTCCTGTTTTTTTGGAAACCAGTTATATATTACTTTGTGTCTGTCTATAACATGGTCGTTAAACTCACAGGAATATTCCAGGTTAAGGTACTGTAATAGTCTTAACTAACAGTTTTCTTTAAAAAAAAACCTGATCAGAGCTGCCATTTTCACACCAGTCCTAGGGGTGCAGTGGTGTGACATTTCAGCATCAAACCTAATGGTTTAGGCACTCTCCCAACCGTTCAGTCTCCTGCACATTATACTCACTGGAGCATCCCTCAGTGAATGAAAGATGCCCAGGCACTGATAGCTTGGAAAAATTCGTTTTTTTCCTCTTTGTTTTAGAAACTTTTCAGAGCAACTGCCATAGAATACCCAAGACAGAGATTCCCTCCATGACTTTTCATACCAAGAAAAATGGCCCCACCCGAAGGCTCAATCATTAAATGCTCCTGTGCTCTCAGCCGGTGCTTAATGGGGAATTGATGCGACAGTTCAAATTAGGAGGACAATAACAGCTTAATAACTTTTACAAAAATCAATTAAAAAATGTTTTTTTTCTCCACTTTATGCTGTCCCTGCCATACTCACCAACCCTGGCTAACAGGAAGGGTTTGTATCCGGCCGACACAAATGCCATTTTGTGACTCACCATTAAACAATGCACATAGGTACAGGGTGGGTGTTGCTACAATTTTCCTTCCCTCCTCATGAAGAAACACCATATGGGACCTGACTGCCACTCTAAATGCTCCAGTGAAATGTGGTGACTATGTTGGTGACTATATCCTTGGGAAACTGGGTTACTTCTCACTCAGGCATTGAAGACCTGATTAGAAGCAGCTTCACATCCACAGTTCTGCTACAGAGAATTGTCCATCTCAGCCTTGTCACTGTAGGAAGGGACACTGAACAGAAGCTAATGACTTCCGAGTAGAAAGGGAAAGAAAATGAGAGAGCAGCCATCCCATGGCAGCTCGTGGTGTTTTACTGTTTGTTTTCAGATTTGGCCCCCCAAAAGAAAGTTTTAGACTTACATGAAAGACCTCTTTCTGTCTTCAGACCAGCTGCAGACCCAATTCTGCCTCGTGGGAAAGTTGTGGCAACTTCCCCACTCAGGCCCTGGTTAAATCTACATTACCGTCCCATTGACACAATAGGGCCCCAATTTGAATAAATGCAGACAGGAGCGTCATCGCCCTGCAGGTTAATATCGTAAATGGTTGGGATCTGAGCGGGTAAGTAATCTGCTCATTTTTAACTGCTCACCCACCCAGTTGGGTTAAAATTGACCCCTTGGGCTTTACAGCCTAGAAACAAGGTGTCAGGGAGGTGATATTATAGAGGTAGATAAGATAATGAATGGTATGTTAAAGATTAATCCAGAATATGTCTTTAAATAAAGTCATGGGAGTAGGATAAGCAACACAGGTGCAAACTGGTAAAAGGTAACAGGACTGATATCAGGAGGTTCCTCTTCACACAGAAAGTGTTCAACACTTGGAATGGGCTTCCATCCAGTCCAGCAGAGGCAAACACTCTCAATCATTTAAGAAACAACTAGATGCATTGTAGGGTTGTCCTGGATGGACAAATTAAGATGGGCTGAATGGTCTCCTTCATCCATAAGTATCTTGCGATCAAAAAACCATAACAGGCAACTGTTTACATAGGAACAATGGTATTATTATAAAATAAAACCTAGCCCTGTGTGGTCTTCACCCATTGTCCACACACGTGCACTGGATAGAATTCAGGAGTGGGAGCCCATGGGTGCTCTGCCCAATTACAGCACCCTTATTATTGCCTCATCTAAGAACAGACAGCTCAGCTTAGATCGGGGATCAAACCCGAGACCTTCTGTTTAGTATGCTTCAGCTTACCAAATAAACCCAATGAGACATTAAGTGAGTTTGTATGTTTTCTGTGTGCGTGTGTGTGGCGGGTTTAAGCAAATGGTTGGTAGTAGCTCTAAAATATCACAAATAACTATATATATTTAAGTTAGAAATAAAGACAAAAACATGCTACAAATGCACAGCAAATTGATTGGCATCTGAATAAGTTCATATTTTAGGTTTGACACTTTCTCAGATAAGGTTGAATGAAGATTTCACACCCCAAACCTCAACTTATTTTCTGTGGCAGATGCTGAGCTACATGTTTTCAGCATTTCTGGGAGAGGGTGTTTCCAGTTTAAGTTAATCTACAGTCATTCGTGACTATTCCAGCCCGATTTGTAATTCAACCTTCATTATTGCTCCAACTCTGTACTTTGGTATTTTATTTTTTTTTTGCATTTTTACACCAAGTCGCAGACCTGAAACAGTGCCCCAGCTCTGTGATTCAGGGTCGCCACATGCTTTATTTTACATGCAGGAAGTTCTGGGAAATTCTTTCTCCATTTTCTAAGATGGCAGTGGGCACTATGGTGTGAATTTCAGGTGGGAGTATTGTTGGCAGTGGATGCAAAAAATATCTTCTCATGAGCACGGAATGAACCTCAGGCTCTGCATACTTGAAATTGCTGTTCCCATATTACCAACCGCTGCGATGTTTAACATTTTGCCCAAAACTATTTCAAAATTTGTAACTATTTGGAAAGAACATTGATGAAGAGCACATGTGAAACGTTAGACACCAGTCGAGCTCTTAAGGTAGTGGGGGAGCTGAACTAACCTGAGCTTCTTGCTGATAGCCCGAGCTTGGAAGTTTATAAAGGAGGTTGTTCTGATCTTCTAGAGAGTGCGGATGATGGTTCCGTTGTTCCTCCATTGTAGCATGCCACCATGAGGTTTTTTATTAATCCTGTGGAGATACCAGGTAGTTAAGTCTTTGCCAAACAGCGACTGCAACCCAAGTATTAATTTTCCAACCTGTGTTCTTCCCAACTCCACTCAATGCTAATTCAAAAGGCTGACCCTGCATTACACTTTAGATCAATGGATTCATTCATTTTAGACTTCTTCTACGTGACACTCACTAGATATCCATTTCAGAAGACATATTTTATATCAGCTATTTCACAATTACTTTCCATGCCAACAGAGTCACTGGGACAACAGTTCTCAGGCTAAGACAGAATTTCATTCATTATTAATTATTCATATATCACATTACCTGTGGTAATACTGCCCTTGAAACTATTCTTTCTTCAAAAGTGAGACAAGATAAAATTCCAAACAATCTGAATGCACTGCAGTTTCTTTTAAGAGGGGGAAGCTGTGAGGAATTAAAGCAGATTTACAATGAGAATCTGCATCTCTCAGTCACTCACTACAAGAATGTCATGATTCTATATGAAACAAAGTCATTTCTCAACTTCAGAATGAGCTCCACTTCCTGCTTTCGCAATGCTCCAAACGTTTCTACAAATCATTAGTGCAATGCTGTAAATGATCTATTAAATGATTACTCAGAAACTATTGCAAAACCTCCCTCCCACATGCATATAAGTGAGTCATTAGACCAGATTTTACAGGCTAATCGACCAGAATCTGTTCCTTTCTTTTTAACCCTTTTAACATATGGTGTGCTGCTATTCTCTACTCACATTCCAGAAGGGCTTCCCTCACTGAAAGAACTTATTATGAGACAGTCAGTAACTGTAAGCTCACCACAGCCTTTCCGTTTGAAGTGACCTATGGCAAAGTACACCATGTCATACTGGGCAGTGAGTCAGCTACAGGAACTGAAAGAAGTTCTGAACCATGAATTCTTTTTCTAGTATCTTAGTAAAACCCTCCTGACTTGATCCATTCATAGTGATATTTACTCATGCCGATAATCTTTGTACCCACTGGCACAGCAAGACATACTTATTTACTTTTTTTCCCCTTAACAAAGTACTTTGGTGAGTCTGTTGTTTGCCTTCGCTGGAAACACAGTTTGAAAGGATTACTGTGCCCTTGTGTTAAGCTTTATTTGTTTATTTTTGCTTCTGAGGGGAGGTACCTGTGAGTATAAAGCAAGCGACTGTTATTAGATCTGAATGTTTGTGAAGTGAAGTTGGATCACTGGCCACTTTGTGTCCCATCAATGTCCCATTGGCTGTTGACACCGTATTTGTTTGCCAAGGTCTTTAACCCTTTGAGTACTGCAGGGTTCTGTCAGTTTTCTTTAATTGCAGGGAAAATGATTGTTATAACATTTCCAATAACAACTTCATCCAGTAGAATACAAGAAATGTGCAAAACCAAAGAGCATTTTATAATGTTGCCCATGGCATTTCCCTCAGTCAGTTGGTGAATTTGAAGTTCTTTTATATACAAGGTATTGAAGGAGTTGGTAAAGGGACTTCAGAAACAAACTCCACAGTGCCACCGACTGGCCTGAGCCTACAACTATATTGTTATAGGCAACTGTTTACATATAGGATTTCCATTCTAAGTGTTTGCATAAGCAGTTTCAATGTTAAAAATTGATATAAAAGTGTGACCAAAAATCTTGACAACAGGAAGCTGGACAAAAAGTGTGTGTATACACAAGGATTTTAATAACCTATAGATGGAGTACTTAGCAAAATATAAAAACTGTAATCATGTTACTCCTTATTTTAAATTACATTGAGGAAATGGTACTGAGTTCTACAATGATACTCTGCGCATTTTAAATACAGTCTGCACAGCTGCAATATAGCACGGCTGCCAGTGGTAACTTATTGTCACCTCATGACAGTCTATGGGTAATGTGGCCTTTGACTGGCTGGTGCAGGTTTGAAATTCAAAAGCTTTGCCATTATTTTAAACCACCCTCAGCGGTCCTTCTTCTCAAGGTGTGACGCACCCTACCCTGGCTCAACCTGCCCCTGTTAGCTTTGGACTTGGCAAAGATTAAAAAAACCGTAGCCTGGAAATTACTGTTGGAGATTATTAAACTAGAAAGAGTGCAGAAAAGATTTACTAGGATGCTGCCGGGACTTGATGGTTTGACTTATAGGGAGAGGTTAGATAGACTGGGACTTTTTTCCCTGGAGAGTAGGAGGTTGAGGGGTGATCTTATACAAGTCTATAAAATAATGAGGGGCATAGATAAGGTAGATAGTCAAAATCTTTTCCCAAAGGTAGGGGAGTCTATAACGAGGGGACATAGATTTAAGGTGAGAGGGGAGAGATACAAAAGGGTCCAGAGGGGCAATTTTTTCACTCAAAGGGTGGTGAGTGTCTGGAACGAGCTGCCAGAGGCAGTAGTAGAGGCGGGTACAATTTTGTCTTTTAAAAAGCATTTGGACAGTTACATGGGTAAGATGGGTATAGAGGGATATGGGCCAAGTGCAGGCAATTGGGACTAGCTTAGTGGTATAAACTGGGCGACATGGACATGTTGGGCCGAAGGGCCTGTTTCCATGTTGTAAACTTGTATGATTCTATGATTCTATGAGATATCAGCGGATGGCTGCTTATCACGGATGTATGGTGTTCCTCTGGCCGCTACTTTAGTGGAGGTATTAACCTATTTAAAATAGACAAGCTAAGAACCGCTTAAGATAACAGATAGAGGAATGTCATACAAACCCATTAAGTACTTGTCCATTAATATCGACACTCTGTACTCTCACTAGGAATGGAATTGCAGTGAAGGCAACATCAGACAGGACTTCAGTGAAAAGTCCTTGGATTTTCTGAAATAATTTCATCAATCTCTTTTTTTTAAACCAAAATTCTATTGTTCTCTTATCGCCTACGTTTAAGTGAAGAAATTGAGTCAGCACGTGGTTCGACATGATTCCATTGCCACCGAGTATTGCTACATCACCTATTATGGTCATGCAGTTGCCTTCTAGCACTGTGGGTAATTATCAGGATGATGCTATTTCTGGCGGACTTGGGTTGTGCTGTACCAGGCCATGCTGAGATGTTCCCATATGGCTGGCAGGGTAACACTGAGCTTGTAAAAGTTACTTAATTTTTTTTTAGTAATTCACTGAAGGTTTCATTTCTAAATTGGCCTAAGTGCACAGTTGAAAGCTACTGATTCAATATTCTCCATCTGTACATTCTCGATGCCTGAGGCTGTGCTCTGGGGCAGCAGAGGACTCCTGCGGGTTTACCAGCTCCACTACCCTTCATGTATCACTGTATCAACAAGATGCACTTCGGGAGAGCTGGAGACAGTTAAGTGCAGTTTTAGCCAAGGCTCGGCACTAAATTTCCTCCAGCGCTTTTATATATTTTTTTTCTATTTAATTCGGCCATATAATAATAATCAAAATCGGAAATGAAACGTCTTTTCTTGTAATTTATTCCTGTAAATCCCATTTCTGTTGCGCAGTGAACAGTTGCTGCTTTTCCACCCCTCCCCCACTGCCTCGCTGAGAATTAATGTCTCGCACACACAGATTGCGATGCCAAGCACAGATATTAATTCAAAGGTAGCAGAGTAGCAAAAATCAGCAAAACCTGTTGAATAATGCATGTATTAACCTTTCGTATGTAATGAATGAAACATTGAATTTAACGTTTCTCACAAAGAGTTTTTAAAAATCTTTTTCTCCCCTTTCTCATCTCTAGGCCTACCCAGGCCACATGCGATACCCCAGCCTCCTCTCTGGCCCTCTGCAACTGCACCTGCGTAACCAATTGCTAGGATGTGCATTGGAGCACTTGGGAGTGGAGAATTTACTTTCATTACCCCTTCCTTCCCTGTAAGGAAGTGCCTGGCCTCAGCTCAGTGCCATTTCACAACAGCACAGCTCAGATCAGGGTTTCACGACATGGGGGATCGTAGACATGGCGATTCCATGGCACAGTTCTTTGGAGCTCCAACTCACAGCATCAGAAAAAATGATTATTTCAATGGATAAGATATAGGTGGATCATTTGTGTCATTTATCCTGCCTGAGTTAAAATCAGACTTTATTTTGTGACTGGCTCTGTGATGGGAAGTTCATTGAAGTGTCTGGGAGGGAAGAAATTGGATAGCGCAGGCCTGCTGGCATGAACTGGGTGGGGGGATGGAGGGGGGGCGCGTGGGAGAAACGATCCTTGCACCGGATCGGGTAGGCCCGAGGCCCAATCGAAAATTAGACCGGCGAGCTGCGGACACCTGCTGCCTGCAGCGGCCCTCATATAGGTCCCGGAAGTGGGGGCGGGGGTGGGGAGTGAGGCAATCAGGGGCGGCAATGGTTTTCGGGTCTGCTGTGGAAAAGGAAGAAGAACGCCTGCTCCTGACAGGTAAGTCGTTTTTTTTTAAACTTAGCTTTTTTGGTGACAGCCTCCAGTGGTTCCTTTAAGAACTGCTGGTTAGGCCACATGTAGACTTGGTTATCCCGAATGCAGCAGATCTGGTGAGAGGGTGTCCTAAAACAGGCTTATGGCCCACTATTTGCATGTGCCCCGGAGGCCTATATCGGAGCCTTTACCAATATGGTAGGCAGTGCATTTCCGGTGTGCAATGTGCACGCGCACTCCACCGCCATATTGGACACTTGGGCGCCGGTTTGACCTCGGTAAAATGGGAACGCGCCAACAAATCTCCAGGCCATAATACTTCTTTTCGATTTTAAAGATCACAACAAATAAAGAAAATGATTTCTTTTTGGGGGCAAAGTTTCTCACAGGTGTAAACAGAGCGAAACAAAATAAGGTTGGTCATTGGAATCTGTGTTTTCTTCCTGTTGTGACATAGACCTGGGTAACTCTTACAGTCTCCATCAGCCATGAAATAAAAGCAGGATAATTTTGGCTATCATCCAACATTTGCAGATAAATATTTAATTACATTGACAGACAGGTAAAAACACATTTCTTCAGTTTTAAGGAGTTAACTGTGAAACAGTTGCAGGACACTGGGCTCAAGTTCTATTTCGATACACTGCTTTGCCACCCATATCCACACATTCAAAGCATCATTTCACCTGCTTCATTCAACAACACAAAGAATAGTTTTGTGTCATTGAAGAAATATTTGGAGGCTCACTCATGGATTGGCTTGTGGAGAGGGAGTGCTGCACGTAGGCTCGTACATCAATCATTTTTAACTTATTGCAGCACTACCTACAGGTGTTATCAATGTGATAAGGTTTAGGTTAATGTCATACAATTAGAAAAGAATTGCCAAATCACAACATTGCTTCATATCAGAAATTACTTTAATTAACTCTCCTGTCAGAAACCCACATTTAAATCTGAATAAAAAGCCTCCTTGGACAGCACAGTCCTACACATGAGCGCACATTGCCCATACTACTGTAGTCCAGTCAGCTAAGCCTCACATCCGTTTCCTATCCTGTGAACAAAAGTCATTAGCAATTGAAATAATTCAGTAAAACATTCAACAAAATGGTCACAAGAAAAACAACAAAGGAAAACATGTACACAACTAACTCAAGGTTTGTAATGTCGTAAAAGCTTTTGCATAAAATCCAGGTCACTATGTGGCTGAACCCTAATTCTGATTGTCATCTTTGTCTAGCCTGCTTTTTTTCTTCATTTTTGAGAAACACTATTTCAAAGACAAACATATTGTCTTCTTCTGCATTTGATCCATCACCTAATAAGTGTGTGCCACTGAAGTAAGGCTCAACAGCTTGAGGCAACAACATGAATATAAAGTATAAATATTAATAAAAGCAACTTTGAACAGTATGCCCAAGGGTGGCTGGCAGTACATGACTGCAAAAAGTTACAATTAAAATTCACCCATCTCCAGTTACTGGCACCATGCCCATGCTTCTTAAAGCAGTAAATATTTATTCATACAGTCAAGAGCAGTCTGCTCTATCACAGATTATTTTACAACCAGACACAAACCTGAAGCAATTAACACAGCTCATGTCACCCAGCATAACAGTTTCAGTGGCACTTTTAAGGATAATTTAGACATCCAGTAATGTGCCAAGATTTTGACTGAAAACACTACATGTCACCCAACCAATTTGCAAAAACCATTGTAAATTACAAACCATTTAAATGTAATTATACAAAGAGTGCAAAAGGTCCTTAACTCACAAAGACCACAGGTGTCATGTTGTTCACACAAGTGAAAGACTATCAAGAAGGCACCATCAATATTGCAATGTTCTCTTCGTTCCATAATTAATAAAAAATGAATTCTGGAATTGATGCTATGAGTGGCCTCTTGTTTATCATTATTATGACTTCACTCCCAAACCACCCACCCCCCACCCCCCACCCCCCATTGTTTTTGCGATGCTTCCCTTCCTTTAGCCACAGTTATACAAACAATCATGGTCCATTAGCCTTATTCTGCTTTGACTTACATCAGGTTTGAGCCATTACAGAGACATGGTTACAAAATGACCAAGGTTGGGAACTAAATATTCCAGGGTACATGACATTTAGAAAAGACAGGCAGAATGGAAAAGGAGGGGGTGTAGCCCTAATAATAAAGGATGACATAGGCATAGTGGTGAGAAAGGATCTTGGCTAGGAAGATCAGGAAGTAGAATCAGTATGGGTGGAAATTAGAAATAACAAGGGGCAGAAAACACTGGTGGGAGTAGTTTATCGGCCCCCTAATAGTAGCAATACCATTGGACAGAGTGTTAATCATGAAATAATGGGAGCTTGTAACAAAGATAATGCAATCATCCTGGGGAACTTTAATCTGCATATAGACTGGGCAAATCAAATTGGCAAAGGTAGTTTGGAAGACGAGTTCATGGAATGTATTCGAGACGGTTTCCTAGAGCAATATGTCATGGAACCAACCAGGGAACAGGCTATTTTAGATCTTGTATTATGTAATGAGATAGGGTTAATTAGTAATATCACAGTAAAAGAACCTCTGGGGAAGAGTGATCATAAAATGATAGACTTTCACATTGAGTTTGAAAGTAACGTACTTGAGTCTTAAACTTAAATAAAGCCAATTACATAGGTATGAGGGGTGAGTCATCAAAGGTAGATTGGGAAATTAAATTGAATGGTTTGATAGTTGAAAAGCAATGGCAAACATTTAAAGAAATATTTCAATATTCTCAACAAGTGTACATTCCATTGAGAAATAAAAATTCCACAGGAAAAGTGATCCACCCATGGCCAACTAAAGAAGTTAAGGAGAGTATTAGATTGAAAGAGGAGGCCCATAATGTTGCCAAGAGTAATAAGCCTGGGGATTGGGAGAGTTTTAGAAACCAACAAAGGATGACCAAAAAATTGATAAAAAGGGAGAAAATTGAATATGAAAGTAAACTAACAAGAAATATAAAAACAGATTGCAAGGGCTTCTACAAATATGTAAAAAGGAAGAGAGTAGCAAAAGTAAACATTGGTCCCTTAGAGGCTGAGACAGGAGAAATTATAATGAATCAGGAAATGGCAGATGCGTTAAACAAATATTTTGTATCTGTCTTCACAGTAGCAGACACAAAAAGCATACCAAAAATAATGGGGAACCAAGGAGCAAATGAGAATGAGGAACTTAAAACAATTAGTATCACTAGAGAAAAAGTACTGGACAAACTAATGGGACGAAAAGCCGACAAATCCCCTGGACCTGATGGTCTACATCCTAAGGTTCCAAAAGAGGTGGTTGCGGAGATAGTGGATGCATTGGTTATGTTCTTCCAAAATTCTCTAGATTCTGGAACAGTCCCAGTGGACTGGAAGGTAGCAAATGTTACCCCGCTATTCAAGGAGGGAGGGAGGGAGAAAACAAGGAACTATAGGCCAGTTAGCCTGACACCGGTCTTCGGGAAAGTGCTGGAATCCATTATTAAGGAAGTGGTAACAGGGCAGAAAATCATAATATGATTAGGCAGAATCAACATGGTTTTATGAAAGGGAAACATGTTTGACAAATTTATTAGAGTTTTTTGAGGATGTAACTAACAGGGTAGATAAAGGAGAACCAGTGGATGTAGTATATTTGGATTTTCAAAAGGCATTCGATAAGGTGCCACATAAAAGGTTGTACAAGATAAGGGCTCATGGGGTTGGAGGTAACATATTAGCATGGATAGAGGATTGGTTAACGGACAGAAAACAGAGCGTAGGGATAAATGGGTCATTTTCAGGTTGGCAGGCTGTAACTAGTGGGGTGCTGCAAGGATCAGTGCTTGGGCCTCAGCTATCTATAATCTATATTAATGACTTAGATGAAGGGACCAAGTGTAATGTATCCAAGTTTGCTGATGATATAAAGCTAGGTAGGAAAGTAAGCTGTGAGGTGGACACAATAGGGTCAATTTTAGGATGGTCGAATGGGTGCGTTCGTGGTGGGGATTCCTAAAATTGGGGGATCCTGGAGCGGGTCCAGAGCCCACTCCAACCCGCCCACTTCCAGGTTCCCCAATGACGCGAATCGGTGCATGCGCAGCCCCCGCATGCGGGGCTCCCACCGGCAATTAAAGCCGGTGGGATGACAATTTATATAGTTAGGGAGGTACTTGAGGTCGTTGACAGACCTCATTGGGAAGAGATTTTAGCAGGGATGTGATTTTGGACTCTCCTCAGCATGTTTCCCATGCTGTAGGAAATATTCCCTGTTGTTGCAGACGTGTTTCAGTCAGCAGCCATTGGGAGATGCAGAGGATTCCTTGACAGTTGGGGGGAATACCTCATTCATTGCAGCAGGGCACTCTATCACCTCAGACAAAGTTTTGTCTGCCACACCCGTTGTCTCCACACTCAAAATTATTACATCATACCCTAAACTCTACTGTCCAAACACATTTACCTACTTTGCGGACCCCCTCACACTCCCACCATCGGGATTGGGAAGGGGGGGAGGGTTCCATAGCTGCATTCATCACTCCATTGGAGGACGAGCAACATCACCAGCCTCGCCAGGCACGCCTCCACCTCCACCACGTGGAGCTACACAACACAGTGCTGCGCAACAGGTACCTGCACAAAGTAGTCGTGCAACTACACATACACCCACTGTAGGGTGACCCAATGGGTGGCATCAAGGGTGTTCATGGAGAACCTCATGAAAGGGCCTTATTGCACAAGCCAGTCAAGAATGGCCTAGATGTGGCAGTAGTGCTGACAATATAATATGTAATGTGAGTTGATCAGAAATCAAATATAAGTAAAAGTCATGACAAACCCTCAAACACCCTTGCGCATCCCCTTCATGCTCACGACACGTTTGCCTCACGCTTCCTACTGCACATACGTGATGCATGCCCTGTGGCTGCAGCACAGGTAGTGGCAGGTTGGGTGAGGCTGACCGTGAAAAAGATGCATGAAAGGGTGAGTATGAGACAGAGCCATGAGATTGTATGAGGATTGGGTTGAGCGGTAGTGGTGGGATGAGTACTGGGGAGGTGAGGAAGTGCAGGTAAGATGAGGATGAGGGGTCAGTGGGTGTGAGGAGTGATGTGATAGAGTAGTGTTGGCAGTGCAGAAGGAGATGTGGGGTGGGGGCGGTGATGTGGCAGACGGAGTTGTAGGGGAATGAGTAAGAGTACTGTATGCAGGTGCGTGAAATGTTGGTTGTGCTGGTGACCTCCTCTGCCACCTCGAGCCAGGCCTTCATAGTGGCAGAGGCAGGCCACTTCCTCCCATCCACCGAGTGGAAGATCTCCCTCCTCCTCCTCCTCCTCCTCCTCACCCCATCCAGTAAGACCTGGAGTGAGGCATCATTAAACCTGGGAGCAGCCTTCCCCCTCTGCTGCTCCATACTATAATTTTGCCTATTTTCTGCAGCGTCAGTGGAGGACTGCCCCTTTAAATAGGGCTCCTCCAGCTGACAGCCTATGATGCGGGTGCGCAGTCCGCCCGCTGCGCAGCTTTCCAGCGCGAAACCCGGAAGCCAAGGTAAGTGGCTTCAATTTACTTACGATCGCGCGCCCAGTCGACCCCCCCTACTGCCAACCCGCCTCCCTCCTAATATCAGGCGCAAAGAGTCTGTAAAGGGATATAGACAGGTTAAGTGAGTGGGCAAGAAGGTGGCAGATGGAGTATAATGAGAGGAAATGTGAGGTTATTCACTTTGGTAGGAAGAATAGAGAAACAGAATATTTTTTAAATGGTGAGAAACTATTAAATGTTGGTGTTCAGAAAGACTTGGGTGTCCTCGTACAAGAAACACAAAAAGTTAGTATGCAGGTACAGCAAGCAATTAGGAAGGCAAATGGCATGTTGGCCTTTAATGCAAGGGGGTTGGAGTACAAGAGTAAGGAAGTCTTACTACAATTGTACAGGGCTTTAGTGAGACCTCACCTGAAGTACTGCGTACAGATTTGGTCTCTTTATCAAAGGAAAGGATATACTTGCCTTGGAGGCGGTGCAACGAAGGTTCCCTGGATTAATTTCTGGGATGAGAGGGTTGTCCTATGAAGGGAGGTTGAGTAGAATAGGCCTATACTCTCTGGAGTTTAGAAAAATGAGAGGTGATCTCATTGAAACATATACAATTATGAGGGGGCTTGACAGGGTAGATGCTGAGAGATTGTTTCCCCTGGCTAGAGAGTCTAGAACTAGGGGGCATAGTCGCAGGATAAGGGGGCAGCCATTCAAGGCTGAGATGAGGAGGAATTTCTTCATTAAGAGGGCTGTGAATCTTTGGAATTCTCTACCCCAGAGGGCTGTGGATGCTGAGTCATTGAATATATTCAAGGCTGAGATGGATAGATTTTTGGACTCTAGGGGAATCAAGGGATATGGGGATCGGGCGGGAAAGTGGAGTTGAGGTCGAAGATCAGCCATGATCTGATTGAATGGCGGAGCAGGCTCGAGGGGCCTTAAGGCTTACTCCTGCTCCTACTTCTTATGTTCTTATGTTCTGTTCAAAGGCATAACTAACTAACAGTATGATAAACCACAATGGAAATGTATGGTGCATTTTCAGATGTATTAGATCACTGCCCTTTTACCCGGGTAAACTGCATTCAAATCCAAACCAGAGGGGACAATGTTCCCCACAGTCTCTGCCTCTAATGGAGACGGGGTGAAGAATTGCTTGTTACTATGTGAAGTAACATCGCAAATGCATTCAAAAATCATGCTTATGATACCCCTGGGCAGTCTCTATCTGAGCTCCCAGTTGGCATGAGGTCATGCCACAAAACTGCCTTCAAATTTAGCAGCACGTACTATTCATTTGTCAATTGTATTCAAAAAATGGAAGAGTCCACGAAATTAAATCCCCCTGGAGTGCAGAGTATAGTATTCTGCTAAAGGGTGAGATGAAATTGTTGGGATAATATGGTGGGAGCAGTGTTTGTATCTGACCTAAGGGTATTATTTGGTATTGCTTGATGTGGAACGGAAAATTGTTCTATCTTCCAGCATGGTCATCCCTCACCTTACTAAACACATCACACACATCAGGTCATATTATCCTTATTTTCAGCATAGTCATTTAAGACAGTACACAAAAGAATATCTATGGAGGCTAGGCAGTGGAACACTTGTTTTATTCCATGAATGGAAAAGTCCATAGGGGAAAAAATTTTCACGAGGGAAATAAAAATGGAATTGCACAGCAACCTGCTGATCACGTATTCTATTTATATCATGAAGTAAACAAAATAATTAAAACATGCTCCTTTCATTTTAGTACGGAGACATTTTAATGTTCATCACAGTCACAGGGTTTAGCTCCCATCAGAGGTGTTTGGTGACATTTTTGAAAATCCCCTAAATGGACCAGAGGCTGTTCGCTGGTCATAGAGTTGTTTAATTTTTTTTGCTCAGCTCCCCCAAGGGTCAGTGAGTAAATGCATTTACTGGTATGGTACCGAATCATACAGACTGAGAAGGTCCAAGTTTGATCTCTAGGCAGTGCTGCTATTAGCCAGGACAACAAGTTGGCGGAGCACTACAATTGGCCTTTGTGTCCTGGGCAAGTGGGGGGGTGGGGGGCAGTAATCAGCCTATGCTCTTGATCAGTATCTAATGACTATTTCTGGAAAGTACATGCTTGAAACCACAAGTTAAGAGCACAGAAAAAGACCATTCAGTCCATCATGTCTGTGCTGGCTCTTCGCTGGAGCAAATCGAAACTAATTCCACTGCCCTCTTCTCTCCCCATCACCTTGTGGTGACCTCTGCTTCATACATTTATCTAATTTTCCCTTAAAATTAAGGGAAAATGCATTTCCTACATTATAACAGTGACTACACTTCAAAAGTACCTAATTGGCTGTAAAGCGCCTTGGTCATAAGGTCATGAAAGGCGTTGTATGAATGTAAGTTCTTTCTTCAAAAGATGCAATGGTCATTGCTTCAACCACTCCCCGAGGCCTATTTTGACTTTTGGGTGGACGACCAACGAAGTGACCCCCGTGATTTTGAGGCTCCGGCCTCGTTTACGTTTGGCAGGCAAGCTTCAGGGGGCCAAACAGGCCTCCCGAAGCAGCTCGCCAGATTCAGCGGACGAAAACAGGCCCGAGCTGCCGCCAGCAAGGCACTGCGCAGGCTCCGATCAGTCACTACCTGAAATGGCAATCAAGGCCCTATTTCCATAATAGGACCCTGATTTCCTATTTAAAAGGTGCCTATCGCCTGAAACAAGCAGGTGCTTCGGACACCCAGAGATAGGCCCCTTTTAAAATGGCGCCGGCCGCATCGCCTGCGCTAATGGGGCAGTAAGGCCACCGACCCGATCTTGAGACCGTTATCGCCCCATTAACACCAGGTGAAGGGAGTGAAAATCGACCCCAGTGCCAAAACGCCCCATGCTACAACACTATGAGTAAAGGTTAGGGATAATGGGGATTAGTTGTGATGCCTCACTCAGTAAAATCTCATCACATTTACTGACCAGGTTCATACACAATGACTGGTCAGTTGACTGAGGTACCAGGGAGTAACTAACCAGTGGAATCATAACCTGGCAAACAGAAGTGGAGAGGAAATAACTAAAAAAATAAGAAAACCTCTGTAACTGAACAGTTATTGAAAAAAATGTAAATTATTCATTTTTCAATATGGCGGCCAAAATGCTGCCTAAGTTTTGTAGGGGGGGGGGTGTCATAATTTCAATAATGACTGGTACATTTCTAATAACGAATTTTACAAAAGCAGAATGACAAAAGTGCTGAGAATTATATGTTTCATACATATTAATCTGCAAATAAAGGTAAAAATTGTAATTATAAAATAGTGCTGATTTCCTGCCACAGGTGTTAACTGCAGTAACTGTTTGGAGTTAATTATTGGTTATCGTAACAAAGGCAAACACTCACGGTGCTATTAGTGTTAGTTTTAACAGTTATTAGGCTAAGAACAGGAGCTTCAGCCCCTTCCAAATCCACGGCTGACATGGAATATGGCCTCAAGAGTTGAGATTGTAAGAGGAGTCTTACTTGCTCCACCTCCTCAAATCCTGAATTTCTACTGTAGCTCAAAGCTCTCATTCATAATCAAAGGAAGGAGGAAGCCTCCGAAAGCTTGTGAATTTAAAATAAAATTGCTGGACTATAACTTGGTGTTGTAAAATTGTTTACAATTGTCAACCCCAGTCCATCACCGGCATCTCCACATCATCATCAAAGAAGAGATAAGGGTGCAATTGTCATTATTATGACTCAGGAATTACTCAACCATGTCAGACAACAAAGTACAAGGCCAGGCCTGAGGTGTTGGCTTATAGTTTGTATAATGCATTTAAAGCCCAGCCTCTCTACCCCCACAGATGTGGCAAAGGATATAATACAGGACAGGTTTTTGTATATATTGAATTTGAATGCATGCCATTGTCATACATCTTTGGAAATAAAGACAATTGTTTTGTTGTTTTATTTTTTAATCTGATTTCTTTTTAAGTGAGTTGCATTAATCATCTATTTGAACATTTTTAATTTAATGATTTAATTTAATGGACATTTAGAAGAATAGGAACATAGGATCATAGGAACAGGAGTAGGCCATTCAGCCCCTCGTGCCTGCTCCACCATTTGATAAGATCATGGCTGATCTGTGATCTAACTCCATATACCCACCTTTGGCCCATATCCCTTAATATCTTTGATTGCCAAAAAGCTATCTCTCTCAGATTTAAATTTAGCAATTGAGCTGGTATCAATTGCCGTTTGCGGAAGAGAGTTCCAAACTTCTACCACCCTTTGTGTGTAGAAATGTTTTCTAATCTCACTCCTGAAAGGTTTGGCTAAGAATGAATGAGGAAAACCGGTATGGATATTTTATTGTTAAAATTCAGTTTATCTAGATGAGTAAAACATATCAGCCTAGATATTCCATGTTTTACCTCTTGATTTTCCGGCACAGTGGGATATCGGGATGAATCCCGCCACTCCGGATATGCGCTGGGTTTGCATCCTGGCGCATTTTCCTGTGGGGAATTCTTGTGGGAGTGGAGACATTCCCCTGTAACAGGGGAACGCTTCATTTCTATATTCATGAAGGGGCATGTTGAGTCTGCATGCCAATTTCCACAGTTCTGGTGTGTAGGATGCCTGATGTAAAGTATGCCCAATTAAAATGGGTGAACTGGATGGCTAGGCAGTGACGAAAAGGCATTGAAGCATTTAGAGGGCTAGAGCAGGTACTTTTGTTACACTTTTAAAAAGCTTATTTGTGCAACAATTTTCTTCATCTTTTGGGGGGTTTTCCCCCACTCATGCGTGAGGCTTTGGAATTTAAAAAGTTAGAATTGCCTTTGGGGACTAAGAATGTCTGTACAACCCAGATATCAGAAAACAACCCATAATGGGCGTATTGACAATTAGAGTCCATGTAAGGCTTTCAGTGGGATGATTGCATGTAAGAGAGTTAAGGAAGGAAGATTTCCGGGTGAAGTCTGATGGTAAGCAATTAACAAAGAATGAAGGGAAGTGACTAAGAGTCTGATATGCTTTATACAGACCATTCTTTGAAGGTGTTGCTGACTTCTCTTATCTTGCCTGCCCTGGTAAGGTCATTAAATTTGTTTTGAACCCGAGTTGCCTTGCGTGGCATGACACTGTTGGCTCTTATTGCTCTGGTCACCTTCTGTGGTTGCTCCAGTGTTGCTCTCCTTTGGGATCTGTGTCTCTGAGACCCAAATACTGCAGGCTTCATCTGCCTAAACTCATGAAGGATGCCCATTGCTTCCATACCAAACTAGGGGTTTGGGGCTCTTAGCCCACCTGCAGACCGTTCAAATATACTTGAGGTGAGTAAATACAAGTTTAAAAGATGGGAAACAGATTTGTCTAAAAAGCTGTTCCCTATTAATTCTTTCATTCAGAAACAAAATAATAAATTCAAAATTTACTTCTAAATACTGCTTTGTGTTATCAAAGATGACCCTTTATTTCTGAGCAAACAGATCCAATCTCCAGACCAATTACTAATGCTGCCGGTGTGGCCCCTTTAAACTGCTGCAGCCCTTTAAATCCTGCAATAGTGTGCAATTTATTGCCCCACTGCCCAAATGGTGAGCTCACAATTAGAGACGGTATTACCACCGATAGCTCACCTCCAGTATGGAAATTAAGGTGACCCCAGAAAATGCGACAGGGTGAGTCCACTTTACTTCCAGCAGGCGTGAATGATGTCTGTCATTAATCTACTTGGGTTTTTGCCTGAGTGGAAAATTCTGCTCATCGCCTCACTCTGTTTTCATCAGAATGATCCTGGAAGCTTTCACAGGAAGGGTAAACCTTTGCATTAGACTGTGTTACTACTCTTACTGTTTGCTGCCTGATGCGATCCAGTTTGGGATCTGTTTGACAGTCTTTGAGTGATATGTGTGATGCAGACTGAAATACTCAGCTCTTTCTCCCAGGCGTGTTGGAGTTTTGTTAGTGCAATAAAAAGTGAAGAAAATCTGGGAAGTATTTTATTCAGATCATTTTTCTTATTCATGTTATTTAAAAATTTATTGCTGCAGCATAGTTATTGATGATCTGCTTCTTAATTAGCCTGCGTACACCAGGAGTTCTGGTTGGCTGACTCTGAATATATTAAACTGACCCAAAGTTCATGAGAAGATCATTAAAAAGGGGTTCTTTAGCTTTAACAAAAAGTCAGCAAAATTATAAAACAAACGATCTGCAACACAGCAAACAAAGTAGTAATCAAGATCACAACAAGCAGAATTTCACAGCAAGACTGCTTTTGTTAATATTTGTTCTTACATATATGTATATCCACAGTGAGCAGAGTTTAGCCCTCCTGCTTAATGATGTCACTTGCTCTCTTGCCAGTCATCTTATTTTGTTAGCAATGAACATTTCAGTATTTGTTCTGCTGAATTTAAAGGACAGAGCTGATTAAAGCACAAGGTAGAGTTGAGCATTAGGGTAATTCAAGACCCCCAGTTTCAGCATCAAATATTATAGAATTACAGAATCATACAATTGCACACCACTGTATGAGGCCATTCTGTCCATCATGCCTGTGCCAGCTCTCTGAAAGAGCTATCCACTTAGTTCTGTTCCCCTTCATTTTCTCTGTATCCTTTTCTTTTGTTTTTGTCTTTTTCAAATATTATCCACATCCCTGTTAACAGCTATTATGGATTTGGCTTCCACCACTGATTCTGGTGGGACATTCCATGTCCTGACAACCCACTATGTAAATATCTGTCCTAACCTACCTTTTATTCTTTTAGTAATGATCTTAAATTTATGCCCTCTAGTTACAGATTCACCAACCTATGCAAATAGTTATTTTCCCAATTTGCCTTATCAAAACATTTCATAATTCTGAACACCTCTATCAGATCTCCTCTTAACCTTCTCTAATCTAATGAAAAAAGCCTCGGTATCTCTAGTGTCTCCTCTTAACTAAAGCCTCTCATCCCTGAATCTCTTCTGCACCCTTTCAATGGCCTTGACATCCTTCCTAAAATAAGACATCCAAAACTGGACACAATATCACAACCACTGCAGTTTTTCCTTTTTATCTGACAATATTTGAACTGTAGCCCAACCATTTCGATAGATTTAGCACTGCCTCTTTGCTTTTGTACTCTGTACTTCTATTCAAAATACCTAGGATCCCATATGCCTCTTTCTTCAGCTTTATTAACTTGACTTCCTACTTTTAAAGATTTGTGTACCTGAATCTCTAAATCTCTCTGCTCCTCTACCTTTAAAACATTTTACCATTTAGTGTATATGTGCCCTCCTTGTTCTTCCTTCCTAAATGTATCACCTTATTTTTCTCCACATTGAATTTCATCTGCCCAATCTACTAACCTGTCCAGTAGTGCTGAAAGTATACAATAGTTACTTTAAGAACATGTGTTTTACCACTCATCAATGCCCTTTGTCAGTCAACTGGAACACGCAAGTCAATGAATCTATCCAATACCTTCCAATGCTCTCCTTGCTATCTTTAGAAAGAGTTAAAACCCCCTTTTTTGTATATTTGCCAATGAAAATGAAACAACAAATTCATTAGTAGGAGCGTAAAACCTGCCAATCACACCACAGATGAAATAATACTCTGCTCACACTTTTCAGGCAGCTAAATTGCCAATTAACCAATATAACGAATGAGACATTTGGTGGTGTCCAGTGGTAAATGTGTGTAATGACTCCACAAAAATGGAAAAAAATTAAAATTTACCCAAAAGGCTCAATATTCCTGAAAAGTGCCCACCTCATTCACTAAAAGCTGCCTCTTTCCTAGAAATTAACAATTACACATCTGATTTAAAAGAATCTATAGGGCTCCATGTAAATGATGTAGATCCCACACAAGCATATCTAACACTGATTGGGTGCATGCGTATTAGGAATAGTGAGGATGTGTCACATAAGAGGGGATGTCCTGCACTTATTTTCTTCATGCCGATGGCTGCTGCTTTCAATTATCAACAAATTAACATCTGTTTAGCAAGTGGGTGCAGAGGTCTGGCTCAGTCAAGCACCCAGCATCTCGTGGTCATTATATATATAAAATCTGATTATATGCATAAAGCATATTGTAAGAAAGAAATCTACACAGGATCGGATTAAGAATATCCGTCTTAAAATGAAGAGAAATGTGGACCGTGCAAAGAGATTAGATATATATGCATCAAGAAGGAAAATTTTTAAAAAGCAAGAAGAAAACAAAAAGCAAAAGAAACCAGATAATCAATAATGTGATGAATATTATCTATTTAAATCAAAGGAAAATTAAGTCTTCTAGAACAAGTCAGATATCAATTGTACCGTATACACTGTACTAATCAAATGTTATGGTCCATCAGCTGTATTTTTTGTCCATTCCCCCCAAACATACGTGAATTGAAATATATAGATCTTGATGCAGATAACTTCAGATGCATAAAAGCTGCCGTGTGATTATTCTTAGTTATGTACCTTTTGTACAGAGATTAAGGCTGGCAAATAGACACAATATAGAAATTCTAAACTCAGATAAATATGAACATTTGTTGATCTGCAAATGTAGTCTTGTGATATCTTTCATTAGGAAACCTTTATAACCTGTCGGGTAAACAAGTGTTAGCCAAAATGCAGTGACATTTTGCCTTAGTTACAGCTATGACAATTCATTTAACAATAGAGGCTGGACATGGGGCCAACAACATTCATTTATAATTAGGATCTGTTGTACATTGATAAAAATTTGTAATCTGGTAGATTCAAATAAAATATTATATAATTTTAGCATATAAAGTAGCAGCAAGATTTGCAAAATATATACATATATACCAGTAGTTAATCCATTTTTTTTACAAATACATTATATAACAAAGCAAACTGCAATCTGTCTCAGATATAACAGGACATGAAACATGTCTGAAACATGCATAAATATGCAAAATTAGCATTACCAGAAAAGATTACGGTTTGGTGCTCATTTTATAGTGAAAGTTAGGATCTGTTTAGCCTAGAAAAAGACAGCCAGAATTAATTTGGTGTAAATAATCTACAAAATGCACTATTTGAAATATTGTAGCCTCACAGATGTACAGACGTGTGTTTTCTGTGATAGTCGTTAAACCGTTATTTTAAGTTTGTATTTTCCTTGCAAAATTTCAAAAATACATTTCTACAAGTTACCGTGCTGTCTTTACATTGTATAATAAATAATGGTTTTGAAATATATAGAAGTTCCATCACATTTGGTGCAATCAATCCATTGCTAAATCATATCAATGCATTTTATCATTAATATGACACACTGGTACTGTTGATTCATTTACACAATTCCTTCAAACTACAATTTAACTTTTACAATATATTGGGCACATAAAAACTGCATTGCACGCTTAAAATTGTATTTTAATTATTTTGGCTGTATAATACATTTTTATAATACACATCTGCATTATCTCTAGCATTGTTGTGTTGCTATTAGATAACATTATATTTAATTAGTTTTAAACAATAAATACTAGCTGTGCTGATGCTTCAAAATCCTTCCCTTCCTTTGTATAACTAATGCTAATTCTGAATATGAGTTCAAGCTTTGTATCTATCACCCCTATGCTGCATGAATTTCTTGGGCTAAACTTTTAACAAGATCTGAACAGCAATGAATAAATATTTTTTTCTAAATTTCTTTTGCCTTTGTTAGCAGGAGAGCAAGGCTCAGAGTAGCAGTTAATAACAGATGAAAATTTCATTCCTGCTTTCTATGCTTCTGCCATCTTGTTCACCTGCATTTATTTTTTCATTAAGCTAAACCAGCTGAGGAAAATATTGCCCTATGCAATCAACTCCTACCTTTCCAACTCTTCTTCTTTGCATTATTCTCATATAACTCTCTCCTTCCTACCCATTATTCTTTCCAACCCTTAAATTCCACCGTGGTATAGGTGCAGATGTCACTTAAAAGGTTCAATTGAAATTTCTCCCTCAGCTATTTTATAGGAGGTTGTGACAAAAATGAAGTATTTGTGTCTATGATGTAACATAGCATTAACTGCATTCCATCTGTCATAGTGGATGCAGGAATATAAGGCAGGTGCATTCACAGAGAATGGCTCTGCTTGTTTTAATGCACAATAGCCCCAGCATAGAGATTTATATCTGCAGCAGATATCTGAGTTTGAATATATGTTTGAATGGCATTTCTTTGAATATATGTTTGAATGGCAGCTCTGTTTGAGTTTAAGAGATGCTTATTGACATTTTCTTTGTCCCTTGTCATGTTTTTGGAAATTTACTCCAGCCTGCCTTGTTCCAATTCATGGCCCATCTAAAGCTATCAGACAGATATAAATATTCAGGGTCCTTGTGCCAAATCAAGTTCACACTGAAATTTAGTACAGCAGATGTGACTTTATTTGCCATTCCAGGGAGGGATGTAAGTCTACTGTGTGTTATTGCAACTGTTCACTTATCCATTTACTCATAGAATCATAGAATCATAGAAGTTACAACATGGAAACAGGCCCTTCGGCCCAACATGTCCATGTCGCCCAGTTTATACCACTAAGCTAGTCCCAATTGCCTGCACTTGGCCCATATCCCTCGATACCCATCTTCCCCATGTAACTGTCCAAATGCTTTTTAAAAGACAAAATTGTAACCGCCTCTACTACTGCCTCTGGCAGCTCGTTCCAGACACTCACCACCCTTTGAGTGAAAAAATTGCCCCTCTGGATCCTTTTGTATCTCTCCCCTCTCACCTTAAATCTGTGCCCCCTCGTTATAGACTCCCCTACCTTTGGGAAAAGATTTTGACTATCGACCTTATCTATGCCCCTCATTATTTTATAGACTTCTATAAGATCACCCCTTAACCTCCTACTCTCCAGGGAATAAAGTCCCAGTCTGTCTAACCTCTCCCTGTAAGTCAAACCATCAAGTCCCGGTAGCATCCTAGTAAATCTTTTCTGCACTCTTTCTAGTTTAATAATATCCTTTCTATAATAGGGTGACCAGAACTGTACACAGTACTCCAAGTGTGGCCTCACCAATGCCCTGTACAACTTCAACAAGACATCCCAACTCCTGCATTCAATGTTCTGACCAATGAAACCAAGCATGCTGAATGCCTTCTTCACCACCCTATCCACCTGTGACTCCACTTTCAAGGAGCTATGAATCTGTACTCCTAGATCTCTTTGTTCTATAACTCTCCCCAACGCCCTACCATTAACGGAGTAGGTCCTGGCCCGATTTGATCTACCAAAATGCATCACCTCACATTTATCTAAATTAAACTCCATCTGCCATTCATCGGCCCACTGGCCCAATTTATCAAGATCCCGTTGCAATCCTAGATAACCTTCTTCACTGTCCACAATGCCACCAATCTTGGTGTCATCTGCAAACTTACTAACCATGCCTCCTAAATTCTCATCCAAATCATTAATATAAATAACAAATAACAGCGGACCCAGCACCGATCCCTGAGGCACACCGCTGGACACAGGCATCCAGTTTGAAAAACAACCCTCGACAACCACCCTCTGTCTTCTGTCGTCAAGCCAATTTTGTATCCAATTGGCTACCTCACCTTGGATCCCATGAGATTTAACCTTATGTAACAACCTGTTTTATAAATCTACTTGGTAGGTTTTAGTGTAAGCCACAGTTCAATAGACTTTTTATTCTATCACTGTCTAAAGTCAAAGAAGATTACACAAGGACACACAATATAACTGGTAAGCTGAAATAAAGTGACAAGGGTTTTCTGTTCGAACTTTGGTCTCACTACAAATTACCTTGACCGTGGGCAGATTAAGGCACACTCCAGCTCATAGGATGTGGCCTGAAATGCTGAGCCTGAGAAAAGTATCTGGTGTAAAATCCCCCCAAAAATTACAGAGGTATTAACTCATTTGAAAGAAGTGGGTTAACACCACCAATAAAATAGATGAGAGAGGAATTTCAAACCAATGCGTTAAGCATTCATCCACTCCTGTCACATAGCCTAATTCCAGGGTATAACCATTCCCTTCCTGTTATTCTCCACGATGCCTACTCTCTACCACACCAGTATACATTTTGAAATTTCTCACACCAGCCTTCCTTACAGCTTCTGAGTGAGATTGTTCATGCGCAGCATTATGGGGAAATTTTGTTGAGCTAGGCTGAGATTCTCCAACTCATTTCACTTGGGTCCCTTATCGCCAACAAAAAGGAGGCTTTCAACCCATCAGCATTGGCTGGATTTGATAGGTAAAAAGACAGCATGCCAACCTGCTGCACCATCCCATTCTCAATGGTGAATGATGCTGACACTGGCAAAACTGACCGGATGGAGTTACTGATTGTGACAACGTCAGAGAGCTGAATACAAAATGCAATCATTAATCCAGGATGTAACTCAGCCAATGTGAGGATCAATAATGTTTTGCAGCATGGCCCCCAACATTTTCATTAGCACTCACTAGCTAAACACAGGTATAAGACTAAATTTCATCATTAGTCTTTTCCTCTTTTCCCAAAGATGACAAAGTTTACTCTTTAAGGGATGAGCACATGGGCTGGTCAATCAGAATCCTGACTCCTGTTTTAGGATTACTATATCAGAGGTTCAGATCAGGCTTGCCCTGCCATATTTCTATACTGCTCCATCAGTTGCTTTCCCCCCCCACCCTTTTTCGAGTCACTCCTCCTGTGCTTGAAATCCAGAAGCTGAGCTCTTACCGCAAACACTCACATCAGTCGCCCAAACTTGAGTCAATCCGTGAAGTCCGTCTGGAGCCAAATCAGATTCAGAAATAACTTTCAAGCGTTAATCTGGAGGTTAACATTAACTACTGCTACCCTTCTACATCTCTCTGCTTGGTCTTGATCAGCTGCACTTCAGCAGTGCACTTCTAGCATGACCCACCACCCCCCCCCACTTTAACATACAAAGAAAGTGTTTACAACTCATCCACTTGATCGTCATCACAAGACACTTTCACATGGTTCTTGTTACAGTCTGCTAGGACCCATTCAAACAGCTGCTGTTGAAAATGTTCTGACTGTGTAATCACTGTCTAGGTTTATTGGCAAAGTGATGAATGTGTCTTTTCACAACCATGATCAGAGTAATGTAACTGTTCAATTCAAATTACCGCTCCACTCTTAAAGCCTCATCCCCCATGTAAAACTATTAAAAATAAAACCCTTATTGAGAATGGCACATAATTGGTATACTGGAGTTACTAATATTTCATCTACGACAAGCTTTCGACAGGAATGCATGAATAATCTGACGGAATCTGCTGTTTCTAAAAGGATCTAACTTGCTAAACACTTGCAGAAGAGAAAATGTTCATTACTTTTAACATTGCTGACATTATTTTTCAAGTATATTTTGAAGAAGGTTTCGAAAGGGAGCTCGCGCATTAAGATCTTTTTTTTTAAACAAAAGGCATTGGCAAAAAATTATAATCAATTTGCTTTTTCTAATTAAAGAGATAAATAAATGCTAATCACTTTGTCAGCAATACAAGTGGGAAAGAATTGCGGAGTCTAATATTGTGAAGAAGTGAATGAAACTAAGTTGAGATCTGAATCAAATTAAAAGCGCAGTGTGGCCCAGGCTGAATTTGGCCAGTTCAAGATAAGTCGAGAATACCTCAGAGATAAAAAGATAAATCTACATCCTGGAACGATGCAGAAGGTTAATCAGCAACTAAAAGAGAAAAATTACTTAACATGTTGAGTGTGACTATTCTGATGAAATGGTAACCTTCCTTTTTATTCCAGATGCTGATTGACTTGCTGTACATTTCCAACATCTCCTGTTTTTATTTGAGAACAACTCAATTTGACAGAGTTTAGGTTTGTGGAGAGGGATGATTTCAATCTATGATTGTGGACTATCATTTTCCCTTTCTCATTGAAAGTTTCCCCACTCTCATGGTTGCAAAAAGAGTCAGAGAGGAAATAGTTGCTGTCTGCGGCTGGAGCAATAGGTATGTCTACATTTTGCTAAAATTACATTTTTCAGTGGTCTAGCCTGACTTTTTTGGGGATCTAATGGGGCTATCTAATCCTTAGTGATGTGTTCTGCAGTGTCATCAGTTCAATTGGTCCTGAAGGAATGTCCTTGGCAGTGCGGAGAAAAATCTGTCCCACTGCAGTGGAGCTGATGGCTGAGTTTTCTCTATTGTGGTTGAGGGGACGCAGACATTTTAGCACTCAAAGGTGAATCAGAAAGAAATCTGAATTCTCACTCCTACAACATACTGATCCCCATTTCTTTTGGAATTGCAAGCCAGTTCCTGTAACTGCTGTAATCTGGCTTTCAGACAATAAACTAATTGAAATTCTTCCTTTTAAGGTTCTTCCTCATGAAAGAAAGGAAGACTTGCATTTATATAGAGCCTTTCATAACCTCAGGACATCCCAAAGCGCTTTACAGCCAATGAAGTACTTTTGAAGTGTAGTCACTGTTGTAATGTGGGAAACGTGGCAGCCAATTTGCACACAGCAAGCTCCCACAAACAGCAATGAAATAAACGACCAGATCATTTGTTTTAGGTGTTGGATGAGGGATAAATGTTGGCCAGGACAGCAGAAGAACTCCCCTGCTCTTCTTCGAATAGTGCCATGGGATCTTTTACTTTCACCTGAGAAATCCCATAGATTACTGCAAATTACCACCCAGTATTACAATGTTCATATAAAAGGTCCCGGGAGGTGCAAAGATACCAGTTTCTGAGCGAGTTTGGGCAATAACAAGTCACATACCCTAATTATAGTACAGTGTTTTATACACACTCCAAAAATGAGCAGTGTACATTCAAATGACGTACGTTTGTACAGTGCACAGTGAATGGAGTGCTTGAAATGTGCTCGTTTAAATATACAAGACATTCTCAACAACATCCAGTGAAAGTGCCATCCCAGTTTGTGGATGGGCTTAGCCAATGAAATATGCCTCCAGTTCATCAACAGAACAACACCAACAACAAAAGAATTTGTATCTGAAAGAGAGCATCCAGGCAGGAAGCCAGTAGACGAAGAGAGAATGCAGTGTGTCTACAGTTTCACATTCCGCTAATTTGGGTAGTTCACATGACATTTCCTAAATTTGAATGTGCTGTTTTCTTCTGATTCGCTGTAAATTCACAAACAGTAATGGGGAGGGCCAACTTTTTTTTCTAGGAACATTGAAGGGTTTTCACTGTGAAGTTATCCACCGCGAGCAAAAAATCAAGACCAGCCTGAAGAATCTTCCAATGCACTTCCTCACACCAAGTCCTCCTTCTGAAACCACCACTGGCGCTGTCTGGGAAAGGTCACCTTTTTGTCCAGGATACCACTTCCCACTCAAATGATTTCCACTTCCTCAGGTTGCAAGTTTCCCTCCAAACACTGTTGCTAAACCTGCTGCAGGAAATCACCAGATTCCTAAGTCAAAAGTGTCACAAATACAAAAACTCAAATTACTTTTTTCTTTGACATGCCTACATGCTAAACATCTGCCATAAGTGAATTACTTTTCCCTGCTCTTATCTTTTGTTTTAACCTGAAAAACTCATCACAGAACATTCATTACTCTAAACTTGCACATGCTCAGGAGAAGGTTATTCGAGGCTGAGATGGATAGATTTTTGGACTCTAGGGGAATCAAGGGATGTGGGGATGGGGCGGGAAAGTGGAGTTGAGGTCGAAGATCAGCCATGATCTTATTGAATGGCGCAGTAGGCTCGAGGGGCCATAAGGCCGACTCCTGTTCCTATTTCTTATGTTCTTATGCTGCACTGTGTTTCCGCGAGGTAAGAACCAAGGAGGACACTGATGACTTACGACCTGGAATTATGGGAATGAACACTGCAAGATTCAGGAAAACTGAAAGCAACAAAGTTCAACAGGATTTTTGTAATGAAGTTCCCATCTTTTGCCAGTTGAAAAGACAGAGATAACGGCCCAGATTTTCCTGCAGCGGCCAGATGGGCGATGTAGACTGTAACTTTCACCGTCTAGCTCGCCGATGATAACTTCCTCCATATATTCCTGATTTTCTTATTAGACTACGCTACAAGCATAGTGGCCAATCAGACACAGCGCAGCCAATGGGCTTCGGTCAAAGATCAATCTTTGTGGTTTCAATCGCTGTGCAGTTTGTGTTTTTTCTGTTCATTACATTTAAATTTTCGTCACCATTTAGCATTTACTCGTAGAATCGTGATGATACTGAAATCGGTTTTACTCCATATTTTAAAAGCAGAGTTTGATCATCCTGGAAATTCGTTTAGAATGAAAGAATAATGCAACTTTGCGAAAATTTGTTTTAAAAATATATTTAAAGCTGCTGACTGAGTAAAACCAGCAGGGCACCCACAGAGCCAGAGAGGGAAAAACAAGTCCAGACATTTGTAATCAAACTTAGTATTACTGCCTGGATTATTCAGCTGTCAGTTTATAATATGGCGACATTACAGTGCACGAAGGCTAGAAATTGGATCCAGTGCTAAATTTAGATCTTTATCAAACTCTCACTGCAAACAAATGTATATCACTCCATTACTAGATAGCAGGAAGGTTAAGGATTCACCCTAAACACATATATATCCATTTACAATTTCTATTATAGTTGGGTTTGAAGCTCAGACTCCTCTATATTTGGCTCTGTGGATGCCCTTAAAAAATTTTTGACTTTTTTTTATGTATCTTATTCTTAAAGAATTCTTAATAATTATATAAAAGTAACCAGCTAACTCCATGTACAATAGTTTTATGTAATTTCATGAGGGGAAAGAAAACACATTCCTTAGATGCATTCTGAGGAATGGGTCCTTGCTTACGATCATGAGACTGTTCCAAAAACAGTCTAGTCATTTTTATTCTTGTTGGGTTTAGGAGTTAGAGCCGTCTGTTCTGACACCTCCATTTAATAGCTATATGTCCTTCGAATTGGCCAAAGTTGAATTTGCATTTTCTACATAACTTCACACTGGAGCTCAAAAACACTACCTGAAAGGAATGACTCATTTTATAAGCACTGTCATTAAGGTTGGGACCATTTTTTCTCAATTATAATAGCAAATCACAGTTGCATTTATGTGGCACCTTATCAGATCAAACCAATAAATTAATTTTGGAATGCAATGACTGTTGCAAGAGGGAACCCTTTAATTAACTCTCGCTCTGTTGAGCAAATATGGGCTCTGCATATACAGCAGAACCTATACTTTAATTGCACTGTTAGTTGATCAGACTGAAGGGCCCCAATATTTACACGGAGGCAAGGAAGGAGCGGAGATGACTTTTAGCGGCCAAGGAACCCAGAAAGATGGGGAACACGGAGGGCCTGCCAAATTTCATGGCAGGGCCTCATTTGAATTTTTTTCTCCGTTTCCCGCTCGGCTGTCAGCCAGATTGAGAGACTGGCCGGCCGGGCGGGAATCCTGTGGTAGAAGGTCGCAGCTGGGGACCGGAGTGGGGGGAGGGTGGGAAAGATTGCGGGGGGAGGGAGGGAGAGATTGCGGGGGGAGGGTGGGAAAGATTGGGGGTTAGCCTAGAAATTGTGGGTGGGGGGGCTCAAATCACGGGGGCGGGGGGGTCGGGCTGGAGATGGCGGAGGGGGGAAATCAGATCACGGGGGGGTCGGGCGGGGAATTGCAGGGGGTCGGGGTGGAGATCGCAAGGAGGGGGTCTGAGGATTAAATTCAAATGGCTGCTAAAATCGGAGGCATGCAGCCTCATTAAAATATTTAAATTACTGACCCACCACTCGAGAGCAGGTTATTCGCCTGACCCCAACCTGCCCTGGTTAAACCGGAAGGAGGCGCATTAGTGCTGGGTTGGGGTCGGGTTTCACGTTTTTAAGAATTTAAACCCCCCCCCCACCCCACTGCTCTCCCGCCTGTCCTGTGGGGTTAAACTCCCCCCACAGATTCTGAAGGCAGTCCATGACCATGAGCTTATACAACAGTATAAAGGAATACACAAACTTGATTAAAGCAAGTACCTAAAACTCCCTGACTAGCTCAGTTAGTTAAGGCCATGAATAAATGAGCCATCCAGACTTAGAAAGTCCCAGGTGTGATCCCCAGTGTGTGATCTCAGCGAGGTTTGCAGTAAGAGTGCTACAGTAGACCTCAGTGTCACTGAGCCAAAGTTCTCACTCCTGAGCATTGTCCAGTGACCTCGGGTGTGAGTGCGGTGTGGGGGTCGGTGCGGGTGTGGGGTCGGTGGGGTGTGGGGTCGGTGCGGGTGTGGGGGTCGGTGAGGGTGCGGGGGTCGGCGAGGGTGCGGGGGTCGGCGAGGGTGCGGGGGTCGGCGCGGGTGCGGGGTCGGCGAGGGTGCGGGGGTCGGTGCGGGTGCGGGGGTCGGTGCGGGTGCGGGGGTCGGTGCGGGTGCGGGGGTCGGTGAGGGTGCGGGGTCGGTGAGGGTGCGGGGTCGGTGAGGGTGCGGGGTCGGTGAGGGTGCGGGGGTCGGTGCGGGTGCGGGGTCGGTGAGGGTGCGGGGGTCGGTGCGGGTGCGGGGGTCGGTGCGGGTGCGGGGGTCGGTGCGGGTGCGGGGGTCGGTGCGGGTGCGGGGGTCGGTGCGGGTGCGGGGGTCGGTGCGGGTGCGGGGGTCGGTGAGGGGGTGGGGTCGGTGCGGGTGCGGGGTCGGTGAGGGTGTGGGGGTCGGTGCGGGTGTGGGGGTCGGTGCGGGTGTGGGGGTCGGTGCGGGTGCGGGGGTCGGTGCGGGTGCGGGGGTCGGTGCGGGTGCGGGGGTCGGTGCGGGTGCGGGGGTCGGTGAGGGGGTGGGGTCGGTGCGGGTGCGGGGTCGGTGAGGGTGTGGGGGTCGGTGCGGGTGTGGGGGTCGGTGCGGGTGTGGGGGTCGGTGCGGGTGCGGGGTCGGTGAGGGTGCGGGGTCGGTGAGGGTGCGGGGTCGGTGCGGGTGTGGGTGCGGGTGTGGGGTCGGTGAGGGTGCGGGGTCGGTGCGGGTGCGGGGTCGGTGAGGGTGCGGGGGTCGGTGCGGGTGCGGGGTCGGTGAGGGTGCGGGGGTCGGTGCGGGTGTGGGGTCGGTGAGGGTGCGGGGTCGGTGCGGGTGCGGGGTCGGTGAGGGTGCGGGGTCGGTGAGGGTGCGGGGTCGGTGAGGGTGTGGGGTCGGTGAGGGTGCGGGGTCGGTGAGGGTGCGGGGTCGGTGAGGGTGCGGGGTCGGTGCGGGGTCGGTGAGGGTGCGGGGTCGGTGAGGGTGTGGGGTCGGTGAGGGTGTGGGGTCGGTGAGGGTGCGGGGTCGGTGAGGGTGCGGGGGTCGGTGAGGGTGTGGGGTCGGCCCTCTCTGGACCTGAAAATTGTTCACTCCTTAACATCCTCGGTCTTTCCTTCCACCTACAACGTGTAAGCCTTTAAAACTCAAGCTGAACATTATCCAATCACTGCTAACTGATTTACCAATCTTCCTTTATACTTTTTTCAACTTTGAAGCTGCCTTGCACTATTGCCCTTTTACCTTTTACCTCAGTTTGTCAATAAAAAAATAGAAATTGTACGATGGGTAAGCTATTTTCTTTCCTTCTTTTTTTTTCAAAATCGATTTTTTTTTTCCAGCTTTAGAACCCTGCTGTCTGTTGCTTGCTCTCTTTACCCAAGAGGCCTGGGTCGGTTGGGCTGCAGTCTTCTACACAGCCATGGACATTACCTCTCTATGATCAACAATAACAACTTGCATTTATATAGCGCCTTTAATGTAGTAACATTTCCCAAGGTGCTTCACAGGACCGTAATCAGACAAAAAAATTGACATCGAGCCACAGAAGGAGACACTAGGACAGGTGACCAAAAGCTTGGTCCAGGAGGTAGGTTTTAAGGAGTGATTTAAAGGAGGAGAGAGAGGTGGAGAAGCAGAGAGGTTTAGGGAGGGAATTCCAGAGCTTATGGCCTAGACAGCTGAAGGCACGGCCGCCAATAAGATCAGCCAATAAGAGAGCATTTCTTCATAATGGGACTCACTTTCACTCTTATTCCCCCTGCCCTATCAAAAAAATGTAAAGCACTGAGTTCATTAGCCCAGTTGACCACAGGCAAATAGAGAGTATGTGGTGAATGTTTATCAAGTACGGTATCGAATTTGGGTTTTAAAATGGGAGTCCGATACTCTCATATACCCCTGAGGTAGAGCACGATTATATGTATTTACCTTTCCTCTCCATGAAAGACCCGAGGCACATTAGCGCTTCAGGATTAGTCAGCCGTAAAACCACTTTCTCATGAGTCAAAGCGCTGCGGCAATTTTAATATTTTGTTTAGTTTACAGGTCATTGCCGTTAAGTTTGTAACCCGTTCTAGATATGGTACTGTGGATTATTAAGTCACTTTTTTTTATTAACTTTAAGCAGTTGTACTGTAGTGTACAAATACTTTCTTGTGGTAAGTGGAATGTTTCATTCAGAAGGCAGATTCTCTTCGTAAATTGGAGATTCTTTTTAAAAAAACTGCAAACTGCTGAAAATCCCAAAGGACAAAACATGCTGGAATTGTACAGCAGATCAGTCAATATCTGAAAGAGAAAGGCCAGTAATTTGTTAACCAAACCTACCTTTCTCTTTCAGATACTGACTGACTTGCTATGCATTTCCAACATTTTCTGTCCCTTTTATAAGCTTTCGATATATTTCTAACCCGAAGGAAGAAATTAAGTCCACTGTTAACCTGATGACCGAGCCTTCTATGTGATTCAGAAAGCTTTTGATAAAGAAAATTAAATCATCCAATAGCCAGTTGAATAAAAGGTCAGCTATTTACTGCGACAAAGCATCTGTGTACAGCAGTAAAATATCAATTCTCCAGGCAGTGAAATCGGCATCAGAATAAAGAATTATTCACCAAGATATTTTTCTTCTAACTTGTGCTACCCTGGTTTATTTCGTCGGTTCTCCACTGGTCTTCCTTACAGAAGTGTCACAGATGTAAATGAAGAACAACTGGCCCAGTTTTGCTCGCAGTTGGGTAACACAGCAGCTAAAACATGGTCACTTTCCACTACTGTAGCCGCACACTCTCGTTTCAGGGGTCACAAGCACTCAAATCCTCTCAATAGAACTGTACAATGGTAGATGCTCTGGGGAGCTGGTGCAGTTAGCTCAACTGGACCAGCCACATAAATGCCGTGACTACTAGAGCCGGTCAGAGGCTGAGAATTCTGCTCATCTCCTGACTCCCCAAAGCCTCTCCCACCACCTACATGGCACAAATCAGGATTGTGATGGAATACTCTCCAATTGCCTGGATGAGTGCAGCTGCAACAACACTCAAGAAGCTTGAAACCATCCAGGACAAAGCAGCCCGTTTGATTTGCAGCCCATCCACCACCTTAAACATTCACTCTCTCCACCGCCAGTGCATTGTGGATGCAGTGTGTACCATCTACAGGATGCATTGCAGCAACTTGCCAAGGCTTCTTCGACAACACCTCCCAAACCCGTGACCTCCATCACATAGAAGGACAAGGGTAGCAGGTGGATAGGAACACCATCATCTCCAAGTTCCCCTCCACATCACACACCATCCTGGCTTGGAAATATATTACCGTTCCTACATCGTCGCTGGGTCAAAATCCTGGAACTCCCTATCTAACAGCATTGTGGGAGTATCTTCATCACACAGACTGCAGCGGTTCAAGACGAAGGCCCATCACCACCTTCTCAAGGACAACTAGGGATGGGCAATAAATGCTGGCCTTGCTAGCGATGCCCACATCCCAAGAATCAATATTTTTTAAAATGGGAACCGACACCTTGCCTGCAGGCAGCTTGGTACCGACACACCTAATATCCTCCGAGCACGGCTCAACATTAGAGGTGACAGTCACAGGAGAGTCTGAGATCCAACTACCTGCTCTGCCAGCGGTAGAACATAGAGGATGAAAATCATGATAGAGAAAGAAAAATTGATTCAAATTAAAGCAACCTTCCAATACAGTCTTCCACTAACTGAGTTCAATACTAAAATATTTATGCCAACGACCTTGTTAGATAGAAAATTTATTCGCATTTTGTCTTACTAGTGTTTGGTAGGCATTTACATTGATAGGGATTAAAATATTGTAAGAGATCAAAACAAAAAATGCAAATATTGGATATAACTGAAATGCTGGGCGTGCACAATGGATTAATCACCATCTGAAAGAGAGGCCAATGGTGCAGATAAGCCCCTTCACCAGAGCATGCTAACCTGCCTAGTCTTTCACATGCTGGTCAATCTGCTGTGCATCTCCAGCATTGTCTGTTTTTATTACTAATAGAAAATTGGCTTTTTACTATCTTTATGGTCATGTGCAAGTAAGTGAAGGAAGTTTCAAAGAAATGAGGTTCAACGTGGTACATGGGTATTTACGCAGCACTGAAAACATTTAAAAGGTGGAAATGTCTCTAGTTTGCAATGAACTCAGGATTTTGAAGCTATTTCCTTTCCTTGTTATGTAATTAACAAATATTCCAAGAGTGAGTCAAGCTCTGAATGAAGTGACCTACCACGGTGCTGTGAGGGGGCAGTTTCACAGAACTCGGTCAAATATTGAGACAGAAAATTAAATAAAATCCCAGAGTTAACTTCATGTCGATTGTAAAAAAGGCCATTCTACTTGCAATAATGTGATTTGGACTGTATATTAGAATTACGTAAAATGTATAGCAGGTCATTCCCCCCAACTGGTCCATGACGGTGTTTATGCTCCACACGAGCTTCCTCCCACTCCTCTTCATCTGACCCTATCAGCATAAACCTCGATTTCTTTCTCCCTCATATGTTTATCTATCTTCCCCTATAGAAAGATGTTTTCGGCTCCAATGCTGTTATAGGGTTTATTTAGATGTTGAAAATATTGTACTTAGGCCAATGTGCATTAATGATGCTCTTAATCCATCATCTCAAATTGTTTCCACTATTGACATCAGCAGTACTAGACCTGTAACACCAATATTTCACCCTCATGTTAACATCATTCAAAATGCTCTGTTCAGACAGAACCCAATTGAATTGTACGGCTGAGTGTTTTTCACAGCTCAGGTGGTCATAATACAAAAAGGTCACGCACTCATCAATACACTTTCCTGAAATACCAGTAAGACTGGACTGCTTTTTCCCCCCCAGATGAGAAGATAGTTAAATATTATGTGACGAATCACATCTGGATTGTGTTTACGACAAATAATGAATATATAAACCTAATGAGACCACTCGGGCAAGCTGCATCGATAAGATTCAAGATCATCGTACAACTGGAAAGGAAGGGAAGGAATGCAGCTGTTTGCGGAGGTAGCTCAGCTTGATGTCCAGCTGAAGACCAGGGCTGGACACTAGGCCTAAATAAATCCAGCGTGATGTCAGAAGAGTTGAGATTTAAAAAAATAAAAAAACAGTGCAGGAAGTTGCATCAGTTGTAATGTGTCTGTGCTAAAAGCAGAAGTGATTGCACATGGAGTGAAAGTGAACAGATAATTTCCAGAAAAGACAGGGAAGTGTGTGGGTTTTTACAGTGCTTTGGATTCTAAGTATACTATAGCCACAGCATGTGTTTGCCCATCTAGTTCCTCTTATGAATATCACTTCAATGCATTGCACATAGAGCCAAATATACTGGGTTACATTTGCATAAAAATGTACTGAAACAAACCTGGCATGTATGTACTAATGAATAATAGGGGTGCAGTGGTTATGATTAATTTTTCTGTCATTGATTTATTATTGGGAAGAATTAGTTTTTGTTTGATTAATTGTTGGGACTCATTATATTTACCCTTTCCTGCTTTCTTATGCCGTGTTCAGCAACTATTTGTTACAGGCACTGGCAAACAGTCAGATTTAGTTTGTTCTGAGAGATTGAAAACACCACAGTACCCTAAAAAAGTGTAGTAATCCAGGGGAGAGGGAGAGCGCAGCTTTCTTCATTTGTTATTATTATCTTGTAGAGTGGCCTTTTAAAATCATTAACCATTTAATTGTCATCTTTATTTGATTACTAAGCGATTATTTACTAATCATTAAACTTTATAGGTTAGTTCCGGTAATCAAATGCAATATTTAACATGTTAAATCCATTCACCTGCACACACCCACATAATATTACAGTCCAAAACACTCGAGGACAGGAATAACTGGTTTAATTTGTTGTGTTCTTTACTTTTGTGCCCTCTATGAGGTTTAAAAAACATATAGTCCATGTTTAAAAACACAAAGATGATAACCATTACTGCGCCACAGACAGGTGGGTACAATCAGGTTCTGGGGCTATCAATTAACTTGCTCATCCGGCAGTAGTCCTTCCTGTTTTGACACGTTTTTACAGATCAGAGATTAACCTAGTAATATCGATAACATTTTTCACATATTTGGCATTTGATCAAGTGAAAAAACAACCTTCGGAGCTGGTTTTGGCCCTCTTTCTCTCCAGATAAATACACCGTAAACTTTATAAATGAGGGAGGAATGTTGGCCAGTACACCAGGACAACTCCTTACTGTTCTTCAAATAGTGCCAGAGGGTCTTTTATATCCACCCGAATGAGACCCAGGATCTCAGTTTAACATCTCATCCAAGGGGGTGGTGCCTACATCAATGAAGTGCTCTTTCAGGACTGCACTGAAATGTCTGCCAGATTATACGTTCAAGTCCTGGAGTGGAACTCGAACTCACAACCTCCTGACTCAGAGGCAACAGTGCTACCAGCTGAGCCAAGATGACATTTAAGAAGAAAAAAAATCTCCACACAATAAGAAAAGTAGTGGACTATTTCAGTGCATTCCAGTGACATCGCATAAAATGTAACATGAAAATGTCATGGCCCAGTGAACTGAGAACACAGATAGTATTATCTCCCTCTCAGTCACTGCCGGCAGTGTTAGAATTTTGTGACATAGAACTAGAATGGATTTTTCTGATCATACCAGTACAATGGTCCTCATTGTAAAATAAAAGTTATTCAAACCAGAACAGCAGTCACCACCTGAGATTCCTCTGTTATAGAACAGAATTGATGCCACGTGAATGACTAGAAATGTGGTAACTGATGGTTCCTATTGGACCCGTGCACAGATTCCCCACAGAAGCTTGATATCCTGCGAACTTAACACAAACTAAACAGCTTTTAACAACAAGGTGGCAGAATACCCCTTGTAACTGAGAGCTTTCCAGAGAGGGTGGGTTCATGAGGATATTAAACATTCTGATTACATTATCTTATATTTTGTGAATGTACTCATGGTGGACATCAGTGTATATGTACATTTTGCTTGTGCAAAACAAATCGGCATGCTTCCATTTGTTTTAGATTTAAAATGTTCTGCTCAGTTTTTCACTTAACCCTGGGTTCTTTATTTGATGCCAGTATAAAAGGCACTTTAATCAGTTAAATCTCCCACAGCATGCCTGATAACCCCTATAGCTGTAGCTTTTCAGGATCAGTGAAATTGTTGCACCAGGAACCGTCCCCGAGGGATAGAAAGAAATCCGGCTACACTCCCAGTAGTCCCTGTGACAACTGAAAGTTTGCGCAAAGTTGAGATCTGGTTTAGAACAGGGCAGACACTTGTGTTACAAAAAAAATCTGAGTCAAATAAATTTTTAAGACTCAAAACCAAAAATTTCAATCATCCATAATATAGTTGAAGATATTTTCTGGAGAAACAAATACTTTCACTTAGATACTTAACACTAGACTGATATCCTTGTGTCCCTCGTAACTTTCCTTTAAAAGAACATCTTTGCTCATCTGTCCATCATCTGAACCTGCTGCTGATTCACCTTTCCAAAGTGTTTTACTGTTTATTTTTCCCCCGACTTTAAATGCAGCTCATCAGGTGCTTTGATTTCACTTCCAATTTACAAAACCATCAGTCTCTGATCCCATGAGCTCTCCCACATTAAAAAAAAGATGCACACCTTGTGACGTAGGATACAGCTTTATATCCCAACCGAATATTTATTGTCGGTGTCAAGTAAAGGAAGATGAATAGATATAAAAACTTTTGGAGGCGTCACAAAGGGCAGTGATATCCTCTACATTCGGATAATCTCCGCCGACACTCACTACCGAGGCTAAGACATGAAGAATGACCACTTGGATGAGCCAGTGAGCCCATGCAATTGTACCCCAAGTATGAGTCACCACCTTTAGGAGAGGAAGAGAAAAGGAGGAGGAGGAAGAGGATTTTGAAAGACCAGAAGAAAATTAGAAAAAAGCTCTCTTCTACCATTTAAAAGGAACTTGTGACATTCCAAATAAATTGCACTTATAAATCATAGCTAATAAACAAAATGAAACTGTGTAATGATCCAAGCAGAAGATTTGCAGCATAACCTTTTGAAAAGTTACTTTCAAAAATGCCACAGTATGAGGGGCTGTTTCTAACATTTAAAATTCCCTTGCTTGTGGCTCTATGGCAGAAGGAAACTGCAGTGATTTATTTACATCAGACCAGAAGTGCTCAATTCCACAGTCTCACAGTGATAAAAGAGGAATGTTGCTCGTCAAGGAATTTTAACATTCACAGTATATATAAGCAGTTAAGAGGAGTCATTAGACCGGCTAATCTTAACAGTAAAAGCTCTTATGCAGAGCTAGTTGCAGGTTTAAGCACATGTTACACTCTGGTTAATTATAAAAAGGTAATAATGAAACATCAGGAAGAAAACAGCAGACCTACCAGGACCTGTAGCTTGTGTATTGGCAGAGAAAAAGCACTGCAGATTATGGAAAACCGATTAAACAAACTAAAGCATTCTGGATGGATTCGTCCTTGTTAAGCAACTTGTGTTTGCACTCCATGAAAATCGACTCTCTTCCTAAGCCTGTTTCAACTTACATGCCACGCAGGCCTCCCAGAAGGAACGTTACACTTTTTTTTTTGAAGGGGAGGGGAGATTGACTTTGCATGAAAAATGACTGAAACCTTCCCTTTCCCCTAATCCTGGCCTTTTGGCCTTAGGCAAACACTGCACGAGGACGGCAGAAAGTAAATTGAAAAGGCAGCCTTTTTGGAACCAGATGTTTGCCATACTGAAGAAGGGGTGGGCTTTCCGAAGTTGTCGGGGCGGAGGGGGGGGGTGGGGAAGAGAGAGCATGCAACTTCCAGTCAAAGAGCAGATAAATGAAACCTTGTATTGCTAAAGAATGTTGAAGCTTTTCTTTTTTTTTCGAATCACGTGTTCGGCTGGCTCGTATGTTTTTTTTAATTGAAGCCAGATTGACCAGTTTGTGACTGTAACAATTATGAGCTCGCTCGCTCACTCTCTCTCTCTCTCTCTCTCTCACTCTTTTGCCATTCTCTTTCCCTCTGTCCCAGAATGCTTCTGAATTTTACTGGAATGCACAGTTCCTTTCAATCTGTCATGAGCACAGTTACAGAGTTTCTCAGCTTTCGCCGCCAGATGTGCAAGACGTGCAGCTCTGTCTCTCGGCCCGAGCTGCTCTGTCGAACCATCTGCATTCTAATACAGCGAAGCTTCGACAGCAACTTCCAGCATGGTTTTTAACAGTCAATCAACGTTACTTTCTGGAAATTAGAGCTTTTCGAAAAGTTGATATAGTTGGCATGCTTTTAGAAGCAAGCAAAAATGCAAATGAAAATCAAAGAGCCGTTCGCAACACATCTTAAGGACAATGATGTTATAATGTCATATTAGAGATCTCTAGATATTCTCAATATCTGCAGGTATATCCATTCAACAGAAGATATACATGTAGATATTGAGAATATCAACTCAACACATTTAAAAAGAAACGTAACCATGCACATATGGACTGATATATATTATTTACCATTATAAGCATTTCATGCACACTTATAATGGGGAGAGGGGTAACCAGCTTTGGTGCAGATTCTTGGTTTTGTTCAATCTGAGCTTATCCCAACCTATTACACTCAATGGTGCAACTCAGCCACCGAAAGTGTAGTGAAGTCAACAATGCAAATGGGAACTTGGCTGAGCTCCGGGGCTGTCAGTTTGGGTTCAGATTTCTTATTAACAACAACAACTTGCATTTATATAGGACCTTTTAACGTAGTAAAACGTCCCAAGGAGCTTCACAGGAGCAAAATTTGACACCGAGCCACATAAAGGGATATTAGGACAGTTGGCCAAAAGCTTGGTCCAAGAGATAGATTTTAAGAAGTGTCTTAAAGAAGGAGAGAGAGATGGAGAGGCGGAGAGATTTATGGAGGGAATTCCAGAACTTAGGACCAAGGCAGCTGAAGGCACGGCCGCCAATGGTGGAGCAATTAAAATTGGGGATATGCAAGAGGCAAGAATTGGAGGAGCGCAGAGATCTCAGAGGGCTGGAGGAGATTACAGAGATAGGGAGGGATGAGGCCATGGAGAGATCTGAAAACAAGGATGAGAATTTTAAAATCGAGGCCTTCCCGGACCAGGTGTCAATGTAGGTCAGCGAGCACAGGGGTGATGGGTGAACGGGACTTGGTGCAAGTTAGGATACGGGCAGCAGAGTTTTGGATGGGCTCAAGTTTATGGAGGGTGGAAGATGGGAGGCCGGCCAGGAGAGCATTGGAATAGTCGAGTCTAATGGTAATAAAGGCATGGATGAGTGTTTCAGCAGATGAACTGAGTCAGGGGTGTAGACAGGCGATGATACGGAGGTAGAAGTAGGCAATCTTGGTAATGGAGCAGATGGTGTACTGTAATAGTACAGAGTAATTTACTATTTTACATAAAATCTGAATCCAACTCAATTCAATGAGTCAGGTTTGCTTGAGATCAGGCTCAAATATACCTACATTTGTATCAGAGTCAATGGTGCTCTTGAAATAAAAAATTAGGCCAAAACCTTTTATAGGTTATGTAACCTAACATTTCGAAAGTGCATGAGTGGATTTCATTTGTTCTAATATTGTTAACAAGCTATAAACTTTCTCTTCCCTTTTTCTATAGGCACTGACTCATCCTGGCACAAGGTTCCATGAGCACTGGCCGATCTTTGATACCTCGCTGAAGTGGCAGCCTTCATGGGTGAACTTAAGACAGCATGTGTTGTTAGGCTATTCCACGAAGGGGATATCGAGCCAAGCCAAATCCTGTCCTCCTCCTACGTCCATGTACGCCCACTTTACTGGGTAATTTATAATAATACTTGCATTTATTTGGAGTCTTATCATGTTGAAACTTGTCAAAGCACTTCAAACAATGAGTTGATATTGAATGCAGTGACTATTGTTAAGTAGGCAAACTGAATAGCGATCAAGACCAAGATTCCTGGTTGATCTTCTCCTCCAAAACAAGGTCCCATCACCCCCTCGCCCCACTGAGATAAGCTAACTCAGCATAGATCGGGGATCAAACCAAGAACCTACCTGGTTTGTATACCTCAAGAATACACCAAACCACACACAGTGCACCTACATACTGATCATCAGGAGTTACACTACACGCAGAGAGGCATCTTGGTGTGGTGTAGCATGCTAGAGCTTTACGGCTGTTTGACAAGGAGAGGAATAATATTGGTTCTTTTCTGCAGTCCTCCACCATCAGGGAGGCATTGAGGCGGAAGACGACGTGAAAAGGGGAGAAGTCAACTCATATCACTTCTTAGAAGGAAGAATTGTTCCATCCATTACATGCAAGATTCTATCAATGCATCCCAAAAAAATGTGTTTGCGATCCCAACAATAGTGGTTTGTTAAAAAACTGTATGAATGTAGGCCTGAAAATAGATCACCTGTCTACCCTTTCAGACAATGTACATTGTACAAGTGCCTAAAGGCGAGAGGAAGAAAATATGGTACAAAATAAAGGAAGAGGAAGATGACCAGAAGAGTTCAGCCTGCTGCTTTATTGCTGCAGATGTGATAGAGCTGGATGTTATGATGTGTTATATCATGTTAAGAACATACTAACCAAAACTTTCCAACACTGTAATTAGATTGTCAAATGCTGTTCACATCCCTTGAAGATGAAGTTTGCCCACAAAGTGCATCTTTAAGCTCAATGGGCCAAGAATTTCAGAAATTTCCATTATTTTCAGGTAAAGCCATCTAGCCAGTTTGGACCTGTTCAGTAAAGAACAGGTTACCCAGCATGGTGCAGGAACAAACAAAGACAGTTCAGAAAGCAGATAAAATGTTTACTGGGAGGCCCCTGGAAATACAGCTAAAGATGAATGCAGCCATTCTGAAGCTACAACATTTTATAACTGCAGATTATGAAACATACTTACATAAACTGAAGCATTCTGGAGAAATTCCTCCTTGTCAGACTATCTGAAAGCAGCCTGCCAGCCTAACCATGCCCAAACAGTTGATTGATAGCTCGAAATGTAAATCAATACAGCAAGTTTAAGTATACATTACTAAATTGTAGTAATTAAAGAGACTTGGATCCTGGTTACTATTTTTTTTCTAGGGGGTGGAGTATTGTAGAATAAATTTCAAATTCTAGGGTACTCTAGTTTCAAATTGCATTATATGATCTGACATGCAGTTACTTGAAACAGGATTGGCTGCAACACTGCAAAGTTGAAATCAATATGCAGAATTCTCTAACTCTCTACAATACAACAGTGACTACATTTCCCTACATTACAACAGTGACAACACTTCAAAAGAACTTTATTGGCTGTTAAGTGCTTTGGGATGTCCTGAGGTCAAGGAAGGCACTATGTAAATACATTTTTTTTCTCTATAAGAGGGAATCATTAAACTGAGGCTATTTCATCCATCTGATTTCCCTATGCCTTTTTACAACTCATGTTGTCTGCTATTTGGAGACCACTCTATTTGATGTACAGTCCATCATCTTACAGATTATGGAAGCTGGCCCATTGAATTTAGAGTAAGGAGCTTCAGTTCTACACAATAGTAGCTCCGACAACCATGGACCTTTACATGTGAGTACTAAAATTCACAATTACATCTCCTATGTGTCAACTTGGCTTAATTGGTAACACAAGTCTCTGGATCAAGCCCCCCACGGGGAGTGCGGGCATAAAGTAGGCTAATATTCCAACGTAATGCTTGGGGAAGCTGTCCTTTAGATGAGACATTCAATTGAGGTGACTTATATGTTCATGGGGAAGTTTAAGATGGCTCTACTCGAAGAAGAGCAGAGTTCACCTACTCTCTTGGACAATATTTCTCTCTTAAAAGACACATTTCAAAAGTAGGATGGCTGCTCTGTTTGGATGACATGACAAGGCATTATATGAATGCAAGTGTTTTTTTTAGCATCAAGTTTGTGTCTCCAATGCAGTTACTCAGGAAAACGTAAAGTAAGAAAAACAAGTGAAAAACTCAAATACATATTTCACATTAAAATCCTTCCCATCCCATAGCAGTTAGTTGAGAAATTTAATATGTTGAATCCCATCTGGCTGAAGAATTGCACCCAGAAAACAGCTGAGCAGCAACAAAAAACCTAAGTGTTTGCATCCTATAAAGTATAATGATGCATATTCTACACAGAAATTGAAATTATGCACGATTACAGTCATAAAAATGATAAAAGCCTAAGCAGCCTTGAATGTTTCCAATTCACAAAGCATGCCTATTGAAGAGAAAACAATAAGAAAAAAGATATATGGATAATCCTATAATGACTACATAATTGTGAAAGGATTAATTGGATATTAACCGATATACTGTTCAAAACCTTAATATTTATGTAGCTGGAGATTCTGTCCTATTTCTGAGGGAGAAGTTCCTAAATTTCATAAATTAGAAGGGTACAGCAAAAAAATGGCATAAAAACCTTCAGCCTGTGGCCTGGACAGTTAGGAGGAACAGGTAATTAGTACGTTAAGTATTGGAAAGCAAAAGCATTTAGCAGCTTCATTAATATGATTCAATTTCCTTTTCTGATGTCCTCCATGTCACAGGACACCTCTAAAGAACCTTACTTCCTCAACAGACCCAACATGCTTTTCACTTCCTGATTTTCACTTTTCACTTCCTGACCTTAACTTTTTTATCTAAACAGTGGCAGCATTACAAATAATACAATACTTGGAAGGGATTTTCTTAACTGGAAGAAATAATGAAGTTTAAGGCCACAGGTGAGACAGGGATTGTATATCAGACAACAAGCTTTTTATTGTTTCCTGATCAGGGTCCATGAAGAACCTTCCAGGCATGGAACAGTAGACAAGTTTTGGACTGACCTGGGCTTTAGGGAGAATTAAGAGTGGTCAAAGGGTAAAGGAAAACGTTGCAAGACAGCAAGAGGCAGTTTTTCCTCTTCTTAGGCCGGAGGTATGGAGGGCCAATGTTGCTTTCTGACTACTGCCCTGGCTCAGATCAGCTAACCCAGCACAGAGAATCAAACCTGGGACCTTCTGATCTGTATGGCGCAGTATTAGACCAAGCAGTGCCTTTACCCACTACTTAGCACTTTGTACCAGTACTCAGCTTAACTCCGTCTATGCAAAAAGATCCTTCAAGAAAAAAAGTGACTGAGTTAGTTGATCTCAGGTAGGTGGCAGTTTGGGTGCTACAACTGGCCTCGTTGGCTCTGGCTCTGGATCAACATGCTAGAAAATGTGCCTATGTGTGGATACATAGGTGGGGACAGAATCAGGCTTGGCTGTGATCTCCCAACAGTTCAATAGTGTGCTCGCACATGGAGAATGGTCATTTGGGTGAAGTACCAGAGGGCTTTTGATACCCTTAGAACTGTAACCTGGCATAAGTCAGAGCTTTTGAAACAAGAGGGGAAAAGGGAGAACATTGGAGGAAAAAAATTAAACGTTATTTTAAAAATAAATGCAGTTAATTGAATACATTTTTTTTAAATGTAGAAAAAGAAGCAGCACATAGGAACAGGAGTAGGCCATTTAGCAACCCGGAACCTGTTCTGCCAAGCAATTAGATCATGGCTGATCTGTATCTTAACTCCATTTACCCGCCTTTGCTCCATATCCCTTGATACCCTTACTTAACAAAAATCACTTCTCTGCCATATTGTCCTTGTGAATTCTGAGTCAAGTTGAGTTTCTTGATTCATATCTATTCCAGGGTCAGGTCACTATACACAATTGATAAAACAGGACTAAAACAGAAAACCTTCTAAAAGTAATTTTTCTTTGTTAAAATAATTTGGTCCTCATACGTTTCTTTGTTAGTAAATTAAGAAAATGATCTCCAACTAAGTCGCAACATTGATTAAATCATTGTATAAATACTTTTGTCAGTCTAAGATTAAATGGGACCTTAAATTCCCAATCTCCCTCAGGATATTGTAGTGGCCAGTACATCTTATTGGAAAGGCTACTAGTTTAATGGCTTCCCTTCCAATGAAACTTGATTTTCCCCCACGGACAATTAAAAAGAAATGAAGACTGTTCCTATTCCCTGATATATATTAGAATGGTAGAGGGAAACATCCAACTTCAAGTGTGAGCATTGTGAGAAATATCTCTGAGATTAGCTCTGGTATGTTTTGTGGCCTGAAATAAACTGGGCCCCAAACTATTAGGAAACTCGAGGATACAAAAAAAGGCTAAAAGAACTGCTCCTCACCCAGGGAGTATTCTTTCAAATCTGAGTTTCTTAGTGGCGATGTAGACTGGACTTTTATCTGCAGATTATTTTCCTCCTTGCCTACTTTTGATATGCTGCCAAAGGCCTTGGAAAACTTACTTAGGCAAGCTAAGTATTTGAGGATCATCATCCTGTGTCACTCAGAGGAAAGATTAGATCTAGTGACTTTAAAGTGAAAATAACCCCCACATGTCTTTCACCTTTACCCACTGATGAAAATGGGGCAGGTTCTACACTGGGCAGTGCAGTGAAAATTATCCTCATTTTAAACTGAAGGTTCACAGATTATTTTAACAATTCCAAGAGCCTATTGTTGCTTTTGAGGTTCAGAGGAAAAATTATATCTAGTGAGATGTGCAAGTGGTATAGGACAATGGGACCTTTTACGGGGGGCGGGGGGTAATTTTCACCTTGGGCAGTAAATTGGTGGAGCCGATCACCAGCCAGTTAGAGAGACTGCCTGACTTTCATTTCCATTGATACAGCTACCAGTGGGTATTGTAGCGTAGGAGTGATCCAGTCCGCTAGTTTACCGCCCAATCCTTTTTGTTTCTTGTTTGCTTCCTTGTCTTGAAATGACAGAAATCGAATGACCAGAATGCATGATGTATTATTTTGGGCTTCAGAAGATTTGGTAATCCTACGAGCTCTGCTTTGCTTGAGGTCCAGTGCTATGAGTTTTGGAGCAAGACTATTTTAATGATGCTGGTGATGTTTTCAGGAAACCCATCAAACCAACTGAGTGGTGCAAGTTATTTTCAATGTTCTCATTGTGAGCCTGCAGGCATTTCAATTCACGCTTTTGCTGGGTATTGTAAACGGTGAGCATTTGGGTATAGACCCATATATAATTTTAATATGAGTTTATTATTCTACTATAATCACTGCACTTCTGAACTTTCTTCTCTTGTTCCTTCTGAACCCCAAATGTATTGTGTTACATGCTGTTCCTTGTAAGAACACTGGGATCGATAACCTGATAAGAACATTCATCAAGGGCACCAGACGAATCCTTAACCCTTCAGCTTAACTCCTCGTCAAGGAACCGTCTAATGTTGCTGACCCAGTCTAAGCCTAGGAGTTAATGATGCCTACATTTGGTTGCTAAACTGTCATACATCAACAAGTTTGGATTATGTTAGCATTTACACTACCAACCTCCCATCAGGATTCACACAAGCTACTGAGGGAATGAATTAATGCTTTCTTGCCAATTATCAAAGAAGTCATCAGGCAACAAAGTCATGAACTAACAATTATTTATTAACCATAGAATCATAGTTAGCAGCACGCAAACAGTGAGTATGCAAATAACTAGTAGACAGGGTTAATTGCCTAAATAAGTAACATAGGTTACAAAGGCAGTTCAGTTATGTCACAGTAATTCAGCATTAACTGCTTGCTGATTATAAATTTACACTTGAGATCAGTGTCTGACATCGATATAAATTGGTAAAATTAATTTAGGATTAGACTCCTTGAATAGCTGACAAGTTAACAGTGTTTGATAGCCAATCTATTAAATAGATTAAAGTCTATGAGATCCTATAAGCTCTGGAAACATTGTTGTTTCCAAAATTTATACAACCATATCCATATGAGATGGCGTAGATGAACTGGTTCCCTTACCTTCCTCTAGGAGGACAGTGTAAGCCTTCTGAGATGTCAGAATGATGAACCTCCATCTGTGGAGGTGCTCTCCATTCCTCCTGGATCCTCTACTCCAAGGAAAGTTCACCTTCCATGCTGGTAGCTGTATCTGGACTAGCTGGATTAACTCTGAGGTCTAAATCTCACTTCCCCAGTCTCAGGGAAACGTGCATGCCTAAGTGACACATTTATATCTGCCTATACCTGGTTGATATAGCCGTACAATTGATCAATGCATCAACATAGTACAGGGAGGAATTTACATGCAGGCATTGACTAGTGTACCAAAAATAGCAAAGAGAAAAATTAAACCTATTGGTGCTTTGTTGGTTTATGAAACTATCCTTTCTTGCCCCCACAGTTCAGAATGGAAAAGAGCAGTTTTCAGACAGATCAACAATAACTAATGGGTGATACTCACCTGAAAATAACAAACACATCTCAGAGATATTTGTAGAGATGCTATGACTTTAAAGGGAGAAGATGCACTAAAGCTTTTAATACTCTGATGGCAACTTGGCCTTTTGAAAAACAGACATCAAAAAGTATAACATTAAACCTCTCTGGCAGAAAAATCAATGATGTCTACTACAGAGGAGTAAAGGATTTTTCTTCTGGTTCCATGTGGAAAATTCTTCAAAATAAAAACTAGCCATGGCCTTATTTCCTGTATTAAGAAATAATAGGTCAATTTCTTCTCTGAAACTCACTCATACATAATTTCTAGAGACATGGGCAGATGGTTAGTACATTGGATCTTTGATGGGGTGTTTGAATCCAGCCTAGAAACAGGATGGCAATTTCCTATCTGCCAGACATAGGGTTACTGCTAAAATGAATGTTGCTATTCTTTACCCAATTCTTATTGATACAAGTCTACAGTATAAAATTGTCCACAGTAAATTGAGAATCTCACTCAAAGACTACAGGGCAGCTGGTGTTGGGAATGAATAATTCCCACCTGTGCAGCTGGAACTGTTTTGAGGTTCAGGTTAAGGTACATTTTATGAGACTGAATAGGAAAAGCTTTACTGTCCATCTGACTGAGCTGCACCTTAACAGGGAGTCAGTGCTGACAATATGTGCCATAAGTGATAAAGCCATCCACTCACACTCCTCATCTCAAGATTCACCAAAAAAAATTAAAATCATATCTGCAGTTAAAATACACAACTAACTTTTAAAAAAAACACTGCATTCTTTGGAAATTGTTACTTTCATTCGAGACAAAGCAGTCATCACCTGATCTGTATCTTTATTTTACAGATTAAATGCAATCTCTCCCTAATTGCAATGGAATGTATTTATGGACATTTTGCATTATGGGCAGTTCTTTGGCGATTTGTACCATTATATGCTAAGGAGAAGTCTTCTGAATGTGTGTATTGCTTTGTGCTTGTGCTGCACCAGCATAAGCAGGGGTACAGTCTTAAAAGTGACTGACCTTTCATTGCCAATTTACATTCCAATTCAGTGACATATAACCCATTCTGATTGATTAACTATCAACTATGGCATCCATACTATAACCGCAATGGCTAAATATTCCCATTGCATACAACCTATCTGCTGCAGTTCACATTTCTCCCCATTGGTTTTCATAATAATCGTTTTGTTTTGCTTATTTTTTTTAAATGTCATTTGAATCTCACGGCGTAATGTGACGTCATCATAATAGTGCCATGTTCATGTTGATTAACACAGTTAAGTGCTGTAAAAGACACTTAACTATGGTGAAGTCTTGAATAAAGCTTCCACACGCTTGCAGAAAATCGAATATTTAAATTACTTTTGAAAACTCAACTACTACAACCATGTTCTCAATGCTCTTGAATAGTATCGGTGATATTATTGAGAAATGTAAAAGGCCAGAAACCCAGCCAGCCAGAGAATGAATGGTTCCATTATTCTTCTCAAATTGTATTCCTCTCGAGAAGCTTCTGTGCTGAGAGTCAAATCTCAGCAGGAAAGCTTCTTGAATTTGTCACTAACTCGGCTGTCGAGGAATTTTAATTACTTGTTCTATATCCAAATGACCCTTATTTACCCAGAATAAATGCTAGTATGAATCAGGAGCTGTTGAAATGGAGATATACTCGTTCGTAAATGATAAATGCATGTACCACTCTTCAGCAAGCGAGTGGTTAACAGAACAGTACAAAGATCTTTTAATTATCATTTATAAAACTGAAATGTTATAAATATTGAAACAGAAATCAAAATATAACTGTTGAATCTACAATAAAATCGTCATGGGCCAGTTGTCTGTGTGAGTATGGTGTATGATACGTAAGACATAAATTAGGACTTGACAGCACTTTGAAATATAGGTTTCAGGATGTATTCAGTTCCAGTGGGCATTTCTGTGGGTTTGATTGTACTTTCACACTAGGTGCTTTGAAACGAGGCTGCCAGTGTTAAATAGTCTGCTGACACAGACAGTGGAATGCCTGCCTCCTCAAACAAATCCTTACGAATTTCAATCACAGCTCTCAAACCAACGAGTTGCATCAGCTCACCTGTAACATTTCTAAAGCATCTCGCAATGACAGCTTGTTCATCGCTGGGAGAGGAGTTCACAATAAATGACGGCCTCGCCGCGACGCCCACATCCCATGAACGAATAAAAGAAAAACAGGCCCTCCCATCAAAGGAGTTCCTGTTGGTGGGTGCCTTTAATGGGGCGGTAAGGAAATCGGAAACAAGAACTCCGAATAAAGTAAAATTAATTTACCGAAAGTTACAGTAAATTACAAATACGGTAATGTGAACTTATGTTCAAATTACTACCCTGTATCAGATTGTTCTTTATGTCACTAACACATATCTACCCTACAAATAGTACTGGACTTCATAAATATAATTTCACTCACCTGTTAGAATTTACACAGCGATCTCAGTTTAGTTTCTATTCTCTGTCCTCAGTATTGTGCATTTTTTTACTCTCACCATTTTTGACAATTCAGCTACATTTGTAAGATTCATTGGTTGACCTGCAGAACAACTGTAGTTGTATGAAAACAGATATTTAAAACCATAATTAATATAAAAAGTGTAATATGAAAGTAATTTATATTAAGAATTGGAGCAGTGTGGGCTGGTGTAATTACTACAACACTACAGCATCAGAATTCCAGTCTCAAGTAAAACATACACTTTTCCTATGGGTACATTTTGACTGTCTTGTTTCTGATACATACCTCTTGGCATATTGATTTTGGGGGCAGCTTTTTGTTCAACTATCTTTTGTAATTTTTATGTTATTTTGTCCCTTTGGCTCTTGATATGGGGTCGGAAGCTTAGCTTGGGGTCAAATGGGATGCTGAGGCTGCGAACAATCTGGTTCAGCCTGAGACAGTGGAAAAAACTGCGGCTCATCCAGGACTTGATGTCAGACTGCAGGCAATGGAGAGGTCGACAGGTATAGCTGGGTAGCATCAGTGTACACATGGAACCTGGCTTCATGTCTTCGGATAATGTCGCCAAAGGGCTGCATATAGATGAGAAATAGGAGGGGGTCAAGGATAGATCCTTGGTGAACTCCAGAGGTAATGGTATGAGGGCAGGAAGAAAAGCCATTGCAGGAGATTCTTTGGATACAATTGGATAAGTAAGAGTGGAACCAGGCAAAGGCAGTCCCACCCAGGTAGACAACAGAAGAGAGGCATTGGAGGAGGAGGGTGTGGTCAACTGTATCAAAGGCTGCAGAGAGGTGGAGAAGGATGAGAAGGGAGAGTGCACCAGGTTACATACGATGTTATTTGTGACTTTGATTAGGGCCATTTCTGTGCTGTTGCAGGAGCAGAAACCTGTTTGGAGCGGTTCAAACATGGAGTTGCGGGAAAGATGGACACAATTTGGGAGGTGGCAACACTTCCAAGGACTTTGGAAAGGAAAGAGAGGTCGGAGATGGGGCGTTAGTTTGCAAGGACAGAAGGGTTATGGGTGGGTTTTTTATTGGGGGGAGGTTTGATAACGGCAGAGTTGAAAGGGATGGGGATAGTACCTGAGGAGAGGGAACCGTTTACAATGTCAGCTAGCATGGGTTTTGGCCAAAGATTTAGACAAAGAGTTAAAAAAGAAGCAAACAGGTATATAATAGTATCTAATAGTTAAACCAAATATAAATCCAAATATTTTCTCGTGTCTGACTTGCAAGCTCCATAAAAAGAGAACAGCTTATTCTTGTTGAATTAAACTGCTGTGCTTTCTGTCCATGAATCAAATTCATCTTTTACTCAGAATTTATTTGCTCTCTCTTTAATTATCCATTAACAATATATTTGTTAATGTTCCTGTTTTATCTAATTTTATATTTCATTCTGTTTTCTTTTTTAAACTTGCTTCCACCAGCCTTTTTGTTAATTTTCTCTTTCTTTGAAATGAAGCTGATAATTAAGGCAAATTATATTTTAATTAGAGTCAATATCATTTATAGAATTAAAAATGGTGCATCAAAATGCACAGCGCCTTCTCACTCTGTAACGCATGCAAATCCATCTTCAAATACTGAATGTTCCTCAGCTGCAAACTGAAGCTAACAAACACATTCCAATCTGCAAAGTTTCCTGACCAAACAACAATTAAACTCTGAACAACTTCAGGTTGTATTTACTTGTAGCAATTTTCTTCATCACTTTTGTGCGCCAGTTTAGCGGCAGAATCGTACATTATGCATTAAATAGTTTAATACTCATGTATATCACTGGGTTCACCATGAGCAATGTCACAGGAGATCCTCATATAAACAAATACAAAAGTCTTTTGTCTGGCACGTCATCCACCACATTCGAAATATTACAGGGGAAGTTTTCACCTTTCATTGCTTTAAAAAGTACTTGGATGCACACTTGAAGTGCCGTAACCTACAGGGCTACAAGTGCTGGAAAGTGGGATTAAGCTGGATAGCTCTTTTTCGGCCGGCACGGATATGATGGGCCTCCTTCTGTGCCGTAACTTTCTATGATTCTATGATAAACTGGTGGGGTGGATCGCATGCACATTGCACAACCTGCCTGATTTTCCCATTATCATTTCCATTCGGCAGGTTCTATAATAGGCAGGCGATCCACTTTGCCATATTACTGCCCAAGTGGTGAAGGGGAAAATGACCCCCCTCCCCCCATTTCAAAGTATTACGCTTCAAACAGATGTACAAACTTCGTGGGGTGGGGTCGGGGGGGGTGGGGAAGAACTGTCATTTCATGCTGGGTTCTTCTGACCTTCAGCCATAAGTTTACAAGCAACTACAACAGCCCTCTTATTTACCTCAGAAGTTTACAAATCAACTAAGTTGCCCAAATTTGCTTATTTAAATTACTTCTCCACAAGAAGTACATGTGCAGTGCACTTAAAGGAACAGGCAAGGTTATACACAGTTCCATCTTAGCTTTTAATCATCTCAAAGAGGGTGCAGGAACAGAGAGACCTGGGGGTGTACGTACACAAGTCTTTGAAGGTGGCAGGACAAGTTGAGAAGGCTGCTAAAAAGGCATATAGGATCCTTGCCATAAACTACAAAAGCAAGGAAGTTATCTAAACCTTTATATAACACTTGTTAGGCCCCAGCTGGAGTATTGTGGCCAATTCTGGGCACCACATGTTGGGAAGGATGTCAAGGCCTTAGATAGGGTGCAAAGGAGATTTACTAGAATGGTACCGAGGATGTGGGACTTCAGTTAGGTGGAGAGACTAGAGAAGCTGGGATTGCTCTCCTTAGAGCAGAGAAGGTTAAGGGGAGATTTGATAGAGGTATTCAAAATCATGAACGGTTTTGATAGACTAAATAAGGAGAAACTATTTCCAGTGGCAGAAGGGTCGGTAACCAGAGGACACAGATTTAAGGTAATTGGCAGAAGAACCAGAGGCGAGATGAGGTAAAAAAAATTACACACCGAGTTGCTATGATCTGGAATGCACTGCCTGAAACGGGGTGGAAGCAGATTCAATAATAACTTTCAAAAGGGAATTGGATAACTACTTGAAGGGGTAAAATTTGCAGGGCTATGGGGAAAGGGCAGGGGAATGGGACTAATTGGATAGCTCTTTCAAATGATCCAGCACAGGTATGATGGGCCAAATGGCCTCCTTCTGTGCTGTATCATTCTACGATTCTATCCTTGTTTTCCCTCCCAAAGGGTATAACTTCACACTTATCCATGTTAAATTACAAATCCAAAAAGATGGCACCTCTGATAAGAACATAAGAAATAAGAACAAGAGTAGGCCATATGGCCCCTCAAGCCTGCTCCGCCATTCAATCAGATCATGACTGATCTTTGACCTCAACTCCACTTTCCCACTTGATCCCCATTTCCCTTGATTCCTATAGAGTCCAAAAATCTATTGATCTCAGCCTTGAATATACCCAACGACTCAGCATCCACAGCCCTCTGGGGTAGAGAATTCCAAAGATTCACAACCCTCTGCGTGAAGAAATGCCTCCTCATCTCAGTCTTAAACGGCCGACCCCTTACCCTGCAAATACGGCCTCTAGTTCTAGACTCTCCAGTCAGGGGAAACAACCTCTCAGCCTCTACCCTGTCAAGCCCCCTCAGAATCTTATATGTTTCAATGAGATCACCTCTCATTCTTCTAAACTCCAGGGAGTATAGGCCTGATAATGCAGCATTTCCTCATACTGCGTTGTATAATGCTACACAGTTGTAGGGAGCAACCTTTCAATTCCAGACACAGCAAGTTCTCAATCCTCACTGGATATCAGCAGGGGATGCTTTGCCTTGGCATATTTCCAAAGGGAAAAGAATAGTCCGGTTACAGGGTAGCACTGGTCACCTTAAGACCAGAGGACACAGATTTAAGGTAATTGGCAGAAGAACCAGAGGCGAGATGAGGGAAAAAAAAATTACACACCGAGTTGTTATGATCTGGAATGCACTGCCTGAAACGAGGTGGAAGCAGATTCAATAATACTCAGTTATTCAATCAGGAATGGTGTATTGAGTTGGAAGGACCCAGCAAATAGAAAAGAGGATAAATAAATGTCTTCAAAAACAATCATTTCTCAACCTTCCCAATGCCATCTGTACTTAGAAGCTCTTTAGTGCGATCTAGAGCCCTCCCAAGATCAGACTAATCAAAAAATTTGTTTTACTGATAAACTTAAGCAGCTGCTTTGTACCCAACTAATGCAACTCAATGGTTCATTTTCCACAAACTACTGATCTCCAACATGTATCCTCTCTGTGTAAGCAGTAAGTTGTTTACATCATTCTTGCATGCAAGCCAGAAATTATCAGCACATCGAATGTAAACTGTGGTAGTCTCGTACAGATTAAAATCCTTCATCATCACTGGGTCAAAATCCTGGAACTCCCTACCTAATAGCATTGTGGGAGTATCTTCACCACATGGACTGCAGCGGTTCAAGAAGGCCCACCATCACCTTCTCAAGGCCAACTAGGCCTGGGCAATAAATGCTGCCTTTGCCTGCGACTCCCACATCCCGCAGAATGACTTTTTAAAAATCTTCAGTTTTACTACATATTACTTCAGGAAAATACTTCACATTGTTAAACAAGTAGTATATCATACACCCTGGACGAAGACTGAGGAACTGAGAAAAACAAAACTTTACACAATAGCTGCAGTTGTAAAACATTAACGAGTTTGTTTTGTAAATTCTTAATGTATCAAGAGAATATGCTCGAACTTTCTTTGCCGCATGACGCTATTACATTCATAATAATTGTTACGAAGGCAAGTATTTCACAACCTATAATTATAATTGTGAATAATTCCTCAATTTATACTGTGGTGTAAATTCACATAGGTGTGTGTTTTCAGCTGTGGCGTGCTGATAATTCTGATGCAGTTTAACATTTCCTCTGACGCTGGTGCTCCATCTGGCAATGAAACACAGGAGATTTGCATCAGTTTGGTATAAACGCCTGGTGCGAATCTCCTCCACATTTCAGTTATTAATCAAAAGTCAGTTCAGTGGTTGCGCCGGTAATTTAATACATCCCACTACACGAACAGACTCAGGCAGCCCTCTGCGTAAACCCTGGAGTAGGATCTCATTCAGTTTGGGTCGGTGGTACCTGAACTGTACGCTATCTCTATGGAGCTTACCCATCAACGAGGTTTAAGGTAACATTGGAGTCAAACAGCTGTAAGCACTGAGGATTAATGCAGAGGAAGAATATGGAAGAAATCCAACTGCTTGCAGTTAAACCAGTGGATAAAGTAAGTGTTCTGCTCATTGCAATATGTGGCTGCGATTCTTAGGAAATGTTAGTTTCAGATGCCAAATGTCACTTTGACACACTAATGCACAACACATTAGGACAATAAATCTTCAAATAAAGTTTGGTATGATAAGGAGGTGATTGAAAACATTCAGAAACGAAGATTTGATTTTGAACAGTTTAAACCACTGGTTAATCTGTTCTTTTAAACATGCAGCAGTTTACACAAACTAAGGGAATAAAATGGAACCATGACCATAATACAAACCTCGCCTCAGCAGCATGTTTTTCACAAGCTCAATGCTCTCATGGTCACTGAATCCTTTAAGTCCCAAAACTTTTTAAATGCATACACCTTTTCTAACGCAGAACATTACCAAAAATTAGCTGCTGAACACTCAGGGAAAGAGTCAGGGTGGGGATGCCTGTGAGAGAGACCCCAATATGCATCATGGCCCCCAGACAGTAGCCGAGCCATTCAACAAACTAAACGATATTACTTTCTTCTCCTTGTTCAATAAATCTCGGCTGAATCCTCAGGCAAATTTCTATGGCAGATTGAAGCAATGCAAGAGGCATTTCTGAATCCACAAATCTCTCCTAATAATCTCAAGAATTAAATTTTGGGTGCATTTTTGACTTTATTATTGTTGTCTTTAGACGCTGTCTGTGTTTTCCAAGAAAACTAAATTTGGTTGCATAATTCATCCCTTTGCTTTCACCGTCTGGTTATTTTTATGAATTAAGATGAAGGAGGGTTAAAGCTTAAAGATTAATTAAGTTTATACAAGCTAGAGCACATACAAGAACTGAGCTAACTATATGACAATTTATATAACCAAAGACAACATTTTACTGTAATATATCTTCTTTTAGGAGGGAGCATCAAGCTCACACAGTGCAGGACATTAAGCTTCTCTCATTTTTTGCCCTGTAGCTGAGAGTAGGCTTTTTATCCAGAGGGACCACCCCACTGCAATGATTCCAATAGCTGTCACTCAAGTTCAAAAGGACACAGGTAGGTGGAACTTCCAATCAGTAAAGCTCATGTACAAACACTTAAAACGCACACACTACATTCCTGTATGCATTCCTTCACTTTTTTTTTGAGGAAGAAAAGGAGGAGCAATGGAGGGACGACAGTTAGTCGGGCTACACAGGCAGACTGTTCCCATCTGTCGGTATCACCTTGTTGAAACATGGATTAAGGGAAGAAACAGTGTGAAGACTGATACGGTGGAACAGCCACCCAATTAAAGGCAAGTCAAGTAATGTCCTTGCTAGCAATTGACTTCCTATTGTACAGATGTAAATTGGGTATTACTCAAAGCCCAGGAAAAATATACGTAAGACAATTAGCTTATCGCTCTGTAACAATGAAATAAAGGCAAGACAAGAAACAAGGACCGAGTCTGCCTATCATTTTACCCGACAGATTTAACTCCAGTTAACTTTCCACCCCATCCACATTAATAGGCAGAGGTATAGCTATCTGGCATTGACTGTGTAAAACTGGCTACAGAGGCCTTGAGTCAGCAGTCAGGTGTTGAGCTGTGCCATGTGTTTACAAGGACACCTACAAGTGACAATCTGCATGATGTTAGCACTGCCAGTGGCAGTAACAGTCAGCATGGTGTTATCAGCATGGTGTTCGCACTGCCAGTAACAGTCAGCATGGTGTTATCAGCATGGTGTTCGCACTGCCAGTAACAGTCAGCATGGTGTTATCAGCATGGTGTTCGCACTGCCAGTAACAATCAGCATGATGTTAGCACTGCCAGTGGCAGTAACAGTCAGCATGGTGTTATCAGCATGGTGTTCGCACTGCCAGTGGCAGTAACAGTCAGCATGGTGTTATCAGCATGGTGTTCGCACTGCCAGTGGCAGTAACAGTCAGCATGGTGTTATCAGCATGGTGTTCACACTGCCAGTAACAATCAGCATGGTGTTCGCACTGCCAGTAACAATCAGCATGGTGTTCGCACTGCCAGTGGCAGTAACAGTCAGCATGGTGTTATCAGCATGGTGTTCACACTGCCAGTAACAATCAGCATGGTGTTAGCACTGCCAGTAACAATCAACATGGTGTTAGCACTGCCAGTGGTAGTAACAATCACCCCAGAGGGCTGTGGATGCTGAGTCGTTGACTATGTTCAAGGCTGAGATAGATAGATTTTTTACTCTAGGGGAATCAAGGGACCTGGGGATTGGGCGGGAAAGTGGAGTTGAGGTCAAAGATCAGCCATGATCTTATTGAATGACGGAGCAGGCTCGAGGGGCCGTACGGCCTACTCCTGCTTCTATACCTTATGTTCTTAGGTTCATCCGCAAGTCTTCTACCTCTACCCCCTTACAGGAACTCTGCAATACTGTTATATGGGGACGGTGTCCTGGACTGGCAAGCAGGCACAACTTCCTCACTGTCACCTCACTGTCACCTCCATGCTGTGCCACTTCCACCTTGTTGTGGGTCACTCTGAGGTCAATTCAAAAGAGCTGTGCTTACGAAGATATGAAGGCAGTGTGGAATGCTGCTCTGGGCACCCAAGAGGCTATGAGATCCCTATTCCAAGGACCCTTGCAGCTACGTGCATAGAGGCTCCTAGCAGATTGTAATTACCATTTGCTCAGTTACAATCATCTCTCGGAGCCCTGAGGGGAATCCCTTTTGTAAGTAAATGGACCAGACTTGGAACTGTCTTATTGCTGAACTACTAGCAAAGTACCAAATAGCCAACTATCAGTGTCTGAACCTTATTTGGAATTATGCATTCCAACACACTACACTTGGTGTGAACTCAAAATGGTGCAACTAAGCTAGGGAGGTGGATTCACACTCTGAATTTTGTGCACTCAGGACTGATTCCCAAGTTATATTGGCACTTTTGAATCAATACACATGCAAAACCATTTTGCATCAGTGTGAAAGTGGCAGTGTAACTACACTCTTACAATGTTTCCTTAAGTTCTGTTATGGTTTTAGTCCCTAAAACAACAAGGACCCACTTTGTATCCTGGCTAAGATCTGCCAAAACACCTCATCTGCTCAACACACAAAGCCAGATGATCAGGAGGCATGTGTATTGAAACAACTGCAAAGTAAGAGCTCGTGAGCACAGACGTGAATTAATGCATCGTAACTGCACAGAACACACTCATTAGAAGAAGCATGACAAATGTTTTCACATGTCTTTCTGGATTTGGCAAACAGTTTGGAAACGTTTGACCTTTTTCCGTATGGTTTCATTTATGATTTTATTTAAAACTACTAAAAGTCTGCAGCGTTCCAAAGAGCTTTGCTCCATACTTTGCCCTCGCAATCTGAAAAAGATTATTTTCCCAGAATATTATTTTGGATAAAAATATGGTCAATAACTTTGTTATGCAATGTATTTCACCGCAATGGAGGACTGAGTGGGTTAGACATTGGTCCTTCTCCTCTGGGACACACGTTCAAATCCAGTCCAGATTGATGGAATGAAAATCTCATCTGTCTGCTAGCTGTGAGAGTCTTGTGAAATGTGTTTGGGCAATCACAACCCAGTTCCCAGTGGGCACATGGCATAAAATTGCCCCTAATTGACAGTTCCACTCAGAGAGACCACACAATATGGGAAATGGAGAACTGCCATATTGGTGCAGAACTGGATTCTCTCCTGATGTTGGCTGAGACCCATTGTTGAGGCAGAGTAGAGGGAGCTTTACTGTGCATCTTACTGTGCTATAGCTGACCTGAGTGTTTGGCGCTGACACTGAATGCCTGAAACAGAATGTGCTCCATCCCCCAGGACTAAACTTGTTGACCACAGCAGTTTTATTTTCCAAAAGTTATATTGCACTGAATTTCACTTTCTCTTTCTAGGGCCTGGTGTTGCCTCCAAATGTTGCACCTCTTTCACCTCGATCTTTGGCCTTCTCCATGAAGATTCTCAAAGCCATTCAGCCCAAGTTCAATTGTATTGGCCGGGAAATTGCTCAGAATGGCGAACCCAAAGTGGTTGCCGCTCCATAGATTTATTCTAAGCCACTAACTGTCTTTACTGGGTGCGCTTCCATGAATAGGGAGCGGAGGAGAGCCCAGCGTTAACTCCAGTGAAATGGGAGAAGCGAGAGGATTACTCTCTCCCCTCGACCATTCAGATTGCAGCATTTTTGACAAGCTTTAAAACAGCTTCTGCAAGCTGCAATGTTAAATCCAGGAAACAAAAGGAACAACACTAAAATCATTTGTATAAACAGTTATAGACACAAAACAATGAGAGGGTAAGAAATAATCAAATTAAATAAAAGAGACAGAAGCGAAAAGTAAATTTTTAAATTTTTTTTTTAAATGATCAAAAACTATTAAAATAAGGAGTGATGAGACTCCACATTTTTAAAAGTTAATTTTTAGTTGTTTGGTAGTCATTAAAACTTAGTTTAGACCTTTTTTTTAAGCATACCTGTTTTGTAGCGATATTAGTTACTTTCCAGCTGGGCAGAAGAGCAAGTTGGCGCTGGTCCCTTGTTTCCACTGATTCTAGCTGGCGATATCCCTTTAATTTGAAGCTGTCATATCGCCAGCGAACCAGGAGAACAAGTTTCCGATTTCCACGTTTCACTGCGCATGTGCGAATGCCAGAACTTGCTCCATGATTTTGCCACTAACAACGGTGGGTGCTGCTGAGCTCACCATTCTTTTTTAAGCAATTTCTGGGCCATTGCTTTTTGTGGTTTGGAACTGGTTCTGCCAGTTTCTCTCTTCCTTTACCGGCACTCCTGGCTCTATCAAACAGTCTATGCAAACTGGCAACACTTGTCTCTTTAGTATAGTCAAGTGATGATGAAAGTTAAAGCTAGGATTCAAACTCAGGCCCTCTGTATAGAAGTTCAACACTTTGTGACTAAAGCTGTTGGGCTCGTCTCTGCAGCAATTACACTCCATTGAAAGTTATGAAGATAACAGATTTATTGCTTGATTTTTTTCCCTCCTCTTTGGGTTCATCCAGTGCTGGTAGGGATGAGAATTTGTGTTTCTTTGGATTTTGACTTCAAGTTTGGCTTTGGAGATATTGGAAATTGGTTCTTTGCCAAGCTGAATGCAAAGTTCTGATTTCACCAGTTGGCATAGCAACAGAACATGGATTCATTCCCCCCACTACATCCCAAGGAAAAAAGATGCAGAATCACATCTACACGATAAAACGATGACAGCTACTTCTACTCCTACCAACAAATCAGCCTGGCCAGGAATAATGAATATATTATCTTCTGTTAACCCAGACCAATGATAGCACAGATACAGGAATGTTTTGTTCTTAGGGCATTTGCACTACAAATTTTTAAAAGGACATACAAACTTCACCTCAAAATGATCTGAACTGAGTATTTACATATTAATTCAAAATGGTCAAATTTGGAAATTTTCAACAGTTCAGTTCAATGCACATGGCTCCATTCACTGACTGAGAGGGATGGTCATGTCCGGCTTGTAGACTTCTGTTGGTGCTGATCTGAAGAAGTGTGCAAAGGCAGTGTTGGTTTACTCTCACACTGGGGGAAGTACACTATTATTTCTGCAACTCTGCGAAATCGTTTTGGGTATGCCTCAGTGCAAAAGTGGCAGTGTAACTCAGGCATCAGGTCAGATCTGCCTCCTGAGCGCACCAAATCAAGAGATAGAGTCATAGAGTCATAGAGTTATACAGCACGGATAGAGGCCCTTCGGCCCATCGTGTCCGCGCCGGCCATCAAGCCCGGTCTACTCTAATCCCATATTCCAGCATTTGGTCCGTAGCCTTGTATGCTATGGCATTTCAAGTGCTCATCCAAATGCTTCTTGAATGTTGTGAGGGTTCCTGCCTCCACAACCCTTTCAGGCAGTGAGTTCCAGACTCCAACCACCCTCTGGGTGAAAAAGTTCTTTCTCAAATCCCCTCTAAACCTCCCGCCTTTTACCTTGAATCTATGTCCCCTTGTTATAGAACCCTCAACGAAGGGAAAAAGCTCCTTAGTATCCATCCTATCTGTGCCCCTCATAATTTTGTACACCTCAATCATGTCCCCCCTCAGCCTCCTCTGCTCCAAGGAAAACAAACCCAATCTTCCCAGTCTCTCTTCATAGCTGAAGCGCTCCAGCTCTGGTAACATCCTGGTGAATCTCCTCTGCACCCTCTCCAAAGCGATCACATCCTTCCTGTAGTGTGGCGACCAGAACTGCACACAGTACTCCAGCTGTGAGATTACCTCCAACAGAGGTGGTCTTGCACCACTTTTGATTCACAACATGGACAGTATAACTCCAGCTGTGTTTTAAACATGCCCAGCTGATCCCTAATCTCTGGTGAGAACTTTATTTATAAACATTTTTAAATGCTTTTAATGTATGGGAAAGTGCATGCTGTTGGGACAGCTTGGACAATACTAGAAATTAGTCGCCTGGGAAGCAGAGCTAAGAATGAGGCATCGTCAGCAGTATAACTCAGGTCAGCTGACTGAGTACCTTGCTATATGAATACTGAGTAAAGTTCGGTGTCTATAAATGGGTACTCTACCTATCCTCTCCTTGGCATGAAGCCCTTCATTTTCTTTTGGTAACTTCCTTAAAGAGCTTCCTTAATATTGGGAATTAAATCAGAGAGGATTCATATCTGCACAACCCCATCCTACCATGCAGTTGGTTCGTGAGATATAGCACCAACATGTTGTGGCATTGGAGCTCCTCAGAAGTGGTAATTAAACAATATTTAAGTTGGAATTTAAATTTAAAATTGGTTAAAAAAAAAGCGCTCTTTTCTAAGAACTATCACAATAGTACCAATTGTGCAGAAAAAGTGGTCGTTATCCAACATATTTTTCAGATTATTTTGTACCCAATTGTTTGAAACTGTTTCTTCTCAGTAAAGCTCATAGATCAAAACTTTGATTAAATAATCTTCCTATGTATTACCCTTTCCATTCTCAACTTCCTGTAACACTGGCCCTCATCAGTCACAACATTCCATAATTTTCTATCTTATTAGAAACAATTGTTGAATAATCATCATTCCTTGGAATTCACATGAAACTCAGATTAATGCAATATTTGTAAAGATTCAACAAAAATTGTAATTGTAATTGTATCCCACTCATTTCCAAAAATATGATTAGATCAATCTCTTGTGGGTGTTAAAAAACAAAAATGGGGAAAGGCACCTCCATGAAAATGCACTTCAAAAGCTCCCCTGGTTAAATACTCTTAATAAATAAGTCTATGACAATGTGGACAATGTAAACATATTTACCAATATACTCCAGAAAGATATCCACCATGTGAATGTTAAAAAGGCTTAACATTTCTAATTATGAATAGTCATTTCTTCCTATTTCACTGTAAGTAGTCCAGATTATTCCCGTAAAGTTGTTATGCTAAGTATGCACTATGTAATTATGAGGTACAACAATTGCTATAATGGTAATTCCAGAAATGGGATTATCCACACCATAAACCAAATCAGTATTGCACTGTGGGATTTGTTTACCAACAAGTGTTTGATGTGAGAAAATGAAATGTATTTAGATCATATGAGCACTTATTAAATCCATTAAAATAAGTGTACACAGCAGTATTTTACATTTTCCTCAAAATAAAAAAAATCACTTCTTTGTGCAGATAGGGCACATTAGTAAAACAGACTGTAGACTTTCCATAGTTATACACATCCCTTCCATTTATAATAAGCAGCATTCTAATATTTAAGTTTCATCAGGAAGAGACGGAGTACTTACCATGAAACGTGCTGTCTGGTAAAACATTAAAGTAATCAGAAATATATAGATGCAGGCGTGTGCAATGAGTTAAACTTCAAGATAGCTCTCTTTCTTTCCTTGTGTTGATCTCTATTGATGTTTGAAGAATTCACTCCTACTGTACCTGAGTGACGTGGCCTGCAGGGTGGGGACTGCAGCTCAACAGACCAATTGTGATTAAAAGCTATTGCTCAAACAATGACGTGTGAGCTGATAGGGTGATACGTGTTGAAATTGCCCTAGGGACGGTGAAAGGTTGCAGAGACATAAAATACTGACAATCAATAATTACAGTCAATCTTTAGTAATCTAGGGCAAAAATCATGACAAGGTAGTTATACAAACGTTTCAAAATCTTTGTCCCGCTGTAAAATTAAACTCAATAAAAAAACTTTGTGAAAATGAAAACTGACCCTTTACAAAGACTGATCCATAGGACCAGATAAACATTATGAAACCTCTACGGGACTTGCAATTTGTCCTGTTGAATCCTATTGAATCCTATAGGTCTCGTACTCAGAGCATGTAAGAATCCTACTTTGAACAGCAAACACCACAGGATATTATAGAAAGGGAGCAACAAGCATTTATAAAAACAACTTATATCATGAGCACATAAAGGCAAGCATGATTTTAAAAATAAATATTTACAATACGTGTTACATTAAAAAAAAATCTTCATTTTCCATTTACATTATAACTGGTAACTATGACACCGCACATGCCAGTCATTTGCAATTAAACATTTCCAACAACTAAAAGAAACCCCTGTCAGAAAAATGCAGAAGTTATTTGTTTCTGGTGTACATGTAAACTTTTTACTCTCCAAAACTTAATACCTGAGTTTCAACTGGGGAAACAAATCCGATTTAAAAAATCATCATCTCCTGCATTGATAGGAGCTACTCATAATATAATCACCACAATCGGGAAGATCGCCAACAAGCCCCGTACATTGAGCCAGGAAATAGGAAATGAAGGAAAGAGGGATTAGGGATGGTGATGCAAGCATGATGATGTTACTTATAAGTAGGAGTCCTTCTCTGTTTGTTAGCTTGCCAAAAAATACCTATCTATATATTAATAAACATCTTGCATAGGGTGCACACTTCCTGTCCACAATCCTCACTTCCTGGTGTTACAAATGTGGTCACATTTTTCTGTCCATTCTTGCTATGTCAACTGTCACAATGTAGTGCAGGCCCTAACCACTAGCTGACACTGTGAAACACCACCTCGACTCCATGCAGGGCAAAGCAGCCTGCTTGATTGGCACCCCATCCACCACCCTAAACATTCACTCCCTTCACCACCTGTGTACCGTAGCTGCAGTGTGTACCATCTACAGGATGCACTGCAGCAACTCACCAAGGCTTCTTCGACAGTACCTCCCAAACCCACGACCACCTAGAAGGACAAGGGCAGCAGGCACATGGGAAGACCACCACCTGCATGTTCCCCTCCAAGTCACACACCATCCCGACTTGGAAATATATCGCCGTTCCTTCATCGTCGCTGGGTCAAAATCCTGGATCTCCCTATCTAACAGCACTGTGGGAGAACCTTCACCACACGGACTGCAGCGGTTCAAGAAGGCAGCTCACCACCACCTTCTCAAGGGCAAGCAGGGATATGCAATAAATGCCAGCCTCGCCAGCAATGCCCACATCCCATGAACGAATAAAAAAAAAAGTTTCTGAAGTCTCTCTTCCAACGCCGTCACCATCTTGTATATGTAAATAAAACTTAGATTCATCAAATGACCTTGGGCAAAACCACAGGCAATTTACTATTATATATTATTTTTATTATGTTTCTTGTATTCTGTTGGCTAAGAAAATCTGTAGCAACAGTCACCTGATTCTGCATCTGTCCAGCCCCCCTCTATTATCTTTATTAAGATGTAACGATTAACAGACTGTGCACAGGAATGACTTAAAAATAAAAGAACTTTGAATTTAAAAAGTATATATTCTAAAAAGTAATGAAAAATTGACAGGAATCTTATTGAACAATTCACAAACGACTCAAGCTTCACTTTCACGGCATTTTGTTATATTCCAAACTGCTTCAGAATTATTGTTTACTAATTCTATTTTGAGTAGCCATCTGATAAGGTGCAACATAAGGGATTTATTACAGGAACTATGGTATAAAAGAGCACGCAGCTACACGGATAGAGAGGCGGATAGAGAACAGAAAGCAAAGATCTGAAAAATGAAGGGGGAGTTCGAAATTTTTTTTGCACAAAGAGTTATTACAATATAGAATGCTTTAATACAAGTAGCTATTGAGGCAGACTTCAACATCTTTTAAAATGGAATTGGAATTAGATAGGTCAGCAGCAGAGGCACAATGGGCTGATTTGCCTCTTTCTGTGCTATAATTTCCATTATAATTCACTTCCAGCCATCTATTATTCTAGGCACAAAACATAAAGCATTCTACACGTGTGGAAAACTTTCACAGTTCACAAGTGAAGAGATATTGGGGCAGAAATTACTCACCTGAGAACGGCGTTCCTCAACGGCATCCTTTGTCTCCGCCGGCGAATCAAAGAAGCGAGTTCACACATTTGCACGTGCGCACTAAAACCCGGAAATCGTGAACTTGCTCCTATTGGTTCACCGGCAATTTGACAGTTGTGAATTAAAAGGGAATCGCACGCTACAATCATAGAAATCACGGAAAAATCATAAACTTGCCCCATCTGCCCAACTGGAACATAACTACTTACGCCACCAAAAGGTACACTGAAAAACACCAGGTCTACACTACTTTTTAAAAGCGCGATGTCTCTTAATGACTGCCAAACAATTAAAAATTAAATTTTTAAAATGTGGAGTCTTGTATTACTCCTTATTGTAATATTCTTTGGTCATTTAAAAAAAATTGTTAAAAAAAGTTTTAATTTTTTTTTTATTTTACTTTTCACTTCTGTCCCTTTATTTTAAGTAAATTACTTCTTTGGCTTTATATTAAAAAAATTAAAATTTTTATTTACAATGACTTGCAGAATATTACTTTAAATGAATGAACGTTGCCTGCTTGTGGGCGAGACTTCTCTTCCTGACAGATTTTATGGGCGTGTCTTCCATTCTATCAGACATTTCCCGTGCGAATCAACCCACGCTGTTCAGAGGCTGAGTTGATGTTGTGCATTTTTTGAAAACTTCCAAATCACACAAGTCTACATCATGGATCCGCAGTAAGTAAATTCGTACATTTAATTCGCAGGAGCTGCTGTGAACGTTGCCACGTTGCTCTGAGCAAGTTCCAGCTCATTGGGTTTTCCATGTCATATAACCCATACTTCATCAATAGCCAGTAAGTATCCTCTAAATCCCTTGAAAGACTTTCACAATGGGGAATTGCATAGAAATACGTAGAATGTACAGCACAGAAACAGGCCATTCGGCCCAACAGGTCCATGCCAGTGTTTATGCTCCACATGAGCTTCCTCCCTCCCTACTTTATCTAACCCTATCAGCATACCCTTCTATTCCTTTCTCCCTCGTATTTATCTAGCTTCCCCTTAAACGCATCTATGCTAATCACCTCAACTACTCCTTGTGGTAGCTAGTCCCACATTCTAACAACTCTCTGGGTAAAGAAGTTTCTCCGGAATTCCCTATTGGAATGTTTTCCACTTTTAGAAAGTGGGGGTGTAAATATTGCCGTTTTTCCTCTATGTTAAAGGCAGCAAAGAGAAATGTTAATCACTTTTCCAAAGGGTATGTTTGTTCAGGAGAAAACTAACCAATTCAGGATTCCCCTGGAATAATGGCGCCGATTTTCAATATTTGGGTAGCTACCCAGTGGAGCGGGCCAGGCCCCTGCCCGTCGAGTGGGTGAGGTGGCCAATGCCATTTTGAGCTTGGGCCTCATTTTAATTCACCGGCGAGCTGTGTACCCCGAACGGGCGTCCCGCCATGGTGTGCCAGCTCCAGGCCAGCGCAATATCAGGTGGCCCGTTGGTTGGTCTGGTGGGGAGGAGTGGGGATGGAGAGGAGAGATGAACACGTAGGGGAGCGAGCCCAGGCCGGCAGCGGCCCACTGTATTTTTGTTGAGCCTGCTCTTTCTGGCTCCGTGAAAATATAGCCCAGCAAATTTTCTGGGCCATTTTTGGTGCAGCCAGCAGCATTTCATTTAAAGACTGTTGGTCAGGTTGCTCAATGCCAGGACACACGGGTGGAGCATGCAGGCATATGCTCTGTCCATGTGTACCTGAAAATTGCAACCAGGATATCATAGGACCCCGATTTGCATAATCAAGAGGCCTACCACCTGAAACAGGCAGGTGCTCGAATCCTTAAGGATAGGCCCCTTTAAAAATGACGACGACCAGACCATCGGCATTTATGGGCCGGTAAATCTACCGACCCCATTTTGGGGTCATTGCTACCCCTTTAATGCTAAATTTGACAGGTGACAGTTGGCCCCAATGTTTATTTCGGCCCTCTTAAGTGCTTTAACAGTCACTTAACTTGTCAAATAATGGCCAAGCAGGTCAATCCGACTCCAGGGAGCAGGGAACTGTAGGAAATTAAGCAGAGCAGTTAATTCGTACATCCTGCTTCACTGACACAGCCATTTCTGTATTTTGAAAGACTGATTTAGGGATCCATGGCATTAGATTGCTTACGTGTGCAGTCCATTGCTGAGCTTTGAAATCAGAAACAAAAAGTAAACTACCTTTCAAAATTAACTACTTGTGTGCATTGTCTGTCGACTGCATTGAAAATTATATATAAATTTATTGCTAGGTTAGTTCTGCCCCTCTTTGTACTTCAAATAATCAATTTAAACATCCAAACCTTGAGATTTTTGATTTCCAATGAGGAAGAACGATACACGCAATTGAGCAAGACGTCGGGGCTTTTAAATGGTTTGCTGCTCACCTGTTTAAAGTGTCTGTGGGTGGAGCACTGCTCAACTGTTAAAAGTGTAGGTGGATGTTTATAAACCCAGTGATAATTAGTGGGTTGGGTATTAAGTGAGCCTGCACTGCAGGGCTCCTAACAACAATAGCGATACCAAAGCAGATAATTTAATAATTGCAGCAAAATCCCAGTTGAACAAGTAACTCTGCCAAAGAATTCAGGTGCTCCGCTGATCAATTAACAAAGAGTAAAGCAGAAAAGGAAAAAACTAGCTGGCCTCGATTTTAACTCACCCGCCTGGTGGAAACCAGGCAGGGGAGCAGTTAAAATGGAACGGGGGGATTTACCCACTCCTTTCCCGCCCCGATCTGACCAACTGCAATTTTAAATTGCAGGCAGCAAGGAAACCAGCCCAAAGCCCGTGGGGTCCTCTTTAAATACGCAGATTGGGCTCTGATGATGTCATCGGGGCCCGATCTCCAATTTTAACCTGAGGTTGACCGGGGGAGCAGTGTTGGCTTCCCCAGCAGGCCAAACCGGCCAGAAACAGGAACCAGGGCCAGAAGAGTCCCAGTACAGTGTTATTCCTCTGGTGTGTCCTTATGGGCCAGTAGAGCAGGAATTCTACTTCGGGCCTCACAAGGAAACTTTGGGGTCCACCCCTGCTCCGGAATTCCCCCCAAGGCCGCGATTTCGGCCCCCACCCCCCCACCTCCTATTCACTTACCTGAGTGCCGAGGACCGTTCCCTCTGGTCCCAAGCGGCTGCCTCCAACCAGAACGATTTCAATGGCTAGGAAGCAATTTCCCACCGACTTCCAGGCCATTTTGGTCAGGAAGTCGCCAAGCAGCATGCAAATTTTTCATATCTTTCAGCCAACGTCCCAGACTCTTCCATCACCATCCCTGGGTATGTCCTGTCCCACCGGCAAGACAGACCAACCAGAGGTGGCGGTACAGTGGTATACAGTCAGGAGGGAGAGGCCATGGGAGTCCTCAACATTGACTCCGGACCTCATGAAATCTTATGGCATCAGGTCAAACATGGGCAAGGAAACCTCCTGCTGATTACCACCTACCGTCCTCCCTCAGCTGATGAATCAGTCCTCCTCCATGTTGAGCACCACTTGGAGGAATCACTGAGGGTAGCAAGGGCATAGAATGTACTCTGGGTGGGGGACTTCAATGTCCATCACCAAGGGTGGCTCGGTAGCACCACTACTGACTGAGCTGGCCAAGTCCTGAAGGACATGGCTGCCAGACTGGGCCTGCGGCAGGTGGTGAGCGAACCAACATGAGGGAAAAACTTACTTGACCTCGTCCTCACCAATCTACCTGTCGCAAGATGCATCTGTCCATGACAGTATTGGTAGGAGTGACCACCGCACAGTCCTCGTGGAGACAAAGTCCTGTCCTCTTACTGAGGACACCATCCAACGTGTTGTGTGGCACTATCACCGTGCTAAATGGGGTAGATTCAGAACACATCTAGCAGCTCAAAACTGGGCATCCATGAGGTGCTGTGGGCCATCAGCAGCAGCAGAATTGTATTCCAGCACAATCTGTAACCTCATGGCCCGGCATATTCCTCACTCTACCATCACCAACAAGCCAGGGGATCAACCCTGGCTCAATGAGGAGTGTAGAAGAGCATGCCAGGAGCAGCACCAAGCATACCTAAAAATGAGGTGCCAACCTGGTGAAGCTACAACTCAGGACTACATGCATGTAAACAGCGTAAGCAACATGCTATAGACAGAGCTAAGTGATTCCACAACCAACAGATCAGATCAAAGCTCTGCAGCCCTGCCACATCCAGTCGTGAATGGTGGTGGACAATTAAACAACTAACGGGAGGAGGAGGCTCTGCAAACATCCCCATCCGCAATGATGATGGAGTCCAGCACGTGAGTGCAAAAGACAAGACTGAAGCGTTTGCAACCATCTTCAGCCAGAAGTGCCGAGTGGATGATCCATCTCAGCCTCCTCCCGATATCCCCACCATCACAGAAGCCAGTCTTCAGCCAATTCAATTCACTCCACGTGATATCAAGAAACGGCTGAGTGCACTGGATACAGTAAGGGCTATGGGCCCCGACAACATTCCGGCTGTCGTGCTGAAGACTTCTGCTCCAGAACTAGCCGCGCCTCTAGCCAAACTGTTCCAGTACAGCTTCAACACTGGCATCTACCCAATAATGTGGAAAATTGCCCAGGTATGTCCTGTCCACAAAAAGGACAAATACAATCCGGCCAATTACAGCCCCATCAGCCTACTCTCAATCATCAGCAAAGTGATGGAAAGTGTCGTCAACAGTGCTATCAAGTGGCACTTAGTCACCAATAACCTGCTCACCGATGCTCAGTTTGGGTTCCGCCAGGACTACTCGGCTCCAGACCTCATTACAGCCTTAGTCCAACATGGACAAAAGAGCTGAATTCCAGAGGTGAGGTGAGAGTGATAGCCTTTGACATCAAGGCAGCATTTGACTGAGTGTGGCACCAAGGAGCCCCAGTAAAATTGAAGTCAATGGGAATCAGGGGGATAACTCTCCAGTGGCTGGAGTCATACCTAGCACAAAGGAAGATGGTAGTGATTGTTGGAGGCCAATCATCTCAGCCCCAGGACATTGCTGAAGGAGTTCCTTAGGGCAGTGTCCTAGGCCCAACCATCTTCAGCTGCTTCATCAATGACCTTCCCTCCATCAAAAGGTCAGAAATGGGGATGTTCGCTGATGATCGCAAATTGTTCACTTCCATTCGCAACCCCTCAGATAATTAAGCAGTCCATGCCCGCATGCAGCAAGACCTGGACAACATCCAGGTTTGGGCTGATAAGTGGCAAGTAACATTCGCGCCAGATAAGTGCCAGGCAATGACCATCTTCAACAAGAGAGTCTAACCACCTCCCCTTAACATTCAACGGCATTACCATCGCCGAATCCCCCACCAACATCATCCTGGGGGTCACCATTGACCAGAAACTTAACTGGACCAGCCATATAAATACTGTGGCTACAAGTGCAGGTCAGAGGCTGGGTATTCTGCCTCTGACCTGCACTTCATCTCCTGACTCCCCAAAGCCTTTCCTCCATCTACAAGGCACAAGTCAGGAGTGTGATGGAATACTCTCCACTTGCAGCTCCAACACTCAAGAAGCTCGACACCATTCAGGACAAAACAGCCCGCTTGATTGGCACCCCATCCTAAACATTCACTCCCTTCACCACCGGTGCACTGTGGCTGCAGTGTGTACCATCCACAGGATGCACTGCTGCAACTCGCCAAGGCTTCTTCGACAGCACCTCCCAAATCCGCGACCTCTACCACCTCGAAGGACAAGAACAGCAGGTACATGGGAACAACACCACCTGCACGTTCCCCTCCAAGTCACACACCATCCCGACTTGGAAATATATCGCTGTTCCTTCATTGTCGCTGGGTCAAAATCCTGGAACTCCCTTCCTAACAGCACTGTGGGAGAACCTTCACCACACGGACTGCAGCGGTTCAAGGCGGCGGCTCACCACCACCTTCTCAAGGGCAATTAGGGATGGGCAATAAATGCTGGCCTCGCCAGCGACGCCCACATCTCATGAACGAATAAAAATTCGGTTGAACCTGCATGCTGCCACTCCCAGACGGGCACGCTGCTCGCTTTGCGGCATTCCCGCCCAGGAGTAAAAATCTCGGCCACTGATCCTGCTTCTCTCCTGGTTTTCTGTCAGTTTTAACACCTGTCTCTTTTGCTGTTAAGCAATGGAAAACATTTCCTTTATATATTTATGAAAGCATATTTACTTAACTTATTTAAAGTCGCAGTACCTCACAAATAGATTTTATCTTTTGAATGTGTAATAATACAAAATGCTACTTGCCCAAAAACCTGCTTCAAATCTAATAGGTTGTAGAATTTGAACTCCACAATGCATAATGTATTGAAAAGTAGCCCTGACCTCTTAGTTATGAAGCACAAGCAAGCAGCAAATTAGGATAAAGAACAAACCATCATATCATTTGTAAACAATTTGTTCGGCTGTGGAGTTTGAGCTCTGAAAATGACAGTTTGAAATGTTGTAGTGTTAAAATTTAAACATACAAAATGTATTGGAGCTGGGGAGCGCTGAAGTTTTCCTGTTAAACACCTTGCTGATTTTATATTTACTGTCGAAATGTTACTCAAACCTGGGGTCATTTTGTTACATGAGATTATCAATATGATTAAGAGCAGTCATTCTGATTTTCTGGCACTATTTTTTCTTGAACTTGGATCAAATAGTCAGGTGAAACTTAGCTTAAGAATATACATAATCAAAAAAAATTAGGTTTAATTGGGAAAGCACTCCCCAAACAAAAATCACAGTGCACTCAATGTGGCTGCAAGCCATGAACTGAAATAATGAGGAGGAATCTATTTTTTCTAACGTGGAGGCAGTCGCTCATCCTACTTGTGTACGGCAAAGGAGGGGCCAGGGTCTTCTCAACATCAATTTGCTTGGTTTCAAAGTAATGTTTGTGTTTTAAGGCCTTCTGGGTGTTGTATGAGAATTGAAGAACAGAGAAACATTGTTTCTGGTTTAAACAACGTTTCTCTTTCTCAGAGTGGCTGTAGGGCGATGTGGACTATGAAGTACCAAAGGAAGAGCCTGGCTTGCATTGGATACCAAAGAGACGTCCAATGTAAACCATTTCTGAAAAAATTCTTTGGTGGATTTTGCTAACACGTGTATCACGAGACTTGACATTGCAAATAATCTGCACCGCAATTGAATGATCTCCATTTCCATTGTGCCACTGGTCTCATCCAGGGAATTTCGACTTAGTTTTACTGGCGTGTATTTGATGTCCCAAGAATTATAAATCAAACCATTGAACTGTTGCCATGCTTTTTTTGGCCGCTGCTGGGCTTATGGAAGTGGACATATCCAGCTGCTCTCAATCAATGCAGCCATGTCATCCTTGCTATAAGGGGGCAAATTGACTTATGCCAGTGTAATCATGAGTCAGCATAAAGAGCAGGAGTGATTTGGGATTTAAATTCTATAGTCACTTTTATAGCTATGACAAGGGTGGGCTAACTGTTAACTGATTCCAGATCCTCCTAAAACTCATTGCAGGAGGTCATGATGTCCTGTCATTTGAATCTGTACCACTTAATGCACTATCGATCAAAGAGCCAGGGAATGATATTTGGACAGAAAAGTCACCTGTGGAGTTGCTCCTTTTCCTGCAATGATGAGGTGCACCATGATCATAGTAGCTTGTAGCATTGTAGATGGCACCATGATCATAGTAGCTTGTAGATGGCATAATCAATTGTGCCCCACTTTCTTCTCTTTTTATCTTGCTAACCAATGAATAATGGCAGCTGTACTGTCTTCAGAAGTGTGTTAGCTATGTCACACATTACCAAACTCACCAGTGGTACATTACACCAGTGCCAGCATTATGAGCATTACACACCCTTTTGCATGTGGTCTGGGTGCATTATACTACTTCTGGTAAAAACGCAGGCAAACTTCAGCCAGGAATAATTTTACCATTGCCATATACTTTGGTGGTAAATCCTCTATGACCAGCACCACTGGCCAGAAGAAGAATTTCATCCACTGTATATTAAATCAATGTGACTTAAATTCTGAGACCAATGAATATAGGGTCAGAATTTGCTGAAAATATAATGCGTCTGAACAACGCAGGTCATTATTAATGTGCAAATCAGCCAGCAAATTATGGCGAGGAAGAGATACCCAGTGAATTGCAAATCGTGACAAGTTGCTGGACAATTTGCTTTACTCCGCCGTTAGCTTCACAAAAATGGTATCTCGCCCTTAACCTTCCCTTGAGTTTTATAAAGTTGCTGCATTTGCACATTAATTGCCCATTAAACTCACCACAGAAAGTTAAGTCTAGTAATTAATAGCGCAAGTACCCTCTTAACGACGTGATAATTGTTAATGACTGGCAATTAATCTCTCTGGCCCTGAAAGTAAAGAAGTAAAATTGTGGAGTCTCATTCTTTCAGATATTGAATTGTTGTTGGAGATTTTCAAAAGGTCAAATTTTAAATTTTTCTTACTTTTCCATTCTGTATCTTTTTTTTCTCTCTCTTAATCCAATCTTTCTTTCCCTCTCTCTGTCTTTTTCTGTACCCGACGTGACATTGAATACACCCACTCTAATTCACCCTCCTTCTCGGTCCTTCCTCTGTTTACTTCTCAATCCTTAAATCTCTTTGGTTAAGTAGATACAGTGTTGGTCCCGTCGTTCACCAAGGTTCCAGGTGCCCCGTTATCAGCTCGCACTCCCAGCAACTCACAGGGCAAAAACATTTTGAGCTGAAGGGTGCAGGAAAAAAGCCTAACCAACCGAACACGCCATGAGATGCCCTGATCCAGCAAATTCCGGCCCGTAAAAGTTTGATTTGCAGCATGTCAAATGACCATTATAGTAATGGGGCCATTATAGTACAAGCTGCTGATTTAGCTGACAGCTTCGCCCGTTCCCCGTGGAAATGCTACCGACTGCAGGCTGCTGACTAAGATCACACCCAACACTGAAAGACTTAGCAATAGATACTTGGTCTTTCTAACACATCGTAAAAAGAGTTTATCTTGCGACCTCAGAGAGTGAGCAGATCACTGAAATAATTGCTTTGACGTGGGAATCCCAGACACAATAGTAACTCACCACCCCTCCACTTTCAGGTTCGTCAAGATGGTTGTTTCAAAAGAGCAAAGGCAATAAAGAAATTCTCCCAAGTGTGGACTTTGTGTGCTGGCACGTCATATGCCGCCGGCATGCTGCAGGTTACAAGCCTCAACTGTTTTATAATTTTTTATACATGGCTTCCCTGATATTCTTTCACTTCATTTCTCCTACACAGGGTTTTCCAGAATCCAGTCTAGCCATTTCAGCTGATCATAATTAATCATGCAGTCCACTGCTTTTATTTTCTTGCATTTTAAACAAAATTCTACCTGTGAGAGGCTTAGTCATTTTTCTTCTGTACTCATCCTCCACATTTTGTTTCTGTGGTACTGTAATCAGTCAAACTATCACTCAATGAAGGCACTAAAATCTTGCCACATTTAAAGTGAGACACATGCTAAATATTTTCTAATGACACCGTGGGACTCTGAAACACCAAGGGATGCAGTTGATATGGATTCAACAGCTTCTTTTTAAAACAGTCCAATAATTGGAACCATTTCTTTTTTCTCCGATGTCTAATTGGAAGTATTTGCTTGGAGAAATGGTTAAAGACCAAAAATCTGATTTGTTTGGAATCTCCGAATTGTCTGGTGAAGCTGATTTGTTTTTTCATGAAGTTTAGAATCCTTGGCATTGCTAGCACTGAATATGATGTTTTGAAAGCTTACAATCTCTGGCCTGGTAACCAATGTCTATTGTTGCCATGCCATTGCTTTCATTTCTGACCTAGTTACACAGTCAAATTATAATTTATTTGAAACTTGAGTCCAGTACATACTTTTTCTTTTCTCCAATTAAATACAGTAACCTTATTGTTAAGCATTGTAGTCTTTGGGATTTATTTTTGTAAATAAGTAAGACTTCCAATTCTAGTTTAATGTAAGGAGTCTTACAACACCAGGTTATAGTCCTGATGTGGAGATGCCGGTGATGGACTGGGGTTGACAATTGCGAACAATTTTACAACACCAAGTTATAGTCCAACGATTTTATTTGAAAATCACAAGCTTTCGGAGGCTTCCTCCTTCCTCAGGTGAATGTCTGAGGAAGGAGGAAGCCTCCGAAAGCTTGTGATTTTCAAATAAAATTGTTGGACTATAACTTGGTGTTGTAAAATTGCTTACAAAGGTTATAGTCCAACAGCTTTATTGGATAAAGCTGTTGGACTATAACCTGGTGTTGTAAGACTCCTTATATTTGTCCACCCCAGTCCATCACTGGCATCTCCACATCAATTCTAGTTTATACAAGCTAGTTTTCTATATAAATATGAATGGAGACTTGTATGATTTGGCATATTGGTGGTGTGATCTTATCACCATCATGATAGTAATACATTTTAGATAATGTTTCTATGAAGACACCCTGACCTGCAAAATACCCATAAACCAAATTTTAACCAGTGCTAGCAAAATACTCAACATAAGCAGATAATGATCTACCTCTAACATTGGTTAATTGGATATTGCTCAACATTATACACTATTCAGTGCTTTCCAACCCTTAAATATCATCACTTTTACCACATACAACTTACGCACTGTATATAGGAAAAAGATGAATAATGACAACAAAGTGATTCATTGATTTTTGGACTGATTCTCCTGTTTGTGGTAACTGGGAACAGTGTTACTGCCAGCACTAATTGGCCTGCTGGAATTGTCTGATATTCAACCAATTTTCCAGCTTTCCAAAGCTCCAGTGATCAAAAGCTTCCAGTAAGGTTTGAGAAAAAATTAGGGTGAAGGATTGAGGGTGAGGTATAGTCAACTGAGCCACCATTCAATTTTCTCTCCTTTGTGGCAGGTGTTATTAAACAATGGGGACGAGAGCGATTAGAAGCTGGCCTTCTCCCTATCATAATAACTACCACATACCTCTCCACATAATATTCACTGGCCCAGATTTTCCTACATCGACAATCTTGGCAACTAACGCCATAAATTCATAAGCTAGACAGTTGTGCATCTCGATCCTCCAGTGGCAAATTCACACCACAATTTTATTAGAAACCTGATTTAAATAAGCCACAGGAAAGATAGTGGATTATGAAAGAGAACCAATAAGGGCCATCTTGATTTTTCATCATAAGGACTTGATTTTTTTTTAAATCATGCATGCAGAATTATATTGAAGCAAAACCAAAGTCTACAGGTTTAAATTGGAAGGTTCTTTTTTTAAAAAATATGCTCATTTGGATTGTAATTTTCAGTAAGCTGTTTCACTTTTTACAATTATAGAAAAAACTATAAAAGTTAGATTGACGAGGCTTGCTGGTGCTGCATTTTATCTATTTTGGTTTTATTTTCATTGAGTAATTGAACGTTTCATTTGAGGACTATTGAAACCTCAATTTTTTTTTAAAAACAAAGTATGCTTATACAGAGTGACCATTAAACGATGTTCTCTGAAGCTGGTTTTACTCTAAAAGGATGGTGAACGTACACCAGTTGGTGAAGCTGTTTCTCTGGTGTTTATTTTTACCCGGAACAATATAATCTTGCAGCTTGAGCTTCAGCTATTTTGCTAAAACATTTTTCTTTGCTGTGTCTTTGGCACAGAGATGGTTGTTATTTGTACTCTGAAAGGAAGCAAATTCCTTTGGAGCTCAAAATTATTTTAAGCGTCATTTAAAAGTAAAAGTCGGACTCAGTGAATGCATTAGAAAGTCAATATCATGCTGCTTCCAGGACACTGGTGCCATTATTTTTATGGAATAAATAATGTTTTCCGTATAAGAAGATATCTGGAATAAATTACTGCCATCATTTTATGCCATGTTGAGTTTTAGAACTGATTTGTACCAGGTTTTTTGACATTGTAAATGAGCTAAACTTGGGGCTATATTTTCCCATTTGTATAAAGTTAAAAAAAAAAACTATCATTGGTTTCTAATGACACTTTGAATTTTTCTTTAACTTTACACGCAGAGGCAGATATATCCCCAGGAGCAGAGACATACCTCACTGACAGTGAAAGCTAAAATCAATCTCAGCAGTTTGAGGGGATGGGCCAGAGAAAATATATAGGAGGCAAAACACAAAATTTTAGAATATTCAAAATAAACAAGATTATATCAAAGAGAAATGTGTGAGTTAAGGTGTTATTGGTACCTAAACCTTTAGTTTGGTATTACACAGCTTTTAAACATCAGGAAACAGTCTTGCCTTCAGCCTGCAGCCTACTAACTGCATGAAACAAGTTGACCAAACTTTCTTAGAGCAGAATTTATAGCTTTACCCAAATATCCATATTAGTAACAACAGTTTCTCCAACTGTTGATAGGAAAGTTTTAATATTTATTTGAAACTTATCTACGTTCTACTAGAACTGGACCTAATTTAAATCAGCCATCACACAAATAGAAGTAAAAACATGCACAACAGACAGGCTGATTCTGTGCATTCTTTGCAGCTGTGTGTACTGAAGTTGATTTGATTTATAATAAACCACAAATGCTGTCACAAGGTGTCTTGTAATCTCAGTGTCCTGTGGAATTTACTTTAAACCACTTCCCCGACCAAGCTTTTGGTTACCGCTTTATGTGGCTTGGTGTCAAATTTTTGTTTGATAACGCTCATGTGAAGCGCCTTAGGACGTTTTTACTATGTTAAAGGCGCTATATAAATGCAGGCTGTTATAAATGTGTTGCAGAATCATATCCCACATCCATAGTATTAGAGTCATGTGATTTTGAAACAAACTGGTTCAAATTCTAAAACGCTGAAGTAATTATTTGCTAACACCTCATTCCCCTCAATTTTTTCCCCTCATCTTCTGAAAGTTGCACAGTTTCATGGGTATCACTCTCATTCCTCACTGATTTCTCCATTCTTCCCGTACAAGTCTTGACAGTGCATATTCAATTGTGGGGGGCATCACATATGAGCTTGATCCCATTCTCACCTGATGTCCATATTCGTGCACTTTCCAGTGTAGGTTACTGGATCACGATGAAGTGCAGAAACCCTGATTCATTTCTCACCTGCCTACCCCAGGGGCGCTGTGGCCGGCAGAGGCACTCATGTTGAGAACAACTAACTCAGCACAGGCTGGGATCTAACTTGAACCTTTCTGGCTCACCGCCACACTAGGCAGTCTATTTACTCACTAAGTCGTTGGGCCTACACTGCTTTCTGAAACTAAGTGAGCAACTTAGAAAATCACCAAGATGCAGCAGAAATATTTACTCTTTAGTTTTTCAATCTTTTTAATTGCACCCTGGCACTAGGATTTTTTTGAAGATTGTAAAATGTATAATAACAATGGCATGGTCAGATTTTTATACACCCATTGCCAGCATAATAGTCTTTGTTCAGATATTTGCAAATAAATATATTGCTGCACGAGAACAATAGGAGCGTACTGAGCAAATAATCCTATTTTAAATATGGAGATCATTCTATTTTTAATTTGCCAAAATAGAAAAATTCTAACCAGAGTCATGCTGCTGAAAATTATATTGACTCCATCGCATATTTTATAAACCATCACATTACTATTTTCACACCACTGAACTGCATAACAATGCATGCATACTTTCCACAGACTTTCAGGCATTTGCAGGAAGCAAGTGTTTATATTACAATTGAAGCACCATGGACTAAACCTGTTTCTGTTAGCTTATGCATTGATTGGCTGAAAACCAAAGTAAATTCAAAAATCATCCAAAACTGGAAGTACAGTGGCAAAAGGCAAGTATTGATTCTGTTGCCATTGAAACTTAGTGCATGACAATAACTGATCTCAGAATATCAAATTGGTGAGAGTTTAAACTACTTCAGGGGAATTGCGCCGTAGAATGGGTTAGTTAGCTCATTGTGCCTTCTTCACCCCTGGGACTTGCATTTAAATCCAGCCAGGACCAATGTGACAAAATTCTCCTCAAGCTCATCACAGAAGGAAATCAGTGTTGGGAAATGCACCACTTTCCTGATTTTGGTACCTATGTCAGCATTAGGTTTAACATGGGTTAGATGCAGAGTGAAGCTCTCTTAACAATCACCCCAAAACTACTTCAGTCTTAGCCTCATGACAGGAACCCTGATGGCCTCTCTGAGTGATACTGCCAATTAATCCTGACATGGGCAGTTTTATACTGTGGGCTCACACCTCCAGGGAACGAGGTTGAAACTACCCAAAACTCATTTCCGTTGGGCACTTTACAGCCAGCGGAGGGAAATGATTTTCATCCATTATTCTGGGCTGGACTCACAGATGAACCAAGATAAAGGGACTTGTTTAACTACACACTTGTTAGGGGGTAGCTATAGATTTATCCCTTTCCTCTGAGCATGCTGCTTTTGTAGAAAACTTGGTATCACCTATAAAATTAGGCATTCTATTTTTAATATCTTCATCAAGGTCATCTATAAATATAGTGACTGGTTAAAGCTGTCCAATTAGAACTGTTGTCACTGATCACTGCTATTTGTTTCCCGTTATTTAATTAATTTATTATCCAATTTACTACTTCCTCATTTTGTCCCAAGAGCTTTCGCTTTAGCCACAAGTCTCTTACGAGACACTTTATCAAATGCTTTCTGAAAGTCAAAGTCTATAATATCCATCACATCTCCATCATCCAACAATTTTGTTACCTCCTCAAATAATTCCAAGAAATTTGTTAGGCATCGCCTGACCTTTGAGTTAGAATTGTTGCCTTTACTCTTGCTAAATGGACTGTCTTGAATTACTTTCTTTGTAACAAACTCCAATAATTTCCTACTGTGGATGTCCAGCTAACAAGCTGATAGTTTCCAGTTTCATGCTTCTGACCTTTATTAAAAAATGGTACAACATTAACTATTTCCCAGTCTTCTGCTATTGCACCTGTAGTTAGTGAACTGTCAAAAATTCCAACCACTGCTCTCTTACTTCTATTCTCATTTCCTTAAAGTACTCTTGGCTACATTCCACCTAGTTCTGTTGTCTTATGAAGATTTAAGCATTCCAATTTTTTTTTTAAATGACAATTTAATTATTAATTTCTATTTTCTCCATAAGCTCAGATGCATCTCCAACTCCCTTCAACTGCTGCCAAGAGCATGCAACCACTTTCTGTAGTAATCATTGTTGCTAAAAAATATGAAACATTTCCATTACGTTGATTTTTCTGACCCAATCTCACCTCTCATATAATGGTATCTATTTCACGTATTCTTTATTATTTTCTGTTACAAGCCCACCAAAAGATTGCTTTTTGTGTTCCTTTTCCATACTATTTATTTTTCTCAATTTCTCTTTCCAGCAGTTTATTTTGAATTTATTTTCAGACATTCCTCCTCCCTTATTTCCTTAAATCTTTGTGCTACGTTTGTATTTTTCTTTAACACTATTTTAACCATTTAGGTCTAGGTTTTTGATGTTGCTCATCCACTTCTATACTGTGCATATTTAATGTTAATCCCATTAATTATTTCTGATACATGCATTCATTAATCTAAGGACATACAGTATTAGAAGAACAGCCCCACAGAATACTGCACAACACTGTGCCACGGAGCAGCAGGCTGTGAACCTTCATTCCCCACTGTAATTCCCCACATGGTAAATTTTTGAATTCAGTAGGGCTGTCAGTGGGAGGTGGGGATCAGAGGGAAGGTGTTTACCATACAAAGTGAGGGGAACATCGCAGTCCAGTCCACCCACTGACTTTTCCAGCACCTCCTACCCCACAGTTGCAATGCAGCTTTGGGTCAAACCTGGAAAGAGGTCAGCTAAAAAAAGATTTCCATTTATATAGCGCCTTTTACGACCTCAGGACGTCCCAATGCACTTTACAGCCAATTCAATACTTTTTGAAGTGTAGTCACTGTTGTAATGTAAGAAATGGTGCACTACATCTGTGTTCTCTTTTACCTTGCATCAACAATTTCAACAAACATATTAATGTAAGCTGTGTATGTGTAGCACGTAAATTTACACTTATAGTATATAATTTATATCTCAACATGAATTTCTCTTTCATTTTATTACATTACAGCAGCAATAACAAGGTGAATTTTCTGTTAATTTATAGCATCAGGGAGGGAGGGGTCAGAAGTCAGGATGGAGATTGCGACTCGCTGGATCTCTGCCTGTAATATGCCGCGTGACAATGTGAGAGGGGAAGCTTCCACCAAGAACGTGTGGGCACTCATTTAAATATTAAAATTAAATTGAAATATATTATAACAAAAGCATATTCAATTTCTCGTGTTTCAAGCCAGGAATTTGATGCAACTTCATCTCAGCCATATAAAGCAGCCATTCAGATTTTCTATATTCTATCCTGAAAGCCAGGAAGATTTAAAGCTTTGCTGTCCTATTAGTTTTATAAACCCTGATTTTCAGAAAATAGCAAATATACGTTTCAGTTGGCCCATAGCACTGGATTGCTTGTGCAGGCAGCTTACAGGGCAGGCTACACAGAATTTTCCAATAGGAGTCCCAGCCCCTAATGTGAATAGGTTCCTGGCACATGAAAAGCTTCCACATACATCTTAGCATATAGCACACTTGGCTGATGACTATACAGTCCATTGAAGTAGCAGCTGTTAAAGGGCTGCCGCTAACCATTAAAGGGAAATCATGCTGATGACAGAAAGGTTGGCTAATTGTTCACAATGGGACAATGGAGATATGTGCTCAGCACTGTTACTTTTGATGCTGAAAAGTTGGTGATCATGCTGCAGAAGATGCATCAAAAGAGGGTGGTCCCCCTTGGGGCTGCAGGCTACTCTCCAGTAAAAGTACAGATTCCAACTGCAAGGAGGGAGGCTGCAGACTTAATCAGTGCAGTCATCCAGAGGCATTGTATCTGGCTTCAAATGAGGAAGAAGTTTGCTGGTATTAGGAACAAGGCAAAGTGAACAGCACTTCTCAAGTTTTCTTGAAGATGGAGTTAGCAGCCGAGGAACAACAAATAGATGCTGAATTATCTACACAACATCTGCATATAAGCATTTTCTATTTGGAATTATTGGATAATGATCATGAGTGAGAACTCTAGCAGAATTTTACCCTCATTAACTTGTGGTACTGAGATTATGTGTAGTGCCCCACCACCACCCCAAGATAAGCCAGCTCAACACAGACCAGAGACTGTACCTCAGGCCCTTTGGATGGCTCAGTCACATACTTAGCAATGCACTTACCAAATGCACCACCAGGGAACTACCCAGTGTAAACTCATTACACACACCATCACAGTATACGTGTGATTATACGCTGACTCTTCTTGAATGGAACATGATAGACAACTCTAAAGCATCAAAGTGCCAGTGACAGCATCTGCTGTGTTAACCATATGGAATTTCTGTTTATTCAACAGTATAAGGGTTAATAGAGAATGACCCTGTATTAGAACATTTGATGAAGAATGTGTTTCTGAGAAATGAAGTAGCCTAATTTACCTCTGAAACTCTTAGTTAAAACAGTTGTTTCTGTGTAAACGGGACTAGAAAGCACGACCAAAAACATCAAATTAATCTACACTTTTTATTGCCACGCACATGAGTGGGCAAGTAGAATGTTTGCTCAATTCTTTTCTGTGATTAGAAACTCCAGGTCGTAGCACTAGGATGTGTCCTTTCCTCATGTTTTTGGTCTAATAAAGTAAAGTGCTGCAGGAAACGGTGAAAGGTTAAACGGTTCATATCTTCCCAGAATTGTAACCTAAAGTGTTACAAATTTTAAAAATTAAATGCACTCTAATAAGCAACATCTTAGTATGTAATTTGTCACCATTGTTATGGGGGAAGGTGGGTCATGGAACCTGTGAACCAGCGCTTTCTCAGGAGGACATAAGGGTAAATGTCCTGCATTACTGCCAGGACCTTGGAGTCGCCAAACTTGCAAGACTTTCCGAGTTCTGTTTTATCACAAGTTCATGGTGAGCTCTTGATCCCGGTGTTTTGGCCAATATTTAACCTCCAACCTACATTACTAAAAACAGATTATCTGGTCATTTATCGCACTGCAGTTTGTGGGACCTTGCTGTGCGCACATTGGCTGCCGTGTTTCCTACATTACAATAGTGACTATATTTCAAGAGTACTTCAGTGACTGTAAAGCGCTTTGCGACGTCCTGAGGTCATGAAAGACGCTATATAAATGCAAGTCTCTCTTTTTTCAGATACAGCCTGCACCTCTCTGTAAGAGGGGGATGTCAAATAGCATGTAACTGCAGCTACTATTTAAACAGAAATATTAATGTTCCTGGGCAGAGGAAGAGAAATGGTTGCAGGAAGAAGCAGATCAGCTCCATTGTCAGATGAATGTTTGGAAGTTTTCTTAGAAGAAGTTCAGCAACAAAGGTTTGTCCTCTTTGGCATTCCTGGGCACCCTGCTGTCAGAAGAAAATACACTGGCTGCTTGACAGGAGGTGGCTGTCAGGGTAAATGCAGACTCCAATATCCAGAAGGCCTGGAGCCACATGAGGAAAAAAGCTTCATAACTTCAAAAATCTAGACATCATTTCACCGCATCGAGGATAGATGGGCAAAGTATGCAGGCCACCTGCTGTTTTCTCTCACCCCGTTACACCCTGACTAAGGCTGCATGTTAAGCCCTCAGGAAGCCGTTTTTTGTAAACATCATATGCCAACACACACCAAGATGTGGAGATGCCGGTGATGGACTGGGGTTGACAATTGTAAACAATTTTACAACACCAAGTTATAGTCCAACAATTTTATTTTTAATCACACCAGCTTTCGGGGACACCGCCTGAGGAAGGGGGTAGCCCCCGAAAGCTTGTGGGATTAAAAATAAAATTGTTGGACTATAACTTGGTGTTGTAAAATTGTTTACAACACACACCAAAGCAGAGCTCAAGTTATTAACAGGATATAAAACTACAACTGTTGCCACTTGTCCACTTGGAACAAGCTTACCACACAACCAACCTGCATGATTCATGTTCATCTACTCACACACAAGCTGTGATACAATGCGGTCACTTGGTTGTCACTGATTTATGCATTCTTCAAACCTCCAATACCTCAGCACTACTCTGCTTGCAAGACAAAATGGTGCATAACAGGACTCTCACAGCACACCGTGTCACCGAATGTATACATAGCAAAACACCAAACACAGGGGATTCAGATAGGGTATACCAGGGTAGGCATAATGTACAAGTGAGCAGGAGCAGGTGGTAGAGGCAGTGGAGGAACAGGAACATGTTGGCCAGAGAGCCGGTTTGCATCCTTCAACTGCAGAGCCCAGGGATCTGGACTTAAAAGAAAGATGCAATCTAAGCACCAATCATTAGAGCCATTGGAGGATGTGATAAGAACGTTTAGAACGTGAGATCTGGTGACTGTAGACAAGTTCACTGTCCACATCTGTGCAGTCATTTTACAACAGAAATTATAGACATTGATGAGACACAAAAATGCGTGAATATCTGAGGTGGTGGGGAAGAGTGAGGCAGGTAGAAATGGAAACAATGGCAAAGCAGAGGCGGGATCAGTGGTCCAGGAGGATGGGAGAAGAAAAAAAGCAGGTTGACCCCCAGGGTACAGACCACGCCATTAGCATAGTGTTTTGATGGAGGATCCCCACCCTCAAACACCGAGCCATCCCTCTCTCCCCCGAAACGTCGACACACCCATCCCACACATAGCCAGCCTTACCTGACGAAGACAAAGTGGGAGGCATAGTTTAGGTCTGAAGTTACTAAAGTTAATATTAGGGCCAGAAAGCTGCAAAATGCCAAATGGAAAGATACAGCCCAGCTGTTCCGAGTTGAGCTTCAATGGAACAATGTAGAAGGTCAAAGGCAGAGAAGTCAAAGGGGGAGTGGGACCCATTTTAGACAATCAAATTCAAGGCGTGTTGCATTCCTGGCAAGAATCATAGAAAATTACATGAATCCTAATTAGCAGATCATCACATTACATTATAATATTAAAATAAAGTGTTCGCCTATTTTCGACAAGAGCTCCTAATGCCCTACCAGAAGTTTGCGAACAGCACATACGAAAGACTTTGTTACTCATTTAGCCTGCTCCATCCAAGGACAATGTATTATTTATCGTCGTACCCCCTCCTAAAAACCCATCTATCACGAATTGATCCCCAACTTCAAGGTACATTAAATTCCTTCCCTCACCCATTGAAAAACTCTAGCAGTGTTGTTAATATCTCTGCAGCCTTCAATTCCCCCGCCTCAACAGATATCAATCCAAATCTTCTTAAAGTTGTCAGTTGAAGCTAAATTGACGACCTTCTTAGGGAGTCTATTCAAATGTCCACCATTCTGTGGAGAATAATGTAATGATCTAATCTCGAAGCTTGCTTGGGACTTGTGAATTTTGTACTTAGTGCCTCCAGTCCTAAGCTTGATGTCCGAGTTAAATAGCCTGCTTACTTCAAATGTATACATATCTTTCATTGTTATCAAAATGTGTATCATGCCTCCAAAGAAATCGGTGCAAATCTCTAGCACGTGTGCAAACATGCAAGCAGACACAATTCAAACAGGCGACTACAGGAAGTCAGAATGGTGCAGAGCTGTGAAAATGTTGTTGCCAAAATGTATTTAAAAATTAACTGCTCCTGAGTACCAGTCTATAATCCAACAGGAGAGACGGAAGTGCTGCTGTTCATCAGCACACAATAAATCAACTCCAGGTACAAAATAAAAGGCCTGCCAAGACCATTTTATTTTAGGTTTTTTTTTCGAGTTTATGGCCATTTAATTAAAACAGAAAATGATCAATGTATTGATTGATATTGCTGCCACTAGTTTTAGATGGTGTCTCAGTTAGCCGAGGCGGTTCCTATCCTTGTGGCAGCACTAGATCACTATGACAGGGTACAGAGTTTGGCTACTCTCAATAGACTAACAAAGTGGTGTGTGATCTGAAACAGAGCACAAAGACTGAGCTGTTACACACAATGAGTAATGATGCATTTTATATATTTAATGATGCAGGTGTACATTAACAAGTACTTTCCTCTTAATCCTTTAAAGACCCTGGAGTAGATTTTCGTCTTTACCACCTGGGTGCTAAACATTGCCTGAGTAGAGAGCAGAGAGGAAATCAGGCGGGGGAATCATATGCCCCTGACTTAAATAGAAAGAAAATCAGGCAGGCTAACTTAAGGCTGTGTGCAATCCTCCCTTCCCGATTTTCCGCCCAGTCAATGCTTAACGCCCACTCCCTGAAGACAAAAGTCTACCCCCTTTTGCATTTGGAGCTCAGTTGGTAAGTGCATTGACTCATATGAAACTAAACCACACAGATCAAGTTCACTCTTTAGTCTGTGCTGTGGTAGCTAATCTCACCTGGGCAGCAATAGGGACATTAACAGTTAGCCTCAGCAACCTGGATGAGAGAGGGGAAAAATAATGCAGGAGCCTTGCTCTTGATTGCTAGTTCGCATTTCCTGCTGGAATGTGGATATTGAATGAGTTCAGATTCAAACCTGGCTGTGATGCCCCTTTGCTGAATTTCTCTCCTGACACTCACTGTCCAAGTTTACATATAACCAGTGATCACTTGATGAGGTATCAAAGGGCAGACTGTGCCAGAGGAACCAAATCCCAGACTGAGTCAGTCCCTTCGGAAAAGAAGGGGAGAAAATTAGAGGGGGAAAAGATCCCCTGTTCTCGACCAAGACAAAACGTATTGGGACCAATTCAGGCATGTTCAGCAATGTGGTAGTCATGAGATCATACATAGGGTTATAAATTCAGCCGCGTAGCGCCCATTTTTTAGGTGCATTGTGGCCTCCTAAGGTCCCAAAACGGTGTCCAGAATGCGCACGCACACTTCTAGTGTGACCTGCGCCGGACGCCATCTTTGTAAAGGCGCTTGCGCACACGCAGATAAGAAATGCCGACACCGTGTAAAGTAGGGAGAATATGCGGTAGATCAGTGTGTAACGCTGATTTAAAGGGACAGATACGATTTTGGAACTCAACTCTCCAGCCAACGCACTGTCTTAACCACACACAGATGAACAGGTTATAGACGGCCTGGAGGACCCCCCACCAGCACTATTTAAAGGGTTCATGCAGGATTTACAGGTTGGTTGCTGGATTATTGCTTCTGGCTGCTAATGCATTTATACCTGTTTTTGGAAGTCTCCTACACTTGAATACTAGGACTAGGGGACATAGCCTAAAAATTAGAGCCAGGACTTGCAGGAGTGAAGTTAGGAAACGCTTCTACACCCAAAGACTGGTAGACGTCTGCAAATGGCAGTTGATGCTAGCTCAATTGTTAATTTTAAATCTGAAATTCATAGATTTTTGTTAACCAAAGGTATTAAGGGATAGGGAGCTAATGCGGGTATCTGGAGTCAGGTCACAGATCAACCATGATCTCATTGAATGGCGGAACAAGCTCGCGGGGCTAAATGCCACTGCCACTTGCTGCCTCCTGTTATGCGCCACCTTCTCCTGCAAGAAAGCGGGATGTGTGTCAGTGAGTGTCCTGCAGTATGTTTGGTTGATGTGCCTGTCATGGTGGAATAGCTGCCAGTATATGTGACCTGTGCGTTGTGGGTGTGCGGCTTGCAACAGTGGTAATGTGTGAGCGTGAGAGGAAACATCTGATTGGATGAGTTGAGTACTGATGGAAAGAGTTTGTGGGTAGGTGGGTGATGGGGGGTGCAGTGGGTGGAGCAGTGGATGCGGCTGGTGGTGCAGTTGGGCGGAGATGCCACTTGACAGTTGACCTCACTCACCTTGACCACTCGTGTCAAAGCATTGAACTTCTTCCTGCACTGCATCCATGTTCGTGGTGCTATGCGCCTGGCATTGACTTCGTCCCCTACTTCCTCCCACTTGCCTCTTGAGCATATGTCTGGATGGCCTCTTGCCCCCCTGTGGATATAGGATGCCCTTCCTTCTGTCCACCACTAGCGCCAAGGCTTCTAGTGCATCAGCAGAGAACCTTGGTGCACGCACTCTCACAGGCCTGGTACAAACTCAGATCAGCAGATTGGTGAGGTCTGGCATGCAGATTGGAGGATGTGGGATTTAGTAGTGCGCAACCTTTATTCAATATTTTAACATAACTGAACAGTTTGTAAACGTAAGGCTGGGACCTGCATCTGTGTTTTACGTTTGCGGTCTCTGATCTCCGTTCAGACTCCGTGCGGACCCATATCTTATATTTTGCAAATACGAGGCGCAGGCTGCCTTGAAGAGACGCGGGCTGCCTTTCAGAGATGCGAGCCACTCACGCGATGTCGGCGGCCCCCTGCTGGTGAGAAGCCATTCAACAACACAGCCAGGCCTAGCTGCCCACCAGAATCAAGTAAATGACCAGGCAGCATGAATCTCACGAGCTGCCTGCATTGCAACGACCGGGAGCGGGTTAATCGTGCACCGCAACCCCCGTGCCCGGATTCGAGGGTTATCAAATTTAACCCCCATAGTCTTTGCAATTATACTATTTGGAAGTATTCTTTCATTTATAGCAACTCCACGGCCAGCACTGCTCCAGACACGCTCGAATTGGGCCCATGCAGTTTCTGTCTTGCAAGACTCTTATGAAAGATGATAGTGTCTTTAACTGCCAACTCTGTGGAGGAAATGGGAGGGGAGGGGTAGTCACCCTTTTTTTTATTACTAATCCTTAATACGCATTTGCCTTTTTCTTGAACTACATTCAGATGTATTAAATTTCAACAAGTTCTACCAAGACTATTCAAAGAAGTACTTCTTAGAAAAGATTATAAAATGATAGCCTGTAATTCGCTGCAATGAGATATTGACAATGAACATCATAAGTTAGACCATTGTGCGCTCCGATTCTCCAGTGGCGAATTTATTGGAAAAATAATTAGAATATATCGCGGGGAGCATTGCGACAGATCGGGAACGGCGAGGCCAATATTTATCAGCCTTTAGTACTTGCACGTTAGAGAACATAGAAGGGCCGGATGAGTGATCACTGAATGAAACAAAAAGAAATTCATAGTCTTGCGTGTCTATTTGGAACCCTTTACATTATTCCCTCAGCTGTAAAGGAATCTTGCTGTGCCTGAACTGCTTGACTGTAAAACCTTCTACAGCTGGTCAACTGTAGAATGCAGGCAGAGCACCAAAGATGTGCTTTGGTGAGTGAAAGAAACCTGAATAGAATAGGAGCTGGGAGCCCCAACATCCCCCTGCATGGAGTGTTTTATTGCAAGTGATAACCCCCTAACATTGTTCACTGGCTGGTCATTTGAAGATATGTACCTTTCAGGAGATTTCTTTGATCCTTTGAATAACCTGGACTTGGAGCTGAAGCTATATGTGGAAGAGGTAAGAGAAGCTTCAGGGAAAATTACAGATGACAATGGGGTTCACTGCCTCCACCCTTGTGCTTCACTCTGCACACTTGCCAGGTGACTCAATAAAGCCAGCAGTGGCAGAAGCGGTGGAGCAAATGATATTGGTCAAAGAAATCACAAGATGAATCTGAAAGAGGAAGGACGTTCAGCACAGCCATGGAGAAAAACACCTACAGTCTCTCAATCATGACATCTACCTGTTTTTTCATTATTCCAAGGATTTTGCTTCCACTACCCTACCTGGAAATCCACTCTGTGTTAAGAACTTCCTGATTCCAGTCCTAAATTTGCCTTTTGCTAGTACAAACCTGTGTCCCTTTGTTATACAATCAACCTGAAGCAGTGTTCTGGATTTACCTTTGCTACATCACTTACTAATTTATATATCTCTTAGTCACCTCCTTTCAAGACTGAGAGCCCAATTTTCTCTTTCCTCATAACAGTCCTTCGACACTGGGGATCAGTTATCTGGCTCTTAAGCTACCTCCAAGGCCTAAATGTTTCCTTGTGTCTCGGAGATCAAAACTTGACACAGATGTAGTCTAACCAGAGCACTGTATTGTTTTTGCAGACTCAGACTTATAGGGGCAGATTTTCCTGTAATTGTGCTAGGATGCAGCAAATTGTCTGGATACAGAGCATTGAGGAAAATTGGACAAGGAGGATCACACATTGGTTACGAAGCATGCCTGATTTCCTATCCATTTAAATTAAGTTCAGAATCGTAGTCCTGGGAGGCACAGAGAATAGGACAGGTCTCATGATCCCTGCAGACCTGGGCCTATACCTGCTGGGCCTACCTACTGGAGGTCAAAGTCTCCTCTCCACCCTGCAACAGGCAAACCAGCTCCATCACGCCTAGCCATAAGAAAGCACATTCGCTCATTGTAAAAGAGTAAAACCCACACCACAACAAGCATGTGGGTGAAACATCTGTGGAACACAGGCCAGTCAAAAAGTGGAAGGAACAGACAGTTTGGAGGCCTTTCCTGGAAGTCCAAATGGCCTCGACACCTTACACATACACCTAGGTCATTCCCCAAGAAGGTCAAACGGGACCACCAGCTAACATCGACCCCTCGTACTATTGGGAAATTATCCCAACCATCAAGCAGCATGCTGTTCTCAGTTGTGCACAACCATGCTGACAATCCCAAAGTGCCTAAATATCCAGACGTGAGTACCATGTGACAAAACCTCACAAATATATGGATGGATTCTCTTTTTAGAAGGAAAATAGTAATAAAAGAGTCAATAACATTTACCAGAGATTTTTTAAAACAAACTATCCAGACTCCAAGGCAGGATGCCTAGAAACACCTTCCTAATATAAATAGTTGTTCCTGAGTTTGAATGACATGGTTATTTCTCAAAGCCTAATGAAGAAGGAATAACCCTTGTCACTGTAAGGGACATTGAATGAGGATAAAAAGGAGACTCGAAGGAGAGAAGAATGTAATCGCCTAGCAAAAATTGGAGCAACCTGGTTGAAGAGGTAACGCGAGGTAAAAATTCTACTGTGCCGCTCCTTGGCGTCTGCTGAGATTGCAAATCTCAAATCTCCACACTCCCAGCCCATGATTTTCTATCCATTGGCTTGTGGACAAAAAAGCCATAGGCTGGAAGTGCACAAGTTTGCAGTATGTGCTCCCAGCGCACCCCAAAGAGCAGCACATCGGAACTTTTACCCCACGGTTAGTCTCAGGAAAAAGATTGACAATAGGGAGAAGGAGTCCCCACCGAGGCAGGATACCAAGCCAGAGACTGGGAATGTTTGATACACCCAGCTCCTGCAGCTGTTAATCACCTGATATCACGCAACCTGAAAGGCAGATTCTGAACTGGAAGGTTTTCAAGCTGAAGGTTTGAGAAAAGGTTTACCAAGCTAGCTATTTTTCTCATTGGTCCTAATTGTTCAACACCGAATGTAAGTTTCTCAGTGCTTTTTCAAATATTTATAAGATAAACCCAAACATCAGCAAAGGGTAAAGTACAGAATGCTGAGCATATGAATAAAGGGATGCTGAAGTAAGGAGAAAAAGCACTGATTCTTGGCAATGTTGTCTTTGGCACTGTACTAACAGAGGAACTTTCAACAATCGCTCCGACTCTCTTGTCATGCATCCATTGCACGTAGGTAAGACTCACATTTTAATTTGTTAGATTTTTATTTAAACAGTTATCTATTTTGCCATTGTGAAACAAAAGGTTCTTAAGTGGAGCATTGTACAGTTTTGAGAAACACAATTTATTAAAAAATAATCAATCATTCTCTTCCAAGGATAAATAATTTCTATTCATAAAAGCCTTGCTGAGTGTAACCAGAGAGACACTGTACGGGAAATAAGAAGCAGCTTCAACATGGGTATATTAATTCTAACAGCAGCCATTATAAAGCACACCTTTCCAAGGGTAATATGGTTATGATAAGGGTTCCTAAATTTGATGGTTATTAATCTTGTCCTATTAGTTTTAAAAGAGAGGATTCTGGACTGAAATCAAATGAACTGTTTTATTAAAATAATTACAGGAGTGACAATGATACAACTACAGGTTAACATTGCACTGGGCCTGATGTTTCATTTTGCCTCCAGAGGCCTTTTTTCAAGTTCTATTGCCAAAATTACTTCTTTGAACATTTTTTTTCACGACGAGATGAGCCTTTATTACAGTAATTTATCATCCACACATAAGTGGCTGGATCGTAAAACAGAAGAGTTGTCCTTGTAGAAATACATTTTGGATGTTAAAATGCAGTATTTGTGCACAGTCAGCTCTATGGGGAGCAATTCTTTCCACAAAGTCAGGACTTCAGGGAGTTCTGAACAAAAGCAATTGTGCATCCATTTACAAATGCAACTTTGGCAGTGTGTTTTCTTTTTGAAAATTCCATCAGTTAAACTATGGCACTGAACCAAACTGTTAACTCATGGGCCACCAAGAAATTTTTGCAGTATTTCATAAGTGAATGCGTAGTTTCCAGTACAAAGAGCAAGCTGTCATTTCACCTGCAGTTTGCCCAGAACTGTTCTCTTTCTATTAATCTGTAGTCAAGATCCAGCCATAAGGAATAAGAATTTACGCACTAGGTTATGTTAGGGTTGACTACAAAATATTTTTACTGCTGCTAAAATGTGATGTCACCTTCAGATATCTAACGATTGCCTAGGCACTGATAGATTATTATCTCATTATAATTAACGTCAATTAGGTTGACAACAGCACTCTCAACCCAATTTGTTGTAATTAGCTGGAGATCACTAACATTCAGTGCTCCCAAAAAGACTGGGATCTATGGGGGAGAAATTGGCACACATGGTGCTTGATTTCTGGGCACTAAATGAACGATCGGGAAATTAATTTTTGGCAGCGGTATCCCGCACCCATCACCCTCCCTCCCCCCACCAGAAGTGTGCCGGCTGCCAAATTGGAAGCTGGTTGCCTTTGAATATGGTAATCCGAAGCCTAATTTCTGCTATAGGACCCCGCTCCAAAATTTGGCAGAAATTGGGTGGAGCATGTGTCACGCTCAGTTTTTCCTGGTCTACCTCAATCTAACCGAAGGTCCTTGGAGACACCGTTGGAAGCTGCTGACGATAAGTCATTTTTTTTTAAACTTCCCTTAATGGGAAACCAGGGGGGAGAACAGTACTGCAGCCTGCTGCTGATCCATGCTCGCCCCTGCTCACCCTTTCAAAGATTCTGGGAGAATGCATGCCTCCTTAACTTCGATATTACTAGTTTCTGTAGCAAGAGTAAATTGTGTGATAACAGCAGCACAGCAGGCTGGCCAATCGAGCAGCTGATGTAATAAAAAGGGCTGAGCAACTGTTAAGCTCATTAAAGAGGCATTTACACCACTGTACTTATGCAGGGAAGAATAGGCCAAGGGTTCAATCAACAGCATTACTGTAAAATGCAGGCATCCAGGGCTCCTAAGGGTCACATTGGCAAGTAGGCACTGGAAGCACTCATACAAGGAGTAAGGGACAGGAAGGCAGTTGGAACTGAAGGGCACTGAAATGCCTGGTATAAGAGGCATGTGAACACATGGTGAATGCATTCTCCAGAATCTGGAGAGATGCGCGTGAAAAGATGGCTGACCTCAATAAAGCAGCTAAGATAAAGCCAAGATACATTTTGGATTGGTACCTCAAGTAGACGTGACACAAACTATACCCTTATCATCTGTATTGAACCGTCATAAACATTAACAGAAGGTTATCTTTTGCAGTCCTGCCTCAAGAGAAAGTGGGTTCTCAGTGCTTACCAATCATAGGAGAAATACAATCAGCAACTGTATAACCCAAACTGTGCTCACCCAGAAATATCAAAAAAGGTTTCATACAAGAAATCCTCATTAGCCAACATAGTTGCAATGAGGCATGTTAATTAATGTCAGCCAGGATGGCATGGAGAATGGGTAATTGTGTGTCACTGTCTCTGCTATCTAAATTTACAAAATCTAAAGACTAGTCATCTGCTTTCAGGACAAGATGCCACATATTAGAAGTGAACAGACCAGAACTGAGAGAGATCCCAGACAATACAAGCCTTTAACTCAACCTGAGAATACCCAGGGACGTCACAGGGCACAAAAGTATCAAGGGAGTAGGGCCGGGTGAAGCGGGAGGCCTCGCTCAAGCTTGGAGCTAGTACTATCATGTTCGTGTTATGGCTTGTTCCCCTACTGATATACAGGCATACATTCCTATTCAATAATGTCAAACACAGTATATAAGAACAAAAGAAATAGGAGCATATTGTAATACAAGGATTGCTTGAAGGTACTTCTTTGAGGCACATTTTGACACATATTGGTCCTTTTGTCTTTCTAAGCATTGAAGAACAGAGCAACACTACAGTCAGTGTCTCCAATAAACTGGAAGAGAAACAGAGACCTGGCGCAGCAGTAGGATATAAGCAGCTGCTGCTTAAAAGGGAAATGACAGCCTCTGAGGAAGCACTAGGTGAGAATATTGGCAGCCAGATTAAAGAAACAAGAGGCAAACTTCACAGAGCTGGACCTCGAAGTCCTCCTAATGGAGATGTGGAGCATAAGGTCTGTTTGGGACCAGGGCCAGAGATCCTTGACGCATGTAGTACACAGTCTGTTGGGGGGAAGTGACCGTGGCCCTGAGTCCCACCTCCTTCACCCCCAGGCATTCCTTTGCAGGCTAGGAAAAAACAACCTCACCAGAGGAGCCAAGATAAGCTATCTGTTTCCCATGATCCTTCCTTGCAAGTTTGGCACCTCTGCATTCACTGAGGACCCTCTTGGAGGATCGGAGACAGGTCCCAGCAGCAGTGCCATCCTCAGTGCCAAAATCAGAAAAGAATTTGACAGAATGCAGCACTACCTGGAGGAAATGGCGACACGAAGAACATCTGCATCAGCCTCCCCACCCCCCGCCCCCCCCGCACTCCTGGAGGCCTCACTGTTAAGACCAGTCAGTTCATCCAAACTGGATGCTTTAAACACTGGCCTTGGGAGACCATTTGGAGGAAAAGATGGAAACCAGCTTCCAAGAGCTTTAGTTTGCTATTTATCAATGTCTACTAGATCTAACTGATACCAGGTCTACCCTCCACTGATCCTCCACAGGCCCTATCCTGTGTGCCTCTCTCATTTCCTCTTTCTCCTGCTTCTGTTCTTCCTCCATCGTAAGGAAATATATGGGAATGGCGGGACAAGAAAGATTTCCCGGCCTGAAACAGTTGAAAGGCAGTTTGTAACACAGCAGAGAAAAGATTTTTCTAATTATTCCAGTCAAAGCCAATATTTCAAACAAAGATTAAGGGCATTCAAAGCCTCTGAATTCAACCACTTCCTGCTTTGACAAGATTAAATCAGTTGCAATTTTTGAGGCAGCAGGTTTTGTCATTTGTGCTCATACACCACTTTGGGAGCAAGTGCATCTTCCACAGCAGCCAATTCTAATGGAATTTAGGATGTATTTTAGATCAGTGTAACTCTGGCATACCAGGCTTAAAACCCAATCCCAGCCATCTTCACCACATTTAACCCCCCCCCCCAAAAAAAAAATCACAGAATTTTGGACGCACAGTCATGAGAAAAATAGCTAGCAAACCTTCAGCTTGAAAACCTTCCAATTCAGAATCTGCCTTTCAGGTTGCATGATATCAGGTGATTCAGTTGGAATACAGATACTGGCATGTTCAGGTTCAACATCCCAGTGGGTGCCTTTAAGGGTTTTTTTTGGATAAATCTGTTGCTGCTAAGACCACTCTGAGAAGTGCTGTGAATTCCCGAGACAGGTACCCACCGGAGGTTTGTTTGTTTATTTTGTTCCCAACCAACAGACCAGTTGTTTCTGCTGGTGGGTTTTGTGGAAGTGAGTGCTTTACTTAACTAGCACTCACCTCACTCAACTCCAGCTCTGGTTCAGTAAACCAGGAGAGCCTGTCCGAAGCAGCTCAGAGAAAAATAACGGAACCCGCCCCGTTGAACAGAAGAGCTTTATCCCAGATCTGCTCTAGTAAGGTGGAACCGAAAAAGAATGAAAATTACATGCCCATGTAATGGTAGAGCCTTAGTAATCTTTGTGTTTTATTCTGTAGCACCAGGTCACTTTGCCAATATGTATATCCGATCAAAATAAGAGATGTTAAGTACCCTGGAGTTAGTAAATAAATAATTGAACAATTAAGTTTAACTTTCCAGGAAGAATGGAACATGCAACACCAAGACAGTCGGAAAAGACAGACAAGCGAGTCAAACTTTTCAGATATATGTTATCACAGAGATGTTCTTGTGCCCTTCAACCAAAACAACAACAACTTGCATTTATATAGCACTTTTAACGTAGTAAAACGTCCCAAGGTGCTTATTCCAAATCTTCAATTACAGAGCCAATGTCATTTGTACTTCCATGTGCACTCTCGGTTAGAAATATTTTCATTTGATGGGGCAAGTGAGTGGATAATTGCTTGTAATATATCTATAGCAGCATCACCTGCAAGTTAGACCACTCATCAGAAATGAGCATGCCTATTTTTGTTTAAAAAAAACCTTAATTTTGTAATTTAGTCTGCGTCTATTAATTTCTTAGGCTAGGCAAACTCAAGTCCTAGTTAAGGCTGGCATTAAAGGGGCATGGCCATGTAGGTCACTAGATTTGAAATTATCATGTTACCAATCATGCTTAGATTGGCAAATTTTAAAATTTAAATAAAATGATTTTTAAAAAATTGCATTGCTAAGTGTTACGAGTAAGTGGCTGTCTTCCAGGAAATTTTCGAACTGGTTATACCTGACTGAATCAGGAAACTAGTAGACCCAATTCTTCAACATGGTGACAACTCATTTTTAAAGAATATGAGAAGGAGTGGTGATAGAGGTGCCTTATTGCCCTGGGCTAGGGAGGGGATATTGAAGAGTTTCTGCTCCTCTTCATTATTCTGTGACCCTGCTAGGAAATGTGCATATGTCTGTCTATTTATTTATTTATTTATTTTTATTCGTTCATGGGATGTGGGCGTCGCTGGCAAGGCCAGCATTTATTGCCCATCCCTAATTGCCCTTGAGAAGGTGGTGGTGAGCTGCCTTCTTGAAGCGCTGCATTCCATGTGGTGAAGGTTCTCCCGCAGTGCTGTTAGGAAGGGAGTTCCAGGATTTTGACCCAGTGACGATGAAGGAACGGCAATATATTTCCAAGTCGGGATGGTGTGTGACTTGGAGAGGAACTGCAGGTGGTGATGTTTCCATGTACCTGCTGCTCTTGTCCTTCTAGGTGGTAGAGGTCGCGGGTTTGGGAGGTGCTGTCGAAGAAGCCTTGGCGAGTTGCTGCAGTGCATCCTGTAGATGGTACACACTGCAGCCACTGTGTGCCGGTGGTGAAGGGAGTGAATGTTTAGGGTGGTGGATGGGGTGCCAATCAAGTGGGCTGCTTTGTCCTGGATGGTGTCGAGCTTCTTGAGTGTTGTTGGAGCTGCACTCATCCAGGCAAGTGGAGAGTATTCCATCACACTCCTGACTTGTGCCTTGTAGATGGTGGAAAGGCTTTGGGGAGTCAGGAGGTGAGTCACTCGCCATAGAATACCCAGCCTCTGACCTACTCTTGTAGCCACAGTATTTATATGGCTGGTCCAGTTAAGTTTCTGGTCAATGGTGACCCCCAGGATGTTGATGGTGGGGGATTCGGTTGATGGTAATGCCGTTGAATGTCAAGGGGAGGTGGTTAGACTCTCTCTTGTTGGAGATGGTCATTGCCTGGTACTTATCTGGCGCAAATGTTACTTGCCACTCATGAGCCCAAGCCTGGATGTTGTCCAGGTCTTGCTGCATGCGGGCTCGGACTGCTTCATTTTTTGAGGGGTTGCGAATGGAACTGAGCACTGTGCAATCATCAGCGAACATCCCCATTTCTGACCTTATGATGGAGGGAAGATCATTGATGAAGCAGCTGAAGATGGTTGGGCCTAGGATACTGCCCGGAGGAACTCCTGCAACAATGTCCTGGGGCTGAAATGATTGGCCTCCAACAACCACTACCATCTTCCTTTGTGCTAGGTATGACTCCAGCCACTGGAGAGTTTTCCCCCTGATTCCCATTGACTTCAATTTTACTAGGGCTCCTTGGTGCCACACTCGGTCAAATGCTACCTTGATGTCAAGGGCAGTCACTCTCACCTCACCTCTGGAATTCAGCTCTTTTGTCCATGTTTGGACCAAGGCTGTAATGAGGTCTGGAGCCGAGTGGTCCTGGCGGAACCCAAACTGAGCATCGGTGAGCAGGTTATTGGTGAGTAAGTGCCACTTGATAACACTGTCGATGACACCTTCCATCACATTGCTGATGATTTAGAGTAGACTGATGGGGCGGTAATTGGCCGGATTGGATTTGTCCTGCTTTTTGTGGACAGGACATACCTGGGCAATTTTCCACATTGTCGGGTAGATGCCAGTGTTGTAGCTGTACTGGAACAGCTTGGCTAGAGGGGCAGCTAGTTCTAGAGCACAAGTCTTCAGCCCTACAGCTGGGATGTTGTCGGAGCCCATAGCCTTTGCTGTATCCAGTGTACTCAGCCGTTTCTTGACATCACATGGAGTGAATCGAATTGGCTGAAGACTGGCTTCTGTGATGGTGGGGATATCGGCAGGAGGCCGAGATGGATCATCCACTCGGCACTTCTGGCTGAAGATGGTTGCAAACGCTTCTCACTTATGATGGGTGAGGATAACATTAGGCTTGGCTGTGATAACCCCCAGGATTGAATAGCCTGCTGACACTCACTGTTGTGACTCACATATGAAGAATAGCCTCTTGGTTGATGCACTGGAGGGTGGTAAGCATCAGTGAAACCAAAGCCCAGCATGAAATCAGTAACTTCAGGAGACGAGGGAAGAAAGCTGGAGGGAGAAATACGGGAACAAAAAGAAGCCATCGAACCCTAGCAGCTTGCTCTATCATCCCAATCTGACTGCTTTTAGTAAGAACAGTAGGGAATATAATAAACAGTTAGCATTTTATAAAGGTCTGAACTATAGTTTAAAACGCAAGTTTATAACATTAAGTGATATGCATCAGCTTTGCTGAGTTCATGAGGCAATAAAGAGTTTCCACACACTGAGCAAATTATTTCGCCACAAACTGAGTTACTTACATCTGCTTGGGAGTCATTAGCCAGGAAATTCCTCCGAGCCGCTCTGCTGGCGTTACTTTGCCGGAAGTCTAGCGGGAACCACATTATCACACGTAAAAGGGGCTTCTGGCGCAGTTCCAGCTAAACAACGCTGGCGGAGCCGACTCCGAGCTATTTCTCGGCCTTTGTGGTGTGAACAAACACAGCAACTCCACATATTTTCCTGTTTTCTTTTAATATTTGGGGAATTCAACTTTTGGTAATTTTGAGAATTCTTACGAGTAATGATCCAGATTTTTAGATGTGTGTGAAAATTGTAATTTGGGGTTTGTTATTTTTACCAGTGAACATCCAATGAAAGTGTTAACATTTTTACCAGTCATGTGACCAACATTGCCATATTTATTACGCTATTCTTCAATAATAAATATTTTTCCTCTGCTCCACCACATGTTCAGTAAGAAAATGTTATAGCATTGTCACACAAGTGACGCATTGGGCTGGATCTTGCTGCAACAGGGCATCTCGCAGTGTACGCCGTTAGTTACACATTTTCCTGCACCCTTCGGCTCTAAATATTTTTGCGCCATAACTGCTGGAAGTGCGAGCTGATAACAGCGCAGCGAGCGTAATCTGGGACTTTAGTGAACAGCGGGACCAACAGTGTATCTCCTTAAACAATGAGATTTAGTGATTGAGAAAGAAACAGAGGAATGACGGAAGAGGAGGTGAATTAGAGTCAAGTCAGGCAGAGAAAGAGAAATAGAGAGGGAAAGAAAGATTGGATTAAAAGAGAGAAAATAAAAAAAAAATTTAAATTGACATTTTTAAGATCTCTAACAATTTACTACATGCAGGAAAGAGATTGAACACTTTAAATTGTTTCCTTTCTGAGCCAGATAGCTTGATTGGCATTGCATTGACAATTATCATATCGTTAAAATGGGCACTTATGCTCTTAATTACAAGACTTAACTTTCTGCGGTGTGTTTAATGGGCCATTTATTTGCAGATCAAGCAAGTTCTTAAAAATAACGTGGAGGCTAAGGGCGAGATGCCATTTGTTCGAAGCAAAGAGCAGAGCGGCGTAAATCAACCAGCAAAGTTCTGGAGATTCGCAACTCAGGCCGTATCTCTTAACCCCCTGAACTTGCTGGTCGAATTGCGCATTAATAACGGTGTGTGTCGTTAACACATCATTATTTTTCCAGCAAGGAAAATTGGTTTGATAGTTTCAACTCATACGTGGCTCTGAATTTTGATTGATTAGTTGTGAACAAATGATGCCTGTGTCAGTCAGCTGACCATTTTTAAGAGTGTTAATTGGTTGTCAATTGCTACAGAATACTTGTACTAGTATTTTAAGGTGCCATTTTAGGTCGATATGCAGTGTTTTCCATTGTGCGGAACACAAAACTGGGAACATATTCCTATTGTCAGGCCCTGATCTGACTCCAGAACACAGTGGTGTGCGATCTCCTCAGGGAAGCCATTTTATACCACTTGGGCTTGGCACCATTTGAAGTATAACTGCAGTCCGGTATTAAGCCATGCCCACTGGACCTCCTAGCCTCTCTACAAAATGTGCTACAGAATATTTTTTAATGCTTTGAACAAGGAGACATTCCTACCCGTGCTCTCAAAATGTTAAAAATTTACCAGCCAGAATTGGAGCTCTGCACACGTGCATAAGCACCCACTCGTAGGGCTCCCTCTTAGTCCGCAGATTCTGATTCACAACCAGCTAATATAGCAAGGGTTTTGCCAGCTGTAGTTTTTTTCATGCAGTTACTAGTCTTAGACCATTAGAAGAGTATAGCCATTGCTTTTATTCTGGTGCTTCCAGTAAGAAAATAGAATGTTGTAGGAATTAAATTCTTCAATTAATAATACCACGATTCTAAGTCCAGTCAAATTTCCTGATATTTCAGGCTACATTTGGAAGAGGCATTTGATCCTGTTCTTATATAACAATTTTTTTTTTAATTGAAAAAGATAGTTCAGCTGCCACTTACATACACTAAGTCACTCGGAGTTCACCTTTTTAAGGTGTGACATATGGACTAACAGCACAAGCAATCTCACAAGACATGACTCAAGTCAGTGGTCGCCAAACAGTAACTATCACGATTGCCAGCGACTCGACCACAGCACAATCCATTTGCTCAAGTTGGCTTTAGCACAGCAAAATGTGCAAGTAAAATCTTTAGAAGGCAAAATACCCTGTTTAAAATTATTTTAATCAGTTGATTCCTTGACAAAACTACCTTAAAAAAAGACAGATCAGATGTATCACCCCTAAACACAAGTGTGTGCAATGCCATTAGTTAATGCCTAATGGAAGTGTTAATGCCTTCAGCTCACCTCATCGACCCTTTGGGACATTTAATTCAAACTCTGCAGAGTTCTAAGAAACATTACTGGAGATCGGTTTACAATGGGGCAGAGACACCATCTGGCACAGCATGAAGAGGAGGAGGAGGGGGAGGGGGAGGAGGGGGAGTGGTCACTCTGGTGGAATTTTAACACAGGATGTTTGTGATTGTTCAAAGGAACTTCAAGTACCTGGGAATGTAAAGGCTACATAACAACACAGCCACTTTAAGAATATATGAAGAGAAGGACAAGAAGAGATCATCAAGCCTGCCAATGCTCACCCATCCTCTCCTCAACCATGAGTAATGCCTGGGGAGGCAAAAATAGAGAAAACAAAGCCTGTGTCTAATTTTAGGGAAAACCCTGGGAAACTCCTCCCCAAATCCATAAGTCAAACAAACTCCAGCCATAGTTACCCATGGTGCATCCCTAGATAGAGAATCCACCAGCAAGGATTTAAATGCATTAGAGATTGACTGGTGTCTGAGAAAATGTCTCCAGTAAACTGATACACCATATTCCAATTTAATTGCATCAACTGCATCTTTTCTAAAAGCAGGAAGCTGAATTTTAAAAACATTTCACTTTATCATAGCTTTGAAAAAACTTGTCTAATTTGATACTTGCCAGTGAGAACATCTACTTGCACAGAATAATATGGAAGGACAGTAGTAATGGCTGTATTTTGTAAAACTGTAAGACAGCTCCCCAGTGATACTTCATTCAGGCATTTTCACACACGAGGACTGTCAATTTCTTCACAGTTCAGAAATATCCACAACAAGCAGGTTTGTGAAAAGTGTAACAGCGTTCAGAGTTACTGGGAGCTTCATTTTGATTCTAAAAGAGATCTATTCTGGCATTGTGCAATTATTCCATACAGGTTATTACAGGATATGATCACGTGACAGCTGGAATGCCACTTGACTGGTAGTATGTTGGAATTAGAACAGGTTTTATCATCATGCATAATTAACATATACTACACAAACCATATGAAAAACGTGTAGGCTCAGTGTACATTGCACGACTGAAGCACAATCAAAGGGGTCAAATGATGTCATTAGCAACAAGAATGCAGCTTGAATAGATTATGATATTCTCTGAGCACCTGAATTGTGTTGCAGCTTTCTAACATGTAACTAAACTCATCTATTAATTTTGATATATACACTTGTTTTTCGTGCTAAAATGTTGTACTTAAATCAAAATTCCTCACTGTGAATCCCTGGGGCATTAATGTCAGTTACAGTAATGTCATGTGACAGAATGGCAATTATAATGTAATTTACAATATAAGCACTCACGGTGTGACAGCATCATGTGACAGGAAGAAAAATTGAGATAGACTTTTATTTTAGTGTGTTAAAAAGAATGATGTATATATTCTTCTGCACCATATGGAGTTCTTGTTTATTCAGCAGAATGGGCTAAATGCGATTAAGGCTTGCTACTGTATCATTAAACAAATGAGATGTAATTCATGACCGAAAACATTTTGAACCAATTGTTATATTGTATAATGTTTTGGACTGAGGTTAAATCAATACGCTTCAGTGATCTGCCTAAAGTCTTAAAATTTAATGCAACGTTATTAGATTTTTATTTTAAATTTGTAGCTACTGATGGGGTTGTGTGTTTGAAGTGCGAAATGTCAGCACAGGGAAACCGAGCGTTTCTCCACTGCTAGCACCCACTGTCTTCAGGTCAGGTACAACTCAATCTCCTTAATTCAATGTCCCGTAATTCGAATGATCTACCAATTCAGTTTTATTTTAGCACTACATTCCCACCTTGCTGTTTTATTTAGTGCTAAAAACAATTTTGAATTATCAGGAACAGACTGACCAAATGTAAAAGAACATTCCCTCTGCTCTGTCCCAACAATGTGCCTTAACCCCAACCTCAGGAAACTATCCCTACTGTACCATTATGTTTTTTATTCCATTTATCATACTAGCTAGCCTCATCATCTTTCTGAATGAGTTTGTCATTTAACTGTCAATTTATGCCATGGCGTTTACCTTAAAGGACACTGTCCAGACTCATTTCACATAAGAATGTCCAAGCCAGCAGACATTAAAAAAAGACTTGCATTTCTTTAGCACCTTTCACATCCTCAGGATGTCCCAAAGCCCTTTACAGCCCTTGAAGTACTTTTGAAGTGTAGTCACTGTTGTAATGTAGGAAATATTGCCCCATCAGTCCGAGTTGGATTCAAACTTAGGAACAGAACTGAAAAGCTAACACCCAAAAAAAAATCCAATCCCCATCAGACTTTTATACTTTATACACCAAATTTGATTTCAATATGAAAATGGCAAACTAAATAAACATCAAAGGTAGGTCAGCAGCGATTAAAGGCAGTGTAAATTTAGGCATTCGAATCATGAAGAAAGAAGCTAGAGTGGTCAAAAGTCCTTTTCCAGATAATAAATTATTTCTGTTCCTGACATGAGCAATGCCTTTGTCCCTTATCCAAATGTACAACACATCACAAACGCACAGCATGCCTTGGTACCTGGCTGAGAGTTCTTCAGAATGATCCTGTCTGGAGTACGTGAAGTCAAGGCAAGTCATCCAGTGGGACTCAAACTGATAACCATATCAAACAAACCAGGCTACTAGGGCATTCTGTGCAGAGATCATAAATATATTGGGAGGTATCGAGAAAATGTTCTGGGAGTGCCCACAAAATTAAAAGTAGCCGGAAAGCGACCATCACAAAACAATTTTTCATCCCCAAGGATAGTTGACACTGATACATTTTCTTAACACATTTTAAAAAGGTGGATTTGCAGCCAACCCTGCTGTATAGTGCATTTTTAATCAATACCACCTTTTACTGTATTGAGCTAAAGAGCTTAAAATAAATAATTATTCATTAACACTTTTAATCAGAAAAAATATTCAAAATCTTATTTTCTGGACACACCACATATCTGAATGTGAACTATCAGCAGGTAAATACCACCAGTACCAGGTCATTAATTCAACAATACATTCCTTACAAATTCAAAAGGACCATTTCCTTCCAGCTCTGCTTAATAAAACACAAAATTAAATATTCCATGATATTCACCACTTACAGGGCTATGTGGATGATTCTCAATAGAGATGTGTAATTATTTCATTTTTAAAATGAAAATATTGTATTGAAGGTACCATGTCCCCTATTAAGCATTTATTCCATTGATTTAGCATTTTTGTGTTTTTCCCAGCTGATGTAAAATACCAAAAGGGATATAGCACCTAAAGCAGGATCACCAGTGGTTACTATTATATGTGATGATGTAATGCAAGCCATACAATCAAAATGACAGGCCTGCTGATGTAAGATAGAGTACTTTGATTTTCATTCAAATATACTAGAATGTAGCAGTTGCTACAGTGAGAGTGGCACATCTGAATTATGCTGAAAGATTTGTTTCCAAATTGCTGTAATAGCAACTTTAGTGTCAGGGAGCCCATTTATGAAGCAATGCATCCTTAACAAAGCTGAGTCAGCAATGTTAGCTCCTGTCAGAAGAGTTTTCCATAACTAAACTGCAGTCCTTGAAGTTTCGTAGTCACCCTGTAGTATTTGGTTTGAGTCATTGTTTTGAAAAGTTGAGTTTCATGCCATTAATAGTCCAAGGGTCCTTTCTCTGTTGTAATCAGGCAAACTGTGCATTAGTAACCACACCTTGCAGGTAACTCAATATTTGTTTTAGAAAACTGCTCTGTCCAAAAATGGATCAGATATAGGCATGATCCACTTTCTGCAATAACCAGCCCTCCATCGTTGTCAGGAAAACAGATGTATATTTTGCTGCTAAACTGCAGAGGAAATAGATGTAGACTCCCTGCATGTATCCCTCTCCACCTTTGTTATCTCTAGACTCAACTATTCCAATGCTCTCCTGGCCGGCCTCCCATCTTGAACCCTCCATAAACTTTAGCACATCCAAAACTCTGCTGCCTGTATCTTAACTCGCACCAAACCTGTTCACCCATCGCCCCTGTGCTCACTGACCTCCACTGGCTCCCAGTCCGGTCATACCTCAATTTTAAAATTCTCAACCTTGTTTTCAAATCCCTCCATGGCCTTGCCCCTCCCTATAACTGTAATCACCATCAGCCCTACAACCCTCCGAGATCTCTGCGCTCCTTTAATTCTGGCCTCGTGCGCATCTCTGATTTTAATCTAATCGCTCCACCATTGGCGGCCGTGCCTTCAGCTGTCTAGGCCCTAAGCTCTGGAATTCCCTCCCTAAACCTCTTCACCTCTCTCTCCTTTAGGACGCTCCTTTAAACCTACCTCTTTGACCAAGCTTTTAGTCACCTGTCCTAATATCTTCTTATGTGACTCAGTGTCAAATTTTGTTTGATAATCGCTCCTGTGAAGCGTCTTGGAACGTTTTACTATGTTAAAAGGCACTATATAAATGCGAGTTGTTGTTGTTATTGTTGTTGGTGTGAGAAATAGACACAGACGCAGAACAGGAGGCAAGTTCCAAATCAGGAGGGAGCACCAAGTGGAGTCAAGGTGCCTCCTCATAGGGAAGGAGGAAAGGATCTTCAGTGGATGAGCAAATCTACACTGACTTTGTGTAACCTCCTAGCTGCAGTCAGCTTGATCAGCTTCACATGCCCTCTGAACGGCCAGCACGGGAACATAAGCAAAGCATTGGGTAAGACAACCATCAGGCTTCCCAGAAAGAGGAACAATGCATGGTACAGAAGAACGTAAGGGGAATAAAACAATTAAAAGAAAGGATGAAATATAACTGCAGGACACCCATTGCATTACACTTAATTACACATTCTTGCTTACTTATGCGATAGGTTGCTAGGCCAATAAAGAAAACTATTTTCCAGGATAGATTACACATTCCCTATCCCTGGTTTCCCTATAGTCTGTGACCATAATTCCCAGTCTTGTCTAAAGCCAATGAACTACATCCCCTCTGGCATGGAACAATGCCAATGTTAGTGTTCCAGAGCAACGCAGAATACATACTGTGCAAATATAACCATCCTGATCAAGGGACAGTCGCCAGTCACCCTCTGTTCAATCACATATAAGAGGTGCACTCTGTGCAGACACTGCTTCCTGATTTCATATTCCATAAGATGCAAGTTTAATGGAATGGAAAATTTGAAGAGATACATGGTTTCTTTGTTCCGACTAAGATGAATAGGAAATTTTAAAAGCTCCAGTAGTTGGAGCTTTACACAATATTAAATTACATAGGGAAGTACTCATGGTGTGAGTGTAATCTCCTGACTTTTTTACTCCTCACAGAGATATCCCTGATCACCATGCTCTTTCTTTAGTTTGTAAATAACCCCAAAATGCTAAGGATGTACAAATCAATAAAGGGAAAAATCGCTTTCTCTCTCGCAGAGCCCCTGTGGAAAGTATATCGCCACAGTGAACTCCTGAACAAAAGACATTTTCAGTTACACAGCAGACAGCCGTGGGATTAGGACAGAGAGGAGAAGTTCACAAAGACCAAATCAGAAGATGGAGCCAAGGGTCAAGCAGGCAAGTGCAATCTTGGTTACAAGTCGATTGTTGCTCCTCTTCTAATTAACGTGTAAGATATTTCTGGTAACAATGTATCAGCAAAGGTTTGGCTGTTAAAGGCTGTGCTGCATCATATCATTAATATATTTTTAAAAATTAGTGCACTGCTGCATTTCACAAAGTGCAACAGGTCATCGATCATATCCATGTGGCTGTCTTGCAGCCCATCCTGTGTACCAGTAGCAAGGTACCCTTCCCTGAAAGACATTAGTAAAACTGTTGCTTTTTACAACAGCTTCTATGGTCATTTTCTCTGGTGCCCTCGAGTTACCAGTTTATTCGGTACATCTTGCCATGAACTCAAAACCTCTGGTTTGCTAGTCCAGCACTATAATCGCAACACTACCGTACTCCAACTTAGCATTGAAAGGGCTTTCATGACAGCTTTGGACGAGGTGAGCAATACAGGTATGATAGATTCTCAGTACACACTTTGCAGCATGCATGCTTGAGACAGCTACTTGCCACACAAATCTACTGGGTAGCATCACCTTAGCACCAGTCCTCAGGTCTGCCAACTTCTTCCACATTTACAACCAGGTGCTCAAGCTGTTGCAGAGAGCAATCACCCTGCCAGTTACCTCCTGCTAGGCATTTCAGATGTCTCTTCTTCATGAAGGGGGCTTTTGAATACCAATGAGAATAACCCTCCTTCGCCTCACTGAATGCATTAGCACACAAGGGTACCATCTGCTAATGTGCCCAAGTGCATTCAGAAACCCTCCATTGGTGAGAAGTGTGAATCTTTAAATCCCTTCCATCAGCTCATATGAAATGGGAGTTTAGTGCAGATGATTCATTGATTTGAATTTTGAAATGTTTCTTTTATTTCTTTAACCAATGTACTTTATTTGTAGATCATTGGGGGAAATCTAAATTAAGGATTTTGCTGCAGCTCACTCACCACTGCTACCACAAAGCCACTGCATTTTTTAAACACATTTCCAGATTCTGCTTTTCAGTACAAAATGCAAATAAGTGAATTAAGGCAATTAAAAGATGCTGAACATTCGGCATTGTTACAGTATAAAATGCTGTTGTTTTCTGTGTTCGCAGCCTTGTGATTTGACACTCTTCAAGTGGGTAAAACTGTGCAATCACTTTCCTCATATGTGCAATCTTTGCACAGCTCTAATTTTCTGTGGCAATAATTGTTGACGATAGCAACATTTTTTCACTTATAAGTTCTCTCCTGTGTGTCATGTACATCCCAGTGATTCACAGTTTATTTCCGCTTTTTTTTGCTGCATCAGTTACTTACTAATATAGTAATCCAGACGCACAATAAAACCATACAAATGTGAGACCTGCTTACTTCAATCACTACTAAAAAAAAACCTCCCATCTGTTTCCCTTTCTAAGCATTACATTTATTTTTAATTCAGTTGCCAAAGCTTTAACTAACACTGTAGTGTTGGGGGTGGGGGGAGAGAAAAGCAAAGCTCTGAACACTTTGATGCTGCAGCCCTTTAAATTGCCACAATTGTATAGGAAATCCCTCCTCTCGGTATACTAGCTCCCAGAGGTAGCCCACTGCACGAGTGGGAGCTCGCAATGGATAAGTAGTAAGAGCTGAACTCTGAAGTCAAGATGCGAATGGCCCTTTTGAAGTAGTAGAGTAAATGCTCTGCTGTGTCTCCTTTCTGCCCCATGAGTGCCCATATCACAAAATCTACCTTAAAATAGGCTCAAATATAGAGTTGCAAATGTTTGAACTAATATATTGTGATGCAACACCAATTCTCATTCATTTCAATTAAGGTTATTTAATTGCATAAATGAATCATTATGCAAATAAGGAGAGGACATTGTACATTAGGCAGGAGACTTCAATGTAAAATAGATGCACTGGCTTTACCCACTCCCCAAATGCAAGAGAAATGTATATTCTTCATTAGACCGCCATGGATTGAACACTCTCCATTGAGGAGAATGGGGAGATGGTAAGGCTTAGGTTTTCTACTCAGTACTGTTCAGATACCAAGTTAATCCATTTGAAATGAATGGGTTAACGTCAGTGTTAAAATAATTCTGATCAAAAATCTAGGTGTAAACCACTAAGGATTGTGCTCTTTCCCCCATCCCTCCGTGCCAGAGAGACAGATGCACACTACACTAATAGGGATTGGGAAACCTCCAGTAAACCCAACTAAAGTTTTGTTTGCTTTTGTTTTAGTTTAAATCTTGCTGTAACTCCAGAGACAAAAGGGATCTTTACATCCACCACCAGTATGATAGCAGATAACGTTATGGTGTGACAGGTAAAATGGTGTTTAAAAATACTTAGCCGAGACTTTGAGCCTCCTCCCCTCGCAGATATGTTTGGCAGATCTGCGGGGTGGAGTTGAGGCGTAAAGTAACTCAGGGACGTGCTCTGCTGTGTCCACGCTTTCCCTATCATTTTCTGCGAGCCAATTCCGGCAGGGGAACTGCCAATTTGCGAGCGGGTGCATGTTAAAGAGATTTAAAGTGAGAGACGCACGACCCCCACGCCTTTCCTGCCGTGTGAACTCTTGGATTGCCGGACACAGGGGCTGTCTGTTAGACCGCAGCATTCAGAATTTGTCAGAGGGAGCCCCGGGTGTAAAACCTGAAAACGGTGGGCTGTGCAAGCTCTTTCACAGAGCTGCCCCGCACAGGTCCCATTAATTAAACTTGCAACTCTTGAAGAAAAACCTTTTCAATCGGGCAGCTTGTTGGCCATTTCTTTCTGCAGCTACAACAAGCCCCTGAAGCCTACCAGAGGCACAGCTCCCACTGGCCGCTAGGTCCCTATATAGTTGTAAGGCCCCGGGAGCCTTAAATACAGCCAGGGTTTATGAAGGACAACCCACCCCATGGAAGATGCGCCCCTAAATAAGTGGGGAGGGAGCCGAGGCTGATTTATAAAGTCCTCCCATATTGTGTGATTGGCCAGTTTTTCTGTCAATTGCAATAAATGCCACTGATAGATGCTGGGAATTATAGCCTGTTAGTCTGATGAGTTTCTTTAGCTAACAATGGTAGCTCTGTGTAGAGTGGCTTGTAATTGAAGTCTGTAGCTTCTGAGAGAGACACACAGACCTAAAATTGAAAATATTGTTTGTGAGGCTAGTAGATATTCTGCAGTGTTGCTTGTGGTGAATCAGAAGTTGTGCTATTATAAGGGAGCACTGGGGTGTAGAAACGGGAGACCGGTATCCATCTCCAGAGAATGAATTTGGAAAGAAGTTCTGCCCAGAGACAGTTTCTTGATTAGCCGAGCTTACCCAGTACAACTAGATACATACAGCAGCTGCATAATTAAACCTTCATATGAATAATTGTTTTTGAATTTTCACTATAAATAAAACAGAAGGCAGGTGCTGTACCATTTAGAACAGGTTGGGAAAGGGGTTCTAGAGGATATTGTCCACACAGCACTCCCAATCTATGCAGAGATCGCAACTCACAGGTTAGACGTGAGCATTTTCTTTAACAATGCTTCCCGCATACCCTCGGAGAACCAAAGTGGAAAATTTCCCCTGCTATCCCTCTCTTTAATCTCTTGTGTATTCTCTCAACCAGCCCCTCTGATGTAAATTTAAGCACTTGAAATAGTTTTTAATCGAAACTTGTAGTTAAAAGGGTTCTCTTGCAGTGCTCCAGCTTGTTTTGAAATCATTTTAGAAAAACAAACTTATAATTATTGGGATAGCCTGAGGATGCAATATAATGATATCTATATATATATATATATATATATGTCCATGCTAGCTTGCCGAAATTGGATGCCAATGAGCAGAGCAGGAACCGGGCCTGTTTCGCTCGGGATTCTTCAATTGCCTCTGCAGCTACCAACACAAGGCAATTTTTTTTTAATTGTGGAGCCAGGAGCAGGAGTGCTGCCTCCGACTCCAGAGCACTTGCGATCACCCTCCCTCCAAAACTCTACCTTCAGGCCGCTGGAGTGAGGTAAGCAGCCTGACATTCATCTTTCGAAAAGGGACGAGCTGACTTTGGAGGCGCAACAAGCACCGGCAACTTGCCCTATATTGATAATGAGAGCCGAGGAACAATTCCATGGCCGGCCTCCAGCCTGCCAGTTAGTGTGCCGCTGGCTATGGACCCCAAAACGGACCGTAACCAATTTCTACTCTCTCTGTCCAAGTCCACCTTTCTCTATCTCTTCCTCCAAAGAAAAATACAATATTTAAAAAGTTTTTCTCTCCCACCTTCCTCCCCCCCCCCCCCGTCAAAAAAAAGGTTTTAAAATTTATGCACCAGTTTGTTTTTGAAGTCATTTGAAAAAAATAAACACATAATTACTAGGATAGCTTGAGGAAAGACACGGTTAGAGGAGCATAGGTATGTTTTGGATTCCTGGTGCTTTAATATTGGTTATGTGTCTGATTGCCTGGTGACCTAATGAGGAAGTGTTGGTGGGCATGCATCTGATCCATGGTGTTCTAATTGAAAGGGACTGTAGATTTGTATTCAATCCATGTCAGTCTAGTGATGGATCTGATCCCTCTGACAGTGTAGTAATGGCATGCATCCAATTCCCTCATAGCTAAAGAAGGAACTTGCTATCTTGTACAGCAGCTTTAAAATACAATTTGGATTCAGAAGCTATGAATTTTAGACCCATTAAATCTCAATCTATCCAAACATTTGCCTCTATCATTCCTCCCTGATTTTGGGATAAGGCAGAATCTTCAAAGAAAAATTTTAGTTAAGAGCACTTTTTCATTTCCTGAAAAATTCTATTTGCTCTAAAGAGTCTTATTCATCTGTCTTAAAAGCCCTTCGGATAACGTGGGAATTTATTAAGTAGGATAGCTTATTAAGCCTAAAGGCTTGTTCATAATCAGGTCCTGCCCAAGATGGCAGAGACAGATAACAGGTGCATGAAGGCAAAGCAAGCACACATGGGTACATAGAAACATGAAAGTACTTCTATTAAATTACACTGCGTAGACATTTGGGGTAATAAGGTTAATAATGCATGGTTACCTCAAGATGTTCAATGACTGTTCTTTTAAACACTGTTGGGGTAGGAACATTCGAGATACTAATTAGAGTGATGTTGTGTTAAAGCTGCTTTTCTATGCCTAAATGATGCACTTGCCATAATTTGTGCTGTAAAGGTCCATAAGGATTACCATCCCTAGCTTCTGGCGTGCTGGTTGGATTTTAGTTAGAGGTTGGAAAATACTGGTGAAAATATTTTGTGTCCTTTGTATAGTTTGAATGGAAAGTGTAATTATCTTATTTTGCTCTGAATGGGGGAAAAAATAATTTTCAGTTTGAATTGAAATGTTTGCAATAAAATGTCATACATATGTCTATGATGCTATTACTGGGTAATTACTTTGAGCTCAGTACTTCAGAGGTATGATGTGTGTTCTGGTTATTTCCCTTATCAACTAGATAAGAACTACTAATTTTAGATGCCCAAAGCATTGAATCAGCATTGTGCAATAAAAGGACAACATTGCCCTACTTATAATGTCGTCTACAATGTCACTTACCATTATCACTAATTTTATTTGTATTTAATTGAACAGTGCAGTCCCCCTCCCGTTGCTTTAGCTCATTAAGGTTCTGAATACAAGGGTGTCACTATTCTGGTTTCTGTATATCACATGTGCAGACTGAGAAGTGACAGTTAATTTACAGTCATTTATTTTGTGCCCTAGAAGTAATGCTGCCATTTGCTCACCGAGGTTCTTAGCCTGTGCAACATTTTCTCATCAATTTACATATTTAAATGATTACACCATACCATAAATAGAAAATTGAATTGGAAGCAGTGGGATATCAGATAATAGTTCAATTCATAATGTCAGTAAGCATATCATCCACAGACCTGCTACTTGCTTAATTATTGTCTTATATCCTAGTGCTCACTATTGAGTGTTTCATACTTTTTCAAAGTGACACCCAATATGTTCTTCTGTATCTTAAGATGGAAACTAACTCCTACATCCATTTCTCCCATTTTTATGATGCTAAACTTGATTTTTGCAATTGTAGCAAAAAAAAATCCTTTTTGACTATCCCTAAAAAAATTATGTAAAGGAACTTCCAAAGGCAAGTTTTGAATGGGAGGGGGCGGGGAAGTATTAAAACAGGTGCTTTAGTACGTACTCATTGCTGATCATCAAAATGGTCCATAAATATTATGATATAATTAATGCCACTTTGAAATACTTCCACTATAACCAGGGGAAAAAAGGCTAAATTTGAAATGTATTTCTCGACTCATTAGTCACTGCACTGCTGCAGGGTATTAAAAACAAGTCAGTGATTATTTTTCCTTCAATTTTTGGCCCCATTTTCCTTCCATTCTCCTGCATGTGGGATCCACTTATCCATCTGCATGGTGAATGACTTGGCAGCTAGACTCCAATTAACTAATTTAGTTGATATAAGGCAGTGGCAAACAAATACTTCAATCGCAGATACCAGAAAATCTCTCAAATTAATATGGCCAGCATGAATAAGAATCCAAAAATGGTGCAAAATGTCAACACATCCTGAATAATCACCACATTTAAAGGTGGAATTCATTGTGCGCCATATCCTCTTGGACTTCATTGCATGCTTGGTCTATTGGAGCACACCAGCAGGCCAGTTCGTCTTTAAAAAAAAATCAGTGGTACATTTAGGGTGTGACAAAAGGATCCAGTCAGATTCAGTGGGTCGGATTCAGCCCATGTTTCACATTGGACAACAGTGATGATGAGAAAGATTGATGAACTGCATGTTAATGGCTCAGATATTGATTTATCTAATGCTTATCATATTTTTCAGTTATATAAAGCTATCTGCTGATTTATTTTAATGCCTAGGTCTATACTAACAGGGGCTCAAATACTGGGGAAGGTATCAGAAAATGTTGGCAAATACCAACAATGTAGGATTGGGACTTGTACTGCCAGCAGGGCTGAAGGGAGCCAAACCCTTGCATTGATACTGAAAAAAAATAAAAGCACACTTTGCAGTCTGAATGCAATATTTTCAGACAATATTAACATACTAAGAATATTTGATTTTAGCTCAAATTATCAACTTTCACATTTTCATATCTTTATTGCAGTGATGTTTTGATCTATTGAGATTGGAGTTTGTAGTTTAACCCTGACAACTACCCGCAACACTACTGTCTTCCTAGTGATGGATTATACATTGTATTTTCAAAGCTAAATTATCACATTTATTTGAAATATTACACATTTTAAAATTTATTTTTCATTATCACAGAGCTAGTTAAATTCCTAACTATTCAACATAACATTCATTATATAAATATGCTGAATGTCGCCTTTGTGGTTTGATTTTATTCTCCTTTGAAAGGCACCTATTATTCACTGTATGCAGGGGTACTGGTGGCCTGTCCATAACAGCCATTTCTTGGGGACTGTTCTGGATTATATCAATTGGTAAATAGCTTTAGAGACTACAGGAAATGTGACCTTACCATACGCAGTACCAATTTTTACGTGGGTCTCATTTGTAACATTGCAGCCTCTGTCTGTATGTTACATTCCCACTAATAGCATTTTCCACAGTTTCTCTAATATTTCTAAGTTGCACATTTACTTAGGAAAAAGAAATGTTTCTGCAGCTACACAATTCTACATAATAACTGGTGGTCTAGAATTATAAATATTTATGAATATACAATAAAAGTTGAAGGTTATGGGTTCATGGTATAATGTCATAAACCCTGGCATCAACTCCAATGACTGTGAACCCCCATCCCCTAACAATCTTCATATTTATTATGTTGCATTTTATCAGGAGAGAAAGGATGCACAAACTCCCATTTGGACCAGGACAGACACTAGAGCCAAGATGGGCAGGTCAGACCTGGGAAAGGAGTAATTCCACAAAACTGGCAGAGAATTTTAGAAAAATGATTCATCAGCTATAATGTCCCTTTATTATATCATGGCTGGCTCTCATACCATTATATTACAATGGATTACTGTACTTCAAACCACTCTTGACAAGTCAGGATTGCTGCTACAGACCTTTTAAAGGTTCAATTATGAGGACAGGTTGCATAGACTAGGCTTATATTCCCTTGAGTATAGAAGATTAAGAGGTGATCTAATTGAGGTGCTTAAGATGATTAAAGGATTTGATAGGGTAGATGGAGAGAAACTATTTCCTCTGGTGGGAGAGTTTAGAACAAGGGGGCATAACCTTAAAATTAGAGCCAGGCCATTCTGGGGTGAAATCAGGAAGCATTTTTTCATGCAAAAGGTAGTAGAAGTCTGGAATTCACTCCCCAAAAAACTGTTGAAGCTAAATCAATTGAAAATTTCAAAACTGAGATTGATAGATTTTTGTTAGGCAAGGGTATTAAGGGATATGAAACCAAGGTGGGTAAATGGAGTTAAGATAGAGATCAGCCACAATCTAACTGAATGGCAGAACAGGCTTGAGGGGCTGAATGGCCTACTCCTGTTCCTATGACCTTAGCACATCCAAGGCCTTGTTGCAGGATTAACAAACTGTTTGATGTTTATACTTAAAAGTAGCTTGTTGGCTGGTTGAAAAGATCACTATTGCAGGTGTACAGCGATTAGTTACTAATTTATCATTGTCACTAATAAAATTCCAAGTTTCAAATGGCTGTTTCACTAAGTGTTTTTGTTAAACGAGGCAATTCTAGACCCCCAGTTGTTATGTAGAATTGTGTAGCTGAGGAAACATTTGTTTTTCCTAAATAAATGTGCAACTTAGAAATATTAGCGAAGCTGTGGAAAATGCTATTAGTGGGGATGTAACATACAGACAGAGGCTGCAATGTTACAAATGAGACCCAAGTAAAAATTGGCACTGAGTATGGTATACATTTCCTGTAGTCTGTAAAGCTATTTACAAATAGACACATAATCCAGAACAGTCCCCAAGAAATGGCTCTTATGGACAGGCTACCAGTGCCCCTGTATACAGTGAATAATCGGTGCCTCTTAAAGGGGATTAAAATCATAAACCACAAAGACAATGCTCAGTGTATTTATATAATGATTAAATATCTAACACTGTCCTACACCCATTATCACACTCCACAATTTTTTTTAAAATTATGATCAGGGCAACTAATTTCCAGTCAAATTTCATTTCTTTACTTGGGTTCCAGGATTTTCATCAATGATTTGGGAATCGGTTCGGATCCATGATTACATCCATTTTTCCATGAAAACTGAAAACCACAAACCCCAGTTGACTTATGGTCTATCTGCACAAGCCGCTTGCTAATGAAGCTTTTGGCATATGATACCTGCTGCTAGGGGTACAGTTTTGATATGTCACGGTTGGTATAATAACTTTTGCATCTGACTGTGGTTTATTTAAATTATGTAACAGGAAGTCATCCTCGCTATAGGATTATAGCTACCTTGTATCAGCATGTGAGAGCAGAAAGAGAGTATTTAATGATGGTCATAAGGAAAAGGTAAGAGAACAGATTAAAGCACAAAGCATAGTAAAGCTCTTTTATCAGCTTCTATTTCAACCTATAACATGCTGGAATATTCATTATATAATGATTAGTAGATTAATAGTTATGTAACTGTTGAGCTTAGGTAGTTTTAGAAATACAGGAGCTCACTGCACATAAGCCTGCTTCCTCAGCTAATAAGATTATTAAACGCTGGCAATCAATTTGCATATGAGCATATCATTCAAGCTGAGTAGCCTTTGCTCTGCAGATGCTACACTGTAACTGTGGCAGATAGTCATCGTCTGCTAAAGAGCTCGTGAAAATGTTCAGCAGTATCACAGGAGTACTTGAAGGGAGAGGAAGCCTAACCTGGTGGCTGTTTAATATCAATCACCGACAGAAAATAAAATAAATGCAAATGGAACATCTTGTTTGAAAAGGAGCTGGAAAGTGCCAAGAAAAATATGTGTTCAAAATGTCCAATTGTTGTTAACTAAGCAGTTTTGCCAATAAAATGAGATTCACTCAACAGGAAATGATATGAACAATAGAAGAATGGGGACCCTTTAAACTAGAATTAACGGAATTATAAAACATATATGTTGCATTACCTGCTATCTAAACTTTACTAAGATATTGCTACATAAAACTAAAAGCAATATGCATGTTATGGTGTATAATTATGTAAAGGACTATAGAAGATATGTAATGGGGAATTTGTTATGACCTATTTATAATACATAAGTAAAGCTTAGTCACAAATGCGTTGTGAAATAAGCTCAACAGTGAAATAGAAACAGGGTTTACACACTTTTCCATTTCGTATTCTATACCACAGGTGTATAAATATTTAAAAGAGAAGGTATGTGTAGAGGAGAGTATTCCTCCCCACCCAAGCTAGGTAATACAGAACAATGGAAACATTGTAGAGAACTGTTTATTAAAGCTAGTTAGACTATAGTAGTAATCTCTAATGTTTGAAACTTCAGAGGCCAACAATGGGGTGGTGCATTGTTTGTCAATGGAACATGGTCTAGAAATCACTAAAATCTAAACTGGTGAGAGGGCCAATAAATCACGCACTTACACAGTTTTAGTTTTATAGGCTGAAAATGATCTCTTTCTGTCTTAGAGACCATGCTACACACGGAACGCAGCTCCACATCTCGCCTGTTGCCTATGGAACAGAGGTCACTGGACCAATGCCTAATCTGTCATTACTACCCTTATATGACTTGTATTTCCATTCAGCCTTTATGAAAGCATTCCAAGCACATTTGTACAATTTTTTGCTACGAATAAAATTATGAAATTTCATATAGCTTTGACTAAAATATGAATGTGTAGTGAAAACTGTTATAACCTTGCATTCATATTTATCCACATATGGTTACATTCTTTCTTATCTTTTCATCGTCTTGTTTGCCCTTACAAATGTAAATACCTGACCTACAACTAGGAATGCCAACTCTGGTTGGATGTATTCCTGAAAGTTTCATTACATGGCCATCTACAGCTCCCTTCCAGTCCAACAGCCTTTTTAACCATCTGCAATATTTTTATAGCTAATAAACAAAAGTGTTCAAAGAAAATGAAAAAAACACACACTTTTATTTTAATGCCCCTATGATTTTGCTCCTGGGTTGCTCGCAGTGGGGCCCAGGAGATTAATCTTGAATTTGTAGAATCTCCGGGACAACCTTGGCGGGTTAGCAACCCTACCTACTTCAGTCATTACTGAGGAGCATTAGGAAGCGAAGTAGGCCGTTCAGTCCCTCAGGCCTACTCCGCCATTGAACTAGATCATGCACCTCAACTCCATTTTGTTGCCTTTGCTCCATATCCCTTGCTATCCTTACCTAACAAAAATCTATCTATCTCAGTCTTGAAAGCTCCAATTGTCCCAGCATCCACAGCCATTTTGTGGGGGTGAGGGGGGGTGGAGAGAAAGACAGGAAGAGTTCCAAATTTCTACTACCATTTACATGAAAAAGTCCTTCCTGATTTTGTTCCTAAATGGCTGAGCTCTAATTTTATTATGGCCCCTTGTTCTTGATTTCCCCCACCAGAGGAAATAGTTTCTCCCTATCTACCCCATCAAATCCATTTAACATCTTAAAAACCTCGATCAGATTACCCCTTAATCTCCTATACTCAAGGGAATACAAAACAAGTTTATACAATCTGTCCTCATAATTTAACCCTCTAAACCCCGGTATCATTCTGGTGAACCTGCACTGCACCCCATCCAAGGCTAATATATCCTACCTGAGGTGCAGTACTCAATATGGTCTAACCAAGGCTTTATACAACTAAAGCATTACTTTCTCCCATTTGTATTCCAAGCAACAAGATGAGAACCAAGAGCGCAGGAGGAATCAAGTGGCATGTTCGTACATGTTTGCAATTTCAGCCAGTTCTGGTCTATTTCAGAAAAGAGGAAAACAAATCTCAGGAGACAGTTACCCATTGTGCATAGTTGTAGAGATAGAATTTCAGCTGACTTACACATATTACTCGCATACGTTGAGATTTTTTTTTTTGGAAACGTTTAAGATTTCTGCAGTATTAATGAAGTGATTACTTTAACTCTTGCAGCAATTAATTTCTTCTGCAATTTCCTTGAGGAGCTGTATTCTATTTTTGAGCTCCAGAATGTGTTGAAGCACTTATTCAACTATTGTACTAATGGAGTGTCATTTCATGCCTCTCAATAAATATCAATAAGTGCATTGCAATGTATTTCCAGAATTTAAGCACCACAATGGTCATGGGGTAAATTACATCACATAATCTATGTATAGATCATGCACATCCTGTCTACAAAACTTACTTCCTGTTGTCACAATTTATGGGCACCTTTTTGTGTCAAATTTCACCAATAACCTGCTCACCGATGCTCAGTTTGGATTCCGCCAGGACTACTCGGCTCCAGACCTCATTACAGCCTTGGTCCAAACATGGACAAAAGAGCTGAATTCCAGAGGTGAGGTGAGAGTGACTGCCCTTGACATCAAGGCAGCATTTGACCGAGTGTGGCACCAAGGAGCCCTAGTAAAATTGAAGTCAATGGGAATCGGGGAAAACTCTCCGGTGGCTGGAGTTACACCTTCCACAAAGGAAGAAGGTAGTGGTTATTGGAGGCCAATAACCTCAGCCCCAGGACATTGCTGCAGGAGTTTCTCAGGGCAGTGTCCTAGGCTCAACCATCTTCAGCTGCTTCATCAATGACCTTCCCGCCATCATAAGGTCAGAAATGAGGATGTTCGCTGATGATTGCACAGTGTTCAGTTCCATTCGCTACCCCTCAGATAATGAAGCAGTCTGTGCCCGCATGCAGCAAGACCTGGACAACATCCAGGCTTGGGCTGATAAGTGGCAAGTAACATTCGTGCCAGGCAATGACTATCTCCAACAAGAGAGTCTAACCACCTCCCCTTGACATTCAATGGCATTACCATTGCTGAATCCCCCACCATCAACAGCCTGGGGGGTCACCATTGACCAGAAACTTAACTGGACCAGCCATATAAATACTGTGGCTACAAAAGCAGGTCAGAGACTGGGTATTCTGCGGCAAGTGACTCACCACCTGACTCCCCAAAGCCTTTCCACCATCTACAAGGCACAAGTTAGGAGTGTGATGGAATACTCTCCACTTGCCTGGATGAGTGCAGTTCCAACAACACTCAAAAAGCTTGACACCATCCAGGACAAAGCAGCCCACTTGATTGGCACCTCATCCACCACCCTAAACATTCACTCCCTTCACCACCGGCGCACTGTGGCTGCAGTGTGTACCATCTACAGGATGCACTGCAGCAACTCACCAAGGTTTCTTCGACAGCACCTCCCAAACCCGTGACTTCTACCATCTAGATGGACAAGGACAGCAGGCACATGGGAACAACATCACCTGCGCGTTCCCCTCCAAGTCACACACCATCCCGATTTTGGAAATATATCGCGGTTCCTTCATTGTCACTTGGTCAAAATCCTAGAATTCCCTACTGAACAGCACTGTGGGAGAATCTTCACCACACGGACTGCAGCGGTTCAAGAAGGCGGCTCACCACCACCTTCTCAAGGGCAATTAGGGATGGGCAATAAATGCTGGCCTTGCCAGCGACACCCACATCCCATGAATGAATTTTTAAAAATTTCAGATTGCTCATTCAAAATTTCCTACATTAATTGTCACAATGTAATTGCAGGCTCTGCCCACCGGTGGCTCTGTGGAGCAAGTTTTTGAAATCTCTCACGCAACTTCGTCACCATATCGTGTGTAAAAAAAAAATTATATTCATTAACTGAGTTTGGACGTTGCTGCAAGCAATTTACTCGCATTCAAAAGAAAGTTAATTCCCATAATTTTTTTATCCTAAGCGATTGTACAAATCAAACCACTTTACCCGAACACTTGCCAAAACTTCTACAACACTTTTGAATACAAGTCAAATTTGGTCATATGTTTTTCCGTTCACTAAATAACATACAAGAGATGAACAGGAGGAAACTGAGCAGAAATTGGGGGAGGGGAAAGGGGAGAATCAAAGACGTATTAAAGGTACTTTTGAAAGGAGAGAGAGATTACTTTGTAGTTACAGAGAGCTTTATCTTGGAATGTTATCAGTGGCTGTTCATCTTCCTCAGGAGATTAAATTCAGTAGAATTCATATTAGTTCAGTTTGTACCTGTTAAGCCGGGAGGAATGGGCTCAATGAGCAGAATGGTCTTATGTCATTCCAAATTTCTATTATGTTCGGTGTGGTCACAAATATGCAATCGGCAGCAGAGCATCCTGCTTAGTTCTTCACCTCCCTGCCCACATGCCCTAACACTTCCGTCCCCTCTCATACAGCTCAGTATCTTGATGTGGAAATGAGTGGCAATTGTGCTGGAGGGGATTAGAGCCCATCATGTTGGCTGGCTCCAAATGAGAGGAATTGCCCCTCAGCCATTCCCCTTCAAATGGACCTTTAGTCTTTATGCTGTCATTTCTCCGAAAAGCCCAGTAGAAATAGATAGCTTCCTCGCAATATTCACCCAAACTACAACAACAACCACTTGCATTTATATAGCGCCTTTAACGTAGTAAAACACCCCAAGGCGCTTCACAGGAGCATTATCAAATGAAATTTGACATCAAGCCATATAAGGAGATATTAGGACAGGTGACTAAAAGCTTGGTCAAAGAGGTCGGTTTTAAGGAATGTCTTAAAGGAGGCTGAGAGGTTTAGGAAAGGAATTCCAGAGCGTAGGGCCTAAGCAGCTGAGGGCACGGCTGCCAATGGTAGTGCAATTAAAATCGAGAATGCGCAAGAGGCCAGAATTGAAGGAGCACAGACATCTCAGAGGGTTGTAGGCTGGAGGAGGTTACAGAGATACTGCTTTTCTTTTCAAACTTAAGCTTTAGAACTATAATTTGCAGACTAGCTATTATGAGGTACATTCTGACAGTGGTTTACCAGTTTATGTATAACTTAGTTTATATTATACTAATACTACAGTGGTATTTTTAAAATACTAATAGCTGTAATTAGTTTATCTAAGGAGATGGATTGATTTACAATACAATTATAACTGACTTTGCTAATTGAGAAAGATGATAGAATTTATTAAGTGGGAAAATTCCAGATCCTGTGTTTAGTAAATAAATAGTGATTCAAATCAGGTGGAAGACTGAGAGAATCAGAATGTTCCATGATCTGTGTTAGGTACAGTAAAGAGGGACGGGTAATCCATACACAGCTAAGGCACCAGGTGCTTTTTGCAAGTTAGTTGTTTCCCTCCTGTCGAGGAAGAGTGTCCTCCATATACTGCTCTCCCACTTTAGCTTTCAGTCGGATGCTGATCTGGGTAAGTCTCACTACACTACTCCAGTACATTGCCCAGTGGCTGATTTCAATGGGATGAAAACCAGACGGGTTCTACAGTGGGCGGGCTGTCCACTCCATCAGATCGTCACCCAGCCGCCAAAGTTGAAAATTACCCCAACTTCTCCAACTTTCCTGTTTATAAAGCAAGAAAATTGACCCAGCTCAAAAGAACAAATACATTTTCTAGTTTAATCGGTACTTTATGAATATATCCCCAAATCACTCATGTTATCTTTATCAATGATGTTATGTTACAGTGTCTCTCAGTTAACACCTAGTATTCCTTTGATTGGCCTTAAATAAGCTATATTTCATAACGATGAGTTCTACATAGGAATAGGAACATAGGAACAGGAATAGGCCATTCAGCCCCTCAAGCCTGTTCCGCCATTCAATGAGATCATGGCTGATCTGTATCCTAACTCTTTTTACCCATCTTGGCTCCAGATACTTTAATACCCTTAGCAGCAAAAATCTATCGATCTCCGATTTAAAATTATTAATTGACCTAGCATCTACTGCTTTTTGTGGGCGAGTGCTTCAAACTTCTACCACCCTTTGCATGAAGAAGCGTTTCCTAACTTCTCTCCTGAATGGCCTGGCTCTGATTTTAAGGTGATGTCCCCTTGCCTCAGACTCCTTCACCAGCAGGAAAAGTTTCATTCGATCTACCCCTTCAATTCCTTTCAAAATCCTAAAAAAAACCTCACTCTAATCACCCCATAACCTTCTATATTCCAGCAAATACAAGCCTAATTTATGTAATCTCTCCTCATGATTTAACCCTTGGAGCTCGTAACATTCTGGTGAATCTGCGCTGCATTCCTTCCAAGGCCAGTATATCCTTTCTAAGGTGCAGTGCCCAGAACTGTACACAGTACTCCAGATGTGTTCTAAGCAGGGCTTTGTATAGCTGTAGCAAAACTTCTTCCCCTTTATATTCTATCCCTCTAGATATAAAGGCTAGCATTCCATTAGCCTTTTTGATTATTTTTTGTACTTTTTTTTTTATTCGTTCACGGGATGTGGGCGTCGCTGGCAAGGCCGGCATTTATTGCCCATCCCTAATTGCCCTCGAGAAGGTGGTGGTGAGCCGCCTTCTTGAACCGCTGCAGTCCGTGTGGTGACGGTTCTCCCACAGTGCTGTTAGGAAGGGAGTTCCAGGATTTTGACCCAGCGACAATGAAGGAACGGCGATATATTTCCAAGTCGGGATGGTTTGTGACTTGGAGGGGAACGTGCAGGTGGTGTTGTTCCCATGCGCCTGCTGCCCTTGTCCTTCTAGGTGGTAGAGGTCGCGGGTTTGGGAGGTGCTGTCGAAGAAGCCTTGGCAAGTTGCTGCAGTGCATCCTGTGGATGGTGCACACTGCAGCCACAGTGCGCCGGTGGTGAAGGGAGTGAATGTTTAGGGTGGTGGATGGGGTGCCAATCAAGCGGGCTGCTTTATCTTGGATGGTGTCGAGCTTCTTGAGTGTTGTTGGAGCTGCACTCATCCAGGCAAGTGGAGAGTATTCCATCACACTCCTGACTTGTGCCTTGTAGATGGTGGAAAGGCTTTGGGGAGTCAGGAGGTGAGTCACTCGCCGCAGAATACCCAGCCTTCCTTCCATCATAAGGTCAGAAATGGGGATGTTCGCTGATGACTGCTCTCGTAGCCACAGTATTTATATGGCTGGTCCAGTTAAGTTTCTGGTCAATGGTGACCCCCAGGATGTTGATGGTGGGGGATTCGGCGATGGTAATGCCGTTGAATGTCAAGGGGAGGTGGTTAGACTCTCTCTTGTTGGAGATGGTCATTGCCTGGCACTTATCTGGCGCGAATGTTACTTGCCACTTATCAGCCCAAGCCTGGATGTTGTCCAGGTCTTGCTGCATGCGGGCTCGGACTGCTTCATTATCTGAGGGGTTGCGAATGGAACTGAACACTGTGCAGTCATCAGCGAACATCCCCATTTCTGACCTTATGATGGAAGGAAGGTCATTGATGAAGCAGCTGAAGATGGTTGGGCCTAGGACACTGCCCTGAGGAACTCCTGCAGCAATGCCCTGGGGCTGAGATGATTGGCCTCCAACAACCACCACCATCTTCCTTTGTGCTAGGTATGACTCCAGCCACTGGAGAGTTTTCCCCCTGATTCCCATTGACTTCAATTTTACTAGGGCTCCTTGGTGCCACACTCGGTCAAATGCTGCCTTGATGTCAAGGGCAGTCACTCTCACCTCACCTCTGGAATTCAGCTCTTTTGTCCATGTTTGGACCAAGGCTGTAATGAGGTCTGGAGCCGAGTGGTCCTGGCGGAACCCAAACTGAGCATCGGTGAGCAGGTTATTGGTGAGTAAGTGACGCTTGATAGCACTGTCGACGACACCTTCCATCACTTTGCTGATGATTGAGAGTAGACTGATGGGGCGGTAATTGGCCGGATTGGATTTGTCCTGCTTTTTGTGGACAGGACATACCTGGGCAATTTTCCACATTGTCGGGTGGATGCCAGTGTTGTAGCTGTACTGGAACAGCTTGGCTAGAGGCGCAGCTAGTTCTGGAGCACAAGTCGCTTCAGCACTACAGCTGGGATGTTGTCGGGGCCCATAGCCTTTGCTGTATCCAGTGCACTCAGCCGTTTCTTGATATCACGTGGAGTGAATCGAATTGGCCGAAGACTGGCATCCGTGATGGTGGGGATATTGGGAGGAGGCTGAGATGGATTATCCACTCGGCACTTCTGGCTGAAGATGGTTGCAAATGCTTCAGCCTTGTCTTTTGCACTCACGTGCTGGACTCCGCCATCGTTGAGAATGGGGATGTTTGCAGAGCCTCCTCCTCCCGTTAGTTGTTTAATTGTCCACCACCATTCACGACTGGATGTGGCAGGACTGCAGAGCTTTGATCTGATCCGTTGGTTGTGGAATCGCTTAGCTCTGTCTATAGCATGTTGCTTCCGCTGTTTAGCATGCATGTAGTCCTGAGTTGTAGCTTCACCAGGTTGGCACCTCATTTTTAGGTACGCCTGGTGCTGTTCCTGGCATGCTCTTCTACACTCCTCATTGAACCAGGGTTGATCCCCTGGCTTGTTGGTAAAGGTAGAGTGAGGAATATGCCGGGCCATGAGGTTACAGATTGTGCTGGAATACAATTCTGCTGCTGCTGATGGCCCACAGCGCCTCATGGATGCCCAGTTTTGAGCTGCTAGATCTGTTCTGAATCTATCCCATTTAGCACGGTGGTAGTGCCACACAACACGTTGGATGGTGTCCTCAGTGCGAAGACGGGATTTCATCGCCACGAGGACTGTGCGGTGGTCACTCCTACCAATACTGTCATGGACAGATGCATTTGCGACAGGTAGATTGGTGAGGACGAGGTCAAGTAAGTTTTTCCCTCGTGTTGGTTCGCTCACCACCTGCCGCAGGCCCAGTCTAGCAGCTATTTCCTTCAGGACTCGGCCAGCTCGGTCAGTAGTGGTGCTGCCGAGCCACTCTTGGTGATGGACATTGAAGTCCCCCACCCAGAGTACATTCTGTGCCCTTGCTACCCTCAGTGCTTCCTCCAAGTGGTGCTCAACATGGAGGAGGACTGATTCATCAGCTGAGGGAGGACGGTAGGTGGTAATCAGCAGGAGGTTTCCTTGCCCATGTTTGACCTGATGCCATGAGATTTCATGGGGTCCAGAGTCAATGTTGAGGACTCCCAGGGCCACTCCCTCCTGACTGTATATCACTGTACCGCCACCTCTGGTGGGTCTGTCCTGCCGGTGGGACAGGACATACCCAGGGATGGTGATGGAAGAGTCTGGGACGTTGGCTGAAAGATATGATTCTGTGAGTATGGCTATGTCAGGCTGTTGCTTGACTAGTCTGTGCAACAGCTCTCCCAACATTGGCACAAGTCCCCAGATGTTAGTAAGGAGGACCTTGCAGGGTTGACTGGGCTTGGTGTTTTGCCGTTGTCGTGTCCAGTGGTCCGATGCCGGGTGGTCCGTCCGGTTTTATTCTTATTATGACTTTTCGTAGCGAGATTTTACAACTGAGTGGCTTGCTAGGCCATTTCAGAGGGCAATTAAGAATCAACCACATTGCTGTGGGTCTGGAGTCACATATAGGCCAGACCGGGTAAGGGCGGCAGGCTTCCTTCCCTAAAGGACATTAGTGAACCAGATGGGTTTTTACGACAATCCGGTAGTTTCATGGCCATCATTACTGATACTAGTATTTTAATTCCAGATTTTTATTTAATTAATTGAATTTAATTAATTAATTGAATTTAAATTCGCCAGCTGCCGTGGCGGGATTTGAACTCATAGACTCTGGATTACTGGCCCAGTAACATAACCACTATGCTACCGTACCCTACATTTTAGTGATCTATGTACATGGACCCCTAAATCTCTTTGGACCTCTATTGTTCCTAGCTTTTCACCTTTTGAAAATTACTCGGATATATACTTTTTTGGTCCAAAATGGATGACCTCACACTTACCTGCATTGAAATCCATCTGCTCTAACAAATGTCTAATGCACTACTCTCTTCTCATCTTTAATATCTCTCAATAATTTATTTATTTTGTTTCTGTGGATACTATAATAACTGAGCAATCAGTTGTTTTTAAACTTACCAGAATACATTACTACTGCAATGTAACAAAGTTTGGTGACCATCTGTGTTAATATTTGCCATTAATTCAAATTTGAAGCCTTCTTATTAAATCTTTGTCTTAATGTACAATGCTAGAAATTTGGGCCTTGAAATTATGCTATTTTATAATTGTGTGACAAACACTTAATAAGTTTGTCTGAAAGTCCTCTCTCTCTCTCTCTCTCTACTATCTTAAGATAGCATTGATCTGTTTAAAGTAAATGCTAAAACAGCAGATAGAGGAATTACAGAGACATTTATTAAGTATACCTACACAACAATCCCACAGCATAATTTCAAGTTATTAGAATTATCAAGATTTTGCAAAATAACCACCAAGCCTGAAGCTAATCTTCAGAAACACCGATTGGCTTGCAACATTGAGGCATTTTGTTTTTTTAAAGAAATTGCTATGTGCCTGATTATTCAGTACAATCCCCTTAGTAGGAAGAGTATTCTGCTTTAAACAAAAGCAGAGTTTGTCCTTTGCTCCATGCTTATGTTCTTGTCTTCTGTCAGGCTCAACTATACCAATTAGATTTAGGGAAATGCTGTAGGAAATAGTTGAATGAATACCAGTAAATTGGAGGTAAGTGTTAGCTACTAAACTTTGTTAACCTTGAAAGCCCTAGAGATCTCTACAACACGTTTGCAAATTCCAGTGCTGATTTCTTGTCTAGCTGTGCAAATGGAGTTGCTTTGTCCGCTTCAGTTATAGCATGTGTTCTTAATAAGATTCTTGGTAGATCTCCAATCTTTCTACTGATGTCATCAATATTGTTCAATCTCAACTTGCTTTCACTCGTGCTGCTCAAATATGTTACATTGAAACTGTAGGACACGTTAAAGATATGGAGCAGCAATGCCCATTTGGTGGACTATGCACTCTGATAGTCCTGAATCCAACACTGAAGCATAAACAATGTGGAACAGAATGCGGACATCTGCCTTTTCATGTTTGCTTGTCAATCTAGCGAAATGTACACCTGCTTCAATCTTCCTTGTAGCATGATCTCTCTCTTTAGCATCTCAGTAAGAATATAATGCAACATGGTAATGTCATGGCTGACCTCTGATCACCCCTGTGTTGTCCAGACATTATACTTGTCTCACTGGTTATTAACTGTGGTGTTGGGGCAAGTTTTATTGGAAACAAAAAAAGATTGAGGGAATATCATCCAGCTCTTGAAAATGCTGAAAAGCATGAATAATAATTTGGAATTAGTTCCCTTAAAGAAGAAAAAAAGAAAGTCTTGCATTTATATAGCGCCTTTCTTGATCTCCGGACGTCCCAAAGCACTTTACAGCCAATGAAGTACTTTTGAAGTGTAGTCACTGTTGTAATGTAGCAATTATATTGTAAGTGGACAGGTATCTATTTATCCAAGGGAACTGAAGACAATTTGAATAGGTTTTGGTGTAGATGATCAAACATTCCATAGAATACCTGGTTCTGCTGGGACTATGACTGCCTTCCTTTGGAACACAACTGGTTGTAGTTGAATTATGCATTCACATCAATATCGGGGGAGTTTTGCTTATTGCCAAGTAGGATTTTCTCTCCTCTGGAGTTTTACCTAGGATTATTTGCCCTCCTGAGGCCTCAGAGATTACAGAGCAGCACACACTGTACATGATCTGTCGACTACAAACCAAATGGCATTTTCTTACTTCGTGCCTTCTAATATTCTCGTGTATAACTGTACAATCTGTTCTGTTTCTACTTGATCATTCAGCCATTTTAATGTAAATTGTCCATTTTAATTTAATTGCCATGGGATCAAAAATAACACATTTATCTTTTTCCCTGAGGTCAACATTGGATTTAAATGTTAAGTATCATTGATTCCTAGCTCATTCAAGAGGCTTGTTTTCTGACATGATTTTTGTTTTTGGTGATCAATCTGTTTTTGCACTAGAAAGCAACACATTTGCCACTTCATCACAGAGCAGCTCTCTCATACAGCTTCTCCAGCTCTAAGGCACAACAATTAATTGTATAAATAGCTTTGTCTGCACGTAGGATACGCTTGGCTTTTACTTTCATAGCTATCTTTCAAACATCATTTCATTTGATTTGCTTTAGGAAAGATCCTGTGTTGTGCCCCTGTATGTAACATGATTCTGTGCTGCAATAATGTGATCATTGCTGTTTCAGAAATACACAGTCAAATAAGAGATTGGAGAATGGAGGTAGCGTATCCAACCATAAGGATTGTCACATCATGAAAGTGGCTCTTTTTTTGCCTGTCATTCTCATCTTTAACTAATGTTCTCTACAGTCCTGAGCTGAATTTGTTCAATGACTTGGTGACACTAAGTATTAGTACAGCAGCACTCAGTACCACTGAATACAGTCAGATGTAGCTTTGAGTCTGGATTTGCTTAGTCTTTGACATGAACCCCATTGAGTGAGGAGGCACTAAGCTAAGACTGCAGCATCTTTCATTAGGGTGGGGAACAATTGAAGGGGCCAGTCTTGCCTGGATTGTCCCTTGTGATGGATGGTGGGTAGAGATGAAACACAGGGGGCATTGGCTTCGGTCTAGAGTGTGCACCCACTCTGTCTTTTTGAGATGTAACCAATCAATCATTTATTAATGAATCTGTTCAAGTAGATTCCACCTCTGCTTGAACCATCACTGTATTTTGCCACATCAAGTTGTATAAGAACATGTTGATCGTCATCTCAGATGTTCGTAAAAAGAAAAACTTGCGTTTATATGGCGCCTTTCACAACCTCAGGATGTCCCAAAGCGCTTTACAGCCAATGAAGTACTTTAGAAGTGTAGTCACTGTTGTAACGCAGATTTGTACATGTAGGTTTCCTGGACAATCCCTATAGCTACATAAAGTAAAAGGTCAATAAATGCTCTTGAGTGTTGATGTTTTGTTTCTACCTGGTTATGTTCAGGTGAAGTCAGGTAATCAGCTCAGGGACAGATGCAGTAGTATGAGTTAACAGCATTTCCCCTCCAGCTCAGTAATGTCATCCTCAACTAGATGAATTAAAATAATATTTTTGTTACAGACTTTTGCAGTAAGATGAGAGGTTAATCAACACAAATCATCCTTTTATACAGATTGCTTCTTCCTTTGCTGCACACAAGACAGCTTTCCTATATCGTATCACCCTCCCAGAAACTTGTTACAAGCCATATTTTAACATGTTAAATGTGTATACAAATAACCCATCTACCGAAAAGAAACTTGCCAGAGCTCCTTCTCCTCCATTCATCTGGAACTGTGTGATTCTCAATGACATAGCAGGGAAAGTACTTTTTAGCCTGCGTTAATGCCACCATTAATTATTGTTTCCGAGATTATTAGACAAATGTTTACGGCATTTGTGTGAAATTCCTTTATTTGCTGTTTTAATAAAGGAGTTAACCAGAATGTTTTAAACAGGTTAGTGCCACCATTAAATTAGCGAATGGATAAGTGTCATACAAGTGCTTCAGCATTTATCTACTAATATCACTAATAGTCATTTCTAGAATATTGTGTTATGCGCTGTGCTACTATTTGCTTCAACTAACTGTAGGTATGCAGAATTAGCAGGTCGCCAACCTCAAGGTGCATAAAGTCACAAGCAAAGAGAAGGATGAAGGGGGGACAGACAGACATAAGAACATAAGAAATAGGAGCAGGAGTAGGCCAATCGGCCCCTCGAGCCTGCTCCACCATTCAATAAGATCATGGCTGATCTGATCCTAACCTCAAATCTAAATTCATGTCCAATTTCCTGCCCGCTCCCCGTAACCCCTAATTCCCTTTACTTCTAGGAAACTGTCTATTTCTGTTTTAAATTTATTTAATGATGTAGCTTCCACAGCTTCCTGGGGCAGCAAATTCCACAGACCTACTATCCTCTGAGTGAAGAAGTTTCTCCTCATCTCAGTTTGAAAGAGCAGCCCCTTGTTCTAAGATTATGCCCCCTAGTTCTAGTTTCACCCATCCTTGGGAACATCCTTACCACATCCACCCGATCAAGCCCCTTCACAATCTTATATGTTTCAATAAGATCGCCTCTCATTCTTCTGAACTCCAATGAGTAGAGTCCCAATCTACTCAACCTCTCCTCATATGTCCACCCCCTCATCCCCGGGATTAACCGAGTGAACCTTCTAAGAGAGAAAGTGTAGTCGTCAGAAAAACAAAAGACTGACATGGGCAAGGAAAAGAAATAATTCTGTAGAACCGAAAAAGTCCATCAAGACCTTTGCCTTCAGAAAGTGGCAGAAAAGGGAATTCAGAAAAAGAACATTAAGGGTTTAATTTTCACTTTTGGTGGGGGCAGATATCTGGTGGTAATGTATTGGCTGCCATTATACACCTGGCTCAATTTTCATTTCCATCGACTTCAATGTGAAGGAAAATTGGGCAGGCTGTAAATCTACTGCTAGTTTTCCATGCCTGCTGAAAGTGATAATTAGCTCCAAAGTGTTGTATGGAATTAAAGCAACATAATGGTAAATTGGAACCGATAATTCAAGAGAGAAAGCCCGAGTGGAAAAATGGCACATTGGAGTTTGTGCCTGGCTGTTGAGAAGTGAACTGATCCCACTGGAATTCCCAGGGTCAGCCTAATTAACATAATGGCTACGAGCTCCCAATGTCAGGAACACCAATCATTGGGAGCTCACCATTGTGGCGGGGGGGAGGGAAGGAGGGGCTGGAAACTTGCGTGCTGCTGCAGGATTTGAAGATCTGCAGCAACTCAAGGGGACGCACATCAATAGCTCTTAAAGCTTTCCAGAGAAACATGTCTGTTAGGTCTGCAGGTGGCACGAAAACTTCTGAGTTCAACAATAAGGCTATGGAAGCCAATGAAATTAGGCAGAGAAAGAAGATATTGCTTGGGACCATGCAATGTCATTCCACAGGGAGCACAGAACAGCAGTGATAATAGGGCATTGCCAAGGCAGTCAGTATACTGATTGTGAAAAAAACATTCTATCAAACAAAAAAAACTTTTGGTTACAAGTTCTGGAGGAACAAGCATAAATTTCAGGATAAAGTACACAGCCATTATTTCTGCAGTCAAAATTTATAGTTTATATAGGAGAAAAATGAGCCCAAAGCCAATTGTGAATGGTCACAATTTGCATTTGTGTTCAATATTGCTATTTTCCCTCCAGGTATTCAGGGAGAGAAAGCCTCTAGTGACTATTCCAAGGTTTCTCAAAGAACGAATGGATGCACACAGTTCTTTCAATGTCTTACACCATTTTTTATATCAACTTTGAAAGTTACAGAAATGCTCATTTGCTAGCTTGCTGTTCCTTTATCTAATAGAATGAAATGGTCAATACATATAAATATGACCTTCTCCAGGTTGGACTAGTCTGCACACAGTCTCTGGTCATTGGGAATTGCAAAAATTGCTCTACAGGCTGATTGCAGCATCTTTCCAGCTGCCTCCTCCCAAAAGCCCTGAAGCTAGCTCCTAGTTCTTGCACCAGAGGGAGGGATAAAAAAAACAACTGCACATGCCATTTTGCAGTTCTCCTGTGGGCAGACTGCATTGCCGACAGGCAAATAGCATTTGCCCCAAGCACAAAAGGGCAAAATGAAGCCCCAAGTTACTTGTAAGTTGTCAAGGTTCCAATTATACAACTGTTACTCTAAGACAAGCATGTCTTGATGGAATTTGAGACTTATTAAATTCACTATCAAAAGCCGTTCTGCTTATTTGACAATTTAGTTCACTGTTCAGAAACTTGGTTCGCAAACTTGTTTCACCTGCAATATGTGTTCAGCAGTTTCTGGTTCTATTATATTCAAATGTGGGGCAGCTGGAAGATGCTGTGCTGCCTTTTTAGGACAATGGGGAGATTGCTGCTGTACGCCATGCACTACACTACCACAGCCCAGTCTCAACAATCTCAATAAATGTATCACTTTATTTTATTTTAAAGATTTCTTAAGCTATCTTTTCACATTGAACCGTGTTTAAATACGTTTGTAGCACAATCCAGTCTGTTATGTTCCACCAGATCAGCAAAATTTCAAATCTGAATACAATTATTTAAATATTCCACCAATCTTTCCTCCACCTCACAGTATCTGATATTTTTCAATTTAAAAAAATACTTTCTAATCCTTACATCTGTTTTTGTTATGAAGGCACTAACATTTAATAGTGAATGTTGCATGTTTTATTTTAAATATATAAATCAATGCAGATTTCCAGCTTTTTATCTGGGAAAGTGCATAATTTCAAGTGCAGAATCACAAATAACATCCTAAAAAAATGCTTTAAAAATGTAGCCATGATGTGGAGATGCCGGTGATGGACTGGGGTGGACAAATGTAAGGAATCTTACAACACCAGGTTATAGTCCAACAAATTTATTTTAAAATCACAAGCTTTCGGAGATTATCCCCTTCGTCAGGTGAATGACGAAGGGGATAATCTCCGAAAGCTTGTGATTTTAAAATAAATTTGTTGGACTATAACCTGGTGTTGTAAGATTCCTTACATTTAAAAATGTAGTTAGAGCTTTGGTGTTCTCAGAAACATTTTCTTTGCTAGTTCAACAGACTGTTTTGCAAACAAATATATAATTTGGAGGATCTAGGTTTGTCACTATATTCTCAATAATAACATTTGAGCAAAATTTTACTAATGCAAATTGCCTTATGCATTAGTGCATTGAGCGGGAGGGGATAATAGAGATTTCTTGAGTTTTAGTTTCAGCTGGCTAAGGTATAAAATAGAGGATACACACTTTGTTAAATACAAAATGGAGGACAGGAGACAGCCAGGCTGTGAGAAGGCAAAATTCTTTTGACCAGGAGTCAGTTAAGATAAAGCCACTTCGATGCTGGGGCAGCATATTTAAAATATTCATGGATTCAGCATTTTGTGGGATGAAAATGTAATTTCTGATTACAGTCAGGTGCAAAAATACAAGCAAGGTATCATGATGGGGAAGCTGAAAACTGCAAGATGTTATCTTATTGCCTACCAAGGTGTGAAGGCTGTTAACATTTTATTTGCTGGATTACGTCAATAGAAATGGTTTTGTGTCAAAGAAATGCCACAGCATAAATATTGCAGTTCTAGCTGTGAGTCTTTAGTTCTGCAAAGGCAACCAAGCTCATCACACACCACTGGCTCTTGTACTTTATGTAACATCTTATCCCAAAAGATTGTGGATTGTATACTGAGAAGACAGAAGGCTAAGTTGATGCATCTAAAGGAACTGTTACAGTCCAAGAAACTGTAAGAAGGCAGCTCTCGGAAAAGGCTGTATTAACCCCTTGTGGACTGATTACTAGTCTCTCATGGAAGCATTGCACTGTCGAGCATTTTGCCTACCTCCATTTTGTTTCTGTGCCTTTTATATATAAATAAATCAATCCCAAATTGTAGGTTAGCCTGGAAAAAGTCATCCAATACTGTGAGATTTTTCCATCATCTGGAGGACAGTAGATGTAGCAGGCATCCCATGTATTGTCCAGTCAGAAATTCACCATGAATTTGTTCAATTGTTAGTCCTAGGCTGCCCGAACCCAAAATTTGACAGAGAAAGAAAGAGCCAGATTTCAACTTGTAGGAAACCTCTGCTGCTAGAACTGTCATCAAGCTATTTACATAAGTAAAGGTGTTGGAGAGAAGTCCAAACTGTTTGGAGGGTTCTCCACTATGGCTCCCACACAATGAATTATCTGCTATCTTTGGAGGCACTTTCCCACAAGGAAGCAATGGAAAACATTAACTAAAGGGGTCAGAAAGTGTAGGAAACAGGCACTTCCTCACATAGATGTCCCCTTATTCTTAGTATCGGTGCCTTTATAATTTTTTTAAAATATCAGTAGCAAGTCCTTTGGTGCTATCTTTCGATTTTAGTGATGTTGTGGCGATGATGTTTAGAGTCATAGAGTCATAGAAGTTTACAACATGGAAACAGGCCCTTCGGCCCAACATGTCCATGTGGCCCAGTTTATACCACTAAGCTAGTCCCAGTTGCCTGCATTTGGCCCATATCCCTCTATACCCATCTTACCCATGTAACTGTCCAAATGCTTTTTAAAAGACAAAATTGTACCCGCCTCTACTACTGCCTCTGGCAGCTCGTTCCAGACACTCACCACCCTTTGAGTGAAAAAATTGCCCCTCTGGACCCTTTTGTATAACTCCCCTCTCACCTTAAATCTATGCCCCCTCATTATAGACTCCCCTACCTTTGGGAAAAGATTTTGACTATCTACCTTATCTATGCCCCTCATTATTTTATAGACTTCTATAAGATCACCCCTAAACCTCCTACTCTCCAGGGAAAAAAAGTCTCAGTCTATCCAACCTCTCCCTATAAGTCAAACCATCAAGTTCCAGTAGCATCCTAGTAAATCTTTTCTGCACTCTTTCTAGTTTAATAATATCCTTTCTATAATAGGGTGACCAGAACTGTACACAGTATTCCAAGTGTGGCCTTACTAATGTCTTGTACAACTTCAACAAGACATCCCAACTCCTGTATTCAATGTTCTGACCAATGAAACCAAGCATGCTGAATGCCTTCTTCACCACCCTATCCACCTGTGACTCCACTTTCAAGGAGCTATGAACCTGTACTCCGAGAACTCTTTGCTCTAAAACTCTCCCCAACGCCCTACCATTAATGGAGTAGGTCCTGGCCTGATTCGATCTGCCAAAATGCATCACCTCACATTTATCTAAATTAAACTCCATCTGCCATTCATCGGCCCACTGGCCCAATTTATCAAGATCCCGTTGCAATCCTAGATAACCTTCTTCACTGTCCACAATGCCACCAATCTTGGTGTCATCTGCAAACTTACTAACCATGCCTCCTAAATTCTCATCCAAATCATTAATATAAATAACAAATAACAGCGGACCCAGCACCGATCCCTGAGGCACACCGCTGGTCACGGGCCTCCAGTTTGAAAAACAACCCTCTACAACCACCCTCTGTCTTCTGCCGTCAATCCAATTTTGTATCCAATTGGCTACCTCACCTTGGATCCCGTGAGATTTAACTTTATGTAACAACCTACCATGCGGTACCTTGTCAAAGGCTTTGCTAAAGTCCATGTAGACCACGTCTACTGCACAGCCCTCATCTATCTTCTTGGTTACCCCTTCAAAAAACTCAATCAAATTTGTGAGACATGATTTTCCTCTCACAAAACCAAGCTGACTGTTCCTAATCAGTCCCCGCCTCTCCAAATGCCCGTATATCCTGTCTCTCAGAATACCCTCTAACAACTTACCCACTACAGATGTCAGGCTCACCGGTCTGTAGTTCCCAGGCTTTTCCCTGCCGCCCTTCTTAAACAAAGGCACAACATTTGCTACCCTCCAATCTTCAGGCACCTCACCTGTAGCTGTCGATGATTCAAATATCTCTGCTGGGGGACCCTCCCTAACCTCCCATAACGTCCTGGGATACATTTAATCAGGTCCCGGAGATTTATCTACCTTGATGCGCATTAAGACTTCCAGCACCTCCCTCTCTGTAATATGTACACTCCTCAAAACATCACTATTTATTTCCCCAAGTTCCCTAACATCCATGCCTTTCTCAACCGTAAATACCGATGCGAAATATTCATTTAGGATCTCACCCATTTCTTGTGGTTCCGCCACAAGATGACCTTGTTGATCCTTAAGAGGCCCTACTCTCTCCCTAGTTACTCTTTTGCCCTTTATGTATTTGTAGAAGCTCTTTGGATTCTCCTTTGCCTTATCTGCCAAAGCAATCTCATGTCCCCTTTTTGCCCTCCTGATTTCTCTCTTAACTCTACTCCGTCAATCACTATACTCTTCAAGGGATCCACTTGATCCCAGCTGTCTATGCATGTCATATGCCTCCTTCTTCTTTTTGACTAGGGCCTCAATCTCCCCAGTCAACCAAGGTTCCCTACTTCTACCAGCCTTGCCCTTCACTTTATAAGGAATGTGCTTACCCTGAACCCTGGTTAACACACTTTTGAAGGCCTCCCACTTACCAGACGTCCCTTTGCCTGCCAACAGACTCTCCCAATCAACTTCTGAAAGTTCCTGTCTAATACCATCAAAATTGGCCTTTCCCCAATTTAGAATTTTAACTTTTGGGCCAGACCTATCATTCTCCATAGCTATCTTCAAACTAATGGAATTATGATCACTGGTCCCAAAGTGATCCCTCACTAACACTTCTGTCACCTGCCCTTCCTTATTTCCCAAGAGGAGGTCAAGTTTTGCCCCCTCTCTAGTCGGGCCATCCACATACTGAATACACTCAACAAATTTCTCTCCATCCAAGCCCCTAATGCTATGGCTGTCCCAGTCAATGTTGGGAAAGTTAAAGTCCCCTACTATTACCACCCTATTTATCTTGCAGCTGTCTGTAATCTCCTTACATATTTGCTCCTCAATTTCCCGTTGACTATTTGGAGGTCTGTAGTACAATCCTATCAAAGTGATCTCTCCCTTCTTATTTTTCAGTTCTACCCATATAGACTCCGTGGACGAACCCTCGGATATGTCCTCTCTCACTACTGCCGTGATGTTCTCCCTAATCAAGAACGCAACTCCCCCTCCTCTCTTACCTCCTGCTCTATCTTTCCTATAGCATCTGTACCCTGGAACATTGAGCTGCCAGTCCTGCCCCCCCCCACTTAGCCATGTTTCAGTAATAGCTATAACATCCCAGTCCCATGTACCCATCCATGCCCTGAGTTCATCTGCCTTGCCCATCAGACTTCTTGCATTGAAGTAAATGCAATTTAATCTAGACTTCCCTTGGTCTTTGCCCTGCTTTCTCAGACCATCTGTCTGGTCATGTTTTGTACACTCTCCCTTACTGCCTTTTGTTTCTGTCACCACTTTACTTCCCACTGACTTCCTGCATCAGTTCCCATCCCCCTGCCACTTTAGTTTAAACCCTCCCCAACAGCACTAGCAAACACTCCCCCTAGGACATTGGTTCCAGTCCTGCCCAGATGCAGACCGTCCAATTTGTACTGGTCCCACCTCCCCCAGAACCGGTTCCAATGTCCCAGGAATTTGAATCCCTCCCTCTTGCACCATCTCTCAAGCCACATATTCATCCTAGCTATCCTGTCATTCCTACTCTGACGAGCCCGTGGCACTGGTAGCAATCCTGAGTTTACTACCTTTTGAGGTCCTACTTTTTAGTTTAACTCCTAACTCCCTAAATTCAGCTTGTAGGACCTCATCCCGTTTTTTACCTATATCGTTGGTACCTATATGCACCACGACAACTGGCTGTTCACCCTCCCCCTCCAGAATGTCCTGCAGCCGCTCCGAGACATCCCTGACCCTTGCACCAGGGAGGCAACATACCATCCTGGAGTCTCGGTTGCATCCGCAGAAAGGCCTGTCTATTCCCCTTACAATCGAGTCCCCTATCACTATAGCTCTGTCACTCTTTTTCCTGCCCTCCTGTGCAGCAGAGCCAGCCACGGTGCCATGAACCTGGCCGCTGCCACCTTCCCCTGGTGAGCCATCACCCCCAACAGTATCCAAAACGGTATACCTGTTTGAGAGGGGGATGGCCACAGGGGACCCCTGCACTACCTGCCTGCACCTCTTACTCTGCCTGGTGGTCACCCATTCACTTCCTGCCTGTACTCCCTTTACCTGCGGTGTGACCAACTCGCTAAACGTGCTATCCACGAGTTTCTCTGCATCGCGGATGCTCCACAGTGAGTCCACCCGCAGCTCCAGCTCCGAGATACGATCGGTCAGTAGCTGCAGGTGGACACACTTCCTGCACACATGGTCGGCAGGGACACAGGTAGTGTCCATGACTTCCCACATCTTGCAGGAGGGGCAAATCACGGGTGCGAGGTTTGCTGCCATGACTTGCCTTAGCTTAGTTACCCCTTTTAAATTACGTTGAATTTAGAAAATGTTAACTATACTAGGGACCTAGGTTCACTTAAAAAAAACACTACCTGCTATAAAACCTGCAGACCTTCCCTTTCTTATTACTTTACTTACAGTAAAATGGTAGAAATACTCACCTGAACCTACTCACCAATCAGCTGCCTCCCCTGTGCCGCGTCACTTTCTGACTGGTGACGTCACCCCGAACTCTGCTGTTGGTCTCAGAGTGTCGGTCCTGCTCTTTATATACTCCTCTCAGCCGCTTCTCCCGCTCTTTATGTGCTCCCCTCAGCCGCTTCTCCCGCTCTTTATGTGCTCCCCTCAGCCGCTTCTCCCGCGCTTTATTACAGAGAAGTAAGTATGTCGCTTTGCGACCATAAAGAGCTAAAATTGTGCTGTCAATCAGTTGTCTCTGTCAATTTCTTTTTAGTATTTCAACAGCTGATTGGTGGAGGCAATGGAAGGTCAACTGTCCCATCCGCCCAACCAGAACTGAAGGCGGCACAACTTGAGTGGACACATTGAATGGAAAAGGTTTTGAATTATTAGTTGAAAAATACATCTATAAAAACAATGATTTAAATAGCACTTGACTAATTGGATCGCCAAAGTAAAATGTAAGCTATTTTGTAACCAAAAATAGTTGTGATATAATGATAGAATCACAGCACAGAAGGAGGCCATTCGGCCCACATGCTTGTACCGGCTGTTTGAAAGAGCTGCCTAATTAGTCCCACTCCCCTGCTCTTTCTCCATAGCCCAGTAAATTTTTCCCCTTCAAATATTTATCCAATTCCCTTTTGAAAGTTACTATTGAATCTGCTTCCACCACCCTTTCAGGCAACGCATTCCAGATCATAACAACTCGCTGCGTTAAAAAAAAATTCTCATGCCGCCTCTGGTTCTTTTGCCAATCACCTCAAATCTGTGTCATCTGGTTACCGACCCTTCTGCCACTGGAAACAGTTTCTCTTTATTTACTCTATCGAAACCCTTCATGATTTTGAACACCGCTTTCAAATCTAATAATAACTGTAAAATTTAAATAGGAGAAATTTACTTTTCATTTATCATAATACTCAATTCACTGAAAAATATAGGATATATGAATTTACTTTTATAAAGTAATAGTCTCCAATTGTTGACAGATTTAATATGAATGAATACAAGAATACCAGAATTTACTGTTTGTTTTAAACCAGAACCATCTGTGCGCATTGTAATTCTTTACCCCTGTATTATGAAAATGGAACCTCTTTTTCCCCTCAGCGCTTTTCTTCCAAGAACTATGAATGAATGCTGAAGTGTCCTCACTCCACAGACATGTACATCTTTGTTCATTCACTAGAGCTATTGTTTGTTTACAAAGACTTTGTTTACAAAAGACCAGACTAGACCCATTAAGAGTGTGGGGGACAATGGGATTTTTTTTCTCATTCACCCTCAGAGGCCTAAGAAATGTTTGTTTCTCAGCCAGCAGTGTGTTTCAATGCCTCTTTCCTTGCTGATGACTGACAGATGAATCAGAACGAGTGGCCCAAGTACAGGAGCTCAGTAGTATCTCCAAGAGAGTCTGGTGCATTCAGAGTCATCCACAGCTGCAAGCACTGGGAGGTCTTGCCATTGTACTGCTGCAATGTGCTCGTTATAATAGCTAGAAGAGGGGAAGAGTTTCTCCAGCTTTTAAAGCCCACAAACCATGCTTCTTGGCTGATCTGGATGATTTGAATAGAAATGTCAGTAACAAAGGAGGAACAAGTGGATCCAATGTGTATTAGACGCAAGAAAAAAAGAAACAACTCAATCAATAACTGAAGTATATGTTGAGCTATATGTGTGCTGTTATATCTAACTCCTATTTGGAATGCATACCTAGGAAGAGAGTAGAAAAAAAGTCACTGTATCCTGAAATAACTATGCTGGTTTACTGAAGCCTTACAACACTCACTTTTAGGGTGGATAGTCTTCGTTAGTCAGTTTTGAAAAGGACTAAATTGGGGAACTCATCCGAAACCTGCCTTATGCTATTGACATTTTTCCGTTTGCATTTATTGTTTTTTCACAACACGGACATTTGCTGCCACATAGTCTGCTCCAGTCAGGAGGCCGAGGCCATGCAGATCATAATCTTAGAAGTTAAGTAGGTTGCTCAGTTCCTTCGAACCACTGCCAGTGGCACTGACAGGAAGGTATACCAAATGTGATGTCAATATGATGGTACAGACTGACATGTTCCTGAAGTAGTTGACAGTTAGACAACACTGGAAAAATAAGCATTGAATTTGTTGAAATAAATTAGTCACCACAAAATAAGTGCTCTTGTATGCGAGTAAACTGCGCAATATCCATGCAAAACCCTTGCACCCCTGCCCCAGTACTGCCGCACACTGGATACCTCCACCCCTAGCTTTTGCAGACCACAGAACCTCCTCCAAAGTCCTGCTAGGCACTTGGACCACCACCACTACTGCTGTCAAATCGCTGAATCCCCATATTCTATCCCCAGTGTTACCAAACTCCACATTCCCCATCCCCCACAGTACTGCGAACCACCACCCATTGCTACCAAGGCCCAACCACCCCCCTCCCCTCCCCATCACTGCTACATCCCACATACTTACTTTCAATCTGCTCCATGTTATCCAGGATTTTAAAAAGGTAAGAGGTAAAAATATAGGTAAAGGACAATAATAAAGGCCACGTATTTATGGTTTTCACAAAAAAGGTGGATGAAGTTGGAAAATTCCAAGAATACCATGCAATCAAAATGAAATTTGTCTGAATGAGTCAGTGCAAATCAGCAGCCCTGATAATAATACATTGTACATTACAAGGCAAACCAAACTATTCTTATAAAACAACTTTTCTATGGACAATGCCATGGGAGATTGACTGATATAAAAACACCTGCGAGGAATATCCTTGAGGGTTCTCCCATTCGGCTGCTGTAACTTTACGCAGCATTAAGAACATAAGAAATAGGAACAGGAGTAGGTCATATGCCCCCTCGAGCCTGCTCTGCCATTCAATAAGATCATGGCTGATCTTCTACCTCAACTCCACTTTCCCTTCCTTTCCCCATATCCCTCAATTCCCTTAGTGTCCAAATACCCATCGATCTCAGTCTTGAATATACTCTACGACTGAGCATCCACAGCCCTCTAGGGTAGAGAATTCCAAAGATTCACAACCCTTTGAGTGACTAAATTTTTCCTCATCTTGGTCCTAAATGGCCGACCCTATATCTTGAGACTATGACCCCTAGTTCTAGACTCTCCAGCCAGGGGAAACAGCCTCTCAGCTTCTACCCTGTCAAGCCCTCTCAGAATCTTAAATGTTTTAACGAGATCACCTAACAGTCTTCTAAACTCCAGAGAGTATAGGCCCATTCTGCTCAATCTCTCCTCAAAGGACAACCCTCTCATCCCAGGAATCAATCTAGTGAACCTTTGTTGCACCACCTCCAAGGCAAGTATATCCTTCCTTAGGTAAGGAGACCAAAACTGTACACAGTACTCCAGGTGTGGTCTTACCGGAGCCCTATATAATTGCAGCAATACCTCCTTACTCTTATCTCTAACCCCCTTGCAATAAAGGCTAACATACCATTTGGCTTCCTAAATTGCATGCTGTACCTGCATTTTAACTTTCTGTGATTCATGTACAAGGACACCCAAATCCATCTGACTATCAAAATTTTTAGTCTCTCACCTTTTAAAAAATATTCTACTTTCCATTCTTCCTACCAAAGTGAATAATTTCACATTTCCCCACATTATACTCCATCTGCCACCTCCTCACCCACTCACTTAACCTGTCTATATCCCTTTGCAGACTCTTTGCATCCTTCTCACAGCTTACTTTCCCACCTAGCTTTGAATCGTCAGCAAACTTGGATACATTTCACTCAGTCCCCTCATCTAAGTCATTGATATATATTGTAAATAGCTGACGCCCAAGCACTGATCCTTGCGGCACCCCACTAGTTACAAACTGCCAACCCAAAAATGACCCATTTATTCCTACTCTCTGTTTTCTGACCATTAACCAATCCTCAATCCATGCTAATATATTATCCCCAATCGCTTGAGCCCTAATCTTGTGAAACAACCCCAAGTGTGGCATCTTATCGAATGCCTTTTGAAAATCTAAATATACTACATTCACTGGTTTCCCCCTTTATCTACTTTGCTAGTTACATCCTCAAAAAACTCCAGTAGATTTGTCAAACACGGTTTCCCATTCATAAAACCATGTTGACTCTGCCTAAACATATTATGATTTTCTAAGTGCTCTGTTCCTATATCCTTAATAATAGATTCTAGCATTTTCACTACTATTGATGTCAAGCTAACTGGCTGAAAGTTCCCTGTTTTCTCTCTCCCTCCTTTCTTGAATAGCGGTGTTACATTTGCTACCTCCCAATCCATGGAGACCACTCTAGAATCTAGGGAATTCTGGAAGGTCAAAACCAATGCATCCACTATCTCTGCAGTCACCTCTTTTAAAACCCTAGGATGTAGGCCATCAGGTCCAGGGATTTGTCAGCTTTTAGTCCCATTTATTTCTCCAGTACTTTTTCTTTGCTAATCTTAATTACTTTAAAGTTCCTCATTCTCATTAGACCTTTGGCTCCCCACTATTTCCGATATGTTTTTAGTGTCATCTACTGTGAAGACAAGATACAAAACATTTGTTTAATGTCTGCCATTTCCTTATTCCCCATTATAATGTTTCCTGTCTCTGCCTCTAAGGGACCCACGTTTACTTTCGCTAATCTAATCCTTTTTACATACTTGTAGAAGCTCTTACAATCTGTTTTTATATTTCTTGTTAGTTTACTCTCGTATTCAATTTTCTCCCTCTATCAATTTCTTGGTCATCCTTTGCTGATTTCTAAAACCCTCCCAATCCTCAGGATTACTACTCTTTCTGGCAACATTGTAAGCCTCTTCTTTTAATCTAATGCTACCCTTAACTTCTCTAGTTAGCCACGATTGGATCACTTTTCCAGTGGAGTTTTTATTCCTTAAGGGAATATATATTCGTTGAGAGTTATGAATTATTTCTTTAAATGTTCGCCATTGCTTCTACTTTGCTAGTTACACCCTCAAAAAATCTCTAATAGATTTGTCAAACACGATTTCCCTTTCATAAAACCATGTTGACTCTGTCTAAACAGTAGAAGATACTAAAAACATATCGGAAATAGTGGGGAGCCAAAGGTCTAATGAGAATGAGGAACTTTAAAGTAATTAAGATTAGCAAAGAAAAAGTACTGGAGAAATAAATGGGACTAAAAGCTGACAAATCCCTGGACCTGATGGCCTACATCCTAGGGTTTTAAAAGAGGTGACTGCAGAGATAGTGGATGCATTGGTTTTGACCTTCCAGAATTCCCTAGATTCTAGAGTGGTCTCCATGGATTGGGAGGTAGCAAATGTAACACCGCTATTCAAGAAAGGAGGGAGAGAGAAAACAGGGAACTTTCAGCCAGTTAGCTTGACATCAATAGTAGTGAAAATGCTGGAATCTATCATATCTTTTAAGAGGGTTTCCACTGATCTTCAGCTGAAGCTACAGTGGCCAATCGGAAGAAATTCCTAGTGACTATATCTGGCGTGCATTTCCTGTCCATCATACTTGATTGCTCACGATTCGAGTGTCGCACTCAAGTTTCTCTGTCAAAAATATAAAACGGCATGTCATAGGACTCCGATTAGCGTATCTTAATGAGGCTCCTGCCTGATTCAGGCGGGTGCGGCAGCCATTGGCAAAAACTGCGGCATTAAACCTACTGCAAGGCGGGAACGATGCGGCAAATATAGACGCTCAATTTTAACTCTCGTTCTGGCCGGTTTCCACCGGGCACAGGAGTTGACTTCCTATCTTTGGCCCAAAGCCAACTCAAACCAGATTTCAAAATTTGCAGATGACACAAAATTTGGAAGGGTAGTAAACAGTGAGGAGGATAATGATAGACTTCAGGATGATATAGACAGGCTGGTGGCATAGTCAGAAACGTGGCAGATGAAATTTAATGCAGAAAAATGCGAAGTAATACATTTCGGTAGGAAGAACGAGGAGAGGCAATATAAACTAGAGGGCACAACTCTAAAAGGGGTATAGGAACAGAGAGATCTGGGGGTATATGTGCACAAATCATTGAAGCTGGCAGGGCAGGTTGAGAAAGCAATTAAAAAAGCATACGGGGTCCTGGGCTTTATAAATAGAGGCATAGAGTACAAAAGTATGGAAGTCATTATGAGCCTTTATAAGATACTGGTTCAGCCACAATGGAATACTGTGTTCGGTTCTGGGCATCGCACAAAGATGTGAAGGCCTTCGAGAGGGTGCAGAAGAGATTTACTAGAATGATTCCAGGGTTAAGGAACTTTAGTTACGTGGATAGACTGGAGAAGCTGGGGTTGTTTTCCTTGGAACAGAGACGGTTGCGAGGAGATTTGATAGAGGTATTCAAAATCATGAAGGGTCTAGACAGAGTAGATAGAGAGAAACTGTTCTCATTGGCGGAATGGTCGAGGACCAGAGGACATTGGTTCTTTTGCCAATCACTTTAAACCTAAGGTGACATGAGGGAAAAACATTTTTACACAGCGGGTGGTTAGGATCTGGAATGCACTGCCCGAGTGGATGGCAGAGGCAGATTCAATCATGGCCTTCAAAAGGGAACTGGATAAGTATTTGAAAGGAAAAAATTTGCAGGGCTACGGGGATAGGGCGGGGGAGTGGGACGAGCTGGATTGCTCTTGCATAGAGCCGGCACGGATTCGATGGGTCGAATGGCCTCCTTCCATGCTGTAACTTTTGTATGATTCCAAACCAAATTGCTCTGCTGGTTTCTGAAATTTACCCCCCACAATGCAGTAGAACCTCGTGGTGGGGAAATGCAAAACACCGGTTTGTCTGCTTTGTTTGAATTTGATTGCAAAGATGGATGGTGACCTCTGACTTCAGCCAAAGCCTTTTTGAAGGAAATTGGGTGTAACTGATGTTAGTCACAGGTCAAAGGACCAACTCTGGACCATGTGCCTGATAAAATGCGCCACCTAGCTATTGAAGTAGGTGATTATAATCCTTTAATACATGCCTAATATAGGTGTAACGATTTGGGTTTGCTCTGAATACTTTTTACTCATTCTGACCACAAAAGGCAGTTTCCATAGACAAACCTGAACTTCCTATGATCTGAAACTTAACCTTATGCATATAGCATGTGGATTATAGCATGCAAGGCTAACATTCCTTCCTTTTCTTGTAAACTTTCTACTGCATTGTACTACGTCTCACTTCACTTGAGAGTATCAGCCACACAAGACACTTTTCACACTAAACTATTAAACATCTTTTTCACAAATAGAATTAATTACAGAAGCAAGTAATATAGGCAACATACTAAACATGACAATGCGGAACTAGGAGTCTGAAGACATATTCCAGGGGGTTCATTAAACAAACCAGTCAGTCAAGTCTCTCTGAATTATTCGTATCCTAACTCGCACCAAGACCTGCTCATCCATCACTCCGGTGCTTTTGTTACCTCCCAGACTCGACTATTCCAATGCTCTCCGAGCCGACCTCCCATCTTCCACCCTCCGTAAACTTGAGCTCATCCAAAACGCTTGCCTGTATCCTAACTCACATCAAGTCCCATTCACCCATCATCCCAGTGCTTGCTGACTTCCATTGGCTCCCATTCCGGCAACTCCTCGATTTTGAAATTCTCATCTCTGTTCAAATCCCTCCATGGCCTCACCCCTCCCTATCTCTGTAACCTCCTGCAGCCCTACAACCCTCCGAGAACTCTGCGCTCCTCCAATTTTGGCCTCTTGCGCATCTCCGATTTCCTTCGCTCCGACATTTGCGGCCGTGCCTTCAGCTACCAAGGCCCCAAGCTCTGGAATTCCCTCCCTAAACCTCTCTGCCTCTCTACCTCTCTCCTCCTTTAAGTCACTCCTTAAAACCTACCTCTTTGACCAAGATTTTGGTCACCTGGCAATCTTGTTTAGACTTAACCACGAGTAAATATGAATGAGTAAGATCATTCATTTATGTTGTGACATTCTTACTTGTAGCATCACACACCGTGTTTATTGAAGCAAAGGATCATTACTAAACAAATGCCCAAAATTACAGGGAAAAGTACGGAAGGTATAGTGCAGTATATGAAAAAGTTTCATCATAATTTGGAAACATTGTTCATACAAGCATGAGTTATTGGATCATCTAAAGCTATAATACCACACAGTAACAATTGGCACTTGATACAATACAGGGTAGAAATTCTCACTATTGTTTGGCAATAGGCTGAAAACTGTAGGATTTGCTTGTGCCTGTTTTGCGTAATTGAAGGTTTGCCAATAGCAGCTATGTAATAATTTCCCGACCTAACAAAGCTCATTTTACACCATGGATATTAACAAAAGCCTTCTCATTTTGTGCAAGCGCAGCTTAAAAAAAAGTTATATTGTGGAAACATAATAAGCTGAAACCTATTATTGCAATCCAGATTTGTGCAATTGCAGCGGCCCTTGCAATGTGCCATGGCACTAAATGGTTAGCCTGTTCCATGATGCAATCAGTATGAGCCCCTAGATAATCAGATGACTATACATGCATAATCAATAAAGATGATGCACTTGGGTGGAGGTGCCTGCATCAAAGTAAAAGTGCCTTTACAATGCAGTGCAGTGTCGATCCTGGTTTACAAAGTGCTCAAGAGGTCCATTGGATCTCCCGAGTACTTTGAAAACCCATTTGCCCATAATTTAAATACTTATGAGACTGTGGGTTCTCCCCTCCCTGCTCTATAAACATTATATTTTTTAATTATTAGGAGAGAGCTCTGTACATATCTGTATCCAGACATGCATACATACTCTTCTGGGTCAGACTGTACTTGTTCCAGTTCCAGCCAGGCAGAAGATCCAACTCAGGTGAATGCCACCATCATTTTATTGAGGGCTTCCAAGGAGAGTATGTTTATTTGCAACAGAGCAGAATGGATCATTTCAATCCGGTACAGTGGAGAATGCTATCAAAGAAGACATACTGGAGTTAAGGGATGAGATGAAGAAAAGATGGAGTCATACAACAGCTTGGAAACATGAGTTGACTAGTCATGGGGGTCCTCATGTAAGACTTGGCTATCTCATACTAAAAAAAATCCTTATATCTTTATAAACAGTGAAGTATTTGGCTTTAAAAATGATACCTTGCCTGCGCATTGAATATTTGTTTATTTCAGGAAGATTCTCTTAATTTGGTTACCATTTTGTCTTGCCTGAAGGAAACGTGTTTCATTTTGTTGTATACTACAGATGTTTATACCAATAATTGAAGTGTGCCTTATTTTAATGTTACTTGAGAATTGTTCCTCCTTATTTTAGAGTGTTGTCTCCTTCACAATGCCTCCTCGTAGTGCTAGCCTTGTATTCCTTTTTTTGTTATTTTCATGAAATAGTTCTGAAGCATAAGAAATGCCATTTATGTGTTTTGTTCAACCAATTCAAGTGTAAATGTGTATCAAATGGCTTCCCTGCTCCCGTGATTCATAGCCAATACCCACTATCCATATCTATGTGTGCAACACAGTTTGAATTATGATGCACTTTTTATGGCCAATTCGAAAAGCAAATATATGTGATGGTGTCAAATCTAGCTACACGATCTTCCTCATCTGTCTTTCCTGAACCAACTGGTCCTACCAGATAGCAGTGTTGCTATGACACAGCAGGCTTCCACAATGTTTTCAAACTGTCTTAGGATTGTATTGTGATCTACTGATTATAATCCACACAAATTTGCATTTTATATCTATCCATGTGGCTGCACATGGTCTATTAACTCCAACTAAGGGTTGGCATTTGACAATGGAGCCATGAGTGTGGCTTCAGATATTTATATTATCTGTTCTAAGTAACCAACCACAATCACACAGGAATCCAACATAAGTACCTATCTTGCAGTAGGATACCAGTCGGTTCTCTTTTGCAGACCTCTTGCTAGGCCAGTATGTACAAGGATAAATGAGTTGTGGTACAACCATTGTGTTGACATTCCAGAAAACTATATACCATTTGTACATTCAAGAAATGGAAGCCTTTCATATTACAGTAGCTACATTCATTCATAATAGGTGCTCAGATGGGAACACAAGTATAGTTGGTAGAAATTATGATGTTAGGGAAGGCACACTGGTAAAGAATAGCCCTAATCAGTTTTCAGTTACTCTGTGTGGACATTAAAAAGCAAAAGGGAGGGAAGCCCTTCCCAGCAATAGAGAAGACTTGAGAAAAAACTTGGATATTGCTGATTAATTAATGCCCATAATTTCTTCACTTGGGACCCACAATGCAGATTAAATTCAACAGGTATCTTCACTTGCACTGACAAGAGTGTGATTCATGATTGTAATCATATTCCAAGTCTTCCTATTTACTTGCATATGTCATATTGTCTTTCTTTAGCGAATCCACATTTGTGATCCAACACAAACTGTCATCAATCAATAATGCCTCTCTATTTTCTGCAGATGCTGAGGGATGCTTGCCTTCAAGGCCTAGTCATGCTGGTATTTCCAGTAACAATTCTACTTTCTAACCTGTAGTCCTTCCTAGGAACACTTCCTTGTGACTTTAACAAAAGGCATGAGAGAAGGGAGTTCAGTAGCTCCAGATTGATTAATATTATGTTCAACATTTCCTCCACAGCAGTAAATTGCTGCTCAGTGTATTGGTGAACAGTTGTAGTGCAGACATACACAACAGTTTAGTATGAGCAGAAGCATAAAAAATGGTGCATGGTATAAATTACACCAATGTAAAACAATATCAAATTTAGCCAAATGAGTATGTTTACCCTTCATTATTTTTAAATGTTGGTGCTATATAGGTCATTGCATCATCCTGATAAACAGGAAATGTTACATTTGCGGATCAGACTATGTAGATTATTTCAATTTTTGTGTCCCTAAAGTTAAACACTAAACTGCTCTTTTACTCCTCTGATTATTTTATTACTGCTGATAGTTCCAGCTCTCTCCTGATATATCCCCCCCACCATCCTGTAGACATTGATTTGTGTTCAGGTAAAGCTCTAAAGACATCAACAGCCCTCCAATACCTCACCCAAGTAGCAATTTTTCATGTGTGTAACTGCACAAAAGACAATTACTTCCTTGTGTTTAGTTCACAAGACTTTATTTATAGACCTTGGCTTGAGCTCCCAAACTAGTTGGAGCAGGCCCATATATATATCAGCTTAATTGTTACCCAGTTGACACAGGTGTGAGGGTTTAACCTTGCACTTAACCCTTTGTTTGCTGAGTTACATTTTGTGAACCTGCCCGGTGAGTTCCCTCAGACGATTAAAGGCATGCTCATCACAGCCAATCACAGCCCAGCACACATGCCAAGCTCTAAATCAGTCTGGTAAATCAAGCTGGAAGTAATCAAGCTGGTAAATCATCCTGAAACCCATCGTACAGGGAACCCCCAGCTTCTGTCGTGACACTACAGACTTCCTACAAAAACTCAGTACCCACGGACCAGTTGAACCAGGAACACTTCTCACCACGATGGACGTCTCGGCACTATACACCAGTATCCCCCACGATGACGGCATCGCTGCGACAGCATCAATACTCAACACCAACAACAGCCAATCTCCGGAAGCCATCCTACAACTCATCCGCTTCATCCTGGATCACAATGTCTTCACCTTCGATAACCAGTTCTTTACCCAAACACACGGAACAGCCATGGGGACCAAATTCGCACCCCAATACGCCAACATTTTCATGCACAAGTTCGAGCAGGACTTCTTCACTGCACAAGACCTCCAACCAACACTATACACCAGATACATCGACGACATTTTCTTTCTATGGACCCACGGCAAGGAATCACTAAAGAGACTACACGATAACATCAACAAGTTCCATCCCACCATCAAGCTCACCATGGACTACTCCTCAGAATCAGTTTCTTTCTTGGACACACGAATCTCCATCAAAGACGGGCACCTCAGCACCTCACTCTACCGCAAGCCCACGGACAACCTCACGATGCTCCACTTTTCCAGCTTCCACCCTAACCACGTCAAAGAGGCCATCCCCTATGGACAGGCCCTGCGAATACACAGGGTCTGCTCAGACGAGGAGGAACGCGATGGACACCTACAGACGCTGAAAGACGCCCTAGTAAGAACGGGATATGACGCTCGACTCATCGATCGACAGTTCCGACGGGCCACAGCAAAAAATCGCATAGACCTCCTCAGGAGACTAACACGGGACGCAACCAACAGAGTACCCTTTGTCGTCCAGTACTTCCCCGGAGCGGAGAAACTACGCCATGTTCTCCGCAGCCTTCAACATGTCATCAATGAGGACAAACACCTCGCTATGGCCATCCCCACACCTCCACTACTCGCCTTTAAACAGCCACCCAACCTCAAACAGACCATCGTTCGCAGCAAACTACCTAGCTTTCAAGAGAACAGCGTCCACGACGCCACACAACCCTGCCACGGTAACCTCTGCAAGACATGCCAGATCATCGACACAGATACCACCATCACACGAGATGACACCACCCACCAGGTGCATGGTTCATACTCCTGTGACTCAGCCAACGTTGTCTACCTCATACGTTGCAGGAAAGGATGCCCCAGAGCATGGTACATTGGCGAGACCATGCAGACGCTGCGACAACGGATGAACGGACACCGCGCAACAATCGCCAAACAGGAGGGTTCCCTCCCAGTCGGGGAACACTTCAGCAGTCATGGACATTCATCCACCGACCTTCGGGTAAGCGTACTCCAAGGCGGCCTTCGAGACACACGACAACGCAAAATCGTCGAGCAGAAATTGATAGCCAAGTTCCGCACCCATGAGGACGGCCTCAACCGGGATCTTGGGTTCATGTCACGCTACACGTTACCCCACCAGCGAACAAATGTTATCTGTTTTTAATATAATGGGTCATTTGCTGGCTCTCTCTGCCTTCCGGATGTTTCTGCCTCTCTCTGTGTTTTTTTTTCTCTGTTTTTTTTTCCCTGTTTGTTTTTTTATTGAATGTGTATTCGGAGGTTCTGCAGGTAACACCTCTCTGTCTGAACACGGTGATTGCCTTGGCAACGGGCAGTTGCAGAGGCAGTCTGTAAACACCATTTATTATTGTTCAATATGTATAAATGCGTAGGCTTCAAGGAGATCTTGAAACATTTGCCTGAGGAAGGAGAAAATCTCCGAAAGCTTGTGAATTTAAAATAAAATTGCTGGACTATAACTTGGTGTTGTAAAATTGTTTACAATTGTCAACCCCAGTCCATCACCGGCATCTCCACATCATAATCTCACTAAGACCGATAAACAGGCCTCTTTCAGCACACGGGCAATTTGAATTAAACAGACACTTCTGTTTCATACATAATACATCCTAAACATACTGGCAGGCATAATATGTTGTTTCATTAGCTGCAAATTGCTGAATAATCTTTATACAATCTCCAATATGAAGCTACAGGGTCAGTTCACCGATCCCACACTCCCACCCAGGAGGCACTATTGAAGGCAGTGTGGGTCAGAGGTAGAGACACAGTACTGTAGTTCCGATTATCCATTCTGCATCCCCTGCAGTTGCGGCTCCCAGCAGGGAGTACAGGATCAGTGAATTTACTCTTACGTTTCAGGCTTCAAAACATCAGATTTTCTTAACTGCCCGATTACAGCTGTCAGACTGGAGGGAGGGAGGGAGGGAGGGAGAGAGAGAGAAGGAAGAAAGAACTAAAAAACAGGAATATTATTTTGTATATTTACAAGCATTTAAGCCAAAAGCCTTTACATCATAGCCGTGGTTTGTAAACCCACTGGATAACTTTCCTTAAATCTCAGAATGTAGTAAATTCCTAAACATTCTGAGCCCAGTCACAAAAAAAGTTTGAGCAGGCACCATCTTTTTAGAAAAGTGTTTGGCAAACCTTTTTTTATTTGTTTAGAAGCACACAATTCAAAGGCATAAAATATATCAAAATAAATCATCAAGTCACTTCCATGTGGCATCATTATGACAAAAGTGACACTTGACTCCTCTCCCTCTCCCAATTTACCAAACAGTTTTTTATGAAGACAGTCCACTTTTTTAATAAATTATAAATACATACTTTGCCAAACATTTGTATTACTGTACAAATATCACATTCGACTACACATGATACCATGCCCACCACTCCTCCTAGCCCATGCTGGCTTTCTTATCCAAGTTTGTGTATGCAGCTGCAAACACTATTCTACTGTGGGTCAAGCAGATGAAGCCAAAAACAACAGCAGCAGATTTAGTGGTTTGGATCAGGAAGCAAGTTCCTCCACTTTGTACTTTTTATTTAAATTTGTTTTCAATTTCTTGCTGACCTTAATTGGCTCCAGATCTCTGAGCCATCAGCAGAAGGAACTTCCTGAACACCGGCCCCGATTTTAACCCCCTGTGGCTGACAATATTATTTAATGTAAGCAATCTTACAACACCAGGTTATAGTTGGACTATAACCTGGTGTTGTAAGATTGCTTACATTTGTCCACCCCAGTCCATCACCGGCATCTCCACATCAATATTATTTAAATGAGGCCTGGGCGTTAAAATAGCCCAGGCTTGATGCCGTTACCTTTTCAGCAAATTCTGCGGCAATGTTTTTGAAACAAAAGAAAATTCACATTAACATGAAAGACAAAATGAGTTAATTTACATCTATCCTTTTAGAGGAAGAGGGTAGGAGGTTCAACTAAGTTCCGCAGACTGTTGAACAAGAGCTAGTGGTGTCGCCTACCCACTACTTATTAATTTATCTTGTTTTCTCCCCTATTCTTTTCAACCCTGGTGGTGTCCTGCATTATGAACCATGGCCTTTCTCAAAGGTTTCTCAACAAAAGGCACTACGCAGATCATCGTGGAAATGGTTACTAAAAGGCTGTATGTTCTCAGGTTGGATGAAGCATAAAACACACACCCCATGAATCTTGACAGAGACAGGGATAGAATTGGAAAGGAGTTAAATGTCCTTTTCAAAAAATTCACTGGGTTTGGGAGAAACCCTCGAGAATTAGAAAGCAGTAAATATAACTCCATTCTTTTTTTAAAAGGTTAAGATGCATAAGTAGAAACTAGATCAGTTTAATATCAAGCTGCAGGGAAAATCTTCAAAATGATTTTAAGACATCTAGCTGGGAGCCTTTAGCAAAATACAACTTCATAAAAGAAGGCAGGCAGCACAGATTCAGGAAAAGTAGACCATGCTTTACCAATTTGCTGAAATTTTTCAAAGATATTACTATCATGATGGGAATGAGTACAGACTCAGCCACTGACAAGATTCTACTTATGAGATTAGTGGCTAAGATAGAAAGTCATGGAATAGGACGTGACGTGCTGAATAGAAAATTGGCTGACAAACAAGAAACAGAGGGTGACAACAACAACAGCAACTTCCCATTTATATAACGCCTTTAACACAGTGAAACATCTCAAGGTACTTCACGGGAGCATTATCAAACAAAATTTGACACCAATAATAAGCAGTAACAATAATGGAATAAGATAAAGCAGATGTATCTCAGACTGCTTAATTATATCAGTCATCTCAGATTGTTGATTAACTGTATGATTCACTCCCGAAGACCTGATATTAAACAACTGACACACTCTTGCCCACCCATGAGAGTTGCACAACAGATATCAGCGGCAGAGCTGTCTGTCGGTTTTCTTTATTTCCAGCTTCATTTGACATGCTTAACTGTTTGAAAAGATCACAGCCACTGTTCGAGCCCCATTGCAGTGTGGGTGGTTGTAACCCAATGATATAGCAGCTGTATTGAGGAAAATGGGAGTGATTCATCATATGGTGGGCAGCATATCATAGCCTTGGGCAATGGGGAGTAGTTTCCAACCCAGCCTTAATGTTTCGCCCACATACAAACGTTAACTGTTCTTTTTAAATGGGTGAGCAATTAAGGAAGAAAGTAAAGAATCCCCTCGCGATATACGTAGAATGCCATAATTCTGTATTAAAGATGAAGCTTATTACTGGAGAGGCAGGTGTGGTCTGTACAAATAGATCATTTGTACAGCAACTTTGAAAATACATTCTTTAAAGCAGTGGAAATGCTATCCTTTTGCTATCAATGGATTACTGTTATTTCTTGAAAATCCCACAAGTGAACAGCCATTTTGGCTTTCAGTACAATACTCCGGTCAGCATGCAATGTGACAACAATACTCCAGTTACTTTACAGTACTTATAACAGCATGGAAATAACAGGCTTTATGTGAGGTAAAAATCATTCAATGGGAAAATTAAATTGTAGAGAGTCAAGATAATAAAAAAAAGTAATTGGAGGAAAATACAGAGTTAAAAATATAATTTTTAGAAATCAGAGAAAATCAAGTCAATTATATTAAATAAAAACAAATTAAAATGAAAGAGAACAAGTAGCAATAATACAGGGTAAAGAAATTGAACTCGGAGAAAAATAATTCCAAAAGTGGTGATAGATTATTACCTTGTAAGGAGAAGGGAACATGCAGAACCATTAATTCAATTTATCTATCTATCTATCTATCTATCTATCTATCTATCTATCTATCTATCTATCTATCTATCTATCTATCTATGATCTATCTGTCTATCTATGATCTATCTATCTATAAGAACATAAGAAATAGGAGCAGGAGTAGGCCAATCGGCCCCTCGAGCCTGCTCCGCCATTCAATAAGATCATAGCTGATCTGATCCTAACCTCAAATCTAAATTCATGTCCAATTTCCTGCCCGCTCCCCGTAACCCCTAATTCCCTTTACTTCTAGGAAACTGTCTATTTCTGTTTTAAATTTATTTAATGATGTAGCTTCCACAGCTTCCTGGGGCAGCAAATTCCACAGACCTACTACCCTCTGAGTGAAGAAGTTTCTCCTCATCTCAGTTTTGAAAGAGCAGCCCCTTATTCTAAGATTATGCCCCCTATGATCTATCTGTCCATCTATCTATCTATGATCTATCTGTCTGTCTATCTATCTATCTATCTATGATCTATCTGTCTATCCATTATCTGTCTATCTATCTATCTATCTATGATCTATCTGTCTATCTATGATCTATCTGTCTATCTATTATCTATCTATCTATCTATCTACCTATGATCTATCTGTCTATCTATTATCTGTCTTTCTATCTATCTATCTATACATACATGATGCAGCTTTTTGTAAAATATTCTTTGTCCGTTGCATTTACTACTACACCTGACCAGTTTCCCACTTTGATGTAAATTTAATTCGTAGCATTTTACCTTTTAGTCATCCACTGATTGTTATTCTTTCCCCCCAGTGAGTGCTGGCCAATACGACTGCTGCTGTCGTATCCCTGACCTGAGAAGTCAATCCTCAGATCTGAACTCAAATGAGATAAAAGTGTTCGCCAGAAATCCATCTCTATCATATCAATAAATGTGGGAAAGTGTAAGCAAGAAAATAAGGAGAAGAAAAAGGCTCTATACATTACAGGCTTTAAATTGATGTCCATGCCCAAATCAGGTGTTTTCTTTTCTAAAATAACCCATAAGGAGACATTGGGTTGCCCCAGTGTCACCAACTGAAAACCAAACAAAAATGCCCCCCTTTTAAAGGGACCCAACTAATAAAGAACTTAACCACAAATCCAAAGGAAACTTATAAAACTTAAACAATTATGTTATTATTATTATCCACTATGGTCACGGAAGGCCTCAAGCATACCGGCGGACACCGCGTGCTCCTCTTCCATGGCCACCCGGGTGTGGATGAGGCCGCAGAATAGAGGCAGGCAGCCAGAGCAACCACCCCCACGGGCCGTGTCCATCCTGGACCGGTGAATGGCCACCTTGGCCAGGCCCAGAACAGACCCACGAGGAGGTCATCTGACTTGCCCCCCCCCCCCACCCTCTGCACAGGGTGGTCAAACATCAGAACCGTGGGACTGAAGTAGAGCCCCTTCAAATAGTGGAAGAGGGGTTCTCAACTCAACAAAAATGTGGAACACAAACTCATCCCGGCCACAAAAGGTACAGGCAATCTGGGTGTCCAAACCAGGTGTCAGTGTTGTGTTGCGAGTTGTTTTTAGGAGTAGACTCATTAGACCGTTCACTCCTAGTATTCCCGATTTGCATTCCATGCGTATTTTGCACATCAAGCTGGCCTTTGGAATAGTCACATCACATTAGAAGCTGAAGCTTATTCAAGTGGCTTCAGCATTCTCCTCTGGGGCAGCAGAGAAGAGTTTCGTGCAGCAAAATTGCCACAAAATGGAGGCGTCTAGTCCATCCACCACCAGATTTGATGATGCAGTGTAGCAGCGGTAGATCCAGTAAGAGATGAAAATGAGGGCCATCGTTTATAAAGCAGTAGAGCAACCTCCACAAAAATGAAGGGTGCAGCAAGCCTGAGGGAGATAATTGATGGAGTATTATACAATACTGTACACACAACAGTGTCCCTGGATTCAAATACAGTAGTAGATGGCAAAAACCTGCCGTGGTCAGGGTGTAAAACAGCTTTCTATGCAAGTTTGCCCCAAGTATACACGTCAACAAAGTGTTCACTCGCCCTCTGTCAATAATGTCCTGCCAGCCCATCCGAAGCTTTCACCCAACTTTGTCTTGTGCAATCCTGCAAGCAGATAAGCATCCCATTGAAAGTTTACCATGAACGGGCGTGGAAAGAAAGAAAGAACGAACTTGCATTTATACTGCACCTTTCACGAACAATTAAGCACTTTTGAGGTGTAGTCAATGTTGTAATGTAGAGAAACGCAGCAGCCAATTTGTGCACAGCAAGCTCCCACAAACAGCAATGAGATAAATGACCAATTAAACTGTTTGTTTTAGTGGTGTTGGTTGAGGAATAAATTTTGGTCAGGAAAACTCCCCTGCTCATCTTCGAGTAGTGCCACAGGATCCTTTATGTCCGCCTGAGAGGGCAGATGCAGCCTCGGTTTGACGTCGCATTCGAAAGACAGCACCTCCAACAGTGCAGCACTCCCTCAGTGCTGCACTGAACTGTCAGCCGAGATTATGTGCTCAAGTCTCTGGAGTGGGGCTTGAACTCATGACCTTCTGACTCAAAGGCAAGTGTGCTTCCACTGAGCCACAGCTGACACATCTACATGTTCATTGGGAATACTTTTTTTTTGTCTGCTTCTACACCCCCCCCCTTCAAATAAAAATGGGTAAGTCACAGTGTATCGGTGAGGAAGAGCAAGTGGTGATTCCTGAATAGGTGCAGAAATTTGCTGGCCGGAAGCATAGCTTGCCTCAATCGTTAGATCCTAGGGATTCTGACCTCAGATTGCGGTCTACCATGGAGCATGTAGTAGCTCCAGATGTACCTGCAGCAGAGTGACACTGGTCCAAAGCCCAATGGGAATGAGTGCTCCTCCAGGCCCCACAAAGAAGCTTTGGACAGCTGCCGCTCCAGACTCACCCCCACCTCCGCTTCCCACCCACAAAACCATCCCAAATTCACCCCCCCCCCTCCCCCCGCGACTTACCTCACTGCCAGCCTAGTGGCCTCTGAGCCGCCCGATCCTCACAGGCCCAAAGCCAGCAAGCTGCCTCTTGATGCTTGCGAGTCTCATTCTGCTTTTCATCTGCAGGAGCATGAGTCAAACAAGAGTCATCAGCCGATTTGCGTCTGCTATCACCTCTAGAAAAGTCCAAACCAAAAGAATTTGAGGGAAATTGCTTTATTCACTCAAAGTCCTGTTTGTTTCAACTATTTCAAAGACCTCAGGAAGCGATTGTCTGGACATAATCAAAGCATTATAACAGGATCATGGAAAACTAGCAGCTGTTTAGGTTTTGGCACTATGAGCGTCACAGACAATAACCCCCAAGACACTGAGGAAAGAGTTAAGACATCCGAATCTAACTATGATCCCTTGTGCTGGGGACACGTATATGGTGATCCATAATCCAAGCTACTGGCTGTCATCTAACATGCAATTAGATATATAGAACTGGCTGTGACCAGCTAGAGCACCTACAGAGACCTAAGAGATACAAGAACCACCGAACAGAAGAGCAGCTATCACTTTCATTGGCACTGGCAAGGTTGTGCTTACTGCAGAATCTGTTTCTAATAAAGCCCTCAGTTTCTGACAGAGGTTATGAACTGTTTGTCTGGACAACAAAAATCTCTGGTGACACTTGTTGTTGGTCAGGTTGAGAACATGTAATTGGGCTCGTTGTACATACACAAAGATGAGAATATGTTGTCCTCCCTTGTTTTTTTCCATGCCATGACTCCGCATCTCATCAAATAAATAAAAGCCTACCGTCTTTGGTCTGTCGTTCAGTTCAACGGTGAGTCTATTTTTACATTACCCATAATTAAGACCCAGTTGAATCCATTAATATCTAAAAATCTGTTGCCCGTGTATCTGAACAGAATGATTGCATAGGTTTGTAAATTTGCTAATAATGCTCCTAAATGATACATAAGGCCCGTGAGGTACAGAATTAGGCATGATCAGTAATTTTGCCCATGGAAAAGACTGAGAAACACAAAAATACATGTGCAAAGTAATAATCGCACTGATAATAAATCTGAGCGCCAATGGGTCTCCGCCCCTTGCTGGCCATATAGGGGTGGCCGTTTCTTCCGTCTGTGACCCTGACAGACTGTCACAGTTAGAGGTGGGACTGGTGGGATGCTGGTCTGTTTCAGAAACCTCAGCAGTTCCACCCAGTGTACATGATGCAGGCGTACTTGCCGTACAATGACTGCTAGTAGGGTCCACTATGTCATTTCCCAAAGTCAATCGATCGCAGAGATGCAACATCAATGGGGCAGGTGGCAGCAATTTTTTTTCTCTTAGTACACCTTAGCCAGAGCCCCATCCCACCCTCCCCTCCCCCCACCATCACCATCCCCCTAACAGAACAGCAAGATGCCACTCTGAAATTTCACTCCTGGACAGGTGCCCCAGTAACACCATAAATGGCAAGGGCACATGCCCCTTTAAGGCAAATTACTTTTCCTCCCTGAGATGTGATCATTGCCAGGCAGACTGGCGGGCAGGAGTCCCACCCCACTGCACTTCTGACAGTGCCACTGCCGAACCAGAATTTCTGCACTCTGAACTTAATTGCGCAAAAGGAACTAATGCTGCAGATGGGCCAGCTGTGGAATCCAAGAATCATAGAATTTTACAACATGGAAAGCAGCCTAGAATCATATCTATCAGTCAACATCCCAGACTCCGGACCCCATGAAGTCTCATGGCTTCAAGTCAAGCAAGGCTAAAGAAACTCCTGCTGATCACCATCCATCACCCCTTCCCTCAACTGATGAATCAGTTCTCCTCCATGTTAAACATCACTTGGAGGAAGCACTGAGGGAAGCAAGAGCACAGAATGTACTCTGGCTGGAGGACTTCAATATCCATCACTGACCAAGCTGGCCAAGTTCTGATAGATATAGCTGACAGACTGCACCTACATTAAGTAGTAAGGAACCAAGATGAGGAAGTAATCTACTAGACCTCATCCTCACAAACCTATCTGTGGCAGGCACGCTTGTCCACAATAGCATCGGGAACCACTGACAGTCCTTGTGAAGACAAAGTTTCATCTCCACAGGGAGGACACCCTCCGTTGTGTACTGTGGGATTACTGCCATGGTAAGTGGAACAGGCCAAGGACAAATCTTGTTGTCCAAATCTGGGCACTCAAGAGACACAGTGGGCCATCAGCAGCGTCAGAATTTTACACCACCGCAATCTGTAATCTTACGGCCTGGCACTCCCTTACTCCTCCATCACTATCAAGCTAGTAGCTCAATTCCAGTTCAATGTACAATGTAGAAGGGCACTGCAGTAGCAGCACCAAGCATACCTTAGAATGAGGTACCAACTTAGTGAAGCTATAACACAGGGCTACCTGCAAGCTAAACGCCAAAGCAGCAGGCTGTCTACAGATCTAAATGGTTCCATAACTAATAGCAAAGCTTTCTAGCGCAACTGCATACAGTGAAGAGTGGTGGTGGATAACCAGGCAACTAAACAGAAAAGGGGAGGCTCCATGAACATCCCCTCCTTTACCATGGTGGAGCCCAGCACGTGATTGCAAGAGAACAGGCTGATAGATTTACAAATATCTTCAGCCAAAAGTGCTGAGTGGACAAATGTAATTGTCCTCTTCCCAAGGTACTCACCATCATAAATACCAGTATCCAGCCAATTTGGTTCACTCCAAGTGATATTAAGAAGCGGGTTGGTGCACTGGACACAGTGAAGGCCAGTAATCCCGACAACATCCACCCCTAGTCAAGCTGTTCCAGTACACCTATGACACTGGCATCCACCCAACAATGAGGAAAATTGCCCAGGTACATCCACGAAAAGCAGGATAAATTTAACCCAGCTAATTACTGCCCTTTCAGCCTCTTCCCAATCATCAAGTGATGGAAGGAATCATTAAGAGTGCCATTAAGCAACACCTTATCACCAATAACCTTCTCACATTCTTGATACAGACACAGATGCAAGAGATGAATGCCAGAGGCGAGATGAGATTATCTGCCCTTGACATCAAGATAGGTCGCATTCGACTGAGTATGACACCAAAGAGCCCTAGAAAAACTGAGGTCAATGGGGGTAAAAGGGAAAACTGTCCAGTGGTCAGATCATGCTTGACACAAAGGAAGATGGTCACAGTTTCCATCACAGACCCAGAGCAATGCTGCAGGAGTTCCTCAGGCCAGTGTCCTTAACCTAACTACTTCATGAATGACCTCCCCTCCATCATAAAGTCAGGAGTGGGACAGTTCACTGATGATTCTATAACATGCAAATCCATTCACAACTGCTCTGATAATGAAGCAGCCCCTGCCAGCCTACAGCGGGACCTGGACCACATCTAAGCTTTGTCTGACATGTGGCAGGTAACATTTGTGCCACACAAGTGCCTGACAATGGTTACCTCCAACAAGAAAAGCCCAACCACCTTCTCTGACTTTCAATGGCACCTCTTCACTGACTCTCTCATCATCAACATCTTGGGGATCACCATTGACCAGAAGCTTAACTAGACCACGCATAACAACAGCAGGGCAGAGGCTGAGTGCTCTGTGATGAGTGGCTCACCTCTTGACTCCTCAAAGCCTGTCCAGTATCTACAAAGTTCAAGTCAGAAGTGTGACGGAACATTAACCACTTGCCTGGATGGGTGCAGCCGTAATAGCACTAAAGAAGCTTGACCCCCATTCAAGTCAGAGAAGTTCACTTGATCAGTACTCCTGCCACTGGACTCAATATTCACCCCCTCCATCACCGATGCACTTTGCCTGTAGTACGTACAATCTACAAGATGCACTGCACCAAATAACCAAACTAACTTTCACAGCACCTCCTTGTCCCACATCTCTACCACTAGAAGGACAAGGACAGCAAAGTCATGGGAACAGCATCAGCTCCAAATTCCCCTCCAAGTCACATCCTGCCTGGAACATATATCACCTTTTCCTTCATTGTTGCTGGATCAGTATCCTGGAATTCCCTACCTAACACCATCTTGGGAACACCATCACCACAAGAACTGCAGTGTTTCAAATAGAAGACCCACGACCATCTTCTCAGTGCAAGTATGGCTGGGCAATAAGTGTACCCTTGCCAGCGTTGCCCACATCCAAGAATTTTTTTAAAAATTATGCCCTCTGATTACTGACTCACTGACCAGTAGAAAAAGTTTCTCCCTATTTTCCTTGTCAAAACCCTTCATTATATTAAACACCTCCAGGAGATATCCTCTTAATCTTCCCTGTTCTAATGAAAAGGGACCTATTTTTTAAAAATTTGATCTAACTTGTGCATCTATGCTGCTGTGTCAAACAGTAATGCTGCATTTTCCTTTATTTACACTAAGCCTCAACTACATTATGTGACTATAACCTGTAAGAGTAATGGTTGAACCAAGCCATACATGAATTGACATCTCCTGCTTTAACTGATATCTGGAAGCAGATTTAGTTCTGCATCTTAAAACTCCTTGAGACAGAAGCTCTGTTGGGTACAAGGATGGTGTTGCTCAGGAATTTATCAGATAATCTCTCCTTCCATACCTTTCGATCTTAGCCAAAATAGTGTTAGAAAATGGAAATTCCGCAGCCCCTACCCCCTCCTCCTCCCCAACACCACGACCGCCATTAGGGAAGATCATCTGACATTAATAAATAAGAACACTGAATTTGAGGGGACATTTGCCTATATCTTAAACCATATTTGTCCCTCAAGCAAACATGAAGGTTAATTCACAGGACTTTTTCCTCTCTTCTGCCCAAATAAAGCAATTTCTTTAATCTTTTAATATGTTGGGTTGCTGGTATTTAGCTTAATTTAGCAGTTGATGTGATTACATTTTCTGCTATATTGAAGAATAAGAAAAACAAAAATGCATCACAATACAATTTCATTTTTTTCAATGCGCTGTCCGTTTATTTGGGACGACGATAGGTTTTATTGGATCAAGCATCCCATGACCAAAGGCAAATTCAATAACTTTCACACATAAAGGGTATATTAGTTAAAGATAATTTTTGTTCAGTTACAGATCACTATTCTGTGTCTCTCTCCTCTTATTATTGTCCTCATGTGTTACATCTTTTTATTCTATTTTCTCCAAGCAAACAGAAAACTAAATTAAAACCTGTCAATCAAAATAATAATAATGGGATTGTTCCCATCTGTATGATTATGTGAGATTTCAATGGTGCCTGTAGACAGCATTTTTAAAATCTATTAGCCCAACCCTAACTTTCAATAAATCAATTTTGAAAAGAATGTTGATACTTTGACACAGTATCGGTGACACCAAATATCAGTGCAATGCCAATTCTGATTCATGTTTAGAAGAAAGGAGTTAGGGTGAGATACTTTTGGACAAAGCCTAATTTTTTTTGGTAATTAATAATCGGCTAATGAAATTGCATCTCAGAAATTGTACACTTCAAAGGCATTCCCGCAAGTTGTTCGTTGGTCATTAATTAATGCAAAAAACATGCATTTTCCATTAAAAGGAGAATTTCACCTCCTTCAAATGGTCCAAGCAATTGAAAAACTGTATTTAGTCCAAAAGAGCTTTTGCAAAGAAAAGGATACTTTTTGGCTATCACGTGAATCCTTTGAAGATTTACAGTAAGGCAATTATATTGTTTACAACTTCAATACATGCTATTAAATTAATGTTTAAACAGAGTGATGTACAGTAAGATTAACACAAGTAGAAATCTAATTTGTCTGATAAAATTATTATTTTTCATTCCAACTGTCACACACGAGAACTTTTCTAGTAAAAAAGTGTAAATGTGTTGGCTCCCATTTCAGAACATGTGTGGGAGGTTTCTGGGTAGGCCCAGTTGGCTGCTTTCAGTGCTTTGGTCTTTCTTGGAGCCAGAGACATGCATTGAAAAAAAAACTCTTCAGCAGCAATACAATCTGGGATAGAATAAATAACCCTAAGTCTCGACCTATGATGGTAGATTTTGTGAGACTCGGCACTGCTGGAGGGGCCCTGCACTCAGCCAGTGCAAAATGGAAAATCACCAGCATGCTCCCCACAATTTTCTAACATGCGCTGGCTATTTGCAACACAGGGTCTGACAAAACTTACCCTATAACAGAACATTCTGCTGAATAAGACTTTTTGAGTGTGGCCAACTTTCCCAGCTTACTGCCTTGAACAGTCAGTTCTTTGAAGCAAACTCAGCTCCTTTAGCAGGTAATTAATCCAGGGTTCTAGTCAATCCTTTAGTTTCCTTAAAACTGGTATTGAAAAGTCCAAAAATCCTTTACAAGGATATTGAACCTTTCATATGTGTTTCTACCACCCCCACTCCATTAGTCCTGTCTTCATTCCAAACCACCTCCCCTTCTCTTCACAATTCTTCATCTCCATACTATTTTCCTCTGCATTGGAGGGAAAGCAGGGCAGATCATTATTTTGTCATTAATTAGAACATTACAATTGAACTTCCATGGTAGAACGTAGGGAAAGAAGGATGGAGCTAGGACACTTTTCCCAAGGCAGGCTAGCTCATCTGCTCTGTGTGGACGGTTTCACTTAGTGGCCAGCTGACAACATGAAATTTAATTCAGGAGTGTATGTCGGACACTTCAACCATTGCATTTATCTTTGTGTTAGTAATCATATCTGCCAATCAAGAAACAGATGTTCTTCTTTGTTTAGTGGTACAGTATTCCCACACCGTTGTAGTCCTTAGAGATCTTTTTTGGCATCTTGTATATTACCTTCCTCGTCTACTATGGCATTTCCCCAGTGTGTCTCTCGATTGCTAATTAATTTTATTTATAATGCACATGGTTAAAAATGTGGATTTATTAATTAATAAATGGTAGGGATATTTTTAGTTGCAAGATATATTCCATCCTATGTAAGCAATAGCTCAATCTTCCCAGCACAAACTATAGGAGTTGGTTTGTAAGATGTTTTGAAACATGAGGAAAGACTTTAGTTAAACACTTTTCCCATAAACCGTGGGTGGATGACCTTGCCAGCGTTGATACAATTCAGAAAACACTGTGAAACAAGAGAAATTAAATGCAATGCTTACACCCACTATCTCCACTGACAAACAGAAAACATGCTGACAACTGCAAGAAGTTTGTTTTACTTCTATTGTTGGTGTATGTTTGTGAGATTGAGAAATATGTTTTAACATGTTCAAATGGTAGGGTTTGAGAGGCTTTGAGAGACCTGGATTAGAGAAGCATTGGGTGCTAAAGTGGGCCATGTAGCGCCCGTTGTTTTGGCGCTATGCGGCCTCTCGAGGTGCCAAGATGGCGTCTTGGCTGCGTATGCGCGTTTCCAGCGTGACATGCGCTGGATGCCATCTTGGTATAGGAGTTAGCGCATGCGCAAATGCAGGAAGCATGTAAAGTAGGGAGAAAATGCGAATAATCAGCGTGCCACGCTGATTTAAAGTGATAGACACCATTTTAGACCTTAGCGCTGAAATCAACGCACAGTCTTAACCATGCACACCTGAACCTGTCTTAGAGTGCCTGAAGGACCCCCCCCCACCAGTACTATTTAAAGGGACCATGCAGGATTTACAGGTTAGTTGCTGGATTATTGCTTCTGGCTGCTGGTGGAATAGGAATTGTTTTCCGAAGCTCCCTATACTCACCGAGAGTTCCTACAGTACATTTGAGAGTGCTTTGGCAGGTACTGCCTTACGGGTCGGAAAGTTACAACCGTGGTTGAACAACATTCCTGTCAACCATGGGTGGTCTGCTAGGGCTCCCACTGGGCATTGAGCATGACTGGGAGCATGCTGACAGGCCACGCACGGCAGGTCAAGCTGCGAGGAGAGGGAGGAGGAGGAGGCGCAGGGCACTGAGCAGGTGGCCGTATCCACTGAGGGCCTTCCGGGACCAATTCTCTTACCTCAACATGACCGAAGAGGATTGCATCCGACGCCTGAGGTTCACCAAGGAAGCTGTGACCGAGATCTGTCAACTGGTGCGGCCACAACTGCAGCCTCAGAGCAGGGCGAGGACAGCATTGCCTGTGGCTGTGAAGGTCACTGTGGTGCTGAATTTCTACGGCTCTGGATCATTTCAGGCCTCTGCTGGTGACATGTGCAACATCTCGAAGTATGCAGTGCACTGCTGCATAAGGGAGGTCACAGATGCACTGTACCAGATGAGGAACAGGTTCATCACCTTCCCTCTTGACAGAAACAAGCAGAACGAGTGAGCACGGGGGTTCGCCCACATTGCTGGCTTCCCCATAGTGCAGGGTGCCATTGACTGCATATCAACTCGGCCGTCTTCGTCAACCGAAAGGGCTTCCCCTCCCTGAATGTGCAGCTGCTATGTGACCGCACGCTACCCTGGGAGCAGTCACGAGGCCTTCGTCATGCGGCAGTCCAACGTGCCAGCTATCTTTCACCCGCCTCGACAAGTCAAAGGCTGGCTACTGGGCGACAAGGGCTATCCCCTCACACCATGGCTCATGACACTGGAAGAGGAAATGGAGGAAGACGCAAAGGTGCAACAGGGACCACACGCCTTGTCTGCAAGGGCTCTGCGTGCTCGCCTGATTCATGCATGCTATCAATAATGTCAACTACATCCCCCAACTCACCAACAGTCCTACACTCCCCACCTTTCCGCTCCCACAAGACAATCAAACCACCCTCCATCTGATAGCACATTGGTTTTCCCCCTCAGCTCATCACACAAATAAAAACCACCACCAAACGCAAATTCAAAGTCACATTTATCAATGAATAAATGAAATTATGGAAACAGAACAGAACTATTCCCCCTTGTGCATTGCCTTAGTGCCTGTTATTCGTGTGCCTTTACCTATCCTAGTGCTCCTACGAGGTGCTTCCCCAATGGGTGGTGGGAGGCCGCTGGCCTTCAATGGAGGAGCGTGCAGATGACCTCGGAGGACGACCTCGAACAGCTTTGGGACAGGAGGGCACGGCTTCAGACTGCGCCATCTCAGCATGGGCTGCAGCAGTTTGGCCTGGCTGGCTGATAGGCAATAACAAAGGCACTGGTGGAGTGGCAGGGGTGGGAGCAGGAATGCGGTCGTCCTGAGAGAGGACAGCAGGTTCGACTGCCATGGCGCCCCTGCCACTCTCCCATGGCAGCACCTCAACAATTCTGGTGATCAGCTGGAGAATGGATTGCTGGAGTGCTGTGACGCCCTGGAAGCTCAGATCCACAGTGGTCCCTAGAGCCACAATAGCAGCAGTCTGAGCTTCCATTGTAGCAGTCTGAGCTGCAACCGTAGCTTGAAGACCTTTGATGACATTGGTTTTTGCTGCAATGGAAGCCGTGACATCGGCCATCAGACGCTGCATCATGGTGAGTTCCACAGGTGTGCTGATGGAGGTGACCACCCATTCCATGTTGGAAAGGATGGGCTCCAAGCTCTGTGCAAAGCCCCGTGCCAAGTTGGAGCTGGACTCCTCCATGCCCCTTCTCATTGTGCGCAGGCTCTCTGGCGGGCTTTCCAGTGCCCCAAGCATTTGATGGTGTACGCCCATCAGCCTTCTTCTGTAGCCTAGCCCATCGAAGTTCTCATCTGACTCCTCTGCAGCAGAACTAGTGAGTGACCTCACCCTCCGGCGAGCTGGCACCTGCGGTATCCATTCCCCCACCCTGGCTCCTGTGCCCTTGTGCCTGGTGTCTCACCACATGCAGATCCCTCCTCTAAACTAACCTCTAAATGAGGCTCAATGTCAGTTTCTGAGCTGGTGGAAGCAAGTGTCAGATCGAGTGACGGTGTGGCTTCAGTGTCCTCCTCCTCCTCCTCCTCCTCCTCCTCCTTGGATGGTGCCGCCATGTGTTCTTGGGTATCTTCAATGACAAAGTGAACAGGTTGAGTTGTGGAGTGGGGAGAGGAGCAAGTAAGATGTGCGTGCCGACAGCATCTGCAGCACGTGAGTCAGAAAAGATTATGGGAGGAGGGAGATGTGGGAAAGGAGAAGGAGCATTAGATATGCAGTGACCCCCTTCATCAGCACCTCCAGCATGGCATGTTGTCATGACTGCAGTGATGGCCCGCCCAATGACCCGAAGCACTGTCTCCTATAGGGGGGTGAGGATGTGTAAGCATCCCCACCCCGATCACCCTCAGGTCCCTTGTGCTGCCGGCTGTTATGTGCCACCTTCTCCTACAAGACAGAGGACAGTGTGTCAGTGAGTATCCTGCGAGGTGTGTGGGTGATGTGCCTGTCGTGGTTGAATAGCTGCCAGTGTGTGTGACCTGGGAGTGGTGGTTGTGTGGCCTGCAAGTGTGGTACTATGTGCGGGTGACCACTCACCTTGACCACTCGTGTCAAATCATTGAACTTCTTTCGGCACTGCACCCACGTGCGTGGTGCCATGCTCCTGGCATTCACTTCCTGCACCATTGCCTGCCAATGCCTACGGAGCTGTAGTCCTGCCACCCTAAGGGTACATGTTGGCCCTCCTTTCGTCTATCCACTTCCACCTGGGCCTCCAGTGCATCATCTGTGAAACGTGGAGCCCTCACTCGCGCCGGTCCTGCCATCCTTACGGCCATCTTTCCCTCCTCCTAGTGGACTGTGCGTGTCCCATTTAAATGTGCACCTGCACTTTTAAGAGGTGCAGGCTGCTGATGACGTGCGCTGAGCACACCCCATTTCCGACTTCCTCATTTTCCGTGCAACTTCTCAGCTGCGCGGGTAGCGCTGGCTGCATGGAGATATCATGGTCAGTAGCAGGCAGCTCGAAATTCACGTGCTGCCTGCGAAGGGGCCATCGGGTGCGGGGTAATAGCTGATCACGCTACCCGCGCCCGAAAATGGGCCCTATCAAATTTTTCCCCTCTATTTTCTGGCAATTTAGAGCTTCCATTAATCCTAAATAGTAAGCAGTATTATAAAATATATCTTCAATTAGTCCATCCATATACCACCAGCAGTCTTTTATCTGCCAAACTTTGGCTTGAAGCTGGCTTTGGCCAACTTATCTAGCCCGGATTTTAATTGCCTGTGGGGAGCCGTGCAGGTGGAGGCTGAAGTGGACTGGAAACCATTTGGCCCTTCACAGCGTGTGTCCCGGGAGACTTTAACTCACCCGAACCCGTCGGGAAGGGCTAGCTGACTGCCAGATTTCAGATGGAAGGTGACTGCCGCCAAGGACCTGAAGGAACAATCCCCGGCAGTCAAGTAAGGGTTTAGGAGGAGGGTTCGGGGGAAGGAGAGAGAAACCCAGGGCAGGGGAGGCCAAAGGCTTCCTTGTGGGACCCAGAGAAACACTCCTGCTCCTTTTGGCCCACAAGGAAGCAAATAAACAAATTAGACTTTTCTGGGCCTCTTCTGGCCCCTAGATCCGTTGCTGCTGGGTTTTACTGGCGGTTCTGACACTGAGTAAGAATGCTACAATTTTACATTAAAATGATGCCATGTTCCTAATTGAGTCCAGGATCCCAATTTATATATATCAGTGAGGCCCCCATCTGCCTGCAGCTGGCACCTCTGCCACCTCCAAGAAAATGGCAGCTGGCAGGCAGGGGCACGGTGGTAAGTATTCTACTGTTATTTTAACCAGCTGCCCATCACGTTACTGTCATGCGGGCAGGCTTAAAATCGGGGCTTATATCTTTGTTTTTATTTAATTGAAACTTTGATTTTTTTTTTAAATCTTTTGTCAGATTAAAAGATAATTAAAATCAGTAAAAGTTGAATGATTTGGTGTCTGGAGCCCATCTCACCAATGTGCATTTTTAATATTTTTACTTCTAGTGATTGTTTTAAAATAATTATTTTCTCGCTTTCTCTCTCTCTCAGAACAGCAATTTTGGAATTCGGGGTTAGATTTTCTTCGCTTTGCTAATTTTTGTAAGAAAAACTGAGATGTGAGTGAAGAGTGGTGTGACATCACTAGAAAGTGTTAATGTACCAACTGCTGGTGCTCAGTATTCCTACCCCTCCAAAAATAAACGAGGAAACATTATCAAAAAATGGAGAGGGGGGGGGAATGATTTCTGGTTGTTAAGATCATTAAACAGGAAATCGTACACCAGCTGCAGCTGCACAGTCAAATCAAAAGGTATGTTAATCCTTTTATGTTCTGGAGTTAGTGACCTGAACAAACAGGAATATTTGGATCTGTCAGCAGTGACAGAAGTGAACAGTACACAGCAATTTCTTTGTCTGAAAACACAGCTACTGGCAAACAGTGCAGCAGGGAGATGCACAGGAGAAGGCGGCCTCGGAGTGTAGAGAGCGTAGGAGGTACAAGACTCTCAGTAGGAATTACCGCAGCAGTGGGGTAGGGCCGCCTTAGTCAGTGACCTGGGCCTGGTGGAGAAACAATGGGGTATAAATTTGTCTTGGCTGCTATTGCATCGACCGCCCGATATGCGCGCAGTCCGTTATACGCCCTGCCTGTTATACTCCTGGACCTTTATACGCCCCTGCCCAATATGCACCCCGCCCGTTATATGCCCAGCCCGATGTACGACTGGCCCAATATTCTGTACCCATTAGTCCATCGATATACCACCAGCAGTCTTTTTTCTGCCACACTTTGGCTTGAAGCTGACATTGGCCAACTTATCAATAGGCGGCCCATGCGATACCATGTGTTTTGGGCTCCCCGCCCCCCGAGTCGGACTTCTACCCCAACGCATGACGAGGCTCAGGCTCTGCAGGAAAGCAGCACCTGCTCCATAAGGACTTGCAGGGACAGTCAGAAATTGCTAGTAATGAGGGTCACCACTGCCCGCAAATTTAACATTATCAGGCCTTTCCACAGGGAACATTTTTGGAGCCTGCCTCTTTCTTCATTTGTCCTGAAGCCCAATGAACATTTTCTTTTCTGTACAATAAAAGGACGGCAGAGTGCAAGATGTGAGGAAAGTGAATTCATTTATTGTGTGGGCCCAAATGAGATAACTCACTCTCATTGCTGTAAGGGTTAAATAGCAGGAAATGTAATTTTAAAGTAAATTCACAACTTAAATTGTTAATAGCAAACTTTGTACTTTCTGACATGTGTCTGATCTCTTATTAAGGTTATTATTTGCCTCTCCTTGGACTATTTCACTGATGAGCCTGGATTTTCCACTGCTAGTCGCATGTTGTGACAATGTTAATCGGGCAGCCTGAAGCAGAAAATGGGTAGAGTTCCCATCCTACTGGAGCTCTGCCCGCTTTTTTTTATTCGTTCACGGGATGTGGGCGTCGCTGGCAAAGCCGGCATTTATTGCCCATCCCTAATTGCCCTTGAGAAGGTGGTGGTGAGCCGCCTTCTTGAACCGCTGCAGTCCGTGTGGTGACGGTTCTCCCACAGTGCTGTTAGGAAGGGAGTTCCAGGATTTTGACCCAGCGACAATGAAGGAACGGCGATATATTTCCAAGTCAGGACGGTGTGTGACTTGGAGGGGAACGTGCAGGTGGTGTTGTTCCCATGCGCCTGCTGCTCTTGTCCTTCTAGGTGGTAGAGGTCGCGGGTTTGGGAGGTGCTGTCGAAGAAGCCTTGGCGAGTTGCTGCAGTGCATCCTGTGGATGGTGCACACTGCAGCCACAGTGCGCCGGTGGTGAAGGGAGTGAATGTTTAGGGTGGTGGATGGGGTGCCAATCAAGCGGGCTGCTTTATCTTGGATGGTGTCGAGCTTCTTGAGTGTTGTTGGAGCTGCACTCATCCAGGCAAGTGGAGAGTATTCCATCACACTCCTGACTTGTGCCTTGTAGATGGTGGAAAGGCTTTGGGGAGTCAGGAGGTGAGTCACTCGCCGCAGAATACCCAGCCTCTGACCTGCTCTCGTAGCCACAGTATTTATATGGCTGGTCCAGTTAAGTTTCTGGTCAATGGTGGCCCCCAGGATGTTGATGGTGGGGGATTCAGCGATGGTAATGCCGTTGAATGTCAAGGGGAGGTGGTTAGACTCTCTCTTGTTGGAGATGGTCATTGCCTGGCACTTATCTGGCGCGAATGTTACTTGCCACTTATCAGCCCAAGCCTGGATGTTGTCCAGGTCTTGCTGCATGCGGGCTCGGACTGCTTCATTATCTGAGGGGTTGCGAATGGAACTGAACACTGTGCAGTCATCAGCGAACATCCCCATTTCTGACCTTATGATGGAGGGAAGGTCATTGATGAAGCAGCTGAAGATGGTTGGGCCTAGGACACTGCCCTGAGGAACTCCTGCAGCAATGCCCTGGGGCTGAGATGCTTGGCCTCCAACAACCACCACCATCTTCCTTTGTGCTAGGTATGACTCCAGCCACTGGAGAATTTTCCCCCTGATTCCCATTGACTTCAATTTTACTAGGGCTCCTTGGTGCCACACTCGGTCAAATGCTGCCTTGATGTCAAGGACAGTCACTCTCACCTCACCTCTGGAATTCAGCTCTTTTGTCCATGTTTGGACCAAGGCTGTAATGAGGTCTGGAGCCCAGTGGTCCTGGCGGAACCCAAACTGAGCATCGGTGAGCAGGTTATTGGTGAGTAAGTGCCGCTTGATAGCACTGTCGACGACACCTTCCATCACTTTGCTGATGATTGAGAGTAGACTGATGGGGCGGTAATTGGCCGGATTGGATTTGCTCCCCAGTGTAGTTTCCAGGGGCAGGACCAGCAGTGTGGGAAGTGCCCACCTCGTGGAGGCTTCATTTCATTGGAATAGGTTTTTGGGGACACATCCTTTACACCATTCCCATTGTTCAGGCTGCGAGGAGTGAAGTCTGAAGGATGCCCCTTTTCAAATGAGAGGGAATCACTGTGATTTAAAGGTAAGTAACTTCAAGCCTCCATATTTCAGTCATGTTTTTGATTGTTTCCCTTATTTTTTTTTTGCTGGCAATGTAATTGCCAGATAAAGTCAGAGAGGTTTATCACCAGCCCAGCTTGTGGGAGGATACAAGCCTTGTATGGCTTCACTCTTTTCTACCTTCTTCAGTTTTCTCCCTCCAGCTCTTAAAGATGCTGATATGCTACATTTCCATAGGTTCCCAGAGTTCCTCATAAAAGTGGCCAATTTTCATTTGTGAGCCTGAAATTCGTGGAGAGAGAGAGGGAGGCAAGTCTAAGGAGGAACGTAAGGAGGAGCAGAGCTTCCAGCACCCAGTCGGCAACCTTGACCACATCAAGAATCCTGGGGTCAGGCTATTTTCAAGATGCTGGATAGGGCACCTGTGCAGTGTTTCTGGCTCAACTGGGGCAACCGCCCAAAATATTTAAGACAGCCAGACAGTAGGCAGCTGAAGCCTCAGCCACAGTCTAAGTGAGCCTACATGGCTTCAGAATCAATGTTAACATTTTTTAAATGTCCTCTTAGCTTCTTCTGCTGGTTTTGGCAATGCAATCCATCACTCTATGATCAGTTGCGTTCCTGTCACCGACCTTGGAATTTTTGGACTCACCCACCTCACAGATGTAGATTGCTGGTTGTCAGGGGTACACGGGCAACCCTGGAATCCAGCATTGCTAGTGGTATACACAAGGAAATTACATCATATGGCATATTTTCCTCATTTACATTCTATTATAACACGCCCACCCATCTGTGTTTGTCTGACATCCAGTCTTACATGAGCATCAATTTTGTCCAGTTACATCGAAAAGACCGAAACCACCATCTTCACTCCCTGTCCCAAACTTTGTACTCTTGCCACCAATTCCATCCACCTTCCTGGCCACTGTCTCAGTCTGAACCAAATAGTTTGCAATCTCGGCATCCTATTCAACCCTGAGCTGAGCTTCTGACCCCATATCCTCTCCATCACAAAGAACTCTCATTTCCACCTCAATAACATCACCCGTCTCCACCTCTGCCTCTGCCCGTCTGCTCCTGAAACCCTCATCCATGCCTTTTTGTCACCTCCAGATTCGACTATTCCAATGCTCGGCCTCTCATCCCCTACCCTCCATAAGCTTCATCTCATCCAAAACTCTGCTACCGCTATCCTGGACCTAATCCCACTGACCTATCACCTCTGACCTTGCTGACCTACATTGGCTTCCAACACCTCCAATTTAAAATTCTCATCCTTGTGTTTAAATCCCTTCATGGCCTAGCCCCTAACTATCTACATAACCTCCTCCAGCCATACAACCCGCTCCCCCCAAGTTCTCTGTTCCTACGACTCTGACCTCCTGTGCATTCCCACCCCCCCCCCCTTTCGCCCCACCAGTGACGGTTGTGCTTTTAGAAAGCATGATTAAAACGCACTCAACTCTAGGCCTCATGCTGTGCAATTTCCTCCCTAAACTCCTTTATCTCTCCATCTCTCTCTCCTTTAAGCCCATCCTAAAGTCTCCTTGGCTCAGCATCTATTTTTGTCTGATTCCACCTCTATGAAGCACTACTTTAAAGGCGCTATATAAATGAAAGTAGTTGTTGTTGGTGAAAGTGGTGAGATTTCCAACGAGGTCAAAGAGGGGGCAGATCTGGGTTTTGGTATAAATTCCAACCCTCTCCCCAACTTGCTGTGCAACCTCCTTCTCTGATCCCAGGGATTTCAGGGCTCAAGTGTCAACAGGCAACTGGACCAAGGGGCTGAACCACAGCAAGCCTGATCCTGCCCTCACTGGACATCCAAACAGGCTCATTTCCCAACAGACATTATGGGTCCATGGCAGAGGAGAGGAGTAACTTTGAATGGAACCTGGAACACTTTTGACTATGAAGAAATTCAATTTCTTTTGAGACAAACTGAATATTTCTTTATTATGATATTACTGCTACTTGCAATTATCAAACAAACAGAACATTATGACTTTACTCTAACTACAGATTCCATTTATATAGAGCCTTTAACACAAAACAAATTCCATAGTGCTTCACAGATAGATAAACAGAAAATTGATGCCAAGTCAGGAAAGGAGAGATTAGGAGGGGTGATTACTAGCTTAGTCAAACAGTTGGGTTTTGGGGAGGTTTTTATAAGAGGATAGTGAGGTGGAGAGATGGAGCAATTTAGGGAGGGATCTAGAAAGTAGGAGCCAGGGAGCTGAATGTTCTGCTGCCAATGGTGTGATGGGGGGATGTGGGGTCTGAATCTCATATGAAAAAAGGAAAGGTTACTTTGGTAATACAAGATAGGATGTCAATTGAACCTTTGAAAACAGTATTATTGAGAAGCCAGAATTTAACAAGAATGCTGTTAGGCATCTTTCTGTGTCCCATATTGACCAACATTCTAACTTTACCTGCAGTATTGGCCACTGTAGGACATTAAAGATCCCTGGATCAGTGGAAGGAGTACTTTGAATCATGACAGTAGCTTTGCTACAATAAAGGTACAAGCATGTTTAAAACTAGCACAAATCCTCTGAGAATTGCCCTTTTCTGTAAAGTTCACTAATTATTCATTGTAAAGAAATTGTTTCGCACTGCTGGCCTATGAGGTAATTTATCATTTCTTTATTAATTGTTTAACTTTTTTTTTAAATGTACCTTCACGCTGATGCAGTGGGGCAGTGTGTCGAGGCACTAGTCTGCACTGCCACAGAGCGCTGGGCAGCAGCTTTAATCTCCCACTGCTCTGAGTGCCCCGTGTCACCTGTATCACTGCGGGGAGTTGCTCATCAGAAGTCACGTGCTTTTCCATAGGGAGGGAGGAAAGACTGGAGGAAAAGGTCATCGCCAGACTGCTCTTACGCATCTCATTTCATACACTGGCATTGGCAGAAGCTTAGGACCAAACCGTTCTCTGCCCTCTGAGCAATAGTGACCTGTGGTCTGGATATAGAGGAAAGATAAAAAGGAGGGAACTTTAAAGAATAAGTACCCTCAAGAAAACCATTTTAGCCCCATTTTTCCCCCTTTGTGGTCTCCCAGAGTGGACTGTCTTGTTTCTGAGTGAGAATGCAGACATGTCACTGTATCCACGGCCTCCGTTAATGCTGCTGTGTGACCAGCAGGGTTGTGGAGGAGGGGCTGAGACTCGAGGTGAAAGCTCTGCTGATTTTTTCTTCACTCCATTGACTAAGTGCCTTACCACCTCACTGTGCTGCATCCAATGGCCCAGCTGAGTTCATTAACTCTCTGCATCGGGAAAGCTAAAGTGCAAGTGTCAGATGAGGGGGGGGGGGGGGGGATTTGTACTAAGATTTGCTAGAATGCGGCACAGTGCAATGACTCAATGCACCATTTATCATCTTTAATACTCTGAAGGTTTCTCAAACATTCTTTGTCATTTTTTAAAAAAAGATACACAACCAAATGCTTTAATGTATGGTTAACATTTAGTGCACCAGACTAATGATGTTGGATAAAAGTAAAGAAAAAATGTAATGCCAAAAATGAGTTAATGCCTTTATGAGATCTGCTATTAATCAATATTCTTATCGCAAACCATTTTACCGCATCTCAGTTTATAATCGAGTTTATTCCTCGTGAAGATACGAGATGTGAGACGCCACTAATGAGCTCTCTGGACATTATGGGTGATCCGTTCTGTGGCTTGACTGAATATTACAATCCCCTTTTCCCGAGTACACAAACTTTGTGGGATCTGCAGCACCCATTCCACGGGCAGGATTCATTCTTGCTCTGCCGTGGACCCATAATTCAAGCATTCTTACGTTCTCGGTATTATACCTACTCTTTTTTTTAATGTGCTCCAGCTTTCTCATGCATTCCATTTGGTTTCTGTGAAATCAAGCATAGACTTTAAAGTAGGATTTAATTGCGAAAGCGGTAAAAGCAACGAGATTAAAGTGATCCTACTTATTCCAAGAATTGGGAAATATGCAGTTGTTTTTAACATTATAAAAACGAAGAGCTTGAAGAAAGTTATTTTTGCGACGGAGGACGTTATATTGTTGGCCCCAGAAGCAGGGAACTTCGGCAGAGGCAGACGCAGTGTGTTTTTTTTCTTTTTGGGTGGGTTTTATCTGGTGACTAGAATATTGTAAATGCTGCAGAACTTTTAACCACGTCACACCTCCGGTTTAAATTTTTGACATTTGAATAATTGTTGTAAGTGCATGCATATAAAATTCACACTCAGCCCAGGCAAGAGTGTCACTGTTGTGGATTTCACAGGCATTCCCACTTATCATAATCATGCATTGTCTTTATTCAGATTCTGAAGTAATCCTCAAGGTCACATGAAAAAGCTATTAATCATTATATAAGCCCTCAAAAAATGTGGGAGGTATTTATTGTTTGAGAATTGTAACTCTTTCCTTGCTGAATAAACAGGTACTCCATACAGCTGGTGGAATCAGAATACTGTGAGGATTCATATTCTCTAGTGTAAACTTGTGTTTTCTTATTTAGAAAAGACAGATAGAGAAATGAGGAAGAAAACTTAAACCAGAGAGCAAATAAACATACATATTTTGGGAATGGGGATCAACTAATTATTAATTTATGAAATAACTGGGAAAAAAAGTGTTTTGTCCTTGCAGCAAAATTGTAAAACTACAGAATAGTTACAGTCAGTCCACTTGATGTCACCTTTCCCAGGATGTGGAGATGCCGGTGATGGACTGGGGTGGACAAATGTAAGGATTCGCACAACACCAGGTTATAGTCCAACAGCTTTATTTGAAATCACAAGCTTTCGGAGCTTTGCTCCTTTGTCAGGTGGAGCAAAGCTCCGAAAGCTTGTGATTTCAAATAAAGCTGTTGGACTATAACCTGGTGTTGTGCAAATCCTTACACCTTTCCCAGCGCACTGCAGAAAGGCCATAGGTTGAATAGCCCAGTTACAACATTACAAACCGGTTCAGGGCTCTCATGTTTCCGAATACACTATTAGCATTTACCACATTTTGGATAGTAATGATGTCCTTCTTAATGTCTGTTTAAACAGTGTTTCACATCAGTGTTAGCATGCCCTCTGCAGCTAGCCAACACAGATTACCACCCTAATGATAGTCTCCCACACACGTATATAATATGTGCTTATTTCTGCAACAGTAGCTGACAGCTGCAGAGGGAGAGGACATATCAAGTTTTCACAGCTTGGTAAGAGATCTAGGAAACCTATGTATCCTTCCGTGTTCTACAAAGGGAGAATAGTTCAGTATGTGTGAAAGAACAAACACCACATTGTAATTAAAGATACAATGATTGTTTTCTGTTCACCTAAAAATAATCCGTTTAAATAGTCGACTCTGATCTGTATGGTTAATAAATTGTTCAGCTGCCATGTTGGATAAGCCAGCTTGCTTATTTACTAAAATGACTCGATTAACTTGTCGCTTTTTATATGAAGAAATTGATTGAGTTAAACTAATGGAGGCTTCCTATCAAAGAATGCTACAGGACTGTGCTGAATTACTAACCCTTCGGTACTGAATGTGTATTCCAACAGCAACATTTAAAAAATATCCCAAGACCAACAATTTTCACTTTGTTTCAAGAAGGCTGTAAATATTCTGAGTGTCTTTAAATTTTGTAATCTAATTCTTATCATCAAACCCAATTTTCCACCCATGCTGGTTATATTCGGAATTCTGTGACTTTAAAAGGGCCTAAAAATCAAATTGGGAGGAAAAAGTTCAAAAAATATTAAATATATTAATATTTTTATTCAAAAGAATATCACACGCTTCTGGTTTTTTTTGCCATCTGCAACAACGGCACCAAAACAGTAAACTGAAGTTGAAAGCAGTAATTGTGAACTGTATAGTGATATATAAACAAACCTCCCACTCATTCTTGCTGCAGGAGTATTTGTTGTTTGCTGCTGTTTTTCCACACATGTTTGGAGTATTAATTTTAACGCTTTGGGTATTGGATTTCCCTGGCAACTTTCCAAATGCACGCTTAAAATAACAGGGATGAACTTCCTTGGTCATTCCAGCAAACACCTGCCATTGACTCCAGCTGGAGTCCGGTGGAACAGCTCAGAAAAAGGCCATGAGCCGGATACACCAAGGCACAACCACAGTTTGCATTTCCTGTTTAGCCTTGTGAGGGATGGAGCTGCTGTCCATCCTTTACAAGGACAGCCATGTCGGAGGGTGGGGCCGCTGGTGGCGACTCTCTACACTTGCTGTCCCTGCTTCCCCGGCCCATATGCCAAGTCAGATGAGGAGCACTGGCCTCCAGAAGGGCGTAAGAGGGCATCGCCAGGGAGACCCCAGGCTAGGGAAGTGGCTTGGACCGGTGCAGATGGCCAAATTGAAAACAAAACTTCTAGTATCGGCCCCCACCAAAAAGTCACAGGGTCATTGCGTGGAAGGCTTGAGGCCTCCCCAGGGCTGAAGTTTCCAGCAGCATTGGACAGGCGGGTGCCAGCCCAAGATGTACCCATAATGAGTCGGGCACCCACCAGCCACATGCAAATGAGCTGCCCTCCTGCTGGCCCGGCAAACTCCGATGGAATTGGCTCCGGCGGGCATGATTCCGGTGTAACTGTCAGGATCGCAGCCCACAGATTTACAGCCCCTGCACCTGCTGTTCTGATATTCTGTTAATTATTGAAAACTAAACTTCAGGGAACAAATAGTCCCCAAGAGTCTTTCTGTGTTCATTTCCAGTCTCTGGAAAATAAATCAGAAACATGTTTCCTTTTGTTTTCATTTTGTAGCAGAAATTATACCACAATTTCTACGATGTAAAGAGGCCCTTTAATTCCTATTTATGAACTTACACATACATTAGTATACCACAAGGTACAACAACAACAACTGCATTTATTTAGTGCCTTTAACGTAGAAAAATGTCCCAAGGTAGAGTCTGAACTCTGTGTATTTTAGTAAGTTAGCTGCCATGTTTTGAATGATTGTACAATAATCATTTACTCTGTTACCATTTAATCAATTACTCATTGAACCCCTGAAAGTATATACGCGGTTCTGACCTCAGTCTGTGTACCACTGGGCCAGGAACAATATCAGCATAGAATTGGGCTCCGAACATTTTTGGACACAAGGTCAGATCACAGCCTCAGGTGATTTAAACTTTTCCTCGAATGCAAGTTTTTGCAGATTCCAGCAACGCAACTGGGGTACAGACTAGAAAACTGACTGGACCGAGGCTTCCTCCCAGCTTAAGTGCACCCCCTGGAGTTGAATGAAACAGTGGCACTTAGGTCCCCATGAAAATATTTTTGGGCAGAACAAGTACGGGACGAGTACAAGCAAAGTATTTTTTCAATGATTTCAGGTTTACTGTTTCCATTAATAACTGAGCTGGAAATTGTTAAACTTCATAGCAAGACTTGTATCAGCAGGAACAAAAGAAAAAGAACCTCAGTGAAAGCTCTGTTCTAGTAAGAACATTTCACTACTGATAATAAAATCAACTTAGACAAGTCTTTCTCACATCCCATAATTATTTGGCCCATTGTACAGATAGTAAAGAAAATAAAGAGTTCTTCTTGAACGTACAAGTGGCCACTTGAATCGATGAGCTTCTTAATTTCAACCCCCTAGAATGCATTTTGAACTGAAGTGCCAATTCATTGTAACTCGCTTGCTCTATGTTCATCAGAGTCACATCACATAAAGGCTACAATCTTAAAATATCTTTTATAAACCTTTTTTGATTCTGTGTTTATATAAACTGAACTTAAAGGAATTCTGCTCTTTTCTATAACTTCTTCAAAATAAAATTTCTGTATTAATGTTAAATATTTTTTGAATGTATCTGACAATGAGGCACCACAGCTTGTTTCTCCAATGCGCTGTAACTGTGGAATGGTGGTGGGCTGATTTGTATCCATGATGGTTTTTGCACTGAGTTTCCAATGTTGTTCGGGTTGTCAGAGGAGACGGGGCACCCAGTGACTGTCGGGATTGGAGGAAACCCCAGCAGTGAAGGCTGCTCTCTAACGCCTTCTAGTGGACAATTGGAGACCAACGCAGCCAGTTCTGGGAACAAATCACCTGCCTACCCTCGCAGCTGGGTGATGGTGCTTGGTGTCGGGGTCCTAAAAGGAAGAGAGCTTGTACCATTTTGGAGGAGGAGCAACAAGTAAAAAGTGAATGCACAGAAATGTAAATAACCATAGAACATTTCCTCATTTGATTAATGCTTTGAATAAACTAAAAAAAAAATCCCAGGTTTTTATTTAGAAATGATTCTACATCTTTTAGGTTCTGCAAAACTGATGAATAATGATTCTTAAAAAGATAAAAATGTCTGGCCTAGTGCGGCAGTACACAAGAAAACCCAATAAAGTCACAGGTCTAGTCATTGGTCTGTGCAGTGCTAGTTGATCTAAGCTAGATCAACAGACATAGAGGGAATGCCACAATAAGCCTTAATAAATCTAGGCTATGGAGGGGATGATTAGCCAGGGTCCCTGCCCCCAATTGCTCAGGTGAGCCCTGTGCGGAGGCTTGGCAAGGAGAAGGTCAAGCTTGGCTGTGATGTCCACCATAACCTGCCAACAATGACAAATGGAGAATAGCTCCTTGGACCGTAGATTCAAAACCCAGAACTGTGTAACTTCAGCTATGCCTGCCCCAGTTCTCAGCTGAGCTCCCGGATGGAGTGCTTTGCAACGGTTAAGAATTCCATGCAGAAGGATTACAAGCAATTAAAAGGAAGCCTGTTGCCAGTTGTTAATGCAGCAGCGTTAGTTACTATGGTGTCGTCGCCCTATTCCACCCAACCCCCTGAGACAAAAAGAGGTTACATGAAATTGAGCTACTATGTGAGAAAAGAACTGGGCAGCTTGGTCAAATAAAATGTAGAAATCGGCAAGGTGACAATCAAGTTGCTGCATAATGATAGGAAGCTTCCATTAGTTTAACTCAATCATAGCCCACCTGATTAATATTAAAGATGGAAAATTGGGGTGGACGAATATAAAAATGGGCACAAAGCCCTGTGCCAGGGTACTCGTTATAAAATCTACCCCATAATATACTAGTAATAAATTCCATTGTATGATAGTGAACGCAGCATAAACATGTCATACCTGCGGCTTCACTATTTAAATTGCATGCTTGGCTTTTGTAGGCTTGTGCACTACTGTTCAAAATTACCTCTCTCTTTCCTTTCTGACCTGGTGCACTGTGCATATTAAATCAATAGTGCAACATCAGTCAATACTTAATGAGATTGGGAGCTTTGGAAAGGTGAATGGTTAAAAATAAAATTCCACTGTCAGGCATTGGCCCCCTAAAAGCCCAGAACACCATCTGAAGTTCTCAATGAAGAGTTATTATAGAACCTTGTTTCAAATTCAAAGCAGTGCCATGTGAATTCCAAGGGAACTATAATGTGTGATGATACATGTCCTGTTCTGGCATCGGAGAACTTAATCATCAACTCATGTAAGCTAACTCTCCATCCCTTCCTCCATCATACAAACTGTATATTCAAACTCTATAGCAACGAACGGTAAAACACAAGCCAAAGAGGCTACAAATATTCCAGGTGTTTGAATGTGATGCCAGTGTTGACTTTGAAGGCACTTCAATGGTCGATAAAGTGTCATCCTGTACAAATGGCTGCCAATCTAGTTGGAGCAGTTCTTGAACCAAAAAAAAATCCTGGAATGAAAACATTGAATAAAAGTCAAAATTCTGAGATCCAACATCCAAGTCCCTGTAGGCGGCATGTGAGTCAGTCGGCCATGTGTGTTCTGGGTTTCATTAATCTCTAAGCAAGGAATTCCAGTCAGGAGGCCTCAAAGAGATAGTGTATCCTACCTTTGGGACAAGCAGAAGCTTTGTTTGCTTCTTGCAGCAGACATGTTGCCCATTAGCTGAGGCAGCGATCAGGGAAGTGCTGTTGCTAAAGATCATGAGGAAACAAGCAAACTGTTCCATCATCCTCCTTGCTGATGAAGGAATAAATAAAATAAGAGCCTAAAACAAAAGCAAAAACTGCATTCAAAACCAATATTTGACAGGACTGTACTCAACCATCACCATAAACCACTGGAGGTTGCATTATACAGTCAAACCTAATCAGTATCAGTTCAGTTGTTACAAACCTTAAAACAAAACTTTTTGTCACTCCCTTGTTCCTACATGAAGTTCCATTAAAGCCTGTGGAGGTCACTCTCAGATAAGACAAATGTCTTCATAATATATCCCCACTTAAAACAAACAAGTTAGCAGCTTCCTGGGAAAGCTGCTCCTATTATAACAAATTGCACAGCTGTAACTGATTTGGGAGTCACCGGAAGTGCTCAGTAACACTAGAATCTTCTGAATGTGATTCTCGTAAATGAAGGAACAACTGTAGCACGGTAGTAGGAATTTTCTTTGCAGCAGTCTGTGAATGAATAATCAGGAGAGGAGCTTGCAGTATAATGACTTGCCTTCCCACCATATAATTATTATTGTAGTCCCCACAAACGTGTGATGACAAAGTTTTAATATTCACTCTTTTCTGAGTGGCTTTAATGACTATTTCAAGCACCATTTTTAAAGCAACTTGAAAGTCTACAAACTGATATTTCTGCATGGTTGGAAATTGGGTTGTCACCTGTCCAATTTTTTTTTGGGGGGGTGGTGGAAGAATCCAGAAATTTCTAAAACGTAAACTTAATACAAAAAGTCTGGTTTAAAACAGAAGTCCTCTTTTGTCCCATTGCCTCTGTGTTCAATGATGTGTGGAGACATTTTAGTTGTTTATTAAGATTGTTGACATTTTCAAACTTCAGGATTCAATCCCAGATCCCGTCTCTGCCCCACCCCTCTCCTGTCCCCTATCCAGTTTTTGACTTGACAGCCCTAATTGGAAGCTCTCTGTGCAGCAAATGGCAAGGGGTTTCCACTTGTGTGCTTGGCAGCCCATTGGCGACGCACAAGTACCTAAAACCCCTGGCTATAAGTTTAGGGAACGTAACGCAAGTTCTGTTTATGAAATGCAATCTTCACAGCCTAAAGAAGAGACATAATCCAGCTTTTAAATTGATCAGTCCATATGACCCTGATTTATGTTAGTTTTGTTTCCACAGTCAATGACTGTCTCCTCACTATCTGTGGTTCAGCTTTTATCTCACTAATGAATCCTGGAGTCAAATGCCATGATAGCTTCTACAGCGATTCTGCAATTATTTCTCATTGGATGCTTTACAAGTGTTAAATAATGAGACATGCAGGAATGTTTTCCTTCGTCTCAGTCACATCAGAATGTTGCTACCATTGATCTAAGGCTCGGGCTGCTGTTCCTGAATATACATGATGTCATTTTAATTTCATTCACATTCCTGCCAGACAGCTGCTGTCAACATCACAGAGTAAAAATACCAACTTGCTTGTGACAGCTGCCATTTGAGGTACTTTGTACAGCGACTCCCAGAAATCTCTGCCGTCATTCTCATGTTACACTGAGCATGCTCAGTCTGGGCAAGAAGTGCTGAGTGCAATCCGCAGGTATTACATTGCATATCACAAGATAGGACGTCCAGCCTTATCATCAAGATGGCAGCAGACCGTCAGTAACTAAATTGCTTGGCATCCAGTGTTCTGGCGATATTCTTTGAATTAGAATAACTCTTATGGAAAATTCTCCTAAGCAGCCCTAAATATTAATGTGGGGAAGGAAGGGGTCAGAGGAGGCCAAAGTTGGTTTGACTGTAAATTTGACCCCTAATGTAATCATATACGTACTCACACTTAGTCCTCACATGCATATGTACACAAAAGCAAACAGAACTATTTGCCACTAATGCTGACAGCTTCAAGACAGCCAGACCACAGGAAGTTAAGAGACCGAGCTAGCTGTCTTGCTAGTGCTGCTATGTTTGGTACCAGCTGTGCTTCATACCCTGGACTTGGCTCGCTGAAGGCAGTATCATCTGTTCTGTACGCAATCTAGAATGTCTTTCTGCTTCCTTCTGCCATGTCGGAGATTGGCAGTTACCAGGTATTCAGCAACATCCTCCAAATATACACACCACACACAAGTACATGAAAGCCTATAAATGGAAATGCATGTATATACGCACAGTCAGAACATTTTGAGTCACTAAGGATTCCTTTAAATCAGCTTTCACCATCACACATATCCCAGTTTCCCTTGTGAGCTTGAACCTCTGTTTGCACTGGTCCACCTAAAGGCATAGATAGACCATTCAGGCTCACAGTGACTGTTTAGCGTAAGTTCACTTCCTCTTGTATACCTGCACTGCAGCGATGGGTACAATTGTCATCCTGGTTCTCTACACACTGTTACTTTTTTAGCCCAAATCATAAATTAAGGTTTAGTGACCTTTTACTCTAGTTGAATATACGACATAGCAATTTAGACTTTTTAGCATGAAAATTAATTGTACTGATCAATAATTGGCTAAATAGGTTTTATTTTTGTCCAGTAAAATTAAAGGTTAGCAGCTGTGTTAAACCCCTGTTGGAATTTGTGAGCTGATATTAATATTGTCCAAATGCAACTTGACGCCTTGCCTACCATTTGCTGCATGGCAGTAAGTCAGTATTAAAATTATCGCCAGGTGGGAAATCACCCCTTTGTTCATCAGTAGGAATCTCCCTGGTGGACCATTTTCTTTCTCAGATGCAGTAGCCTCAGCTTGACAAACATGCAGGTTAATCAATTTTTTCAAAATCTCCCTAATTAAAATGAAGATGTTTCGGAAAATTATTCAGTTAAAATAAAGATGGGACAAAATAATAGGTTTATGAAAACGTATGATGGAACAGTCACTGACTGGGTCGTCGCCTCTAATCCTTGTTCATTGCTGCCACCAGGCTGGCATTACCCTGGAGTCCTTTCGCAATCTAAGCAAGCCTATGAATGAATATCGAGGCAGACTTTGCCTGTGGCGGTCTGCATTAGAAATTCACCCTCCATCTATCATAAGCTTTTACAAACTGGAGCACCTGTTTTCTAATTTGAGCTGATCATTTTACGAGCAATCAAGCTAAGAGAAAACGCGTGCAAAGGCTTGAAGAAAACATTTAACCATCGCTGGCATTTGCCCAAACAGCAGCTTCTGTGGGAAGTCAGACACAACATCTGCACTCGAACATATATAGCAACATCCACGAAAATGGCTGATGTCTCATAAATGATCGGCTAGACCTGCCTTTTACAAGTTCCTTTTTAGTTCCTCTATTGCTGTTTTGCTTTGGCTGGAAAAAGTGCAGGTCCAGAAATAGTTACTTAGCTTGTTAAAAAGCAAATAGCATACTAATTAAATAGCCCATTGGTTTAATATAATTCTATCCAATTTTGTGCTAGTTATGTATGCCAAAGAACGTGTTTTGAACATTATATGTTTCTGTAACTGCCTCAAGCAGGGACGTGACATTAAATGCTAATGTATTGGTACAATCTTCTTGCGAAAACCTTGATTGCAGGATTCTAAGAGATGGAAGTATTTCTAGTTTTCACTTTTGAATGATAGGATTGCAATTAAAAATCAAATATTTGAATGTTCAATCATATGCAAAATCAGGCTACTCGTTAAGCAAGTTAACCTTCAGCATTGTGCACAGTAGCACATTGGCATTATGCGGAATGAACTCCAATTCACTCAGATTAACTTTTTTATCCAATGCAGCAACAGCCCATCTAATTAAATAATAAGATATAGCAGGTTATTGTTTAATTTAAGCTACATTCGGTTCGTTTTTACATGCCCCCTTGGAATCACACATTATTTACTGGCAAAGAGGGCAGTTAGATGCCCTACGACTTTCACAGCTAAGGCAATGTTACACTAAGAAAGAAATAATTGCCATTTAAATAGCCCCTTATCACATTAAAATGCTTCGAAGTGCTTCACACAATGAATTGCTTTTGGAATGCAGTGACTGCTGTTGAATAGGTAAATCTGGCAGCCATTTTTCATCAGCAATATCCCACGAGCTGCAATGAGACGAATGATCAGATAATAGGGTTTTTAACATTCATCTGAAGAAGCAAACAGGACCTTGGTAATTGCCATGAAATGTCTTTTCTATGTTAAAGGCACTATATAAATCCAATTGTTGTTCTTGGTTTAATGTTTCACACTATTAAATATAACAGTGTTTGCTCATAGAATTGAAGCCATCCACTGAAGCACATAGAAGAGCTCCCCCGATAGCTCAGTAGAAAAATTCATCATGTGATGGATTAAAAAGTTGTCAGGTAATATCCTGTTCTGGGCTGAGTTGGTTGATCTTGGCAGAACCAGCAATACAATTAACCTCAATGTCCCCAGGTCAGAAAATGGGGAACAAAATCAGCCAAGGTTCCAATTTCTGACTGCGACACAGTGACATGCTGTTAGACAGTATATACAAAGATGTTAGGCAAGAACAGGATCAGGCCCAGTTGTGATGCCTGCAAAAGTTGAATAGCCTGTCAACACTCACTGTCGAGGTTTAGATATGAACAACGGCCATTTGGGCAAGCAATAGAAGGGTACGTATCCGAGCATGGGGCAACAGCTTTCAGAAGAGATGGAGGGAAAAGAAAGAAAACTGGGGAGAAAATAAAATGCATACAGAAACAATGTGCATTCACACACACACACTCTTGAACTGAATCTCCAAGAGGTATACCCCAGATTGTGAGCATGAGGTGGTTCATGTCTATATAAAAGTGCTGCTACTCATGGCAAAATATTCATGTTAAGACCTGTTCACATTTATTGGAAATGACGGTGTTAAACTAACTAAGAAATATTGGCAGCCTTTTGTGAAATAATGTACAAATAAGCTGATCAGATGCCTTTATTGCGCTATTATGCACTTTGCTGCACGCTGCTGATTGGCATGATGACAAGACAGTGGGCTGAGTATTTAATTTTCTGTGGGTTAAAATTATGAATTTTTATTATATATGTATATATATTTCATTAGCACAGCCCTGTTGAATAGCGCTCATTGGAAAATCTAAGCCCAGCGTAAAAACTGGCCTGAACTTGGCCAAATCACCTGAAATAAGACCCTCTCTGCAGACAGGTCTTCAATAAACCAACTCAATGGCACTCTGTGAAATGCTGTCAATGAAGATGAGATCTCCAGGAGAATGCAAAGCAGTCGTGCTGACTGCAAGCAACCTGAGCTTCTTAGTAAGCAGAACAAAAGGTGCTAATCTTCTCACCTAATATTTAACTCAACCCAGTGTTTCATATCTCTGACATTTGAGACAATTTGACATGCCTGTTAGGTTATGGTAAATGAAACTATGACAAACTTGCAATTTTGGTTTTATGCTGGTGCACAGTAAGTGCACAGTAAGTGCACAATACTGGGCGGTTCTGTGATGCAATTCCCTCATGTTCTAATAATTATTCTCCTGATAAAAAAAATAATGAATGCAGCTCTTGTGGGGATCAAAGTCCAATTGGTTCCCTTCCAAATATTTTTTTAATAAGTGACAATGAAGAAAAGACATCAGGCTTTTCTAACGTCTAACACATGATGGTTAGTAGCACATTTAATATTAATTATCGAAAAGCATTTCCGTCGCTATTTGACTTTATTCATGATTCTACAGATGTCAGTTTTATCGTTAACATTTACATGTTAAATTACATAGCAAGCTTTTTTTAATGTGTATATTTGCTTTGAAAATGTTTGATCCTCTTTTATTGTACAAAGAGGTGTTGTCCCTTTAAATGAAAGAAAGCAAAGTGTACATAGAGTAGACATTTTCTTTTTATTTGCTTTCCTGTGACATGCCCCAACTCATCCGTTACAGTAGTTGGCTCTGACTCAGCTTTTAACTGGAGAAGCTGTGTTTAGCCTCGGAGATGGGCTTTGTTCCAGTGTACAGTACCATCCTCGTGACAAACCATCCAGAAAATGAAGGAAACCAATGACCTGATACATGATTTGTAGGACACTTATTTCATAGAGGCTTTCATTCAGCAGAGCGTGCTTTACTGCTTTGGGAAGATTCAGCCATTTGTAGGGGCATAAAGTTGATGTGCAGTTTGTAAATATGCCAGTAAAACCACTTTCGTGGCTCCTGTGATTACGCATTTTTTTTAGTTTGGCTCCAAATTTGATGGCATTGACTTCAGTCTGCACCATTATAGCTTTCCTTATTAATTACCAATATCTCCTTCCTTTTATTTCTTGCTGCCTCCGCCATAATAACTGATCACGCCCTTCATCCTTCATTGGCCGGAGAAGACAAGTATGCAGACTGCAGGATTTTTCAATGACTTCCAACTAAGAATAGCCCTGATCCAGGCATGTGGTATTTGCAAGTATTACAGTTTTGGTCAGCACTTACTAACAGCGGCAAAACTGCAGGAGGTACCAAGAATATCCATCTGTGATTAGGCATTCATTTTACAATGTAAACAGATGGAATGCTCTCGGCATTTCTTACTCCCCCACCCCCATTCATAATCAATAGGAGAAATAATCAGCCCCTCTACGTCGTTAGTTGGTATCTTAATCTTGGAACGGTAACTTCCTTGTTCCAAATTCGCTATCGAGATCTGGGGCATGATTTTAGCATGGAGGCGGGAAGGGAGCGGGAGGAAGATAATCGGATGCGAAACCTGGAAGTTAAGTGGGCTGGTCACAATCTGCAATTGTGACCTTAGCGAGGGCAATGAATTTTACTTCCAGGCTTCGCGCCTGGCAGCCAGGCTGATTGACAGTCTGACTGGCTGTCGGGGGGGAAGGCCAGGGATTGGAGAAGAGGGAGGATGGGATCGTGGGGGGGCATGGGTGTTGCTGGTGCCAGAGATAGAGATCACTGATGCCGGGAGGAGATTGAAGGTCGGATGAACAGGTTGCAGAGATCGGAGCTCGGTTGCACATTGGGAGACGAGATCGGAGGTCGGGTGAAGGGTCAGACGTGGGTGGGGGGGTCCACCATCTGGGGGAGGGGTCGGGCGATCGTAGAGGTCCAATCACGCCATTTGAGCTTGTTGGGCCTGGATGAAGCACTCCTGCTCCTCCGGGCCCACAAGCAGTGCAATAAAGGCACTCACCTCATGGATCCAGCCCTTCCCTCCCGCTTTCACCTGACGTAAATCAAAAGCGATGGGAAACCCGAACAGTTTAGGTAAAATTCATTTAACATTTGTAGTACACAAAAAATTAAGTGCCTCAACTATTTCAATTAGGCACATTGCCCCTTTAAGTATCGGCCCGCTGGCTTTAAGTGGGGCCAGGACCTCTGGGTGTCTGTTGGGCATGCACATCCAAACGCGCCTGGGTCAAACCTGGAAGTGGGCGCGTTAGAGCCGGGATGCGGTCCCGCTCCAAATATCTACTATTTTGACTGCCCACCCGCACCCAACCCACCCATTCTTGGGAGTTAAAATTACCCCTCCTAGTGTCGGCAATTTAAGTGCAACTACTGAAAAGGAAAATCACTGCCCCAAATGACCGTGACAAGCACGAGTCCTGTCAGACAAATCCAGCTGAAAGGGTATTGCATGGAGCCAAGAGGCCCTATTGGTGGGGGGGTGGGGCGGGGGAAGGAAATGCCAGGGAGATGTCTGAAAAGAAACAAGCAGCACTGCGCCGAGAAAGATATCATCTGTTCATCGTTGCACTGAGGTTTGTTCAGGGAATCCTCAATCGATTGGGGTCTGTTCTCAGGTGAATCAATGATAAAATGCAGGAGGTTGGGAGCTGGCCAGTTGGCCATTAAATGGTGTGCAGCGTTCTGTAAGATCATGTGATAGTGGGAAAGGAGCTGTAATTAATTATCGCAGTCTGCTGTGCCTTGTTCTGGAAAGTTGATCGTCTAAACTTAAAGCAAAGCCAGGAGTCAAATGCAAACCCCCAGCATTTTTAGTAGGTATTTTCTTTGAATTTCACAGACTCAGACTGTTTTATTTCCCTGTACTTTTATCAGTTTACTTCAATTTTGGGACAAGTTGGCTGGAGACTCTCTCCCTCCTGCCATGTGGCCACTTCCTCCTCCAAGACATAGTGCAACAGGTTTTATAGTAAGAGGATTACAGTAGCCTGTGAAAACTTAACAACAAGGCATAAGGGGAAACTTAATCCCTACTAAAATGGTTGCTAATGCCTCATTTATGTTCATATGTGCAGTCAAAATATGGCTCTAATCTTGGGAGCAGTACCTCTGATTGGTAAAACCATTCATTTACACTGCAGTGTGTGCGGGAAGGAGGGGGGGTCACTAATAACTGGGGAAAAACTTCCAGTCACGGTGGCAAAATGCTTGACTACCACCATGAAGCTCCATGTAAATGCCCCTTAATTTTGACATGGCCACTGGAAGCAGTTAAAATAAAACCATTAAATAAAAGGATGTGGGAAGATAGGACGCAGTGGTCCAGTGATGGCCCTGTTTAGTGTATACTCATGAGAGCTTTGCATTAGTTCAATTTGGTTGAACTAAACCTATCAAGGAGGACTAAAAATTGTCATGTTCATAATTACAAAAGCCGAAGAGACTTTTATTGACAATTCAGCTTCCGTTTGTGACCATAAACAGGGTACAGGAAGATGAGGAAAGGGACTGTTGGGTAGCTGTTTGACTGCAGACTGGCTGGAAAGAAAGCATTTGAGTTGCTTGAGTAGCAGTAATTTGGTGATGGAGTTCTTCATTAGCATAGTTAGCAGTGCCTTAGCATTTGACGTCAGCAGCTTAGAGTTGAACATAACATCTATTATTCCACATTGCATGATATACCTACCTGCAACAATTAAAACAGTTGATAAGTTGCTGTATAAGGCACTTTCCAGCACCAAATATTCTCAATGTTTTTACCAAAGTAATTAAACAGGTGCCTGCCAACTCATGCCTGTGGCCTTGTATCTAATCTGATAATATTTCTTTCCTTCCTCATGGTAACTTCTATTTACAGAAAGATTAAAAAATATGTATTCATTTAGTGCCTTTAACACCCTCAAGACATTTGAAAGCACTTCACAGCCAATAAATTACTTCTGAAGTGTAGTCACTGTTGTTATGTAAGAAAATGTGGCAGCCAATTTGCGCACAGCAAGATTCTATAAAAAAGCAATGAGATAAATGCCCAGTTCATCTGTTTTTATGGTGTTGGCTGAAGAATAAATGTTAGTCATGACACCGGGAAAACTCCCTAGCTCTTCCTTGAATATTACCATAGGATCTTTTATATCAAACTGAATAGGGCCTCGGTTTAATGTCTCCTCCAAGAAACAGCACCTCCCACAGTGCAGCACACCCTCAGTAGTGCACCGAAGCGCGGCCTGGAATATGTGCTCAAATCCTGGCGTAAGGCTTCAACCTTCTGAGGCAGTGGTCAGAACGCCACCATTGAGCTAAGTGGACGTCAGCTATTAATGCTCTTTATGGCCATACTTTATCAGTGGATGTTTAGGATGACAGCCAAGTAATTGTCCATGTTATTTTTGGCTGAAACTGTTATGTATTTTAGATGATGTTCTGATAGTCTTAAGCCTGGTATTATGTACTTCTTGACATTGTTATGGTTTTTGCGTTCCATATTTATCAAAATTTTAAATAAATGGTGCAAAAAAATCCTGGCTCACCAATGGCTCAATGAGTTTTTCCAGTGAATAGATGAGCCATAAATAACAGGATGATCTCAAGTTTGATCATTGCTTTGTGCTGGGGAGTTCTCCCGGTGTCATGACTAACGTTTATCCTTAGCACCCCTAAGTTAAGCAAGGGAAAACTGGCCAGGGTCCCCACTCCTAGAAGTGAGCACTTGTGTATGTTGGGTGAGGATTGAGCTCAAACATGGTCACTTGGGCAAAGTACCAGAAAGTGACCAAGGTGTCAGCTCCTTCAGGAGAGAAGATGGAAAAGAAATAGATGGGGAAAAATAAGGAAGAAAAATAATATAAAGACCAGTCCTACCTAAGATAAAATGTCAGGAGTTCCATAGAGATTGCAGAGTGCTGAAAAAAATCTGGAAGTCCATATCAATTTTCGTGTGGATAGAGGCCAATTGACTGTAAACAGTGTTGAGCTTGAAAGGAATCCAGACTGTGTCTGATCAATGCAGCACAAGAAATCTTTTTTTCTTTTTAAATACCTCCCATGTCATAGCAGGCTGTGAAGAGGTTGGCAGAGCACAAGCTTAATGATCAGTGAGACTGCCCTTTCATTTTGTCTTTTATCTAAAGATTCCCTGAACTGAAGAAGAAAAGTGGCAGGAAATGGAACAATTTAATGCAGAGAATTAAATGGTTGGGGACATGCTGGCAGCAGAACTGTTTATAGCAAAGCAACTTGTGGCAGGAAAGGACAGGCAGCTGCCTAGTTCTAAAAAAGTGTGCACAGTATCTCTGTAACCTCCTCCAACCTGACAACCCTCCGAGATCTCTGCACGCCTCCAATTTCTGCCTCTTGCGCATCCCCGATTTTAATCGCTCCATCATTGGCAGCCGTGCCCTCAGCTGCCTAGGACCTAAGCTCTGGAATTCCCTCCCTAAACCTCTCCGCCTCACTACCTATCCTCCTTAAAACCTACCTCTTTGACCAAGCTTTTGGTCACCTGTCCTAATGTCTCCTTATGTGGCTCAGAGTCAAATTTTGTTTGATAACGCTCCTGTGATGCGCCTTGGGACGTTTTACTATGGTTAAAGGCGCTATATAAATGAAGTTGTTGAATTTAAGATACCCACTAATAAAAATAAACCCTTTTTTTGATTCTCAAAGCTTTATGGCTACAATTTCTAAAGTAAAAGTTATTTATTCTTTTAAAAGAAGTTTGTTTCTCCACCCTTGGACTATAAAGTCAATCATTTCAAAGCCTGTTATATCTGTAGATAGAAGATATACTTGTTCCATCCTTGCACTGCAGCTCCTCCTCCACTTGACTTGTGCACATGTCCAGGCTGACACTTCAGTGCAGTACCGAGGGAGTGCTGCACTGTCAATGTTGCTGACTTTTGGATGAGACGTCCGACCTCTCAGGTGGACGTAAAAAATCTCATGGCACTATTCAAAGAAGAGCAGGAGAGTTCTCCCCAGTGTCCTGGCCAATATTTACCTCTCAACCAATATCACTAAAAACAGATTATCTGGTCATTTATCTCATTGCTGTTTGTGGGAGTTTGATGTGCACAAATTGGCTGCTGTGATTCCTACATTACAACAGTGACTACGCTTCAAAAGTACTTCATTGGCTGTAAAGCGCTTTTGAATATCCTGAGGTCATGAAAAACGCTACATAAATGCGACATATCTGAAGTACATTGTGAGAACTGCAATTGCACTGTGATTTTTCCAAGGGGCTCGTCAAAAATCACCCCCATAATTCATGCAAAATTGTCCTACAAAATTACAATTCTTTCCAATATTTTATTGAGTTTCACCTCTGCTCTTCCAATCCACATTAGATTCATGCACTTTGTTTGTTCCTTTCATCTATGGTGTGCTAAGTCATTTATAATATTTACAATATCCTAACACTTTTTATTATTTTTCCTGAATCATTCTCCTCTTTTGCCTTACTTTTTCCAGGTAACATTCATCCAAGAGGAAGGCATAGCCACCATCAACTCTGCTCTTAATGTGTTGACCATGGTGGAACACAGCAGTTGAATCAAGATGTGGTATCTCGCAAAACATGGAGAGACAATAACTTAGAAGATAGAGGAAATCATAACATGAATAGACAGCATTATCACAAGGGGCATTGGATACCATTGACAGGCTCCAGGACTTCCTAGGATTTTGGAAAAGATAGACAAACAAAATCTAGATTTCAAGGAAATCCAGATGCCAAGGACAGATAGCTTCCATATTACCTATAGAATTCACTACCATTGGTAGGTAGCCTTCCAAACAGCTAGTAAAATCAGATACTATAGAAAGGTAGCCTCAGCCTTCCATGGAAAGACAGCAACCTATCTTATGTATCACTGATAGATATCCTCTATACTGCCTGGGGAATATTGCACCCAGGATCTACAGGCTTTCAGGAAAAGCAGACATTTGAGATAGATAAACCCCTCCCCCCCCCCCCCCCGATTGCTAGTGAAATCAGACACAGGCATGTCTAGCCTTCAGAATGATCTGTTACAGAAGGATAGATTCCTTGCATGCTTGAAAATCAGCTGTCATAGTTGACTAGTTACCTAGACCGCCAGGGAAATCTGATGCCACATATTTGTGGAACTATTCATCCATTGGACAGAACGAACAAACACAAACAATAAAAGGAATATTAAATTAGTCGATAGAAACACCTACCAAGAATTTTGGAACAGGCAGTCTATTGATCCTGTTGCTTCCAGCCAATCCCATTGAGAAAGATGGTGATATGCAAACTCCTTTGCCATGGGTGTGTCAAAATGGTATTGTACAGATACAGAATGGGTACAACAGGTCGAAAGGTTCCACCTCCTATACACAATGCGATCTCCTGAACTGTGGCAAAATTAGATTCAGATTTATTTCGGTTTTTTAATATTTTGTTCAGAATGCATCTCTATCACATTGTAGATTAAATTGAATTTGACCCAAATAACATGCTCTCATGTGCCATATGTTAGACTGTAGAAATTTTCAAATCCTAGTCCAAATTGTTTTGAAATCTACTATTAACAGAAAAGGGCTACGTGTGCTGTTTTCTATTCAGTTGCTGTGAACTGCGGAATTACTTATGACTCATGCTTAAAGATAGGATGCACTTGTGGGAAGAGATAATTCTTTGCAAAAATATCGAGCAAATTTGTTTTCACTTGCTCTGCAGGAACATCTTAATCTGTTTTACATTTTTTTGCAGAAATAAGAAGCTGGTCTTACCAAAATGCTATGCCTTTAGAGCCAGTCACATGTTGTATTTATCGTGTATACTTATTTTGTATGTACTTCCCCTCTCTGTCTGAGCCATGGATCATCTACCACCTGAGAGGGTAGGGAGGTATCCCGTTCTCAGGTGGTAGATGATCCATGGCTCAGACAGAGAGGGGAAGTACATACAAAATAAGTATACCAGTGAAGCTCTACATCCAGCTATCAGGAAGTGTGCAAATGTAACGTGAGGTGATCCTCCCTCCAGTTTTTCCATTCCATGTGTGTGCGAAAGAATCCTGGTCTCCATTCAATGTCTCTCCACATTAGGGAAGCTGAGATCAGTAACTCACAATTGGACACAGACCTGTGTGGTACAGTGCATTGGACCATTTCACAATTATTTAAACATTTTCCTCACCGTCTTCTAAACATTAACACTGCCAAATATCTTAAAGATGTCCTTCCAGACTTTGCCTCCAATACCCACAAAAAAATCCCATTTTTAGTCTTAACCTAGATGAGAATCCTTTTTATCCTACAGTCCGCTCCATTCTTCTCACTTCTAACTCTCTGGTCCTTCACCCCTTAAGTCACCTTTGGTCACGGGCTCCCATACTCAGTTTCCTGTGCATTCAAACACTTTGCCCTTATTTCGCATTCTACCCTTTCTAGTTGTGCAGTCTTCAACAGTACCTTATACTGTTATTCTTCCAGCGTTACAAATGTATTCACTTTGCCAGTAGAAGTACAATAGCAGCAGCCCAGTCTTTTCTTCTGGCAGTCTTGACTCTCAATTAAGAGAAATAATACTACTGAGATTGCCTCACATACCGCTGGCTCTCTCTTTTGCTGGCCTGTAACAGCAGCTACTTTTGAAAGTGTTAATCTTTCTCCTGTGGAATCTACCAGACCCACTGGAATATAATTACATTCAGTAAATTAGCCAATCACTAATTTGGCCAAATGACATACTTCCAGGACCAATGCCAGCATTTGCTTTCATTTATACTGCCCTGTAGGAATGGCCACTTCCAAAAGTGTTTAGTCACCCCTGTCTGCCCTCTCAGGCGGACGTAAAAGATCCCATGGCACTATTTCGAAGAAGAGCAGAGGAGTTCTCCCCGTGTCCTGGCCAATATTTATCCCTCAACCAATATCATTTAAAAAAAGAGATTATCTGGTCATTATCAAATTGCTGTTTGTGGGACCTTGCTGTATGCAAGTTGGCTGCTGCATTTCCTACATTGTAACAGTGACGACACTTCAAAAGTACTTCATTAGTTGTAAAATGCTTTGGGACGTCCTGAAGTCGCGAAAGGCACTATATAAATGCAAGTCTTTCTTTAACGGACATCTTTCAAAAGTCAGCTGACCAACACTCCTACATCTATGGGTTTTCCTTAATTTTACAGCAATTATCCATCAAGTGGAAAATGGGAACTTAAATAGTATCAAATATACAGGTTTTGTTGATCTTGTTTTCTGCCTAACCAAAAGGGTTGCCTAAGTTTCCAGAATATGGAAGGGTACACTGAGCAGCCAGCACATTGCAGTGTAACTCCCTGACAGTTACATCCTGCTGATCAAAGGAAATTAATTCCTTTCCTTTTTACAGTAAGTGGATACTTCCAATGAAGACACACAGGGTTAACCTGCCCATTATGAGTTACAGTAAGTAGCACATTAAATCAGTAGCCATTTTCGTGTAGACTTCAATTACTGAATAGAAATCAATTACCACTTGTTGATGAAAGGCAGACATGTAAGGAGTGAGATGTCTCCAGGCATTAACTCCCATATACAGACTACATACAAAAATTTTATAACGGATTTACAGTGAAAGTATATCAAGATGAGGAGTTCGATACATGAAATGTGAGCAGACCCCTGGGTCACCCGCAAGGCACTATGATATTTTGTGTGAAGACCCATGTACAGCATGGCATAACTCCCCATACAATTGTATATGGAGCAGAGTGTGTTTAATAATAAACAGAACTATGGTACTAGTCAGAGCACAATGGTGCTTAACCTTTCTCCTTTTTCTTTCCCCCACCCCAGAACCTTCCAGGTCTTTCCTTATAAATCCAATTTCCACCTCCCCCCTCCCTTGGGATGGGAGGGGCCATAGCTGCACCTACCCACTGCCCATCCCCTCAGGATCGTTACATGCGGGGCACACAACATACTGCAAAGAATTGGGCATTCCTGCTGTGAACTGCGTGTAACATCTGTCCTGAACGGGTCCAGGTGCTGGGAATGTACTTCAGCTTTGCAAACTGCGTGAACTAGAGCATCTGATTTAACAAGTGTGCTGATGCTTAGCAAGGAACAACAACCAGAGTTCAATCTTCCACTGACCACCCACATCAACTGTCTGCTATCTCAAATAGCCAAGTACGGGCTAACTGAGCCAGAATGGCTGGATCTGGGATAGCTGGCAAACATTTGGCAGATCTATAGTAACACAGCTTATAAAACACTCATGGTTTTATGTTGCTTTTATATCTGGTTCTACCTTACTGAGCTTTTGTATTGAGCTGCCCTCTTTGTTGTCAAAATGAAAGTTTTATGTTTAAGTTTGACTGGACTTTCGCCAGCTTTCCAAAAATCACAATACTTCTCTCTCTTCGTTATTGTCTTGTACCCCTGCTTTGAACGGGCATAAACATCGGGTTAAATTGTACTGCTCGTTCATTTTTTGAACAATAAAAACATTGTATTACTCTGTTACTTGTGTACAATTCCTTGTGCAGCAAGTTTACAATCTCAGTTAAATAATCAGAACAACAGGAGAAGCTGAGTGAAAAATGGCTGCTTCCCCACAGGAACGAAGGGAAAATCAAATTACTTAAGGCTGCTGATTAGCAACTTAGTTACAGAGAAGATTTGAAGAGGGCGAGGAACAGGTCTATTCCCTTTTCAGTATGATGTCAGGCACTTAAAAGGGGAAAATAACTGAACAATTGATCAAGTGAGGGAAATTTATTGCACAGTATATACTGTAAGATATTGCTGTTAAATATAATATATTTTGTATAGCCTGTTATTTCACCATGGTTACCACTAGTGAATCCTTGTATTGCTGTGCTGTTCTTCCTGGCTCAAACAATGATCCCAAGTGGCACTGCTATGCTTGTTCTTCATGACTGGAACAATTCCCTATGCAAAAAAAAAAGGGAACAACTGAAAAAGATTAGGATTAGGAGCAATGTCTTGTGAAGAAGCAGACAGTTTTCAGCTCATGGGCTTGGCAAAAGATCTGGTGTTGAACCTAATAGTGCTGCTTGAACAATTAATCTCACATTCAAACTCACTCATTCAGAACTGGGCAGTTCTTTTTGAGGTTTTGATCCAACCACTGTATATTCAATAAGCATTGTGGGTTAGGAGATTCCTAATAAATTTGAAAAGAAATGCTTTTTTTTCTAATTGTCACTGTTAATTAAACAGCCATTTTCTGACTTACAATTTAATAACCTTGTATCGAAAATTCACCTTTTCCAACACCTGTGCAGTTCCATGCAAAACTGAACAGTCTTTGATTCTGGGAAAGTATTATTTTGAAGAAGCTGGTTCAGGAAATAATGTTATCCTTTCTAGTTAGATATATAACCAACATATATATATAAATATACCAGTGGACTTGCCGTGGTCTTGCTGATGGGTAGTTTGGGGAGTGGAGCCCTGTGTTCCATTAGTTGTTACCTATGGCCAGCTGGTGTTGCGTGTTGTTTCTCAGAAGACCTGCAGTTGTCTCTTAGAAGCCTTGTTAAATCCTTGTTTATTTTTAGGCATATAGTTGGGTGGGTGAGAAACCATCACTACAATTGTATGTCAGAGAATGTTTTTTTTGCTACAATGTTATTGGGTGATAATGTGTGGGAGTGGGGGGGGAGGTTTGGTCCAATATTATTGGTCAATGACAAAAGTAGAAAATAACCAAGAAGAAAAACATAGAGAATTAACCAATGAGGAAGAGAAAAATTGACATATGTTCACAGCAAACACCACAGTTCCAAAAATGTCTGTTCCATAAATAGGTATATGCATGAGTGTGAAACAGTATTATTTCAAAAATTATAAAGCCATACACCTGCTGTGATTTTGTCATTTAACAAGATGACAAATTCTCCTTCATCAAAAACTGAATTCAATTGACACATGATATTTAAATGTTAAAACTTAAATCTTACACAGATGATATATTTTCCCTCCTTATGCTGTACCTCATTTCTGCCATCTCTGTAGGTCTAAATATGCTCATGACACACAGCACTCTCTGCCTGCAGGCAGACAGGCAATCTACTCACACACATCTGTCAACCTTTCTCCTAAACCTGCATCTAAGCAGGGTATAAGAATAACGCAGGTGCCCTGCAATTTCCCCTCCCTCTGGAGAAATACCTGACCCTCCCAGACACTCAGATCACTCTGCGGAGAATCACTAAACAGGTGATACCATATCTTGCCATGTTACAGTGCATCAGTTCACTCATGCACATGATCATAACCTGTCAGGTTATCTATTTTAAAATATTCCTGTTCAATTGTCTCATTGCCCAAACTGGAGACTTATTTCCTTGCAACATTTAAAACGCATATATGTAAGAATTAACATTAAAAAACAGTATCGAACTTGGTTGTGATGCCCTCACAGTTGAATAACCTGGCAGTTCTGACTGTCTAGACTCACACATGAAGAATGGCCACTTGAGCACGGTATTGGAGGGTGACTGGTGGCTGTAGAATCAATGCTTCAAGGGAGAACTGTAGAGAAAATATCTTTTTAAAACGCAAATGCAAACCAAACTTGCTAAATGTAATTAAATTCCTGTGAAGATAAAATATTAGTTCCTAAGGAGTTCAGTCCTGCACTCATTAAAATGTGACACAGTGATTTATTCCCTTTAAAATTTGAGGCAGCAATATTCTGAATTGCAGTTACTAACAGGGCTTTAATTCTACTTCTAGAGACTCCTGCTGGCGTATTATGAAACTACCACAACTATTAGCCACACCCTGGCATCGGCGAAGAATTTTAAAGAAACAAATGATACTATGAAAGTCAGAAAACATGGCAAACTGCTGCAGTTAAATTGAGGCTTTCAATGCATTTCAGTGTCTCACAAGATGCTATCAGCAAAATAAACGATGAACTTGTAATAAGTGCACATCATGAAACTTGTATTAAACTTCTTACTTATTGTTTATAAAGTTATTATTAATCTGTTTTTATTTGGATAAACACTAATATTTTAACAGAATTTATTGACATTTTCTATAATAGTATTTTTTTTAACCCTAAAGCATTGGTTTATTTGATTACTTAGCTTAATCTTAAACTGAGTGTGATCCCTTCTAGTTGCAGATGTTGATGCTTCTTGACCTCATAATGTGATGGGTGACATACATCATTACATCATGGCCAACCAATCAGGTGTACTCTTTCTTTCCATTGTGTTTTCGATACAGGTACCTGTACCCTCCACTTAAAACACTGCATGTGATTGGCTGGTAGAATCTACTGACTGTTAATTTGTACGTGTTGAGGTTCCTTTTATTGTATTGCTATTTTAAAATTTGATCTGAATAGTTGTTTACAAATAATTCTTGCCGCAATGTGTTTTTTTTAACCCATCAGATAATTATTTTCCATCCAATGTTCTCCCTTTTTTTATTCCTCTTCTAAAAGTAGTGACACCTTCTTGGGTTCCATGGGTGTTGGCAGCCTCTCAGCACCTTGCCCAAATGGCCGTTTTTCATACATGAATGTAGACATTAAACGCATATCTGAGCCACTTAAACCAATGCCTATAATACAGATAAAACCTAGGCTCAGCTCCACATTTTTCCATCAGGTGTGGTTTCATGTATATGAAAGCAGAATCTGAGCCATGATAATTAAAGTGCCATTGGGGACCCGTCTAATAAAGGTGACCAGGTGAGTTACACCGTTTTCACCAAGCACCATGTGCAGCTGATTTAACTTTCAAACAGCCTCTTGTTAAGCTCTGCTTAGTTGCTTCATTTTTCAGTAAAGTAATATCGAGCTCACTTAGCAGTTGGCTGCATTGTTACCCAAGGTTTCCATCATTTGTCCTGGCAATGGCGATTCCCGTTCTTTCTTTCTACCTGTGAGCCGGCTATAATACAGCAAAGGTATAACTTCTTGAAAATTCAACCATTCCTCAAATAAAGCCTTGCTTACAACTGGAGTAAATCGACCATCTGCAAAACAAATCTAATTTCTCAATGGATAACAGAGCTGTGAATAATTTTTCTTACCAAATTACAATAAACATGCTCGCTTGTCTAATTGTTAAAAAACATCAGTACATTTTTCCCTGCCCTGTTGCAGTACGGAATAGTTTAATTAAGTAATAATCATTTGAGATTGCAGGATGTTTGAGGCTCCTGGCCTGACTGGAAATTTCAATATAACGTTGGAAGATCATGAGCTGCGGTTCAGGCATTAATGAACTCCAAGCCGTGTGTATCTCAAGGGGATTCATCACATGAGGGATTGTTCTGGTGTGAGGCAACATGAAGTACCAAAACAATCAGTGCCATGATACAAACCCCAACACTGTATCCACATGCCTTGGAGTCTGTTAATGTTATTAAATCGAACTTGTAAGTTTGACAGCTTACAAGTGGAAATATATTACTGCATGTTGCTAGATCACAAAAAATCTTTAATAAAAAACATGAACAGGTGCAAGAGAAAGTGCACAGAGCAAACAATTGGAATTTGAATCAAATGTTCAAAATAAACATTCTAAGGATTTCATCCTTCTATGATTCTTTAAAATGATACAGGGGGAAGAGCAGAAAAATTGAATTAGAGAGCTCCAGTTGAAAAGTTAGCACCAACACAGGTGCAATGGACTGAATGACCTCTTTTTGTGCTGTAATTTCTATTGGGGCAATTTTAACCATGTAGCTTGCAGAGAGGTGACCACGTGGCCTATGGTTGACTGCATTGCTTCAATGCCATGCGCGAGGACCTCACACACATTGGAGGTGGACACATGTCTGACATGGTGCGAAGCTCCCTGGCAGGCAATCCAGTGCATTGAGCAGTTGGTGCTACAGAGCTATCATTCTTATTCTTTTAGAGGTTGGGCCCTAGAAGTCTTCATCTGTGCCTTCCACACAAGCTCGCCCTCCAGAGAGTTGCTTCCAGTGTTATAAGCTGGATAGCCAGGTGGTGAAGGATAGAATACTAGAACCTGGTCTTCAGTTACTTCCAAGCCTTTATTCTCAGAGCTCCATAATACCCACACCACACCCTAGATGAGCTCCCTTATATATGGATACAAGAGAGCCCCAATTGAATACAATTAACAGTAATTGATATAAATCACATGGATACAATTAACATCCAGGGCCATCCTTTAGCCCCACCATTGATCCTGCTCACGTGTTCAGTGATTCACCCAGTGCAGACCCATCTAACTGACTCTACAGTACGCGGGGTACTGATTTCTGAGCTACAAGGGTAAGAGCGAGTGACAGTGCGTCTTCCAGAGGATTGTCCTCCCCTTCTTCTGCTGTAGCTGGGACAGAACCTGTTATGGAACTAGAAAGAGGCAAGAAGGACAAGGGTTAGCAATTAGTGGCAAGGGTAAGCAGTAGCAGATGAGTGGCTCTCTGTGTAGCACCAGGTGTGTGAGGGAGAGAGTTCAGTAAGAAGAGAAAGTGAAGGTAAGATGGCTAAACACCCTGTAGGATGTTTCCTCTGGCCTCGCCCTCTGCACACTACAGAAATGGCAGCCTCTTCCCTTGGTGTGAGCACTTAGGTTGATGGTGGCCCTCCTCCTGTTTGAGTCTGCTCTCTTGCATTGTGTACCTGCTTGTCCTGCAAGACGAAAAGGATTGCATTAGTGTGTAGCCTGTTGAAGGGTTGTATGTGTTAGGGCAGCATAGTTTGGATGGTGAGAGGAAGAAACAGCAGGTGTGGGGAAGCGAGGGCAGTATCTGTGAGGGCAGTAGTAGGTGCAGAGTGTGCAATTGTCAGCAGAAGCGGGTGTAATGAAATGTGATATGATTGGGATGGGAAGTGGGGGAGAGAAGGATTATAAGTGCAGAACAATGGTGTAGGGCAGAACATAGAACTGGGAATAGGTGTCTTACCTGAGCAGCTCTGGTCAAATCATTGAATTTCTTTTCTGCGCTGTTGCCAGGTCCTCAGTGCAATGATGCATGAATTTACCTGCTTAGCCACCTTTGTCCGCTTTGCTGGGCTATTTCCTGTGGCACCCTTCTTCCATCAGGCAGGAAGAGGATATCCTCCTGCTCATCTCCTCCACAAGGACCTACATGACATTGTCAGAAAATCTTGGGACTCTTGCAGTACTCATTTTGACTCATCTCTACCAGTTACAGCACAGAATCATGCAGCAAAGACTAAATGCACCTTCCCTTTAAGAGGTGCTGGCTACCTTTAAATGGTATCACTGCTGCCCAAATTCCCTCTCCCCAATTGGCAAGCTGCCAATAACCAGCGTTAGTAGCACTGACAACTCACCCATCGTATTGAAAGGAAGCACAAACCTAAAAATGGTGTCATTAGGTAATGGGAAAAATCCATATCCATCCATAGAATACTCAATACTTTTCTACTTGTGAGGAAGATGAAATAAACTTGTTCTGTTTCTAATGTTGCATTAAAGCCACGTGATATCCTCTATATATCCCCACTGTGTCACCTCCCTGTCACCATGTGTTTCTTCAGTTGACAGAATGAGTCATTTTACGCCATTTCTTTGTCAACAATAGTTCAGGATGGCCCACTTCCACAGTGTAGGATAGGATCCCTGCCAGTCTTCCTGCCCCTTCAGTCCCTGCATCCATGGGGTACCAGTATCATGAAGTGCACCTCTAACTGGGATAAACTCACCCTGGAATGTGAATTGAGGTGAGTATTCAAACTTACATGCTTGAATGGGAATGTAAGGCTCCGCCAGTAAAGCTAGTAATCATGATGGAGAGCAGTTCTTAAATTCTAGTTGTAACTTTGGCAGGGAAGCACACCGATGGTCTGTGTCTAGTTATGCAATCACTGTTTATGTTCCATCCACTTGTAATCACACATCATGTTCTCAATGACCGTGAAGTCAACAATGTAATCCACAAGTGTCTCCCATCATCTGGGGCAATCTGTTGCTGCTTCCTCCCCAGTTACTTGATGGTATTTTGCAGAACTTTTAACATTGCCCTTAACATACTTCTGTGGTGTTTATATCGACCACCGTTGTTTTGTACACTGTCACAGAGCTCATTATAGAAAACAGATTTTGACAATTTTGTGTTATCACCATTGACTTCAAAAAGTAGTGTGCTAAATCCCTCAGAAACATACATTTGCTGTGAGATTAGGATTTATATTAATGCAGAGTTGTGTGTTCATACTTTTATTCTGTTGTAATTTGAGATCCATAAAATGACATAGCAGCTCAGTCTTGTTAAGTATGAGCTTCCTAGGAGGAGCAACACCTTTTGTTTTTTGTCCTTTTTAACAGTTCTCAATCTAACTGATCCCTCCTTGGTGGATTTATTTGATTATAAACGACTCTTTTGTTGACAGAAATGAAAATAAAGAACAAGAATCCAGGTCTAATAAATACTGACATTAACATTTCTTCATCCGTTGTAATTATTTATGTTCATTATTCATTTGAAAAAGTCCAGACCAGTAATCAAATCTAACAAATGTACATGGACTAAAATTCCTGAGCTAAATCATATTACTGATCATCTTTCTAAAACATCAAATTATCATTACAGCATGATAGCTTACCTCATAAGCCATGATGGGCCTTTGTGATGATTTATATCCATATGGCTGTTTTGATGTGAAGTGTGTAAACCTCCAGAGTAAAGCAGATAAAACCATTGGTCTAAAATGTGACACTTCATCCATGGATATAAATCACCTTGGAGGTCTGTTAGGTCTCCAACAAATCACAGTGTAACCAGGTACTTCCATGGTGAGTATACAAGAAGAAATGTACAAAACTGTACTGCACATGTGCCGTAATCTAAAGCACAGGGTGCAAGTTTTTCATTGGGTCAGAATACTTTGCCTCCTGTTTTCTTGTTTCACGGAGCACTGTAACGTCAATTGGAGCAGCAGACTGACTACCATTGGTTTCAACTTGAGGCAAGTAGCAGGTGGATTTTGTTCACATTGTAAATTGGCAGAACAGGCACTTGCTGCCCAAGAAAGGAAAGTCAATACTCCATTATACATTTTGTGTAATTTTTTTTTGTAAAAGTGAAAAAAAATTCTCAATTATTGAACCAGTTCTATCATATAATACACTTTCAAGGATAACATCACACTGAACCCTGAGCAATTTTCATTGCTTCCAGATACATAATTTTCTAAGCAATTTCCAAGTACTGCTAATGTTGTGTGACTACTCACTGCTCTGGAGGAGTTCCTTACTTTCCTTGGTTTTATTCCCACTTTAATTTCGATGAACAATTAGCAGCAATTCAGTCAAGGAAACACAGGGACTGATCAGCTATCTGCTCAGGTTGAGGGTAAACGCCGACATAGACTGGTTGGGCCAAATGGCCTGTTTCCATGTTGCAACTTCTATGTATTTTATGTAATTATCTCAAATTAGCAGCATGAGGCTATATATTCCACCTTCTAAACCATGGCTATGGATAACTGCCATCAAGAAGTCCAGCTTAAAATTTTATACTGGATATACTACATCTCAAACTTTCTCAATTGTTGATAGCCCATGGTCTCCAATATTGTTTGAGAGGTTGCAGAGAAGTCACGCATTTTCTGGACCTGCTCATGTGCCCCATCCAATTGGTCCTTGGAAGTTAACATATATACTGGAATCTTGATCTCCTCTTGTTACAAGATTCTAATTGATCTTGGTAGGGTATCCTGATTGATAGCCTACTCTACACTATAACCCATAGTATCCCAGTCATGTGGCACCAAGCAGAGTTGCCATTATGATCTACCTATCTGGAGAATGGTTCAGTCAGAAAAAAATCCTGTCACGTCTGGTGTCTTGGTTTGAACACAAAATCAATGATTATATATGAGTAGGGGGGTGAGGAGCTGTGGAGACTAGAGACCATTGCCCTAATGTCCTGTTCCAGGATTCAAGTTAAAATGGAGCCTGTGCTCATTGTTTATAACTCCATGGAGCTTTCAAAGTTGGCTCTAGTTTGTACTGGAACAGCTGGATATATTCTGTCTCGACTGAATCTGTTTGGGTAATCCTTTCTTCATTTACTTTCAGTACAGATGGAACAGTGGGCTTTGGTTGAAACAGGACTGAAAGTTTCTGTACTTATTTCTGTCTGGGTTGCCATTTGAGAATTCTTGTTAACATATCCTTTTTTTGTTCTGGTTTGCATGTTTCAAATTATAGGGGTAATTTTACAAGTCTGTGGCAGTGGGGAGCCTCCCTCACTGGCTGGGGCATATCAGAAATTCAGATGTAAGCGAGCTCGGAAATCTTCAGCAATGCATCGGAATTGTTGAAATTCATAAAATTACCCCTATTTATAGATGCACTTTAATTGTTTTAGAAATCTTTAATTAAATGCACTTCAAAATGGAAAACTCGCTAATGATGAGAGTCCTGTCTTCATGAGAACAAAGGGTTTGTCTGCTCATTTTGTATTGTTACATTAATCTTGTTTCAAACCCCAATTGTTGAACATAGGTGCGACCTGAATACAGTGATCCACGTTTACATACAGTTTGACTAAGGGATTCCATCCTTTAAGAAAATAAAAAGAAAGAAGCAACCATCTGTCCCATTCTCAGTCAGCCCACTCCCTTCAAAATCCCAGGTCTAAGCTCATTCGTGCTTGTGCTTAAAGATGGTTGGGGGAAAGTGTCACAGTCAGTGTGCCCCCTCTGCAAGGTTTCTCTTGCTTGCATCAACAGGCAGGTGGGGAAAGGGTCAATATTCTGATTTAGGTACAAACTCAGTTTCAGGTCATTGCCCCCAGCTTCTCATTAAGTCAAATTCTGTGCATTTTATAGATCTTTCTAAAATTGAAAAACTCACTGGTGAGACTTCTATCCTAAAATCTTCATGAATTTACACAGGTGATTGTGAAAAGGACATATTAAAATTAATTAATTGAAAAGCTGCTTTATGCTATAAGAAATAGAGAGTTCATATTGTCCTAACACTAAGACCTTGAAATGACATTATACAAAGTTAGCGTACAATCACTTAACTCAGTAGTAAGAAATTCCTTTGTCTGCTATTTTAACAGAGGTGCTAATGTATTCAGAATAAACAGGTTAATGCTCCATTTAAAATAGCAGAAAAAACAATGTGATAGGAATGCATTAAACATTCATAAAACAATATCACACAGTGAAATTTCAAGGCTAAAGTAATTGATTTAAATATCTCTCAGGGCACACACAAGATTTGCATTTACACATAGCATCACTCAATTAACTTAAATTTCATTGGTAGATTTACTGTCCAGTGTTTGCTAATTCTATAATCCATATTCTAAGAATGTTGAATTTGGTCAATTTATTGTGCAAACTCATTTTAAATTCACAATGCAACTTTTTACTGCACTTTATGGAAAACTAATTTTACACTAAATATTAGACTAATGCATTTTACTTTCATAATCGACATTAGCCAAGTCCTGACATTTACCAGGGCTTGAAAAAGGATCCCACCCAAAACATTAACTCCTCCTTCTCTTTCAAATGCTGACTGACCTACTGTGAGATTCTGGGTTTTCATTTCAAATTAACAGCAATCACAGTTTTTTCTTTTTATCCTGACATTTAATGATGCCAGTCAAATCTATTGAAGAGTGATGGCCATTCCAGCTTCTTCTTGTAACATGACAAACAGCAATCTACCAAGCCTTGCTTTGTAAAAATAAAAGTTGCAAATCCACTGTCAGGTTATGGGATGGTAGATTGCTGTTTGTCACGTTACAAGACGAAGCTGGAATGGCCTATGAGCGTCATGGCTAATGTTAAGGTTGTCATAAATAGAATCAAACACTATGATTTCCATTTGATCTTTAGAGGTCATTCTACTGACAAGCCCAGCGCTGAGGTTTAGGGAACCTTGGTGTGGGCTGCATTTTTAGGACTGTGATGTGTAGATTCTACGACTGCAGTCTGCAACAATGCTAGACACAAACACTGGGCATAAATGGATGTTTCTTAGATAGGCAAGAAGTAGCTAATGATGTGACTGGGGATTTATCTCGGGACCTCTCTTGTTCTCTATATACATAAATGATTTGGACATGGTCATAGAGGATATATCAGAATTTGCTGATAACACCAAATTAGGGGCATGGCAAACTACAAGAAAGAATAATGGAGACATAATGGAGAAAAATTGTGAAAATGAACGGAGAATGGTAACATACTCTAAATGGAGTAGAGGAACAAAAAGATCTAAGGGTACAGGTACACAAATCTTTAAAAGCAGGATTACAAGTGGGGAAAAAACTATAAAAAGAGAAAATGTGATTCTGGGTTTTATATATGGGGCACTAAACACAAAAGCAAGGAGGTGATGGTGAATCTGTGCAAGACATTGATTGGAGTACGGTGCAGTTTTGGGCACCTGATTATAAAAACAATAATGGCCCAGAATTTGCTAGAGTGGGGAATCTTATGGCGTGCCCCATTTGTTACATTGTTTTACTCTTCAGCTCGAAAATATTTTGCGCCTCAAATTGCTGGAAGTGCGAGCTGATAATGGCATGGCGAGGACAACAGAGCACCTGAGACATAAGAAGATATAGGAGCTGGAGTAGACCATACCGCCCCTTGAGCCTGTTCTGCCGTTCAATAAGATCATGGCTGATCTTCAACCTCAACTCCACTTTCCTGCCCGATTCCCATATCCCTTGATTCCCCGAGAGTCCAAAAATCTATCTTTCTCAGCCTTGAATACACTCAATGGCTGAGCATCCACAGCCCTCTGGGGTAGAGAATTCCAAAGATTCACAACCCTCTGAGTGAAGAAATTCCTCCTCATCTCTGTCTTAAATGGCCAACCGGTTATCCTGCGACAATGCCCTCTAGTTCAAGACTCTCCAGCCAGCATCTACCCTGTCAAGCCCCCTCAGAATCTTATATGTTTCAATGAGATCACCTCTCATTCTTCTAAACTCCAGAGAGTATAGGCCCATTCTACTCAACCTCTCCTCATAGGACAACCCTATCATCCCAGGAATTAATCTAGTGAACCTCCGTTGCACCGACTCTAAGGCAAGTATATCCTTCCTCAGATAAGGAAACAAAAACTGTACGCAGTACTCCAGGCCTGTACAATTGTGGTAAGACTTCCTTACTCTTGTACTCCAACCCCCTTGCACTAAAGGCTAACATGCTATTTGCTTTCCTAATTGCCTGCTGTACCTGCATGCAAATTTTTGTGTTTCTTGTACCAGGACACCCAAGTCTCTCTGGACACCAACATTTAATAGTTTCTCACCATTTAAAAAATATTCTGTTTTTCCATTCTTCCTACCAAAGTGAATAACCTCACATTTCCCCACATTATACTCCAACTGCCACCTTCTTGCCCATACACTTAACCTGTCTATATCCATTTGCAGACTCTTTGGGCTCGATATTAGGAGGGCTGCGGGTTCGCGGCGGGGGGGGGGGGGGCGACTGGGCGCTTGGGTAACGCGCCCGGTGAAATCAGTCTGCCCCGCGCACGATCGCAGCCGAATTGGATCCACTTACCTGGTCTTCCGGGTTCCCCGCTGCTAAGCTGCGCGGCGGGCGGACTGCGCATGCGCAGTAAGGTCTGTCAGCTGGAGGAGCTCTATTTAAAGGGGCAGTCCTCCACTGAATGATGCTGCAACAAATAGGAAAAATTATGTTACTGGACCAGTAATCCAGAGGCCTGGACGAAAAATCCAGAGTCATGAGTTCAAATCCTGCCACGGCAGCTGGTGAATTTAAATTCAATGAATTAAATTCAATTAATTAAATAAAATCTGGAATTAAAATACTAGTATCAGTGATGGTAGCCATGAAACAACCGGATTGTCGTAAAAACCCATCTGGTTCACTAATGTCCTTTAGGGAAGCAAACCTGCCGTCCTTACCCGGTCTGGCCTAAATGTGACTCCAGACCCATAGCAATGTGGTTGATTCTTAATTGCCCTCTGAAATGGCCTAGTAAGCCACTCAGTTGTAAAATCTCGCTAAAAAAAGTCATAATAAGAATAAAACCGGACGGACCACCCGGCATCGGACCACTAGACACCGGACACGACAACGGCAAACCAAGCCCAGTCGACCTGCAAAGTCCTCCTCACTAACATCTGGGGACTTGTGCCAAAAGTGGGAGAGCTGTCCCACAGACTAGTCAAGCAACAGCCTGACATAGCCATACTCACAGAATCATACCTTTCAGCCAATGTCCCAGACTCTTCCATCACCATCCCTGGATATGTCCTGTCCCACCGGCAGGACAGACCCACCAGAGGTGGCGGTACAGTGGTATACAGTCAGGAGGGAGTGGCCCTGGGAGTCCTCAACATTGACTCTGGACCCCATGAAATCTCATGGCATCAAGTCAAACATGGGCAAGGAAACCTCCTGCTGATTACCACCTACCGTCCTCCCTCAGCTGATGAATCAGTCCTCCTCCATGTTGAGCACCACTTGGAGGAAGCACTGAGGGTAGCAAGGGCACAAAATGTACTCTGGGTGGGGGATTTCAATGTCCATCACCAAGAGTGGCTCGGTAGCACCACTACTGACCGAGCTGGCCGAGTCCTGAAGGGCATAGCTGCCAGACTGGGCCTGCGACAGGTGGTGAGCGAACCAGCACGAGGGAAAAACTTACTTGACCTCGTCCTCACCAATCTACCTGTCGCAAATGCATCTGTCCATGACAGTATTGGTAGGAGTGACCACCGCACAGTCCTCGTGGAGACGAAGTCCCATCTTCGCACTGAGGACACCATCCAACGTGTTGTGTGGCACTACCACCGTGCTAAATGGAATAGATTCAGAACAGATCTAGCAGCTCAAAACTGGGCATCCATGAGGCGCTGTGGGCCATCAGCAGCAGCAGAATTGTATTCCAGCACAATCTGTAACCTCATGGCCCGGCATATTCCTCACTCGACCATTTCCAAGAAGCCAGAGGATCAACCCTGGTTCAATGAGGAGTGTAGAAGAGCATGCCAGGAGCAGCACCAGGCGTACCTAAAAATGAGGTGCCAACCTGGTGAAGCTACAACTCAGGACGACATGCATGCTAAACAGCGGAAGCAACATGCTATAGACAGAGCTAAGCGATTCCACAACTAATGGATCAGATCAAAACTCTGCAGTCCTGCCATATCATGAATGGTGGTGGACAATTAAACAACTAACGGGAGGAGGAGGCTCTGCAAACATCCCCATCCTCAATGATGGCGGAGTCCAGCACGTGAGTGCAAAAGACAAGGCTGAAGCGTTTGCAACCATCTTCAGCCAGAAGTGCCGAGTGGATGATCCATCTCGGCCTACTCCCGAAATCCCCACCATCACAGAAGCCAGTCTTCAGCCAATTCGATTCACTCCACGTGATATCAAGAAACGGCTGAGTGCACTGGATACAGCAAAGGCTATGGGCCCCGACAACATCCCAGCTGTAGTGCTGAAAACTTGTGCTCCAGAACTAGCTGCCCCTCTAGCCAAGCTGTTCCAGTACAGCCACAACACTGGCATCTACCCGACAATGTGGAAAATTGCCCAGGTATGTCCTGTCCACAAGAAGCAGGACAAATCCAATCCGGCCAATTACCGACCCATCAGCCTACTCTCAATCATCAGCAAAGTGATGGAAGGTGTCGTCGACAGTGCTATCAAGCGGCACTTACTCACCAATAACCTGCTCACCGATGCTCAGTTTGGGTTCCACCAGGACCACTCGGCTCCAGACCTCATGACAGCCTTGGTCCAAACGTGGATAAAAGAGCTGAATTCCAGAGGTGAGGTGAGAGTGACTGCCCTTGACATCAAGGCAGCATTTGACCGAGTGTGGCACCAAGGAGCCCTAGTAAAATTGAAGTCAATGGGAATCAGGGGGAAAACTCTCCAGTGACTGGAGTCATACCTAGCACAAAGGAAGATGGTGGTGGTTGTTGGAGGCCAAGCATCTCAGCCCCTGGGCATTGCTGCAGGAGTTCCTCAGGGCAGTGTCCTAGGCCCAACCATCTTCAGCTGCTTCATCAATGAACTTCCCTCCATCATAAGGTCAGAAATGGGGATGTTCGCTGATGATTGCACAGTGTTCAGTTCCATTCGCAACCCCTCAAATAATGAAGCAGTCCGAGCCCGCATGCAGCAAGACCTGGACAACATCCAGGCTTGGGCTCATAAGTGGCAAGTAACATTCGCGCCAGACAAGTGCCAGGCAATGACCATCTCCAACAAGAGAGAGTCTAACCACCTCCCCTTGACATTCAACGGCATTACCATCGCCGAATCCCCCACCATCAACATCCTGGGGTTCACCTTGACCAGAAACTTAACTGGACCAGCCATATAAATACTGTGGCTATGAGAGCAGGTCAGAGGCTGGGTATTCTGTGGCGAGTGACTCACCTCCTGACTCCCCAAAGCCTCTGCAAGGCACAAGTCAGGAGTGTGATGGAATACTCCCCACTTGCTTGGATGAGTGCAGCTCCAACAACACTCAAGAAGCTCGACATCATCCAAGATAAAGAAGCCCGCTTGATTGGCACCCCATCCACCTCCCTAAACATTCACTCCCTTCACCACCGGCGCACAGTGGCTGCAGTGTGTACCATCTACAGGATGCACTGCAGCAACTCGCCAAGGCTTCTTCGACAGCACCTCCCAAACCCACGACCTCTACCACCTAGAAGGACAAGAGCAGCAGGCACATGGGAACAACACCACCTGCACGTTCCCCTCCAAGTCACACACTTGGAAATATATCGCCGTTCCTTCATCGTCGCTGAGTCAAAATCCTGGAACTCCCTTCCTAACAGCACTGTGGGAGAACTGTCACCACACGGACTGCAGCGGTTCAAGAAGGCGGCTCAACATCACCTTCTCAAGGGCAATTAGGGATGGGCAATAAATGCCGGCCTCACCAGCGATGCCCACATCCCATGAACGAAATTTTTTTTAAAAATTACAACATGGAGCAGCCCAGGGGGAAGCCTGCTCCCCGGTTAATGATGCCTCACTCCAGGTATCATTGGATGGGGTGAGGAGGAGGAGGTGGAGGACAGAGATCTTCCCCCCGGCGGGCGGGAGGAAGCGGCCTGCCTCTGCCACCAAGAAGGCCTGGCTCGAGATGGCAGAGGAGGTCACCTGCACCACCAACATATCGCACACCTGTATACAGAAGCAGCTGAAGATGGTTGGGCCTAGGACACTGCCCTGAGGAACTCCTGCAGCAATGACCTAAGTAGGTCAGCCAAAGTGAGTACACTTACTCATTCCCCTGCACTCCATCTGCCACATCACCGCCCCCACCTCACATCTCCTTCTGCACTGCCAACACTACTCTGTCACATCACCCCTCACACCCACTCAAAGTTCATCCTCATCTTACCTGCACTTACTCACCTCGCCAGTACTCATCCCGCCACTACCACTCAACCCAATCCTCATACAATCTCATGTCTCTCTCTCATTCTCATCCTCTCATGCACCCTCTTTCACGGTCACCCTCACTCGGCCCACAGGGCATGCATCACATATGTGCAGTAGGAAGCGTAAGGCAGATGTGTCGTGAGCATGAAGGGGATGTACAAGGGTGTTTGAGGGTTTGTCATGGTTTTTACTTATATTTAATTTCTGATCAACTCACATTACATATTATATTGGCACCACTACTGCCACGTCTTTGCGAATCTTGTCTGGTTTGTGCAATAATGCCCTTTCCTGAGGATCACACTGAAGACCCACACCTGATGCCACCCATTGTGTCACTGCAGAGTGGGTGTAGGTGTATTTGCAGGGCTCTTTTGTACAGACGACTGAGACACGTCGGCGATGTCCCCGGTGGCACCCTGGAAGGATGAGGAGAAGTTGTTGAGGGCAGTGGTGACTTTGACAGCGACTGGTAAGAAGATGGTGCTCAGGCCAGCCGGGAGCAGCTCGGCATGAAGGAGGCTGCAGATGTCCACGACTACATGTCGAGTGACTCTGAGCCTCCGTGTGCACTGCTGCTCAGAGAGGTCCAGGAAGCTGAGCCTCGGTCTGTGGACCCTGTGGCGAGGGTAGTGCCCTCTGCGAAGCATCTCTCTCTGCCTTTGCCCTCCCTCCTGCTGTGCAGGTGGATGTGTCACAGCACTGTGTTGTGGAGCTCCACGTGTCAGAGGTGGACGGCGTGGACGGCGAGGCTGGTGATGCTGTTCGCCCTCCGAGGAGGTCATGACTGCAGCTACGGCGGCCCCCATCCAGAAGATGTACATCTGAGGGGGTCCGCAAGGTAGGTACATGTCTCTGGACCCCGGGGTAAGTGTGCAAGTTGGTGAATTTGATTGTCAGGAAGAGGGTGGTGGAGGCCAAACTTTGTCCAAAGTGACAGAGTGGCCTTCTGCAATGAGTGAGGGTCTCCTCCCCCCACCTGTCAAATGGACCTTTGCAGCTGCCACAGGCTGATAGCTGCAACACGTCCATTTCAACTGGGAGTGTTTCCCCCAGTACGGGAAACAGTCCCAGTTGTTTCTAAAATCCCATCCCTCCTGAAATATTCCCTTAATCAGGTCTGTTAAGGACCTGAAATAGCAGAATAAATACTGTTAAGTGGCACCCCGCCGGCTTTAATTGATGGCGGGAGTCCCACATGCGGGGGCTGCGCGCGCACGTCAGCGCGTCTGTGGGGAACCCGGAAGTGGGCGGGTTGGAGCCGGGCTCCCGATCCGCTCCAGGATTCCCCGATTTTCGGAGCCCCCCTGCCAGGAACGCACCCGATAGCGGGTGCTTTTGTGTCGTCCTCACTGCTTACTTTCCCACCTAGCTTTGTATCGTCAGCAAACTTGGATACATTACACTCGGTCCCTTCGTCCAAGTCATTAATATAGATTGTAAATAGCTGAGGCCCAAGTACCGGTCCTTGCAGTACCCCAACAGTTACAGCCTGCCACCCTGAAAATGACTCATTTATCCCTATTCTCTACTTTCTGTCTATTAACCAATCCTCTATCCATGCTAATATATTACCCCCAACCCCGTGAGCCCTTATCTCGCGTAACAACCTTTTATGTGGCACCTTATCGAATGCCTTTTGAAAATCCAAATATACTTCATCCACTGGTTCCCCTTTATCTACCCTGCTAGTTATATCCTCAAAAAACTCTAATAAATTTGTCAAACATGATTTTCCTTTCATAAAACCATGTTGACTCTGCGTAATCATATCATGATGTTCTAAGTGCCCTTTTACCGCTTCCTTAATAATGGATTCCAGCATTTTCCCGACGACTGATGTCAGGCTAACTGGCCTGTAGTTCCCTGTTTCCTCACTCCCTTCTTTCTTGAATAGCGGGGTTACATTTGCTACCTTCCAATCCGCTGGGATAGTTCTAGAATCTAGTGAATTTTGGAAGATCATAACCAATGCATCCACTACCTCTGCAGCCACCTCTTTTAGAACCCTCAGGTGTAAGCCAACAGGTCCAGGGGATTTATTGGCTTTTCGTCCCATTAGTTTCTCAAGTACTTTTTCTCTACTGATTTTAATTACTTTAAGTTCCTCACTCTCATTAGCCCCTTGGTTCCCACTATTTCTGGTATGCTTTTTGTGTCTGCTACTGTGAAGACAGATACAAAATATTTGTTTAACGCATCTGCCATTTCCTAATTCTCCATTATAATTTCTCTTGTCTCAGCCTCTAGGGGACCAACGTTTACTTTTGCTGCTCGCTTCCTTTTTACATATTTGTAGAAGCTCTTACAATCTGTTTTTTATTTCTTGCTAGTATACTTTCATACACTATTATCTCTCTTTTTATCAATTTTTTGGTCGTCCTTTGCTGGTTTCTAAAACTCTCCCAATCCTCAGGCTTACTACTCTTCTTGGCAGCATTTTAAGCCTCTTCTTTTAATCCAATACTATCCTTAACTTCTTTAGTTAGCCATGGGTGGATCACTTTTCTCGTGGAGTTTTTATTTCTCAAAGGAATGTATATTTATTGAGAATATTGAAATATTTCTCTAAATGTTTGCCATTGATTTTCAATCATCATACCCTTTGATTTAATTTCCCAATCTACCTTAGCCAACTCACCCCACATATCTACTAAGTTGGCTTCATTTAAGTTGAAGACTCTAGTTTCAGACTTAAGCACGTCACTCTCAAATTCAATGTGAAATTCTATCATATTATGATCGCTCTTCTCCAGAGGATCCTTTACTGTGAGATTACTAATTAACCCTGTCTCATTACACAATACAAGATCTAAAATAACCTGTTCCCTGGTTGGTTCCATGATGTATTGCTCTAGGAAACCGTCTCGAATGCATTCCATGAACTTGTCCTCCAAACTACCTTTGCCAAATTTATTTGCCCAGTCGAGATGAAGATTAAAGGACCTTGGTGAATGATGGGACAAATAGTCTCTCTCCTTAACCAATGAGATTTAAGGATAAAGACAGAAACAGAGGAACGATGGAGAAGGAAATAGGGTGAATTAGAGTCAATCTAAGTACAGAAAGAGAAATAGAGGGAAAGAAAGATTGGATTAAGAGAGAAAAAAAAGACAGAAAGATCCTTACATCATTAATTTTAACAGCGCAAATGCAGCAATTTCTTGAAACTCATAGGGAGATTGATGTCGAGCTCCCATTTTTGCAAGGCTAACGGAGGAGCAGCACAAATTGTCCAGCAATTTGTGACTATTCACAACTCATGGGGTATCTCTTCCTTGCCACAAATTGCTGGGTTATTTACACACTAATAACGGCATGCACATTAAACTCGCCATTATTTTCCCAGCAAATTCTGGGCCAATTTATTGGAGCCATGGCAATTTTAAAAATTTATTCTTGGGATGTGGGCATCGCTGGCAAGGCCGCCATTTATTGCCCATTCCTAGTTGCTCTTCTTTAGCTGCTGAGTGACTTACTCAGTCACTTCAGAGGGCAATTAAGAGTCAACTACGTTGGTGTAGGACTGGAGTCACTTATATGCCAGACCAGATAAGAACAGCAGTTTTCCTTCCCTAAAGGGCATTAGTGAACCAGTTGGGTTTTTATGGCAATCTGACAACTTCTTGGTCATTTTTACTGATAATTGATTTCCAGATTTTTAAACTGAATTCAAATTCTTAATTTGAACTCACATACTCTGGATTACTAGTCTAGTAACATAACCAATCCACTACCAGGGATAACAAGATATAGGGCCGGATTTTGCTGTGAGTGGCACCAGCCATTCTTTAGACTTGCACTTGCCCATAGACTTTCTATGAGCTTTTGCAGGGCAAGTTACTCTAAGTTACAGATCCAGTCAGTGTGGCACCTTCTACAGGGCATCTAGGACCTGTGTGAACAGGGCAAGCAACTGTGTGCCTCCTTAACTTATCGGATTGAAGAATCGTTAATGAGCAGCTCAGAGACTGAACCAGGAAGTGTAAGTTAGAATAGTGAATTCAATGTCAAATCAGGTACAGTAAGCAAAATAAAGAGAGGGAGAGAAACGCTGGATTAAGAGACAGAGATAAAAGAGACAGAAAGGAAAAGACAAAAAATTTGTATTTTAATTTTTTTTTAAAAGTCTAATAATTAAAAGCTGAAGGACGTTAATGTTCAGTGCCAGAGAGGTTGTTTGGCAGTAATTAAGACTAACCACACTGAGAAAAGGGTACTTACTCTCGAATGGACAGCCCTAACTTTTTCTGGCGAGTTTAGTCCATGTCTACGACGTCAAAGCAGGAACTTCACACTGTTCAATACATTTGAATGGTGAGCCAGACGGCGAGATGCTATTTTCAAGCAGCTATTGGAGAAGCAGGATATCTCGGGCAGCAACTTCCAGATTTCCACGTTTAACTGGATGTGTGCGATTGCTGGAAGTTACTGTTTGATTTACACATGACTAACACTGAGCACTGTTAGCCTCACCGTTATTTTTATAGCAAAATGCTGGCCATAGTTATGATGAGAGACTTAGAAAAACTGGGGCCGTATTCACTAGAGTAGAGAAGGTTAAAAGGGATCTAATATAATTGTTCAAAGTTTTGAAAGAGTGTGAGAGAGTAAATATTGAAAGATTATTTCCACTAGTTAGTGGATTGATGACAGGGAGGCATAAGTTTAGGATTAAAAATATAAAGGGGGAGGTTTCAAAAAATGTTTTCAGGTGACAAGTTATTAGGATATGGAACACACCAGCATAAATGGCTATTGAAGTCAAGTCAATCACAATATTTGAGAGGGAATTAAACACTTGAAAATGAAGAATACTAAAGGAACAGAGCAGGAAAATGGGATTAGATTAGATAACTCCAATGTGGAGTTGGCACAGGCATAATACATCAAATGGTCTCCTTCTGTGCTGAAATGTCTGATTCGATAGGTCCATAAATCTATTATATATCAAATCTAACATTGAATTTAAGTAAAAAGGAAACGTTTGCTGATTAATACACTCCCAAGACAATTTGCCAACCAGTAAGTATTTTTTTACTAACTTTTCATTAAGGACTAGTGATGGTCCTTGGGTGAATAGGCCATTATTATTTTCTATCTTCATGCCATCACTTTTTTTTAACTCAGGTCTTTTTGTTTAGCTAAAATTAGCGAAGGCAGGAATTTCACTCCCAGTGTACCGTACACTCATGCTCACTTGAAACTCGAGGCAGCTGGCTAAAAATCTCACACTTATCATCATAAATTACTGATCACAAACACAGCTCTTGCAGCAGCCTGGAGCACACTGAGAGTCTCGGCAGAACCAGTCATTAGGGCAGCAGCAGGAACCATCATCGAGGAACTGAGCATCCTGCAACAACTCCAGAGATATTAATAGATCCTTTGGGCCCCTCCATCCCAGACCTAGGTGCATTACAGTTCCTGCAATTCCTCCCTCCCAAGCCCATTGATGAACAGAGTCAACAGTGCCTGAATTAGAGGTTCTAATCTGGAGTAGGATGTATTAAGATGATGAAAGAATCTGGCTATCACCCATGCTTTAATTGCCCAGCTGTTCCCATTTCAGGGCCACATATTACGTTCCGATAAAATCACAGCCCACGTCAACTGAAATAGTTACTGACAGGTAGCAGAACAAAAACTAAAAAGAACACTCAAACCTTTTTTTATCCTTTGTGGTCTCCTAATGTTTTTCATTTTGTTTTCATAACTTCCACCAAATGTGAAATGTAGTTTTCTATTCACAAAAAAAAAAATCAAATTTTTGAAAATCCATTTTATTAAAGCGGTAACATTTTCACGGGAAAAAAAAGTGCTTGGATAAAGAGCCAGAGAAACAGAGCGATACTTTCATTACAAAATCAACACAGGCAAGTGATGTGATGGAGTGTTTCATTGAGACAAGGACTTACTCACAGTGTGTGTTTGAAAACAAAGGAGGCGAAATCTCTTTCAGAAATACTATGGCAAAAATGTATATATATTCCAATGTGTCTCTATTGAATACGACAGTGAACCTCATTAAGATTTTGACAGCAGATCCTTTAACTGGCTTGCTTTCTATTTTATCTTTTTTTAATGTGATACAGACAACCATTACGAAAGTAGCAGAATGTGTAGCAGTAAAACATAAATGCATAAAGCTACCAGTCTGGCACTAGGCTCTGGCTGCTAGGAAGGGATTTAGAATCATATGTTAGCCAACTAACAGCTTATATAATAAAGGAAACTGCTTTTTACAAGTGGCTCATAAAAGCTGTGAAAATGGTGCTCTTTCGTTAGGAGGGGTGAGTGGGGAAGTAATTTTGAATCCCACTTATTTTGTCAAAGCAAGAAAACACATTACAAAATGTGCTGAATATGAAAATAGAATAAAAGTCAAAAGAGATTTTGTGTTTTGCTAACAGCATTTTAAAAATTATTTCATGTGGTGCATGTCTAGTAAAAAAAAACAACCATGTTCTTTATTCAGCCACACACTCAATCTGAATCGACTGTTATGCGGAATTGAGATATTTTACACTTTTTATTGTTTTTTTTTAATTAAAAATCACTGTAGATAATTTTTTTTCAGTTTCTTTATTCTCATTTCTTTCTTTGCTTTACGCCAACTTGACTAAATCTGTATTGGTTGCTGCTTTAAAATACTCAAGATGAAGTCCTTACTGATCATTTTATTTGCAAAAATCTCCAGAAACATTGCAGCCGTGAATCATCGAATCATAGAATAATAGAATGACACAGCACAGGAGGCTATTCATCCTATCGTGCCTGTGCTGGCTCTTTGAAAAAGCTATCCAATTCGTCCCATTCCCCTGCCCTTTCCACAAAGCCCTGCAAATTTTTCCCTTTAAGTATTTATCCAATTCCCTTTTGAAAGTTATTATTGAATCTGCTTCCACCACCCTCAGTATCAGACAGCGAGAAGCTTCAGCTGTCTCCTGCCCAGAGCCAACTGCACTGCCACTTCTGCCACCAAGCCCCATTCCCACTACATTCCTGCCCATGTTGAGGTCCTAATTCACAGGCTTTGATGTAAAAGGTTATAAGCGTCATTTTATTGCGGCGTGTCAGGAAATCCTGATAACTGTAGCATGCAGCAATAACATTCTAAAATACCTTTCAATAACATGTTGATCTTGGTCAGATGGACACCAAATAGTTGGCTCAATGACACCATGTTCATTCATTAATTATATAATAAAAATGATAATGCAAATTTATAGCTGATGGGTCTTGGAGGGACATTTTCTGTGCCAGTTTCACATTCTCTTTTTAGAGTCAGCAGTAATACATGTTCAGTGCCTATTCCTCCCCCAGTACTCCAGCAAAACTGCTGTAAATGTAAGATTTCTAAATACTAATAAGCCACAACCAAACATTATTTAATGCTGCTGAACAAAATCATTTTTTGCACTGTGTTGCTGTGAATTATGGAAATAAAACCTTGCTCCTAGAGTATAAAGTACAGCGACGCAATTCTTAAACTTTCCAAACAAGGGGTTTTGAAGCCTCAGCTCAATATTTCACTGGTCCTCTCGCAGTGGGGCTGCTTTGTAAGCCCTCTACGCTCACTGTCCTCTTTACTATAAAACATCACTTCATAATGTACTTTACACATTCAGTTCATCTCACTCAAAACATCATGAGTGAAATGCCAGTCAGGACACACCACGACTACTGATTTGAGGCACAGGCAGTGATAGTGAGGCACTAGGTCATCATTTTCTATTTATTTTGATTGTGACATGTCAGGCAAGGTGGGCTGAATGGTGATACTGACAGACACAGTCTACACATGGTATACTTTACAAAGTCATTTTTTAGCAACGGAGAAGAAGCTAAACATACTTGTCAGAAATATTAATATTCCGAATAAATCCTCTTTAGTTAAATTTTAACATTCTTTTAATGTTTAAAATGGAGACTTGTTCTGAAAACAGAAGGCAGTAAAACATACTGTGTGCTTAAATCGAGATTTTGTATGTGAGATGCCTTAAGGTTAAGCAATATAACTTGATCTATGGTCGACTAGCTTGTCGAGTTTAAAGATCTGATGGGATGAAATCAATTCTGGCCCAAGAACAGACATTCTACTTTTAATGTACCACATGGCACTTTGTTTTTAAACATGTGTAGTAACTAAAATAAGACAGTTGGCAGAAACCTAAATTAAAACTGCACGCTAATAATGTATGCGTGCTGCACCAGGCAATGTTTTTAATCAAAACTTTTAATGCTGAGTTTTGCCCCTTGGGGCGACCACATCAGAAAGTTTAATGGTTGGAACAGAAATGCAATTTTATTTGGCTTCTGGAGAAGGAAAATTTGTTCCTTCCCACCATAAAATTTAATTTAACCCTTTAAAGTGCTACTTGCTAAGAATGCACCTATTGTTCACTAGGCCTGACTGATAATAGTAACTGTATCAGGACAGATTCCAGAAGCAGAGTATTAATAGCAGCTAAAAACCAGTCCTGTACTGTTACTCTTATTTTTGTTATTACTGACCAAGCTCTGCGCTATAAATGGGGAATTTATAGAGTTAAAGGGTAACCTGTTCGCTCTCTACATGGGAAAAAAGTTTCCAGACCAACAGCAATATCAGTTGAGGGTAATCCTTAATTAAACTGCCAATTTTTAGTTTCAAACAACGCTACTTTCTAAAACATTGTCGTCACAAATAATGGTCCAGATTTAAAGTCTTTCTAAAAAGTTTGCTATTTCATAAATACCAGGACATCTTCTGTGGCACTGCTCATGGATAGTCTGAGACACGAGTCAGGGAGTGCAGCAGTTTGGGAGGGAATGGAAAACAGAGAGGAGAATTGAGCAGTCAGGAGGGGGCCAGGGATGAAGCAATTGGATGAAGTGGGAGCTGGAGCAGAGTTGGTTTCCCATTAGCTGGTGACTAAAAGGCCTGAACCACGCTAAGGTGTTAGTGGGGAGGCAGGGAATGGAGACATTTCTGGGCTCGAGACAGAGGCTGGTCAAAGCATGATGGTCAGTTCTGCATAATAAAATTGCGCTATTATTGTATTATATATCACATCTAGAGGCAACCAGAGATGGGCAATAAATGCCAGCCCTCCCAGCGACACCCATATCCCAAGTATGAAAAAAAAGCCCTTGTATATAGTTACATTCTTTTTCCTGTCAAAAGTTTATACTTTATTCCATTGTTACAGATTTTTTTTAATTGACAGCTGCCTTCAAAATAGTCGTCCAACATAATAACATCGTCCCTGGATTTTAGTGCTGTCAGGCTTCTTCCACTACATGGTTTACACACAGGAAATCCCAGTGTTTTCTGTGAATGCGCAATTTTGTTATCCATCCTTAAAAAAAAATCCTGACGTTTTACTCTCTCCGTTGTTCCAAAACGTGTGTCGCTCAAAATTTTGAGTCGTTAAAGAACCAGTGAGTTTATGACTGACATCAAAACCAGTGATTCCCAGGGCATGCCGTGACTTCAGGGAGTGGGAGACTTAAGCAGCAATCTGCAGCCATTGTTCACAGAGTGGCTGCACAGAGTATTGTAGTCCACTCCCTGGTTAAACCTCTTCAGACAGGGAAGCCCCAAATGCACAACAATAGCTGCGGAATGAAACAAAAATTAAGCCCTGAAAGTGGGGCAGGCTTGTGGCGAAAAAATATTTTAAACACAGCAGAGATAACTATCTAGGTAAATTTAATGATTTTGTTATGAATACATTTTAATTTTTTATGTATCCATCTGAAAAAAAAATCATTTTAGATGTATAGCTTAGGCTCAATGAGAAAAATTATCCTCATCACTTTTGTGGTTTGGTTGTGTGGTACTTGCTGGTTGCTCATTGGTACCTGTGCAGTCATATTGCATAGCATTGTTAACAATGATTTATTGCTTTATTTATTTTGCCCCACAGACAGTGTGCACATATAATGGAGTGTGACATGCACAAGCTTGAGACAAGACTATTAATTGTACAGATATTTTTGTTGGTGCAGAAAAATAGGCTCTGGGCCCAGTGAAGGAGATATGGCACTAAGTGATCTGAGTTGAACAGCACCAACAGCATTACAAAAAGCCTGAATAATCATTATTCGTGGAACCAAGATCAGAAGCCACATACAATGGTTAAGGAAAACTGTGCAATCAGGAAAACGAGAGAAATTCTGACTCCTTTAATAATTTTCTGGTCAGAAGTCACACAAAAATAAATATAACTTTTTTTTTGTTCTTTCTTACTGTCAATAGGATGTTCTCTTGATGTGTCATGTTCCGTTCATGCTGACCGGAGGAAATATCTTAGCAAAGTAGGAAAATCCACTGGTCCATTCTGTTATGTCCTCTCCCATCTGTATGGATGACTAATTCATATCTTTGAAATGCCGGGAAAAGTCCTCACTGGAAATCTGATAATATCTTCAGCATAGATATTATTTACATTTTGCTTTTGTACAAACATAATAACTAGATCACTTTACACAGCAAGAATAATTTGAAAACCTGTACAAAACATTGGATAAATAGTCCAACAATATTATACACAGCAGTATTCATGGGATCTAGGAATACAAAAGGCTATATTTACCTCGTTTACAGAAAAGGGTTAATAACCCTACTTTTGTAGGTTTATATGGCCTCTAATCAAAATGGCTGAGCACAATTTTTCTGTGGGTGATTTTGTGATACAAGAATTTGTTAGCAAAAATGGCAGAAAACCAGTCAATCCCAACATACCTAAAATCATGTGCCTTTCACACTTCTCAGGCAGCTAAATTGCCACATACTGGCGCAACTGATGAAAAGTTTGGTAATCCAGCTGTGGAGCGTGCTATAATTGTGTGTAATGGTTTCATGAAAATGGAGAAAATCCTAATTGTGACCACAACAGCCCCTCACAAGTTGTTAACAATTAACACAGATTTTTATTTTGTGCCTTGAATGCAAGAAATATTACAAGTATGTTTTGTACCAGTGATTCTCAAACTTTTTTGGGTCAGGTCCAACATTTCAAACTTTTGCAAGCTGAACCCCATATCAAGAAATTCTTGTAACCTCTCACAGTTCTCTAGATAAGGGCATCGGTACTGATAAGACTGCAAAACAAAATTATGCTTTTTCAATCCTTCACTTCTGAGTCTCTGACTCACCTTATTGGTTTCCTTTCCTTTCTTTCTTCCTTCAATCTGTCTCACACTCCTCATGTACTTCTATCTCTTCTTTATTTTGCTCTGTTTTCTTTACTTCTCTCTCCTCCTGAACACACTCCAGTGGTGGGGCTTCTGTCTCACCAGTGCGGTCATCTCCCACACTTTGAGAACCACTGTTCTATACCAAGCCAAAGAGTCTGACAGAATACCCACAACAATGCTTCATACACTATGCTTCCTGCCTGCAGAACTCTCTGTTAGATAGCGTCATTGTCTAGAACTCTGCCTCTTCTATGCAGACTTTCAAGTTGCTGAATACATGCTGAATCAGGGCATGTTACAGCTACTGAGCTATGTGACTTCCCTACTGAGACCCAAGCACAGAATTTTCAAGTATTTCTATGATCCTAGTAAGCATCACTGTTAGATACTATAGTAGTCCAACATCTCCTGACAAAATACCAGCAGCAAGGGTTCACAAACTACTTTTCCTGCCTCTGGAACTCTGCCCGTTATATGTGGAGCTGAGCATGGTTGTAAGACATCTGTCCCTGTTACAGTTGTGTAATTTAAAACTTAAAAACTGTCATCTGAAAAAAGCACTCACACCCAATCCTGTCCCTAGTGTCACAGATGATTGCATCACTGCATTGATTGAGTGGCTGGGGCACGATATTGTGCCAAGACAGAGACTGGGGATTGTGTCCCTGATGTAGTCTCTTAAACTCTGCTGAGAATGAGGGTGTTCTGCCATGAAATAGATGTTGCCTTGGAGCTCAGAATCTGTAGCCCCGGCAGAGGTACAGATTTCTATAACTTGCCTCGAGTGGCACAACAGGAATTTCTTTCATATCTTGCTGGCTTTATTTATATTTCAGAAGTACATTTTCCCTAAACCTTTCCCAAAAAATGGTTCTTATCATGAAAGACAAGCTGGCAACAACATTTTCAATATCAAATGCAATCTCTAATCATTTCGCCAGGGATGTCCCTGGAAACCAACAGCCAGTGTGAGGCCGGAATGACCATGTTACATTCACCACCCACATTGTTGTATCTGGAAGCAAGCAGTCTGCCGTATGTAATCAATAAGGAGCACAGCAGCCCTTTGTCAGACTGAAGGTTCTAAATAATATACCATCAAGCTATAATGTTTGTTGCTGGGTAACAGTTTTCTAAAGCACTGTATAGGTGGTAATGTGCTGTTGTATGGAGGTACAATTTTCACCTTTCAGCAATCAATTTACATTCCTCCTTTTCCAGGAATGGAGGGTCTGTACCTGTAGAGACATTCTTATTTATATTTGAACTTGGTTTGAGGCCGTGATCTCCACCGAGCTAGTTACTGACAGCTAAAGCCCACTCAGGATTCAATGTACTGTGTCAACGCTGTGCAGCACAAGAATCTTTTTGTTGAGATTCTCTGCAAACTTAATGCTTCTGCAACATTGATGACACAACCAATGATCCTCCAAACTTTTTTCTGCAGGATTGTTGGTTGTCATTAGCTTCCTCTGTTCTATTGTTGCTGCTGGAATATTTAAGTGGAGATGTAAGGCCTATTTAAGAGCAAGCTCACCAAATAAGATTTACCAGAGATCCAACAGGAGTGCATACCTTTTCTGGTGTCTTCCATTTTCCCTTTTCCTTTGCCTCTCCTTGCATGTGTTGCCTTCTTCCTCAGCTGGATAGGGATCTATAATATCCTGTGCCGATGCGCAAGGCCAGGTAATATGCAATATTTAGCATCAGGTGGCCACAAAACATCAGAGAAAATGGCTACAAACAGACTTACCAATTTTTTTATAAAACCTTCTAAAAACAAATACTTACCTTCCTCATACCAGTTCAGATTGTAGCCAGTACCCATGACAGAACACAGGGCATTTAAAATGGCACAACAAGGCAGTAGTCTGAAAAAGAACCATAAGGGAAGATCCTATACTTCCTGCCTGGAAAACTCCTCACTCAGATGCAATCTGCTGATTTTTCCTGGTTGAACAACTTATCTTCCCAATGATTTGAGGGAGTAGGATTGTAGTAGTATAGCTGTCATTCATATTTTACACATTCTCTGTATTGTATTCACCTGACATAGTTTCGACATCTATGCAACCAAATCTTTAACAATCCCACAACAGAACTTTTCTTCTTGAAGGACCAAAATCCTTCAATCCAAAAATGTTTAGTGGAAAATGTTGAAAAACATTAAATATTGTTGGGAGAAGTCAAATATCGCCTTTTTCATTTTTGGCAGAAACTGCTGATGTAATGCATAGTGTTTCTAGATCAAACAATGATATCCCTCAATGTGTTGTATAATGCAATAAATATTTAGCTTCAATGATGAAGTTGATTAGTTCTTAATTACGCAACAAAACACAAATACAAAATGGAGGGCACTGTGCGTAGTATGAAAATGTCTTTTATTTCTGAAGATTGTTCCTTCATGGCATAAAGATACAGCAACTTGTTCCCACGTCCAGTGTAAATAGCCTTTAGTTTCTTCACATCTGCATGGCAGGAAAAGCACACACGCACAACCAACAAATGGCAAAATTGAGATATTATTTTCCATAGATTTGTATAATCCACTATAATATCAGCTGGGACTTACACAGTATGCTGATAATTCACAAACAATTCTCAATGAACTACAAGCAAGAAAAATTCATACTACTGCACATCATGATGGAGCATAAAATGCTATTTATGTTGTGGCTGTGATAGAATGACTTTCCTATTTATTGTATTGAACTGATAAATAAAAAGAACCACGTCTGGCTGATTCACTTATTTTTTAAAAAACAGAGATAAATACTATTTCTCAAATCAATATGCAGCAATTAAATTCATTTTGAAAGACACTGTGTATTGATATTTTCTCACTGACTGCATGTACCTGACAAGAGTCTGCAATTGTATTTTTCACCTTACACAGTCTTGGTTCAAAAAGTTAGTCAAAATAAATCTCATGTAAACTTAAGTACTTTGCCACTGTGTTGAGTTTCATTTTTTTCTTTTTTTGAATTCTTATAATAAATCCTCTGAAAGTTGATTTATTGGCATTTTCTTCAAATATTTGAGTGGTAGAAATAAGTTGTAGCAATCACGTAAATGTACTTCAGTGTTGGAATATCGGCAAAACAATATGAAAATAACCAAAAAATTCCAAGATGGAAAAAACCTAACAGTGAAACATTAATATAGCTTTCTTCAAAATATCTTTCTCATTCTGTCTGGCTGTCACCATTCTGAAGCATTTCTTACACACCACACCAGCTAATTATTGCACCATAGTTTTTCTGCAATCTGCTTTGTTGCTTAAACTACTAGAAAACTAGACATTCCGTCAGATGCGTACACTGGTAGCATTTTAATGGCTTTGACACAGTCTATGGTAGGAACACAGTACCATAATATTGTGGTAAACACCAACTAGTGCAATGAATATCATTCACAATTTCATTGCTTTCAGATTCCGTCAGTCACACTAGTGCAAAATAATAGCAGTGATATAATATAATGTAATCTTGTTTGGATTTTATGGTCATTAACAGTCCTGATCTTTTCATTATTGTCCTTAGATTCACTTGCTGCTAATTAAGTTTTTTAAAAACACTATTATATCAGCGTGCTGTCATTAGCGTGCCTCATTACGAGGTGGTGGTGGGACCCTCAGGGCTAGTAATGGCCACAATGTTTGAACAAATTGACATAATCACCATAATTATCAATCTGCAAGACCGACTTCAAATTCTACACTTTCTCCTTTGAATTCTTGGTGCTCTCTCTCCCCACTCTTTCATCATCTCTCAATCTCCCCATAATCTGGCTGTGCTGCTCTACTATTTATCCTCACTTGCTCTCTATATTTTTTTTTACAGCCAGTCAATATTTCTCTCTCTATCCATAAGTATCTAATGTTCAGTAGATCAGAGTGACCAGGTACAGTGCTGTTACCGCCTATCACAATGTGTAAAACTCACCAGTATAGTCACCAAGACTATTACATTTGGGTTATTTCATTGTAGTAGCTATGTAACTCTGTGGACAGGCATTACAGCTTTATTATAATTTGTTATTACAACAGGTAATGAAAAATGCAACAGGATCTAATGGTAATAATAAACAAGAAGATTCTCAAACGGCAGGGATTTTACCATTGTGGTAATTGTTTTAGTCCTCAGTTTCATCTCATGCCAACACAATCCACGCTGCAGTAAGCACCCTGGTATATGCATGGTTTCCCCTTTAGGAAATGGATTTGTAAAATCTTACAATGTAGCTCACCAAAACTAAATCGGGATTTTTATAAAAATTGAAATTCTTTAAGCAGAATGTACCAGAAAGCAGAATAAAAAAGGATAAAATCAAAAAAAAATAAACTAAAATGTTTTACCGATCAAAAGAAAGAGGCAGAATATAGAATATTGGGAGAGCAATCTCAACACTAACTGACAACAGGAAAAATAATCCTTTCAATGAAATAAATGAAAAAATAGCTCTTCTTGAACCAAGTTCTGATGAATTTAGTGAAAGATCAGGCAGATTCTGTGCTGGGTCAGGGGCCACAGCTCAGCACCTGAGTACATTTTTTAAATTCTGTCTCATCACCTACTCCAGGAGAGAATCCGGTGAACTATTCTCTGTATGGTCAAAATGCGTGGGTCAGCTTAACATTTGGCCTCACTTAGAAATTGATGAAAGTAGCAACTTATTACAGGGAATTACTACTTGATGTCTGCTTCACGTGCCACATTCCAGAACGACCATGAGAAATGATCAACCATCTCACAGAATCAATTAACGCACTGCAGAACCAGCCTTCTGTTATTCCTGTCCCTTCACTTTCAGGACAAATTTCACAACTCCGGTTGTAAGATACTGCATCATTGGTGGACTATCCTAACTATTTTGACAAATATGGAAGGAATGATTCTACAGGATATTGTACCAATAAACGTCTATTATGGAAGTTCTTACATGAGTATGAAAGGCCTTTACGTCACAAGCTCTATAGGTATGATGTAAGGTGAAAGAAACCATCACCAATTCACCATTAATAGTGCAATTGTTGATTTAATCAATGACTTAACTCTGTGTTTAAATGTATTCTGAATGCTTTTTATTTCACTGCAGTGAGTTATAGTGTTCTTGGTTAATTAAATTAGCAACATCCATGGAATAAAACTGCAATGATCATGACAGAGCAGCAAAAAAAGGTTTAGGCTGTCCAAATGCCAGTTTACCTAAATAGGATTAGTGATGGTGATTATATATCAAAACACCTCCTGTGATTGCCTAGCTGAGGAAGCCAACAGAAGGAAGCAACGTGTGCTGTATTATCTTGCACTGATTCTTCAGTATTGTTGAAATTAACATTTACACCCATTAGAAAGTATTCTTTACTACAGTGAAACCTCCATTATCTATGGTCCAATTATCCAAAGGAATTGTCACAGACAAGGCCTTGAAGTGAGCCATCAGAGGTAATTTTCACCTTCACTCCCATTGAAATCAATGTGATGAGAATCGGATGGGTTCTACAATTACCTCCATCACCTCTTTGCACCACTCGCTAAAACCAATCTCCCAATTTGAATAATTATCTAATTATTCGATTATGTACATGCGACTGACAGTCCTCTCCAATATGGTGAATAATGGAGGTTTCACTGTACCTGGATCTCAGTGCACGTAAAATGACAAAATAACAAATCAAGTTTGAGCTTTCTTTTAACATTTATCTTAAATCAGATGATTATGTGTTGGTGAATTTTAAAACTTTTTTTTATCCCCAAATTTATTTATTCTTTCTCTTTTTATTGCTTTCTCATTCCGTGCTGCACCCTCTCCCCCGTCCCTCCCTTGTCTTATACTATTCCCGATTGGGAGAGTGGACAGCAAATAAAGTATTTTTGAAATGTAATTACTGTTGTAATGTAGGAAACACAGCAGCCAATTTGCACACAGCAAGATCTCACAAACAGCAATGTGATAATGACCAGATAATATGTTTTTTAGTGATGTTGGTTGAGAGATAAATATTGGCCAGGACACCGGGGAGAACTCCCCTACTTTTCTTCAAAATAGTGCCATGGGATCTTTTACGTCCACCTGAGAGAGCAGACAGGGCTTTGGTTTAATATCTCATCCAAAAGACAGCACACCTCCGACATTGCAGCACTCCCTCAGTACTGCACTGAAGTATCAGCCTAGATTATGTGCTCAAGTATTGGAGTGGGACCTGAACCCACAACCTTCTGACACCAGAGGCAAGCATGCTACCACTGAGCCCCAGCTGACATTTAACCATATGGAGAGCCATGGAAAAAATAAGATTCTCAAAGTACAAAGAGCAGTTTGTAGAAATGTCTGCATATACACTATTACAAAGCATTTAAGATCAAATTTTAAAAATGGACATAAGTATAAAACACTTAATACTTGAGATTTTTTCAATGGGTTAATAAATTGTAATCTTGCTACATTGTGGATTTGTTGTGGGATCATTAGAGTCCAAAGTCCTCAAAGGACTCTCAGCCTTTGTTTGTGCTAAGGGTTTACCAGATAGAAAGTTGCTAGTCTCAGCTGTGCCCTTATGCTTAACAAAGGGAAATATCAGCAAGTTCCTGTTCAGGTAGGATTCAGCAATTCCTCCACCTTCTTCAGTTGAGCACAAAACAATATATAAAAGTTATGGAGGTCATTGCAGTCAACCCGCCCCACCTCATCCCAACAGTTTTATTTAAAGCCCAGGTACATGGGGCATGAGGCTGGCTATAAGGGGGGAAAGTATACATCAAATAACAACCAAAATTCAACCATTCAAATGATACATCACTGGAATTTATATGTACATTTCTGTTCTTTTTTTAAAGACCGTTTAGATAGGTTAAATTATCGAATTCATTCATGTTGCTTTACTGTCTATTGCTAGATGCTATAAATACACCAGCAAAGTGTATACTTCTGATAACAGAAGTACAATGGAATATTATGCAGAACATACCGAAAAGGTGTGTGTTAGTCCACAAGTGTCTCATATTGTACATAAAATGAGAGGATTTAAGTGCTGCAAACACATTGTCAGTTCTGGTTTTTCCATTTCTAGTAGATTTAAGTTCCTCTAGAGAATTTCAATAATTTTGTTCAAATTATTTAAGCACAAAAAATTTAAATATCACAACAATGTAATGTCTTTTATATTATGTAATCTTTTAGAAAAAAGTCTCTGATTTACAATGCAAAATAATATTATAAAAATGGGATTAGAGAAACATACAGAATATTTCTGATTGTTGCCTGGTTTTTTTCCTTCCCTATTTCCGCCACCCCACCAACATCCCTCTTATTTACCTAAATTTACTTTCTTTTGGTTTCTGGTTCCGCAGTTTACTTCGTTCCACGCAGCTATTCCAACTGGGCAGCTGGGCATGTAAACTGTTCACAATGTGCCAGTCTCATTAAGATCCAGCTGGCAGGAGATGCCGACGAACTGCACAGTTGACTTGCCTTAAGACTATCACTACCTTAGGGGAAGCACCTTGCTGTCATAGGTCACCACTAGAGATGCTACCTGTCAAATGCAGAACTCTCTGTTGGGGGAATGGCAAAGGGGAAACCCGCACCCTATTGTTTCAAATACACTTATAGGATATAATGCACAACATGTTATCAGGATCATTGATTTATGGTGACTGAATAATTAAATTCTGCTTTATTATGTGGTATTCTGGGATTTTTACTGGTGTTTCATGGATTGAATTATTTATCTTGGTCCATTTTATCTTGAAATCCATAAATGACTAGCATGGCTAATATACTCCTTTACCCATTTGTATTTAATGTCATAATGGAGATTGTAGTATATAATAAGGCATTAATTAAAACGGAATAACGGTATTTTAAGTGTTTGTTTTTGCTCTACTTTTCCCATTGATATTTTTTCGTTTTAATGTTGGATTCAGTGCTCAGGGCATTTTTTGCATTGATCTTAAAAATGTGAACTTCAAATGTATCAATGTGCTCAACCCATTTCTGATTGAATATTATTACACCCAGATTGATTCTGGCCTTTTGTCCCAACTGTTCCTGCATGAATCACTGATTAGGCTGCAGCTGAAGTAATGTGTCCAATTCTGGGCACCACACTTTAGGACGCATGTCAAATGCAGGGGAGATTTACTAGAATGGTACCAGGGATGCGTGGAGAGACTAAAGAAGCTGGGGTTGTTCTTCTTAGCGCAAAGAATGTTAAGGGGAGATTTAATAGAGGTGTTCAAAATCATGACGGGTTTTGATAGAATAAATAAGGAGAAACTGTTTCCAGTGGCAGAAGGGTCAGTAACCAGAGGACACAGATTTGAGGTAATTGGCAAAAGAACTAGAGGCGAGATGAGATTTTTTTTTACACAGAGGGTTATGATGATCTGGAATGCACTGCCTGAAAGGGCGGTGGAAGCAGATTCAATAGTAACTTTCAAAAGGGAATTGGATAAATACTTGAAGGGGAAAAATTTGCAGGGCTATAGGGAAAGGGCAGGGGAATGGGACTAATTGAATAGCTCTTTCAAAGAGCCGGCACAGGCACGAATGGCCGAATGGCCTCCTCTGGTTCTGTGTCATTCTTTTCTATGATTCACAGCTCTGGATTTTAGCACATTAAGAATCTGCACTAACTGGACCAGCAGTATCTTCTCTTATTTGGATCTTGGTTCAAAAATGCTACTTCAGCTCTCGAAAAATTAATTAGCCGACTATGGGTTCAAGTGCCTGTCCTACTGGACTCTTTAGACCACCTTAAATTATATTGTTTTGGCTCGACTGATAGGTAGAACAGCTTATAATAATAAATCATTACACCTCACGGGAGAAAGAAAATAGCACTGTATATCATTTACAAAAGTACTTTCTGTTGGCTAATTGCAGGGTCCCATTAATAGCAGTCATGGAGGGTCATTGGCTAAGGCCACAGAGAGACCCTATAGCCTGGAGGACACTGCTCTCCTGGATGAAGGAGATTATGTGACGGCAAGGCTGAAGAGACAGGAATTGAAGAAATGTCAATTTGCAAAATGCAGCGTACCTGCAAAGATTAATTATCCCTTCAGCTATCTACCAAAACACAAACAGTGAAGAATTTATCTAACAGCACTGTTTCCAGCCATAAAAGCTTTTACTAACTAACATCAGATCAATATCTATGCCAGTGTTGTCCTGTAGTATCAAGGGACCAGCTTATATGCATTTCTATCATGACTCGTTGGAGCTTTCTCAAAACAGTGTAATAAATAATGTGATTTCCACGAATGCAAAATTCTAGTCAGTTCTTCAAAGCAGCAAGAAATCTAAAGATATTAAAGCCAACTGAATTCAGACAATAGGCACTCGTTCATCATAAACGTACTGAGATTTTGATTATGTATTATGCCGTTGGTTGGATCTAACTGCAGAAGACTGTGAAAGAGTCTATCTTATTATTATTCATGAATTCATTGTTGTTATTATTTGATAGCACATTTCCCATTTGGGAGCATTGTTTACCTTCTATTTTGCAGCAAGAGCAAGTATTGTATCTTTGTATCAGTCTTTTTTTAAAACATTGAAAAAATGCCCAACAAGTATTTTACATTTTTTCAACATCAATATAGTAAACTAATATAAGCAGCTCACTTTTCAAATGACCTCTGTCTTGAAGTCACCTAGTTTCCAGTCTTATAATTTTCATTCTTTTAACGATAGGACATTTCAAACTTCGGGAATGGCAGTCTCAATTGGCCCAAATACTTGCTCTACCTGCAAAAAATCATATTTACAAATTGGTTAACCCCTAAATAATTTCTAATCTTTTGCTTTAAGCTAAGAGCTTTCATATCTCAAGAAAGAATGCATTGTCTTTAATTGAATGGGATTTATAATTTTTTTCTGTTGTTAATTTTATCACGTACACTGTGTTGGGTTTACAGCTTTAATCTTTTAGCCATTTGGCCAGGGGGTGCCTTTCTGCAGTAGGAAACATGCCCATCACTTTCCTTTTGTATAAATTGCATGAATTTGTAGATTAAATTCATTGGCAAGAAAACATTTAAAAATTAGAACTACTTTATGCTAATTTATACGTATTAACAAAAATGGAGACTGTTTAATACATCACATTCAACTGTACAAGAATGCGTACAGGACAGTACAATTGGTACAATAGAAAATGTACAGCATTCAAAGCCAGCGTGCTTTTCACAATCAGACAAGACCACAGCATCGAAACAATAAAAAGGGTCAGCAAAGTTCATTAAAGTGTATGTATGAAATCCCATAGTCCCTTAATAAACTCCTTCTTGATCACATTTCTTCTGGGATTTGCTGCTATAAATATATCTCCACCTCCCTCAACATGAAAAGGAAATATTTTTGATTTTTACTTAATCCAGCTTCTTCAAATTTAGATCCTAAATTTTTTTAGAATGTGAAAAATTGTAAATGTCTGATCCATTCTGTAGTTGGTACATGTTTAACCAATCCATAATTTCCTTTTTAATCACAAAATACTGCTACCCAGTGCACTACCAATTGTTAGTAAATTAGCTTGAGTTTACCATGAATTCCTATAGTGTGCACTTTATATGCTGCACCATGGTGAATTCTGACAGCTAATTCGCCAATGTACGAGTGCTGCTGGTGCTACTGACTCCTGACAGCCTTTAAAACAAGTGAGAGAACCCCTGCCACTCATGTCACTGGGGGAAGTAGCCTCTTCATTCTACAGTCAATATTTGTGGGTAAAGAGGTAAATGGGACTTCAAATGAATGTTCTGCTTATGCTTGTTATCAAACACATGGGAAATGGCACATTGGATTTTTACACATGTGAAGTAACAGTCCCCTGGGCAGTGAAATTAGCAATCACACTAATAGAATAAAAATATATATTCCACAATGTGGTATCAGATCTCACACACACTGTTGAGTAGAATTTTCTTTATAAACTATTATTTGCCACTATATATTCTGTTTATAACTCTGGTACTTTTTATTTTAACAAATATTATTTTTAATTATTTAAAATCGATGCAGATGTGTGCCCCCAGAGTTCGTCAGAGCCACATGATCAGTAGCAACCACATCCCACCAGTTACCAGACTACCCTGGTCTCGGAGATAATCTGTACCTCTATTTAAAGATAATCAAAAGCACAAAATGAAAAGCTGAAGTTATACATTTATTTATCTATTGGCAGTAAGACTTTCCTTGACATGCATTTAAGATGCTCCAAAAGGAATTATTGTATGGCTTCATTTTATTTAATGATAGTTTTGTTCAAACCAAATCCTTGTTTCACAGTCCAGAGCTATTCCTACATTAGACACACAGCTTCAACTTGGCCTCTGATGTCTTGGGTATCCAATACAAACCTGGTGTTTTTTGCCATAACTATTTTCTTGTTAACTGTGTGCTGTTAAAACATCTGTGGTTTCTCATTTAATAGATACTGTATACATCACCAAATGGATCACTGATAAACGAATACCATCCCAGTAAACACTAACACAGCATTCTTAAAGCCCTGGTATACTGACATCACATTGCACTCTTATTTTTCTTTCGATTCAATGCCAATTAATATATTTAGAACATGTTGAACTTTCTACTGCACCGGTGGCTTAGCACTCAGCTTTATCCTCTCCAAAATAATAACTGGTGTGGCAGACGCCTCCAACATAAGCAGCCCTTCTTGCTCATTATTGTCCAATTTAACACTCAAATTGAAATAATATTGTTGGTTACTCATGTAACAACTTTGCAAAATGGACAACTGTTTTCACCACCTGATTTTGCATCACATCTCACAAATACCTTTTTTAAATTAAATAGTTGGCATTCAGAGGATTTGGGAACTCAAAAAGTTGAGCATCAGATTCACAAGCAGGCAGTCAGGAGTACAGGCCTGTCACTCAAGCTTGCCTGGAGCGAGAGGAGGTCAACAGGAAAGCACAGAGCAACAGTAAGATGTTCAGTCTCCAAGTTTGGGGAAAACTGACAGCTCTCTCCATTGAAACTTGCCTCCTGCTGGCTGGCCACGGAGCAGCACAAACAGTAATCACGGTGCAACTCAACGATCCACGTTGTACCCTCTACCCCAGCTGAAGGAATTTGCAGTGGTCAATAAAAGCTGAACAAAAATAGAAAAAACACAAAATTGGTCTTCTGTGAGCATTCCATGTTAAAAAAAATTCCTTTTGACAGAATTATTTGCCAAAGTGGGTGTGCAACTGAGAGTTAATCAGCAAAGTTTGGTGGTAAAGTTTTTCAACTGAAACAAAAATTCACACAATTAAAATACCTTCTGTCATAAGCAAAAGACAGTACATTTACTACTCCAAGATGTTAAATTTTCAGTTCTCTTTTGTAGGTGCTGGCAACATTCAGTTATTACATCCTATGATATTTTTTAAACTGTAAAAATAAAAGTTATCGCATTGTGGTCCTTATTCTCTAAACCAAACAATATTTTTTCATAAAGAGCATGGTGGTTTACGAGGGCTCAGATTCACGGAGACTAATGCAATAAGTTGCATGTAGCTACCCTGCTGCATAAACAGATTACAAGAATTTTTTCAATTGTTTCATATATAATTAAGGATAAGGGGAATCGTCCATTTGAAATTGGGAAAGCCATCTACTGGCTGTGTGCTAATGCCCCTGAAAGGCTGTATCCAAATAAGTTCATTGTTGGTAAGAAACAAGCAAATTGCAGTCTCCCTAGCATTTAGTATGAATATGGAGTTGTTCAGAAACTCTCATCACAATCTTTTTGTGAGTCTGAATGATAATTTCATCGCCCAGCATTGAGAGAATTCACTGCCGCAAATCACCAGTTAACAATCCAATTGCAGAAAATGTGAAAAGTTAAAATAGAGTAACCCCCAAAAGAAACCAAATGTTGTACCACAGATGATGCATTACTGACATTCCTTCACTTGTGGCAAAAGACAGATTGTTTTGGACTCATGAAAGAACCTTCAGAATACACCATCACTGATAGCATAGTGGTCTGCTATGTTATCTAAACCGGGCACCTTGTAGTGTTTTAAAGTTAGTTATTTAACAATTCCCAGACCTGAATGTATTGAATAATGCAAAACAAATGTATGTGGGACAGAAGACCAACATCAAAAGGAAATGACTGGAGGTTTGATTTTGAAAGAGCCCAATAAAATCAAATGCTACCTTTCCAAACAACGGTTAAAGACCGGTGAACTCTCAGTGGTCACTGAGGTATAACAGTTAACCCAATTGAATTCAAGGGTGATACAAAACACTGAGACTCTTCCTAACCTTCAGTCTCAAACTGTAATCCTTCAATGTCCAGAATGTTCTTTTCTTTGTTTTTTTATAACTTTAGCACAACTTTATTGAAACTGACCTTTTACCATGACATTCTAAAAGGCTTCTGAACCTTCAATGTAACAGAAAGACAACTGGTAAGAATCAACCTCATAAATCTGAATTGAATGCAGATGCAGTCCGTTGTGTGTTTATAAGACAGTGTATAAGGCACATGACAGTCTTTGAAAACTTAGAAGTACACATAATTCCTAGCCAACTTTATTTAATGGTTCAGATTTTGATTTCATTCCCTTGTTCAGTCCACAAAACTGTACAGTTACACAAAAAGGGCATCGAAGTTAACTCTGCAAAGGTTCTCCGCAGCTTGTAAACTTTTTTTTTTCCAGAACATTGACTTGCCTCAGTTTTCAGTACAGATCCATAGTGCTGTTAGTCAGTTGTACAAAGCATCTAATAAAAATACAGTTATAATTAAACTAAGAATTTTCTCTTCTCCATAGGAATCATGTAAAAGAGTTCTCAGAAAAGGTTTGTGAGAGTAGTTTGTGTAGGGCTTCGGGATTCGTGGGCCTCGAGGCTACCAGGCACAGACGTCAAAACTGACGTCACGGTTGGCATAGTAGGGTTAGTCAAGTCAGTTAAAGTAGTAGAAGTGCTTGAAGGACTAAGAGAGGCGTTGGAAATTTCTGATGCTGGGCCAGATGGTGTTGCCGCTTGAAGTGCTGTGCCATCAGATGCTTTATCAACCCCTGCATTTTCCTGCCGTAAAAGATTCCTTCTGAATTTTGCTCTTGCATTTTGGAACCAAACCTGCAAACCAATTTGATGTAATATTGTACCAGTTTTGAACCCATATAGAGAGTTTAAAGTAAGTAAAACGATCGCAACAGAAAATATATTGTACCTGTCACATATCATAAAGATGCTATCCTTCTGAAGATTCGAATCAGCTATGTTAAAACTTTGAAATACTGTCACCCTTTTATTATACTTCGAATTAGTTTCTCGTATTATTTTTTACAAGGAGAGCAAATTAAGGGACATTCTCAAAATGCATTCATTCGATTTTGTAAAGGAGAACAACAAAAAGCTAGATTCTGTAAAGAGGAGTTTTTCTTTCTACAGAAAACTGTTTAAAGGAATTGGACAATTACAGGGGTCACTCAGTGATTGCAAAGTGCACCAAGAAAATTCAAACCATTTTTTTAAAAAGAGAAACAAAAGCAACACTATATATTACTGTGACACACTTACTTGAGGAAGCTGTGTCCCTTTAAGCTGATTACCTTTGATATAAATCAAAGTGTTACAAAATTAAATCAAAATGCCTCAGCCTTCTCTATGGTTTGAGTCTCACAGCTATGGGGACCAACTTTCTACAAACTTAATGTATCAAACTCTTCAGTATTATCACTAACCACTTTACTTACCAATAGAACCTTAGGTTCTACAGCAATGCAAAGTGTATATCGAAGCTTCCATCTCATAGAGTTTTCATTTTATTTTTCATTTAGTTTGTACAGACCTAATGGTTAATTTCTGTTTAAACAGTATTACTTAGATAAAAGCCAAAGGAAAGTATTTAGGATAACCCCAGAATGACGGCTGGTACAGCTCTTATCTCCTTCCATTCCTATTAAACAGGCCTTCACAAAAAGTTATTTTTCAATCCTCACCAGAACATCTAAATGATAAGTATACTTATTATCTCCTAAGATGTTTTAAAAGTTATCTGTTTGCCATAGAAGTTGTTCTGTACAGTCCAGTGACAAATGATAACAACAACCTCTCACAAGTCTCTGTCCTAAGTGAAATGTGAGACCTGTTGTTCTTTTCAATCTTTGAATAAGTGCAATGACCACAGCACTTAACAGTTACCAGAAGCCTGGCTCTGTAAAATATCACTTCATTCTAAGTGTGGAAGGCACATATGAATTATATATTTGTGGCTTATACCAAATTGATTTGGTACATGACATACACAGCCTTATAAATTTATATTAAAATTTGAAGAGTTGGGCTCCAGAGCATTGTTAATGCAGAATATTTTTGTTTCAAGAATATTTCTCAAGGTAAAAAATGTTAAATCTATATGTTACAGCATCTCCTTATATTTGTGAACTGAAGGCATTTTGGAAATAGATGTCCAACAGTTCCATCTACAGTGCACTTTGCAAGCAGAAAAGGGTAACAGGGATACAATCAATCCTGCCGCATTGGTACAAGAACCACTGAACAACCCCTTTAACAGGCAACTCCCTAAATAAGTACCATTTTACTTTTCATAGCAATTGATCAGTGCTCTGTGTAATTATTATGATACGGATTAATTTAAACTTCACAACACACACGCACATACAAAACATCGCTAAGCATGCAAGTCACACAAAGGATATTAAATTCTGTGATTTTCAGGCAACCCATTTCGAATCAAGAAAAAAATTGTGTGTGTGTATAGGACTTCGCATATTAAAACAATTCTTGAAGGTGTGCTTGGTATTAAAGTAATACTTCAGTGTTTAATGGTCGGAAACTTATTAATGAGTTTAAAGACCTCTGACGCTGTTGTTACAGTTGTGACAGCAACATATCAGGTGCCAGTGAGGTGCTATAAATAACATTGCCTCATAGTCATCTACAGGGTTATACCTGCCTTTAGCAGTGGGGCTCTTGTTTCTCCCGACATTGGGAGAAACACAGCATAAACTTCTATACACATCAATCCTACACTGGGACAATTATCTCCTGTTTTAGGGGAAACGGATCACTGAGTGAGCAGATCCATTTCACTCAGCCAGTAAAAGAACCATTGATATTCCAAGCTGCATGATCCCATCGTTCTGGCTCATTCAATGTAATGTTATATTTTAAAATGTAAATGCAAAGGTGTTTTATCGACAATGATCAGGAATGTCTAAAAGTGTCTGTTTAAGACTTATCCTTTTCTGATCTTTTACTATGTGACAAAATCAAGAGTGATCAAGAAAGAGAGTCTGTTTTATTATAGGCACTGGGTTTAGTTTTTAATAAGAAAAACATACTTCCCAGAGATCATCTTTTTAGCACAGTTCTTTTGTTCAAGGGTAGTTAAAACTACAGCAATTTAAAACTAGCTCCCAGGGAGAGACTGCTCACAACCAAAACTAGCTTGTACTGATTAAACAGATAGACACAGTATGGGAAAGAACAATTAGGTGAACAGCAGCCAGTAACCAGGTCATAATAGCAGAAGCGATTGTAAAAATAGAAAAAAGAAACAAAGCTTGCCTTATATAGTGCTAAATACAAACAGCCAAGGCTGTAGTATAATGCACCAGCACGTCAATAAATTGGACGAGGACTTAGGCACACTTTGTTGATTTATACCTTGAATTCCACCCGAATAAAGTCTAACTATGTTTCTTTTATTTAAAGGAACTGTCCCTATGCAATTTGGGTCTAAAGTTAAGCTTTAATAATAAAATATATGGTTCCAATGTTCTAAGTTTCTATTCTATGCATTTTCCACTTATAACTGATCTTTTAATATTTCACAGGTAAGAGAATAATTTACGATTGGCTTTTTGCTGTACTCGAATATATTATGATGTTCGCCAGTCTCCATGTCAAGTGGAAGTGGCATAAGCTCTTGTATAATCCTCCGACTTCCCTTCCCTGTATGATTGATTGTCCTGTACTTGCACCAGTCACTGGAATATTCCAAGGCAAGACTGGCAGCAGTCTGAGTGCCTCAAAGGGTCAACTCGAAGGAGCTGCAGAGAATAGAGAAGGTCCATACACAGGCTTTCAAAGAAAGGGTTTTTTACTTTGGATAGCTGCCAGGAGTTGGAACCCTGGATGGTAATTTCCAATCTCTAATCCAGGAATGCTGACGCCTGTTGTCGTGTCCCCTCTCCACCTCCACCCCGCCAGTCCCAGTCCCGTTTCTGTTCCCGTCCCCATCCACGTCCCAGGTATATGGCAAAACAAGGGACTGAATCTGGGACTTTCCTACCTGGTCCATTTGGTCGACTGATTTTATTTCCCCTGGAATCCTCAAAAGGCTAAAACAAAACTGTGTTTGACCACACCACCACCCACAATCCTTTCACCTCCCCCTTTCCTATTTACAGACCTGCAGTTTTGTGGGAGATCCCACGTCAAACACCAGCACTGTGCTTTTACATGCATTTTATACAGCACAGAGGGAGGTACAGGCCAGAGGCCAGGAAGTCATGACAGGAGCTTGACCAAAGTCATTATTGTATCATAAGAGCAACCCTACTCTATAGTGCATTAAAACCATCCCCATCCCACCTCCACTCTGAAATCATGGACTTGTTGCAGCTCCCAAAAATGTATCAAATTAAAATACACATTAGACAAGTGAGAAACTTAAGAAAAGATTATTGAACAGTATGGCTCCTTTAAAATGTTATAGCTTTTACATTAAATGGAATTTTTTTTCTGTTTCAACTTTCCACCCTTAGCCCTGATCTTCCAAGAGCAGCAACTCTTGTTGAAGTAAGATGCCACAGGCAGTGATTGCCATTCTTAATGGATGAGCCTAAACAGTGAGTCTTTGCATGCTATTTGACCATGGGGGACTTCACAGCTGCAATCCACCTGTTCCGCATCCAACAGCAGTTGCTGCATACCAATTGGGAATGGAAACTCTGGCTGATTTTTCCACTTCCTGGTGCAGGGGCCAACAAGGCCAAATGCAGCACTCTTATTGCCCTCACTGCTAAAACAGCACAGATTGCGAATCAAATCTGAGCCCTTCCCGATCTGTATGACTCAATCCCGCACCATGCAGTGCATTTGCTCGCAGAGTCTTTAGGATGGTGGGAGGAACCAAACAGAATTGTTGTAGAATATTTTTGAGGAGCTTATTACAATGAGTTCTCCAACGTGCAAAAAAATAATTATTGTTCCCTCTAGCAAAGGATTCGAATATCAAGTTTAAAAATTAAGAAGTTAGGAGTAAGAAGGGAAGCCAGGCAGAACTTTTTCACTGCAAGGGTATTAGACTTGTGGAATAGGTTACACGGGCCGGCCACTGAAGTGGGCTGTAAAAATAGATCTAAAGGACAATTTAATGTACCTCTGCATAGAGATGTGGTTGAGAGATATGCTGACATTGGATCAAATAACCGTTTTCTGCTCCTAAAAACTGTTACGTATGTGAGGTCATGCCAGCTTTAAATATAAATGTAATTATTATTCTAAAAACCAGTGAAATTGGGAGAATCAAAAAAGGACAGATTGCCTGAGAAACAGAATTTGAACAGTAACTCAATAGAGGTCTCTTACCTGCAGAACTCGCTTTGTAAGCCCTGTCTTCTGTGCTAGCTGTTTCAGGTCCTTGGCATCAGGATTGTGGTTAATGGCAAAATAAGACTTCATGGTCCTCAGCTGGTGATGTTTGAAAGAGGTGCGCATGCGCTTTGTCTTCTGAGTGGGAGGATACTGCTGCTCTCTGTCCATGTGGTCACCATCATTTTCATTACAACTTAACGCTACAAAATATTATGAAGATATACTGTAAATTTAAGAAGAAATTTTGAATAAATGTGATTACTGTCTAAAAATATATTCCACTGCTAATTTAATAAAAACTTTGTTCTTTGCATCATTTACTCATTTAAAGTCCCACTGTTTTTATTAAAATGCATTTGGTTTGTGATTAATTTTGACTTTGGCCAATTGTCTGATTTATCAAGTGTTGCACTGAACAGAATTCAATGAGAATGTTTCTGAAATGGAAAGAATGGACTGGTTTAGAATTTGTTGCGTGAAATTAAAAACAAATAATTACGTAAAAGGTCATTATTCATTGCATCACAATGATTTTGGCTGTCTAATTTTCCTTCCCTCCTCTCAGGCCTGGGTATGTTTCCACACTAGCTACCCTCTAGCACCTCACCCAGGTGCTTCGTACTTCAGCCTAGACACTGAGAGAAGACATTGGATTTGTGCCCAAAACGGGTGTGCTAGTCTGTGCTGGCCTGAGGCCCGAGCCAAATTTGGCATCGGGCCTCATTTGAATGAAACTGGCAAAGTGCGAGCACCAATTGGGCATCCCCATGCAGCTTGCCGGTTGGGGCCTGACATACTTTGGCAGGCTCCGACACCGAGCCAGTCTGCGGGTAGATCCGGGGAAGAGGGTGGGAGAGGTGCAAAGCAAAGTGGAAGAGGGGTGAGCCTGGGCCGACAGCAGCCCGCAGGATATTTGTGGAACCAGGAGCAGCGCTCCTGCTCCTTCTAGCTCCACAAAAATGTAACTTTTGAAATGTTTTGCAGCCATTTCTTGAATGATCTTGAGTGTTCCCTTTCAGGATCGCTGGTTAGGCCACTTAAGACCTGGTACAACTAGGCGGAGCTTACACGGCACGAGCTCCGCCCATTTTTAAACCAGAATTTTGCATCGGGGTCCTACAACCGGCGTTACCTGATTTACATATGCAAGACACCTAATGCCTATTTCAGGCGAGCGTCCTGGACACCTAAAAGGGAGAGTGGGCGTGGGAAATTGTCACCCAACATTTGCAGGTCCACCGACCATTTTAAGCCCGAAAAACAAGTGAAGAAAAGTTGAATTTCTCCCCGAGTGTCAGTAGGTCATTAAACCTCAAGGAGCATAACAACTGTTCTCACCCATCATGTTGGTTTGCTAATTTAACACTGTGTTCGAACAGTAAAATTACAACACATCACACAGGTTAACCATCCTGGTCTTATCCCCTTAAAGATCAGATAAGAATAAAATTAATTAATTTGTTATTTTAAAAGTTATTTTCTAAGTATTATACATATTGTGTTTCAATCTGCTGCATCTTTTATTCTTTTTGCAAGTTAGAACTTGATCTGAACATTGTATGTGGATCAGCCGTGATCTCACTGAATGGCGGAACAGGCTCGAGGGGCTAAAAGGCCTACTCCTGTTTCTATTGACCCAACAAACTACAGACAAGAATCATTGTTGCTTTTTTGGTGGTCGTAACATTGAACTATGACTACTTTTAAGTTCCTCCAAAGATGTAAGCCACAATTCACCTTTTCAACCTTAGAATAAAGCAAAAAGGTATAATTTATAAAATGTTAAAAGTACAAGAAACATTGATTTTGATCTCTACATTTATCTTAAACCCTACCAAACACAAAATCCATATTACCTTAAAAGTTATATGCTTCCCCCAGTCCCACCCCCCCCCCCAAAAAAAAAGCCAGGGCCTTCTTTTGCAAATAGCACATTGCAACAAGTTGCTAACAACAGCCCATATTTCCATAAACTTATTAACAGAGTTATGCATCTTCAGGAGCTCCACTATAGTATTTCTGTTGAATCAAGTCCAAAAATATTAAAGAATAAAAGTATTTTACTTTATTTGGGAGACGCACATTAATAATGGCATTCAGCCCAGCTGTCCATTGTAACACCTAATGTGATAGCCTCAATTAAAGGAGGACTGTCTTCACCAAAATATTATTGGACAAACCTTTTGTTTGGGGAGAAAGAAGAGCCAGAATAACCCTGCATCATTTTCATTACAACAAGATGAGGTGTTTCAACAGATTTTACATCACTGAATTGTACGTTTGTTTAGAAACAAAACATAAAAAGCTTGCTAATTTTGTCATGGAGTGGCTTCCCCTTTAATATTGTCACAGAGATCTGTGAAGATAAAGAGATCATTTCAAAATGCTATTGAAAATGATAATTATAATTCATTACAACTTATTATGAATTACAAAGTCTCCGTAGGAGCAAGCCTTTGGCTCAGTGGTAGCATTTTCACCTCTCAGTCATAATGTGCTGGGTTTGAACCCTGCTCCAGCTTGTCCTGGCGAGTAGACACCGGAGATCTGGCTCTGAATTCTGGGTTGACATCCAGCAGGAAATGTGTCCGGTGGATGTAGGTGCCCCCCCACTCATCGTACGGGTTGTGGGAGGCCATAAAACTCCCCTGCCGTATGGGACTAACCACCCTATTGGCTGGTATAAATTTACAGCCGTAAGGGAGCATCCATACCATGGCCTATCAGGCTGTAAATCAGCCTGAAAGTCCTTCCACTACTTCACACTATTCTCCAAGGAAGGAGTGTGAAGATATAAAAACAACAACAAAGCCTCCAATATTTCCATCAATTTTGATTATTTCTTGTTCAACTTCTAACATTTTTGCAGATTCCAATTTTTTAAAGGCTGTTGATATTTTGACATTGAAAGCTTTCACTAATCTACATCTCAGGTATTACAAGATCTTATCGAGCGTACGAGGAACCAAGACAAATAAGAACACAACGCTTTATGTTCTTTCACTTTATTCTATTACAGATGATGCAAATGTAAACAAATAATAATTCATAAATAAAAATTCATAGACTGGGAATCTAAATTTTCTTTTAAATTATAATTATAATATTGCATAAGACCACTTGCTACAGTTTCCAGATGTCAAAACTTAAACTGATGACAATATTGACATTATTTTCTAAGCAATGACTGACGGCAATAAATTAAGGGAGTACAGAGATAAATTCTGTCTGAAGTCTGTCGTTTAAATTAGCTAAATGGAAGACCTGACAACTTCACACAAATACATAAATATATGTAAGATTGCTAATAAATTGTAATAAAATCAGAAACTTTTTTAAACGCACAGGTCAACAATATTTTGCTGTACCTAGTTCTTCAGGAACTTGAACTAGATAAATAGGTAACAGTGACACAATAAATATCAGACAGTGGGAATGAAAAGAACTATTCATAAAAACAGGTTTTTTTCAGATACCCCAACACCATTGTCCACCTCTCCCCAGCTAAGGGAGAAAGTAGGCCATCTGCCCCCAAGATTTTGCAAATGTCACTCTAGTACAAGAGAGCACCTGAGGATGACTTGCCATTCAATTTTCCCTGCTCTTCCCCCCCCCTCCCTGCAGTATTGTCTCTGTTCAATATCTCCTCCCAATGTCATACCTGATTAGAAAGGTGCCACATTCCATCACTACCATACAGCACCATGAAGCAGCACAGCAATGTGCCCCCCTTAGATTTGTATCTTTAGTTGTACATTTTGCTAAAACATGTTTGCTTTCTTATTATAATATCACCAAGTCTTGATAGAAATTCCATAACAAAATTAAGACTTTCTGTTGTGTTAACAACAAACCTCTGTAATGAATAAAAAGTATTTGACTCATGTGAAGATTGCCATATTTAATATCTGTACATTAGCATTAAAAGATAATACTTATCAATACTTCAAAAAAAATCAAAATAGTCTTAGTAATCTGGCACCCTTAATGGATTTCAGCTCTTACCCTATTTCTTTTGGCTTAAATGTTCGGCTAAGGCTGCAATCTGTAATCTTTTAGTTCTCAGTGACATTTACTTTTGAAGGCTTAGACCTTCAAATTGCAGCCTCCATGAAGACTTTCTTTGCAGCAGAATTTGAATGCCTTCTAATTCTGTGAAGACAGCGATATATTTTAGGAAATATTGTGCTGTTTTAACCATTTCACAAATTTCCAAATTTAAGCCCGCTATGCAACATATTTTTTAACCACTGTCTCAAAGCCTTCTTTCAATTCCCATGCAACATAGTATTTATTAAGATTTGTATCATAAAAATACTAAGATCGACGTAATACAAGGTAGGGAGTTAATTGTTCAAGATGCTAAATACTTGTCCCGTATTGTTAAATATTATTAGAACAGAGGAGATTATGGAATGATTTGATAGAGGTGTCTAAAGTTTGAAGGGATAGGACAGGATAGATAGAAACAGACTGTTTTCAGTGATTGAGAGGTCTAGAGCAGGGAGACATCAATATAAGATTAAATAAATGTAAGAGATTTAGGACAGAGAGCAGGAGAACTTTTCTACACAGAAGCTGTGGAATGCGCCGCCAGAGTTAGTGAATGAAACAGAGATCATGTCAACATTTAAGAAAAGACTAGATAAGTGGTTGAAGGAAAGAGTGATAAAGGGATGTGGGAACAAGGTGGGCACAATGGATTATGACTACTGCTCATGTGGAGGATGAACACCAATATGAACTAGTTGACCGATCGGCCTGTTTCCTTGTTGTGATTTCTATGTAAATTTGTACCAATTGCTACTAAACTTCTTGTACTTTATCATTTAAAATGAATAGAACTCAACAATAAAAATATGTCTTCATTAGATGCTACTGGGTTAAGTGAGTCCTTCCCATTTTGCAAGTTCAGGCTTACTCTGAAATCAGTGCAGATTTTCCTGACTGCAATGACTTTTGAAGTAAATGAAGAGCATTTCCTAAAGTTGTAAAGTCATCATATTTTCCCCCAGTGAATCTTTAGGAACTAAGGAAAGCAACCTATTGAAAAATGTCCTTCCTATTATGTTTTTGCGAGGCATTTAGTTTCAGCAAGTCATGGTTTGTATAGTCACAACACTGATCTCCTTGTGTTCCCGCCAATCAGAGCCAGAATCCAGAGGCAAGAAATGAAGGTCAATTGACTGAATACATAAGCCAGACCTTTCTGAAACTAACCTCTTTACAATATTGTGAATTTCTTTATAGCAAAAAGCACTAGTAACAATATCTTTCATAAGTCAGATTCCTGATTCTGAGGTATAACATGGAAAAAAAATAGCACAGTGATTACTGTGGCTGTTTCTGAGGGTATATTACCCTGTAGTGAATACCCTTTTATCCATGTTCTCCTCTAGCAAGTTCACCTCCAGGCAACATGCCTTGCCAGCCAAGATGGACAGCCTGCTTGCAGGCTGCCGCCACCAGTCTTGCTCCAGTGGTCATGTGAGAGCCATGGTGGCGCTGCTTCCAATTTATTGTCCTCGTGCAGTGCAACTGAGATCAGCAACTCAGCCGAGTGAGAGCTCAAACTGCACCCCTCCTCTCTGTGGGAATGCTCACTGCTGTTTCTACATCCAGTGCTGTTCTGTCAACCTGGAGCACTGCAACTTTAAGAAAGTGACTGTGACTCAACAAAAGTGGTGTACATATTACATAATTCATAATTGCTGACATTCATTTCTGTGTCACGTTCAATGGCAAGCAATGACATGATTCAAGAAGATTATATCGTTGGGCAAAGCAAGGAGACACAAACATATCCTAAGGATGGGCTGCATTGTACTTGAGAAGACACAAAGTGGCACAAAATGTTCCAAAGGAAAAGTGATGCACTTACATTTGCTATTCACGGTATAATTACCCTATTTATAATTGTAGAACAACTAATAAAATTTAATAGTAGCAGTATGTTATTTCAAAAATGAAAATATTACTGTAATCAATTGTTTTCACACTTCAACAGCATTATTTTTTCTTAAATTATATTTTTATGGGTTAGCTAACGTAAGAGAGGTCTGTGCTCTGAAAAAATGCCGAGATGGTCAAAAGCTTAAAATGTTCTAGCATCTGATGTTACTGCTTACAGCTATTCATAAAGCCACAAAATGTGGCGTTCCTTTTTATATGAATTTCCCAATATTCAAAATGTTTTCAGGTAAGTCTAGCTCCAAGCACAGCCACAAATAATCTGCTCTGATTGAGAATCCCAGGAAAGGAGACAGCAGGAGAAACATGATTTTTTACAATTTATATTAATTTTTATGTTGTAATCCAGATTATAATGAAAGGATGACGTTATAACATAACTGATCACGTCACTGCACAAAGGCTTGTTTAGAAACTTCTTGCAACTTCACCAAACAGCATCCAGAGTCTTTTTAATCAGGGACGACAAATGCAAACAGCTTTCTTATGACTCATCAAGTCTTCATTTTTAAGACTGAAAAATGCCAGAGGTTTTTTTTGGAAAAAGTAAAATGGAAGCAAATTTTGAAAATGTTTTTTTGTTACTGAATCCCAGTCTGCTGTCTGACCAACTCCCTGACTAATGCAAGGCTGACAGCAGTAGTACTAGAAAAGCCTCAAGGGGGAGACAGTGTTCCAGAGTCGGTGCCCTGCTTCATATTCTTGCCCTGCTTTAACTAACTTTTCATTAGGAACATTAATTGGGGGGGGGGGGGGAATTAAAGTCTCCATTGCAATTGTGAGATATCGGCAAAATAAAAACACATTAAAGTCCCTTTGTACAGTTAAGAAAAGATCAGTATCAGATTCTCATGGCCCCACTTTGAGTAATTGCTCTGCATTTGATGTGCCTCAGTATAAAACTAGTTGCTGTTCAATTATCGATCGAGCATTTAAAAATTAACCACGGTTCACCACATAATGATCTTGCAATTTACAGCCTGCTGTTAAAAAGCAAGTGGAGGTGTTTGGACCGCTGTGATCTAGGGGTTTCCTTTCAATTAGAAAAGTTCAAAGGGTTAAGAGCTCCCGAACTCGACTAACAAAGCTGAATTATGGGAATCTGGTTACACTAATCCATGGTTTTACTTTTGTATTATTGACTACATCATACTAACAGCCATAATACAATTACATTTCCAAACTGATAGAAAATACTAGGATATTTATTAGTTTTAAGGCTGTACATGAAACAATACTCTGTTTAGCTGTTTTACTGCTACTGCATTTCCTTTCGAGCAACTGGCAGAGAATCTGGCAAACCCAATTTGCTAAACTTTGTAATCTCCCGGGGGTCGCCCGCACTGTTACATTAAATCTAAACACTGATATTTTTGCAAGTATTATTTAGATTCTTCGAAATTTAGGGTTGCGTTCGAAACTCATTTTGCAATGATCTGGCGCCGTAATGTTATAACGGTTAAAAAGCAACGGGTTTTGTCACATGACGAAATTTTCGACATTTTGAGCCTGACATGATTTTCTGATCTAATCGAATATTGAAGAGAACGCAAGGGAATGCGTCCCATGATTGTGATGAAATTCGTTCGATGTCAAACAGAAATGTAAATCTAACAAATTAAAAATTGGGAACAAAATTAACTGTATTTTTTTAAAACTGGGTAACACGTTGTGATGTAACCAAATTCCGGGAATTTAATGTGGAAAAATATGCAACAGCAAGGACGAACATGATGTGGATAAATATTTAACAGACGCGAAAAAAAGTCCAAGAGAGGTGCACTTTTCTCTTTGCCCAAGATCTGTTCCTCCACTTCAGCTCAGTTTCCTTCAATTAAAATCAACTAACTGGAGTTACCTCTGTACTGGGGCATTGGGGAATAGATGTAAATAAATCACCGCCATAAAGTAACGAGAGAAATCCGAACAGAGTAGAAGGGCTTTAAACGCCTGTGGAAAGTAATACTAATGTCATCAACTACAACTGTTTAAGCCTTTTCGTCTTTTTCATTGGAATCACCAACCCAATTGTTTTGATACTCACACATTTAATGTTTCCAGCCAAGTCAAAAAAAATCTGTTTGGTAGATATTAAATATAACTAGTGTATGTCTATCAGAAATCAATCTAATCAACCTTGTTTTTCGTTATCCGTCCGAAATCTATGCTGAAAGAGCGTCTCTCCCTATGTTAAATCAAACAACTGTTTCTTTCTCTTGCAGAATTGTAATACCCCGTTTTATGTGTACCAACAAGGTGTTTAGTGATGGAAATATGTAATTATTAGGCAATAGGCTTTAATTAGCATAATTGAAGCCTGTTACTGGGAAGAAGTGAATTAGGTAATGAGTTAAGCATGAATATATTGACAAATTCACAGAAAACCGCTGCTTTCCGCCTTACGACCAGGAAAGACGTTTAGAAAAAAGGTTTAAAAAAATATGGATGGATAATTAAACACTGTGCAAAACAGTATTTAGTGGAAGATTATCGAGAACCACGAAGCTAATTTTAAATAGCATATTTACAAACCAATATATAGAGTGTCTCCGCTAAAGGCGAGTCTACAAATGCAAGTGTCAGAAACAGGCGTCTTTTTAAACTGGGGGTGGGGGGCTGATTTAGGGAGCTGGTAATTACTTGCTATGATTGGGGAGCTCGAAATTAGATGCAGTGATTTGGGGGAGGTCGTCATTACATATAGTGACGACGAGATCTGCTACATGCTTAGTTCATTTACTGCAAACTCACGGAGAGGTTGTAACGATTGTGTTATCGTTTTATCATTAGAAATTGTGTCTGGGTGGCGAATGCGGGGAACTGCATGGAAATATGAATAGCTGTAATATGTGTATTATGCAAATGTCTATCCATGATTTTCGCAACTTACAGTCTATTGGAAAAGTTATTAACTATGATTGTTATTTTTTTAGTAGTTCATGAAATAAGTGCATCTGCGTTCTGTGTAACAGTAATCTTTCCCCAATGATTCCTCTTTAAAGTGTTTAAATGTGCAGTAATAGTGCCAGGTTTTACTGGGTCTTGTATACTCGACACAAAATAATTATTTGATAAATAAGTGGTTATGGAATTTTTGAATAAATTAATTCTAATTCCTGAAAACAAATCTTAAGCAGTTGAGTCCAGATTTGCTACGGGTTGACGTTCTGGTGACGCTAACATATAGATAGAGGAGATCTTACCAGCTTCAAACGTTGCAACGGAGTTCTGACCAATCTGATGCTCTTTAGGAATTCGGGTTTTTTTCATTTGCTGGGAATCCGCCGAGGGATTTGCAGAGTTGTGTGTACAGGTGTTCAGTTCTGAACTAAAAGCTTGTTCCACAAGGTTTCACCCATTGATTTACTGACCCACAAACACTGTGGGCCTCCCGGAAAGCCGCCAGAAAATGCAATCTCCCCCCCCCCCCTCCCCCCCCCGCCGCCGACTGACGGGCAGAAAAAATAAAAGTATAAAAGAAGAACCTTGGCAAAAGAGGCTTTTGAAGTTCCGGCATCCATCTGAGCTGTTTTCCACTTGTCAGCCTCCATCTTCGTCTAAAATCTGCCAAGTCCTGCCAGACTCCCCCCACCACCACCACACACACTGAGTCCCAACCCTCTAAACACTAAAGCTTAATGTGGTAAAAGTCTCAAGTAAACTCCTGGAGTCTTTGAAGGAGAATTGGTGGTGTTTAGAGCAATGAAAGGTTCTGACGCAATTATTGCAGGGATTTCCATTAATTTGGACCGCATTCTGTACAGATTACAATGAGGATGCATTTGCAATTGTTATGTCCAAATAAAAACTGCATGTCATTTTTCATTTCCAGGCTTCAACGTGTGCATTTTAAAGCATTTGTTAAGTGTAATTCAGCACTAATTCCTGCAAACTCCAGGATGAAACCAGACCTGCAGATATTGCAGTTCGTAATACCACTAAAAGAAAACTGAACTGGAAACGTTCCATTCAGATCATTTTTAGAACCAAATACAAAATTTGAATAAAGTACTTAGGATTTACTGTCAGCAACCCCACTTTTCAAAGTTTCTAAGTAGCACTGTGCATTTCTAGAACATTTAATTGCTGGGGAAATGAATACGAAGGGGGCGAGAGTAGGAAGTTTTCCCATTGTAAAGCTCCTAAAAAGAGTCAATCAAAGGGTCAGCCTTTTCTGCTAGCCCGTCCTGTTCACCACTGGTTCCCAGGATTTAAGACATTACATGTAACCCTAAATAAAGATACACCAGCGCCGCCTACATCTTTGCCTTTCTTACCAAAATAACAAATATAAACCGCCTCAATGGAGTTTACATTTACTAAACCAAACACATCAACTATTCCGGTCGGATCCGAACTCCCTTCAATCTTGGAGATGCACTTTTTTGTACAAACCCCCTTTTTTCCAATTGATAATATCGCGCCATATCTTCAAATAACTTTTCTAATGCTCGTTCTGACACAATCGAGAGTCTGAGAATCAAAATAACACTTTGCTCGGGAGAGGGAAGCCGAGGGATTTTCTACGTGCAACATTTTCACAAGTTTCTGCCACTCGTGTTAAAATCATCAGATGATTGGATGGGGTGGGGGCTACGAAATCATGTTTACATTCCAGACCTCCTCAGAAATGTTTCTCAACCGCCCTTTTCACCACTGAATGAAAACACGGTAACTTTCCGCACGCACGGAGCTGGACTTGTTTTGCTTATTAAGAATCCCCCCCAAAAAAATAAACTCAGAACAATCCAAAACGAAATCACTTCGCCTATTGTTTAAATGCGAATGTGATGTGTGAAATCCAATCACTAAAATCAACAATTCATATCAACCTTTTCCAACAGTTTCTTTTCAGTCTGAAAGAGACTGAAGGGAACAGTAACAGGATGAGACATTGCAATCGCTACATCATCATACCTGAATAGCAATACTTTCAAATGAATCGGCTTCTTTACAAATAAGTTCACCTCGTTTTGTTTTTAACATAATTTTTGAAGTTGGTACTTTTTTTTTGGTGATGTGACACAAACAACTTGCATTCCCAAAGCGCTCTTCGCCTACAGGAAGACCTCGCAAAGCACAACATTAGCATGTTTGGTTTACGAGAGAGTTCCCAGCCTAAACTGGGAAAGTGTCTCTTTAAGAATAATGACGTGTATATAAATATCTCAGTAAACAAGATGTGAAAAGATGCTGCTGAGGGTGGAAAACCTAACAGAAAAAGACACAAGTGAGAGTTCTGTTCCAAAGCTTCCTTGGGATGACGCCAGCGGGTTCCAGATGGCAAAGAGACAGTGACCCTCTTGTTGGAATGGGATTTTACAATGGCCAAAGACACCATTCCCTATTTACATTTGCCATTACTTCTAAGCCAGGAACCGTCAGTCCAAACACTGCAGTTAGTGACTCGGTTATTAACCACTACTTTTATTAGCGGATACATCATAATTACCACAATGTGTTAGCGAATTAAAGCGACGTTGTGTCACAGCGAAAATTGATTGTTACTGTGCGGTATTCTACAAAAAGTTCTATCTCCAGAGTGTCATTGTAAATATGATAGTTTTGTTTTTAACTCGGCAGGCCAAAAATTAGACGCTGCATCATTACAAACACCAACTAGTTCTATCTTTAGGAGCCACCCATCCTTTCTAGTGTTAGTTGTGCTTGGTGGAAGTTTAGAAAGTCCTACCTGCGTTGTAAGCTGCTAGGTCGGCCCCGGGTCCTGGGCTCTTTCTCTTGCGGGGTCGTCCTTTCTGCACAGTGCCCATCCCGTTATAGAATGGCAGCCCCAGGGCAGCGCCACTCTTGGAGCCCACGTCCGTGTGATTGAAGTGAGCCTGGAATTCTCCCTGAATCAGAGTCTCGAAGTGAATCCTGCAGTACACCAGGCTGTCCTTCATGCCAAAGTGATCACCGGTTGCCAGCATTTTGTTGCAAGTTGTGCATGTGAAACAGTTCAAGTGATAGACCAAGTCTCTTGCTCTCATCACCATTTCTGATGCTGAGATCCCGAGGTGACATCTGGCGCACCTCTGCACGGAGAATCTCCTGCGGGAGGAAAAAAAGGGCAAATGTTACCGTTAAAACATTTTGGTACCTTTTGTCGAATCGGTTAAAGCCTTATATGCTTTTAGGGTCACTAAGAATGTTCGTCCGCCGTGTGTAACGAAATCATAAACAGGTTCCTTTTGAATACACTTAGGGTGCCGCTGTACACATCGACCAGAGCAATGATTGCCCCATAGGTTCCCTATTTAGTGAAGCCCAGCCCTAACAGGGTCGATTTTTGATCGCTGAAGACACTATCAGCGGTGGTGTGGAGTTTGCCAATTGTTATTTACATTTATAATAATATATCAACAGAATTAGCAGAGATCCGCCTGGTGTAGACGATTTCCAGAATATCTCACTGCGTTTTCTTTTCATTGTCCGTCTGAAATGTCATTTTAAAAATCGATACAATCGTGTTTGAGTTTGTAATTTCATCCTGATCTGTTGAAGTTCTGACTGTCCTAAAGTAGAATAGTCACTGTCAGTATTGTTGAAACCAGCTTTAGTGTGGCGCCCGAATAAGGACATGTCTGATTATGTCATTTCTTTTTATAAGCAGTTTTTAAATCCACGCAGAAAGACATTTAGTTCGTTTTGCAATCAGTTGTTCTTTCGATAATGAGTTGCACCTATTCTAGAGTTCAAAGTTGAAGCATTTGGTGGGGCCCACCGGGAAAATAACTTTTAGTTTAAAGTACAGATTCGGCTTATACCGCCTGACCCCTTTAAATGTACTGCAGTTCCACTTTCGTTAATTACTCAAATAGTAACGAAGCAAGATATTTCGGGTTTTTTTCAAAACAATTCAAAATTTAATCTATAAAAATGTACCTTCGGAAAACGCCGAGCTCTTTGAAATAACCCACACACTTTAACGTTTTCACCCTAAAGCTCATGATAATGTAATGGTATTGCTGTATTATCTTTCATTGCACTCATTGTATTTAGCTTGAAAATGGATATTATCTATGTGATTCCTAGCCATTTTCCATAAAATGTATAAAATGCGCATTTATTCTGTTTCATGTAACGTGTCAAACATCTTTGGCTAATTCCACTGTAAAAGAACATGCATGCTGAAATAAACATCGGTGTTTTAATTTGGCGAGTTGCTTTAAATTACGTGGCGTGGGCCTTTAATTAAAAGTTCATGCATAAAACATTACGCTCGGTGGAAAACCGCATCATTAAAAAATTAACTATTTAAATGAACTATGTAAATAAAAGAGTAGTCTGCAGAAATGTTACACGGGACAATCTGGCTGTTCCGTGTGAAATCTCGATTAAATGGTCCTGATCTATTAGATATGTTTATTACAAGTATCATCCTACATTAAGAGTTCACTTAATTCGCGCTGAATGTGGATTTTGTCAGTTAGGTGGCCATGTTTCCATATTCTCATCCATAGACTTACGTGTTTCACAACTTTCGAAAGATCTGGCTTCCCACTATTCGCTTATTTATACGTAAACACCTAATATTTCATTGCAATAAAAATACAGAAAACATATTTTTAAATACTGTAATGGGCAACAGCAACTTGTACTAAACTTCCCTCATGTATGATCCGCTCCCTGTTTAAAGGGCTTTATTTTCACTCCCTTCGTACCCATTATCAATAGCTGGAAAACCTACAACGTGAATCGTACGGGCACAAAAACAGCGCAGATCGCTCTACAGTCGCCACATGTTAAATTCAGACAATAGTTAACGAATATCTCAAGTTGATTTAATTCCATAAAACAGCCCAATACAATTAAACTGACTAACCGCAGATTTATTCCCGCTTTTAACTTGCTAAAATAGCTACACATCTTTCATTTTAGACCCAATGCATTAGAAATATATTCTGCGTTCTGCCAGGTCCTTCTGATAGACTTTTCCCTACTGGATGCTGTTCGATTATATTTAACTGCAGGAATCATTGTTGCTGGCGTTAAATTTTATTTAGCACAATTAGAACATAATTAAGCACAATTAGAATATTAAGGGAAGCCCCATTCTATTGTTTCTATTGTACTCTGCTTTCGGCGTGTTAAGTGCCAATGTTTTGATTTTTTTATATATACTAAGTGCCTCCAGTAGCTGGTTACAAGCTTCTTCGGCCTTGCATAAAACAATTTAATTGGGAGCTTGTATTAAGTATTCTGAGTCATTTTTTATCATAGATAGATAATCCTCTCACTTCGCTTTGACGGTACACTCCTGAGCATTGTAACAGGACTCTGCAGTAAATACATCTTAAACCTTGATATCTCATTGCATAAAACATTTAAAGAAAAGACCCCGCATAAATTATTCCAGCCCATTTCGTCATCTGAAAGAAATGCTCCCACTTTGCCTCGGCTTCAATAGGTAACAAATATGGTGTCAATTCTGAAGTACTTCTTGTAAAAAGTCTTTAATTCGCACACATGGGTTCAGATGAGAATGGCAGTAACGTTTAACGTTACTTGTAGGTTTATCAGTCCAAGTCAGACTATTCCACTTAATTATTTTAAAATTCTGTTATTCTGCCTTGTTTACTGCATGCAAAGTAATCGGCCTCTGTTTTGCTGCAGATTGTAGTTGACATTTTGATTGTGTTTTTAACATGTCTAGGTACCTGTAGTAATCCTCTTTGCAGTAGATGCTGCCATCCTTAGCGAAGCAGGTCAGTTCGGATTCCAGGGCCAGTTTACATTCACAGCACTTGAGGCAGCGCATGTGCCACTGTTTGTCCACAGCCAGCAGATAATAGCGGTCTGAGATCTTCCCCCCACAGCCTGCACACAGAGCCGGTCTCTCGCTACTAATGGACGGCATAGTCTGCAAAAACACCAGCAGGATATACCCCATCAGCACCCACTTTGCAACACACCAGATATAGGGTTACATCTCGTCAGTTAGGGAAAGAGCTAACACCATCCATTAAATCAACCACACAGCAGATAATTTTTCAAAGGGGTATAATGCATGGATTATGTTGCCTCTTTGGTGGAGTAAATTACACTGCAATTTTTTGTTTTTTGCAAATAATATAATATATACACCGTGTTAAAAAGTTTTAAGGGTATGTTCTAACGGAAGCTGTGCTGTTTTAAATCAAATTACTAGCAAACTAAATGACTAACATACGCAGTTCATCATAATTGCAAATAATCGTTTCATTTTCTCACTTTGCCGCATGGTAAAAATTACATTTTTATTACTTGTCCCGGTCCTTGATATACTATCAACTTCAAATTCTCACAAACGTTCAAATGAACAATTGCACAAGTAACTATCGTCTATCTGCTCCGTTATACACAAAGACTATTGCTTACATCCATCACTATAACTACAATTTAAAACATCTCATCAACACTGAAGTGCAGAATATTCCTGCTACCCAATTTCACTTTTTATGTAACGGACACGTTCAGTTTACATACATGAATCGCTGTTCCTTTCCCAAACTATTAATCATATTCTGTTGTAATAACTGTCACGTTTAAAGTCGCTGTTTTATGACATGTGCTCTATTTATGATATAGGCCTTTCCTGAGCTGTAGTCATCCTAAAGTTTAAGCAGTCTATTCAACGAGACTATTACGGACATGACGGCAGCGATTTGAAATAAACCTGTCTGAATTAAGTAAAATCAAATATGTGTATTCTAACAAATCCTGTGAAACGCCTTAAACTGCATTCGATCAATTTAGTTCTAAAACGTGTTTTGTTACACTTTTTTCAAACAGATTCAATTAATATATTTTATGAAATTGAATCAGACCATGTTTTTTTTTTCCTTTTACTGGAAAACCCGAAAATAAGCAAAATACATTCAGATAAAATAGCTTCTGTGACCGTGCTTTGATTTTCTTCAGTTATTTGTTGTTAACGTCTACGAAATCTGAGCGTACCCATTGGTTTTAATCACCGCTTCAATTTGAAAATAAAACTTCATCAAATTCAAGGGCAACACCGAATCGTGTTACCCTTGAATTTTCTTAAGTTTTTTTTTCGAGAGCAATTTTTAAAAATGTTGGGACCTGTTTATATTCCAAAACTGGTCGAATGTCGAGTTTTTAAGACTCGTTAGAATTCTCTAAAGTTACTACATCTTTATTTAAATCTGATTAATTTTAATCTCTAATTAATTCATACAAATCTGATAAATACTCCAGATAATATCGGTAAGACTTCAGCAATGACTGCTCGCTATTTAGTTTTAATGTATTTTGGTATCTTTGCAGTAAAATGCTCTCAATTATACGGATACTTAATAATATGAATAAAAATGCAGAACTTACTTCGTGAAGCGTAGATGCATAAACTGATTTTTTAAAATAACAATTGCCTAATCCCAGTGCAGTCCTCTATAGATTTTTTTTTAAGCTCTGTTGCCTACCGTTTCTCTCTCCCCCATGTCTATCCCCGAACTGATGGCTGGCTCGTTCTTGGATCGTCTTTCCATCTCCTCCATAACTCCCTGCATTTCACCCCCCGAGATTCCGTGGAAAAGCATCGCTGACTGACGGAAATTACACGTGTCTTGTTCAGGTTTCGAACCCAGAACTTCCATAAGACGCAGACCTAACCCATGCATTTAGCCACAGTGTTCTAAATATCCCCCTCAATGAAGAAAAGCGAGGTCAAACCACAGCTTCGTTCTTAAAAAGAATAAGAAAATAAAAATAATCACGTCACTTGGAACCGTTTTTTTTTTGCGGGGGGGGGGGGGGGCAAAACCGCTCTCTTTAAACAGCTCCCATCAAGATGTGTTGTCGCTAGTTGATCACATGAAAAAAAAATACAGGGTTTTTGCAATGTCTGATCTCGATGCAAAAAGCTGCAGACTTGAAGGCTTGTTGTTTTTAGTAAGTTACTCTTCTGCAAAGCAAAGCCTTGTGTGAGTAATTGGGGAGGAGGAGTTCGCTCTGCATTTAGTGTAATCCTTTAACGCCACTGACTTGCAAAGCTTTTTCTTTCTCTTTTTGATTGACAGCTCCGACCAGCGCCGACTCCGCGCCTTTTCAATCGGGACGCGTACGTCGCCGCCCCCCCCGCGTACCTATTGGCTGTCTCGACGTCACCTCCTTCCTATTATAGCAGCGCGTGCAGAGGGCTTTCACATTTAAAGGGAGACTGCTGAGGTTTCATGAGAGGAAAAAAACATTTTAAGAGTTCAACATTTTTACAGACTTAAAGGCGCAGTGCCGTAATTAGTTAGCCTCATTGTTATCCTTTAAATCAATCTCAAACAAACGCGTTCGGGTCATTGCAGTAATTACCCTGGGTAACTCGACTTCACTGGATAGCTACTTTCCAAAGAGACATTTTACTACTATAGAACTTAAGGCAATTATATATAATAAACAGAAAATAGAAAAAGTGTTTGCAGGGACCTCATGAGCTGTGGAATCATCTTATTTACAATAATTAAATCGATTGCACATAACAGGACTTGCTGACAATGTACGGAATAATACCGGGATTTACAAACAATTTGTAATTATCGATTATGAATTGTTTTACACTGGATTAGAATGGCACAAAATGTGGATTTAACTTGATGTAACAAGCAAATGCAGACATAACTACTACTCAGAGTCCTTGACAAAAGCCAATCCAACTCTCCCACCGCATTTTCAGTGTCTGCCTTTAAAAAGATTGTGCATTATAATAAAGCAGAAGAAGATCCCTATTATCGTTGCACAGTTTTATTCCGCTGATTTAATACGCATATCCTATGGCCTTTACAAGTGACATATATTCACCATTGAAACAGGATATATATTGTGTACGATATGAAACCTATTCATATCGCAACTTTCTGTCAGTTTTTTTGTCCTCAGTAGCAAAGTGAAGAAAAGTAGATAAAAGTGTCATCAAAATATGGCCAGTGTCGTTTGCTATTGGTTGAGGACAAAATTTCAGGTTGCCAGTGCCCGAATGTAAAACAAACGGCACAGAACCGTTTTAAAAGCAACGAGAAGACTTTATACCAAAGCCGCCCCAGCATTCAAACCAGTTTCACTTTAATGACTCATGCAGTTTTGTAGACATATTAAACTCTGTAGATGGCAGCAATTAAAAATACCAGACTACTTGAATGTTTTTTTTCTAGACTTGCCTTTACAAATGTCTTGTTGGCAACTCTTGCCCATATTTATAAGGATAAATGGTCAAAAATGTAAATGAGTCCACAGAAAATATACAGTCTGGCTGCTAATCAGCAGCATGCTATACTATGGGATGTATTATTTAAAAGTTGTAACTAATTAGGTGGTTACATACATAAAACATATTTAATGGCGAATCCAATGGATATCGTGTGATTCTTTTTCCCAAGAGCAACGAAATTCAGATTCAGTTGTGAAGCTCCATGAATAGGTAACCGTTATATTTGTGACTATCTGAACACCATAGAAAACATTGTTTATCCCGTTGGTGGCGGGTTCGCATGCAACTCTCGGTCGCAGAAGATACCAGATAGGGACGAAACACTTCAGGTGGCGGCTTGCCTTGCAAATAAGGTTTCATAGATTGTGATAAATGCTGTTTCGAATGACTGGGGACATGGTGGTGTTTGATTGAATTGGCCTATACGTTGCAATCATTTTGGTTCAAAGAATGAAGAAAACAAACTAGACTAACTGAATGTCGATGTGTAAAATAGATATGTATATGAAATTATATATTAGAGAAAGCGAATGGGGTCATGGGAGTGGGCAGAGGGTTTATTTATAACGTAGGTGGTATTATTGTCCAGGTCTGAGCCCTTTACTGATTGCGATGAAGCTTCAGCTGGGACTAAGGGGAAGTTTGCTATATCGAAAGATCTGTGAATAATAGTATATATATATATATATATACACACACACCGATTCATAGAAAACATATATATGCATACACAAACAGCTTCATAGTCTGTGTGTTTGTGTGTGTGTGAGAAAATGTCCGTGTGATCGTATTGCTTTAATATTGACCAATTTACAAAATCATGGGGCATGTGACAGAACACAGTCTAATAAAGCACATAAAGCATACTCTATTTAGAGGACACTGTGGAGTGATTATTCAAAATCTTTCTGGGCATTTTGCTTAATTGCAGAAAGAGTTAAAGCTGCAGCACTCGAATAGTTGTTTTATAAAACCATTAAAACAAGCCCTTTGCCCGTATGCAACAGGGTCTCCTTCTAATTACAATAGGTTGCTGACAGCCTCTGAATTGGTAATCACCTTCTTTTCTGAGTACAAAATCAGAGGACAGTTTGTAGATATTGATAATTCAAAAGATTATTATTCTCAATGCAATTGGAAAGCAGTTCGTAGATTAACAATTTGAATGATTGTATCTTTAACTTAACTCTATAGAAACTGTGTATATGTCTATCATTAGTGGGGATCACATATTACGAAATTAAAATGCAAATACCTGTAGTGCCCAGCAGTTATAGTCTATGGGCGTAATGTCAGTGTGTGGACTTTTCTTCATTAAAAACGTGATTTATAAAAGTTGTTAAAGCATGTTTGAATAATCCAAAGATAAACGGGTTGGTACGTTTCTATTCTACTTACACGTGCTTCCGTTGTAAGCCTCCATTTCTGATAGATGATAGTTTATTCCCTTTTTGTGACAAAGGGCGTTGGTGTGCGCCCGTAGGGTAGCTTTGAATACATCGCAGGGGTAATCTGAGGCAAATGAATGTGCTGTACTTTGTGCAGATGAGAGTCCTTTCTGCAGATTCATCACCCTCGCTATCCAGTGGGTATGCAGCATATTCTGCGCTAGATATCATTTTTAACACTCTCAGTTGAAATAATTTCTTTAAAGTATACACTAGCTACATTTTAAAGCGTCAAATGAGATATAAGCATATAAGTGCATACGGTGTTTTCCCCCAACAGTCAAGATTTTGTATCTTACGGTAACTGAAAACTGAGTCAAACGTTGGCCGGATGCCATGTTATCATTAAATCACCAGTACGTGGATCCCAGGCGTGACGTCTGAACTTTTTTGCATTGTAATTAAAATAATTCCTATCGGAATATTCACACGACATGTATTGCAAATATAGATGTTAGCGCCAACCTTTAAATACAACGCATGGTGGGTGTTGGGAACCTTGTCTCTGACACAGACTACAACCAGATCGCCTTAGAAAACAGAAATAATCATGTTAGTCCAGGGAACAGAGCGTGCCCAATCAGAACAAGATTAAACTTGGAAATCAAGGCTTTCTGCGGTGATTACAAAGAAGCCGGGGGCCATACTGGATACAGATGTAATTCAAACAAAAGCTAAAGTGAAACCAGCGCCAGATCTAATCCACAGAGTCAAAATGTATATACTGTATGTGTGCATTTATCCTGCAAATCGTATTTGTCCATGGTTCTGCTTCTGCCAATTTGCAAGGTCATGGTTACATGGAATCCACGTGTATAGACAGGCCTTGGTAGTGTTTCTGCAATCACTTAATCCATAGTATTAACTGTGGATGAGGATTTTCACTGCTTCCCAAATTAGGTGAATAATAAACCTTTATAACTTTAATATTTGTAATTTTATAGCATTAAAAGTATGATCTGCATTGGCTTCTGTCGTATGTATTCACATAAAGATAGAATATATTTAAATTAGATATGGGCAGACATAAAAATAACAGTTGGAATGTATTCATTAAAATGAATGTCATCAAGCTATACTTAGGCTACCCTTGAAGTAAAACAGGAGTGTGTGTGTTCGTCGTTGATGTTGATAGTATAGATTCTGTCTGCAGGTTGGATTTCCTGCGCCGGGTAAAAGGTGACAGGTGAACAAATCGTGGGCCTGGAGCTGCTAGAAACAGCCTCTCTATGTAAACGTCACCATCTCCAGTACCATCTGCTGTCAGCCGGGCTACCACACTAACACACAAAGGTACCAGCTTCCAGCCAGCAACCGTGACTAACTCCTAACAATAGAATTCAAATCGCAGACTGCTTAATCCACGGGATCGAGGTTTGCACAGATAACTGACAGGTTGTAGATTAGTTACCATTATCTAGCAAATCTCTTGATATTATTAGGTGACATAACTATCACTATATTACTCCCTACTTAAATGATTTTATCTGAATAGAAAATGCAAGTACTTAATTTGATATAAATTGAACTGTGAATTAAAACCTGTAATTGCTCTAGGCGCCTAATATATTGCTTGATGTTGGTTTTATATCTTCATACACTGTGATTGACAAGCTGTAATTAATCATCGTTATTGCTCTTGTAACTATGGGTTTATTTTGAGACCTTCATCAGTAATGTTCTCGGGTACAATAACCAGCGTTTTATTTTCGTGTGCTGTTTTTCTAAATGAAAAGATAAAATATTAGATTAAATTAGAAATAATATGCTTACACGAGTAATTTAATGGTGCATTAATGCCACATTTTGATTACTGAAAACCCTTGTGAATAATATTTAGGTTTGATGCTCTGTCTAATTCCCTCTCCCTGTGTATGGGTTACTTAAGTTCAGTTGCATTTTATTTTGCTAAACATTGGCTGTTTTTTCCTGTGGAAAAAGCTGTTCGTAATTACTGGTAATGGAAAGTTGAAGTAAATATGTATGTTTGAGTTTAAATGCAGAGGCAGAAAGAGGAGGGAATGTTAACACTGAAAGGCAGAAGGAGTATAAGATTTCACTCTAGTGTTTGTCATCACAAAACATATTTGTCGACTAAACGGCTAAACTTTAACTTTGCGACAACATCCTGAAGCACTTCGGCACCATTTCATTCATAGCTTGAATTTCTTATGATAATCGGAGAGTGGGGGTGGGGGTGATTTTCTAACGCAGAGTCTTGAATGTCTGGGACCTTTTACCTTCATGCAGCCCCTGTTCACTGGTACAGTTCTCCACTTCTATACCACCTTCCCAAGTCTGGTATGTGGAAGCGTTCAGGTTAGTCAGCAGGAGGCGCTCACAAACTTGCAGAGACCAACAAAGGATGCATCATTGGAGCAGGATCGGAGCACTTCCACCAGACAATTAAGAACTGTTACAATTCTCACACAAATGCCTGGAATTGAAAATTGGCTTATGTAAGCATTTGACCTCGTGATCCCAGAGAAATGTGAGAGGAGTTTTTTTTTAACTGTACAACCAGTAAAACAAACACTTGGACTATCTATACTCTCCTAGTAAACTTCAGCGATGTAATTTAAATTAGACACCGTGTGGATGTCGGGATTATTTATATGTATGGGAGGGGCGTGAAAGCTACCTGCTTTAATTGAACAGAAGTTACTGCCTACTGACAACTTCATTTGTCATGGTTTCAGCGCCTATATTTCATTTCAGAAGCTGGATCCCAAGACGTGAGGAATGCATGTTATGGGAACTCTACGTGACAATGTACAATACTCCTCGAGCTGAATATCACACGTAAATACAAAATGAAACATTAATATAACTCATAAAACATTTTCCTTTTACCACTATTGTGTAATTAAGTATAAATGTAAATATTCAATACTAAAGAGGATTGCATGTGACTTGAATGGAAGATTTCACTTCAGTTATGTCCCACTTGCTTAAGCTCTGCACTAACTTAAGTCTCGCAATACAGATCGAGGTTTCCCTCAGTGTTTTGAATGTACACATATACATGGTTTCCACGGAGCATGAATATGTCAGGACAAACTTTATCAATTACTTGAAAAATGAGTAATTAATGTTATTTTATAAACAAGCTACGAACTGACGATGGTAGAACCATCACATCAGCACACAACTCCGATTTTAAGGTTCAGTCAACTCCTTTTCTCAATGTGACGGTGAAATTGATTCGTGGGTGTTGAATTCTCGGCCTGTGCCAAATTAGCCCGAGTTTTACTGCATTTCCCTACTACAGCTATGTAACTGCACTAATCAGGCAATACTGTACCAACCTTTTCTCCACAAACCATCTCCCTATAATTGTTTCTTTATAGTTGGAAATAAAAGGTTTCTTCCGAGCATAGCATGTTTGACTAATAAAGCTGGGTAATTGTTATTACATGTTCTATGTATCCCATCGCTACGATTGCTGTCGTGATAAACATGTTTTAGAAACTACAGCTGTTTAAATGATTGTCAGCGCTATCGTGTCACTATATGTGTTTTGCTGAATCGTTCCTCCCGATTGTTTACAACTTTGTGAGTCCCAGAATATGATTTAACTCTGCCTGTGTGCGTATTCATTGGGGACGGTATCTTACTGGATCGAAATATCCAGCCACCCCTCCCCCTTCAGCTGTCCCTGGTATTTAACAGTCTGCCTTCAAAATTATCATACGCCAGGATAATAAAGAACGCCCCAGTCTGATTTAATTAGATGCGTGTGTTATGATCTGGACAGTAACGATTTGTCCTAACTGGGTAATTTGGTTAATCAGGGGAGCCGTATGAACAAGTCGAAATCTTCACAGCGTCAGATTTACAACTAAAAACGCGGTTTTAAAAAGAAAACGTCGCAACAAACAAAAAAAAAACCGTTTAATTCATTTGAGAAATGCAATTTTGGAGATTTGCAAGAGTAACTCCTGAATGTTTGCAGCACGGATCAACTGTTCACATAACAAGCATTCGAACTGTACTCAGTTTCGCGACGATCCAATTCTTTCCATCTAATCCTTGCTGAGATATATTCAGCTGGGATTTGCTACATTTCAACAATGAGCAGATTATTTTTTTTTTGAAACTTTAAATCGAGTTTACGGTAGGCTTCAAGAAGCTCGTAATAAGCGGTGGACTATTTCATAATTTCTTTTCCACATCAAAAGGATTCAAGATGCTTAATGTATCCTCTCAAGGAAATATTATGTCGCTCTTTAAGTAAAGAATCCCCTTTTATTTGATGTGATTCTGCACGTTTTCCTTTTTATGAGCGGAGTTATGAGGTTAGCTGCAGGGGGTATTGGTCTGCGGGAAATCTGTCTACAAATGAAATTTTTAGACGCAGAAGTGTTACTGGAATGCTCGATGTATCCACATCCTTAGTTAAAACAGCACACAACAGTATCTGATTACTCTGCTTCCAGCTCAGGAGACCAGCTTTTTTAAAAAAACAACAAAACAGCAAAATTTTGTTATTTCCCTTACAACCCGGAATGATGCTGTTTGTGTGTGTGTGTGTGTGTGTGTTTTCATCGTGCTTGAAAACGCAGTTAATGAAAGTGGGAGGGACAAATCCCCGATCCTTTTGTTTGGTATGAAACATTTTAAAATGTTATAAAATAAAACAACTGCAATCTGGGAATTCAGTCTGATCCAAATCTATCCATTCCCGATAAAGGAAGATTCCTGGAACTGTATGGACACATCGGGATTTATTTTTTTAAGCGAGTTTCAATTTCGCTTTTTGCATAATCACAAATGGATCTTCAATCCGGTTATATACAAGTCCGATTATATACCATTTTTTTCTGGCCCGAACAATTATATATAATAGGATTTCACTATAAATTGTTTCACGGGCTCAAACTTTGTTTTAACACTAAATGCACACTTTTTGAGAACATGCTTTTACATCTAACATATTCAAAAGTATTTGAAACTTAGTGATCAGGTCATGAAAATAAACAGACAAAATGAATTTGATCGTGCATTGTTACACGCGTGACTGTGTGTATCTGAACTAGTTAGCCATCGCCTGGTGAAATCAAGGTTTAAAACCTGCATAACATAAATAACTGGCACTCATTACAGTGTCTAGATGTGTACGATTAACTTTATAACGGCATGAGGAGTCCAGTGAAGTAAGGGAATATATAATGTGAAGATGGTTATTTAATATTCAGCTTTGTTTACTGCAACTGATTTCGACATAGGTAGGGCAGCAGAGGTTAGATAAATCTCCAAAATGCATTCATTCTTGTCAGTGTATTGATGTTTATGCCATATATCCACGTTGAAATCTGTGTCTTTTTCATTACTAATAATAATTGTAGCTTCCTATTTTGCATTTATTTTCTTTATGCCACTCAATGGTTCATTCTCCCAATGCTCATTAAATCTAGCCACCTGCAGAAAACAAAATAAAAGCTTCCGTGTATCAGTCCTGCGACCAAAGGGTCGAGGTACATAGTGCCATTAATTAAAACTCAATTGAACACTTAAATGTCGCGCTTGCCTCATGATCGGGAGAAGACAGCCAAAATGTCCAAGGGTCCATTCACATAAACGCTTTTAGACAAAATTAGAAAAGTACACGTCACGCATTGAACTGACCTTATTCCAAACGCATTTTAACATCTTTGCGCATCAAATCAAGTAGCAATTAGCTGGTCGTTTCATTAATTAACTACTCCTGGTAGATTTTACTGAGGACAGACTATTACGCCCCGTTGCAGGAAGATGTGGAGACTTATTCAATAATTCTCACAGCGAGAAAGGGAGTGCGGCAAATGACTGATACTGCATTTTAAAAAAAATATATCTTGCTGCTTTGATGAGAATAATTCTTATCTCCAAACACGTCAATATCTTACACAAGAAAGCAGATTAAGTAAGTGCCAGGTCAAACATAAAAAGGTGAAAGGTCAGTTATACGAGTTGATTGTGATTATGACCATTTTAGCACTGCCCATCTTCGCCACATGTTCCAACACCATTTAAATGTTGTTTATATAGGACCAGAGAGTGTTAAAATTGAAGTATTTTGTCAGTTTCAGAAATTCAAACCGAAGACAACCAGAGACGTATTTAATTTGTGGCTTTTTTTTAGCGAGACCATCAGAGAATCGCTGGTTGGTTGGTTGGTTTTAAATTTCATGAAACTGACAAGGGATGTTGGGACAGGAATCCTGTTGCTATAAGAAATGTCTGGGCCAGTTTAGAGCGGAGCTGAAAAGTATTTCAACAGGATAAAGTGCAACACAATTTGCTTATCTCAGCGAAAAAAGTTTAAACTTAAAAGGATTAAAATCAAAGACCTTTTAACCTAAGACGGTCATACATTTAGAGGACCTGGTAAAATATCACGTCTAACAAGAGCCAAATCATACATTCCATAAATGTGCAGTTATTTTAATTTGTGCAGATCCATTCTACACCAATACAAGATGACAGAATATTTCGTAGGATGTCTTATCGTTACTTTTCAGCTATATTTCAGTTTAGTGAAATAGTTATGTTTGCTGAGCTATATAATTCGAATTATAGGAACAGCTTTTTAGTAAATTATTTTTATAAACCAGGATGGGCGATGTATTTAATCCCACAAGGCACATTGGATAACAATCATCTCGACAAAATATATCGAGGCTCAACTTTTTATTCTCATTCTTTAGATTAAACTATTAATTGAAATCTATTCAGTACAATATATCATTTAATCAACTTTTGGATTATCAAGCTAAGAATCTGTTTGGACCTTTCTAGATTACATATTTGTAGATGTTTTTGGTTTTGAATCTCTCGGGTTTGAGAAAAGTTAAACATCATTGGAACTTTAAGTTCTCGGTAAGTTAAAGTGCACTCCATTCATTTCACAGATAAAAATACCCCAGTTCAGGGAGACAGCTAAGAGCTCAAGTTATTTCTTTTAATTAGAAAATCATCCGAAAAGAATAGGAACTCCTGTTGTTTCTACAAGAAACTACTGACTCGTGTTTATTCATTTTGCTTAATAAGGAGTTGAAACAAGCACACCCACCACAGGAATGAATCAATCTGTTAAATTGACTTGTTCACACCTCTGACCACGTGTACTGTGAAATCTGCACTGTGACTTTTACTGCAAGCCACTGTTTGGAAAGCAACTCATTTTGTTTAATGGTCGAAACGTCAACCCAATAGTTCATTTAGTCCGCTCAAGTATCCGTTTAAGGCAGAAATAGATGTTACAGGGAACACCGACGGACCCTGTTGTCAGCTGCATTCTGTTGGGAGATGTCTGGTCAGCTGACGAAGTCTGATCCTGGATGTGAACACAGTCTGTTGTAGTAACTGGTCCCTGTTGTACAGCAGATTAATCATTAATTCAGCCTGACTGACATCTGTTAACCAGTTGTTACCTCTCTACCCTAACAAGGCGAATGGACTGATAAAACAGTTCAAGCATATTGGACCTTACAATCATTAGTTACTTTAGTTAATCAATTGAGAAGACCTGACCGGTCAAGCCATTAATACTCAGTAAACCAGAATAATTAATACTGTCTGTTAACATTGCGAGGGTGATAGGGGTCAACTGTACCGAACACAACTGTGCCAGTGATAGATTTAAGTTTGGATGGTAACCAATGGGAAACTATAGGTAGACCATGGGAATAGACACGAGGGAGTTGTGCAATGCTCAATACATTCATTGCAATGGATGGATTAACATTGCAATATAAAGTAGATCGGGATCGTTTAAATTTTAAAAATGATATAAATCTCGATTTAATGTTATAGCAAACATTGAGGAGAAAGGAACAAATATTTAGAAGCTAGCTCTTCAAATATAGATTGACGGAAGTTAAACTTTTATTAAATACTAATGGCGAACAGTGTAAGTTATAAAAGTACCCAGTAGATGGAAGATATTTTTGTAAACATTTGTGTTCTATAATTTGCATTAAGACACCTAGTTTAATCAGTGCTCTGCACCTGCTGACACTTGTGTCATTTAGTGCATTCTGAGACCTTTCTCCCCTTTTGTAAGTAAGCTGATTCAAATTAAAAGTTACTTTCTCAATATTTAGGCATGTAAATTTTGTGTGCTTGTGTTCAACACCTGATTTTTAAACCGCCGTGTACATATAAATATCCATTGTTTTTGCCAGTGCTGATTTTGGGAGATATGTTGGTATTAGTGCCAACGTCAATCGATGGGACCCTGCGTAATTTCTTTTGTTAGATTAGCCTGCTTGGTAATGCTCACAACCTTCTAAAATGTTAAAGCACATGTGAAATATTTGTATGGTGTGGAAAGAGGTGAAATGCTACGTTAGGACTTTCTAGTACGTGGCCAAAGCCAATAGCTTTTTACTGACTATGCTTTCACATTAATTCCACAATTAAAACATTACTCGGTGGAAAAGTCGACAATACGACGGCCAAGTTGCTGGCTGATTAACTGCTTTATGGTCATATTTGATAATTCATGACGTTGAATAGATGTTATTCCAATCCATCAAAACGCGAGTGCAAGCTGTCAGCAATTGATGCGTCTTATACCGTCTGATAATATGATCCATGCTATACACTTTAGTTGCGACAAAAAATCATTCCGCACTTGATTCATTAATGCAGGCTATAGATCAATCTGCAGTTTGGGTCAGCTATCTAGTGTCCAGGCCTTCTTGGATCCAGTAAATTTCAAACCTCTTGTTCTAACCGTTTACCAGAACCATTGTCTAACTCTATTAGTAGGATTGCGAGGCTCATGTCCAATTCATTCAACAAACTGATGACTGCAATCAATCCACACCCTAAAAGTGTATCAACTTTCTATCGAAAGTGCCATATATAAAGTACGCTCCTCGGGTTCCTGTATTTTATAAATAATAAGGCGGACAAACGAGATATCACAGCATTTTAATCTACAAAGAACTCCTTTGGAATGCTCATTGAACACACATTGGAAAGGCAGATAACGTGATCTAGTATAATTTTCTATGACAACTAATATATGATGGAAGCCTGACAAACACACTTCTAACTTGCCAACTTGGCCCATGATTCCAAACGTATATTGAATGATGGACTGGTATTTGCAGAAACTGAGCATGCGGGAGAAAGTTAGTAGTGAAGTGAATATAAAGCCAATTATCTGAGCGTACACTTGACTTGTATTGCAAATTAACAATCGCCCTAGTCTGTAACACATTGTGAGATGCTACTGGACACAAACTGCCCTGGATCCGTTCTGCCTTTCCAAAGCTACAATGTTATCCAATAATCCGTGAAATTGATATATTTATCTGTCACATAGCCCACAACCTGTAAGCAATTGTATCGCATGACTGACGTATAACTTACATCAAGATAGAAAATAGACATTTACTTTATTTTTTTACTTTATATCCTGTAGGATGTCACAAAGTTAAAGTGAATAGTCCGCTTTGTTAATAAGTGTGGTGTTTATTCTAACTAGCTTAACCAACACTATTGAGTGTTATTGTGAGTACACCTGAATATCCCACTGGGAAGAATAAAATGTCCTCACAATGTTCAGGCTCGTTTAGAATTTCTTAATGATATGAAACAAACACATATAATTTCGGTTTAGTAATGCATTAACAGGGAGTTAGAATAGGGTTGTTACAAAATGCAGGGTGTAAATTCAGAGGAGCTTGCAAAAAGATGATGTGCTCTTGAAAAGACTTTTTACCAACTTGTCAACAAAATCAATTGTCTACAATCTAGTCTTATATTGTATATTGCCAGGTTTAGCCACTATTTAAGTTTTAGCTTGTTTTATATCCAATAGTACAACATCGGACATCAGACTTAACTCTTAACAATTACAAATCCTTAACAAAATGCAGTAACAACAGACGATTGCGAGTACCTTAAAATAACAGTCTTATGATTTGTGCAAACTCTTCTGTATTTTTATAGATAGATTATCTCAGGGCTCTGTGTGGCTACGTTTAAAACTTTACCCATCGCTATTTCATAATTTAGGATAAAATAATCACAGTAGATCGCAGTATGTATAACGTTCTTTTATTTTCACATAGATTTCACCAGGTCTCTTGTCCAGGGCGAGGTTAAAGCAGCGCACATTCTAGGAAAGAGTTCGGTTTCCTGTTTTTATGAACATTCCGACAACATTTAGTACTGAATCAAAGATAACAAATGTAACGTAAATATAGCACAGGAAGTGGACATTGAAAGGATCGAGGTATGGATACAGCTTTGCTAGTAAGCAAAACCACATGAAGAAGGCATGCAATCTGATATGTCCTGACAGTGTATATGGCAATGCTAATGCGGGAAAGCGCTATAGGAGTAAGTCAAACTATCTGGAAGCGACATTTGGATAATTAGCCACCATTGAACGGTCAATCAAGCGAGCAGAAAAACAGGACAAAAACCCACAGTGGAGTTGCAAAACAAAAGAAACCTCAACCATGCACAGGATTAACCGTTCTAAAGCGATCTAAATGCTTTTGTATTTGAAAGGGCCGGTCCACACTATACGGCCGGTAAGCTAATTGTAGATTGACACGGGTTTAAACTATCTTTTTCAATTTTAAAAAACATCACACCAAACGATCCATCACAACTCGCGTAATACATCGAATCGCATCTTTCACTCTAAAATATTTTGCAGCGTCCATGTCTGGCCTAACGGAAAAGTGCATATAATACATTGAAATCAAATATTAAAAACGAAACGGACTGCTTTACCCTTAAATGTTGCATGCCTGTAGTTTTTGTGCAATTACAATCACTATTTATAATTTCCCATCTATCTGTCTCTTTCAGTCTACTTCATGTTGATAAGGATTAAAATCAATAACCTTAAAGCGTCCATGGATCTACATAATAAAACAGCAACTGCTTAAAGATCGGCCTCGTCCTACACGGGCCCCATGCAAATTAAAACATGCAGAATGCTTAATTGAATAAATACATATTTAATACATGCACATTCTATCGGGGCATCATAACGTCTAGATGTTGGTTTATACATTATACATCATTCTTATACACAGGATGTCTGCAGGCGTGTATGAAATATGATATTGCAACATTCACAAACGATTAATGCATCAACCAAGCATAAATTAATCACTGGTGCTAAATCTTCACACTCTAATAAATTTGCAGTTGACTCGAATAACATCACGCCACCATTGGATAAATGATGCCTTACCGCCAGCCAGTCTCACCCTCTGCAGAGAGATTTCCAGACTTGTCTCCTTACAAGACTGTAACCTGGTTGTTTATGAACACTTGGACTATCTGCTGTTCGATCTCCACTAAACCAGACGAAACACCATATACAGCTGTGATCTAGAGCCTCACTCCCTTTATAATCATTGTGTATAACTGACCTCTGACCCATCTGCATCGTCAAACTCCTTGGTTGCATCAATTCTTCATCCATTTTTTGAACTTTATAAAGTAGGATCGGATGACTTTTCCTGTTAAAAATGTCTGTGACAAGTCAATCACGTTTGATCATGATCTGATAACACCAATGATAACACACCTCACATTCATCAATTTTTAGATCATAGCATGCACAGTAGACGTGTTCTATTTAATGCTGTTAATTTCTTTGACAACCGTGAGAGAAACATTTTATAATCAATTATAATTAATCCTAAGAGTTAGCAACGTCTTTGACGAGGTTCGCGTAGTTTAAGGGAAATACCCTCAATAATAATGGTAACGGGGGCAGGGTGTTTAAAACATCAATGGTGTTGATATAAAGAATACCTCTTTTGGAATAATTGTTGCTTCGCCAGACTGTCTCGGGAATGCAAAAGACCCCATGCACCGCCCGTTTAATAAGTTCAAGACATGCCCTTTACCTTTATTTCCCTTAGCCTTACTCGGTGGAAATAAAACCCTTCCGATGAAGTGCTATACCGGAAACGAATAACTGCTTCCACGTCGGTTGCGTCTATTAACAGGAAAAATCCTGTTCGCCCTATTATAACAAATGGCTTTTATTACCTTTTTATAGCCAGCCACCTCATCTAGCAAAGCCTATTGAAAACCAAGCACATGTCCTTTATAACGGCATTAACCTGAGGACAAACATGGATTTGTTAGCGAAAAATATATGTCTTTGCTTTAAAAAGGATTTACAAACTTGCAGTTGTGAGTTGAACTGGTAGAACTGGGTGTGGGAGGACAGCTGGCGATGTATTTAAACATGCATAGAGGGGCGAAGACAGAAAGAAGCAATAACTGTTGATAAAAGAAACGACTGATTATTACTATAAATGCGCAGTACTTGATATACAAATGGCTGCTCCTTTGGGGTTTTGTAATTGGTATTGATTCTTAATCTTGTACCGGTTTTTATTTTATTTACGCATTTAGGTTAGGGGTTATTTTCTGCTACGAGAATCGTTTTAAATACGCCCTGTCACAATCCACATTTTCAGAATGTAAATGAACACTTCATGTGCCCCGTTATCCCACATAGTCTTTCCCAAAGTTCTGTGAAGTGTCATTATTTTGAAAACAGTCTGTTTGGAGGTGACAAGAATGGTAAGCACATATTTCATTTACATCATTCATATTACATGAACCCACTTAAAGTCCCAACGTATGACAGCGCTCTTTTGCTGTGGCAGTAATGTAAGAGAAACAGTTCAGTGCTCAGACTGTTTTACCTGCATCCCCATCCCAGGTTGGCATCTGTGATATAGCAGGACTAGCCGGCTTAAATTACCACTGGTTCTCCTGTGCGAGAGCTGATGACCCTGAATCTTTCACGTGATATATTAAAAATGACATTATGATGATTGACACTTTTGAGGGACACTCGTTCTAAATTCATGTGCTGCAAAATAGTACATCATTTGGTACCTTGTTTATATCTAGCATAAAATATACGTCAATATTAACATAAATAAATGACTATGCATGTAGCTTTAATTAATTTAAAACAGACACAATAACATTCTATCGATACAATTGAAAAACAAGTTTTATATGTGATGTATTGGAGCGGCATTTTAAACACAAATATATTACCGAATTATTCAACAATAGCGTGTTGAAAGAGGACTGTTCTGGGTTTGTTTTCCTCTATTGCAGCATTCCATTAAACACTTCTCGTAGTAACGATTTGAAATTACAGACAGAATTATACTAATAAAACGCAACATTTGCCGTTTGTTGAATTTTTAATTTATACAACACATAATCGCTGTTGTCCTGCATTTAATTGGACTTACAATTGCCAATAGCGAGATGTTAATCAAAATAAATTGGTGTTAAACAGTAAATCATTAAATCTGTATTGCACTGTAAGTGTAACTAATGTGTTTTGACTTAAAGCAACTGAATGCAAATAATGAATCTGTCACTGAAGATGTGCTCATTAAATAAAGCTCGGTGCACCAGGGTCCGTCAGATAGAAATTACATTGTCACGTGTGTGTATGTGTGTGGTGGGGGTGTACTTAACATAAGAATATATAAAATGAAAGAAATCAAGGTAGACGGGAAGAAAACAGCGGAAAATAAGATAAATAATTTCTTCAAGAAAATTGGAGTATCAGTACTAGAGGGATATTTTTTGATATTAACACACACACCTGAAATTATATTAAACTTAATAGTTGATGGCAAAGTAGAATCACTCGACCAGTATTTTGAATTGTTTTTGCTTACTGAAAGTCTTGGATACTTAAGAAATCGTCTGTAGCAATATGAATACATCATCAGCTGTTGTTATAGGCCAGGTCGGAGCTAATCAATGACCTCCCAGTCCCAAACTCTCTGCACAATACCAACAAGAAAGGACCTTATCTACACACATTTCCCCTAAACCTATATAATGCAATGACAAATAAAGAGGGAGGAGGAGTTTTTAAAATTAAATCTCATGACCTCAGAACTATGATGATTGAAATTACGCGGAGGTCTCCAGATGTTTCTATATTTCCCTTTTGACTGTCACATTGTCACCATTAGACCAAAACAAATCCGGGATTCTGATCTGAACTTAAGACCAAATCTACAGAACAGAATGAAACCGCAGCAATCTGTTTTGCCAGCAGATCCTTGAGGATTTTATTCCCGTGTTCTCAGATTCTGAGCTTGTACAATAATACTTCGATCTTGAACAATTATATGTGCCAAAACATAACTACACAATTCAACCGTCCTCGTTTAACAATCGACCCTAAAATCTGTAACTCTAAAATTTGTCAATGTCTTTCTCTGCTCTTTACTACTTATCTTCATTCATCAATCTTTTTTCTGTCAGTTTTTCGATAACCGTTCAATATCTACCTATGTGCTGCTAAGTGCCATACGTACCATGATGTTATGCTGGACTAACGAATCACTTGTAACTGCTTCTAAATCTAAGTTTACAACCGACGATTCGTAAGGATAACGCATTATTTTTCACAAACGCTGAACTTTGCTACTTTTAACGTGAATTTCTGAAGACAGATAGTTTGCTCGATTTGAGAGGAAGTCTGTCATAGAATTTATTGGGAACTTATTGATAACTCAACTGTAAATGACACTCTTGACAACTAGTGTTTCTGCAGATTAGTAATATGATACAGAAACAGCAAATATAATTAATTCGATTTTCTACTTTCTTACAAATATAGATGTTCTTATCCGTGGTAAAACGTTGAAATCAACTTCATGGGAAGCAACAACTGAAGCTGGGCTGTAACTCTTATATGATCAATTTAAGTTTAATACACATCCTTGCAAACTTTGATTTGACATGTTAAGTTTTGTTCTTTGTGTATTACTAGACTAGGAACGAACCTGTGGAGAGTTCTGACTGCCGGTCCCACTTACTCATTTTTCTCACTCTGAGGTCAAAACAAAATTCTTACATTTCCATCATTTATTTATATTTCCCCTTCACTCCCTTAATCTGTTTCAGTTCCTTTCTACATTATCTTTGTACTCCATTAAATTATATTTATTTCTGTTCATTTGTCTTTGTTTTACAACTTCTGTACTTTATTTCTATCTCTGAATCCCCCTCTCTGTTGTTTTCTCATTATTTACTATCCGTCCATAATGTCATTATTTCTGTGCTTGTTTCTTCATCGTCTCTACTTCCTACATTAAAATAAAATTTCCCTGTCTGTTCTCTGTGGGCCACTGGCTGTTCCCCATTGACGAGGTTAACGGTTGACTGCTCCCACCCACTACCAAAATGTTCCTTAATATCTATAGGTTATACCTGTAAGGTGCACTGAGCTAAAGCCCAAATCACTCCAGTTCAGGTCATATGGTGGAATAGCACAGTGACTTAAGCCACATGCTCCATTGTACCGGTTGTCAACCATGACAAATGCACAAATAAAGTTTCAAAAATTGGGACTCAATTCTTCTCATAAATTCCACCTGTATCTGTTATAATCCGTAGGTTGGAATATTCTTTTCAAAAATGTACACACTTGAGATGAGGTGACATTAGTGAACCACGCCGGCTTCGTTGTCACTCTTTATGGTGTCACCTCAGCCCTTCAATGTGTAACTTGCTCTCTGTAGCTAACCTTACCCTGGTTCCGACGTATGCATCAAATGAAGTTGATTTAAGGATATTTTTAATAGTTTTGTATTATCTTAAATGTAACCAGCAACTAGGTCGACCAGAGGAATAACCTGGTCAACACCAGGTTAACTCGACGGAGACTGACACTTATTGTATGGAGAATTGTTGGTGCCAGCCTGTATTCTGCCACGCTTTTTTTCTCCTCACCCGTTGTTCTGTTGGACCGTTTTCTTTTTTACTGTACCTACAATTACCCATCTCTGTCCATCTCCTATCACGATTCACTCGATCCCCCCGGTTCCCTTCCTCAACTCCTGACTTTGTCCCAATGCTCCTGCAATTGTAATCTTGTTAGTTCTCAGCTGTGCCGACGAGATCTTCATTGTTTTGGTTCCATTTTCCCTTTACCGCTCCTTTCCCTAAGGTGGGTGGCTTGTACTGAGGTATGGTTCCCTTCTGTTTCTCACCCAAAAGGTTATTCTTCATATATTCGACTGGAATGCTATTCAGTTAGACATCGGAGGGAGAATCACAGTCGAACTCTGCATTGGCCTTATCTTACATTTTTCTCTGCACTGTCAAAATCAGAAGCAGGAGCCCTGACTGATTTTTTCCCATCGCTTGCCCGGGAATGCAGAGGTCAGTTGTAACTGAGCACAGAGCGGGGATCCCAGATCCCGAACCTTTTTGGTTTAAATGGCCCAGTGCCGCACAAAACAGTGTACCGGCGGATTCCTGCTCTCCCATTTCTATTCTCTTAATTGGATTGCCGTCATAGTCAAGCCCCATTCTTCCTTCCTCATCTCTAAACTCACAGAATGAACGTAGACCCATGTGGATAGAGCTGAGAGATTAAAGAAAGGACAAGTATATGAGATAATGGTAACATAATGAAATAAACAGCCAGTCACCACAATCTGTCCATCTGCATCAATGTGCCGCATTCCCACAACCGACTTCATGCCACCCTCACCACTTTTCACGTTTATGTCTCCAGCGAAAGATAAACTGACTAACGCGAAGTCATGCACATTACTTTCACTGTTTTGTTACATAACAGCTGGAGTTCCCTCCATTTTTCTTTTGTAGATTTAAAGTTCACTGAACCTTCTTGGTTCAAATGGCCAAGTGGTACTGAGAAAGGACGGAAATTAAAAATGTAATTGCTGTTTATAAAATCAGATCAAGTCAATTCTTTATATAGTGAGAGCAACACACACAGAAAGGCGTGTTAGGCCAGGAATTGTTTTCAGGACTCTTGTGTGTAAGCAGAATGGTGCAGAGACTTTCGCCTCAGTTCATGCTTTGAGTGTAAAGTTTATCCTTCGGAGTTACATGGAACATAGGGACAGGAGTAGATCAGTGGGCCCCTCGAGCCTCTTCCGCCATTCAATCAGATCATGGCTGATCTGTATCTTAAGTCCATTTACCCGCCTTGATACTGTAACCCCTAATACCCTTGGCCAGCAAAAATCTATCAATCTCAATTTTTACATTTTCAATTGCTTTTTGAGGGAAGAGAGTTCCGGATTTCCACTACCCTTTGTGTGAAGAAGTGCTTCCTGAAATCACCCCTGAACTGCTTAGCTCTATTTATGGGGCTAAGTTGGGACTGATCCTTGAGCGCAGAGCATGTGCAGGGTGAAGCTCTGAGGCTGGTCGCCAAGCCGCGCCGAGCTGGGCCGTGCCCTGCTCCTCAAACTGCGATTTTGTCGCTCTCTGGGCGTTTTCAACAACAGCACGTTTCACCTGGTACCATTGGCGTAATATCAGTATTCGAGGCAGCTCAAGGAACCGGCCGTCTCCCCGTCCAGCCCAATGGCTCAGGTTCTGTAGAAGTACAAAGGAGTTGGAATGGCTGCAGTCTGAAAGAAGACTGGTTATATATACCATGGCATACTGTGTGAACGCTGCACGGTTTTATCAGTCGCCGGTCTGCCTACGGGGAGGCGGGACGTTAATCGAGCCTACAATTCATTCATAATACGTTCTGTACATTGAAGAGAAAAGCGAAACATAACGATTCATTTATGCTGAGAAGTCCCAGAGCACCTGGAAATTACTCTTGACAGTTTGAAAAGTTTTATTTCCAGTGAGGTTACTATTTCTTCACATTATAAATTATTTTACAGTATTATTGGAACATTCCCATCACATGAAATGTTATGGACGGATGTTAGAAGGATGGTCGTTTTCCACTACGAACCTGGGGTGTGGCGGGGTGGTCACCTATTTACTCTGAAGCGAGCTTGTATCCTGGAAGCTGGGGGAAGGGGCTGAGATGGAACAGAAGAGGATTCCTCTGGGTAAAACAGCCTAAAGACACATGCAGTAGGGGGTTGTTGTAGTTTGATAAACGCTTGCAAAGAACGCGGGCAGAAATTCGAATTAGCCCGCTTCCTTTATTAACGCGTACCCGGGGTTTGATGTGTAAATGGATCCGATATCAATTAAATCAATTTGTCAGAATGTACAATTCGAGGAGAAATATAACACTCAGTAAAAGATGGAAAATATACATGTGTGTATACAGACTACAGTCATGTTGCTTTAAGCTGACCTCTTGGAAAGAAATGGTAATTGTGTTTTTTTGTGCTCATTGTGAATGTGCCTGTAGTTTTGTGCCGTGGACTCGTGCCTGCTGGGAACACTGGCCTGAGAATGCCCGGACTCATCTTGCAAGAAAAGGTAATCCCCGGAGATTTGACGGAGGGACAATGTAACAGCAGAGAGCACAAAACCGGCGACTGATAAAACCGTGCAGCGTTCACACAGTATGCCAGCAGTTTCTTTCTCCGCTCAAGTTGGAACTCAAAAGAATACACTTCGGAACTCAGTCCATCATTAAGAAAATGTTGTGTGTAGTTGGTGAAAATAAAAGAAGGGAAACACTTTGAGGCCTGTTGTATAATTGTGTGCGCTCCTGAATAACATTGACAACTATCTCTATCGTCTTGCTGTCATCTGGCTCGATTTGCTGACAGTACATTGAACGGTGTGATATTGTTGAGTTACACAAAACAAATATTTTGTCGGGTTGTTGATAGCTGTAAAACCCGTCATGTCATGTGTACAGTGCAATCTCGGCAGCCTAACCTTAATACACAAGTTACAAGTGATAACCCCGACTTCTACTCCGCGAGACCATCACATCTTCACTGCAGTGTTTGATTGAAGAAAACGTATTAGAGGCGTCCAGTTCAAAAAGTAATTCGTTGTGTGAAGTGCTTTGAGACATTTAAGGAGCCATATAAATGCAAGTACTATTTTTAAAGCTTCACCTGTTGAGAAACAGAAGTCGCCATACAATGCCTTATTACAGTCTTGATTGAATAATAAAGTAACAGAAAGGGCGACCTTCTGTGTGAAAGGTGGAGCGTTGGAAAACGACCACTTAATTTTATAAACCAGCCAACAGATTTTCTGATTCTTAATTAAAATCATGTGATTTGGGATAGGAAATCAATAGCGAAACAGACCTAATAATTTTTAAAATATTTTATACCCAAGGTTATTACTTTTCAATTTGCTACATTATATATTTCGTTGTTTGCGAAAAGTCAATTCTATTTGTGACTTTTCGCTATTTTGTTGCCGGTGAAATTGTGAAACATGAATCTGATATAAGTAACATCAGAAAATCACTCATTCCAGACTCACCTAAACTAAACCTCTTTTAACACTTCACAATGATCTAATTTTCCAGTTAATCGCTAATTGTTTTCTTCAGCCAGTTATGAGGTGTGATGGAGATGGAAAAACTTATTGGTATTCTTGGCTGTCTAAGTTATAAAACATGATTTATAGACCTTGACGCGAATATCCTCGATGATGGGGTGCTGCAAAAAATCTCTCTGGTGCTGCAGGATAGTCGCTGCTTTAATGTGTAGGTAACGCAACTGCGACCAGGTGAACTTGGTTGTAAACAGCACCGACCTACTAAAAAGTAAGCAATAAGTTTCAGGGCGCAGAAAAGATAAATTTGCAATGCTACTGTAAGGACAGGTATCGGCATGGATATAAATTGACTAGCTTTTTGTCTGCAAAGTATCACAAACTAAAACTGCTACAGATGCTGCCTGAAATGGACATAACTTGCAAAAATTTGTACGAAATTGATTATCTTGTACCAATTCAGAAATGTTGCTAATTCTCCCAACCTTAACGCACACTTTTTTTAAATGAAAAACAGGAGAGCCAAGTATTAGGGATTACAGGAGAAAGTTTTAACTCGTCCTGAGACCAGGTTTCTGGTTTTAATAAGAAGAAAGGTATTGGAAGGTGTTGGGATTGATGGGGTTGGAGAGACATGCAGACCAATGTGTTTATTACATTCTATGATGTCCTCTCTTATACCAATGTATCCATACAGACAAGGTGTGCGTAAGTGTTTAATAATTCATGTATTGATAATATAACATCAAATGGATATGAATTTAAGTGCTCACAATGTTCCATCTGCTCTTTTCACCGAGTGAAAATAACCCAATGCTCTGCAGTGTCCACCAGCTCCCAGCATTTATATTTTCATTAGCTCAGATGCAAGCATCTTGTAACATTTTGAAACACATGACACAGACTATGAAGGGCAAAAGATGAGGTGTGAGCAGTTGCAGGCTGCCTGACTCTTCTGTTGTCACTGAATTTAGACTATCTGGGCCTTACTTTTGAAGAATGCAAGTTACAACACATGCATTGATGAGCAGCCACACTTGCCTCTGCTGAATTGTACCTATGGCAGTGCAATATGCTATTGATAGTTTGCACCAAACAGTCTTGGGCAGTTTCAGTCTGCTTGAAGAATATATGGAGGGAATTACGAGGAAGAGAGTGGAGAACTCACAGATGCCCACTATCCCACCCTCAGGACATATGAGGTCTTATGAGGACATACACTCCAACAATGGCATCATGCAGAAGTAATAGGTTGCTCCTTATGTCAGCAGCAGTTCAGTGCCAGCATGTAAACATGCACACATAACCGCAGATGCAACATCCAAAAACACTAAGCACAGTGAATCCAGCAAGGTGCTTCCCAGCATTGATGCAGGTATGTCAGAGGACTCTCCAGTAGACATAGTGTGACTTGGGATCACTGTTCATATCTGCCTGAGCTGATACCTATGACTTCTACTCCCTTAGCCATTGAAGCACAGAGTCGAGCCACCTAGAGAAAAAAACAAGAACAAGCATATCTCAGAAGTGGGGAATATGCTAAAGAAATACCATGAAAACTCCAGCACCAAGAGAATAACACTTGGTTGCTCTGAATCGATATTGCAGTCCTTCATTCTTTTATTGTGGCAGCTACTAGAGTAAAATGAACTTTACATATTTTAGTTATTAAGGGGGAAAAAGCAAAAAAAAAACTCATCATTGAAAGTACGTGCAAGCAAAAGTTACACTATCTGTGTGTAGAGCTCAGTGGGACTAGGAGAACAACTAGATCTGTCCTTCTGTTGGTGGTGCCTCATCTGCTGTTGAAACTTGAAGGGCAGAATTTCAACAGAGAAAAACGGGTGGGGGTTGGGGGCGGGAGGGCATTAAAAATCACAGCAATTTCAGACCCGTCCCCAGCCTGGCCCCAACCCACCTCCAAGCCACCTCCAACCCGCCCATTTCCGGTTTTCACTAGGGTGGGACGAGGGGCGGGTAACCAACCCCCTGTCAGGAGGCGGGTTGGTGACTAAAACCTTTTAAGGAGGCTGCGGGCCTCCATTTTTTCAGGTTTTGCAATTTCAACCCCTGGACACCAGGATTCCCGGGCCTTCTCCTTTACTCCACAAGAAAGTTGACCCTGCAAAGTCCTCCTTACTAATATCTGGGGACTTGTGCCAAAAGTGGGAGAGCTGTCCCACAGACTAGTCAAGCATCAGCCTGACATAGCCTTACTCACAGAATCATACCTTTCAGCCAACATCCCAGACTTTTCCATCACCATCCCTGAGTATGTCCTATCCCACTGGCAGGACAGACCCACCAGAGGTGGCGGTACAGTGATAAACAGTCAGGAGGGAGTGGCCCTGGGAGTCCTCAACATTGACTCTGGACCCCATGAAATCTTATGGTATCAGGTCAAACATGGGCAAGGAAACCTCCTGCTGATTACCACCCTCCCTCAGCTGATGAATCAGTCCTCCTCCATGTTGAGCACCACTTGGAGGAAGCACTGAGTGTAGCAAGGGCACAGAATGTACTCTAGGTGGGGGACTTCAATGTCCATCACCAAGAGTGGCTCGGTAGCACCACCACTGACTGAGCTGGCTGAGTCCTGAAGGACATAGCTGCCAGACTGGGCTTGCGGCAGGTGGAGAGCGAACCAACATGAGGGAAAAGCCTACTTGACCTCGTCCTCACCAGTCTACCTATCGCAGATGCATCTGTCCGTGACAGTATTGGTAGGAGTGTCCACCGCACAGTCCTCGTGGAGACAAAGTCCCGTCTTCACACTGAGGACACCATCCAACGTGTTGTATGGCACGACCACCGTGCTAAATGGGATAGATTCAGAACAGATCTAGCAGCTCAAAACTGGACCTCCATGAAGCGCTGTGGGCCATCAGCAGCAGCAGAATTGTAATCCAGCACAATCTGTAACCTCATGGTCCGGCATATTCCTCACTCTACCATTACCAACAAGCCAGGGGATCAACCCTGGTTCAATGAGGAGTGTAGAAGAGCATGCCAGGAGCAGCACCAGGCATACCTAAAAATGAGATGCTAACCTGGTGAAGCTACAGCACAGGACTGCATGCATGCTAAACAGTGGAAGCAACATGCTATAGACAGAGCTAAGTGATTCCACAACCAACGGATCAGATCAAAGCTCTGCAGTCCTGCCACATCCAGTCGTGAATGGTGGTGGACAATTAAACAACTAACGGGAGGAGGAGGCTCCATGAACATCCCCATCCTCAATGATTGCAAAGTCACGCACATGAGTGCAAAAGACAAGGCTGAAGCGTTTGCAACCATCTTCAGCCAGAAGTGCCGAGTGGATGATCCATCTCAGCCTCCTCCCAATATCCCCACCATCACAGAAGCCAGTCTTTAGACAATTCGAATCACTCCACATGATATCCAGAAATGGCTGAGTGCACTGGATACAGCAAAGGCTATGGGCCCCGACAACATCCCAGCTGTAATGCTGAAGACTTGTGCTCCAGAACTAGCCGCGCCTCTAGCCAAGCTATTCCAGTACAGCTACAACACTGGCATCTACCCGACAATGTGGAAAATTGCCCAGGTATGTCATGTCCATAAAAAGCAGGACAAATCCAATCCGGCCAATTACCACCCCATCAGTCTACTCTCAATCAGCAAAATGAAGGAAGGTGTCGTCGACAGTGCTATCAAGCGGCACTTACTCACCAATAACCTGCTCACCGATGCTCAGTATGGGTTCCGCCAGGACCACTCGGCTCCAGACATCATTACAGCCTTGGTCCAAACATGGACAAAAGAGCTGAATTCCAGAGGTGAGGCGAGAGTGACTGTCCTTGACATCAAGGCAGCATTTGACCGAGCGTGGCATCAAGGATCCCTACAGAAAAAAAAAATCAAGGAGCCCTGGTAAAATTGAAGTCAATGGGAATCAGGTGGAAAACTTTCCAGTGGCTGGAGTCATACCTAGCAAAAAGGAAGATGGTAATGGTTGTTGGAGGCCAATCATCTCAGCCCAGCCTACAGGAGTTCCTCAGGGCAGTGTCCTAGGCCCAACCATCTTCAGCTGCTTCATCAATGACCTTCCCTCATAAGGTCAGAAATAGGGATGTTCGCTGATGATTGCACAGTGTTCAGTTCCATTCGCAACCCCTCAGTTAATGAAGCAGTCCATGCCTGCATGCAGCAAGACCTGGACAACATCCAGGTTTGGGCTGATAAGTGGCAAGTAACATTCGCGCCAGGCAAGTGGCAGGTAATGACCATCTCCAACATGAGAGAGTCTAACCACTTCCCCATGACATTCAATAGCATTACCATTGCCGAATCCCCCACCATCAACATCCTGGGGGTCACCATTGACCAGAAACTTAACTGGACCAGCCACATAAATACTAGAGCAAGTCAGAGGCTGGGTATTCTGCGGCAAGTGACTCACCTCCTGACTCCCCAAAGCCTTTCCACCATTTACAAGGCACAAGTCAGGAGTGTGATGGAATACTCTCCACTTGCCTGGATGAGTGCAGCTCCAACAACACTCAAGAAGCTCAACACCATCTAGGACAAGGCAGCCCACTTGATTGGCACCCCATCCACCACCCTAAACATTCACTCCCTTCACCACCGGCACACCGTGCCTGCAGTGTGTACCATCTACAGGATGCACTGCAGAAACTCGCCAAGGTTTCTTCGACAGCACCTCCCAAACCCGCGACCTCTACCACCTAGAAGGACAAGGGCAGCAGGCATATGGGAACAACACCACCTATACGTTCCCCTCCCAGTCACACACCATTCCGACTCGGAAATATATCGCCATTCCTTCATCGTCGCTGGGTCAAAATCCTGGAAATCCCTACCTAACAGCACTGTGGGAGAACCTTCACCACACGGACTGTAGCGGTTCAAGAAGGCGGCTCATCACCACCTTCTCAAGGGCAATTAGGGATTGGCAATAAATGCCAGCGACGCCCACATCCCATGAATGAATAAAAAAAGAGGCGAGAAGGCCGAATCTGCAGGTAAGTTTTTAAAAATTTGTTCATGGGATGTGGGCGTCGCTGGCGAGGCCAGCATTTATTGCCCATCCCTAATTGCCCTTGAGAAGGTGGTGGTGAGCCACCTTCTTGAACCGCTGCAGTCCGTGTGGTGACGGTTCTCCCTCAGTGCTGTTAGGAAGGGAGTTCCAGGGTTTTGACCCTTTCTGACACAGCTTGTGGGCCCAGAGGAGCAGGAGTACTTTCCCCAGGCCCAATAAGCCTACCTGCAGCGACCCCCAGCGACTGCGGATCCCCCCGATCTCCGATCCCCCCCAACGACCGGGGACCCCCGCGATGACCCCCAATCCCGACACCCCCCACTCAGTGACTGATCCCTCTCCCCATGACTGACTCCCCTCATGACCCCCATGCCCACCTATGACCCCCATGCCCGCCCCCTCCATCCATGCAATCAAAGACTTACATGAAGACTTACCTTTTCACTTCCTCTCCCTGGCTGCTCTCCTGTCTGACTGAGGCCAGCCTGTCAATTAGGCCGGCCAGTCGGACGGCAAATCAACAAAAAAAAAAGACGCCCTTACGTCAAAATCGGGTTTCCTGTCTGCATTTTGACACCCCCTGACCCCTTCCTGGCTCCGGGTCAAAATCATGCCCGAAGTATATGTAAACGGGGCTGTGGCGAAAGAAGGCTTCAGTTACCATCTGTGGTGTAAAAGTTGAGGACAGTGGCGTCCTTTACTGCTGCAGTGTGGATAGTTAGTTGTGGGACCAGGTGGCACATCTCAGTCATAGTGTGCCTGCTGAGCTTAAGCATGCACTGCTTCTCTGCCCTGCCCAGGAAACTGACTGTAATGTGACACAACTGCTGCCTGGGGGTGTTCTGCCACTGGTGTGCCTCATATTCAATCTGCAATTCTGTGGCATCTTCTCCTGCTGCTCCTTACTCTCCTCATGGGCACCATTTTCTTTAATATACCCCTAAACTGCAATCTTATCTACAGGGCTTTAATAACCTCTCCACAGTCATAAAAATGAACATTTTTCCCTCCTACTCATTACACCCAATTCAGTCTTTGAAGGGAAAATAAACCGGAGGTAATAACTCCAGAAAATTAGGGAATTGTCTTCCCTTCCCAATTTAGTCCCATCTCTTTCGCTAAACTGTACACACTGGAAAATACACTCCTAATTTGCCAAGGAATTTAAAAGTGGTTGAAGTATTTAATTCCAATTGACTGGGTCTACTTTATGCTTCCCAACATTTCCGATCCACATGGAAACCCATAGCTGTTTCAGATTTTTCTTGTTACCTGTTTGCTATGTTATGTATTTATGTCCCTGTAGATTTGCAACTCCCTGGACACATATAAAAAGGGTTTGTGATTCCTTCTGTTAAAACAATTCCTGCCATTCGATCTATTAAAAAAAACATTCTGGAGTTTCGGATAATTTTTTATTTTAAAACCATAACACGTTTTCCAATCTGGCAAAATTAAAACCAATCCAACAGCGCATGTCTACACCGAGTCTTAAATGAGTGTCAAAAACAGAAAGTCAGTAAGTTATTTTAAAAGTCTGCTGAAGAGGCCCAGATAAACTGAGTTTGTAAGTTTCCACAGAAATCTGTAGAAAACACATCACAGGTGAGTGTGATGTAAATAATAACATGGAATTTGAAAGCACTTACATGGTACCTTAAAATCCCTTTCGCCTTTTTACACAACTTTGCTTTAAATCAGGTCTGGCGATTTGCAATATTGAACAATTTCCCATGGTTTAAAAGCTAAAAAAAATTAAATCCTCAGTGGGAGCAAAATTACACTAAGCTGCAAATACATTATTGGAGGACAGATGTAAGTTTATTTTCACTTCATCATAAACTATATAATGTAGAGTGACTGCAGCTAGCCGTCTCAGACTGTTATCTGGAAAACAGTGCTTGGCTGTCAGACCAGAGTTATACTAAGGGCTGCACATCTCTCCAGGTCCCAGTATCATCCACCACAAAGGAGGTCTGTGAATGTACCCTTGAAACCATGCGTAGCACTCTGTTACTGGGGTGGCAAATAGCAGTAGGAGTGTCTGGTCTTTGGTAGCTTTAAAAATAATCTATAAAAGGTTATAGAATTTCCCAGACAGTTCAATAGAGCACTAATGGTTCTTGTAAAATCCAGCTTTACATCAGGCTGGAGTTTTGCTGCAGTTGGTGTGAACTCAAGCTGATGTGAGACAACCTCCTAACTTGATGTAAATGTTCTTGGGCATCAGACCAGGATCTGAAACCTGAGTTATACTACCACTTTTATGTCTGTGCACCAAAAACCACCTTGCATCAATGAAATATTGATGGCATAAGTACAGCCTTAATTTTCTACATTGAAGGCTCAAGAGACAAGGTTACAAGTAAACACTGTTCAGTCTAAATTCAAAAGGAATGAGCCATTTCCAGTACAAGATATAGATGCATAAAGCTACCGCCCTATGTTGTAGCAAACATACTAACTGTTTTATTGTATAAAAGAAGTCATTAGGTGTTAAACTGTAAAATAGATTGCTGTAGTCTGACTTTAAGATCAGTATTGGTACCGCAGTTCCCAACCCTGCTGTTTCACAAGCTGTTGTTTTGCTACATACAGTATTTGTTTAGTGATGTCTAACTACTTGAGCTTTCAGATCGTATCTACAATGGTAAACACAAAGCAGCACAATTACAGAAGAGCTAACAGCAGTGTCATGATTGCAGACATTAGTGTAGGAAATTGACATCAACCCAAGCACTATACCTCACTATCTAATTTTGACTCTGGTACAACTCACTATCTATACTTAATGCTGAGACAAGTACTGAAACCTGCTATGCTTAGTCTGGTCTCATAGGTTCACAGACCACATTCTCATATTAGAATGCCTTATTGCATGTTCAAAATGGATATCAAGTACAATATCTATATGCCCAATGGGTTTACTTTGAAAACAATGTTTCTTTATTGGTTAGTAACTACTGTTTGCAACTGTCTTCTTTAAGTCAGAGTGAAATCACCACCCAGAACATTAAAGTATACACATGCAAATTGAGTGAGATCTATCTATAGTATAACAAAATGTTAATTATGTACTATGTATTGGGATTACTGAAATAGTTTATTGCACAATGACCAGAAATAAGTAAAATCTCAGTTAGAATAGTTAATAATGAATATTCTATGTGTTAACAGAATTAAGATGTCAAAATGGGAAATGCATTGATCTATCCGCTGATAGATACTGAGAAACTTAGGTATCACAAAAGATCTGACAATGTGATAACACCATAGCTACAACAACAACTTATATTTATATAGCGCCTTTAATGTCGTAAAAAGTCCCAAGGTGCTTCACGGGAGCGATTTTCAAACAAAATTTGACACCAAGCCACATAAGGAGATATTAGGACAGGTGATCAAAAGCTTGGCCAAAGAGGTAGAGTTTAAGGAGTGTCTTAAAGGAGGAAAGAGAGGTAGAGAGGTGGAGAGGTTTAGGGAGGGAATTCCACAGCTTAGGGCCTAGGCAGCTGAAGGCACGGCCGCCAATGGTGGAGCGATGAAAATCGGGGATGCGCAAGAGGCTAGAATTGCCTAAGCACAGAGATCTCAGAGGGCTGTAGGGCTGGAGGAGGTTGCAAAGATGGGGGGGGGGGGCTGAGGTCATGGAGGGATTTGAAAACAAAGGATGAGAATTTTAAAATTGAGGCATTGCTGGACCGGGAGCCAATGTAGGCCAGTGAGCACATGGCTGACTTGGTGCGAGTTAGGATATGGGCAGCAGAGTTTTGGATGAGCTCAAGTTTATGAAGGGTGCAAGGTCTAGGGTCTGGCCAGGAGAGCATTGAAATAGTCGAGTCTGGAGGTAACAAAGACATGGATGAGGGTTTCAGCAGCAGATGAGCTGAGGAGCACATGGAATGTTTGCATCTTATATTATCAGTAAGGGGCTCAAGGTCATATTGTTCAGAGCCAAATTGTTCCATGTTAAAATTTCATACTCCTGCAGCAATATCAGGAACCAAAATTAAGGTTGGAACTTACTGTGTGCGGTTATTGTACAAACGCTTTCCCTTTAGGGACCACTGGTTAGCATAGTATCATAGTTGGTACAGCACAGAAGGAGGTCATTTAGCCCATCATGTCTGTGCCGGCTCTTTTCCAGGAGCTATAAAATTAGTCCCATTCCGCTGCTCTTTCCCTATAGCCGTGTAATCTTTTTCCCTTCAAGTATTTATCCAATTCCCTTTTGAAAGCTATTATTGAATCTGCTTCCACCACCCTTTCAGGCAGTGCATTCCAGATCATTAGAACTTGCTGCATAAAAAAATATTTCCTCATGTCCCCCTATCTAAGGAGGATTGGAAGATTGTGGCTAAAGTCTGCACAATCTCCACCTGTACTTCCCTCAGTAACCTAGGATACATCTCATCTGGACTGGGTGACTTTTCTACTTTGAATACTGCCAATCTTTTAAGTGCCTCCTCTTTATCTATTTTTATCCTATCCAATAATGCTACTACCTCCTTCTCTACTGCTACAATGGCAGCATCCTCTTCTCTCGTGAAAGCAGATGCAAAGTATTCATTAATACCTCACCCACGCCCTCTGCCTCCACAAGAAGATCTCCTTTTTTGTCCCTAATCGGCCCCACCCTTCCTTTGACTACCCTTTTACTATTTATATGTTTATAAAAGACTTTTGGGTTCCCTTTTATGTTAGCCGCTAATCTATTTTCATACTCTCTTTCTGCCCCTCTTATTCCCTTTTTTAGATCTCCTCTGTATTCAGCCTGGTCCTCAACGGCATTATGAACCTTACATTCATCATAAGCCTCCTTTTTCTGTTTCATTTTAATCTCTCTATCTTTAATCATCCAGGGAGCTATAGCTTTGGATGCCTTCCTTTCCCCCTTGTAGGAATGTGTCTACTCTGTACCCGAACCATATCCTCCCTGAAGGCCTCCTTAGGTTCAATTACTGTTTTGCCTGTCAATTTTTGATTCCAATCCACCTCGGCAAGATCCCTTTCTAACTGACTGAAATTAGCCCTCCTCCAGTTAAGTATTTTCACATTTGATTGTTCCTTGTCCCTTTCCATAACTATTCTAAACCCAATGCTATCATGATCACTGTTCCCAAAAGCTCCCCCACTGAAACATGCTCCAGCTGCCCCACTTCATTCCCCAGAATTAGATTCAGCACTGTTTCCTTCCTCGTTGGGCTGGAAACATACTGATCAAGAAAGTTCTCCTGTACACATGTCAGGAATTCCTCCCCCTCTTTGCCCTTAATACTGTTACTATCCCAGTCTATATGGAATAATTGAAGTCCCCCATTATCACTACTCTATAGTTCTTGCATCTTTCTGTAATTTGCCTGGAAATTTGCTCCTCTATCTCCTTCCAACTATTTGGCCTATAGCATACACCCTGTAGCGTTAATAGCTCCTTTATTGTTCTTTAATTCTAATCAAATAGATTCTGTCTTTGACCCCTCAATTACATCATCCCTTTCCACTGCTATAATAGTTTCTTTGATCAATACTACCACATCTCCTCCTTTCTGTCCTTTCCTTTCTTTCCTGAATACCTTGTAGCCAGGAATATTAAGTACCCAATCCTCTCCTTCTTTGAGCCAAAACTCTGTTATTGCCATTATATCATAGTCCCATTTGGTGACTTTAGCATGCAGCTCACCAACCTTATTTACCAGGCAAAGTGTATTTACACACATGCACTCCAAACTCATCATAGTCTGCCTCACATTTGCCCTCTGTCTGATCCCTCCTATTTCTGAACTCTTCTTTACTCTAGTGCTATTTGTCCCTCAGTCCTCTGTGCACCTTGTTTCTCCTCTCTACTCTTTCATCCTGGTGCACATCTCCCTGCCAAATTAGTTTAAAACCCTCCCTATCCTGGGTAGGCCGCATGTAGACAACGTTTTCCTAAATGCAGCCGACTTGGCAGGGCAGACCAATTTTGCAAACGGGGCTGTCTGCCATTTTGACTGCTTTGGCGCCCATTTTACACTTGTAAACCCAGTGCGACGTCAACTAATTTCTAGGCTTTAATGCACTCATATCAATTTCTAGACTGCTGACTGTGCAACAACATCATTAACCCATTCTTTTTGAATGTCGTTATAAGGTTACAACACAAAGACTCTATAGCAATTGTTTCCCCAATTTTCTAAAGAAATTGAACCTCCCATCACTCTCCAGTGTTGCACTACTGCATGGGAGACAATTCTGACCTTTCTTATTATCCATACCTATTTTCCTAATGTCACCTTGAATTCAGTTAAAATTTTACATTGTTTATGTAAATCTCATATGAGCAAAGTACTTTGCATGCCCCAATATTTACACATTATTAAGACCCAATTGTGCTTCTTATATAAATGGTAGCTATTTATGCATGGAGCTCAATTAGGACTTAAAAATTTGTATACATTGTGGCATGCAGCTTTTTTGTCTCCCTCACTCTGTTGCATGTACCAAGATTTTGGTTACTTCTCCCTGTAGAATGTGACAATGGAAGTGAACTACCTGTACTATCAAAAGTAAGTTTTTAAATAGGGAGATTTCCACTGGAGGTATGGAATACAATGATTGGAAATAGTAATGTAGTTCTCAGATATTGTGTTATAGAAAAAATAACAGGAAGGGAAGCTTATTCCCAAATCCAAGTTTTTAAAAAGATTTTAAAGAAGTATTTACAATGGCAAAATTTTCCAGGAGCTTCATCTAATAAAAGTCTGGAAACTGCAGCTATCATGCTCAAGTGTTGTAAAAAAAATCACAATAAAGCTCTTTTGTGAAAAAAAATTTCAGAGCAGGAGATGAATGTTATGGTTGCATCACAGAAATTCAAAGCTTGTTACATGTGACCTTTAAAGGGTTGAAACGTTAATACGGGTAAGGTCATTTTCTTCAATTAAACCTATATTTTTACAGAGAAACGGGAACCTTTATTAAACCTTTTCCAGGAAACATTTGTTTGTTAGAATATTAGGCGCGCTGTGTCTTTGAAACTAGAGACTTTACAATAAATCTGTAACTGTGGAAAATTGAAGTACATTGGAAAAATCTTCTGCCTTTGTGATTATTGGCATGTATTTTCTTTATTGTCATGCTGTCAATTAAATTTCAATTAAAAGATAAGTCACACATAATGCACTTGTAAAACTGTTCTGGATCAATGGGATTTAAAATTAGAGACATAGCTTTGATGCACAGTATTCATAAATCTTATGATAACTGCAGGTCAATCAAAAGGAGGTGCAACCCATTAGTGTATTGAGCAGAAGCTGCCTTTCACTCAACAATGCAGTTAGAAAGAGCTTTATCAGTTTTTAGCATGTTGCTATGTTGCTACATGGAACATTTCTCTAAAGGGAAGCATTTCACTATGAAGAAAGGAAAAACGAGCTCACTCATAACAAGCATTCTTCCTATCAATAATGAGTTGCTGGGCAGAGAGAACTGTATCCCAGTTTGAATCATATTCAGGACAGGAGATGCAGGGGGGAAAAGATTGGAGAGGGGGGGAAGGGGGGAGGAAAGGTGCTATTTGATGCGATATCTCTAACTTTGGTCCTTCCTGCTCATATGTGAAGATTGACTCGTGGCCACTTTGGTTAAACAAAATCAAGGAATGATGAAGCATTTTGCAAGTTTTGTTACAATCCTTCAGTCTAAAGCAAAAAAATAAACATCTTGGTAAACCTTGGTACCCTACAAGAGATCAATATCCACTTAGTTCAATATACAGTTTTGCTTTGTTGAATATTTTTGTTTTTACCAGACCATAAAATTGTTCAGATTTGTACTCAGGATATCACTTACCAAATAAATTGATAACTTCTTGACCTATTTTAGGTACAGTTTTGAAAAGGTGTTGGCACTTTCTCCTGAACAGATTTAGCTCTGACATGCTAAATTAAAGTTTCTAGTCAAGGCAACAGTAGATTTATTTAGGGGTCACCTTCCCACCCAGCAGAAATGACCTGTTCGAAACATGACCCTTTTGCGCCATTTCCAATTTTAACCTGCAGGGTACTGCAGGAAAATGAGGCATCTGCCTAAAGCCGATGGAGGCTTCATGAAGTTATGCAAATCGGGGCCCTATTACATCAAGAAGAGTTTTTAACTGGTGCCGGAGTGGGGAAGCAGGTATGCAGTTGGACTGCAGACGGAATAGGCCCTCCAACATAAATGTGAAACTTTCCTTTGTGGGGTCAGGAGGAGCAGAAGTGTTTCCCTGGGCTCCACATGGAAAGTCGCAGCCTCTTCTGCCCAGACCCTGTCCTAATCCCTCGCATGAGACGCTCCTGAAGACCCTCCCCTTGCTGGCAGGCCATCTCTCAGTGCTGACAAGTTGGCCAGCCTCCAGCTGTCCGAACTGTCCCCCCCCCCCCCCTGCCTACAGGCCAGCTGCTGCTTTCCACCTGTTTTGGGAGGTCAGCTGACCAGCGGCATGTAGATTAGGCCCTCACCCTTGCACTCGCCCCGCCCGCCTGCTCGTCCAAAACCCACTTGGGGTTAATATCAAAATATAAAAACTTGGGGTTTATGTAAAGTACAATATTAAATTAAACTTTAAAAACATTCTTGTGAATCCTGGCATTTACATAATATATCATATTGTTAGACAATACAATACATAATAAATCATGCCAACCTTATTTGATTTAAATATATTGCCGATTTTTCATGCTTCAACAATTGCTATTACTCTATGTTTTGCCAATCATCTCCCCTCTTTTCCTGAAAGCACTGATACCTTACTGAACATTGTTTCCATGGGTACTGATCACCTTCTGCTACATTGTGTAAATGGTCTTTAGTCATGTGTGAGCCTCATCCATATGGCATCATAGCCTAGCCCATCCCTATCCTCACCCAATGTCCACACCACACAGTTTAAGCAGGGGTTGCTGTTCCGGTGCAGTAACTGGCCAATTTGCTCCTTCATAACTTAGGGCCAATTAAATTGCCCCTACTGCAAGCTTGGTTGAGATCAACTAATTCAGCACAAACCAGGTTTTGAATCTGGAACCTTCCTGACCCTTACAGCCCAGATACTCATTGGATAAACAAATTGAGCCCGCAGGGAAACTCGGCCTCTCTATCTGTGCCAGTGAAATAACTGATGTTATTCTCGCTAGCATGGAAGTTTTCATACTTCACACTTTCCCTTCCGTCAGATCTGGCACTGTATCCTAGTTCAATTGTGCCTGCTGTTGTGCTATCTCTTGTAAAAATTCTCCTCATCACATCTGCTGTCTCAGTCTGAAGCATTCTGAGACAACTATATCTTCGATTGTAAACTCCACTATTATAGCCACAAAATACAATGCTATTGAAAAGATGCATTAACTGCTTTGTTCTGTCCTTCCCAAAGGACAAGATGCAGAAAGCTGGGAATTACAGGTAAGTATAGTTGAATATTAATAATAAGAAAAATGCACAGGTCTATTATAAAGTAGGCAATGCATGATCATCTATCAAGATTGAAGGTAATAAAACAAAGAAGGCTTTAAAGTTTACAAAAGGAAGTGGTTATCACGGTTGTTAAAATTTTCTGAGGATGTATTTGAGTTTGTAGGCAAAGATATTGCAGTAGAAATTACATAATTTGGCTTCCAGACAATTGTACACGACAAGGTAAAATAAAGGCATAAGGAATCAAAAGAGAAGTCATAACATGGATAGAAAGTTTTCTTGGCAATAGAAACAGTGGGTAATTATAAACAGTAATTTCTCGCGTTGAGTAGCAGAATCTAATGGAGTTCCAAAGAGATGAGTCTGTGAGTCACAGTATATCCATTAATGAACTTAATACTACAAAAAGTATAAAGCTTAAATTTGCAGAAGATACTAATTTGTGTGGAAAGGATAGGTATAGCAAACACTGGAAATCAATTGAATGGATTAACAAAGGCGTACTACCTGAATGCATATGTATCAAGTTAGATTCTGTGGTGGCAGATCTGAGACAATGCATGTAAGTGCTAAAATAGTAATCATCATCACACTATGCAGAAACAAAAATATTTAGGTGAGATTGTTGACCAGTCATAAAAAATGTATCCAAAATGTAAGAGTGGGAATGAAAAGGCGAGAAGAAAGCTAGGATGCATAACCAAAGGTATAGATTATAAATCCAGGAAATTAATATTGAGAATCTGTGATCCATCATTGAGTCTGTGCTTGAAGTATCACACCAAATTCTGGTCACCACATCTCCAAAAAGATATGGGAAGGAAGGTTGGATATGCAACAATGGTGGGCGGGGGGATAAAGATCATGCCAGGATTAGATTATTCAGCTATGAGGAGAAGAGGAAGAAGAATACAGTTGACAATGTGAAGGAAACATGAGTTTAAAAAGTGGGAAGCAGAAGCAAAGAACCAAATGATATAATCGTAAAACTAGAAGCTTAAGTATGAGCTCAGTAAGAAGATTTTACATTTAGATTTATGAACTAGTGGAACAAAATGGCAACAAATATGGTGCTCCCAAAATTTTAAGGTTAGCATACACTATACTTGAAATTTGGAGTTGAGTAGTTCCGAACTAGAGAGGCAGTAGAGGGCTGTAGCTTGGTGTTGGCTCAGTGGGGACAATGGTAAAAATATGTGTGTGCAACACAAACTCAGACTATGGACTCACAGTTGGGATGACCCTGTCCTTGTTCCCACTCTTATGTTCCCATCTCATTCAAATTACATATTTTGCAGTCGAATCACAGAGCAGCATTAACAGCAGCCACGAGAAATCCATGGACCAGACCATCAGATCACACAGCTGGAGAATGATTTGAGGCAGAAATCATTTTTCAGGCAATAAAAATAGGAGAAAATATAAATATGTTGTAATGTATATTTAATATCTGGTGAAGAGGTACAATCGAGAAAATGTCCGTCAGATTGTTTTAGATATTAAAAAGATATGGGCCATAATGCATGAATGGACATGTGGCATGTTGCATCAATAATTTGGCATATATAGAATGTTATGCTTGAGTTATTTGTGACCAATAAAAATCCAACATTTCTAAGTTGAATGATGCTGCCACTTTATGGTTCAAAGCATATTTAATATTTATTAATGGGTCTCCCGTGACTCTGTGCATGGGGGAAAAAATGGAAAAAGAAATCTTGGATTCACTAGGAATGTTTATTTTATTGTCAAAATGTTACTTCTTTTTTTTGAGTCTTTTGCTATCGTGTTTTTTATGTGCATTTTCCAGGACGGATAATTGAACAGCAGTTGCAGGATGGAAATCCTGGCTGTTCTCTCGCTAGCTTAGGGATGCTGAAGCTAATTGCAGCATTCCAAATACTGCTCTGGTTGAGATCAACTAATAGCATAAACAGAATGGAACCTTTTAGACAGATGCAGAAGCTACTTACTAATATAATGTTATTTGTCCTAATAATTTATGCATATTTAATTAACCTCATGTAATTACTTATTAAGCTAAAGACCAACCTTTTTTGGTAGTATAGAAATCAATGGCACTTACCTGCTCAAATTAAAGAAATATTCTTTATTGTTCACAATGTACAAATTTCTTCCCTGCAATGATTGATTCATTTGCATGAATTACTGCGTATTGTTCCACATACTATAAATATTTTCCAACTTCACAAGATATTTATGGATAAGGAAGGTCATTCATCCCATCTTAATTCATCTATCCAGAAAGACTGTATCTAATTTTTTCTTAAACAATTCCAGGGTTTTCACCTCTATCACTCTACCTGGAAGTCTATTGTTGATTACACTCTGCATGAAAAGGAACTTTGGCCCTCCATTTACCGCAGTACCTCAGTAGCCATTGATTTGCTCAGCCGTTCCCTTATGGCCTTTATCTTTGTTCGCTCAAGTCCTGGCATGCAACTGGCTTAAGTATCCATCACCAGATCTACCTCAACCACATCAAGTTCTTCCAACATGCATTGTTCTCCTCTGCTTAAATGGCCCACTACTCTAGGATCATACTGGAAGACAAATATTACCCCAGCCTCTTTTTCTTCACTACAAACTGTCACCTTAAACCCCTCTTCCCTAACCTTCCACCCTTATCTCTAATAACGTGGAAGGAGATCATGAATGTCTTCATCACCAAGATAGAGACCATTCATTCAGCTGTCTCTTCTGTTTACCCCCTTCCTCTTGCCCACCAACCAAACCTCCCTGAATCCATTTCTCTCTCGTTTCTCCCACATCTCCCCCCATGCCCACACCAAGCTCATCTAATCGATGATTCCTACTTCCTGCTCCCTTAATCCCATTCCCAGTTTCCCTTCCTGGCCCCCATGCTAGCTGACATTGTAAATAGATCTCTCTCTTAAGGCACTGAGTCCTCCTTTTCAAACTCACCGTTATGACCACAAAAAACTCATTTTTGCCCCATTTCCAACCTTCCTTTCTTTTCCAAAATCCTTGAATATGTTGTTGCCTCTCAGAACTGTGCCTATCTCACCCACAACTTCTAATTTCAATCTCTCCAATCGGGTTTCCACCCCTCTCACAGCATCAAAATGGCTCTAACTAAAGTCACTTACTCTGTATCTGTAGTGCATTATCCCTTGTTCTCCTAGACATAGAAACATAGAAAATAGGAGCAAGAGTAGGCCACTCGGCCCTTCGGGCCTGCTCCGCCATTCAAAATGATCATGGCTGATCGTCTAACTCAGTACCCTGTTCCCGCTTTTTCCCCATATCCCTTGATCCCTTTAGCATTAAGAAATATATCTATCTCCTTCTTGAATACATCTAATGACTTGGCCTCCACTGCCTTCTGTGGTAGAGAATTCCACAGGTTCACCACCCTCTGAGTGAAGAAATTTCTCCTCATCTCGGTTCTAAGTGGCATACCCCGTATCCTGAGACTGTGACCCCTGGTTCTGGACTCCCCAGCCAATGGGAACATCTTCCCTGCATCTAGTCTGTCTAGTCCTGTTAGAATTTTACATGTTTCGATGAGATCACCTCTCATTCTTCTAAACTCTAGTGAATATAGGCCTAGTCGACCCAATCTCTCCTCATACGTCAGTCCTGCCATCCCGGGAATCAGTTTGGTAAACCTTCATTGCACTCCCTCCATGGCAAGGACATCCTTCTTCAGATAAGGAGACCAAAACTGCACACAGATGTGGTCTCACCAAGGCCCTGTATAACTGCAGTAAGACATCCCTGCTCCTGTACTCAAATCCTCTCGCAATGAAGGCCAACATACCATTCGCCTTCCTAACCGCTTGCTGCACCTAAATGCTCGCTTTCAGCGACTGGTGTACAAGGACACCTAGGTCTCGTTGTACCTCCCCTTTCCCCAATCTATCACCATTCAGATAATAATCTGCCTTTCTGTTTTTACAACCAAAGTGGATAACCTCACATTTATCCACGTTATACAGCATCTGCCATGTTCTTGCCCACTCACCCAACTTGTCCAAATCACATTGGAGCCTCTTTGCATCCTCCTCACAGCTCACATTCCATCCCAGCTTTGTGTCGTCTGCAAACTTGGAAATGTTACATTTAGTTCCCTCATCCAAATCATTGATATATATTGTGAATAGCTGGGGCCCAAGCACTGAACCCTGCGGTACCCCACTAGTCACTGCCTGCCACCCGGAAAAAGACCCGTTTATTCCTACTCTCTGTTTCCTGTCTGTCAACCAATTCTCAATCCATGCCAGTATATTCCCCTCAATCCCATGTGCTTTAATTTTGTACACTAACCTCTTGTGTGGGGCCTTATCAAAAGCCTTCTGAAAATCTAAATGCACTACATCCACTGGTTCTCCCCTATCTATTCTACTAGTTACAGCCTCAAAAAACTCCAGTAGATTTGTTAAGCATGATTTCCCTTTCATAAACCCATGCTGACTTTGTCCAATCCCGTAAATGCCCTCCAATGGCATCTTTTAAAGTAATTGCATGATTATAAAAGATATATTTTTCTCTGTTTTACTTCCAATGGTGGATTTGTGCTCTTTGTTGAAGCTGTTATTTGTGTAGCTCTGCGTCAAGGAGGTTTTTTTCACAGTTGAGTCTCCAATGAGCTGCACCTTGAACAGGTGGCCATTTATTATGCTCTAGGCCCAACTGATGGACTGTAGATGCAGCATCAAAACTGATTGTTAGTAATGGAAGTGGTTTTTGACTGCTTTGTCTTTAGTTTAGTCAATATTTCAGCCAATTAGTATCACAAATTTCACAGCAAGTGGTTATTTCAGCAATTAAGATCTTTTGCCTTGTGAACACTTATGGGGCGTGATACTCTAAGGTGTGACAACCATTTTTGAGATGTGATGCCCATGGGTGTAGTGGAAGGTATGCTAGAGCATACCGAGTCTACCCATTTTTTTTGGAGGGGGTAAACTATGCTCACTTTTTGGCAGCACGTAATGAAGGGTATACTGAGTATACTCAGTTTTTATTTTTTGGAGGCAAGAATATGCTCACTTTGTGGCAGCATGTAATTGAAGGTTTGTTGAGTATATCCATTTTTAAAATTTTTGGCGGCAAGGCTACACTCACTTTTTGGCAGCATGTAGTGGATGTTATACTTGGATATACTGAGTATAGTCACTCTTCATTTTTAGAGGCTGATATTAATAAGGATTAAACACAGAGGCTGGTGTTTTCTGCTTCTGCGTTAGCCAGTCCATGATTACCACCCACTAAAGTGAATGGGCAGAAAATCGTGGGTTGGGAAGCGTAAAAGTGGAATCCCCGACCAGTGTATTAAGCTTTAGTTCTCGTCAAAATATCTTCCACATACATATGTACACTATGTCTATTACTCATTCATATCATATCCCCATTATCTTTATACATTATTTATAATCCACATTCATATACAGTCCCCATCACCATTACATATTATGCTTAATCCTCACTCATATTTATTACACATTTTTGTGACATAAAATTCTCCCCGTAATTTTAGGCATTTTTAATGTGGGCTGATAAGAATTCCCCAATCTGCTATTAAATGGATAATTATGAATGATTTATGGCCCATAAATTGATACATTCCCATCTATTGATTGAACCCGACATATGATTGGTTTGGGTATATCTCATCCTTAATTCTGTTAGCTCTATTTGAAGGCAAAGTTGTCACTTAATTTTTTTTCAGATCAAATTATAAAACAAAATTTTGAAGAGTTATGTATAGTTATTATATGATGATGTATAAAAACAAATTACAATACAGTAGCATTCCTCATCTCAATCATGGCAAGTCTCACGCTGTGAACCTGGATGGAACATTTCTTCTCTTATGGGATCCAAAAAAATACTTCAGATTCTGGCTTCAAAAGCACAAGATGGCAAATGACACAAGGCCAAGACATTGTGGGCAGCTGAAGACTGTAAAGCTCCAAGGCAGTTACTATAGTGAAGAGATTTTTATGTTATTTTGTTACCAATGATTCATTTTGCGATCAAACCCTAGAAAATACTGTGTTGTTGATATTAGTGGATAAATGTTTAATGCATTTGTATAGCATTTCTTTGCTATTTTATGTAAGGTACTAACCTGTTTAAAATAAATGGATTGGGGAAATGGGTAGTGCAGTAGGTTGGACATGGCCTTTCAAGTTGTGATTCAAGTTCAGTCCAGATTGATGATATGATTGTCTCCTTTGTCTGTAAGGTCCTATGTGAAATGAGTTTGGGCAGTGTCAATTCAGTTCCTAATGGCCATGGGTCTACAGCACAAAACTTTTCCCAATTTGGCACCAATTGGCAATGTCACTGAGACAGGTCTAAGGGTGGTCTGGGAAATGAAAAAAATCCACACTGGTGCAGCTATTCTGAGATGAAGCTGAGGCACACTATTAATGGAGTTTGACCTGGGCTGGAAATGCTTGATGCAAATACTGGATGCCTAAAATGTGTTTCATTCCCCATCATAAACCTCCCTCTTCTTTATGAGTACAAAAAATGATTTGAAAGTGGAGCTAAAACAGTGGACAAAGGGATACAGTTTCATAGGAATGAGATAAGCATTGTTCTGCTAGTACCATCAACAATCATTTCTAGGCTCAAAACAGTATAGTAATATAGCAAGAAACATCTTGAAACTAGAATCAAATATGCACATTTTGCAAAGAATAGAATACCATACATTGTTCCCCATTGTTTTCTGTCCAGTTTAGTTGGATATATATCCTCTCGTATGAGGAAATACACACATCAGAAAATATCTACATATGTTTATTATAAGAAGTCTAACCAAAATGTTGGAAAATAGACCAAATAAAATGTCAAAAATCAAAATATTTTGGAGAAGCATATTCCCATCCTAGAAAAGAAATCCTATACATGGTGTACATTACAGTTACTTCTAGAATTGACAATACATTGCTACGAATCTGCACAAAAAGCAAGATTTCTGTGTATACAGATAAATAGGTATAAAGTCCAGACACACTGCCTCATCAAGTGTATCAGTATTTAATACTTACACAGCTTTAATCTAGTTTATTATGACACGTTAAATTATAGCCGATGGCTACACATTCAGTCTTCACAGTATCAGATGATCACTGTCCATTAACTTGACTTTCATACAAAATTATGCTGTTACTTATCGGTTATATACATTGCACATTAAACTACTGGGTAACTTTACTCAAAAAATAATACTTGTGAGTCTAAGAGTGCTGGACTTAAATGGAATTTACATAGTTATACCAAATTCTGGAGTCATCTTTGAAATTAGTAGGTCTATATAAGTACGATGTAACTGGGTGACAGCTGGCGATATGTCTCTTGTCATCCAGACATCGTCCCCCCATATTATAGTGGACTATGTGCTGTGGATTAAACTGTACTGATTGTTGTTTTTCAGAGCACTTTAATGTTATGTTATAACATTCAGGAATTTGTACACCATCAGAAACATTCCTAAATCTTGGCACAAACACAGTAATTAGCCAACCACGTAGTGTGGGATTATAGCCGCGTGTAGGATAGATTATGTAGGGGTGGCAGGTTGCCTTGCCTGAGGAACATTAGTGAACCAGTTGGGTTTTTACGGCAATCCAGCAGCATTCATGGTGGGTCATATCTGACGAATCTAGTTGAATTTTTTGAGGAGTTCACTATCATGGTGGATAGGGGAGTGCCTATGGATGTGGTCTAAATGGCTTCCCGAAGGCATTTGATAAGGTTCCGCACAAGAGATCAAAGCGCACAGAATTGGAGGAAACCTTGTGACATGGGTTGGTAATTGGTTAGGAGGTAGGAGACAGAGAGTGGGGATAAAGGAAACAGTCTCTGATTGGCAGGATGGGATAAGTAGTATTCCCCAGGGATCTGTACTAGGACCTCAGCTTTTCATCAGATATTAATGACTTGGATGAAGGAATAGACAGTTGTATATCCAAGTTTGCAGATGACACTAAGTTAGGAGGCATAGTAAGTTGTGTAGATGGAAGCAGGAAGTTAAAAAGGGATGTAGACAGACTAAGTGAGTGGTTAAAACTATGGCAGATGGAGTTCAATGTGGGGAACTGTGAGGTCATCCACTTTGGACCCGAGAAAGACAAATCGGAATATTTTCTTAATGGTGAGAGACAAGGAGCTGTGGAGGAGCAAAGGGCTTTAGGTGTCTGTGTGCACAAATCACTAAAAGCTAGTCCACAGGTACAAAAGTAATAAAAAAGGCTAATGGAATTTTGGCCTTTATCTCAAGGAGGTTGGAATACAAAAGTGAGCTAGTGATGCTTCAGTTGTACAGAGTCTTGGTCAGACTCCATATGGAGTATCGCATTCAGGTTTGGGCAAAACACCTCAGGAAACATAGATTGGCCTTGGAGGGAGTATAGCGCAGAGTCATCAGAATTATACCAGGGCTTAAAAAGTTAAACTATGGGGACAGGTTGCATAAACTTGGCTTGTATTCCTTTGAGTTTAGACGGATGAGGGGTGATCTAGTTGAGGTGTTCAAAATGATAAAGGGGTTTGATAGGGTAGATAGAGAGAAACCATTTCCTCTGGTGGGGAATATAAAACAAGAAGGCACAATCTTAAAATTAGATCTAGGCCATTTAGGTGTGAAATCAGGAAGCACATTTTCACACAAAGGGTAGTGGAAATCTGGATCTCTCTCCCCCCAAAAGGCTGTGACTGAAATCGATATTTTTTTTTAGGTAAGGGTAAATGGAGTTGAGGCACAGATCAATTGTGATTTAATTGAATGGCTGAACAGGCTTGAGGAACTGAATGGCCTACTCCTGCTCCTCCGTTCTTAAGTTTTTACTGCTGCCAGACCACAAATGACAAGATTTATTAAATTCAATTTCACAATTTGCCATAGTGGGATTATGAATTTACAACCACTGAATTATTACTTCAATACCGTAATCACTACACTAAGGTGAGGGTTGAATAACCTGTAAATGTCTGAATAGAAAACTGTTAGATGATATAAATGATCATCTGAGTGGGACAATGGAAAGGCACAAAAGGAACGTGCAAAATGAAAAGACATGGGAGAAACCCACACAGAAAAAAAGTCATGAACGTACAGAAAGGTGGAGAAAGAGAAAATAAAGTCTGCAGATGCAGGAGGTCTGAAGTGAAAACAAAAATGCTGAAATCACACAGTGCTGAAAAGAGAAAAATAGGCTAACACATTGGGCACAGCACCCCTCCCCCCCATCCCCCAGCACAGGAATTTTGTTTGGAACAGTGTAGGTGACCAAAGTTGGAGAGGTCAGAATGGGAAAGTCTGCATTTAGTCTCCCCAATGTACGTGACACATTTGTTCTGTTCATAAGTATGACCTTGACCTCCCTGTGATTCATCACTTTTTCTTCCCCTCCCATTCACACACTGATCTCTCCATTTATAACATCCTACACAGTTTCAACCAGGTTCAACACAAGCTTCTGGAACAATATCTCATCTTTCTCCTGGGTGCTCTGCAGCTTTCTGGTCTGAATACTGACTTCAGTAACTTCACTAATGTCCCCCATTATATGTATTACAAGGGTTGCTGGAGATTTGGGGTGAGTCTAGGGATTGGTGACACGGAGGTGGGAGGTAGACTGGCATTTCAGGTGTAGACCTTCAAAACATGGTGGGGGGGGGGAGGGGGCAGGGGTGTTAGTGTGTTTTTACTCTTTCCAGCATTTTTGTTTTCATTTCAGACCTCTGTTTCGGAATCGAATTTCTCCTTTTTTCTAATTTCCCACATTTTACTTCTTTTCTGGGAACTTCGCCCATGTTTTTTTCAGCATCTTAGCTACTTATATGTTCTTTTCATGCCTAACTAAGATGGTCCAACAGTTTTCTACTAAGCAATTTGCAGGTCATTCATCCCATTAATTCCCTCTCTGCTGGAGAATCTGTTGTTCCTTCTCACCTGCCCCCTTCTTTTTTGCCAACCTTCTTAAACATAGAAGCATAGAAACATAGAAAATAGGAGCAGGAGTAGGCCATTCGGCCCTTTGAGCCTGCTCCACCATTCAATATGATCATGGCTGATCCTCTCTCTCAATACCATATTCCCGCGCTCTCCCCATATCCCTTGATGGCTTTTGTGTCTAGAAATCTATCTAGCTCCTTCTTAAATATATTCAGTGACTTGGCCTCTACAGCTTTCTGTGGTAGAGAATTCCACAGGTTCACCACCTTCTGAGTGAAGAAATTTCTCCTCATCTCAGTCCTAGATATCCTACCCTGTATCCTGAGACTGTGACCCCTTGTTCTGGACCCCACAGCCAGGGAAAACATCCTCCCTGCATCCAGTCGGTCTAGCCCCGTCAGAATTTTATATGTTTCAATGAGATCCCCTCTCATTCTTCTAAATTCGAGTGAGTTTAGCTTTGGAGGAGCAAATGCTTGTTTAACTTTCAGTTTTCAGTTATGAGCAAGGGTTACCTCCTAGAGTTTACTTGCATTTTCTAATTGCCTATGCTGACTTGTCCACTGTGTATTTCCAGCATTTTCTGTTTTTCTTTCAAATTTTCAGCAATGGGAGTATATTTTTCTTTTCACCATTCACATTATTGCAGACGTGATGTTTGTGAAAACAATGTCTGTTTACTGTCTTGTTTCGGATACCATATATAAATGCTACTGTAATCCTCAAAACGCTAAAGTACATTACTATTACATTAGTTTATAAATAATTTCTACTTTAAACACATAGCCAAACCAAATGTGAAATCAATGAGGGGTGGGGGGGTGTTAATAACAATGATGCGCAGGATATTCTATCACAATTAATACTGTAAAACACACAAAATTACAGAAATATTTTACCTCGCCAAAATACACACAACCCCCCTATGGTTAGTATAACTCGGGCAAAGTCAGTTTCTTCCTCAGAGCCACATTGTAACACTTTTGCTGTGCAGCAAAAATGGGCAATGTTTATGCTACACATAATATCACTTTCGTCCCACACAATGATTACAAACATGCATATACCAATATAACGGAGCCACTTATATCAATGTCACATTACACCGGACTTGTTTGATCACTGATATTAAAAAAAAGTTGGCAAAGTCCAGATGATGCACTGGCATATTTGCGTCCATGCCGCGGGCGCGGTGCACTCTGGGGGTTGTAGTTGCTGCCGTGACGTTTCTTTATCGGAACAAGGGGGGCGAAGGAAGGAGGCTGGACTACAGCTCCCAGGAGGCGCTGCGGCTCCACTAGTGCATTCAACGCCTGGTGACCATGTCGTTTCCCAGCTTTGCGTGAAGGGTGAAGAGGAAAATACTCCGCTTATTTGTATCGGTTCTTTAAAGCGAACAGCAGCGCAGTTCTATAGCGAGCAGCAATGGGGTCCAGGATTAAGTGAGTTTATTTCTCTCGAGTCTGGGAATTTTGTTGTGTAAGTGAAGGGCTTGTGCCATTTCTACAGCCTATCGAGTACCGCTAGGCCTCGGCATTCCTGGGGCTTGCCTGCTCGGTACACCAGCGCGCAACTCACCAACACGGCAGCACACCCAGCCCAAGCCAGACTGCAAGTCTCTATAGTACAGTCGGGTTTTTAATGTGCTCTTGTTTACAAAGAATTCGGCCCAGTATTGTGTTAATTCAGGCTCTATGTTTGTCTATATTTGAAAAACATGACCTGATGACACCTGGATCATCGATGCCCATGCTTCTGTTTGGATCCAGTTAGATACGGTGTCAGCTTCTCCCAGGCAACTGTCACTATCCCGGCTTTCGTTTTATTTAATTAGCACCAGCCATATTCGTCTTGTAATGTTTATATACAAGTAAGTTTCAACGTAATTCCTTTGATTCTTCCTTCCCAAGTAACCTTGAAGTGGAAAGGAAACGTTTCTGAGCTCCACACGAGCAAAGACCACAGGTAATGGATACCTATGGTCCTGGTTTTAGAGGTGAGGCTACGATATTTGAAAGATTAAACGTCCAGGATGACCTGATCAGGAGAATGGTGGACAGCATAGAAATTGTACCATATACAGCTGACCTGTTGAACTGCAGTGATTGAAGTTTAGCGTCGTTGTGTTTTCACTCATTTTATTTTGATGGTGAGGAGAATTTTGGTGTCTGGATCAAAATGGTCCTTCCACTGTGAATGTCCACATAGGTGACTCTTATCTTGTAAGACTTTCTAATAATAATGTGACAGTCGTTGAATAACCACTGCGGGCTTTTTGGGAGCTCTATGTCTCCATTAGAAATTTTAATGAAAGAACCAGGCTCATTTAAACTTGTTGTCTTAGCAAACTATAATAGAGTGGAGCTTCATATAGTTACCAAATTGCCATGTAAGCTACATGGGATCACCCAGCATACTTAGTTAAAAGTGTTTTAAGTTTGTTTGATTACTTTTTAAAGTATAAAAGTATTGTGGTTTATGTTTATTTAAAAAGGCTGAGGATATAGGATGCCCCTCAATGGATTGCAAGTTAGTATTACAGCCATGGCTTTCGATGATGTCACTGGCACTGAGAGTTAAGCATCAATAGTTTGGTATCTGAATCTCAAAATCGGATTATTGCCTTAAAGTCATTGAGATGTATTGGGCATAAAAAAATCCATAATTTTTTAAAATGTAGAATACTTTATTTTTAATTTGAGATGCCCTAATGAAAGGCAGGATAGCACCACATTTGAATGATTAATGAGGTAAATTAGGAAGTAGACATCCAGCTTGGGTTTTCAAAGTCTGAAGGTTGTAGGAGGAATGAAAGACGAATGGAGGTAAGGAGTTCTCAGGATTTGAGATTCTGGAAAAGAATTTGTTAGAATCGGAGACATTGCAGGAGTCTTAATTTCAACACAGTGAGGATGCAGGGTGGAGGAAGAGTGTAAGAGCAATTTTAAAAAGCAAAGTTCAGAGGAGCACTGACAATTGTATCATCAATAATATGGAGAGAGGATAAAGCTTGTTATGGGAAGAAAAGAAGTTGGAGGCTGAAGAAAAAGAGAAAAAACTTACAAGAGCTTGTCCTATATGGGCGAGGCATTGGCAGAACCTCCTGTTATTTCATGATGTATGCAGTATTCTACCACTATTGAAAGAATGTGTGGGTGCTCCTCTGACGAATCAGTGGAGATAATCTTTGTGAGGGTCCAACCCCAACAGGGACTCTCGCTATTGGCGAGTGCGGACCACAAAATTGGGGCTACAACGTTGCTGCTTCTGCTCCTACTGTCTAGCAAGGCTCCATGTTGGGTGCGGAGTCTCACAGAATTACTGCTACAGAGTTTACCCGGTGATTAGCCGAGCCATATGGACCAGAAAGGTCTCCGGTGTGATTCCCGGTCTGTGCTGATTTAGTTGATCTCAGCTGTGGCAGTTACATTTGGCCTCAGTGCCTCTGAATTAGAAAGAGAAAAATAGGCTAAGTTCCCACTCCTGATTGTTAACTAGCGACCTTTTGTTGGAATTGCACATATGTGGATGTCAGATGAGGACAGGTTCAAGTTTGTATATGATGCCCCTTGCAGTTGAATAGCCTGCTAATACTCAATGTCAAGACTCACAAATGATTGAGGGCAAATTTGTTGAGCTATTGGAGGGTGCCCATGAAACTGTACCCTAGCAAGGACTTAACATATTGAGGGGAAAAAAGGAAAGTATAAGTAATAGCATTTAATTGCATTTTCATTGGCCATAATGCTGTTGATGGGTTGTGTGGCACAGAACCTCAAGGGATATCCTTTTTGTGATGTAAAACCTGCAGTATTACCACATTACTTTTGATGATGAATTTATCTGCAATTCACTGTCATGTATGAATTAGATTTATAATTAATGAAGTTCAAAGGAGGAGCTACATGGTGTAACTTTAAAACAATAATTTAGGCTAACAGCTAATTATCTGTAATTTCAGTGACAATTAAATGTTAATCCTCATGCAAAATGCTGCATTTAATTCTTCAGCTACAGCAAAGCTTTGTTAAACTGCTAACAAATCATTTGCCATGTCATTGCTCAGAATTTTTTTTTAAGCAAGTGAACATTTGTTATTGATATGATAATCTGGAAGTAAATTTCTGGAGAAGTGCTTTGAAGCACCAAGCATGAAAATGCATTTTTTGATGCATGTTAGGACAGGGAGATAGGGTGGAATCAAATGACAGCATGATACATTAATATAGAATTGTACTTGTAATTAATTATTTTCTTTGCACAGTATTTAGCTTAATGTTTAAGACAAGCTTCACTTATAGGGTACTAATTCATCATTAATGGTACAATGTACAGCAATGTGTAGTTGGGATGGTATTTAAAAATATTAGATGTGGTTCAACTTCTTGATTTTTTTTTTACTTTGAAGGGCCTCATTCAGTCAACTCTTTGTGACAAGTGATGGCGACTGTTCCAAGTACATTAGCAAAGTGCTTTAAAGTAGAGAAGGGTTATCATTACTGCAGACAATGATGTACAGGAGCAAATGGCACTAAAATTGTTCTTATAAAGTAGGCATTTAGATCTACTATGCCTATTTTACCACACAGATCTGCCAGTGGAGCAGCTAAAATTTCTAAAAAACATGTGCAGATCAAACAACATTCGACTTATGGGTGACCATGCACTATTCAGTCAAATATGAAGTATTTATAAGTTAAATCAATCTGAGGGGCAAGTTAACATGCTATTAAGACAAAAATTTGCTCTTAAAAATCATGGTCTTGAGCAGGAATTCATTTCAAACGAGGTTATTATTGCCTCAGTATGGATATCATTAAAAAAATTATTTTTTATTCATTCATTTATTGCCCCATCCCTAGTTGCCCTGAGAAGGTCATGGTGGGCCATCTTCTTGAACTGCTGCAGTCTGTGTGGTGAAGATGCTCCCACAATACTATTAGGTTGGGAATTCCAGAACTTTGACCCAGCGACGATGAAGGAATGACAATATGTGTCCAAGTCAGGATGGTGTGAGATTTGGTGGAGAACTTGGGGGCGATGGTATGCCATGCACCTGCTGCCCTTGTTTTGCTAGGTGGTGGAAGTCATGGGTTTGGGAGGTGCTGTAGAAGAAGCTTTGGCGAGTTTTCCTAATTTTTTCTGACTTCCTCTAAAGGTTCTGATTCATACTTGGCTATGGTTCCATGGATGTTTGCATCCTTGTAGTATTTTACCCAAGTGGTCATTGACTGTGAGCGATAGGGAGTGTTCAGAGGCTATTTGACTGTGGGAGACATTGCTGCTGGGCTTAATTCTACTGTCATCCAATGTCCATACGTGTCAATATTCCAGGAGGAGTCACTTGATAGCAATCAGGAGCAGGGACCTTTGTTGTTTTCTTTCCCCTCTCTACTCTACTGCCATATTTTGGGAATATTGAGGCCAATTGTCGTGCCCTAACCTGGACTGAAAACAACCTGGGTCATACTTGAATGACATCAGATTGTACATTTACTTACTGAGCTAGAGTGAAACTTGGTCCAATAATAGCAGCAGTAATGTGTATTATTTGACCAAGTTCCAAAAATCACCTTACATTGATACCACAAGAAGGCAAACAGCACGGCTAACAAGTTATTCCTATACATTGGGTAGAACCGTAGAAGGTTATTTATATTTGTTTAAGTTTTTATTTTCCCACGCAAAATAAAACTCTTGGGGCTCTCCCAATAGCTCATAGCATTTATCTTGTGATCGCTGAGCCTTACAGATCAGGAAAATCCTTAAAAAATAATGCTGATGCTGGAAATCTGAAATAAAAACAGAAAATGCTGGAAATACTCAACAGGTAAGGCAGCATTTGTGGAGAGAGAAAAGGTTCAGCAGAACTGGAAGAAGTTCGAGATTTAACAGTTTATAAGCAAGTACAGAGCCAGGGGAAAAAGGTGAGGGCAGAGGAGGGGAGGAAAGAACAAAATGGAAAGTCTGTGATGGAGTGGAGGGCAGGACTCATTAAATGACAGAAGGAATAATGGTGCAAGGCAAAGGAGGGTGCTAATGGGACAAATTAAGAAACAAAAGATGGGTCTAGAGGTGCCGGAAATGGCAACAGTAGAACCATTACCAGCACCTGCTGTCTCGAAAAAATGGGAGCAGCAGTTATGATCCGATGTTGTTGAAATCATTGTTGAGTCCAGAAGGTTGTAATATGCCTAATCGAAAGATGAGGTTCTGTTCCTCAAGCTTCCGTTGAGTTTCATTGGAAGAGTGTAGGAGGCCGAGGTCAGAGTGGGACAGAGAATTAAAATGGCAAGTGACTGGAAGCTCGGAGTCATATTTGCAAACTGAATGGAGGTGTTGAGCAAAGTGATCACCCAATCCCCAATGTTGAGGAGACTGCATTGTGAGCAGCAAATACAGTTTGCGAACTTGAAAGAAGTACTAGCAAATTGCTGTTTCACCTGGAAGGAGTATTTGGGGCCCTGGACGGTGGGAAGGGATAATCCTCTGCCATTTCCACCATCTCCAGCACAATGCCACCACCAAACACGTCTTCCCCTCCCCTCCCCTCCCCCTTCAGCATTCCAAAGGGACTGTTTCCTCCGTGACACCCTTGTCCACTCTTCTATCACCCCCAACACCCGGTCCCCTTCCCACGACACCTTCCCGTGCAAGCGCAGGAGATGCAACTCCTACCCTTTTACCTCCTCCCTTCCCACTGTCCAGAGCCCCAAACACTACTTCCAGGTGAAACAGCGATTTACATGTACTTCTTTCAATTTAGCATTTGTATTCACTGCTCACGATGCGGTCTCCTCTACACTGGGGAGACCAAACGCAGATTGGGTGATCGCTTTGCTGAACACCTCCATTCAGTCCACAAGCATGACCCTGAGCATCCGGTTGCTTGCCATTTTAATTCTCTATCCCTCTCCCAATCTGACCTCTCGGTCCTCGGCCTCTTACACTATTCCAGTGAAGTTCGAGGAACAACATCTCATCTTTCGATTAGGTATGTTACAACCTTCCAGACTCAACATTGATTTGAACAACTTCAGATCATAACCACTGTGACCATTTATGGCTCCACTAGACCCATCTTTTGTGTCTTTACTTGTCTCATTACCACCCCCTTTTGCCTTGCGCCATCGTCACTTTTTTGTCATTTAATGAGTCCCGTCCTCCACCCTGTCACAGACCTTCCCCATTGTTATTTACTCCCCTCCACCCCCCCTTCTTTCCCTGGCTCTGCTTATAAACTGTTAAATCTCCAACTTCTTCCAGTTCTGATGAAAAGTCATCGACCTGAAATGTTAACTCTATTTCTCTCTCCAGAGATGCTGCCTGACCTGCTGAGTATTTCTAGCATTTTCTGTTTTTATTTCAGGAAAATCCTAAATTTTGATCCCCTGTCAAGGGCAGTATTTGTGGTTCTATTAGCTTTAGTGTCCTGGAGTTAGGGAGGGGAGAAATAAGCTGCGATTACCACAGCTGATCACTGTCCATGCTTGGATGGGCACATGAGTGGATGTCATTGAGGACAGGATTGTGCTTGGCTGTCATCCCATCTTACAAATAGCTTACCAACACTCATTGCCAAGGCTCACATGTGAATATTGATATACTTGAGTGAGGTAAGTGATGCCAGCCCCAGCCACAAGTCAAAACCTTTGGGAGAGGAGAAAATTGTCAAGGAGAGGAGAGGAAACCTTATTATAAGCCTAATTCTTAAGTGGTAATTGAGATCATATTTCGCTGCTGCCAACACTCTATCCTGTCACTTTAATACTCCTCATTACATTGTGTCTCTCCTCTCTTCCTGTAGTTGAGTGGCCATATTGAAAATCCTTTTGCTATAGATTGTATAAATTTACGTGGTTGCTTGGCTACAAATTTGATTAGTTTTATCAATGTCATAAATCTGCTCTGAAATTTTAGGTCTTTAATTCAACGTTATTGCCAACATTTTTGTGTCCCTGAATGATTTGTGGAAATATAGTGCTTAATTTAGTCCAGTGACTGTAAGTGTGATAGGGCTGCTGTAAAGAATCTGAGCAGTAATGTGCATCGTCAGGTATAGATGGCCAGCATCCTCCTTTTCCTCAAGTGCTCTGACCAGCTCTATGTGACAAGTACTATACAAATGTTAATTGTTGTGGTTGATGGGCAATCTTGTGGCGAAGTGTAGGATTGCTGATGAACCATTGAAATATGATATTTATTTCAACTCTTGCTAGACCAAAATTATTATAAACACCACTTCAATGTATTCTGCTTGTTAACTTTTTTTTCTTTTTTAAAACTTCTGCCTCATTTTTATGACTTTGCATCTTGCTTTGAAACATTAAAATGATTGAAACTAATATGAAGAATTTTCAGATAAGGACATTAATGTAATTCCCTACATGATTCTTTTATGGATCTGATGGACCCCTTCTCTAATAAGGGCTTGAAATTTAGGGAAACAGCTTCCTTTTTGGGGAGCTGAATTTTGCTGCTCTTGATTGTGCCTTAGAAAATCTCGTTGTGTTTGCTTACTGCTGAAAAACTCTGCTCTCTGCATCGAGTGGTAGGTTATGCCCAGACTCCCAGCAAAAGCTTCCAAGTTTGAAAACAGCTACAACCCTTCCTAATGGGAACCATCTCCCCCAAATAAATCACAATAGAACAGAGGGGATATTGCATACAGCTTCTTAAGTAGGAGCCTGATTATCGTGTTATGAGAGAGCAGAGTGTAATGTTATACTGAAGGCTGTATTTTAAGGACAACTTCTAGTTGCTGTGAATTATTTGTGGGATATTACAAATTAGTTTTCCTTTCTACGTGACTAATGCTGAGAATTATTTTTTTATTGATATAGGGAAAATCCAGAGAAGGCATTTGAAGTGTACGTTGAAGTAACGCATCCTGAGTCCGGCGGTTCAGGTACAGTGTTCACCTTTGTGACTATCTAATTGCATTTTATTTGTAAGTAGTATATTGAAAAAGCAGTGGCGGCTACACTCACCCACCTAAGTGGCTGCAGGTTTGAAACATGGCAGAAGTTCAGGTGAATTTGCAACTTTTTATGTCTGAAGTTTGTCAGCTGTCAACTGCATAATTGAGATACCCAATATTAAAAAAAAATCTTTCCTGAAGCTGTTACTTATTCTCCCTCCAGTTATCTAGCAGGTTATATCTTGTGTTCACAATGCTGGAGCAATTTCAGCAGGGGTCATCAATGCTTCTGTGACCCATTCATATTTATTGTATACCTGCTGTTTCAGCTGAAATGGTGCTGTTGTTAATACCTGGACACCCGAAATGACCTTGTCAATTGAGCATGAGATCTGAATGGTTTCCACAGTCCTGAAGGACATGTTAATGGAAGAAGTGAAGTGTCACGATGCAAGTGGTATAAGGTTCCGGTATATATTGCACATATATGTTCCTGGTAATTAACTGCAGATTATTTCCAATGAGTCTGTAGTAATGACATTCTAATCATTAATCCTGTTGTCGGAGAGCACGCCAATAGTTTGTGTCCGCAACGACTGCTATGTAAAAATTAACTGAAGAAAGTAACAAGCCCCCCATCACGAGATAAACAGAAAGCATATACTGAACATTATAAATATTACTAAATATCAAGAGTGATTCAAAGAGAACAGTGCAATGTAATGTAATCTTGGTGTTTCTGTTGATGGCTATAAGCCACTTAGGCTTTAGACTGCACTTTTACTATCTGAGATAGTATCGGAGAGTGCAAAGCACACACAGCAAGCCCTGAGTTATACCGTGGGCTGCGCCCTCCACCCTGCCTACTAAGAGATAGCTTTGTGCAAATGTACTTATACACTTATGGAGAGCTGTGCTCTTTTGGCAGGTGGCAACTTCTGCTTTCTCGTCACATTAAAAAGATTCAGTGCTATGTTTCTAATGCTTTCAGTGAGATCTGGTGGATTGTCTGTGTAGTTTTTGAACCCAACTTCATTCCTGATTGGACTTTTACTCAACCTCGCATGAAGACAAATGGTATGAGACACTGCCTGACTTTGGTGTGCACAAGATCTAACTCCCAGGTTATACTGCCACTTTCGAGTTGCTGCACACCTGAAACTCTTTTATTTGATTAGGATGATGTCTGTATAACTGCAGCCTTGCTTTACAATACCATCTAAGCTGTTTGATTAGATAATTACATTCTTGTAACCACTTTCAAACATTTCTATTTAAATATATGATCATATGTGGTTGAGAGTGAACCCAACGCAGTCATTTATTGAAGCAGTTCAAATATGGATGTCACCTGGACTTCAGGACTCAATTGCTGCCAACAGAGTTTCATTAGCCCATAATAAATAATGTATAACAAGTATAGTAATAGGCTGTATTACTTCTTGCTATAATGTAGTTATAAGAGTGGAGAGAGATGTAACAAATATGACCATTAAAGTAGTGAAGATGTTTAATTAAATTGTCCATTATGTCTTCAATCACTGCAGGATAATAATATGATTCATAAGTGGTCTAGTAAAGTAAATATTTTACAGTTCTAAAGCAGAATTATAGCCCAATTAATATCTAGGTGTAGATTAGACTTTACTCCCACATGATATTTGAACATGGTTGAGAAACGTCTGTCAGTAGCCACTGACAAACTGTGGGTAGCATTAGCCATTATACTTACCTACATATTTTTTACATTGGTTGAATTTAGTAATCTTAGCCTCTTGGGAAAAAATGTTTGTATGTAGGTTGTCATGTGTTTCCCTGCTGTATATGTGTTACCACTTTACTGTGATATTCCTGTCCCTTATTTTCAGTTGATGTCATGAAATGCAGCAACTGCAACCAAGACATTAAAACTGATATTACTGTTTGCCGATCTCAATGTGTGCACTTATTTACTTTGACAGTGAGAAATAGACATGATAACACTGGGACTAATAGTATGCCATAAAGTTTGCTTTTTTAATGTCTGCATATGGTAAGCAAACAATCAATATCAAGCCTTTGATATATTGCACACTTCTGGGCTTATACTTTGAAATATGTCATATCTCCTAGCTTAGTGACACTTGTGATCAATATGGCAGCCTGTGTTGTAGTAGTGTTTATAAATGCATTTTTACCTTTTCTTGGCTTTAGATTTCAGTGGAATAACCCATTGGCTTTTCCAGACTTTAGAAGCTTCATATTTTAGAACTTGTTTTTTTTTTAGGCATTTAAAAACTCCTGTTGCATAGTGTTAAACATAATGGGCTTTCTGACCCCTGCAGTAAAATTCTTTTGCATTCTGCTTGAGTACTGCCAGAGTTGAATGCTGTGGTAATGCACAGTGGCCTTCCTCATCTTTCATGGCATATGTAATAACAATATTAATTTTCAGAAAGTTGCTTAATATGGATGCTTATTAAAACATTTTATTGTATGGTTTATTTGATAACTAGAGTGCGCAAATATAATGCAATCGAATGATCTTTTAATTACTGTATACGGACTTGAATTTGTCGGAACAAGGAGCAAATGTGGCTGTAATAAGTTTGGGGTAGGTTTGTACCGTATTTGAGGGGTTCATTTTTGTCTTGCTTTCTACCAGTTTTTTAAAAAAGGAAACATTTTTCATTTTTTAAAATCACGTTCTCTGGTTTAGAGGGCAGGAGATGGGATGCTGTCGGGTGTCTGCTGATAACACTCTAGAGCTATTGCAGGAGCAGCCGAGGGTGATTTTCTGCTCCCTGTAGAGAAGTGCCCGGTTTCTGTAAAGCCTCCACTACTGACATGATGGAGATCGAGATCAAGATCATGGTCAGTTACAAATATGCTGGCAATTTTTAGCACAATGTTTTAGACATATCTTGCATCACTAAGTAGGGTGCTAATGCTCTCTTTCAGTTTCGTAAACTGTACCAGGCAATGGGACACAACTTGATTGATTTTTTTTTTTAGTTACATTTGTGATCATTTTGATCTCTTTTAAAGATGTTGGATCACACAAAATATCTGAAGTGAGCCTGTCTCTTTGACCACATATTTCAAAAGGGATGTACAATAGCATTTACTGAAATGACTCTCAATACATCATTTTGAAAAAAGACGGTTTAAGCTGACAAGAAACGTTGCATTTTTAGTAATCTGGATTTTGCTCTGAATTATATATTTTGTTAAAGATGCCTATGACTTGATACTCCTAATACAACTGTTCTTCATTCGTCCAGGTATGCTGGTTCTTGGGCATTTTTGAAGTACTGAATTGCTTTAGAAATTGATCAATTTTAAGTTCCTAAAACAGCTATTTTTATTAAATTATTTACTTCACAGGAGCATAAGCAGATAAAAATTGACACCGAGCCAAAGAAGGAGATATTAGGATGGGTGACTAAAATCTTGGTCAAAGAGGTAGGTTTTAAGGAATGCCTTAAAGGAAGAGAGCGAGAGAGAGAGAGATGGAGAGATTTAGGAAGGGAATTCCAGAGCTTGGGGCCTGGATGGCCACCAATGGTGAGTCGAAGGAAGTGGGAATGCACAAGAGGCCAGAGTTGGAGGAATGCATAGTTCTCAGGGGGGTGAAGGAATTGAGGCAGTTACAGAGATAGGGAGGGGCAAGGCCATAGATTAATTTGAACATGAGGATGAGAATTTTAAAATCGAGGCATTGGTGATCCGGGAGACAATGTAGATCACTGAGCTCAGGGGTGATGGGTGAACAGCATTTGATGTGAGTTAGAACACGGGAAGCAGAGTTTTGGATGAGCTCAAATTTATGGAGAGTAGAACATGGATATAGTACAGTGTGTGAATGATGGTGAGCTGCAGAATACCAAATTAAAGTAGAGCGCAATGATCAGATTAACCAAATGTGGCAACTTTACAGAAGATACAGAAGCACTAATGTAAATTGGATGTTCAAGTGGCAATATTCAGTGGAATACTGACAGTTTTAATAGAGAATGATAGAACTCTGTTATTGCCCATGGAGAAATATTTGCAGGAAAACTAGAGATGAAATGTGACTACCAATGGTGATTGAAAAAGAATCTGGGAAATGGGATCCATTTCAGAAAGGTCATAAAGATAAGTAAAGATGAGAGGGGCTATTCAGGCCACCTTCTATAAAAACCTATGATCTCTCACCATAGGCTCTTGTATGATTTCAAAGTTCCATTACTGTCCCCAGGGTCTGATCCATGTAATGACATTTTTGTGTGACGAAATGCTTCCTAAAATCAATCCTGAGCTTGCCGTTTATCAGTTTGTTCCTATGTCCCCATGCTTTGTTGTTATGCTTAACTAAAAATAGTGTTCCAGATTTACCTTTCTACTCTGCTTACTATCTTCTATGCCTTCATAAATTTCCCATTCATTTGCCTGCTCTCAAGGCCAAAGAGACTATTTTCTAACCTTGTGCTGCTATGGATCAGCCTCCTGACCTTTTTGTGCAACGCTTTCAGTGCTTGGCTGTTTCCTCTGTGTCTTGGTGACCAGAACTGAACGCAGTACTTAAAGGTGGCTTGATCAGAGCACTGTACAGTTTTGGCATGATTGCTTCGGCGTCTGATTTATACTCTACTGATTTGGCAGTCTGTTAGCTTTGTTACTACCTACTCTGCATTGACTAGATGTGTTAAGTCTACTATCACTTCCGATCGCTTTCAACCCTGTCCCTTGTGTAGTTCAACACCATTCATTGACTAAGCATATAACCCATTCTTTCTGCAGTGCATGATAACTTGAATTTCATATGCCATCATTTTGCCCACTGATAAATTTTGTCTAGGTCCTTCTGTAGTTCCTTAGTTGTTTCGTTGGACTTAACTGCTTCTTAGCATCCTCTGTGATTTTGACCAAATTGTGTCACATTTCCGATTCTAGGTAGTTTTGTGTAGATTTGAAACAATATGGATCCCTAGGCAGTTCCATTCAGTACATTCACCCATGGCTATAATCACACCTCTTACTGACATCTTCTGCTTCTTCCCTCAGCGAATTTCATATCCACTGCCAGGTTGTACCTAGGGTGCATAGTTCCTTAAGCTTACATAACTTTCTGGTAGTATAGGTACCCTACCTCATGGCTATATTTCAACAGTAACGTGGGATGACCTGACCTCCGAAGCCGTTGATGGCCATTTACCAGGTCATTTTCGTACAGGTAATTCTCAAATTTGTGTCCAGTGATCAATTCATTGTTTTGCCAGTAATTGATATTGAGAGTAATAGACCTATAGTTACCCGGGTTTGTTTAGTTGTGCTTTTTTGAAAATAAACACCACGTTGGCTTGTTTTAGGGACCTCTTGTCTAATTCTGAATGTATTATGCAAAGCTGATTCTATTTTCATAGAATTTCCCAGAGGCTCTTGTTCAAGATTATTTTAGGGCCTAAAATGTGTCTTTCCAAATTTGAGGAATAAGTCACATGTATAAGCAAACTATAGCCCAAGAGCTTTGGCTGCAATCAGTGGTAAACTCAGTACAGAGGTAGCGAGATTAAAAGGTATTAGAATGTTCAAAATATCATTAATTCCTGTAATGATTAACATTTTTTGTGCAGAATATTTACAAGGCTAGAAGTAGTATTAATTAGAAGCTACTTTTTCAGAATCCAGGTGAGTGACAATGTGTTTGCAAAGATTGAAAGATGTTGAAAAATAATAGAGATCTTTTAAATTGGGGCTCAGGTGCCAGGTACAGCCATGAATGTTGCATTTCATTATTTCAAATTACTTAGGATAATAGATTGTTAAAGAAGTGGCCTCGGAGAGCAAATGAAATTACTTGTTCCAATGGTACGTAGTCTTCGGTTGGAGTCCCTGTGGTGGGTGCTGATCGATCTTGCTACTAACCATATGTGTAGCAAATGGTGATGGTGGTTGCGCTGATTGTTTGTTTGGTTAGGTATAATATTGGGGTTCAAACCAACATTTTATCTCTTTTTATCCAATGCAGTTTTGTCTTCTGCTGGACAAATTGTGGAGCAGTACTTGTTTTAGAAGCTTTAGCATTATCCATTACTTATTCTCTATTCCAGGAGAGAAGTGAAAAGAGAGAAGGAATGGGCTAGGGGTAGGGGAAAGAAAGACTGTACAATAAAGTACACACAACCAAATGGGATTTTGTAAGATACAGTAGGTAGGAGTACAGGGTATTGTGTACAGGCACTGGCAGTAATTAAACCTTGCAAAGTAGAGAGGTTCAACATTATGTTAAAGGCTGCATTTTGTTATAGGCAAAATGGAGTTTCTCCCCCTTTTTGGTTAATATATCTGTTGACAATGAAGAACTGCATTGTCTTTAAGATATCTACTGCATTTTGTACTTTTGCAAAATCTGTAAGGAATGATTGGAATTTTTTTAAGCAGTCCATGCAGAAACACCAGTGATGTGGTGGAAGTTGTAATTAAGAAGCAGAAGGTGTCTTTTGATCCATAAACCAATGGTTAATTTCTTTTATTTGTGGGAGCTTATTAAATGTGTTTGTATCTCTGCAGACAGAAATGTATTTTCCTTCAGTATTCAGTGCACACCTTGTTTTGTTTTCACACTTGCATAATTTAAAAAATATATTTGTATGTAGCATTGTCAATTGTATATTTGAATGTATATTCAGCTGAAAATCTCTATTTAAAAAGAATTAAAAGTGTCATGAAGTTCACGAATTTAGAAACTTTCACAGTGAAGAACTCCAGTTCTTGCTCTCTTTGGTTTCTCTCCATTCTTTTTTGTACTTGTCACACTGTGAAGTGAGAGGTCAGAAATGTGATTGATTGCTTGGGACTTTACATTACAATATGGTGATACTAAGAGTGGTGTTGAAAGATGAAATCTACTGCCAAACACCAGGGCTTTAATGAAACATCAGAAACCATTGTGTTTCTTCAGAAGTCATTCTTATGAAGGGTAATTGACGTATTGTGGACTTTACCACATTAATATAATATGTTAGGATGGATGATGTATGGTTGCTGAAGCAATTGCTTTATGGAGAACTAGTGTATGGCGGAAGAAAGCAGGACGGACAACGAAGGCGCAACAAGGGTACGCTGAAGATTCACTTGAAGCAGTGCAACATGGTCATTGACTCTTAGACAACCCGTGCCACTGACAGACGACAATGGCGTGCTGAAGTGAGAGAAGGAGTGAAGGGCTTTGAGCTGCAATGGCATGCTAGTGTGGAGGCAAGGCGTGAAAGACGGATAGATTGTCAATGTCAGAGGGATCAACAGAAGAACTCCGCCAGGAACCTGGTTATGTGAGGCTTGTTATAGACTATGTCTGTCATGTATCGGCCGGCATAGTCATCAACGCACCCATCTACCATGTACTTGTGCTTTCTTCATTGTTGGTGCCATCATCCTTGAGTACGATGGACATGCTAATTTATATATATTTATGTACTTTTTTTAATTGCACTTTTAGTATTAGTGGAAATGTTTTTACTTCCTGTCAACATTTAATTGTAAATAAATATTTTACTGTCTTTAGTGTGCTAAATGTCTGGCCTTTATTTAATATCTGCCCATTTGAAAATGTTCAGTAGCATGGTGCAAGAATGCATTTTATTCCATAGGCAGACTACTATTAATAGGACAATTGTTAATCCTCTGGATATGCACCTCTGATGAGGACAAACCAGAGCCTCTATTTTTATGATGTATCCTTGTTAATCTTGCAAGCACTGATTAACAGGATCTTCAGCTTCTTCCAGATAATATTCCAAACACTGTTTTATAAAATACACTCTGTTCTATATAATAACTGTTAACAATGTTACAATTTAGAAATTGCAACAGCACTTTACTTTCTGTCTCTCTCTCTGTCTCTATCTCTGCCTCCCTCCCTCTTTTCCCAGAACCTTCTGGGTTTTGTCGTAATTACCCAACTTCTCCGTTCCCGTCTCCAGGATTGAGAGGAGCTGCAACTTCACCCTCCCCCAGACCAGTCCCTCAGGATTGTTACATTCCTCCCTCCTCAGTCTCTGATGCCTGTCAGTGTATAATACATCAGATACCATGTAACGATCCTATCAAACAAATGTACGGACTTAACATAAAACAGTGAAGAAACAGATGTTTGTAGAAAATTACAATTATAACCAGTTTCTTGGTGATTGTTGGGTGCTAACCCTGTTACAGCCAGCTGTGATGGTTTTGAAACATATATGACAAGACTTCACTTAACTAATGACCTAGATACATACTGAAACATGGAACCAGAAAAGATTGTGCCATCACCAAAACCAATCATTTGTTCCCTCAAATAACTATCCAATTCTCCTATATATTTTTGTGCACTACCTGCTGCACTGTCTGTGGACAGCAAGTTGAAATTGTAGCATTGCTTTTGTGATAACCAAGTGTCCACTCGTGGATGGTCATGGAATTCTCTCCACTAATTTTGTAACTTTTCTGGCACATACAGCTTTGTGGCTGCCTTTGGATTCATGCTGTCCTGTTCTCTGTGGTGGTGCACAATATCCTTCTTGAGTCTTTTTCACTGGCTGACCTGTGAACAGCTGGGCTTGATCGTAAGATCTTCAACTTGCAATTTTTTTCAGCTGTTCCTTACTCTGATTTGGAACGGTTAGTACTTGACTGGGATGAATTGCTGCCAAAATTGCTATCTCAGGTAGAACTTTCTTTCCTTTGTGTCCACTGATTTTCTGTATCATGCATCTGGTACCATGTTATCTCTCCCAGCTTTGTGAATTACAGAAAAATCAGCCTCTATGTAAGGTTCCCGAATCATCCCTGAAATATTGTTGACTAGTTCTGCCCTCAACTCCAAGAATGTGGCATATGTGTCGAGTAAGGTTGTGAATTACTTGTTAATGTAGATAATCAGGTATAGGCCCCTGCTTGTCAAGTCATTTAGTGAGAGCGGCAGATAAATTTGAATTCTGTTGTTCTGCCCCTTTCTGAGTTGTGTTGGTCCCCTCTCCCAGGAAACCCCTAAAAGTAGTAAATGCTGTTTTCCTGTTGCTAGGTTTCTTGGTTTTAATTACGCTCTCCAATGGGGAAAAGTATTTGAGGAGTTGTATTGCATTGTGGGCAGGTACAATTTATAAAGTTGATTGCATCGTAACCAAAATATTTCAGCTTGTTGGTGATGCTGCCGTTTTTTAGAATGTTCCCATATGTGGCTTTCTCAGATCTGCTGTACACTTTGCGTGCTTGCAGTAGCAGCTGAGGTATGCTTGTCAAGTCTACAGACCCCAGTGCAATTTTGTATTTCATGTTAAGCCTTCTCAGAATTGCTGAGATTTAATATGAGTGTTTGCAGGGGTGATGACAAGCTTCTGAACTGAGCTGCCGTGGAGTATACAAATGTGGGTAGTACTGCTCAGTGAATTTGAAGGATGAGTGAGTTATGCAGCTCATGACCTGAATGGGTCAACTTCTTCTTGCAGAAATTAGGTTATCATATTTCTACAAGTATGTTCATGTAGAAATAATCCAAACTCAGTTTTATTATGGAATTAAAAATACTTTTTTCATCATTGACATGCCTAATTACGTTGATGCACTTTTAGTTAATGCAGCTCCATGTTTATAAACCTTCAGTACTAATTCACTGTGTCAGCTTAGCTCTGTTTGTAGCATCCTGGCCTCTAAGTCAGAAGATGGTAGGTTTGGGCCCCATGGCAGGAGTTGGAGCACATAATGTAAGTTGACATTCCATTGCCATAATGAAGGAATGCTGCCTCATCAAAGGTGCCTTCCTTAGGATGAGATATTTAACTGAGTCCTTGTATGTCTGTTCTCCTGGTTCAGTGGACGTTAAAAGATCTGTGGGCCTATTCAGAGATGAGCAGGGAATTCTGGTATCCCGGCAAACATTCCTTCCTCAACCAATACCAGTAAAAATAGATTAACTGGTCATTCATCGATGTTTGTTTGTGGGATTTTATTGTGCACAAAACAGCTGTTGCCTCTTCTTAAATAAGTTACTACACTCCAAAGTGATTCATTGTATTCAAAGTACTTTTGAGACTTTTCTGAGAAAAGGCACTGCATAAATGTAAGTCTGTGTTTTTCCATCGGCCTATTCATGGGTTAGTATGTAGACCAAAGCACAAATATTGAAATTATTTCACAGAGGCTGTTGCAGATTTTTTTTGAGTATTTGTAATATTTCCCTCCCCCTCCCCCCACCACCAAAAGACGTCATATACATGGGTTGATCATTATTGTTGAAGAATTGAAATGTGCATTCTGTGCAACCTGTAATAAAGAAAATATATAACCATTCACATAACCATAACTCCTTCATTTTTTTGTTAAATTAATAAACAACAAATTCATTTAAAAAAAAATCTGTCTAAACTAAGAGTGAGTTCAAAAGGTTGATCCTCACTGGAGGACATATGTCAAAATTTTATTTTTACCATGCTATTCATTATAACGTTAAATGAAAGATGCGTACAGCTTTCTAGTGAATTTCTCATTGTTTTCTCTGACGGTTCAGGATTATTTTCAAATCGTTCGTTGAAATATTTGAAAGGATTGTTGACTAAATTTCATAATTGTAATAATGAACAGAAATATGTGTTGCAATGCAATAATGTTCCTCATGGTCATGTTAGTGTACTCTGTCAGTTGTTACCGGGCATTGGTCTGTGCAATATTTGGTTCGTTGTTTTCATAGCCTCCAGGGACAAGGTGAAAACTAACCATGCCATACATTATTAACCAATAATACATGCTTTCCCTTATAATAACTACTGAATGGCTTTCATTTCACTATATGCTTTTGTCACATCAAATTTCACATATGGTACATTTCCTAAACTAGATAGAATTCAAAAACCAGAAGACACAAAATACTTATTTCATTTAGTATTGTTTACATATTATGAACATAAATTTTTATCTAGGTTTAAGTTGCCAAGCGATTTTTTTTTGTGTGTCGGTGTTTTATTATTGTATAATCATCATGTATTTTGGAAAGTTATAGAACACATTATAAGAATGAGATTTCGGTGGCTTATATAGTCAAAACTCTGAGATTGTGTTCAAGTTTGTAAATTACTCAAAACCAAATATTTATGATTTGTTCACTTGTGGATAGTTACTAGAGTTATGGAGACCACTGTTTTCAAAAAGTAGCAGATTTTGTTTCAGTTGTAAGAGGGAGATAACATAATGTTTTTGTGATGAAAGTCAGTTGTGCATGATCTGGAAATATAACAACAGTTTGGAACATAGGAAGATAGGAACAGGAGCAGGCCATTTAGCCCCTCGAGCCTGTTCTGCCATTCAAAGAGATCATCGCTGATCTGTGACCTAACTCCATATACCTGCCGTAGCCCCATAATCCCATAATACCTTTTGGTTAACAAAAATCTACCAGTCTTAGATTTAAAATTAACAATTGAGCTGGCATCAACTGTCGTTTGTGGATGAGAGTTCCAAACTTCTACCATCCTTTGCGTGTAGAAGTGTTTCCTAACTTCACTCCTGAAAGTCCTGGCTCTAACTTTTAGACTATGTCCCCTAGTCCTAGACTCCCCAACCACCGGAAATAGTTTCTCTCTATCTACCCTATCAGTTGCCCTTAATATCTTGAAAACTTCGATCAAATCACCCCTTAATCTTCTAAATTCCAGCAAATACAATCCTAATTTGTGTAATCGCTTGCTGTAATTTAACCCTTGGAGTCCAGGTGTCATTCTAGTAAATCTACACTGCACTCCCTCCAAGGCCAATATATCCTTCTTAAAGTGCGATGGCCAGAACTGAACACCGTACTCCAGGTGTGGTCGAACCAGGGCTTTGTATAGCTGTAGCATAACTTCTACCCCCTTGTATTTCTAGTTCTCTAAATATAAAGGCCAGCATTCCATTAGCCTTTTTTATTATTTTATGTAGTTGTTCATGACATTTTAATGATCGATGTACATGGACTCCTAAGTCTCTTTGGACCTCCACTGTTTTGAGCTTTTCATCATTTAGAAAGTACTCTGATCTATCCTTTTTAGGTCCAAAGTGAATGACCTCACATTTGCCTTCATTGAAATCCATTTGCCACAATTTTGCCTATTCACTTAATCTATTAATATTGCTCTGTAATTTATGCTTCCATCTACACTGCTTACTATGCTGCCTATCTTTGTGTCATCGGCAAACTGGGATATGTGGCACTCTTTCCCGTCATCTAAGTTGTTAATAAATACGGTGAATAGTTGAGGCACCAACACCGATCCCTGTGGGACACCACTAGTCACATCCTGTCAATTTGAGTACCTGCCCATTATCCCTACTCTCTGTCCTGCCAGTCAGCTAATTTTCTGACCAGGTCAATAATTTGCCCTAATTTTCATGAGCTTCAACTTTAGCTAACAGTCTCTTATGAAGGACCATATAAACAACATCCGTAGACATTCCTCCTGTCCACTACTTTAGTCACCTCTTCAAAAATTCAATCAGGTTCATCAGGCATGACCTACCCTTTACAAATCCATGCTGGCTCTCTCTGATCAGCTGAAAATTTTCAAGGTGTTCAGTCACTCTATCCTTAATTATAGACTCTAGTAATTTCCTGACCACCGACGTTAGGCTAACTGGTCTATAATTCCCTGGTTGCATTTATATAGTGCCTTTAACATAGTAAAATATCCCAAGGCTCTTCACAGGAGTGTAACCAGAGAAAAATCGACACTGAGCCAAAGAAGGAGAAATTAGAACAGGAAACAAAAAGCTTGGTCAAAGAGGTAGATTTTAAGGAGCATATTGAAGGAGGAGAGGTTTAGGAATGGAATTCCAGAAATAGGATAGGGCTAAGGATAGATCCTTAGGGGACTCTAGAGGTAATGGTGCAGGGACTGGAAGAGAAGCTATTGCAGGAGATGCTCTGGCTCTGAGTGGATAGGTAAGGGTAAGAAACCAATGATATAGGAAGGTTTTTCACTATATGCTAAAATATTATCTTCTGTACAGATCCAAATATTAGTATCTGTAAACAAATAATGTACACACTTATCCCTCTCTTGAGAAGGATGAACTTGTTACACTTCTGTGGATAAAATGGGGTTGTTAAACACCCTCCTTTCTGAATGATCATTTGACATCCAAGGTCAGTTACCAAGAATTCTACTGAAGTGCAGCAACCCAATTAGCTGAATCAATATCCGTGACAAGAAAGTTAAGGATCTCCTTCAAAGATAGTGGCATAGATGATTAGGTTCTCAAAGGGGTCCAAATTAGACACAGATAAGTAAGGACCAGTGTCCTTACTACCAACCATGTTGAAGCTTGTGAAAACTGAAGTGAATGTAGATGCTGTTGCAACTCTGGCCAGTTACAAATATTCAGCTTCTAGGCTTGAAAAGACTAGGACAAAAAAAAGCTTGGCCCTACTCATCAGCCAGCAGCTTGAGTGTTTATCTCTGCCAGTTGTAGAATCATACAGCACAGAAGGAGACTATTTGGCCCATCATGCCTGTGCCGGCTTTCAGAAAGAGCTACCAATTAATCCCACTCTTCTGCTCTTTCTCCATAGTCCTGCAAATTTTTCCTTTTTAAGTAGAGATCCAATTCCCTTTTGAAAGTTACTATTGAATCTGCTTCCACCACCCTTTCAGGCAGTGTATTCCAGATCATAACAACTCGCTGAGTTTAAAAAAAATTCTCCTCATCTCCCTCCTGCCTTTTTTGCCAATTATTTTAAATCTGTATCCTCTCGTTATCGACCCTTCTGCCACTGGAAACAGTTTCTCCTTATTTATTCTATCTAAACCATTCTTGATTTTAAAAGCTCTATCAAATCTCCCCTTAACCTTCTCTGTTCTAAAGAGAACAACCCCAGCTTCCCCAGTTTCTCCACATAACTGCAGTCTCTCATCCCTGGTAGCATTCTAGTAAATCTCTTCTGCATCGTCTTTAAGGCCTTGACATCCTTCCTAAAGTGTGGTGCCCAGAATTGAACACACTACTCCAGCTGAGGCCTAATCAGTGTTTTATAAAGGTTTAGCATAACTTCCTTGCTTTTGTACTCTGTGCTTCTATTAATAACGCCCGAGATCCCATATGTCTTTATAACGGCCTTCTCAACTTGTCCTGCCATCTACAGGAAATAATCAAAAAATATTTACTCCATTGCTTCTTTGATCTTTTAAGCTTCTTCCCCCCCCCCCCCCCCCAACAACATCATAACCTGACTCATTGTGAGCAATGCCGTTGGAGATTTGGTAGTAAGTCATTCTTAATAAAGCTTCGTGTATTTGTTGAATTAATTTGCTAACTTTGTTGCAGCTGGGTCAGCATATGACATCAGTATCCACTATTTCCTTCCAATTAATCAATGATGTGAATTTCAAAGTGGAGCAAAAAAATACATAGACCTTGAATATATGCTGAACTAACTAGTCAGTCAGTAGAGATGTGACTTGATCAATAGTACCCCGAGTGATTCACTGCTGTGTAAAAAGATTTGCTCATATAAACAGTTTTTTATTCAACAGACAAAAGCAATAGACCTTGGGGTATGAAAAAAAATCAGTAATGATGTCAAGTTTAATTAATGTTCCATGAGATCTTAGTGCTTTTTGTTTGGAAATCTTTTTTTTAAAAAAAGCTTAAGAACAATTGGCTACTATTCAGATAAGTATACTATTGAACTGTTAGCCTCAAGCTTGGATAATCATTTATTTACAGCAGCTCTAAGCCATAGTGCACAATTATTAAAAATATATATGATGCAGATGAGGCATTTAAGCCTCATTCTGCTGATAAAAGAAAAGATTACATCTATAATTACTCTGCTTTTCACAATACTTTTATGACTTGCTTTGGGACTTCCTGAGTTAAGTGAAGTGTCTCTTAGCGTTACCTCTTCAGTGAATTGAGGTATGGGTGAGCTAAATTGAATTAAATTCCTTTTGAGTCTGCTTATATTTGTTTTCTTTGTTCACCTGAATGAAATGTTTTAAAATTTTATTTACATGCTGCCTTAGTTTGCAAAGTTGCAATGGAAGTGATTGGTGTAAAAGCTGCGGAGGGCAGGTGTCTTTCAGTAAAACAAAGAAGCTATTGTGTTTCATCCTGCAATTAACATTTGAAGCAAATACTTCAAAATGCTTTAGTTTATTGTGAAACTATTAAGTAAAATTAACCTGTTGACTGGATTTTAATGAACTTGTACAATTTGTTGCAGAGGATATTCTTAGGTATATAATTATTAGGAATGTACTACAAATATTGAAATGACATTGACAATTCCTGTAGCCATTTGCTATTACTGTACTATCATGCAGATTCAGATTAACAATAAGGAAAGTTATACTATTTTCACTTGGGTACCATTGTGGCTGATTGAAATGAAAGTGACAAGAGTGGAAATTCCTCAAATGGCTTTGTTTAATGCCCAAAATAATCTCACGTGAGAGAGCTTTTTCATTGTAAATATTGTAAAATTTCTCGTAATTTTACACCAATATGAAGTACATTCTTCAGGATCTAAGGAACAGGTTGAATTCCAAAACTGAAACTCAAGAATGTGAATGCATTAACTGTTTGAGAAGAAATCTTCCTTATTAATGTGTTGAATGACAGAAAAAGTTTGTTCGCTTTACTGTAGTAAAACAATAACGTGCTTTGCTCACATGATCACTGATCTGTAAAATGAAAAACAGCTTCCTCTGGAAAAATAAACAAACTGAAAGATCGACTCCTTTAATTGTATTTTATACGTTTCACATTAATAAATTTGAACTTTGTAAAGCCAAGCTGAGCTAAAATTCTCATTGAAGACAATTATGGGTATAAAACAGTAAGGTTATGATTTATCAGTGTCAGTAAATGTGTTCCTTTGAATCAAAGTGCCTTGTTTGCTGTCAGTCATTCAAGTGATTCACACTAGTGAGGCATAATCAAGCATGAAGTAATATCATGCTTTTGTGTTATTTTAAGATAGCTGAATGACTTTCTCGCCCATATTCACCTTGCGTTGAAAAACTCTGAATGTGGTGCAGTTTATATTCCTTGCTTTACAAAGTAACTATTTACATGGCAATTTTTTTATTACTACATTTGTAAAGCTTAGTTTCCGCTCTTGTTCAAAAGTGGCTGAGTAATGTTATCATACAAAGCAGTTTTTGTGATGCGGGCATTTAGTTTGCTGTATACGGTTCTGGTTCATCAATTTAAACATTATTGGATTTTACGACCATTCTGTAATATTTTCCTCTTTTCTCTTAAAAACACTTTCCAATGCAATTGCTGCAGAACTTGGTGTTGATGATTTTCAAAACACTGACCTTTGTGATGAAGGTATCAGTAAATGGAGTCCTAGAAAATCAGTACTGATGAAGAAATACCTAGAAAATCAGCACTAGAGAGTCTAGAAAATTTATCCTTTGGAAATCAGCACTGAAAGAGTTTAAAAGTACACTTCGTCAAAAATCAGATTTATTTGGCACTGCGACAAAGGCTGGAATTCTGCTGAAGTAGAACTGCCTTTTTACTTGTAATTTGTGTGTTCACAAATGTTTAATTTTTAAATTTCAGGAGCAGTCATTAAAGCAATGAGCTCTTGAAAGAGATCAGAAAAGGAACAATTTAGTTTTTGAAGATGTAAGTCAATCGTTTTTAATTTATGAATCTTGACTATGCCAGTTCTGGCCGAACTTAAGAGAACCTCAGTTTGCATCATGCTTATGTTTAGGAGAGCTGATTGAGCAGAGGAAGTGTTTATGTGTTGAAGGGTCACCCTTCAACACATAAAGTTCACCACATAAACACTTTGACTCTTCAATCAGCTCCTGATCTACAAGCTCCCAATGTAATGTTAGACTTTCTTGAATTTGATTTGAACAGCCACAATCAATTGCTCCACAAATGAAACCCAGGTGCGTTTTTATTACTGGTATTTTAAGATCTGCAAAAGCAAAATTTTTAATTTTTAAAATGCAATGTTTTCAGAGCTCATTAGTGAATACTTCTGTGAAAAACAATCTGGTGCTTTGAATCTTTATTTTGCAATGTTTGTTTTAAGTTAATTTGCCAAAAGCCAGGAGATGTTTGTGTTGTTTTGCTTACGAGTAATGTACTGCAGCACAATACTATACTGTTTAACTGCTTTTTGTACATGTTCAGTTTATTAAATGGAGACTTCTTAATAGGAGCACCCAGGTAGTGATCAAAGTTCTCCCTTTAGTTAAGCAAGCTCTGCAAAATTGAGGGGTATTCATGTTTACCTGAGTAATCATTCCCTTTAATAAATGTCTCTTTTTCTGTTACCTGGGGGTACTGCATTGCAGGTCAGGCAGTCTTCTCTTAACCAGAACTACCTGCTTGAAATTATGCTGCTATACTGAAAAGATATTTTTATCGCAGGTGCTGCTAAAACAACAGTCAAAGCAAATTCCTCCGTGATCTGCTAAAAGATGATGTTTAAACTTGCAGAATGTTCTTTTTGTAGCATTGCCAACAGGTGAATTGTTTTTAATAAATTAGCGTGGGGTTAAAAATGTTTTTTTTAAATGCTTGTAATGCTTAACTTGAACTATGAAGGCATAATGCAGAACTTAAAAGCTTGAGCATTTTGTAATATGTTTAATTGTACCTGATTTTTACACCAGGAACTTTTTAAACTATAGGTTTAACTATTAATTAGAAAATGTACCCTGATGACTTAACAGGTTTACAGAGTGAGTAGTTATAGAGAGCAGGAAGGCCACAGGTTTATCACCTGCTCAGGAGGTTGTACAGAAGACTTGGAGACAGCTTTCTGCCAGTGTCATTTTCTTACGGCTGCATGAAAGTTCCTTAATGTGATTTTCTTTTCCTCACCTGGGATAGTGCCTAACTTTCACTCTGAAACAAATGAGATCGGCATTTGCTCTGTGGGGAATCCAGAGCCACAACCTCTTGAACTACCGCTCTCCTCCAGTGTATATTTTTATACTAATAAACTATGATGTGACTGCTGTAAATTTATTTATAAATTAAAAGTTTCTATTATAAATAAGACAATCTTAAAGTAGCATTTACTTATCAAACAAATTAGTATTTGCAGTCTGTTATAATTATGGAAGCCCTTTTCCTCAGAAAAGAAAAACATTTTTTTGGAAGAACTGGCGTGTTCTCAATAAGTTGGATTGAACCCTGTGATCCATTTATATTTTGAATCTTGAAGATCTAGGCTAATCACTTGAAAACAGACCAGTTTGACCAAGAATACGTGTTAATAGTCTGCCTTTTACTGGAGCTGTTGATAAGCATGAAGTATCACTGCAGCAGTAATTACTTGTGGCAGTGATGCTTTTATTCATATATGTTACTGCCAGAAGTCTCCAAAGAACAAAAGTAAGTTTTAAAAAAAAAAGTTAAAACTATTCATTCCCTTCTATAAAATAAAATAACACAATCACTCTACTGTGCTATGTATTAAGCTTTGGGGAATACTAATAAGAAATACCACCTCTTGCCACAATTTATCATTTACCTCTTTAAATTTGTATGTCATACTGAAATCACAACTCCTTCTCTTCCCCCAATAGATTGAAACACTTGTTCGTAGGATTAGTGAAGGAAATGTAGTTTGTATTTCTTTTTGCTTTAGAAAGAATTGATGAGATCTTACTGTAAGCTTCGCCAAAAGTTTTACTTCTCTCTCTTTTTAATTGTACTGCTGTGTGGAAAGAATAGATTTCTTTCTAACAAGGGAACTATTGACTCCAAGCAAGTTAATCACAGTCATTGCAAAGACTGATATTTACATTTGAATTGCAGTGGAGTTTAGTGCACCCCTAATCTTGTTCATACAAGGGCATAGAGTTGTCTGTGTTTGAGATTTAAAGTTTGAATACTTCCTACTTGTCTTACTCTTGTGCACAACAACCATTAGTCTGTAACTAGGAGAGATTTAGGAGCTTCTGTTTTGACATGCGGTAGTTGCTACTATATATCAAGCAAATTAAAATTACACTACTTCAAAATGATCGGAGTTTTTTTAAAATTCAGATTGCATTGTTTTTAACCATAACATTTGCCAGAGTAATACAAAACTAATCCCACTACCTTGCTTTCTCTCCATAGCCCTATGTCGTCCTCTGCTTTACATGTTCATCCACTTTTTTCTTTTTAAAGATGCAGTGGTCTTTGCTTCGAGTACTCCCTGTGGCAAAGCATTCTGTGTTCTGAGTAAATGTATGTGTAGTGGCACAACTTCCCAAGCTTCCTCAGTGGCATTTAGTTAATCCAGCTGCACCATTGCTTCCCTTCAGCTTCTAGTAGTATCTACTTGGTTGTTTTAAAAATTATTTGAAGAAAAGGTAGAGGACAAATTTCAAAAACTTCATTCGCATCAATGCGTATGTGTGAAAAACAGGTAGGCTTCAAATGTGACAGACTGTACTGATTACGTATCATTTGTAGCTTTTTATGTCTGAATTATAAACACACTTTTCAGTTGAAAAGTCAAATTGTGTCTAACAGCATTTCAGTTTGCATATTTTTGAAAATGTTTTTACACAAAATGTAGAATGAATTTGAGTAATTAACTAGACTATTAAAGAAAAGCAGCGCATTTTTTTTCTTGATAGGAAGACACAGAGTGTCTTTCTTCAATCTGATATGATTCCTTTTTTCTTTGTTCAAATTACAGAGCAAATGAGTTGAATTTTGAAAGTTTCCCAAGCAAACAGGCTGTTTTGTTAATAGAAAATATAAATATTCTAATTGGTGATTGCTGAGAGGCACACGTGCACATAAACGTGAGATTCAGGAACCAATCACAAAATATTGAACTCAACGTTTGTAGGGACAAATTTTACAAACCAGTGTTGCTTGGCCTGGGATCTCCTCCCCACTCTCATTGTTATCAAGCTCATCCCTTTCCCTACCCTCACTGCTAACAGACCTCAGCAATCCACTAAGGAGCTGAATCCCTTGCTAAATCTTGGGTTTCCCTACAGAGTGGTGCCACACCAAAGGACCATCTTCCACCCCCAGTGCACAAAAACCTAAGATTGCTCTTCAGTTCTCTTTTTTTTGTAAAACAGCCTCTGTCATGTCTCAGCAACATCCTGGGAGGTCTGTTAGTATAGATATGTATACCTATGTTATACTAAAAATCTTGCATATGGTGTATACATCTTGTGTTGCTATTTTGAGTGATGCTTTTTATGTCCACGTTTACATAATGGGAAAGACCTTTCAGATGTAAATACTTCTCCTGACCTGTGATGTAGCTGTAGGTTTCCTTGCTTCCTCTCGCCAACTTTACAGCCTCTGCCTGCTCTCAGTTTCCATTGGCCGCTCGCTGGAATGCAGCCTGTTACTGCGCCTTAGTGCCTCTGTCCCCTCTTGGCAATTTGCCATTCCCCTGCTCATTCTAGGCTGCTTCCTACCCCTCTGCAGCCTTTGGGACCTGGACCTCAGCACTTCGATTCTGCTCAAGGTTTTCTTCCTCATGAGCAGCAATTTGTTTCTTATAGTGCTATAAGTGGAGATGTAAAAAGGCAGAGCATATGATGGGCGGTGATGGGGATGTTGCGGGTAGGGGCAGAGGCAGAATGGGGATCAGAAGGAAGTGCAGTGGGGGAAGGTAGAGGCAGGAATAGGCTGAGACAGAGTCATAGCAGCGAGGGGAGCAATGGAGAGGAGAGCGTAGAGGGAATGGGGGAAGGGATGATACATGGAGTGGGGGCGTGGAGGATAGACTGGGTAAGGGGGCAATAGGGAAGTAAAGCAATGCGGTGTTCAGGCAACAGGCACGCAACAAGGTGTTAGAACTCCAGAATCTTCACCTTGCCCTCTTGCCAAGCCCCTCCCCTTACTCATAGTCTAAAACCTGTTGTAACCCTGGTCACATCCCTTCCTGTATTTTCAACCCAAATGCCAGCCTGAAACTATTGCCAGATCCTCCTTTGAACCTACCTCCCTCCATCTGTAGCCTGTAAGTCCTCCTACACCTGCCACCATAAAGCAAGCCTATAACCCTCCCCAGGTTCCTCCTCATCTCTGACCCACTGGCCTTTACCCATACTGCACTCCTACCCTCCAGTGCCACATACCTGCCATCTTAAAAATGTGGCCTGATTACCTTCCCTACATAGCAAACATCCCATACCTGCCATCAAAAGTACTGTGGCCCTCCAGTGGCTGCCATTCCCATCACATCACCCACCATTTCATACCCAAATAGAAGAGAAGCAGAAAATGACAAGCAACAAGAGAAGAGAAGAGGAGACACAGACACACAGAAGAGAAAAGAGAGTGAAGCAGAACATGAGACAGACACAGCAGGGGAAATCCACTAACCTATTAGATTAAAAGTTTTCTATATAGTGTGCAGTTCATGTGTTTACGGGAGATCATGTCATGTTATTTTGGTCACCTCTGGGGAAATAGTTTTAAACTGTAAAGTATATATGTATTCTTGCCATTTATACTCGGCTTTCAGTCCTCCCAATGCTAGATGGCACTGTGATGCTAAGGCATATATCCACCTGCTTCGTGAACTTGGCCCAGTTCCCTACTGTTCCCAATGCAGACAGCTGTCCCATTCTTCTCCCACAACTATCTTGCCCTCTCTTCCCCACATCGCCTCTGCTTAGAGCCCGTCCTTACTGATGCCTTCCCATGTCCTATTCGTGCCTTTTCTCCTGCCTATAATATATTTACTGACTATAAAAGCAGCAGGCCATGGGGGACAGCGGTGGTAGAAATCTTTGGCGATAGGGATTTAGAAGGACAGGGGAAGTGGGATAAGGGGGCTGGACAACTTGAGATAGGATGAGGATCGGTGAGGAGATGATTGTTGGATAATAGGGAGGTGGGGGTCATGGGTAAAGGGGTAGGTGCAACATGAGAGGATGGAGTGAAGTAAAGCAGGAGACAGGGTGGGGCTGCAGGAGGAGGTGTCAGGCAAGGGGGCAGGAATGTTGGCCCTTTCCTAGTACCTTCCGCTGCTGCCCTATGACCCAAGTGTGTGTGTGTGTGTGTGTGTGTGTATTTAATTCCTTAAAAGAGTTGTTGATTCAGATGTTGAAACAACATTTTGATATCTGCTGCGTAACTATTATAGACAAAACATTGTTTGACTGTGATGAGGTGTAATAATAATGCTACTATTTTTATTTAAAAGGATATTTATTTGGTCATTGTGGCAAATTTTTCAAAAATAATGACTTAGAATTTTTTTACAGTTCTGGTAGACTGAAACTCATTTGCTGGATACTTTATTTTGGATTAGAACTGGTGTAAATTTTCTGCAGTGCAACTCCTTCCGAATATGGTTAATTTTGGCGAATTTCTGGTCTAGAAACTCATTGCAATAGCCATGATTCAATATATGCAATGCATGGTGTATTAAATGCTATGTAAACTTTTCTGCCCCCATGTTGCCTCAAAACTGCATATTTGTGTTGTGGCATGCTGTGTGTGTATGACACGATGTAAATTTTTTATTCTGTGGCCTTTAATGTGCTTGCATACAGGCTGCACAACATGATCTTCGTTATTGGAGCTGCTGGGCTGTAACTTAAGTATGACCAGGTCAGACTCTGATTCCTCTGTCATCTATACCTGGAGCAAATCAGGGATTGCTGAAAACAGGGCTCATCAGTGTAATGCATTGTAAATTTCTGATGACCTATTGCACATGTATTTTTTTTTATTTAACCGGAGTGCCTATTACGATCTTAGTCTTGAAATGTAACTCTTGGATGTGAAAATATTTGGGTAGCAGGCTATAAAGATTTTATTCTGTAGTGAAGTGAGCTGCTTTTTGTTAGTGTTGGAGAGAACTCTAACCATTTTTCCGGATTAGTCTATTCCTGATAAGTTATTTTTTGAACTAAAAAAGTTGAATTATCTAAAAATGTGAATCAAGCAATGTAACTTATACAACAAAGTGGGGATTTAGTGCTTAAAAATTAAATTATCAGGTGATTGAATTAAGAGCAGACTGTATATTCTGTAGTTTGATAGACATATATGATTTGGATCCTCCTGTATGTAATAAATTCCTGCTGGCATCTTCTGCACCTTTTTGGCCCTCTTTGTTCATAAGTTAACAAGTGGTTTTTATGCTGCAATTTCTACTTTCATAAAATAAAGGCTTTCTGTCCTCAAAGGGTGAAGCGAAAATGGACCTGTTTTGAAAAGGTAGTCTCATAATCTTTTACAGAGTGAACCTATTTTACTTTTTTAATGTTTTGTTGGTTTATCTTTCAGAAAAGCTTGACATCTTCATCAAGTTCACAGTGGGCTGGCTTTGTTTGCTTTCGCTTGAATGCTTGATAAGAGTTTTGCCCATTGTTTCCTGCCACAAGAACAAGACTTGTCATGGCAGGGGCGGGTTTTTGTGAAACCACAATATGGTCATTGTCTGGTAGTGAATAATTGTGGCTGCTTTCTGTATAACCAGCTCTCAGGCTTTGACTGCGTACCGATTCCTTTTTTCCTGCATGAAAAGGGTCTAATCCATGTAAATACGGCCTACAAAATAAAGCTTTACAGAAAGGAAAAAGTCTGCCAAGTAGGAGGTCAGAGGTCAGCAATTTAACCTTTAACCTAACAAATAAGAAGCATGAAAGTTCTAGAATTAGTTTACAAAGGCAAGCTCCTGTGATCTGTCAGATTTTCTTTTCAACAAAGAAAAAGTGAGGAGGATTGACTGACACTGAGGCTTGTGACTTTGGATGGTAAAAAATGAGAGTATGGGGAACTGCAGGGCCAGTTATCATTTCTTGTCTGTGCTTGGATTCCAATTCAAATGTTTTGCAGCCAGAATTGACTTTTTTTTGTAAAACCTATTTTACTGAGCTGCTTTTTTTATGTTTAGAATAATTCAGATAGTACTTGGATGACCCTTTGTTAAAAAGATGTATTTTGTTGTTCACTGCTGTCTGTGGGAGGCATAAGAAATTAAACATCTGTACTTCACACAGCAATACAAGAATCAATGTCTCTGGTGCAGTTAATGTTTATGCAGCTTTATCCTGTTTCAGGTTTTATATTTTATTTTATATAATTGTTTCAAAATTGGATTTACAGCAAGCAAATCTAATTGAATGTTACACTTTAACATTGTGCTTTTAGTAGTATCTAACAAGATTTGACTTCAGCTGCACATAGAATTGAAAAGTCACAAAGATACTGATACAGAGTGTTCTATTCTGTGATACAGTTGAGTTTATTTTTCTGATTTATTCTAATTTACTGTACAGTTCTAATTCTATTGGACTATGAAAAATGTCAAGGTTTTCCATGATTCAATAGATAATGTTTGTGGAGTGCTTATAGCATATATTAAATATGTACCTGAAACAGTATTTCATACTGCATCTTGTGAGCAGAATTTGCCCTCCAACTTTTGGGAATTATATTTTAGTTCGAGCTGTTAATTTCTTCAGAATATTGCATAAATTGTGGTTTTCATGCCCGAGTGTTTCGCAAACAAATGGCTTCCCTGTTTGTTGTTTAAAAACATAAGAAATAGGAGCAGGAGTAGGCCATACGGCCCCTCCAGCCTGCTCCACCACTCAATCAGATCATGGCTGATCTTCAACCTCAACTCCACTCTCCTGCCCGATCCCCATATCCTTTGGTTCCCCTAGAGTCCAAAAATCTATCTATCTCAGCGTTGAATATACTCAACGACTTAGCATCCACCATCCTCCTGGGGTAGAAACGTCCAAAGATTCACAACCCTCTAAGTGAAGAAATTCCTCCTCATCCCAGTCTTAAATGGCTGACCCCTTATCCTGCCCCCTAGTTCTAGACTCTCCAGCCAGGGGAAATAACCTCTCAGTATCTACCCTGTCAAGCCCTCTCAGAATCTTATATGGTTCAATGAGATCACCTCTCATTCTTCTAAACTCGAAAGTATAGGCCCATTCCACTCAACCTCTCCTCATAGGACAACTCTCTTATCCCAGGAATTAATCTAGTGAACCTTCATTGCACCACCTCTAGGGCAAGTATATCGTTCCTTAGATAAGGAGACCAAAACTGTATGCACTACTCCAGGTGAGGTCTCACCAAAGCCCTGTACAATTGTAGTAAGAGTTTCTTACTCTTGCACTCCACCCCCTTGTAGTAAAGGCCAGCATGCCATTTGCTTTCCTAATTCCTTGCTGTACCTGCCTGCTAACTTTTTGTGTTTCTTGTACGAGGACACTCAAGTCTCTCTGAACACCAACATTTAATAGTTACTCACCATTTAAAAAATATTCTGTTTTTCTATTCTTCCTACCAAAGTGAATAACCTCACATTTCCCCACATTATACTCCATCTGCCACCACCTTGTCCACTCACTTAACCTGTCTATATCCCTTTGCAGATTCTTTGTGTCCTCCTCACAGCTTACTTTCCAACCAAGCTTTGTTTTGTCAGCAAACTTGGATACATTACACTTGGTCCCTTCATCTAAGTCATTAATATAGATTGTAAATAGTTGAGGCCCAAGCACCGATCCTTGCGGTACCCCACTAATTACAGCCTGCCAACCTGAAAATGACCCGTTTATTCCTACTCTCTGTTTTCTGTTCGTTAACCAATCCTCTATCCATGCTAATATGTTACCCCCAACCCCATGAGCCCTTATGTTGCATAACAACCTTTTATGTGGCACCTTTATTTTGAAAATCCAAATATATTACATCCACTGGTTCCCCTTTATCTACCCCGCTAGTTACATCCTCAAAGAACTCTAATAAATTTGTCAAACACGATTTCCCTTTCATAAAACCATGTTGACTCTGCCTAATCATATTATGATGTTCTAAGTGCCCTGTTACCACTTCCTTAATAATGGATTCCAGCATTTTATTTACTTTGAGTTCCTCACTCTCATTAGACCCTTGGTTCCCCACTATTTTTGGTATGCTTTTTGCGTCTTCTACTGTGAAGACAGAAACATAATATTTGTTTAACACATATGCCATTTCCTGATTTCCCCATTATAATTTCTCCTGTCTCAGCCTCTAAGGGACCAATGTTTACTTTTGCTACTCCCTTTTTACATACTTGTAGAAGCTCTTACAATCTGTTTTTATATTTCTTGCTAGTTTACTTTCATATTCTATTTTCTCCCTTTTTATCAATTTTTTTGGTCGTCCTTTGCTGGTTTCTAAAGCTCTCCCAATCCTCAGGCTTACTACTACTCTTGGCAACATTACAGGCCTCTTTTAATCTAATACTATCCTTAACTTCTTTTGTTAGCCACAGATGGATCACTTTTCCTGTTGAGATTTTATTTCTCAATAGAATGTGTATTTGTTGAGAATATTGAAATATTTCTTTAAATGTTTGCCATCTCGAATTTTGGAGCATAGTGAAGCTTTCCCAACCAAATTCTAAGGTCTTGGGTTTGCAGTTTTGCAAATGCTGATCTCAGATCTTGCTCAAAGTGTGACAAATAAAGTTGCTTTTATATTGCTGTAATGCAGTGTTACTGCTGTTGGCTTCAGATGCAAATGTCTTGTGCAACTGCTGGCAATCTCAAAGTATATTTGCTCAGATTTGCTAAGGCTGCTTGCCGGGAAGACCTTTTTTCATCGGGTTTTTCCCCTAGCTGCATCAGAAGTCGGTGCAGTTACGTGGCAATAAAGCAGTATTAAAGTTGCTTGGGGAGTAACAAATGATTATTAACCCTTGTATTCTTCATCAAGCTGCATTCCAGATTGGTGCTCTAGTTTTCTGTGCCATTGTATTGTTTCCTCTAGTTACATTTAGCCCCTTTGCCCCTTTTTAGTATACCTGCTATTGGCATCTTACTCTGGGGAAATAGTCTTGAACTACTTTGCTATTCGTTGTGTTTAAGAACATTACAGAGGATCACTGCACTCTATGCCATTGCAGATTTTCAATTACTCTATCATCTGATCTGAGAGAGAAAATCTTCCACTTTGCTTATTGAATTAAGAGTGCTGCACTGATTTAAATAGATAATGTGAATGTGAACATTGCATTGTAATAGAGCAGTCAATGTGATTCACTTTGCAGCTTCATATGGGAATAATGTGCATTAGTGGCTGGACATAACATTATCAGGAGCAAAGGAATTATTTAACCTTTTTATAGAAACCCTTCTTGACATTTAAATTGGGAGTGTTCTTTTCTTTGAAAGGTAAAACTGTCATAAGTTTTGGTTTAAAGATTTTATTTTAATTGCATATGAACATATTTGTGTTCCGTTGAAATATTAACAGTTGTGGTGGGGGTCTAGCTGGACAGTGTAGTGGATTGATGCTCCTCCAATGTACTGCACTGTAGAGTGACAGCATGTGGGTTTGCACGAGTTTCCCAAAGGCAGACTACCCACTTTTTTTTAAAAAAGGTTTGAAGCAAATGTATACCCCATCCTAATAAAGCTCTTGGTTGTAGTGATACTCCTATTGGAAGGATACTTATTCTTGAATTTGGATTTTTTTTTCCAGTTCCGTAACCTGCGACATGTTATTACATGGGGAAATACTAGTTTCCCAAGAACATATTATAGTAGCCTGTAGTTATAATGACATGTTCCTTCTCCTCTCCTCATCAGGCACTAATTTGCTCACCTCCAGGATTTCTCAATGGCACACTTATTCTGTTCTGCACCAGATTGCTGCATGCACATAAGACAAAAGATAGAGAAAGGGAGCTGAACAGGAGAGATCATTAAGCTTCATGACCAACTCTCTGTTGCTACAATGTTGATATGACATCAATTTATTGAGAGGTTGTGAATTCCTCCAATTGAACATTGGGAAGACCAAAGCCATGGGAACATAGTCACTTTTCATCTAGCAATTCCTAAGGTTCATCGAGTTTGCCTTCTACCATCCTGGTAGTTACATGACACAGCAATAATGGAGTTGTTGACTAATTATGGCAATCAATCTATATCAATTTGTCTACAACAGACCCAGATGAGGTGAGGAAAACCTCCAGTGGTGGAAAGCTTTGGGAACAATGGGTTCAAAGTCACCTGTTCCCCTCAAGCATGCTACACTTATCAAATCTCATATCTCAAATTACTCATACACTGTCTTCCCAAAATATTATTTTCTGAAAGAAATCTATCTAATTTGCATTTGAATGAATTAACTTAGCTGCTACTTCTACTCCTCCTACTACAATTGATTGCCGACTCCACCAGTGGGAGTGTAGCAGTGCATGTGTGACATTCCCAACGTTCTGTATCTTGTGCATAGTGCCATGCGGTGGGGAAGCCTAAGTTGAGCTTTTTTAGATCCTGCATGACTGACTCAGTCCAAGTGTACCCATCCAATCATGGTCGACCTCAAAGTCTACGCCAATCTGGAGGGAACCGTAATTGGGATTCCTGTAGTGCTGTCTTCATGTCTGGGCAATGTGCCCCAATAGTTGCAGTCGTTGGGGACTGATGGTTTTGTAGACAATGGGTTGTGCTGTGCGCCTTCTGATCTCTGCGTTGCTGATGTAGTTGTACCAGCAGACTCCCAAGTATACGTTGGAGGCAGCAGTGGTCAAAGGTATCCAGTTTTGATTGGTCACAAACTGTAGGGGTCCATATGTCAAGACAGTTGTATGATCTGAACTGGGTTGCTAGTTGAATTCTTGACCTCCACATGTTCTTGTCAAGAGATTGCTTCACACCTCCAGCGATCTCTACTTGCTGATGAATCTCACCTCGCAGGTGTGTATTGAACTCCCAAGGTAGTTGAACTTGTCAACTATCCCTATGGTTTTATTGTTCACAGTGGTGGAAATTGGAAGATTTGCGACTCTGAAGGGCTACACTTTGGTTTTCTGCCAGTTAAGCTCAAGAGCTAATTGTCCAGCCTCATCTTTGAGGATACTCTGTGCCAGATTAACTTTTTTTTTATTCATTCATGGTGTCACTGGCAAGGCCAGCATTTATTGCCCATCCCTAATTGCCCTTGAGAAGGTGGTGGTGAGCTACTGCCTTGAACTGCTGCAGTCGTGTGGTGAAGGTTCTCCCACAGTGCTGTTAGGTAGGGAGTTCCAGGATTTTGACCCAGCGACGATGAAGGAACAGCGATATATTTCCAAGTCAGGATTGTGTGTGACTTGGAGGGGAACATGCAGGTGGTGGTGGTGCTACCATGCGCCTGCTGCCCGTGTCCTTCTAGGTGGTAGAGCTCGCGGGTTTGGGAGGTGCTGTTGAAGTAGCCTTGGCGAGTTGCTGCAGTGCATCCTGTAGATGGTACACACTGCAGCCATGGTGCGCTGTTGGTGGAGAGAGTGAATGTTTAGGGTGGTGGATGGGGTGCCAATCAAGCAGGCTTCTTTGTCCTGGATGGAGTCGAGCTTCTTGAGTGTTGGAGCTGCACTCATCCAGGCAAGTGGTGAGTATTCCATCACACTCCTGACATGTGCCTTGTAGATGGTGGAAAGACTTTGGGGAGCCAGGAGGTGAGTCGCTCGCTGCAGAATACCCAGCCTCTGACCTGCTCTTGTAGCCACAGTATTTATGTGGCTGGTCCAGTTAAGTTTCTGGTCAATGGTGACCCCCAGGATGTTGATGGTGGGGAGGTGGTTAGACTCTCTCTCTCTCTTGTTGGAGATGGTCATTGCTTGGCATTTGTGCGGTGCGAATGTTAGTTGCCACTTATCAGTCCAAGCCTGGATGTTGTCCAGGTCTTGCTGCATGTGGGTGCAGACTGCTTCATTATCTGAGGGATTGGGAATGGAACTGAACACTGTGCAATCATCAGTGAACATCCCCATTTCTGACTTTATGATGGAGGGAAGGTCATTGATGAAGCAACTGAAGATGGTTGGGCCTAGGATGCTGCCCTGAGGAACACCTGCAGCAATGTCGTGGGCCTGAGATGATTGGCCTCCAACAACCACTTTGTGCTAGGTGTGACTCCAGCCACTGGAGAGTTTTCCCCCGATTCCCATTGACTTCAGTTTTGCTCGGGCTCGTTGGTGCCACACTCTGTCAAATGCTGCCTTGACGTCAAGGGCAGTCACTCTCACCTCACCTCTGGAATTCAGCTGTTTTGTCAATGTTTGGACCAAGGCTATAATGAGGTCTGGAGCTGAGTAGTCCTGGCGGAACCCAAACTGAGCATTGATGAGCAGGTTATTGGTGAGTAAGTGCCGCTTGATTGCACTGCCGATACCTTCCATCATTTTGCTGATTGAGAGTAGACTGATTGGATGGTAATTGGCCAGATTGGATTTATCCTGTCTTTTGTGGACAGGACCTACCTGGGCAATTTTCTACTTTGTTAGGTAGATGCCAGTGTTGTAGCTGTACTGGATCAGTTTGGCTAGAGGTGCAGCTAGATCTGGAGCACAAGTCTTCACCACTACAGCTAGATGTTGTTGGGGCCCATAGCCTTTGCTGTATCCAGTGCACTCAGCCGTTTCATGATATCACGTGGAGTGAATTGAATTGGCCAAAGATTGGCTTCTGTGATGATGGGTATCTCGGGAGGAGGCCGAGATGGATCATCCACTCAGCATTTCTAGCTGAAGATGGTTTCAAACGCTTCAGCCTTGTCTTTTGCACTCACATGCTGGGCTCTGCCATCATTGAGGATGGGGATGTTCACAGAGCCTCCTCCTCCTGTTAGTTTTTTAATTGTCTACCACCATTCACGACTGTCTCTAGCATTACCGCAAGAAGGGCAATGTCGTCTCCATAGTCGAAATCAGTGAAAACTTCCAAACCCAATGCTTCCAAAGTGCCGTTCATGCTTTGACCCACAGTGCGCTCCAACTTCCAGTCCATGACAGAAATTGAAACAGATCAGGGCCGATGATGCGTCCTTATCGAACTCCAGTTTCCAAGAAGGTGTTGGTGTAGTTGCCTATGTGCACGCAACTAATTGTACTTTCGTATAGGAATCGAATGAGTCAGACCAATTTAACAAGAACACTCACTTGTTTTAGAAGTAACCAAATTGAGTTCCAATCCATGAGTCAAACGCTGCCTTGAAATCAATGCAGGTTACCCATAGTGGTTTTTGGTGTTTTCTGTGTGTCTGGCTAGGCTATGATGTTAAGCCCCAATATTCGGTTGCTGGTGGAACTGCCTGGTGCGAATCCACTCTGCTGTAGTGGTCTCTTACTTAAATATAGATATTTAATCCTTCCAAGAATTGTGTGTGCAAGGGCTTTTCCTGGAACTGACAGGACGGTGATTCCTCTGTAGTTTCCATATATGGCTTTGCTGCCTTGCCTATAATCCAGTTTGGGATTATAACTCCACGCTACCAATCTTTGGTTATGACCTCTTGCTCCCAGCCATTGAGTATTAGCCTATACAGGGCTTCAATGCATGCCTCTCTGCCTCCTTTCAGCAGATATTCCATCTTGTACAGCTCCAGTTTAAAAACTCTGGACTTTTGCCTTTAACTTCTCTATCCTGCTCACTCAGGCTAAACCACATAGTGTGCAATCTCTGGTGTTCTGTTCGATCCTGAGCTAAGTTTCAAACTACACATCCTATCCACCGAGATTGCTTAACTTCACTTTTGCATCATCTGCTTACAGCCGTTGTCGCTGAAACCTGACTTCTGCATTGTTGCCCTCACCAGCTTCCCAAGCTCCGCCCAACATCAACTGCGACTCGTACAAACTTCCACTGACTACATCATATCCCACACACAGTCCCGTTTGCTCATCCACCTCCACCATCAAATTCAAAATCCTTATTCTCATTTGCAAATCCCTCCCTGATCTTGCCTACCTCCTCCCAGCACAACCAGCTGACCCTTGCTCTTCATTTTTATGTCTGTAGCCTCTTATGATTCTTCTGTTCCATCATTGATGGCAGAGCTTAGAGTCTTCTTAGTCCTACTGTTAGAAACTTAAACCCCTCTGCCTTGCCACTTCCTTCCACACACTTAAAAGTATCCTCAAAACCAGCCTTTTTGACTCTGCTCCTGGTCATCCTTCCTAATTCTCCTGCTGCTCTGAATCTGTTTCTCCTCTATGAACTACCTTGGGATGTTTACTAATTTAAAGGTACTGTAAGAATACAAGTTGTGCTTTGATGTGTATTTCTAGACTGTGATGTCCAGGAAACTGGGGAGGAATTACATTTGTACAGCGATTAAGCCCATATACCTCAAATGCTACACAGTTCTTGTACGAGAAGCCCCACTGCACCAGAAACACACTTCTATCTCAGCTGCATGCAATGCACAGCTATACTGATAAATAATAAGTGATAAATAGTACTACCTGAAATACTATTTTCTACTGTTGCTTTGTATATTTGGGTGTTGAGCTCATAAGGTGAGGAGTGACTGTTCTGGCAGTGCAAAATTTTTTCCAATTTACACCCAGTGACAGCATCTCGCACTTACTTGGTTACAGCACTGATTGCAGGCACTGCAGTATCCCTTTACCCTGATTGTGCTTAAACCCCAACCTGAGAAGAACACCCCATGCTGCACGTATGAAGCAATTCCACTTCTCAACACTGTCTTCACACCCCGTCAGGCTGCTGAATTAATGCCAATTGTGAGAAACTGTAGGGCAAGTTTATGTTGACTTCAGTCCACTAGAAACGGGATTGAAATTTCCCAAACTGGTTTCATTTAAGCAACCATCAAAGGAAGGAGATTTTTATTTTCGTCTGTGTGCAGGATAGGAATGTGGGTCCAAGAAATGAAAGAGCAGACTCCTCACTCACTGTGCAGCACAGTTCTCTGCTTGATTTAACTGATGTGTGTTTAAGGATGTCACAATTGGTTTTCTTCATGGTGTTGTGTTATAATTTTCAAAATGTGCCAGTCAATATTGCCAAGGTGTGATTTCTGTTTTTATAATTTTGTTGATAAAGTTAAAAGGCTTTGATACTGTGCGGTGTTTTTAATCTGTCGTGTTGATTTATCCCAATTGTTAGTATTATTGTGGTTTAAATATAGTGCACAGTTTGGATGAAGCACATACCATTATCATGGGGATTACAGATCATGCGATGACCTTAATTACAATCTACATCAAGAAAATTGGAAACAAACCTTTTTATGTGGATAAAAGGATATATTTCCAGGACAAGTGGAAGGATTAGTGCTATTTCTCAGTACTGTAATTTTTTTCATTGAAACATGAGAGAACTCCACTAAGTTGTCGTGCCCATTAGTGCATCATTGCATTTGTAGCAGTATTAAATAATTGTCATCTTCAAGATTGATTTGAAAACTTACTTCACTTGTCAGTAGTGTCATATAAAGTACACCTAATTTTCAGCACTTTTGCCATTTTTGTTTAATGGTTTTTCCCCCCATACATTTTTTTTGTTGTCTTCGTGTGTCATGCATCATCTACCGACTGAGAGCGTGGCCGGCCACTTGCTCTTATGACCCGGCTGGGATAGCTCCGAAGCTGACCATATGAAGGTGTGTGAGAATATTGACTTCTGGTATTCTGTCTTTCTCTATAGAGAAAGCATCTGAGCCTGTGGGGAATTGTCGACATGAACATGTTTCCTGCAGTTTTAGTGTACAAAAGTCCTATTGTGATAAGTCACTATATCTTCTAACATAGGTTACAAATTTGGGTCTGTCTTACATACATTCTTGGGTTCAGTTGCATCAATTGCTCCTGTAAGTGGTCCAATGCCGTACTTCTATGGGAATTGACTCACTCTGTCCTTTATCTATTTGTACAATAGTACAGAGTAATAATAACATCCCCTTGTTTTCTGGACTGGATATTTGTGTCTCACTTGTGCTTCTTCAATCTATTTGAAGGCAGATCAAGCAAACACTGATGAAATGAGGCTCGATACGAATCTTTAAGCTGCTTTATTTCACAGCAAGTGAATATACAGAGCAACAGTTTACTTTGTTCAATGACTACAACTTGTCTTTGCATAATAATACAAAAATAATGAACATGCTGTGCTTTCACACGTCAGTGGATCGTCTTGCTTGACTTAAACTAATTTCTGTCTTCCCCTTGCATTGTCTCCTCTCCACCTTTTTCTGGGCTTCCGCTTTGGAGCTTTCTGTTTCAAAAACCCTTACCGCGAATCATCCTGTTTCAAAAGCTTGCCTGTCTGTCTGTGTCTCTAGGTCTGCTAAATCTCTTGCTGTTTCATAGCCATAAAAAGGGTTCAAAGACTTCCCAATACATTGGGTGTGAGGTGTTTATTGATTAGAGACAAGCTAAGGAATTGTTTTATTTATTCTATGAGGAAATAATATCAAAGCTAGCTCATTAGCAATTTCACTGCATATGGTTTCTGACTCCCTTTTTAATTTAATTTGCATGAAAACACTACACTTTGAAGCACAACATTTAAAGCGCCTCTTAAAAATCCTCTCTGTGGAAAAATGGTCAAAAGATTGTGAAATGTGACAGTAAAAATAAAGCAAAATAAAGTTTTAATTCAGAGAAAACATTGGTCATAGCTATCATGTCACTGTGACCGTGGAGGCACAAGCCTAACCAATGTTTTGGATTCTCTGACAGCCCTGAGTACACTCATTTGTCAGAGCTGTATTGATGGCATCTGAATGAGGGGTCCAGTGGGGCACTACTGGAAAGGGAATATTAAGTCACCGGATTGCTTGGAGTCCGAACTGGCAGATCAGCTGATTTTCTGAGTGCTGGAGCACCTGCACTTCAGGACATGTGCTTCTAAATATTGAAGCAGAGAAGTGTCCGAATCAGTGCCCAGAAAATCAACTAATTTGCTTGTGCTGACATGAAGCAAGGCTGTGCTTTGGTATGATGCACATGCTCTGCTTTTGTCTCCAACTCAAGACACTGGCAATGGTCCCTGAGTCCCAAACACAAAGGGGCCAACATCAGGCTGTTCCTTTCTCTTTCTCTCTCTCTCCCCCCCCCCCCCCCCCCCCCCCTCCCCTCCCCCTCAAAATGGAACCGACCAACCCGCGCCAACCGCTGTGGCTACAAGGGCAGGGCAGAGACTCAATGCTGTATGGGCCGCTTACCTCCTGACCCCTTGAAGCCACTCTGCCATCTACAAGGCACGTGGCAGGCGTGTGATGAAATACCATTTGCCTGGATGGGTGCAGCAACTGCTACAGCTTTCAAAAACCATTAGGGCAGAACAATCTGCTTGATCAGCACCCAGCCGCTGGACTCAACATTCACCCCCTCCATCACCAGTGCTCTGTGGCTGCAGTATGTAATATCTACAGGATCCACTGCAGCATTTCACCAAGTTTACTTCAACAGCATTTCCCAGCTCCATGACTTCTGCCACCAAGAAGTACAAGAGCAGCAATATTATGGGAACACCATCAATTCCAAGTTCCCCTCCACGTCGCACGCCGCCCTGATTCACCCCTTCCTTCATTGCCGCTGGGTTAAAATCCTGGAATTCCCTATTTAACACCACCGTGGGAGTATTAACACCATAAGAACTGCAGCAGTTTGAAAATGTTGGCCTACCACTGCCTTCTCAAGACAACTAGGGTTAGGCAATAAATGTGGCATTTGCAGCGTTGCCCACATCCTGAGAACAAATTTAAAAAAAAGAGGAGGCAGCATGATTCTGCCAAATGAGACTGATCAGAGTTCTAACAAAGACTCTGTTCCCTCTCTTCTTTGCCCCAGCAGACTGTGTTGGCACTGAAGAATAAAGCACAAATGTCAACACCAGCCTGCTGCAGGATTTCTCAGTCCAGTTATCAAATTTATTCCCTGCTTCTGGGACTTACCCAGCATCTCCTACTTACCTGCAGACACCAACAACTGACCAGGAATAATGAGACCCACACCCTAAAGACAGGAACCAAAGGATCAGGGATGCTACAAATGAACCCCAAGACCAAGGGATAACAACAGATGTTTGAACTTTAACCCCCCCTGAGGAAACTCAACTTAAGAATACTAACCCACAGTAGCATTATGCAACTGCTTGAACCTTATGCAGAAACTTTTCTGCAAACAAATTGTGAATGGTTAGTGACCTACTTACGTAAAAGATTTTTTTTCTGCATCCAAAAGAAAATAAATGCAAAATCTTCCCTGACTCTACCCCATTTACACCCAGTTTTTCCTAACTGATACTTTCTCAAAGTTGATGCCTCTCCAGTTGTTTGTTTGCCTGAGAAATCTGGCTAAGCTATAATAATCATGTAATACTCTGTCAAAGAGGTAGGTTTTAAGCAGCATCTTAAAGGAAGAGAGGCAAAGAGGTTTGGGGAGGGAAAATGGGAGCTTAGGGCCTAGACGGCTGAAGGCATGGCTGCCAATGATGGGGCAAAGGAAGTGGCGGACGTGCAAGACACCAGAGTTGAAGGAACATAGAGTTCTCGGAGGGTTGTTGGGCTGGAGGAGGTCACGAATACGAGGATGAGAATTTTAAAATCAAGCATTGGTGGACCAGGAGCTAATATAGGTCAGCGAGCATAGGATGGGTGAATGGTACTTGATGCAAGTTAGGATACAGGCAGCAGAGTTTTGGATGAGCTCAAGTTTATGGAGGGTGGAAGATGGGAGACTGGCCAGGAGAGCATTGGAATAGTTGAGTCTGGAGGTAACAGAAGCATGGATGAGTTTCAGTAGGAGATGAGATGAGATGAGCTGAGACAGGGACGCAGACGGGTGATATTATGGAGGTGGAAGTAGGCGATCTTGGTGATGGAGAGAATATTAGCACGGAACATCAGCTCAGGGTCAGATAGGATGCTGAGATTGTGAACAGCCTGAGATAGTGGGCAAGGAAGGGGATGGAATCGGTGGCTAGGGAACGGAGTTTGCAGCGGGGGCCAAAGACAATGGCTTCGGTTCTCCCAGTGTTTAAATGGAGGACATTTAGTCTCATCCAAGACTGGGTGTCGTCAGTGTACGTGTGGAACTTGATGTGTTTTCGAATGAAAAATAGGAGGGGGCCAAAGATTGATCTTTGTGGGACTCCAGAGGTAACGGTGTGGGGGCAAGAATACAAGTCATTGCAGGAGATTCTGCATTACCTATGACTGGATATGTGAAAGTGGAGCAAGGCAAGGGAAGTCCCATTCAGTTGGACAACAGAGGAGAGGCATTGGAGGAGGATGGTGTGGTCAACTGTGTTAAAGACTGCAGACAGATTGAGAACGATGAGGGACATTGCACCACGGTGAGAGTCATGGAGGATGTCACTCGTGACTTTGATTGGGGTCGTTTCAGTGCTGATTGGAAATGTTCAAACATGGAGTTGCAGGAAAGATGGGCATGGATTTGGGAGGTGACAACACGTTCAAGAACTTTGAAGAGGAAAGTGAGGTTGGATATGGGATGGTAATTTGCAAGGGCAGTGGGGTCAAGGGTGGGGTTTTTTGAGATGTTCATTTTTGACGAGTACCTGAATAACCACTGAAAGTGCTTGCCAGAAGACACGTTCACATGGTAGGTAGAGTGCAGAATGAGGAGAGATCCCCATCCTTTTTACCATGCTTATCTAAGTGGAACCTGTTAAATAAAATAAGTCCTCAATATGGACTACTGCTAGTTCATGTGTTAAAATGTTTGTGGTAATGCCTTAGTAAAGTCTTAGTTTGACATTGGTGTTTGTAATCCATAAGATTCAGCAGTTTCTTTTAAACATTTTAACAAATGGTAAAAGTGAAGGGACTCCCCTCATTCTGTACTGTAAACATATTACAAAAAGTGCAATTTGTGTGTACATTTAACATCTATCCACATTCAAAAACTGCAGAAATCATTGACTTCTTGAGGTCTGGTTCCTCTGGTACATCACCCGAGTGGTCATTGTTCATTTGTGAGTCTTGATCGTGAGTGTTGGTGCAGGGCATCGCAACCAAGGCCAAAATCCTCTCCTTGCCCTGTATCCTGTATATCTCACTAACTGACTCTTTAGTTGGTCTAAGTTCCCCCCCCCCCACCCCCCAATCTCCCATAACCACTGGATAGAGTTTAGGAGTGGGATCCCATGGTGCTTATTTTTTTTCCTCTCGTACCCCAGGGGTGTTACGCCCAATTTAGCACTTGCATGCTGCCGGGCCAAGCTCAGCTAGCTCAGCTTGGGGGACTTTGATGGATTTGTACAGTTTAGCTACTCACTAGATAAACTCATTGAGCTATTTGGCTGCTGTCTGAAATGTGGCAAATCTTAAATCACATAGCATTTGTATCTTATGAACTGAAAAGAATATTCAGCTATCAGAGGGATAAATGAAAATAGAAATTATGATCTTTGGAATTCTTTTATGCTTTGATTATAAGATGAAAAACAGGCCATATGACTGTTACTGGTGTTTTAGTATTAGTGCATTGATTTATTCTCCATTCAGTAAAGTAAGTGACATGAGTAGTTATACAGTAGGTATTTGATAATTACCTTAGTAAGCTCAGGTTATTCTTTTATGGCTCAATGTCTTCTTGCTGAGGAGAAACACATACTGTGTAATCTTTTGAAGTTGAGAAGAAAAACATGTAAATATTAATGTTTTTTTAACTTGAATTTTTAATATTGGACAAAGGTTGTCTGTCCCTTTTTAAACATAACCTGAATATTTTGTAAGTGCAAAGTACAGAATAATTAAAATAGCTGTTGTGCTTTGAAAAGGTTGATTATTGTGAAAGAATATGTTCGCACATTTTTGAAAATGCTTGATGAGTGCTGAAATCATAGAATAACACATTTACTTTAGGAGTTGCTTTCATAAAAGACTTTCTCAGATGGCACAATTAAAACAAAAACAAAGATCAAATAGATGTGCAGTCTCTGGTTTATTGCAGCAATATGTAGAAATGCAAATTCCTGTATTGATGGCTGCTTGTTTGGAGATCATTAGGAACTGAAGTAATTGTTACAGCTTTCTCAGCATTTAGCTGTACTTCATCTTTTTTTAAAGAGTTTTTTTTAAAAGGTTGAATTTCTTGACTTTGATCTGTTGGGGAATGCAGCAACTTAAAAAAAAATGTATAAAAATAAAAAAAGCCCAGAGGACTGAAATGATTTGGCCAAGCTGCTTTGTTGGATTCAGTCTTTGTGGTCTTTCATGCCAGCACTCGCGATGGTGCGAAATGAAGTCAATTACTGTCTCTGTCAAGGTGTATTCTTTTCAATTCTCACTCATTATTCCTGTCAGATAGGTGTTAAATTATATACTCTCAGAAATCACATGTAAGGATTTGCAGGACATAACTTATTAGGCACTTTGATTTCGTGTATATTTTCCTGCCAGGTTGGACCAATTTTCACAGTCAAGAATGTCAACGGGTTTTCCACTGTGTATCCAGCAGAGACGGCTTCAAAATAAATTTGGAACACAACTAGACCCTGGTGTACAGTTTGAATTCTGTAGTCAATGGAATTCCTGAAATTTGCATATGTTATTACCCAGGAGAACAAGAAACCTCTTCCAAACAGTTTCTCTTTTCTCTACTTATTTTTGACAGTCACATTTTACAGTTGATTTATATTTTTCTGTTTGAGGTTAAACTCTAATGTTGAGATCTTTTCAGGGTGTAGAAGTGGCAAGAATTTTGTGCAAATATTCTGAAATATAATTTTAATGTATTGTTTTAATAATGGTTAATGAACTTCAGAACTAGAATTTATTGCCTAAATTTATTAACGTATACTGACGGCCAGCTTATCATTTATGTGCCACTGGAACACCAAGAGTTTTATAGCTGTTAACAGTAAATATCTTTCCAGATTCTTTATTCTTTACATACTGTGATGTAATGATGGTCACTTTGAGGTTTTTTTTTAACTCTGGATCAAGTGATTTTTCCTTTGGTCTTCTCCAAACATAGGCTTTCTAAGGTATTTTTACCTCTTGTGATTGGCATGAAGTGTATTGAGCTCTTTCCATGATTGAGAAAACATTTTTTTGTTCGAGACTGAGGCATGATGTTTAAACCTGTGATATTCTATTTTCTGAAGTTAAGCACTTTTCCCAGTTATGATTTAATACTTTGATAAAAATTTGATTGAAAACATTTTTTATTGCCCTAATAAATCTAACTTTTAAATCTAACCATTCTGCTTAACCGTCTATCCCACATACGGTCCATCACCAAGACTGCATTCTTCCATCTGCCAGAACATTGCCTGCTTATGTCTGTATCCCTGTACACCTGTGCCACCTCTGCTTGATCCTAATCAAACCTTTTATCATCTTAAGAATTGACTTTTCCAGCGCTGGCCTTGGTAGCTTCCCTGCTTCCATCTTTCACAAACTTCAGCTATTCCAAAACTTTCTCACACTAAGTCCTGCATAACCTACATTCCATGGCTTGTCAAGCTCTATTGACTCCCTGTGCATTACCAAATCTACTTCAACATTCTACCTGCTCTCACTCGACTCTATTTGAACTATTTTCTCTGTCTTTGCACCCTCTTCTTTTCAGTCCAGAGTACTGCTTATAATCTGCTACCTCCAATTCACCGTTGATCATAGAATCATAGAAGGTTACAGCACGGAAGGAGTCCGCACCAGCTCTATGCATGAACAATCCAGCTCGTCCCACTGCCCCGCCCTCCCTATCCCCGTAGCCCTGCATAGTCTTTCGTTTCAAGTACTTACCAGTTCCCTTTTGAAGGCCATGATTGAATCTGCCTCCACCACTTCCTTGGGCAGTGCATTCCAGACCCTAACCACTCGCTGTGTAAAAATGTTTTTCCTCATCAGCTTTGGTTCTCTTGCCAATCACCTTAAATCTATGCCCTTCCGCCAACGGGAACAGTTTCTCTCTTTCCACTCTGTCTAGACCCTTCGTGATTTTGAACACCTCTATCAAATCTCCTCTCAACCTTCTCTGTTCCAAGGAGAACAATCCCAGCTTTTCCAGTCTATCCATGTAACTAAAGTCCCTCATCCCTGGAATCATTCTAGTAAATCTCCTCTGCACCCTCTCTAAGGCCTCACATCCTTCCTAAAGTGCAGTGCCCAGAATATGACACACTACTCCAGTTGTGGCCGAACCAGTGTTTTATAAAGGTTCATCATGACTTCCTTGCTTTTGTACTCTACGCCTCTATTTATAAAGCCCAGGACCCCGTATGCTTTTAAACCGCTTTCTCAACCTGCCCTGCCACCTTCAATGATTTATGCACCGATATCCCCAGATCCCTCTGTTCCTCCACCCCTTTTTAGAATTGTGCCCCCTAGTTTATATTGCCTTGCCTCATTTTTCCTACTGAAATTAATCACCGTGCATTTTTCCCTCTTAAACTTCATCTGCCACGTGTCTGCCCATGCCACCAGAGTGTCTATATCCTCTTGAAGTCTATCCCTTTCCTCCTCACTATTCACTACCCTTCCAAATTTTGTGTCATCTGCAAATTTTGAAATTGTGCCCTGTACTCCCAAGTCCAAGTCATTAATATATATCAAGAAAAACAGTGGTCCCAGCACTGACCCCTGGGGAACACCACTGCACACCTTCCTCCAGTCCAAAAAACAACTGCTCACCACTACTCTGTTTCCTGTCATTTAGCCAATTCTGTATCCATGTTGCTATTGTCCCCTTTATTCCATGGGCCGCAATCTTAATAGCAAGCCTACCATGTGGCACTTTATCGAACGCTTTTTGAAAATCTATATACACCACATCAACTGCATTGCCTTCATCTACCCTCCCTGTTACCTCATCAAAAAGTCCATCAAGTTGGTTGAACACGATTTGCCTTTAACAAATCCGTGCTGGCTTTCCCTAATCAATCCACACTCGTCCAAGTGACTGTTAATTCTGTCCCGGATTATCATTTCCAAAGGTTTCCCCACTACGGAGGTTAAACTGACTGGCTTATAGTTGCTGGGTTTATCCTTGCACCCTTTTTTGAATAAGACTGTATCATTTGCAATTCTCCAGTCCTCTGGCACCACCCTTGTATCTAAGGATGTCTGGACGATTACGGCCAATCCTCCGCAATTTCCCCCCTTACTTCCCCCAGCATCCTAGGGTGCATCCCATCTGGACCAGGTGACTATTTTAAGTACAGCTCGCCTTTCTCAATTTTCAGTATCTTAACTATGTCTTCCTTTACCGAGATTCTGGCAGCATCATCTTCCTTGGTAAAGACTGATGCAAAGTACTCATTTAATACCTCAGCCATGCCCACTGCCTCCATGAGCAGATCTCCTGTATGGTCCCTAATCGGCCCCGCCCCTCCCTACTACCCGTTTACTGTTAACATGTCTGTAGAAGACTTTTAGATTCCCTTTTATGTTGGTTGCTAATCTATTCTCATACTCTCTCTTTGCCCCTCTTATTTCCTTTTTCACTTCCCCTCTGAACTTTCTATATTCTGCCTGGTTCTTACTTGTGTTATCAACCTGACACCTGTCATATGCCACTTTTTTCTGCTTCATCTTATTCTCTATCTCCTTTGTCATCCAGGGAGCTCTGGCTTTAGTTGCCCTACCGTACTCCTTCGTTGAAATGTACCTTGTCTGTACCCAAATCATCTCCACTTTAAAGGCCGCCCACTGTTCAATTACATTTTTGCCTGCCAATCTATGATTCCACTTTACCCGGGCCAGATCTGCTCTCGTCCCACTGAAATTGGCCCTTCTCCAATTGAGGATTTTTCCATAGCTATTCTAAACCTTATGATACTATGATCGCTGCTCCCTAAATGCTGTCCCACTGACACTTGCTCCACTTGGCTAGTCTCTAGAACCAATTCCAGCAATGCCTTCTTCCTCGTTGGGCTGGAAACGTACAGGTCGAGAAAGTTATCCTGAACACATTTCAAAAATTCCTCCCTCTCTTTGCCCCTTATATTATTACAATCCCAGTCTATATTAGGATATTTGAAATCCCCTGTTATCACTACTCTATGGCTTTTGCACCTCTCTGTAATTTCCCTGCAAATTTGCTCTTCTAGATCCTTCCCACTGTTGGTGGCCTTTAGAATACTCCCAGTAGTGTAATGGCACCTCTATTGTTCCTTAACTCTAGCCAAAAAGATTCTGTACTTGACCCTCCAGGACATCCTCTCTCTCCAGCACTGCAATATTCTCCTTAATCAATACTGCCGCCCCCCCCCCCCCCCGCCCCCAATCTTTCCTGGACACCTTGTATCCAGGAATATTTAGTACACAACCCTGCCCTTTTTTGAGCCAGATCTCTATTATTGCCATAACATTGTATTCCCATGTGGCTATTTGTGCCTGCAGCTCACCAACCTTGTCTACCACGCTTCGTGCGTTCACACATATGCACCGCATACCCGTCTTGGACCACCTTGTACTCTCTCTTGGTCTGACCCCATCTATTTTTTTACTGTAGGGCTATCCTTCTCTCCTGATCCTTTGTGCCCTTTGTTTCCCCTTTCCAATGCGACATACTGGTGCCCATCCACCTGCCAAATTAGTTCAAACCCCCCCCCCCCCACCAACAGCACTAGTAAACCTCCCCGCGAGGACATGTCCCAGCACCGTTGAGGTGCAACTCGTCCGGCCTGTACAGGTCCCACCTCCCCAGGAATCAGAAGCCCTCCCTCCTGCACCATCTCACCAGCCATGCATTCATCTGCTCTATCCTCCTATTTCTATACTTGCTAGCGCGTGGCACCGGGAGTAATCCAGAGATTACTACCTTTTGAGGCCCTGCTTATTAATCTCTTTCCTAACTGATGGCCAATTATTCATCACTGTCTCCCTCCCATTTTGAATTCTTTCTCCAAATTCACTTTACCTATTTTCTTACCTTCAAAAACTACTTTTAAAAACTATTCTTTGACTGTGCTTTTGGTCTCTTCCCACCTTAAATGTCCTTTGTGTTTTGATGTCTACCGTTTTTTTTCCTTCCTGGTTAAATGCTTGGAGACATTTGTGTTACTTGAGGTCTATACAAATGCAAGTCGTATCACTATCACTTGAATGGAGGCCAAGTCACCACTCGTTCCTTCACACAGTTCATGAATATGTGTCATCAAATGTTGAGAAACATCCACAAAAACAAAAATTGTAATTACTTGGAGGGGATGAAATCCAGAATTGCTGAAGCATTTGCACCATCATGAAGATGATGTTGCAAATGGTTATGTAGAAGGAGACTTCTGAGCTTGACACTGGATTCTTTCATAGATCAACAGCCAATAGGAACTGTGGAAATCTGTCCTGTAGAACCACACTATAATTGCATTGATGGATGATACCATGGGAATAACTAGCATGATATTTCAGAAATAGTTATCTAGACATAGAGACCTTGATGACCTTTTATCTTAGAAGAGATCAAAATTGCTAAAGCATGCCACTGACTGTGTACTATTGCATATCCAGCCAAATAGTGATTTTCTTCGATTGGCTGTAGACCAATTCAAAGTTCTGTATTCCATTAAAGTGGAGCACTGCAGCATTGAACGGATATCCTCCCACTGTCGGTGATATCACTGAAGCGGCTCTGAATGGAAAATGACCCAAAATGGCAGTTATACATTTAAGAGCAAATTTTGAACATTTTTTTGAAAAACATGAGATTTTTATGACTTATGTTTTTTCTTAGACGTTCAACAGAAAGTACTCCATCGAAGCTTTCCTTCTCCTTTAATGTATTATAGAGAAGCACTGAGCCACCAGTAATGCTCAGAGCCTTTTCTATTCACTTGTGTTTTCAGTGGCAATTGAGATTTTTGGAAACTGGAATTGAGGATTCACCCATTTAACAAAGTGACAGTGAGCTGTTAACATTTCAAAGTTATGTTGCCTACTGTAAAAGTGTTAAGTTTGTCATTTAAGTAATTCTTTAACAAGTGGCTTCTAATGAACTAATAATTATTGTTGACTGGAATATATTTTTAAAAAGGATATTTGAATTGCATAGCATCCCAGACTGCTGATTACCAGCACTGCACACAGTGTTTCTAAACTCAATTTTAGTCTGTGTGGGGGATGGTAATTCAGGCTGTACATATGGTAAAATTCCAGTATACTGTACTGTATTCATTTTTAATTTACAGAATGTCCCCATTTTTATTGTGTAAATACATGTAAATAAATGTTATAGAAATTTGAAATTTTGTCTATTGATTATTTTTAGTATAGAAAATGCCCAAATGTTTGATAAAAGTACTGTCCGTTTATGTCAATAAACTGCGTGTGTCTACAAAATTAAAATGGTCCCCAAAATGTTGACATAAGTGGGTAGGACTGTATGATTTTGTTTATATCATGACTGTTTCAAGAGAACCTGCTTCTCACTCAGATGGCAAGATTGCATAAAACAGGAACAGCTTAATTTGCATGTTTTGGCGTAATGACGTAGCATGCTGATTTGAAAAAAAACATGAGACCTTGAAGTCCTAATGCTTTGTTTCTTTGGCGATGCGTTAGTTCAAAGCGTAAGGCTTTTCCATTTTATAGATTGTGCTTCACTGGCACTACATTAATTGTGTACTTTTTACTATACTTAATTCTTTGTAAAACATTATTTGTTATCCTGCTAATTGCATGGCATATTTGTTTAAAATGTATGTTACAGTACCATAATGTGAAAACCATTCCACCTTTTCTTTCCTAATTCTTCCCCCAGGTTTTCCCCTTTCCCTCATCTTTTGATAACATTCTTGCTGAGGTCTGGTTTTGATTCTATGGGCGCAAGTCAGTGGTCATCTTGTGTGAGCCTACATGGTGTGTTCCGCTGTAGGAGAGTATTACAGCGGAACCTGATCCTATCCTCCCCCAATGTCCATGTGTACTTCCAGTAGGGATATGGCTAGTGATCAGGAGTGGCAATCCTGGCTGATTTCCCTAACCCAGGGGTTAATTGCACTGCCTGTATCACTGATCCAGCTGAGAGCTAACTCAGTACAGGCAAGAAATCGAACCTTCGAGCTTTCTCTGAGATGGAAACAGAATAAATATAAACTTAAACTGTGAACCTGAATATTTAAGTACGAGACCCAAATTGTAGCATCTGTCCTGCCAAAGGGTGAAGCTTGCTCTGCTGGTTTTTTTGGCAAAAAGACAATTATTCTAAAACAAGACAGTATAATTAAAAAAAAAATCTTCTCTCTATCTCCAGCATTGTTCCATGAGTGAGCATGCAACCTGATTACCAGCCAAAAATGATATCACTGTTGATTTGGCTGCATAAAGGTGCACAAGGAGCAGCTAGGCTGATGACTCACTCTCAGGTGTTGCTTCTGACTTCATCTGGCATCCATTTGGCCTCCCTGAATGGCTGAGCTTGATGAGGAACTTACTGTGTGGGCAATTGTGACACAGTAAATTTAAAACACCAGTGCACTGTCTACTGACACAAGCATTGCTATGCTTTCTATCTGTTCATTTATCCACCTACTGAAAGTTGAGTATTGAAATGTCCTTGTTTAGCCATGTTTCCTGTGTTGTCGAGTCCTTTGACAACCAATTCAAACAATATCCCTTGAGTTCTCTGTTACTTTTGTGGTACATGAAAAGTATCATTAACTAGCTATTAAAGACACACTTATAAGTACATGTTATAAATATATTCATACTGCGTTGTGTAAAATTATCTCTTTAGTTCTTCCAGTTTTAGAGCTTAAAAAGGTAGTTTAATAATGTTATCAACAATTTCTATTAAATTTAATCAATTAGTTTTTCCATAATCATCTCCTCCATCATTTCAGTTTTGATGCATAATATATACAGTACACACTTTTTTGTAAAGCTGTTTTCTATAGCTGTTTCCTTAATTGCTATTATATATTGCCATTATATATTTGCATTGCTGCAGTATTTTAAGGAGTCTTGCAACCAAACTCTTATTAGTTAAGGAAACATACTGAAATTAAACATGTCAAATATAGCATGCAAGTAGTAGTTTTAGTGTTTGTTGTGACTTAATACATTTTTGCTTTTCGATGCTTATTGAATTGCTTCGCTGTTCTAATTTTAAAAATATATATATATATATAGATTGGAACTAATTGGCCTGAACCTCCATCGTGAAATCTAGTTATGTTAACAAGGTTTTGAAGACTGTGAAGTGGAGGACACATCACTCTTATAAATTTTAGTGTGTTTCAAACAGGGAGCACAGTACTGTGCTGTAAATTACTCTGGCTTAATAACTTGGCTTCATATGCCTAAAGTCTCTTGTGTCTCCAAAATCTGGTGCCTTTTGTTCATAATTATAGATTATTAACTAGTTCAGGTCATCTTTTTAAAGTTTTAACAATTAGCAGGATTCACACATCCCTTTTTTCCTACTGAAGAGAAATTGTTGAGTGGATGTGGTGCTGACATCAAAGGAATGAATGCATGAATCTAGTGTCAAAAGTTTGGAGCAAATATTTCAAATGTTTTGCCGAATCCTCATTAACTACAGTAACAGACTGTTTTAATTTAAGAAGTTTTCCAGCATGAATACAAACCAATTACAATGTGAAACCAATTTGAGTAATTCAAGGCAAATGAATGCCAAGGGTATTCAGTAGTTTCTGATCCTATTCTTGTCATAGAACTCCGACTAAAGTTTAGAGTGGCCCCAAAACACAAATCGGGGAAGGAGCAGAGTGATACCCATGGTTGGGGGGTTGTGGGGGGCGGTGTCCTGTGCTTAGTGGAGTGAAGGACAGAGAATGATACTCAATTTTTCCCCCCTACCGCGCCCCCCCCCTGTTTTTTAAATACATCTGCTATGTCTGGTTGCTGACTGCATAGCAAAATCAGACCATTATGCTTCGACAAACAGTGGCTTCACATATAGATGAGTACATACAACATTGGTGTACTGCTGATAATGCATATCGGCAGAGTGTTCGGCACATTATTTTATTTTCAACCCTATCTTTTATTTTCTCCCCTCCAAATTATCTCCTCAGACATATCCATGTTATTTTGAAGCAGGAGGGTCAAGTGCACTTCTCCATAGACTCTGACAATACTGCCTCTTCATTGATAGGTCAGGTTTGTTTGGTGGAATGGTTGGATGCGTCATCCACTTTTGTTTTCTCACCTTTTTCTAGATCTTGACTGGCAAACGTGACCTTCAGGGAAATTGGAATGTGAATGTCTGTTGTAGCAGGTTATGAACTTGGGTCTTCTAGTTGGAAGTCCAGTGCTAGCTGAGTTAACTGAGCACATAGTTTTATAAATGTGTTTGTTTTTTGCTTTTCCATAAACCATGCAGCAGCAGTGGGTGGTTGACCTGCTGAAGGCCTCCGCTGGCGTTGCTATGAATCGGTTACTACCCTTGGAAGAACAGAAGAAACCAAACTCCCTCTCTTTTTTTGCTGGCCCCTTGTGGTGCCTCCTTCCAGCAGTGCAACTGATATTACGACACTGTGGATGCTTGCTGTTAAGTGTCCAGAAATAGAGATTGGAAGTAAGCAGTAATGTGGAGATTGAGCTTGTGTTATTGTGATGCCAGTTGTTTCTGCTTCAACATACCAGGCCACCTCATTGTCCTGCACTTTAAAGAAAAAAGTAGTAACTTATCCCCCAAATCATAGAATTACTTAGAATTTACAGCAAAGAAACAGGCCATTCACCCAATGTTTATGCTCCACACGAGCCTCCTCTGACTCTATTTACTTCATCTCCTCCTGTCAACATATCCTTCTATTCCTTTCTCCCTCATGTACTTATCTAGCTTCCCCTTAAATGCATCTATGCTATTTGCCTCAACTACTCCATGTGGTAGCAAGTTCCACATTCTCACCACTTTAATCTTTGGCATACCTGAACGTGTAGTCCAGAGGATGAGTGAGCAGTCTGTTCTAAAGCCCCTTCTCTTGTCTGTGCAGAGATGCCACTGTTTCTGCACTGTGTTGCTCAGATGGGGAACTGAGCAGAACGGAAATTTGAATCTGGACATTTTCCAGTGCAACCATATCATAAGCATTTTTTGTTTAAATGGAGAGGCCAATAGAATGTTCAAGCGAAACCATGAACAAGTCTAGGGGAGAAAATGGTCACTCACAGATTGACTGCCTGCTTAGTATTAAGTATGGAGTAGAAGATAGTCTGAGGAGCAGCCAAAGCTTTTAATCCAAAAACATAAGTTTATGATATGCCCCTTATTGTTTTCTGTTGCTATTGTAGCATGTGTGAAGTTTGCCTACAGGCTGTACGCTTCAGCTGCTGTTAAATTCATGGTGTGACAAATAAAATATTCCCTGTTCCTTGACTTCTGTGAAACTTTTCTTACTTTGGCTTGAGTTCAAAACTTAAATTGTGTTTTATTTATTGAAATGTTAAGATACGTAATAAATAGAAAATAGTACTAACTGTGGCACAATATTGGGTTTTTGCACTTGAGACAGAGCTGCTAATTCACTCATGACTTTGGCTTTTGGGAATTATAGATCTTTCATACTCGTAAAGAGAATCGGGCAGGGTGTAAAATGGGCCATTCGTTACTGCCCAAAACCAATTTTACTCCCTCTGTGTTTGAGTGGCCAACCATTCAAAGTTCAAGAGCCAGATAAGTAAATTGCATACTGACAGAATCACAAGTTTTAGATATAGTGTATTACTTTGCTCACTGTTGTTCTCACTATGTGCAAGAATACCATGCAAGAAGCTTGAAAATGCAGCATAGGAAGATGCCTTTTGACATGTTTTGCCTTCACGTATTTTCTTCAAGTCTAAATTGTATTCTCTCATCTTTCTATCTTTCGTTCTAACTTTTTATCTTTCTGTCTCCCTATCTCAAACACACATTCCTTCCCGATCTCTGTTTCTCCCTTTTTCCTCTCTCGCTCTCTTCCATTCAGCTGCAATCCTCATTCCTTTTTTCCCTGTTTCTCTTTCATCCCTCTGCCTCTCATTCTTTGTCTCTTACAACAAGCCACTGTTGTCAGCCATGCATCATATCCTTGTGTGATTCCTTCATCCCTCCATTCTAGGTGAACATAGAATTGTAGAAGTTTCGGCAAAGAGGGAGGCCATTTGGTTCATGGTGCTTGTGCTGTTGCTAGCTCCACATCAGAGTTATCTCCATTAATTCCATTTTCCCTTGTATACTTATAATGTTTTTCCTTGTCAAAAGTTTATCTAATTCCCTTTTATATGCCATGATTGACTCAGCTTCGATAGCTGTTTTTGCTAAGGCTCTCCATCCTGCTGCAGTGCTAGTCCCATTTTCATCACACCCGTATGCTCTTATTTCTGAGATATCGTTCCTAGTATATCTAAATTACACTATTTTCCACAGCTCCAATATCCTGTTCTGTAATGGGATCCAGGAAATAATTGGCTTCTTTAGTACTGCAGAGGTTTGTAGATTTGTGCTTATAGTAGTAATACTACTCCTCTTTTGCTTTTTGGCTGGTTTGTTTAAAAGCTGAATGTAGGCCATGGACCTACGAATGTGAAGGTAGGTACAAAGAGCTGCAATTGAATCGGAAAAGAGCTGAATAAGGCTCATAGTGCTGATTGACCAACTCTGTTCTATGTATTGATTTTGATAATTATTTTGGAGCTATGAGTAGAGACATGGGAGTATATTTTCCTGGACCTGCATCTTGGAGTTATTGGATAAGCAGGGTGCAAAATTGAACAGGCTCCCTTACGAACGTGTACTTCTACCTGCCCGATTTTCTTGTATTCGCTGCACCTAAAGCTATCCAATAGCCCCAGGCACGTGACCAGGAAAATGTACCTCGTATATTTTCAAACATTTTAGCGTCATCAGTACATCGGATTTTTATTAACAATAACATTTCTGCAATATACCCATGAGACTGCTGGAACAGCAAATTTTTGCTGAAAACTATTTAATTTTACTTGAAATGGATTTCCTGGATACGAACAGGAAAATGAATTCCACCCCCCCACTTGTTGGAACAATTCAGTGATGAGAAGGTTTGCATTCGTTCTTGTTGACTTGATATGATTGGTAATCCTTAAAAGGGTAAAAGAGGATTCACCCTTTCTCCTTTCTCCAAAAATTCAACCATATGCAATTATTATAGATTCAAGTATAGCATTACTTAAGAAATACTAACAACTGGTGGAGCACTGGATTCCATGCGTACAGGGCTATTTAAGTATACAATACCACTGTGACCATCACGGTGCTGTTCAACTGCTTAGTAGACATATGAGATGAAATTGCTTGAATTTAACAATGGCAAAATTAAAACCATCCTGTTCATTTGCACCATAGCCCCAACTCCATCCCTCTCTAACAGCTTGCTGAAGCTGAGCCTGATGGTATGCACCCTCAGAGTCCTGTTTGACCCTGAGCGAACCTTTGACCTCTACATCCTAGCCATCATCAAGACCACCTTTTTCCACCTCAGCAACATTGCCCATCTCAATCTCTGCTTGAACCCCATTACCATTGAAATGTTAGTTGATGTCTTTGCCATCTCCAGTCTTGATTATTTGCAACGCTTTCCTCATTGGCTCCTCAGTTCTGCTGTTCAGTGATTTGTTACCTGCCCATAATTCCCTCCAAATCCTGTCCTCTACATAACTCACTCCCCTATCACCCCTGTCTTCCATTGGCTCCCTATCACCAACACCTTGATTTCAAAATTCTGTTGTTATATACCGGCCCTTCCATGACTTGGCCGCCTTTTCCCCATGTTCCTGCATGTGTCTTCCACGCTTCTGACTCATTTGTTTCCTCCGTCCTTCTGCTCCACCTTCAGCCACAGACCTATTTCAGCCCCACAATTTGGAACACTTTTCCTATTTCTAGAGGGATAGAATTGAAAAGCAGAGATGTTTTGATAAACTTATATAGAACCTTGGTTAGATCACATTTGGAGTACTGTGCACAGATCTGGTCTGCATATTATAAAAAAGGATATAGAGGCATTAGAGAAGGTGCAAAAAAGATTCACAAGGGTGTTAACAGAACTGAGAGGATATACTTATCAGGAAAGGCTGAACACACTAGGGCCCTTTTGTCTAGAAAAGAGAAGGCTGAGGGATGACCTAGTAGATGTCTTTAAAATTATGAAGGAGTTTGATAAAGTAGACATAGAGAAAATGTTCCCACTTATGGGGAAGACCAAAATTAGGGGCCATAAGTATAAGGTAGTCACCAATAAATCCAATCGGGAATTCAGGAGAAACCTCTTCACCCAGAGAGTGGTTAGAATGTGGAACTCGCTACCACAAGGAGTAGTTGAGGTGAATAGCATTGATGCATTTAAGGGGAAGCTAGATAAACACACGAGGGAGGAAGGAATAGGAGGATGTGCTAATAGGGTTGGATGAAGAGGGGTGGGAGGAGGCTCGTGTGGAGCATAAATGCCGGCATGGATCATTTGGGCCGAATGGCCTGTTTCTGCGCTGTGGACTCTAAGTAATGTGATTCTTTGTAATAAATCCGCTCCACCGCTTCACTCTTTCAGAAGTCTCCTCAAAATCTACTTCTTTGAATATGCCTTCGGTCACCACCCCTATCCCCTTTCCCACCATTACTCAGTGCGTGGTTATTTCCGCCTCTGTGAAGTAATTTGGGATGTTTTATCTCATTAAAGGTACCACGTTAGTGCAAGTTGTTGCTCTATCCTCCAGTATTATCAGCTGTTAATGATATCTAAGAAGTTAGGAATATCAGTGATGGGTTGTGTGTATCCTGCCCGTTGGTCACATAACTGAAAGTTCTTATTTCAAGAAAGGTAATGACTGCAAAAATTGCAGCAAATCATTGTGTGTACAAGTCAGTTAGAATTTCAATGCACACATACAATTTTATTAACACACACTTCTGTAGTGTCCAGAAGAGAGATCTGTTGGTAGTAAACTTTAACTATCAAAGCATACAAATGAGTAGTGATTGTTTTGGCAAGGAAAAAACTAGCATCATTCAAAATAATACAATCTCACCTATAGTTTACAGTATGAAGCAGGAGATATTTTTCTCACATTTTTCATTCTTGGGTCTCTTCAAACTTGTTGCTTGGCCTTGAGAGCGGACAGGTAGATGACTTGCTCTCAGGGCTCTGTCAGTGCTTCCCTGAAATCACTGCTGGAAAGTAGAGCATCATAGAATGATACAGTACAATACCCATCACTTGGTACATCAAATCTGCTCTGTTGTTTTTCTCCACATGAACCACCTAGTCTAGTTCCCTTTTAAAGAATTTATGGACTTTGCTTGAGCCATGGTTTGTGACAGATAATCCCACATTCTGACCACCTTCTGTATGAAAACATTTTTCCAGCCTCTCCTTTTACTATTTTTCTGATTATCTTAATTTTGTGCCTTCTGGTTACCATTTTGCCGATCAATGAATCAATTTATCTCTTTTTACCTTACTTACAATTACTTATTTTTATCCTTCCCTTTAACTATAGGAAAATGCCTAACCTTTCCTTGCTGCCTTCCAATTGTAGCATGCATAAGTAAAGGAATTCAGCGTGAACCCTTATCTTACTAGACTGTGGTACAATACATTAGGTTCAAACACATGGCAGAATGTGTCATTTAGAATACTGATTTTTCTGGCTGACAGAATTATTTGCATTTTATGTTTTGAAGAATTTGTGACCGTTTAGTTGGAAATTCTTCAAACAATACTTCTGAATAAATTTCTTTTTTTTTAAATAAGAGAAATTGATAACCGAGGTTAATTGGACTCATTCGTGTTTAAGAATAACCATTTTTGGCAAAGGTGCAGTGTCGAACTTATAGAATGGAAATCATCAGAGACCTTTTATGATACATCTTTTTCATTTCTGAATCTACGAGATACATGTACCATTAAAATGGCAAATCCTGCTTTGTTATCTGAATGTGTTTGGCACGAGCTGCCCAAGTCAATTGAGATCAATCCAGAGGCTGCATCTCTGTTACAAACTCAGTTGAATTGCATTCCTATAACTGTTACCAGGAGCTGTTACTTATTTAGAAAGCATTAATGCGATGCATGACATTCCATGCGTTCACTTTCCTGGTCTACATTTGTTTCAAACAGTATCTACTTTGGCTGTTGATTTGTGCATTTTTAATATTTACTAACAGGGGTTTTTATTCATCTTGGTTAATAGCAGTGTCTGAATGAATGGCTCAGGTATTCTGAAATATGTCCTTACGTGCAATGAGAGCAGCTGATGATGTATCCATTAATTTCTAATTAATGTTGCCTGACCGTGTACACAGTGGAAGACCTGGAAACAGATTGTCGCATTTCTTAATGTGGGCCATGCTTCTGTGCATTTGCAATATGATCTCGGGATCTCTGGTCAGGTTTAAACATAATGCATCTAAACAAAACCATAGCAGAAAGGATAGGCACAGAGCCCACTACTCCCTGGAAACCTTGATCTGTCGCCAAAGTATTTAAACAATTTATTGTTTTGGATTTCCAGTGCGCAACTGTTCCTCAAATCCCTTACTAATTAATTCCGTTAATTCTTTGTAGACTTGTTCTGTGTGGTGCATATGACCCTTTCTTTGGAGGCTGCCGATTTGTTTTTATGTAGAGTGGGGGCCATTGGGAGAAGTTAGTGTTCTTAAGTGAGGACTTGCAGATGTGTCAGGAATAGTTCAGGGTTGGTGGCACAGTTTGTTTTACCTCGTAATGTATTGCTTTACCCTTTGAGTGGGGTTGCCAAGGGATCCGCAAATGTTCTGTCATTACTTGAACAATGCTACCAATATTTTCGCAGTATCCTGCAATCATCCCTTGAAACGTTGATAGATTATAATTACGTTCAGACTTTTATTGTAGCAAAAGAAGAAATTGATGATTTGTCCTTTTTTAAAAAAAATATGAAGGAGAATTTCTTTCAACCCTGTTGACATATTTTACATTTGTTACAACTTAAGCTCAGTGTGAGAGAGTTTTGTTCAATCTGGATTTATTTGCCAAGTTCCTTTGTTACCGCAGCTTTTTAAAAACCCAGGTGAACAATACGTTCGCATTAATTTTTTATCTGAGCTTTGCTAACACAGTAGGTGTTCAGATTTTTGGGAAAATATTGCAGCAAGATGTGGAGCCGAACATTGTTTTCCCAATCTTGAGGTTCTGTGTGCCAGGCAATCTTGTGAGATCTGCTCTGCTCTGTACTACGTTCTGACTCTGTATTTTGCTCTGAAAGCAGGAGTGCAAGCTTCTGGTATTGTACTTTCAGTAGACAAAATTAAGCAAGGAGATAGCAAACAGGAGTGTTTCCTACATAGGAAAGAGAGGGGGAGGGGACATTCAAGCTGCACATTGATTCAGAAGGTTTAGGGCAGGGAGCTCTTATCAGCCACTGGTGTGGGGTCTGACATTGGAAGATTGTCACATACTTGAGCAGTAACTGACAATTTCTGATAATTTATCTGACCTGATAGTCTGAGTGAATGAAACAATTAGTGTATGCTGAAATTACTTGCGTTGATTAATTATACAATGTACTCTCCATTGCTGTTTCTCTAAAAATCTAACGGCCCTAGTCTGTGTATATTCTGAGAGTGTGTTTATTGGCCGCTTATAGTGACACCACTATTCCCGGCCAGAATGGAGATGATTGGGTAAATTCCCCGTCAATCACGCCTGGAGAATCGCACTGCTGTATGTGACTGAGATTGATTTTTATGGAGGATTTCTGTTTGCTGCAGTTTGTAGAGATTATTTTTAAATAGACTGCGTTTGCTTTGTTTTGCTGTAAAATTCACCTAAGTCTTGCCGGCCGTAAGTCCCGCCCTGCCTCCAACTCATTGGCTGACACAGTGGTGTCAGTGGTCACAGCAGCTTTTGTTTTAACTTTCCTCACTCCTCCTCTTTCATTCTCTGTTCCTCCTCTTCTTTCCATGTCAATACTTGCCTGTGCTAAAAGAAATGAGAAAATCTAGCTAATGGACATCTTCCAAGAATCTATTTATGTAGTTTCTTGGTTAATTTACCAAAAGGCTCGATTGAGTGGAGCAGACAGTTTTGCCCTGTATTTACCCAGGAAACTTGGCCATGACTGGGGAAATTCATATATGGGATCATCCAGATTGTAACTGTCATGGAGGTTGGAATTCATACTTTAATCTCAAAGTTGAAACCAATCCTGTTATATTGTACCTATCAGAGCACTCTTACATGGGTGTGTTTGTAATAAATTATATTCCGACTGATCTAGAGATGTAAACATGTAATAACAGTAGTATAAGCTAAACATAGTGCAACCTATCTATGAAGATTACCCAAATGACATGGGAAATCACTGTGTGTATGTGTATATGTATATGTATGAAGCCTTGTGTATAACACACAATGTTGCCCAAAGGTACTCCCTGCTGCCTCTCACCACCCCTCCTGTTGCCTGAGGCTTTATTCCCCAAAGTGGCCTTTTTCCCCCCTCCCCACTCTGTTACTGCCTCCTGGCCCCTGGCCCCAACCCAATCCTGCAGTGCAAAAGCAACATTCCTGTAACTGGAACAGGCTTTGAATTATTTAAACACTTTCTGTGTTTTTTCTGTCATGCTGAAAGTGCTTAACCAATTTAAATCCCATTGCCTGTCATGGCAAGGAACGTGATTTTTTTTTAACCTGTTGGCCTGGATTCCCTAAAGCAAAGGTTCCCAAACTTTTTTTTTTACTGAGCCCCCCCCATCCCCTTCAGAGCTTCATGCCCGATGCGTGCCCCCCTGCTTTCTAAGAAATAGCATTGTTGCATAAAATAAGAGGATTTTATTATCTCAGTTGACATTTCATAGTGCTTAAGACAGAAAGCTACATAAATAGCACAGTACCACTACTATACCACTAAATAAATTTGAACATAAAAGAACACTTAATGATTTACTTTCATCTCAATGAGTAGGATGAGCTATTCGCTAGCTGGTTATGATCTCAGTCCTCAATTACAGTTAGTATCCCAGCCCCCCAATGGGATTAGGGTTCCTGCACCCCCCCCCCCCCCCCACCCCGGGACAGAGTTAGGAGCTCTCTCCAGGAACAGTTGGGGGTGGGGGCGGTGACGTTGAGATTGCTCTACTCTGGTTGCGCAAAATGAGCTCATGGCAAAACGGGCAATTTTCTTCCCTGTTGACTTCAATGGAAAAGAAAATCAGGCGTGATGTAAAACAGGCTGCCGATTCGTTATCGCTAGTTTCCATGCTACTGGCGAAGACCAATTTTGCCCCCACTGTTCTTGTGGATTTGATTATGAAAAGTTTTGTTAACTAATGCTTTTGCTTGATTGACAAAGATGATGCATCATATGAGCAAGTCTCAAAGAAACATGGGCTTGAATATAATTTTGCTCTAGAGCTTCAGGATTTTACTGCAACCAAATTAGGTGTCTGTATCCTGACTCACTATGGCTCATATACAATGAATGGTCACTGGAAAGAATGCTGCAGGTCTTCCATTATCCACAGAACCACAACCCAGCAAGGGGGAGAAACATTGGTATTTATATTTAAAAAGAAAAGTGTAAACTTTTGAAAAATGTTGATCAGAAATGAAGTGTACAAATTAAATGTATCATCAACCAGATTGCAACCACATTCAAACAGACTTTGAGAGCTAATTCTGATCAAATATCAAATCCTAAGTGAGTGCTCGAATTTCTCCTTAGTTTGGGGTCAGTATGGAGCAGTGCTGCACTGAGAGACTAAACGGGACACCAGTGAGCAGCACTGCATCGGCTCAGTCCTTCCCTCTGCAGTACCCATACCGGCCCCTCCATCAGCTGCCCGGCCCCTCACTGTACCTTCTCTATGCGGATCATCTACTCGCCGATCTCCATGCTTCCCTGATCTGTGTGATGATAAAACACGATTGATCGCCCCCAATGGGGCGCTTGAGACACAGCTCAAACTCAAGACCAAGCTATCCTCCTTGCACCTGCCCTGATGATCTCATCGTGCCTCCCCAGGTGGGTGTGCCCCTCAGTTTGGAACCTCTGTCCTAAAGTGCTTTCCCAACATTAAATTGAAGAAACTGTTGTTGTTTAAAGCATACACAGCTCTTGTACTGTAGCTGTGGACTGAAGTTGGCATTTATAAAATAACAGACTTCCTCAACTCAGTGCTGGGAAACCCTTTTCTGAAATCTCTAGGGAGGGAAGGGATTTAATAAATTATTTGATTTATTATATGCACATATGGGTATGTATGTGTGTATGTATATATAATCTGTTCAAAATGATACTCCTAACCCCTGCTGCTGAGCCAGTGTTCTGATGCATAAATGAAGCCTTCCCCATTCTAGACAGTAAGCTTGAAGCCCCACTCTGAAGCTTAGGCCAAAACTCCACCCACTCCTGTCTAAAATTAGCAAGACTGCTGAAGTTCAAAATCTCTTTTTTTTGTTGAAGTTCAAAATCTCTTTGCATAAACTTTTACTGTGTGGAAAACCGAGGTAGCTGCCACGTTTTCTAAACAAATGTGGCTTGGCATACTTGTAGAGCTGAGCTTTTGAATATTTAGCAGTAGCATTTTGATAGTGTTACTTATAATGGTCACAGTTTGAAAGGAAGAATTGTGAAAGATAAGCTAGTAATACCAATGTAAACACTGTTGTTCAGCCTCCTCTTGATGCGGCCTGGTTTTACACTGTGGAGTATGAATGTGATAAGCTGCTCTAAGGAGCTCAGTAATGCAGTTTGTGGTTTAATCTCATTGTTGATAGGCAGCCAAGGTCTTCCCTCTCAGTGCCAGCCACTTTCGTCTTCATTTATTCAGATACTGCACAGAAGACAGCTTTGTATCGCGTAGGCCGTGCAATGTTTAGAGATTTTAAGCCTTCAACTGAAGTGCTAGTGAAAGTGATCATTATATTCACAATTTGGATGCCTAGAATACTAATTCAGAATCAAAAATATATTGTAAGTGCTTAGAACGAGTTCTGGTTTGTGAAAATAAATTTTGTAGAACTCATCTTCTCAAATTCAAACATTTACTTACAAAAAAGAATTACCCGTAGAAAAATTACATTGTTAACCCTTTGAGTGCCACAGAATTTGCTCTGTTTTTTTCTTCTTTCTTTTCCTCCCCTGAAAGTAGTGATTCATACTGTTGTAGTATAGATACCATGGGCATCAACAGCCCTCTGCTACCTCATTCAAACATCCATTCTTTGCTTATGACCCTGGATAGCGAGTATCCACAAACTAATTGACAGTGGAGATATCACTGCAGAGCCCGATCCTGTCCTTCAACCATCCACACACAGGCACGTTCCAGCAGGAATAGTGATCCGGTGTGGAATCCTGAATTCGGTCTGGGGGTAGGCGCTGAGTCTTGCTATTCTTCTAGGATGACATTGATTAATTCTAAACAATTTTACAACACCAAGTTATAGTCCAGCAATTTTATTTTAAATTCACAAGCTTTCGGAGGCTACCTCCTTCCTCAGGTGAACGATGTGGAAATGAAATCCTCGAAATGAAGTCGCATTTATAATTCGACTTCAATTATAAATGCGACTTCATTTCGAGGATTTCATTTCCACATCGTTCACCTGAGGAAGGAGGTAGCCTCCGAAAGCTTGTGAATTTAAAATAAAATTGCTGGACTATAACTTGGTGTTGTAAAATTGTTTACAATTGTCAACCCCAGTCCATCACCGGCATCTCCACATCATTGATTAATTCAGCACAGATGAGATAAGTCTGGGACTTTCCCAGACTGTGAACTTTTTCCTTTTCAGCCGAACATAGTATTTCTGTACGAAAACTTTAAAAAGCAAGCAGTCGATTCACAATTATTTATTCAGGTAAATTAATTAAGAAATGTTACATTTTCTTCACACACAGGTAAGAGTATACCCTAGCTTGATAGCTTCCGAGGAAACCATGTGCTAAGTATGCATGTGAAAATGTCGTCATGGCATTGTAGAAAAGTGTAGCCACGCAGTCTCCTACTTCTACTTCTGCATTGCATGAAGCCCCAGAACCTGCACCATTACACCAGTTTATTTTTTTTGCAGCTAACAGCTAACAGACCTCTCATTGTCAAAGTTTCGATAAAGTCTCCAGCCTATCCAGAGCAGTAGGTTAGATTAGTCAGAGTATCAATCATTCTGTTCATTTATCCCCCTTGTCTGAGTTTTTTGAGGTTTTTCTGTAGATTAAGGTGTTGACACTGGATGATGAACTGCCATAAAATAACGTTCTAGACTGTTTGTTTCACGACAAGTATACAAAAGAGAAACTGTGGTCTTTAGATTACGTGGTAACATCAATAACAACAACTTGCATTTATATAGCGCCTTTAGCATAGTAAAACATCCCAATGCGCTTCACAGGAGCGTAATCAAAGAAAAATTGACATCAAGACAAAGAAGGAGACATTGAGAGGTGACCAAAAGCTTGGTTAAAGAGGTAGGTTTTAAGCAGCGTCTTAAAGGATGAGAGAGAGTTGGAAAGGGTTAGAGTGTGAATTCCAGAGCTTAGGGCCTAGATGGCTGAAGGCATGGATACCGTTGGTGGGGCGAAGGAAGTGGGAGATACACGAGGCCGGTTATAGAAATGCAGAATTCTCGGAAGGTTGTAGGCTGGAGGAGGTTACAGAGATAGGGAGGAGTGAAGCCATAGCGGGAATTGAGGACGAGGGTGAGAATTTTAAAATCGAGGTGTTGGTGGACCAGGAGCCAATGTAGATCAGCGAGCACAGGGGTGATGGGTGAATAGAACTTAGGATACAGACAGCAGAGTTTTGGATGAGCTTAAGTTTATGGAGGTTGGAAGATGGGAATTTGGCCAGGAAGTATTGGAATAGTTGAGTCCAGAGATGAGCAGAGCTTAGATAAGGGTTTCAGAAGCAGTTTTCAGAGGCAGAGACAGGTAATATTACATGGGTGGAAGTAGATGGCTTTTGTGGTAGAGAGCATGTGGAGTCAGAACCTCAGCTCGGGATCAAATAGGACACTGGCCGAGGTTGCGAACAGTCTGGTTCAGCCCTAGACTGTGGCCAGGGAGGGGGATGGAATTGGCAGCTAGGGAACAGAGCTAGTGGCGGAGGCCGAAGGCAGTGGCTTCGGTCTTTCCAATATTTAATTGGAGGAAATTTAATCTCACCTATGACTGGATGTCGGACAAGCAGTGTAACAACACAGATGCTGTGGGGAGGTTGAGAGAGGTTGGTGGTGAGGCAGCATGTAGATGAGAAATAGCAAGTGGCAAGGATAGATCATTGGGGGACTGAAGAGGTAATGGTGCGTGAGTGGGAAGAGAAGCCATTGCAGGAGATTCTCTGGCTGCAACTGGATAGGTAAGAGTGGAACCAGCCAGGGGCAGTCCCACTCATCCGTACAACGGAGGAGAGGTGTTAAAGGATGGTATGGTCAACTGATTCAAAGGCTGCAAACAATTAGAGAAGGATGAGGAGGGACAGTGCACCACAGTCACATAGGTAACCTGTGAAGCTATAGATAATCCATTATTCATGGATGATCAAATAAAGAGTAAATAAAGCAGGCAAAAACAAGCAAGGGCAGAAATTGGAATTTTACAATGGATACAGAGTGTGCGTCCAGCTTGGCTATGGTTGTATGGTACCCTTTGGTATTAAAGTATGCAATACATGACTTGCATGAAAAATAAACATCAATAGCATGTCTGCATTAACATCTGCTTAAAAATAACTCTCATTTATCTAACCTCTTGGCATGTCCTCAGAACATCAAAAGGCTCTATCTAACCAGTGAAGCCACTGTTGTTATAAAGGCAGTGGCTTTAAAGGCTTTAAATGGTGTGCAAATGCAAATCCATTCTTGATTGTGAACGCTCAGAAATGTTGAATCCAGTGCTTGTCGCATAACATAGTAAATGGTTATGAATTTATTGTTCAAGTTAATTAGCTTGTTTACTTCAATATCATTCTATAACTTTTCAGTGCTTTGAATGCCTATAGTATATCTCCCTTCAGTCTTCTCCAGCAAAAGTAAGTAGTTGCTTTTTACTTGCTTCATAATGTAGTCCCCTAAGGCCTGGGATCATCCTGGTCAAACTTCTTTCAATCCTTTCTAATCCATCTATATCCTTTTTGAAGTTAGTGTGATCAAAACTGCATGCCTGCCTCACCATTGATGTGTTCATTGTCGGTGTAACTTGTTCTGACGTAGTCCAATGTCCTCCAGCTGCATCCCAGTGCAGTACCCAATTTGCCTTTTTAACAAGAACCTCATAATGACCACTTTTTTTAAGAGTATAATCAGTGATCACTCCCACATCTTTTTAATTTTTAGTCTATGCCAATGGATGAAAGTCTCGTATGCTGACTGAAACTATCCTATGTGAAATGAGTTTAGGCTGTCTCAACCCAGTTTTTAGTGGATGTAGCCCTACAGCACAAAACTGCCCCTAATTTGCCTCTAACTGGCAAACTCACTTCTAAGGATGTTTGGTGTTGGAAATGGGTAAAAAATGCTCATCTGAGGTTGGGATTGAAGCCTGCAGAGAGCTTTGTTCTATATCTAGATGTGCTATACATGACCTGAAGTCCTTGATGCTGGCATTGAGTGCTGGAAATGGAAAGTATTTCATTCCCCAGCAATGAGTAAAAGAAATACTGCTTTCTGACCCTAAGTGTCCTCGTGCAGGCTGAACAGATACCAGGGCAGAGAAAATCTTCCACGGCGATGTGCAATACTTTGCAAAAGAAAGAAAAAGGAATAAAACTTAAAACAAGTTCCTTTCAATTATACACAAATATTTACTTTTACAAGTTTCTATATGCATTATCCTGCTTTTATCCACATATTTCAATCATTTAAATAATTGGTCTGTCTTTTTGAAAGTCATTCTCCTTTCCACTTGTTACCTGCCGATGATAAAGCTTTTTGTGATAACCAAATATGATATTACTACAGTCATATTGTTCCCTATCATTGAGATATTGTAAATAGCAATGGCCCAGAACAACTCCTTGAGAAGCAGCACCGGTTACTTTTTCCAGACAGAGTATATCCATTTATCACCACTCTTTGTCTTCTGTTGCCAAGCCAGATCTCAATCCATCTAGACAATTTGTGAAGTATTTCATGAGCCTCAAACTTCCTTACTCGCCTCACATGAGGAACCGTGCCAAACGTCTTTTTTTCCTCTGGATTACACTTGTCCACTAACTTAGTTGCCCCTTCAAAGATTTCCATTAGATTTATAAGGCATGACCTATTGTTTCTAAAAACATATTGACTGTTCTCTATGGCACCGATATATATGTTCTTTAAATGTTCATTTATAACAATCAGTAGAATGCCCTCAAGCGCTTTCCCCGCTATATCTCAGCTGGCTTGCCTAACATTCATAGTGGGGAAAAATGCTTGAGATCTCTGTTACTTCTACAGTATTTATGGAGGTCTGAAAACAATCAACCAAAGCATTACTGATTTACTTCTTTCATTCCTTCAGGATTCTATAATGTATCCCATCTGGCTCAGGAGCTTTATGTATATTTAATCCTTCCAGTTTCTGCATAACATTCTCTTAATTTCTATATGTGCTATTGATTGCTTAGGCATTTTATTGAGACTGGAATTTGTCTACAGTCTTTGTGAGAAATGATGTGAAGAACCCATTCAATATATCTGCTAGATCGTGATCATCTGTAATAGTTTTACTTAGTTTATCCTTTAATGCTTGCACATGTTCTTTAATCTCCTTTCTAGTATTAATATAGTTGTTCAACAAAGAACCAGAACATTCCAGGCATTCACTAAAACAGATTAAAACATCTTCTGAAGTTAGTTACTGCCCCTTTGAAGTTAAAATTCAAGTTGCCATCCTGTATTCGTAAGTGAGATCCATACCTTTTTGTTTATTGCCCCAAAGACTGTCGTCACTCCCATGAGAGCTACAGCACCAGGCAGAAGATGTGGAATTGTAAGAAAAAACAGCAGAACATATGTACCATGATGGGGGTTGCTATGAAAACCAAGATCTCTTTTAAGTTTTTCCCCACCTCGCCCAGCTGATGGGCTATATCAAAACCTGAATGACTGCAGCATTTTCATGGCACCGCTCAACATTTCGAGGCGTCATATCTTTGAGTGTGTATCCTCACTTTCAAGCAATACCCATGTCCAGAGGCTATTACCAGGGATCTGTTCAGAGAACAGGTCACCCCAGCAAGATCCATCTGCAACTTCATAGTGCTCTGAAAATGAGCACGTGAGGATTATGATGGCGGCATAGATCCCGATATGCAGGATAAATGCTTGTGCAAGAAAAAAAATTGCAAACTGAAATAAACTTAAACAGTCATTCTCTGCATAGTCCCTTCTCATCGAGGACCTTGGTAGGGGTTCCGTTGCAACCATTTGTTGTCACAAGGGGATGTGTTACATCGATGTATGCTAGAGATTATCAGAGAAAGTTACTCTTTCCATTTCCTAAGGACTCCTCCAGTGTTCTGTAGGGTGATCATACTGGTTCACTTCTGGGTTCATATCAGTAGCAGCTTTGTCAGCCATTGATGACATTAGGGACTCTTGCGGTTCAGCCATTTCCCCAATATTTTCGCCTTGTAGTCGGAGCAAAAAGGCATTTTCCATAAATAGAGCGAATCTCCTGTAATACAATACTTGCATCCTTATATGTGCAGTCTACAGATAGTGAGTCCAGGATTAGCCATTTCCCTCTAATTGCAGTACATAGTTCATCAGAGATTATGTATGATGCCCATCACGTTTTCTTGTCTCTCCCAAAAAATTAAAAATAACGCACCAGCAGTCTAATGTGTCTCGGTTAAAACTATTTGATCTATAGTTTGTTAATATACAGAAACCAAATTATACAATATGATACTGAATCAGCACAGGGTGTTAAAGCAAAGTTGGATTCAGCTCATTAATATACTTTTTAGAATGTGATTCTTTCAGTGTTTTAGAATGTGTTTTTTTCAATGTGATGAGCGTTGACACTTTTGGCTGAAATAGTCAGATTTATCTTTTAGTGGATCTTCCAGATGTGATGTTGTATGTCGGCGATGCAAATCTCCCTTCTTTGAGTTCGCATTTCCTACCAGTACTAAAAACTATTTGACAATTCCACAGTGCTTATTAAACTCCAAGGTGTCTGAAGTCAAATCATTCAAGATGGAAGAGACAGTGGTAGGTGCTCACACATCATCTATTAATCATATCCAGTTTATTTAGCACCAAAGTCAAAGTCTTTGTTTCATAACTAATTTTCAGTGCAATTTAACTCCTGCTTGTCTCTAGACCTTCATTTTAAAATAGGGTAAAAGAAGACTGCTTCATTTTAACTCCAGCTGTTTCAAAACCTTATGAAGTAAAGTGCAGAGATCTTCCTTTTTTGTCATAAAGGTGATGGAAAGAGAGAACCGGTTTCTACTGCAGGTTTTTCATGGTCTACAAAAAGGACAGAGGACTCTGCCGTACATTAAATTCTATACCAGACTAAACCAATTCCTAAAACATGTGATATTGAAGATAATCAGACCTCTATAGGTCCAGCATGTCTAAGCTGCCATAGACCTAAAGGATACATGCACCCACATTACCATGTGGGAACACTATTGATTCTTTCTCTGGTTTGATTTCAAAAAGCAAAGTTATCAGTACAAGGTTTAGCCTCTCCTTAATGTTCATGGTTATCATTAAGTGCCTGTCTGTTGATGCATATTGTCCATGTACTTCAGACCTAGATAATTGGCTCATCGGAATCCCATGCTTGAGATCTGCCAGCTCATCTGTATGGCAGATATTCAGTGCAGTCCAAGTGCTGGGATTTATAGTTACAGAAATCCCAGTTACATCACGAGCAGAAGATAATATTCTTGGGAGCATCTTTCCAGACAAACCAGCAGAAGGGTTTTCTGAATTGAGACTGGCTTACTGTATCAGAAATCTGATATTTCCTTACAGGAAGGTTTGTGGATTTAAGCAAAAATTATATAAGAATTTTATGTGTTATGCCGGCAGCCAATTTGTAATGTTCAACACCTAATTTTTTTTTTGCAAGCTTAGGTTAAGCTTATCTCGCCAATGGTCCCCTTCTCTCTCTCTCTGTAGAGTCTCCCTTTCTGAACTACCGAGGACCACCCAGCAAGCCGTAGTCCTAAATCTTATATGATTATACTATATAACAAGACATAATCTCACAGGTAATGATAATAACAGATGTGTCACTGATGGGATGGGGTGCCCATCTTCAAGGAAACGTGGCTTAGGGCGAGTGGATGATGGAGCAATCTACTTGCTGCATCAGTCGATCGGAACTAAGGCTACCGCTGGAGCACTTCCAGACAGAGCATAGCGCAAGCTGGCCTGTGATTGGATAACATTCGTCTACATTGAAAGCAAGGGTTACTCCTTCCTGCCGCCTTTTCAAAATGTGATTCAATTGGCATGTTGGTTTCTTGGTAATGCGATTACGCTCACAGTTCAGTGTTTAGTCAAATTAGACAATTACCTAGTGGATGCTTTCAATCATTTCAATGTTCATTTTCATGAATGAAAGATTACTCAGAGGTGGTCCAAAAATGTTTTGGGAGTTGGGGGCATTTGGAGATAGATCGATGGCTATCTGGCTAATGATCACTTCCAGTATTTCTGCTTGAGGATAAATGCCCTGTCTGCCTGGAGGGTGGACATTTTCCTGAACGCCAAAGGTTCCAATAAACATTTCCCAAATTCCATGGGTAGTTCAAAAGGTATGATCAGATATAGTAAAGGTTATATTGGTAACATTTATTAGCTCCACAGACCATTGCCATGATGGTCAAGAACAATGAGCAGAGTTAGTATCCGATTGTCCTGTAGGAGGATCACTGCTTGGCTTGGAGAAGGGTCAGATATTGTATCTGGACCTAGAGACCATCTTGTTGATGGCCTGGTTATTGAAAGACAAGCATCTGTTAGATCAGGAATACTCAATCCAAGTGCTATAATCTATGTATCAATTATTTAAAACCGTTATCCTTTATTTTCTAACAGTTGACTTCCTCTCATCAGATATTAGATTCTTTTGAAAATTGATATATTAGAACTGACCATCTACTTAACAGCGGTTGATGCTAGCTTGATTGTTAATTTTAAATCTGAAATTGATAGATTTTTTTTTAATCAAAGGTATTAAGGCATATGGGTCTAAGGCGGGTATATGGAGTGAGGTCACAGATCAGCCATGATCTCATTGAATGGCAGAACAGGCTCGAGGGGCTAAATGGCATACTCCTGTTCTTATGTTGCTATTTTTGCACAGCAGTAAACCACATTAGAATTTTTCTAGATGGGTGCTTTATTAGGACAAAATGTTGCTTCTCCAACTTTGTTTGATTTGGTAGTTGGAAATGCAGTTGCACTATGGCCCTATACAGTGCGTTCCTGTTTTCTGGTGGTGACAAAGGGGTGAGGCATGTGAAACTGGTGTGTTTACCTTACAGGGAAAAAGACTGAAATTGGGCAAATTGCTCTGATATCTCATGCACTTCCTAGTGGGTAGTTCAGAAATGGCATAGGTACAAGATTAGGAGCAGAAATGTGTGATGTGGAGGAGTATAAAGGAGAAAAAATAATATAAAAAGAGGGAAAATATATTAACCAGGAAATGGAACATATTGGTTCCATGCCAGCCTTTTTTTAATGGCTTGGCTGAGAATTAACGAAACTTTCCAGAGGCAGATGGTGACAAATAGCACAAAGACTTGGGCTTGGTTGGTAGTTAACTGCTTGAGCTACTGGGTAACTCTGTGTATATGTGGATTTTAATATATTTCCTGTTTTTAAAAATATTTACAATACAGAATATGTTTAAGTACAACGTGTATATATAGGTTTTGTCCTTTGCTTCAGTTTGTGTCACTTTGCAATTTTCAATTTGGTTCACATAAGCTGTACTATAGATGAATTCAGTGACTAAATGCTTCAAATATAAGCCAGGTGACTATTACATGTTAGGGTTCTGAAGACCGATTTGGAGAGTAATCATTTGTGCCAGTTAACTTTCATTGCCCTATATTTTATCCATAATCCTCACTAAATTCAAAAATAAACTGGTGGGATCAAAGTATTTTTCACTATGTTCCATTTGGGGCTTTTTCTTCTAGAAAAGAGAAGGTTGAGGGGTGACCTGATAGAGGTCTTTAACGTTATGAAAGGGTTTGATAAGGTAGATGTAGAGAAAATGCTTCCACTTGTTGGGGAGTCCAAAACTGACGACCATTACCCTTTGCTTTCTGCCACTGAGCCAATTTTGGATTCAATTTGCCACTTTCCCTTGGATCCCCTGGGCTTTTACTTTTTTGACCAGTCTGCCTTGTGGGACCTTGTCAAAAGCCTTGCTAAAATCCACGTAGATGATATCAAACGCATTACCCTCATCGACCCTCCATGTTACCGCCTCAAAAAATTCAATCAAATTAGTCCGACATGACCTTCCCTTAAAAAGCGCTATTAGCTGCAGTCTTGACTAAACCCGAGAAATTCTAGTGCAACACCACCATATGTTTGTTTTTGATTTTTTAAAAAAGTAGCTGTCATATTATTGTCAAGCATTTTAGCTGGATGGCTGTCTGAAATCTTATGATGTTGTCTAAAAGATAGATTTTGTTCTGTCTTGAGCAAAAACAATGGTGATGGATTTATTTTATCACCACTCTGTATATTAACAGCCCCCTCTCCAATATTCATTTTGCTGTGTGTCACGTACAGGTGGTGAAGGGCTGTCATATTTTTCTTTCCCGCTGTGCCCCTTAGTATTCCTGCTCTCTGTGGTCTCAGCCCATGGCTTGTCACGTTTAAACGACAGTGTGAAATATTAGTTAGCTGTTTCTCACAACATTTGCAGGACTAGAGGCCTCAGCAGCAGTTGTTGCAGTGAATGGGCTGTCACCAGGTAAATCTGGTGTCTTGGATGGTACATAAAAGAATTGTGGGAAAGTGGAAATGAGCGTCACTCCTCAGAAACCTCAGCATTCAAAACAACCAACCATTAATTTTGTGCAGGCTGAATGGTAAGAAGAAGTGCTTGTCTTAAGTAGAAATGTAAAACATCATTTAAAGGAGAAAAAATGCATCATCCCTTTTGTAGAACTGGATGCAGTTAGCTGACCCATACTGTGCTCACTCCTCAGGACTTGCATTTGTGGTTCATGGAATAATCTTGTTAAACCAATCTTTATAATTTCTCAGCTGCCGTAATAAAATGTTAGAAATTCTCCAGGACAGTGCAAGGCGAATTTTATATGTATTACTGTAATTAGATTGCGGTGCAATTAAAATGAATCATCAGATTCACACTTTGCTTTGAGCACTTTGTCAGAAGACCATGAAGATAGTTTCATTTTATTTTGGTTTTGTGGAGTAGTACAAACTATTGCCGTCCAATTGCTAGTCATGTAAATCTCTGCTGTCAGTTTTGTTTAGTTAATGTACTGGAGCCAATCTTGAGTGCAAAGTACTTCAAGTATTCTACAATGCCCACTTCATTAGAGTTTTTAACTAAGATGTGGGTGATATAATATGAAGTGTATGAGGAGGGTACTTAAGAAATCACAAAAATGTAATGACTGCTAATGTTACTTGTGCCAGCTGAAGTAAATTATAGTCAGTGTACTGTAGTTACAAAGAGCTTGAAGGAATTTTCCTTACTACATTTTATTCAGGGTTTTCACAGTGTAAACACTGAAGATCCCTAACTTCATGATGGGTTTCTCAAATCTTAAAAAAAAATACTTTTAAGTAGGTATATGAAGTGCAAAGATGCAGAACTGAAGGGAAATATTCTGGATGTTACAGATTTCAAGTGAATCTGCATAATGTTTTCTTGCCAGTGGGCTATCTGTACTGGATACAAAATTACACATTAGCTAACGTTTTCAAACTTAAGACATAATTAATAAAGTAATTGCGCAGTTTTGATTTTCATTTTAGACTAACTAACATTAGTATTGACATATTTACAGAAGGGTTCTTGGTATTTTAATTAACATTTGCACTCTGCCCTCGCCAGAAGAAACATTCCCAGAGGTTCCATTTTAGTGGTAATTTTTTACGATTATGCCAATGAATTAGATTTTTTTTTGTGGCTACTTTTATATTACTTGAAGATTCTTAATTCTCACTGTAGAGCAAGTTGTATTGCTGCTGTATTTTTACTGGTTTGTAGTTAGGAATGTAAGCAAAACTCTGAACTGGGTACGATTTCTACTAATGTGCTAAATCCACTCACTCCCTTCATTGGTGGGAACAAATGTAAATATTAAGCAGAGTTCCAAACTTTTTGTCTTAGGCCACTTAGCTGCTTTTGATAGAATCACATATAAACAATTCCAATACAACCGCCGAATTTAAAGCATACTTCAGAACATGAAACTTTCAACTATTGGAAAATTGATTTATGGAAAAACTACATGAGCACATTTTACTTTTCTGACCCTTATACTAGAATAATGTCTCTAATTTGATAATTAGTTTCTCATGTAAATCATGTCAATATAATTCATATATTGTGATGAATTTTGTTCCTTTCTAAACTGAAAGTTTTCCTATTTTCATTAAATTCATCCTACCTGGCTATCTACCTACCTATAAACTTATGCACTAGACATGAGTTTTAATTACATGTCTCTGGTGTGACTCCTCAAAGGTATCATGTGTCTGTAGGATATGAAATCATGATTTGCTCAAATAACTGCTAAGTTAACTATGTTTGATTGCTTCAAATAACCCATTGATTAAATGCGCACCAATTTTAAAAACTCTTTCATTCACTAGAAAGGTAGGAAAAGCTACCAGATCAATAAACAGGAATCACCACAAAAGCACTCAATCACATCGCTCACGGGGTTTTCAAAGCTACTAGAAAATGAACAATCAATTTTTCCATGCTACTGTTGTCATTTTCTTTCCTCAATTAGGTCAGTATATGCAGCTAAATGAGGATTTATAACAAACATATAAAAAAGTGATACTGTTCTGAAAAAATCATGAAACTTGCCCATAACATGAATAATTTATTGTTAGAAATACCTGCAAAATGTTTCCCCTATACAGGCCTGCCCTCCCTTTGGAGCCTGGGACTTAAGTTGTGCTTCTGTCCTAGAGCTGGAAATGTCACGTAATCTTGGGTGTTGGAGAGTTTAGATCTTATTGATACATTCTCTATGTGTATGAGAGATACATCATGCAAGTTGTAGAGTTCACTTTGCTCCTGTAGTTTAGCCAGAATAAATCACGACTGTTAGTTGGCAACTTGTGGAAAATTTACAAATAATTTCTGCGAGAAGCGAGTGCTAGGGAGGGAAAGAACATACAAGGATTTCAGGTTTTCAGTGACGTATACAATATGAGCAATTAAATAAAAATTCTGAGCCAATGGTGTTGTTTGCTATGAGTTTTTTTTGTGTCACGGAGGGGAATTGATGTTTTTGTCGAGATAGTGGTGACTTTGTTGAGATACTTTCATGTTGAGCTTAGACATTGCAGTCAATGGGCTCGATTTTCCCGGGAAATTTCAGGTGCGCTGGGAGCGGGGTGGAGGGGGGGGGGGAGGGGGCTCCGAAAATCTGGGAAATTCCGTTCGGGTACGGAAGCCGGCTCCAACCTGCTGACTTCCGATTTCCCCACAGACGCACCTGTGCGTGCGCGGGCGTCCCGAATCTGGAAGTTAAAGAGCCAGATGTACCTCATTGAAGTACTTAAGGCATTTGTGACATATTAGGTAGTTAGAACGATTTTGAATTTACCAGGGCGGCTTTCCCACGGCTTCTGATTCACGCCTGGTGAAATCAGGCGTGAAGGGCCTGATCAGGCAAAAAGAAACTAAATAAAATTAAATTAAAAAACCATTGCACGAAGTTGAAGCACAAACTCAACCTACCTTTCCACCCTGCTCTGATGTCACCCTCTTCACCCCCGCCCACCCCCCCCCCCACCCCGATCTTCTGCTCCAGCGCCGGATGACATCTTGCTCGCTCTCTTTCTCTTCACCCCCCCACCCTCGAGTTGCAGCTCCAGACGGCACAAAACCCGGAGAGCACGTTAATCACCATCAACTATGATGCGATCGCGTCGGAAATGGTAAGTTTTGTTTCTTCGGGTTTGCCACGTGCACCTTCACCCCCCGGCCCCCCACTGCTGCCAACCCACCACCATTTTAAAATTGAGCCCAATGAGTCAGGGTGAGCATGGTGTATGACCTGCTGTTTAAAATGCTGGTCAATATTTTATACTGTAAACATAATTGAGAACAAGAAGTTTTGGGGAATGAAGAACAATTTAAGTTACTTGTATCTCAAGCAAGTTTTGTAAGGTGTTAGGTAAATAATACAAATATTAATATTTTTCATGTCAGCCAAATGTATTTTAATAAATTTGCTGTATTACAGCAGTGGGCAAACCACTGTTAGGCGGCATTGACCTGCAGTAAACGTCAGAAATTGTACTCCAGGTCCAGCTCTCTAATGGGAGATCTGTGAGTATATTGTATTTGTGTACATTTATCAATATCGTTTAAGTGCCATTGTTCACTATAATTGATTAGTATAATTTGTGTGGGTCAACAAAATTGAAGTAAGTGTATCCAGAAGTACATGAAATGTAAGTGCAAATGGAAAAAGATGCATCTGGCTTCACAGGCTGGAGAGCTGGTATGAACACCCCAGATCTGCTGAGCTGATTTTCATGCTGTGGTAGTCATTATCAAAAGCAGCATTTGGCTTTGTACATAATTATGGAATCCTTTTCCAATGAGGACATGGTTGTAGACTCAATCGTGGCTGTTCTGTATGGCCTTAATTCTGCTATTATCAGATCAGTAATTCTATTGATCTGCTACCATTCTTCCAGAATTCAAATGGTGTTTCTTCACCAATAGCATTCAGTGGGTGGAGCCTTCAACTTCGGCAGGGATGTAAAACTGGCAGTATCAGATCGGCAGCCTGTCATACACCCAGCCCAATTTTCAGGAATATCGAGTGAGGTGGATAATGGGCGGCCAATCTGATACCGCCAGTTCTACGCCCCTGCCAAAGTTGTAAGTTCTTCCCGGTGATTGAGATTCACTTATACATCTTGTGGTTTACAAATGTAGGAAGAAACCGAATGGTGGCAGTATATTTGAGTAGCCAGCAAATAGAAAATTAAACTGCTGCAGGTGATTGGGATATTTTCACCCCATTCATTTTATTTAGTAATACATGAATTAAGAATCCTGCCAAAATAAAATGTACAGTAGTTTCTCCTGATTTGAACACCATGAGGGTAATATTGTACCATGGGATGATCTGTCCTTCTCCCTTAAAGGTCAAATTTTGATAAAACTTTAGGTGGTGACATCTCTGAAAACTACCAACCTCCCAGAGGAGAAAAGTCTCGCCCATGCACAAGTGCTCCCATTCTGGGGGTGTTTCCGAGGGTTGATGAAACTTATGTTATTGAGATAGGACACTTTGATTTGGGACAAAAGAGTACAACAATCTAATAATAATCTGTTTCTAATCCTACAAAAACAGAAATTTATACAGCAGTTTTCCATTCTGAAGAGCCAGAAACCTTAATTATGTCAACTTCCAAACCTGTCACAGGTGGGTTCTGTTTTTTTTTTAACCATTGTCAATGATGTTCCATGATCAGGAAATAGGTAAGCCAGGAGGTGAGTTTTTCTCTCCTGTAACACATTGGTGTTGCGTCTGAAAACATAGTAACTTTTAAGACTAATGGAGGTGTACTCTAGTGAGAGTCATTCTGCTCAGTAGGCAAATAATTTATCATAATTAAACAAAAAAGCTATGTAGCAAATTTTACTGCATAATTTTGAAGCAGAATTCTATTTTGAGCTATTGACATACTTGACATTAGCAGTCATGTGATACTGCATTGAACTCACTGTACATTATGTGACCTGGGACAATCATATTAGAAACCTGTGATATTCGATGTAGTCAAAGTCTCGCTTGTAATCTCAAGTTATACGGATATAGTTGCTGAGATAAAATTGAGTAAATCCCGTGTTGTCGAGGAGTAATAATATAAGAATATACTTCCTGCTGTAGGCTCATGTGGTATGGTTCCAAAGTCGACTCGTAATAAATGTAGGCCCACTCTTTGGTTGGTGTCATTTCAAGACAAAGAGTGACAGTGACAGTTATTAACACATCATATTCCTTCATTTTGTACAATTGTGTAAATATCAGTTAACTTTAGAAACAATCAATCTATCTATGCCAAATTTAAAAAAATTGAGATTCACTTATACATCTTGTGGTTTACAAATGTAGGAAGAAATGACATTTTATCTTGATAGATCAATAGTTGCGATATTGTGCAATGTTTAATGGAACTCATTGGCTGTGTTAAGACTTTTTAAACTGATTCTTCTTGGTCCAGTATAAATTCAGTAAAAGGAAAATAACAGTGTATCGCAGATGTGGTACTTCCCTATAGTAGTTGGGGAAGATAACCTTATGGGAAAGTGTTAAAAGTGTGGCTGGGATACAACCAAAGCTGCTCGAATTTCACTAGTAACTTGGCTGGTATGTTGGTAAGTCTTGGCAAAGTAGCTTTGAGTATTTTTTGCATCTAAAGTCTGTTCACATTTTTAATATACTAGGCGTGATTCACCAAGGGCCCATAAATGTATAGATCCACTGGTTGTTCAGAGATGCTGTTTTAATGTACTTAAGTATCTTAACATTGGGTGTACATTTGGTGTATTACACTTAAAGGTGTATTCACATTTTAACTATACTGTTAGTGTGAAGTGGTTTTGCTTCGCACTGATGCTGCAGTTATAGTGTAAATGCAACTGGAGTCAGAGCTTGACCTGAAGGCGGTAGTTTCACTCCACTTTACTTTGGAGTTATTTCAGTTTCTCACAGCTGTTTTACACTCCACAAGGTTAGCGTTGGTTTGAAGTCAAAACCACTTCTCACTTGTAGTGTGAATGCATTGTAAGATGATGGTTGGCATTTGAGATTGAGCCTCGTCATTTGTGAAGACCTGTGTGAGCACCGAATAACAAGAGTCTCAACTTCTTCCAGATATAGCTCCAAAGATGGTTATGTATATAGAACAGAATGTAATTAATAATAACCAGTAACAGTGATGCAAGTCAGCAACTGCGAAAGCACTTCTCTCTCACTCTCTTTTTGTATCTTCTAAATCCAACTTCCCATAGCGTGTCAGGATCATTGCATATTTCGTCCAATAAAACATCAGTGATTCAGAAATCATACAATGGTACAAAGGAATAACTGCCAAAATTAGTAAAGCTAAATTGTGCTTGTGGGAATTGATGGACAAAATATGGTGTGGAATGTTTGTGCAAAATAAAAGTCTCTTTCATGATCAGGATTTGCACTTCAAGGAAGGTGTGTAATGTAAACTAGATACAAGCTTCAAACAATGATTTTTCACTATAAATGCCATACATTTATCAAATAATGATGAAACACAAACCATCAAATAAGTCTGAACAGCCTCTTAACCTAAAAAATGCAATATCATTAAGAAAAGTTTTGCTGCTCTGTTTTGAAAGATTGAATAGAGTGTATATTATTTTTAAATGCAGTCATTAAATTTCTCTTAAATTTTCAGAAATATTTGCAATAGTTTACTCCCACTTAGTTATCCTTTTCCTAAGTATCCTGAATTACGTGTTTCTGGTGTGTAGAGCAATCCAACTTATAATTGTTTCTCTAACCACTAGAGGAATTCTGTTACTTTTCTTTTGTGCAAAATATGCTCTAAGAAGGATGACTTTATTGTGCCTGGCTTATGGTCTGTAGATTTTATGAATCTTTTCAGAGAGCTTTGGCAAAAGAAATAGCTTTGTTTGTGCCAAGATTTTCTGGAAAGTTGTTTTAATAGTGCAGCCTCTAAGTACAAGCTGCTAACAATTATATTATCCTTCTTGGAATGCACAGCATCAAGGAGGAGCAACACTATTCTCCTGGTGCTGGAAAAATGCAATCATAGACCTATGGAGCACAGAAATGAGCCATTTGGCCCTTCAAACCGGTGCCGATGTTTTTCTGTATATGAGCCAGCATGTCTAATCCTATACTCTTTAATATTCCTTTTTCCTAAGGAATTATCTAAATCATTTCAAATTTCTTTTTCTGGGCTAAAAAAAATTGAATTATTCATTAATTTGAATTAAGTAGTGTAAACACAGTTTGAGTTTAGTGCAATAAAATGAATAATCAGGTCCTTTTGAATTGAGCAACATTGAAATAGGTGTCAGCCGTGGCTCAGTGGTAGCACTGTCTCCTCAGAGTCAGGAGATTGTGGGTTCAGGTCCCACTCCAGAGATCTGAGCACAAAATCTGGGCTGACACTCCAATGCAGTATTAAGGAATTGCTGCACTGTCGGAGGTGCCGTTTTTTGGATGAGACGTTAAACCGGGGCCCTGTCTTCCCTCTCGAGTGGATGTAAAAGATCCCATAGCACTATTTCGAAGAAGAGCAGGGGAGTGCTGGCCAATATTTATCCCTCAACCAACATCACTATTATCACATTGCTGTTTTTGGGACCTAGCTGTGTGCATAATTGGCTGCTGCGTTTCCTACATTACAACTGTGACTACACTTAAAAAGTACTTCTTTAGCTGTGAAGCACTTTGGGACATCCTGAGGTTGTGAAAGGTGCCGTATGAATGCAAGTCTTTTTTGAATTGAGGAATAGACTGTATTGTAAATTTGTGCCCTCTTGTTATTTTCTCGCCAACCAGCGGAAGTAATCTATCACTATTTACCTTATCATAACCCTTCATAATCTTGAAGACCTCTATTGGGTCACTCATTAAGCTTCTTGGCTCTGATGAAAAATTCTCTAAATACTCATGTCTCCCTTCTATAACCACTCGCCCATGACCACACCCTTGTGGATCTAAACTTTGTCTTTTTCATTGCTTTTGTGTCTTTTCTATAATGCAGTGCCCTAAACAGTACGTGGACTCCAACTGTGACTTAACTATGGTCTTGTACAAGTTCAAAATTACCTCCTTGCTTTTGTATTCCATCCCTTGAGATACAAAGCCAAGGATTCAGTTTGCCTTTTTATGCCCTTATCTACTTGTGCTGCCATCTTTAATGTCCTATTATTCTGAGCACCGAGGTCCCTCTGCTTCTCTACTCCATTTAAAGTGTCATCATTTAAAGTGTATTTACTTTCCCTATTCTTTCTTCCAAAATGTATTACTTCACATTTTCTACATTGAACTGCATCTGCCCATTCTGCTAACCTGTCTGTTCCTCCTGCGGTCTTTCACAATCCTTCTCTCCAATTTGCTGTGTGAGAGACCAGAGTTGGACGAAAGGAGAGTTGGGGGAGGGGGAAAGGGTTGCAGGGGTGGAGAATGTCAGAGGTAGGGAGGGGTGAGGCTATGAAGGAATTTAAACATGAGAATTAAAATTTTTAATTTAAGGTTATGCCTCCCCCGCCCCTCCCCCCCCCACCCCCCCTTCAAAACTCTCCATTCCCCTGGCCTCTTTTGCCTCCGTCACCGTGCCTTCAGCCACCTAAGCTCATTGCTTGAAGTCCTTCCTAAACATCTCCACTTCTCCACATCTCTCTCCTCCTCCTTTTAAGACCATCCTTAAAACCTGCCTCTTTGACTAAAGTTTTAGTCATTTATCCCAATCTCTTCTGTTTTGGCTCAGTGTTTTTTTTTGCCTTTTGCATCTCTGTGGAACACCTTGGGACGTTTTTCTACATAAAAGGTACTTTGTAAATGCAGAGTGGTGTTGAATTAGAAAGTGAAATTCATGGAATTGAATGTAGCTTTCATTGGAGAAAAGAAAATTGAGAAGCACAGGATCCAAGTCACGAAAATGTTGAAAGACAAATAATGTAGATGTAAGCAGGCTATTTAATTTAGAGTGCGAGCCAAGAACATGAGTACAAATATCGATGAGCCTCAGGTGAGACTAGTAGAGATTAAAGGATTTTCCTAATCCCCGAGGAGCAGTGAACGTGTGGACTAGTGTCCCAGTAAAAGCAGTTAATGCTATTTTAATTAACTCCTATAAAACAAAAGTTTGATAAATATCTGGAAAGAATGAGAGTGAAAATGATAAGGACACTTATGGCCTTGGGGAGATGATCAAATATAATTTGAAGCTGCTAGGGTCATGCCTGTATCATATATGAAATGATGTGGAGATGCCGGTGATGGACTGGGGTTGACAATTGTAAACAATTTTACAACACCAAGTTATAGTCCAGCAATTTTATTTTAAATTCACAAGCTTTCGGAGGCTTCCTCCTTCGTCAGGTAAATGAAACATTTACCTGACGAAGGAGGAAGCCTCCGAAAGCTTGTGAATTTAAAATAAAATTGCTGGACTATAACTTGGTGTTGTAAAATTGTTTACATATATGAAAAACAGTGGGTTGGAGTGAGTAATGTAGATTGTAAGATGAGAATGATATTCTAGAACTTTACTTGATTGCTTTCAGGGTCAGAGGGTTTTTATTTTACACATACTCTGCCTAAGATATTGTGCTACTTTACTTTCCCACCCTGTTAAAATCAAGACATATTGCACAATATACTGCTCTAGTTGATTCTTTCTCAGGACTTCGGAAGTGTGAAACTCTCTTTCAGCTTTTACATCTAAGTTTAGTGTTGCTTAACCATCATATCTCCATTTACCTTTATTTTTTTTACTATTTTCACCTTTGTGTCCTGTACTGGCCCTTCATCTTGGTTTCTCAATTTAAAAAAAAAAGTTTACCCAGTTTTCACCTACCAACAAAGCTCCTTTTATCATCTCCTTTCATCACAAGAGCCTCCTGAATCTTTTGAACTAGCACAGAATTTCCAGTTATAGAGAGTATTTGATTATACAGATTAAGAGAACTTTGTTCCTTACTGCTTTCCAGAGATGCTTATCATTGTTGCATTATTCTATTCTACCAATAGGTCTTGAGGTACTTTGGTAGGTAGTCATGTAATACAACTGCACCAGATGACAAAGATAACACCTGCACTTACAGCTGTAGAGTGAAGTGCCTTTATTCCATCTTCATTGTGGTGAAGTGAAGCTCTAGGTAGTTCAATTTAACATGTGATTACTGTACAACAAGTCTGGCCCAAGAGAGCTTATGTGACCTGGCCCCCACAATGCAAGAGTTAGTTTTAGTTTTTGAATTCTTGTGTTTCTACATAAATACAGTAGATGGATAGAACAATGCCTAAATGAAAGGATTAATCCCCATTTACATCTCGCTTTCATTTCCTTGTGTATGAACTGGAAAGACTGTAGTGTGTGTGTTTTTTATGTGTGTGTTTTTGTAGTTTTTTTCACTTCCCACCTGCTAGAAAAAAAAGAAGGAATTTATGTTACAGCATTGTCTGTATGTGTTATCTGTGGATGATTCTGGTCATTTGGGTAGGTTAACAAAACTTCCTTTCATCAAACACTCTGCTCCTTTTTAAAATAGGCATGCTGGGAACCATAAACACTGGCTTAGCACCCTAATAGCTTCAATATGCCTTATTAGGTTTTAACTAAACATCATAAGTGACTTCTTGTCATCAGATGCTGGATTCCTTTCGAAAATGGGTTTGATGTTTTTATTTAGGTGTTGAAATCCTGTCAGTACTTGAACAATTAATTATGGTTAAACTCGACTGCAGGTGTGTCCAAATGAAATCTTTGAGGTGATTTTTGTGAGTTGATGTTTTCTTCTTGTAAGGTGAGAAGTTTTGCATTGCAAAGTTGTAAAATTACCAACTTTGGTTTTGTTCATTAATAGTCCATATAGTTGGGCCTGAAATACTGCATCTGAGTAGGGAATAAAAAAGCTATGTAAAGAAACCATTTTGTTTGCAAATTTTCCCATCCCACTTAAAACATTTTTTTCCTTTTCTTTTTATGTTGCCTCCACCTTTGTCTTCCCCCTAACCATACATTATTCACTGGCCAAGGATGGGGTAGGTGACTTACATTCAAATTTCTGTCAGTGTTGCTAGCAACTGAAGGTATGTGAGAGTGACATGTTGGGCAGTTAACTCATCATCTGACTTTTTCTTATTTTCTTGGCATCTGTCCAGAGACCAGTGTCAGATTGCCTTAATTCTGATCCAAGATTATATGATAATGTGATCAAATCCAGATCTCCTACATGACTTTAGTTTGACTACAATTGGTTTTCTTTTTGAAAACTAACAATTTGCAAGCTTCTCAATAATTTTTTTCTGTGTGGTATGGTAAATATATCATTTCTTTTATATAAAAAAGAAATAAAACCAATACAGTTGTCTTAGAAATGGCAATCCTAATATTTTTGGCGTTGAGATTTCAGGTGGACTTCACACTGAAGTGTTGAAGCTTTAGACCCCAGATTGTGGTCTGTAAGCATTTGGTACTCGATGGTAGATAAAATTGAAAAAAGAACTAAATATGAGACGTACTTAAGGAATCCACAATTGTTTTTTCAATATTGAACCCCTGGTATCTTTTATTCATTCCTAGGATTCTGACTTCATAAATTCCCATTGCAGGACTGCTAAGCTGTGCCTACAGGTGTTCATAGCCACTACTTGCACAGTGGAAGTAGAAAATCAGAATGAGGTCTTTTGAAACGAACCTCACATAATATCATTATGTAAACCATACTTGTGAATTCTACACGGTAAATTGTGACACCACACTGATGCCGAGGCCTAGCATGCAACCAGCACATATCGGAAAATCGCAGGTGTACTGCATGGTTACATTGAGTTACGTCGAGTCTACAGCATAAAAACAGGCCATTCGGCCTAATTTGTTTATGCTGGCGTTTATGCTGCACACGAACTTCCTCCCACCTCTCTTCATCCAACCCTATCTCCATATCCTTCTATTCCTTTCTGCCTTGTGTTTATCCAGCTTCCCCTTAAATGCATGTATGCTATTTGCCTCAACCACTCCTTGTGGTAGGTGTTCCATATTCTTACCATTCTTTGGATAAAGAAGTTTCTCCTGAATTCCCTATTGGATATATTAGTGACTATCTTATATTTGTGACCTCCAGATTTGGACACCCCCACAAGTGGAGTTGTTTTCTCTACATCTACCCTATCAAAACCTTTCATTATCTTAAAGACCTCTATCCAGGTCATCCCTCAGCCTTCTCTTTTCTAGAGAAAAGAGCCCTGGCATGTTCAGCATTTCCTGATAAGTATATCCTCTCAGTTCTGGTATCCTTGTGAATCTTTTTTGCCTTTCTCAAATGCCTCGATATTCTTTTGATAATATGGAGACCAGAACTGTGCACAGAAGTCCAAGTGTGGTCTAACCAAGGTTCTATACAAGTTTAACATAACTTCTTTGCTTTTCAATTCTATCTCTCTAGAAGTGAACCTCAGTGCTTGGTTTGCCTTTTTTATGGCCTTATTAACCTGCATCACTACTTTTAGTGATTTATGTATCTGCACCCTGAGATCCCTTTGTTACTCTACCCCATTTAGACTCTTATTATCCAAGCAATATGTGGCCTCCTTAATTTTCCTACCAAAAGAAGTTAACGTTAGACAATATTCTAAAGCATCTGAGTGAGTTAATGATTTCACGTTGTATGTTTTTAATGACCAAATTTGTGAAGCGCCATTGTCAAAAAGCTATTGTAAAAAAAAAGTGTGCATACTTCAAGCTGGCTATCTATTTGTTATAAGACACTAATTGGATTCCAAGCAGAATAACTAAAATTATTAATCTCTGTGCAAGCAAATGTAATGGCTGAAGCCACGTGTGTTTTTTGTGGATAAATAGATGGAGTGGTGGCATACAATCCCGAAATACTGGTTTTAAAAAAAAAATCAGAAATCTCATGTAACAAAAATAGAATTTGACTTATTCAGCCACTGTAAATCAGTAGCCTTTGAAATGGCATATCAATGCAAAAGCGAATTTGAGTGATGATAGCTTTTTTGGCAGGTAAATCACTTCTATGGTAACACTATTTCCCTCTGGGGGGGGGGAAAAATTACTTTCCTTTGTCTTGCTTAATTTGAAGTCTAACCATTCCCAACCCCCCCAGAAATATTAATTGAGCTGTAGGTTTAGTTAAAGAATTATTTTTGGAATGAAAGTTTTAAGGCAAAGACGGTTTTAAAAGGAAATCTATGGATTGAAAAACAGAAATAGATTATTGAACTATACCCAAAACACTTAGTGGATAATTGACAACACTATAATTGTTTATTTTAAAAGCTTGAATACTGTGATTCTATAAGTGCTACAGGACTGTTAACTGCAGTAGCTCTGGAATATGAATGGTATTCAGCTCTGTTTTTACAAATATGTAAAGTGCAGAAACCAGTTGCTCAGCAAATATAAGCATTGCATTTTTAGCACATTGTCAAGAAATGTTATTCTATCCAAAAATGTATATATGCATTATCAAACATTCCGGACAGTTATACAGCCCTTGGTGTTTGCTTGATGTAAATTCTTATATTAATAGTTGAGCTACCCTAGTGTTTATTGATGGGGAAAAATAACTATTCTTTGCCTCTTTCCCACTCTAATTCTTTCTTTGTCTTTTCATTTGTTCGTTCATTCATTCTTTTGTTCTCTCTTTATATAGTATTTATCTATATGGGTGTCTCACCCTTTTTCATTGTTTTCTCTGTGCTCAATAGTTTTTTTGCACTCTTCACTCTCCATAACTTTTTTTCTTTCCTGTGCCTCATCTCTTTCTGGCTCTCACACACATCCATTAAATCATCTATTTCAACTTTGTTGAAGACCAGGAAGTGCAGGATTGCAGCCAACATGTACCAGGTCAGGTTGGGGACAATTTGTCTGGTTACTCTTGCAATGTGTGGGTGAGAGAGACTGGTGCTTGGGGTGGGGATGAGGTGGGTAGGTTCTGGAGTTGCTGTGTGGGAGGGAATCATAGAAAGGGAACGGGTGGGCTGCTTCATGCAGGGGTTTGGGACTGGAGTGCATGGTTGGGGGCCTGGGAATACCAGAAAGAAAACTGCAAGGAATCTAAAACTTACACCACATTTTGCAAATTATGTTAAACTTCACTCATCTATCTACGAGTGAACCTACTGAGATTGAGACCTTGGATGAAAATACTTGCCTTTGAGACCAATAAAAAGAAACCGTTCATGGCACAAGGAGACCTTGAATGCAAAATGGCTAAATTAGAAGGAAACTGTAAAGAATCTTGATAAATTATGAAATTGAATATGACCAAAGCTGTGCTTCTCTGACACTAAGCAACTTTTGGAGATAATATACTTCTAGATAAAACAGAAGTGCCATGCAAGTACAGTGACCAGGTAGCTAATGAGAAAAGGAGGTGCTGTGCCTTTTTCGACATTAAAGGTGCTATATAAATGCAAGGCAACAATGTGAAGAATCTGGGGAATAATAACTACCTAATCAGCTTATTTTTAAAACACTATTTCCTGAACCGGTATCCCTTCTTCACTTGTGATATGCCACACTTTTGAACTGGAGCACTGCAAGATGTCAGTTTTGGTGCTTCTGAAGAAAAGAATAATGATCTTAATTTGCATTCCATATTTTGTTTTTCTACTAAAAACAGAATTTTAAGTTTGTTAGTCAAATTTATCGATGTTGCCATGAATATCCACTGGGATCAAACTAGTTTTCTTTGGAGTAAGTAGAAGATTGATTATGCATAACTTGCTTAATATGATCCGCAGTAACTTTAGTTCTTGCAAAATGGCCTTGCGGTTCTCGCCTGATGCTGAAAAAGACTTGGCCTGGGATTTTTCAAAGTTGCTTTAGTCTGACAAAAATTCAAATTTAGAGACATTGTTAGAAGGGTAAATATCTTTTCTGATGAACCACAGACTAGAGTGTGCATCTGTGGGTTGGAAATTACCCTGTTCTTTCTCCTAGAGCTACCTTTCTACCTTTGTTTTGCAGGGAGTATTGGGCAGAGACTTGAAACCGTGTAGTGATAGTATGTGGATAATGCACTGTTGCATGCAAACCATCTACTACTTTCACTTCCAAATACATTATAGCAAAGCCTTGGGGTACAAACCAAATCACAGTAAGATTCTTTGTCTCTGGGGAATACGACATCATCAGGGATTAGAGAAGCTTACTTATTCAGAGGGTTTGGTCTAGTTCAGAATGAATATCTTGTTGAGATGATTGTGCTTATTCTGGCTTTTACCTATGTAGAGATATTGCACATTGGAAAAAACAATTGACAACATACGTACTCTGTGAATGTTGTTGTAATAGCCAAGTGTGAAGTTGGGGGAGACGTAGGCATGTTAGGAGACACTGAATTTAATAGCCAATTTTGTGATCTTGTGGAAAGCAGCACTTGCAGGCATTGCATTTTGTGAAAGTGCAAACGCATAGCCCATGATTTTCCATCCATTAAAATTAATGAATGTAAAACCACGGGCTGCATACCTAAGATTTCCTGAGCTGTGCACCCTGTGAGCATCACTGTTACTCCAGTGACTGAATGTACATCCTCCCCACCCAAAGGCAATCAACAAAGTAAATAGAAGATAATCTATATCGTTAAATCAGTCGAGTGTAAGTTGGAGGACGTGATACTAAACTGAACAGCGGTGTGTTCAGACCACGCCTTGAGTACTGTGTCCAGGTTTTGTCACAGGTGCTCTCATGCCTTGGAGGCAGTGCAGAGAAGAGCCACAAGCTAATCCCCAGCATCAGAATATTAAGTTATGAGGAAAGACTTGAGAAACTTGGGCTTTTCAGCCTTGGAAGGAGGTAACTGAGGAGACCTCATAGAGGTATACAAGATTGTAAATGATGTAGAAAAGTCAAATTCAGAAAACTACTTGAAGTTGAAACTCAGTAGGAACATAGGAACAGGAGTAGGCCATTCAGCCCCTCGTGCCTGCTCTGCCATTTGATAAGATCATGGCTGATCTGTGATCTAACTCCATATCCCTTAATACCTTTGGTTGCCAAAAAGCTATCTATCTCAGATTTAAATTTAGCAATTGAGCTAGTACCAATAGCCGTTTGCGGAAGAGAGTTCCAAACTTCTACAACCCTTTGTGTGTAGAAATGTTTTCTAATCTCGCTCCTGAAAGGTCTGGCTCTAATTTTTAGACTGTGCCCCCGACTCCTAAAATCCCCAACCAGCTGAACCTGTAGTTCATTTAATTTATTCCTTATACTCCGTGCATTTGTGTATAGAACTCTTAGTTGGGCCACACACCCTAGCCTGACCTTCAGCTTTGATGCTGGGTTAATTGCCTTACGCCTTCTAGTTTTTATTTTATCTGTCGTGCCTAAAGTACACTTTCTTTCCGCTGCTCTACGCTTTTCCCTTTCACTTGTTCTTGAACAACTGTTTGTACGATTTGTATTGTAGATTTCCCCTGGGTCTTCCCCTCTCTTGCTGCTCTCAACTTTATTCCCTGCTGACTCCCCGCTCAGGTTCCCATCCCCCTGCCACTCTAGTTTAAACCTTCCCCAACAGCACTAGCAAACACCCCCGCGAGGACATTGGTCCCGGTCCTGCTCGGGTGTAACCCATCCCACTTGTACAGGTTCCACCTTTCCCAGAACCGGTCCCATTGTCCCAGGAATCTAAATCCCTCCCTCCTACACCATCCCTGCAGCCACGCATTCATCCTGTCGATTCTCCTTTTCCCATACTCACTAGCACGTGGCACTGGCAGTAATCCTGAGATCACTACCTTTTGAAGTCCTGCTTTTTAATTTATCTCCTAACTCCTTAAATTCACCTTGCAGGACCTCATCCCTTTTTTTTAACGTAATGTCGTTGGTACCAATATGAACCACGACTACTGGCTGTTCACCCTCCCCCTCCACAATGCCCTGCAGCTGCTCCTTGACATCCTTGACCCTAGCACCAGGGAGGCAACATACCATCCTGGAGTCACGTTTGCGGCCGCAGAAACGCCTATCTGTTCCCCTTACAATTGAATCCCCTGTCACTATAGCCCTGGCACTCTTCTTCCTCCCCTCCTGTGCAGCAGAGCCACCCGTGGTGCCCCGAACTTGGCTCTTGCTGCTTTCCCCTGATAAGCCATCTCCCCCAACAGTATCCAAATCGGAATATCTGTTTGAGAGGGAGATGGCCCCAGGGGACTCCTGTTCTACCTGCCTAGTCCTTTTACTCTGCCTGGCGGTCACCCATTTCCTTTCTGCCTGCGTAATCTTTCCCTGCGGTGTGACCACCTCACTGAACGTGCTATCCACGATAGTCTCAGCATCGCGGATGCTCCACAGTGAATCCACCCGCAGCTCCAGCTCCGAAATACGGTTAGCCAGTAGCTGCAGCTGGACACACTTCCTGCACACATGGTCGCCAGGGACACTGGTAGTGTCCATGACTTCCCACATAGTGCAGGAGGAGCATATCACGGGTGCGATCTGTGCTGCCATGATTTGCCTTAGATTCTCTGACTCTCCTCCCGCTCTAGGTCTCTCCTTTTATACTGTGCTCACCTCTCGGACTCTCCTGCCTCACCTGTGACGTCGCACAGTAGTTTTCTCTTGTTGCAGGTCTGCTGCTGCTTTTATTCCCCAATCTCCGTCTTCTACGCTCGGGTCCACTGCCGCTCTGGGGAAAAAGTTAGGAAAAGCAAGGCAAAGCAGCACCTCGTTCCCCCACTTCACCGAACTCCCACACTTACCAAACTCTCAGCAGTTCACACTGTGTTGTCCGCACACCGTAGGAATGCGGGGGCACAGGTTCTAAATGGCAAAAGGCACATTTAGGAATGTTTTGGGAAGTTCTTCATACAAGTGTGATCGTCACATGGAATGGACTTCAGTGTAAATTAGTACAAACAACAATCTTTGATTAAGAGTTAGTTGGCTGCTTTAATTGGGGATGTGAGATTATAGGTTTTCCTAATGGAAAAGCTTGGATAGGCAAAATTATCTTCCTTATCTGTACTTGTCTTGTGATTTGATCATCTTTGGGGAATTGTCAACAAGTGAAGATCTGACTTCCTTTGGAAAGGAGACAGACCCAGAACGCTCTTAGGAACATAGGAACAGGAGTTGGCCATTCAGCCCTCAAGCCCGCTCCGCCATTTGATAGGATCATGGCTGATCTGTGATCTAACTCCATATACCTGCCTTTGGCACATATCCCTTAATACCTTTGGTTGCCAAAAAGCTATCTCAGATTTAAAATTAGCAATTGAGCTCGCATCAATTGCCGTTTGTGGAAGAGCGTTCCAAACTTCTACCACCCTTTGTGTGTAGAAGTATTTTCTAATCTCACTCCTGAAAGGTCTGGCTCCAATTTTTAGACTGTGCCCCCGACTCCTAAAATCCCCAACCAGTGGAAATAGTTTCTCTCTATCCACCCTATCCGTTCCCCATAATATCTTAAACTTCGATCAGATCACCCCGTAACCTTCGAAACTCTAGCGAATACAACCCCAATTTGTGTAATCTCTCCTCGTAACTTAACCCTTGAAGTCCGGGTATCATTCTAGTAAACCTACGCTGTACTCCCTCCAAGGCCAATATGTCCTTCCGAAGGTGCGGTGCCCAGAACTGCTCATAGTAGTCCAGGTGCGGTCTAACTAGGGTTTTGTATAGCTGCAGCACAATTTCTGCCCCCTTGTACTCCAGTCCTCTAAATATAAAGGCCAGCATTCCATTAGCCTTATTGATTATTTTCTGCACCTGTTCATGACACTTCAATGATCTATATACCTGAACCCCTAAGTCCCTTTGGACATCCACTGTTTTTAACTTTTTACCATTTAGAAAGTACCCTGTTCTATCCTTTTTGGTCCAAAGTGGCTGACCTCACATTTTCCACAGTTTTGCCCGTTCACCTAATCTATCAATATCGCTTTGTAATTTTATGTTTTCATCTACACTGCTTACAATGCCACCAATCTTTGTGTCATCGGCAAACTTAGATATGAGACTTTCTATGCCTTCATCTAAGTCGTTAATAAATATTGTGACTAATTGAGGCCCCAAGACACATCCGTGCGGGACTCCACTAGTCACATCCTGCCAATGTGAGTACCTTCCCATTATCCCTACTCTGTCACCTTTCGCTCAGCCAACTTCCTAACCAAGTCCATACTTTTCCCTCTATTCCATGGGCTTCTGTCTGAGCTAACAGTCTCTGATGTGGGACTTTATCAAATGCCTTCTGGAAGTCCATATAAATAACATCCATTGACATTCCCCTGTCCACTACTTTAGTCACCTCTTCAAAAAATTCAATCAGGTTTGTCAGGCACGACCTACCTTTCACAAATCCATGCTGGCTCTCTCTGATTAACTGAAAATTCTCGGTGTTCAGTCACCCTATCCTTAATTATAGACTCCAGCATTTTCCCCACAACAGATGTTAGGCTAACTGGTCTATAATTCCCTGCTTAACCTCCCTCTCCCTTCTTAAAATTGGAGTGACATGTGCAATTTTCCAATCTCGAGGGACTGTTCCTGAATCCAGAGAACTTTGAAAGATTATAGTTAGGGCATCTGCAATGTGCTCACCTGCTTCCTTTAAAACCCTGGGATGGAAACCATCTGGTCCTGGGGATTTGTCAGTCTTTAGTGCTATTATTTTCTTCATTACTGTTGCTTTACTTATGTTAATTTTATTGAGTCCCTGTCCCCGATTTAATATTAGTTTTTTTGGGATTTCCAGCATGCTATCTTCTTTTCGACTGTAAATACTGACACAAAGTAATTATTCAACATGTCTGCCATTTCCCCATTGTCAATGACGTTATCCCCACTTTCAGTTTTTAAGTGGCCAATACTGCTCCTGACCACCCTCTTTTTACTAATATAACTATAAAAGTTCTTCGTATTGGTTTTAATATCCCTTGCAAGTTCCTTTTCATTTTCTCTTTTTGTAGCTCTTACTCTGTTTTGTGACCCTTTGTTGATCTTTGTATCTTTCTCATTCGCCAGGATCTGTGCCATTTTTTGTCATTTTGTATGCCCTTTCCTTATGTCTTATACTGTCCTTTACCTCTTTAGTTGTCCATGGCTGTTTTTTTTGGCAAGTAGAGTTCTTGCCCCTCGGGTATAAACCGATTCTGTAACACGTCAAATGTTGCTTAAACATTTCCCACTGATCATCAGTCGTTTTACCCATTAACAGATTTGCCCAGTTTACTGTGGACAGTCTCTGTCTCATCCCATTGAAGTCCGCCTTACCCAAGTCTAGAATTTTAGCAGCTGATTCACTTTTTCCCTTTCAAACACTACCTTGAACTCGATCATGTTATGATCGCTATTGGATAGATGTTCACACACAGTTAAGCTGTTAACTAAATCTGGTTCATTACTCATTACTAAATCTAGTATGGCTTGCCCCCTTGTTGCCTCTAGGACATACTGCTGGAGGAAACTATCCCGAACACACTCAAGAAATTCACTACCTTTCTGACAGTTGCAAGTCTGCTTTTCCCAATCTATGTGAAGGTTAAAGTTCCCCATTAAGACCACTATGCCTTTGTTACATCCCTGTCTAATCTCTGCATTTATACAATCTAGCACTTCAGAGCTGCTGCCAGGGGTCCTGTACACAACTCCCACTATAGTCTTAGATACTTTCCTATTTCTCAATTCAACCCATAAGGTCTCTGTTGGCTGCTTACCTCTAGTTATATCCTCCTTTATGATTGAAGTGATTTTATCTCTAATCACTAAGGCAACTCCTCCCCCTCTTCCATTTTCCCTATCTCTCCTGTAGACCTTATAACCTGGTACATTTAGTTCCCAATCCTGACCATCCTGCAGCCATGTCTCAGTAATAGCTATTATGTCGTACCCTCCAATTTGAATTTGTGCCTGTAGTTCATTTAATTTATTCCTTATACTCCGTGCATTTGTATATAGAACTATTAGTTGGTCCACACACCCTAGCCTGTCCTTCAGCTTTGATGCTGAGTTAATCGCTTTACACCTTCTAGTTTTCACTTTATCTGTTGTGCCTAAAGTACACTTTCTTTCTGCTGCTCTACGCTTTTCCCTTTCACTTGTTCTTGAACAACTATTTGTATTGTAAATTTCCCCTAGGTTCTCCCCTCTTGCTGCTTTCAACTTGCTCTCGTCTGACTCCCCGCTCAGGTTCCCATCCCCCTGCCACTCTAGTTTAAACCCTCCCCAACAGCAGTAGCAAACCCCCCCGCGAGGATATTAATCCTAGATCTGTTGAGGTGCAACCCGTCCGGCTTGTACAGGTCCCACCTTCCCCACAATTCCTCAGGAATCTAAATCCCTCCCTCCTGCACCAAGCCTCCAGCCACACATTCATCTGGTCTATTCTCCTATTCCTATACTCACTAGCACGTGGCACTTGGAGTAATCCTGAGATTACTACCCTCGAGGTCCTGCTTTTTAACTTATTTCCTAACTCCTTATATTCTGCTTGCAGGACCTCATCCCTCTCTTTACCTGTGTCGTTGGTACCGATATGGTACTCCTGCTCCTATTTCTTATTATCTTAATGGCGAGAAACTGGAAAGGACTGCAGTACAAAGGGATCTGGGGGTCCTAGTGCAAGAAAATCAAAGTTAGCATGCAGGTGCAGCAGGTGATCAAGAAGGCCAATGGAATGTTGGCTTTTATTGCTAGGGGGATAGAATATAAAATCAGGGAGGTATTGCTGCAGTTATATAAGGTACTGGTGAGACCGCACCTGGAATACTGCATACAGTTTTGGTGCCCATACTTAAGAAAGGACATACTTGCTCTCGAGGCAGTACAAAGAAGGTTCACTCAGTTAATCCCGGGGATGAGGGGGCGGACATATGAGGAGAGGTTGAGTAGATTGGGACTCTACTCATTGGAGTTCAGAAGAATGAGAGGTGATCTTATTGAAACATATGAGATTGTGAAGGGGCTTGATCGGGTGGATGCGGTAAGGATGTTCCCAAGGATGGGTGAAACTAGAACTAGAGGGCATAATCTTAGAATAAGGGGCTGCTCTTTCAAAACTGAGATGAGGAGAAACTTCTTCACTCAGAGGGTAGTAGGTCTGTGGAATTTGCTGCCTCAGGAAGCTGTGGAAGCTGCACCATTAAATAAATTTAAAACAGAAATAGACAGTTTCCTAGAAGTAAAGGGAATTAGGGGTTACGGGGAGCGGGCAGGAAATTGGACATGAATTTAGATTTGAGGTTAGGATCAGATCAGCCATGATCTTATTGACAGGCGGAGCAGGCTCGAGGGGCCGATTGGCCTACTCCTGCTCTTGTTTCTTATGTTCTTATGTACCACGACCTCTCGCTGTTCACCCTCCCCCTTTAGAATGTCCTGCAGCCGCTCAGTGACATCCTTGACTCTGGCACCAGGGAGGCAACATACCATCCTGGAATCACGTTTGCTGCCTGTCTGCTCCCCTAACTATAGAATCCCCTATCACAATTGCTCTCTTGACCTTTGTTGAACTTCATTTCATTCAGGTAAATTTGAAGTGTGGCAATATCACATTTTAATGCATTTTGTTGCTCTGTCTGGGAACAAACTGTGGGTTTGTGGAGTGCTTGCAAAACTTGTTCTCCATCAATACATATGCATAATAAAGTGTATGTGACTATTCCCAATGTATGCATAGTGCATGGACCTGAAAGACATATCTCAAAATGTCAAAGTTTACCCATTTGATCTTTGTTCTTAAAGTAGTGAACGTAACTGCGGTTGAGTGTTCAAGAAAGGATATCTACCTTCACATTGCTAATTTACAGCCCTGGCTGGATCATCTGTGGGAGATGCTTAGTTGGAGATAAAGTGCTTCCCCACAGCTTATTAATTGGAATACAACATTTCTGTTATGTTACATTTTGGTTGGAATGGAGAGCACAGAATATTTAAAATTGCTTCATACATTCTGCCACCTACAAGCTACATTTCGGTCTACAGTATTTGTGATCATATTTTTGTTGGCTGGGTCACCCTGTGAAAAGCATGAAAATATTGTTTTCACAAGTATAAACTGTTCTACAATATCATGCAATGAGTCTACCCTTGGAGGACTCTGTTGTGAGGCTGCTGGATCTTGGATCCTGATTAATTTTAGGCTACACTGTGCTGCATTATGTGGCATTCACTGTAACATGCATCTTATTATAACATGCAGAATGTCTCCAAGGGACTGCTTTTATAATGAGGGTGAAGTGTATTTCAATTCACTTAAGATGTTAAAAATTGTCAGAGGACGATGATGAGAAAGTAGTTTTGTTGAGTTGGTAGAGAATTTGAATTCAGCCTTTACTGTTTTGAGTTTTTTTATGTCCATAAAATTTTCAACCCTTTTTTGGAATCTTTCCAAATTTGCCAACCCTCATAAAACTAGTTTTTTTCAAAACCGACAAAAGAAACTTTGTGTAAGGCTGTTGATTGATTTGGTAGGTTTTATGTACTGCCTGCAGGAGATCAGTTTATGGAAAAGTGATAGTCCAAATTAAATGTCTGATCTTAAATAGAATACTTTATATTGCATTGTTTTCTGTTTATAAAAGGTTATACAGCTTCTGCAATTTATGTTGTTTGGCTAAGAAGCATAAGCCCACTTTACCCTTAGTTTTAAAGTAGAGTAATACAGTTAGATAAAGTTAAATTATTATTTTTTAAAATGGCACTACATGCAGTTTGGCACTTTTGCAGCAATCACAGCTGCTAAATGGAAAGTTAATTCAGTTACCTTCAATCCAAAGTGGACTAATATGGAACAATGGTCATCCAGCGGAATGGAGCTCCACTACATGTAAAAGAGCAATGCTTAAGTACCTTCCTGATGTGCTGTTTTGTGGCATATTCCCATCCTGTCAGCTGGAAAATCGCGTCAGGTTGCGACTCAGATTAGAATCTAGCCAAGCCTGCAGTGCAGTCCTTAGAAACACTTGTTTGGCTAAAACTCCATGAAATTGAGCAATGAGATTATGTGGTTTACCAATATTAAAGCTGTGTATGCTGGTTTTATGGTGGCGGCCAGCAAGTTTCTTCGTTATTGGAGCTAAATGTTTACATAACATGCTGTACACAAGCAAACCTAAATTAATATCTCTGCTCTTACTGTTTGCACAAAATTGGAGCTGTAACTTTTCACCACTCAAAGGAGGTGGGGGGTGGGGTTGGGGGAAGGAAGGAAAAGGTTCAGCTGTAAAAATGGAAGAAAATAATTGAGAGAAGAGGTATTGCAGTTACAATAAAATCTGATAAAAGTGGTTAATACAGATTGATTTGATTAAAATGCAAAACTATCAAAGACTCTGATAGATTCCTAGTTAAAAGCAGATAATTGCAAAAGGTGAAAGTCATGTTTAATGTATGTGCCTATTGGCAAAAAATAATTCCAAGCTGTAAATGAGGTAAAGGTAAAATCATGTTTTTGATACCTTATATGCAATGTAATTTCTCATGCTCATCCGATACAGTATCTCCCTGTTCTGTGTGAATGTGAGCTGAGAATTCTTTCAAACAGAATTTGCAGTATTATAAGTATTTTTTGAAATTCATAACATTGTCACAGAATATGTAATTTATAGTTTTTCTTATTACTGTAGTGCAATATAGGCTTCTTATTGCTATTGGGACATTAGAATGAGGAAGTAATAAGGCTGGAAAAAAGTTGTCCCTGTTTCACTGGATAATATAATTACACTACCAACAATAAATATTTTTTCTATTCAGCACATTTAAGGGAATTGTTTTAGACTCTAAATCCTGTTGCCGGGCAAAATTTTGCTATCCTTTTTCAAACCTCAGTTTGCCTCAATATTTAACAGGGAGACTAATATGATGGGCATGACATTAGAAGAAGAGATCAAAAAAGATATAAAGATGTTTAAGATAGAAAAGGGGGAGATAATTGATAAACTTATCAACTTAGAGAGGATAAAACTCCTGGTCCGGATGGATTGCATCCACGCATATTAAAGGAAGTTAGGGAAGAGATAGCAGAGGCATTATTAGATATATATAAAATTCATTAGAAAAGGGAATAGTGCCAGAGGACTGGCAGACAGCTAATGTGATTTCTATATTTAAAAAGGAAGATGGAGCAAGCCCAGGGAACTACAGACCAGTTAGCTTAACGTCTGTGGTAGGAAAGATAATGGAATCTTTACTCAAAGAAAAAGTTTGAGTAAAGATATTTTACTTCTTTACTCAAACTGAAAGTTTACTAACATAATAATAGAAAACGTAACAGAAAACATCTAGAAAGGGAAAATAAAATAGTGCTGGAGAAGCTCAGCAAGTGAGGCAGCATCAGTGGAGAAAGCAACTGGAGTTAACGTTTCAGGTCGAAGACCTTTTGTCAGAACTGGAAGATGCCAGAGTTAAAGTTTTTAAGCAAATACAGAGCCAGGGAAAGACGGGGGGGAGGGAGAGGAGGAGAGGAAAGAAAAAGGGGGAAGGTCTGTGATAGGGTAGAGATTAAATAACAAAAGGGATGATGGTGCAAGGCAGGGAAGGTGGTAATGCGACAGGCTAAGAAACAAAAAGCGACACTTTACAACCTTCTGGACTCAACATTGATTTCAATAACTTCAGATCATAACCACTGCTCCCATTTTTTTTGGACAGCAAGTGCTGTTTATGGTTCTGCTGTTGCCATTTACAATTACTCCAGACCCATCTTTTGTTTCTTAACTTGTCCCATTACCACCCCGTTGCCTTGCACCATCATCCCTTTTGTCATTTAATCACCTTTGCCCTCTACCCTAGCACAGATCTTCCTTTTTGTTCTTTCCTCCCCCCTCCATCCCTCCCTCTGACTTTCCCTGGCTCTGTACTTGCTTAAAAACTTTAACTCTTTAACATCTTCCAGTTCTGACAAAAGGTCTTCGACCTGAAACGTTAACTCTGTTTCCTTCTCCACAGATGCTGCCTCACTTGCTGAACTTCTCCATCATTTTCTGTTTTTATTTCAGATTTCTAGTATCTGCTGTATTTTGCCTTTGATACAATAGAGTAGTCAGCACAGATTTCAAAAGGGAAAGTCACTATTGACCAACCTTATTGAATTCTTTGAAGATGTAACAAAGAGTAGACAAGGGTAATGTAGTAGATGGAATATATTTGGATTTTCAAAAGGCCTTCGATAAGGTACCGCGTTGTAGGCTCATGACTAAGATCAGAGCATGTGAAGTCAGGGGACAAGTAGCAGAATGGATAGCAAGCAGGCTACAAAACAGAAAACAGAGTAGGGATTAAGGGTAGCTACTCAGACTCACAAAAGGTGGGAAGTGGTTTTCCACGGGGATTGGTGCTGGGACCACTGTTGTTCACAATTTACATTAACAATTTAGACTCGGGAATTAGAAGCACAATTTCAAAATCTGCGGACGACACCAAATTAGGGTGTGTAGTTAATACAAAGTAAGAACGCGTCAAAATGCAAGAAAACATTAATAAACTTGCGGAATGGGCATGTAATTGGCGAATGAATTTCAATATAGATAAAGTGTGAGGTGGTGCATTTTGGTAGGAAGAATAAGGAGGCCACATATTGTTTGGATAATAAGTCTAAATGGGGTTGAGGAGCATAGGGATCTCGGGGAACAGATACACAAATCACTAAAAGTAGTGATGCACGTTAATAAGGCCATATAAAAAGCAAACCAAGCATGGGTTTGTTTCTAGAGGGATAGAATTGAAAAGCAAAGAAGTTATGTTAAACTTATATACAACTTTAGTTAGACCACACTTGGAGTTCTGTGCACAGTTGTGGTCTCCATATTATAAAAAGGATATAGAGGCATTGGAGAAAGATTCACAAGGATGATACTAGAACTGAGAGGATATACTTATCAGGAAAGGATGAACAGGGCACTTTTCTCTAGAAAAGAGACGTCCAAGGGGTGACCTGATAGAGGTCTTTAAAATAATGAAAGGGTTTGATAGGGTAGAGAAAATGTTCCAACTTGTGAAGTCCAAAGCTCGAGGTCATTAAATATAAGATAGTCACTAATAAATCAATTAGGGAATTCAGGAGAAACTTTTTTACCCAAAGAGTGGTAAGAATGTGCAACACAGTATTACAAGGAGTGGTTCAGGCAAATAGCATAGATGCATTTAAGGGGAAGCTAGATAAGCACATGGGGGAGAAAGGAATAGAAGGGTATGCTGATAGGGTTAGTTGAAGAGGGGTGGGAGGAGGCTCCTGTGGAGCATAAATGCAGGCAGAAACCAGTAGGGCCAAATGGCCTGTTTTTGTGCTGTAGACTCGATGTAACCTGGGATGAAATAAAAATCCCGCTGCTGAGTTGCTACTGGCATGTGAAATATAAAAAAAAAGAGAATTACTGTACTAATGATAAGGTGTATGTTACTACTTTATTGATGTGTTGATACCAGACTGATTCCTGGGATGGCAGGACTGACGTATGAGGAGAGATTGGGTCGACTAGGCCTATATCCACTGGGTTTAGAAGAATGAGAGGTGATCTCATCGAAACATATAAAATTCTAACAGGACTAGACAGACGAGATGCAGGGAGGATATCCCCGATGGCTGGGGAGTCCAGAACCAGGGGTCAGTCTCAGGATACGGGGTATGCCATTTAGAGCAGAGATGAGGAGAAATTTCTTCACTCAGTGGGTGGTGAACCTGTGGAATTCTCTACCACAGAAGGTAGTGGAGGCCAAGTCATTAGATGTATTCAAGAAGGAGATAGATATATTTCTTAATGCTAAAGGGATCAAGGGATATGGGAGAAAAGTGGGAACAGGGTACTGAGTTAGACGATCAGCCATGATCATTTTGAATGGCAGAGCAGGCCCGAAGGGCCGAATGGCCTACTCTTGCTCCTATTTTCTATGTTTCTATACTTTGTCATTTACCCCATTGATGTTGGAGTTGATATTTTGATTTTTATAACATTAGCACTTGTTCCTAATTAGTTGGAGCCATGTAAACCGTATGAAGTTGGCAGCAGCTTTAATTTTGCTTTGCACCATAGATTTAAGTCGAGTAGAGGGTAAATGACCCTCAAGAGAAAGCATGCTGCTGCTGTCTCAGTCATGGAGTTATTGCACAGCTGCAGAAATACATAGATTTCACTCTACAGGTGTAAGTTAATCCACCAGTGTTTCCTGACTAGAAGTAATTATTTACAAAATATTTCTTAAACAGTTTTTCAATTTTGCAAATAATTACTTCTCGGTCTTGCTTCACTTCAGGAAACTCTAGTGGATGATCCCAAGCCTGTTGCGAGCAGATTTATTTATTCTCTGTGGTTGAGTGCCTACCTGCAAAAACATTAGCAGACAAGCACTCCATTACAAAAATGGAAGCGGTGTGTCCCCAGCATGTCTGTCCTCTTGTCCTCTGGTCCTTTCACAATACCACTTAGTCTGCATTGCCAACAGCAAAACATTTAGGGCCACCTTGCATTCTTTTCAAGTACTGCTTGCTGTGTGTGTGAATTGTCTAATGTTGCCTAAAGTAAATTTGTAGCCATTCTATTTTTTAAAAAAAGTTTTAACTAAGAAATATGAATTCTGTTGTTAAATTTGCTATAGAAGGCAAAATACTTTTGGATAAAATAATTATTCCCTGTGTGCTGGTTCAGTATGTTTTCAAGCCAGCATACTTTTGAGCAGTTCACATACTCAGTTTTCCTGTACAAGACACAGTGCTTTTAATTCTATGGAAAAGTGTACATATCTGTAACTGGCATGTGATCCTTCCTTTGGCCACAGCCTAGTTTTAATTCTCAACTGTATGCAAACTCTTGTGCTCAGATAAGACCTAAGAGAACACACATATGTTGCTGCAAAAACCCCTGTTTTTAAATGATGGATCAGTAAATGCGTTCTTATGTAGAAATTCAGGAAGCCCACTCCAAGAAACATCTGTGTATGAAGGACAGTGAGCAAGCTTTTAGCAAAAAGCAAAATACCGTAGATAAGAACATAAGAACATAAGAAATAGGAGCAGGAGTAGGCCAATCGGCCCCTCGAGCCTGCTCCGCCATTCAATAAGATCATGGCTGATCTGATCCTAACCTCAAATCTAAATTCATGTCCAATTTCCTGCCTGCTCCCTGTATCCCCTAATTCCCTTTACTTCTAGGAAACTGTCTATTTCTGTTTTAAATTTATTCAATGAAGTAGCTTCCACAGCTTCCTGGGGCAGCAAATTCCACAGACCTACTACCCTCTGAGTGAAGAAGTTTCTCCTCATCTCAGTTTTGAAAGAGCAGCCCCTTATTCCAAGATTATGCCCCCAGTTCTAGTTTCACCCATCCTTGGGAACATCCTTACCGCATCCACCCGATCAAGCCCCTTCACAATCTTATATGTTTCAATAAGATCACCTCTCATTCTTCTGAACTCCAACGAGTAGAGTCCCAATCTACTCAACCTCTCCTCATATGTCCGCCCCCTCATCCCCGGGATTAACTGAGTGAACCTTCTTTGTACTGCCTCGAGAGCAAGTATGTCCTTTCTTAAGTATGGGCACCAAAACTGTATGCAGTATTCCAGGTGCGGTCTCACCAATACCTTATATAACTGCAGCAATACCTCCCTGTTTTTATATTCTATTCCCCTAGCAATAAAAGCCAACATTCCGTTGGCCTTCTTGATCACCTGCTGCATCTGCATACTAACTTTTTGATTTTCTTGCACTAGGACCCCCAGATCCCTTTGTACTGCAGTACTTTCCAGTTTCTTGCCATTTAAGATAATAACTTGCTCTCTGATTTTTCCTGCCAAAGTGCATAACCTCACATTTTCCAATATTGTATTGCATCTGCCAAATCTCTGCCCACTCACCCAGCCTGTCTATATCCCCTTGTAGGTTTTTTATGTCCTCCTCACTCTCTACTTTCCCTCCCATCTTTGTATCATCTGCAAACTTTGATATGTTACACTCGGTCCCCTCCTTCAAATCGTTAATATAGATTGTAAAGAGTTGGGGACCCAGCACCGACCCCTGCGGAACACCACTGGCTACTGGTTGCCAGTCCGAGAATGAACCATTTATCCCAACTCTCTGCTTCCTGTTAGATAACCAATCCTCCACCCATGCCAGAATATTACCCCCAATCCAGTGATTCTTTATCTTGAGCAATAATCTTTTATGTGGCACCTTGTTGAATGCCTTCTGGAAGTCTAAATACACTACGTCCACTGGTTCCCCTTTATCCACCCTGTACGTTATATCCTCAAAGAACTCCAGCAAATTTGTCAGACATGACTTCCCCTTCGTAAAGCCATGCTGACTTTGTCCTATTAAATTATGTTTATCCAAATGTTCCGCTACTGTCTCCTTAATAATAGACTCCAAAATTTTACCCACCACAGATGTTAGGCTAACTGGTCTATAATTTCCAGCCTTCTGCCTACTACCCTTTTTAAATATCTGTGTTACATTAGCAGTTTTCCAATCTGCCGGGACCTTTGCTGAGTCCAGAGGATTTTGGAAAATTATTACCAAAGCATCCACAATCCCTACTGCCACTTCCCTCAAGACCCTAGGATGTAAGCCATCAGGTCCAGGGGATTTATCCACCTTGAGTCCCATTAATTTACTGAGTACCAATTCCTTAGTGATTTTAATCGTATTTAGCTCCTCCCCCCCCCCCCCCCCCCCCCAGAGCCCCTTGTTTGTCCAGTGTTGGGATATTCTTAGTGTCCTCTACCGTAAAGACTGAAACAAAATATTTGTTCAGCATTTTTGCCATCTCCATGTTTCCCACCATTAATTTCCCGGTCTCATCCTCTAAGGGACCTACGTTTGCCTTAGCCACCCTTTTTCTTTTTATATAACTATAGAAACTCTTGCTATCTGTTTTGATGCTGGAAATCTGAAATAAAACCAGAAAATGCTGGAAATATTCACATGATCAAGCAGCACCTGTGGAAAGGGTAACATAGAGTTAATGCTTCAGGTTGATGTCCTTTCGTAAGAACTCAAGCTTTTAGGTTTGATTACTTTGCTGAGCCAGTAAATTTTACTGCAGTGTGCACGAAGAGGCTGTCTCGTAGTTCTGCAAGTTTAACTTGAAGCCCTGATCCAGTGGTCAGTTTGGGACTGAGAGAATGTACATACTCACCCCAGCCATTCAACTGCTTTAGCTCAAATCTCATTTTAATGCAGGTTTCTATTTTGTGGCATGTAAGCACACAGCTGACTATTAGAGTTTGGCCACAGAGGGCTCTCTAATATCTGTCAGCCTCAACTTGACTCAATGTAATATTGGGCTATACTTAATGACACTCTGAGAAACAGATTCAAGATTAATGGTTGTACAGTTCATTAGATGATGGAACTACAGCCTTCACTGGTTCCTGAGATTTTTAAAAAACTCCAACTGTGGTCCAGTTATACAGACAACCACAGCCCTCTGTAATGTTACCTAAATGGCCATTCTTTGAGTTTGAATGTTTGCAGGTTATGCAACTGGAGGGAGAGGAGAGCGGCATCAAAGAGCAACTTCAACCTGCCCTCATCCGACATCCTCATGCATTCATGCCCACACTATTATTTGTATAAATAAATCTTGAGCTATGCGCGCAGCTTTTCCATTATAACTTCCTATGTCTGCATCTGTAATGGTAACTGCCTATGTAAACTTGTCCTGCTGTAATTACACCCTCTCACCATTGCTGTAACACCTTGGATTTGCATTTCCCCACCCCTCAACATGTACTGCAGAGAATTTTGGCCTCGAATCCCACTTAACGCGAAGATTGCACCTGGTATTGGCTACTTAAAGATTAACTAGTGACAATAACAAATTTTCAATCCCAGCCAGGTTTAATACTTTTTAACCAGTATTTTCTTCTTGAATTACTGTGGAATCACTTGCAGCTCTTGAGCTGTAATTTCTAGCACAAGTATTCATTCTGAATTGCAACCGATTGTCTGTTTAAACTGCAATTGAAAAGTTGGGTAATCTTGGCTGATGTTTTCAAAATTATGAATATTTGCGGCTCTATTAATGGTTACAGAAACCCATAAAATACCCATCCACTCGCCTGTCTGAGACTTGGATTGGAGCAAGTATAGATTTATTTCTAATGTAATTATCCCTGAAAGTGACACTATTTTGGATTTGTGCTACATTATTCAAGATTATATAATCCACCCTATACATAAAATAAAAACTGAGATTGCTTAACCTGCCAGTAGATGTATGAAAAAAGATGACATCACCAAGAATTGTGTGTTTAGTCATACACTCAACCAACTTTACTTGTCTGGTTGCATAACTGGAATTGAATGGTACGATTCTTCATGTCACATTAAGCTGCTACAGAGGATATGCATCGTTTAAAAAAAAAATATTCATATAATAAATTATTGAAAAAGACATGATTAATATCTTTAGAAACCAGTAATTTGTCCTATTATGACTTTTTTTGTGATTGAACTACTCATGAAATTTCAGGTGCATCATAGAATAAGCAGAATTTAATTGGGCAAACAGATTTATTAGTACTGATCCTGGGGACAGATGCACTATTTCAAGTTTTCTGTGTAGTCGTAGTTTTCTCAAATACAGTTTTGGAGATGAAAACTTGTTCTGTAGTTTTGTGCAATACTTTCATTCTGTGTCATTGAAGTCTCCATTAGAAATTTAGGAGAGCATTTTGTGAAGATTTTGTATTATTTAAAATATGGATTTTAAAAAAATTTCAGTACTTCTTGATTCAGGTAGTTGAAACAGCAATCAGATTAGTGTAGTAAAACCCAACTCTGTTCTCATCACTGTTCTCAAATAAATCACCCTCTATTCTTCTGTCCTCTCCAATTTTCTCAATCTCCAACCTTCTTCCTTTTTATAAAGTCATTACCACCCAGCTCTTTGCCCACCATCACTCTGTTCTGGAATCCCTTCAATCTCGTTTCTATACTACCCAGAGAATGAATTCTGCTCTGATGAAAGTTGCCAATTACATCTTTTGTGACAGCAACAAAGTTGCAGTATCGCTCTTTATTCTCCTTGCCCTCTTAAATGTGTTCAACACCGTTGACTGCTCCGTACTACTCCACCTACTGTACCCTGGTTCCGCTTCTACATGTCCAGCTAAAGCCAGAACCTCTCCTGCAATGGCTTCTCTCCCTTTCCATACAAGGTCACCTCTGCTGTGCCTCAAGATTCAAACCCTGGCCCCTTTTTCCTTGTCTACACGTTGCTGCTTGGTCATATCATTCATATGCATGAAATTAGCTTTCATATATATATTGGTGTCATTAAAAGAGACATCGGAACAGGGGCCGGTGGCCCATTCGGTTCCAGGAACCTGTTCCACCGTTCAGTTAGATCGTGGCTGTCCTGTACCTTAACTCCATTTACCCACCTTTGATTCACATCCCTTGATTCCCTTATCTAATAAAAATCTGTTGATCTCAGTCTTGAAAGGTTCAATTGGCCCAGCATCCAAAGCATTTCATGGGAGAAAATCCAGATTTTCACTCCACTTTGTGTGAAAAAGCACTTACTGATTTCACTCCTGGAGCTAATTTTAAGATTTCGCCCTCTTATTTTGGATCCCCTCACCAGAAGAAATAGCTTCTCTGTATCTACCCAATCGAAACCTTTTATCATTTTAAACACCTTAACTGTCTAAACTCAAGGCAATACAAGCCAAGTTTATGCAACCTGTCATCCCTTTAAGCCCTGGTATCATTCTGGTGAATCTGCACTGTACCCCTTCCAAGGCCAAAAATACCCTTCCTGAGCTGTGGTACCCAAAACTGAAAACAGTACTCCAAATGGTCTGACCAAGGCTTTGAACAACTGAAGCATCATTTTCTCACTTTTGAATTCCTACCCCCTTGAGATAAAGGCCAACATTCCATTAGCCTTTTTGATTACTTTTTGTATCTGTGTACTAGCTTTTAGTGATTTGTGTGCATGGACACGTAAATCCCATTGCTTCCTCCACAGCTTCTAGTCTCTCACCATTAAGAAAATGTTCCGTTTTGCCTTTCTCAGATCCAAAGTGGATGACCTCACACTTACCCACAATGAACTCCATCGGCCATAATTTTGCATATTACTTCAGCTCTGCCTCTGCCAAAATTCTTGATTCCTTGATCCTTCTGTTTTGTCTGTCTTCTTAGTTGACATCAGGACCCGGGTATGCAAGACCTTTCTTCAACTCAATATTGGCAAGACTAAAACTATCCTTTTTGGCTTCCACCAAAAGTTCCATTTGCAAACCGTAGCCCTCAACTCCATTCGTCTCCCTGGCTACCTACTCAAGCTGAGTCTGACGGTACGCTGTCTCGGTGTCCTGTTTGACCCTGAGCTAAGCTTCAATTTTCATATTCTAGCTACCATCAAGATGGCCTACTTTTACCTGCTGCAACTTTGCCTGACCTCTCCCTACCTCACCCCTACTGTTGCCGCAATCCTTAATACCTTTTTAGCCTCCAGATTCCGTTACTCTAGCTGTTTCCTTGCTAGCCGCCAAAGTTGCACCCGTCACAAATTGCAGTTCATCCAAAACTCTGCTGCCTGTAACTTGTCCCTCACCTCTGCTCCCCCATTTTTGTCAAATTTCACTGGCTTCTCAAATCGCAATGCATTAATTTCAAAATTCCCATCCTCATCTACAAGTCCCTCCATGGTCTCGCCCCTTCTTAACCTCTGCAACCTTCTTCCGCCCAATGTCATAGTGTATACTCTATACTCTTATGTCTCTGGCCTCCTTTGCTTCACCAACAGCAGCAGAGCCTTGCTTCTCTTGGTCCCACACGCTGGAGCGCACTCCCTAAACCTCTCCGCTTTCTTACTTTTCTATCTCCCTATACCTCTCTGCATTCCTGCTCTATCTTCCTTAAAATCTACCCCTTTTGCTCACTGCCCCAACCCTCCAACAGCCATTATTCAGTGTTTTTTTCTCACCTCTGAGGGAATATTAAATTGTAAGTTGCTGCTGTTGAACATTCATAAATGTTTCAGTTAATATTTTTTAAAGTATCCAATTTTTCATAATCTCAAATTCTGAAAATGATATGAGGCCCTATTTTGAGTAGAGCTGAATTAAGCAGTACTGTTTTGGACTATTCTGTGTTTAGTTTACATTATATTAATTAAAACTGCGAGAGCATGTGGTAGGAGGACAGCAAGTCTTTTGTCAACATCCGAAATTACTTATCAGGTGGTATCTGAATTCTTTCTAGTTCAAGAAATTACTATCATTTGTTCTGCTCCACATAAATAGAAAATGATCTGAAGCTCTGTCATTTGACTGATAAAAGCTCACTTACTATGCAGACAACTCAAAGTGCCAGAAAATCTCAACAGTTTGTAAGCTGTTAAAGCAAAAGTTCGGGTGTATATGGTTTGCTGGTTGTTATAGTGGGAAGGTTCTTTCAACGACAACAACTTGCATTTATATAGCGCCTTTAACATAGAAAAAATATTCTAAGGCACTTCACAGAGGCATAAGGAAAAAAATTGGGACTGAGCCAAAGGAGATATTGGGGGAGGGAGTTTCCGGAAGGTTGGTCAAGGGGTCTTAAGGAGGGTCTTGAAGGAGGAGAGGGAGGTTTAGGGTTGGAATTCCAGAGCATGGGGCCACAAATAAAGTTGAGTGTGATTTCACATAAGCAATAGCTAAAATCTGGACTAGTTTCAAGCATTCCATCTACAAGGCAGCCACATGGAGTAATTGTCACACAGTCACCACGTGTTACTGTTGTTGGATTTGGCTGCAAACCAACACAGGGTTTGTCAGAGCTGCACTGGCCTTGGGCTTGGACGTAACTCCCTCTGTAGACATACTACTTTGAGAGAGCGATCCATGACTTGTGGAGAACAATCTAATCTCAAGAATGGGAACTACTTGAATTAACTTCTTCTGATTCAAACTCCTTCCACACTGGTACAAGGTGGTGGGGGGCTTGTACTCTTTTTTTAAAAAAAAACTTTAGATTTGGTGCACTTATTGGTGTAACATCATTGGATGCTTGGCAGTGATTTTCTTTTCATGAGAATTCTTTCCTGGGGAAAATCTTATAGAAATAGTAATCCACAGTATGTTTCTTACTATTACAGATCTGTTCTCTTGCAATATATTTTAAACCATTAGTATTTTGTGATGCACTGAATGAAGCCAAAGAGTAAAATAAATTTAATGTATATGCATTAAAGAATGATGCATTGTTTCCAGTAATCACCATTTCCCAAATAAAGATGTAGAAGACTTTTGAATGTTACCAGACTATTTAAAACTCCATGAACTACAGCTGATGTAGTGTAATGCACAAAGTACAGTACTTGTAAAAACACACAGACACGCAAATGGAATTCTGCCAAGCAGAAAATTTTAAGACAGTTTGCTAAACCACAGGGTGCCAGGTTCTTACATGTTCCATGCTGCTGCTGTTTGTAAGAAAAAGTGTTCTGTTGCTGCTAAAGAATTGCATACAAAGCCGATTATGTACTGGTTCAATAAAGAATCTTTTTTTCAGCAGTCTTGGCTCCATGTTTCAGAGGTTTATGATTTTTTTATGACACTTGGGTAGTTTAAAAGTCAAATGTTTGGTATTCACATTGCACAACCCGTTAAAATATATAAAAAACCTTTTATTATTTTTAAGCCCAATCAGTAGCGTTTATGTCTCGTGTCAGCCAATAAAAGTGAATTTGGCATCTTTCTACATATTCAGACAACCATTAAAAAGATGATGTCTGACTTGTGTGCGGTTTTTAATTTTAGCCTTCTGGCTTTCATTTAGTAGCATAGTTCTGAACATGTTCAAAGAAAGGGGAGCATGCGTATGTTTTACTCTTTATACAGTGAAGATTTTGTTTACAAATCAAGTTTGACGCTCATAGCGTGAGGGTGGAGTGCAATGGGAAATGGTACTTTACTTCTGCATCTAGTGCAGAAAGAGGCAGTGCCAGGAATTTCTAGAACTGTATTAACAGTGCAGCTGCAGTTCTACCAGAGGCTTCAGATTCAAGGATTTTGGTGTGGTTGGCCACCAGATAGCCACCTTCAGTAGATTAGTTGTCCGCACAATTCATCGTGGCAGTGCCAGTGATGATGGCACTATGCCCTTGCTTTTGGAAATAGTGTTTTGTTCCTTCCCTGAATTCAGTTTCGATTTGTCCATTTTTCCTTCTTTGCTGAATTCCAGTTGACTTCTTGTAATAAAGTTACAGAACTCCACTGTGAAGTTTTGTGTTTAGACAAGCATTTGTGCTGGAATGATGCAGGGTAAGGGGATTCTCTTTCAGGGCTCTACTCCATATCATTTAGTGGGAGTGGGATCAGTATCAATATGGTCTCTTTACAGAACAACCATGGGTTTCTCTTTCTCACCCACAGTGTTGACCGAGTATTTGCCAAAGCATATGGGTAAGTACAGGGCTCTGTGAAGGAAATCCTGTAACTGCAAGAAGAAAGAAATAGAGGAACTCCATCTGATTGTTCAATTTTTACGTCGAGGTCAGCACACACAATTCCTTGTACATATCCCTCTGCTAAAATCACTTTTTTTTTTAGTAGTTTTTTCCTGGATAAATAATATGTATCTGGCTAAATGTCCTAACATTTTGTTTATTGCTGATTTGCATTGAGATGGTTTTAGTGAATGGTCCACATTATTGCATAATTATCCAGCTCCATTTAAAGGAATACCCTACATATTGGGGAGAAATTGAATTTTAGAGGTAATCACTCGACTCTTACTGTTCTGCCGATTGCAGATGTCATTCATACCCTTTCTCTTCCCCTCACTCCCACCACTTACCCTACTATTCAGTGGAATGTCTATCTGCTATGGAGGGATGCTCAGGCATTAAAAGCTAACAAATCTCTTTTGTATTAAAAATTGCAAATCGATTGGGATTCCCTGTATGTGTATATATGTATTTATAAGATGTATAGTCTTATTCCACAGATGGGATGTAAAAAATTAGTTTGCAAGTAACGATGTATTCTGAGCCAACTTATTTTCTAGTCCTGAGAGTAAATAATGATTTTAAATTGAACTTATTTCAGCAAATACAGATGAATCCTCTGTACAATATTTCGCACCAATGTGTTGCAATAGGATGTAGTTAAACACTCCTTCCCCTTCACTTGCCCGAGACCATATTTCACAAGTGACCAGCCCTAGAACTTACAACATTTTGAATGTCATAAGGGAATGTTGAAAGTCACAATATTTTATATGTACCTTTTCGCTTCCTTTATAGTAGTCTTAAGGCTTGCCTGGATGCCTTGCACTGTTCCTTTTTGACAAATCTCACATCCGCAGTGTCTAAGGGAAGAGTTATGAGAGACAACCTGACTATGGTTCTTCAGAGGGGGTCATTTAGAGGTATACAAGATGCTTAATAGGGAAAGTAAATCTGAAAAAATACTTTTGGATATGTCAGGGCAGCCGGACAAGAGGGTGCAGTTTTGGGAGTTGCGAAGGGAAAATTTACAGAAGATGACAGGAAATCGTTCTTTATGTAGAGGGTTTCCAGTAAGGTTAATATAGGCCAAGATACTTGACACATTAAAACAAAATCAGCTAGGTGCTGCATTTGGAAGATGGTAGGGTTGGTATTCTGGAAGGATGCGATCAATTGGCATTTTCATTCTAACTGTAGTGGTTTAGTGACTTCTGGAATTGTGGACTATTTGGATCAGACTTGGACTGCTTTGTTGTGATTTGACTGGTGTTTATTTTATGGTGTAACCTTTCCATTTTGTCCAGAAGGGCAATATCATTACTTTTGCTACTAGTTTATAGTTTTTTGCTATTGTTAGAATTCTAGGGAACTTTTTTTATTAGTTTGTTTAAACTTTAGCATTTTCTGCACCCCCCCCCCCCCACCCCAGCTCATCTCCTATGTACGGGAACAGTATCATGTCACCGAGTGGGCTACATACTTTTCTTCTGCTTCCAACACCTGTATTGCTCCATGGTTTGACCAACAAGATAAGCACTCGGTTTTGTCCTTTGTGGGAAGCTCCACCTGGTGGCTTCACTGAAAAGTGGTGCAGTTTGATCAATCTGTCTGCTACTATACCACAGAAGTATTAAGCTAATATTTCTGCAGCTACTTGTGTTCTTATCAACTTGGAGTTAAAGAAAACTTCAATTATTATATGTGCAGATATTTTAAGTGGACTGTGGTGAAAGCGCTTGTGGCTTGGTGTGACCTACTGATTAGTATTTAAAACCGACTCTGAGATGTGGCAAATTCCTGTGGAAATTGGATTTAACCAGAGACTGCAAAGTCTGTTAATAGTTATGGCTCGGCAATTCTGCTTCATTTACAACTTGCATTTCTGTAGTGCTCATCATGTATAGAAAAATGCCTTGGAGTGTTTACAGGGCGGTGGACAGTGAGTATACGCTCAGTGAGGAGGAGAGCGAGAGAAAGAAGAGGGCTAGAAGGGAGCAAAAGCACAGAGGAGGGAATGGAGGTTTTTGGAGACAGGGTGGGAGGTGAAAAGACAGATGCTGAGGAAGGAAGTTCCTCTGGGAAGGGTATCTCAAGGAATGGCCACTGATGGAAATCAGGGAACCAGAAGTAGTCGGTGTTGACGTCCACCCAGCATACACAGACATGGGGCCGCAGATCGTAGAATTAGGGAGAGACTAGACATGGAAAGATTTTAAACTATATTTAGAAAGATAAATGCTACGTATATTTTACAGTTGTGTAAACATTTAATGGCTGTTGCACAGTACATGACTTGACAATATAATTGTGCATAAAATTACTGCAAAATCTGTTTTAAAACTTGTGTGACATTTTTGAAGGCATTTAAACTGTAGCATTATTCTGAGTTAAATTTATGTGGATAGCTGTTTGCGATCCAAAGATCGATCACTCTCTCTAGCTACCCAAAGTTTTGCAGTTCCCATTAACAGTATTTACAATTAGAATGCCAGTTCTCTTACATGCTACATATTTTTGCTCTGGATCACTAAGCAGCAAATAAAAAAAAAAAAGATGCTAAATGGCTACGGTAATTTAATTAATGAAAATTGGTTTAGTTGTTCAAAACATGTCTTGCAGTACAAACTGTGAAGTAGTAATTACATTCATGTATAAAGTATGTATTGTTGCTCTGTGGTGAATTATTAGGTACAATGAAAATAACACATTCAACCTGCACCACAGCAAGGCTGCATGGTTGGTCTGGCTGTCTGCTCAATGTGTCCGTTTGGCTGTCCGCCTGCCTCTTGCTCTGATGGGGAGGAGAGTGTACCCCTGTTAGGAGAGTGGAGCTCCAAGAAGAGTATATTTTGTGACTCAAGGGGAAATTTCAGGGATCAAATTTCTAATGGTCTAAGGAACTACTTTTTCTTAACACCAGAACTAACAAATCCACACCAGTGGATCTGCAGATTGGGGAAAATTTTTGTTTACATAAGCTTGTAGCCAAGTTTACCAACGAGTATCAGTACAAAGAAATAAAGTAAATTAGACCAAAAAGGGGTAAAAAGAACAGATTAAAATGATGGAAACTGTATATGTGAAGTGTGTGTGTGTATGGGGGAGGGAGAGAAATGGACATAGGAAAATAGGGGGGGAATAATTAGTTTCAGTCCAGATAACACACACATTTCTTTTTCTGATTATACAAACCTGAATATTGGGCCTAATACAGTGGTTTTCTAGGCAGATTAATTCTGGAATAGTAACTTAAAAATAATTTGAGTCATAAAATTATTGCAAATAGCCAGTGGAATTCACTGGACCCTGGATTCTAATGAGCATAATGCAATATTCATTTTTTCATGAAAAATACTATTAGCCAGGCTTATGCCAACCAATTATTTTTGTGGTAGAATATTAGATTGATAAAATGAATCAAAAATTCTCTAATTTGTAACCATCTTAGAATTAGATCCACTTCTTAGTTAAATCTGCATTTAGGCTCTCACATATTATCATGGTAATTTCATGCTGAACAAACCCAAACTTACCTGGTATACAATTTCAAGCCAGTATTTCAATTATTCCAGCTAGTAACCTGAAGCCTAAAATATCAGTGGTAGTTGTTCTTGGTGGGGGTCTCTTTGGGTTGTTATTAATGTAGTAGTAATATTCTTCTGTGGAATAAGTTCCAACCTATTTAAACCACAGCTGTATTGGTTGCCCTGCCCAGACCAACAGCCTAACACTCACTACCATGACTCAAAACGACGAGTTGTGTGAGGTCAGATTAGTCAATAGTTACTATTTATTATCATTGAAAATGTTAATTTCAACAATTCCACCATTGTGCCTCCAAAATCTTTGGTTTGTTTGTGATTTTTACTTTCTACTTTTTAAAAAAAATAAGTGTTTCTGTCATATCAAGTTTCAATGTTTGCAAAGCAGAACGCCTAAAGGGTTAAAGATGCATGTTCACCAAAATCAATAATGTTCTCTACACAGGAAATCAAATCATTATGTGGATCAACCTCGTCTGAATTGACTTACTCCACTATTTTTTCCTATTTACCTAGCAGCTACAGTACTCTAGGGATACAAGAGCATGAATTGAGCACAAATTACATAAAGTTGCAAGCACCAATACTATTACTCTGTTGTGTACAAGCATGCATCCTATAGCTGGAGGATGTGCTTTGTCTATACATTCTGCAGGGGGACTTTTAAATTAATTTTACTCTGGAATTTTTAAAACTTTTTTTAACATGAATTAATTCCAGTATGTAATTTTTTTTTGTCTCGGGAGTATGGAGAATTTTCTTTGTTGTTGTTACAAGACCGAATCTGTATGCTACTGATCGTTGTTTTTACTGTGTAATGCTGTTTCATCTGGATCAGCAGTTAATTCTAATTTTGTCTCAATTAACTGCATTCATGTAATTGGGGCTAATAGAAGTACATCACAATCCCCTGCCAATATACTACATTTCATAATCTGATGACAGCAGAGATCTGACAAAACAAGTTGAAGCGTATGTTTTAAGAAATATTTGCTGTCACTTACAGTGTTCTGTATGTACAGCATCCCTTTTTTTCCCTCCTTAAATCTTTGATACTGTTGTCATGCATGCTGACAAAGGTTCAGCACTGTTCTAATTAGCCTCAAGGAACTGTTTGGAGTCAGGGATTTTTTGGAAGAATTCCACGCATTAAATTGACCCTTCTGCATGTCCCCCTATTATTCATAAGTTGATCTCTGATAACACTGTGCATGCTCTGCTGGATGCTGGTAGCAGAACATCAGTAGCTGGCAGAGATGTAGCCTAAATTTGGGACATTTATCTTATTATGCTCTGTAGTCAGCCAAACTAGGTAGCTAATAAAATCACAATCAAAGCCGGCTCTCTGGAATTTGAAAGACCTTCTGATATTCTGGCAACACATCTAGATGGCAATTTGCAGCTAGTAGGAGGTTAGGGCAGAAAACTGCCTTGAAGCTAAAGGGTGCGCCAAATATTCTCCTTTTTTTTCCTAACTGGAGGAGGGAAAAGGGGAAAGCCTTGAACAGTTCTCACTGGCCCTAATCAACATAACAGCCTCAGCTGCCCCTTGGATCCCCTGCCAGGTCCCTATCATCTTCTGATCAAATATTAATGTGTGATACTCTGCTTGCTCGCTAATCCAAAGCCAATTAATATTATCTGTCAATTATTTACAGATCCTGAGGTGCGGAGGCAATTCCCTGAGGACTACAGCGACCAGGTTTGGAATGCGTAATTAACTTTTTTTACATGGCAAAATTTATTTCAGAGTCACTCAAGATATCACTGCTGTTCAGTTTAATGAAGGAGACAAATGAATTTTTGGGGGAAGAGATGGGGGTGATAATTAAGAGCCACTGATGAAGATGATGATGACATTGACAGTTTGAAAAGATATACAGTAGGAGGCAAAATTTTGTAACCCAGCATGGTAATTTTTCAAAGCAATTCTGTGAAGTAAAGCGCGTGCCAACATGTATGAACAACAGATGAAATACGTTTTTTAAGTTTTCTTTATGCCTGTTATGTGGAAAATAGCTATTTAAATGACAAATTGGAAGTTCAAGTAAAAGAGCATCACTGACATGTGACGCAAACAATGCCACTGTGAAATTTATGAAGGCCTAATACATGATCATGTAGCTTGCTGTAGTACAGTTTCTCTAACCAGTTCTCTTGATGGAAGTTTTGAAAAGATGCTGTTTATTTTATACGCTATCCTATTGTGATGTTGGGTATATAAAGATGCAAGTTTACTGTAAAATGTTTGTAAAGCAAAATGTCTTTGAAACGCAAGAAAATATGATAAACTTTTCTATTTATTTTCCTCTTGCTCCCCTAGAGCTCCAACACTGAGAGCGGACTGCTGATCTGCTCTGCGTTCGGATATTTTTGTGATGACTGCTAGGAGGCACGTAAGAGCCGCCTGAGTTTCTTGCCCTTTGATCTGCCACCGTCCTTGTGGGAATGGCCTGAGCTCAACTCGATGCCTTCCTCTGATGGTATGGGCGAGATCTGGATCACTGTCCTATATTTTAAATACTTGTTCATAATTAGTTTTATTATAGATATTGAAAATATTAATTTTACATTCAGAAGTTCTCCCTCAACACTTCCCTCCCACCTCGGCCCCCCCCCCCCCCCCCCACCAAATCCAGATCATCTTGTCCCTCCTGATCAAGATGCAGCCTCTTGTTGAAGTACAGTTCTGTGGGTGCCAGCAGTCTTGTGCCTTAGCAAAGTGGCCATTCTTCTTGTGTGAGACAAGAAAGGGACTGAGGGGGGACGTTCAGCTACGTCTGTCCTCCTCCAATGCGCTCAGTCTAGTGGGAGGCAGTCTTAGCTTGGGGGTGCTGAGGACAACAGTAGCATTCCTACCACAACCCAGCTTAGACCAGCTAACTTAGCATTGGCTGGGGTTGAACTTGGGACTTTCCTGGTCTGTGTGGCTCATCACTATAACAAGTGGTGCATCTTCCCATTTAACTATTGGGGAGCTGGAATGTTTTAAGCAATGAGACAGTATTTGGGTGAACAAATGTTTATACGTTCTTATAAAAGCTCGTGCTTTGGGCTCAGCTTTTGGTTGTTACAGTTATACATAACACATTTAGCTAGATTTTGCTGAAGTCATGTCTTATAAATTTATTTATTGCAAAATACTTAATGTGGACTAACATCTTAAAATGTATGTAGACATTAAACTCTGTTAACTCTTACTTAACCCCTTAAATCCATTAATTCTCAATTACTGTTTTCCTAATGAAATCTTGATTCTTTTTTAAAGTTGTCTTAAACAGGCTTATAAAATCCAAGTATAAACTGTGTGCTCTGTTGTGCACCATATTGTATGATGGAGTGGTGGAGCACAGGTGGATCTGTATTCTGCCCTCCCCAGCAATGTTGAGGTACCATACATTGATGTCCCTTCAAAGAAAGGGACTAAAATTCACCAATCTCCTGCACTTCTTAACAAGTCAATTGTAGAGCTTCATTTAAAGAGGCTAGGGAGCAGGATGTCTGCAGACTTTCTTGCCCAGGAAAAGATGCATTTTGCAGGTGGCCTTTAGAAGGAGAAGTGAACAAAATAAGTGTATAGAAAGTGCAAAATGTAAGTTTATCTGGTCATATTCGTGACATTTTATATTTCACCTTTAACAAACCTTTAATAAGAACCTCAATAATTGAATTAACATTAGTAAAATTAGATCATTAGCTTATTACATTAACATTTAAAAAAAGTAAAACAGATATTGTATGAACTTTCAAACAAAATCTTAATATTTACAATTTGACAAATAAAAAAACCCCAGCTATTTATGATGTCTGCCATGGAGCTTGGCATCAGCAATAAAATTGCTCCATCAGCACTACCAAATGCATTATCAAAAATAATGGATGCATATGAGTGATTTCTCATCTGGAGGTTTAGACAGTGGTTTTAAACTCCTTCAGCTTGTGTGACCTTATGATGTCATCTGAAGTTCTCATTGTGATTGCTGTTCTGTAAATCATAACGGGCACATATAGGTCTTTATTAATTAGCAAATCTGGAAGATGCTGACTTTTTTACAAAAAGAAGCTCCATTGTTGTTTTCATCATATTTTTGGTATTTACACAAAGCACTTTAATGTATTTCTGAATTAATTGCCCTAAAACAATTTACACACACCTTAATAAAGATGTATAGCGCATTTGCCATTTAAGTCTTGTCCTTCTTTGTACAAATGTTTGCTGTAGTTTTGCACTTAATTGGAAAATGGTGGCCTTCTTGTCAGCGAGTAGAGCCTATTTGCTGGTTTGTCTGATAGAAGTAAACTTTACACTGACTCACAGCCATGTAACTGCCAAAAGAAAAATGATTTTTTTTCAAGTATTGCTTGAAAAGAAGGCTACCAAATATGAATGTGTCTGCTTGTTTGTGGGTAAAATAAATGTTAGATGTACTCTAGTCATTGCAGTGGATCAGAGGCTTCCGTTGGTGCTGCTACTACCAGTGAAATTTTATTCCTGAAGGTCTTTATACTACTGCGGGGGACTCTGTCACAAATTATTGTGGCTCGATCCTTTAGAAACAGAAAAAGCATGTTAGATCGGCATCTGTGACTGACTAATGATGGCCAGGCTTTTGGCTTCCCTTGAGCCACAAAGCTATTGCTGCCTTTAGAGAGGAAAAAGAATAAGAAGAAAGGGGAGGGATGAAAGGGAGTCACAAATCTGTGGCCTCGGAGATGTATGACTGCTAGGCTGGTTGTCTGCGTGGTATGATAATCCATTTTGATCTCCTCAGTCTTAATTGTCTGCTAAAGACAAATGGGCAGTAAAAGTTCATCAGTTTCATCTTTGCTTCTCATTTATGGGCAGAATAAATGAGCCATCACTACAGAAGAAACCTTTCTTTTTGACACGGAAGTAATGCAGACCTGATGTGTTATTAAAAGTCTTTCTCCCTCATTATTTCAGACTCTTAGTGCTGATAGATCTCAGTGTTTCATGAAAAATGTAATCTGAAATGTAAATAAGCTGTTTGATACAAAGAGATGATGTAACAAATGAGATTTCCACATTGTAGAAACCTTGCTTATAATTATTTACAGAGTGGAATCTCTTCCCTCATTTATGTGTCTATATTTACAACAATAACATTGTGATGTATAGCAATTAAGTACATAACTTATAGCTGCAATCTTATTTGGGGAAATATAGTAACAGTTTGGCGCAGTACATTATGATTTTAAAATTGATTTGAAACAAAATTGCTGTGCTAAAAATGGGGAGAAAAGTTCACGGGCCATACAGTATCAGTTCTTTTTGAAACTTTGCCTGGATAAATAAAATTTTCAGTAGTGGAAAGTACAGAGAAGGACTGATTTTAATATGTAAATGAGTAGAAATATTTTTAACAGTGTAACTTAGTCAAGATCTAAGTAATGAAAATGATAGTCTAAACAGGCATTTAATCTTTTATTAAACTAGGGGTCACAATCATTTAAGATGAAGTGCAATGCCTAATTATAGCACTAAATTTTTGAAAATAGTCAATGAGCATTTTTAATCATAATCTCTTATAATGCACCCTATCGAGTTCTTCGGTTGATTAACAGTGTTTCCCCACAAAGAATGATATTTGAATGTGCACAGACCAATCCATTGTTTTCAGTGGGCTTCCAACCAAATAAAAATCTTATCCTAAGCTCCAAAAAGTCAACTAAACCAAAGCACTCACCAAAAGGATGCAGAGTAAAAACATTATTGAAATGCTTTCCCCCAAGTCTTTCAGCAGGTAAATGAATCATGTGATGTAAATCCCAGGTTCAATCCCTGGTCTATGCCGATTTAGTTGATCTTGACTGATGCAGGGATGGAGGCACTACAATTGGATTCGGTCTGTTTGACTCATTTCCCCCTCTTTATCGCAAAGTTCAATGATAGCTTACATTTATATAGTGCTTTGAACATGGCAAAAACATCTCCAGATGCTTCACGGTTCATGGTTGGACCCTGCATGAATAGGAGGAGAATTAGGGAAGTGGCTGAAGTTGTATTTGAAGTAAGTTTTAAGGAGGCTTTTCCTCCATGGAGAGGGATACGGAAAAGTGAAGGAGTTTGGGAAGATAACTGAAAGTCCTGGCACACTCAGTAACCACTGCTGGAATGTGTATATGGATGGATAGGATTAGGCTCATCTGCGATGCCTTTTATGTAGAATAGCACACTGACGCTCATTGTTAAGGCTCAGACATGAAAAAAGTCAACTGGATGAAGCACCAGAGGGCTGCCAGCACTCATGGAAGCGTATCACTGTCTACAGGAGAGATGGAGAAGAAATGTTGTTTGCAGTGTTGTTTCTGAACCATGGCTGGATTGTGGGAGGATTTTTGTGTGCTCAATATTTACACCTGCAATTGGCCCTCAGTCAGAATCTGATGAGTAATGATTTGCTTGATCCACTTAATTGTTTTCTTTGTATTAGAACACTACAATGGGCTAAATATATTTTAGATGTTAAACAGAAGAGCAATATACAAATTAGTTAATGCAGAGAGAACACCACTTCAATACAAATTGCATTAAAGACAATGATGCAATGCAGGTTTAGTTCCCTAACACTGTTGAGTTCTATGTGTCTCTCTCTAGGAAGGAAGGGAAAATTAGAGTGATCCATGAGAGAGAAAAACCAAGTTGGCCAGTTACAGAGCAAAAGGACAACCTAGAATGGCCACCTGACTGCTGGAGCAAGATGTGGTGAGACTGAAAGAGGAGGAGAGGACATTTTTCCTCCTTGTGTGGTGTTAAGCACCAGCATGCAGCATCACAGGCAAACTTTCAGTAAAGTGAAACTGTCTTGAAGTGAACTCTGATAAATGAAACTCCACTGACATTTGGGGTGGGGAGGGGGAGGCGGAGAAGTTGTCCAGTGACCTAACTCATTTATCATGCCTGAATGGAATAACATTCATGTTTATGATAAAATTGCTGCCTGATTAGTGACATTCTGAACACACATATTTGACTACTTATGCCATAAGTAGGAGTGGGTTATGATGCCTCGTTCAATGGAAAGCAGGTCGTAAAGCATTCAGCCTTTCTATGTTGTCTCAATACTTCAATTAAACTTCTTCAGGTACAGGAGGATGGGTGATGACCGCAGTGATTAAAAGTGAGGCCCAACTCGCAAATGAAGTGACAGAGAATGCATGAAATTCAAGTTTAACTGTAGACTGTGAAATGTTTCAACATTACAGGTTTCCTGTGGACAGGTGTAATAAGTACATATAGCCAGTCTCAGGAGTGCAACTTGCTGTTTTCATCATGTTATCCAGTTGTCAATTGGTAATGTTCAAGTAATCAGCTGTTGAAATAGTTGAATTGGAGCTGTTAATGAAATTCTATTATGGTTGTTGTATAAAAATAATCAAATCTGTTCTTTTTGGAGAGTTCTTACAGGCATGAATAATGCTTGCTTAGGCAGGGAATTCTGACTAAATTGTCTGCATGTTAGGTTGTTTACTGTATCAGTGGAAATAAACTTTAATGGGAACATGCAGAATCATATTTGATAAGCTGATGTCAAAAATTCCACATGTCGTGCTGTAGGTAGAAGTCATTTCTGAATATTCTATATAAATATATGAGGAGATTTGAATTCAATTTAAAAAACATTCTGTATTAGAGAAAAGAACTCAATGATCTACTGAATAAAAACACAAAAGGTGATGTAATTAAAAATGAAATAAAGAACACGATCAAAAAGCAAGAAGAAATTGTAAAAATGGCAAAACCTATAGTGAGATTAAAGGAATAAAGGAGGGGCTAGTTTTCCGTCAGTATATTGATGGAAATAATTTACTCAGGCTAAGTTTTAAAACAGTTAGGTTTATTTCTGTGTTTAAATACAGAATAGTTGTAAATTAGCTGATGTGCATCGCAGTTGATTCTAGTCAACCAGAAAAACGCAACCCCTAGGCTGCTGGCACATTTACAGAAACGCTACTCTCCCTGAAGCAACCCAGTTTTGTGTGCTTTCAGCTCATGCACCGCAACACTTAAAATATTACAATAATAAAGCGACTGAAACAGGAATAGTTTTGCTATTGCAGTTTTACCTATAAACTACAAATTAACAGTGTTCACTTTGTAACACCCATTTCCTTTTCTTATTCCCCATTTTTTATAAATTTGACTCTCTCCTATCCTAACTTTTTTATTATTTGAAATTTCATATACCTTTATTCTCCTTCATCGGCCCTAACATGACAGAGCCTAGATGAGGCACAATAATTTGGGAGCATTTTCGGTCACCTTTTGTAAACCTGCCTTTCTATTCCAGTAATTTTTTTACTTGACATTCTCCTAGCCCTTTCCTTTCATTAATTTCCAAGCATAAATTATTAATGGTAAAGAGAAATCAAAGGAGACTGAGGCAGTGCACTTATCTCCACTTTAACAGCAAAAACAGGACTGTGTTGTTAAGTGAGTGCCTACTTTTCAAAATTCTGCAAATCTGTTCAGGAGTGTTTTAGAATAGTTTTAGTAACGGGTGCTTCTGTTTCTTACAGCAGCAATGACAACTAGCACTTATTTAGTGGTTTTAATATAATTAGATTACCACAGGGCTTCACAAATTGGGGGTGGGGAAGGGAGAGTGTGTGGAGACCAAGTAGTAGTCAGAAAAAAATTTGGGGAGGTGACTGAAGTTGGGATCGAAGAGATGGTTGTTGAGGAGGCTGTTGAAGGCAGGGAGAGAAATAGTAAGGTACAGAAGTTTGGGCAGAGAATTCCAGAGTTCAGGGCTATGATTGCTGCATACTCAGCAACCAATGGTGAAGTGGAAGGATGAGGGGAGGAATGCACAGTTGGCTTCAATTGGAAGAGTGGAGGCAGTGAGCTGGGATGTAGGGCTGGAGAAATTTGCAGTGGTAGAAAGTAGGTGAGGTCATGAGGGGATTTGGAAACAGGGTTGAGTATTTTGAAATCAATATGTTGGTACAGGATAGGACATGGGTGGTGGAATTTTGTACAATTTGGATTTTGTGTAGGAAGGAGCTCAGGATGCAGGTGATGAGCAAATCAGACAAGCTGAGCCTGGAGGAGACTCAAACTCACTGCTTAAGCATGTATCATGAGAATTTTAGCTGCAATTGAGTGAGGTAGGGACAGAGATGAGCAGTGTTACAAATGACCATCACTACAGACCCAATTCAAAGTAGCATTGATGTGACTGGGAAAGCACTTTGGGTCTGGTCATGTTGGACATCTTCAATGCAGCTAACATAAACACATTCTTTTGGTTAACAAGTATTAGTAATTTATAAACTTGGTGTTATGCCTTTGTACAGACTCAAAGACAGCTGAGTAACAACCTTTGAGTAATGATCCGTGTGCCTGCCAACATGTGGTTCACTAAAACAGAGTTAATATAGAAAGTCTGGTCAATGGGGCCACTGTTAGAAAACTTGTCTTTTAAAATTTTGAACCTCCAAAAAATTGCAGGGAGGCCACTGTAAAGATGGCAGGATGACTGTGCCACAATAACATTAGGGAGTGTATGGCCAGAGCCAGGGATTTGGACTATGTAAACAAATGCTGGGTCAGACACCTGAGCCAGACTTTGATCCACATTGTGAGACTCCAGGCAGCAACGAATTTGTGGGTTGATTTGAAGTCGCCATGCTTGTGTTCTCACTCAACACCTACATAATTGGATTTAAAAGGTTTGAGGTCTGCAGTTGTATAAATGCTGCAAGCTATGGATCTCTACCTGATGTAAATTTTCAGGAGTTACAACTTCATCAAAGGTGCTGTAAGTTATTTAATTGTTTGTCTCATTCATTTTTATTTTATTTTATTTCCTCCTGTCCTGACAACATTGACTCTGGCTGAGGCACAGATGCCAAGCGCCGTCCATACCCAAATGCTCATTCTTCATGTGTGAGCCTGGACAATGAGTGAGCGTCAGCCATTCAACTACAGGGGGAATCATGGCTGAGCCTGACCCTGTTCTCTCAGGACCCACATGGGCATTTCCAGCAAGTTGCTGGATAATGATGAAAGACAGGAACCATGGCTGATTTTTTTTTTTACTCCATTCTTAACCCCAGGGCTCTGAGGCCAATTCTACTGTTCATAAAGGACTGCAACAGCAAGCCACTTTGCCTGTACAAGCAGGTGTCAGCGCTTGAAACGCATAGGACTCTGGCAGCCAAAAAGATGGGTGCCTCCATTTTGGCACTGTTTTGGATTTACATTGTTGCTGGAGGTGGCACTATTATGGATGCTTGGGCGCATAATGCTAGCATTGCATTGTGCACTTTGTTGATTTGCTGTTAATTTTGGAGCTGCTGTTGGCAGCAAGGAAAATGTTATACAAGAGCCATCGAATACTGAAGCTTATTTTCATAATTATTCTGCCTCATATTTATATGGATTTGAACAAACATCATCCTACCATAGACATGCACATCACATTTAGTTATTTGATTACCTCTTTTAATGAAGAAATTTAGTTTTGAGAGGAGGTACATACCTTAAATAATTAAATTATATATTTTTGGAACTTTAAAAGAAAAATGTTTTTTTTAATGAGCAATAGTTGTTGTGCTGAGACCTGCAATATGATGGAACTGAAATAACACAGTTGAAATTATATCATTGAAACATTTTTATTATTAACCGTATAGCTACTTCTGTTAATTTAGTTTCCTCAAAATACCAGGCTTCTTTCTCCCTGCCAGTTCCCTTGTTGATGGTATTGGAGCTAATTGCTTATGCAACGTACTATGTTTAGAAATGCAAAAATAAGTGAATTTTAAACTTGGTCATAATTGTTTGAAGCTGTTATTTTTTTAAAAAATGGAGTTCTAATAGTAAGGCTTGGCATTAGTATGATGTTGACTAATTTATCACGTCTCAGGTGACTTGTGTCCAGACCTCTGTCAATGGTGTTCTAAACTGGTTGCTAGAAGATTAATCTTGCCTTCCAATTCTCTCTTTCCCCCCACCCCCGGGAAAGACTTTGCTGTTGCCCAGTATTTCCCCTGATGGACTTGACTGCAGTTAAGAAACCACAGCATGAGCAACCTGTTTTCTACCACTTTAAGATGCAACATAGCAGTACAGTAAGGTGCTTCAGTAATCATTGAGGATTCACATTTACAGAGTTATTTTTCTTTATTGGGTGGACAATACTAGATACTCTGCAATTAAAAGATGAATCGTTAAACTGTTGGTCATATTTTGTAATTATTATTTTTAGTCTAATTAGGAGCCAGTTTATTAACCAATGAAATACAAAGAGCTAAAGAGGTCTGGTTAAGCCAATATTGGCCTGCCTACCCATCCAAGTTGGCAACTAGCCATTGAATATGGATCAAAGTGATAAATGACAGACTGTGTATCCATTGTATAATTAGTACTCTCTTTTACATGCTACTGTCACCAACAATACCTTAGCTAATTCCTTAATTGAGAGCTAAGAATAATGCTAAGTACATGGGTGGGCTCCCATCCTCTAGCCTCCGTAAGCTTTAGCTCATCCAAAACTCTGCTATGTGTATGCTATCTTAGAGTCCTGCTTGCCCATCCCTACTGTCCTGGCTGACCTCAATCGGTTCCCAGCCCCCCAACAACTCATTTAAAAATTCTCATTCTTGTGTTTAAGTCCCTCCAACGCTTTGCCTCTCCCTTAATCTCCTCCAGCCCCAAACCTCCTCCCTGAACTCTCTGCCCGGCCTCTTGTGCAACCCCCACCCTCGCCTGGTCATTTGTGCCCTAACCTTCAACTGCCCAGACCCCACACTCTGGAACTCCTTTCCCAGATCTCTATGCGTCACCACTTCCCTCTCCTTTAATGCTCTCCCGAAAATCTCCTCCTTTGGCTTGGTGGCCATTTTTTCTCCTTATGCCTCCATGAAGCGCTTTTCCACATTAAACATGCTATATAAGTGCATGTTGTTGTTGTAATAGTAGTACGTTATTACAATTAAATGCAAATAATTTTAATTGTTGGAGAGGTGAAAAAATTTGCTTATTGTACGTTTCACCATAAATAGGGAAATGATTTTCAGTGGCGTGAACTGTTGTGTGAATCGACAAATGTAAAAACAACAAAATTCAATTTTGTTCCTTTCATGTTACCAAAAGAAAAATCTTCCTGATCCCATTCCAATAAAATGACATCTCTGAGATGCAGCTGGTATGGCAACTCTTCATCTGGTCCACCATAACCCCTAAAGTAAAATTTATCACATAGCAAATGCATAAAAGATTTACAAAAAATAAATACGACTTACCCCATTAATTTGTCTCCAACATCTGCCCCTCCACCACCTCCAGAAACTGCAGTCAGCATCACACCAGGCCTCTTGGCCTTCTCTCCCATCCTTCCAATCCTCATTGTCACTGCCTGGTCAGCTGAGTGCCCACATTTAGAGGCTTAATGTGAGGTACCCAATGTAAAAGAGGAAGGACTTGCATTCGTATAGTGTCTTTCACATGCTCAGGATATCCCAAAGTGCTTCACAATTAATTACTTTTGAGGTGTAGTTACTATTGTGTAGGCAAATGTAGCCATTGAAAAAGTGTAAATAAAAAGCAAAAAACCTGCTAATTTTGGAAATCTGAAGCAAAGATAGAAAATGCTGGAAATACTCAGGTGGACAATCAGAATCTGGGGAGCAAACAGACAAGTTAACAACTGAAACACCAACTTGTCTGTTTCTTCATTGATTCTGATGGACCTTCGAAAAAGTGTCATCGGATCTTTTATATGCACCTGAACAGGCAGATGGAACCTCGGATTAATGTCTCATCCGAAAGATGCACCTCTCACAATGCAGCAACCCCCTCAGTATAGCACCAGACTATGTGCTCAAGTCCTGGAGTGAGACTTGATCAAAGAACTTTTTGACTCTGAGACCAAAGTGTTACACTAAGCCAAGCTGACACTTAATGTAAGCAAACACAATGTTCATATATGGGAGTCCACCTCCATTGTAAAGGACTACAATTCAGAGGAATCGTCACCACCAAAAGTTCCTGTTCACTTTTTTAAAAAAATCAGTCAGCATTAGCCCTTTGACAGTTGAATGTTCATTTGCATTTAAAAAAGATCATGTAATTCAGAAAGCGCAAAGGAGATGTTGTAGATTAATGAGGATTTAACATTCATACAAATGTAATTCAGGGTCATTGTGAGGGGGTAGAAACGACCAGACATATAATAAGTGTGCTTGGGTTACTGTAAGTTTTCATTTGAATTTCAAGTTTTGAACGTTGCACATTGATCCATTCCTACAAGGATTAAATAAATGGGACAAAGAGCAAAAATGCTAGTATCTGGAGTGAATGATCACAAATGCCTTTTAGAGTCTCGTCCTTAGGATAGTACAAACGTATATTTAGGTCTCTACTGCAATCATTTTGTAAAATTATGTTTTGTATCTGTCAACCAAGTTTAGAATAAAGTACGTACATACATATCCATGCACTTGCAAGTAAATCTACAAACATTTTGTTAATATTTTTTTTAAAAATGTTGAATTCTGTAATTATTTTTACAAAATGCAACTAAAAAATAGAGGATATCAGCCAGGGGTTGGATTTTTCAGGGTAACTGGAGCAGGTGAAAGTCAGGAGTGACTGAGCTCTGCCTTTGCAATATTACAGTGATCATCTTCCATGAAATGTATAAGTGAATAGCACCCGTTTAAAACTTAGCAGCAAAGAACTGCGTAGAAGGTAAGAAACTGTTAGAAAACTCTCTGTTTTCAACCAGCACTAAATTATTTATAATTTTTGCATTTAAAGTTTAAAAAGAGTTTTTCAGTCCGAATATGTTATATGGCGTTAACTAGTTGCCTTCCATTCTCTTCTTTGAATGTTCCAGTTTAATAATTTCTCTCTGTATTTCTATTTAACATTTCACGGTTCGTTATTTATAAAAGTCTTACCAGTGAAAATAAACATGAAAATTTTTAAGCTGCCCTAAACATGCATATTATTTTAAATGTAGAAAAATAATTTCTCCAAATAAAGTTATGTGTTACAGCATTAAGATTGCAATCCCTCCTATGTATGTGTGTATGTATGTATATATATATAAAATAAAAATTCAAATTTATAACCATGGCATTTCTAATTTTCAACAGCACGAATTTTTAAGTAGTTTAGTCTGCTGAAATTCCTTGCCTTAATCTCCCCTTATTTCAACAATCTAGTCTTGTAAAACCCAAGCTTGGCATTACTTAATGACTACTTCATGATTTCCTTCACCACATTCCCTACAAACTTTGTGGTGTTCTGCACCATGGGCCTTAGTTCTCTCAACAAAGAAAATCTGTTAAGTGTATAGCCGTATCAATGCTCCATGTAAAGTTTCTTTTAAGGATACAGTGTAGCAGTCAGCATGTCCACCCCAGAGCTATAAGTGCTAATGTGTTATTGTTCATATGCTAAAGTCTAGCCACTATAACATGCCACCCCATCTATAACTGTCCTGTTACTGGCAATATAAATTAGAATCTATTTAGTTTTGTTTTTGTCTTCACAGTATTTTGCATCTGCTCTTCTAACAGTTATTTATGAAATTACAATATGCAGGTGTAGTTTTTTTTTAATCTGCCTGCTCTCACGGAAAGGCACACTATTTAATATGTGGTTATTTTACTTTTAAAATGTTTTACCCATGCGCAATGACACGGGAGATCCACTAGTTTGTTTTGGAAAAAAATACCTTGAGGGATTGGCTGGAATCTCATCTTTGGATTTAGATGATCATTTTTAATCCACATCAACTGTGCTGTTATGTTTTGAGATTTCCCAAATCCTTTCCTCAGATTACTGCCCTGTAATTACTCCTTGGTATCCGATATTCATTATTTAATTGCGTTCAATGAGACACCTGTTGGTCTCCATGCAATCCATCAGTCTGAGAATTGAAGTTCAATTATTTTCCCTTTGGAAGACTGCTTATTTCATCAAAAATCAAAATGTTAGATTACATTGTTTTAGTTTATTCCTAAATATCCCAAATGAAATATATATTTTGGTAATGTGTAGTTCTCCAGTTCGACTAAACAGCAAATCTTTACAAGATATTCTGTGAAAGAGATATATATTTTGAAATACATGGTTAATTATGCATATTTCATTTCATTTATATTCACCACTTCAACAAATACTTCAACTTTCAAAATAGTTAGGATTTACTGATATCTCCCTGATGTTTTTCTTCTGTAATTACCCTTTGACTCTCAAAAAATTCTCCTCGGCCAGTCGAGGTAGCAGACAGATAAGCTGCTCCCAGCCCTTTGCCATTGTTAATCCAAAAATTAAAGTTGGATTTGTTGATTCTAAATGGAATCAATAGCAACATTATCCATTGCTGGCTTTTTGATCTCCTCTGCTGTACATTTGCTATATTTTGAGGCAGTACTTATTTATTATATATAGAAATTTAGTTCTTGCTGTTTGCTAGCAAGAACTAAATGTATTTAGAACTGAATATTTCAAAAAATACTCTTAGCCTCTGGGATTTAAAATTAATTGCACAAGTCAGCTAGAAAAAGAGAGTATCTACTGCCCTTAAACTATTTTCCGATCATGCAGCTCCTTTTTACAAAGCACAGTGCTGACAATAACTAGAATGAATTGAAAGAGCAAAGGAAACCCATCACATGTGGTCCATAGTCTCTGCTGAAAGCGAGTCTTGCAAGAGGGTAGAGATCATGCCCGGAAGTTGTATAACTAGAAACATTTCTAATTTAAAAGCAACACCTTAATGACTATTGGTTCATGAAAGTGAACAATTGTCTGATTCTCTCTTACAACATCCTTCCTTCATTTTGAACATAACACAGTTCACCGTATTCATACAATGACTCGTGATGTCTTGGTAATGTGGCTAAGGTGTAACGGTGACATAATCATGCTTCCATTGATTTAAGTGGCCACTTAAAACTGTTTGGCATTTGTGCAAAACAAATCTTGAAAACACATATGTTTGTTCATTTCACTGCATTATTGACCGTTGTCACTTTCAATATGTTAGTAGCCCACTTGTGTCACCAGTCTGCTCCAGTATTGTTCTAGGCAGTAGGAGCCACTGCAGCAGCTGTTGGGGCAGCCTTATTAACTTAAATCATCTGCTTGGCCTTTTAGAATTTAGGTCCATCATGCTAGCACTTAACTTGCACCGATTCTTAACAGAAAATGTAGACATCAGGATAGATTCATTAAAATTTTCTTGGTGCAGACTATAAAGCTCACTTTCCCAAGTAGTTATTGTAATAATTGTGCATGACAGTATTATTGAATAATGATCTGGCAAATATTGCCAGGGTTGAACATTATCTCTGTTTGAAATTTAAATACTGAACTTTTCAAACATTATAAAACCAAATCCTGATCAGAAGCTTTAACACTGATCTTGTCAAACGAAAGCATGTTTGTGGTGATGATTGAGTGGTACAAATACCAAACTTGTACTGTTCTGGTATTGCAGGTACTGGTAACGAACTTTAACAGGTGATTCTCCTACAACTAGTCATAATTTAACTGCATACAGAACTGCTTCCAGGGTTCTTGGGCATTCATTTCAGGGGAGCATCTCATTAAACCCCCATTGCTGATATGACTTTCCACCATAAAACATTTGATGAAGATGGTGACTTTAAATGTTATGCAAATTTCTGCACTAAATAATTATGGTGTCAAAGTGTTTATGATTTTAGTTGAAAATAATAGTGGTAATAATTGCCATAAAGTATTACTTCTGCCAAACATATCTGGTAACTATCCATTGAATGTCAAGGGGAGGTGCTTATGTTCTCTCTTGTTGGAGATGGTCATTTCCTAACACTTGTGAGGCACAAATGTTACTTGCCACTTATCATCCCAAGCCAAGATGGTGTCCAGGTCTTGCTGTATGTGGGCATGGACTGCTTCAATACCTGAGGAATTGCAAATGGAGTTGAACACTGTCCGATCATGAGTGAACAGCCCCACTTATGACTTTATGATGGAGGGAAGGACATTGATGAAGCAGCTGAAGATGGTTGGGTCTAGGGCACTGCGCTGAGAAACACCTGCAGTGATGTCCTGGGGCTGAGATGATTGGTCTCCAACAACCACAACCATATTCCTTTGTGCCAGGTGTGACATCCCCCTGATGCACATTGACTTCAGTTTTACTAGGGCTTATTGGTGCCACACTTAATCAAATGCTACCTTGATGTCAAGGGCAATCACTCTTATCTCACCTTTGGAATTCAGCTCTTGTTTCCATGTTTGGACCAAGACTGTAATGAGGTCTGGAACTGAGTAGTACTGGCAGAGCCTAAATTGAGCATCGGTGAGCAGGTTATTGGTGAATGCGTGCTGCTTGACGACTCCGTCCATCAGTTTGCTGATGATCGAGAGTAGTCTGTTAGGATGGTAATTGGTCAGGTTGGATTTGTTCTGCTTTTTGTGGACAGGACATACCTGGGCAATTTTCCACATTGCCTGTTAGATGCCAGTGTTGTAGCTGTACTGGAACAGCTTAGCTAATGGTGTGGCTAGTTCTGGAGCACAGGTCTTCAGCACCACCGCCAGGATATTGTCAGGGCCTGTAGCATTTGTTGTGTCCAGTTCACTCAACCGTTTCATGATGTCACGTGGACTGGCATCTGTGATGATGAGGACCTCAGGAGGAAGCTGAGAAGGATCAGCCACTCGGCACTTCTGGCTGAAGATGGTTGCAAGTACTTCAGCCTTGTCTTTTGTACTCACGTGTTGGACTTCACCACCATTGAGGATGGGGGTTTTCATAAAGCCTCCTCCCTTAGTTAGTTGCTTAATTGTCCACAAACAGATCCCAGTTCCGTCAATTCAAAACTGCCAGTGACTGAAAAGGCTTAAAATGTGACCCTCAATGAATGCAGGGGTTTGATATTGCAAGATTTTCTTGCATACAGTTTCAGAGCCTGTTTACGCTGTAACTCCACAGACTGAATAGCATAAGCAGACTTGATAAATGAAACGATTGTCAGCTAGTAAGCACGGCGTAGTATCCCATGTTTAATAACCCTCTTAGAGACAGTCGAGTTGCTTCTACTTTAATTTGTGTAGAAGTCTTCCAAATCAGTACAGAAGATTGCATGAAACTACTTTTATCAGCCTTTAATTCAGCATATTATTTTTCTGACAGAGCCTTTGGTTTGAATAGCTACTGTGCGAATGCAGGTTTATCTGGATGAAAGGATATAGCAGCTGGAATCTCAGTAGCTGTGTCTATCGTGTACATTGGGAGGCCTTGATTCAAGTTTATCTAAACAAGCACTACTAATTCCAACTATCTGGGGGGATCCACTGTCAAAACAAGCAGCAGGGCCCTAAGGCAAACAGAACAGGCAAGAAATTAAGACTGCGACTTGGGATACTCCAGCGAGTTTGCATTTGAGGCTAGCTGGAGAGATTGAGTGAGTAAGAGACGGAGAATTAGCATAATGCCCTTTCATTGGGAAATTTGGGAATGCTGACAGCGGCCCTGTGCATAGATCTGTGGTTACAATACAGTGAGTCTATAGGAAAATCATTGAATGACCCAGCCATATTGACTGAGAAAATAAAAGGACTAAGTACTGATTGAGAGAAAAGAAGGACAGACTGCAGTATTGTTTGACATCTGCTCTACTTCTCGCTAGTTTTGTTCCCTTGAATTCTATGTGGACTTTGGAGAAACCTAAGAAGGCTGAACGTGAATCCTGTAATCTTCAGCTGAATATTTATGCAGTGGGACAGCCGTTAAGCTACCCTTTGGTTCAGCCTACTTCTCTTTCATTGTTACACACTCAAATTAGGGAAGCATTTCAAAAGCTAAATAAATGTTTGTTTGTCTGTGAACATTTAAACAGATTTGCATAAATTGTTTGCAGGTTGTCAAATTACTTCCCCCCCCCCCCCCCCCTTCCTTTACACTATATTTGGAAATATTCAGGGAAGAAATTCTGGCTACTACTTTGCAAAACCTGATTTGTGCATGGACAAATATTGATTGAATCAAGCCCTTGCAGTGTCAGCTTTGAAGAGAGCTGATAGCTGGGTAAAAGAGTTTTCAAAGATTGTGTAAAAGGCCTGTCAGGAGAAGGTCACAGATGGTGAATGCATGTAGGCATATTGGCATTTGAACAGACATTATGAATCAAAGCAAAATTTTCTGTACAATGTTTAACTTTTTTTTAACTCTTTCAATGCATCAATCCAAAAATCACTTTGTAACAAATAAAGCCATCATATTAATTTACTGAGCATTGAAATCTGAGTATGCATGAACTTTACATTGTCAATAACTGTAAACATGTACAATAGGGAGCAGCAAAATCATACATGAATAAAAATTAAAATTGTATGCTGATAGAGACTGAGTAATAGTGATTTTGTGCACTGGCCTTTCATCTCTGCAACCTGAGAATTCTGAGTTTCTCCAACTCTGGCCTCTTACGCATCCCCTACTCCCTTCACCCCACCGTTGGCAGCTGTGCCGTCAACCATTTAGGCCCAAAGCTCTGGAATTCCCCCCCTTAAACCTCTCCACCTCTCCTCCTCTAAGACACTCCTTAAAACCTACCTCTTTGACCAAGTTTTTAGTCACCCCTCCTTTTATCTCTTAGCTCGGTGTCAAGTTTTGTCTAATTATGCTCCTGTAAGGTGCCTTGGGACATTTTCCTATGTTAAAGGCACTATATAAAATGCAAGTTTTCTTGAGTTAGAATCCAACTCTTATTGATGGAATGAATATCCCTCTGTCTGCTGGAAGGTTGCTTGTTAAATATGTTTGGGCTTTTTTAACCTCGTTCCTTGTGGGTATAGGTCCATGTCACAATACCGCCTATAATTTGGCACTAAATTCACAGTTTTAAAGAGGTCTCAAGATGGCTGGTGTAGGAAATTGAAAAAAAATGACATTGGTGCAGTAATAGAGTTTTTTCAAGGTTTGGGTTAAGGCACATTATTTAGTAGAGGAAACTTTACTCTGCATCTGGCTGTGTTAAATGTGTCTTAGGAGGCTCAATGCTAGCACTGGGAGCTTGAAATTCCCCATCACTGACATCTCTTGCCTTAATGAGCAAAAACATTACATGTTAGAAATTACGTATTTTAAAGCTACTGTTCAAAGTGGCAGTTGAATACAGACAATGTTTTTTTGCTGTCCATATGAACTTTGTAAAGGCAAATGCAATTTTTCCCTTCCATTTTACAGAAAGGCTCAATGCTGCCTCCTTTATTGTGTGGTTAGTCTACCTAACGTTTGGGTAACAATAAGCCTTCCTAATCTATGAACCATGCTTGAAAGAGTTTATTTTGAAAGATTAACAAAAAATGTTCATGTCATCTGACTTTGTCCGTAAATGGACTGATGTGAAAATGTTTTTGGGAGCCAATCTGACCACCATAAAATTGAAAATAAACTCAATCTGAGTTCTAGATCTATTTTGAGGTAATGATGGTACTCTCTTTCTGTACAATGATGGAGATGGTTGAGCTTCCACAGTTTTTTTTCAGTTAGTCTGATTTCTCTCAATTTATTCATTTTCTACTTGAAAAATCCTTTCTTTTTAAAAAAAAACTGCTATTACTTTTGTAAACAGTACTGCAGCTTTATGTAGTAACCCCATTATCAGCGAGCAGAGTAAATTGATCATTATTGTCTTTTGGGATCAAATAAAGATCTTAATTTACCTGCATGGAAATAGTAAAGGAAAATATTTTACAGCATTATTATATAATTTTGAAGTTTTGTTTTTAAAGCTGTATATGTGGAATATTTTTTCCAAATTGTATAAATTATGTTTCAAATTTGAAAATGATTTTATTTCATTGATGTACATTTATTCTAAAGTTACATTCTGTAGGTTAATAATCTCAAAGCTATATAGGTATGTTGAGTAAGGCAAAGAATAGGACAGATTGAAGACAGTTATTAGCAAGCCCTCTATACACTGCTGCCCTCTTATTTCTGTGTTTACAATGTCATTAAGGTACAAGTCAGAAATGCTGTCTTGACGCAGTTTCAGTCACAACTGTGAAACCAAAATCCCATGGGGAGCCTTAAAGTGCAGAGAATTCAGCAAGGGCCCATTATCCACAGTTTCTGTTTATGTTATAAAGAAAGTGAGACTTTGGGGATTCTTACCCCCCATCCCCCTTTAGTGTAATGACCAAGTCGGACTTGATGGTAGAAAAGCTGTTGCCTGGTGTGTGAATCATGAGCATTACAACTGTGATTAAGGGAAAAAAGGCAAAATTCAATCTTTGAGGCAACCGAGATTCGTAAAGATCCAATTTTAATAACACACCTTATTTTTAGTCAACCGATATCATGGAATATTTACTACTGTTTTCAGTTTTGTTTTGAACATTTTTAATACTATTCACTTATGCTTTAGTAAGAATTGTTCGAACCACTCTTGTAGACACCTGAAACAGAAGAAAGAAATCTTATATGGATGAGTGAAATGATTAGGTTCAGATTGCTAGTTCTCCCTAACTCATTATGCTCCTTATATAGTGGATGCTTATTCCATGCAGTTGGGAAAGCATGTGGATATCCACCTTTTAAGAGACCTTTTGCATTTAGAGCACATGAACACACATCCTTATCCTCATCTTGATTTATTTTATGTTATTAATTGGGAAGAATCTTATGCTTTGCTCCCACTAGAGATGAGATTCAGATCAACCATGATCTAATTGCATGGCAGAGCAGGTTCGAAGGGGTGAATGGCCTACTCCTGTCCATAATGTTCCTAGATGAGCCCTTACTGTGCTGTTTGTTTTCAGGAAGTTGACCCAAGAATCTGTTTTAGGGGCTGGATAGCACAATCGGTTAGATCTTTCGCTTCTAGGCGTAGAGTTCAAATCCATTCCTGACTGCTTTAAACACTGGGACTGGAGTTCAAATCCAGTTCTGACTGCAGGGGCAAAAGTTTTTTCTGTCTGCTGGCTGGAAGGATCTTACATAAAATGGTTTTGGACAGTTTCATTCAAGTTGGCAATGGCCATGGCTGCAGCACAAAACTGTCTGTAATTCATCACTAATCTGTTTAGAGAGGTCACACAATAGCCAGTGTCGGTACGGGATGCTCTTCTGAAGTTGCGGCTGTGTTTCATTATTGGGGAGAGCAGAGGCTGATTGACTCTACTTTTAACTTCAATGCACCTGACCTGGTTCTCATGCTGAAATTGTGTGCCAGAAATGGAAAGTGTTCCATTTCCCAGCACTAATGACCCTCACGTATATGAGCACAAAAATTCACACCAAAAAATTTAAACATTTATTTTATATTCCTCAGTTTGATTGGACACAGTATTTTCTATGATTTTCTGTATTCTTCTTTAGTCTTTAATATCTGTGTGTGCTATTAAAATGCCATTCCTATAAATAATCTTCTCCAAGGAAAAGAGGCCCTAGTATCTCAAAGATCATCTTGATTTGCACTTGCACTAACTTTTTTAGTAAACTTGTCAGGAGGAATGTCACTCTTCCTCCAGCTCCCCTGGAAAGAGGATGGCCTTACGCATTCTTTTCAAAATAAAAACACAATAAATCTGTCAATTGATCTGATGGTCCATTCTATTTGGCATGGTTTTGGGGCAATAAAGCAGATGAGAATATTTAGGAGATTACCTGACACTCTGGATGCCAGTTGATTTGAAGTTTTAAGTTTATGATGTGTGCAGCTGTTGCAAATACCAAGGAATCTTGCCTGAACCTGGCGTGGTCATTATATCAACAGAGTGGAGAACAGAGTTTTTTGAGGCATTGGACCTATGTACCTACTGTCTTTCTTAACATTGTCAATATCAAAAGCTCTGGACAGATAAACGAGTATCCTTGACATTACAGATAACATGGGTTCCAATAATGCCACCTGACCCAAGGCATTTATGTCTTACTCTGGTCCATCCTGGTCTTCAATTATCTATCAGTATTACAAAAGCTGTTACTTTTAGAAAAAATCTGCCCTGGTACCACACAGATCTGTTTAGAGAAGCAGGTGCAAAAATGCTCTGGGGTACACGGCAAAGAGGTTTTGGCATTGGAAGCTCTGAAGTTTTCCTCTCATAGTGATGTAGGTCAAATTGCCTTTGTTGATTTTAGCACTAAAATAGCTTAAGTATTAAAGAAAATAGTTGCTTATTTGACCTCTGGGCAGAGGCTTGCAAGTTTTCCGTTACACTGGGCTTATGCTAGGATTACAGTCATATCCCAATGGTTATATTATGGGGTTTCCTATTCCCTGACCCCGGAATGATTATTGTTCAGGGGTAGCTTTGTTGTACTTGTAGGATATAGAGGAGTGATCTCTAACTCTTGCTACTTTGTTCTCCCCCGAAAAGAGGTTATTCATACCTACCCTGGATCAGAGAAAACTGAACAAGTGCCTCGAAAATGAGTAGTTAAAAACAGGCAAAAGACTGCCCTCCCCCCCCCCCCCCCCCCCCCCCCCCCAAAAAAAAAACAGGCTGCCTGTAGTCAGTTAGATAATGGGGTCAATTTTAGCACCCGCGATTGGGTGCGTTCCTGGCGGGGGGGCTCCAAAAATCGGGGATTCCCTGGGCGGGTCGAAAGCCCGGCTCCAACCCACCCACTTCCAGGTTTCCCACAGAAGCGCTGACATGTGCGCGCAGCCTCCGCATTTGGGACTCCCGCCGTCAATTAAAGCCGGCGGGGTGCCACTTAAAGTATTTATCTTGGTATTTCAGGTCGTTTACAGACCTGATTAACGAGATATTTTAGGAGGGTTGGGATTTTACAAACAACTGGGACTGTTTCCTGGGGGAAACACTCCCAGTTCAAATGGATGTGTTGCAGCCATCAGCCTGTGGCAGCTGCAAAGGTCCATTTAACAGGTTGCGGGGGGGGGGGGGGGGGGGAAGAGAGACCCTCACTCATTGCAGGAGGCCACTCTGTCACTTGGTACAAAGTTTGGCCTCCACCACCCTCCTAACAATCAAATTCACCAACTTGCACACTTAACCCGGGGTCCAGACACATGTACCTACCTTGCGGACCCCCTCAAATTTACATCTTCTGGATGGGGGCTGCCGTAGCTACAGTCATGACCTCTTTGGAGGGCGAACAGCCTCGCTGGCCATGCCATCCACCTCTGACATGTGTAGCCCCACAACACAGTGCTGTGACACATCCACCTGCACAGCAGGAGGGAGGGCAACCGCAGAGGGCACTACCCTCGCCACAGAGTCCACAGACCGAGGCTCAGCTTCCTGGACCTCTCTGAGCAGCAGTGCACACGGAGGCTCAGAGTCACTCGACATGTAGTCGTGGACATCTGCAGCCTCCTTCATGCCGAGCTGCTCCCGGCTGGCCCGAGCACCATCTTCTTACCTGTCGCTGTCAAAGTCACCACTGCCCTCAACAACTTCTCCTTCACATCCTTCCAGGGTGCCACCGGGGACATCGCCGATGTCTCTCTGTCGTCTGCACAAAAGAGCCCTGCAAATACACCTACACCCACTCTGCAGTGACACAATGGGTGGCATCAGTTGTGGGTCTTCATTGTGATCCTCAGGAAAGGGAATTATTGCACAAACCAGACAAGATTCGCAAAGACATGGCAGTAGTGGTGCCAGTATAATATGTAATGAGTTGGTCAGAAATTAAATAGCAGTAAAAACCATGACAAACCCTCGAACACCCTTGTGCATCCCCTTCATGCTCACGACACGTTTGCCTTACGCTGCCTACTGCATATATGTGATGCATGCCCTGTGGCTGCAGCACAGGTAGTGGCAGGTTGAGTGAGGCTGACTGTGAAAGAGATGCATGAGAGGGTGAGTATGAGAGAGAGCCATGAGATTGTATGAGGATTGGGTTGAGTGGTAGTGGCGGGATGAGTACTGGCGAGGTGAGTAAGTGCAAGTAAGATGAGGATGAGGTTTGAGTGGGTGTGAGGGGTGATGTGACAGAGTAGTGTTGGCAGTGCAGAAGGAGATGTGGGTTGGGGGCGGTGATGTGGCAGACGGAGTGTAGGGGAATGAGTAAGTGTACACACTTTGGCTGACCGACTTAGGTCATTGCAGTGCCTCCTGCACTGTATGCAGGTGGGCGATATGTTGGTGGTGCTGGTGACCTCTGCCACCTCGAGCCAGGCCTTCCTGGTGGCACAGGCAGGCCGCTTCCTCCGGCCCGCCGGGGGGGGAAGGTCTCTGTCCTCCCCCTCCTCCTCACCCCATCCAATGATACCTGGAGTGAGGCATCATTAAACCTGGGAGCAGCCTTCCCCCTGGGCTGCTCCATGCTGTAATTTTTCCTATTTGTTGCAGCATCAGTCAGTGGAGGACTGCCCCTTTAAATAGAGCTCCTCCAGCTGACAGACCTTACTGCGCATGCGCAGTCCGCCCGCCGCGCAGCTCAGCAGCGGGGAACCCGGAACAAGAGGTAAGTGGATCCAATTAGTCTGCGATTGCGTTCGGGCCAGACTGATTTCACCGGGCGCGTTACCCACGCGCCCATTCGCCCCCCCCCCCCCCCACCGCGAACCCGCCGTCCTGGTAATATCTGGCCCAATGTCCCAGGGGATTTGATGATTGCCAAAGATTGAAACAGTGCTTCTTTCGTTATAAACCACCAGGGAGTACCACGCAAAGTTTCTGTCCGTCAAGGTAATGGGCGAGTACTACTACTAGGTGTTCTTCGATATAGCCTCAGTGCACAAGGTCTTTGCCAAGTGTATGCCTATGATAACTGCCGATGGTTACCTCAGTGTTTGCTCCTACCTAGGTGACTGATTCATATGGAACCACTTGTAAAGAAAGCAATGGAGTAAATACTGCTGGCAATGGAGCTATTTACTTACCTAGGCCTCTTGGTTGATCTGTGTTGGTTCCTTCTAGAATCCTCCTTTCATTAGGAATCCACCCCTGGACAGTTTGAGGTATATTTATCTCTCAGAACAAGTATCTGGACATTCATTTTTAAAAATTTATTTCTGGCCACTGAAGTTACACCAATCCACTTAGCTGCCAAAAGATTAGCAAAACAGCATTTTAAAACCCAAAACCAGGATTGACCTGTAGATGTAGAACACTATTGTGATTAGATATATGAGCAGAGGGGGTAATCAGTGCAGGATTCTATATGTTGATGCACTGAAGAATGTTATTACTGCGAAAGACTAGAAGTAGTTTTAATGATTCTGGATTATTCAGGTATGGAGAATTTCAGGTTTATATCTCATGAGTAAGAATGCAATGCCTTTTGACAAAAGGACCTTATGTCGAGAAATAATTTCCTGTGATCTCTCTTTTTTAATTTAAACTTTTCTACCCTCTTCTGAGGCTTTGATTCATCTTGGTATTGTTTTATAGGTGTCAGCAGGTACTTTGCTAAATGGCCATTTTCAGACTGAGTACCAGCAGATCATTGAATGGCGGGAGGGGCGTATCACAGCTGAGCCTGATCCTGAGAGGATGGTGGGGAGAAGCACTTCTAGTTATTTCCTCATGTAAATATTTTAAATGCAATAGTAATTTATTGTATGTATGGAACTCTCTGAATGCAGTTCTGACTTTTATTTATCCACGTGAAAAAGAAACAATTATTTTAACTTATATCCTTTTGGTTGGAAGAACAGTACTTTTTCAACTGATGATTAGTTTCTATTGCACTTGTGAAAGGGTACCCACTGTACTAGATATTTTTAAATATAAACACATGCACCTACAATATATGCAAAAATATGATAGTTGAATTATTCATAAATCCCTTGTATCCTTGGGGCTGTGTGTGGGGTGGGGAGGCTGGAATTGATCATTTTTTCCCATTTATCTGCCTGCTCATTCATTAACCGGAGTATACACATCCACAAAGTAATCCCTGTATGTTTCATCAGATTTTAACCAAACTTGGGGCAATTAGTGTCTTTCTCTAAAGACTGGAAATTAATTATTAAGATGAGTTTGTTGGGAATTGTCAATATATTTTCTTTAAGAAGTGTTAGAATCTCACCAAGTTTGATTGGTGATTTTCTTCTTGGGTTCAACTGTGCAATTCATTTTCATCAGCCTTTATAGAGCTTCGACCTTAATAGTTTGTATGCTATATTGTACAATAGCCCAGTTGAACAAGCAATAGAATACTTATCTCCCTACTAAAAGATATTAATTGAAATAACTGATAATTTTTCTTACAGGAGCAATTTAAAGTAACAGCAAATAAACTACAATTGCACTTACTGGATAGTTGGTTTCCTTGAAACTGGGCATACACACATTTGTATATGTGCCAAAACTCTGCATGTCATAGAGGAGTCCACCAATTTTCTTTAATTAGCCTTGATTACTGGCTTTATTTGCTCAGCAGTAAATTGCATCAGTCAACATTGGAATTATTAAAGTGGCTCAAGGAGTGAAGGTAATGAGGAGAAAAAGCAAAATCTTGTGCAAACTTTTAGGTTTCCAATTTGTTAACATTTTTCACTGGGGAGCGGGGGTAGATGGGGTATGGCTATGTGAGTGTATGATGCAGTTTTTAAATATAAATGAGATGAGTGATAATCAGTGATGTCAAACGGTTAATGGGCTAATTCTTTGGATACTTAAATGATATGGCAATGACATTGGGATGAGGGAGCCTGAGATGGAGCTGGTACATCAATTAGTATAGAGGAGTTGTTGCACTTGGAGCATAATTCAGTGCAGGTAGGGTTTGGATTAGCACAAAATACTGACGTTAGTCTGCACAGAATGTTGCAGATAATGTCAACCTTGTATGCTGGTGTTGTCTCCAAAGGACACACATTTTTAAAGGCTGGGAGATTTGTCCCAAACCTACATTTAATGAAATCTTCCAGTAGAACTGAAATGTTTCAGGGATGCGAAATTCCCTAGTACCATTAATCAGTGGAAAGTGAATTTGAAGTATACTTTTATAGATTTATTGAAATGTTACTAGAAAGGAATAGCAAGATAAGTAATGACAACTGTGCTCATTCTGAACTGAAAATGGTACACTAACTTGTATTTGCATAACATTTTGACAAATTTGCATTGCATTTTACATTCTGAATTACATTTAACTATTGCATATGCTTTTCAAATTAATATACAATTGTTATTAAATATATAATATATAGAAAATATGTTTTAAGATTTTTCTGCAGTTTCTTTCACATTAACATGGCTCTTCATTCCACATCCTCCATGTATCTTGGGAAAATAGCCTAGATCAAAGTTCTGGGGAAACCACATGAAAATAGCACCACAATGAAGCAGATGGTGGTGCCACGTGTGAATTCTTACTCCCATGTTGTACAAAGTCATTCGCCTCAATATTAACCCCACAAGACGGGTGGGAGATGGTCGGGGGCTAGGGGTTAAAAATGAAAAAGTGGGGAACGTGTGTTCACGCCTGCTGCCATTTTCATGATGGGGGATTTCATGGCGTGCGAGTGTCCCGCTATGGAGAGGCAGGATAGTGCAATTGGGAGCCTGATTTAAATTTAACAGTTGCTGGTTCCAAGGCTTGGGAAACCTGACTGACAGTGAAAGGGAGGCGGGGATTGCCGGCTCAAGAAGGTAAGTGCCTTCTACAGCACTCCTTCGGGGCCGGGAGGACCAGGAGTGCTCCCCACGTCCCCTCAAGGAAGCCTTTGGTCTCCCCTCTGCTGATCGCGGTCTCTCTCTTCCCCCATGTCATGACTGCAGACCTCCCTCCCCGCCCCCCCAGGACCGATGTCCTCTCCATGCTATGATCACGGCAATCGGCCCCAAAGCACCGATGTCCGGCCGCCCCCCCCCCCCCCCCACGATTGTCGGGGACCATCCCCAAAGGTCCTTGGCTGCGGCCTCCTGCTGCTGGTTTTCCCGCCTGGCAGACGGCCAGCTTGTCAATTTGGCCAGCTGCTGGGCAGGAAACAAAAGATAAAGTTCTTAACCGGTCCTGCCATTAAATTCCGCCTCCCTGGCTTTGTGCGTTCCCTGGCCGTTTTTGCCCTCCCCGTAAATGTTGGGGTTGTTGTCAGTTTATTTTACACCAAGCAAAGGTTCTTTGCCCCTTGTGTCAGACCTCTCATTGTTAAAATTTGGAAAGTCACCAGCCTCTGAACAGGGATAAGTTTGATTGGAAAGACATTAGAACAGAAGTGTCCAAGCTATTTTTCTTTGTGGGTTGCATGGGTGTTTCCCATGGAGCCTGGGGGGGGAGGGGGGGGGGGGTCACATATAAAGTTCCCATTAATTTGTATGTATCTCAAGCTGCCACTATTTACAGATTTTGTTCTGATGTAGGATTTACTCACCAATGAGGCAACAGTGCTAACAACAGGCCTTTCCAAACTTCCAGACAGTTTTTCCAAAATTCAATCAAGACAAACAAATGAATAATAAATATAATTGCAAATGGAATTGAATTGTCTGACTTTCATGGGCCAGATTTCCATGGCTCAAATACCACTTCTGTATTAAAATATAAAATATTCTGTTGATAAACTAACCAGCTCAGTTTTTTTTTTCTTTTTAAGTTTTTCAGGAGCCTAGGTTGTTGGCATCAGGCAGTGAACCTCCAGAAAAATATCCTAATAGCCGTTTCAGAATACCATACTAAAGAAAGGAAACTTATGTTCTTTGGATTGATAATACTCAAAGAAAGAGCTTGCATTTTTGTATCGCACCTTTCACATGCTCAGGACATCTTAGTGTTTTTCAGGCAATGAATTACTGTTGAAGTGCAGTCTCTGCAGGCATGACAGCCAATTTGCACACAGCAAGGCCTTGCAAACAGTGGTGAGATAAATGATGTTGTTTGAGGGATAAATGTTGGTCAGGACATGGAGAGCTCCCCTGCAGTTAGTGTCATGGGATCTTCTACATCCACCAATGACCAATTATACAGCAAATTTAAAAAACAACTAGGTTAATTTTCAGTTAAATTTGGGTCCAGAAATTATTGTCCCATCACTTTATCCACCACCACCACCACACAAGTTATAACTTTGTGTAAAGGAAAAATTATGCCAGAGCACTGAAGGAGGCTTGATGTGTATCATAGAATCATAGAATCATAGAAGTTACAACATGGAAACAGGCCCTTCGGCCCAACATGTCCATGTCGCCCAGTTTATACCACTAAGCTAGTCCCAATTGCCTGCACTTGGCCCATATCCCTCGATACCCATCTTCCCCATGTAACTGTCCAAATGCTTTTTAAAAGACAAAATTGTACCCGCCTCTACTACTGCCTCTGGCAGCTCGTTCCAGACACTCACCACCCTTTGAGTGAAAAAATTGCCCCTCTGGATCCTTTTGTATCTCTCCCCTCTCACCTTAAATCTGTGCCCCCTCGTTATAGACTCCCCTACCTTTGGGAAAAGATTTTGACTATCGACCTTATCTATGCCCCTCATTATTTTATAGACTTCTATAAGATCACCCCTTAACCTCCTACTCTCCAGGGAATAAAGTCCCAGTCTGTCTAACCTCTCCCTGTAAGTCAAACCATCAAGTCCCGGTAGCATCCTAGTAAATCTTTTCTGCACTCTTTCTAGTTTAATAATATCCTTTCTATAATAGGGTGACCAGAACTGTACACAGTACTCCAAGTGTGGCCTCACCAATGCCCTGTACAACTTCAACAAGACATCCCAACTCCTGCATTCAATGTTCTGACCAATGAAACCAAGCATGCTGAATGCCTTCTTCACCACCCTATCCACCTGTGACTCCACTTTCAAGGAGCTATGAATCTGTACTCCTAGATCTCTTTGTTCTATAACTCTCCCCAACGCCCTACCATTAACGGAGTAGGTCCTGGCCCGATTCGATCTACCAAAATGCATCACCTCACATTTATCTAAATTAAACTCCATCTGCCATTCATCGGCCCACTGGCCCAATTTATCAAGATCCCGTTGCAATCCTAGATAACCTTCTTCACTGTCCACAATGCCACCAATCTTGGTGTCATCTGCAAACTTACTAACCATGCCTCCTAAATTCTCATCCAAATCATTAATATAAATAACAAATAACAGCGGACCCAGCACCGATCCCTGAGGCACACCGCTGGACACAGGCATCCAGTTTGAAAAACAACCCTCGACAACCACCCTCTGTCTTCTGTCGTCAAGCCAATTTTGTATCCAATTGGCTACCTCACCTTGGATCCCATGAGATTTAACCTTATGTAACAACCTACCATGCGGTACCTTGTCAAATGCTTTGCTGAAGTCCATGTAGACCACGTCTACTGCACAGCCCTCATCTATCTTCTTGGTTACCCCTTCAAAAAACTCAATCAAATTCGTGAGACATGATTTTCCTCTCACAAAACCATGCTGACTGTTCCTAATTAGTCCCTGCCTCTCCAAATGCCTGTAGATTCTGTCCCTCAGAATACCCTCTAACAACTTACCCACTACAGATGTCAGGCTCACTGGTCTGTAGTTCCCAGGCTTTTCCCTGCCGCCCTTCTTAAACAAAGGCACAACATTTGCTACCCTCCAATCTTCAGGCACCTCACCTGTAGCGGTGGATGATTCAAATATCTCTGCTAGGGGACCCGCAATTTCCTCCCTAACCTCCCATAACGTCCTGGGATACATTTCATCAGGTCCCGGAGATTTATCTACCTTGATGCGCGTTAAGACTTCCAGCACCTCCCTCTCTGTAATATGTACACTCCTCAAGACATCACTATTTATTTCCCCAAGTTCCCTAACATCCATGCCTTTCTCAACCGTAAATACCGATGTGAAATATTCATTCAGGATCTCACCCATCTCTTGTGGTTCCGCACAGAGATGACCTTGTTGATCCTTAAGAGGCCCTACTCTCTCCCTAGTTACCCTTTTGCCCTTTATGTATTTGTAGAAGCTCTTTGGATTCACCTTTGCCTGATCTGCCAAAGCAATCTCATATCCCCTTTTTGCCCTCCTGATTTCTCTCTTAACTCTACTCCGGCAATCTCTATACTCTTCAAGGGATCCACTTGATCCCAGCTGCCTATGCATGTCATATGCCTCCTTCTTATTTTTGACTAGTGCCTCAATCTCCCGAGTCATCCAAGGTTCCCTACTTCTACCAGCCTTGCCCTTCACTTTATAAGGAATGTGCTTACCCTGAACCCTGGTTAACACACTTTTGAAAGCCTCCCACTTACCAGACGTCCCTTTGCCTGCCAACAGACTCTCCCAATCAACTTCTGAAAGTTCCTGTCTAATACCATCAAAATTGGCCTTTCCCCAATTTAGAATTTTAACTTTTGGGCCAGACCTATCCTTCTCCATAGCTATCTTAAAACTAATGGAATTATGATCACTGGTCCCAAAGTGATCCCTCACTAACACTTCTGTCACCTGCCCTTCCTTATTTCCCAAGAGGAGGTCAAGTTTTGCCCCCTCTCTAGTCGGGCCATCCACATACTGAATGAGAAATTCCTCCTGAATACACTCAACAAATTTCTCTCCATCCAAGCCCCTAATGCTATGGCTGTCCCAGTCAATGTTGGGAAAGTTAAAGTCCCCTACTATTACCACCCTATTTTTCTTGCAGCTGTCTGTAATCTCCTTACATATTTGCTCCTCAATTTCCCGTTGACTATTTGGGGGTCTGTAGTACAATCCTATCAAAGTGATCTCTCCCTTCTTATTTTTCAGTTCTACCCATATGGACTCAGTGGGCGAACCCTCGGATGTATCCCCTCTCACTACTGCCGTGATGTTCTCCCTAATCAAGAACGCAACTCCCCCTCCTCTCTTACCTCCTGCTCTATCTTTCCTATAGCATCTGTACCCTGGAACATTGAGCTGCCAGTCCTGCCCCTCCCTTAGCCATGTTTCAGTAATAGCTATAACATCCCAGTCCCATGTACCCATCCATGCCCTGAGTTCATCTGCCTTGCCCATCAGACTTCTTGCATTGAAATAAATGCAGTTTAATCTAGTCTTCCCTTGGTCTTTGCCCTGCTTTCTCAGACCATCTGTCCGGTCATGTTCTGTACACTCTCCCTTACTGCCTTTTGTTTCTGTCACCACTTTATTTCCCACTGACTTCCTGCATCGGTTCCCATCCCCCTGCCACATTAGTTTAAACCCTCCCCAACAGCACTAGCAAACACTCCCCCTAGGACATTGGTTCCAGTCCTGCCCAGATGCAGACCGTCCAATTTGTACTGGTCCCACCTCCCCCAGAACCGGTTCCAATGGCCCAGGAATTTGAATCCCTCCCTCTTGCACCATCTCTCAAGCCACGTATTCATCTTAGCTATCCTGTCATTCCTACTCTGACTAGCCCGTGGCACTGGTAGCAATCCTGAGATTACTACCTTTGAGGTCCTACTCTTTAGTTTAACTCCTAACTCCCTAAATTCAGCTTGTAGGACCTCATCCTGTTTTTTACCTATATCGTTGGTGCCTATATGCACCACGACAACTGGCTGTTCACCCTCCCCCTCCAGAATGTCCTGCAGCCGCTCCGAGACATCCTTGACCCTTGCACCAGGGAGGCAACATACCATCCTGGAGTCTCGGTTGCGTCCGCAGAAACGCCTGTCTATTCCCCTTACAATCGAGTCCCCTATCACTATAGCTCTGCCACTCTTTTTCCTGCCCTCCTGTGCAGCAGAGCCAGCCACGGTGCCATGAACCTGGCCACTGCCACCTTCCCCTGGTGAGCCATCTCCGCCAACAGTATCCAAAACGGTATACCTGTTTTGGAGGGAGATGACCGCAGGGGACCCCTGCACTGCCTTCCTACTCTTCCTCTGTCTGTTGGTCACCCATTCACTATCTCCCTCAGTAATTTTTATCTGCGGTGTGACCAACTCACTGAACGTGCTATCCACGACTTTCTCAGCATCGCGGATGCTCCAAAGTGAGTCCATCCGCAGCTCCAGAGCCGTCAAGCGGTCAAACAATAGCTGCAGCTGGACACACTTCCCGCAGGTGAAGGAATCAGGGATACAGGAAGGAGCCCTGAATTCCCACATCCCACAAGAGGAACATGACACGGCGCTGGGATCTCCTGCCATGACTTAACCCTTAAATTAGCTTAAGAACAACTACAATGTCAAGAGAAAAAAAAAGGAAAGAAAAACTACTTACCACTCCCTTTAAGGAGTTTACTCCTTTAAATTGTTCTCAATTTAGAGAATGTTAACTACACTAGGGACCTTGATTCACTAAAAAATAAACGCTACTTCCTATAAGACCTGCAGACCTTCCCTTTCCTTTTACTTCAGTTACTGCAGATAAGGAGAAATACTCACATGAACCTACTCACCAATCAGGTGCCTCCCCTGTGTCGCGTCCCGATCTGATTCCTGACGTCACTTCGAACTCGGTCGCAGCTCCGCTCGGCTCCTCTCAGCTGTTCTCAGCGCTCTGAAATCCCGCCTTTTATCGGACGCTCCCTCCGCTCGGCTCCTCTCAGCTGTTCTCAGCGCTCTGAAATCCCGCCTTTTATCGGACGCTCCCTCCGCTCGGCTCGGCTCCTCTCAGCTGTTCTCAGCGCTCTGAAATCCCGCCTTTTATCGGACGCTCCCTCCGCTCGGCTCGGCTCCTCTCAGCGCTCTGAAATCCCGCCTTTTATCGGACGCTCCCTCCGCTCGGCCAAATAAAATTGATACACAGCCAAATAAAATTGGCAATGCAAATAAGAAATTGTTGGGTGGAGAAACATTTACAGCAGCAGTGAGGCTGAAGAGGCTTTGTGAAGTGAAGGAGGTCTGCCTGGAATGGAAGCTTAAATATTTATAAAAGAAAGTGGAAGAAAAATTGTGAAAGGCAGGATTTGCTCATATGTGTATTTGTGTATTTAATTAGGACTAATTGGATAGCTCTTTCAAAGAGCTGGCACAGACGCGATGAGCCGAATGGCCTACGTCTGTGCTGTAAGATTCTCAATCTTGCCCTGTTTTTAAAAAAAAAATCACATGATATAAACAGAATTGTTGGCTTCAGTGGACTTCTATAATTGTAAGCATTGCGTCTACCATGCATATGCACTGTACAGGAAAACATCTCTCAAAATCGAGTTCAACATGCCAAGAGGCTGTCACATTTGCACTTGATTGACTTAAATATAATACTCATTTAAAAAAAAAATCACTGTTAACTGAACATCAAATATTACTAAACAGATTTTGGAAAAAAGCTCTCAATGAAGGATCTGCATCTATCTTTCTCATATTCCTGGGCTCAGTATACCTTGGAGCCAGTTCCCCAATGTTGTCTTGATCCTCATTGTTTAAACAAAATATTTGTAAACAAACAAATAAACTGAAAAAATACATACGTTTTAAGATTCTTGATAATTCTGAACTGTAACTGGTTGATTCTGAAAGGGGTATTTTCAAAATTGAGCTTGGAAGGCTAAGTAACAAGAGTGACTGCCACCACCAGCAACCCTTTGAAACAAAATCTGTTAGAAAATTATGATATTGTTTTTCCCCCTTTCTGTACTTCTGTTTTAAATAGTGAATGGTGATGACCTAATCAGAAGAACTGGCTTGAGGTGTTACTGAGTTGAATGGTTCAAAGGGGCTCAATTAACACAAATCAAAATCCAGTCATTAACCTGGGGGGATTTCAGCGGCAAAGTAGAGCTCCCTTAAGTTGTTTGATGAAAAAATTTGGAAGAAATGATTGGAATGATTTTTGACTTGTAAAACTGATCATGATAGAGAAACTATTTTATTGAATTGCTGCTGTAAAATTTCTTAATCTCACCATTGAGCATCTAGAGGTACATTCTTGTTGCTTTGAAGGTCTATGCCTGGACAGAGGATATTGTATGTTTATAAACAACATTTCACAACTAGCTTATATAAGCCTGCTAGTCAGGGGACAACTAAAATCTTGTCTTTTTAGCTATCAGTTGAAAACTATCTCTTTCAAACCGCTACGTTGTGACTCTACTCCAGAAATGTACATTTGATCCTTGATTTCTGAAAATGGATGAAGAACTTTATTAATATAGACGAGAAGAATAAATTCATGTCCAATCGAACATTTTGCACAGCAGCATTTTGTTTGAAGTCAGCATCTTTAAGTATTTTTGCGTAAAACTTTGCAATTGAAGCTAACTTAATCGATGAACTGTAGTCATCAATATGTGTATGGTTGGAAATATTGATTGGTGAGGATTTTAGACAGTGCATGTGAAGCTTATAATGTCAGCAGTAGTTTGATAATGAAAAGAGTGGAACCTAGGGGAATGGAGACAGGTGGTGCATGTCCTAAAGCCAGCAGTGACATGGCTGCTTTGAATCCCACAAGAGACATGGATCATGCCCTACTCTTTGCAAATGTGACTGCTTGGTACATACCAGTTTCCTGTTCAAAATAACAAGCCAGAAACCAAAGTGCAAAATAAATGATTGTTGGAATGAGAAACAATAGGATGTCCAGAAAATGTGTAGTCTTAACATCCTTAAAAATGCATAGAGTACAGTACATTCAGTTTAGCAACTACTATGTTTATCATGTTTTATTGCCATAATGATTTATTGAAGTAATTTTTTCTGCATTGTTCTATATCAAAATAATGCTGGTTTAAAATATACAGTACTTCATTCCATATAGTACAGATACACTGATAAATGCTCTGTTTGTTTGTCTTTGTATGTTCAAACCTCAGCAGGCTTGGTTGATTAATAATTGTTTTCTTTTTGTATTGAATAAGTTACTTTTGTAAAATGCAACTTGTATTTTCTCTAGGATGCTTTTCTACACGCAGCACTTAACATAAACACTGGCATGATCTTTTCAAATTTAGTGTGCGCAAGAATACCATGCTGACTTTAACTACAAAACTGAAAACTATTGGAGTGCATTTAATTAAATAGAATAGATTTCTGCCCAATTCAGTCAGTGGGCTGAAGATTTAGCCCAGACCAGTGTTCTATTGTTTAAAACATTGTATGGCAGTATGTACACTATGATATTTGTAAAGTATAATATAATGTAACCCTTTTAAACCTATAAAATTGGGTTATTAGCACACTTCTTTTGAATGCAAGCTTCCTCCGTAATGATGTAGTTTCTGTGAACAAGAGCCTAGTATCTTCAAATCCTTTTTAACTCTGATAAAACATTGGGTGCTACCTTATCCTTTGTCAGGTAAACAAACAAATGAGTAAGATGAGCACTAAACCACTGGTCTTTCTAATTGTGTTTAGTAATGTTAGGTTCATTATTTTAGAAGTAAAATTGAGCGAAGGCTTATGTACAAAGCAGCTTTTGTTGTGAAGCCATTTTTAGCTTAAAATATGTATAGTAAAGTGGATGGTATCTTACTAGAGTATTGATAACTAATTGATAAACTTAGGAATCTAAGCATACAACAATTCTTGTGTGTTGAACAAATGGACCTCAGTGTTTATTAGTGCATGGGAACTGATTAATAATTGTAAAAAGATATGGGTAAATACAATCAATAATGTATTGCAATGAAGAGGATCATGTGAGACTTCCTGGAGGGTGAGAGAAGGACGAATTGGTGTCTGGTGGGTTACAGATCCTTCCTATAGGCTTGCAATCCTATATCAGTTACTTTGAACTGCCTCTGAAGTGGTTCTGTCATGAAACCTACAGATGAGGTGGGGTTACTTTTATGGCAGAACTAATTCAAAGTTCAGAATTCGGAGAGTTTATAGTTCGAGGATGGCAGCAGGTCTTTTGCAATATGTGGTTGACGGGGTAAATGGGGTAATGGATCACAAGCCTGATTTCTTTGCTGTCACTTGATTACAGCTATAGTTGCAGCAGCATCACATTGTAGGATTTAGAACAAACATTTCTGCAGGAAATACCTGTTGAAGGAATAAAATATTTTACATGATTTGCGATGACTGCACAACTAAGTGCACGGACTGTTCATACTGAAGTTACTGCCAGAAATTTATAGTGTTCAGAATTCAAGAGCACTGGTAAGAGAACCGCTATGTGTGCAAAGTAATGTTTAATTTATCAGGAAGGTTCAAATTGGCTTTAGGCAATCCAGCCACAGCTTGAACTGGTTCACTGGGACCACAGGAAAATTTAATTAGCTATTTCTCATCCACATGTAAAATGTATGAATATAAAGTGAAGATGTAATTAACATTACAAACCATTTTATGAAAATTGTTTGTGTAGTGTAAACTACCTGGTCTGTAAGCTGCAAATGCACAAATGTCATCTTGCTATAATGAGGATATTATTTTTAAAAATATTTTGCCCCACCTGAAGGTAAATAGATTTTTGTAAAGATCAAACCCTTTTTAAAAGTTTTTTTATTATGAAACTGGTAGATAGTTAAATGTATTTTAAAGCAGTTTTATTTGATTTCTGATGTACTACCAAGTGCTAAAGTATAGTAGGAAATGTATTTAACATGGCAAATAAGGGATGAAAACATTACAGCTATTAAGAAAAAGATTTAAAGTAACCTTAATTTATAATTTTCTAAAATGTTGATTTAAATGTTAACAAATATATTGAATTTACTATATTCTAATGTACATTTTTTATATAAGTGGAAAAAGCACAGAGATTGGCAATCTCTTTTATTTGAGGTTTAATTTGATCTAAAATTGGGTTTTTAGTATATGTTCCAGTTATTGCAGCATAGGATCCCTTATCTGAACAGATGTTTTTTTCAAAGTATCGCTGTCCTTTCTGCCCCCTCACTGCTTATACAGGTATTGTGCTCCACAGCATATTTATTGATTGCATTGTCCCAGCGGTAGGCATTTGAAACTTGACCTCGACTTTAAAAAAAAGCGATATATGTATTAAACTTTTAATCTAATTTTGCAGCTGTTAGGTAACATGCAATTTAAAATTCAAAAATACTTTTTCTTTTAAACCATTGTTTGTGATGAAAAATAGTTAGGTATTTCAAGTGCCTACCATTTTGTATTGCTTAAAAAAAAAAGGACAGACTGGAGAAAAGAGATGCTGCTTTTTGTGGTCTTCTCTTTTGTCATACTCTACCATTGGTTTTCTAATCCCATCAGCCCCTGTTTCTAGGTAACAGCCAAAGCTCTGGCAGCAGTGGCAGTCTGGGCCAAGATAAGCCCATGTGGTTTGGTGTTATTTAGTATGATCCATATGGTCAGGCTGAAGAGAGTCCCAGGAGGGGTGTTAACACTCAGCATCCCAACCTCCAATCCCCTGGGAGGTTGCTTGAGGTAGCCCCTGCAGCCTGTTCATGTGTGAATCTTGATCATTTTTTCCATATTTAATGAAGTTTGATATTGTTTATTATTATAAGTGATTGACTGCTCACTGCTTCTTTCCTATAATTGATAAGTGCCCTACTTCTTCATCTGTCTCCCATTTTGTCATGGAACGAGTGGGGTGGGGGGGAGAGGAGAGGAAGGTGTAATTGTATGGTGTAGTTAATATTAGATTTATTGGCCCCATAAGATGCATAAATTCTCTGTTTTCTCTCCACAGGAAGTTCTGCAGACATTGACCAAGTTTTGTTTCCCTTTCTATGTGGACAGGTACTGTTATCATTGCAAAGTTTACGAGATAAAGATGCCATAAAATTGCTCTGGAAAATAACAAAGAAACGTGGTTGTATTTTGTGCCTTTAAAATCTCATTTAAAGCACCCCCCTTGCACATAAAAATGAGGAAACTGTTTTTATTTGCCTGTTAAGCAGGTATTGTAATTTACCGCAGGTGCTCTGAATCATAATTCTGTTCAGTGTCATCATAATTCTGCTATTTTCTTGAAGTTGAAAGTAAAGCGCCTGAGAGAAGCTGTAAATTAGATCTTCACTTCAGTAGAGCACAGTCATGGGTGGTTTGCGTACGTTATACAAACCATCCTGGTCTCGTGCACTTCAGTAATATTCACCAGACTTTGGCAGTGTTAATTGTAAGTTAACGAGAAAGACTCATTTAAAATTTTCTGGAAATATTTTGTTTTGAAGCCTTGGTATTATTGGTATAGTTATATTTGTAATTTTGTCCATCCTTTTACACAGGGTAACTTTAATTATAATTTAGCACTTTTTAAAATTTATGTAATAAAATGAATACTTAAAACACTTCTTTAATAATTTGATTGGCAATGTGTTTTTTAAGAACTAAATACAGACTATGTATTTACTTACTTAATAGCGCCCTCTGTAGATATTTTGAGAAATGCTTTGCTATAGAATGTTTTTCTTTGTAAGGAAATGATTTATTGTTAGTCATCATGCATTTATTATTGAGGAAACTGAGGTTGGGTTGTGCATGCTCTACATTGAGTATAGTGAAAATATCTTTGGAAGTATTAAAAAGTTTGATTTCCATGTTATTAGAAAAGGCAAAATTATATTTTTGATAGTGTAATTTTTTATTAATCACAGTAGATCATAGCCAATATGTTTTCTTGTATAAATTATTGTGCTAATTTAAAATGTGGCCCATGATGGACGACATAATATGTTCCTATTCTTAGCTGGGTATGTTTAGGGGAGTCTTGATACTTTGCCATGGGGAGGAAAATTGGTGACCAAATGACTGGCTGACTGTGACATTCATGCACCTTGCTACAAACAGTTGCGGAGCAGCATTTGCAGTAGTCTTGTACATCAGGTCTGCGGTGACATTCTTGGTTGCAGAATGATGCCGGTCTCGGGGGAGGGGAAAAGATTGTAGAAAAAGCCTTTATCCTTCTTAGTACTTTGGACAAGTTTACTTGTCAGCTGAAATGTTTGCTATTTTGACACATCAAAAGTTGTCCAGGTTTGTCAGTCTACAAAGTTTTGGGCTTTCAGTTGGTTGGAAAACTGGCTGGCTGTAAAATCGGTTTTCATTCCCATGAAAACTCGTTTGTTTAAACAAAATGGAGAGTGGAAGCCTAGAAGAAAAAGGGAGGGTTTAAAGTTATATTTTTAGAGAAAAAAGGGATAGAAAAGATAGCACAGGTTATTTTTTTAAAAAAAGTGTATAGGAAAGAAGAGAATTGGGGAAATAGGGATGACCAGGCAAACAGAATTAAAATGTATAGAATTTTATTTTATTTCTGTCATATTAATATTACAACAATAAACTTACATCTGAAATTTGAGTAACTTTATTACTGTAACACTGTGGAAATAACCAGTATATGAAATGAGACCTGGCAGAACCATCTGGCTCAGAGAGACAGTCGTTTCTCTGGACCTATCAGTGGTAGAAGGATTATAAAACTGCAATTGCTTTCACTTTGAGTTTTCGCTTGCAGAGTTTTCTCTGAACTGTTTTCCTGCTTGTGAGGAGTGCTGCATAAATGCAAGCTGATCAATTCAAGAATGTATTGTACCTGGTAGTGGTACTGTTTTGTGTTTATATAGCACCTTTGAGAGTTAGGATGATTTTTGTCGGTGTTTCAGTTATGGGAAATGGCATTAGACCAGTGGGAAAATATTTTTGCTAGAACAATTTTGTCAATGCAGTTAAGAGTCCATTTACTTCTGATCTTATTCCTTACCAACTTGGTTCCAGTCAACAGCAGAATGGAGTTTGTTCCCTTACTAGGTCCTACCTGCACATATTTCTTGTTCTGAGTTACGTGTATTAGTTACCTCATATTTCAGATAAGACTGTATTACTGAGGCTGTTTATTGTATCCATATGTAATTAGGCACAATTCTAATTGGAAGAGATACTAAATTTGCTGTCTAACTGAGGACATTCTAGCCATTTGACCAGGCAGTCAGTACCATAATATGTGACAGAGTTTCTCTACTTACTGATTTGTAAAAAAAAATGGTTCTAACCTAAATGGTTAAAATTTGCTAAAAGATAGATTCATTGTATTTTTATAGGAGGGCATTTTACAAAATGCACCCCTTAAACAAATACTGAAAATTTGGTAGCAAGTATATGAAAAGTAAGACACCAGTGATACTGAATTTACAATTTACACAATAGTGTTGTCATGTCACTCAGTGGAATATTTTTCATCCAATGTAACAAGTGTTTTTATGAGTACATAAGAGACGTGAGCACATAATTTAGGCTGACCCTTCAACGCAGCACTGAAGGAGTGCTGGACTGGCAGAGATACAGCCTTTCGGATGAGATGTTAAACCAAAGCCTCTGTCTGCCCTTTTACGTGTTCATAAAAGATCGCATGGCACTATTTGAAGATGAGCACGGAAGTTCTCCTGGTGTCCTGGCCAACGTTTATCCCTCAACCAACATCATTAAAACAGATTATCTGGTCATTTATCTCATTGCTGTTTGTGGGACTTTGCTGTGTGCAAATTGGCTGTTACATTTCCATACATTGCAACAGTGACTACATATCAAATGTACTTAATTGGCTGTGTAGCACTTTGAGACATCCTGAGATCGTGAAAGATGCTGCAAAAATGCAAATTTGTTCTTAACTAAAATTATAAATGTTTAAAAACGTAGGGTGTATCCATGTTTGATCCAGAATTTGAAACTCTTTGCAGAGAAACTAATACAGTAATAGAACATATCTAAAGATAAATGTGCGACTTCATGCTAGGTGCAAAATATATAACTTTTTCTTTTTTAATTGGTGTATAGTTTATCAATGTATAATGGTTTAAAGTCAATTAAATTATTGGATGTATGCTGCCTAGCTTGTTTGATCTACACATGAAAATCACTATGAAATATTCTGTAAAGCCTATGTACTCAATCTTTAACACACCATCTTCAATCAGTACTCTTTGGAGGCTGAGCAATTACAGAAGTTATCCATTAATGAACTGATGGTCTTGTTTTGTGGTTACATTTGCAGAATTTAATGTCACTATTCAATTTCTTCACTCCAGTGCTAATTTGAACTCAAAACGAAGTCTTTGATTTAAGCTTCTGAAGCCTTTGCAAAGAAATGGTGACTTGCTACTCTCTGCCATGGACTTCTCCACTATATTTCAGTTACTAGGAGACTCAGAAAAATATTAAATTGGCTATTTTCCCTCAAGGTTAGATGTAGTGTAAATTCCCTCTTTGCTTTAACAATGCATTTTAACCAAACCTCTGGATGATCTGTTACTACACCATTGAAGCATTCCCATTCCATCTCCTTGAACTTTGTTCACTGAACTTGTGCCTGCTTAGAACTGGATTCTGACGGGCAAAATTCATTTCACATGGGACCTTTAGCCAAAGAGAGGATTGCTTTTCCAATTAGTCTGGAGTGGATTCAAACCCAGGAACCTGTCAAAGCATAGTGGTGTAATCCCAGAACATATTGAGAGCAGAATAGATAATTCACAAATCCCAAACAAGTGGGAAAAGTTGATTATAATAATTATTAAAACTGCCTAAAATGTAGTATTTCTTCCCATTACATCTGCACTATCCTTGGAGTGTGTACAGTGCTATTACCGCTTGGCTGATTTTCCAAGAGGTGTACTTGCATAGTACAGGAAAGAATCCTTCCCTTCCCAAGATGAGTTGTTTTAAGTGAAACCCTAAGCATGAAGGTCAGTTGAGACTGGGAACTCTGGTCTCTTAATTACTGTTGTTTCTATATTGCACTTTTGATCCTGGTGGTGTGCCAAGATTTTCATTGTGCTGGCACCAAAAATGCAGTAAATGCTGTTGGTGCCAGCTTGGTCTTTCAAAGTGTTGATGTAAGCAAGTGATTTTTCATGGATTTTACTTTGCTGCAGCTGGCATAATTGACCATCTTTTATTTACTTTTAAAAGGTGGCCTTTTGTACTATCATTATACCTCCTACAGATTTAAAAGAGCTCTGTCAGCTTCCCCCAATTTGCACTTTGAGTGGCCAGTATTTGCTGGGAGTCCCTCTTATACCACGGCACAAATAGTACCATTAACCTAGCGGCGAGTGCTATATAATAAATTCCAACATATTAATATTGAAGCTACTAAAATAATTGGACTGGTTACTATTGTTTTTGGCCATTAATGTTCACCCCACGTTAAATAATCTGTCTTTGTTAGGTTTGTATATGGTATTTGTAGGCACTTTTCTTCAATTTTGGGAGAAGGGGTAACTACTGTTAAAATACATCTTTTGAAAAATGTCTGGAAAGGATCTACCTGAACTGATGGTCTCAATACAAGAAAAAGGAAGTCTATATTCTTACATGTACAACTTTTCATTTTATCTAACTATGCTTGAAATGAATGTCCGCATTTCCCATTATTCTTTGCCAACGGCATTATATCTTTCCACAGGTAATGCAAACACTGACCAATATTAAATTCTGACAGTACTTTTCTGTGGCTAGATGTTGGCACTGTCACTGTTCTTATTATCACAGGAGTGATGAAAGCACAGCTCCACAAATCCTTTCAATATTTCCATTACATTTTTCAGCATTGATTCATTACATCTTTGGTCTTGGTCATTATTTGAATTTGTTCTTCAGCAAAAAAAACCAAACTAGACTTTGAAGTTCTTACAAAATAGAAAGCTCTTTAATGTACTGTATGTGCCATTTCAGTAAATTACTTGGAATAGATCGTATGTTTTTTGTAATAATTGCCTCTTTCCCTTATCTTCCCTCACTCCACCCCCCCTCCAAAACTGTCACCAAAACACTACAACAACTTGCATTGATGCGACATTAATGTAGAAAGTATGTCCCAAGGTGCATCAATAACATGTAAAGAAAAAAATGAATGCAGGGCCAAAGGAGAAGATATTAGTAGGGGTGCATAAAAGCTTGGTCAAAGAGGTGGGTTTTAAGGATGATCTTGAAGGAAGAGAGGTAGGTAGAGAGGTAGCTGAATGGTAGGGCAAAGGGAGGGAGGTACATAAAAGGCAAGAGTTAGAGGAATGGAAATTTTGCAGGGGTGGGGGGGAACGTCTGTAGGGCTGGACGAGATAGGCAGGGATGAGGCCATGAAGGTATTGAAACAGAAGGATGAGATTTTTAAATTGAAGGCATTGTAGGTTAACGAAGAAAGGGGTGACATGCCAATGGTGCATTGGAATCATCCCTACTATGCCAATGGTCACACTTCCAATTTTATATCACTTTTGTTCACTATTTTAACCAATTTTCAATATAGTCTGCTACTTTACTCTTTGGTTGAAATGCCTTTAATTTCATATTCTCTTTTTTTTAACTTTTATTGGGGTAAATTGACACAATCTAGTGCAAACGGTTATTGTGCTGTGACAGTGAAAACATTTGGTTTTAGAGTTAACTCTGCAGAGTAGCCTACCTTATGCTGACTAATCTGGAAGAAACTGTTCAAAATGTACTTCTGTTCTTTTCAACATTTTGGATGTTTATTTGAACATTTTCAATGTCCACCGTAATTTTGAATGCCTTTTAATATAGAATAATGCACAGCCCAGCGTTGAGCTGTTAGCGCTTCAAATACAATTTGGACAGTTGATTCCAATTACTCTGCCTTTCTGATTATCTGAGAATCTGCTTTGGTGAAATGAACTAATTGGAAAAATTTGGAAGCCAGATTAGAATTAAGTTGTGGCCCATATAACTTGCATCTGAAAGTGAATTTAGGATGCTCCTCATGGTGAGATGTATGACTAGCTCAAAATTGCTTTAGGCCTGCAACAACTGTCTTCCAAGTGTTGTCCATATATTCTTGTGTAGTAATTGTTTTAAAAAACCTTAGTATTAAGCAAAGAATCGGCTTGAAAAGTTTTTCTATGTATAGGTAAAGAAAGACAAAATTGTTGGTTTTGGCTTTGGCAGCTCTCTGTCATTTCCAATAGAGTTGAAGACTAATTTTAAAATTTGTTTGCAGCATAGTTGTGGCACCATACTAGCAGCTGCATGTATGTGCCATCTGTGTTGACAGCCTAACCCAAGGTCGATAGCTTTGGAAGCTGACAGGCAAAGTTTGGATGTAATAAGGAAAAAGAACTAAAAGATGGGAGAAGCACAGAGCTGAAATTAGAGATAAAACTAGAGAACATCAAGAGCAGAGATAAGCTACAGGCAGAAAGCAGAACCAATGAAGAAAAAAGATAATTAATCAGAGAGTGCAATGGAGAAATGTAAAGGAAAAAAAAAGCCAAGGAAGTTGGTTTTAATGTTAAAAATATTTGTAAAGAGAGGGAAAGAGGATGAGACATAGGTGACCTCACTGTGAATTGCCATTTGATCAACCTGTTGGCTAGAATATGGACAAGTACGGTATACATGCATAAGTAAGTCTATAATTGATGAGGAACCCCATAAATATCTGAAATTCATCGGTTATTTTGGATGGTGACAACTTATGTCTATAACCTGGTTTAGGTTTCTAGGTTTCTTTTTGTTGTGGAGAGTTGGTTGTACAGCTGAGGAAACCAAGGTAATTCAGAATAATGGGTGCCCAATATCAAAGATACAACATTGCAGTGGGCTCCTTATGTCAAAGGGGTGCAATTAATGCAAAAGAACTTGCATATTCTGATGTAGCAATGTGCAGGTTACAAGGACATAATTTTGTGGAAACAAGTTCATAAAAGAATAGTTTTCTTATGGAGTTGCAGTATGTACACCAACTTCACTGTATAATGAATATAATTATGTTGATAATGAAACATTTGTAAATTTTCTATAGCATTACATTTAAAAGTTTATTTCCGGAAAATTTCTGAGTGGAGTTCAGCAATGCTGGTTCAGTGACATGATTTGATTAGACGTCTTTATGTTATGGTCAGTTGAAAATACACTTCTGCTTTGTTCTCTTTTTCAGCCTTACAGTCAGCCAAGTTGGCCAGAACTTTACATTTGTGCTCACTGACATTGACAGCAAGCAGAGGTTTGGATTCTGTCGCTTATCTTCTGGGGCCAAAACTTGCTTCTGTATCCTAAGGTGAGACAGCAAAGGGTATATACAACCACGGAAAACAACATTAGCCTCTGGTTTGTGACAAACATCACATTTTAGCTGACAGGCACGATTCTCGTATCCTTTCCCAACAGGTCATTGTACTAAGGGGTCAGCCCTAAGTGCATTGTTTTGGGGACAAGGACCCTCTGTGATTATGAGGCTGTTTCGTGTATAGTGATTTCAAATTTATATTGGGCAATGGACCTTTTTAAAATAAATAACACAGGCTTCTTCTTGGTATTGTTTAATCCTGCACTACTCTTTGCTGAACCTATTTACCTATAATAAAAACTTAAAAGGAGTTGTCTTCTATTCTGGTTTGTGTAATTATGCCCTATTTTGTTGATTTAACCCCTCCACAGACTCAGATCTATATTTAGGTTGGAGCAATATGCATTTTGTACAGCATAGACCTATATTCCGGTTTACAGTGTTATCTTTTATTGCGACATTTTGTTCTTTGAATAAAATGGACATGAAACAGATGTAAGTAAGTAAATATTTCAGCAGAGTTCTAACGCTTTTAATTTGATACACAAATAAGAAGCAGGCTTTAAAGTTCTATTCACAACACCTAAAACTTAGTCTGGTACTGAAGACATTTGCAGACTTAGACTGCCAGTGAAAGAATTAAACTGTTGGAATTCGCAATACTGGTATCCTAATAAAACTGAGTGTCAAATACTTCTGGTTGATTTGTTTTATGAAACTGATTATCAGAAAGAGATTCTGAATGTTTTTAAGATCTAGCAGTAGCTCAGATTAGTTTCCTAAATTCTACAGCTACTCAACATTGCAACTTAAAAATTGCAGCTTTGTAATAAGAATACATTTGTTTCAGTGTTTTGTGGCAAAAAATTGTCATTTTCAAAATTAGTTGCATAAAATGTGACATTTTTGCTATCTGGATGAAAAGGTAAATGAACATCTTGGCTAATGTTTGATAATAGTAATACTGTGTTTTGGTTAGTTACAGATTATCACATTATGAACTTGTAATAATTATATCACAATCACCAATCCTTCAGTGGTTATTGAGTATCGCTACATGGAGAGACCTAGCCATCATCTGACATGACACTTGGTACAAGCAAAAAATCAACAAAATGAAAATAGAATAAAACTGCCACTATCAACTCCACTTCTATCTCCTTCCCAAGATCCACTGGTAGACACATCGTTTCAGCCTCTTCTTGCCCCAAGGAACTTATTTCTTCCTATCTCGACTTTTTTTTCTCCCCTTGTCCAGTCTCTTCCGACCAACACCCGCGACTCTTTAGATGCCGTCCACCATTTCAACAGTTCCCAGTTCCCGGCCCGAACCGACTCCTTTTCATCATGGATGTCCAGTCCCTCTACACCTCCTTTCCCCACCAGGACGGCCTGCGGGCCCTCCGCTTCTTCCTTGAACGGAGGCCTAACCAGTCCCTATCCACCACCATCCTCTTCCGCCTGGCTGAACTTGTTCTTATGTTGAACAACTTCTCTTTTGATCCACTCATTTCCTCCAAATAAATGATGTTGCTATGGGAACCTGTATGGGTCCTAGCTATGCCTGCCTTTTTGTGGGATATGTAGAACATTCTTTGTTCCAGTCCTACTCAGGCCGCCTCCCTCACCTCTTTTTCTGGTACATTGATGACTGTATTGGTACGGTTTCCTGCTCTCGCCCCGAACTGGAAAATTTCATCAACTTTGCTTTCAATTTCCACCTTTCCCGCGCCTTCACATGGTCCATCTCCAACTCTTTCCTTCCCTTCTTCGACTTCTCTATCTCCATTTCTGGGGATAGGCTGTCAACCAATATCTACAATAAGCCCACCGACTCCCACAGCTGCCTTGATTACACTTCATTCCACTCCACTTCCTGTAAGGACTCTATTCCCTTCTCCAAGTTTCTCCATCTCTGTCGCATCTGTTCTGACGATGCCACCTTCCACACCAGTGCTTCCGACATGTCTTCCTTTTTCCTCAACTGAGGATTCCCCTTCACTGTAGTTGACAGGGCCCTCGACTGTGTCCATCCCATTTCCCGCGCTTCTGCCCTCCCCACTTCCCTCCCAGAACCATGATAGGGTCCCCCTTGACTTTACCTTCCACCCCACCAGCCTCCACATTCAACGTATCATCCTCTGCCATTTCCGCCGCCACCTCCAGCGCGATGACACCACCAAACACATCTTCCCCTCCCCTCCCCATTCAGCATTCCGAAGGGACTGCTCCCTCTGGAACACCCTGGTCCACTCTTCCATCACCCCCAACGCCCGCTCTCCTCCCCATGGCACCTTCCCGTGCGAGCGCAGGAGATGCAACACCTGCCCTTTTACATTTTCCCTTCACACCGTCCAGTGTCCCAAACACTCCTTCCAGGTGAAACAGTGATTTACTTGTACTTCTTTCAATTTAGTATACTGTATGCTGCTCACAATGCGGTCCCCTCTACATTGTGGAGACCAAACGCAGATTGAGTGATCGCTTTGCTGAACATCTCCACTCAGTCCGCAAACGTAAGCGTGAGCGTGACCCTGACCTGCCGGTTGCTTGCCGTTTTAATTCCCTGTTCCACTCCCACTCTGACCTCTCTGTCCTCGGCCTCTTACACTGTTCCAATGAAGCTCAACGGAAGCTCGAGGAACAGCACCGTATCTTTCGATTAGGCACTTTGCAACCTTCTGGACTCCACGTTGATTTCAGTAACTTCAGATCATGACCACTGCTCCCATTTTTTTTGGACAGCAGGTGCTGATAATGGTTCTGATGTTGCCATTTCCAGCTCCTCTGGACCTATTTTTTTTTACTTGTCCCATTACCACCCTCCTTGCCTTGCACCATCATCCCTTTTGCCATTTAACCACTCCTGCCCTCCACCCTTTCAGAGACCTTCCCTTTTGTTCTTTTCTCCCCTCCCTCTTCCCCCTTTCCCTGCCTCAGTACTTGCTCAACAACTGTTTAATTTTCAACTTCTTCCAGTTCTGATGAAAGGTCATCGACCTGAAATGTTAACTCTGTTTCTTTCTCCACAGATGCTGCCTGATTTGCTGAGTATATCCAGCATTTTCTGTTTTTATTTCAGATTTCCAGCATCTGCAGTACTTTGCTTTTGCCACAGTGAATATTTTTTTAACAAAAATATCAACCAGATTTATGAGTATGACTTCTAGTCAGACCCTCCCTATCAATTTTTAAGCAGACTGTATCAAATCCCTTCATTATTTTAAAATTCTCAATCATGTCTCCTCTAAACTTGCGTTTCTTCAAAGTGAAAAATATTAACTCTTGGACCCTATCCTTATAACTAAGAGCTCTAAGACTTTGATACCATCTTGGTCAACATGCTTTGCACCTTTTCCAGAGTCTCAATCTTCTTCACGATGTACAGGGACCAAAACGGAACACAATACTCAAAAGTGTGATTGTATAAGAGCCCTATATTGCATAAGCATAGTCCTCTTTGTTTTGTACTTGATGGTCCTAACAATACAACCTAAAATCCTGTTTGTTTCCCTTATAGCCACCTCACACTGTGCACAACACTTGTAATGAGCAATTGACTCTTAGCCGAGGTCTGTTTTTCATATTTAACCTTTAATGTGTACTCCTAATTCCAAGTGCATCACACTGCACTTGTTCAGTTTAAATGACACCTGTGATACATGGGGCCATTCAGCTAACTTACCAAAATCAGCTTTTTATCATGGTATGTATACCTATCTATATAATTAAAAGTTGTTTGTGTTGCACATTAAATGTGTACATTATACTCTGTGTTTGTAGCATTAATAAATTGTCAGGCTTTTCTGATTGACTCATGTGACCACTATCTGTTAACTTAACCATGCTATTTTGCTCAAATTGTCTTAAAAAGCTACCAATGGGAAATGAGGAACTATGTAAAACCAACCAATTAATTTGCTCAAGTTTTTATCTGGTAACATCAGCTACCATAAAATAAATATATGTATCTCGTATCGCTCAATTTATTTTTTTCAAACTGCTTTCAGGCACCATCTTGATTTCTGACCTACGTAAATATATAGCTATCTAAATAAAATTTACTTGGAATATTAAAACTCTTGTATCAGAAATGGGGATGTTCGCTGATGACTGCACAGTGTTCAGTTCCATTCGCAACCCCTCAGATAATGAAGCAGTCCGAGCCTGCATGCAGCAAGACCTGGACAACATCCAGGCTTGGGCTCATAAGTGGCAAGTAACATTCGTGCCAGATAAGTGCCAGGCAATGACCATCTCCAACAAGAGAGAGTCTAACCACCTCCCCTTGACATTCAACGGCATTACCATCGCCGAATCCCCCACCATCAACATCCTGGGGGTCACCATTGACCAGAAACTTAACTGGACCAGCCATATAAATACTGTGGCTACAAGAGCAGGTCAGAGGCTGGGTATTCTGCGGCGAGTGACTCACCTCCTGACTCCCCAAAGCCTTTCCACTATCTACAAGGCACAAGTCAGGAGTGTGATGGAATACTCTCCACTTGCCTGGATGAGTGCAGCTCCAACAACACTCAAGAAGCTCGACACCATCCAAGATAAAGCAGCCCGCTTGATTGGCACCCCATCCACCACCCTAAACATTCACTCCCTTCACCACCGGCGCACTGTGGCTGCAGTGTGCACCATCCACAGGATGCACTGCAGCAACTCGCCAAGGCTTCTTCGACAGCACCTCCCAAACCCGCAACCTCTACCACCTAGAAGGACAAGGGCAGCAGGCGCATGGGAACAACACCACCTGCACGTTCCCCTCCAAGTCACACACCATCCCGACTTGGAAATATATCGCCGTTCCTTCATTGTCGCTGGGTCAAAATCCTGGAACTCCCTTCCTAACAGCATTGTGGGAGAACCGTCACCACACGGACTGCAGCGGTTCAAGAAGGCGGCTCACCACCACCTTCTCGAGGGCAATTAGGGATGGGCAATAAATGCCGGCCTTGCCAGCGACGCCCACATCCCGTGAACGAATAAAAAAAAAAAAATCTAGCGCATGTTCATAATACCACACTTCAAAAGTGCACACTGAAAAATGTATGTCATGTTGTTCGTCACCCTTGCTTGGCTTTTTTTAAAATTCGTTCACGGGATGTGGGCGTTGCTGGCAAGGCCAGCATTTATTGCCCATCCCTAATTGCCCTCGAGAAGGTGGTGGTGAGCCGCCTTCTTGAACCGCTGCAGTCCGTGTGGTGACGGTTCTCCCACAGTGCTGTTAGGAAGGGAGTTCCAGGATTTTGACCCAGCGACAATGAAGGAACGGCGATATATTTCCAAGTCGGGATGGTGTGTGACTTCGAGGGGAACGTGCAGGTGGTGTTGTTCCCATGTGCCTGCTGCTCTTGTCCTTCTAGGTGGTAGAGGTCGCGGGTTTGAGAGGTGCTGTCGAAGAAGCCTTAGTGAGTTGCTGCAGTGCATCCTGTGGATGGTACACACTGCAGCCACAGTGCGCCGGTGGTGAAGGGAGTGAATGTTTAGGGTGGTGGATGGGGTGCCAATCAAGCGAGCTGCTTTATCTTGGATGGTGTCGAGCTTCTTGAGTGTTGTTGGAGCTGCACTCATCCTGGCAAGTGGAGAGTATTCCATCACACTCCTGACTTGTGCCTTGTAGATGGTGGAAAGGCTTTGGGGAGTCAGGAGATGAGTCACTCGCCGCAGAATACCCAGCCTCTGACCTGCTGTTGTAGCCACAGTATTTATATGGCTGGTCCAGTTAAGTTTCTGGTCAATGGTGACCCCCAGGATGTTGATGGTGGGGGAATTCAGCGATGGTAATGCCGTTGAATGTCAAGGGGAGGTGGTTAGACTCTCTCTTGTTGGAGATGGTCATTGCCTGGCACTTATCTGGCGCAAATGTTACTTGCCACTTATGAGCCCAAGCCTGGATGTTGTCCAGGTCTTGCTGCATGCGGGCTCGGACTGCTTCATTATTTGAGGGGTTACGAATGGAACTGAACACTGTGCAGTCATCAGCGAACATCCCCATTTCTCACCTTATGATGGAGGGAAGGTCATTGATGAAGCAGCTGAAGATGGTTGGGCCTAGGACACTGCAGCAATGTCCTGGGGCTGAGATGATTGACCTCCAACAACCACTACCATCTTCCTTTGTGCTAGGTATGACTGGCAGCAGTGTTAGTCTCACATATTGCCAAATTGGGATGTGTGGGCCTAACCCCATTACAGACTGGATTAAGATTGCCCAAACTCATTTCACATAGGACCCTTACAACCAGCTGACAGAGGAAACTATCATTATTCTGGGCTGAATTCGAATTCAGGTCCTAGTGAAGAAAAACTGGTGTTTGACCCACTGCACCACTCTGTTTGCTAGATGTAGTCTTCTGATTGGAAATCAGATCTCAGAACAGCTGCCACCACAGTTTGTAATTTCCCTGGTGCAGTTGACCATGTGAGCTGCTACTTGGCTCACAGGATTTAATTTTAAAGTTCTCTTCCCTGCTCCCTGGTTCCCCTCGGTGTTTCACTGCTAGATTTTTTTTTACTGTGCTCCTGTCCGCAGCTTGGTCAGGGGCCACGCTAACCATCACAAATGCACTCTGGATCCCAGACTACATATGAACAGAACCACGGGAGGTCAGCTAGAATATATAATTGATTTACAATGCCAAGTCATTTTCAGTAGGTTTTGGTCACATTTTTAAAAATTGAAAATGATAGGTCGGTAAATAAACAAGACACAAGTTAGTAATCTGTAGTTAATGACATGGCAGTACCACACTGAAGGGATAAGGTGATATAAACCAAGAGGGCAAAGGTCATGTGATGTTTTATTGAAACCATTATCTCAATCTAAGTGTTTGTTTTCTATGTGACAAGAAACCTAGTGATTTGTTTTTCATTGCTTGTGTTTTTTTTTGCTTGGTGGTTATTGTGGTGGACAGCGATGGAAGCTCGGCATCTGCAATTGAATCGGGAGATTTGATGAGTAATGATACTATGCTGGTGATTTGACAAGCTTGTGATTTGAGGCTTTATTTTGCAGACTGATGCAGAGGAGTGTTGGAGGATCTATTTATAGTTCAGGGTGATCGTAAATCCTATTGCTAGGCCATTCACTGCAGCACAGAATGAAATTGTATTATCAGTTCCACCGTGTAATTTTAATTAATTGCAATCTGTCCAGAGTCCAGTGCTATAATGTGCACAATTGCGTTTATACATTTGGAACACAAGTTTGAAATTTAATAATGCATTATTTTTATTACTGCCGTGTCCAAGTTACATATAAAAAAAACTAAATTCAAATAATATTCCAAGAGCCTTCAAAATGTTTTCCTTTGAAAAGGCCACAAAATAATGATTGGATAGTCACGCGCCATGGTATTGTCATCAGTTTACATCATCTGGGATACAAAAGCAGCAGAAACTCTACTGCTCCTTCTATGACGTCCATTTTATTAATTCTTTAAGTGCTTGTTTACTAATTTCTGCTCCTTTTGATTAAAGAATATTGTGGTGACTCAGCCTTTTAATTATTATATTCTGTTCTAGTCTGCTACCCTATGTACTTTTACACAGGAGAACTTTCTTGTTTTAACTGTCAGCTATGCCATGCTGTCATTATTGATGCTGGGAGCTTATTTTATTTTACTATTCCACACTTTGCATATTAATTCGATTATTGTAAGTCTTAAAAACTATGTGGCTCTCAGTGGGTTGCTTCAGAAGTTAGACTCTTTAACAACAATGTTAAAAGGCAGTATCCATCTTACATGGTAATGACAAACAGCATTCTCTGTTATTTCATGAATTGGTGAATCCAGTATTTAATTTTTTTTTTGATTTTGTACCTTTTGGTTGTTCCCTCCCACACCAAACACTATTCCAACCAAGAGGTTGACCATCCCTGATTTATTTCACTTCCCCACCAGTGTCCTTGGCATTGCCCCCTGCTAGCCCAGTTGAGATCAAGAACTCAGTTTGTGAAAATCATGGTTGCGAGCCTATGTACCAGCACTCTGCGGTACACCAGTCACGTACCATTTAGCTGCTTGACTTCTGTGATCTTATGGTTTGAATATTTAATTGGAATTGGGTAGTGTAATGGGAAACCCTTTTCAGAAACAATTTTAAATGATTTCTAAATAATAATTAAGGCAGGATACAGATAGCTGATCATGTGATATTTATTTGAAGTAATTATGTGATGTAGAGTAATTGGTACCCACTCTAAAAACTCATGCAATCTGCTGCATAAGTTATAAGAACAGAAGAGATGGGAGCAGGAGTAGGCCATTTGGCCCTTTGAGCCTGCTCCTCCATTCAATGAGATCATGGCTGATCTGATTCTGGCCTTAACTCCGTTTTCCAGCCTGTTCCCCATATCCTTTGACTCCCTTGCTGATCAAAAATTTGTCTAACTCAGCCTTGAATATATTCAATGACTCAGCCTCCACCGCTCTTTGGGGCAAAGAATTCCAATGGTTCACAACCCTCAGAAGAAATTTCTCCTCATCTCCGTCTTAAATGGGTGACCCCTTATTGTGAGACTATGTCCCCGAGTTCTAGATTCCCCTATGAGGGGAAACATCCTCTCAGTATTTACCCTGTCAAGCCCCCTCAGACTCTTATATGCTTCAATAAGATCTCCTTTCATTCTTCTAAACTCCAGTGAGTATAGTCCCAACCTGCTCAATCTTTCCTCATAAGAAAACCCTTCCATACCCGGAATCAACCTAGTGAACCTTCTCTGAACCGCCTCCAATGCAAGTATATTCTTCCTTAAATAAGGGGACCAAAACTGTACGCAGTACTCTAGGTGTGGTCTCACCAGCACCCTGTACAGTTGTAGCAAGACTTCCCTGCTTTTATACTTCCCCTTGAAATAAAGGCCAATATTCCATTTGCCTTCCCAATTACCTGCTGCACCTGTATGCTAACTTTTTGTGTTTCATGTACGAGGACACCCAAATCCCTCTGTACTGCCGCATTCTGTAGTCTTTCTCCATTTCTATAATTTGCGTTTTAAATTCTTCCTACCAAAGTGGATGACTTCACATTTTCCCACATTATATTCCATCTGCCAAATTTTTGCCCACTTACTTAACCGATCAATATCCCTTTGCAGACACTTTGTGCCCTCCTCAAAACCTACTTTTCTACCTACCTTTGTATCATCAGCAAATTTGGCCACAGTACACTCGTCGTCATCATCTTGGCTTCATTTGAATTGGTGTGAAAAAGTAAGATTGTCCTTGTTTATGTTGTGTGTTTGTATGTGTGTGTTTATACTTCTTCTTGACCACCTCTCCCCATTGTGCTCTGCTCCCCTTCCCTTGCGATGCTATGTTCCCCATCACTCAAATCACTGTCCTCTATTCCTTGTTACTCCTGGCCCCTTTCCCCTGCTCCACTGTACTTTACTGCCTTCCTTAAAGCTGATGTATTCTATTCTTAGCCTCCTTGTACCCTGCTATACAGCCCCCTCCTGACCAGTGCTGTTTCCTGCCCCGCCGCTGTGCTTTACTCCTTTGGTCTACATCCTCGGTCCCCTTTCTGTCTGTTCATCAGATTCCTGTCACTGTGCTCTAGTCCCCTTGGCATGTCCCCCACCAATGATCTGCTCCCTGGCACCCAACCCTTGCTGTGCTTTGTTCCTCACCCCTCTATGTGCTGTGCTTTCTGATCCCACCTGTTGAGCTCTGCTCTATGACTTTCCCATGCTCTGCTCTGTTGCCTGCCCTCTTAATGTAATGCTTTATTTCCAGGCCACACTGTTCCCTATTCTCTGTCCCTCTCTTTTCTCTCCTCCCACTGTGCTCTATTTCCTCCCCACCCTGCTGTGCTGTATCCCCTGCATATGGTATACAAAAGTGTCTGTCTAGCACATTTATCACTTGTGAAGAGGCAAGAATGTATGTAAAAGATGGAAAGCTGTTTTTCTGACCTTGATAACCTAGCTGTTTCCTCAAGGGTAAAAGCCAGGGATTTACAAGCAGCTGCCAATCTACATAAACTTGCTTCAACAAGTAACCTCTAATTGACCTCAGGCAGGTTCTACTTAGGTATTCCCTGTGGGGAACTAGTTTGAGAAATGGCCTGAGGGCAAGTGAAGTTAAACAGGTTTCTCTCTTAGCAGCTAAATATCACAACATTGCTCCACACCCCAGATTACCCATGAGCAATGCCACAGGATAGAAGCCATTTACTTTTAAATGAGACACTCTCTTATGTTTTTAAAAAAAAATTGTTGCCCTGAAATGTATTTTGAAGTTGAAATAACTAAGTTTAGATAAAGTATGCTCTAGAAAATGTTGTGTTTTCATGGCCAAGTTCATGTTTCTTCTCACTTCAAGCTGAACTGTGGCTGAGTTTGCAAAAGTGAAAGGTAGGGAACAATCAAGTTAAAACCAAAATTACTCGAGACTTCACTTTATTTAATGATGAGATGTTTAGTTTTGAAATTACTCCATGTTCCGGCCTTCTCATTTAAGTTGGAAAAATTGAAATAATCTGACTGGGTAGTTTATTCCTCTGACTACTTCACTGCTACGTCAACTGCGCATTGTGTTTCTGAAACAAGATCAATGTTAGTGTGATGCTCTTATGTATTTGTGATGTGGAGATGCCTGTGATGGACTGGGGTTGACAAATGTAAAGAATCTTCCAACACCAGGTTATCGTCCAACAGTTTTATTTGAAAATCACAAGCTTTTGGAGATTATTTCCTTCGTCAGGTAAGTGAGTGGGATTCCTTGAACGAAAGGTTCAAGGAATCCCACTCACTCACCTGACGAAGGAGATAATCTCCGAAAGCTTGTGATTTTCAAATAAAACTGTTGGACTATAACCTGGTGTTGTAAGATTCTTTACACTTATGTATTTGGATTTAAGAAGATCGTGGTAAGCGTTAAAGGTAGAATGCTATTCCCCTTTTTATCTTCTCAATTGAAATTCTTAAATTGCATATTTTTCAAATGTGCCCATTGTAATCAAATAAAATACTTTAAAGCAAGCTATTACTATTATCAGACTACCTTTTAATTGGTAAAGAAAGGCACATTTCTATCAGGAAATACAGATTTTCAAAATTTGAAATATTTTTGTAATCATGTTTAATTTTTATGTTACATTGCCCATAGTTCTAGAATTCTAAAAATTCTGATGTCAGTGTTTATAGGGGTGTGCTTTTTGGTTAGCTGTGGTATGTGTATTTTAGTATCATTTGTATTAACAGATTGGGAGTTTGGGACTCTTTAAATAGCATTTATCAACATTCACTGTGCTCTTGCCAGTGCTTGATTTAAGCATCTGGTGTCTTGTGATGGTTTTCAATTAACAAATACACAATAGTTGGCATACATACTCCAAGCGAAATGTTATATGTAAACAACTGAATGAAAAATGGACCAAAGGTTGGCTTTGATAATAGAGAGGAAATTTTATAAAGAAATTCACTTTTTCTGTTACTGTATATAAGAGCCAATGAATTCCCTTAAGCAGTTCTTTTTATGAGTACAGGTAACTGCTGTCAGAAATTGAGTCGACTTTAAAAAAAATTTGGATGATGGTAGGACAGGATTGTATTGTAAAAGGTGTAGGAACAGTAGGTACTTCCATCTGTGACATATTTGATATACAGTATCCAGTGAAAGTGTTAATCTGGTTAGTAGAATATGTTACACTTGATGTCACTCCTTTTATTTGGAATGCTCTTTTTGTTATTGTCTGTGTGTTATCCTATGTTTCCTTTTTCACTGGGCCTCTTTCTCCGAGTGCAGAGGGTGCAAAGTGAGAATTTTTTTTAATTGAGCAGAAACATGTGGACGATCAGGGATATCTCAGGGGATTACTGAAAAATTCTGAATTTGTACTTATTGTAGTCTGTGTTTGGAACAGGGTCTGCTGGGAATAAATGTAGTTAGTGTGACCTCTGACCCTAGAAACTGTTGACATGGATGACAGCCAGAAACTGGCCACAGAACGCCTTTGTTAAGCTCATTCATTGCTCCTTGAAAATTCTAGTCAGTGTAAGTTGCCAGCTCAAATCTAAGGAATGCAGAGCCCTCGTTCCCATGCTTTGGAAACAGAGGCTGCCCCTTAACCAGCAAGACTTCTTTAATGGGAGTATGTAGCCGTAAGCTCAATTGAAATTGACAGTTTCCTGGCTTAAGATTGCCAACTGGCAAATCAGTGAAACGTGGGGACAAACAAGGACCTTTAGGGACCCAGGCCACTGTTTGCATATAGACACACAACATTAACTCTTCAGCTATTGTTGTGTCCCTCAACATTTAAACTGATGCAGTGCTAGAGATTTCTGGCCACACTTTTAAGAAAAGGAAACCACTTTGCTAAAATTGGATATGTTAAGGGCTTTATCGGAGGAAAAAATCTTTTGACTTCTACAAAGCTATATTTTGGCTTGATTAAAAGCTTTTGAGATGGAAAGTTTGTATGGAGCTAGAACTTAGTGACATGAAAACCGTAGAATCAATTAATGGCCAACTAAAGAGGTTCAACTGTATCAAACTAAACAGAACGTACCAATCTGAAAATAAATGCATTAACATTACTACATTCGGAGCACACTTCGTGTAATGACTTGAAGGGTTTATTTTGGTCACTTAGAGTGTATATCATCAAACTGTTGAATGGTGTCTGCACCTCTCTAGTTATTATTACTGTACTTATGCTAGTTGCTAATCTGTATGATGGAGTAATTATGCATTTTATTATAATTGGGTATTAGCAAAATGTCATTGCTCAGTATCTGCCATATGAAATGTCTTTGAAGCTCGAGTGAAGACATAGTGCACCATGAATATTTGCATGTCGTTAATGATGTGCAAGAACAGCACAACTGCAGCACTGAAGTTAGCATTCAGTCCTAGAACTGACTCAATGAAAGAATTTTGAAGAATAGTGTGATTGAGTTTATCCTTTGTTTCACAATGGTATGGCCCTTCAGTGCACACGTTTAAGTTAAATCATTAAAAATTCTCATGAGTTGGAAAATAATTTCAGTAATTGGTAATTTGTGATAATAAAAATCTTGATATTGACAGAAGAATGTAAATTTTGAGGTAAATATCACCTTTATGAAGCCTACTTTGAATTCTGGAAATGACCTGTTGTATTGAAGGACAGAATTAGAAAGAACATCACATGTATAATACAGCAGGGTTTTCAACAAAAGTTGTTAAACCACCTAAGTGTTAGTGCAATTAGAATTGCATTGTTTTGATAAGTCTTGTAAGTAAACTACCTGATCTTTTAACACACATCATGCCACTGGAATGATTTTGAGTTTTAAAAACATTGGGGTTGGAATCTTTTAAGAAAACCAAAAAAGGATTTGCTGTGGCTAATCATCAGCTATTTTATAAGAACAGTGGGTAGTTTTTGAGATTTTAAAATCTGAATATATGCATAAGACAGCACCTAATTCAAGGGAATGTATCCAAGATACTGTGAAGTCTGACAGGATCCGTTGATTTTCCAGTCCTCAGGTCTTCAGTGGTGTGCATTAAATAAGTTTCCTAGCATTTAATATAAATTAAGCACTTAGATTTAAGTATATTAAATGAAATTTAATTTGAAATTGTCTTCATTATTGAAGTTTTGTTGCTTCAAATGAGTCTGCTAATGTGCAAGTTTTGGTAAGAGGTATATTTACAATTTACTTTGAAAGACTGGAAAATTGCAATTGGAAAATAGGGCCAATGTAATAAAATCCACCATACTTTTGCTGTGAAGTGCTAAAGTACTACGCTGCATACGATGATCCTTGACTGGTCAAATTTATTGATCTACAGGTTTTAATTGTGCAGCTGTTTAAGTTAGTGTGGGGCTTATTAATATTGTTAGCTAAATAACTAAGAGTATAGTTTAAGCCCAAAAACAAAATTGATTAGTCCCTTAATGTAACGCCTGTGATGCACCACAACCTCTAATATCACAAGATTTGCAATACTTTCCTTTCTATTATACAATATACATATAACATCACCTTATAGCAGCTTTGCCCTCTCCCAGTTGCACATGTAATTCTGCAATCCCCAAAGACATCAATAGAAAGGGATGTACTGTATTACTTCCATCAGCTTTATGGACCCTAATCATGAAGCAACAGTGTGATATTTTTAAAAAGTCAAGAAATATACAGTTGGTCATTGACTAGCTGTTACTGTCAGTACAAACATGAATAGCAAACATATACAAGTATAGATGATCAGCACTATAGGGTAGATTTTCATCTTACTGTCTCGCCGTAAAACTGGTATTCCGATCCCGTACACCTAGTTGAAAATGTACCCCTCTGACCTAAATCAACTTTTGTTGGTTAATACAATAGATAATACATGTGTGGATTCAGATGTGGACAATAAAGTTCAGCCTGAGGCAGGATAAGTTACAGTGGATAGATGCTATTCTGCTGTAATATAGCAAAATAGAAATGTTGTTAGCCTTTTGTTCAAGGAACTAGATAAAAACCAATAGTGTGCAAAAGCACACAACAAATAACAGGAATCAGGAACAAATCCAACCATAATGGAAGAGCTTAAGTTAGAAGAGTACAGAAATATTTGTGTCACTGAAAAACATAACAAAGTCATAATTATGATGAAATGATGACACAAGATAAGTACACAACAAGAATTTTTTTTGGGGTTAATATTGTGGTAACCAATGACTGAACTGCCTTGCCTGAGGACAGTGCTTAATGGATATGATCCAGTGTACTAAAAATGTAGTCTGTGAGCCTGTTTTGCTGTGTATGAGTAGTAGAAAAGTGAAGCATATCAACTCGAACAAATGCTGTTCAGTCGGAAGCTCTGAATCTGCTTGGATTGTGTGCAAAAACTTTACAGGGTGAATCTGACTGACAGTTGTGAACAAATGACTTTGACATATTGCTTATTCAGTTTGAATTTGCCTGTATAGCACAAAATGAGGTTTTCAGAAGAAAATAGCCATGACTTGTTCAGAACTAATACATTTCATTTGATATTCAAATGTATTATTCAGCTGCGATATTTAACCAGAACACGCTCCATTTACAATAGATAGAGCACCAATTTCCCAAACTCAAGAGATCAGAATTTGATGGAAACATGCAGCATAGTAATGGGGCATCTACGGCGTACGCCATTATTATGATGCAGAATTTCCAGGAAATTGTGATGTGAGTGATTTTATACCATTACATAATGCCATGCCGTAATTTGCTGGGACTTTTGCGATGCTCCACAGAAACCCTCGTTGAAAAAGTTGAACAGCTAATTATCATAGTGCTGCCCTCCATTAACATCAAAGGCGACATTGAGTTTGCTGAATTAATGCCACTGTGATCACCACAGCCATTTAGACCATGCAGAATGGCACTGGTGGACTCGGTATGTTTGGTGCAATCACTGGAATCATAGTTTAATGTTTAAATTTGAAAACATTGTGTTGCCCTCATTAGGTGCTTATTTTATTATTCAGTGGTGCTGTGCTGACTGTGTCTATGGTCACTGCTGCAAAGCGCAAAGCAACAAAAATTATATATATCTGGTGAGAGCAGGTTGCTGGTTCCTAGCCTTAAACTACCATCCGAATGTGACTTTTTTAATATGTAATTTGGATTGTTAATCCTGTGCGTTGTGAATGTGGTCGTTAGTGATCACAATGTGCCCATTTAGACCTTATTAAAATCCAAGTAGTAAATCAGAAATAGCACTGGGATTACAGACTGTTTGAGCAACTGAAGACTAAAAGCCCCTGGTTTCCGTGCTGTTCGTACAACCTCAATGGGAATGGGGGGGGAGAGAATCACTGTTTCATCTACTGAACTAACCAGACAGACATAAAAACAGTCCTTAAGGCGAATCAGTTCTCTATCATTTGAATTTGTGCTTGTTTCTGCCCATCAGTTCAACCTTCAAACATCTATTTTAAACACTTTCGAGCTCGAGTAGCATCACACCGCAATGGGTTTTTACTTTGTCGAACCATTCCCGATCTGCCGCAATGCTCCTTGCAGTGTATTCCAATTAAATTTACAGCAAATTGTGGTGTAAATTCGCCACTGGAGGATTGGGGAGCACCAACGGTTTAACTCACGGTGTTCGGCGCTAATATGGCTATGGCACCGAATTCCGGGACAGTGTTCCAGGTTGGATTCCCAGGCCTGTCACTCAAGTGCGCCCACCTCAATTCAGCAGGTTTCGTCTGTTCCTGGCAAGGCTAACGGATCGAGCACAATGCAAAAATGATGAGCTGGAGAGAATAAAGACTATTAATAGTCTCACTGACCAATCAGAGTGTATTTGGCAATGGCTGTGGAAAAGCACATGGCCCAGACTTGTTCACCCTCCAGGATGTGTGATGGTGAGATGGCCTAAAAGGATAGAAATCAGAGTCCACAAATGTTTTACACAGAGGGAATCCCATTTATGTAAAATGTATCTAATTATTTAGCCAGTGGCATGACAACAAATCAATTAAAAATGTTTTCAAATAGTAATTAGTCTCTTGTTTCTGGTTGGAGGATCTTCCAAGGCATGTTGCAGCATCATAGCATCACCCCAGTCGATATTACAATTATAGAAAGGAATTGCAGAAAATGAATTTGATACATTTCCTTATTTAATATTACATATGCAATGAGTTCAAAAAGGAATCGTTCAGTCCTGCATACATTGTAGACTAGCATCTTTCAGCTGTTTTCAAGTTTAAAAAAAATACAAGTTTTAACTTTATTTCTTATCGGATTAATTTTTAAAATATATAATTTATATAGTATCTAAAGTACATTCCTTTAATTCTTGATAGTGTTTTTTCATACTTATGTTGGTGCTTTTTAGATTAATGATTGGGTCAGCAAATATAAATTTTGAGTAGTGATGTATGAGAAGGATAGAACTATGTCTTTTTTTATAAAGGTTTCACACTTAAAATGTCACTTTGAGTTTGGAATTTTTTTTTGAAGGATTAAAATGTGCCATTTTTCTTGAAATGTTTAGCACCCAAAATGTATGGCACAGTAGCAGCCAGGAAGTACCAGTAGTTGTTTACAATGGACTCTTGGATTCACACTCTTTCTGTAGAAGCACTCAAGCAGTAAGCACTCCACAGTCTGTTTGGCACAGTAGCAGCTCTCAGCCGGCCCCTGCCCTCCTGCTGTTAGATGGGGCAAAGGATGTGCCAGAACCCAGGTCGTAACAGAACGAGACCTGCCTGCAAATCTGCTTGTAGTTAGCATGGGGCCTTTTGGCACTGCGCTGTAGCAGATTGATTTAGTTGCAATCCTTTTTGTTTAATATTTTCCATCTGGCAACAATGCCCCATAAAGGCAGATGCAAAGCAGGGTTTGAGATATAGTGAATCCGGAAGTTTAATGCATCAAAACTTAATCAGAAAAACCCTTTCAGATTAATAGTGGGCTGTAGTTTTCATTTTTTGTGCACGAATGATTACAATTAATACAATCAGATCCTTGCTAGAAAGTTGATTTTGAAATTGAAAAAGCTTTGTGGGAGTATGTTCTCAAATTTGTGTGTAGTTGGAAAACATGTTGGTCCTTCAGAAAATATTAGACTTCGCTTTGTTTTTTTTTTAAGTTTTAAGAAAATATATATTTTTTAGGAATTATGTGGATTAGCATACTTTTTCCCAAGTAGTATTTCTAACTTATTCTTGTTCTATTTGGCTGTTTCATGGTGTTGCACCATTCTGTGATTGAGGGGGCTTGATGATGTGCAGCTTGCAGTCTACCACTGGTGTTGTTATATTAGCATTTAGAAGGTGCACAACAAATTGAATAGGCCTCTTGATTCTCTCCTCCCCCTGGAGAAATCTCTCTCGGATGGAAAAGTTGAGACTGGGAGTGACGCCAGTGAAGAATCATGCAGGACTGAACTTGTGTTCTACCACTTGGTGGCGTAGCTTGTTAGTATACCAATGCAGTGCACTCCCAGCTCCTGATCCATTCTCAGGGTCAAAATAAATGGCACTGGTTTATAATTGGTTGTTCTATTTGGAGAGCATAAGAATTGCCATCCAATACAGACTGAACAGCAAACTTGTATGTATTTTGTAAAACAATTCACATATAACTTGCAATCAGTAAATATAGGTCATTGCACACTTAACCAGTATATCACTAGTTGAACTTTTCTGGAAGACTTGTAATGTTTTTCTAATGAAAATTATACAAATCTACCAATGGACTAATGGCATGATACTCTGCAATCTATAGGCATTTGTTTTTTAATTAAAAAGTATGAATTAAAGAGATGTGAACAACTGGTGTTTATGGTTCTCATGGAAGAATGGTGGAGACAGATCTGTGCTGTTATTGGTTGCATACTTGTTTCTGATTTTTTTTCTTTAAACCTTGCATATGCGGCACTTTCTGTCCACAGACCTTTCTTCTTGTCATGATTTTCAGTCATGCTTTTCTGTCAGCATTGACTACTGTATGTTTCTCAGTCAATATTAACTCTTGCCATATCATTTGCCAGGATGTAGCTGTAGACTATGGCCACTAGGTGGCTCTGTGGAGCGTATTTCTCAAATCTTTTCTCCAACTTCATTGCCAACTTGTATATAATAAAAACATATTCATCAACTGACTGTGGGTTTTGCCACAGGCAATTTGCGTGTGTATATATCAAAATATTATATATTTTGTTATACAGCTATATTTATACTTCCTACAGTGATTTTTGGATTAATGAAATTAATACATTTCAAATGTGAAAATATCAGTTTTGGTACCACATGTTGTACACCTTGCAAAGCTGAATTTTGTTGATTGGACTAATGATGTGTGAGCAAAGGAAACCCAATCCCAGTACTTATGCTGAAACGTAATTTCTGGGGAACCAGCAACTGTAGTGCTATTTAACTAATGGTTAAATAAAATATAGGCTTTAAGAAGTTGGCACTAAAAATTGCCTTAATTAAAAATATATTCCCTTCCACAATTTGATTTTTGCATGCATCTTTGGCATGGGTAGGAAGATGGGCAGGTTATCTGCTGTCAACACACTCCTAATGCTTCTCTTGGTTCACCTACAAAGAGACAAACAGCAGTAGCTTGGAGTGAATTGCAGCTCTGATGTTCCCTTCTCTTCTTGGGTAGGTTTCTAGCTTCTGCTCCAGATGTCAAGGCTGACAGCAGGCAATTCTTATGTGAAGAATTGTGGGGAGAGGTCTGCATCATGCTACTCCATATTGCACCAAAAAATTCTACAACCTTCCACATTTTAAATAATGCACCATTAGTGGCATATTTATAGGCTTATGTCACTCGTGAAAAAGAATATTATAATTCTTATACACATACTTGTACTTATTCACATACTAAAGAAGCTAAGGAAGAGATGGCCGAGGCACTAGTGTATATGTGTAATATAAAAATTCAATAGAAAAGGGAATTGTGCCAGAAAACTGGCGGACAGCTAATATTGTTCCTATATTTTAAAAGGGGAATAGAACAAATCGAGGGAACTATAGACCAGTTAGCTTAACGTCGGTGGTTGGAAAGATATCGGAATCTTTACTCAAAGATGTAATAGAAAAACATCTAGAAACTGAAAATATAACAATAGCACAATTTCAAAAGGGAAGATCATGTTTGACCAACCTTATTGAATTATTTGAAGAAATAACAGAATAGACGAGCAATACAGTGGATGTGATATACGTGGACTTTCAAAAGGCCTTCGATACGGTACAGCATAGTTGACTCATGACTAAGGTCAGAGCATGTGGAGTCAGGGGACAAGTAGCAGAATGGATAGCAAACTGGCTGCAAAACAAAAAACAGAGTAGTGGGTTAAAGGTAGTTGCTCAGATTTGGCAGAAGGTGGGAAGTGGTGATCCACAGGGATCGGTGCTGGGACCACTGTTGTTCACCATTTACATAAATAATTTGGACTATGGAATTGGAAGTACAATATCAAAATTTATGGAGATGTTAACAAACTTGCAGAATGGACATGTAAATTGCAAATTAATTTCAATATAAATAAATGAGAGGTGGTGCATTTTGGTTAGAGGAATAAGGAGGCCACCTACTCCTTGGAAAATAGAGGAGTAAATTGGGTAGAGCAGCAAAGGGATCTAGGGGTACAGATTCACAAATCATTAAAAATAGCCATAAAAAATGCAAACAAAGCACTGGAATTCATTTCCAGAGGAATAGAATTCAAAAGCAGATAAGTTTTGTTAATCTTACATAGAACCTTGGTTAGACCACACAGAGTACTGTGCTCATTTCTGGTCTCCATATTACAAAAATGTTATAGAGGCATTGGAGAAGGTGCAAAAAAAGATTTATAAGGATGATACCAGAACTGAGAGGTTATAACTATCAGGAAAGACTGAACTGGTTGGGGCTCTTTTCTCTAGAAAAGAGAAGGCTGAGAGGTGACCTACATAAGAAATAGAAGCAGGAGTAGGCCATACGGCCCCTCGAGCCTGCTCCGCCATTCTCGACCTCAACCTTCGACCTCAACTCCATTGTCCCACCCAATCCCCTTATCCCTGATTCCCTTAGAGTCCAAAAATCTATCGATCTCAGCCTTGAATATGCTCAACGACGGAGTATCCACAGCCCTCTGGGTAGAGAATTCCAAAGATTCACAACCCTTTGAGTAAAGAAATTTCTCCTCATCTCACTCCTAAATTGCCGATCCCTTATCCTGAAACTATACCCCCTAGTTCTAGACTCTGCAGTCAGGGGAAATAGCATCTCAGCATCTACCCTGTCAAGCCCTCTCAGAGGGCTTATATGTTTCAATGAGATCACCTCTCATTCTTCTAAACTCCAGAGTATAGGCTCAATCTCTCCTCATAGGACAACGCTGTTATCCCAGGAATCAATCTAGTGAACCTTCGTTGCACCGCCTCTAAGGCAAGATTATCTTTCCTTCGGTTTGGAGACCAGAACTGTACACAGTACTCCAGGTGTGGTCTCACCAAAGCCCTGTACAATTGCAGCAAGACTTCCTTACCCTTGTACTCCAGCCCCCTTGCAATAAAGACCATTATACCATCTGGCCTTGATAGAAGTGATAAAGGTCTATAAAATTATGAAGAGGTTTGATAGTCCAAAATTAGGGGCCATAAATATAGGATAGTCACTAATAAGAACATAAGAAATAGGAGCAGGAGTAGGCCATCCGGCCCCTTGAGCCTGTTCCGCCATTCAACAAGATCATGGCTGATCATCTACCTCAATGCCATTTTCCTGCACCATCCTCATATCCCTTGATGCCTTTAATATCTAGAAATCTATCGATCTCTGTTTTGAATATACTCGATGACTGAGCCTCTACGGCCCTCTGGGGTAGAGAATTCCAAAGATTCACCACCCTCTGAGTGAAGAAATATCTCCTCATCTCAGTCCTAAATGGCTTACCCCTTATTCTGAGACTCTGACCCCTGGTTCTAGACTCCCCAGCCAGGGGAAACATCCTCCTTGCATCTACCTTGTCGAGTCCTGTAAATAAATAAATCCAATAAGGAATTCAAGAAAACTTTTTTTTACCCAGAGAGTGGTTAGAATGTGGATTTTGCTACCATATGGAGTGGTTGAGGCAATTGGCATAGATGCATTTAGGGGAAAGCTAGATAAGTACATGAGGGAGAAAGCAATAGAAGGATATGTTGATGGGGTGAGATGAAGTAAGGTGGGAAGAGGCTCGGGTGGAGCATAAACACTGGCATAGATCTGTTGGGCCAAATGGTCTGTTTCTGTGCTGTAAATACAGTGTAATATGTAATACTATGTAATATTGGATAGTATCAAATAAGGATTAGGAGACTTGTAAAAAGTTGATCTTTGTATGATTGCAGTGTTAGAAATTATATTTATAAAATCTTTGGTATTGTCAGAACTGAGCAAGAATTTTTAAGTTGGTTTAGTTTTTACAATTTAGTGATACATTGGTCATTAATATAATCAGATATAATAAAACTGCAGGAATTATGTTTTGAAGTCAAAACTAGCATGGCTAAATAACTTGTTCCTCTACTGTTCCATCACAAATGTACTGCTAAAGAGATGGTCACACTTATTTCAAATAGAACAGTTGAATTTTTTTTGCATTTTTTTTGGTCAAACAATGGTGTTAATTTGATAAATTTCTGATGTAATATTTAACAACATTTGAAGGTACCCCATAACTAGAAAATGTTAATTTATGTTTGAAATTGCCCAAAATAGTTCCCAGCTGCAATATATTTGAGTTAGAGGTTGTAGGTGACCACAAAGAGTCCCACTGTGGTCGACAGCAGAGCTGTTCTCTGTCTGGCCCTGCTTTCAGACTCAATTTATAACTTCCCAATTAAGCTTTCTGTAAACTTTGACAAGAGGGACTCAAAAGCTGTGTTTGCTTCAAGGGCTTCCTTTGTACGCCTTTAACCAGTATGATTCGGAACTAGCAGCGGAAGAGTATCTGTAACTTTTGTTGCCATCACTTCATAGATTTTCTTTAACCCTTTCAGACCTACGGTATATTATACGTCTGGTTAGTGTCGTGTCAGAAGTTTTAAATAGTACTGACAAACCGATGAATCCCTTAGGTGACATTTACATTTTATTATACAGTTTATTAATAATGTTGCATAAGGTCACACATTCCATGGCTGCCTGTCATGTATTGTTTGTTCCATCTATGTGGATGATGAACTGAATGCATAATATATTTATTAAAATATTTATCTGAAGATGTTCTTTTTCTTAAATGGACGGCAGAATGTTTGCAAAAGGCCACTGATGACGTGCAAATTCACCAGTGCATTATGTTCAGATGATTGGTGTGAAATTTTAATAATGAATTCTGTCAGTTATAAGAAAATTTTACAAAAGTAGATTGAGAATCTTAGAACCCACATTTTGAATTCAAAGTAGTTTTTTTCCCGCTTATAAAATTTATGCATAATCATTTAAATTTTTTTAATAAATGCTGCATTTTTGTACAGAAGCTAAGACTGTAGGTAGAAATCTGTTTCTTATGCAGTGAGGATAATAAAGTCCGCAGCACATAGAAACATCAGAGAGCAGCAGACTTTTAAGTACAGTAAAGTCATTCATGAAAAGCCAATTAAAAATGTTGCTGACACATTTATGTTCTGGCTACACCATTAGTCTTACTGTGCCATTTAGAAGAGTAGGAAATCTTAGCAGTAAGCCAGTCCTTTATTTTTCACTAATGTTATATAATTATGGTTCATATGTTTTTATAACATAAAGCCCAGTTTATTTTAAATTTGAATTTAGAATCCAAATCAATAGTCTTTTTGTAACCTTAGTAACTTGCAACTTGTGTTTTCACATTGCAGTGTGTTGTGATGGAAAGCATTTAAGTTGTAGTGTTACATTTGTACAAAGTGTACAAAAAAGACAGCAATCAGGTTTCATAGATTAATATTTACAGCACATCTTATTTACACTGGGATTTAACTCTTATTACTAAATTTCTATTTCAGTACTTCCGAAAATAAAAATAAGGGACAGAGATGCAGGAAAGGAACTCATTGTTTAAAATGTTCTCCCAATTGTGTAAACAATTTTCTTCAACCTGTTTAGGTTCTTCTGTATTCTAAAAAGCTGTGTATGTGTTTTTCTTTCTCCCTCCCACTCTCTCTGTGCTAAGCAAGAAGTACTTAGTTTATATAGTGCCTCATCACTTCATTGAAGTGTCTCAAAGAACTGCACACAATGAATTATGTTTTTTGGAGTGCAGTGACTGTTGTCATATAGACAACCTTTTGATCGAGTAGCTAATTTCGATGGAGAAGAAATCCACGTAAATACTAGTGCCTTTGACTCAAATTCCTACCCACCCCCAGAAATAAAAGTTCAAGTCTCATTATTTTAAATTAACTAAGACACTTTTTTTAAACTTAAAAAATACAATGGTTATGTAGAATTGTCATTGGAGTTATTTTTTTTCTTGAAAAAAGGTAGGATAATTAGTGTTTCTTTTAAACAATGAATAACTAGATAGTCACAGAGGAGCTAATGGGCACAGCACAGATGAAGTGATATGCTTGTATGCTGAAGGCACGAAAAGCAAACCTACTTTGCAAAAAGCAACCAGGCATATTATGGTGTCTTAGCCTTACATTTGACTGTTTATGACCTATATCGTTGTAAAATTGTCACCTCAGATTGTGAAAGGAACATTTTGTCCTGTTAAGTGACTAGTGCACTCATCACAGTTAAACTCAAAACGTACAAAATATTGTGACACATCACATCTTGACCTTTTTCTCCTTTTCACTTTGCTGTATTTATTGGTACTTTTATGCCTAATCTTGCTTTCTGAACTTCTGAACTTGAAATCATTGCCTCGGCCTTTATTGCTTTGATTCTTTTAATGTCCATAGCATTAGTCCTCTTTCTGTGCCGTGCTCTGGGCTATTTCAGCACAGAACTCTTCTCTTCCTTTATTTAACCTCTGACCTAAGAAAAATATGAGTTAATCAAAAGTTCTAAAGGGAACTAAGAGGAAGGGGAAGTGTTTGGTTACAAATTAAATATGTGTGTGTCATTGGTCATAAATTCAGTGTAGTGCTACCAGTTGTGCTACTTAAACTGCATGTGGTGAAGACTGTTTTAGTTATAAATTTGAAACCCAGAATATGTTCTCTGAGCTTCCTATAGTTAAGTGTGGGTTGCACCATGTTGTCTGCACAAGTGTTTTTCTAAGTAAATTCAGAGCGATGTAACCAGGTTTGGCAGTCTCAAGTTACAAAGGATTTCCATTGGAAGAAAATGCTGGACTTTAGTGGAGTGAAATGTGATTTAGCTGATATTAGGTAGTTACTCCTTTCATACCATTATGTTTATATTAAAGGTAGTGATCCACTTTGAATCCTGTAAATGCAGATTGAAGGCATTTGACTCCAAATTAATATAGAAATCCCAAAAATTGGATATAACTATTAACCTGAGAGCCAGTATCCAGATGAAGGTTTAGTATTTGTGGATTATTGTTAGACAGCCTGGTTGTGCTCTCTGCAAAGTCAAACAATGAGCAGATGAAGTGGCTGGAAAATAGGAATCAGTGATTCGACTTGAGGAAATTTGTTTGTGTTTTCTGCCTAGTTATGCAATTTCATTTCCATCAGCATCGAATCAAGCTGTTACGGCAGGTTTTGTTTAAATTCCCACTGATTTGGCACAAGTGGCATGCTCAGAATATATTGCATTTCAAGGTGCTGATTTCAGATTCACTATGACCATTGATATTCAGTATAATGATTGCATGTTGTCCCAGAATGTAGAGCAAATACAGGCCAGTGCGACTGGCTGGGCTAAGGATGTGCTAGTCTAAGCATTTTAAAATTAGGATGTTAAACTTTCAAAAAAGAAGCCTTTGGGATAATACGAGGATAATTTTTTAAAAAACTAGCGTAAGACAATTAACTTAAGATTCTTTCAACTACAACTCGATAGTAACCCACTGCCTCTATATAACAACAACTTGTACGTCTATTGTGCCTTGGGTCGGTTTTCTACATAAAGGCACTATATAAATGCAAGTTGTTGTTGTTTTGCACTCTTCACACACAGGAAGACATCTCAAAGTGTTTTATATTGAGGAATAAGCAGTGAACACCAAGCAATAGAGAAAAAGGAAAAATGAAGATATCATTTGTTTTCTCCCTCACAAACATTTGGGAGTGTTACAAAAACTACACTTTTAAGATTCCCTGATTTCCTTTTTACTGTATCCCTGAGTTGTGTGTGAGTGAGTTACCTGCACTCTATTCAGTCATCAGAGGGTTTTCCAGAAAACATCAACTTGGCTGCATCTATTTACTTTCTTCCATTTATCAGTTCTTTGAATCCTAGCCTGAAAATTTGCCAAAATTATGGGGAACAAAAAGATTGTTATAGCCAGTTTTAGAGCAAAAGTTGATTCTTTCCCATTAATTTGACCTCTGTATGCAAATAGAAATTGTAATCAACCAACAGGGCAGAAAAATGTAGATGCTATCCTTTTAAGAAATATGTGTAGTAGTCAGTCAGGTGATCTACCCTGCTGTATTTGATACCCTTGTTTTTGGCATGCCTGTAATTTTTTTTTTACTCCCATCATCAGGAAATTTACCTCTCATCTTCCACATCAGAAAATATTCTAACACTATTTTGCTCCCAAACAATTTAAATCCTCTCTCGTGATCTTTGTTTGTGCAGGAAGGAAGTTTTCTTCAAAGTTTTATCAAGTGTTTTTGGTTGTTGTAATCTAATCTTTTAAAGATCTTGTGTTGCTTTCTATTGATGCCTTTTTGAGTGGCAGCCTACATTATTCTACCTTGATCGGAGCAGTAGGTACCTAATGTGGCCACTTATCCATGCCAGCTTCTGGTTTGCATCAAATGCCACAGATCCTTCGCAGTGACTGATTCCTCATTTTTCTATCTTCTGTCACTGTACAACTTTTCAAGTAATTTAAAGATAGGCACAAGATTGATATATCTTTGTATTCTACAGTCTCAGAAATTGACTAAAATTCAGAGCATTCTGTTTTAACACTTATAATATAACCAACCATTCCAGCATTGTGTCCCTGAAAATATATTACAATGTTAGTTTTAATACCAAGTGAATTCAAACACTCTAATATTTTTCTGTTCTTTAAATAACTGTACAACTATACAGGAAATGATGAAATCTCCACTTTGCACCAAATGATTTTCTTCATATATATTTCTCTTAAAAAGTTTAATTGTATGTAAAAAGTTCATGGTCTTTTTTTAAATTGAAAGACAACACAAAACTGTATGGGATTTCTGAATAAAATTAACAATAGCATTTAACATGTATAAGGAGGAAGAAGTTATAAAGATTATACAGTTCTACAAAAGAGCATTGGTGCTAAGATGCATAAAAACAATCACACAGCAACTAAAGGAACCTTAAAACACAAAAGTCCTGTATGGATTTTCATTAATTTACAAAAATGATAATTAACAATATTCCTGTTTTCTTTCTTTGTGCTGTTCTCCTGTCTGACTGAAATGATACATGTAACATTACACCATGCCTAAGCATCTGTTTGATGGCGTTTCCTATTATAGGCCCTTGGGAGATTTAAATTACTGTATAAAAGTTACTGCTGTTGAAAAGCATTTCCCAGGTTATAACTTTTTTGTTTATGTTGACACTTCTGTCTGAATCCATGTTGAAGGAAATATATTTAACATCTATACTTCTATTCATTTTCTGTTGCCCATATATTTACAGAGCAAGGTTTTTTTTTCACCTGATGATTGACCAAGTTAATTTGCAATCCAGATTTGATGTCCTTGCTGGCTGTTGCTTCAGGTCTAAATAGCCTACATGTTTTACTTAATGGACCAATTCAGGAAACTCTCCTGGCTAAGTAACTAGATAAAGTTCAGCTGTGAAATCTGGCCTCCCAATAGAGGAAGTGGTCGATCTTTAAAGTGACACGGACCCTGAGATTGGTTTATAGACCACAGCATTGGCGTTGTTTGATACTGGTCAATCAGTGCAGGAACTGCAGTAAACTACACACAGGAGACCAAAATGACAAGAAAAAAAAGATGCCACTGCTGGAAAAGAACCAGCTGATTCACAACTGAAAAAGTCTTTCAGTTTAATATTTTACTGCAATTACATGAAAAATGAAGTTCTGTCCTGTAAAGTCAAATATCCAGTAAATATTATTTAAGTTGTCAATAGTATAGTTTTATAAAATATACATATGATTAAAGTTTAGGGTACTACAGAATGCTTCATAGGAATGGCCTTTAACTAAATTGTTATGAGTTGCATTTTTCATGTTTCACATTGCCTTGAAAGATGATAATTTTGTGACTCAAATTAATTTACAGGGGTGCCACTTTTATAACAGTAGCCAGGCACAGCAGCTGTAAATGAATTGAATTAATTATTCAGAATGAGTCTTCAATAGTTTTATCATTGAATAAACAGAAATCTTGAGTTTTGATTTTAAAGTGAGTCTGTTGTGTAACTTTTCACTTTGATAAAATCCATTGGATTTCATACCATTGAAAGAAAAAGTAAATTGAGAGCAAAATAAGACAATATTTAGCATTTACCAAAACTCTTGGCAAAAGCAGTTTTATATACCATGTTTATTGTTTGTACAATGGTTTGATAAGTTTTCTGCAGTGTTTTAATATAAGATTCTTTTTAACTGAACTTTCCAAATCCATATTTGCACCCTGGACGGCATATTATATTCCATTCTATTTAACTTGATCACCTCTATAATTCTGCTTAATTAATGTCCAATATTTAGTCATATATATAGACTATCAGATCTCCTATGGCCTTGATCAAGATGATTTATGCTATGTAATGTGCAATGTATTATCAGTGGCACTGCTTAATGGTGATTCAGTAAGTCGAACTGTTTTTATTACAGATCCATCTCCTGTGGCATTACACACGGGGTGTCGAGACCAAGTATAGACTTCAGGTGAAGTAGGGTTAGAGGGCAATGGATAATTGGGCCAGGCCTCTCGGATGCAATTCAGTCAGCATTTTAGTCATGCATCCTGTCCTGATTGTTATATAATAGATAGATTTTATATTGGTTTTTAAAGGTAATTTTCAAATCACGCAGCAATTTAGGAAAGAGATTGAATTGGTTGGAGCTTAGAGTTTCTCTGCAGGACAAGCTGAGAAGTTGGAAGATGTAAAACTGAGGCACTACAGTGCCATCACTGGTGGGAGGCTGTAACTACGAGGCAATACGTAAGCAGTTTATAAATATGGACGCAGAAATGTGTAATGGGTATAGACATAAGATTTTTTATATATATATATATATATGTATGTAGAAAGAGAGAGAGAGAGAGACATATATAGACATATACAAGTGTTAATGATTTTTTGGGCTCAAATTTTATGATTGTGCATATTAGTGTGGAAGCTGTCCTTAATTACTATTAAAAATTTGTTTAACTCTGCAGTTTATTTTATTACCTTTTTATTAAAGCGCAAGATATGGAGGAAGATGGTAGGGAAGGTGTTGCTGGTAGGTGAAGGTGGGAAGCTGCTCAAAAGCATGGTAATGGGGCTTTTCTTAAAGACAGGTCAATAATTGGGGGTGAAGGCATGGATGCTCATGCAGAGGACGATGGTGGGAGTAGTCAGTTGTGGCGGGAAGGAGATGGAAAAGATATAAGGGAAGTCTAGTTCTGACATTGGAAGAGGTGGGGGGAGGAAGAGACTTCTCAACAGGTTTTTCTGAGCAGTGACCTGGGGAAATGATATTTATATTTAAAATATAACTGTGCATTTATTTTAATTCCATACAGGTTAACTCAGGTCACTGCCAGGAAAATGCTTTTAAAGAATCTGCCTCCTTGCCACAAATAGCCCTCAAGCCAGCCTTGAGCACAGCTCTTGGGGCAGAGTTCACGGTGGGAGAGTGGGGTTGATTTCTTAAAAGGGATTGCCCAGTAACTGCTGAGCGTTTATTGAAATAAGTCAGTTTTCCCCACTGCTCAGTAAGAGGCAAGACGTTGAGTAGATAATTGGCAAGGGGAAGAGGCAGGCAGCATAGAATTTTCAAGATGGCTGTCATAATGCCTCCTATTTTGGAGACCGTACTGGGACGTCTGAGGTAAGTAAGCAACAGTGCTTCTTACCTTGGAGGCCACAACGGCGGGCTGAATCATAGGTAAGTGAAATGATCATTTACGTTTAATCATAACAGAGAAACATGATTGGTGCGATGGAAATAGCTTGAGGGAAATAGTTGTGACAGGAAAGTGTTACAGAAGTAATTGTTACTTTGGAAGTGCATGCATATGCAAGACTTATGCGAGACCGGTGAAATTTGTGTGAAGATACGCAGAAAAAGAATGCTAGAGACATGGTGTATCAGGTATAATGGTGGGGGAAAAAAGACAAAGATTAAAAATAGTGTGAAAAAACCTACAGAATAAGAAAGACTGAATCAAGACGAGACTTAAAGAGAAAGTAAGTAAGAGATATGTTCAATTTTAATGAGCAGCATGTTTTAAAATGCCTACATTTCACCTTTCTCAGCCTACTTAATATTGAAATAGGTTTCCAGCTGATTAGTATAACAACTGGCTATACAGTTGGCAAGTGCTTAGCTCTGTGGCACAGTTTAATGGTAAGAGTTTGAACTAAATTGCTGGTAAGTGGAGCATGTACTGGCTATATGAACAGCTGTCACATTTGGAAATATCCTTCACTCATTGGCAGGTTGAGCAAAGTAGCACATGGCACCTTAAAACACACTAAGTTTAATTGAAGTTTCTTAGTGCAATGTCCTTGCCATTATGAAGCAGCATATCTTCTGGCATATCCAAAGCAATGCCATGGAAGATTCGTCAGTAGTATTATACAAAGGGCATATTGGCAATCACTTCCTGTCTGTCATACTTTGCATATCACACTTGACATAGGGCAATTATATGCACATCTCTTGAACTGAATTGGCTGATATTCTAATTTGTCCTCCTTCATTGCTGAGCAAATTTATTAATTCTGATTTGATCATATATAACTTATTTTTAGTAAAGTGACTCTCTTTTTGGAATTTTTTTGTCCACCACCACCTCTTAGCCTGTTGACCAAGGTTTCTAACAGAATGAAAACATGAAAAAATACACGTCACAGTAGTGTAATTAAGCTTACCAGTAAAATTGTCTTTTATGCCTTGTCGTATCTTCAGTAAGCTTTTTACTTGGTGGCCTCAGTGCTTTCAGAAACCTGTGTATGAATTTGATATTTTTCCAAGTTATCACTGTGTCAGTTGGGAGACTTCTACTGCCTCCCAAAGATACACAAAGCCAACACACCCGGACGCCCTATCGTATCAGGCAACGGAACCCTGTGTGAGAACCTCTCTGGATACGTCGAGGGCATCCTGATACCCATCGTACAGGGAACCCCCAGCTTCTGTCGCGACACTACAGACTTCCTACAAAAACTCAGCACCCACGGACCAGTTGAACCAGGAACACTTCTCACCACGATGGACGTCTCGGCACTCTACACCAGTATCCCCCATGATGACGGCATCGCTGCAACAGCCTCAGTGCTCAACACCAACAACAGTCAATCTCCAGACGCCATCCTACAACTCATCCGCTTCATCCTGGATCACAATGTCTTCACCTTCGATAACCAGTTCTTTACCCAAACACACGGAACAGCCATGGGGACCAAATTCGCACCCCAATATGCCAACATTTTCATGCACAAGTTCGAGCACGACTTCTTCACTGCACAGGACCTCCAACCAACGCTATACACCAGATACATCGACGACATTTTCTTCCTATGGACCCACGGCGAAGAATCACTGAAGAGACTACACGATAACATCATCAAGTTCCATCCCACCATCAAACTCACCATGGACTACTCCTCAGAATCGGTTTCTTTCTTGGACACACAAATCTCCATCAAAGACGGGCACCTCAGCACCTCACTCTACCGCAAGCCCACGGACAACCTCACGATGCTCCACTTTTCCAGCTTCCACCCCAACCACGTCAAAGTGGCCATCCCCTATGGACAGGCCCTACGAATACACAGGATCTGCTCAGACGAGGAGGAACGCGATGGACACCTACAGACGCTGAAAGACGCCCTCTTAAGAACGGGATATGACGCTCGACTTGTCGATCGACAGTTCCGACGGGCCACAGCGAAGAATTGCATAGACCTCCTCAGAAGACAAACACGGGACGCAACCAACAGAGTACCCTTCGTCGTCCAGTACTTCCCCGGAGAGGAGAAACTACGCCATGTTCTCCGCAGCCTTCAACATGTCATCGATGACGATGAACACCTCGCTAAGGCCATCCCCACGCCTCCACTGCTCGCCTTTAAACAGCCACCCAACCTCAAACAGACCATCGTTCGCAGCAAGTTACCCAGTTTTCAGGAGAACAGCGTCCACGACACCACACAACCCTGCCACGGCAACCTCTGCAAGACATGCCAGATTATCGACACGGATACCACCATCACACGAGAGGACACCACCCACCAGGTTCATGGTTCATACTCCTGTGATTCGGCCAACGTTGTCTACCTCATACGTTGCAGGAAAGGATGCCCCGGAGCATGGTACATTGGCGAGACCATGCAGACACTGCGACAACGGATGAACGGACACCGCGCAACAATCGCCAGACAGGAGGGTTCCCTCCCAGTCGGGGAACACTTTAGCAGTCAAGGACATTCAGCCACCGATCTTCGGGTAAGCGTTCTCCAAGGCGGCCTTCGAGACACACGACAACGCAAAATCGTCGAGCAGAAATTGATAGCCAAGTTCCGCACCCATGAGGACGGCCTCAACCGGGATCTTGGGTTCATGTCACGCTACACGTAACCCCACCAGCAAAAAGGGGGAAAAAAAAGTTATGTTTTTAATATTCTCTCTCTCTCTCTCTCTCTCTCTCTCTCTCTCTCTCTCTCTCTCTCTCTCTCTCTCTCTGCCATTTGGGTTTCTTTCTGTCTGTCTGTATAATTGACACAATGTATATCCAGTGTACTGGGACGTGCTGTTCTCCGTGACTGGCCTGTTTGAACATCAACGACACCTTTTGATCGGTGTGATGCTGTCCCAGCCTAGTATAAGATATGCGATTTGAGAACCTTTTCACTCATTCACCTGACGAAGGGGATAATCTCCGAAAGCTTGTGATTTTAAAATAAATTTGTTGGACTGTAACCTGGTGTTGTAAGATTCCTTACATCAGTTGAAGAGATTTACTAGTTACACTGGTGCCTGCAATTCTGGAGATGTTTGCAATCTGATTGTAGTGTGCAGAATTTTCAGCAAGCATCAGTATGGTACTTTCTGTGGAGCTTAAGTGTAATCTTTTCTTGCGCTGTAATGGGATTTGAGTGTTTTTTCCCAAATGATTTGCAAACAAGCTGAAGGGTGAATTTTAAAAGCTTTTTGAGGTAAAGTTTCAGATGCTTCGGAGCTCTGTGGGGGTGCTGTTTGGATGAGTATGTGTTGAAAGAACCTGTGTTCTTCCAGGCTGCTGGTTGGATCCAGTTAACTCGCGGCAGATCCAGTTACATGTCTCCCTTGATGTCCTACAGAAAGCAACAGCGTAACTTCCTGAGCCACATTTCTGCTTGCAATCACTGAGCATTAATTGGTGAAGCCATGTTTCTCAAAAGGTGGCACAATCACAGAGCATTAGTTATCCGAACCACACTTTTGAGGGGTCTGGGTTTGAATCGTTGGCCACTAAGCTGATCAAACCACATCTTTAGTGAATTGGCCTGTATGTAGGTAGAGTATTAGCCTCCTCCCCACACATTATTGGAAGCTGGTCATTCAAAGGATGTTACCTTCATAGTATAGGTTGTAATATCTTTATTACTTAGTGTTTCCCTGAGCAACTGCAGCTAAATAAACAATCTTTATATAAGCAGCGATTGTTTTGTTATTTGAGAATTTCAAAATAGACTGGGTGTCTAATCAGTTTTTTCTTTGTCTCTTTCTGTTACAGGAAATTGATAATAGCTTGAATATAAAACTTCAATGTAAAAGTTCAAAGATGTCTTCAAATTATATGAAGCAACATAAATTTGAAAAACTGTGCAGCTTGTTTCTGGCACACTCTGAACGATCAGTCATGAACATTTTGAGAATTTGCCTCCGATGAAGGTCCTACAGTTCATGATTTATCAGGTTTTTATAGTAAAAAACAATTATTTCATGCTTTTGCACTATACTGCCTAAAGCAGCAGGTACTGGCACACATACTATATCAAGTAAAATGAAGCACTTGATAACAGTTGGAATGTGAAACTTCACTTCAATAAAGCTGCTAAACTTCATTCTCCAGCTGGTTTTCAAAAAATTGGGAATAAGAAAGGAACTCGATTCCTGTTACACTGTGAGGGAAGAGTATTCAAGTTGCAGATTGAGAGAATTATCCTGATATATGCTGGGAGATTTTGTGCATGCTCAAGCTGTAGCATCTAGTGAATTACAGACAGAGTGATAGCTTTGAGGAAAAGTATCAGCTGAGAATCTAGGCTTTTAAGAGAGTCTGAGGCCTTGATGTTTAAACTTTAACAAAGGTATTACCAGATATAAAAGAAAATTCTGTTGGTAAATTTAATCTTTTGAAATATGTAAATTTTGATGTTTTAATATTTTTTAAAACCTTATTTTGACTTTTAAAAATTCAGTTACTGTAGAAAAATTGATGTAGAAGGGTTTCAGATTTCTTTCTGATTGGTTTGTTTGACTAAGCTTCTTCTGGCTAGGCTTCCCCTTTCTAACTGTTGAGTTAATCTCAATTAATAAATGTGCATATCAGTCAGTTGACAAAGAAGTTCACATTCAGCTCAAATAAATTAACTGAAAGAATATGAATATCAGTCAGTTTGCACTGCAAGACTGAGTAATTTGAATACAAGAAATTTGCACATAATGGGCCTGAATTTGCTGTCAAAATAACGGTGAGGCTAATGGCGCTCACTGTTATTTATGCGCTAATACTACAGCATCTTCAGGCGAGGGCAGGTGCATGGTTAAACGTGGAAGTCGAAAAGTTGCTGTCCAAGATGCGCCGCTCCGCTGTTAGCTACAAAAAAACAGCATCTCGTTATCTGCCTCACCATTGAAATGCATTGAATGGCTTGAAGTCGCAGTATTTGGACGGTAGATACGAACTAATCTCACCACAGAAAGTTACCTCTTATCCATTTCAACCTCAGTACCCTTTTAATGATGTGATAATTGTTAATTACTGCCAGTCAACCTCTCTGGCACTGAAAATTAACTATTACAAGTGTGGAGTCTCATTCATTCAGGTTTTAATTGTTGTTAGAGATTTTAAAAATGTAAAATTTTAAATTAAAACTTTAAAAAAAAAACTTTTCTATCCTTTTTTTTCTCCTCTCTCTTGTAATCCAATATTTCTTTCCCTCTCTCTTTATTTCTCTTTCTGTACCTGATTTGACATTGAATTCACCCACTCTAATTTACACTTCCTTCTCAGTCCTTGCGCTGTTAATTTCACAATCCTTCAATCCGATTGTTTCAGGAGATATACAGTTGCTTGCCCTGTTCACTCAGGTCCCAGATGCCCTGTTTCCTTCGCTGCGACGTTATCAGCTCGCACTTTCAGCAACTTGCCGCTCAAAAATTTTTTAAAATCTAAACGTGCAAGGGCAAGTCTAACTAATGGCATATGCCATTAGATGTCCTGCAAAGAAATCATGGCCCGATGTGTTGTAGCAGACTATTACAGGGAAGTGACTCAGGCAATGTGTTGGGTCTTCTGTGGCATTGCTAGTTTTATAACAATAGGGGTGTTATATCATGTGACATAATGTATTAATGTCGGGCCACTGATTTACAATGACTAAGTCAAATTCAGTATTCTGTGGTGTCAGAGCATTTTTACCAGTGGTTTGGGTGTAAAATTCCATGATTCTGTCTATTTCTCTGTGAAGACTGTAAATAAGTGGCCCTTATTATTATTACTATTATAGTTATTTATCATTTTCCTTAACATTTATATTTAATTTTTAGTTATTATCTTTTTCATGCTCAGGAAAATAGGTTATGTAGCAGATTGAGTGAGTGGTGGGGCGGGGAGCAGTTAGTACATTGCAATGCATTAAAGAAATTGAGAGATACAAGCAAGAGACATTTCTGTTTGATTGAAAAGCTTTCCAGACTTTAGATAATGCCCAAATAGTTTCATAACTGAGTAGATTAACGGCTGTTGAGTTTGTTTAAACAATGGAAGTAATTGCTGATCAGTTACAAAGTTCTTTCTGATTGTTTACATGGAGCTGCCATGCTAAGTGGTACTTAAAGATTACTTTCTTTTACTGAATTCTGTTTTGCACTGGAGATCAATCTGTGAAGTACTGTATACATTTATTATATAGAGAGTACAGCTGCCTGAATAATGTGACAAAGAATGCATTTGGTTGACATTGTGAACATAATCTGAATCATGAGGGTGAGCAAGAGCTTTTAACACAACTCTGCTGTTCTGTATTTCAATCCAGAACCTTGTGTGGGTTTTTTGTTTGTGTATTGATGGGGTTTCCCATATGTTTTTCGACTGGAAGTTTGAAATTGACCATTCAGACTGCCAATATCTCGATATTCCGGCTACTGTCAGTATTATATACAAGCTGCTGAGTTTATCATAGAAGCTCGGATTCTGATAGGAAGAGCTTTCTGTACTATGAGTCGTCGAATTTACAATGATTGTTTTAAAACTGGTAAATGTCCCTTCATCAGACTGTTCCTCCAGTTGAATAGAGATGTTCTGAAACACTTGTATCCTGTGATGTCAGTTCAGTAAAGTGTCAGCTTGGCTCAGTTGCAACCACTCATCACTGAGGCAGAAGGTTGTGGGTTCATGCTTCACTATGGACTGGACCATACAATCAAAGCTGACACTTCATATGTGAGTTTAAACCGAGGTCCTGTCTGCCTGTTCAGGTGGACGTAAAAACAGGGAGTTCACATGGCTAACGTTCCTCCCTCAAATCAACAGCAGCACTAGCAAATTGGATGGTCATTTATTCATTTTCTGTTTTTGGGACTTACATAACACTAGTGACTGCACTTCAAAAGTGCTCTGTTGGATGTAAATCGCTTTTGGAAGTCCTGAAGATGTGAAAGGTGCTGTATAAATGCAAGTTTCATTCTTTCTTCAAAATCCATCTCCAAACTTCAATTGACTGTTTTTAAGCATTAGCTGCTCAAAATATCTTTTTTGTTAAATCACCACAATGGTGTCAACTGGAGAGGAAGTGGGCGGTGGAATTATGAATGGAGATAGCATACATCAGATCTCCACCTATAATGCACATTACTCGTAATTCAGTTCAGGCGGGTGGTGGGGGCAGGGAGTTTCTGTTGGGAGTTTCATTGTAATGTTATTATGGAATGGAATGATATTATTTGCTGTAACTGTTCCCATTAGTTACATCAGAAGTGCACTTTCTAAATTTTGCTCATGTAAAACAGGCATCCTGCATTGCTAGTTGCTGTGATAGACATCAGTCATTTAAATGGATACATAACAAGTACAATTAGGCAATTTTTAAAGATTTTTCTCCTGGTAAAATTAAAAGAAAAAATTGCAAATGCTAAAAATCTGAAACAAAAACAGAATGTGTTGGAAATACACGGCAGATTAGTCAGCTTCTGTAAACAGAAAAGGCAGCTTATTAATGTTTTGTGTGTATAAGTGTCTGATGATGGGTTACACATAATGCATCAATAACCTCTCTTTTCTCATTGTAGATGCTGACAGACCTGTGTATTTCCAGCAGTTTCTGGTTTTTTTTAAGTGAGTTTTTAATGCATTTTGGGAGTGCTTAATAGGTTTTGCTTTGCTTTTTAAAAATTTGGTCATTGGGACGACTACTGTACGTTTTTTGGAGGAAGAGCAATGGCAGGATGGTGAGCAGGTGAGATTGCACCAAAGGAGAACTGCATTCACGGGGCATTACCCTCCCATCCACAGGTGTAGACGCCTTACCTTTGCCTCCACATTCATTGTGGCAGCTGCTGGGTTTTGTTTGATGCTCTTTTGGAACTTTTGGAAAGGCTGAAATAACCATCAAAAATATTTACTGTGTTTTTAAAAGCTTAAAAAAAAATGCTGTCATATGTGGCTACTTATCTTTAAGTGGCTGCATCCCTTTAAAGTTTCCAATCAGCACTTGTCACCACACTTTAAGGGCTGCTGGCTTTTTATTTCCCGCCTCCTCTGGCGAGCTCCCAACACCAGGGTCAATATGAGCTGGGAATTTGCTGTCTTTATTAAAATGAGGCTGACCCTTGACGCTCCTGTGGGGTCAGCACTCATGGGTCCACACATGGAGATCACTTCTAATGGGTTCCTTTTGAAAATTGACTTACTAAAAACATTTGGATTCCTGCAAAAAGTAATCTACAATAAGGTGGAAGTGTTTGGATTATCACTGATTTTTGGTTTATCCATGGCATTTGTTTCAAAAGCAGAATGCTGGAAACTGTCATGCATTTCTTCAAGCAATATGAACTTGAACATTAATTTGTTACCTTGAAAACTTAGGTCTTGAAATTTTTGTGCTTTGGAATAATAGACATGAGTGCTTAATATATTTGTCAGAAATTGCTCTTTGCTGTTTTGGCAGAGGCAGTCAACTATTTATTATATGCTGGTTAACACCTCTACTTAAATAATGGAGAGAGGAATTACAGATGGATGCGTTGAATGTTTGTACCTGGTATTCCACAATGTAATTGCAAGGCCACAGCCTTTAAGTTAAATTTTCTCCAAATTTGATGAGGATTTTATGACACGAGGCTCCTTTTTCTAAGGGAGACTTCAAATAGTACATACACATGATTCTGATTTATAACACTTATTTAGGACTGTCGTAAGTTACAGTACTTTAGGATTTACACAAATTTCTATGGCTGCCTTTATGCTGCCACTCTTGTGTTTATGTAAAACAGTTGTATATGTGCTGGTAGTTTGCCTTAGATGTCAGGTGAGCAACTAACCGAGAAGTGCACGACAGTTTCTAGAGGATAATCTCTCATCATTTGGGTTTTGCACTGAGTGTAGTATACCTCCAGTAGAGCCAAGGTTATAAAGTATCCACGTGATCTGCTGGACTTACGTTTTTTAGTTTCAAGATGAAGCGGAAGCTCTTTTTGTAATCAAAGCGTGGAACACACGTGCACAGAGCGCTCTCTTGCTGGAGAAAGTATAATCTGCATTGACGTACAGGCAGCAGTATAACTGGGGTCTGCCAATAGCACTTTGCATTATAAAGATACAGATGTCAGACTAGTATCGGTAGTGTAACAGCAACCTTAGTCTGTCTCTTTCTTTGATCAGTCACCAGATTTGTTTAAAATACTTTATAGTTTGTGCATGTTAATTAATATTAATGTAGGTTCATTTGTTAAATCCCTAAATATTGTGTTTAATTTGTACGAGTGCTGAATTGCTTAAGACTAGGAGAAAATGTAAAGTACTCAATCGCACCAAACTCTATTTTGCTCTTTTTTTTGTACAATTGTCTGTTACTCTCTATCATTTATTTTGTATTATGGCATAATATAGGCAGATTAACATCATACATTTTTCTTAAAACTGAGAATTCCTGTACTAGTCACAACTAACCATTTGAACGTACTAAATCTTTTCATTGCCTAGCCCAGATGCAAATAGCCAATCTTAGCAATAGTCCCGCCTTAAACCATTTAACAAATTCACACCGTATTCTTTTTGCAACCCTTTTCATTTTAAGTTTTTTGCTTTTAAAGTCACCATTGCATTTTACTTTGTTTTCTATGGCTTTAATCTCTAGTTGTAATTTTTATTTATTTTACTTGTTTGGGCATCTTCTGGCCCAGAATCATCTTCCCTGCTGAGTTAAAATTGGAGTCAGGTCCTGATGACATCATCAGGACTTGACATACATTTGTAAAATAGGACGCTGCTAACTTTGGGTGGGTGTCCTTGCCGCCTGCTCAGCTGAGTAGGCTAAAATCGTGAACAGTTAGCTACCGGCAGCCCTAGGGTGGGTAAGTAACCTGGGTGATTTTAACTGCCTGCCCGCTCGGTTTCAGCCGGGTGGATAGGGTTAAAATCGTCCTCCATGTGTCAGTAATTCAGATCAGTGATAGTTGTAATATCTTACCTAGAAAGATATTTGACAAGGCATTAAACTGTCATAAATGTATCTGGTATTAAAATGTCAGGCTTCTCTGAAGTTGGATACATAATAAATGAGTTTATAACATGTACCACTAACACACATTGCCTGCTGTGTCTGTGCTGGACAGAGATTAAAGCTACATCACTTAATTTTTTTCAGTTCAAAGTCCTCACTAATATTAAAAATTATACTTCTTCATTTTGGTTTTAGAAATACTAGATTGTGAAGTTTGCTGCTTTCATTATGATACAATTATTGTAATCAGCTCAGGATTGGTTGCCAAGACTACAGTTCATTAATTAACCTTATGCAAATACTAAGTGCATCGAGCACAAGCAGAGCACTGGAAGTATTTCAGTTTAATGTTATAGAAGAAAATATATTTTGGTCATACAGGGGGATGAAGTACCTGTATTATTTTCAATTTGGACGGAGCCTGTTTCAAAAATAGACAATCCACATAATCATAATATTTGTTCGAAAAACAACTTTACTAAGAGTTCTTGACATTGCTCATGCTCCACCAAACAGAGGTGTTAAATCTCTCTAGTGATTTTAATGATCTCTTTAGCTTCTGGTTGCAGCGACAGAGTGTTCTGGTGCTCCATAGAATGGTAAAATGCAAGTGTGCAGCTATGATTTCCCACACACTAAGTTCCTGATCTTGGCTTTGCTCTCAGAATGTGGAGGCCAAGTCACCCTAAAACTCTGTTATATACCTTCTCAAGCCCAGATAAAGAGTTGCATGGCCAGAGCACTGGGAACAGGTTGTTTGCCTGATCGCTAGGCTGAGGAATGCTATGTGAAGACTCACTGAAGAAATAACAAAATTAGCCCAAACGTTAAAAAAAAAATGGATTCTTGTGCCCGAGGATGATGTATTCAGTGAAGTTGTAAACCGGATTTTACTTAGAAGGAAAGCAAACTGCTGTCACACAGATTTTGAAAACATCACTCTTAATTATTTTTTTATCTTAGAATTTTAGGTGAGAACGTGGTGTTCTCAGGTTCTTACTTTAAAGGCTAAAACTTTGGTTTAATACAGCTTTAAGCAGACCTATTGTACATAGTAATGATGCATGTTTACAATGCAATGCATCCTAAGTAGCACCTCACTGCTGCTTAGTTCTAGTGACAGTTGAACTTTTTAATGTTTTCATTAGTATTTCTGGTATTTTCATTTACATTTTATTTGGCATTGAGGTAACCAGTTCCCACTTACTGCTGAAGGCAGTCACAGTTCATATATTGCAAAATGTGTATTGATTAGCAGTCTCATCAAAGGTCATATATTACATAAAGCGTGTTGTTTGGCAGAGCAAAATGTTTTTATAATCTTGCAACATATATTATCCAGTAAAGTGTTGCAAGGGCTCCTAGCCAATTTCTGACTGGAGGATGTTGAGAGCTAGTTCAGTTCCAGATTATCAGTCTAATGAATTGACTTATAGGCCTTGATCAAAATTTGTAACACAATTAAACTGCATTGCAGGTTGAACTTGTGTTATGGTTGAGTACCTTTCAAAATTTGTGGTTTTTATAGTGAAAAATGTATTTATTGTTTGATTTCTAACCTATAAATTTAACGTGAATTTGACACATCAATCATTAGAACAGAGATGTTGCAAGTTTGAAGATGTATTTTTCTGCTGATTCTGTATTTGATTTGTACTTCAATTCTGTGCTCTAATGTTGGCTGAAATTGACAAAACCACCTTTACCCTTGATTAAACTTGTGCGAGAAGTAAAGTTGACTTCTGTATTTATTTTCAGCTATTTACCTTGGTTTGAAGTTTTCTACAAGCTTCTGAACATCTTAGCAGAATACACTGCCAAAGGACAGGTACAGTAGTGGTTTATTATTTCAGTATAAGGTGCATTTTCAATCTTATTAAAATTAATAATTTCTGCTGAAATTTTTATCTGAAAGAATGACGTTTCAAATGTATTCACATTTTTGCTTGTATTTTTAAAATGCACACTTTTAAAATGATGATAATTCAACCGAGAAGAAGTTTGTCAAACCTCAAAATACATTTTTGTTATTTTGAATAGTGTAAACTAATGCAAAACCTAGTGTGGTAATTATTATAATTAGTTTGGGGTTTGGTTAACCTGTTGTTTTTATTTTATTGATTTACAATTTTAATAAGCTGGTTTGTGTAAAAAAAATACAAGAAAGACTAAACTATTTTCTCCCAGGCCCATGTGAATGCTGTCTGTGATATGCTACCACTACGGTACATTGCTTTAAAATGCAATCTTTCTTCTGCCAACTTTTTTCTGACACTTTCCTGATAACTGGTAGCTAAACTATTTAACTTGGTGACATTGGATAGGTTTTGTCCTATATGTTAATCTTCTAAGAATGTCACTTACTTATCAAATTGAATAATAGACAAGCACATCTATTAAAAAGAAATGGTCTTCTAAGATATATTTTTGTGTCTGTGGAATGTTTCAGGACTGTCAGTGGAAGGAATTACTGGAAACGTTATATAACCTTCCTCTTCCAGAACCAGGCTCAACTGTCCACTTAAGTGTGGTAAGTGGAAAGTACTGCTGTAAACTTAATTCTACACGTTTATATACAAATGTGAGCATATTATAATAAAGATGCAGTATGCAAATTCTGTAACTCCGTTGTATTTGGAGTTTAATTAGCTGTGTCTATCTAAAGGGTGCATTCACACACCATCTTCAGCATCGCAGAGAATCGGTTTGCACTAAGGATGGTACACCAATAGAATCAATGATGGAGTGCATCAGCCTGCATCTCCCCAACAGTTGAGGGTTTGAGTCTCGAGCTGCAGTTTTTAGACAGCAGTATGAATGCTGTCTTTTGCAGTTTGGGATCCGTAGAGTAGAGCAGGGCATGGCTGGAACTTTGCGAACAAAAGAGGGGGAAAATTGGAAATGTGTTGAAAAGCCTTTGGCTAGGCTAACTTAGCCAAATAGGTTATTCCTCTTGGAAATCGAAAAAGTCATGTTAATTACTCTTGCATTTACCAAACTGTCCTGTGTGTACACATTCTGATCTCATGAACAAATAACATCAACTTTCTTGCTGGAGTGTGAATGCATGATAAGTTTATACAGTTCAAATTGATAAAGTCAATTTTAGTAATTAGTTAAGAAATTCTATTCTATTGGAATGCTATTTTATTTCAATTCCCCTTCTTGTATATGTAGATAGGTTACAGGTGCAGACTTTATATATCGATTATATATAAAACGTCTTGCATGTAGCATGAATTTCCTGTTAGCGTCACATTTCTTGTCATGCTTTGGTCATCATACTTCAGCATATCTTCTGACTCAATGTGAGCAATGTCATGGGAGATCTGCTAATAATTTTTTAAAAAATTGATCTGTGCACATGCAGACATTTTATTGGCCCATAGGAACCATGTGATTGGTAAACCTTACCTGTCATTGATCTGTGTTTACCACTTCACCATTAAAATGTCTGTTACTAGGGATTAATCCATGGCCTCTGTTCTGTCTCTTGCTCTGCAGTCAGCCTCCAAGCCCAGCGCTGAATTTCACTATCTCTCTGCTGGCCCCAAGCAGGCATTGGCCTCCCTGCTGGTTCCCTCCCATCCAGGCTACCTGTGGCCTACCTATTGGTTTCCTCCCAGTCCCAATCTCCGTAAGCGTTCTCTCCTTGCCTTCCTGCTCACCCTGTCCCAACTCCAAGCAAGTCCAGGCTTGCCTCCACCAGCCCCCTTGGTGCTTCCCCGATCCAGGCAGATTTTAACATACCAACTTTCTCGCTACTGACATGAGGGAGTCCCTGCCCTCCCTGTTTAGTCCCTCCAGCCTCCCCATTTGCACTCTCCCAGTCCTAGGCTGGCCCCGGCATCCCAGATGGCTCCATCCAGACCCTGGCTTCGTGCATTCACACTTTGTTTGAAATGGAATGGGGGGAGATTTGGACGAGATGGGGCTAGGGCTGACACATAGGTACGTATCTGAGAGAATTTCTACAGCTCTCAAATCAATGAGGCTTGAGTTGGATCTAGTTCTCTGGGCTCTTTTGTAATCTAACCAGGTTATTTCTTTGCTTTCTAGTAATGACAAAATTCACTATCCTGCATAATTCATATCTCGATGCAAATGATGTGATTCGGCAGTTGCTGCTCATCTGTAATTGAAAAGGATTTTCCATGTGAGACAAATACCATTATTTTCATAATGGTGTTACTTGCTAATTTTTATTTATTCACATCAGTCACAGAGTAATTGTAATATGAGAAATAATTGGAGATTTAGGCAACTACATTTTGACATTTGCCTTATACCACAAGAATCTGACATTTTGTTCTGCTTGTAAAGATGTTGTCTATCTGCTGCTTTTAGACAATTAGTCACCTGTGACACATCCCCTTTACAGACCAGTGACGTGTATCTAAACAACTTAATCGTCTCTTCAAATTCATGCCCAGTGATAACCGCAAGCAGCTGACGCTGAGCAGTTCCTTCTCTAATGTTAATCGACAGGTAGCAGTTGTTTGTCCTTGCCAGGTCATTGGCTGGCTGTGGAGAAGACCCAGTTCTACCAAGCAGAGCTTTTGTAGGAACAGCATGCCTGTCTGACCTAAAGGGCAGGTTGTCTCGGAGGCACTGTGGTCTGATGGGATAGTTCAGCTCATTTCAGGCATTTCATACTCATGGTTCAAAAGAATGCTTCTAGTCTGCCCTCTGCTTAAACATTTCATGGGCAATGGAGCAGGAAAGGATATCAAAGAACAGCTTATGGATGGCTTTGTTTCCTTTAGCTGTTCAGTTGCTGTGGGAGCATTTGAACTGAGCAGTTCAACTGATGCAGCTAGACAGTTGAAATGGAAAGAGATGAAAAAAAGGAGAAAATGGTTTAAAATTTTTCAAATATTGTAGTTGTCTGCTGGAGACTGGGATCAAATCCAAATAAGAAGGAGGTTCTGAGAGGAGGTAATTTGAATAACTGTCGAGAGTGCTAAAATGAAAATGAACCGTCTGAATTCAGTTCGCAGTGGCACAAAAACTAGCATCACAATTCCAAATTCATGGGTGAGGAAGTCAGTGCTATATTAGAAAAGAGGCACAGAAAACAGGTAAAAGTCACCCGAATCCACATGGAAATAATTCCATCACAATTTGTCATTCTTGGTACTTTTTTCTTCCCCTTCCTTGCTTCCCTTAACCCCCTTATTTTGAAGGTGATGATTCATGCTTGGATTTGGTTCCCATTTGTGCCATTTGCCCTTTAAGTTCCTTATCTAACTGGCTATTTTTCCTGTGTGAACCTGGAAAGTGAATGTGAATGATTTACTTGATGATTGTGTGGATAATACAGCTGAGCCTGTTACTGTCCTCAGCCGACATACATGGATTACATAGTATTACATAGAATGTACAGGACAGAAACAGGCCATTCGGCCCAACAGGTCCAGGCCAGTGTTTATGCTGGATGTGCACTTCCAGCAATTGTACCTGAATAGGATCAAAAGCAGTAATGTTGGCTGATGTGTTTCCCTTTCCAACTTGGTGATGCTGAGACCAGTTTTAACAATCCTACCATCAACCCCTGATAAGGGACTGAACTTGGAATCTTCCTCGTCTTGTTTTTCAGATGTAACAACATTTTCATAAAGCTATGAATTCTAGTTAGTGACATCAAATTGAAAGGTGCACAAATGAAAACACTTCTGCATTTGCACAATTTTAATGAAATAATAGATACTTGGTTAAAACTGAGGAAGTGTGGTGGATGCGTTATACCATGCTATATTTTTATATAGTTCCACACAAAGTGACTTTTTTTATTATACTGCAGTGACTGGGGCTCCTCTCATCCTGACCCCCAAGTTCCTGCAACCAACATGCAGTAAATCTTGGTGCTAGTACAATTTTTATTTGATATTTAGCTCCATGGCTTGGTATAAACACAAACAGATGAAATTGACAAATTTAAATTGATTGGTATAAGTAACTGAAGTTTTATTTCTGTACTGTGGCTGATAGCACAATACAGAATTATACTTTGTTGTAAACAGTATATTATGACAACAATTCTAAATATCTCTTCCTTTTGGCAGCATTCATACTTCACTACACCCGATAGCCGAGAACTTCCTAGTATACCTGAAAATGTAAGTATATGATGGTCAGCTTTTCAGTAGACTAGACTTAATTACACAGTTGTATACTGTGTAAATTTTGAGACTGTGCACAGATATATTCTCAGTGCTGTGTTTCACGTACCAAGAAGGGAATTGGGATATTGTTGTTGACAGTCTTTGATGGCTGCAATGTATCTTCAGTTTGTCAATCAGAACCCTTTATGTGTAAAGATGGATTAATTTCCTTAACACTGGACTGTTGCATTTTATCATCTTCATATTCTGTAACTTGGTAGCATTTATATCTAGACCAAATATGCTAGTAAGGAAAAGTTTGCTAAATATTGTAATGTGTCGTACATTAAGAACAACAGAAAAAAATGTTTTTTATACAGAGATCACTTCTTAAAATACTATAATCCTGTCATATATATTTTTATGTTTAAGTTTTCCTCTGGTACTCACAGGGGTAAAGATTTAAGAATATTATTCTTAATAGGTCCTCAAGCTTTCAAAACTTGGGACTAATGTTTTTGTATAATCTATTTGAAGTATTAAAGTAACACGCTGACTTGGAACAGATTGGGTCAGAATGGGGTTATTTTCATTGATTTTTTAAAAATAAAATTAATATTTAATGGCATATGATTTTTCTGCTTTTATGAATACCTTCCAGCTACATAACAGTGACTGACTTCAAAGTACTTCATTGGTAGTGAAGAGCTTTGGGACATGATGCACTAGAAAAATCTTGCAGTCTTTCCTTTCCTCTCTTTTTCTCCCTCCTCCCTTTAAACAGAAGAGAGTGTACTCATTCTCGCCTCCTTTAGCCTCTCGCCCCTCCGGTCGTCCCCTCGCCCCTCCGGTCGTCCCCTCGCCCCTCCGGTCGTCCCCTCGCCCCTCCGGTCGTCCCCTCGCCCCTCCGGTCGTCCCCTCGCCCCTCCGGTCGTCCCCTCGCCCCTCCGGTCGTCCCCTCGCCCCTCCGGTCGTCCCCTCGCCCCTCCGGTCGTCCCCTCGCCCCTCCGGTCGTCCCCTCGCCCCTCCGGTCGTCCCCTCGCCCCTCCGGTCGTCCCCTCGCCCCTCCGGTCGTCCCCTCGCCCCTCCGGTCGTCCCCTCGCCCCTCCGGTCGTCCCCTCGCCCCTCCGGTCGTCCCCTCGCCCCTCCGGTCGTCCCCTCGCCCCTCCGGTCGTCCCCTCGCCCCTCCGGTCGTCCCCTCGCCCCTCCGGTCGTCCCCTCGCCCCTCCGGTCGTCCCCTCGCCCCTCCGGTCGTCCCCTCGCCCCTCCGGTCGTCCCCTCGCCCCTCCGGTCGTCCCCTCGCCCCTCCGGTCGTCCCCTCGCCCCTCCGGTCGTCCCCTCGCCCCTCCCGTTGCCCCCTCACTCTCGCACTCCGCCCTTCCAAGTCAAGGGATATGGAAAAAGTAGCGTTAAGGCCGAAGATCAGCCATGATCTTATTGAATGGCGGAGGAGACTCGAAGGGCAGCATGGCTAATTCCTGCTCCTATTTCTTATGTTCTCCCGTCACCACCACTACCCCTCCGGTTGCCCTGTCCTCCTGTCGCCGCTTCACCCCCTCCCGTCGCCCCGCCCTCCCGCCCCTGGCCTCCCCGCTGGCGCCTCTCCCCCCTCCCTCCCGCCGCCGGCCCCTCCCCGCCCCTGGCCTCCCTTCTTCATCTGCAACGTAGCCATTTTCTGTCCTACAGGATATTGGAACAAAGTCCCCTGGTGCCGGCTAAAATAACTTCCTATTAACTGTCTGCTCAGTAGTAGAGCGTCTATAGATTTTGATGAGCACGACATGCGTACATATGAATTGCTACTCGGAACATTTAAAAAAAAGTTGTGCCAACAACATCTGAAGTATTAACATGAAAATGATGGGCAAGTGACAGTGCCCTGAGTACACATCGAATACTAATTTTCCCAGCTCAGGCAACTCTAGATTGGTAGCCTGGCTGGTTCCGAATATTAATTTGCAGGTTTTGCTGCACGCTTCTCCTTGTTGTACCAATAACAGTGTTGGAGCAGTTCTCTGGTGAGGAGCCTGTAAATGATGAGTTTCCACAGTGGGAGGGTGTTTGTAAAAATCAGCACCGTAAATTAAAATACCATTGCAAGTGCTTCTCCCAGGTTACCTTCCTCTTAACCATGAAAGCATCTTATTTTGATGTTTATCCTTGCAATTACTCTGTGGGATACTCAATTGTTCATCATTCATTAAGCATGAAAACTGTAGAAAAGCAAACAAAAAGTGGATTAATGCAAAAATAAAAACCTTTTACCCTGCCACCCAAGTTGTTAATGAAAGGCAACAGAACAGTATGATGGCAAACACCATAGTGTAAGTTAGCCAATGCATCTATGGTTTAATTATATTAAAATATGTCGATATGATTTAACTTTCTCATATAATTTAATATTGCACATTTATTCCAAAAAATTGGAGCAAAATCAAAGTAGATATTTATAAACTCTTCTAATTAATTCCCCATTTTTAAGGAGAATTTGTTGATTCCTAACTTGGCCATGAATCCAGGAGTCTTGTGGACACACAAAACAATCTGCCAGTAAAATGCATATATACTTACCTGTTGACAATTAGATTGTTTCTGATCCCACATGTTGAAAGTGCTTTGAAGTGTTGAAGTACGACTCTGTAATCCAATAGTATCTGTAGATGACAAAAAACGATTACATGTGTTGGTGTAACACAGAAATTAAACATTTGGCAAGTAGTATTCACAATTTCAATAGGATGATGACGTACATAATGCCCAATATTGATTTTCTTATACAGAAATACAAGGGTCCTCTGAGCAGATGAGTGGGGAAAAAAGGGGCCACATTGATATTTTTTAATTAAAAAAATATTTTTTAATTTAAAAATATTTACTTGATTTTTTTACACTCATCCAAAAAGACACAATCTCTAGTAAATATCTCTTTGGAAATAAAAATGAAAAACATTTGTGCTTCTAAAATGGAAATAAATGCTTAAAATGAGTTCTGCCTGTTACATACTATTTCATTTCAATCAACGATTTACTGCTTAAAATAAGAAAATAACTTCCATTAATTGAAGAATATAATGGTATAATTATACATTACAATTTTATTTGCCCCTAGTTGTTTAGATTACGTTCCTCCGTTTAGCTGCTTTAGCATATTTCTGTTTTCTGCATGCCAATGTACTTGCAAATAAAAAACATTAACATTAATAGCAAAAGAAAAGAATATTTGTTAGCTAAAATGAGAGTGTGAAAGAGTGAACAGTATCAGAATTGGCTGTAGCTGTTTTTTACGGCCTCCACAGCACTGTTTTATTTTCCACTTGTCTTGCTTGTGCTTTAGTAATTTCAGAATTTACTTTTTCTGTATATTTGTCTGAGACTGGAAAAAAAATCTATCTGAGATGCTTCAGCCATCTAGATGACTTGTTCTCCACTTCTGAATTTAAGTGGAACGAAGTTTGAGCGTAGTTCTAGGTAATGTTTTCTGTTCACTCTTTATACAGATCTCAGTTCCCTCCACATGAGGGTCCTTGGCACTATTGGAATAAACCATTGATTTACTGTTTGAGGCCCATAATCCTTTCTTGATCTGTCATGTCGAACTTAACACTATTCCTGATTTCTAGTAGTTGAGAAATATATCCCCCACATTTTTATGAGCAAAACAAATGGAGTCTAAGTGAGCAGGGTTGGAATCTGGAGTGGGACATGGTTATGCTGAATCCCTGCTGCTTTTTGCCCCCATCAAAAAATGCGGGTTAAGTAGAGGCAGTGCAGGATACACCGACCACAAAAGCATCCAGCATTGCTAAGGGTGTGGGGGATTTACACTTAAAAGGATGAATTTGTGAGCCAAATTAAAAACCACATTGGGAATTCAGCTACAGATCCAATAGAAATAAATGCAAGTATTTAAACTCTTAAACTTTTTAAATAGATGCTGTTCCTCGGTCCCATGAGTACATTGTGTTTTTTAAATCTTGAATTTGATTTACACAAGATATCTGAAGTACAGAGAGACTTATTGTAATACTCATTCGTCTTGTGAGGTAGAAGTGTTGGTTGAAACTGTGGTTAATATGGGATGACATTCGGCTCTTTTTATGAGTACGAGAAAATGCCCTTTCTTTCTTTCTGTCTCTTGTTTTTCCAGGCAATGCTCATTGTCGGAGGAATAATATCTATTATTTTAAAATGACCATTGAGATCCTTGGTAAAAATATGCAATCTGATTATATGCTTCCTGAGAAAATGCTTGTGGATCATTTTGAACATAGACTGGAACTGTGGCAGCATCATATCCTGTAGACAGTTGGATTGACCTGCCTCTGTATTCAATTTGAGTGCCCCATTAAACATTGGAATACTGTGCAACTTACGTCGAGAATAATAGACACCTATAATCTAATAGAGATATTTAAATCAAATCATTAACTTTAAAAGCTTGTATATTTCTAACAGTCACCTGAACCTAAAGTTTAGGTTTATAACTTTTGAGGTTATTTCCTTTTTTAAGTTTAATGAATGCTGTACAATTTTTATGGCTTTTTATTTTATTTTTAGCTATATTTCTGGTAGTGATTGCTGACAGGATCCATGGTATTCCTGATCTGCAATGACATTGACAAAAGACCATTCATGCCTTGTGAAAGCAACAAAAGGATGTTAGTGATTTTTAATCTACTGTTGATTGCCAGATTTACTCTGCTCATAATGCTCTGACATACCCTGAGGCAGTCTGTTCCAAAATCTATTATTCAAAATGGGATTTTGAACAGCATGTATGGTAGGTATGCTTGATGGTAAAGAAATACATTTTATATGTATCATAAGGATTCTGTCCTGGGAATTTGTAACTAGAAAACGCAGCAGCATAAAAATTTTTAAAAGCAGTAACAATTTTCACTGGCACAGAAATATCCATTGGATACAGTACTGTTTCAGTTCTTGGCACCAGCGTTATTCATAAGATTCCTGAATGACTGACTGATTCCTGTCAGCCTTCAGTCAAACTTTTGGAGGTGCTCATTCATCTGAATTCCACTCTGTAGAGAGACATCTTTGTGGAACAATGTTAAACTGACAGAGGAAGCTGATTTGTGTAAGAGACAATTGGAAAATTCCACTAGCCAGGAGCTCGAAAACAAGGCTTGCAAAGGTTTGAATCTTTCATAATGTTTCTTCATCTCAAAGATAGAGACCACTTGCTCAACTGCCTCAATTACTTCCTCCCCACATCTGAACTCCAGTGCCCCCCCACCTCCATATCCTGGTCCTGCCTCCATTATCACTCTTCTGCATCATTGTCCCTCCCACCCAGTCTTTATCAAGCTCATCTCCTCCATAAGATTGTCCTTCTGTACACTTGACCCATTCCCAACCCGACTCAGCATCATAGAACTACACCTCCTTGACCCAGTACACGTTGACATTGTTGATGGTTCCCTCTCCCTAGGTTTTGCCCTTCACCCTTCAACATTGTTGCCATCAATGAACCCCCCCACCCAAAAAAAATCTCTGATCTCCCCCCCCCCCAACACACACACACTTATTGCCCTATCTCCAACCTTCCCTTCCTCTCTAATCATCGAGGAACTTCCATCCAGTTGGAGCCCATCTCTTCCATCACACTCTATTCACATCCTTTCAATCTGTATTCATCACGCCCATAGTACTGGGACTGCTCTGGTCAAAGTCGCCAATGTAACCGCAGCCGCAGTGTGCTATTCTTCCTCGTCCTCCTTGACCTCTCTGTGGTGTTCAACACAGTCAACCACTTCATCCTCCTTCACTGTTTCTCCTCTGTGCCACTGCCATCGCTTGGTTCTACTACCTGTCCCAACAAAGGCAGTAGATCTCCTGTAATAGCTTCTTCTCTAGCCCGTACACGGTCGCCTTGAATGTTCTCCAAACCTATATTTTTAGCCTCCGTCTATTGTTTGTCTGTATGCTTCCCCTCAGTAACATTAATCATAGATATGGGGCAAGCTTTTAGATGTATGCTGATGACACCCAGTTCTGTTTTTCTGACAATACCCTCAACTGCAGGATCACCACTGTACTGTGTAACTACTTAACCAACCTCAAATCCTGGATGAGCAGAAACTTAATTCAGCTGAACATTGGCAAGACCAAAGATACCATGTACAGCTTCTGCCAAAAATTCTGCACCTTAACTCTCCATCCCTCTCGCTGGCATTTCACTCAGATTGAGCCTGACAGTGTGCAACCTCAGTGTTTTGTTTGACCCTGAGTTGAGATTCAAACCCCACATCCTAGTCACTACCAGCACTGCCTATTTACACTTCTGCAACATTGTATCCTTTTGCACCTATCTCACCCTCAATACCAGTGAAGCACTTTTGTCACCTCCAGATTCATTGACTGTAATGCTCTCCTTGCTGGCTTCCTAAGTTCTTCCCTTCACAAGTTTCAACTTATTCAATATCCTGCTGCCCATGTCCTATCCCACATTAAGTTCTGCTTCCCTATCACATCTGTTACTGATAACCTTCATTGGTTCCCTGCCCCCTTTGCATTGATTTTAAAGTCATTGTCCTCATCTACTTGTCCTTCCACAGCCTCACCCCTTCCTACCTCTGCAATCTGCAAAGATCACTCCATTTTTTAAAAAGGGATGAAAGGAGAAACCAGAAAACTGCAGACCTGTCAGTTTATCTTGAGTAGTGGCGAAGTTAATGGATTCTATCAACAGGGATATGTCTACATGGATTTCCAGAAGGCATTTGATAAGGTTCCACACAAGAGATTATTAGCAAAAATGGAGGTAATCTTGTGACCTGGGTTGATAATTGGTTGGGAGGTAGGAGACAGAGAGTAGGGGTAAAGGGTTCGTTCTCTGATTGGCAGGATGTGACAAATGGTGTTCCTCAAGGATCTGTACTGGGGGCCTCGGCTTTTCACCATTTATATCAGTAATGTGGATGAGGGAATAGAGTGTTGTATATCCAAGTTTGCAGATGACACCAAGTTAGGAGGCGTAGTAAGTTGTGTAAATGGGAGCAGGAAGTTGAATGAAAAGTTACTTTGGCGCCTATTTTTCTTTTTTAAAAAATATCTACTTGTCAAGAGACAAATACTAATTTTTATACATTTTCATCACTGGAGACAGACCACCATCTTTGAGAAAGTGAATATCTTTGATATTGGCTCTATCTTGAGTTTTCCCAGGATAAGTGCCCAGAGGGAATCCTAATGGAGCATAAAATACTTTTTTCCTGCCCAGCAATGATTTGATGTTGCTATAAAACTAAATGAAACTAAAGAAAACAAAAACTCTTTTTGACAATGAATTTCCACAGAGAATATGTTAATTTCTATTAACAGAGTACTTAGTAATAACAAATGATCTCCTTCACTTGGATTTGAGAAATCTCTGAATTCCTTTTTTTGTGAAAGAGCAGCTTTGTTTTAGAACAGCTCTTCCTACCTCCACATATATATAATTCTGTTCAATTTGAAAGTATCCAATATTTGCCTAATGTGTAATTAGCAGTAAAATCTAACCAGGAAAGCATTCCCTGATCACCTTCCTTTATCCTTTATAAAACAAGTCCAACCTTGTATGTCTGCCAGAATGTAATATATTTCTGCAGGAGTTCTCTAATTTAAACAAGACAATGGATGTTGAATTTTGAAATATGGAATATAGTAAATAAATGTGACTGTATAGCTGTGGTGACTTAGAAGACTTGCAAAATACTTTGCAGATATATCCAGGGCAAAATAACTGTTTTTCTTCCTGAAGGGATACCGGAGGGATACTTAAACCAGTGACTTAATAAAACTTATCACAGCCAAAACCCAAGAGCCCCATTCCCTGGCACTTGTTAGAATCTTCATTCCTGGCAGGACAGATACCTGTTTGCTTCCTGCATTTTTACTGTCCTGTTGTGTACATAAAAATCAGGAGGCAGGTCAGGGTGATTCTTTTAAGTGTATTGTCTGTGGAATCACACTTTTTAGACCTCTTATCCCTTCTCACCATTACAGACAGGATGGTTTTCTGCCAGATGTTGGAGGAGGTACAATATAAACCAGTCAGCTACTGATGGCTAATGAATGGAACAGGCTGAGGGTTGCCATTTCTCAGTTGTAAATTATATCATGTCATGTATTCTTAAATCAGAAGATTCACTGTATGGTACTATTTTCAAAGAATGAATTTTAGTAATCATATAACCTTTAGAAATGAAGTTATCCATATTTGTAAATGGCAAGTAATGCTGGAAAACCATTGAGCAACCATTTATTCATAATAAGCTACGGTAAGTTTTATATTTTGTAACAGAAATAGATGTTGTACTTTTTGAAAAATGGTAAATTGTCTTTTGTCTTAGTTGCAATACAAAATCATCTATGCAGAATCCAACATGGTGGACTGATAGGTGGGGGGGGGTGACGGGGAAGGGGGGGTGCGGTTATCCTTCAAACAGGCCATTTGAAAATGTGATCTGTACTATTAGACAGATATTCTCTGATTTGTACAAACAGCAGTCTTTCAGACACATTGAAGAGGGAAGAAACTTGTAACAGTATAAACATATTCACAGTAACCTTTGTCTTAACAGTGTTTTTCTTTTCATAGTATCAGCAAATTGTTCCATAAGTAAGCAGGGATTGGTACTGGTCTGCTTTTCTCCTTCAAATTCTGAAAATATTTTTCTCTTTCAGAGAAACCTGACAGAGTATTTTGTAGCTGTAGATGTCAACAACATGCTCCATCTTTATGCCAGTATGCTGTATGAACGTCGAGTCCTCATCTCCTGCAGCAAACTAAGCACTGTAAGTAGTTCTGACAGCAGCAAAGCATAAACATATTCAAACCTTTCTAGCATTGACTGTCAAAGGGACTTGTTTATTACAGCATGTGGATATTTGTTATCTGAACTTCATTTATAAAAGATAAAAACTGAGATTATTATTTAGAGGGGTGGGGTGAGCTAACTTCCTATTATCTGCCTAAAATATGCTAAATACCTCAAGCTGATACTCTGCTGTCAGCACCCAGTGTCCAGTAGCAATTGACCTCACCCAAATCCCAAGCACCACACTCATCTGCCAAGAGATGTCTCCAGCCCTGTTTGTGTAATAGTGCTATGTTACTCACTTGTACATAGCCATTTTTATATGTATATGTAAGTGGCGCCTATGTATTTATTAAAAGGTGTTTATAAAAGCTTTCCCATTAAGTTCATTTCCAGCATGCATTATGTCTAACCTTTCAAGGTTACCTTGAAGGAGTGGGCGATAACCTGCCTGCAGCTCCCGCCAGTATTGTGTAATTTGCTTTTCTATGGGTGCACATGAGCAAACCACGTTACCTCTGTTGTGATGTACACTCCCCTCTGCCCACCATGGGAAGTGTCTGACTTCTGCTTCGTATCTCCCCGAGATTGCTTAAGCCAAGGTTACTCATGCCTCATATGTGAATCAAAGGCACAAGCCCTCTTACTCTTTGACATGTTTCTGACGTCTGCCAGGTCACCAGACCAGACCACCTCAATAAGTGAACTATCTGTAAAAGGTGGATATTTTATACAATTTGTTTTCTTCTTCTGCACACTAACCATTGCTTATTTGAAGATTTAGCAGTGTTGGGTCTGTTTGGCACATTGTTATGATAGCACTTTTAATTTATTCTAAATATTAATATGATTATTTACAAATTCCTGTTTTCAACATGCTATGATATTTTAATGCATTACTGACATTCGAAACAGTAACTGTAATCATCAGAACTGCCTTAATATTGATCAATGAATGCTGCTAGAGAATAGACCAGTTTACTGACTGAAAGAAGACAATTTCCTGTTGCCATTAAAGTTCCCTTGAGAGAAAATCTGACAAAGTAATAGTGCCTTCAGTGTAAGGAGAATTTCAAATACTCGTAGTGTTATAGTTGCACCAGCCTAAGCTTAGAAATGCCTTGATATATTGTTGATTTTTTTTTTTAACCAGTTGTTTGGGTAACTGTATTCCCAATAGTCCTTAAGAGAACAGCTGCAAAATAAAAACCACCCACTCAGATCTCTGTGTACAAAAGATTTTGTTCCTTTTGGAGTCAACCCCAGCTGCTGCTCTGATCTCGAACCTACTAAATTTAAATGTTTGTGTCATAATAAAGGTGTAAGAAAAGCTCTCTTGATGGCTCAAGTTGATTGTGCCACTGAGCCATTTAGACCAGAAGGTCCCAGGTTTGATGAGTATACTGTGCTGAGTTAGCTGATCACAGCCAGGGTGGCAATTAGCCTCAGTGCCCTTGGGCTAAACACATCTGTGATACACCTTGAGATTTAAAAAAAATATTTGAATGTGCTATATAAATGGAAGTTGTTGTTGAGAAAAATCATTCAGGGCACCTGTTCCTAATTGCCATGCTCATGACCCCCTGTTAAAAAGGAATCAGGACAAGATTGGCTACAGTTATGATGCCTGCCCAGCAGAATAGCTTGCCAGCACTCACTATCTAAGCTCATACATGTCGAATGGGCAATTTGGCAAGGTACCAAAGAATAACCAGCAACCACAGAATTGTACCCCAGCAAGGAATCAGCAGCTTTAGGAAAGAAGAAAAGTGGCAGAAAAAAAAGATGCAAGAAATTTAAATCTTTATGGAATGTGCATCATATATGTTTAAAAAGTAAACTTTCAATAATTTGCTAGGTGTAAAATTACAGTGTTATTACGTCAATTTTTTTGGGGGTTGGTTTATTCATTTTTAACCCATTATCCCCTCGTATTGATAGAATCAGGACAAATGTTTTTCTGGCACTTTTCATCTGTCAGGAAGCCCTTGAACACTGTTCTGCCACCTCGATGACATAAAGGACTCTTATCAACTATGTTTACTTCATCTTCGTCTGACAGAGCTCAGGCTCAGTACTACTTAGGCTTCCATCAAGGAGCAGAATGATGAAAGCTCTGGAAGATGGAAAAGCACAATCACCTAGAAGATGGTTTCACATCATTGAATTTATGGTCGTATTGCACTCGTACTTCAGATACATATGCTGAAAAATTGTTTCCCTTGCACTAATCAATAAGGTCATGATGTACTGCTGAACACAGAGTGACAACATTTTCCCACTTGATAGGCTTTTGCAGTTGTTAAAACATAATGGATTTTTCCTCTTAAATAGCTACATAACAGCCCAAAATATGTGTTACTTGTCATATAGCTGAAACCATCCAGAAATAAAAGCTTATCACGTTTTTTGGTAAAATAGTGTTATTTCGTTACCTTTGATACCATTTCACAGTGTGAATATATCCATATAGGTACTAAAGTTAACTGTATACTGTCTTTCCTATATATGCTCATGCAGTTTGCTTATATAAAGATGGCAGTATAGTATTTATATAATAATGTTGAGTGTAACCACTATATACTAACTGGGTCACGCTACCAATGGGTACTTAGTGGTATTCAGTGAAAATCTAAAGGATATGCAATGGGGGTCAGTGATTAACGCAACATGAACCCCTAGGTGAATCAACTGCATAGCTTGTAAGTAGTGTAGGCACGAATGAGGTATGGTGGCTGTCACCAGTAGTTTAATTTGTGTTCAAGTTGGCTATTCTGTTTATGCAACAGAAAGAGTATGAATTTTGTGTTTGTATGTATGCACATTTTTTTTAACCTCTTTATTGTACTTAGATGAGCATTCAGAATTTGCATCTACATTACCATTTCTAAGCTAAAGCTTGAGGAGAGGTTGTGTAGGTTTCACAAACCTACCAGGAGTTGTTTTATGTTTGTTATTTTGACAAGGTTGAAGATTTGCTGTTTGTAGTTTTTTTTTATACAAAGCATGTGGCATGTGTTGTGTGTGAGAGACAGCATGGAAGCATTCAGCTGGTACCTCACCAAGCTTAAACCACTAATCTAAGATTGTCACGCGTGTTGTATAAATATCTGCTGAGTGTTGCCCAGTTGCAGTGTGTGAATTCATGCTCTATCCCGATGGCATCATTGCAGTATCATCATTACCAAAAAAAAGTGGAAGGAAAGTGTTATTAAAAAGATGATGGGCAGAAATCGCTCGCAGAATAACAATGAACTCCTCACCGTTGTTAGTGGTGAAATGGAGGAGCAAATTCCGGCATTCGCACATGCACAGTGAAACGCGGTAATCTGGAACTTACTCCTGCTGGTTCGCCGGTGATATGACAGCTTCAAATTAAAGGTATATCACCGTCTGCAATCAGAGAAATCGTTGAAAAAGTGCAAACTTGCTTATCTGCCCAGCTAGAAAGTAACTACACCACAAAACAGGTATGCTTAAAAATACCAAATCTAAACTAAGTTTTAAAAACGCAGTCAGTCTTAATGACTGCCCGACAACTAAAAATTAACTTTTAAAAATTGCTCCTTATTTTGCTTTTTGTTTCTAATAATGTTCTTTGTGCTTATCTCTAAAATACTGGGTTTGAGGGTTCTGTCTTTGTAACTGATGGAGAGATTGGGCAGAGGAAGCATTGGACAGAGCAAGACTCTTAACACTGGAAATCTGAACTAAAAACGGACAATGCTTAAAACACATAGCAGGTCTATCAACATCCGTAGAGAAAAAGCCAGGTTAATGGTTTGAATGCACCTCCCGTGCCCCAAAGCGCTGCATGGGCAAGTGTACTCACTGCAAGCAACAACACAGCAGCCAATTTGCATACAGCAACAGGTTAAAGACTAACTCCTGTCACAGAGAGGAGTTAACAGTAAACAAGCAAGTTTTTAATCAGCTGAAAATTAGTGAAAACTGTTGGATGACATAAGATGATCATTGATAAGGCACTGAGAAGTCAGTAATATGATTGAAAAGACAGGTAGATGATCAGCCATGATCTTATTGAATGGCGGAGTGGCTCGAGGGGCTGTATGTCGTCCTACTGCTCCTGTTTCTTATGTTCTTATAAAAGAACAAAAGGACACAAAGGAAACTAAGTAAGACAGCGCATGGGAAAGGTGCATAAAGAGAGGAATAATGGGAGTGAATGAAGTGGAAGGAGAAATGGAAATGCTGGAAACCTCAGTAATGACAGAAAATGCTGGAAACACATAGCTGGTCCACCGGCACCTGCAGAGAGAAAAGACAAAGGATCCACTGACCTGCTACCACCTTCCCTCCCACAGATACAGGCGGACTAGCGGTGTATTCCCAGCAGCTCTTGCTTTTCAAAAGGTGGCTGTGTTTTAGCATTTTCTATTTCAGATTTGCAACACTTTCACATTTTAATTTTCCTCATTTTGTATTGCTGTTTCTCCTATACTTCCACTTCAGTCACTTTCACTTTTGGAGGGTTTGTTTCTGTCTTTCTGCATCATGTCCATGCATTGCCTTACTTAGCTGTTTTCATGTCCTTTTGTTCTTTTAATGACTTGTCATTGCCTTATTGAAATGCTCTTCCTATATCAGCCAGTAGGTTTCACCTCTCTTCAGTTTTCAGAAAACCCGTTTGCTGGCCATTTACCCAACTCCATTCTGCAACAAGTTTTTACATATTGTGTTCTCTCCCTTTTCATCTTGTTCAACTTGCTTTTTTTTTGCAGTTTCCAGCTCTGATGAAGGGTTCATACGCAAAACATTAACCTGTCTTTTGACAGATGCTGATGGATCTGTTGTACATTTACAGCACTTTTTGCTTTTACCTATGAGGAGTCAGTCAACAAGTGCACTTCATGCTTAACATGCAAGTTAAGACCCAGCGTTTAAAGAGAAAGAAAAGCTTCCCCTCAAATCCTGCAGCAGCCTCTCAAATCTACAGGATTTATCTTTCATTTTTCATCAAAGCATTTAACATATTGGGGTTGAGTTTCCACACATTTACTCCAGTAATATCAGCGCAATCCGGGCCGAATCGGCCAAACCAGCACAAAAGATCAGGGAATTTTAAACGTAAGTGAGTTACACCCAAAACCACTTAAGTTCGTGTAAGGCTCATCAAATTGCATTCATTTTCTTAGGCGCACAGGCATTAGGAAGCACATTTTAAGAGCTTTTACATATCAAAAAATGGACAATGACGAGTGTACACCACTGAAAGTAGTAAATGCTTCAGTATAGTTTTTAAAGTCATTTTCAGTGATTTAAAATCAGGTTATTCACAGATGGAGGACTGGACACTTATTAAAAATGCTTATTTTTTTGTGATAAACCCATTTTCAGCTGTATTCATAAAACTGCACCAGGTTATGACTCTTAAATATATCAATTGATACTTTTTAATGGAAAGAAAAAAAATTAAACAATTACGTTCTATTATGCGCTGGTTCATGAAATGTCTTATGTTTGTGATTTCCCGATTGCGCTCAAAGTGAAAACTCTACCCCATTATACCTTGGGTTAAAAATATTCATGGTTGCCCTTGCATGAGGATTAATTTATAAACTTCATTTCGTCTTTTGGAAAAAGTCTGGAATCTGAACCACAACATAATATGGTCTCTTGACACAGTATTATACAAAATAATGCCATTCCTACGCGCACAGTGGCATTTATAGAAATGTAAAATATTCAATTTGTTCCTCAAGAACTGTGAATAGTTGATGATAAATCAACACTATTCATAGTCTGTTTGTGTTATGATGCATTTTTACTGCTGAACAGATTACTCCTTAAAAAGAAAATGATGACCAAGCTGTTTGTTTGGTTTTGAAATTCACCTGAAGTAATTTCTTCTTCACATAGAATGTACAGCACAGAAACAGGCCATTCAGCCCAACTGGTCCGTGCCGGTGTTTCCAGCTAGCTACAATATTAACATTTGGGGAGTAATTTCCTCTCCCTGATCCCATGGCTCATTGCTAGTGATGAAAACACCATCTTTCTGGGTCATGCACGGCTCGTTATTCTTACGTTAGGTACTTGTATTTACGGAGGCAGAGAATATAAAAGCAGGGATGTTATGCTGGAACTGTATAAAACACTAGCTAGGCCACAGCTTGAATACTGTGCACAGTTCTGGTCACCACATTACAGGAAGGATGTAATTGCACTAGAGGGTGCAGAGGAGATTTACGAGGATGTTGCCAGGACTGGAGAATTTTAGCTATGATGACAGATTGGATAGGCTGGGATTGTTTTCCTTGGGACAGAGGAGGCTGAGGGGTAATTTGATTGAGGTGTACAAAATTATGAGGGGCCTAGATAGAGTGGATAGGAAGGACCTATTTCCCTTAGCGGAGGGTTCAATAACTAGGGGGCATAGATTTAAAGTGATTGGTAGAAGGATTAGAGCGGAAATGAGGAAAAATTATTTCACCCCAGATGGTGGTGGTGGTCTGGAACTCACTGTCTGAGAGGGTGGGAGAGGCAGAAACTCTCAACTCATTTTTAAAAATACCTGGATGTACACCTGAAGAGCTGTGACCCGCAGGGCTACGAACCAAATGCAGAAAAGTGGGATAAGGCTGGGTGGCTCGTTTCTCCGCCGGCATGGACACGATGGGCCAAATGGCCGCCTTCTGTGCCGTAAATTTTCTATGATTCTATTCTATGATTGTATTTGCTGAGAGAAAGTGACCCAGATTAACAAGAGACTGCATTTATGTAGCACCTTTAATGTAGTAAACATTCCAAGGGAGCTCGTTGAAGAGAAAATGAACATCAAGCAGTAATGAGCGATTTAGGGATTACTGAAAGAAAGGTCGAAGAAAGAGGTTTTTGTAGGTGGGGAAAGAGGTAAGAAGACTGAGAGACTTGAGGGAGTTCCAAGACAGTTGAAGGTTCTATTACCAGTGGAGGATGGAGGTAATGCACTGAAAGTGAATTGAAAGTGACTGAAGAATACAAGATGGAAAAGATTGCAGAATTGAGGGAGGAGGGGGGTGGTGGTAAGGAAGTGGTCAGATTTTGAATTGAATGCTTTGAGAAACCAGTGGAGTTTGATGAAGACAGGGGATGATGGCCAAGAGAAACTTAATGGAGGACAGGATGTGGGTGGTGGAGTTTTGGGCAACATGGAGTTTATGTAGACTGGAGCTCTGGACAATGCTAAGGAAGGTTACATCTGGGTGTAAAGAAAGCATGGATAAAGATTTCAGCAGTGGGTGGAGTGAGTTAAGAATAGAGGCAGGCAGTGTACCAGAGGTGGAAGTAAGCAGTGTAGGTGATGGATAAGTTATGAAGTTTGAAGCTTGGCTCAGGTTAGAAAAATGTAAGGAATCTTGCAACACCAGGTTATAGTCCAACAGTTTTATTTGATAATCACAAGCTTTCGGAGGCTTTCTCCTTCGTCAGATGAGTGACGAAGGAGAAAGCCTGACTAAGGAGAAAGCCTCCGAAAGCTTGTGATTTTCAAATAAAACTGTTGGACTATAACCTGGTGTTGTAAGATTCCTTACATTTGTCCACCCCAGTCCATCACCGGCATCTCCACATCAGGTTAGAAAAGGACACAGAGGGTGTGCGCTGTCTAGTTCACTGGCCCTAAGCACTGGGGCAGGGGATGGCATCAAGGACAAAGGATATTGAGTTTTTGGTGGGAGTCAGTGTTAAATTAGAGAAAGTTCTGGCTCATCCATGACTTGATGTTGGGCAAGCAATCTGATTGGACAGGGATGTTGTGGAGCCGAAGGTAATGGCAGATAGAGGAAGAAAAGAAGGAACCTTGAGGTACTTCCTAGGTGATGGTTTAGGGAAGGAATTAGATGATACTGCTTGAGATGTCTTGGCTACATTAGGGCAGGTAGGAGTGGAACCAAGTAAGGGCAATCCCACAGAGGTGGACCACAGAAGAAAGGCATTGGAGGATGGTGCAGAGATCAAGGAGGAATAGTGGACCATGTTTGTAGTCCCAGACGATATTGCTAGGGATGTTTTCCAGTGCAGCTTCCATGCTGTGGGCAGGGTGGAAACGAAACTGAAGAAATTCAAACAGGAGATATTAGGACAGGTAATGTGTTTAAGGGAGGTTATGATGGGGTGGTAGTGGACGAGATAGAAGAAGTCGAGTATGTTTTTTTTGGGAAGGGGAGGATGACAATAGTTTTGAAGGGCAGGGGAACAATAGAAGGAGTCAATAATAACATAGGCAGCATTCGGACCAGGAAAGGTTGTTGTGTTGTCAGGAGTTGGGTTGCGAGGATGGGGAAGGGAGCAGTAATTACGACTCAGAGAAAATGAAGGCTAGATAGGGGAGTGATGTTGGGGGAGGGTAGGACCGGTAGAGTCTGGATAGGGTTGGAGGAAGCTGATCAGACCGATGCAATCTTCAGGATGAAAACATTTAATAAGCTCTTCATACTTGACACGGAAGATGAGGATCGAAGGGGGAGGGGATGGAGGATAAGAGGAATCTGCGAGTTATCTTGGCCTTGACAGTCAAGGGTAGAAGGAAAATTTGGCCATATGGTTGGGGGGAGGGAATTTAAGACAAAATTAAAATCACTGGAGACAAGGAGTAACTCGGCCAAAAGGCTACGTGCAGAGAATAGCGAGGCGATCTGAACAAGGGAACTAATTCTTGGCTTAAGAAGGTGATAGGCAATGAGGATTTTATGGAGGTATGGGTGGGATGGAAGAGAGTGAAGTGCTTAAATGAGGGGAAATAGCGAAGGAAAAGGAAAGAAGTCTGTTGCGACTTGGGAATGAGTCATGCCGCCATGACTGCGATTTGGATGGAGGACCTGGTGGAACTAACCTAGGAGGGCAACTTTGGTGAAAGGGAAGGAGTCATTGAGGTCAATTTTAACCTAACCCACCTGTCAGGAAGCTGACTGGATCGGGTACAACGCTGGTTCCTCCAACTAGATATTGGGAAGACTGAAGCTATTGTCTTCGGTCCCCGCCACAAACTCCCTTCTCTGGCCACTGAATCCATTCCTCTCCCTGGCCACTGTCTGAGGCTGAACCAGACTGCTTGGAACCTTGGCGTCCTATTTGATCCTGTGATGAGCTTCTGACTACATATCACCATCACCAAGACTGCCTACTTCGACCTCTGTATCATCGCCCATCTCCGCCCCTGCCTCAGCTCATCTGCTGCTGAAACCCTCATCCATGCCTTTATTATTTCTAGACTTGACTATTCCAATGCTCTCCTGGCCGGCCTCCCATCTTCCACCCCACATGGACTTGAGCTCGTCCAAACTCTCTTCCCCATATCCTAAATTGCATCAAATCCCGTTCACCCATTACCCCTGTGCTTGCTGACCGACACTGGCTCCCGGTCCAGCAACGCCTCAATTTTAAAATTCTCATCCTTGTTTCCAAATCCCTCCATGGCCTCATCCCTCCCTTTTTCTGTGACCTCCTGCAGCCCTCCAAGATCTCTGTGCTCCTCCAGTCCTTGCATCTCGCTCATTGCCGATTTTAATTGCTCCACCACTGGCGGCCGTGCCTTCAGCTGCCTAGGCCCTGAGCTCTGGAATTCACTCCCTGGACACCTCCACCTCTCTACCTCTCTCCTCATTCAAAACACTCCTTAAAACCTACCTCTTTAACCATGCTTTTGGTCACCTGTCCTAATATCTCCTTATGGGTCAAATTTTGCTTGATAATGCTGCTGTGAAGTGCCTTGGGACGTTTTACTATGTTAAAGGCGCTATATAAATGCAAGTTGCTTTTGGTTTTAAATTGAAGTCGATGGAGGGTAATATTTGGCAGGGTGTAAAACTGGCTTTCCACCCAATCCAGTGGGTTTCCTGCTCGGCGAGTTAGGTTAAAATTACCCTCATTCTCTGTAACCAAATTTGGGCAAGCCCAGGGTGCTAATAGATTCATTCCAGATGAAGTCGTGGATCAGAAGAAGCATTTTTACAAGAATGCACGCATTCTGGAGGGTGACCAATGCAAAGCAAATCTTAAGTGGAGTTTTCCTGTGGAGACAGGATTTCCTGTGGTACCTGAGTGTCCTGGAATAGGTAGTCATTAGCCCCAGGGTAGCTCAGCAGTCATGTCATTTTGATTGAGCATTTTAATTCAGGTCCTTCACACTATTCAGGCATAGTAACAGTTTAGGCAGTGGCACTGATGGTGAGACTACTGAAAGGTCATCATCACGAGCACATTCCTATTATAACATTATAATCATCTTTCTGACACGCCGAGTGATAGCCCTCCTGTTGAGTTCACAAATTTAATCTTTCAGACTTTTTTGACATTTCTAATAAGAACCATGGTACTTTGGTGATCTAATACCAAAAAAGACTTTAAAAGTAAAAATAGAACAACTTGCATTCCTGTAGTTGATAAGAGAAAATTACTGTAGTGAAGAAAATCTTAATTTGTAAATTTTGCTCAATTTTCTAATGACAATATCTTTACATTCTACAGACCTGAGTTTTAACGATCTTTCATAGAATTGTACAGCACAGAAGGAGGCCATTGGGCCCATCGTGTCTGTGCCGGCTGTTTGAAAGTGCTGTCCAAATAGTTCTACTCCTCTGCCCTTTGCCCATTGCCCTTAGCCCTTCACGTGCTGTTTTTTTTTAAAAAGTCAGTGGCGATTATAGAATCATAGAAGTTTCCAACATGGAAACAGGCCCTTCGGCCCAACATGTCCATGTCGCCCAGTTTATACCACTAAGCTAGTCCCAGTTGCCTGCACTTGGCCCATATCCCTCTATACCCATCTTACCCATGTAACTGTCCAAATGCTTTTAAAAAGACAAAATTGTATCCGCCTCTACTACTGCCTCTGGCAGCTCGTTCCAGACACTCACCACCCTTTGAGTGAAAAAATTGCCCCTCTGGACCCTTTTGTATCTCTCCCCTCTCACCTTAAATCTATGCCCCCTTGTTATAGACTCCCCTACCTTTTGGGAAAAGATTTTGACTATCTACCTTATCTATGCCCCTCATTATTTTATAGACTTCTATAAGATCACCCCTAAACCTCCTACTCTCCAGGGAAAAAAGTCTCAGTCTATCCAACCTCTCCCTATAAGTCAAACCATCAAGTCCCTGTAGCATCCTAGTAAATCTTTTCTGCACTCTTTCTAGTTTAATAATATCCTTTCTTTAATAGGGTGACCAGAACTGTACACAGTATTCCAAGTGTGGCCTTACTAATGTCTTGTACAACTTCAACAAGACATCCCAACTCCTGTATTCAATGTTCTGACCAATGAAACCAAGCATGCTGAATGCCTTCTTCACCACCCTATCCACCTGTGACTCCACTTTCAAGGAGCTATGAACCTGTACTCCTAGATCTCTTTTTGTTCTATAACTCTCCCCAACGCCCTACCATTAACGGAGTAGGTCCTTGCCCGATTCGATCTACCAAAATGCATCACCTCACATTTATCTAAATTAAACTCCATCTGCCATTCATCGGCCCACTGGCCCAATTTATCAAGATCCCGTTGCAATCCTAGATAACCTTCTTCACTGTCCACAATGCCACCAAGCTTGGTGTCATCTGCAAACTTACTAACCATGCCTCCTAAATTCTCATCCAAATCATTAATATAAATAACAAATAACAGCGGACCCAGCACCGATCCCTGAGGCACACCGCTGGTCACAGGCCTCCAGTTTGAAAAACAACCCTTTACAACCACCCTCTGTCTTCTGTCGTCAATCCAATTTTGTATCCAATTGGCTACCTCACCTTGGATCCCGTGAGATTTAACCTTATGTAACAACCTACCATGCGGTACCTTTTCAAAGGCTTTGCTAAAGTCCATGTAGACCATGTCTGCTGCACATCCCTCATCTATCTTCTTGGTTACCCCTTCAAAAAACTCAATCGAATTTGTGAGACATGATTTTCCACTCACAAAACCATGCTGACTGTTCCTAATCAGTCCCTGCCTCTCCAAATGCCTGTAGATCCTGTCTCTCAGAATACCCTCTAACAACTTACCCACTACAGATGTCAGGCTCACCGGTCTGTAGTTCCCAGGCTTTTCCCTGCCGCCCTTCTTAAACAAAGGCACAACATTTGCTACCCTCCAATCTTCAGGCACCTCACCTGTAGCGGTGGATGATTCAAATATCTCTGCTAGGGGACCCGCAATTTCCTCCCTAACCTCCCATAACGTCCTGGGATACATTTCATCAGGTCCCGGAGATTTATCTACCTTGATGCGCATTAAGACTTCCAGCACCTCCCTCTCTGTAATATGTACACTCCTCAAGACATCACTATTTATTTCCCCAAGTTCCCTAACATCCATGCCTTTCTCAACCGTAAATACCGATGTGAAATATTCATTCAGGATCTCACCCATTTCTTGTGGTTCCGCACATAGATGACCTTGTTGATCCTTAAGAGGCCCTACTCTCTCCCTAGTTACTCTTTTGCCCTTCATTTATTTGTAGAAGCTCTTTGGATTCTCCTTTGCCTTATCTGCCAAAGCAATCTCGTGTCCCCTTTTTGCCCTCCTGATTTCTCTCTTAACTCTACTCCGGCAATCACTATACTCTTCAAGGGATCCACTTGATCCCAGCTGCCTATGCATGTCAAATGCCTCCTTTTTGACTAGGGCCTCAATCTCCCGAGTCATCCAAGGTTCCCTACTTCTACCAGCCTTGCCCTTCACTTTATAAGGAATGTGCTTACCCTGAACTCTGGTTAACACACTTTTGAAAGCCTCCCATTTACCAGACGTCCCTTTGCCTGCCAACAGACTCTCCCAATCAACTTCTGAAAGTTCCTGTCTAATACCATCAAAATTGGCCTTTCCCCAATTTAGAATTTTAACTTTTGGGCCAGACCTATCATTCTCCATAGCTATCTTCAAACTAATGGAATTATGATCACTGGTCCCAAAGTGATCCCTCACTAACACTTCTGTCACCTGCCCTTCCTTATTTCCCAAGAGGAGGTCAAGTTTTGCCCCCTCTCTAGTCGGGCCATCCACATACTGAATGAGAAATTCCTCCTGAATACACTCAACAAATTTCTCTCCATCCAAGCCCCTAATGCTATGGCTGTCCCAGTCAATGTTGGGAAAGTTAAAGTCCCCTACTATTACCACCCTATTTATCTTGCAGCTGTCTGTAATCTCCTTACATATTTGCTCCTCAATTTCCCGTTGACTATTTGGGGGTCTGTAGTACAATCCTATCAAGGTGATCTCTCCCTTCTTATTTTTCAGTTCTACCCATATGGACTCAGTGGGCGAACCCTCGGATATATCCCCTCTCACTCTTGCCGTGATGTTCTCCCTAATCAAGAACGCAACTCCCCCTCCTCTCTTACCTCCTGCTCTATCTTTCTTATAGCATCTGTACCCTGGAACATTGAACTGCCAGTCCTGCCCCTCCCTTAGCCATGTTTCAGTAATAGCTATGACATCCCAGTCCCATGTACCCATCCATGCCCTGAGTTCATCTGCCTTGCCCATCAGACGTCTTGCATTGAAATAAATGCAGTTTAATCTAGACTTCCCTTGGTCTTTGCCCTGCTTTCTCAGACCATCTGTCTGGTCATGTTTTGTACACTCTCCCTTACTGCCTTTTGTTTCTGTCATCACTTTACTTCCCACTGACTTCCTGCATCGGTTCCCATCCCCCTGCCACATTAGTTTAAACCCTCCCCAACAGCACTAGCAAACACTCCCCCTAGGACATTGGTTCCAGTCCTGCCCAGATGCAGACCGTCCAATTTGTACTGGTCCCACCTCCCCCAGAACCGGTTCCAATGGCCCAGGAATTTGAATCCCTCCCTCTTGCACCATCTCTCAAGCCACGTATTCATCCTAGCTATCCTGTCATTCCTACTCTGACTAGCCCGTGGCACTGGTAGCAATCCTGAGATTACTACCTTTGAGGTCCTACTTTTTAGTTTAACTCCTAACTCCCTAAATTCAGCTTGTAGGACTTCATCCCGTTTTTTACCTATATCGTTGGTACCTATATGCACCATGACAACTGGCTGTTCACCCTCCCCCTCCAGAATGTCCTGCAGCCGCTCCGAGACATCCCTGACCCTTGCACCAGGGAGGCAACATACCATCCTGGAGTCTCGGTTGCATCCGCAGAAAGGCCTGTCTATTCCCCTTACAATCGAGTCCCCTATCACTATAGCTCTGCCACTCTTTTTCCTGCCCTCCTGTGCAGCAGAGCCAGCCACGGTGCCATGAACCTGGCCGCTGTCATCTCCCCCAACAGTATCCAAAACGGTATACCTGTTTGAGAGGGGGATGGCCACAGGGGACCCCTGCACTACCTGCCTGCACCTCTTACTCTGCCTGGTCACCCATTCACTTCCTGCCTGTACACCCTTTACGTGCGGTGTGACCAACTCGCTAAACGTGCTATCCACGAGTTTCTCCGCATCGCGGATGCTCCACAGTGAATCCACCCGCAGCTCCAGCTCCGAGATACGATCGGTCAGTAGCTGCAGGTGGACACACTTCCTGCACACATGGTCGGCAGGGACACAGGTAGTGTCCATGACTTCCCACATCTTGCAGGAGGGGCATATCACGGGTGCGAGGTCTGCTGCCATGACTTGCCTTAGCTTAGTTACCCCTTTTAAATTACGTTGAAATTAGAAAAAGGGAAAGAAAAAAATGTATTTTTGTCATCAGGTTTTCTTTGCAATCTGTACCACTTTATGATTTGCCATCATAGTTCCTGGAATATACAATCATGACAGTAAAATTGTGCTTCTTTCCACTGTCTGTTTAAAATAAGTAAATAAAAATTCAAATTGTTGAATTCTTTCAATCTCTGCAAATAGAAAATGCTGTCATCCCACATGAGGAAAAAATCATCTGGGAGCATGTTTCCACTCAGAATTTGCCTTTTACAGCCATCTTGCTCAGATAATTTAATTGCCATTACCAGCACTGCCTTTTGCATTATCTGAGGCATGGGTCCCAGGCATTGTCCCGTTCCAGGTTAATATCAGCACTATGGCCCGACAGGAAAACAAAGCTTCTGAAATTAAATCCTCTCATCGACACCTTGTTTGAAAAGTAAAGAGCAAGGTTTTGAATAAGAAAACTCCCTTTCACCCTTCGTGCATTTTGAAGGACAATCATCAGTTGTATGTTAGCTCTCAGCTAATGAGAGCATATCCAAATGCATGTCTGACTTTATTGAGATGGCTGCCATAATATCTCATCCGGCTGTGGCACTGACGTAGAGAGCCTTGCCCAGATCTAAAACCAGTTTTGCCACAAGCAGGAGCTAGCAGGCCTCTGGCAATCCCCACAACCAATGGTTATTTTCCTGACTTTCAAGCAGATTACCCAAGTTCCTGAGTGGAAGTTGATGGGGAGGAATCTGCCCTGTAGGGACACTGGATGGCAACATTTCTTTATTCCTGATTCTGACCCTTTGTCCTTGAAGCTACCTTCAATCAAAAAATGTTGAGAACACCAAGAGAATAGATTCCCTATCCAATGTCTTGCTCTAATGACTGACCCCTTCCTCGCAGGAGATGGTTGGACTCGGGGAATATGGGATCACTTTTACAGTTGCTGGCATTAAACAGGTGCAAATGTTAAGGATTCTGGTTACCCTTAAAGTTAATTGAAAGGTGCATCTGCAACAAGACAATGAAAGTATGAACTAATAGTGGTCAGGCACATAAATAACAAGGGAGAACTTGGTCAAGGACATGCCTCAACACCTTTTAGCAGCAACACTGCCATCAACACGATCTTGCAAGTATTTCTGTTGGGCACTGTGAAGGAGGTGCCACAGTGGATGCCTTGATCAGTGACAAATTCCAGTCTCACAAGTGCATTCTCCATGCAAAGGTGGCGTATGGCATTTTTGACATCTGGGGTTACCTGAAGACAGACCTAGAAAAATTCCAGAATGAGAGGCTGCTAAGATTTTGCTAGAATTTCCAGGCAGAACAGTAGACCTCACAAACTTCCCAAATACAATGAAGTGATGAGGGTTTTATAATCCTGCAAAGATGATGGGAAGTTCTCTAACTGTATGAAACTTCATTCAAAGAATGAGAAGGCCATTACCTGAAGTGGATAATATCCATTGGAGGATAACAGATGTCCCATCAATCCTTATAATAGAAATAAGTAAGCACTTATTGCTCTAACCAAAGGAACACAAATCAGGAGAGAAGCATTCACAGAACTGCATTTGAAGGGAGGGAAGAGTAAGTAATATAATGAAAGGAAGAACTTCACCATTAGAGTATATCTCCACTTTAACAGACTGCTGTCATCAATGCTGAAAATTCTCCTTTGAGCTCTTAAGAGGACTCCTTGTGTAATTTTCAAAGGAAAAAGGAAGTGTGTATCAAAGTTGGAGTATTGCCTTTAATAACTGAATCACTGGCTGTATTTGAAGAAAACTTCTAGAATGCGTCTGCTCTTATTTTTGAACCAGAAATTGCCTGTAGCTTTGACGTTCAGTCATCAGTCTGTCTCATTATAAACAGCTTGGTTTCAGTATAGTGAGCACTAATCAAATGGTGACTGTTACACGTGTGTTATTTCCATGCTTGACAGAAGGTGTAGCCAAAGCTTTTCTCCCTGGAATTGCACACAGCAGTCAGTACAAGCCCCAGTTGGTGCAAATGAGGTTATCTCTAGGCCATCTAGTTCTCATGCTAATTAACAGCAGTTTCAATTTTTTCTGGTTTACAACTCCTAGTGAAAAACACCATGTCCCTATTACACAGTGCCGAATGGATCAATGCAGATCATAGAAATATAATGGCATCTCAGCGGGGACGTTTAGCCCTGTACCGTTCAATTAAATGGCATATATTGATTGACTTGGCTCAGCAAACAGGTGATTGTTATTGGGAATTAAATCGTTTCAGTTCATAACCTGATTGCTTGTATTGTTGCTGAACTATCCATTGTCTCGTGGGATGTGTTGACAGTGTTATGCTGGTCGTTGTTGGCATCCAACATAATAGTGGCCCTGTGTAAAATAATGAGAAGGTTGCCATTATCTGCGATAAAGTTGAAAATGCAAACCATTTTGCTTCATTTGCAGTCATTCCATTCCAGCTAGCAGGGAGATGCTGTAATATCATCTGCAATATTGGCATATATTGTATTTAATGACTCTACATGCTATTGCAGTAACAAAACAATTTGTTTGTAAAATGGTAATTGGATCCAATGCAATTTGAAGTGCTAGTTATAATTCAATATGCAGATCATGTAAAAAGTTCTAATATGTGTTTGCGCACCTAGCTTAGATTGGAAAATTGTCAAAAGTACCAGATTTTGTATAACATGCCATTCGACATCTTCTCGTCTTTATAAGAACAGTTGCATGTTAGTTACGAAAAATTATGTACGCCTCTATGGTACTATAGAAGCATTTGTTTTTGATTCAAACTTGCAGTAACAGGGTTACAGTTTTCAGTTTATTTAAAAAGTGCAGTCAGTGAAGAGATGTTCCATGCTTCAGAATTATTTTCCCTAGCTGTATTTCATAATATTCTACATTAGAGAAAAGTGCAGTACTGCATTGGACTCTCAACCAATCATAATTTCAATGTTTTGATTTTTATTTAAAAATGTTATTAAATAAGATAACTTACAAAGGAGCCATATTGATCAAATAAGAATTAAAGCAATCGTATTAGTTCACAAAAATAAGTTATCTGGAAATGCATTTTTTAAGAATTCTCCATTTAAAAAAAAATGTTATCTCTTCCCCTCTCTTAATCTAACAATGCCAGTATGCTATGTGGAATACACAAGGGACATTTGACCCTTCATAGGTTTGTCAGTTGGTCTAACATAATTTCACTCTATAGAATACATGTATGTGTGTAAGTAAGTAAGTCAAATACAATCATTTGACTTTCTGTGGTTATTTCTGTGTCCTGTAGTTAACATCAGCTACATTGAACCTGTCAAATGAGTTTGAGAGTGAATCTTTCATATCCTACTGTCTTTGCCATTCGGCCAAATCAGCATTACAGATTATTAGAGTGGCTGAATAGCCTGAAGAATAGATTGATGTGAAGTCATGGCTTCTAAATATATATCACTGTAAACAGGCTTTTTCTGTAAGTAATGGTCACAATTCGTGCCTTCAATCAGACTACCACATCGCATCATTCATGTTTTATTTCAAGGGAAAATTTATGAAAAAGAGAGTCTGACAACTCCAAGACCCAATTATAGAGTAGCTGAGATGGCTTACTCTTTCATGGATAGACCGGGACAGTGGTTGGAGGATTTCTTCTGTGCATTATGTGTGATAACATTGTAAACCTGTTTAGAAAAAAAGATTTTTTGGTACACGGTTCACTGAAGAAATCTTAGTGCTTATGAGGAAAAACAGTTGAAAACACATTGATCCGAAAAGGCATTGGGCTTGACTTCTTGATTTTAAAAAAATCAGTGTCCTTGAAGTACAAGTGGATATTGACACAGGATTGGGTAAGTAATTAGAAAGCATCCAAATATTGTGATAAATGGACTGATCCAAGGTTTTGCTCGTGGTCCACGGTTGACCATCTAAACTAATATGCAAACTGATGCTTACCCTGGATATAAGAATGGAGTTTTTTGTCATCTGCTCTGATGTAAACCACCCGTCAATACCAAGTTTGCTCTGCGTTAGTACTAGATGAACTCCAGTTGTTCAGTCTTCCTTTGTTGGGATTGTATATCCAATAAGGTTTGTTGGGGCAGATTCCAAATGCCATGGTTTCTCTGGGATAAATTAAAACACTGTTACATTGAGTGGTACCTTGGCTATTTACATAAAGGATAGAGAGAACTTTGAGGTTTTACTTATGCTTATCATGCATCTGTTATATGACATATGTTTTCATATAGGCTATATCTGCATTATATAAGAAAATTCAGGGATGATAAAAAGTCAGTAAGCTCATTGAAGCTCACATCTCTTGTGCAGTAATTAACCCTTTTAGATCTGCCCACTGAATCTGTCACTGGTATGGGAGCCACTAGAGCAGAGCACATCCACTGAGGACAGTTTAGTAGATCCTGATTCCCTATCCACCACCAATGATATTTACCCTAGGACATTGAGGCCCTGTCTCTGAATACAATGATTCATAATTTGAGGGGAATGTGAAGAAGAGCATAAGGTTGAGAACAACCATATTTGGGTTCTGTTTCCTTAGATGACTTTAATGTCAAGTTTAAGATATTACTAGAAATAGCAGTATCTTAGTGCTGCTCCCAGGGTGGTGGAAATGCCATGATCATTTGGCTACCTGTCCCAATTCAGTGAGTATTTTGTTGTAATGGCCTCTTTCATTCTCATGCAGTCATCCCCAGCATGCTCAGAGATTCCATCCTGTTCCTCATGAACCCGCTGCCCTTTAGCAACTTCATCCATAAACTTGAGATCAACTTCCATATATATATATATATATATATATATGCTAATGACTCCCAGCTGTACCTGTCCACCATCTCCCTTGATTCTATGTTGTCATCCTGGATGAGTTGTGATTTCTTTGCTGAACATTGACAAGACTGAAGCCATCCGGTTTGAATACATCAGAATGTTTGCACCATAGGTGTTGACTCCATCTTCTCCTCATCCCCAGGCTATTCTGTCAGCCTAAACCATCTCATTGCTGGCCTCTCCAGCTCCATCCTACACAAATCCCAACTCATCCGTAACAATGCAGCCCATGTCCTTCCCAATGAAGTCCTGCATATCCATCATCCCTGTCCTGCAGAAAAATCCTCACCCTCATCTTCAAATTCCTCCATTGTCTCATTCCACCTGCCTCTGCAGACTTCTTTCTTATATCCCCAGCAGGCTTGCTGCACTCCTCTGACCAGATTGCTGTGTGCTTTTCCCTCTACTGCTGTTCCACGATCAGTGGCAGAACTTGTAACCACCATGCTCCTGCACTCTGGGACTTCATCTCTCAATGTCTGCACCATGCTATGTCTCTCCCTCTTTCAAGAACCACCTCAAGCGTACTTATTGGATCCTCTAACTTTTCTGTTGCTTTCTGCTCAGTGACCACCATTTCTCTATAAAGAGTTTTGGGATGATTTGCTGAATGAAAATATATAAATATGAATTGTTGATGGTGGCTATGTGACTGCAAAAATCCCCCCAGACAGCTGTTCACAAGATTCCTAGTGCCACGGTTTCTCTGGGATAAATAGAATAAATTCTTTGGTAAGCCTTCTGAATTGCCCTCCATACCACCAAAGATGGACAAAAATGTGAAGATTCCCAGAAGGTCCTCCAAGGAGGTCATGACTGCAGCTATGGCAGCCCCCAGCAAGGTAGGTAAATGTGTCTGGACACTGGGGTAATTGTGCAAGTTGGTGAATTTTATTGTTAGGAGGAGGGTGGTGGAGGCCAAACTTGGTCCAAAGTGACAGAGTGGCCTCCTGCAATGAGTGAGGGTCTCCCCCCTCACCTGTCAAATGGACCTTTGCAGCTGCCACAGGCTGACGGCTGCAACACGTCCATTTCAACTGGGAGTGTTTTCCCCAGTACGGGAAGCAGTCCCAGTTGACTTGAAAATCCCACCCCTCCTAAAATATCATGTTAATCAGGTCTGTAAACGACCTGAAGTACCTAAATAATTACCTTAAATGGCATCCCGCCGGCTTTAATTGCCGGCGGGAGTCCCACATGCGGGGGCTGCGCGCGCATGTCAGCGCGTCACTGGGGAACCGGGAATCCCCGATTTTCACAGCCCCCCGCCACAAACGCACCTGCTCGGGGGTACAAAAATCGAGCCCTTTATCTTTAATGTTCAGGGCAAATATCCCGCTCTTTGTCTGGGGAGAGGACACCTAGAAGCCAGGTGGGCACACAGGTTACATGGTCCTTCAGCAATAACAAACTAAAATTAAGACAACGCAAAATCGTCGAGCAGAAATTGATAGCCAAGTTCCGCACCCATGAGGACGGCCTCAACCGGGATCTTGGGTTCATGTCACGCTACACGTTACCCCACCAGCGAACAAATGTTATCTGTTTTTAATATAATGGGTCATTTGCTGGCTTTCTCTGCCTTCCGGATGTTTCTGCCTCTCTCTGTTTTTTTTCCTGTTTGTTTTTTTGTTGAATGTGTATTCGGGGGTTCTGCAGGTGACACCTCTCTGTCTGAACACGGTGATTGCCTTGGCAACGGGCAGTTGCAGGGGCATTCTGTAAACACCATGTATTGTTCTATATGTATAAATGCGTAGGCTTCGAGGAGCTCCGGAACATTTACCTGAGTAAGGAGGAAGCCTCCGAAAGCTTGTGAATTTAAAATAAAATTGCTGGACTATAACTTGGTGTTGTAAAATTGTTTACAGGTTTTCAGAAGTGAGTGCTTTTCATAATAGCTTTCACCTCATCATTTGTGGCTCTGTATTGGATGTGAGAGTGACAGAGGACAGCTCACCTTGGAGCAACTGATTGACCTAGGTTCACAAAAGCTGAGCCTGAGGATATCCCTTCCTACCATGCCTCAGACATGATGGCCACCTCTCATCTGCCCACTCCTATCAAGTCTCCACCTGCTGGAGCCACGAACTTGGCCACTCGCTTGGGTCTGATTGCTGCTGCCTTTAACTGTCCACAGTTGTAGAGGCAGAAGGAGACAAAAACAGAAGGGCAAGAAAGGAAAAGAGAAGTAAAAGAACAGATAGGAGAGACAGTAGTGAAGGCAGAACATGTGAGAAACAGAAATAAATGCTGAGAGAGACAGGAGTGAAAGAAATGCACTGAAGCGAGGCAGAGAGAGAGAGAGACTGACATGAAAAAGTGTAGTGTCACACAATGAAGGAGGAGAGGAGAGTGTTTACAGTACAACTTTAGAATTGGTACAAAGCTGTTTAAATGTATCCTTAATCAGATGTGACCCACTCACTACTTGCATCACAAAGATCTGGTCCATTGCTCCAAAAGGATGGATACTCCTGCTCAAATGGACTTGCATTGTGTAGCTTGTTTTATGTAGGCAGGTTTTAATTGAAATTGATCATATTGAACACAAGCATTCACACTTTTGCTCGCATGCCAACCTGGTTGTATAACATGCTGGTGTACTAATACGCACTACAGGTTGTTGGGGTATGCTCATCCTTGCCCACAAGCTGAGTTTCTGATTTAATTTGCATCAGCTGAAGGGATGGAGGCTCGGCACCTCTTCACAGAATGCAATAAAAAATTGATGTGTAAGTCAACTTATAGCACTGTTGCACATCGTGTACTGCTGGATTACAAAATGGGTTTGACAGAAGCTCGGGAGTAGATTACCTGTTCAGAGAGTACTGCATGACACGGGGTAATGAGAACATAGGCTAATGTCATTTATAAAATGTGGGAAATAATATTAAAAATTGCATCCTATTTTCAGACATCCATCTATATATCTATAATACATTTTAAAAATCTTATGTCTGTGTGCACTTCCTGTCTGCGCCATTTGACTTCCTCTTGTCACATTTTTTGAGTCAAATTTTCCCATTCTAAATTCCTATGTCTACATTTATAATGTGTTTGCCAATGTAAACTTACCACACTTTAATTGCACAATCTGGCTGCTTGGTAGCTTTGTGGCCAGACTGGCAGCCACAGGCTCTGAAAATTTCCAGGAATAGGTCTCTGGACTTCCTCACAGACCCCCCCATTTTTAAACCCTCTGGCTGCCATCTTGTTTTTTTTAATCTTGGGTAATTTTTTTGTTTTAATTATTTCCCCTCAATTTATTTTTTTCCCCTTTTTATCAGGCTTATTCATTCACTCATATAATACACTAACTGACGTCTCATCAAGATTTTATAGAAGTTCACAACTGTCTAAATAAAATTGACATGCTATAATAACAACTTCTCCCCAATAGAAGTGCTGCACTACCAACAAGAAACTCTTAACCTGTCCCATTACCACCCTCCTTGCCTTGCACCATCATCCGTTTTATCATTTAATCACTCGTGCCCTCCACCCTATCACAGACCTTCCCTCTTGTTCTTTCCTCCCCTCCCTTCCCCTGGCTCTGTACTTGCTTAAAAACTTGAACTCCATTAACATCTTCCGGTTCTGACAAAAGGTCTTCGACCTGAAACGTTAACTCTTTCTTTCTCCACAGATGCTGCCTCACTTGCTGAGCTTCTCCAGCATTTTCTGTAGTAATGTATTCAATTTGCTATGTAATTTGCCCATTCCTTATTTGGCCAGCACCATCTGTGACACACAGTCACGCCTGCAGCTGCACATTTCTACCACCAGATGTCGTTTCTTAAGCTCCAGAAGCTGCAGATCCCCATACCCGACCCTATAGCATCACTACTGCAGTTTGAGGGAAATCTGCTATGTTAAATATTGAATTTTAAATGATCTAATCTATAGGTGTGCATTACCAAAAGTCTTTCCACATTAAATATAACATTTGGGTTGAACTGTTACAATATTCACTTGGTGAAGGGTTCAGATGTCATGCTTCAGAAGAGCAGTTTGTGAATATCCTCTGAACTCTGAGCCTCTGTTACACCTGATGCCTCGCGCTCAATACTACAGTCTTTTTTAAAAAGTAATATAGTCTCGATTGTTAGTTTGACACTTTTATGGTTATGTTGCTGTGGAATCTCTTCTGAAAACTGCAGCAGATTTTACTTGACAGGATGGAAGGTTACAGAAATATTATTATTGGTATGTTACTGGAAAATAGCATAGCTGTTGTGTTATGTGGCATTGGTATACTTTGGTCCTAATGAGCAAGACAGGGTTTTTAAAATTTTGTTCTGACCTAAAATGTTGGTCTTTTTCTAAATCTAGTGTTTCTTAAACATCTCAATGCAATATTCATCAAAGCTGGAATGGGTATTTGAAAATTAGTGTCTTAACTCTAAATATTTGAGCTAACTAGCCATAATCATAGGTGTTGGAGATGGTGCTGAAAATGTTGAGTGTTGAGTCCTGCTGCAGTAAACAGGAAAGTAATCAGGTTATCTTTTCATAGAAGAAATAATTAAAGGGATTTAAAATAAAGTTGTTAAGTTGGATAAATTAGCATCTATTTTATAAGAACATAAGAACATAAGAAATTGGAGCAGGAGTAGGCCAATCGGCCCCTCGAGCCTGCTCCGCCATTCAATAAGATCATGGCTGATCTGATCCCAACCACAAATCTAAAGAACACAAGAAGTCGGAGCAGGACCCGGCCACATAGCCCCTGGGCCCTCTCCGCCACCCACAGGGCATTGACCGATCCGAACTCAGCTTCATGTCCAATTTCCTGCCCGCTCCCCATAACCCCTAATTCCCTTTACTTCTAGGAAACTGTCTATTTCTGTTTTAAATTTATCTAATGATGTAGCTTCCACAGCTTCCTGGGGCAGCAAATTCCACAGACCTACCACCCTCTGAGTGAAGAAGTTTCTCCTCATCTCAGTTTTGAAAGAGCAGCCCCTTATTCTAAGATTATGCCCCCTAGTTCTAGTTTCACCCATCTTTGGGAACATCCTTACTGCATCCACCCGATCAAGACCCTTCACAATCTTATATGTTTCAATAAGATCGCCTCTCATTCTTCTGAACTCCAATGAGTAGAGACCCAATCTACTCAACCTCTCCTCATATGTCCGCCCCCTCATCCCCGGGATTAACCGAGTGAACCTTCTTTGTACTGCCTCGAGAGCAAGTATGTCTTTTCTTAAGTATGGAGACCAAAACTGTATGCAGTATTCCAGGTGCGGTCTCACCAATACCTTATATAACTGCAGCAATACCTCCTTGTTTTTATATTCTATCCCCCGAGCAATAAAAGCCAACATTCCGTTGGCTTTCTTGATCACCTGCTGCACCTGCATACCAACTTTTTGATTTTCTTGCACTAGGACCCCCAGATCCCTTTGTACTGCAGTACTTTCCAGTCTCTCGCCATTAAGAAAATAACTTGCTCTCTGATTTTTCCTGCCAAAGTGCATAACCTCACATTTTCCAATATTATATTGCATCTGCCAAATCTCCGCCCACTCACCCAGCCTGTCTATATCCCCTTGCAGGTTTTTTATGTCCTCCTCACTCTCTACTTTCCCTCCCATCTTTGTATCATCTGCAAATTTTGATATGTTGCACTCGGTCCCCTCCTCCAAATCGTTAATATAGATTGTAAAGAGTTGGGGACCCAGCACCGACCCCTGTGGAACACCACTGGTTACTGGTTGCCAGTCCGAAAATGAACCATTTATCCTAACTCTCTGCTTCCTGTTCGATAACCAATCCTCCACCCATGCCAGAATATTACCCCCAATCCCGTGATTTTTTATCTTAAGTAATAATCTTTTATGTGGCACCTTGTCGAATGCCTTCTGGAAGTCTAAATACACTATGTCCACTGGTTCCCCTTTATCCACCCTATACGTTATATCCTCGAAGAACTCAAGCAAATTTGTCAGACATGACTTCCCCTTCATAAAGCCATGCTGACTTTGTCCTATTAAATTATGCTTATCTAAATGTTCCGTTACTGTCTCCTTAATAATAGACTCCAAAATTTTACCCACCACAGATGTTAAGCTAACTGGCCTATAATTTCCAGTCTTCTGCCTACTACCCTTTTTAAATAACGGTGTTACATTAGCAGTTTTCCAATCTGCCGGGACCTCTCCTGAGTCCAGGGAATTTTGGAAAACTATCACCAAAGCATCCACAATCCCTACTGCCACTTCCCTCAAGACCCTAGGATGGAAGCCATCAGGTCCAGGGGATTTATCCGCCTTGAGTCCCATTATTTTACTGAGTACCATCTCCTGAGTGATTTTAATCGTATTTAGCTCCTCCTCCCCGAGAGTCCCCTGTTTGTCCAGTGTTGGGATATTCTTAGTGTCCTCTACTGTAAAGACTGAAACAAAATATTTGTTCAGCATTTTTGCCATCTCCATGTTTCCCACCATTAATTTCCCGGTCTCATCCTCTAAGGGACCTATGTTTGCCTTAGCCACCCTTTTTCTTTTTATATAACTATAGAAACTCTTGCTATCTGTTTTTATATTTTTTGCTAATTTCTTTTCATAATCTAACTTCCCTTTCTTAATCAATCCTTTAGTTACTTTTTGCTGTCTTTTGAAGAATTCCCAATCTTCTATCCTCCCACTAAGTTTGGCTACCTTATATGTCCTTGTTTTTAGTCGGATACTATCCTTGATTTCTTTACTTAGCCACGGATGGCTGTCATTTCTTTTACACCCTTTTTTCCTCAGTGGAATATATTTATTTTGAAAGTTGTAAAATAACTCCCTAAATGAACACCACTGCTCATGTACCGTCTTACCCTTAAATCTATTTTCCCAGTCCACTTTAATCAATTCCGCTCTCATACCATCATAGTCTCCTTTATTCAAGCTCAGTACGCTTGTTTGAGAATCAACCTTCTCACCCTCTAATTGGATATGGAATTCAACCATGTTGTGGTCGCTCGTTCCAAGGGGATCCTTAACTAGGACATTATTAATTAATCCTGACTCATTACACAGGACCAGGTCCAAGGTTGCCTGCCCCCTTGTAGGATCAGTTACATACTGCTCAAGAAATCCATCCCTGATGCACTCAATGAACTCGTCCTCAAGGCTGCTCTGCCCAATTTGATTTGTCCAGTTAATATGATAATTAAAATCCCCCATAATTATGGCTGTTCCCTTATTACATGCCCCGACTATCTCCTGATTAATACTTCTTCCAGCAGAGTTGCAACTATTAGGAGGCCTATATACTACGCCCACTAGTGTTTTTTTTCCCTTATTATTCCTTATCTCCACCCAAACTGTTTCATTATCTTGATGCTTTGTCCCAATATCATTTCTCTGTATTACAGTGATTCCTTCCTTTATTAACATAGCCACCCCACCTCCCCTTCCTTCCTGCCTGTCCTTCCTGATTGTTAAATACCCTGGCATATTTAATTCCCAGTTGTTGTCACCCTGCAGCCATGTTTCTGTAATGGCCACAAGATCATACCCATACGTAGTTATTTGTGCCGTTAACTCGTCCATTTTATTACGAATGCTACGTGCATTCAGATAAAGAACTTTCAAATCTGTTTTGTGACGCTTAGTTCCTGCTTTTTCCTTTTTTAACACTTTACCTATTACTCCATACCTTCTGTCCCTTCCTGTTACGCTTTCCTCTCTCTCCCTGCTCAGGTTCCCAACCCCCTGCCACTTTAGTTTAAACCCTCCCCAACAGCACTAGCAAACACTCCTCCGAAGACAGCGGTCCCGGCCCTGCCCAGGTGCAGACCATCCGGTTTGTACTGGTCCCACCTCCCCCAGAACCGTTTCCAGTGTCCCAGGAATTTGAATCCCTCCCCCTTGCACCATTCCTCTAGCCACGTATTCATTTGAAATATCCTCCTATTTCTACTCTGACTAGCACGTGGCACTGGCAGCAATCCTGAGATTACTACCTTTGAGGTCCTATTTTTTAATTTACCTCCTAACTCCCTATATTCTGCTTTTAGGACCTCATCCCCTTTTTTACCTATATCGTTGGTGCCTATGTGCACCACGACAGCTGGCTGTTCGCCCTCCCCCTCCAAAATGTTCTGTAGCCGCTCCGAGACATCCTTGATCCTTGCACCAGGGAGGCAACACACCATCCTGGAGTCTCGGTTGCGGCCACAGAAACGCCTGTCTATTCCCCTTACAATTGAGTCCCCTATCACTATAGCTCTGCCACTCTTTTTCCTCCCAGCCTGTGCAGCAGAGCTACCCGTGGTGCCGGGAAGTTGGCTGCTGCTGCCTTCCCCTGATAAGTCATCCCCCCCCAACAGCATCCAAAGTGGCATATCTGTTTGAGAGGGGGATGGCCACAGGGGACCCCTGCACTACCTGCCTGCATCTCTTACTCTTCCTGGTGGTCACCCATTCACTTCCTGCCTGTATACCCTTTACCTGCGGTGTGACCAACTCGCTAAACGTGCTATCCACGAGTTTCTCTGCATCGCGAATGCTCCACAGTGAGTCCACCCGCAGCTCCAGCTCCGAGATACGATCGGTCAGTAGCTGCAGGTGGACACACTTCCCGCACACATGGTCGGCAGGGACACTGGTAGTGTCCATGACTTCCCACATCTTGCAGGAGGAGCATATCACGGGTGCGAGGTCTGCTGCCATGACTTGCCTTAGCTTAGTTACCCCTTTTAAATTACGTTGAAATTAGAAAATGTTAACTATACTAGGGGACCTAGGTTCACTTAAAAAAAAAACACTATCTGCTATAAAACCTGCAGATCTTCCCTTTCTTATTACTTTACTTACAGTAAAATGGTAGAAATACTCACCTGAACCTACTCACCAATCAGCTGCCTCCCCTGTGCCGCGTCACTTTCTGACTGGTGACGTCACCCTGAACTCTGCCGCTGGCCTCAGAGTCTCGCTCTCAGAGTAAGCTCTGGTCTCGCTCTCTCCCGCCGCTCACCAACTGGACTCTCGCTCTCTCCGCGCTGTTTATATCTCCGCTCTGGTCTCGCTCTCTCCCGCCGCTCACCGACTGAACTCTCGCTCTCTCCGCGCTGTTTATATCCCCGCTCTGGTCTCGCTCTCTCCCGCCGCTCACCGACTGGACTCTCGCTCTCTCCGCGCTGTTTATATCTCCGCTCTGGTCTCGCTCTCTCCCGCCGCTCACCGACTGATGTCTTGCTCTCTCTGCGCTGTTTTTATCCCCGCTCTGGTCTCGCTCTTTACCGCCGCTCACCGCTCTCAGGTCCACTACCGCTCTGCAGGAAAAGCAAGGCAAAGCAGCACCTCCTTCCCCCACTTTACCAAACTCCCACACGTACCGAACTCTCAGCACACTGTTGTCCTCACACCGTCACCGTTTCTTTAACATTTTCCTCCAAAGCCTATAGCTGTCCTCTCAGCTTGACATATATTTCTTTATGCTGTACTACATATCTACTCTTGCCCATACTCACCATTGATGCTAGAGAAGTGGTAAACTTCCCTCCTTCATTGAATCAATGGAATGCAATGACATGAAAATTACAAAATTGCGCAAAATGTTTGAAACCTGATTTAAACGGCAGCACCTCAGGCACAGCCGGAGCAACTCATTATATGGGGTCTAAAATGAGATATTGGTAGTTCAGTGCGTAATAATATATAATATATTGGTTTCCATAGCAAACAAATAGAATGTAATAGCAATTTTAGTTCATTTTTAAGAGTTTGCAAATGCTTTTAAGAATTTTAAATGACTCATAGTAGAAATAATACTTCATGAAATGTGCTTATGTGCATTAATTATTTATGAATTTTTTTATTAAATTGAGGGTTGAGAATTTATTTGGGTAAAGAAATATACCACTACTCATATCTATACAAGATTTATGTATTGCATAAATTGTGTTCCTCTGTTGATTTTGTGTATCCAGTTAATAAAATGAACTCCCTTCATTGGACTCAGAGTAGTGACCCCTTGGAGGCAAAATATCTTTGATGGAATTGAAAGAGATTAATAATTACCCCTTGATGAATATTCATAATGACTAGATACTTTGGGCAAAATTTACACCGTGATTTTCTGTTTATTTCCTCTGTGAGGTTTTGATGGGTCACTCTGTATGTCACGTTGTAGCTGAACAGAGGTTACCTTTACTGACATTCAGTTTACATATTTTTTCTGCAGTTAATAATTTATATACAGTTATATAAATAGGAAAAATTATATTGCATTATTTAAGAAATTTCATATAGACTGGAGCAGTAAAACGTTGAAGGCTTGAAATGATATCACACACTGCAAGAGTAAAGCTTGAATAGTGTATCAATGTAATTTCAAATATGTGATGTGTTATATCCTTGAAACAGTCCAACCTGAGTTATTCTATGTAGAGTTTTTGGGAGTAGTTTTATTCAGTTTTCACCAAGTTAAGTGTTATTTTTGCCAGCAGCAGGTGTCTCAATAGAGAATGATAGGCAAAGTTCCTGCATCAGATCCACACAATTTGAACTGCAGTAAAAACAGGTCTTTTTCACTTCATTTTACAGGGGACTGACACATCTTGTGTGTGTGTGTGCGTGCGTGTCTCTCTCTCTTTTATATATAATTACTGGTTGATCCCGTGGTATTACAGATGGGGAGTCAAGACCAAGTGTCTTCAGGTGAAGTGGAATAATTGGACCAGGGTCCGCAAACATAATTCAGTTCACATTTTAAAATCATACTTGCTGTCTTTATTTTTCTATAATACCACTAATTTTTTATTATTATTAATATAATTCAATACCAAAAATGTGGCAATTTTGGAAGCAGGGAAATAGAGTTTGTTGGAACATTGGAGTTTCTCTGCAGTACAGGGTAAGGAGCTGGGAGGTGCAAAATCAAATGCTATGATGCCACCACTGGCAAGAAGATATGATTGCAGCACGACAAGTTTACATGGGCAGATTCTATTATAAATGTGGACGTAGGAATTTATAATGGCAAAAGGTGACACAAAAGTGTGACAATGCGACAACAGGAAGTAAGGTTTTGTAAACAGGAAATGTGCACAGATGGAAGTGTTTTAATCTATTATCGATAGATATATCTGTTAATTTAATATAGTAAAAATGGTATGACAGCGTGTATTTCCTGTCAGTCACATCACACTTCCTTTATCAAGCCTCCAGCATCACACTTTGGTGTCACGCTTTAGCATTACACTTGATTAGCTCAAAATTTATGTTCCTAGACTAGCAACAAATCAGATTTCAGTAAGCAGTAAAGAATTTCAACCAATAAAAGCAGAAAATGAAGTCATGACATTGTTCAAAATATTTTTCTAAATTTTTTGACCACCTTTTTCTTCAGTCAAGCCCATGACTCTCAGTTCCAATATATTGATAGTAAAGTTTGTAACATCATAAAGGCATAAAAAACTACACATTTTGCAATAACATGACTAAAATTACCTATGAAATTGTCTTTGAGTGCCTTTATTAATGTTTTACTTGGAAGTTTCAGCCTCTCTCGAAAGCATAGAGTTTGACTTGACACTTTTCACAGAGAACACTCTTCAACTGGAGAGAAGTAATGACTACACCTGAACCTGTAATTCCCAAAATGCTGCAGCCTGTCTTCTGGCCAAAACAACAGTAATTATGAGTTTGTTTAATTTTAAAACAACTTGGAACATGAACTTTAGATTTTTTTTAAGGTAATCTTTGACGGGCAAGCTTGGGTAAGTTTAGGCAGTGCTTGTTTTTGCTTGAGAGAGGCAGGCAGATAGAAAAAGACTAAATGGTACTGCTCCTGCCTTTCTTTTGTTTATACTGGAAATTTAAAAAGATGATAATATTATTTGCAGAATTTATTTGTTTATGGAGCTATGGTATCTATTTCTTTGTTATTTAGCTGCAGTGGGTAAGAATAACTTTTTTTATTTTCCAGGAGCAAATCAAAAAACATTTGCTTCACTCTCCTTGAGCAGAACTCATAGAAATGTCTTCCAAATTCTTTCACCTTGAGGTGTACATCTTTCCTCAACTTCCATATCCAAATATCACCCCCCCCACCAAACAGCAAAGTCATGGCTTCTCTGTGAGTAACATCATGGGAGATCTGATAATATATAAACACAACGGCCCCAAAATTCCAATTAGGGCCAAGGTGGAATCTAGGTGTTCTTTGAGTTGAGGGTAAGAAAATGGAGCCAAACCTGGATCCAGCAAGATTGTGCCCTGTTTTTTAGCTGCAGTCATTTTCTAATAAAGGATGGCCGTGAATGGGTGTTCCGCCCACTGCCCTTACGTTAAGGGGACTTGTTTGATTGAGGCATTTGAAGGTAATAGAAAAGGATATTGTAGCAGTTTAAGATATTTAACTTGAAGGTGCACACCACCACACAGTAGATACTAGTTTTCAAGGCTTAGGTATATGTACACTTCTTTTTACGCTGCTAAGTATATCAAATAATAAAATGATTAAAGTTGAAATAGATATTTGCATGTAAATCTCGAGTTGGTTTTGGGCTCATATGTTTGAGAACCAACAAGCCAGAGCACCCATACTTAGAGGATACTAAAAGGATTGGAGTGGTTTACATGCCACTTCAGATTGTCATAAAAGTCAAAACTGAAGCATAAACGTTTCTTTTATCACCTGAACCCTGTGATTGGATTACTGCTGTTAATCTTCTACTAAGCACCAGTTTTTTTTTGCTGAAAAATACATTTGTCAGTGGTGTTCTGATGGGAGCTTGAAGTTGGATGGTGGATTGCATTCATGTTGAGTTGACAGATGCTTTTCCGGATACTATTGGCCAATTAAAGTAATTCCAAGTGACTTAGAACTTTCCAGGATATTAGGCAGTAATATAGAACCTACCAGACTTTCAAGCAGTGCAGGACTTGGAAGGCTACCATGCTAATTTAGAAAATGTACTGTTGCCCTTATGTCTGCAATTTACACACTGATCCTGTGTACGTTAAATGTGCAAGATATTCTTTTTTTTTCCAGATCCCTTCCTTCCTTTGGTGTCTAATTGAAAAATTCTTGGCAATATGTCAGAATGAATTGCTGTAACAGGCTATTGGTAATGAAAAATTGGGGTTTGTAACCTCACAAACTAAAAGAACAATGGGCATTTAACAAAAAGGTGTAAAAATATAGATAGAAGATCTACACTTTATGAATGAAGATGCAGATTATAAAAGCTAACAAATGGACAGGAGCGCACTTGTAGGGCAGTAATACATTGAGCTGTTTAAGTGATGGAATGATCATCAAAATCAAAGCTGGAGCTTTGTCTAATAAAGAATAATGTCTAAAATTAACAATAGTGCTACTTTTACAAATAAAATGAATGGGCACTGAATAATAATGCATGAAGTTGTTTTGATAAATTCTGCTGTACTTGAATGCAGTGGGCATGTTGAGAATAAAAATACTTCTAGTAGCTCGAGGTTGTGCGCTTTTGTTTCTAAAAATGTGACCTGGAGTACCTAGTAGTTATATGTACAGTCAGCTTGTGTCCTTAAGATCACAAGTAATGTTATGAATAATGATGGGATGTTTTCGAATCAAAACACCGTAAATGACAGTGATTGAACAGTCAGCGCCTTGTGTGTTTTGAGGCTTGCAGGAAACACTGTCAACTTTTGCAGATGTCTGGAGAGTGTACCGAATCTCTCTAGTTTCATGGTCCATCACACAAGCTCCTAGCAGTTCTCTCGCTGGAGAAAGCTGTGGGCAACTTTTGCTGTTAGTAACAAACGTATTGTTGTACAGTCTTCTTCACAACATTCTCGGGTGAGACGGTAGAATTGGTGTATAATGTTAAATTATTGCAACAAAAATGTAATTGTATGATTGGAATAGTTCCATAAGGTGTCAGTGAGAGTGGCGTTAATGCAAAGTCTTTAAACAGTTGAAATAAAGCATTTTCTTTGACAAAGCCTTAATTTGTGGTCTGTGTTCTAAATTTTATGCGGTATTGTTAACTGTTAAGGTTTGTTAACCCTTAAGTTATTAACTCTTTCAGGGGTGAGGAAATTTGTAGGGGAAAGGCAAGATAGAGAACTTTGACAGAATCACTAACATTTCTAAGAGTTTTGAAATATTAAAACTTTCATTCTTTGTCACTTTGGTTAGAAATGCCATTTCTAGCTTGGTAATTCATAAGGTGAAAAAAGAGCACTTTTTGCCAGTTATGGTGAGGAGGATGTTGTGGTGGCAACAAATGGATCAATACAGATTTTTGTTGATCCTTGAAACATTGTTGCTCAGAAAAGATATGGATGAAAGGCCAACACATTGTGTGGAAGTCAGAGGTATGCTGCCCAGAACATTCTTTGTGAAGTCTGCTACTATACTGCTCACTATTTACTACATTGCCAAGTTTTGTATCATCCGCAAACTTCAAAATTGCACTTCCTATACCCAAGTCCAGGTCATTTATGTATAACAAGAAAACCAATAGTCCCAATTCTGACCCCTGGGGGACCCCACTTTACACTTGTCTCTAGTCAGAAAAACATCCGTTCACCACTATGCTCCGCCTCCTATCCCTTAGCCAATTACGTACCCAAGTTACCACTGCCCCTTTAATACTGTGTGCTTCTATTTTCCGAATAAGTCTGAATAGAATCATAGAAATTTACAGTACAGAAGGAGGCCATTCGGCCCATCCTGTCTGTGCCGGCTGAAAAGAGCCATCCAGCCTAATTCCACTTTCCAGCTCTTGGTCTGTAGCCTTGTAGGTTACAGCACTTCAAGTGCACATCCAAGCACCTTTTAAATGCGATGAGGGTTTCTGCCTCTAAAACCGTTCCACACAGTGAGTTGTAGACTCTCATCACCCTCTGGGTGAAAAAAAATTTCCTCAGTTCCCCTCTAATCCTTCTACCAATTACTTTAAATCTATGCCCCCTGGTTATTGACCCCTCTGCTAAAGGAAATAGGTCCTCCTTATCCACTCTACATAAGCCCCTCATAATTTTATACATCTCAATTAAATCTCCTCTCAACCTCCTCTGTTCCAAAGAAAACAATCCCAGCCTATCCATTCTTTCCTCATTGCTAGAATTTTCCAGTACTGGCAACAACCTCATAAATCTCCTCTGTACCATCTCTAATGCAATTGCATCTTTCCTGTAAGGTGATACTTTATCAAATGCCCTTTGAAAGTCCATATATACATCTACTACACTACCTTCATCAACCCTCTCTGTTACTTCTTCAATCAGGTTAGTAAGAGACTATTTGCCTTTAACAAATCCGTGCTGGCTCACGCTTCTCTAAGTGAGAATTAATTTTATCCTTGACAATGATCCCACCACTGATTGGCTTGTTGATACCAGGTTTATCCCTCTCCCCTTTATTGAACAGGGTTGTAATATTTGCAATCCTCCAGTCCTCAGGCACAACTCCCATATCCATGGAGGATTGAAAGATTGTGGTCAGACCTTCTGCTATCTCCACCTTAACTTCCTTCAGCAACCTAGGATGCAGTTTATCTGGACCGGATAACTCGGTCAAGATGGGGCATGGAGCTGATACTACTAGATAAGGAAGAGGGCAATTCCAAAACAACACAAATCTTAATTATTTAGCAAACTATGAAATGAGTTTACACACTTGAGTTAATTGTATTCTTAATAGTTGTTGTAATGAAGCTAATATTTTCAGAACGAGTCAGCCCACATAGGATTGCTGTTGATGTCTAATTAGGAACCGTTTTAATTTAAACAGAATTAAATGTTAGGAGAAAAGTGCAAATTACCCCTGGGTTTAAAGCATGCTGTTTATTATACACAATACCTATCTGCAGGAATCAAAATAATTATTTTATGATGAATGAAAACTTATGCAGAAGTGATCTGTTTTTTGTTAACTACCACTGTACATCAAACTTAAAATCTGCACAAGTCAAAGATATAATACATACTTTTAAAAAGAAAATAATTACAGTTCTTCAAATTTTATTTTAGTGATTTGTTTGCCTATTTTTTTTTAAAAGGCTGGGGACACTCTCACTGATGCATGGTGAGCTGAGGTCGTGTGACATGAGCATGGCTTCAGGGCCCAAAATATTTCACCAACCATATGATATGCTGACAGTAAGTTGGCAATACTGGGCATATAAAATTGTTTGGCAGCCTACTCGTGTGGAATTACATTTCATGTATCCTTTAAAAACACTTGAGAACTTTAGCAGAGCCAGCTCCGAAGCTATATATAGTCTTCTACAGTATTTCTCATGATAAATGTCATTGCAAACAGTATTGGATTTAACACTAACAAAACCATTATTTAGGGAGATAAGGGGACTAAGTACTTGCTTGTAATTCATGTCATTGCAGTATTTTGAGAAGTGAAGTATGGTCATTCATTTTTACAGTTAGGTGAAAGTGCATAAAATGCCTTTACTCTTTACTGTATAATTTGAAACAGTAAATCTTTCTTGTTGGGCATGTGACTTGTAGGTTTAAGTAGTACTGAATGCCAGAATATATTACAATGAATCATGGATCTGCCTAATGGGTTAAGTCAGAAAGAAAAGTTAGTTATAACTAGACTTTATCATAACAGGACTGGTTTTACCGGAACTGAGAATCTCATGGACACATTGTAATAGAGTAATTTGTTTATCTCAAATTTGAATATGTCTATTTGTTGGTTTGTACAGAAATCCTTTTGTTGTAATGCTGAGATGCCTGATCATTATCCCATATGCTATGCAACATGTCAATTATTTAGGCTACAGTGACTGATCCAGAAGATTCAGTGCTGATATTGAGGATAGCGTTTAATTATCTGACAGGAACAGAACCAAGTACCACTATTTTAATCAGCCCCCTATTTCAGCAGAACACATGTTGGATAATTCACTGGAGCTATTAGCTCACAGTCCAGAACAAATGATTTTAACATTTATTTTTAGAGATACATGTTTATGTTCTGTGTTTTCTGTTTGTGCTGATTTTTCTTTATCGACAGTTTTAAAATACGTAATTGTTTATTCTTCAAATTCAAAAATCACCAATGCTATCGTCAGTCAGAAGATTTCACTTCACCTGAACTCAACAGGAAGCAGTCTACTTGATTATGAAAGTCAGTAATATCTGCTTAGAATGTTAATTTAACTATGTTAGATTTGATGACCGATCTTTCTTCTCTCTTCCAGTTAACAGCCTGCATCCATGGGTCAGCAGCTATGCTATACCCGATGTATTGGCAGCATGTTTACATTCCTGTCCTCCCTTCACACCTATTGGACTACTGCTGGTAAGATGTTAAGCAAAGTTTATGTTTAAATGACAGAAAAATCTAAATACTACTCACGTATATACTACCTGCCTCATTGGTCAGAAGAAAAAAAACTTCTGTTGCATAGCTTGTATTAAATTGTTTTGCTATCACTACCTCCATGGCATTTTACATTTGAGAATATCAGCATGAAACAACACAGTGGGGATGATTTTAGGAGCCAATTGCGGGTGCGTTGGGAGCGGAGGGATCCGGAAATCCTGTTCAGGTTCGGAAGCCGGCTCCAACCCGCTGACTTCTGAGTTTCCCAGGGACCCACCTGTCTGTGTGCAGGTGTCCCAAAAACGAAAGTCCCGTCGGCAATTAAAGCCGACAGGATGACAGTTAAAGAGCCAAATATACCTCATTGAAATACTTAAGGCACTTTACCTGCGACAGATGAAGGGATTAGAAAGATTTTTAACTTAACTGCGCGGCTTGCCCACCACCTCTGATTCACGCCTGGTGAAACCGGATCAGGGGAAAAGAAACTAAATAAATTAAATAAAAACCATGCAAGGAAGTGAAAACACTAAATGAACCTACCTTTGAAATCTGCTCTGATGTCCGATGTTTCACCCTCCCAATGTCCCCCCCCCCCCCCCCCCCCCCCGTCCAGCGCCGGATTTTCCATTACCCCCCCACCCCCGGTCTTTCGTTCCAGCGCCAGATGACTTCTCGCGCTCTCTCTTTCTCACCCACCCCCCCCCACCCCCCCCCCCCCCCCCTCTCTTGTTGTGGCTAGCTGCCGGGTGCAAAACCTGGAGAGTATGTTAACCGCTATCAATCAACGTGCGATCGCGTTGGAAACGGTAAGTTTGGTTCATGCAGGTTTTCCACGTGGACCTTCACCCCCCCCCCCTTGCCGGCTGCCAACCCGCCACCATGGTAAAATTGAGCCCAGTGTGTCTTCATTCATTGAATTTTTTTGTGGAAGAAAAATCTGAAAATGATCTTATAATTTGTACTCTGATACAAAAATGCTGCCCTAGCTGTGATAAATATAGTACTGAGACGATCTAACAGTGGTGAAAACAAGCTATTCAGCCTTGTCTAGTGCTGTAAATATGTTCTGTTAGTCTGTGCTGTAAATATGTCCTATTAGTCTGTGTTTTATTAACTTTACACAATGGTTTTGGCCTGTTTGATAATACGAAGAAATTTTGGAGTAACTTTTAATTTAGTGGATCAAGTAAATGACCAACTACACTGTGACCACTTTAAAACTGCTACTAAATACTATATTTATCACAGCTAGGGCAGCATTTTTGTATCAAGAGTACAAATTATAAGATCATTTTCAGATTTTTCTTCCACAAAAAAATGCAATGAATGAAGACACACTGGGCTCAATTTTACCATGGTGGCGGGTTGGCAGCCGGCAAGGGGTTGGGGGGGGGGGGGGTGAAGGTCCACGTGGAAAATCTGCATGAACCAAACTTACCGTTTCCAACGCGATCGCACGTTGATTGATAGCGGTTAACATACTCTCCAGGTTTTGCACCCGGCAGCTAGCCACAACACGTTCACCTGAGGAAGGAGGAAGCCTCCGAAAGCTTGTGAATTTAAAATAAAATTGCTGGACTATAACTTGGTGTTGTAAAATTGTTTACTAAAGTAGAAGACATGGATGACCTAATAAAAGAAATTGCAACACCTGTTTTTGAAGAATATACCTAACACTCCTAAATAAAGCTGTAAAGATTTAAAATAAAAGCAGTGAACAAACTTTTTGCAACTTTTATTGCTCCAGCCAGCCAGAAACAGGATTCTGTGCAATTAGATGAATGAGCAAATTCACCCACAGCTGTCACCATAGCACTGGGCATGCAACTCCTACCTGCTACAACAAAAGATCCAATCATCTCTCGATGAGGTGTTGAGAAACACCATATTGGGAGATCTAGTAAAGACTGTTTAAGATCATGTTAACCAGCAATACCTGCGATTCATTTTAAAATACATCCCAGTGTGACTGGTTATCAGGATGTTTCAAAGCACTTGGTACAGAGTCCCTCTTTATTGTTTGTAAAATACATCTGTTGGGAATATGGCAGGCTTTTCTTCTGAAAAACCCTTCATATATTCATAGTGTTTTGAACAGATTTTTTTGTAGTTTAATTAATGTGTAAAAGTTACTTTAACCCAATATGTCAGTATAGATGCTACCAGGGAGTGTGAAACAACATATTGCAACCCAATAGAAAACTGAGTAGCTGATAGAAATTGGCATAATGAAACATACTTCCTACTTCTGTTTAAAAGAAATATATAATTTATTGAGATATCTGATTGGATTTTTTTTCAATCAAATGGGTAGATTTAAATGTACATGGGACCTTATTAAGGCAGAGTAATTTGGATTAGTGATTGTTTAGCCAGCGCAGATTTTTTAAAAGCAGAAATCGTGATCAAAAGAGCGATGTTCATTTTCAGAGATCCTAAAAATAGTCCAGACTGGCAGAATGATTATTTGTGGTGTTGGTTCTAGGAAGGAATTAGTAAATGTCTATTACCCTGCTGATGAGTTCACAGTTCGGAAAGAACTAGCAAACCTCACCATCACCCGTGAGATAATTTCTATTTATTCATAACCTAGTACAAAGAATCCCTTCCCAGGCTGCATGGCACAGGAGCTGTAAGCCATATGAAATATTAGGATTATATGTAAAATTATGAATGACCTCCTGTAGTATGTATAGTCCCAAGTTGATTTGGGGAGAGAATGTCCACGTGTAGCTGTGCTAGTTAGACATATACAAGCCCAAAACCAACAAGGAACATGATTCCACCTTTGTAATCAATCCCCTTACCATCTGTCGTTGTGCATAATATTCACATATTAGGTTTTTAAACTTCCTTGAATTTCTGTCATTGCATTAGAGGCTGATAAACAAGCAGAATGTGAATGTGGGAGGTGTACAAATGCGGGAAAACAGTTTACATGTTCTCATCTCAGTACAAGCAGGATACAAGTTTATATTCTTCAGAAATTTCATGGGATTCAGTACTCTGCATCTATTAATGATTTGCGCATTCGGGATAAAAGATTGTGCTCATTCAATGGACCCGCTAGGAAATAAAGAAGTATAATGTAAGATCCATATTTCTATCCCAAATTTTGAGGGATATTTAGCATATTAAGTATTGGAAATTACATTTGGGTTGTAGTTTAAGTAGAGAAAGAAAGCAAAAGTTCCTCCCTTGAAACAGAACTGTTAACGTAAAAATAGTCCCATTTAACCTATTGATTATTTTATATTTCTAAAGAGAGAAACCGGCTGATAGCTTTTGCTTTGAGTTGGGGATCCTTTTCATTTTTAAGGCTGAGTGCAGCCTGGTGAGTTGTGAGTTTTGATTAGAAACACTCGAAAGTGAGCCAAAGGACTAAGAAAGAAAATCTATAAAACTTCACAAGAACTCATCAAATACAGAAGACTTGCCAGTAGCCTTTTCCAGTTCATTCATTCGGGCTGCTCAAGACATTTTATTCAATTTTCGGATAAATATATGCTTGTCAATCTCATTTAATCTACACTAGGCTTGATATAGCATACAGCTGGAGCATTCATTCATTCATTCATTTATATCCATTGGACATTAATAATTTTTGGAATAACTGTTGCCGCATCATATTTGTAAGCAACGGTCCAGAGAGATTTCTTGACTTGCCTCATTATAGTTCTAATACCATGGCTAAAAGATTGCTGCTTCAGCTTTTGTGGCTTAATTATTTAATTCTATTTTGGTCCCATTGAGCTCATTACATGGGCATAAGATACTATTATTGTTTGAACATTTCACATCAATTCTAATTGTTTTCAGTTTTTTTAAATCCATTTTTTTTTTCAGAAGTTGAGGTTCTGCCATAGCTATATACTGAAGACAAAGTGACTGTTGTTATGAACAATATTATTTCACTATTCATAAAGTCCAGAAAGGATGCTGTAGTGAGAAGCCGTTACATAAGAACATAAGAAATAGGAGCAGGAATAGGCCATACGGCCCCTCGAGCCTGCTCCGCCATTCAATAAGATCATGGCTGACCTTCGGCCTCAACTCCACTTTCCCGCCCAATCCCCATATCCCTGATTCCCTTAGAGTTCAAAAATCTATCGATCTCAGCCTTGAATATACTCAACGACTGAGCATCCACAGCCCTCTGGTAGAGAATTCCAAAGATTCACAACCCTCAGAGTGAAGAAATTCCTCCACATCTCAGTCCTATACGGCCTACCCCTTATCCTGAGACTATGCCCCCTAGTTCTAAACTCTGCAGTCAGGGGAAACATCCTCTTGGCATTTACCCTGTCAAGCCTTCTCAGAATCTTATGTTTCAATGAGATCACCGCTCATTCTTCTAAACTCCAATATAGGCCCATTCTACTCAATCCCTTCTCAAAGGATAACCCTCTCGTCCCAGGAATCAATCTAGTAAACCTTCATGGCACCGCCTCTAAGGCAAGTCTAGCGTTCCCTAGATAAGGAGACCAAAACTGTATACTGTACTCCAGGTGTGGTCTCACTAGGGCCCTATACAATTGTAGGAAGACTTCCTTACTCTTGTACTCCAACATGTTAATAGAAGTACATAGCTTTGTTGGCATCTGTACACCTGGCACAGGGAAACATGTTATACTTGAGTGATTGTGTCCACCCACTTTGTGATGTGTATGTCCTGCTTACTCCTTTCATAACTATTGAATATTTTACTTTTTATCATCATCTGAATCTTTTTAAGCTAGAGAAGTTAGAGAATAAGGGTGGAAAAGCCTGTCACATGATAACTCACCTTGAGTAAGTTATGGGGGAATATTCTCGAAGTTAAAGGTATTTGGCCACAGAATAAGAAGTAACTGACAGTTTTTGTATATTATCATCCAACCTTATGGTTTTCCCCCCCCCTCTCCTGTACTCATCCATATAATTGAAGAAAGCAATGACAAGCTATTTATAGCCATGAAAGCTTCTGTGGATAAATACATGCATGTCAATCTCATTTAATCTAGGATTAATATAGCATAGAGGTGGAGCATTCATTTATTTATGTTTTGCAAGTGTCTCAACATCTAGTTCTAGGATTCTCTTTGAAAGACCCCGCACCTGATGATTTTAGAGTTCAAAATCTCCTATTCTCCAAATAGACCCTAACTAACATTCTACACTGAGGTCATTTAACCTGTTTAAAATTTAAATTACTTAAAACTCTTGTCAAGGTAGATGACTCAGTTCTTTCTACTGTCGTTAAAAAAAAAAGCACTTCCACTAGCCTTTTTTCGATTTACCCGGGAGCTTTATCATACGGCAAGTCAAATTGTTTTCCCTAACTTCCAAAAGTGGTCTGCTTCATGTTGTCAAATCACCTGAAAAATTTGTGTGTTATGCATCTTGTACTCTCTCCTGCAGTTTTCCAAATTCATTATGAATTTGGGAAGTTGCTTCTCCAGGTTCAGAATTCTACTAGTTCTAGAACTTTCTGGAATAGTACTCCGACTGGAGGCACCTTTCGTTCCAGAGGCAGGAACCGTAGTATTTAATCATTCAAATGCCTTTCGCCTCTCTCTGCCTTCATATTAAGAATCTTGACAGAAATTAGGGGTGGAAGGAGTATAAATTATTCTGATTGTCCTCCATTGATTGAATGAATTATATTTCTCTGGCATCATGCAGATGTGCAGCACAGAGCTGATTTTATTTGCATAGCAAAAGGATCTTTTGTGCCAGCATTGTTTGTACCCATGCAAAGTTTCCATTTGATATCCTGGCTCTTGAGTTTTCGACTTAAGTTTTTGGAGCAAAATGTATCATTATTGTTAGTTAATATTCTCATGGCCCCCAGGAAATCGAGTACGTAACACTAAATTTGTCTTTTGGTGTCAGCATCAGATTTTAGAATTGTCTCATGCTTTTTAGGAGTAAGTCTCATTCAACTTTATCACAGTGGCATCTGTTCTCAGCATTCAATACAGCGAAAGTTTAATATTGTCTGGTCTCTTGGCACTATCTCAGTAAATTTATAGTCCTTTTGAATGAGGCTCAGTCAATCATGTTGCATTCGATGTTGATTGTTGTTCTTCAGACTTTTTGCTCATTTAGCTGCCCTACTTTGTTTCTTAGTAATTATTTCAGGCAGATCTTCAGAAAATGCTTCAAAACAGATTTTAATTTTAAAAAATGTTCAAATGGAACTTTATGGCTCATCTTCACGCTCACTGGTTGAATATTGTTTTGTGTTCAGTTTGTGGTTACATTTCATTGATTCTGTTCTACTGAACTTTTATTCGCTAAATAATTTTACAGAGATCCCTTGTAAAAGAAAGGCAGTGTGAACATGCCAGTGTTCATTTCTTCCCTTGATGGAGTGTTTATCCTGAGGCACTGAGAAATTATTGCCCTGAATTATTTCTTCTCAGCAGGTTATAACCAAATTGCCACATGCATCATTTTTGGCTCAATATTAGTTCAACCCTTCCATAGAAAAAGTTGCCACAAAGGAACATGAAATCGCTACCTGCTGCAAACAAACAAATACCAGCACTTCAATGGCTTGCTGTTAATATTGATGGAATGATATGTTTAAAAAGAACATTTTGAAAATTTACAGAGTTATATAATTTATGTTATACACATTCTAACACTTGCTTGTCCTTAGTTTCTTTTCTGCTAACGAGCTGATCTCCCATTCTTCAAGGACAAAATTTAAAACTACCTGTGGCTTCATGTAACTGAGTCTCTGCTGAGTTGCACTCTCTCGTTCTTTGTTTTCCTCTGACTTTTTATTTTTCTCTCTCTCTCCCTCTCTCATGAACTTTCATTGTTACCTCTGTATCGCTGTTTGTCTCATTCTCTTCCCTCTCTCTGTTTCTGTCAGCACAGTATGTCTTCCACTCTTTTTCTGTATGTGTCACTTTCTTTGTGTGCATGTTTATCTCTCTTGCAGTATGTTTCTTACTCTCTGTTTTTCCCCTCTTTTCCCATTGGCTCCAATCCCCTGATAGCTGCTGATCACAAAGGAGTGAGTGGGGCATGGAGTTGGGAGGAAGCATGGGTTGAATGGGGGAAACTGGATCAGAGTCTGCTGTTGGTATGAACCTCTACCCCCAGTCAATTTGTCTTGACTAATGCTGATGTGTCCAGGAATGGCATGTGTGAGAGAGAATCCAAGAGATGGGCTGATATGGAACAGTGGGCTAGGATCTGGCCTAGGAGGGAAGCCAGACAGGCAGCTGGGGATTTGGGATCTGGGATCAGGGCTCAACTGTAACCAAGTGCAGGCATGGAGATAATGGTAATATTTTTCCACGTGACCAAATTCATTACCAGTTGTATCGAAAGACTTCAAAAATAATTGCTGCATTTTTCTGTCTTCATGTTTTGTAATAATTTTGGTGCTGCCTATTCTTAAAATATTCATGCAGCTCATAGGTTTGGCCGTTGAAGAAAATGTCTATATGATTGATTAGAACCAAATCCAAAAATTAAATCCTCACCAGAGGATCGATTTAAGAAAATAGTTGGAACTGCTGCCTATCCACTAATGTTTAGATTAATGCACCATATATGAACCTCCTCATAAAGACAGTTTTTGCTATGATTCAAATATGTATATGGGTTTTTAAATCCTACTTGCTACTGACCGGAGCTGATTTTATTACATTAGAATGTAATCATTGGGACTCATCTTGCATTAAGTATCTTTTTTTGTATTAATTAAGTTTTGCATCTTAATACTACAGTATAATTGGTACATTATTGGTATATTTGGATTCCTTAAGAGAATACTGATGTCAGGATTTTTGTGGTTCCAATGTCCCATTCATATTGGAGAGCTGCTTCCTAAAGTATTTCTCTATTGCTAACTCCCAGCTCCGTTGTTGTGGAAACCATCCTATTTATGTTGCAGAGCAATTGGGTCAACCTTGAAACTACTGCGCTTGCACAAACTTGTGTATGTGCAGTTGTTTTAAGTCGCTATTTGTAACAATTTTGTACATTGCTACTACCCTTCCCAGTGCCTGGAGAAAGATTGTATGGGCCAATGATGGTGAAACCACTTTGCTGCCCTATATTCAGCCAGGTGAGAGAGCTTCTTTTCATCTGCCTATAAAACAGGATTAATTGATTCTTCCAAATTCACATTTTGGTGAATAGCCAATATGCAGTAGAAAATCCTGCACAAATATTTGTCTTGTTTTGAAGGCTTTAATGCTAAAACACAGGCCCTGTGTTATGAGAGTGATTGAAGCCTATGGCTGGGGCCTTTATTGCACATTCAGTCATTTCTATCCTGGAATTTTCTGGTTCACAGTGAAGAAATACTATTTGTTTCATACATTTAAGGGGAAGCTAGATTAGCACATTAGGGAGAAATAAACAGAAGGATATGCTGATGGGGTTAAATTGTAAACAATTTTACAACACCAAGTTATAGTCCAACGATTTTATTTGAAATCTACAAGCTTTCGGAGGCTTCCTCCTTCCTCAGGTAAATGTCAGGAACTCCTTGAAGCCTACGCATTTATAAATCACAGAACAATACATGGTGATTACAGACAGCCTTTGCAACTGCCCGTTGCCAAGGCAATCACCGTGTTCAGACAGAGGTTAAATGAAATGGGGTGGGAGGACGCTAGTGTGCAGCATAAATGCCGGCATAGACTGGTTGGGCCGAATAGTCTTCTGTGCTGTAGACTCTATGTAATTCTATGTAGTAGTGTTTCTGTAGTAATTGCTTCAGCTACTGGCTTCAATCATTTTCTTGAGCAGGAGACAATAGGGTTGATGTTTGTGTGTGCCAGGTCATGGATGTAATGGATAGAAGAAGGGACAGATACCCACACTTTCAGAGGGGTTCAGGAAGATTCAGCCTGTAGCAGGCGAGAACTTCATAACATATTGACGCGGAAGTAATGTGGTTACGCCTTCTGCATCGTTTTTCGGCCATCGTGTCGGGTCAGTGTCCGGTGCAAATCCCATTCATCCATATTGGATGTCCAGCTTTGCAAGCTGCTGAGCTGCATATGGGGTTACGTATAAAGAACGTGGTAAGAAAGTCTCAACAGTTTTAACCTAATTTCTGAACTGTTTCTCTTCATTACCGTTGTTCTTTTCTCTGCTGGCACTTAGGTTCTGATGATTCTTTGTGACAATTGGGGTAATTTTTTTGGCCCAAGCATTATTACTGGCACCAATGGGTATGATGATGGGACTCCCTCTATCTGGTGTTTTTGGAAGAAGAGAATGATCTACAGAGTGATTCCAGCAAGTCAGACTGAATAAGAGATGCTATGTGGCCACCTGCCATTACATACGCACCCACATCTGTAGACAGAGTTGATCAGACTTTGTTATGGCAAACGATTAGTGCACAAGGAGGCTCTTATTCCCAAAGGAAGTCGGGACATTGGACCCGATGCAGTGTTGAACGATTCTTCAGAAACATCTCACTCACCGTATCTCATGCTTTCGGCGGTTCTGCATGAAAGAAGTAATGCGACGGTGAACATCAGCCAGCAATGCCTGAAAGTGCCAAGATGCCACCAACCACATTTGCTGGCACTATCGCATCTACCTGCCAAGGCCTGCAGGGAACAGTCTCCACAGGGTCTGGGTCAGCTAAGAGCCAGGTCCAGAGCTGAGACATCTTCAGCTTCCATACCACACAGGACTGTCATGATAGTGACTATATTGATCAGCTGTAGACTTGTGCTAGCCTCCACATCCTTCTAGGCATGCTGTAATGCTGAGGGTGTATTTCCAGCACCTGTCCAAATCTGCATCTGGAACTGTGAATAATTATGCTGTTAGCTGACCCATGAAATTTGAGTGCTTTTAGCACATTACCATTCTAGCAAGATTTGCACTAGTCCTTAACCATTTATTACACAAAAATCAGTCCTGATGTTTTTGTATTTTCAACCGGAAATTCCAGCTATTCCTTGTTTTGGATCATCACTGGATAGAATCCATTCAACCCAGTAGGGGTAGGAATATGTAATTATGCAAAATCATGGAAGCTTATTAACAAAATCAATTTTTAAAATATTTTTACGTCAGGCTTCACTTGTGCAGTGTGTTTAGCCAAAACAATAAATAAATTTCTACAAAAAGTTCATCTTACAAAAGGATGTCTCTCCTATTTCTTCAAACCTCTCGCTTTAAAATGTAATTAAATCCATTGTAGGCATAAGGGTAAATCCTGTGGTCCTGTGCTCCCAGCAGGGAAGCTGTGCTTGAAGGGACACTGTATTACTGAAACTCTGATCCATATTCCCTGAGAGTGTGGCTGCCTGCTGGAGAGCAGAACTTTCCCTCGTTTAAATTGGGGTCAACCCTATTAACCTAAGAAAATGCAATATATATTTTTTTTTAAATGATCAATGCCATTCCTTTAAGTTTTCTCAGAATTTCCCTGACACAGTGCAACAGGAATATTTGGTCAAATGAAATCTGTTTTATCTGTGACACGATAGTTCTGGCGATTCAGATACCGTTTTCCATTATAATTATGCTTGATGAATCATGTGCTGGGTTTCAGAATCTGAATGATGTTCACCTGATACCAGTTCTTTAAATCCCTTTGTTTTTTTTGCTTATTAAACCTGATAGCTACCACTTGATACCTGGCTTTTCACCTAGCCAGGTGAGACATCTAGGTCTTAAGTGGCAACTGGTTAATTGGTTCTTTGTTTAGCAGCATGAAAAACTCGGATTTGATCACAGCAAAAAGCTATCATCCAGTTAGAAATTAAAAGTAAAATGTAGACTTATCATTGTACTGAAAAATAAATAGCTACAAAGTAACTAGAAAACCTCTCCTTCCCCCCACCCCCATGTATTTTTCAGCTGCTCGTTGTGCTGGTGAGCAGTGTGCACTATTTAATGTACAAAAACTAACTTTTTAACCCTGCTCTTGGGTGCAAATAGAGTTCCAATTAGGAACTTAGGAACAGGAGTAGCCCTCAAGCCTGTTCTGCCATTCAATTAAATCATGGCTGATCTGTACCTCGACTCCATTTACCTGCCTTTGTTCCATATCCCTTGATAGTCAACAAAAACCTATCGATCTCAGTCTTGAAAATTTCAATTGACCCTGTATCCACAACCTTTTGAGGAATGACTTCCAAAATTTTCACTATTGTTTGTGTGAAAAAGTGCTTCCTGATTTCTAAATGGCCTAGCACTAATTTTAAGATTATGGCCTCTTGCTCTGGATTCCCCACCAGAGGGTAGATGCAGAGAAACTATTTCCTAACGAATCCCTTTCTCATTTTAAATACCTCAATCATTTCACCCCACAATGTTCTAAACGGAAGGGAATACAAGCCAAGTTTATGCAACCTATCCTCATACTTTAACCCCTTAAATCCCGGTATCATTCTGGTAAATCTGCGCTGTACCACTGAGGTTCAGTGCCCAAACCTGGAACGCATTACTCCAGATGGTCTGACCAAGGCTCTGTACAACTGAAGCGTCACTTCCTCACTTGAATTCCACCCCCCTTGAGATAAAAGCCAACATTCCATTAGCCTTTTTGATTACTTTTTGTACCTGTGCACTAGCTTTGTGATTTGTGTACTCAGAAACCCTTTGCTCCTCCACAGCTGCTAGTACCATTAAGAAAATATTCTCATTTGTCTTTCATGGATCCAAAGTGGCTGACCTCACAATTCCCCCACATTGAATTCCATCTGCCATAGTTTTGCCCATTCATTTAGTCAGTCAACTTGTAACTTTCTGCTCCCATCTACACAACATACTGTGCCTCATTACTTAGTGCCATCTGCAAACTTGGTTGCCAAACTCTCGCTACTTTCGTCTTTCTTTAATATATATGGTGAAAAGCTGAGGCCCTAGTACAAATCCCTGGGGAACACCACTTGTCACATCCTGCCAATCAGAGAACATTCCCTTTATCCCTACTCTCTGTGTCCTATCTCCAAACCAATTACCAACCCATGTCACAAGGTTACCATCAATTCTGTGCACTTTTAATATTGCTAATGATACCTTGTGTGGAACCTTATCAAATGTCTTCTGGAAGTCAATTTAGACAACATCCATAGACAGTCCTCTATCCACCATGCCAGTCACCTGCTCAAAAAATTAATCTAGATGAGTCAGACATAACTTACCTTTCATAAAACCATGCTGACTCTCTTTGATCAGCTGATAGTTGCCCAAGTGCTCAGTCACTCTGTCTCTGATGATAGATGCCAGTAACTCCCCCACAATTCCTTTGCTAGGGATTGGGAGATATTGGCGATAGGAACAGACTAGGTGCACTAATGCGTTCAGCATTTGACACAAATTTCGCAAAATTAGATCCAAGGAGGCAAGTTCCATCAACTTTGTTTGCCAGATGCCCCACTCCCACAGGATAATATAACAGAAGAGAAATATTGGCACAAATACCAAATGCCGCTTTCTCTTCCCATATTCCTTAAACATAAAACCATGGAAAACCCACACACACACACAAAAAAACCAGAAGCTCACTGAGTATCCATAAAGGGTTTGTAAGAAAAAAAATAAATGAAGGGAGCCCAGAAAAATACAAAAAATCATGGGAGTCATTCCCCCAGCTTCCAGAAAAGTGAAAAAGAAAACTCAAGGTGCAACCAAGAGAAAAACACAAGTTTACGCTATCACAAAAAAACTGAACTATTAAAATAATTGCTAGACTTTACATTTACATAACTTGCAGAAATTCTAGGCAGCTAATGTATCTTATTCCTTTTAGTGGTGATCACCAGATTCTGCTGCTCAACTACCCTGAGTCCAGTCTCCAGATTCAGAATTCATGCTAACAGGGCCTGCAACTATGTGAAGATATTTAGCTCTAGCGCCAGTGGACTCCTTAAGTGTCTGGGCAGGAAACCTTCATCACACTGCAAAGTGGCAGGATTTAGAAATAGGGGCAAAAGCAAAATACTGCGTATGCTGGAAATCTGAACTAATAATGGAAAATGCTGGCTGCAGGCAGTATCTGTGGAGAGAGAAACAGAGTTAACATTTCAGGTCGATGACCTTTCATCAGAATTGGAAGATGTTAGAGATGAACAGCTTTTAAGCAAGTACAGGGCCAGGGAAAAGGGGGAAAGGGAAAGGTCCGATTCGGTGGAGGGCAGGAGTGATTAAATAACAAAAGGGGTGATGGTGCAAGGCAAAAGGAGGTGATAATGGAATAAGTGTAAGAACAAAAGATGTCCAGCAGAATAGTTGAAGGGGAGGGAAGCATGGAAAATCTGGCAAAGCAGAGAGGGTTGCTGTGGCCCGGGAATGTGGCGAAAGAAAGTAGATCCCAGGGGTGCGGACCACCCCGCCAACTGTGTACCGATAGGGGATCCCCACCCTAAGCAGCAGCCCATACCTCCTCCACTCCCAGTGGCTCTGGTGCAGCCATCGTCCATCACCAGCACCCGCTGTGCAAGAGAAAATAGGAGCAGAGGTTAAGATCTGCAGTTGTTAAACTCCATGTTAAGGCCAGAAGGCTGTAAAGTGCATAGTAGAGAGATAAGGTACAGTTCCTCGAGCTTGCGTCGAGCTTCATTGGAACAGTGTAGGAGGCCGAGAACAGAGAGGCCAGAGTAGGATAGAGAATTAAAGTGACAAGTGACCAGAAGCTCAAGGTTACACGTGCGAACTGAATGGAGCTGTTCAGCAAAGCGATCACCCAATCTGCGTTTGGTCTCCCAATGTAGAGAAGACCGCATTGTGAGTACCAAATACAGTATACTAAGTTGGAAGAAGTACAAGTAAATCACTGTTTCATTCGGGAGTGTTCGGGCCCTGGATGGTGGGAATAGAGGAGGTGAAAGGGCACGTGTTGCATCTTCTGCGCTTGCATGGCACGGTGCTAGGGGAAGGGGAGCAAGTGCTGGGGATGATGGAAGAGTGGACCAGGGTGTCACGGAGGGAACAGTCCCTTCGGAATGCTGAAAGGGGAGGGGAAAATGTGTTTGGTGGTTGCATCGCACTGGAGGTGGCAGAAATGGCGGTGGATGATCCATTGAATATTGAGGCTGCTGAGGTGGAAGGTGAGGATAAGGGGGATCCCATCATGGTTCTGCAAGGGAGGGGAATAGGTGAGGGCGGAACTGTGGGTAACTAGCAGGGATAACTAGAGTGCAGTCGAGGGTCCTGTCAACTTGGTTGGAGGGGAATCCTTGACTGAGGAAAAAGAAAGTCATTTCTGAAGCACTAGTGTGGAAGGTGGCACCATCGGAACAGATATGACTGAGACAGAGAAACTGGGAGAACAGAAGTGCCTTTATAGGAAGCGGGGTGGGAGGAAGTATAATCAAGGTAAGAGTCGATGGGCTTGTAGTAGACATTTGTGGACGGCCTATCCTTAGAAGTGGAGATAGAGAAGTCGAGGAAGGGAAGAGTCGGAGATGAACCATATGAAGGTAAGAGAGGGGTGGAGGTTAGATGCAAAGTTAATGAAATTTCCCAGTTCAGAGCGGCGCCAACACAGTCATCAATGTACCGGAAAAAGGTCAGGGAGGGCATGTGAGTAGGACTGAAACAAAGAGTGTTCCACGTATCCCACGAAAAGGCAGCCATAGCAAGGACCCATAACAGGTTCGCATGGAGACATCTTTTTGGAGGAAGTGAGTAGAAATGCGGCATTTTCTGAGCCGCTTTGCATTGTGGTACTTATTGACCTCCATTGCTATCCCTCTTACTGGTAGTCGGTTATTGATTGTTCCAAGACCTTAACCACTGGATTTCAGCTTTGCAGATATGCATTTTGAATTTACAAATTTTCAAAAAGAAATGTGAATTTGTGACAGGATGTCCACTTCAGATTTAAAGACACTAGTCTTCACTGTTATATTAGAAATGAGGTGCCATAGATCATTCCACTGGATGCCACACTGAGGGCAGTATTCTTCAAATCTGTGACCCTCTGATGCCACTTATCACATTTGGGTTCTCATTTCAAGGGTATGATAATATGGTATATAGTCTCATATTTACTCTGGCAACATCCGAAAAGTCATTAATTCAGTTGCTAGCAGGGATAACTAGAGTTTTAACTGAAGTGATGGAGGCTTGAAACATTTAAATGGAAGAAGACTGTTCCCTGTGGATGATTTAAATGTTAAATACACAGCCATCTCAGGATTACATGGAATGTAATCTGAAAACTATTATCTCCTGTTGAAATGAGCCTTCAATTTACTCACTGCACAGGAAGGGCAGGTTCTATTCATTTTCACTGCCAGCAGGTGCCCTTTCTTTGCATAATAGGCTTCATATGTGTAATTAACACATAAGGGTTGTGGCTGCCAGTTTTCTTTCAGGTGCATGCTGGTAGGAGTTCCAGGGACACTGGTACAAGCCGCAAGAGCTTTTGCTTTGGGACCATAGATTATGCATTCAACGACTTTCTGACAAAGGAATTCTAAGGGGTAAAACATTAAACCCTGCTGCTGGGAGCACAGGTGTGGATGGACAAAACAAAACTATTGGCTATTTCCCCCCCCCCCCCCCAAAATCAATTATGTTGGTAGGATTCATTTACGTTTTTTTTTAAGAATATAACTAATAAATGACTTGTCAATGTGCTTTTAGAGTAACTGGCCGTAAAACTGGTAATTATTAAGAATACACTGATGCCAGATTAACAAACACGGTGACTGATTTATGCAGTCTGACATGACCCTGTTTAGAATTTGTATGGCACAGACTATGTTTGTCTGAATAAATTAATTTAGCAGCAATTTTATCACCTATGTATTTTCTAAAAATAAACCACAGCTGCTTTGCTGTTTTTACATAAACAAAATTCTGCATTTCTGCACTTTTATAAACTAACAGAGCAGATTTTACCCCTAAGCCCAATGCCCTGTTACTGTTGTTAATTAGATTTATTTAATAAGGTAGTCTGTTCAAATGTGAATTTATATTTTTACCATCCACTAACACACAGTATGAGAGCTAAAAGAACTGACTTTCAAAAACATCTCAGGGAAGCCTTTCTTTGTACAACAGTGTGGCTTTAATTAAGATTCAATTGCGACAAATTTTTGTGCGCAGTGCAAAAAAATGTGCTTATTTAAATTAAGATTTTTATATGCTTAGTAACTAATTATCATCAATAGCACAATTTTAGTTTGGCTACATATGGTTATCTGAACAGAATTTGGGTTAATGACAGGTATTGTTAACTTGGTAGGGATAAGTGGATATGTGTCAGTTACCATGGAACTTGGGTAGTTGCCAGCTAATAGCAAAGCTTTGACCTGAATGAATATTTAATGCATGAGGAAGGTACTAAATTGTTTTGATGTCATTTGCTCTCCCAGTTTAATATTACAAAGTTCAAGCCATATTCAGTATGATCTGGGTATAGATTTGGGTCATGTGGGACCTCGCTTGAAGGGGAGATGTAGTGTGACATCCCCAAATGTTACAAAGGAGGAATCTATATACTTATTGGTGTCTCTCCATTTCGCCTTGGAGCTTTCAGACTAATGGCTGGAAATGGCCTTTTGATCGATTATATATGCAACATAATGGCCTGGGCTATATAAATGCAAGTTGCTGTTGTCAAACATCTTTGTAGAACTCCCACTAATGCATCATCATGAAGCTCTGATACAGTGACATAAAACCAGAGTGTTGGCTACAGCCCGCTATTGCCATTCATGTGCCACAAGAATAGAACTTGATGCCACTTCACGGAATGTCTTTAAGCTGCTTTTAACCAGCAGGTAACATGAGGTCTCTGAGGAACAAGTTAGTGTCATTCTCTTTAGCATTCAGGAATTATGGATCATTTCAAATAAATTCACTTAACTTTTGATAGTCATGGTCCCATAGCTGTTACAGTGATCTGGAAGCAAATACTGGGCATGATTTAGAAGTGGCAGTCAGAATGTATCAACTGGCCCATTTATACCAAAATCTTGATCCTCGTTCCCTTATAGGCAGACCGTTGTGAGGATGAAAGTCGATGCAGCGTTCACGAGCAGATTTCACCACTTTTAATTTGTGTTGTGGTGGGGTAAATTCCAAGCAAAAGTCAAGCGAATTCAATTAGATAATGAGGTGGAAATGCACAGTACTAAATATTGATGTTGTAATTAAGAGTGATTACATGCAGTTCTTCCGGATGCTGCACAGTAAGTGGGGTATCTGACCTGGTGTTTATTGAATTGTAGGTATTTAGCTGAGCCAGAATGGAACACTACCAAAAATGTTAGTTTTTTTTTTATGTGTTTGAATTTCTGTACTTTACCTTTTTATAATTTGTTTAGTGCACATTCCTATTGCAAAGTCACAAGGACATGAAAGGTGCCACATAAATGCAAATACTCCTTCTTTCATCCATGTAAGCAGCAGTCACTTTTGCTGCTGATTACATTTCACAAGGTCACAGATAAGGAAGGTGCATTCAGCCCATTTTAATTCATCCACCCAAAGAGATCTTAATCTTACCCCTCTGTATCATCCAAATCATTCCAGGGTATTTGCCTCCACTACTCTACCTGGTTGTATATTCCAAACATTGATCACTCTGTGTGAATTGTAAACAATTTTACAACACCAAGTTATAGTCCAGCAATTTTATTTTAAATTCACAAGCTTTCGGAGGCTTCCTCCTTCCTCAGGTAAATGTGTGTGAAGACAAATTTACAGATCTTGATCCTATAATTACCTTTTATTAGTTTGAACTTGTGTCCCTAGTTCTGCTCCCACGAATTTAAAGTAATCTGTTGCGTTAACATTTCCTATACCGTTAATTGTCTTCTATACCTCTGTAAGATCACCAGATAGATACCTCTTCTATGCTGAAAAGCTGAAGCCTATCCACTCTTTCATCATAACTCAGACCCCCCGTGGCTCTTTTCTGCAACGCCTCCAGCACTTGAACGTCTCTTGTTTCTTAGTGACCAGAACAGGATGCAGTATTCAAAGTGCGATCTAAACAGAGTACTATAAAGTTTGACCATTGCCTCCACTGACTTATATTCTACTGTGTTTGGCTATGTAGTTCAACACTCTATTGGCTTTGTTGATTGCTGCTGTGCATTGGTTGGACATGTTTAGTGTCAAGTCCACTGAGACTCCTAGGGCTCTTTCAGCGTCATCCTGTGTAATTTCAACACCAGTCATGGAGTATGCATGTCATCTATTGTTTTGTTGAAGTAGTAGTGTTAGATGCTGAAAAGGGCATTTTTTAGCTTTACATTCACTGTTGAATGATTAAACTATAGCTGAAATAGATCTAGCACAGACAAGATATGTAAAATATCAAGACCAGCAGGTATGAATAAGGATGCATTTCTAAAATGTTTGTTTAAGAATATCTTCAGTTAAAACATGATGTGTAGTAGAGAAACTTGATAGAGCCATAGAATAAACTAGTTGCACATTTCAAATCCCTAACATTACATTATACAGAGAAATAGAGATGCTGATTATTAAGCTAGTTACAAAGCTTCCATATTGCTGAGATCTTTCTGGCACATATTCCAACATTTTAAAAAAAAATGCATGTACTTCTTTCATCTGTCTCCAAACTAAGTTCCTGAATAATTGTAATTTTTTTTTATAGTTGATTTTAGTATCAAAGTTTTTGCCTCAATTGCTGATATGCATGTACAAACCAACCATTCTGTCTTATCCTACCCAAGAGTCTTTGTGGACCACAGAATGAGAAGAAATAATTGCACTATGATTTATGGTACTTCAAAAGACAAGAATCCTGTTTTATAATAAACCATTTCAGCTTGGTTCATTTGGTAGTTCTCTTGACTTGAGCACGTAATGTAGGTTGACACTTCAGTGCAGCACTGAATTGTCAAGAGGTGCCATCTTTTGAATGAGACGTTAAACCTAATCTGCCTGCTCAGGTTTTCGTGGCACTATTCAAAGAAGAGCAGGGAGTTCTGTTGGTATCCTGGCTAACATTCTTACTCCAGCCAGTGTCACCCAAAACAGATTGGCAGGCTATTCATCTCATTTGCTGTTTGTGGGATCTTGCTGTCACCAAGATTTTTAACAAGCAGTCAGTATAAAGACATCAAAAGCTGAATGCAAAGATGCATCAAAACACATCACAACCACATCTGATCCAGTTTTCTCATATTTACCACATTTCGAAGATGAAATGCCCTTCTGTAGAAAGGGATTCCCAGATGTCGGAATGTCATAACTTACACTTTTAATTTTCTTATTCTACAGTCTGTATATATATATAAACTTTAGCAATCAAGTTACATGTTTTAAAACATCTCTCTAAAGATAAGTATATACATATTTTTAAAAATTAATTTAGGGAAAGCTGTAGATACAAATGTAGTGCACAGTTTAACAGAGCTTTAACAAAGATTGTGCGACATATTTTATGGAAAGCCTTCTAATATTAGTTGAAAGACCTTTTTCTTTTTGGGAAATTATCTATTGACAGTGCAACATAAGAACATTTGGGTTAAAGGAAGATAGATAGTGAAACCATCAAAAAATTGTGTTAATACAGTTTAGCAACGTGTTTTTCTTGGGCAAGCTAAATATTTTTAATTGATGAAACTAAATATCTACGTACTTCTATTTGATATTTTATGCATGTTGTGCTATCATTCATATGAATATTACACTTCCAAACTGTATTGCCTATCATTAATCAATTAATTTTCTTCTACTACTCACATTTGGTTACTCTTTATGGTTCCCCTGCGCATATGGAACATTCATTTAATTTTCTCAGATGGCTGCTAGTTTGTTCATCATGTCTAAAGTGAGTTTATCTGACATCTTAGCTGGAAGTTTCATTATTATGCCTGAGTTTCCAGTGTGGTTTTGAACATTGAAAGCAAGATGTGATCCTGTTAATTAAGCTTTGCAGCTACAGATTTTCAATATAAGCTGTGTGACAGTTTTTTTGTTTCTATCTGGCTTCTGAACATATTAAAAATGACCAGTTTTTCTTGGATGGAATGGCCTTCCCGTTTCTATACAGTTCAGTGACCAGGGTTTCAGTAGACAAGACGTTTGCAGTCTCGACTTCCTGCCGTGGTCAAGGCCTTGCTCTTCTGACACCGAGCTGTCATTTTCCTGAATCTGCTTAATTAAAAACATGTTCGCTCGATGTCATCTGGAAAGGGTTTAGACTAAGACCTTTCTCTCAGTGATGTGTGAACATTCCTGTGGATAGCAGCTTAAACACATACATGAAATCTTATTTATTCACCAACATAAACTGCTTCATGTCGGGAAACCATAATGTGACACTTCTAAGTACTTCAGAGTATTCTTTGCCAACCAGACCTGTTGCCCACTTATTATTTTGCATGGCAGATGTGAAATTGTGTGTTGCCATAAATGAAGTGAAAATTAAAATGAATTGTACTTTTGACGTCATCTTCCAAAATTCATCAACTAAACCAGTTAGCTGGATAGAAAGAAGTACTACAGTCTACTATTAATTCAAATGATTTGATAGTAATGCTTTTGAAACACTAAATTCCACTTTGCTGTGATACTTAATTTAATGTAATTTAATTGCTTAATTTTTAACACCAAAAGAAACAAATTTTGAATTATCAGTAGACCATATGTATTGAAACAACATTCCATTATTCTAGCTCCTGGGAAAATAATTTGATGTGTTTTTAATGCGAGATCCAAATGTAAAAGCATTTTTATAACTGAGTAGTGCAGAATTGGGAAGGAAGCGATACTTTTTAAAATTAAGTTTGCTGTTTTTTTCTTTAATTTTCTCCTTGTTTCCAGCGGTGTCCACCCTTTCACAGAAGTAACTCCAAAGTGAAAAACTGAATTCCCCTACCACTATACACCATTGTATTGGAATGCCTTTGTTTTTGCTTCCACCTGAGGAAACTGGATTTTATTTTGAATTGGAAGAAATCCCAGGTGTAGTCAGTGCAGCACCCGTCTTTTATATGAGTCACTTGTAGACCATTTAGGGGATTTTCTCAATATTGACACAAAGCTTCCCAGTCAACTCCAGTCAGGATTCTTTCCCTTTCATGTGGAATCAACGATAGAGGCTGCAGCACTGCTTGTGGGTCTTGGGATTGATGGCAGCAACTATCAGTGATATCTGACACAGCACTGTATGAAACCTTTGTAGCTTAATCTTCTGATGCAGTAATCACCAGCGCACTTTCCATTATCCCAAAAAGTTGCCATTGATCAGGATGTTTGCAATGCCCTAAATCAAGAGACAAACACTTCATGTCTCTTGCCTTCAAGTGGGTGCCTCCCTCAGGACAGGGTCTGGACCTGGGGATTATGGTCCCAACCATACAAATCCTGGCTCATAAACAGATTTGAACTTTGGGCAGTCTGGTTATCTTTTCAGCATTTCTTCTGTAGACTGGCATTAATGTAGTAGTCAGGTACATAAACAAATGGTAGGTCAGCAGGAAACTCAGTCTTATCTCAACACCATGTGAACCTGTCACTAGTTTAACAAAACCTTCACAGACATTTCTGTTCAACACCTTGTGGAGTTACCTTTGGCAAGAACAAGTTCCAGTCTCATTATTGGACTATGCATGCAGAAGTGTAATATTTTTTCGAGGTACGGGACTGTGGTCTTCCTGGAACGGGAAGTTTCTGTATGTTTTGTTTTCTCTTTAAAGCCCAGTTCCATCACGAAACACAGTGGAAGAAATGTCTTATAATCTTCTATTGGTTGGAGAAAATTTGTTCCTGGACTTCCCGGCACTCAGTGTAAATTGATTCTTCTGGATTCTGTAAAGTGTCTGTTGGTTTAGATGGAGACCTACTTAAGGACTCAACAACTGTGAGCTTCCAGCTGACAAGGTGGTTGCTGAGAGGGCTGGCCTAGAGGAGCACAGTTCAAATGGAGGAAATTAATTATCAGTTTTTACCTTCAGTACAAATAAAATGCCTTGCTCTGGTGCATTACATAGAAACATAGAAAATAGGAGCAAGAGTAGGCCCTTCGGACCTACTCCACCATTCAAAATGATCATGGCTGATCATCTCACTCAGTACCCTGTTCCTGCTTTTTCCCCATATCCCTTGATCCCTTCAGCATTAAGAAATATATCTATCTCCTTCTTGAATACATCTAATGACTTGGCCTCCACTGCCTTCGGTGGTAGAGAATTCCACAGGTTCACCACCCACTGAAGAAATTTCTCCTCATCTCGGTTCTAAATGACATACCCCGTGTCCTGAGACTGTGACCCCTGGTTCTGGACTCCCCAGCCATCGGGAACATGCTCCCTGCATCTAGTCTGTCTAGTCCTGTTAGAATTTTATATGTTTCGATGAGATCACCTCTCATTCTTCTAAACTCTAGTGAATATAGGTTTAGTCAACCCAATCTCTCCTCATATGTCAGTCCTGCCATCCCAGGAATCAGTTTGGTAAACCTTCGTTGCACTCCCTCCATGGCAAGGACATCCTTCCTCAGATAAGGAGACCAAAACTGCACACAATACTTCAGATGTGGCCTCACCAAGGCCCTGTATAACTGCAGTTACGCCATGTAGCAGCCTAGCTGAGAACTAACAAATCTCATTTAGTTAAGGCAACAGAGTTCTGGTAACTGATAGCCCTGAGACTTGAGCTCATAACTTCCTGGTTGTGAGTCAGATTCCTAACTGGTTGAACTGGGGTTCCCTCAAGTGCATGGACTTTCGAGGCAAAATCTTTTCTCATTCACTTCTATGAAAGCAAGTTCTTGGAAGTGCACAATAAGAAGGGTAATATTCATTAATTTTGCAGTTCATACATAAAAGGCATTTTTTGCAATGGGTTAATTGAGTCAACACACCCAGATGAATGATGTACAATGCAGATGCACTGTATCCAGCTGCTATTGACATCATTTGTACGATCTTTAATCTTACCTTGACAATTGGTGTACTAATCTATTATTTGTTTAGCTAAACATCATTTAACGTTTTGTTCTGCATCAGCTGCTTAAGCATAAAAAGTGTAAAATGGCTCTAAACTGCCCAATATTAAAAATACAAGTGAGGAAAAGTTTGTCGTTGAAATATTTCATGCCCACAGTAAAAATGTTACTATGTCAAAGAAGCCAGCTTGTGATCTTCAGCAAATTAACTGCTTTACTGGCAACAAACCTAAACAAATGAATTAATGCCTAAAATATTTGCAGCTTTGTAGTATAAATAGAATAGATAATGGGTGAACAAAATATTCATTTATTATATGTTACATGATAAAGCTTGAGTGATCCCCAGAAATCTCAACAAGTATGCCAACTGACAACGGAAATCTGCTCAAATAGTTTATTTGCAAGAACAATCTGTATCATAATTATACATTGCACACACTCACTTAAAACATTTTCTGACCTTTTAGGAGATGTATCTAATCTTACACATAACGTAAGAAAGAATACTGCATCAGATATTTGACATAAGCCAGATGTTATGTATGTAACAATACAGCCAAGACTTTTCAGTGTTTCAATGCTTGAGAAATCTTTAATGCTGCTAATGTTCCAGGGCAAGATAAGTTGGTATCAGCTAACTCTCATTCACTGTTGAAAATCACTTGTACATCTCGCTTTTGATTTTGCTATTCGTGACTGCAAAACCACACTCATAAGTGAAATACATAGATGGTACTAGAAAAGTGGTGGTGAGTGACAAAGCTGTAATTCAATTGAACAATTGCAATCATATCAAACCATGAGAATGAATTTTGAATGGAATGTAATTGCTAACAGGATCAAGAGATGATTCAAATTGAATTATCATAGTATCATAATAGGTACAGAACAGGAGACGACCATTCGGCCCTTTGTGCCTCTGCCAGCTCTTTGAAAGAGCAATTCAATTAGTCCCATTCCCCTGCTCTTTCCCCATAACCATGTAAATGTTTTCCCTTCGAGTATTTATCAATTCTCTTTGAAAGTTACTATTGAATCTGCTTCCACCACCCTTTCCGGCAGCGCATTCCAGATCACAACAACTTGCTGCATAAAAGAATGTTTCCTCAAGTCACCTCTGGCTCCTTTACTGATCACCTTAAATCTGTGACCTGTGGTTACCGATCCTTCTGCCACTGGAAACAGTTTCTCCTTATTTACTCTATCAAAACCGTTCATGACTTTGAACACCTCTATCAAATCTCCTCTTAACCTTCTCTATTCTAAGGGGAACAATCCCAGCTTCTCCAATCTCTCCACATAACTGAAGTCCCTCATCCCTGGTACCATTCTAGAAAATCTCTTCTGCACCCTCTCTAAGGCGTTGACATCCTTCCTAAAATGTGGTGCCCAGAATTGAACACAATACTCCAGCTGCAGCCTAATTTGTGTTTCATAAAGGTTTAGCATAACATCCTTGCTTTTGTACTCTATGCCTCTATTAATACAACCAGGATCCCAGATGCTTTTTTAATAGCCTTCTCAACTTGTTCTGCCGCCTTCAAAGATGTGTGTTTGTGCACCCCCAGGTCTCTCTGGTTCTGCACCCCCTTTAAAATTGTACCATTTAGTTTATATTTGCCTTTCCTCATTTTTCTTGCCAAAATGTATCACTTCACACTTCTCTGCATTAAATTTCATCTGCCATGTGTCTGCCCATTTCACCAGTCTGTCTATGTCCTCCTGAAGTCTATTACTATCCTCCACATTGTTTTACTACATTTCTGAGTTTTGTGTCATCTGCAAACTTGGAAATTTTACCCTCTATACCCAAGTCCAGGTCATTAAAATATATCAAAAAAAGCAGTGGTCCTAATACTGACCCCCTGGGGAACACCAATTTTTAGCCAATTTTGTATCCACGCTGCCACTGTCCCATGGGTTTTAATTTTGCTAACAAGTCTATTATGTGGTAGTTTATCAAATGCCTTTTGAAAGTCCCTACACATAACATCAATTGCACTACTCTCATGAACCCTCTCAGTTACTTCATCAAAGAACTTAATTAAGTTAGTCAGACACGATTTTCCTTTAGCAAATCCATGCTGACTTTCATTTATTAGCCCATACTTTTTGAGGTGCCAATTATTTTTGTCCAGGATTATTGTCTCTATAAGTTTCCCCACCACCGACATTAGGCTGGCTGGCCTGTAATCGCTGGATTTATCTCACTCTTTTTTGATAAATGTTCTATTCAAGTTCAAATATGTACGTGGATTGTGGCATTTTCTGCAGTTTTGCTTGGTTACCATGGAAGATCAAGGAGAAATCTTAGAGCTTAAACCTTTTCACTTCCTTCAGGACAGCACATAAGTGTGGTGTAATCTTCCATAAGGCAATTGTACATGTACGTGGACGCAACTGGTAGAATTGGCTGAGCAGCCTTATCTCATTCTGCATTATCCTAACAAATAAAAGAAAATCTATAATATATTAAAAGTCTTGCAACTAGTAGGCACTTCCTGTTCACACATATTTTCTGTGTCATGCCTGGGGTATAACACCTGGGTAATCATTGTCTTTACTTCAGTATTATACTTATTTTTCAGTCCTCCCAAAATTAGGTGGCACTGCTATTCTTCTAAATTGTAACTTCCAGGTCTGTTCCTCTAGGTAAGTTTACAGTATTCCCTGCAGGAAAGTTCTTTTTTATGTTCTATTATTTTAATTTAAAAATTCTTGGCCTGTTTTAACTTAATTTAACATTTCTTTAAATGGAATCTCTGTTGCCATCACAAGAATCAGTTGCACCCGCTGCAGACACAGTTTTGGCATGCCTAGTGTCTCACTTCTGTCGCCTCAGGCCACCCAGCTGCACATGCCTTCCCTACCACCCTGCCATACCTTCCCAGTCCAACTACACAAATCCCCAAGGTGGCCTCCCTCCCCATCCCCCCCCCCCAAACCCACCTCCCCCCCCCCCCCCCCCCCCCCCAACCCACCTCCCCGTGAGACCTTGCCAGATCCAGAAATCTCCAAGCTGCACCTTTTCCACCAAATCTTGCACTTTAAAAACCTGTCCCTGGCCTTAAATGGGAAACATCTTTTGAAGTTTTGAAGTGATTGTTGGGGGGAGGCTTGGTATTCCCTAAACGGCTTGCCCATGACTTTGGGGGAACCCATGCTATTTGATTGCAAATGCTTTAAATAACAGGACCATCTTCAAATCTGAGAGAGGGAGGGGAATTGGAGGATTACATGCTCATTCTTCTTCAACCCCTACCTTCCCTGGAATACCTAAACTCAAGACCTTCCTGCCCCTAAATTCAAACTATTATTACAAACCTCCTACCTATCTAGAACTGAGACCATCTTCCCACCATCATCTAGCATTCTTGGTTTTAAAAAGGTAAAAAATTAACATTAAATACTTATGTTAAGCAACATATAGTATTAATCAAGTAAAAGGCTCCAAACCTGGGGTTGGAAAATTGGAGGCGGATCAACCCTCAATGGCAGACTCAGTAATCCAATACCTGAACCAGTCAGATCTGCAGGACTTCAGATCCCTGTTGGCTATTGACCAGCCAGCCTGGCTGGTTAATGGGATGTGGAGGTGGGGGAGCTGTACTCTTCAAGCCATGGGTTGGGATGGTGCTAGCTGGACAAGTAGTGGGAAATTTACAAATGCTCGATGTTAGTAAGATATGCAGTTTTAGCTGGTTAAATTCAGCTGAAATGGGATGAATCGAAGGTAAAGTAAATAGAATTCACTCCAATTATGGAAAACCTAAAAGGATTATTTTTTGTGGGAGGGTGGGGGTGAAAGTTCTCTGCCATGAGGCAGAACATTGTACTCGAGGCAGGAATTGGAGTTTGGTTTACATTTCTGCCATTCCCTTATATCCCTTCCATGCTAAACTGAGTGGAAACAATTTCTACACAGTCACAAAAATTGCTAGCTTAGCCTGTTATTTACTTTAGGCTTGACCCAATTGTCTACTAGAACTACAGTATTTCTGCATGTGTGAAATTTAGCTAACATGAAACAAGGTCTAAAACTGCAGAGTGGGATGGAAAAATACTTGTTTTCGGAAGTATAATGTTACATACATAACACAATGCATCATACAATATTCTTAGATTCATTAGAATAAATAATGGGGGAATAGTTCTGTTTGATATTTATAACAAAATTGTAAGCCTGTCCCTTATACACTCTTTTACAAACTCGCTATGAATAGTGTACAACAGAAATGTTCCCCCTATATTAGTAAACCAACGATTCCTGTATCTATTCATGCATACTGAAATTTTATAACCTAAAAAATCTTTTCCCCAATGTGTTTGTAAAGATTTATGATTGCAAAAAATTACTTATATGTATTTGTGAAATGTACAATGCAAACCACATGTTCCATTTAAATGTAAAGGAAGATAGAACTCAGCATAAAAGACTGCTGCAATGGACATTTGGTTCTGGCAGTTCTTCAGCAGACCCGCCTTACACGGCACTGCCAAGTTGGGTCTGACAAGCCGCTTTTGATTTAAGAAGGGAAGTATCGTAGGCAATAAAAAACACAGGACACTTGCTACTTTTCCATTCACAACTTGGATGATACATTTCCTAGCATGTTGAAATGAAAACTCTGGCTGATCTTTTTACTTTCAAAGACTAGTTTCATGAATACTTTATGGACAAGGCTTCAGAAAGTTTTCATCTTTGACACATGCTGTAATGGGGATTAAGAATAAGATGTTAAATTTGAAGGATAAGATTGAAGATAAATTTTCAATCCTGAGGGTCAGCATGAATTTCCTAATACCATATATATGGAAACAGGGTTTTGATATGTTACTGGTTTATTGTATGAAAATATTTGTACAATTTGTGCTTTGTGCTTTTGATGGCTTAACACTGCAACCTGTTGATTTGTGTAGGTTGTTCCCGTTGTGAGTAGTCAGATCACTTTCTCTATGCCTTGTGTTATTTCTTTTATATGTATTATATATATCTACCTGTGTCGAAGGAGCTCTGTGCCCTTTTCTAAATCTACCTGTGGGATACTTTGAGGGGGAAATGAAAGCTGGATGTGAGAGTTTGTTTACGTGTACCTTTACATTTATCTCTGGAGAATTTTGTGATCTGTTGTGGAATCACCATATAAGGAGTACCTCCACTTGTTTTAAACAACCAACACTGAATCACAGTGTGACTTCTGATAGATAAAATTGAATTTGCAGTACTATACTGTAATGTGTTGGGAGATTTCTGCACATGCTGTAAATATTGTGGTACTTTATATTCTTTGACATGATTGGGGTAAAATTCAACTTCGCGGTAGCACCAACTGGGCAATAGCGAATTGGCAGCCCGTCTTACACCCTGCCCAAATTTCTTCTCCATTGACTATAATGGAAAAGAAAATCGGACGGGGTGTAAAACGGGCGGCCGATCCGGTATCGCCCATTTTGCGCTGCTGCAGAAGTCGAATTTCACCCCCAATTACTTGAACTGTAATCTATATTATGGAATACTTGTTCAGTGATCTGTCTACATCACGAAGCAGCTTCATGATCATCTCTTTTTAGATATATGCAAGTGTATGTTCTGATCAGGTTAGCTGTAGCTCTAAAGATCTGTATCTACTCTAAAAGAAAAAAAAATAATAAGCATTTTTGTTTCATTCAACTGCGATAACTTTCTCAAAAAGAGTCTAAAATGCACACTTTAGAAATTGTACTAAGTAAAAACAGTGATGTAACTCTCATGAAATCGGGTGATTTTACAATCATCTATATTTCTGCAGTTAACAATCAATCTGTTTATGAACACAAAGGGTAATTGCAATGATTAACCTGGATTCTTTTTCCCATTTATAGTGCGCCAATGCCCTACCTCATAGGAGTGCATTCAAGTTTAATGGAGGTAGGTGTATTATGCTTTTATCATTGAAAATAAATTAAATTTCCTATACTGCTTTAAAGGCTTATGATTTATTATTTCTAATGATTTTATTGAAACTCAGTTTTTAAATCCTCCTCATTGACACAAGTCAGCTTATTTAAATTATAAGGTGTATTCTTAATATTTTTCTTAAAAATGACACCGTCAAAGCAAGTATTTAAAAGGAGATATTATTGTGATTGCCAAATTAAGTCTTCAGTTTTCTGAATTAATATGTTAAATACACTACTAGATTTAAAAATATGACATTTCTGTAGTCCATTAAAATCTATCAAACCAGTGGAATGTTCAGACTATTTATTTAAGGTTGGTATGAGAAATACAACAGATTTATTTGATGTATGTGTTAAGCACTCTTCTTGTTTCCTTTATGCTAGCATATGAAAGCATAATTATTGTACACATCTTACCAGTCTTATTTTAACCTGAAGAAAATATAAGGGTTTAAATGCTGTGGTGCAAAAGAATCTTCATGTGCTGTCGTGCTCTGGGCAATTTAAAAACATAAAAGATGAGCAAACAGCGCTTTCCAAAATCTTCATTAATGCATGTAGAATTTGACTAAAAATGCAGTTCAAAAGCATATTGTGTACATACTTTCAAAAGGCAGATTGAGTACCTTTTACATCTGTCTTGAAAATATATTTTTGTAGATCTAAAACCATGCTTTTTAGCTGTAGGCTATGTTTTCCTTTGCTTTTGTCACAAACCAGGAAAGAGCTACATAATCAGCCTTTTGCTGCTAAATAAAATAACATTGTTCTGGTACCCTTTGTTTAGATTAGCCAGCTACATTAGTTTATTGTATAACTGGCTCATACTTTTAGTAGTTAAATCTAAATGATTTTGACTGCGGATTGGTGTTTTAGTTTTTTTTTCTGTAGTAAGATTAAGTAGCTGAAATAGATAAATGTCAGTTTTAAAAATAAAAAGAACTAATATTTTTCCATTTGTCCTTTTGGTGTTCCCATGGCAAGGCAGGCAGGCAGATCGATGACAAACTGTCTCCCAGACCTCTGCCAAAGCCAATCTTAAGGCAGTTGTGTGGACATGTGCAAAACAGGTGCTAAGGTGGTCGGCTCTCTAAGTTCTCATAGGGAAATACCTAAGATCCTAGCATCCTCTTGGCACTTCGCTAAAATAGTACAGCTGAGATTGTAAATAAAAATATGCACAGGTCCACTTGATCAAGCAGATTTGCTCCTTGCACAGATGTTGCTACATTCATTTTAATAGCATTATATTCCCATCAAGAGTTAAGATATGACTCATATATGCAATTTTGTTCCATTCTTAATAAGAACCGCCAACAGTGGAGTGTTTAGTGCCAAGTATCCTCATAATCTGTACAATTTAAAGAAATATTGAAATATAAAGAAATATATCCAAAAGTGCCAGCTTTTTATTCCTGTGTAAACTTGCCCTTTCAGATGACACTCGGTACAAAGGTTGCATGCATGTAAACATGAAAATTTTTACTTTAGACTAACTGGAGGCTGACCCAGAGGCCGGAACTAGAACTAGTACTATCTGGGTCCTACCTATGTGCTTAGCCAGTATTAACTTTTCCCACTGTGCAACCTCGCTTCCATGTTAGCAAATAGAAGCATGCCAGGTTTCTTGTGTGCCAACCCCATAACCGACTTCGTCATTGCCTGTTTTCTCAGTTTCTTTCCTCAGAGCCCTGATTCATCCTCAGGTATGGTTTCATGGGCACTGACAGCGGTCTGTTAACCTGCTCCAGGGCATTTCTGAGCCCAGGCTAATTAGTCAACAGGCTAATTCACCACGGTGTATGTCAAAGCAGAGCCCCATCCTGACCCACCCAACATGCACACGTATACTTTCCAACAAGAGTTGCTTTATCATGATCAGGGGTAGGAGCACTGCTTCTTCATTAGATTATCTAACTCAGTGCAGATTAGGAATTGAACCTAGGAATTTCTGGTCTGTAAGGCTTTATGCTACGATTGGGGATACCATGAAGGGTTCATCAGGGAAAGTCATCTCATGAGCTGCATAAATCTATTAATTTAATAAATAAAGATGAATGGGCCAGGATTGTGGCTGGGGATCACCAGTTTGATACAAAATTAAGAGTTTTCTGCACCTAAATCTGCTGATGTGACATATGGATGCCACTGATGAGGGATGACCTCTGTCCAAGATATTCAGCCTCAACACTCTACAAAGATGAATGCTGCCACAAGACTCGCACACTATTCTCATGACTGCAGGGCAGATTTCAGCATTGTCTATGAAAATATTCTGCTCAAGCAGAGACATCCCTCTCATCTGCCATTCAAGATCTTTAATTTTCTGCATGAGGGAATCAGATTTTCCAGTTCTGGGAAACTGTGGGCATGAATCATTAAGGTTCTGCAGTCTGTATCAGTAGTGGCCATGGTTCTCCAAGCTAAGATAAAGGATACCATTATCCACTAGGGAAGCCGGACATGGGAGTTAACTGCTTGTTCATTCAAGTATAAGCTACAAATATCTAGATATTACCAGTAGGAGACCTTGCCTTGATATTGTTTGAAGTCCTTCTTGATCGACGTGGACACATTGGGGCAGGGTATTGGATAGATGATGTTTGAATTGACTCCTATCCTGGGCGTAGATAATGCAGCAAATTTTTTTTTGGTGCATGAAAATATATCGCTGATATATCACATACGATTCTCAGTGCCACTGACAGTAGAATTCTGATCAGTTGTACAACCATGTTTGGAACTTATGGGACCAGCATCACTGCAGGCTGTATCTCACTAATCTAATTTTCTTGGAAAAAGGAGTTTCATTACCACCGTAGTCCCCTAAATTTGCTTCAAAAAGCATGCCTAACCCGAAATATATATAACAGGTCCCCCACTGTTTAGATGAATGGCAATGAAGAGTATGTTCTCAACAAGTACCTCCTTCCAGTTAGCAGTCTTGAAGCAGTTGGGCGATCATGTGCACCTCAATTATGCTGTTGTAAAATGGACTTGAGTGAGATATTTTGAAGATAGATTTTAATGGGCTAATAAATATGTTTTTAAATTAAGAAATTGCTTAAATCAAATTACTGTATGAACTTTCAGTATCTACTGTTAGCAATGTAATATTTGCATTTAGTACATTTTCATTTTAAAAAAAACTTTTGAATATGTATTGTTAGACTCGCCAGTTGATTAATTATTAAATGGTTGGTTGAAATTTTCAAAATCTGGAAAAATATACAAGAAAAGCTGGTTGGATATTAAATTCTAATAGTTAAATGAAAATCTTGTAATGCTTCAGGTTCAACAGAAGCAAGTCCATTCACAAATGGATTCTTATGTAATAATAATGCTATATTAACTTTTATTAAGGCATTAAGTTTATATATGATATAGGACTTAATTTGTTCTTCAATGATTTCCGATAAATTTGTTCTGACCAGAAACCATTTCTAGATTTAAAACAGTCATCTGCTTTAAGGTCGAAGAGTATAGATGATGTTTTATTGAAAATGATTCTAGAAATCCTGAAATGATAGCTGGTGGTCTCGTTTTCCTATCATCGCCTAGTTTTTCTTTATATGCATTTTTGTATATTTTCTAAGTCTAAAGGGGCCATCAGCTGCTAAAGAATTCTGATGGAATGTCCTGAATAATAGTGTAAAGATATAGCAGTTTAATCCAATTCATATTAAATAAAGAACAGTTTACTGCAGATAAATCTACATTCTAAGTAAGATATATACTGTACATACATGCTGATACATTAACCTGTTGACTTATGAATGTTCTGACCAACTTGAGGACCACAGGTTAACTCTGGGAATGAATAGTTGATGTGGACTATGACACTTAAAGATTCTACAGATCCGTACACTTCATACATTTTTCTCTAATGGTGGCTTCTCTTTATCTAATTTGTTCAACCTACATCTGATCATATTTAGTCAATGAAAAAATATTAGAATTCCTTTCCCACCTGTGTCTTTTTGGGCTTTTTTAAAAAATAAAGCTGCACTCAATATTATTACTTTTGTAATGTAAAAATGACAGCTGTCGCTGAAACTTTTAAACTTTACAGACCTTATACTTATTTTAGTAAGTAGGTTGAATAGTCTATGATTTGTAGCTAGACTATAAAATATATCAAGTGAGGCCCTATTACACTGAAAGTGAATATTTGCTTCCATTTTCTTAAAATATTGGGCAATTACATAAGGCAGAGTTTTCCCATTCAGAAAACAGGATACAATCTATTTTGACAATGAAAATGGTTTTCAAACTGGCAATTATGATGGATTAATGTTCAATAAGCATATCTGTCTTGAATTTCACCAAAATACATTTGAAATATTGTTGCTTCACTTATATTATTTTGGACTAATATGAGGAGTCTAAATTTTGATTAAACTGTTTGAAATTGAAACCAGATATGATATACCTTGTTGTAACAACATAACATTTTGCAGAGTTTTTAGGTTGTGGCTTATTTTGTGGATGGATAGTCCTGAGTATTTTTAATCCACAATAATGTGTGAATTTTGGGATTCTGTCAATTCATTGTCGTTTGTATATGTGACAAGTACATGTTAGACAACTTTCAGAATTACAGCTGTACAGGCACCTAAAGCTTTTTGATTTCATAAAATAAGTAAAAGCTGAAGAGTCTCCTATATTTTTTCCCCAAGGGCCAGTGTATCAACAGGTTTTGTGTTTATTTTAAAGGAAGGTAGGAATTGTCATCTTTTCAATATATATAAATTCATTTGGATTAGATTTATAAAATGTAATAAATCTTTACCATTGAAAAGATTACTTTCAAAAAAACTGAATTCCATGGCTGCAATGAGAGAAAAAAATCTAAACAAAAATACAAATGAGGTTGTAACAATAACAACCTTAGATACATGTTTGTAAGAGTAAAACACTTGATGCAAGATCAAGGTAATGAACAACAACTTAAAAAGTAATATAAACTATCGCAGTGAAATCTTGACCTAAGTCAACCATGGAAGGCCTGTGAGGGAACTCTGAATCAGAAGGTCTGATTCCGATGGACTTGAGCACATAGGGTGGAACTTTCAACTTCAGCAGGGGTGTAAAATGGGTGGTAGCGGATCGCCTATACACTCTGCCAATTAGGCGAAGTCAATCGGACGGAGAGTGTAACGGGTAGCTGATCAGATACTACCTGTTTTACGCCTCTGCTGAAGCTGAAAACAAATTACCTGGCAATTTAATTGTTTGCTATCTGTGGGACCTTGCTGTGTTTGTCGACATAAGTTACTGCATTTCAAAAGTAATCCACTGGTTGTAAAGCGTTTTGCTAGTTCTTTTCTTTTTCTCCCCCTCTTCCTTCCAGCCTTCCCTGCCCTCCCTCCCTCCCTCCCTTCCTTCCTGTATAGCACCTTTCACATCCTCAGGATATCCCAAAGTCTTTTCAATATATATAAATTCACAGCCAATGTAGTCACTTTTGCAATTGCAGCTGATTTGCACACAGCAAGGTCCCACAAGCAGCAATGAGATAAATGACCAGGTAATCTGTGTTCAGTGGTATTGATTGAGGGATAAATGTTGGCCAGGACACCCAGAGAACTTCCCTGCTGTACTTTGAATAGTGCCTTGAGATCCTATACATGCACCTGAGAGGGCAGATGGTGCTTTAGATTAACATCTCATGTGAAGGACCTACTTCTAACATTGCAGCAATACCTAAGTACAACATTGAAGTGTCATTATAAATTAAGTGCTCAAGTCTCCGCTGAATCCAAAACCTCTGACTCACAGGCAGAAGTGCTACCACTGAGCCAAGGCGGACACCTGAGACAGAGAAGGAAGGAAGAAAGAAAGTGGAAAATGGGTAAACAATAATATGTGGAGGGGAGGGGGCACATACCCCTGGGGCAATGTTTCAGGCAGTTAGGAGAAAGACTGAGCTCTTCAGAATGTCTTCTAGCCTGGGAGAAGAAGGAGTGATTAATTGAGAATATCAGAAATGGCACAATCTGCCCCTTTCTCATGTTTAGTAATTCAAAAAAGACTATATGCAAATAACTTTAGTTTGAGATTGATGAAGGGTATACATAATTGACTTCCATCAAGCCAACTTGCATAATCACTCCCTTTGCACAGAACGAAATGGTATTACTGTCTGTCTCCAGAGAATAATGGAAAACCATGAGCAACAGGAGGTTAATTAAATGTCCCGTTCCAGGGTCCAGTAGGATCTTTACAAGAAGACTCAAGACATTGCTATCAGTTGGGTGTTGTAGACACCCAGTAGATATAGTAGGGATTTTAATTTAGAACGATTCATTCCCTGCACCCAACAGGGGAAAATGGGGAGGCAGCACAATCATGGTAACCACTAAAACTTTTACCATCAAGATATGTTGAATGAGTACACTCAAACAAGAGGCTATTTTTACAGTAGAGAATGCAAGATAGAATTTCAAAAGAGCAGATTTTGCAATGCATACTTTTAAGATGGTCCAATTTTCTATCTCCATCATCACTAGTAATCCCAGTTGCCCACTTTGTTTATATATAGGAATGTCTGTCTTACATGCACAATATATAATCTTTAATTGTTTCACATTAATGACCAGCAATGATACTTCTGGGTATACTAAAGTCAGCAGGAAGTGTTCAATTTAAAAAAACATGACAGAAAATGCTCTTCATTGGATTTAACAAAGGTAAAACTTTTTGGCCATCCTTCAAGTCCGTATAGTTAGTTTCAGATCTTTGACAGTCAGTTTGTCACAGCTGTTTATGATAATATGCCCCAAAATCACCTGCTTAGGATCAGTGCTGCCGAGGACTCTAGGTAACAGTTTGGCAGGAAAGTGGAAAATGCACAGAAGGGGGTAGCAGCCCACACGCTGTGCAAGGATCAAAGAGTTTAAAGGTCAAAGGACATGTCTCGCCTAACCATATCTTTCTGTTGAATAGCTGCTTCAGATTGTAAATCTGAAGAGGATTTCATTAAGTCCTTCTGTCTGCTGCTGGGGCATGAAATCATAAAATTTTATATCATCAGCTTTTCCTGCTTCTGGCAGCCAGATTGACATATTGGTGTCCATAAAAAGACAAGTTTACGTCTTGTAGGAAACAAACTATATTCTCACCACAATCCTTTACGTCATTATAAAATCAAAATACTGGTAAAAGTTTAAAGTACTACAAACTACAAATAATCAAAAATGATTTAAAATTTGTTGTATTATTTATTTGGTGATATTCGATCTGGAGGAGGAACTGCCTGAGCGATTACCATTTAGCTTTTCTGTGGTATTTAAGATTTTGCAGTCTTATCTTATTCCAAGGGTTTAGAGCACACTTTTGTATATTTTTAATTGTCTGAAAATGCATTCAGCCACCGCAGAAAACGATAGCAAGTGGCAGTGTGGTAAAGTCATATCTTGAGGGAGGATTGAAAAAGATACCATCAAGACAAATAGTACTAACTGCTTTCTATTTAATAGGTTGGTGAATAAGGCCCCCTGTAGTTTGTTTGAAAAGTTAATGCATTTTAACTGTGTTGGTGTCATTTTGAAAATTCAAAGCACTGTTTGCACTGGGAAAGCAGCTCTTACTGATTAAGTCTGTAATTCTTGGTAAGCCACATTTATAGACGTAATAAACATTGTGTTCAGCAATTGCTAAGGTGGATTTTTGGTCCTCTTGATTGCATGGAATGTGTCATTCGTAATACTAATAATGTATAGGTATCTGTCAGTGTGAGGGCTTTAAATGAAAGGTATTGCACAACTAATGCAGACTTGACCGGCAGAGAGAAACACAGCTTTATTTAATTGTTTTCCATTACTATTTGCAAGAAACTGCCTAAGTTTTGGCTCTGATAGCAGTACATAGAAATATCAAGCAAATAATGGTGGATTTTTTTCAAAAAAGATTAATTACCGAGATTGTATTTTCTAATACTTTATGAACTGTTGACATTAAATTGTTAAAGATTTAAGGCTTATAGTTTGTGACAAACTTTCAAGCAAATATCCTATATGCAGTAGGTTTGATTTATTTCAAATATTTGCATCCCAAAGTAAAGCCCTCCTAAGCTAGCTTACAGTTGCACATTTTTATATAACATTTTCTGAAATCTCTTACTTGTATCACTAAAGCATGTCAAGAGTACTTTGGCTTGCATTTTTCACTGTGGTTTTAATCCCAAATGTAAAGGCCGGTTTTTGTTAACAAATTCAGGTATCAAATTATATTCTTCAAAACAGGTTTAGAGTGTGTCGATAAATTTCCTTAAACAACAATATTTTTTCTTTCTTTCTACAACAGAAAGTGAGGAATATGGCCTTAGAAGATGTAGTGATACTAAACGTGGACAACAATACACTGGAAACACCATTTGATGATCTTCAAAGCCTTCCTAATGATGTGGTTAGTATGGCCGAGCTCTCATTTCTGTGTACTTTTATTACTGAAATCAAAATTTAATATACCAATTTGTTTTGAAGCTTCCCACCCTCCTCAATTCCTCTGTTTCATGTCTACTTGACGATGTTTTCTGGTCTCAAGTGTTTTGTTTTTCTAAAATGAGGGGCAGGGTTACATGAAAGCATTCTGGTACATTACTAACAGTCCTTACATTTCACTTCAGCTCATCCTCCTTTTCAGCTTACATTTAAGACCATGTCTTTCTGGAGTAACATAATAGTACAGTCTGATTTCTTTCTTTTCAAAATCCATTTATGCCATTGTTCTGAGAAAATTATTCATCATGTTACTCTTTGCTGCAGTCTTTACCTTCACTGCTTTGTACCTGTGCCCTGCTTTTTTCCTCCAATTCTATTCCATTTTTAAATAATGGAATGGTTTTGCTAGCTAAATGGTTTTTGCTTGGCAAGAAAGAGATGTGTCCAATTTGCCTTGCACCGTATCAGTGCCACCTGCTACTGGAGTACTCTTAATTAATAGATCAAAGGTACAAGACAGAGATGGTAAAGTGTGTCAGTTCATGAGAAAATAGCTGCGTACTTTGATCTAAACAAAGTTGTGCCAGAAAGAAAAAGATCTCAATTTTTTTTCCAATCTTTTGTGATCGATGTTCTGATGCCTTTTTACATTTTATTTAATGTTATGATTTTTAAGTTTGATAAAGGGTAGAATAGATTTAGGGTGTTATTTAAAGGTCTAACTAAAGAAAATGTCCCTTTTGATGTAGAACGCTGACTTTAAAAGTACAGCAGATAAATGAGAATGGCATACACTGCTACACAGTCCAGTTCTTTTGTGTTTTGTTAAAAGGTGACATTGCTCACATCATTGCTGTATGTGGCACCTAGATGTTAGATGTGTAACTAGTTATTGTGCTGCATACAGCATCTTTATTTTGCAACCCAGCTTACCATCTGTTTGAAGTATTGTCCTGCTTTGAGTAAGCGCCCACAATGCTGACAGCATTTTGGGTTTACTGCAATAAAAGCAATTTGACATTTACAGACATGAAAGTACATATTGCTCACAAAAATTCTCCCCATAGGCTTTATTGTGCACTCATTGTGCTCCACAATTTGGCACTGCAATTGGAAAAAATTAATTACACAGTAACAACTGTTCTGTTTCAATAGACATAACTTAACCCTTTCAGCGACCCGTGTTTTTCATACCATGGACCAGCTCATGGGATTAGACACACGGCTTTTATAGATCGGAGCAACCAGAAAAATGATTACATGTCCTGACATCTACTACTAGAACTATAAACACCCTTAATTATTAATTTTTATAATTCCATTCATAATATTAAACTTGCACAGGTGTAGTGGTGAAGTTACGCCAGACCTCAATGCCAAGTAAATTACACACCACCTGCAGACTTTTGATGCTGAGGGACACTTTCAAAGAAAATAGCATGAACAAAATGGATTCTGAGTGAGCAGTCAGAACTGCTCACTATTAAACCTAAGGGCAACCCAATGGCACAGTTGTTAGTGTACTGCATCACAAGCTGGAAGACCCAGGGTTAGAATCCCATCCTAGTTGGCATTCGCACTTGGTTTCCTCAGACAGTGAGTTACTCATCTCTGTGGGATTGGTAGGTAAAACGATGAATGCAGGCAACGTGGCTGGACCCTGAGAAGCTATGAAGGTTTCTTTGTTCACTTTTCAAAGACCTAATTTTACTATGCTAAACTTAAATCAGTTTTTATTTTCTAACTTGTTTTTGTGAGTGTTCTGTAAACAATTTTTCATCTAGTACTTACTGCTTTCTTATAAATCTAAAAGGCATTTGTATATAATGACCTGGGCCCATCTATAACAGTCCAGATACTGCACAGATATATTGTTTTTCCCTCTGTTGGAGGGGGGGATCATCCAAGGGATGTCACTGCTAGGGAGTGGAATATTTTGCCATTTTTGGCATCCAGTCAACATCAGGTACTCTGAGGCCATATAAAATATGGACCAAATGCAGAGTGAAAGCCCTTCTGCTCTGTGTTAATATACCCTAACCGTAATTCTAACCTTAACCCCCCCAATCCTAACCTTAGCAGAGCACCTCTTGCTGTGCCAATATGAAATTACATTTTCCACAGCTCCCATTTTTGTGGGTGAGATTGGATATTGTGTTGAACTATGGATATTTCATGTTATGGTCCTGTAACCATTAAGAATAGATTGTGACTACCTCAAACTCATCTCATGCAGGACTCTTAGAGTTAGCAAAGATGGAAGACTGTCATGCCATGAGGCTTGGCTGGTTCAGATTCCGGTCCCACAGGTGTTTTTTTTAATTGAAACATTTTGTATTTACTGCTAAATCTGACTTATCTTGCATTTTCGTTCTAATCTTTATGTGCTGTAGATATTGGGGGTGAGGGCAGAAGTGCAACACGGGCAATAATAAATCGGCGACCCGTTTTACACCCCGCCCGATTTTCTGTCCGTGGTGAGGTGTAAAACGAGTCGCCAATTCGCTATTGCCCATTTTGTACAATCGCTGAAGACCAATTTTACCCTGGGGAATGGTTCACACACCAGTGCAATATTGTTTTGTTTTATTACCAATTGGCAACCAGATATGTGGTTAAGACTTAATGCCTTAAGGGATAGACAATCAATACTGCCTTGCCAGTAATATCCACATCCCAAAAACAAATATAAAAAAGACATGAAAATATTTGTGACATACACAGTTGTGACTTATGATCTTTACTTTTGGTACATGACAGACTTATTTCATACGATGAAGTCCTATCATTCACATCTTGTAGTTTATCTGTTGTGTTTTCAGTGTACCCAATTTTCATATGGGTGAAGAATTTTTTTTTTTTTTTTAATTCGTTCACGGGATGTGGGCGTCTCTGGCAAGGCCGGCATTTATTGCCCATCCCTAATTGCCCTCGAGAAGGTGGTGGTGAGCCGCCGCCTTAAAATTATACATTATGTGCATATTAATATCAAGCCTTTGAGCCCTGATTTCCATTTTCAACTCCTTATATATAATATGGTTTTTGCCACTCATACTGCTGCAGTGGCATAAACTACTAAAGATTTACTTCAGCCTCCAGTTTTAAATCCAAGCTGTGCTGAGCAGCTGAAGCCTGGCTTCTTGCAGGCAGCGAAATGATTTGGCTACTGCTGGTCTTGACAAACTTCCCAGCAGTAGAAGCACAGGAAAACTGCTTCAGGATGTAGTTCTCCAAAAAAAAATGAGCCATTCGATATACATTTAATGCAACATATATGGATACTTTATTGCTGCAGTCTCAAAATAAACTGACTTAAAAAGGTTGCAATTTCTATTATAGCACTAAAAAGTTATTGATTAAACGATTGCCACGTTTGTCATCGAACTGATTATTTCTCAGTTAACTAACAAAATGCCTTAAGTGAGTTTTAACCACAAACACTTTCTTCTCTCACGCTCAATCACTTGCTTATTTAATTTTAACTTTTATACGAAGTTCAAGCCAACTAAAATGTAACCTGGATTTTTCTCCATTTGCTATCCTTTGTGTGCCCTCTTTCCATATCCTTATAAGTATAACCTCCACATGGTCATCTTCAGAAATTTTTCTCCCATCATATTTACACTACTCCTGTGAAAGAGGATAATTTGAACATCACTGTGCTATACCACATACAGCATGCAGTTTTGAGAACTTCTTTAGTATTTTAGTTCAGTTCAATAATTTTGCTAATTATAAGTGATTTAATACCAAGCTAGGGCTTCAATATTTGCATCAACCGCAGCAAGTCCTTTTCTGCAGCCAGTGGCCAACATATTCGATACCATGCATTGGGCACAATTGGATAACCAACAAATTTTGCCCATGTTTCTACAAATGGTTGAAAAAGCAAAGGCTCCAGCAGCTAAACAATTGGATTAAATCTAGTGACTTTTCAGTTCATAAATCAAGCACATAAAGCATGCTAAGTCATCCCACTGCCATGTCCTACCTGCATCCATAAGAAAACTAGCCATGCAAGCTCAGGAAGAAGAAGCATCAAACTTGATGTAATGGCCCAAATTCTCTTCCTCTGGATCCAAGTTACCACTCACAAACATCAAAACACTGCAGAGAAGAGTTATACATTGTATATCTGTAAATGTCACCTAACAAACCAACTTGGATGGCTTTGTAGAAGGAAAGTAGTTGGACCTTATCTAAAACCCATTCTTAACACGTGTATCAGGATATTTCTTTCTGCTTAAAACTGATAGATGTTCTGTGGCATTGCTCAGTGATAGTCTTGGGCCTATAGTGCAGTTTCTGATTTGTACCCAGTCTTGGGTCTATAGTGCAGTTTCTGATTTGTACCCAGTCTTGGGCCTATAGTGCAGTTTCTGATTTGTACCCAGTCTTGGGCCTATAGTGCAGTTTCTGATTTGTACCCAGTCTTGGGCCTATAGTGCAGTTTCTGATTTGTCCCCAGTCTTGGGTCTATAGTGCAGTTTCTGATTTGTACCCACCTCTGAGGTCCTAGACCGCCTGTTGTCGCTCTGCAACAGTTCTGCTGCTGTGGTCCCAATTCAGCAAAAAGAAAACTGGCAAAATATTCAAAGAAAATTGATGAAGAATTGCTCTCAGTCTGTTCCTCATTATTGTTACTATCTCAATACTTTTGTGTCCTACTCTTTGGCTTTATGTTCTCAGTACTGTATTTCTTATTTTATTTCCTGCCTTTGTTTTTTCCTTTTAATTTTTAAATCTTCAGCATTGTCCCGGAATTCTACTGGTGGTGTGTGTGGGATGCATAATGTGGGATATTCTGGATCTGCAAAGTATGCAGGAGTGCATATGCATGAAATTTCCGAGAGTTGTGTTCCTCGTGCAGAGGAATGCTGAGCTTGAGGACCAGCTGGCTACACCCACAACATACTTGGGAAAGAAAAGGCTTCTGGAAGACACATTTCAGAAGGTGGCTACCCCACAAAGTAAAGCAGAGGAAGGGAAGTGAGTGACTGCCCACAGGGTGAGGAAGAGGCGATAGGAATAACTCATACAGGAAGACTCTGTGGGTTTGGACTTGTCCAGTTTTTATACAGTGTTGACACCTGTGATGCAGGCACAGGGGTGGATAATCCTGAGAAACACCATGGCACCATTGTGCAAGAGGTGAGTCATGGGGAAAAGAGAGAACAGGAGAGTGGTATTTGTAGGGATTCTGTAATTAGGGGGCTAGATGGCCTGTTTTGTAGCCGTGACTGAGTCCTAAATGGCTAGTTGACTCTCAGCTGCCAGAATGAAGGACATAACTGAACTGAGGTGGAAAAAAGCTTGTGAAAACCAGCCAGAACTCGTGATTCTTAAAGGAATCAATGATGTAGCAAAGAATAGGATGGAGTACTTGCAGAGAAAGTTTAATGAGTTAAATTCTAGATTAAAGTGTATGACCTGGCAGATAACAATTTCTTAGTGCCATGGGATGTACAGGTTAGGGAGGAACAGATTAGATATAACAATGCAAGGCTAGGAAAAGGGTGTAGAACAGAGGGTTTTAGATTCCAAGGACAGTGGAACAAGTTCCAGGGCTGGGATAAGCACCACGGCAACAACAACTTGCATTTATATCGTGCCTTTAATGTAGAAAAATGTCCTAAGGTGCTTCACTAATCTGACAAAGGTTGGCATTAAGCCAAGGAAGGAAATATTATGATTGGTGACTAAAAGCTTGGTGAAAGATATAGGTTTTAAGGAAGGCCTAAAAGGAGGGGAGGGAGGCAGGCAGAGAGGTTTAGGGAATTCCACAATGTAGCGTCTTGTGCGCAAATTGACTGCCACGGTTCCCTACATTACAATAGTGATTATATTTCAAAAAGTACTTCATTGGCTGTGAAGGGCATTGGGCCTCCTAATGACGTGACAGGTGCTATATAAATGCAAATTATTTCTTTCTAACAGTCTAGGGAGTCTGTACTGCCACAGTGGGCAGGCATGAGAATGCTTTTTTTTTTATTATTCATTCATGGGGTGTGGGTGTCGCTGGCAAGGCCAGCATTTGTTGCCCAACCTTAATTGCCCTTGAGAAGGTGGTGGTGAGCCACCTTCTTGAACCACTGCAATCCATGTGGTGAAGGTTCTGCCATGGTGCTTGATGGGTAACCAAAAAAGCTACCAACAATATTCCTTCAGAAGAAAAGCACCCTGGTCCCTTTTAAAAATGTTTATCATTAAACTGTGGATGTTAGTTCTGTTAAATACTTTATGTATTGGTATCAGCCAGATTTCTGTTTCAACATATCACAGTACTGGTACAAGTTATACATTAATATCTCAAGAATGGTCGATTCTCAATTATTTGCAATTTGAATGTAAATGTGTTTAATTGTAACATTATACCAACATGAGGGCACTGCATACATACCTTAAAAAGAAAAGGTTACCACAAATACAAGTAAAATAACCAAATTGTCATTTAAAAGTTACAACTTAGTAGAAATGGAAAGAAAATGAGAAATAACAAGCCCAACAAATTTAATCTCATTATTCCATCCCCATATATTTGAATGTCAAATAAATGTCTTATAGTTCATATCCTGCATGAATCAAAAGTCATCAGCCACAACCTTGTGCTGGTTTGACTGTATGTAGCCTGTTAAAATAAATATATTTCTTAGCAGTGATTAAAACACAAGAAATCCCTATTGCAAGCACCAAAGATATGGAATAAGCATGTTATTGAACAGGCAGCGCAACATGAGGCTCGGGCTACTTCTGTTCACGGTGTATATCAATGATTTGGATACAGATCTAGAGGGCATGGTGTCAAAATATGCAGATGATACCAGACTAGGAGCTATAGTTTATTCTTTAGAAAACCAAAGAAAGCTGCAAAGCTGCAATGGGGGAATAAGATTAAAAAGTGGTTGATGGAATTCAATGTCAGTAAATGTGATGTAATACATTTTGGTTTAAAAAAAACTAACAGCAATAATTATACTCTTAATGAAAATAAGCCTGGTGCAGTGGAAGAGAAGAAGGATTAAGGGGTATAGGTACACAGGACATTAAAGGCAGCATCTCGGGTTGGTAAGGCTGTAAAAAAAAAAGATAATGGAATTCTAGGTTTTATGACAACGTATAGAATATAAAGGCCAAGAGGAGGTGATGCGCCAAATAAAACCTTAAGAAGACTACAGTTAGGGTACTGTGAGCAGTATTGGACTTATTGAGGCTTTATGTAGATTCACTACGATGCTGCCTAGTATGAGAAAATATAAATACGAAGAAAGACTTGAAAAATTGGGGCTTTTTTGTTGTTATAACAATGCAGATTATGGGCTGATATGAAATAAATGTTTTTAAATTATGAAACGATGGGACAGAGTGGATAGAAGCCGACGGTATTGAGTGGTTGGGAGGTCTAGATCGAAGAGCCATAGGTACAAGATTAAATTAGGGTATGTAGAACAGAAAGCAAGAGAAACCTCATCACACAGAGTTGTGAGACTGCAGAATTAACTTCCAGTGTTAGTGGTTGAGGCAGAAACTATGTTAACATTCAAGATTAGATTGGATAGGTGGATGACAGAAAAGAGGATGAAGGAATATGGGAACAGGGTGGGCATATGTGATTAGGAATCTTTGCTCGCATGAAGGATAAATGACGATGTGGACTGTTTGGGCTGTACAGCCTGTTTCCGTGTTGTAACTTCTATGTATTTCTGTATCCTTGCTTGTTATATAAATGCTGTTCATCAAATAATGACTTGCACAGTGAAAATGTCTATGTCTGTTGTGATACCACATATTATGGGGTCAACAAAAGTTGGAGGTAACCTTGTGACATGGGTTGATAAATAATAGGTAGGAGACAGAGAGTAGGGATAAAGGGAATGTACTCTGATTGGCGGGATGTGATGTGGTGATCCCTGGAGATCTATCCCGTAGCCTCAGCTTTTCACCATATATGATTGAGATGAAGGAATAGAGGGTTGTATATCCAAGTTTGCAGATGGCACTAAGGTAGGAGGCACAGTAAGTTGTGTAGAAAGGAGCAGGAAGTTACAAAGGAACATAGACAAAGTGAGTGGGCAAATCTATGGCAGATGGAGTTCTGTGTATCTTTTTTATTGTTTTTTTTTGTTGTTGCTACCTATTTTGCTATCTGCCTTTGTGACATTTACATCCCTTCCCCATTTATAAGAACATAAGAAATAGGAGCAGGAGTAGGCCACAGGACCCTTGAGTCTGCTCCGCCATTCAACAAGATCATGGCTGATCCCGTACCTCAACTCCACTTTCCTGCTGTATCCCCGCATTCCTTGATTCAGGCAGAGTACAATGGCTTTTCCATTGGGAATTCCTCCGTACTTTGCTTCATTCAAAGTGAGGAGTAATAGAAGGAGGCTAGGCTGGTGAAGGTGCTTTGCAGGTGAATGGCATCCATGTGCTGTGGCGCACGCACCAGAATATACAGGTGGAGGCACTCCTGTCTGCCTATGCCCAAGGAGCAGTGGAAATGTGCTGCAGACGATGGAGTGATTGGAGGAATCCACTACCCACATGGGCAGTACCCTGATGAATGGTTTTACAGCAGAACCTTCCACCCTGGAGTGTTCGACCGCTCCAGGCAGATCTTTGGTGCGGTCCCCACAACAGCAGCCCCGAGCACAAACTGACCTAAGGGGCAGCTTATGCTTCGTCCATGTGTTCTCCAACTGCTGCCATTGAGGCCTGTTGCACCGGATTGGAGATGGCTACCTGACACAGCCCCTCAACCATCCTTTTAAAAGCAGGACCTATGAAATCTTCATCCATGGGACATTGTCTCCTGACACTCTGCTCAGCGACCTACTTCTTCTCATCTTCCAGCTGCTCCCGCTCACTTTTGTTTCTGTGTTTCACCCGGTGTACTCCTCCCTCTGTCATTTTCTAATTCCTTCTGTGTGGAATTTTCTGGGCATGTGCTTGGGAGGGAGAGAATGAGTGGCGGCTTATGTTCTGCTAGCAGGAGTCGATCCAGAGCCCCTGGTGGTTCGTTCTTGTCACATCTTGAGGAGGAAAAGAGAAGAAAGGTTGCTGAGGAGCTGAGTTTGTATCTCTCTTTCATTAAAATAGTTTCATGATATAGTTTGCTGACAGGTAATGGGGGGGGGGGGGGGGTGTGTAACAATAGATTGAGAAGGAAGAGAAGCAACTGCTACATGCCCTCGTACTGATTCCATCCCCAAGATCGGAACAGCTTCTTGCTCATAGAGGTTGGAGGGTTGTTGGTCAACCAGCTGTATGAAACATGCACCAGCCAAGCAACAGCTATGCTAGTGCATGTGGCTGGGGAGAAAATGCCTGTATCTTCCGGTGTTGATGGGCCCCTCCTGCATTGGTCATAAAGTTGCTTAGTTCCAAGGTTCTGCAGTTGCTCTGGTACTGGCGAAAGTGGTACTTGGCTGGTGTTACTGCTGTTTTTAGTGCAGTTTGGTATTGATGGGAAGCTTTAAGCTTAAGATCAAAACACAATGTAGAAAGAGAGAAGAGGGAAATGGCATTTGCAGGGACGGCAGACCCTTGAGTCTCTGGAATCATCCAATAGCTACAAAGGATTGGAAAAGTACGAGATGAACAATGACAGTGATCCAGAGAATGGTGGTCCTGGGCAACATTCTGGCACTGTGGAACAAGGGGCTAGCTGGGGAGTGAGAGACGGGTAGACTATACAGATCGGAGATTGGTAGTAGTGGGAGATTTTATAGTTAGGATTATACGAGCCTTTTTTTTTGCAGTCATGACTGGGAATCCAGAATCGCAATAAATTATTTTCCAAAGTGCAATCGCACACAATTAACTAAGAATAAGTATCACTTTTAGTGAAATGATACTAGTAAGCAAGTTGCAAAGAAAAAGCAAACAAACATGAGGTTGATGAAAATACTTCATTGATGGAGAGTTTTGTCCAGTAAGACTTTGTGCTCTTTGGTATTTTGCTATTTTCCGAGTATACATCTTGAAGGATTTTTTTTGTTTGTAGAGGGAGTTAATATTGTTATCCTATAAATTCTGTTCAGAGGGTCCAAAAGGGAAGAACCACATCTTAAAAAAAAACCTTTATTGTGTAACTGCAAACCTAGCATAACTGAAGTAGGCTGTAGGACTGGAGATTTTCCAGTTTTCAGTCATGAGTACAAATTTGTCACTTTAACAGTTATGAGGGTTCTGACTTGATCTAAGGGGTACTTAATTTACCGAGGCTAGCTATACTCAGCATAATTAATTGGGCCATTCTGTTAAAAAAAACAAGTAACTGTCCTTTTTCTGAAGCTCTTACAAGTTCCCCCAGTTGTAGTAAATAACCAAAAATTCACAGTTTGTTATAGTACTGATACTTTTCTGTGGTCAAATGAGACATTATAATTTACTTAAAGAAAGAAAAAACTTACATTTACATTACATCTTTTACGACCTCAGGATGTCTCAAATTGCTTCACAGCCAATTAAATACTTTTTTGAAGTGTAGTCACAGCAGCCAATTTGTACACAGCAAGATCCCACAAATAGGAATGAGATTAATGGCCAAATAATCTGCTTTGGTGATACTGGTTGATGGAAGAATGTTGGCCAGGACATAATGAGAACTTCCCTGCTCTTCAGATAGTCTCATGGGATCTTTTACATCCACATGAGAAGGCAGGCTGGGCCTTGATTTAACGTATCATCCGAAAAATGGCACCTCCGACCATGCAGCACTTCCTCAGTATTGGACTGAAGTGTCAGGCTTGATTATGAGCTCAAATCTCTGAAGTAGGTTTTGAACCCATTACCTTTTGACTCAGAGACAAGAGTTCTACCACTGATCCAAGGCTGACACCTGTTAGATTTGTAAAAACTTCAGTTCCAATGATTCATAATTTCTAAGTAACTTTTAATGTGATGAGCTGTGTTAATTTGTCTTAATTTGCAATGGTGCTCTGGAGTCTGGTGATAAGTTTACTCATCCGTCAAAGCTCTTCCTGTTTTGATGAATTTTTGTGCATCAAAGATTATGCAACCAGCTCAGGCTTAACTTTTTTTGATTACCAGAAAAATTAGACTTTCAAGCCAGTTTTCAGACAATTTTTTGGAAGTTGCACCCATATTCAGAAAGGACAATGGGAGTCAGGAGGAATAAAAGCAGGTTAGAAAAATGCTTTAATGGTTTAGAACTGTTACCTCCGGAGTCCCCGAAGGATCTATCCTTGGTTCCCTCCTATTGCTCATCTACATGCTGCCCCTTGGCAATATCATCCGAAAACACAAAGTCAGGTTTCACGTTCACGCTGACAACACCTAGCTCTACCTCACCACCACCTCGCTCGACCCCTCCACTGCCTCTGATTTGTCACGCTGCTTATCCGACATCCAATACTGGATGAGCAAAAATTTCCTCCAAATAAATCTTGGGAAGACCAAAGCCATTGTCTTTGGCCCCTGCCACAAACTCCATTCCCTAGCCACCGACTCCATCCCTCTCCTGGCCACTATCTGAGACTGAACCAGACCATGACTGAACCAGACATGGAGCCTGGGCGTCCTATTTGAGCCTGAGATGATCTTCTGACCACATATCCGCTGCATCACTAAGACCACCTATTTCCACCTCCATGACATCACCCATCTCTGCCCCTGCCACAGCTCATCTGCTGCTGAAATCCTCATCCATGCCTTTGTTACTTCTAATTTCGAGTATTCCATTGCTCTCCTGGCTGGCCGCCCATCTTCCACCCTCCATAAACTTGAGCTCATCCAAAACTCTGCTGCCCCTATCCTAACTCTCACCGAGTCCCGTTCACCCATCATCTGTGTTCCCGGTTTGGGAGCGCCTTGTTTTTAAAATTCTCATCCTTGTTTTCAAATCCCTCCATGGCCTTGCCCCTCACCATCTCTGTAACCTCTTCCAGCCCTACAACCCTCCGAGATCTCTGTGTTCCTCCAATTCCTGCCTCTTGTGCATCCCTGATTTTAATCACACCACCATTGATGGCTGTGCTTTCAGCTGCCTAGGCCCTAAGCTCTAGAATTCCCTCCATAAACCTCTCCGCCTTTCTACCTCTCCCTCCTTCTTTAAGATGCTCCTTAAAAACCTACCTCTTTGACCAAGCTTTTGGTCACCTGTCCTACTATCTCCTTATGTGGCTCAGTGTCACATTTTGTTTGAAAACGTTCCTTTGAAGCGCCTTGGGACATTTTACTGTGTTAAAGGCACCATATAAATGCAAGTTGTTGTTATTATACATTGAGGGAAGTAAAAGTAAAGATAAAATTGGGATAGAGAATATTGGGAAAAGGAACGACAGGATAAGCAGAAGTACTTTTAGGTATTTTTAAATTGAAAATAGTTTTGTGTTTATTTTGTAGTTTGAGGTTAATATTACAGTATTAAATGTAGTCCTGGCGTTGGAGGATCTTTATTACTGTAATATTTAGGCACCACAGAATGCACCCTGAAACCTTTTTTTTATATAATGGTTGTGATGCTCTTCTCAGGACCTTTAGTACACCCAAGAGTTAAACCTTTTCCAGATGATATTGTGATAAATTGAATGTAATTTTAACATTCTATGTAGACAAACTACTTCAGATACAGTATCACAAATACACACATATGCAGTATGCGTACAACTTTGCAGGTCAACTTTGCTTATTTCATTTAGGTTACTTATTCTAATATTAATGGTTTACACACCTTTCCAATAAAAGCATTTCAAGAAAGTTTTAAAAATGTCTTGATGCTACTTGGTCCAAAAACATTGAAATATTTAAATTTTCAGGCAGACACTACGATGTATAGTTACAGGACTAGACAGTGACATTAAATCGACTTGGTTTTTTAATGGCTACTTACTTGGGTTCTGAACTAATACCAGGGTCTCTGACAATTTCAAAACAGCATGGAACTAATTTTCGAGGAACTGCTGATTTGCACATAAACAACACTCACTTGTGTACACATTTACGCCATTATATTACAAATGTATGAAAGATCAGGTGCACCCTAAAGATGCTATACAATTAGTTATTAACAGTGAAGGGAATTTGAGATTGAGCAGTAACTCAAAGGCAGACAGAAAGCACATGTTTTCCACAAGTTCTTATATAGTCACCTCTTTTGTCTCTGTTTTAATAAATCGGTCATACAAAAATAAATTTTTTCTTCCCAACCTTCCTTTCCTGAAGGCATTTACTGCTTGCTGGGATAGTTTCAAGGGCAACACTCAGGCTTCCAAGTGTCTACTGTTAGTGGCTGAGCCTTGACCATAAGTTTGACTGTAGGGACCTGCACAGCCAAGTCCCAATTCTGTCCACACATCCTGACTTACAGTGGGGGTCACAGGATAGAGATCTGGAGTGGGAACGTTGGCCAATTTTCCCCTCCTTTTCAAAGGGCCCTTATGACTGCCCCAACTCAGACGAACTAACTTAGCTCAGACTGGGATCGTCCTTTCTGTTTTGTTCAGCAATATGATGAACTTACTGAAACATTGAAGGAGTCTGTATACAGTTTAAAAATGGGCAGCTTGTCCTCAAGTAGAATTAAATTGAATTGCAGTTTTTTGAGACAAGTTGGTTTGTTATCATTTGCATCCTGTTCAGTTGAAATAACTCCCTTTTGTGTAGCACCCCTGTACCAATTTAGAGCCAATTGAACTTACCAAACTGGTAAACAAGTTGGAGTGTTGGGTAGCCTGGAGACTCAATCCTAGGGGTGATTTTAACCCCCAAGAACGGGTGGGTTGAGGGCAGGTGGGAGTTGAAAATAGTTTTATTTTGGGTCGTGACCGCAGCCCGGCTTTATTTCCGGATTTAACGTCTGCGCGTAAAAGTACAGGCTTCCCACTGGGAATGGCAAGTCCGAAAATATTGCGGTTGCAACCCAAAAAAAACACCTATTTTCAACTCCCACCTGTTCTTGGGGGTTAAAATCACCCCCCTAGTGTTAGCTTAAAAACTGTATTTTCAAAACAAATTTCATCACCTGAGCTTTTTTGCACTTGTATGTTATCTAAATAAAAATGGTTCCTTATCTAGGTTACCTTACTTTGAACTTAACTTAAGCAGGATGCTGTGGTTCATACTTTGGCAGAACCTTGAGTAAAGCATGCCTGAGGTGCCTGTACATATCGGTCTACAGACTGAGTTAAAGGGAATAGTGTGTTGCCATAGTAGAGTGTCTTTTAAAAGATAGCTGTCATAAGGTGTGCCCTTGAATTATCTGCTTTGGTTCAGCATTATACAACTGATGGTTTCTTTGAAACAGTAATCCTATGGGACTTACTAAAACTGAATAAAGGTAGTTTGATGCCATACTCATATCCTGCACAGATGTCAAATACAACATCCTCGTATACTACACTTCAGTCAGTTTGCATTTTCATTACTGCATTCAGCAGACATACCTCAATGTATGAACATTGCTACTGATTAAGCCCAAGGGCACTTACAACAGTGTTAGTAGCATCCTTTATTTACAACAGTTACGATCAAAAAGAGTTAGCACAATTTATAATTTAAATATATAAAGTAATGAGCATTCAGAGTATTTTGCACTAAAAAGTAGAAACTATCAGTAGGTAATACAAATTATTTTAAAATCATACTTTTATATCCTTGACAGATAACTACCTTTAATGCACTTAACTTCAGATAAATGCATTTAACTTTAGACAAATGCTTATGTGAACCAAAAGTTGAATTCTACTGTCCCAAACCATTATCCCATTCATTCCTTTGTATGGAATTCTTGACTCAAGCACTCTTAAGTACACAATTTGGATTTAAATATAAAATATACCCTGATTATATCTGGGTTCAATATTCAGCACAGTCAATATATTCAATATACACTTTTATGTTTCACCAAGAATTAGCAGAATTTTTCAGAAATCCAACCCTAAATTTGTTTAAAAAATGCATAATATACATTAGCGAATCTCTTGTTCATCTAGATTGTGATGGAAGTCAGGGAGTAGACAACATTAGGAACAAGGGGAGCCAATTGAAACTTGAGAGAAGCAGGGACTTGCTGTTTAGTGGTGGGGTACTGTTACGAGAGAAGTTATTTTCCCCTTGGATCTGATTGGTCAATTTTGACCAATCAGAAAGCTATATATAGTAGGTTACGGTAGCCTAGTGGTTTTGGATTAGAAATTCAGACATTGAGAGTTCAAATCCCGCTATGGTAAATTGAGAAATTGAATTCAATAAATCTGGTAATTTCAGTTAGCACCAGAAAAACGACCACAAAAACAGGTATTTTTGTTATTAAAAACCTAACTGGTTCACTAATGTCCTTTAAGGCAGGGAACCTGCCACCCTGCCTACATGTGGCTCCAGTCCCATACTATGTTGGTGACTTTTAATGCCCTTACGGCAACTAGGATTCGGCAGTAAATGCTGCCTTGCCAGTGTTGCCCACACCCCAAGAACAATTTTTTTTTAAAAGTAAACATTTTTGATTGTCAAATCAGAAAGTCAGGAATTAACATTTTGGACCCTGTATTCACCCAGCCAGAGAGCATAAAAGTGACATTTGGGACTAGTATTTGGTGAAACAACTACATTATTTACGTCAGTGACAATAACCAGGTAGGAAATACAATTTATTTATTAGACTGTAGCAGCTTATAGACAAATGTTTTGATTGACTAAGAGCTCAAAAAATAAATGCAGTGTTCCTGAACACGTCACTGGTATGACTTGGGAATGACTCCGCAATTCACCTCTCCATGCTTGTACACAGTTAGTTTACTGCATTTGAAGACGGATGGACTTATTTTCAGGCCAGAAGAAGCCCTATCCAAGATTTAAAAGGCCCAGAGAGGATCTATAGCAAGAATAGGGGGGAGGGGGTTTTGGTCCCTGCTGCATCTAATAGAAAATGCTGGAAACACTCAGTCGGTCAGGCAGCATCTGCAGAGAGAACAAACAGTTAATGTTTCAAGTGTGCAAACTCGTCTTCAGAACTGCCAGTTCTATCAAAGAGTACACAAACTCAAAACATTAACTTGTTTGATCGCTCCTCAGATGCTATCTGGCCTGCTGAGCATTTCCATCATTTTCTGCTTTTGTTTCAGATTTCCAGCATCAGCAATATTAGACCTTTTGTCCCTACAGCATCTGTCTCCTTTGCATGCCCACAGGTCACAGGTGGCAACTCCAGTTTGGGAAAGTTCAGAACAGTAAATGTTAACGCTGCTGTGTTATAAGTGAGTGGATCTCAACTTTTAGATCTTTAAAGTCCATGACCAGTTTTTGCACCACTTTGGTATAATCTAGATTGTATGTGGTGTGGACATCAGGTGAGGATAGGATGAGGCTGATTCGCCCCCCCGCCCCCCCAAAGAATAGCCTATCAACACTTACTGTCTAGTGGCAGGACGGCTGTGGAACTGTACCCTAGTATCAGTCCCCACTTTTAGCAGAGAAGAAGGGTAAAAGGAGAGTATTTGAAAGAAAAAGCATAATCACACCCCTGGTTATTAGAAATTAAACTTGTTCTGTGAACTGGAAATAACTGTTATATGCTGTTTTGTGATGGAAGATGTGTGTATTCAAAGAGGGCACCATTGATATTTGCTCAGTTACTTGCAATGAATATTTTCTTTGTGCAAATGGTAATGAGGCTATTAGGAACATGTTCACCTGAAGTGCAGCATTGTGCATTAGAGATAATTAAACACCCCCAGAGCTAAATATAAGGGCCAGGTAAGGTTAAGTATTGAATAATCTAATGCACAGATGGTATAGCCTTTTTGGAACAGGAGCAGCTTCAGACAGATGCAGCTTTCTTTAAAAGGACCTAAATGTCACATGTATCAGTAGCACCATTTCTGCAATCTAGTATTGGACAACTATTTTTTTGGATGCAGCAAACTAACGCTACAATGGAAAGCTAGTCTAGAAACAGGAGGATGCGTCTAGTTTTGCATTTAAAAAAAAGTTTATGTAAGTAAAATAAATTGTACAATATTGATCAAAAATATTGTTGATGTCAAGAGAGAATGTATTATATACTGAGTGATGCTGCTTTACTATTGTGTTGAAACATTGATTAGAAATACTATTTTTAACAATTTTAATTTATTTGGAGGCAAATATTGTTCTGTACAATTCTGAAGGTTATAATGGACTGGTCAGATATTCCTAGCAGATAATTACTCAAGTAGGGATTTATACTGTGGAATGGTAAGAAAATGTCCTTTTCCTCTAGGTCAGCTGAATCACATTACAGGTATAAGTAGTAAGGTGCATGATGATAAAAAGACACAGGTAAAATAAGTTACAGTAGAGCTGATAACATATGGCTAAAGCTGAGTAATTAAGAACCTGGTAGTAAGTACATCTGTCTATCACAACATTCTTTTCATCGTACTGCCAATTTAAGTTATCCTTAAACCTGAAGTTCATAAAGCAAAGATTAAAATAATGAAACACTAACAATAAAATTTGACCGTAAGCATTATGTTTTGCATCAGTCATTATAGCACTGTACATTCTGACAGTAACCATTGCCTAAAGTTGTTCATAGCCCCACCAGTCTCCCTACATTGTGACACAATCCTGTCATGAAATTCAGAGCCCCATCATCTTTTATACCGCTTTATCTCTTCATTCTTGGTACCCATTTCAGTTACTTTTTTAATTATTCCACTTTTTGACTGTAACAACAACTTACATTTATATAGCGTCCGTATCGTAGTAAAATGCCCCACAGCACTTCACGAGCATTTTCAAACAAAATTTGACACCGAGCCACATAAGGAGATATTAGGACAGGGGGGTCACAGAGGTAGGTTTTAAGGAGCGTCTTAAAGAAGAAGAAAAAGGCAGAGAGGTTTAGGGGGGAGTTCCAGAGCTTAGGGCCTAGGTAGCTGAAGGCATGGCCGTCAATGGTGGAACGATTAAAATCGGGGATGCACAAGAGGCAAGAAGACGCAGAGATCTCAGATTGTAGGGCTGTAGGAGGTTACAGTAGGGGCGAGGCCATAGAGGGATTTGAAAACAAGGATGAGAATTTTAAAATCGAGGCATTCCTGGACTGGGAGCCAATGTAGGTCAGCGAGCACAGGGATGAGGGTGAACGGGATTTGGTGCGAGTTAAGATAGGTGTAGCAGAATTTTGGATAAGCTCATGTTTATGGAGGGTGGAAGATGGGAGGCCGGTCAGGAGAGCATTGGAATAGTCCAGTCTAGAGGTGACAAAAGCACAGATGAGGGTTTCAGCAGCAGGTGAGTTGAGACAGGAACAGAGTCAGGCAATGTTGGTCTTGGTGATGGAGCGGATATGTGGTCGGAAGCTCATCTCCGGGTCAAATAGGACGCCAAAGTTGCGAATGGTCTGGTTCAGCCTCAGACAGTGGCTAGGGAACTGAGTTTGTGGCGGACACCGAAGACAATGGCTTCGGTCTTCCCAATATTTAGTTGGAGGAAATTTTTGCTCATGTCAGACAAGCAGTGTGACAAATGAGAGACAGTGGAGTGGTCGAGAGAGGTGGTGGTGAGGTAGAGCTGGGTGTCGTCAGCATAAATGTGGAATCTGACGTGTTTTCGGATGATGTTGCTGAAGGGCAGCATGTAGATAGGGGGCCAAGGATAGATCCTTGGGAGACTCCAGATGTAACGGTGCAGGAGCGGGAAGTGAAGCCATTGCAGGTGATTCTCTAGCTACGACTGGGTAGATGAGAATGGAACCACCCAGCTGGATGACAGAGGAGAGGCTGGTGAGGTCAATAGCGTCAAAGGCTGCAGACAGGTCGAGAAGGATGAGGAGGAATAGTTTATCACAGTCACATGGTCGCATCATTACTGTAAGAGTCTGCCCTAATTTTGTGGGAGGAAAACTTACTTTTGCCAAAAAGAAATGCATTATTCCTGTTGTAGATTTTTCTTTTTACCATAATGCATTGTGATCTCTGACACTATTTCAAATTTACTGCACTGTTATAACACACCCTTATTGGCAAAGAATGGGAGCCTCACGGCAGGAAAGATGCATCTAGCCTCAGGCAAGGTGGTACTCCTGCTTCCACTGTTTTGAAGGGGAGATGAAAGTACTGCCATGAGGCGCACCACCACCATTTCTCTTAGCATTTCTTTCAGCTGCATTGGCAATGGGGAGTGGGAAATGCTGCATGTAAAATAATGATATATTACTCACTGGATGCAATCTTAATTTTAAATTCAGTCCCGAGCAGTGCATTCGTTTCTAAGGCATCACATGCTTCTTATGATAATTTGCTCCTGACCTAATGTTCTCTAGTATTTTTATTTGCCAATAGTTTTACGTCTTTTCTCCTACCCTATGTGCGTAACTTATTTCAAATTGTTCAAATTTGTTCTTAGTGACTAAAATAACTACTGTAATAACCCCATTAACCTGACAGACAGCTGTGCTACAGCCTAAGACTAGTGTCTGCTTAGAACCACCAGGCAGAGCCACCAGTCCCAAGTTCTGCTGCCTGCTTCACATTGCTTGCTGGCCATTGACTAACTGAGACCTTTTTAAATATTGCTTCACACCAATTGCAGTTATATTGTGGTGCAAAGTGAAACTACCTTACACCGCTTGTGTAAATTTGATTCAGGCAACTTCATTGCCAAGTTACAATACATGGTTTGCATCAATGCAAAGCCAAAACTATTTTGCATCAATGCAAATTTGTAATAGTACTGATGTTTCAGTAAACTGTTACTGACTTTTCCCATTCATGCAGATGATAGTTCCTGCCAGATAGCCTTTACAGTTAGATGTGTATCTATTACAAATAAGGTATCATTATCTGACTTCATCCAAGACCTATTCCAGTCTGTGAAGCAATTGAACTACATCTGTAAAGCATATGAAATGCCACCAGTCTCCCACACTGTTTTAATTTATCTAGCAGCTGGTTTAACCTGCTGACTTTAATGCCCTGCCTTGTGGTCCATATGGAGGGCACTCACAGCTTTTGTGAAATGTTATTTTTCAGATTCTCTACCATTCGAATCCTTTCCATTGTCTTCTTAACACCTTTATCACTTATTATTTATTTTGTTTGTAGTCAATTCAAGTAAGTATACTCCTATTCTATAAATCTTTCACCTTTCTCTATGTACAGTATATGACTTAAGCATAGTATTACTAACGGATATAATTAGAATGCTGTCAGGAACTCTCCTTTTCATCCTCTCCACCATAGATGGTTTTCAAATTCACTGAACTAGTTTTCCTGTTTGCAGACTTATTCAGAACGCCTGCTTAGGTTTGTGTGATTTATTTCCAGTCTTCAGGAACCTGTTCTACAAATTGTGCTGAAGTCTGTAAGGTTCAGGCTTCTTTTTATTGTATCGTTCTATGCCCAGCCTTTTTTTATGAAGATGTGTGATTTATGCAAAGTTGTGGTTTAAAAATTTACTTCTGTTGAAGTAAGGCTTTTTCTATGATCAGTAACTCCAAATGAGGCTTTCTTTTAGAACACAACTTTGCTTCATGAAACTTTGTCGGAACTTTCAGTGATAGTCCACGAAAAACACTGTAGCTTCTCCTGAAAATATGCCAGATCAAGATGGACAATGCAAAAGATTCCAATAGGAAAAATCGCAGGTTGGCGATATATTCTCCTTCTCCCATGCCCTCTCATATTCCTATATGGGGAAATTGACCAAGAAACATTAGGACACTGTGCAATATGTCAGCATAAGTCTTCTGTGATGCCCAAATCTGCTGCATGTTGCTGATGAAATCAGCTTGTGGTAATTGCATGCACATAACTAAGTGCTTGAGGAAAAAACTGACCTTTACAGGTTGATTTTGTTACGTCCCCTGGCACACAGGCTGTCTTAGTTTGGCAACAAGGAAGGAACTTGATGATGTTGATACTTCATGATAATTTAGCAAAATTCTCTGACACGTTAGGGTATACCTTACATCCCAATGTCAATACTGGTGACTGTCCATCCAAAATACTACTACTGTCAGGTTGGAGGAACCTGAGTGTTCGGGGAATAAATTGGGTGAAGTTTTCTCTAGATACGGCTGGTAATGCTCCAACAGCTACCGTAGGAGGTTGGCATTGGCTCTGTTAAGATACCATGTACTCACCAGATTTTTATCCCTTGCCTTGATAAGTTAAATAGGGACAAACTATTTCCACTGGTCAGTGAATTGATAACTAGAGGATATAAATTTAAGATTATCATGAAAGAACAAAGGAAGATATTAGGGTTTATTTTAAATGCAGAGGGTTGTTGGGATATGACATGCCCTACTAGAAACAGTGGTGGAAGTAGAATCCATAACAGCTTTTTAAAAGAAAGGCAGATAAATATTGAAAAAGAAAATAAGAAAAGGGTGCGGGGGAAGACCAATGAAATGAGGTTAAGTGAGTAGCTCTTTCAAAGTGCAGTTACGATGGACTTCCTTCTGTCCTGTAACACATTATGCTTCTATCATTGCCTTGGGTTGAATGTCTAAAGAACCCAAAGGATGAGGAGTGACAATCGTCAAAATCTGAGTCTTACTTGAGTACAGCAAGACCCTTCTATTAAAGAGGAGGAAATGCTTGTGTTGCAGACTGTCTTGTGTGTTCTGCTGTCTACATTATTCTGAAACACAAATGATACCAGGGCAGATCTGTTTTGATGAGTTTATTGCCCAGATGCTATAAAATTTTGCTAAATATATTCCTGCTACCCTTGAATGGCAGACTACTTCAGTTTGGGATTTATTGGAACTTTACATTTCCATGGGGAATTCTAGTTTTTTTTTACATCCTTTGTCATATACCATGAGTTCAATTTAGAAGGATTGAGTCATTTTTTGTACAAATCCTACAAATGGAGATTCACTAGTGATGCACTTGGTAAAATATATCCAGTAGTAAGTACTTTAGATTCAGTCAGTTGCCAAGTCTCTGAAAAACAACATACTTTCACTGATGGATAATGTGTTGATTGCAAAGCTGGTTCATTAGTCTGCTCTTGATACTGTCAAAAGACAAACATGCAAACTTGGCTACATATCCCATGTTTTACATAGGACGTTGAGGTGAAGTTGTTGCATCTCCCTTTTGAGGGAAAACATTAAGTACTTGGGGTTAATCGACACAAGAATGGAAACCAGTAAGGAAGCATGGAATTCTATCCTTTCTGGGCTTGCCATGGTAACAACACAGCATTAAGTACTTGTCAGTTTTTCTCCATTTCTGGTTTAGCTACCAGCAAGGGGAAAATACAGTACTTTGTAAATGCATAATAGCTCAAAGTATCTGAATCATGGATGAGGAAAATCCCATATTCAAAGAAACTATTCTCTTGAATCAGTTACAGAGTCTTAACTTGCTCAATCTTCAATTTCCTCTCAAGCCTTCACTCTGATGAAGCGTATCCATCTCAGACTATAGACCTCAGATGTATACATGTAATGTTAGTGTACCAATGTGTTCTTATAGGATTGTGACATCATATATTACAGACCAAAGTTGTATACAGTACCCAATACTGCTATCTGTTTTGACTGACTTTAAGACAAATACAGCCTTATAATTCTGTTTGTTTTAATGTTAGTTGTGTCATTGGTCACTATATTAATAGTCTAATCCTCAAACCTTTTGCTGAAGTTCTGGGTTTGCTGATATACATCTTTAACAGTAGATTAATAGTTATCCTCACTGATTTATCAATGCATCTAGCTTCATATTATTGTATGTTACTCATCAAGAATGTTTGGTAGCTAAGGCTTGAGTTTACCGAAGCTCCTATTAACTCCAATTCTGTCTTCTTTATCACAAGCTACGTGACAGTTAATTTTCCCATCGGAATACCCTGTACTTCTGCTTTTCTTTCGCTGTCATAAATGCTGTCATTTCGATCATCATCAATCCTTACAACCCCAAGTACATCTCCATTATGTCTTACCTCAATTCTGAACCAGACTACTGCATTGCAAACTTCAAACCTAATAACAGAAAAGATGTTTAATATTTGACACTGTTGCATGTTTTAAAAGCCTTATTACTCTTCTGTTTTCAGTTAGTATTATTTTATCTTGCACGTTTTATTTTGGTGGTTCAACACCATCACAAATTATGCCTCTAATTTTATCTGTGTCGGCTACGTCAAATTTTAGTTCCTACACGAGCTATCTGATTACTATGTTCCTCTCTATTGGTGTATTTTCCTAACTTTACAGTACCTAACTTGGTAGAGGCAGAAACCCTCAACGTATTAAAAAATACCTGGATGTGCACCTGAAGAGCCGTGACCTGCAGGGCTACAGACCAAATGCGGGAAAATGGGATTAGGCTGGGTGGCTTGTTTCTCAGCCGGCACGGACACGATGGGCCGTAAATTTTCTATGATTCTGTGATTTGCGGTGTAGATTTCCTTATTCTGAAGGGAAGAAATCCGCAAGACATTTTGAGTAGTCAGTGAATCAGTTATGGACACTGGCTTTTAATCAATTATAACATTGCTGAGTGATTCATCCAACTGGAGATTTGCTTTCGTAAGAAATAGGAGCCCCTCGACCCTGCTCCGCCATTCAATAAGATCATGGCTGATCTTTTACCTCAATTCCACTTTCCCGCCCTAATCCCGTTTTCCTTGATTCCCTTAGTGTCCATTGCTGGGATGTTATTTTTTTACTTATACCCTCTTGGAGGGAATGCCTTTGCTGAGAAATGGAGAGTTTGTCGCACACGCTGCCTCACTCTACTATCAGCATTCACCCATAGTTATTCAGATCCAACTGTCATATCATAAAATATAATGTGAAACTGCGGCTGTACTACTGGACGATTGTGCAGTCAAAAGCTCAGCTTTTGATTTTTCATCATTTGTGCCAACATGAATCATGACCACCAGATTCTTTCCATTCATTTTAATAGTGTTCTCTGTAACTGTAGATTGGTTTTATGTGTTTCCCAAGAGAAACAAAAGACTGCCTCATTGAATTTTTCTGCCTAATAAACCTTTTTATCTATTTCACTTGCTGTAATCATTGTCTTAGGTTAACTTCAGTTTGCAGTACAAAACTGTAGCCTTGACTGAGAACCCTGGATGAACATGTTGGGAATATAAATGCAAGAAGGAGAGTGCTTTTCATAGTGATTCTAACTACATTACCAGAGAAGCACACAAAGATTAGGTGGTCACTGAGTCCTTATCTGACCTAGTAATACATGACTGTTGTAAGTTCTTTAGCTCATACTGTATCACAGTGTGTTGTACTTCAAACTTTTATCTCATGGGTACAGAATATTGACACATATTACTAATTATTGTAAACTGTTTCTTAGTTTAATATCAAATGAATTACAATGAATCAATGTTGCATCTATGCAACCAATTTTGGGGCTCAGATATGGGATAAAGATGAAGGCATGGTAAATGGCTGATGTGGATTTTTATTTGGACTAGACTCTAGTTGGATTACAATAATGTGGTAGCTTTTTTGCAGGTGTATTAGGAAAAGCATAGTAATATAATTGCTGCCCCAATTTAAGATCTGGCTACCAGAGCAAGATTTTATCTTGGGCTTGAATAGAAGTGCCATTTGATATCTAAATTACTTTAGATTCTTCAGTGTGCTGATTCTCTTTTTTTCCTTCCTTATTTTCATTCAAATATACAGTTGTCAACACTAAAGAACAGACTTAAGAAAGTGTCAACAACCACAGGTGATGGAGTTGCTCGTGCATTTTTAAAGACTCAAGCGGCCTTGTTTGGCAGCTACAGAAATGCTCTGAAGATTGAACCTGTAAGTTGAACAAAATTGTTGCACTCTTACAGCCATACAAAAGATACACATGTTATTGAGATATGTTTAATAATGAGCCAGCTACTCCCCAACCATACTAGTAATACGATGGCCAATCCTTCCAGTATTACATTTTGCATTGCACACAAATGCATTTTTCATGTTCTAGTATTTACATGGAAGATCTTGTGTAAAATTTGCTTTTAGTAAGATTTTACTTTGTATGAGCAACATTTTATCCTTTGTGATATTACATAGGAAACCAGTGTTATGAACTGCTTTTCTTATTGTACAGTAGAAAGCTGTAGTGATCTACATAGAATTAATTAGGCTGCAGTAGTAAATCAAATAACTTTTTAGCATATGTAAATGTTTAAAGTAATTTATTACATTTTTTTAAAATTTGGAATTTCATCGTACTCACCCAATTTTCCTCTTTAATTTCGTCTGCTACTGTCCTCCACCACTACCCTGCCTTGTTCAGCTAGAGAGGATTAGGAAAATTCATGTCATTTCTAATGTACTTATCACAAGAAATTTCCCTATCAGCTATAGGAATGAATGTCATAAAAATTAGCATTGTGTGAAAATAGATTGATTTATAGTATCTTGCCTGCAGAGCAATGGTTGGTTTTGCATTCAGAACTCATTGTCATATCGATTCTGAGTACAGAAACGAAATACTGAAAGGATGCCATTAGAACTGTCATGATTAGTATATATCTTTTTTTTAAATATTGAAGTTTTGGGATCATAACTGCTTTATAACTCCCTTGATGGTTCAGCTTCTTAAGACACTGAATAATAGGAGCAGGAAGTCTGGCTCAGCTGTTCAGTTTCCGATTCCTGTTCTGAACTGAGTTACTTAATCTCAGCCAGGGTGGTAGTGTTGGAGTTGGTCTCAATGTCAGTGGGTTAACAAGGGAAAACATTTCTAAGGGTTTCTGTTCCCGATTGTTATGCAGCACCCCAGCTGAAAGTGTTTGTTTGAACAAGATCAGACTTGACTGTGATTCTGCCTCCCCCTCCAACCCTCCCATGCAGTAAAATTGCTCTATTCTAGTCACTATTTTAGCTCACTTTTAAGTGAGGTATCAGAACCATATCCCAGCAAACAGTGAAAAGCTTCAAAAGAAGAGATGGGGAGGAAATTGATGAAGAAGAAAAAGAAATAAGCGCCTTATTTATAACCAGAAGATTGACTAGTCATCATGAAAGCATTTTTTACCATTATAAATGCTCCAAAATGAACTGTTCTGCCCATCCTTGTGGTAACAGCTCAAGTCCCTGGTTTGTGTTGAATTCGCTGATCCCAGCTAAGGCAACTGGAGGAGAATTACAATTGACCTCTGGTAGGGAGGGGAGAATTATATCTTTGATTGCTATCTGATCTAAGTATGTGTGTGAACACAATAACGAGACGATGTAATGCGATACTTTTAATGTGGAAAAACACCCCAAGACTTGAGAGTGTAGAAATAAAAATGGACAGATGCCAAACCATGATGGGAGAGTTAGGAGAGGTGACCGAAAGTTTCTTCAAAAAGATGTTTTTAAGAAGGCTTTTAAAAGGGAGGGAGGAGAGGAGAGAGATCCAGAGAGGGGCTAAGGGGATGAGGGCTCTGCTACCAATTATGAAGAGAAGGGAGAAGGTTCACAGAAGGCCAGAGACAGGGAGCTGAAGGATACAGGAGGGGATATAAGTCTGGAAGATTTTGTAAAGATAGGTTGGGGCAAGGCTGTTGAGGGATTTGAAGACACGGAATTTATATTCAGTGTATTGAAGAACAAGCAGTGAGTGCAGATCAGCAAAGGATGGGCATAATCAGCATGCGAGACAGGATTGGGACGGCTGAGTTTTGAACAAATTGGAGTTTACTGAGGTAAGATGCTGGCAAGGAAGACAAGATTTCATGTCTAGAGGTGATAAAAGTGTGGATAAGGGTTTTGGTGGCAGTGGGGGTGTAGAGGTGGAGGCAAGTAATATTGCCGAGATGGAAATGAGCAGTCTTGGTGATACACAGGATGTGAGGTGTGAAATTCAACTCTGGGTGTAACAGAATGCCAAGATTTTGCATGGCCTGATTCAGACTGAGTGAATGACCAGAGACACAGATCGAATTGGTAGCAAGAGAGCGAAGCTTTTGGAGTGGATGGGGGCTAAAGCAACAGCACTATTTCCATTCTTCAATTGGGGAAATGTTCACTCATCCACAACCTGATGGCAGTCAGGCAATCTGACAGCACAGTGGTGGTTGTAAGGTCAGGGAAAAGCGTATATATGGAAACCAAATGAAACAAGATTAGCATAGACTCTGATGATTCCCATGGTTAAATATTCCATTGACATTGATTGACCAGACTCACCACTAAATAATAGAACCACAGTGAAGAACCAAAAGGCAGCCGCTGTTCATGGCACTGCACAATATCATGTGTTGCCACCGTCAGGGGAAATGGTTCCTTGTATGCCATCCATACGTAGAACTACTTAGGTTGTGTATTGTAGTCCAGTGATGCAGTGAAGCCAATATAACGGTTGGTATTCCTTTTACTGACGAATGCAACAATCTATTAACATTGTCTTAACTATATCCTAACACTAGTGTAATATTCAAGGATGAATGATACAACATTTCAAAAATAATCTCACCTTTGACTTAGTGCTTGTAGAAATTGCATTTTAATTTAATTTTTTTGATGGAAATAGATTGAAAAACTTCACTAAAATGTGTACATTCCAATAACCTTCAAATGCACTGTAAATAGAGCACATTATCCATGTTATTAGCATTCTATTGCTCATCCTAGCTTGTTAATAAAATTTAAGGTATTTTTAGTAAATTTAGTGAAAGATTACAGAAAGCAGCCATGATCTTAGCCCATTAAAACATACCCTCAAGCATCCAAACCGTTTGTTAGTTCCTCCCTTTCCCCTCATGTTGCAGAAACTGGGAGTTAATGATATCGCATTTTCTATTAACTATCTCTCCTTCCACCGACAATTGCTTGCAACTTCAGTAACTGCTAAGTTCTTTAGTGGGCTTGCGGCAAGCTTCATAAAATGGTTTCGCTCACCAGGCATTCCATTCAATCGTAGAATTGCTCCAGCTAACTTCAAAATGTTTGTCCTTTTCACTTTATTTTTAGTTGTCCTATTAGCAAAGTCTTCAGTGGATTCGTATCAAATTGCGTGTGTAAACATTTCATCATTAAGTGGATTCCTTACAAATATTAGATTCGTTCTATGGAATTGAAGATACATTGTCTTCATATCTGGTTTTAGTTTCATCTCTACAACTTGAAAAATCTGACAGATTTGAACATAATATTTAACTATAGTTAATTATTGCTTGAATTTTTTTTTTAGTTCTATATTTTTAGTGACAATATTTGCAAGTGGGCAAAATTATGGCAGATAAAATTCAATACAGATAAGTGTCTTAGACATTGGAGGAAAAACTGGGGCCATACGTAATGAATAGTGTTGAGACTGAAAGAGATCTGGGAGTGATAGTAGACTGACTATATCCCAGTCATTGCAGAGCAGCAATTAACCTTCTGCTGATGATCACATAACGCCTTCCCTCAGCTGATGAATCAGTCCTCCTCCATGTTGAGCACTGCTTGGAGGAAGCACTGAGGGTAGCAAGGACACAGAATGTATTCTGGGCGGAGGACTTCAATGTCCATCACTAAGAGTAGCTCGGTAGCACTACTACTGGCCGAGTCCTGAAGGACATGGCTGCCAGACTGGGCCTGCGGCAGGTGGTTGGCGAACCAATACGAGGGAGAAACCTACTTGACCTCGTCCTCACCAGTCTACCTGTCGCAGATGCATCTGTCCATGATAGTATTGGTAGGAGTGACCACCGCACAGTCCTTGTGGAGACAAAGTCCCGTCCTCACACTGAGGACGTCATCCAACATGTTGTGTGGCACTACTGCCATGCTAAATAGGATAGATTTGGGATAGATCTAGCAGCTCAAAACTGGGCATCCATGAGGCGCCGTGGGCCATCAGCAGCAGCAGAATTGTATTCCAGCACAATCTGTAACCTCATGGCCCGGCATATTCCTCACTCTACCATTACCAACAAGCCAGGGGATCAACCCTGGTTCAATGAGGAGTGTGGAAGAACATGCCAGGAGCAGCACAGGCGTAGCTAAAAATGAGGTGCCAACCTGGTGAAGCTACAACACAGAACTACATGCATGCTAAACAGCAGAAGCAACGCGCTATAAACAGAGCTAAGCGATTCCACAACCAACGGATCAGATCAAAGCTCTGCAGTCCTGCCACATCCAGTCGTGAATGATGGTGGACAATTAAACAATTAACGGGAGGAGGAGACTCTGTGAACATCCCCATCCTCAATGATGACAGGGTCCAGCATGTGAGTGCAAAAGACAAGGCTGAAGGGTTTGCAACCATCTTCAGCCAGAAGTGCCAAGTGGATGATCCATCTCGGCCTCCTCCCAATAAATCCCCACCATCACAGAAGCCAGTCTTCAGCCAATTCAATTGACTCCATGTGATATCAAGAAACAGCTGAGTGCACTGGATACAATAAAGGCTGTGGGCCCTGACAACATCCCGGCTGTCGTGCTGAAGACTTGTGCTCCAAAACTAGCTGTGCCTCTGGCCAAACTGTTCCAGTACAGCTACAACACTGGCATCTACCCGACAATGTGGAAAATTGCCCAGGTATGTCCTGTCCACAAAAAGCAGGACAAATCTTCCCCCGGTTCCCCCCCCCCCACGATCTTCCCCCGGTTCCCCCCCCCCACGATCTTCCCCCGGTTCCCCCCCCCCACGATCTTCCCCCGGTTCCCCCCCCCCACGATCTTCCCCCGGTTCCCCCCCCCCACGATCTTCCCCCGGTTCCCCCCCCCCACGATCTTCCCCCGGTTCCCCCCCCCCACGATCTTCCCCCGGTTCCCCCCCCCACGATCTTCCCCCGGTTCCCCCCCCCACGATCTTCCCCCGGTTCCCCCCCCCCCGATCTTCCCCCGGTTCCCCCCCCCCCACGATCTTCCCCCGGTTCCCCCCCCCCCCGATCTTCCCCCGGTTTCCCCCCCCCCGATCTTCCCCCGGTTCCCCCCCCCGATCTTCCCCCGGTTCCCCCCCCCGATCTTCCCCCAGTTCCTCCCCCCACGATCTTCCCCCGTTTTCCCCCCACCCCACGATCTTCCCCCAGTTCCCCCCACACGATCTTCCCCCGTTCCCGTCTCCCCACACGATCTTCCCCCGTTTTTCCCCCCCACCCCACGATCTTCCCCCAGTTCCCCCCACACGATCTTCCCCCGTTCCCGTCTCCCCACACGATCTTCCCCCGTTTTTCCCCCCACCCGATCTTCCCCCGTTTTTCCCCCCCACCCCACGATCTTCCCTGTTCCCGTCCCCCCCCCACGATTTTCCCCCGGTTCCCCCCCCACAATCTTCCCCGTTCCCCCCCCCCCCCCCCAAACGATCTTCCCCGTTCCCCCCCCCCCCAAACGATCTTCCCCCGTTCTCTTCCCCCCCCCCCCCCCCCATCTTCAGCGTCCTCCACTCTGTTCCAGCGCCGTGTCTCGCGCTCTCTCTTTCTCCCCTCCCCCTCCCCCGCTTCCAGGGTTGCAGCTCCTGTCGGTAGCCAGCCTGTCAGAAAAAGTAATTTTTTTTTCTTTATTCGGGTTTGCCGCGCGTACCTTCACCCCCCCACCCCCGCTGCCAACCCGCCACCATTTCAAAATTGAGCCCCTAATATCAGAGGGCTAACTTATGAGGAAAGGTTAGAAAAACTTGTACTCTTCAAACTTGAATAAAGATGAATGAGAGGTGACCTGAGCAAGGTAATTAAGATATTATAGCTAAGATATAAACAGGTTAATGTTGAACACTATTTCAAGTTAAACCATGACTGTAGGATAAGAGGATTCTAGATACAAACTAGTAAAAGGCAAGTTCAGGACTGATGTCAGGAAGCACTTTTTCACACAAAATATGATTAATATTGGAAGGGTCTTTCTGGTAGGGTAGTGGAGGCAAAAACCCTGGAATGATTCAAGAGGCAGTTAAACACTGATGGGGAGGGAATTGTAGGTTTTTGTGGAAGGATGAGCTAGATGGGTCAAATGGGCTTCCCTCATTTGTACTTTGTTTTTGCTCATCAAGGAGTGAGATACCAGTGCTTGAAAAATTGAATACCTATCCACTTTGAGCTTCCAGTGTCAGCATTATGTACTCCCAGGTTCAGCATAGACAGATTAGAGAGAATGGGGTAGATTTTGAGTTTGTGCGATAGTGTAAAACGGGTTATAGTGAATCAGCAGCCTGTTTTACACCTCTCCCTACTGCTTCTATTGACTTCAATGGAAATAAAAATTGGGAGAGATGAAAAATGGGTTGTCGATTCGCTGTCACCCATTTTACACTATCGCATAATGTCAAAGTTTACCCCATGTTATTATGACTCCAACCCAAACTTAGAAGATCACTCCCTACTGCATCAGTGTATATTTATCATACCAGCCATCCTTGTTGTCTTACTGAGAGCCAATTTATGAGGCATACACTTGGTAGGAATTGGCTGAAACTCATTTTACTTCAAGGCTGCCAGAAACAGTAGGGCATTTGCCTTACCAGTGGAGAGACTTCTATAGACTTTCAACAGATACAGTTCAAGCAGTGACTGCTGGAGCCACATGAGCAATGGGAAAATAGGTGTCAAAATATAGTAATGTTAAGGTGGCTGTTCTGCAACAATGGAAGAATGGACTAATCAGCGAAACTGGAAATCAGAGGTAAGAGGTGATAATGAAGTGATAATTGAAAAGGAACTCCTAAACAGATTTTGCAACTGAACACATTCTCTTAGCATATTCAGTTTTGACTTCTTTATATAGTCACTTATCTATCTTCCGCATCTGCTTCTGGAGTAAATAGAACTACAGCAGTTGTCAGCAGAAAAGGGCCATTCAGCCCATGGTGTTTGTGCCAGCTCTTGGCTGGAGCAATTCAAAATGAATCCCATTGCCCCGCGCTCTCCCCACAGCCCTGTTTCTTCCTCTGCTTCAAATATTTATCCAATTTATCCCTTAAAAGATGCAATGGTCTTTGCGTCAATCAATCCCTATGGCAAAGCATTCCATGCTCCAATAACATTGTACGTAAGGACATTTCTGTCAACCTCTGCATTCTCTAAGTGACAATTCTAAATCGATGACCCCTCATCACATGACTCCCCAGCCAGAGGAAATACTCTTTCCCTATTCACTCTTATCAAAACTCTTTATGATTTAAAAAAAAACACTGAACCTTCTCTGCTTCAGTGGAAATAGTCCCAGTATCTCAAGTCTGTTCTCATAACTATATAGTTTCTCATCCCTGACATCATCTTGGTGAATCAATGCTGTACACACTCTATGGCTTTAATATCCTTTCTATAAATGGAGTACCCAAAACTATACATAGTTCACCAACTGTGGCCTAACCAGTATTTTGTATAAATTTATCATTATTTCCCTACTTTTATACTTGATGTCCCTATTTATAAGATCCAAACTATTGTTTGCCTTTTTTATGGCTTTATCTACCTACACTTGCATTTTCAGGGAATTATATTTTTAAACCTGTTATAAGTTTAGGATCTTGCCTTAGATATTCTCTAAGCACAATGATGCCAGCCACTTCTGTAAGTGGTCTGAGCATCTTATGTTTATGGGTATGCCCATACTGCCCAATATCTTACTATATAATAGTGTAACCCAGTGGTGTACCCTGGGTTTTACTATCATATAGTTAGAAATTGAGCAATATGGGCACACCCATAGTAACAATAGTACCCCCTTGTGACCTGAACCTGATAGTCATGTCTTTCCCACATGCCCCCATGTACTTCTACGATCTTTTTGAAGGCAACTCGAGAAAACACTTAGTAAGGAAAAGCCAAATACGAGATATTGAGCTGCTTTATTTCACAGACAGCAAATGAACATAAAGAGTAACAGTTGAGTTTGGACTGACTTAATTCAATCGGTACAACTTGTCTTTGCATAATAAAACAAAATAGTAAACACACTACACTGCCTGCGTCAGTGGGTCTTCTTGCTTGACTTCAACAAAATAATATCTAACTGCTGTCATGCGTTCTAACCTTCTCACAGCCTTTGCTGAACCTGACTGCCCTTGCAACTTTTTTTTTTGAAAACACCTTACTGCCTCTGTGTGTCCTTTTTTTTATCTCCGTGTTCACAGTCTACATTTTTGGAAGTGGGATCTTTCAGATGAAACGTGAAACCGAGGTCCCATCTGCCTGTTCAGGTGGATATATAAGATCTCATGTCACTATTTGAAGAAGAGTTCTCCCAGTGTCCTGGCCAATGCTCCTCTCTTAGCCAACATCATTTAAAACAGATAACCTGATCATTCGTCTCATTTGTTGCAATAGGATCTTGCTGTGTGAAAATAGGTGGCTCCATTTGCCCATGTAACAACAGTGACTATACTTAAAAAGTAATTCATTGGATGTGAAGTGTTTAGGGTCATCCTGAGGATATGATAAGTCCTTACATAAATGAAAGTTCCTCTCCTTTCATATCTCTTCTGATTGAATACATCATAGTCTGTTCCTTATGTAACTTCTCTTTCGACTTATTCTACTGTCGACATAACTTGTTAATAGAATTGAGTCGTGGAATTTTAAAATTAAATTTCTTTCGGAGAGATTGGTTTAAAGAAAAAATTTGAAATTGCATGCAAAAATCTATTTATTTTAAGCATTGCTGATAGTTGGACCATGCTGTGTGTTGTGCTATGATTGCATCTTTTGTATGAATTTCAATATCTATCTGCATGTATGTATGGATATATTTCATGCTTAATTTTGAAACACTAAATATGGTTGACTTAAGAGTCATTATATTTTAGAAAGCATTTGCCTATTCATAACCAAGTGACTATAGCCTACACAAAATAGGTGGAAAAGTTCAAAATTCTTCTTTTTAAAAAAAATCTGAAGAAACTATAAGCCTACAAACAATAGCAAAAATAAATACAGCAGGCACATCTACACAAAAACCCAGGTGAACATGAGCAGGAAAATCTTCTCCATTCCAATTGTATCTTTAGGTTTGGAAAAAATTGAGGAAGAACTATAAGCAAGAAGGAAAATGAGTCCCTCTCATTTGGGGGAGGGGGAGCAATGCTGAGGACAAGGCAGGGTCATGTACTGGAGAACTGAACAATGTTTCAATGCAGTGACATGATCAGAACGAAAGGGGAGTGCAAAATGAAAGACTCTGAATGCACTGATGTCCACAAATTCATTTGATGGTTCCTCTTTTGGTTAGCCCAAGAGTATAATAAAATAATTATTAACTACAGTTTTTGGTCTGTAAGATAAATTATTACCTTCAGTTGCAGAAGTGACTGCTAGTGTGCAATAATGCCCTTGCGCTTCTGCCTTCCATTATAAATCATTCTTGTCTCTTCTCTAACCTTTGTTGGTCTAAATAGATGATATGGTCAAATTTTAGGCAGTTCCATAATTTTAATTGGTAGCTTGAAGCGGTTGGACTTAAAAGTAAACTGCTTTGCGCAAGGCGTAGTGATGCCATGGTGTCGGTGGACACAGCTTTGTCCCACAGTTCCTCCAATTTCTACTGTACTCTCAATGGGAGGTGCTGAGTATAAGCTTCGGTGTTTTCCCATAAGGAAGCTAGTGTCAGTGGGCAAGTTGCTGTGGGCTGTTTATTGCCACTTCCTGTCAGCCAGCTCAACAACAGCGTAGGGAGAGACTTCGACTTGCTTCCTCTCAGCCAAGAACGATCTGTTATCCAAAGACACAGATATTGTGAAAGACAATACAATTTTTCAAAATATGAACGGGTAAGGGGTGGGGGGAAGAGAGAAAAAATGTGGTTAATTAACATTTTACTTAAGTAAGTTAGAACACACAGTTTGAGGCTGCAGTATACTTTCTAGTGTGATATCAAGCCGTACTCCATCAGGAAAAGGCTATTAATCATTCAGAGCAGAAGCCTAAACATTGGGGAATTTACAGTATTTTGTACACCCCAATTACAAATGTAGTTCTCTATGTTTAAATATAAATATAAGTAGTGACTCAATTTATATCTATCTGATCTAGCCCATTTGTCATGTGCAATTGGGACTTCAGATGTATGATATTAGTAATCATAGTTAGAACTTCATTTATTACTAACATTTTCTGTACAGTTTGATCTTCCTTTTGTATAGCCAATTTAATCTTATTGTGCTATAAGCAAAATATTTAGAAATAACAGTGTGCCTTGTATGGTCTGTGTGCTAAAATATTACATCTATCACCAGTAACACAATTGAAGTTCTGCTTCATAATTATATAGTACAGCATAGGCATTAAACTGATAAAGCACTGCCAAAAACATGCTTGTAACATTTATGGTCCTATGTAACTCGACAATACTGCTTCGACTACACTTGACACATAATGGTATGAACATCATTTTTTGTCTAAATTTACTCTTCCAAAAAATATAATTGGAGTAAGTTAAATACCAGTTAAATTTCAGGATTCAGACAATGCTTAAAAATCACTCAACCTTTGGTCTTCTGGTTTCTGACTTCACCTGAAAGCCTTCTAACTCGTTCTACCTATCACTAATTGTAGATTAGTTGGTGTCACACTACTATCTGAATCAATATGAAATATGAACGCAAGTAAGTATAGTTTATTTTATAATCACAGGCTGCCAGAGTTGTATATTGATGTTACATTGCTGTCCTTGAACACCAGCTTTTCACCTCAAAAAAGTTATTTATCTTCACTGATATATATTTGAAATTGACTTTCTAGAAAACAACTGTGCATCTGTAAATACAGAGTGGTCCCCTAAATAACTTTTTTTAAAAACAAACCTTACAAATAACTAATTTGGAATAAACTCTAAAGATTTTGTGCAAGAACAGATCAATAGGCCACTGCCAGTGAACCTATCTCCCCTTAGTGGAATTGAAACCCCTTTTTAAGGTTTTCTCCAAATTTGAACATTACGATGAATTATAAGACTCTGAACTGTTTTTAAAAATGGACATACTGGGAACTATCTGATTGCCTGACCACGTGTTCTAAGGCTCTCAAGTTGTCCTGAAATCATTTATCAGATTTCTCAACAAACCTGGTGAGTAACTACTTCACTTAAGACTGGGTTCCCTTGATTCCTATTTGTTATACTCTTAAGAACTCTCAGGCACTTCTTATGAACTTCTGACCAAACTCTTCATGCTAGAAAGTGGACATGTAAGGAAGCTATCTGAAGATATTTATCAGTCAATCTGGTAGCTCAAAACTTTGTCACATGCTACTGCAACACATTCTATTTTATTAAATTTTTCTGAATATTTAGCAATTCAGAACTTTACATATATGCTTTTTGCAATTCCCAGAAGGGAATGTCTATCATATTTGGCTGAGATTTATTAGCCTATAATAAACTATATAATGCTTTCATTGCACCAGCTAAAAACAGAATTGTTCCCAGGAATAAACAATTGCATCAGAAATTGCATGTTTTGTCTGCTGGCGTATAGTATTTAGCGAAATCCTATTTAGATAACTTTTGCATTTGTTACGTTCTATCAAATCCACTTCAGATTGCAAGGTTTCATTAAGATACAGCTGCATTACTTATGTCAAGTTATCGTGCTGCCTATAGGGACTTCAGGATTGCAGTGGAGCTGGTAGAGAAACTTGAAATGGAGGATCTGGGATCAGAGCAGGAAAGCTGGAGAAACCGTATCAAGGGAATAGGTAAACTAATAAAATGACAACGTAGCCAAGATGGTGTTTGGAATAAAGTGTGACTGGGACTGTAACATGGAGGATGTTGGATATCGGGTCAGTCAGGTTGGCAGCAGGGAAGTGGAGTGATTGTGAACCACAAATTTAATTTAAAAAAATAAATAAATAGATAAGTGATGGGAAAGAATTGAGAACAAGAAGAAGAAAAAAGCAACAACATTCATCAAAGCAGTCACTTATTCAGTTACATCATAATGTTGTATGTATTAAATGGTAACAGTATATGGTTTAGTAGGGATGCTATGTTACAGCTCGTGAATACAAGCTATTTACTGTTGGTGGTGTACAAGTGGTTTCAATTAATCAGGGTGAAATAGTAATAACTCATAGCTTAAATATTTTGTCCTTTCCTGGTAAATACATAATCTCCACAAGGCTGATGGGATCACTCACAAACAACAATGTTAAAAATGGATTATTGTCTGCACCGTGAATTAAAGCAATTATCTCCTCAAACTACTGCCATTTATGTCACTTGGAGTATATTTGCAACTGACATAAAAAACCTTTTTTGAATGTGTCAGCTGTGGCTCAGTGACAGCATTCTCGCCTCTGAGTCAGAAGGTTGTGGGTTCCAGTCCAACTCCAGACACTTGAGCACAAAATGTAGACTGACACTCTAGTGCAGTTCTGAGGGAGTGCTGCACTGTCGGAGATGCCGTCTTTCAGATGGGACATTAAACCGAGGCCCCGGCTGCCCCCTCAGGTGGACGTAAATGATCCCATGGCACTATTTTGAATAAGAGTATGGGAGTTCTCCCCGATGTCTTAGCCAATATTTATCCCTCCACCAACACCACTAAAAAAAATATTATCTGGTCATTATCACATTGCTGTTTGTGGGACCTTGCTATTTGAAAATTGGCTGCTGCATTTCCTACATTGCAACAGTGACTACACTTCAAAAGTACTTCATTGGCTGTAAAGCACTTTGGGACATCCTGAGGTCGTGAAAGGCGCTATATAAATGCAAGTATTTCTTTCATTCAATTTTCTTGACTTTGTACCACTAGGAAAATGGTTAAAACTGCCTTATGATGTCACTTTTGTGATGGGATGTTATATCAGCAGAAGTATTTTTTTTTCTGTTGATATTTTCCCATATGTGCAATAGAAATAATATTACAAGGGTACATGTGTGGCATTATAAATTTTGAGTATAAACATAACCAAACCCCAAGAATCTATGCCAGCCAGAAATAAACATCCTAACTATTCTAACATGGTCGAACTGGTTATCTTGTTGTAATTTAAAGTCATGTTTATTACCAACAAAAATAAACTTATCTCAATTATATAGAGCTGTGAAGCGTTGAGTTTAAATTGACTGCAAAAATGCACTCCCCCAAATACTATGAAGGTTTTCTAAAGAGGTTTTAAACAGCTCCACAATATACAGATTCCCAGTTCAGTGTCTAAACTTCTAAGAAGTATAAATAAGAAAGAACAAGTGACATTTAGCCCATCCATCTTGTTCTATAATTAGCTTTCTGTTGCAGGTCCTAATCTGACTGCGTTGTCTTCAATCTCAAAAACATCGCCCTCTTTTCTTTGCTGAATTGATCCAATTCCCTTTTGAATGTGTCAATATATACTGCACTAGGTGACAATATATTCCATTCGTCAGTGCTGTAAGCATGAGGTCTGAAATTACTTTTTTATTTGTAAAATACCCTGTGAACCTCAGGGAGTGATTTTATTTTATTCAGCGCTATGTTATTTTTTTCCCAAAACAGCCCTTAGCACACATGTTCCTGCCCAGTGTGCTATCATTGATGTATGGATGACAATGCATGCTGAAGGATCAACAATTGTGACAATCTTGCTATAGGTTTGTTGAAGAGTAATTTTCTGTTGATTACAAGAAATAATATGGCCAGTGGACAGTCATACATAATATGTGGTCTATGCTGTACCGCTACCTGTAGTTAAACCAAATTGTGCAGTCAGATATTTATGTGAATCCTATTGGCTGTGTTGTTCAAGTTAGGCTAAGTAACATTTTGTTAAAATATATCTTCAGCAATATTGAAAAATACATTAATTAAAGTGTATTTGAATTTTTACTAATCTGTCTGGCTTCCTCACATTTTAATACAGCACCTACACTAGAGTCAATCAGAAAACTGTACTTGTCTCCGCTCTTGCTTTTTGCCTTTTTCAGTAACCTAATGAATGTCATTAAAGGAGATCATCTTTTTTACAGACAGCACCAGCCTCTACAGAATGGTTAACTCTCCATCTGAAGGGTGAGCAGCAACAGAATCACTTTAGGCAGATATAGACAGAATTGGACAGTGGCCTGACAAATGGTGTGTGATCTACAGCAGTAGGAAGATCGTCAATAATAATGTCAAGAAAGGTTAGGTGTGATATTGCCCAACTACCTCTTGATTGTAGATACTGTCTTCAATCACTAACATCTAGCACCTTAGCTTGGTAATCATGTCTGAGCTCTGCTGGGACAAATAGGAGATGAAGACAGCTATAATCCTCAGTCGGCAGCATCAATCTTTTACACACCCTGCTTGGCAGGCTGCTGAGGAAAACACATTTCTTGTTCCCAGACTTTGTACACTCCAAAAAAAAAATCAAAGACATTTAATGGATGAGGGTAGCATGCTCCATGCAAGAATCCATTCTCAACAGTACTACAGAGATAAAGCCAGGCTGTTAGTCCTCGTTAGGATGATAACCAGAACAATACTCATTGAATCCCTAGTTCTGAAATAAGATTTCCATCTTTGTAGCAGGGAATAGAGAGATGTTGAAGCTACATGTTAACATTCTGTAACAATTCAAAATGCCTAGACAGGCCACCAGCAATAAACCTTTTACATACAACTTCTGCTCCCCGTGCAACTCTTCCATACAGCGTGGCTCCTGCAACACGTAGACTCATAGAATCGTTACAGCCCAGAAGGGGGCCATTCGGCCCATCGAGCCTGAGTCTGTAGTACTTGTATGCTGAGAAATTCAATGGCTGAGTTAACTATCAGTCACCTGCTGAACCATTTTGTTTAAAACATGTATTATGCCATAGAAGGCCTCGTTCTCGCCCATTGTCGCGCCTGACCAAGATCATGTGACTTTTGGACTCTCAGCAACCACCCTGATGTATTCAATGAGATATTTGTCACACTTGCAGTTGCTGTGGCTGCACTTTATTATGATAACCTATGCTGCAATAAAAACCATTTATGTGTGTGGCAATTAGAATGTCTATAGCCTATGACTTAAAAAAATAACCTTAGCAATCACACTTACTAAAAAGAAATCCAGATATTTCGCCTTGTGCTCTGACTTGCATCCCGAAGAGCAATTAAACTCTGATTGTCCTCAGCCTTCACAGTCCCTCCACCAAACAATAAACAATTAAACCATGATTAATCTTTTGTTCAATTTACTTGAGATTTTGTGGTCTTAATGGATCACAGATTCACCCTAAAAAAATAATAAATTGTGCGTTCATGATATAACACTTCTGTCCTTTTAAAACAGCATAACATCTGATTTACTATTAGCAATAGCATGGGAGTTCCACTACTATATATAAACATTGGCCGTGAAATTCCTGGGGCAGGAGAGGGCAGAAAGCCTGATTTCTTTTGTGGGAGGTGGGCAGAATTTGTGGCAGAACCCACTAATGCAAGGATTTTGCCCTATTTGCCCAGGCCTTTTGAATTGTGCTGTATTGGGATGTGCCACCTACGTCAAAGAGGCCTGTCAGCGAGTTTACAGGGTTCCCTGAGAAATTTCACCCATTACGAGCTTGAAAGGTCTCAGCAGAACTCTGGCAGTAGTCTCTTTGAGGCCTGACAGGTCCCAAACCTTTACTAGCCTAAGGTAATCAATCCTGGATCAGTTATACTGTTTGGAAGTTAAATGGCTCCTTTTGGAGCTGAAGACTGAAGAAAAGTCTTTTCTTTTTCTTTGGCCCTTGTGATGACCTCAGGCAGAGCAGAGACGGATCGGGCTGGAGTGAACGCAGGCATCAGAGGCCTGCTCTGACGACGTGAGTGACCTTGTCCTCGCGATTTGGGATGGGGTCTCTTGCCTAAAGCTAGAACAGTGAGGGGATCTGCTGCACTGCATTAGCACTAACAGAGTGGACCTTCCCAGGAGTTTTGAGGCACTGTATTTAGTGTGCATTTTGTCCAGCATCTCACCCATCTTGTACCATACTTCAGGCATCACACCTTTGTGTTAAGCTTTCTTACAGCTGCATTGACTAAATTATTTTTATTGATAAAATAACAGCAAATCGTGACTGAACAGATAGCAAGTGGGATTGCAAATTAACCATCTTGAAGTTCAAAAAACTACGAATCAAAAATGGGCGTCCGCAATGAGGAAGGTGAATCAATCAAATTGACCCAAATATTTTTTTGAAAATCCTTTCAGCTGTCATCTTGGTTTCTCTGCTAAACTGGCACTTACAACTAAAAATAAGGCTTGTAACATAATGAAGATATACAAATTACAAGAAAATGATTAAACTTACTTATATAATACCAGTTTCTGTGCTTGACGTGCTTGTACAATGGTATCCGTCGGAGGGCTGAGCCCTGAGTTTGTGCAGGTTTTCAAGCCCGTCACTGTTAGCTGGAGAGATGCAAACTAGCAGACCACAATTCCCAGCATGTACCTGTGCATATAATTCAAGGAACTTTATGATTTACAGCAAGACTGGCTATGTACAGAACACACAGGGGTTGCTGTTTATAAGCCTCACCCCTCAAATGAAGAATTACTGAGAATGAAAGTCTGCAGAGAAACCATCTTTAAGAGTAGCTAGAAATACCAGGATAACCTAAATGCTGAATTTCGCAACTTTTTCTGAGATATCTTCCAAACCAAAAGTATGAATAGTGCATACTAGCTGATGTCCTGTAACTACAGTACAGTGAGAGATCCATAGCTGAGAGGTCCAGTGAATGGGGAAGGACTCAGAGAAGATCTCTACATTTTGTAATGTATTCTAAATGGTTACAGCAGCTGAATACTTTTCTTATTTATGTTTATATGAACAATGATTATATCCCCCATTCACTGCACCATCCGTCACTGGCCCTCCCACAGCAGTCCCAATTGTCTTATCCTCCTCTCTGGACAAGCACTCTCTGGGGTTAATCTTTCTAGCCTTCTCCCCATCCTTCTTTCCTTTTCCATTACCCCTTGCTGGCTGGTCATCCTCCACCAGCATGCTTTGCATTGCTCTCCATAATATTTGCTGTTTTGCAAACAAAACCCTCACCCATATTCATGTGGACAACCAGCTGTATCTTTCCACTACTTTCTTGAACTGCACAACCATCTCTGTGCTGTCAGGCTGCCTGTCTGACATCAATGGTCTCGCCCCACCTATTTCTGCAACCTTTTGCGGCCTTAAAACCATTCTGCGCCCTTTGATGCTCCGATACGGACCTATTTATCCCCCTCTCCCACTAGCGATGATGGAGCCTTCAGCTACCTTAGCCCTACTCTCTGGACCTCCTTTTCTGAACCCTTCCACCTTGCTACCTCTTTCCCCATCTTTTGAAAGCTGTCTTAAAACCTATGACTACATTTTCAGTCACTTCTCACATTCTCACTGCTGCTGTTTATTTTCTCCTATATAGAGAGCCTTGGGACATTTTCTGTGTTAAAGGGGCTGCATAAACAGTAGCAAGGACTACTATTATTCAAGTTTGGAGGGAAATTCTGAAAATTACATTCTAAATTAAAACATTTATGTCAGTTTATTTTCATAACACTGTTGCTGCAGAGATTTGAGGAAGAAGGAAAGATGCAAATCAGCTTAGTCTTAATTTTTTTTGGTCTTTGCTATAAAAATCCACATCATACCCAGGTGCCTAGTAGCGACATTACGTGTAGTGACTTATTTATTCATGTAGCTGTGAAGGGGCAATTTTATTTACCTACCTGCAGTGGTAATGAAAATAATATTTATTAATTTTCCAGGAACTAATAAAAAACAGTGACTTCACTGTCTCTTGGGTGATCTGTTACAAAATTGTTTCCGTGTGGATCACCAACCCTCCGCCTAGCAACAGCGTAATTTCTGACTCACAGTGAGCAGCACCATAGCATTTGAAAAACTTTGATCATCATAATATATATCACAAAAGAAGAAAGAACTTGCATTTTTATAGCGCCTTTCATTACTTCAGGTGTCACAAAGCGCTTTTCGGCCAATGAAATGCTTTTCAAGTGTAGTTACTATGGTAATATAGGAAACGTGGCAGCCAATTTGCATACAGCAAGATCCCTCAAACAGCGATGAAATAAATGAGCAGGTCATCTGTTTTTTAGGTGTTTGTTGATGGATAAAAATCTTGGCCAACACACTGAGAGAACTGCCCTGTTCTTCTTCGAATAGTGCCATGGAATCTTTTATGTTTACCTGAGAGGGCAGACGGGGCCTCGATTTAACGTCTCATCCAAAAGATGACACCTCCGACGGTGCACCACTTCCTCAGTGCTGCACTGAAGTGCCAGTGTTAATAATGTGCTCAAGTCTCTGGAGTGGGGCTTGAGAGTGCTACCGCTGAGCCAAGGCTGAGGTATTCTACCAGATATCTTTTTGTATATGTGAGTAATATTTTGATATTCTTTCAAAGCCTTCATTATCCACAGCCTGATGTTGGCTGAGTCTCTACACCCTGGGCCTGATAGAAAACTGGCTCACAGGAGGCAACTCCTACCCTTGCTATATATTCCACCACGTACTTTGCTCAAACCCTTGTGGCACGGCTCTCGTTTTTAGTGATTCAAAAGTTTAGCCATTTTCTCTTACTATAGATGGTAACACTAAAAATACTTGCACTAAATAAAGAATAAATGCAAACAAGAAAGGATCACTAATTGCAATGATATTTGCAGATCTGTACATTCAGTTTCTTTCATCGATTTCCAATGATTTGTCAGTAGTTTCTGAAACTTCATTTAACACTCTGTATGCCAGATCTTTGTGCGCATTATTCACTCTTGCAGTATGTTTATTTTACACTCTACACATCAAGAGATCAGGAAAATGTTCTGTTAGCCCAGTTTGGTAGGAAGGTAGCCGAAATTTTATTGGTGATAGATCTATCTTCATTCCTTAGCAGAGATCATTAATGAATAATGTATTTTCATCTAGATAGCCGATAAATTAGTTAGTTTGATTTGTGAAGAAATATTTCGGCTTTGACTTTTGTACCTGCCCTTCATTGCAACACATTGAAATTCTGTATGAAGACACAGTCTATTATCTTAAGCCGTTCTACGTTAACCCAGCAGCTTTGACAGCCTGACATAACCTATTTTGTCGTTGACTGTGTAAATCTGACATGGTAATTCATTTTTGTTTTTTCCTTGGGCAAAAGTTTGCTAATGGCAAAATATATTTGGAGTAACAAATCAGACCCTTATTTTTTTCCACAGATTTCTGATGCACAGATCTTTTAAAAAAAAACATGCAGTCATTTTTGATTATTCCAAATAAGAATCTGTTGTTTTCCCCAAAATTGAATTTGAATATATTTTGTTGAATAATTGCCATGTAGATTAGAGTAAATGACTAGATTCTCATATAAGCTGAAACTATAGGCCACCCGGGAAAGGTTTGAATATGATGAATGGTTGTACATTCAACTTTTATATTTGTGACACATTTTTGAGAAATAACCTTCTGGACTAGTGCCAGGTAAGTAGCAAAGTGAATCGTGCCCGAATCAGCACGTGTTCGATGGCTGTAGTTACGATTTGGTTTAGAGAATTCACAACTGTTTTTGTTTTTTTTATTTTTAAAGCTTTACGTGTGCTGTGCAGCTTGATTTGAAGGTTTTATGATCGCTCATTGCTAAAGCTGAAAAAAAAATAACTTAAATGTTCTCATCTTAATAGTTAAAGTTTGATTGATATTGCAGGACATTGTAATTGTCTCTTGCCAAGAATATGTTCCTTTGACTGTGACCTCATCATCTCCTTCGCAGTACTGTCTTTGCTTGACTGACATCTAGAGGTCACTGTTAAATTACAACTCTGTGCCTTACTGATTCATATTTGGAGATGTTCTACGGTTGTTTACTTATTTTAGCTACCAATATTGATTGCATTAAATTTACATTACTTCACAATTTGCATTACACTTTATTTTGCAGCACAAAAATTGAACCAACATTCAATCACTGATTTTTATATAACAGTCGGCTTTCTTTAGGACACTTAGAGGGTATGTTGTGGTTCTGTTTTCAGTCGGCATCCATTTTCATGTTTTTTTTTTAATGTTGGTCATGAATCACTCCATAGTGGTCCTTGGTAAATTCTAACTAGGTTAGAGTCTTAGAGAAAATTCACTTTCTGAGTTCAGATTAAATTAATTCACCTCGAGATTTGCTCTTACAGATTATGACAGTGACTGAACCTTTGATTCTTGCAATTTATTTAAAATGTATGTTACCTTGAAATTGGATTTTCTACTAATAGAAAATTGGCTACATTTATATTTGTCTTTGCACATTTCTACTTTGAGCACATCATTTAATTCAGTGTGCTATTATGTTAGAGATTCTGGTCTCAGACCAGTATCTGTATAGTGCAAATCTGGAGCTAGCACACCTGAGTTACATCTTGCACTCTGCTCTATACTCTCTCATTTAATAACTATTAGGAGAGGCAAGGTTGGGAGCATTGGCTCTCCCCTAAAACCAAAACCATTCAAAGGTAAGTTTATAAAGTGCTGAAGAAATGCAGTGGTCAGCCTAAGCACTTTTAAAACATGGCATTGCACTGGGCTAGAGATATGCTACATCAAGTTCAAACCCCAAATGATGTGAAACTGCCTACTAGAGATGGTTCCACACCTCCAGGCTTCAGCCTGCTGGAGGTTCAAATCCAGATTTGTCTCTGAATTGCACTACAATCACTTTGCATCAACACAAATGCAGTACTGTAACAATATTGTCAGCATGATTGTTAGAATCAGAGTTTAGTATGTCAGTATGTCTTCAATAAATCAACAGTCTGAATTGGGTACAGTGTATACTGAAGAGGGCATTTTTTTTGTCAACTGGGCACTTTAATACACGTGGAAACCCACCACCGTGTTTAAGACCGTCTGAACCAAGCTACTGAGAAATCTATACCTGTACAGTTTTGATTTGCCTGATAGAGCGCACATTCTCTCCACATAGGGGAATACACCATTTACCTAAGTCTGGAGAGTTTAGATGGTGGTTCGCAGAGCCAAGGTTTGGGAGCCCCAAGGGTTTCCGGAGTTACTGCTGGAGTATAACCAGTACAAAACACTGGTGAGCTCTCTTGTTTTTTTACGACCACCTGTTAGAACATTTGCTTGCAGGGTTACCTGGAACTGAGTGGGAAGAACTCCTGCTCCTAGTGACAAGTCGACCTCTCCAAGTTTCTTTAATAAACCAGGCTGGTCATTTATCGGTAGTGCCCTGGGTTACCGTGACCTGCCTAATGCAGGTGTCTGAGTACCAAATCTGCTACAGAGGGATGACTTAGTCCCAAATTTCCATCACCAGGAGCGTCATATTGGAGCCACTTGACTCACTTCCTCTCCCCATCTCCCACCAAAGAGGACAATGACTAGCTGGCCATTAAACAACTGACAAATTTGTGTTTGAGCCTTCAGCAGGTGGACAGCAAGCACCAGGAGTTACTCATGAGCAGTATGTTGAGCAGCACAACTCACCATAAAATGTGTTAGTGCATCGTCATCAACCTCTGACAGAGCATGGACGCACATCAGTGTTTCCACCAGCTGAAGACCTGGTGCTGCTTATCTCTGGCATCCAGTCATGGTAGGTGCTGAGCACATGCTCTCTTCACCTGGTAAAGCACAGTATTCCCAGAGTGTGCTTTTCAAGATAAGATTTCAGACTTTGCTGACATTTAAACTCATTTGCCCTTGTTGAGTGAGTTTCTGCAATTCTGGGCTAGGCCACTGGGTGGAGCACTATTCAGCACTGGAGTGCTTTATCTCAAGAAGAAACAAACAATTGTCAGGCCGAATGTTGGTCCCAATCAAACATCATCTGTGAACTAGCTTTGAATGAGCAATAATATTAGATCCATAGGCAAAGTTATATTCCTCTTCCAGTGGAAGGCTTGAGTGTGGGGCATCAGTAAAAGATCTAGAAGTGAGGAGAAAGTATAGATTTTCTTTAAATTATATTATTGTCTTTTGATGAATGTGTAAATTTCAAAAGTTGCTACAAAAAAGTATGTGTGGCATGTATTTTTATATGGAGAACAACTGTGGAATCCAGAAAGGGAGAAGAAATAGAATAAAATAGAAGGTGACATGCTTGCAACAATAAAATTGTGCAGTTAAAATGATCCATCATAGTAAATCGTCAAATAAATAGAATGAGAAAATATTCATTATGTAAAGATGATAATGAATATTTGTAAATGATTACAAAGTACTGATTCAGTCAATGGATTTAAATTATATCCAAACAACTTATGTTCATCTTCTTAGCACTGAGATTGAATCAATACCTGGTAATACACTTACAGAAATCAGTCTTTTTATATAATGTACCTGCAGAATTTCCATGGCATTGTAGATGGCGTGTCAGAGGTTATACTGTTGCAAGAGATTGCTGGAGAGTGGGAGGGATGAGAAGTTCACGTTGCCACTGAGGATTTGGACAGAACATTGTAAGATATCCTGAAAAATAATATACTACTTTCCCTACCCACTGCATGTAGATAAATAAATAAATGTATTTCCTTCACATACATTATATGAATAAATAAAACTTTGCATTTAACAGATGAGAGCACCTCTTTACCTTATTGATGCATCTTTTTTAACCTGTGGGATTTTATAACGAGGGATAAAAAATAGATAAAATTTGAGAAAAAAATTAATGTGTATCTTTCTTCCATTATTAAAATATCTTATAAAAAGCATTATGAATTTAAAAGCATGTTTAAATTCAGAACTTCAGAACCTCTCTTCAGCCTTGAATAATGGTACAGTTCTTCCAGAATTTCTGCTGCTAATACTTTTTTTGCTGAAATACAGTTGTGTAACCATTTAGAATGCATCACAAAATGTAAAGATTCACCAGTGCCAAATTTAAAAAAGCAAAGTTTCATTTATCACACAACTAGCATGTTGTGCTTGTTGAATAAATGGCCCTTTGAATATAGTAACTTAGATTATTTTTTTCAGGAATGTTAACCTCGGCAAAGGTTGAAAAGTTCATGCTTTACCTTATATTTTATACAAAAAAATCCAGTTACTTTTGTTGCTTCTAAAAATGGTTTCCTTGGGAGATTTTTTTTAGCAATATGCAAGAAAGAAGCATACAACAGGGCTTAGCAACAGCAAGTTCTAGCATTTGCTGTGAATGGCCACTCTTGCTGTCAATCAAAAAAAAATTCTGAGAGATATAGGTACAGATGCATCCTGAGAATTGTAGCCTATTACCTCAGTGAGTCTCTTCAGCTGACAGTGATGACTCTGGGAAGTCCTAAGAACTATACTTTTTTAGAGAGGCAAAGACCTCCAATGGAAAATATTGTTTATCATATTTTAAACACAGAAAATGCTATTTCTAGGCCTTATTAGGTTACAACCTTTATTTCTACTAGGCTGTCCAGCTTTGTTAAAAGGCCAATGTGATGGCTATAAACATTTAAAAAAATACTTGGAGTAATTGATTGGCTGTCCTTTCTTTTAGTAGTGGATTTTGCTGACTTACTGATGTTTGATTTACTGTTTTTATTTGACTTAGCAGTTCCTCAATAATAACCTTTCTACCCATTTGATTCATATGTTCCCAAACTCTTCAATTTCTGTTTTATGAAAATTAGGAAATTTGCATACAAGTCTTATCAGGCAGAAAGAAAATTGCAACAAGACAATCAGCTGCAAGTGTAACACATAAAATTTGCCTATGATTTTGCCTATAATTAAATGTGACAGAAGTGTGGTGTGACAGACGGGCATTAACGCTAGTGTTTTTAAAAAAAAATTAATTCTACTTTGGCCTAAAAATTAGTTTCAGTATAATCATAATGATTTGGTAAAAGGAGCTTGTAAAATATCTTAGCTTATTTATCTTCAATAACACGAAAGGTGTTGGAGTACACCATGCTCATTTTTTTAAAAATGGGTATTAAAAATAAGCAATATCTTCGATGTCCAGTACTGTGTAATTAGACTGCAAATTTCTATATGCTGTAATAAAAATTAAGCCAAAAATACACAGTACAAGTTTCTATTTGTGTTTCTGGTTATGTAAGCAGAGACATTAGACCATCTATAATTTCATAGAACTCAGGCCTTTGAAAGTGAACCTCTGGTCCCTTTGTTATAAAAGCAAGGATATTAGATCATTCTTTTTATGCCACTGTGACAGTTTGTTAATGCGATGAGACAATATGCAACACCTGAACTGGGCTCTGTATTAAAAAGGCTTAATGATGGGAGTGATGGTAATTTGCTAGAATTACATAGGTGATTAGTCAGGATTTCTTCAGAGTCCATCTGTGGCTGCATAGGTGAGGTCCAGCTTGGATTTAGGAGTTAATGATATAATGAAAATACCCGAGGGATGTTTGGGTTTAAGTCTTAATGTCAGACCAGGTGGTGCAGAAAGGTATAGTGCAATATAAATAATGATTAGGTTTGCCAGTTCCCACATCTGCTCTACAGATTAAGAAAATTTGGAACATTGCTTTCTACTTGCTAACAATTTAGATGAATTTGATATTTTTCCTCATTGTTCAATGTATGGAAGCTATGAAAATGTTTCCTTGTCTCACTTGTACATTTTATCACTGTTCCAAGTCTTGAACTACGGAATAATATCTTAACTTTATTTAACTCATTGCAATCTTAATTTTTCAATCTTAAGGATGGTATTTATCCATATGGGAGGAAATTTATCTAAAAATAATCCATCCAGCTCAGACTGAAATTCCCCATAAATAAGAACTTTTAAAATGCAATTGTTCCTTTTCTCACAGCAACTACCCACCATTCTTGCTCCAACTGCAGTAGACATTTGCTGTAACAATTTACTTGGAAGGCAGCCAAATATTATATTCTAGCAAGGTGTGCATCAAACAAAGAATTACTAGGCCACCTGAGAGCAGTTTGTGCAGTAGCCCTTCAAAAATGTAGTAGCGCCATACTTTATAACTGCTGCTCTACAGCACTCTCTTCAAAATATATTTTGATCACTTTAACTTGTGCAGAAACTTTCTCTTTAAGATGCTTTCCTGTTATGGTCACATATGTCCCCTTCCCAAATCATATGTACTCTCTTTTTCTATTTTCTCCCTCCCCTTCCCCTCCATGGGTACCAATTTGCTTTTCAGTACTTTGCCTAAGTGGCCATTATTCATGTGTGCAATCTGGACAGTGAGAATCGCCAGGCAACTTTACAGGAGATGCTTCACAGCCATGTCCAATCCTGTCTGCACCCAACATCCACACATTCTCACTTTCGACAGAAGTGTCTCGATAGCAGGAATGGGAACCCTAGCTGATTTTTGCCTTCTTATCTAGGGGCACTGAGGTGAACTGTCCCTACAACACCCTCACTAGAATCAGCCAGCACACAAGAAACCTGTGATCTTCCTGGTCAGTGTGACGCGCCTATTATTCATTGGATAAGCTCGCTATGCAGCCTTTGGGCTGCTACTCAGTACTTTTCTCTATGAGCTCTTTGTTATTTTCTTGAATATAAACAGTCACATTGTTGACTGGCTGGCCGCATTTTTCAAAACCTCACAAAGAAAACCCCACTTCCAACCATCTCCTTAAACACCTCTCCCCTATCCCCTTCACTCTCCCCTCCAACAAGTATGAGGCATTTATGGACTTCTTTGTCACTAAGATTTTAAACCATCCGTTCAGCTGCCCTCCCCCTTACCACCAAACTAAGTGTTACCCAAGGTTCCCCTCTGCTCTAGTCCTGAACACACATCTTTCTCTAGTTTCTCTCCTATCATTATAAACATTACAAATGGTTCTCTCTCCTCAAATACTGTTCCTCTCCTTTTCATAACCATCATCACCCCTATCAAAAAAAAACCCACTTTGTCCATACAAACTATCACCCCATATCCAACCTCCCTTTCCTCTTCAAAAGCCCTTGAACATATTGTCGCCTCCCAAATCCATGCTCATCTTTCTCATAACTCCTTGATGGAATCTCTCCAATCAGGTTTCCAACCCTGCTACAGCACCTAAATGGCTCTAATGAAAGTCACAAATGGCAGCCTCTGTGACTGTGACCCTCGTTCTTCTCGATGTCTCTGCAGCCTTTGACACAGTCAACCATACCATCCTTCTCCAATGCATCTCCTTTGTTGTCTAGCTCAGTGGGACTGCCCTCGCTTGGTTCTACTCTTTCCTATCCAGTCGTAGCCAAAGCACCTCGAGCAATGGCTTCTCTTGGTGTCCCTGCACCATTACCTCTGGAGTCTTTCAGAGATCTATGCTTGGCCCCTCCTCTTCCTCATCAACATGCTTCCCCTAGGCGACGTCATCCAAAGACCAGGAGTTCAGGTCCCACGTGTATGCTGACAACACGCAGCTCTACCACTCCACCATCTCTCTCAACCCCTCTACTTGCCTCACTGTTGTCAGACTGCTTCTCTGACATCCAGTCCTGGATGAGCCGCAATTTCTTCCAGTTAAACATTTGAAAGACCAAAGCCATCGTCATGGCCCTTGCCACCAATTCCCATCCCCCTTCCTGGCCAGTGTCAGGTTGAATCAGACTGTTTGCAACCGTAGCGTCCTATTGACCCTGAGCTGACCTTACAGATCTTTATCCTTTCCATCACAAAGACCGCCTACATCCACCTCTGTAACATTGCCCATATCCGTCCCTGTCTCCACCCATCTGCTGTTGAAGCCCTCATCCATGCCTTTTGTCGCCTCCAAACTCATCTATTCCAACGCTCTCCTGGCCAGTTTTCAATCCTGCAGCCTCCATAAATTTCAGCTCATCCAAAACTTTGCTGCCTGTTTCCAATCCCGCACCAGGTCCCACTCACCAATCACCCTTGAGCTCGCTTCAAATTTACAATTGGCATCCTCATGTTTAAATCCTTTCATGGTCTACCTATCTCTGTAACCTCCTCCAGCCCTACAACCCTCTGAGAACTGTGCGCTCCTCCAATTCTGGCCTCTTGTGCTTCCCACTTGGCTCTGCCAGTGGCGACTGTGCCTTCAGCCATCTGGGTTCTAAACTCTGGAATTCCCCCCCCACCCCGCCCCCTCAAACCTCTCCACCACCCGCTTCTCTTTTTAGACCATCCTTAAAACCCAATTCTTTGACCATTTTTAGTCATCCCTCTTAATATCTCCTCCTGTGCCTCGGCATCAATTTCTGTCTGACTACGCTTCTGTGAAGGATGTTTTTCTACAATTGAAGGCTTTATATAAATGCATGTTGTTGTTGAATTTGGCATCACTGGGCTCGAGGTGCCACAGTTTTGGCAGCATGGGTGAATCTTTGTGCACTGCACAGTTGCATGAATGAAATGTTAAACTTGTATGCTGTTTATGTGGCTTGTTAGCTCCTTGAGAAATGTTAAAAGGATCATTATTACTGATGCATTGTGATTTTATTATCACTAACAAAATCATATTCCACAATTTTGTTAGTGGATCAAAAACAAAGAAGGAAATATAGCCCATTAGCAAAGAGGGCATGCTATTGTCCACACATTCTATTGCTGCCAGCAGAAACTTTACAGAATGAGGTTTCCAGAATAGTAGTTGAAGATTGGGAACTCTCACTCATTTTCACATTCCAATCTGTGGAGATGGACAAGCACAGAATAGTCCTGTGAACTGCAATACTCTTAACCCTGAGGATGTTCTCAAGATATGTTAACAAGGCCCACCCATGTTTATTGTGTTGATAGATTTTTGTTAGTTAAGGATATCGAGGGATGTGGAACAAAGGCGGGTAAATAGAGTTGAGGTACAGATCAGCCATGATCTAATTGATTGGTTCGAGGGGCTGAATGGACTGTCGTTGCTAAGTTCCCATTTCAAAGGATTTCATACATATCTCCTCATAGATAGTTACAGGTGCACCTTCCAAGGACATAACCAAATAGTAACCATGTTAGAAACACAGATATGTCAGATTGGTTTCATTATCTTTGATTCTCTAATGTATGCCTGCTAATTTGACTGGACAGGAATGATTTCTTCTCAGGCTGATGTTTTGGATATTGACCAAAGAAAGTCTAAAATCTAGGTTGTTTGGGAAGGATTTAGAAAGATTTCATGGAAATTTAGGAGATGAGCTGCGTTGGGCAGTAAAGCCTAAATGGTTTGACCTTTAGTGATGAGATCACAAAGAGCATCTTGGACTCTGTCTGGGTTCATTTGCCATTTCAACTTTCCTTTATTCTATTCAGGACATCCTGATATCAGTATTCTTTCTGGTGCTCCGTTTTATGAAAAGTGTTAGGAAAATGAGATTGCTTCAACGCCATAATATTTCCCACAGTCATTTGATGAATGCAAGTTGTTTTATATATACAAGACGTCAACAGAGTTGGGAAAGGTACTGGCCCAGAATTTGCTGGGAAAGTAATGGCGAATTAAATGGCACACACCGTTATCAGTGTGTTTAAAAAAAACCAGCAATTTGTAGCAAGGAAGAAATACGCCATGAGTTGCGAATCGTAACAAATGGCCACTTCACCATTAGCCTTGCAAAAAGAGAAGATCGCCGTCAATCTCCCCGTGAGTGCCAAGAAATTGCTCGATTTCAACCGTAAATAGGAATTTAACTCGCCACAGAAAGTTAGGGCTGGTATTTCACGACGTAAGGACCCTTTTAATGACTAGATTTATGTTTCTGCAATGCCTCTCAACCTCGGAGGCCCAGAAAGGGAACAATTGAAACTGAAATCTCACTCCTGCAGGTAGTAAATTGTTCCCACCGATTTTTATAATTTTAAATTCTAAATTTTTAAAATTTTTTTCTTACTTTTCCTTTGTTTCTTTTCCCTCTCTTAGTCCAATCCTTCTCTCTTTATTTCTCTTCCTGTACCTAATTTGACTCTAATTCATCCTATTTCCTTCTCCGTCATTCTGTTTCTTTCTCTGTCCTTAAATTTCATTGGTTAAGGAGATAGACGATTGGACCCATCGTTCACCAAGCATCAGCCTGAAAAGAATCATTCCTGTCCAGTCCAATTAGCAGGGATACATTAGAGAATCAAGGATCTTCTCATGTTAACAGATATCACACGCACTTCTGGCAATTTGCAGCACAAAATTAATTGGGGCTGAAGGGTGTGGAAAAATATCCAACTCGGCGCATGCCACGAGACGCCCCACTCCAGCAAATTCGAGGCCATTATTTCAAAGGTTCGTTCCACAGAGCCACCTAATGACCAAAGCCTGCAACAGTATCATGACAGTTGAAATAGCAAAACTGAATAGAAATGTTGATACAGCAACTTACAATGGTAAGCGTTGACGGAAAAGCGTGATTAAAAATTGTGACAATAAGAAATAAGGTTTGTGGACAGAAAATGTGCACCCTATGCAAGATATTTAATAATATAAGACTCACTAAAATGTTTGTACCTAAGATAGTATACGTGTTCCACCTCCCATAGACCACTACATCTTTTTTATCCTTCTTCTATGTGGTTATCCATAGAAGTTAAGGTTTCTTTTCTGCATCGCACTAAATCATTATGAAAATTTCTGTCTATGAAGATGACAGCCAGTTCAGTTCTTTTGAAACCAAATCTGTTTACAGATTGTTCTTGAACTCTTTTTTCCTTTTTAAAAAATAGTCTCTGTTGAGTTTCGCTGTTCATAGATGAGAACAATTCAGTTGACTTGTGACGCTGGTCACATGATCCAGATAGGGAATGATTTTCTTGATGTGCTCAACATTTTAGTGCTCGACATTGACAACCTGACCTGATTGAAAAGCTGGCTTCTTATGGCATATTTGCTGATGAACTGATCTGTGCTATAAGCATTTGGTGATGATAAATGAATGTTAGTCTTTTTCTACTAGTAACTCAGGTAAGCACAGTTGGCCCCATTCTGTTTCTCATCTTCAGCGACAATCTGGTGGATGTCATAAACAGTTAGTATTCTCTTTGCTGATGATACCACCCTCGTCTACAAAGTCCTCCTCAAAGATGTTTGGCAACTGAATCACTGCAGTCAAATACCGATAGAATTAGATAGTGGGATTGACAAATGGCTTGCTGCCAAGCACTGGAAAAACCGAATCAACTATGGAAAAAATTCACTGTGATGTTGCCTACCGATTTCCACTCTAAGTATAGCAATCTCTCTTCAGTAACGAATATTAAGCTTTTTGGCTTGATAATCTGAGCTAGCACTCTCAGTTCTTCTGTCTGTATTCTTGCTGTCCATTCGCACTACCATCTAGAGTAGAGCCTGCACCCTTCAACCTTACCTTCGATCATCTCTCCCTCTACAGTTGAAACCCTCAACTGTGCTCTTATCCCCTCAAAGCTCAATTAGCCCAAAGCTTTCTGAAATGTACCCAACACAAACTGCAATTATCCTGTACTGTGTCAATCACATATCACTTGTCCTCACCAATTCCCACTGGCTCCCTATCCCCCAAGTGCATATATTGCAACTTCTCATCCTTGTGTTCAAATCCTTTCATGGTCACGCTTCACCCTACCTCTGCAGCCTCCTCTAACCCTGCAGCCAAACTTGCAGCCTCTTCTGAGCCCTCTGCATCCCCCCATATTTTATCATGTATATATCGGTACGTTGTGTCCTCCAGAAGTTACTGATACATACAATATGATATACTTCTTCAGGTCTTAACTAGGATGCCAGAGCTGAGTTTCTGAATGTACAAACACTGGACTGTAAGATTATTACATACAGCTTACTCATGTAGCTTCACAGGTTACACCGTTTATTTGTCCCTCATATTTGCTACAATGCCATTTCCTTAGTGGTTGTATAAACTCCATGGTAATATGGATCAAAGACGACTTGCGTTAATGGATTAATGCAAAAGATCACAGCCTCAGTTCAGATCAGCATTTGATAACTGTGTCTCCAACCCTTCTATTTCATACATATCATTTCATAGATATGCTTTCAAGACATTTGAGCAGATTGTATTTCATTAATGATATGAGCAGACATGTTAACTTGCAGCCCCAAGTCTCTGACAGCTAATTACTAGAATGTACATTGGTAATAAACAATTAGCATTCGTAAGACAACCCTTACCAGTGACCAGAAAGCTTTAGGTCATGAGGTTAAATTGGAAAAGCAAAAGGCATGCCAAATTTTAATCATAGGTGGTAGTAGTAATCGAATGTAGTTCACATCTTAGAAAATATGCACATTTCCTCTTGCAACATTGCAACAATATTTTCTGTAAATTTATAATACAGTACGTAGGAGCTAGTGATTTCGAGGAGCCTTGAAGGATCTGTATGGTTTGCAAAGGCTCCTTGCAAGATCAGAGCTCCACAGTGCTTGGAATGATAGAATCAAACTGCATAGAAGGAGGCCATTCAGCCCATCGTGTCTGTGCCAGCTCTTTGAAACTGAAGAAAGTCATGATCCCTATAATTTACTAATATTTATAAAACTGTGCAAAGTTTAATATTCCCAAACAATGTCAATTATGCAAATATCATTTTTGCTGCTATGCTAAATTACCCACCTTTGCACCGCAGACTGTTTTTATCTTCCACGATGATCTAGTCCTTTCAGACATGTCCAAATAAAATATTCTTTGAACTTTTTTTTTGAAAAATGCTTATCTGATTAACTTGGTACTAAAATACTACCACAGTAATCAGCAGGTTATTAATATATCTTTGCAAAGAACTTGTTAAAAGAACACTTCAGGCTGAGGCTGTGCAACGGCCGTCTTGCCATGTATTCAAGGAAAAATATCATCTTCCATCCCCACCCCTGCCTAATTTAAGAGAGAAAATATCTCTGAGAAAAGACATTTTTAAAAAACTCATCACACAGTGGCTGGCCTCCTCATCAGGCTGTCATCTTTGTGGCATTTCCAAGAATGTGGAAACATGACATTTCTGCAGTTATACTCACTTCCCAGCACCACCTGCTGAAAGTAATGAGCAGTGGGGTTGGGAACTGGAGCTAAAACTTAGAAAAGTAACAGGCTGATTTTAACTTCATCCTTTAAATGGGTTGAGATGTATTTCTGTGCATTTTTTTGTTTGATTATGCTCCTGTGAAGCACCTTGGGACATTTTATTATGTTAAAGGTGGGTACAGTAGCATAGTCGTTATGTTACTGGACAAGTAATGCAGAGGCCTGGACTAACAATCCAGAGACATGAGTTCAAATCCCGCCAAGGCAGCTGGGGAATTTATATTCAGTTAATTAAATAAAATTTGGAATAAAAAGCTAGTATCAGTAATGGTGACCATGAAACTACCGGATTATCGTAAAAACCCATCTGGTTCACTAATGTCCTTTAGGGAAGGAAACCTGCCATCCTTATCCGGTCTGGCCTATATGTGACTCCAGACCCACAGCAATGTGGTTGATGAAGTCCCGTCTTCATACTGAGGACACCATCCATTGTGTTGTGTGGCACTACCACCGTGCTAAATGGGATAGATTCAGAACTGGGCATCCATGAGGCGCTATGGGCCATCAGCAATCTGTAACCTCATGTCCTGGCATATCCCTCACTCTACCATTACCGACAAGCCAGGGAATCAACCTTGGCTCAATGAGGAATGTAGAAGAGCATTTTTAGGTATGCCAGGAGCAGCACAGGCATACCTAAAAATGAGGTGCCAACCTGGTGAAGCTGCAACACCGGACTACATGATACTAAACAGCAGAAGCAGCATGCAATAGACAGAGCTAAGTGATCCCACAACCAACAGATCAGATCAAAGCTCTGCAGTCCTGCCACATCCAGTTGTGAATGGTGGTGGACAATTAAACAACTAATGGGAGGAGGAGGCTTCGTGAACATCCCCATCCTCAATGATGGTGGAGCCCAGCACATGAGTGCAAAAGACAAGGCTGAAGCGTTTGCAACCATCATCAGCCAGAAGTGCTGAGTGGATGATCCATCTCGGCCTCCTCCCGAGATTTCCACCATCACAGAAGCCAGTCTTCAGCCAATTCGATTCACTCCACGTGATATCAAGAAACGGCTGAGTGCATTGGATACAGCAAAGGCTGTGGGCCCCGACAACAGCCTGGCTGCAGTGCAGAAGACTTGTGCTCCAGAACTAGCCGCGCCTCTAGCCAAGCTGTTCCAGTACAGCTACAATACTGGCATCTACCTGACAATGTGGAAAATTGCGCAGGTATGATCTATCCACAAAAAGCATAAGCAAAGTGATGGAAGGTGTCGTCGACAGTGCTATCAAGCAGCACTTATTCACCAATAACCTGCTCACCGATGCTCAGTTTGGGTTCCGCCAAGACCACTCAGCTCCAGACCTCATTACAGCCTTGGTTCAAACATGGGCACCGTGGCTGCAGTGTGTACCATCTACAGGATGCACTGCAGCAACTCACCAAGGCTTCTTCAACAGCACCTCCCAAATCCGTGACCTCTACCACCTAGAAGGACAAGGGCAGCAGGCCCATGGGAACACCACCACCTGCATGTTCCCCTCCAAGTCACACACCATCCTGACTTGGAAATATATCGCCGTTCCTTCATCGTCGCTGGGTCAAAATCCAGGAACTCCCTACCTAATGGCAATGTGGGAGAACCTTCACCACACAGACTGTAGCAGTTCAAGGTAGCAGCTCACCACCACCTGGTCAAGGGCAATTAGGGATGGGCAATAAATGCCGGCCTTGTTAGCGACGCTCACATGAATTAAAAAAAAATACATAAATGCAAATTATTGTTGTTGTATGGAAATGTAAGTAGTTGTTAGAATGCCTGATTCATATGGAGGACAGCCACCACTTGTGAGTTTTAAATTATTCTTTAAACTTCAAATAGATGTTATTTATGGAGATTGCTGAAAGCTGGACAAAAGAACTGAATTCCAAAGGTGAGATGAGAGTGACTGCCCTTGACATCAAGGCAGCATTTGACTGAGTGTGGCATCAAAGAGCCCTAGCAAAATTGAAGTCAGTGGGAATCGGGGAAAACTCTCCAGTGGCTGGAGTAACAGCTAGCACAAAGGAAGATGGTATTGGTTATTGGAGGCCAAGCACCTCAGCCCCAGGACACTGCTGCAGGAGTTCCTCAGGGCAGTGTCCTAGGCCCAACCATCTTCAGCTGTTTCATCAATGACCTTCCCTCCATCATAAGAATTGGGGATATTCGCTGATGATTGCACAGTGTTCAGTTCCATTCGCAACCCCTCACTCCAACAAGAGAGAACATAACCACTTCCCCATGACATTCAACGGCATTACCATCGCCGAATCCCCCACCATCAACATCCTAAGGGTCACCATTGCAGGTCAGAGGCTGGGTATTCTGCGGCGAGTGACTCACCTCCTGACTCCCCAAAGCCTTTCCACCGTCTACAAGGCACAAGTCAGGAGTGTGGTGGCATGCTCTCCACTTGCTTGGATGAGTGCAGCTCCAACAACACTCAAGAAGCTCGACACCATCCAGGACAAAGCAGCCTACTTGATTGGCACCCCATCCACCACCCTAAACATTCACTCCCTTCACCACCAGCGCACCGTGGCTGCAGTGTGTACCATCTACAGGATGCACTGCAGCAACTCACCAAGGCTTCTTCAACAGCACCTCCCAAATCCGCGACCTCTACCACCTAGAAGGACAAGGGCAGCAGGCCCATGGGAACACCACCACCTGCATGTTCCCCTCCAAGTCACACACCATCCTGACTTGGAAATATATCGCCGTTCCTTCATCGTCGCTGGGTCAAAATCCAGGAACTCCCTACCTAATGGCAATGTGGGAGAACCTTCACCACACAGACTGCAGCAGTTCAAGGTAGCGGCTCACCACCACCTGGTCAAGGGCAATTAGGGATGGGCAATAAATGCCGGCCTTGTTAGCGACGCCCACATGAATAAAAAAATACATAAATGCAAATTATTGTTGTTGTATAGAAATGTAAGTAGTTGTTAGAATGCCTGATTCATATGGAGGACAGCCACCACTTGTGAGTTTTAAATTATTCTTTAAACTTTAAATAGATATTATTTATGGAGATTGCTGAAAGCTATGGCCATTATAAGGTCCTGCCCTTTCTAATGTTATAAAATAGATTTTTTTTTAAGTTTCCAATAGTAAATAACTCAGTATTATTTTCTTAATGGCAAGAAACTAGGAACTGTGGAGGAGCAAAACGATTTGGGTGTCCAGGTACATAAATCACTAAAAGCTAAAGCATAGGTACAAAAAAATCATCCAAAAGGCTAATGGAATGTTGGCCTTTAACTCAAGGAGGCTGGAATACAAAGGGGAGGAAGTTATGCCTCAGTTGTACTGTGCCTTTGTCAGACCCCATCTGGAGTACTGCGTTCAGTTTATATCACACCTCAGGAAGGATATATTGGCCTTGGAGAGGGTACAGCGCAGATTCACCAGAATGATACCTGGGCTTAAAGGGTTAAATTAGGAGGACAGGTTGCATAAACTTGCCTTGTATTCCCTTGAGTATAGAAGGTTGCAGGGTGATCTAATTGAGGTGCTTAAAATGATAAGAGTTCGATAGGATAGATACAGAGAAGCTATTTCCTCTGGTGGGAGAATCCAGAACAAGGGGACATAATCTTAAAATTGGAATTAGGCCATTCAGGAGTGAAATCAGGAAGCACTTTTTCATGCACTGAGTAGTGGAAATCTGGAATTCTGTTTCCTCAGAGGTTTTGGATGCTGGGTCAATTGAAATTTTCAGATGAAGATCAACAGATTTTTATTAGGTAAGGGTATCAAGGGATATGAATCAAAGTTGGGTAAGTGGAGTTGAGGTACAGATAAGCCATGATTTGATTGAATGGCGGGAAGTGCTCGAGGAACTGAATGGCCTTCTCCTGTTCCTATGTTGCTCACAGGTAGTGTGGGGCATGGAGTGTTTTCTTTAGATTACTATAACGGATAGTTATGATTGTGTATTAGTATTAAATATCAATACAAAGCAAATAATAAAGAAAAGGTCAAATAAACCTCAAAAGGAAATTAAAACTGGAAATTATTCACTGCTGTACAAAAGTGGGGAAAAAAATGTAAAATACATCTCGATCACACATGCACAGACTGAATTTGATTTTTGTGGCGAATTATGTAGTTTTTGTCTGTTTAAAATCTTAGCAAATTTCAATTTATTATTGTATCCTCAGTTATACTGAAAATAAAATGACAGTATTTTGAAAAAGTATTTTGAGCAATTTCACTGGTTTCCGTTCATCTCCTTGTCAGTGGTTTTATTGGCTGTAGTTTGCTGATTTCCCTATTGATCGTTTTCCTGCGGGCTTGCTATTTGTTGATTTGTTTCAACGAGTTTCTTCCTTGTTTAGAAATATTCCAGGTAATCGGCATTGTTCAATTAATAGTGACTTGTTGCCTTTTTATGAAAATAACATTTGAACCTCTCGATTATACAGTTTCACCTCTCTTTGGAAAGGCTGTTGTATTTGAGATTCTCAATTTTTTATTCTAACATGTTAAAACCATTAAAGCCAACAGAACTATCTATATTTAACATATAGTAGTACACACAGCTCTACCTTGTTAATAAAGTAATGAATTTATTCATGTTGACTTAATTTAAAGAGTTTGATATTTAATTTGAAACAAAAATGAAATGTTACATTTTAGAGCTGTAAAATGTTTGATCTTACATAACCATATTCGATAGAGAACAAACACAATGCACTATATTGCTAGCTTGTAAACATAATTAGCCAGAATTTGCTGTCACAATAACGGTGAGGCTAATGGAGCTCGCTATTATTTATGCTCAAATGCTACAGCAGGCAAGAGCCAGATGCGAGGTTAAATGCGGATATCCAAAAGATGCTGTCCGAGATGCACCACTCCGCCGTTATCTTCGCGAAAATGGCATCTCCCTGTCTGCCTCACCATTTAAATGCACTGAATGGTGTGAAGTTGCTGTATTTGCGCAGTAGCTATCAACTAAACTCTCCACAGAAAGTTAAGTTTTGTCCATTTCAGTCTAATGTTATAAGTGTTAGTTACTGCTAGTCAACCTCTCTGACACTGAAAATTAGCTGTTACAAGTATGGAGTCTCATTCATTCAGGTTTTAATTGTTGGAGATTTTTAAAAAATGTTAAATTTTTTTTTTACTTTTCCTTTCTATCTCTCTTTTTCTCTTTCTTAATTCAGTCTTTCTTTCCCTCTCTTTATTTCTCTTTCTGTACCAGATTTGACATTGAATTCACCCACTCCAATTTACACTTCCTTCTTAGTCCTTGCGCTGTTAATTTCGCAATCCTTCAATCTGATTGGTTAAGGAGATACACAGTTGCTTGCCCTGTTCACTCAGGTCCCAGATGCCCAGTTTCCCTTGCTGCGACATTATCAGCTCGAACTTTCAGCAACTTGTCAAGCAAAAAATTCAAAAAACCTATATGTGCAAGGGCATGTCTAACTAACGGCAGACACTGTTAGATGCCCTGCCACAGCAAATTATGGCCCTTAGAATATTTAATCTGTGTGTAAAGCATAAAAATGGCATTTTAAGTGTTGTAGATGCAATGCAATGTTCAGTCAATTGGCCGGTCTTAGTCAGCTATTATTTTAACACTTTGTAAATTTTTCTCCCTCTTTTTTAAATCCCACTCTCGCGTAGGGGTTGATTTTGGAATGGAACAAGGGCTCACCCTTTCCTGCCCCGATCTGGCTGACTGCAATTTTAAATTGCGGGGTGCAGTGGTGGCTTTCCCATCAGGCTAAACCTGATGGGAACAGCAGCCGGAGCCAGAAGTAGACCAGTAACATAAGTTTTCTAATTTTGTTTATATAACAGGTTTTCTTGTGGGCCAGGGGGAGCAGGAGTGCTTTTCCTGGCCCCACAGGGAAAACTTGGGCCTTCCCTTCCCAGGCCCCCCCCCCAACCGGGCTTCCTCTCCCGGAGCACTTACTATGTAGCGGGGACTGTTCCCCTGGGACCCCAGTGGCGGTGTCCTGCAGTGCAATTTTAACCCCGCCGACAGGGCAGGCATGAAACTCCTAGAGCCTTACCAGTAGGTCACATTGGTCAACTCACCCTCCAACTTTCCCTCTCTCCCTATGAAGAAGCACCTTCCCTCTGCTCACTGTACTCTGTGCCAGTCCAGCAGGCATCATTAACTCACCAAATGGGAAAGTACATAAACCAGTTACACCGCACCAGGGCATTTCACATTGTTACCACAGCCAGCTTCTAATTAATGTGCTGGTCACACTCATTTATTTCTGGATAATTAATATTGTACATTTTATATTCAGGAGACTCTTTGGAAATCGATTGATACTTGTTATGACTGATGTTGAATCTGTGTGTCTTTGATTTACTTTCATTGTCATGACAGAAGATAGCCTTTTCTCATCTATCTTTAGTGCTTTAATCTATGAAACCAGTGTTGTTATTAAGCCATATGTAAATTACAAGAGATTTTTGCATTTTAGGTGCTGCATGAAGAGCCCTCAAAAAATTCACCTATTTTCACTCCAATGTTCAATATTTTTAAATAATATACATTTTAAAAATTGTTTCTACAAAGAATGATACATTATACCTTTGGCACACATTTTCTAACTATTTCTTCTTGCATAAACGCAAAGTTTCTGCCTTAACAAATTATTTCCTAGTTCCAAGATAAATTTGCAAAAGGTATACAGGATTATTGATGGATATGCTTTTGTCATCTGAAGTTTTAACTTGTTTAATTCTACTAGAAGATCTCGCTGGCATTGCTCACTGTATGTTGGAGCATACATTGCTTTTTGCTATTTAACATGTAAAAATGATCAGGACCACTGATATATGATGAGTGAATAAGTGAACTTGTTTTTTTATTATGAAGTATTATAGGAGTATTAGTGGCAATTTTGGACATATTTTGTGCGATTATGTCCATATTTAATGGAAATTGTATATCAGTGGCCTTGATTATTATAAATTTCTTGACCTATTTTCTCAATTTTATATCTTACCTTTTTAAAGTGCAAGATACATAGGAAGATGGCAGGTAGAAGACATGTAGCAATACTGGTGAGGAGGTGGGGTGAGCAAAACCATGTAGTTTGGGAGGGTGGTCTGGGGGTAGGAAGTAGCAGAAGGGGTTCATGGGGTAGTGGTAAGAACAGCAGGCACATTAGCCTCTGGGGGTATTGGAGAAGGGGGCTCTTGGGGATCAGAATTTTGAAAGGGGAGGTTTATGTTCTGGCAGTGATGTGTTGGGAGGTTGGAAATGGTGATCGGAGAGTCCCGGGATGTGAGAGCATTGTGGAGGTGAATTGTTGAGCATGGGAGTACTGGGAGAGGGCTGCTCTAGCAGCATTGTGGAAGAAGGTGCATCACTATGGCAATACTGGAAGAGGGCTGCTTGCACCTAGGATTATTGGAGGGATCGCCGAACAGTGGTGGGCAAGGGTCAAGGATGTTTGGGGAGAGAGGTCTTGGAGTCTGAGAGAATTGCGGGGGTTGTGGTCTGGTAAAACTTTTGGTGGGAGGGAGCTAAGCATTAGTAAATTCCCTGCAGAAGTGTTGCAAGAGTACTTGCTGGAAATACTGTTTAATTATTTAAAGTACTTGCTGCACTTGTACTATAATTACTGACCATATGTTGGCAAATACAGTTCAAGTACTTTAAATAACTAAAACACAACTGCTGGCGCAACGCTGGGAGAACCACCTCAAGAAAATCACCCCAGAAAATGCATGCAGCTGCATTCTTGGCTATAGCTTGAAGTGCTTTAAAAAGTTTATTGCACTTTCACTATCTTGGTTCATATTTATCAAGTAAGTTTATATTTATCAAGTATTCCTACTTTGATAATGTATCTGTTTTTGTTCAGCCAGTTTTTAAAAATCTATTTAAAAGTTTTGAGACTGGTGCGCATTCATCGCACCTCAATGTGACACATTTGAAAACGTCACACTCGAAAGTTTCACACATGCAAAGTGTATGTCACACGTGTACCTGATTGACAGAAATATATTCATAAATCTCAGTGTCCAGCAAAGCACTCATGTCATTAAAAATGAGCTGTTACTAAAACAGCTAAATGTTTCCAGAGCCCTGCCCTGAGTCTTCTGGCTCTCTTCCTGGCCCTTGCTGTGAGGAACTCAAAAAAATCCCCTTGTATAAGTTTTAATGCGCACTGGGATATTTAATGCACAAGTGATGAGATCAAAATCGTTGCTTCTCCACAGTGATGTCAGGTGAACGACTGTTTATCAGAACTCATGCTTATGTTTAACAACCAAATGATAACAACCCAAGACGTAGACCCTCTTTCATTGTGACTGCAAATGGAGGGAAGGGGCTTCATTTCTAGTTACAGGCCTCTACAGATTTTAAGTTGGTCAGTAATTTAGTGGTCCATTGAAGTAAAATTATACTTAGTATAAATCTGTTAATCAGAGGGTTTAAAATTAGATTACAACTGTGTTTTTAAAAATGATCAATGTTCTACAGTTATTTTCCTGTCAAACTGCTTATTTGTCTCTATAGTCATGAAATAGACAGAACCCTGTCAGTAACATGGCAGCAGCTCGTTGGGCCACCCAGTAGTGCTTGCATTAGAAACAAGACACCTGTTCAGAGGGCTCAAGTTCAGACTTCACCTTCTCCTGACCTTCAAACTCAATTCCACTATGTTGGTGTGTTTCACCAACTCTCCAATATTACCCCCACATGATCACTTTTTGTAATAGGAGACTACTCCACCTGATGAGGAGGGAGTGCTAATGCAGTAGGTTCTGTTTCTCTTCCCCCCCCCCCCCCCCCCCACCGCCCTCTGAGGCATGAATCTTCTGATGGCCAACTACTATGTGGCATCAGCCTGTCTGGGAAAGTGCATCGTCTAGACTGCCACAGCGAATGAAAAATCAGGAAGAAACGGGTAAAAGAAATAAACACAAATAAATCACTATCTTAAGTGAAAAGTAAAATGTTTATGTCTTTTTGATGTATCATCAAAGTGCAGTCAAAGTTTATTATACCAATTGTTTTATTTTTATCAAAGCCAAGAAATAAGAATAGAATTTTTAATGGGATTTTCTTCCATTTTACAAATGAACCAAAAGATTATTTTATATTTCTGGAACAATCTGATGTCCCCTTTTAATTTGTGATTCAGCTTCTGTTTCCAGCTTAACTTATTTAGTGAGTTGTATTTTTATCCCTTTTCAAAATTATTCTCATTTGTAAAATTTGTTGAAGTTATAAATTGTATAAAACTTAACATGGCCAGTAGCAGTGTAAAAAATATCTGAGACGATCTACCACTGAAGCTGTTAACTTGGAGTTGGTGTGTGTGAGAGAGATGTGCCATTTCCTGGCATATAGCGGAACTTGCACCAGCTGTGAGCGTCTGGTGCCATATCCTTAGGGTGGCTGAAACATTATACCAGCCAGAAAATGTGTGAATATGACTGCTGCACTAAATCTGAATGTCTACTCTGATGTCAAATCATATTCTCTCCTCTCCCCACCCTTTACCCTTTCAGTTATTTTAAGCTCAGAATTACATCTGCAGAATTTAAATGGGTTTGATTACTTGTGCTGAGGATAAAACTTTATTAACTGCATCTTCTGTTTGCTTTCAATTCAAATGTAAATTGGCATTTTCTAATTTACAAAATTATGTCTGATTTTGTGTAAAACAAAATCAAATATTTTTAATGTACTGTACCCTACTCTCTCTGAGCAGCATCCAGAAATAAAAAGCCAATGCCCACTCTTGAGTGATTAGTACTAGTGTGGATTATGTCAGCAATATCAAACTTTTGTTTCAACTCATTGTGTTAATAATCTGTATGAAGTGTCCCGTTCACCAATCTTAATTAAGGAGCACTTTTTGTCATTTATAAATGATGATATAATGAGCTACTTAATGCTGTCGGCACTGAGAGGGTTAAGAGGTTTTTGTGTTGTTCAACTGACTTTGTGGTCAGGTGCTCAGGTCTCTGAGCCACCCTCAGCGACGTCAGTCACATAGGAGTCAGGTCAGCTGTTGTTATACGGTAGAGATTACACAGTTTAGTCATTAGCTGTGATAAGCTGCAGCTGATGCCAGACTCTAACCCTTTACACCTAATTAGCCTCATTAATGAGCTTTCCCACTCTCCATAGAGTGGCTTCTTCTGTGGGACAGGAGGAAAAAATATATACCTTGCCCAGGTAGATCTGCCTTACCCTTTAATTAATGCCTACACCTGCAAGCCCAGACACTTGCTTTGTTTGAGAGCTGACCTGGATGGGGAAAGTGAGCACAGTTTATCATTGACAGTACCCAGCTTTATCATTTTAAATCTTCCGTTTCTTTTTTTTTAATGTGCTGTGATTATTTACTCACCTTAACCCTTTAACCGCCAAGCTTGCAATTCACAGCATGGCTCTGTTCATGTTTCTTTGCAGACAGCTCTTTAAGAAATTGCACTGAGAATACTGGATACCCCGGAGTGATTACCAAGCAGTAATCTCATGGAGGGGTTCAGATAACCTGCAAGAGTGAAGCTGAAGCTGTTTGTAAACGTCACCTGATCCCTCAGATGAGTCTGCTCCCTGGGAATCACTCTGAGTTACCACTTTTCTGTAATATTTTTATATATATTAATAATATTTATTAAAAAAAACATAAACACACACACACAGTGGAGTCTTAAGACAGTTTGATTTCATATTTTTGGGTGATGCATACCATAAGGCGTACAAGAGGCCAGACCATTCTTCTGGGCTTGGCCATTAAAATGCTCTCATTGAAGAATTTAACAACTGTAATGTAATCACCGAAAATTTATTGAATAATGTGAAATAAAAGTGAACAGCTTCCCCCGATGGCTTAGTTGGTCAAGTGTTTAACTGTGTCATACAGATCAGCCTCGATTCAGTTTGTGCTGAGTTGAGTGACCTCAGCTAACCGGTAATAAGGGTGCTACATTTGGCCTCAGCATTCCTGGGTAAAAAGAGGAAAGGTTAGCCAGGATTCCTGCTCCTGACCATTATCCAGCGACCTCTGCTGGAAAGTGTGTGTGTGTGTGTGTGTGTGTGTGTGTGTAGACATCAGGTAAGGGCGGGATCATGTCTTGTGATGCCCCACCACAGAGTTGTAGGCTCACGAAGAATGACCATGTGAGTGAGGTACCAGCGGGCAACTGCCACCCGTGAAAGCATCATACCAGCGGGAGTGTCTTTGGGAGGCAAGTGTATAAAATTGGTCAACCTATTGAAAAGACAATTTGGGTGATAAATAGAACAAATGCAAATTAAATGCAGCATGCTTATTTTAATACAGTACAAAAGTGCTGCAGGGAATTTGAAACATGGTTGTAAAAACATAGTCAGTTTTATTGACATCTGTCATAGTTTAAATCTTTCTTTAATTTTTAAAGATAAGGCCATTGACTCGATTACTATTTTAAATGTGCATACCTGTATTAATGAGGTATTTAATAGCGCATGTTCAGTTATAGGTTGAATCAACAAACATCTGTACATTTATTGATGACCAGGGTTAGTCAAGTCTGTTTCTAATCATTATTGGGTAACTTTATTTTCAAGTCACTTGAATAATTAAGAAATGCTAACATGCACTTAACAATAGAATTAGTACAGTTTCATGATACAACCTTATTGTTGCAATATTGATAACTTATATAAGAAGCTTCTAATTGTAATTTAAGAGCTGGTTCCCTTTTTGACACTGTAGTATTGACTCTAAATAAGTTTACTGGACTCGTGACTAGATTTTCAAAATTTAGAGAGCCTTCTCTCACCCACTTTAAAAACTTAGCAGAAATTTAAGAACAAATATAGTATCTCCAACTTGAATTTTTTTCTTTTAAACCATGTATTACTCTTTATTCAACCCCTTCACTCCCCCTCCCAAAAACAGATCCTGTCAGCACAGTAGCTGCGTGTATTCCTCGCCTCTTTTCCACACACATATTTTGGGAACTTGGTTCTGATCCAGGAATTTAAAACATCTCACATTGGAATACTTCATCCCAGTTGGTCAGGAGCACTGTAATGATTTATAATAAACCTTGAAAAATGACCTGTGTGGAATTAACACCAGTGTTGCATAACAGTTAAGTGTTGCACAATTATGGTCTTTAGCTCGCAGTGCAGCACCCCCTAGTGAATGTGGAAGGGAGCAGTTTGTAGAAGAGGTTAACTTTCCACCTTTTTATCTGATAAGCAACTAGGAGGAAAAATATCTCCTTCAGGGTTTTCAAACTTCCTGTGTTGTTTATAAACTTCCCAGTGTTCTTACAGTTTTGATACTGTTGCAGAATTAAGATGCCAGTATGTGAAAATTGAATTGCCTTCTATTGATCACAATTGAACACCATACACATCAGAAGATATTACAGTCTGGGCCAATAGGTTCAGCTTTTCCAGATCTAATATTTTACAATATGGAATGTTCTACTACAGTCTCATTTCATTGTTTTTAAGTATATTGGCCATGTTGCCATCTAACTTTTGTTTTTGGAATCATTTGAGTTTTGTAAACCATGTAGACTGTACGATGGTACTCCAGAGAGTTAGTTCATACACACTGTTCAAAAAGAAAAACTACTGTGTGGCACTAAAGCTAATAAATGCTAATGCGTGAGACAAAAATGATCACAAAATGCAGGTAGGCCTTGAGGGTAGCAGAGTTGGCAGTTTCTGGCCTTGTGAATAGCTGCCCATCTGCTCACTGTCAGAGTAAGTTAGTGGTGCATTTGGATTCGTGCCCTAGAGTTTCAGCTCTGAGCTAGTCATGTGACAGTCGCCACGACAACTCAACAAGACTTGTAAACTGCTGCTTGCAGAGCCAGATGCTCCAGTGCACATGTGGTCTAATTACATGTCGTTTTCTTTGCAATTATAAGAAAATTTGCACTGCTGTCTACGTGCAGATGCTTAAAGACGTTGTTGGTTCTTGCTTTAAATGTACACCGTATACCTTGGGTTTTAATTGTTTTCAATAAGATACCTTTGCCTCACACATGCAATATTAGAGACTGTGGTTTAGATTGTAGTAATACTCAGAGATTTGGGACATGATTAGTGAATTGGAAAAAGAAGAGCATTCCATGTATATAGTGGGAAAAATGAGCAGCTTGAACCCCTAAAATACAACAAGTTTAAATAATGAAGCTGTATTAATGGCATTAAAATAAAACCCAGTATTAAAGATCACGATGGCCAACAACAACTTGTACTTGCTTGGTGCTTTAATATAGTAAGCATCGCAAGTCGCTTCAGAGGAGAAACGGACATGACTGAAAGTATAGTCAAAGAGGAGATTTTGAGAGGTGCTTTAACGTGGGGAGAAATTTAGCAAGACATGGGGCTTTAGGCAGGGGGTTTCAGACAGTAGGACCCAATCAGCTAAGCCCCTGACAATGATAATGCAGCATAGGGAGGAAGGAATATACAATCAGCACGGTCAGAAGACTGAAAAGCACAGGCTGGACCATAAAATTGGATGAAATTGCAGAAGTAGAATAAGTGAGGCCATGCATGGATTTGTAAACAAGGGCAAGGACTTTGAATTCAGTGTGTTGGAGGACTGGAAGCCAATGAAGGTTGGTGAGGAACAGGATAATAGGAGGGCAGGATGGGATGCAGTTTTTAATGAGTTGGTGTTTAATTAGGGAGAAGCCCAGGAGGCCAGTGAGGAGAATGTTGGAGAAGTTACATCTGGAGGTAACAAAAGCATGGATAAGGATTTTAACAGTGGTGGGTTGAGGTGATAACAGTGTTTGGTGACGTTCCAGAAGTGGAAGTAAGTCATCTTGGTTAGATAAGGGGTTTGAAGCTCAGCTGAAGGTCAAACAGGGCACCGAGGTTGTACACTGCCTGATTCAGCATGAGCAATCAAACGAGAAGGGGCTGCAGCCAGGGGCAAGCATTTAGAGGTTTTGATAGGAGCTGAACAAAATAGCTTTGATTTTGCCAATGTTAAGTTGGAGAAAGTTCTGGCTCATCCATAACTTCATCTCTGACTATCAATCTGACAGCATGTAGGTGGCCATGAGATTAAAAAATAGTTGCAGACAGTTAGAGCTGGGTGTTAAAAGTGTACGTATGGAAGCTGATCCAATGGCTACAGATAATTTTGCCAAAGGGCAGTGTGTAAATGAAGAAAAGGAGTGGGCAACAGATGGAACCTTAAGGTACTCCTGAGGTGACCATGTAGGTGAGGGAGAAATGACCAATATCAATTACTTCAATGCTGTTCCACAGGACTTTCTCTGTGGTACATGACATTTCAACTGAAATTATCAGAAAAAGTTCATAGTTGCCAATACATTATATTTCATGAATTCGCTAAAAATGGTGGTGCTATTTACTGATTGCAGCTTAATTACTTAAAGTGTCAGAGCAATAATTAACTTTGGGAAAAAGTAAAGCAGGTAATAAAACATGCAGCAAGTTTAAAATCAGTCACACCTCAATCAGAACACTGATTTTGCTAATGTGTTGAAATTAACAGACTGCAACATCTGGAATGTGAACTACAAAAGGGAACTGGTCATATCGGAGGTGACCTGCTTTGAAATTTATGAATTCCAAGTGATTGTTGTGGAGATAATTGTCATACTGATATTTCTGGTTGATATTGTTCCGAGAAGAAGTTTGTTCGCCCAGTGACACTGTGTAAATGATGAGGTTACATTTTGCAGTGTGTACAATATTAAACTCACCAGAAAATGGCAGGTGCTATATTTTCTACTTTGTGCAAAGTCACTTCTGACTTATTATTGCATGCCCCTAGTTTTTGCCATTCTGTTTTTAAATGAACAGAACATGACATCATAGTTGAGTCCTGAGATCTAATGATGGAAGTATGGTTGTCATTTCCTTAATTGTAGCTCTGTTCTTTTGATAAGAGGGTGTGAACACTCGCCTGCTGAGGCTGCCTGAACCCTGTTGGAATGCAGACATACACTGCTGCAGTATGTGTTGGGTTACTCACCTGTATTGTGTTCTAGAAGTTGACCTGGAACACCATTTGGTATTTTCTAGAAGCCCTCAAATCCTTCCTTGCAAAAAAATGTTCTAAAAATAGTACAAAATGTCATGCCAAACATTAACCTGACGAAGGAGGAAGCCTCCGAAAGCTTGTAGATTTCAAATAAAAATTGTTGGACTATAACTTGGTGTTGTAAAATTGTTTACAATTGTCAACCCCAGTCCATCACCGGCATCTCCACATCATGCCAAACATGGCCCTATTAACTTTGATAGTAAGATTCCATGGTAATGAATATCACATCAACCAATATATCTGTAAATTGAAGATTCATTGATGGAGCACTTTCAACTCAGATTCCTGCTTTATACAGAAAAGTTGACATGGTAATATGATTTAATTTTTCTAGCTGAATTCTGGATAGATCATGAAATATATAAACAGAACAGTGCCCTCCACACCACAGGGACTACTTAGAGTTCAGCATTCTTACAGGCTGGGGAACATTCCATAAAGACGGGAAGGGTAAGGAGGATGACATACATTTTGTCTAATTTTATTCACATTTATTGCAACCTGGCCACATTTCTAGCAATGGAAAAGATGCACAGCATTCACCTACCTCTGTATTTGCACTACATTCAATATTTCCAGTACTTAAAATTTGGAAAGTTTCTGACTAAACTTCATCTCTCAACTTATGAATGTTATATTTCTCTTATTAAGTCAGACGTGCAAATCAGCCTCAAAATTCTGAAAGCATGTGTAGGTAATTTTGACTTCTTGTGAAATTTAGGAGATTGACCCTCCCCTGCGATAGTCCACTCCATCTAGATGGAGGCACATGTGCCTGTCCCTTGGCAAAGCTACCTATAATGTGAGACTCTTGAGTATATAGTACTAAGTCTTTACCGGGATCTGCATGACTCTTCTAAACTGAGATGGATGTAGATCCTGACCAGTGGCTGGTGCTGTCGCTGCGACCAGGCTAGGAACATGTTGCTGTTGAGTATTCAACAGTGCAATCCTTCTGGAGCTGGATGATGGACTTTCTAAGTCACACCTTTATGGTCCACATTCTTGTGGTGGCAGTGCTGCTTATAATGGATAACTCGGCACTCTTATGTACCCCTGGCAGTAAGAGGAAGCCCATACACCTCTGAATACTTAGTACTCAGAGGACTGCGCTCTACTCTTAGTGTGGAGATTTGACAGGGCTGGAAAACCTCATCATGCCTTTATCGCCTCCAGACTCGACTATTCTAATGCTCTCATGGTCGGCCTCTTGTACTTCACCCTCCATAAAGTTCGACCCTCTTCACAATTGATTTAGTCATGTTTTAAACTGCTGGAATATTATCATCTCCCTAACGAGCGTAATAGAGGTGTGATGTAGTTAAATTAAAAATATTAGATTTCATAAAACTGGAACATTTTAAATGCCACAGATGTACTGTTGAAGTGCCAGCGACTTTAAACTAATATTCTTCCACCTACAAGATGGTTCTGTTTAAAGGCTAATGTAACATTTTTAAACGTTTTATTTTTCAATGAAATAAAACTCTTGAATTACTGAAGTAAATTCTTCTTGTAATGTGCTATGGTTTCCCTTTCACATCCTCCAAATAATGGTTTATCCATAGAACTCGTTGCAATTCAGGGTGGCCCACAGTCATCCTTGCAAATTTTAACAAAGTTTTCCCCATGTGAGACCCTCGCTTACTCATCAAAATTTATAAATGTGTGGTGAATGTCTGTGCTTACTAAAGTGAGGAGTGTCAGTAGTTTCCACTTCTGGCACCTGTCATCAACAAGTGCTTCGTTCTCAATACAGCATTGGCCAGAGCATACTAAGAACTGGGTTTTTGAATTTGTACCTTTGAAGCACCTTGGGCTGATTTTCAACATTAACGGCACGGTATATATGTAGGTTATTGTTGTTAAATATTAAGAAGCGCAGCTAGGCTGATGTGATGCTGCTTCTTCACAGAACAACATTTAGGGCAACATCGAGGAGCAGCTCTTGAGTGTCCGTTTAGTTTACAGGTGCCATTTCGGTTTTAGGCTTTCCCAACCTGCGTTAAAGCTGTAGAAATTTTCAAGGGAAAGTAAAGTAGAGAAGAGAAAATTTAAGAATATCAGACACCCACTATTTGTAATGCGTGCCAAAGCCCAACCAATATGGCTTCCAAACATGGGGTAAGACATTACTGAAGATGATAGGGGGAGAGGTGGCATAAGATACTGCATGTTTCATAAGGTGCTACAGAAGTAATAACTATTTAAAATAATAGTGGGAATGTTCTTAATATTGGTTCATATTCGTATGTTAGTATAAACCAAATACAAAATAGATAACAGAATACCCATCCACCCTGTTCATAAGGAATATCTTCAAACAATACTTCAGAGGTTGAAGAAGAATCTGGGTATTTAATTGTTTATCTTGTACCTGGCTTTTATCTGTCTCTTGAAATGAATCATCTCAATCTTATTGGATTGTATACTCCAGTGGTGCAAGTAAGCCTGAGGATATTGCCTCATGTAATGTGGAGGACATTGCAGAAATTAACTCCAAGTTCTCCAGATGCACTTCAGAAAGAATGGTTTTATCAATTTTAAGAATTTGTGAACAGGATAAAATTTACGAGAACTTGATATAAATAGCAATGTTTGAAAATGTGGCTAATTTTCTGTGCAGTCCTGATTTTGAATTCAAGAAATCCAAAAACTTATTATAAGACACATCCAGAGTTTCTCTCGGTCACCCTTGAATTGTATGATTGAAGCTCTGCAGTATATTTGTTGCCTAGTTGCTGTATAATGGCCCAATGAACTCCAACACTGTACATTATAATCTTAGGACTCTTACAACACCAGGTTATAGTCCAACTGTTTTATTTGAAAATCACAAGCTTTCGGAGGCTTTCTCCTTCATCAGGTGAGTGTCACCTGACGAAGGAGAAAGCCTCCGAAAGCTTGTGATTTTCAAATAAAACAGTTGGACTATAACCTGGTGTTGTAAGATTCCTTACATTTGTCAACCCCAGTCCATCACCGGCATCTCCACATCATTATAATCTTGTCATTGTTTCCAGGAGGAACCCATAACTTTCAGTGAAGATGTTTTTGTTTCACACCGCTCCAGTGCCATGAGGCAGTTCCTGCAGAATGCCATTCAACTGCAGCTCTTCAAACAGGTAAGAGATTAATGTTAGCTTTTGGGATGGTTGGCAACACAGGTCACTCTCACTTTTCCATTCTATTGAAAACGCGAATGCAAGTTGAGCCATTGAGATTGACAAAAAGTAAGCTAGTCCCATTTTACTATATTAAAGGCATTATATTGTTCTCCATATGTAATTCCAACAGTTAACACTGGCTTAAAAGCAACCAAAAAACATAGAAAATAGATTAGAATATTTACTTTCTAAATTAAATATTCAATTATAGATTTTAAGAAAGCCTTACTTTGTATATAGAGTGGGATTTTTTTGAAAGCTGAATTCTATCTTATATATGATCTGGAAAGTTATTTCCAGCAATCGCTTCTGCTTGTGAACAGCTGCACAGTGTTGGTGGTTCCGCAAGCTGCGTAGAAATTTTCCAGATTTTTCTATGAGAAACAGGCTTTTGCTTTAATGCACTCATATTGGAGGTGATGATTTTTTAATGAGATCAGCTTCCTAGAGTTTTTGCTTCAGCAATGAAATTAGGTGAGCCCCTGGTGCCACGGTGGATTGGTTGTCATCATTATGGACCATGAGTTTAACACTTTCCTTGGAAGCTACATCTTCGAGTGGAATAACATTTGCTCACAGGCTCATTTTGATGGCCTGGCAGATGAATTTGATTGCTAGCTCAGTACAGTCCCTTTTTACTCGGAGGAATGGAGAAGAGAGAAAAGAGAACGATACAAATGAAGATTATTTTAATTCATCATTGAGCATTATTAATCTAGTCATTTAAGCAACATTCAGATTATAGCAATTTTACAATTTTAGCCCAATTTCTAAAGTAAGAAATGCTTGGACTTGAATTCCCTGCTGAGTACTCCACCGTCATGGCCTAAAAAGATGGGCCAATATTCAATGTTTTTTTCACGAGCCTCAGTGGACTGCATGTGATTCCTACTATAAGCCCCATTATTCACCTGTACATAAATAATGCCCATCGTTATTTTGGCGCTGTTTCAATGTACAGTTACCTTGTGTGCCTAGCTGCTCTCTAATATTTGAAATTTGCAGAATTCTATTAATCTTTGCCACAAGGAGAACTTAATTTACAATTTTCAACAGTCTTACAGATAAGCGCATTTAATCTTTGTCATAGTGGCGATTGTTTTTTTTTGTTGACTGTTGAGGTACAGCCTTTAGATTCTCCCAAACAATTCTCACCCACAGAGATACAAGCTAACTAAGTCCATATGTCTGATTCATGTAAAGCAAATTAAACAACTATCCCTGTTTGAGAAAAGTGCTTTGTAACACTTTCCCTTCCTGTCACATGCTATAAATGGTTACATTCACAGCCACAATGTAAGACACTCAAGTAAATGATAACAATTGAATGACACTATCTATGGTTTAGATTCTATTTGCAGCTTATGACATTATGAGCCCCTCGATTGTATTAGACCTTTCCATTATCTGCCAGCTATTTACAGTGTTCAGATTTCTGATGATATTTATGGCCAGGCATAGTGAATTAAAGGCTTTCATTCAATAAAGAATACTCACTTCTAAAATTACAACTCTTTATTCGACCATGTACGTTAAATCTACAAACAGAAATGTAAAGTTTGGTGCACCAGTGTATTCTTCCCTTTTGTCTTATTTACAGATTCTTTTAATTAGCTCGAGCTCATTAATGGTGTTTTGACAGCACAAAAATTGTATTTAAAATACTATGCTCGCTCTAGTATCCTGCTATATGAGAGTGTCACACATCTGAACTGTTATTTCCTCAAAATATGGTTTTATTTTACAGTTCATTGATGGTCGACTAGATCTCTTGAATTCTGGGGAAGGATTTAGTGATGTATTTGAAGAGGAGATAAACAATGGAGAATATGCAGGTGAGGCCTTACTGAGCATACTTCACTATAGTAAAGCTAGAGAGGGTTATTTACTGCTGATATTTAGGGCTCAAAATTAAGGGGAGCTTGACAGCTAATTGTCCTTGACTCAAGCAGAACACACTCTATAAACCCGTGTTTAGAGAAGCAAAATTGAGCTCGTACTGCAGAATGGCGACGGTTCTTGTTTTGATTAACTTGCATTTGATACCACAGTTGCACTCTGTGTGGTGATGATCCATCCTATGGGAATAGTGTAGGTCGGCTTATAATTGTTTGTGAATATCACGTGAGGAGCAAATTCTCATCTCATTTTTATTGATATAAATTATCTTTCTTGATGGGGACTATGAGCTTATTCTCACAATCAATTAAATAAAAAATGCTTTCTTTTTGTAATAGATGCAACAAAATGTACAAATCTCTGTTTTTTCACAATCATTACAATTATTAGTACATGTTGCTTTTAAGATTTGTCAGTTTCTTTTAGCCTTTTGTGTATTTCAGAAGTGTGCTGAGAAGATGCACAAAGGCCTTTTTTTGAATGTTCTTGAATGAAATGCATCCTGTGATGTCTATCTTTTAAAAAAAAATCATAAAATTTAGACTTTTCCTGAGGCTTAGGCACAGAAATATGGGAGACAAGGCTCAGCAACAGAATGTTGTGTTTCTAGCCTGAGCCTCAAAAACCATCTGTGATCAGGAGGCCACCCACCTCATGGTAAGCTCTTTAAAACATTTTTCTTTTTTAAAAAAGAAGCCTCAGGAGTGTATTCTTGAAATGAATACCTGGAGATAACACCATGGGTCTCTTTCTGGAGTATTCTGTATCATTTTAGTTTCCATGAAAATGACATATTTAGTTTTTTCGGTCTTTAGATTTGTAAAAGAAGGGACTTCTAATTTAATTATTTGATTAACATTTCTATGCTGCAGAACTGGAACTTGTTGAAAACCTTTTAATTTAAATTAAAATTTATTATCCAATTCTAGATGACCGTCTATGAGATATAGAGCACACGGCCATTATTAACTAAGGTTGATGAAATTAGTATTTACGATACCAACATCGAAGAATTACAGTTGTTATATCACACTATATATTATACTTTTGGGGTATTACACTTATGTTTCTGAAGTTTTTTTGTAAAGCAATTGAATTAAAAATTGGTCCTTCAAATGCAAAAGTAAATTTAAATGGATTTTTAATGTTATATGAAATATATATAAATATATTGCCTCTGAACTCTAAAGGACTGGTGTGAAAATAACTTTTAAAGATAGTTTTAAAGCTCTTAAAGGGTGATACATTTATGGACACTTAGTCATTTCATGCTTCTGAAAGCAAAAATCCAATTTACACTTACACTGAGGTTAGCTTCTATTTAATGCAGATCTATTTAAAAGCCTGAAACATTTTTACACCTGCACTTTGAAACTCTATATATTAACTTTGAGCAGGATGAATTTGTTCATATGCATTATTTAACAATGCATGTCTGTTTGTGTTAAGATGTGTAAAGGCAAATGAATGTTAGGCACAAGGGGTTTGTCTCTGCTCCCTCTGACCCTTCAAATAGTGGCGGATCTTGGTGCAATGTTAAATGAAGTACATCTTTCCGAAGCACATTATTAATTATTTCTTCAGTTTGTCTCAAACTTAAACTATAAAAGACCATACATCAAAAGTGTAGATACCTTACTAAGAATAAAAAACAGCCCAGTCTAGTCTTGGCTGTGGTAGCAACTGTTTTACATTTTAATCCTTTCATTATTGTTTTTAATCTATCGTTTTTATCCTCCCTTTAATCCTTCCAGCTGGGATGTAATTGTAGTTAGTGCATACAGAACTAAACTTTCTACCTTGGGTGATGCTCTCATTGTAAGAATTACTTCTTCTAAGGCTGAAGATGAATTGTACTCTAGTAGTAGGAATGTAAACTGGAGATAGTGAAATCGCTAACTTTTAGAAAGTATATATTCAGTGGAGACATCATACCAAGGCTGTTGATGAACTGATGAGGGAAGAGACAGGAGAAGCAATTACTGCTGTGATAGAGAGAAGGAAAATGCTGCGGAAACAAAGCTAGACAGAGACAAAGGGGAAACAATTACAAATAGCCTGAGTGCAGGTTCAGAACAGAGTCGTCAAAATTATAATAACAGGAGAAAAAGTGACTAGAATTGAACAAAATTTTAAAAAATTTTCACAGTAGAAGACACAAAAAACATACCAAAAATAGTGGGGAACCAAGGGTCTAATGATAGTGAGGAACTTAAAGTAATTAATATTAGTAAGGAAAAAGTACTGGAGAAATTAATGGGGTTAAAAGCCGACAAATCTCCTGGACCCTGATGGCCTACATCCTAGGGTTATAAAAGAGGTGGCTGCAGAGATAGTAGATGCATTGGTTGTGATCTTCGAAAATTTCCTAGATTCTAGAACGGTCCCAGCAGATTGGAAGGTAGCAAATGTAACCCCGCTATTCAAGAAAGGAGGGAGACAGAAAACAGGGAACTACAGGCCAGTTAGCCTGACATCAGTCGTCGGGAAAATGCTGGAATCCATTATTAAGGATGTGGTAACAGGGCACTTCGCAAACCATAATATGATCAGGAGAGTCGACGTGGTTTCATGAAAGGGAAATCGTGTTTGATAAATCTATTAGAGTTTTTTGAGGATGCAACCAGCAGGGTAGATAAAGCAGAACCAGTGGATGTAGTATATTTAGATTTTCAAAAGACATTCGATAAGGTGCCTCACGAAAGGTTGCTACACAAGATAAGGGCTCATGGGGTTGGGGGTAATATATTAGCATGGATAGAGGATTGTTTTCTGTCTGTTAACCAGAGAGTAGGGATAAACGGGTCATTTTCAGGTTGGCAGGCTGTAACTAGTGGGGTGCCACAACAATCGGTGTTTGGGCCTCAGCTATTTACAATCTATATTAATGACTTAGATGAAGGGGCCGAGTGTAATGTATCCAAGTTTGCTGACGATGCAAAGCTAGGTGGGAAAGTAAGCTGTGAGGGGGACACAGAGTCTGCAAAGGGATATAGACAAGTTAGGTGAGGGGGCAAGAAGGCGGCAGATGGAGTATAATGTGGAGAAATGTGTGGTTATTCGCTTTGTTAGGAAGAATAGAAAAACAATATTTTTTAAATGGTGAGAAACTATTAAAAGTTGGTGTTCAGAGGGTGTCCTTGTACACGAAACACAGAAAGTTAGCATGCAGGTACAGCGAGCTATCAGGAAGGCAATTGGTATGTTGGCCTTTATTGCAAGGGGGTTGGAGTACAAGAGTAAGGAAATCGTGCTACAACTGGACAGGGCTTTGGTGAGACCACACCTGGAGTACTGTGTACAGTTTTGGTCTCCGAACCGAAGGAAAGATAATCTTGCCTTAGAGGCGATGCAACAAAGGTTCACTAGATTGATTCCTGGGATGAGAGGGTTGTCCTATGAGGAGAGATTGAGTAGAATGGGCCTATATTCTCTGGAGTTTAAAAGAATGAGAGGTGATCGCATTGAAACATACAAGCCCTCAGAGGGTTTGACAGGTTAGATGCTGAAAGGCTGTTTCCCCTGGCTTGAGAGGCAAGAACTTGGGGGAATAGTCACAGGATTGGAGGTCGGCCATTTAGGACTGAGATGAGGAGAAATTTCTTCACTCAGAAGGTTGTGAATCTTTGGAATTCTCTACCCCAGAGGGCTGTGAATGCTTAGTTGTTGAGTATATTCAAGGCTGAGATCGATAGATTTTTGGACTCTCGGGAAATCAAGGGATATGGGGATCGAGCGGGAATGTGGAGTTGAAGATCAGCCATGATCTTATTGAATGGTGGAGCAGGCTCGAGGGGCCGAATGGCCTACTCCTGCTCTTATTTCTTATCTTCTTAAAAGGAGAGAATTGAAAGAAGAATGTTCAAAAGAATAGAACAAAGGATGAGACAGCACATAGCATGTGCAAGAACAAAACCCATGATCAAAATGGAAGAGATAAGACACCATCAATGATTTTCTTCACATCATTTTAAAATTATAAATTTTGTATGATTTAATCTGTGAAAGTATTAAAGATTTAATTTCAATATTTGATTGTTAGAATTAGTTCAGTTTTAAATGATCTTGTCAGTGTTGTGAATGAAAGTGAAATTAGTATGTATTTGACTGTATGAATACATGTTAGTTGGTGTATGCATTTAGTATTTTTATGCACAGTACAGCAGGAGTTATTTCTTGTCACAGACTGAAATATTGGTTTCAGCATGAATATGATTAAAATGTAATTTTGTAAAAAAAAAAGGATGAAAGGCAAAAAAAATAGTGAAAGCAAAAGCACAATCTGACAATAGGATATACGTATGAAAGGTACAGTAGTAAGATGGACAGAGGATGTCTGACAATAGGATGTACGTATGTTAGGTACGGTGACCAGATGGACAGGGACTATCTCAATGGCTGTATGTAAATAGTGCAATAACAAGATGGGATGGGATTGTCTGACAATACGGTGTACGTGTGAAAGGGACATTATTGGAATAGAAGAGGAAAAGGGAAAAGAATCAAAGAGGAATATGAACAGAAGCAATAGAGCTGGATATAACATTTTTCATTCTGTCTTTTCCTGTTCCTCTTTTTCTCATCTTTTTTGTCATGCTTTTTCTTGTGAAGTTTCTACATGGACTTCCAGATTTCATTTTACATTGGAGATTCTGAAGACTCATCTGATTGTGCTTTTAAAATAAGAATTGAGAATGCGAACACTTGGAAGGAAGTGGACAGATTGGGCTCAATTTTAAAACGAAAGTGCGGGTGCATTGGGGGCAGGGGGGCAAAGAAAATAGCGTTTTCCAGTAGTGGGGAGAAATCCTGATTTCAACATGCCTAAGAAACCGCACGATCCAGAGTCATCTGGGTGCACGCCATTCCCGAACCCTGGAAGACCTGTCTGCAATTAAAACATTTAAAATAAAGATATTTAAAGCATCAATTGAAATATTTAACCTAGTTTAAAATTCCAAAAATGCAATTACCTATCGAAGCAAGCGATTTCAGCGCTGCTTCAGCGTGTTTCCCGTGCTGTGTGACACATGCCATGGTGAAGGAGTTGTGTTTCAGCCGGCAGCCATTTGGACATTTAAATGCCTGTGTGACAGATGGGGATAATAGATGAGTTATTGCAGCAGGGCACTCAGTTCTCTCAGACAAACTTTAGGCTAGGAGATCTTTGTGTTTGGACTGAAAATTGTTCTGTTTACACATATTTATCAACTTTTCGGACCCCCTCAAACTGACACCTTCAGGATGGGAGGCATTCAACAGTACATCCGAGGACGAGCAACTTCGCCATCCTCGCCAGGCATGGCGTACACTTCTGCCACTTGTAGCTCCACAACACAGTGCTGCGCCACAGGCACCTGCACAAGAGCACAGAGGGAGCGACGTTGCAGGAGGCACTACCCTCGTCAGAGGGTCTACAGACCGAGGCTCAGCTTCCTGGACCTGTCTGAGAAGCAGTGCATACGGAGGCTGAGAGTGAGTCGCCAGGTGGTCGCAGACATCTGCAGCCTCCTTCATGCCAAGCTACTCCCGGCTGGGCATCCACCCGATATTCCGATCCATTGACTTCAATTAAACTAAATATCGGGTGAGACGTAAAGCAAGTGGCCAATGCGGATTTTTACCCCTTGGTGTTCAGTTTGCAGTTGCAGCCCAATTACGAATTGAAATGCACAAGCCCAGCGGAACTGGATTCAGCATCAAGGCAATGACATTACAGTTTTTTTTTGTCCTTTGACACTTACCTTGCCTATCAAAAAGACAGCTATCTGGCTATATCCTGCGCTCCTCCAAACAAAAAAGAAAATATATGGAATTCCTGTATCATATGATATGATTATGTTGTATCCAAAGAACAGTTAAAATCCCACAAAATTTGTACGATTTGAATTTTTAAACGATTTTTGAATGGATTCTTCGATAGGATTTTTTGAACAGCTGTAAGCCTTTGAATTGAATGTTGCTGTTCGCGTAAGTTGACTTTCCATGTAAAATATCTTTCTGCTTTATGTAGGAAGCGACAAATCATATCATCAGTGGCTGCTCACAGTGAAGGTGAGTGGAATCTATTATTCTTACTATAATGTTAATGGTAATAAAAGCTTTGCTAAATGGAAATATTGCCAGTCCAAGAATAAACTGAACGTAATTTGGTTTCCACAGCAATAAAATATTTTTTAATATTTTAATTAATATATTGGTTTTTTTTGCACTGAAGCCAAATCAGTTTAAATGGTGTTGCCTAAATGGCATCCCTCAAGAGTCTACATGGTGAAATATATTAATTAACAAGATGGTTTCCCAATAATAGACAGTGATTAGAATGTTGGCATCACTGTTCTATGCTATAGAATGGAAGATCAGTACTGCAATTTCCCATATGCTGAGGTCCAACTCCCAGTTGCACTATCAAGGATTACTTGTTATCAATTACTTGTTAATTTTGGACAGGTTGTGAGAATGCAGCCTAGGATCTAAAATTGTCTAGATACTGGCCCTATGTTACGATTTGATAATACTGTAAATAATTTTTCGAGATTTTCCCAGGCCTGCATCAAAGACTGTGCAAGGTCTGTACCTCGACCTCTGCCATCTGTTTTCTTGAGCTGGTTGCTAAAAAGTGCAGGAAAATGTGGTTCAGCGAAGCAAACTTGGGTAATCTTCCTTCCCAGTGAAAAGGTGCCTGATTTTTCCCCAATGGCTCATCCTTGATAGTGCAACTGGAAGTTGGACCTCAGCATATGGGAAATTGCAGTACTGATCTTCCATCCTATAGGATAGGAGAGTGATGCCAACATTCTAATCACTGTCTATTATTTGGAAATCATCTTGTTCATCACCTACTAAATGAGTTTTTGTATTTATTTCCAATTAATTTTTTATTTAGAGTTTACAAACCTTAGCTGGCTTTATAGCATGAATTCAAATCCAACCATGCAAATAATTTTATTTCAAGTAAAAATGTTACATTGTCTGAAATGATGCTCAGTTGTTTCCAAGCAACACCTATTTAAAATATCATGTCCTTACTGTATTATGTAGGGATAAATATTCCACTGGTCTTGTTGGCCGAAGTGTACGTGGAGGTGAATCAGTTCTTGATTTTTCCCAAATGATACGAACAAATTACTTGGGGAAAAACTCAAATTTGGGTTCTGAAATTACAGATAAAAGGATATTTCAAGCCTCTCTCCTCACATAACACTAACTGAAAGCACTTTTGCTAATTTTATAAACTGTATAAGCAGAGAAAAGTAGATAAAAATTCTAAGTTTCTTCATTGAAAACATTTTCTAGATTAACTAAAATTTCTCATGTGCACACTTTAAATTTGGTGTAGAATTCCAGTGCACTTCTTGTCGGGTGAAAGGGAAGTATCAGTATCGTATAGTAAGCAACTGTCTTCAGCTATAGCACTTTGACAGCTGTATTACCAGAACAGGTCCCTGTGCCAGTCGGGCTGATTTTAACTCCTGGTAGGAAGATTTTAACTGCCCGGCTTCATTTGAATCCCACTGGTTAGCTGCTATGTCGTTTCCAGTGGAATACGGCATTGGTCGGTGGGGAAAGACGAAAATTGGGTAGCAAGGTAAGCCTGGGGTTGGGGTGAGGGATGTTCAGAGGGTCTTGTGGCTGAGGGAGAAGCCGGGGGGACAGCAGAGCTCCTGACTTCCTTTGCGAGGTCCATTGCGGTCCCATGTACGTCATAGGATTCAGAGTTTCATTTATTCATTAGGCTCCCGCTGGAATCCGCCTTATCCGCCGTCAAAACCAACGGCATTAAAATCACATGGGAAATGGAGCTGCTCCATTTTAACTGTTCCCCTACTCCATTCCCACCGATGGGGGAAGAGTTAAAGTTGCCCCTGGTATGTTCAGTGCTGCTGTCTGAAACATTTAAATATATACTGTAACAGTTGAGTTCAGTATTTGTGTCATACACCATACATCAAAGAAAGCTTTTTGTTTCTGATTGATTTATATAAGTGTTAAAGGAGGATTATGCATAAGAAATTCAATGTAATAAAATATTTCACGAGTGGATTTTTCTTTTTCAGTGAAAGATAAATAATATTCTTTACATATCTAATTGAGCCTAATTACGTTAGTAACAGTAGAAGCATAAACTCGAGGGGCTTTCCTCTCTGACCTATAAAAATGCATAGAAATTAAATACATGATATTCTACACTTAACAGGGTCTGTGAAAGAACCTGAATAAATATATGCACTTTCTTTTTGGAAAACAAAGATTAATGCATGAATACTTGATGATTCCATCATTTTGTGAGTTTTTCTTTAACAACATCGACATAAAGCAGAATTAATGAGCTGAAACAATTCTCTGAGTATTGTTTCTGTGCTGTGAGCAATGAGGGGACAAACTGCTACCCCCACACAGCTGTACTCAGACTGGTGAGTCTACCAATGTAATATTAGGAATTTAATTTGAGTTTGATTTTTGTTACAAATGTAGTATTTCGGTGTTTAGAGTCACTTTACTGAATTATGCTTTAAATTTTCCTCCAAATTGAAGGACTATTCTTCAAATAAATAAGTGACGTAACCTTGTTAGAGTAACACAGTTTAATTTCATTATCCAAAGCAGATGCTTACAGATGTTCATCAATTTGAATATAATCTTGATTTTTTTTTTCATTAATCCAAGAGTTCCAGACTGCTACTGAAAAAATATGAGATTCTGTTTTGTTTTAACGCTAGTAAAATAAAATTTAAAATGCAGTTGCTGTTTTTTTATGTATCTGCCTTGGCATTTTGTACAAGAAGTGTTAACCCACTAAATATATTTTTCTTGATACCATGTGCCTTCTATTTCCTCCAGTTTTTAATTCACTGAAGAGTGCTGCTTCTGCTCATTGTGGCATCTCAGGATGTATGGATTATAGATGTATTGTCTAATATATTTTTAAAGCTCACTATGGTCCCAATGATCTCTTAAATAATATATTACTGCTCCCATTTCAAGCTTCTTTTCGCCCTTTATTAGCTGGTACATTTTTTTCAAATGATGGATTGTTTCACATTAGAAATAGAATTTATACTGTATGAAACAATTAACAAAGTAACTTAAAATACTATGCAAAGTGAATAAAGTTTGGTTTTCTGGCTGGGAAATGGCAAAAAATAATTTTGACATTGTTAACCAGTCACTAAATTACGTATATTTAGTTCATTTGTTGTATCTGGTCTTGCAAGTCGAGGGGCTAAAGCTGGTTGGAGATCTGACTGACGAACATCACTCTGTCGTTGACATTCTGAAACATTCATGGGTCACATTTTTGCTAATTTGTCCGCTGATGAGTGATTTTAGATTTCTAAAATATTATTTACTTCAGGTAAAATAATTTAAAACTTAAAAATTCAAGTCCAAAATATATGAACTGGTCTAGTTAATATTTGTATTGCCCTAACATACTTTTAACGCCCACTGTTTTCCCAATGGTCTTTTCTTAAATAACGCGTTCTGCTCCCATTTCGAGGTTCGTAGAAACCTTTATTAGCTGGTACACTTTTGAATTTATGCATTATTTCACATCAGAAAAAGCACCTATACTATATGTTAAATATAATAAAGTAGCGTAGAATACTATACAAAAAATGAAAACGGCATGTAGCTGTAAATTTGAAGTTGAAGGAAGCTATGTTTAACATTTTGAGATATTTAAGAGGAGATTGTTTTGGTGGTTTTGGATTTTGGGTGCTGTATTTTTGTTCCAGAGTTTGTTCCAATGTAACTTTGTCTAAACATACGAACATCAGTATATTCTTCAAAGACTATATCATCATATAATGTTACGCAACAATTTTAATATCTCATTTGGAAGAACTGATGTTTATGTAATAGTTTTCTGCTAGTGCGTTTTGATAAAGCACAGTACCATGTCTTTCTTTCCCCCAAGTCCCCTTTATTCCTGGAGTCTCCTGCACGTCTCTTAATCATTTCCTCAACCACCTCCACGACTGTCCTATTTTCCATTCATCTACTCAGACTGCCCTTTGTCAGTTCAAAACATGCTCATTTCCCTTAGCCACCTTCACATCCATCCTGATCTCCCTGTTACCTCAACAGACAATTGATAACTTTCTAGAAATAGAAACCTTTTCCTTGCTGCACTCTCCCTTACCTCTTCATGCGTACACCATCTCATGACTTGGATCTTGGTCCTACAAACTTAATAGCACAAAAATGAAAGAAATCAAAAAGAGAGGACCGTGAGAGATTAAGAAAAGGAGACACAAATTTATTTTAGAAAAGGTGAATAAATATCATCAAAACAAGATTACTAATGTACAGAGAGAAAAATAGAGAAGATGATGGAAAAAGGGAATACTACCTATAAAGTGTTTTTAAAAGAAATATTACAAAATTATATTTAAAAATTACAATTTAAAATATTAAAAACTAATAGAATTAAGAAAAAATAATATACACAACAAAATCTCTATAGGACAGTTAATCTTCAATAACTTGACCTTCCTCAGTATCTCTACTATGGTACTGAAACACACCACCATGTCCTTTTGAAATTGAGGAATCAATTTCTACTTACGAGAATCCAAATGTTGTACTTTTGCATGTTAGAATCATAAATTCATACACCACAGAAGGATGCCATTTGGCCCATTGTACCTGTGCTGGCTCTTTGGAAGAGCTATCCAATTAGTCCCACTCCCCTGGTCTTCCCCATAGCTCTGCGAATTTTTTCCTTTTCTAGTATATATCCAATTCCCTTTAAATAGCTACTATTGAAGCTGCGTCTACCACCTTTTCAGGCAATGCATTCCAGGTCATCATAACTCACTGCATAAAAAGAATTCTCCTCTGGATCTTTTGCCAATTATCTTAAATCTGTGTCCTATGGTTACCGACCCATCCACCAGTGGAAACAGTTTCTTATTCGCTCTATCAATACCTTCATAATTTTGAAAACCTCTATTAAATTTCACCTTAACCTTCTCTGCTCTAAGGAGAACAATCCAACTTCTAAGTCTCCACATAACTGAAGTCTCTTAGCCCTGGTATTATTCTGGTGAATCTTCTCTGTACCTTCTCCAAGGCCTTGACATCCTTTGTTGATTTTTACTACTTCTGTTCTTTCATATATTTGCTGTGAAAGTATCAGGGTTGTGTATCCTTCACAGTACTACTTTTGCTTGTGAAGGCATGTCAAACTTTGAGTGCAGCTAATTATCCACATAATTATTATTTTTAAAAATCTTGTATCCCCCTGTACCATTTTCAGTAGCCTTTATTTTCTAGTGTTGTTCATCAGCTTTTTATTGCATATTAGTGATATCTTGTAGCAAACGATTTGTTATAGCTCATATCCATTCAGAAATTAGCATTTTCACTGCCTTTGAAATTCTTTATGCAAAATTGCTGCAATCAGGCAGCAAATCAAGCTACATTAAGTCTAGAAATGTACTGGATTTGTCGAGGGATGTGGCACTGACCCAAATCACTTGTCCTAGTTATTACTGGGAAATCATTGTTGAAAAAAATTAAGGCCCTGATCCTTTGGCTGAAGCATTGTTTGCTATGTTGATGGGTTTATGGTATTATAAATGTGTCCTTCTAACATGCAAATGAATTAATCACCAATCTATTAATAGAAAGGAAGTGGAGCCATTATAAATACAATGAAGACAAAGGCGAATCCTGCAATGAAGACTGTGTACAAGTTTGTAAGTAGACTATTTTAACATGGTGGAGAAAGATAGAGCTTTATGTTTCTGTTAATTTAATGAAATTAGTTTATGAATATTATATATGAGTAAGAACAAAAGGCTGATATTCACTAAAATGAGTTGTATCTTGCATTAAGATGAGTTATATCTCGTTGAAATATGTATCTTCAGTAACTGTACAGTCAAGTTTTAGTAAGTGAAGAGCTGGTCTTATAAGGAGATTGGAAAAACTCATCAGCAATACATTCAAAAACGTCAGTTGCTTGGGGTTGGAGTTGCAAGTCAACTTGCCAAGGCTGTACTTTTCTGGTTGCTGATTGAAACTATGATCAAAGGAGAATAGGCTTCATTCAGCTCAGAAGATGATTTGTTAGGCTCCCAAGAGAGTGGGGGGACGGTCCTTCGCTCTCCTCCTCTAAGGCTGTATGAATTAGGATCGTTATCTTCCAAATACCTGTTATTAGAGGAGGAATGTGAAATTGCAACATAGAAGGCTGAGGAATAGTCTTCTGGATCTAATGCAGCTCTATTCATCATTGACAAATTTGATTGAGATATGGGGAGTATTTTCACTGGAGCAGAGAAGGCTAAGAGGAGATTTAATAGAGGTTTTTATAGTTAAAAGGGGTTTTGCTTGGGTGAATAGGAAAATACTATTTCCTCTGGTTGAGGAGTCAATGACAATGGTTCATCGATTTAAAACTGTCTCTGATAGAGTGAGGGGAAAAGCTAAGAAAATCTTTTTTTACACAGAAAGTTGTTGGATCAGGGAGTAGTTGAGGCAGAGAGCACTGCATCTTTGAGGGAACAGTGGATGAACATTTAAAGCAGAGCAGTGGATTGTTCTAGCAAAGAGCCAGCACAAACACAATGGACTGAATGAACTCCTTCTATGATTCTGTGTTAAGTTGACATCAGTATCAAAAGTGGCCTTTCCTGAGTGCCCAGGGATGGTATAACCAGGCTTCTTCCAAGATTCCCCAAAAGGGTTTTCCTTCACCTACTGGGACTGATCATCTAGGCGACGTTAGATGCTGACAAAGAAAGCACTGGTGCCAGTGTAGACAAGGTTTAAAGGACTCAAGGGACCATTATTGGTCCTGTTTACAAACTCTTCTGCTGAATCTGGTTGTTAAGTTGCTGCAGCAAGATATCCAGATTATGTTAAAGATTACGATAAAAAGGTAGGCAGTGTCAGAAGGAATAAGCCCCTGGAAACCATAGTGCAAGTTTGCATTTCACCCATCAGATCTATATGGTTACCTATATTTATCATTAGACAGTTGAGAAACATTATAAGGGCATTATAGGCCACACTGGGCCAATTGCATTGTAATTTAGCTTAGCTTCAAAAGTCATTTGGATGTATATATTTCAACCTTCAACATTTTTATTCAGTTATATTTTTACTTGTGTTTCTAGCCCATGGGCTGAACTTTTTTGTGGTATTGTATTCTATGGCTAAGAATTTTCTTCTGCAGACTATTTCCTCCATATTTTTATTTCTCCATCCAAATCAATCTGTTTTTGCAAGCTATTGTAAGCAGATTTAGCAGTTCTTTTATTTGGCCAAGAATGCCTGCTTCAAAAGAATAGAAATGTTTCAGTGCTTTTAATTTTGATCATCTTCGAGTTTCAGAATATTGACTTCGTGGTAATCACTGTATAAGTTTGAAATGTCCATCAGTATTTAAAAGTTCACAATTCTTCCTCTGAACTTTTTGTTCTTCATATTTTCTCTTCTTGGATCGTTCCAAAGTACCAGAAATAGAAATAGCTTAATAGCAAGCCGAGTTGCTACTGGAGACAGATGAAGTACTGTGAAGAGGATTTTAACTTGAATTCTCTTCTGCAATTCTAGGCAAAAGATCATGCAAAAATGGGAATAAAAGAGGTGAAAAATCGTTTGAAGCAAAAGGTAGTTGATCTTTTTTTCTTACAACGTGTTCTGCATTAAGTACCAAACCATTAAATGTATTATCTGATCAATATGGGACTGTTTGAAACACTGTTATGACCACACTTGAAAATGCATTAACAGAGACGGTATTGAGTAGGCTTTTAGAAAAATATGGATAGGTGCCCAAGGCCTCTTAACCCAAAAAGGCTGTATTGTTTCCATCTGAGCTTAACTTTGATATCTGCACAGATGGTTAAAGCATGAGGTAGATGGTGGGTAAAGCTCTCTCTTTAATGCCCCAACAACAGGCCTTAACCTCAAGCTCATGAGCACCTCTGCTGCACTATTGTCTATATTTCTGTTTGTTATATCACCGATCTTTGTGGTTTCCTTGAATGAGAATGCCAATTAGTGGCCAATTATGGGTGGTTTGCATCCTACTGCTGCTCACTTGTCACTTGAGTTTCGGTATTCTCACAGATTGAGACTACCCAAACTCATTTCATCCTGTCAGTCCAGATGGATTTATCTCATGTCCCCAGATATGAGGGAGCAGTCTTCTAACCTGTCCCAAATGTGCAAAAATGTCCCAAAGTGCTTTACAAAAGCATAATAAGATGAAAATTGACACCAAACCAAAGCTGGGAGATACTAGGAGGGATTACCAAAAGCTTGGTCAAAGAGGTGGGATTTAAGGAGAGTGACAGCATGTTCAAGGACTTTGGAGAGAAAAGTGAGGTTGGAGATGGGTCAGTAGTTTACAAGCTCAGAGGGGTCGAGGATGGGTTTTTTGATTGGGTGGGGGGGGGGTGATGACGGGGAGCTGTTTGGAAAGGGATGGGGACGGTACCTGAGGAGATGGAACCATTCCTACCTCTAAATGATTCATCCGAAATCTTGTTCTTCAATGCTGATCATATACAGAGTTATGGGAGCATTCAGTCTATAGGAGACCTGTGACTTCGCTGTTTGTACCTTGTTGCAGTTGCCTGCAGCTGCACATGTTGTGATGTCAATCATGCTGGCATAAACTGTACAATATCTCATTACAAATAGCAATGTAGTGACATCAAGTTACTACATTACCAATCCCTATTGGCTGCAGAGAGAAAGAGCACCCATAACATAGACTCTGATTTTGCACCTCGCCAGTAAACCTACACCCAGAGAGAAACCTTTTTTATACGATCGATGAGACTTCACGAGCAGTAAGACATCATTTACTTACTTGTCACTTGACTTGCTTTGATGTGGATCATGTGACCAGATGTCACACTCTTGATGGCATCTGCCTTTCGATTTTGTAAAAAGACAAGCAAAAGAAAACCTCAGGACTCAAAACCAAGCTCTAAAACTAAAATAAGATGTGTAAAAACATTCAAGAAACAAACCTTGAAAAAAAATCTATTCCTAAGTCACATTCAAACCACCTACCCACAATCCCTAGGCGTCAGAAGTTTGCCTAAATGCATAATTTCACTTAAAGAAACGTGTTTTTAAATGTAATATTTTTTCCACATTTAAAAAATGTCCCATTGTTATAAACTTATTAGAAACTTGCTTCCAAACTACAAACAGTTCACACAATGGTATCTTCCTCACTATCACTGCTGCCTGACTGTCACCAAGTCCATGCCCAGGCTTTAGGCCCATACTTCTGTAAGGCTTCTCCAACATCCAGATTGTTAGAGAGTGGCATGCACCCAAGAACCTGGTGATCAAAACACACCATGCAGTCACTATATTGTATAATGAAATATATGAACCCAAGATAGTTGTTCTATTTGTTCACTATTGACTTCCAAAATAATGCTTTAAAAAAAACTAAGCTAAACTTAAATACCTGTTACAGAAATAACAGGTATGTTTCATTCACTAATGTGCAGAAATTTTACTTCATGGAAATAGCAATGTCATTTCTAATCTCTCCAACAGAAATTCTGTCATAAAGTCCGAACCGATCCATCTCACTATTTTAACAGAAATAAAAAGAGATTTAAAATGGACAATAACAAACATTTTACTAGCACAGCTAAAATGCTGACCTTTTGCACTATATCCAACAGTTAGATATTGAGATTGAATCTTTGCCTAATCATATCAGAATTAGTAGGCCAGGTACACACCTGCCAAATCTCACTTGTTTGGAGTGAGTCACTTATTTTGGTTTAAAAATATGGCCAATTTTAATGGATCTCACTCTTAAAAGCAAACATAATTCCATGTTATTTAAATGGACTTGTGATTATAAATCTCACTCCTTACAATCCCCTGATCTTGACAGCTTTCCAGAAATTCAAGGGCTGATTTTTGTCTGCTGTCCACCCCAGTTCCTGATGAGAACGATGCGGCAGCAGCACAAAAGTCGGCGAGACTCACGTTTACAATTGCTTTAGCTACAACAATTAATTTGGTGTCCGTCTAAACCTGCTAAATCTGGGTATGGCCTTTTCTGATCCGATACTGCACATTCAGTGAACATCTCAATCTTCCTTGGTTTGTAATAAGAGAAGTTACTCATTGATTAATGAATTGTTCTTCTCTCTTTCTCTCTCTGGCAGTTTTATAAAGTTACGTCTTTGCTTGCAGTAAGTGATTGATATGTCACTGACTGTGATTTTTTTTTGCACTTTTTTTTGTGTTCCTAACATCATAATGCTTAGACAGCCTTTTCCCATAGTACCTCCTCTTTGCCCCTTACCCGTAATCAGGAATGTTCCTGGCCATGCAAATCACCTTTTCCTACCATGCAGGAAATGGCAGAAAATGGCTACTCGGTGGCAGGAGACGACATCCAGCAGAAGGGTATTTCATCCCCCATGTCTGAGAAGAAAGAAGGCAAGCAGCGAGAGGACCGCCGACCAATAACCGTACATTTTGGGCAGGTACGTAGTTAAATTCTCCCCCAATCTATGCATTAAATTGACCTTACTAAAAGAACCAGGGTAATTGATATAATCACAAAAAGTTGCATTTTATTTTATTTTATGCTGCTGTTTAGGCCTTCTTTTAGGAGACTAATCGCATGTAAATGAAGTAATTCCTTTCATTACATTCCTCACAATTTTTCTTCCTTTTACTGTACTCTGCTTTTTCTTATTTAATTGCCAAGAGCACTCCATAGCTGCTTACTTAGTCTTCCTTCGTTGCTATGACATTCTGTTCCTTGTAAGAATTATAAATCGGTTATCCTATGAAGAACACATGACATTGTTATTTGAGTATTGAACCTGATGTTATGGAAGGGGTGGGGGGGAGTAAGCTTTACATAGAAACTGCAGCGTGCCTCACAAAAAAGTAGAGATAATGACTGCATTGCAACTGTTTTGAAAAGCCCAATTCAAAATCTCAATTAGCTACTAGTGCAATCTCACTGTGAAAACATGCATACATCAAGCCATTACTACTAGTATTATAACAGAGGTCAGCATTTGAGGTAGGAATAAACTTGTTTTTTTAATTCATTCTTGAGATATGGGCGTCACTGGCCAGCATTTATTGGCCATTCCTGATTGCCTTTGAGAAGGTGGTGGTGGGCTTTCATCTTGAACCGCTGCAGTCTGTGTGGTGAAGGTGCTCCCACGATGCTGTTAGGTAGGGAGTTTCAGGATTTTGGCCCAGCGACGATGAGGGAACGGCGATATATTTCCAAGTCAGGATGGTGTGTGACTTGGAGGGGAACTTGGAAGTGATTATGTTCCTATGGGTCTGCTGCCTTTGTCCTTCACGGTGGTAGAGACCGCGGTTTTGGAGGTGCTGCCAAAGAGGCCTTAGCAAGTTGGTGCAGTGCATCCTGTAGATGGTACACACTTCAGCCATGGTGCGCTAGCGGTGGAGAGAGTTGATGTTTAAGCTGTTGGATGGGGTGCCGATCAAGCGGACTGCTTTGTCTTGGATGGTGTCAAGCTTCTTCAATGTTGGTACAGCTGCACTCATCCATGCAAGTGGAGATTATTCCATCACACGCCTGACTTGAGCCATGTAGATGGTGGAGAGGCTTTGGGAAGTCAGGAGGTGAGCCACTCACCGCAGAATACCCAACCTCTGACCTTCTCCAGTAGCCGCGGCATTTATGTGGCTGGTCTAGTTGTGAGACCCCCCCAGGATGGTGATGGTAATGCAATTGAATGTCAAGGGAAGGTGGCTAGGCCTTCTCTTATTGGAGATGGTCAGTACCTGCCACTTGTGCGAATGTTATTTGCCATTTATCAGCTCAAGCCTGGATGTTGTCCAGGTCTTTGCTGCACGCGGGCACGGACTGCTTTGTTATCTGACAAATTGAGTGCGTTTGTGTGTGAAAATCTAAAGTGTATATTCATATTCTAGGTAAGTTTAAATTATTCATCTGTTTTTACTTGTTTAAAAATTATGTACCACTTTTTAAAGTATATATAGAAAAACCTGATGATGACAGGGCAGTGGCTGACAAAATTCTCCTAGGACTGTAGGCAATGTGTGTCATGTTTTAAAACTAGAGTACTGCAGGTTCAACAGGGACTTCTCTCACTCCACACAAAAATAGCTCTTAGAACAGGAATTTCAAGATCAGTGTGACCTATTATCCAGAAAGAGTTTTAATTATTGGGGAGTGGGGTGGGGGGGGGGGGGTGATGTAGAAGGAGAGTGGAGTTTTATGATGCCTAAAGTAGATGATTTAATTTATCTGGGACAAGCTTTTGGAGGCAGCAGCAACAACAACAAGCATTTATACAGAACCTTTAACATATTTTCTCTTTACAGATACTGACTGACGTGCTGTGTATTACCAGCATTTTCTGTTTTTATTTCAGATGTTGAATTTGCATTTTATCCCCTTTTTTTAAATCACTGTTCATTGTTAGTTCTCAGTCAGGCCATGAGGTGAGACATGCTACTGAATTAACAGCAGATACTGGATGTAGGAAGCGAACTGGGTGAGATTTTTGTTTGACAATATGGTGATGATTTCATTACCAGTGTGGGAACTCTTCAATATACAGTGTACTTTTTGGTTACTGTCAATGAAATGTTTAAAATATTGTTTGTGACCATTACAAATTTGTTAATTGCATTTCTCTTTTTAATTGTGAGAAATCAAAAGTAATTTGCCCTTATGGCATCCTTAAATAAATATTAGATTTGTTTGACAAGGAATTTTCAATATCTTATGTGTTTCTAAAGATTTAACAAAGAAAGTCTGTTGAAATATGGGTATTTCTTTTTAAACGATCAGGATTTAAGAATGTGTTGACCTAATCAAAACTTGTAAAAAAAAAAATCACCAAACGATTGAATGAATTAAAGTAGGTTTAATAGTTTTAAAAGTATCCAGTTCTGTAACAACCACTTCTTCCTGTCCTCCTTCCCCACCCCCGTTGTATGGATCCTTGCTAAGATGTGGGAGACATAAAATGCTATCAAAGCATAGAGAACTCTCAAATCAGTTGTAATGAAGAGTCTGCTGTATGTTATGAATTTGGAAATTTGGCTATCAAAGAGAAATTGAAATTGACTCAGAGACTTGAGACAAGAGGGTAAAGGAATAGAATGTGATCAAGGGGTGTCACACAAGGTGAAAGAATGCAAAAAGGTTTTTTGTACAGCATGAGGAAGATGCGTTTGTATTATCATAGATGGGTGTTATCATTTGGATGATAATTACAGGATAAATCTATCGCATCTCAGCTCTATTTAAATTTCAAACGCATTCTGTGCAATAGCCTTTCTAGGGAAGAAACTGCCAGTTATTGCCAAGTTTATGCACACTTTTGTGCTGCTGTCTAATGTGTACTGAGAAATGGATTTAAACTGCACAACTCATTTCATTTAAGACCTTTTATCAACTAACAAACAGATGACTCATTAATCATTCGTCCTTGTCTAGAGTCAAACCCAGATCAAAGAAGTGAACGACCAGTATTATAACTTGGCTACCCAGTCTTTTGCGTGAGCCTTTTAGAACCTATTGAATGTGCAGATACAGGCCCTATAATCTTGAAAGTTCACTGATGGAGCCTTAAAAAATGTTTTGTAGGTATTTCAAATGATATAATTGTACATTATATTTTCTGTCCCTGGTCCACTAAAATAATGCAGTCCTACTTTAAGGTTTTTGCCTGTGTATATGTTAATTTTAATATAAGTATGGGTTTGCAGTTGATCTTCGGCTTGATTTATCAAATTCTGAAACATTTATTGGTCCAGTATTGACTTTGTATCTAAACCTATCCTCTGCTAGAACCAGCCACCTTTTCTATTGCACATTTTGTGTTGCTCTGAACTTTGTTAAAAACTTCCAGCAGTACACCTTAAGAGTTTAAGTATAATTTTTGAACCACCCGCCCCTGCCGTTGCATGGAAATTATTTCCTTTTAAAGGTCACATAAACCAAGACCACTGAGATTTTAGAGCCCAGAAATATAATGTATACTTTCATGTTTGCCATAGGAAATATGCTGATTGATGTCACTGAATTCTGAAAAAAAATTAAATGTTGCCATTTAGAGATAGAAAGCATTTGCTCATTATAAGCTTTATATAGCAGCTTCAATTGTTAAAGGGGTTTCACCTACACTAAGAAGAGGTAACAACTATTGTTGTTTGGTCTTAACCACTGCAATCCTCAGCAATTTGGGAGAATTAGGATTAGGGGTAGAATAAGATGGTACTAGACCAAAAGAAATTTTAATTGCTGCAAACGCAATATTGCATGCAATTATTTACTGTGCAAATGAAAATTCTTGTACTGTAAAATAAAGAACTTGAGTACAACAAAATAATTCTAACTCATACTGATTGGATCTTTTTGTTTTAAGATTCATTACTTGTGTATTTTTTTAAACTACTACTTTTATTTTGAAGTATTATGTTGTCAGATCGTGAAATTACCCCATTTGCCAACCTAATATGTCCATAGTAAAGCTTATTCTGTGCCTCAGAGTTGGGTTCTTCACTTGTGCATGAGGATTCTTCAGTAATAGTCTATAGGTGAACCAGTTCTGGCTAATGCAACACAAAAAGGGTGGTCAGTGGAATGTAAATTGTTTCATAGAGAGGTTGGTATTGGAATACATCTAATTTATAATGCAATTTATTTTTAAATTAGTACAATTCTGCTGACTTTTCATTTCCCTGTCAGGTAGATTGATAAGTGAACATGGAGAGAAACTTGTAAGATTTCTTGTTGTACACATATCTCTCATTGCCAGGAACTGGGTCTGGCCCCAGCAAATGTATATTTTTTGTTTTGTGTGTTTGACTCTCAGCAATTTTAGCTTTAGTTTATTAATTGTGTGTATGAGTCCAGCAGTAGACTGTGTTCGTCTTTGCATGTGTATATACATTTGCCTGTTAAGTTTATTTCTGTGCAAGACTGACCATGGAAAATGAGACATAGACACAAAAATGTGTGTCAGGGCATAGATACACACACAGTTGTAATGAGAGATGCGCACACACAATTGAAGAGAGGAATGTACTTAAGCAAGAGCAGTAGACAAGGATACACACAAAACTGGAGCTTACTAATTGACTTTCTTACCATGGTTGATTTGTATTATTTGACTAGTACTTATTCAAATTTTCTTTAACATTTTTATTTGATGTTTAATTTACTAGCTGCCATGAAATATAGAATGTAATTTACATGTAAAAGTGAAGAGAAAGCAATAAAATCTCACTGAAAACTGATGTGGCTTTATGCCGTCAAGTTTGTTGAAGCCCATACATATGTTCGTAATGCTGAAAGCTGTAACTTTATAAAATGCAAATTAGATTCTATAAGTAGCAATAGGTATACAAGCAGCAAAATCTGACCACAAAATATTTTTCCAATGCAGAATTGCATAGTTTATTAAAAACTGAAGACAGTAGTTATAATATTTTAAAGCTTTCCTATGCAGATGATGAGACAGGCTGTTTTTCATCATTTGTCAACTGCTTAACACATCTGCCAACGTTATCCTGGTGTGCACAGGCAAGACAGAATTTTAAAAATGCGTGCATGTGGATTAGGGTCAAGCCCTGTGTTTTTCTAATACAGCAGGTTCGCTGATACAATTGCAGAAGTAGATCTAACCAACAGCGGTGAGATGCCTTAATTGAGACATGCTGTCAAAGTGACAAACACATTTGCATAAAGTCTATTTATTTTCACTGTAACGGCCTGCAGTTTGCTGTTGGTTGAACATTCTTAATCAGCTTTCTCTAACCGAGCCTGCTGAAAGCTGTCCTATACACTGTGCTCTTCTGCATTGCGTGACAGTTTGTCTAAAGGGGGAAGGGACAAAAAGCTGAAATTTTCCTGCTGCTGTTTTTGCCATTTTCTTATTCAATCAGCAGGCACATTTACAACCCACATGCCAGTGGACTTGTTTGCTTGGATAGAGCACATGAAGAAGAAATGCTATTGCTTATTGCCTTTACCTCGTATCTATACATACAGCTGAAAACTGTGACTGTTCAAAATAGTTTTCCATTCTGCAGATCTGTCATATATGTTGTGATTTGAATATCAATATTCTTTGAAAATGAAACATTGCTCTTCAAAAAGAAAATGGGTACAAGCACTTCAGGGAAACTATGGGCAATAAATGTCTTTTTTGGCATTTGATTCAGCAATCTCCAGTACATATGTATTGTGGAATACTAAGGTAGCAACTTTGTTTGTCCAAGTAGATTTTTGAAAAATACGTTAGCCAGATATCTTGAAAAATGCAGGGGAAACCTACTCCAATTTTGGAATGATAATTGTGTCCAATAATATTTCACAAACTGATGCATAGTCTTGATAATTGCATGTCTGAAGTATAGACTTTGGCCAGATCACTTTAGTAACTAGTGCAGAATTCCTTATCCAAGCATAAAATGATTCCCAATTATCTTTTTGTTTAATTCTTTGTCTGTTGGTCAATCCGTAGCTGAATTTCACTTCAAAAGAGAAGTACATTTTAGAAATGTAATTACTATTACTGTATGTCATTGATACTGTGGCCGAATTCCACAATCCCATAAACCAAAAAAATATATAGTTGGTGGAGGAGATTTACTCTATTGTTACAGAACCAAAGTATAGGACCAACTGAGTATGGTCTCCCATCAAGTGCTATTCTGTTACCTTGAACTGAAGGACTAAAGTTGACCTACCTCAACATATGTACAATAATTATATGAACTTTGCATCTCCCTGTGAGAGGAAGCTGTATGCTCCTTTTATGAAGATAATATGGAATGTTTAACCACCCACTGAGGTCAATAGCTTTTGTGTCCAACTTGAGTCTAATACTATAATAGTGCTAACCATCCTCCTATTTGACCTCTGATCTGGATAACATTGTGGCACTGTTACACAGGTACAATCCAGGAAGGTCAATTAATGCTATGCCTTGAGCAGCTGTCTACCTTATCCGGTTGGCTAAAAAGGCAGTTCATTGCTCTCATTCTGAGCATTGACTGAAGGTCTCCATTTATGAGCTCACCAACGAGCCCTCTGTCTCCATTTATGAGCTCACCAATGAGCTGCATAAAGTATCTACTGATAGGCAGCCTTTGACCAGTAGTTTTCATGCATCAAATTCAGGAATATGGGAGGACCTGTAGGTGTGTTAGTGTTTGTAATATATGAGATTATACAGCAATGCTGATGAATGCACTTCATTTAAAATCTCTTCAGTGCAATTCCAGTTGAGTTAAATGAATGTTTCTGTGAGATTGTCATGCTGTGAACTTAGTGATGTTAATGCCATGAAAATGGTCCTAGGAACCATTGAATAATACCAAAGTGGCAACATGTAGGGCTACTATAGACTCTCCTAACAACCATGGCAATAGTGCATAAATGACTTGGTGCCTTATTTCTGTTGAGATCACACGGGACTGTTAGCAACCTTCTGTTGAACTGAGTATCGACATCAAATACTACTTTCTTTTCTCAAAAAAAATTGAAGTAAGTGGTTCGAAGTGGTGGTGACAATTTCATGGTTTAAATAAAATATGTTGTATTTGCCCAAAGGATTTGCAGACTGTCATTTGTGATCTGCTCATAAATTTGTTGCTTGTGGATTATAACACAATATCGTTTGTGTATTATATTCTAAATACCTTAGTGTCTATGGCATATCCTCCATAATCACAGTATTGGCAAAGTTTCATAAATTTACAGCCGAGCTATACAATTCAAATCTGTAGTTAGTCAGGAGTGAGTTAGTTACCAGCTTATGCAAGCTGATAAATACAGGAGATCAGTGGTTCAAGTGTGTCTCTGTCACACTCACACATAGAGAGAGCGCGCACGCACACACACACCTGCTTTCTATGGCACCTCTTAATTTGCCACTTACCTATTCCAAGAGAATATTTTCTGTTTATTCGGAATATTTTTTCTCTAATTAAAATCTGAGAGTTTTTCAAAGATTCAGGTAATCTAAATGAGTTTTAAAAATATATGTCTGTCTTGCTAATCATTTTTCTAATACTAATGTCCAGTGAAAACATTTCATATGTTTGAGCAGTGGATCCCATGGCAAAATATTCACTAAGTCTTTGAGTGCTAAATATCCTTTGTATCTTCCAAATATTGTTAATTTTCTTTATCACATATAACAGAATTTTAATGCATGTTGTAATGTACAAAAGACTGTCACATAGAAGTGTTAAATATTTCACAGTATTCATTAAATAAACTCAATCATTTTTATCTTGCATTTTAAAATAAACACATTGGTACAAAAATGAGGCTGGAGTTCTCAAAGGACTTGTCTCTGATGACCGCTAAATACATGCAGCATATTGTCATAGTTAGAGAGCATCCCAGCAGTAAATACTCAAAACTGCAAATAATACAACAGACTGTACAACTGAATTCAAATTGCTTCTGGCTCAGTCCCAATCCACATCTCTGGAGTGTTACATTATTGTTATATAATCCTTGAGTGAGGATTTCTTCGGTTGTCGGGCTTTCCATCAAAATGTTTACCAGCTGTTATTCTTATAACATGGAGAAAACTTGCCATGAGTATGTTGAATTAATTCACATTTTAATTTTTAAAGCACGTTAGAGAACAAGTTCAAGTAGTTTATTCTAAACAGTTATACAACAACTTGCATTTATATAGTGCCTTTAGTAGTAAAACGTCCCAAGGTGCTTCACAAGAGCATTACCAGACAATATTTGACACTGAGCCACATAAGGAGATATTAGGACAGGTGACCAAAAGCTTGGTCAAAGAGCTAGGTTTTAAGGAGCGTCTTAAAGGAGGAGAGAGGGTTGGAGAGGCAGAAAGGTTTAGGGAGGTAATTCCAGAGCTTAGGGTCTAGACAGCTGAAGGCACAGACGCCAATGGTGGGGTGAAGGAAATTGATGCACAAGAGGCCAGAATGGGAGGAACGCAGAGATCTCGGGGGAGGTTTGTAGGGCTGGAGGAGGTTACAGAGATAGGGAGGGGCGAGACCATGGAGGCATTTGAACACAAGGAGGAGAATTTTAAATTTGAGGCGTTGCTGGACTGGGAGCCAATATAGGTCAGCGAGCACAGGGGTGATGGTGATGGGGAGTTATATTTATATAGTGGACTGTAAAGATGTTCTTTCAAAAATGATGATTGGCATTTTTCCTTCCACAGATTATAGAATGAAAGTGGTTGATTCCCCTGCCCTTGATTTTGGTTTTATTTTGAAGGGGAAAAGTGATCAAAATGCAGTATACAGATATGTTATGTAAATTGTTACCTTTAACAAGTGGTTAAGGTGAGTAACAGCTTAAGGGGATTTAACTGCACTTATTCTTGTGAAATACCAAGAAAAGTCAGTTGAACATCTGGCAATGTACTATTACATGGTTGGCTTCTGGTAATTGAACAGAGATAACAGGTGGAGGTGGGGGGACTGTGGGTAGAAGAGAGAATGTTTTCAATGAAAAGTACTTCCTTTTTATGTGTCCTACGATCATAGGGTAAAAAACACTTTACCTGCCAGAATAATCCTCTCTTAAAGATCCCCTTTGTGGAGATCTGCTACCTAGATATATATAAATGAAGTAGATAAGCTGTACTAATATCAGGCAGGGGATATTCATGTACTGTATCTACTAAATGTGGTTGAATGCCATGTGATTATGCTGTTTAGGCTTTTTTGTATCCAATTGCAAGTTTGTGCTGCCAAAGACACAGTAAAAGTTATCAAGTGCCAGGACTTTGTGTGTGGGAGGGAGGCTTTGTAAGAGGAATATTGTGGGCAAATGAAATGTGATTGTTTTATCAAACAAAAATGCTGATTTTTTTTTAAATTGCCTATTTAAAGAATAATAGATATATAAACTTACATAATCGGGTAAATTCACTGATCCTGTGCTCCCTGTGGGGAGCATGAAGAGAACGGGTCAGAGAATTAGCACTAGAGTTCTAGCCTGTATCTGACCCACAATCCGTTCAAGTGTGGGATTGATAAATTTACCTTAATATCTCATCATCAATTCATAGAGTGACGAGTGTCAGACAGTGCAATGTTGAATGAGCAGATCCATATTACGTCCTGAGTCACATCCTACCTGCAATTATAAGACAAGGGAGAAACGATTAAATGAAGTATTAAGCACCTAACCCTTCATTGGACAGTGGTATAAACAGTTCTGGTATACCTTCCTAGAGAAAACTAATGCAGCACTCTCCTGTACCTTGACCCTCCCAAAAGAGTAAAAATGAATTTTCAGCTCAATAGCATCTCAACTCAAGCAACCCTGTGATGACTTGAAAGCTGTTAAAGTACTGCCTTACTTCCCCTATTCAGTTTGTTATACTTTTCTTGAAAATAATTTCTTGCAGAGTTATGCTATTCCTGAAGACAGGGCTCAACATCCGTTGCTGACCGCATGCCCTGGGCACCTAGGCAGTGATAGTGGGTACATTGGGTGCCTGCCTGACTGAACATGACATTTTATTTCTCTTTCCCACTTCATTTTTTTTAACCTTGGCTTTTCCAGTTACCCAGAAAGAAGCAAAGGAGCACTATAGGAAGGCTATTAAGAACTCCCTAATGCTGTGAAAATGTTCTAACCGATAATGTGTTTCATCAATTAAAATTAAAAATTCTAACTGAGTGATATTAAAACCTAGCTTTCTGAACAAAAGTGATTTGAGGGTGTAAGTTCTCAGAGTTCGAACAGTTGGACAGTTAATTACAATTTAAAAATGGCTCTGTACATTCATGAAGTCTTAAGGTTGGAAAAGTACCAGAATGACATTGAGTATTTCACTTAATCTGTAGAAGCTATAATGCAAGGTACTATAAGGGAAAAGATAATAAATTTCTATGTTATAATACATGGATTGGAGTATATTGCACAGCAGTTTGACAGGAACAATGCTTTCCAGTGCTTTGGATGGAAATCCTATGATTTTTATTCATGGTAGTGCATGTCAGCCGTGAGGATTGAGATAATACTGGTAAAACCTGTTGTAGCTTATGACATCAGCTCAATCCCGCGATATGTTAACTGCCTTGTAACGTGCTCCAGATTGTGTATTATGCTACATCTGATAATGGTCATCAGCTTAATATCTCACTGACCAAAAAGTGCGTGACTCGATTCTTTATGGGTGTTCCTATTTTCCGGGCATAAAACAGGCACAAGGCATGCCAGCAGTGGGATAACCTGTGCCCATTGTGCGCAGGCGTTGAGCCCAATTTTTAGGCATTCTGGGCGGCTGCCTAAAACAGGGCGTCAGGCTTCTCGAATATGTAATGAGGGGCCTAATGCCTGTTGCAGGACCCTTCTACAAAATTTGTTACCGATCAGCAAAGCAGGTGTCGGGCCTGCCTTGTTCAGGATTCTGCAGCGGCCCCTGCGGCCGCCAACTAAAAGTATGTTTGTTTATACTTTTTAAAAAAAATAATCTTCCTGTGGAGCCAAGTGGAGCAGGAGTGCTCCACCTAACGCCGCAGTCCTCGGGATTGCATCCCCCCCCCCCCGCCCTGGTGCCTGCTCATTGACCTGATGGCCGCTGTCCAAATATGGCTCGGGCGCAAAACGGGCCCAGACATAAATTTACCCCACGATGTTTGTGCAGGAAGTGATAACAGTTGATTATCTGCCTGTGATTGTGGTCTGTATTCAGCTTCTACTCAGTAATAACAGGCATATGCGGTCTTAGTTCCAATATACATTATCAGAGCTGGAAGAGTTTCTTACAAAAGATTTTACTCCAGTACCAGTAAAAGTCGGAAGTTCCCAATTCCGTAGAACGCACCAGTAGTAGATTCCTTACCTCTTTTGAAAACAAACAATATAATGTAGGGGAGAGTACTTTCAATATAAATATTCTCTACCAATGTAATAAATATGCATGTTCCAGTGAACTGACCCCTGGAAAGTTACATGGTGAATCTTAGCAAAACGTAACTTCAAGAGCCAAAAAGCAAGTTTAAGAATCATACTCAATGCTTAGTATAACTTACTACAGGTTATTGTTTGAAATACTGGTTTTAATATGACTTAGTAAGGTTTATTGTTTGAATAACTGACTATTTTAAAAGTCATTATTAATAAAATACAATCTTCACTATTGACACAAATGTAAAATCAGTAAGAATGAAACTGCCCAATCTTACCTTAGATTGAAAATGCTAGGTCGTCAGCTGCCTAGTTCTTGGTGTTTGAGAAGTTAAAAATTATGCAAGCAGTCATGTGCCAGAGGTGCCCTTGAGGGTTTTACTCTCTGAATTTCCAGCAGTTGCACTTCGTTAGGAGCCTGGTGGTGTTTAATAAGAAGGTTGGACTGCTGGCACCTCCAATGCTTATTTGTTCTCGGAGGGCTCCAGGGCTGCTGCAGTAAGCAGATCGGCCAGAGCTGATCATTACAAGGGCATGCGCTGCCATGAATAAAAATGTCACAGGATTTCTGTCCTAAGCAGTGGAAAATGTCATTCCTGTCAAACAGATATTACAGGACTAGTGTGTAGTCAGTACAAATTGGTTAGTTGCATGTTCCCTGAGTTTTTGACATTCATAGATTAAGTCTGAAGAAAAAACAATGTTGACCTATTTATCTGTTATTGCTGATGTATATTCTTTTTTGCATGAAAAAGCATTTGTCAACTACTAATTAAAAAATATTCAAAAAAAAGTGAAGTAAGGTGATTTGTTCATGCTGACAGCAAGTATTTGACTAACCAATACAAGTGGGATATTGCAGGTGCTTTCTGTAATATCCCATGCACTGATAATTAGTTTTTTTTTTAATGCCTCAGTTTGTCCAGCCAGGGCCTAGCTTAACACCTTCTTACTGACTGTAGCTGAAGGAGAAGAAATCCATACAACATTTTTGTTAATGGTCAGTTCTGAGGCAGGCCGCTTCTTGAGGTGCTGGACCTTAATGAAGTATATCACCTTGGGGTTAGAGCTGACACTCTGTCCTCTACTTCCTCAGGAAACATTCCTCCTATCGACTGAGCTTAAACAAGGAACAGCATTGGTACAAGAAATTGCTGAGTAGCCTTGGTCATCTTCCCAGCTCATGGAAGCAAACATATATAAGCGGATAAAAGATAAATGAGGGGGAAGGAAAGAAAATGTCAGAGCAAATATGATTCTACAAAACTGCAGGTTAATATCAGGAAAAAATGCTGCAATTTATTTTCTTTGAACAGGTCCTTCCCGGGTCCTTTGGTTATATTCTCAACAGCATTGTTGATGTGCATGGGCTGCTAAAGATGGCTATGAGAAACAACTTGCATTTATATAGTGCCTTTAACGTGGTAAAACGTCCCAAGGCGCTTCACAGAAGCGATTATCAAACAAAAGTTTCACACCACGCCACATAAGGAGATATTAGGACAGGTGACCGAAAGCTTGGTCAAAGAGGCAGGGTTTAAGGAGCGTCTTAAAGGAGTAGAGAGAGGCAAAGAAGTTCAGGGAGGGAATTCCAGAGCTTAGGGCCTCGGCAGCCAGTGGTGGAGCGATTAAAATCGGGAATGTGCAAGAGGCCAGAATTGGAGGAGCGCAGAGATCTCAGAGGGTTGTAGGGCTGAAGGAGGTTATAGAGATAGGGAGGGGCAAGGCCATGGAAGGATTTGAAAACAAGGGTGAGAATTTTAAAATTGAGGCATACTGGGAGCCAATGTAGGTCAGCGAGCACAGGGATGATGGGTGAACGGGACTTGGGATACGGACAGCAGAGTTTTGGATGAGCTCAAGTTTATGGAAGGTGGAAGATGGGAGGCCAGCCAGGAGAGCATTGGAATAGTCAAGTCTAGAGGTAATAAAGGCATGGATGAGGATTTCAGCAGCAGATTGGCTGAGGCAGGAGCGGAGATGGGCGATGTTACGGAGGTGGAAGTAGGCGGTCTTGGTGATGGAACCGATATGGGGTTGGAAGCTCATCTTAGAGTCAAATAGGACGTCAAGGTTGCACCTGACAGTGGCCAGGGAGAGGGACTGAGTCAGTGAGCTAATATGGTGAATGCAATGAGAGCTTAACAGCTGTCTAATGGCTGTGTTTGTTTTGCGATCAAGGTCAGCCAGTGTAATAGGAGGCAACATAAACTTTGCTTTAAGTTCCCATTTGTAGTTAAACATAATTCTAAAAATAAGGAAAGGTCTACACCCAAACATTAACCTGTCGATTCCCTTTACGAATGTTAACTTGATCTACTATGTATTTCTGGTATTTTCTCTTTACTTTTAGCAATAAGATTTAGTTCAGTACAACTAAGAAACAATAGAGGTGCTATTACACTACTGGATGTATTCTATAGACCACCAACTAGTGGGTAGGATATAGAGAAACAAATTTGCAGGGAAATTACAGAGAGATGCAAAAGCTATAGAGGAGTGATAACGGGGGACTTCAACTATCCTAATATAGACTGGGATAATAATATAAGGAGCAAAGAGAGGGAGGAATTTTTGAAATGTGTTCAAGGTAACTTTCTTGATGAGTACGTTTCCGGCCCAACGAGGAAGGAGGCATTGCTGGACTTGGTTCTCGGGAATGAGGCGAGCCAAGTGGAGCAAGTGTCATTGGGGGAGCATTTAGGGAGCAGCAATCACAGTGTCAAAAGGTTTAGAATAGCTATGGAAAAGGACACAGACCACTCTAAAGTAAAAATACTCAATTGGAGGAGGGCCAATTTCATTGGGATGAGAACAGATCTGGCCCAGGTAAATTGGAATCAAAGATTGGCAGGCAAAACTGTAATTGAAAAGTGGGCGGCCTTTAAAGAGGAGATGATTCGGGTACATTCCCACGAGTGAGAAAAGTAGGGCAACTAAAGCCAGATCTCCCTGGATGATAAAAGAGATAGAGAGTAAGATGAAGTGGAAAAAAGGGGCGTATGACAGATTTTAGGATGATAACACAAGTGAGAACCAGGCTGAATATAGAAAGTTCAGAGGGGAAGTGAGAAAGGAAATAAGAGGGGCAAAGAGAGAGTATGAGAATAGACTGGTGGCCAACATAAAAGGGAATCCAAAAGTCTTCTACGGGCATATAAATAGTAAACGGGTAGTAAGAAGAGGGGTGGGGCCAATTTGGGACCATAAAGGAGATCTACTCGTAGAGGCAGAGGGCATGGCCGGGGTACTAAATGAGTACTTTGCATCTGTCTTTACCAAGGAAGGAGATGCTGCCAGAGTCTCAGTAAAGGAAGATATAGTTGAGATACTGAATGAGCTAAAAATTGATAAAGAAGAGGTACTAGAAAGGCTAGCTGTACTTAAAGTAGATAAGTCACTTGGGAAGTAAGGGTGGAAATTGCGGAGCTACTGGCCATAATCTTCCAATCCTCCTTAGATATGGGGGTGGTGCCAGAGGACTGGAGAATTGCAAATGTTACACCCTTGTTCAAAAAAGGGTGTAAGGATAAACCCAGCAACTATAGGCCAGTCAGTTTAACCTCAGTGGTGGGGAAACTTTTAGAAACGATAATCCGGGACAGAATTAACAGTCACTTGGACGAATGTGGATAGATTAGGTAACGCCAGCATGGATTTGTTAAAGGCAAATCGTGTTTAACTAACCTGGTAGAGTTTTTTGATGAGGTAACAGAGGATAGATGAGGGCAATGCAGTTGATGTGTATATGGACTTTCAAAAGGCGTTTGATAAAGTACCGCATGGTAGGCTTGTCATCAAGATTGCGGCCCATGGAATAAAGGGGGCAGTAGCAACATAGATACAGAATTGGCTAAGTGACGGGAAACAGAGAGTAGTGGTGAACGGTTGTTTTTCGGACTGTAGGGAGGTATACAATGGTGTTTCCCAGGGGTCGGTGCTGGGACCACTGCTTTTCTTGGTATATATTAATGACTTGGACTTGGGTGTACAGGGCACAATTTCAAAATTTGCAGGGTAGTGAACAGTGAGGAGGATATTGATAGACTTCAAGAGGATATAGACAGGCTGGTGGCATGGGCGGACACATGGTAGATGAAACTTAACGCAGAAAAATGCGAAGTGATACATTTCGGTAGGAAGAACGAGGAGAGGCAATATAAACTAGAGGGCACAATTCTGAAAGGGGTACAAGAACAGTGATATCTGGTGGTATAGGTGCACAAAACGTTGAAGGTGGCAGAGCAGGTTGAGAAAGTGGTTAAAAAAGCATACGGGATCCTGGGCTTTATAAATAAAGGCAAAGAGTACAAAAGTAAGGACGTCATGATGAACCTTTATAAAACACTGGTTCAGCCACAACTGCAGTATCGTGTCCAATTCTGGGCACCGCACTTTAGGAAGGATGTGAAGGTCTTAGAGAGGGTGCAGAAGAGATTTACTGGAATAATTCCAGGGATGAGGGACTTTAGTTGCATGGATAGACTGGAGAAGCTGGGGTTGTTCTTCTTAGAACAGAGAAGGTTGCGAGGAGATTTGAGAGAGGTATTCAAAATCATGAAGGTCTAGACAGAGTAGATAGAGAGAAACTGTTCCCATTGGCGGAAGGGTCAAGAACCAGAGGGCATAGATTTAAGGTGATTGGTAAAAGAACCAAAGGTGACATGAGGGAAAAACTTTTTTACACAGCGAATGGTTAGGATCTGGAATGCACTGCCTGAGGGGGTGGTGGAGGCAGATTCGATCATGGCCTTCAAAAGGGAACTGGATCAGTAGTTGAAAGTAAAAAAAATTTGCAGGGCTACGGGGGATAGGGCTGGGGAGTGGAACTAGCTGGATTGCTCTTGCATAGAGCCAACGCGGACTCGATGGGCCGAATGGCCTCCTTCCATGCTGTAACCTTTCTATGATTCTGTGATAACTAAATTGAGGCTGCACATGTTGGAAATGCAATGTCATTATCTGCCCATTTGGCACCCTGCAAACCAATGCACGAGACCGGATACCTGAGCTTCTGACCCACGCTTACTGGATTATTTTTCTTCTGTTGATTGATGCTTGCCTCTATGACATAGATCAGTAAATTTCACCCCCAACCAGCCAAGGAGAAGTTCACTTCTAGCTTTGGCGACCAGAAAAGCAAAGCAACTCACTAATTTGTAATGGCAATGTGTAGAACTCCTCTAATTTTTGCTACATATATTATGCTTTGTGACTGTTTCAGCTCTTCCCCACCCTGATTTGTACCCTCAGACTCCAGGCCTCACGGAACTAAATTGCAGGGCACCAGATTTTCCCCAGGGAGATTTGGAGACAGGTGATGACTCCACACTACTAGCATGCCCAGCGTCATTTTAATATTTAAATCTTACTGAAAAGAGCCCCATGCAAACTTTCCACCTTTGAGCGAGGCTCTGCTCAGAGCACTTGCTTCAACCATAAAAATTGGGCGAGGCATACACTGATTTCTTAAAGGGACAAGGTAGATTTTTGATACTTTTGTAGAGTTTTTGTGTTTTAATGTACCCTTTGCTGGATTATGCACCCTGTATAGTTAGTTTTGGTGTGTAATCCAACATTTTGCATTTCTGGGCTCTTTCCCCCCCCCCCCCCCCCCCACCACCACCACCACAAGTACTTTGCTTCTTTACTTTTGGTTTGGCATACAAACATACAGGAAGAAGAGCGGAAAAAGACCATCAAGCCCAAGAAGTTTATCCCATCAAGATATAGTGTAACCGCACATGCCATTAACCTATCCTCTAATCACACAATCTTCCAGGAATAGAAAACAGCCAGAGAGAAAAACTACTGCTGATTCAGGAAAAATGCTGGGAAATTCCTCCCATTCCTGAGGCAATCAAGCAAAGCGGCAGGAGACTGTAATAGCCTATAACTTTTCATAGCCTCAGTTAACCAGCTCTGACCCTCTATAACTGGAAATGCCTTTTCACTCAGGACCTGTCAAGTTCCCTTTTGACATCACACCGTACAAAGAGGGGAGCATGGGGTAGTTTTGAATGCACTATGTAATTGAAATATGGAACAGGAGTTTCTGAGGGACAAACAAAGACAGGTGCTACATCACCTGAAGCATTTTGGCCATATGATCACTACCTAGGAACATGATTGTATAGACTCCATCCACGTGTATCTGGACATGTCTGAGGAGATCTGTCTTCGCCACTTCCCGTTTACAAGTTGCCATTGAGTTGTGCCATGTTCTATACAATCACCTACACACATCTGGATCCGGAGCGGATTTCCTAAAGAAATGAAGGTTACTGCAGTTTGTAGCTTTTATTCTACCGATACCTTTTAAGCTAGTCTAGGAGACATCTGCCACATCAGACAGTCTGCAGTGCGCAAGTAACAAGTGTTACATTTGCAAGAGACAATACATTTAGCACTTTTTTCTCAAAGGAGGCATCAGTTGAATAGGTTGCACAGTTTTCAGTGGGTGGCAGGATTCCCTTGAGTTCAGAGCATCGTAAGCATGTGGGCATCAACACTCTTCCTATCAACCCAATGGCCTTAATGAACAGAAAGGGTTGGCCCACAAAATCAGCCTTATGTGTAATCATTGGTTGATGTCCAAGAAGCAGCCATTATTGCACTGTGTCCACATTATTTGAAGGAGAAGAAACACTGGAAAAATGGCTCTGAGGAGAGCAGAGCTATTCTCTGCACCCATGGCTGCTGAACCACTGAAAATTCCCTAAAGCAGAGGAGCATCTTAGCACCTATTTGCTGTTCCTCAACTTCTACTTTTAAGAAGAATACACCACCTAGCTTAGGCAAAATGAAAGATTGTGTGCAGAAGGGCAATGGTTGTGCACAGTGCTTCACATGGTATCTCCCCATATGGGCAGGAAGTTCCATGGTTGATGGGGCCCTAAAGAAACGTGTGCAAAAGTGAGTACAGTTACCTTTTCCTTGCTCCTGAAACTATTACCTCATTTGCTGCCATGTAAGAGGGAGTTGATTCAGTCACTGACCTCCCTCCATTCAGCTGGCATTTGTGCTTTTACTGCAAGTTGGTTTTCAGCTCCAAGAAGACCTACTTTGGCATTAATAGAGGCATATAAGCTGGGCTGGAATGGAATACAGTAAATGACCCAAAGACCTCAAGTACATATGAGGAAAATATAAAGCAACTGAAAAATGTACTCTGGATAATCATTCTCCTCTAGCATCACTTCGCAAACCCCTGCTTTCTAAAATAGAAATCACTGACTAAATGAGAAGTCTGTTTATAGTGAATATCTATCTCTATCTATATATTTATATGTATGTGTATATTGCTCTCTCTCGCTTATATCTATCATTTGTCATAATTATTTGATGCCTTAGTAATTACTCTGTGTTCATAAACAAATAATGCACATTGCTGAACAAATTAAAGCTATTAGCTCCATATCTAAATTTCTTTTGACTATTGCACCAATGACATTATAGAGTAAAAAACAGGGCAGATCTGTGACTTGTAGCAGAGTTTAATTTTCATTATTCCAGAAATTTAAATGATCTGAAATACAGTCTTGATTTTTGTTTTAATATAACACACTTCACTGAGTCTCTTTGCTATTAGGGCTGTTATCTGGCAATACAGCAGTGATGCACAGACTGAGGCAGATTAGCAATAAATCCTTTCAAGCATCACTAAAAATAGACTTTTTTTTCCTTCAGGTTTTATTAGTAAGCTGCTCATTGTAACAATTAATTAAAAAGTTGCTTGAAAGGTATGACATGGTATCATTTCTGTCTTGTAAATGTAATAAATGATTCTTTGCATATTGAGTTATAAACCAGAATAAAGCCTACAGAATCGCAGAGTCTTGGGTCATTTGCGAAGACTGAACTCAGGAAAAAAAAAACTTATTAGCATTTTTATACCCAGAAAATAGCCGTGTCCTCCAAGGGTTTTATTAAATCCAGATGAAATCTGACCCTGTGCAGCTTGTGGATGAAGTCCCATAGCATTGCTGGGGGGGAAATAAATCTCAGACCATTCCTCCAGTAAACTTATGCTTCATTTCCTGTTGAACTAAAGGGATTGCGTGAAAACTGTATTTCCACCTGTTTGTGTTCAAAATTCCCTGGAGTATGCTTGCAACAGAGAAGGTACTAATATTTGGAACAGTGAAGTAGAGTACAACCTACTCTTGAAAATTAAAACTCTACACATTCTCAGGAAGAAAGTTCTCATCCTTTATGCTAAATAACTCATTCATCCAAGCACCTTGGATAATTAAATTGGCAATCTCTTGTGGTTATTTTGAGATTACATTTTGAGAGTTTTTCATCCTTAAGTTATTTAGGGAAAGCAAAGGGTTAAAGGATTTGCTTTAAAAAAAAGTTCTTACAAGTGACACTAATTGCATTGTGAAAACATTTAATTGGCCACAGTATGGGTTGGAATTTAATGATCTCTGATTATGATAGTTAAATGATTATTCCAATAGTTTATATTTTATTGGTATTTGTTTATATTTTCCCATAGCAAACTGTTAAATGCCTGGATATAGCAGCAATATTTGCATTTGAAGTGCAGTCATTTTTGTTATGTAGGCAAATTAACCAGCAACGTCCCACAAACAGCAGTGGGATGAATGACCAGTTACTCTGTTTTTTGATGGTATTGGTTGATGGAGGGATGTTGGCGTGGATATTGGGAGAGGTCCCTGTTGTATGACTCGTCCTGCAGGATCTTTAACATACATCTGACAAGCAGACCGGACCTTTTTTTTTAAGCCTATTGTCTAAAGCACAGCATTTCTGACAACGCAGCCCTCTTCAGTACTGCCCTGGAGTATCAATGTAGACTTCGAGGTCAAAATCCAATAGTGTGCGGTTCCACTGCTACCTTATCAGTGCCTACTAGTTTCAGGTGCACATTGACACAAGTACCAATGTAATTTGGAAATCAGGGCAGTGATCTGACTCCCGAGTGAGCTTTCACACTATAATGAATACCTGGTGTGAAACTACATGCTAAAAGTTTCCAGTTATTCCACTGGATTGCCTGGTGACATTCTTTAAACTTAAACCATCCAGGCTGTACTCATATTAAAAAAAAAATCAATTGCCTGGGAAGTAAAACCCAACCTTCTACCTTTAGCACTGACATGAGTGCAACCCGCAGAGCTCAGGTCTGCCTCACTGAGGGTCACCCTGTACAGATTCCTGTCTGAGACTATAGCAGTATTATAATAAGCCACAATCAGGGTGTGTAATAAGCAAGTGCCCCAATGATTGTGCTGATTACTATGCTGCAGTTCAGGAAGGACATCCTCTCAACCCAAATACTTAATTCTGTTAAGGAGCATGGAGAAGAGGGCTGCCTATGCATTTATTTTGTCTGCCTTAGATTTGGGAGGCAATTGCATGATACAGCAGGGAAAAAAGCCTCAACAATGTGAGCTGCTGACAGTGGAAACTTTTTTGAACAAAATTGAAAGAAGTGGGTCAAGTGTGCCCCCATTACAGAGAAAGCAAGGGCCAATTGGAGAGGAAAGGGGAGGTGTGTAAATTATAAGAGATTAGAAAGATTGTCCCATGCCATTCTTGGGAGGGCGGGGACGATACAGGCCTTGAATTCTCCATAGCTGACGTCAAGGTGTCTTATACAGGATCACGTTTTAGGGAAGTTAGTCTTCTGATTTAAAATCTTCTGCTCTCCCCCAGACAGAGTGCTCAGCTATTGCAAGATCATAGTGAAACAGTTTGTCTAAAAACTAGTAAGACTCTCCAATGAAGAAACAATACAAAAGATAACAAAGTCCAAGTATCTTAAAGGAGGACATTTCAACTTTGGTCATTTTAATGTGGAAAACCAGCATGTGCTACTACAGCTCCCAGTTTCCCTCATATGAATACTGGATGTCATCCCCAATAATCCAGCATAGTGACATTACAATTGACAGATCAGGCTGTGGGTACCATAGAAATAAAAAGAAATCCAAATAAATTCACTTCAGGAAAGTTTCGATCTTTATTCACACAAAATGAAATGGATTAAAATCATGATCTCTGCGGGAGCTACTGATTTTGATGAGTACTGTACTCTTGATTTGAATAAAAATAATTGTGGAACTCTGCAGCTTTACATGGAAGTGACATGTCTTACAAAATTATGTATATATGTGTAAGAATTTCCACTGTGGATTTTGACTGTCTGGCTCTTTATTCCTTTCTCTTGCTCCATAATTAAAAATAATGCCTTTCTCAAAGTTGGTATGAGATAAATTATTTAAAAATATGTAAAAGTTTGTTATAGCCAGAGCCTATTGTGTCAGATCAAGTTCTTGGTATGAATACACATATCTGGGATAGTGAACTCTCAAAATGTGCAAATTTCAAGCCTGTGTTATTTTATAAGCTGCTTGCTGTGTTTGTTTTTATTTTTAATTGAATTGAAGGGTACTTCTGTTCTGATGTTTAAGTTTCCACTTTGATACAGCCAGAGAGAGTCCCTCCACCTCGCCCACCTCCTCCAAAGATAAACCGTGCTACTTTGCCCGTGAGTAGACAGAAGTTGTGTATCGCCTTAATTATGTTTAACATCGCCTAAGTTGCTTTGCTTATTCTACTTACCCTTTTCTTCAGTTTGTGCTTTCTGGTCTTGTAGCAAGGAATTGGATCTTTGCTCATTTTTCTTTCAGAACAGGTGTGAAACTTTACTGTTTTCTTCTTCCAGTTCTTAATTATACTTATGTTTGGTGTTGACAGTGATTGGCATTAGGATATAACCATGGTGGAAATGTTGCTCACTTAAGTTGTCATAAGAGCCCTGGGTAATGTCACTGCATCTGATATGGAACTCTTTAACATCTGGATACAAGCCTCTAACCTCAACTGCATGCTTGGATTTTGGCAGTTTGTGTTTGTACACAGGAAACATGCATGTTGTACATGCTCAGAGGTGGTCTAACCTTTTCACTGGACTAATTACATATTTATAATGTAATCTACAATATTCATAAGATGTGCAGTGTTCTTAAATGGTTCCACACTGCTGTATGCATGTGGCTCATTACAAAGGGTGTTTTGTGGTAATTTTTTTTTTGCAAGTGTTCTGGGATGTTTTCAGATCTCTCAATGTTCAGAGCTTTTGGAAAGCTCGCAGTGCCAGCTGAAATGTTCTGTGACCTGACCAGTACATTATAGAAGCGATTTCTGTGCACTTAAATTACTGCAACAAAAAATGCAGTTGATGTGGTGAAGCAGTGTGTTGCTAGTCAAACACAACACACTTCATCGAGTAACATGACACAAGTTGACACCCATGATGCCTCCACTCAAAAGAGCTCCCTATCTCAGTCATGTTGGGTGGTGGAGGCCAATTGCTTCCTCGCAGGGAGGAAAGGAAAATCAGTGTGTTACAGAGTAGTGTAATCAGAGGTCTGGGAGCAGATCACTTGTCAGCCTCTCAACTGTGGAATGGTGCACGGCATAGCAAGAATTAAAAAATTCAAAAGTAACTTGACCCCAAAAAATAAGAAGTGGAATTGTTATTTGCAAAATGGGGAACATCTGCACTCAATTCAAATGATGGGCACAACAGGTAAGTTAAGGAGAATGTTGATTTCAACATTATTGTCATTAAGAATCTTTTTATTTTTTATTATTTGGGTGCAAAAATTCAGTCCTCAATGTTACTGAAATTAGTCTTCAGTTATTCGAGCCATTTCAGATGTTTAACCAAAAGCCAGTATTATCCAAAGTGGAGTAAAGGGGGGAAAAAAGGGACAATCATGTCAATAATGTATCAGCATTTTCAATATTGATCTTATTTTTCATACAGCAACCCTTTTTAGAATACTGCTGCCTTTGAGAATCATTAAGGAGTGTGCGATGCTCAGCAAAAAAGCCACAAGCAGTGAGCAGAATGTCTGCTAACCCATTAGCTGTAGCAATAAGGAAGCAAGCACATTAGCTGGCTGGGAGAGGGACATGATTGACCCGTTTTGCACTGGGCTCTGCAAGTTTCTCTTAATCCAAAGGACCAAAAGGACAGTTGCACTAATATTAGCTGAGATCTGGAGTGAAAGAAAAGCAAAAAGCCAAAATAATGTCAATTATAAAACAAAAATTAATGAACTCCTGTCCCTAATATAAGAGGCATAATTATCATTGATTTTTTACTGTTTGCTCTAGTTCCTCAGCTCGCACTGTATTCTCCACATTCTGCCGAGTCTAACACACCCATCACAGCAGAGTAAAAGCTGTGCTGGTGCAGTGTCATCACACTAGCATATTATAAAAACATTCTGATTATTAGGTATGGGATGGGTGGGTTGGGGGATCTATGGCTCCTGCACAACTACAGTCCATTTGTACCAAGTTTAGTTTCAAAAAGCTATAGAATTCTGCCTTTGTATGTTATATCAGAGATTCTGATGTATCAAACTTGTTGTGAAAGTAAAGTATATCATTTGATGGGACTATGACTAGTGAGGAGTGGAATGAGAGCCTCCATCCCACAGAAATCCATTTAACTAATGGTTTCAAATTTACCGTTTTACCATTTGGTAGTGCCACCAGAAATAGATGACAACCGCACTGCATTCAGATCTTTCCGTTTTTGAGACCTGTTTCTGCATTCATTTGTGCGCCACGTTCCACTGATAACTTTGCTGTTTCACACAGACTTTTAGCAAATGCTGTAGAGAGATACTGAGAGTGAGAATAAAAATCAAACAAGATGTGAGGTTTTGCCAGAGAAGGAGAAAAATTTGAATTTAGTTAAAAACCTAAACCCAGACTCTTGTGTAAACCGTAAGTGCTCTCCAGGCCAAAGCACAAAAATGCTCCTCCCCCTCCCCAGAAGAGAGTAAGGACAGTACCTTGTGCATTCAGTGTGTGTTTGCTTATTGCAAAGTGTTTGGTAACAGTAACTTTCATTTGTCTTGGACAGCCCCATGCTTATATGCATGTACAGAAGGGGTTTTCACAAGATACATAAAGACATCAGCTGTAGACCAGGCATATTTGAGTGGTTGGCATTGAAGATTTCAGCTTGTTTTTCCAATGTAGGTAATGTGTTTGGTAGGTCTGCAGCTTGTGTACATATATCTGTACATCATGAATAATGATAGTAAAATTAATGTAGAGTATAACTATTACTTCCAGCGCATTTAGCATCTTTCAGAACACAATCCTTAAGAGATGAACTTGTTCACCAGACAAATACGTTCCCTATAAATTCAAGCCTTTTGTTTCACATTTACTAACATTAGAAACATGGGTTATCCGGGTGAAAATACCAGAAGTGAATGAAAATATTGTGGAGATGGTCACTACGTTCCATGTTGATATAAATTGTATCCACCTTCCTTATTTCAGCGTGACTGCAGTGAACATAAGTCACTGTAATCAATCAGTTATGCCAACCCCTACAACTTGCCTAATACAGTTGTGTTAGAATATAGTCTGCCTATTAGTCAAACACTTCTTTTTAACTCAAAATACACTTTGCTCAATCAAAATGAGTGCAGGGCATGGAAAATGTTCATTTTGATATTACACACCAATGAAAATCATGATCAATAATTGTAAAAATAACATGCAGCACTTAATACCGTGCACACAGCAACACTCCAGTGTCATCGCAAGAACAGTCAGAGCAGGTCCTCCTCCACCATTATCTGCAGGATTCACTGACGTGTCTCATTTTACAACTAAAATTCAGTTGCATATCATATTTAAAGATCTTCATTTTGTACCTTATCAGCATTTAAAGAGTCCTTAGAATAAAGTAAATCTCACCGTATCATTGTGTGTTACTAAGTTTACGTCACTTGTCAGAAAGACCTTATTGTTCATTGATGCTCTTCATTTACAGGTCTTGGATAATTCTGACAGCAACTCAGTGAGGTATAGCTATAAGTGCAATACCCTACACAAGTTAAATCATTAACGCCACATTATTAAAGAAACCACGATATTTATTTTAAAATAAAAAGGTTAGTGTCATGTGATTATAGATTTAGTAATGGCCCAGCCGTAGTTAATCACTACATATTTCAAACCTTTGTAAGTAGCGCATCACAAACTCATTATGTAAAAATGCCACATTATTATGTTGCTGTTTACATGGTGCTCACAGTCGATGCTATTTTATACATAAGCTTGAATTTTATGTTTAATAATGATTAAATGTGAGCATTTGGGTCTGAAACAGATTCAGCTTTGCCCAGTTGGATTTGTCAGGTTCAGAACACTGTAGGGAATCTGCTTTTTTTTCCTGACTTTCTACTGAAGTCCCTTTAGGCTATGGCTCCAATCCTTTTTTGCATTTCTCCCCAGATATATCTGGTGTAGCTGACACTAGTGGGGTAATCGCTGGCTTTTCAAAGCTCTGGCGGAAAGGTGAAAGTATTAGCAGCACAATGACAGGCAAGCTTCACGCATCACCTTCCAGCTCAAGCTTAATTAAACAGCCTCTTTTCTTTTTTTTTCCTTCTTCGTTCTATCATCCCTAATGAAGCAGTCTTTTCCATCGATCCTGCTGATTGCCAGGCCTCTCCTTTTGTTTATTGGCACTGAGCCATTCAGCTGCGCTCTGACAGCTCAGCTCTGCTAATTAGCTCTGTTGTTCTTTTCCCCCATGTTTCTCCCTGTTGCAAGTTCAGGCAAACTTGCCACAAACTTAATCCTTCTGTTCCTACCAATGGGTTCACATGCTTAAGCTGTCTCCATTGTGTGGAAGGGCAGCTTTGTCTGGGGACTGGCCCCCTCCTCAGCAAGTTCACAAACTGACCTTTCATGACCCCTTACTTTTCTTCACTAGCATTGGCTACACTGAGGTCATGGTTTGAAAACCTCCCCCTCGCTACTAAACTTTTGTTATTTTCTGCACAGAGTTAAATCCATGAATGCTTCAGTTAATTTCTTTTGTAGTTTTTTTTAAATTAGAGAACTTCAGTGAATGTAGAATTGGATTTTTTTCACAATGAATGGGATATTGCTCACATATCTTAAATGATTCAGATAAGCATTAAAGTGAACATTGTATATATCCTAAATGTAGTGCCCGATTCAGTTTGTAACTTCACAGACTGTCTATGGTTTTACATTTTTAGCCCTGAAAGGCAGCAGTCAATACAACCAACATCCAAGTCATATAAATTTGAGAATTTGACTTTCAAGCTCCTTTATTTTAAAACGTTTCCCAGGTTTCTAGTACAGCAATTCCCATGAAGCAACATCTGTGGAATCTTTACTGTTACTTCTTCAGATTGGGCCATTAATCAGAAATTGCTCTTTAATGGTTTTAAACCAGCTGTAATAGTTCATTTTGGAAAAAAAAATCTTAACTGAAACTGCTAAATATATTTAAAGACTGACATTATGTTCCATTTTGCGACTCAGTCAGTAATTGATAATTCCTTTCATTATCTCGTCTAGTTCATAAATAAAAACTAGTCCAAGGCATCTGACAGACAAAACAGTAAGGGAACAAAATGAGCCACAAAAGAAGCCAGCAATGCAGCAGCTTCACACCACCGTGGTTGTGAAATCTTGTTCCAACAAGGCTTACGAGTGGGGCATACCACCTTGGAGGGGGAAGGGATAAAAGCGAGGTTTACCCCTTTGGTGACAGAGTGCCACTGGTATCAAGTTGTAAAGGAAGCAGCTGGTTGATTCCTGGATGTGTGAACAGTTATGTGAAGGGAAAGATGCGGAGGGAGAAATGGCTAGAATAAAATAGGCAAGCTATTTAGTGATGCCAACTTCAGAATTATTTTTAATTGTAATTTAAAATATATGATGTATATTTTATAGCCTGTAATAGAACTAAACATTGTTTACTGGGTAACAGCTATTTTATGCAGTGTTTGTACATTTTTGGCAATAATTATACCTTTGGGCTACATTTCTGAACATGTTTGAGCCCAACAGCACCACATGCTACTTATTAGTTTTCTTAATTGCCTTTAAATAGCAACTGTATTAAGTGATGACATCCTAAAGCATTGGTTGCAAGACTTTTAGGCTGTGCTATCACTGATTTAAAACTGCTCTGTATTTCAGCTGAATCTAAATCAGCTCCCTGAATTGTGGCACTCATATCCCTTGCATAAGCTTCTGCTCGTTGTGAAATAAGGCTTTGCAATGATAGACTACACACGGGTGTATGTATTTACCATTGCAAAATATAGATGACTATGAATACAAGTGTAGTTTTTCAGTAAAAGTTTCCACTCCACTCACGTCACATCAACACATTTGTTTTCTAACCAAACCTCCTCTTCCTGTCATGTGATAGGAAGATGCAGGGCCATTTTTGGTAGTCAGAATAAAGACTGTTGCTGCTCAGGGATGAACAATTGGTGTCTTTCAACACGTCACCCCCCTGGTGCTGAGAGACAGCTCTTCCCTTATATTCCAATTTCCTGTAATACAGCTCTCCCTCTTGATTGGCAGTTCCTGATTCGATGACTCCTGCAGCACAGAGGAGTGGCAGTGAGGAACAGAAAGAAGCAGCATTGAGAGAAATGGCAGGGAATAGAAATGGCAACTAGTGGGGAGTGAGAACCAGGGGCAAGTCAGATCTATGCAATAACTCAGTGCCTTCCTGTTCACACACAATCTTTAAATGTCACATACTGTGGAACCTACCAGCCAAACTTGTGATATATTTCTTATATTATCTACCGGGTTACTAGGTAGGGAATTCTACAGTAGCTGGCTTGGGATGTGGAAGACACTGACAAGGCAATATTTATTGTTCATCTCTAATTGCTCTGAGGGCATAAAGAGTCAACCATATAGTGTGGGACTGAAGTCACATGCAGGCCAGACCAGGTGTGGATGGTAGGTCCTTTCTCTGATTTTTACAACTATCTGTCAGCTTTCTTGGTCATTTTTTATGATGCTAGCCCACAAATTACTAGATTCAATTGAATTCAATTTCATAACTTGCAATTTAAACTCATGACCTCTGGGTGGCTAGTCCAGTGCCATAACCACTAGGCTACCGTCCCCTTTAATTACTGGGACTGTCTCAATTGTTCAAAGCTAATAACCAAGTTTAATTTCGTAAAAATTGGATTTTTTTTTCTCGCAGCTCAAAAGGTGTGCAGTGGCCTGCAGTGAGAATATCAGCGAGCACACCAATGTGCAGACTTTTAAAATGCTTTTATCTTATTGGAGTGCCAAGAACTGCCAGCTCTCCTAATGTCTGTAGCACTGCTGGCGGCAGCTCTTTGGCTTGGAAAGCCACGCCAAACTTGGTTGCTGGTGATAATGCAAAATATAAGCTCAAATCTGAAAAGGGGTGCTTTTGGAGTGTGATGTGTTGTATTGATGCTATGTTTATTCTCTGCACCACATATACTCTATAGTGATTAACCCTATAATGCACTACGAAAAATGCTTGTATTTTTCCACCATTCATGTGATGCTGTACCATTCAGTCTTGGTGTCACATGGGATCCTTTGTAAATCACATGATTGCACTGCATAATACTTCCGCCTGCAGCTGAGAATCCATTATAATAAAGGTGTCTGTAGTTTGAGAGAATCGATACCCTGGAGTAACTTAATGTCTATTCCAATCTCAGGCTTCAAGTGTTGTTTATAAACTTTAATATTGTCCAAACCTGTTTCTTGAGTTACAGCCTTGGGAGCCACTCCCTGCTACCTACTATCCCATTGATTTTGGACTTTTAAATGTGCAGTTATTGAGCATGCTTACAGCATGTTGGGCTTTACATAAAGTGGCTGCTTTAACCCTTTCAGCTCATTATGCTCAAAGATTCCCCTTTAAGGGATGGTGGCAGAGCATTGGTTACATATGACAATCTACATGAAGTGTAATATTTGTTTTTCTATGTATACAAGCATTTTACTGTTTTTTTTAGTTTATTGGATTTGTGTCCCTGAATCTGTCTAATTTCATCATCTTTCAGTTTATACAGTCTGTATTCCTTGTGATGTACATATCATGTGAATAAGCACCCTGTTGATTTCACTATATTTAGGCATGTGTTTAATGCATAATGTTGGGAGAAGTCCTTATTAGTGCCATCTTAGTTCCATAGCTGATAGCTGATTGAACAATGTTTTCATGGGCTGTTTTGAAGAAATATACGTTTGTTAACCAAATGGCATCTATCGTCGGTAGCAGGCTTCTAACCAGTTCGATGTTTAAATAAGTTTTTTTAAAAAGGCATGAAATAGAATTAAAATTTGAAAGTCCAACCAGGGTATGATATGGGTTCATCCTCATGATTTCTTACAGTCTCCACTGGGTTGACTCGGACTTCCTTTAAAGTATAATTCAGTAGCAAGTTTGACCCATAGGATCTTGCCAAACTAAAACTGAAGTGGTGACAAGCTCTCTGTTTTGCACTGTAACTGCATAGCCTGTCCTCAGTCTGCACATGTGTGTTTTCATTATTATTTGAACTGTCTAGTCTGTACTGTCCATTCTTTAACCTCTGGGCACCTAGAAATCATTGTTAGTGGTAACTTTGAAATTGTTTTTAATACTAAAAAGTTTCTTTTTAATATAAATGTTTGTATACAGGCACGCCCTCCAAGGCCACCAGTTAAGAAACCAAGAGGTAATGCATTGCCGGTAGAGGCTCGAATATCCTCCATTTCAAGCCCAGAGCAGTAAGTATTGGCTGCTAGCTTTAACAGTTAAAAGTTAATATAAGAAGCTGAACATAGAAACAGTTCTTACAGTTCACACTTAGAATTTTCCATTTAATAACCCATTTAGACCTGACGTTATCAATTTGTAGATAATATACAAATGCAAGCTTAGCATATTGGCCCTGCATTTAGCATATTGAATGCTTTTATATCTTAGGACTTTTATTCTTGCACAAGCTACATTGACAGGGTCAGGTAACATATGGTGAGTGTGACAAGTGTTTTACAGTGTAGCTTCACTTAATGTTTATCATGTTACACTATAGCAAGAGTTGCAAGATGTATAATATACTTCAAAATACACCTGACATGTTAATCTCAGTTAAACAAAAACATTTTTTAATAACCTGGAATGTTCAGAGTACTGTTTACATATTTAGTATATGTTAAGATTACTTTTCATATGTTGCCTGCTCCTGTATGTCTGATAATTATTTTACAATAGTAGTCTACCTCATGTCAGATTGTCCTATTGTTGGTCTTAACCTGGCAGTGTTAGCTCAGCAACCTAAGTCCGAGGGGTCCACTCACACGTTAAAGAAGACACGCATCTATCTTTGAGCCTGCTTTGGCTTTGGTAAACTGTTGGCACTAGATTGCCTAAAAGGGGACCTATCATTAACCGTAGACAGATGTCTGAATCATTCCATTTTCTCCAGTGGTGGTGACATCAGGGTCACACGAAGCAAACTGACTGTTTTGTTCAACTTTTTTCCACGCCGTTATCAATAATGAATTAAAATAACAAAGAGATACTGCCGTGTAGGGATGTAAAAGGATCAATGTGTGCCAGACTGGGTTGCGTGTGTTGGGGAAGAACAACAAACAGAATTGCAAGCTTGAAGTGATGTAAATTGGGGCCACTTGGGTTAATTTTCCAGAATTTGGTGCAATTCAAACAATTTGTACTTTTCCATTTTTTAAGTGATGATTAGCTTGAACAAATGTCCCTCCTTTCCATGTGTACCACTATTGTTCCTCTACCACCATAATGTGAATCAAAGCAACAAAGGCAAATATCACTTTTTTTAAAAAAAAGAAATACTCAAAATATTCATACCTAGTTGGCTGATTGTCTAATGGAGGATATTCAATTTCTGTTGACATATCCAAACTTTTTTCAAAATTTGTATCGTTTGGTGAATTATTCTCTATTTTGGGTACCCAATACCAGCAACAAGTACTTCCAGATACTCCCTCTGCTCCTTGCCAGCAATAGATAATAGAGTTATCGGGGAGGTCTTTCCCCCAATTGTTTTAACACCAAGCTAAGAAGGCCACCCCTACAATGTTGGTACCAATTTTTCCACTTTATACTTTACACACTGCCCACCCTTCAAGCCTCTCTGAATCAATTTGCCAGTTTAGTGCCTACTTGTGCCAATTTGTGAACCATTGCATCCTGTGGACTGCATTCACTAGAAACAGGGATGAGAATGTTCAAACCCCACTTTATGTATGGCCTTTACACGTCAGAGGAGCCTATTAATCTGGCTTGAATTCAAACCCAAGTTCCAGGAGTGAAAGGGCAGTGTGTCCTAACCCACTGCACCACTCAGTCCTCCTCCAAACACTTTCTTAAATGCATTTTTTTAACTTTTACATATTTAAACCCTCTTATTGCTTCTCTACGCCTTTATCCACTTGAGTATTAATTCCTCAGTGCTCTCCCTACCTTTAACTTTCACAAACCAGCTAAATCCTACACTGTCGGGCCTCAGTTCTCTCAGATCCATCATCCTATCATCACCATGTTCCATGGCTCCTTGTGCCGTTGAATCAATTTCAAGATCTTCATTCTCATTTTTGGATCCCTGCAGAGCTTTACTTCACCCTATTTGGGAAATGTCCAGTCCTATGTCCCAACCTCCAGCCTCCACTCCCGTGACTCAGGATTACTGTTCCCCATGCTTTCTATTTCATTATTGGAGGTCAGTCTTCCAGCCACTAGTACCCTGCCATCTGGAAATGTCTTTCAAAGCCACTTTGCTTTGCTACTCTCCCACTGACTTCAAAAACCTACCTCTTTAACTGTGTGTTTGATCTTCCCCCTTCCCCCCACTTTCACTTCAGTTCAGTGTCCACATATCTACTTTGTTAAATGTTCAGGGACATTAATCAATGTCGGGACTGCTATACAAAGTTTTTCTTGTAATAGTCTAAAATGGAGAGGAGGTACATAACATCATGGATGATGATTCATCTGTCTGATTCCTAGAAGTCTAATAGATGGGCGAGCTAGGTGTTCATGCAGTTAATTTATCTGATCCCTGCCCTGACCAGCAGATAGAGGGAAGCATGCATTGTTGTGGTGACAATGAATTCGTATGGAGTTCAAGCAAAATGTCAGCAGTTCCATCCATTTTAGCAGAAGGATGGATTTCACTTACGCGAAGGACCATGGGCAAAAAATGCAACCTTTAAATTCAGACTTCGGCTTTGCGAAACACAAATTTTGGATTCTAAATCTTAACTTGATCTCAAAGTCTGAATTAGTGCAAGGATTTATTCAGTGTCTTTGGGCCAGACTAAATCCAATAGAGAAAACACTATCAATTTCTGGAAATAATTCATGATATACAGAGCAGAAATGTGCTCAATATAATGAATCTTCCCTTTCTTTTGCAAAAGGCTGGTCGGTTCCAATTTCCTTGTAGTTAACGGGTAAAGAACATAGAGGGCTGAGAGTATATCTGTATAGTTGCGAGTTAGAGAATGGAAGAGTAAATTGATGATTACAGTAAGCATGTGTCGGTCGGTAGTGTATGATAGAAATAAAGCTGAATTGTATATTGAGACCCAGGGCAGTCTGAGATTTTTTTTTGTTACAAAGTGGATTTATTTTTGTAAAATTGTGATTATGTATCATGCCCGATCATTCTATTTGAGGTTTGTAATGCTTGGATTTATTTGGTACACAAGTATATTTTCTGCAATTGAAGCTAGATAATGTGTCAGCTTAGATCACAATTCAGCAATAAATTGTTACTTATTATCTCATGTTGGCACTATCCTTGTGGCTTCATGTTTTGATCATTGCAGCAGTAAGCCATGGCAATATAGACCTGTACTTCTCGAGCACCATTGATATGTATGAATTTAGACAGAGGACTGGACAAGACTGACAAACTGAACCCTTTATCTCTATTAACGCATTTTGCACATAAAACAAACTCAGTTCTCATTAAACACAAACTGTAGCAGACACAGATGACCTAAAAAAGAAATATGGCCTAATGCAGAGGAAAGCTAAGAAGTGTCATAATCCTGTTTCACATTGTTGCCTCTAATGCTTGCACATTTATTAACTCACTCATTTTAATATATACTTCATGTAACAAGCTGCTAACCAAAATTGAATTGTCAAAAGAGTACCTTTATATTAAAAGTTGTGGGTTCATACCTGTGTTGAACAGGCTGTTAAAGAAGCTGCTGAGCACAGCGGAGTTACTTTTCTGCGGAACGGGAGGACCCATCTAACCAGGTTATTCTCGAGCATCTTCTAGCAGCCACCTGTGAAGCCCCGAGAGCAGAGCACTGACCTTTTGTTTTCATTGAGGAATAAGATGTAGCACAACCAAGAAAGGAAGAAAATAATTCTCTCAATTTATTAAAATAAAAACTGCCAGCGATGCCAATTTCTAAACTGTTCTTTTTTTTAAAAGTTTGTTTTAACTTTATAATCTTGTTAAATCAAGGATTGTACTTCAGATAAAACTGACCTATCTGTTTGGGTTTTCAAGTTAGCATTTTGGTTTCCAGTTCCATGAATCTTCATCTCAGCTAAAATGATAGGTTGAAATTTGCCATAAATCGTCACAGGAATTTGAACCCTTTGAGCGCAGATCTTCCTATCCAGAATATACACAGGCATTATTTTATTATACTTTAAAAAATCCTTGTATATTTTCAATTCTGAAAATTGTCAAATTGAATTTTCTATTTCTTGGGAAATCTGAATTTTAAAAAAAAGTAACAATGTTGTTGTAAATTGCAGTCCAGTCCCGTATAAAGATGAATAACAATAAATGTTTTCATGGTACTGTCACCAAATGCAAAATTATCTAGTAACTTTAAGCTGCGAAAGTTGCAAGTTAGCGTGCATCCATTCAAAGGTTTGCCCTTTAGTGTTTCTGCTCATATGATGCTTTCTTTCTGCTATGGAACTTTACTGCCTACTTGTGGAGTAGGGCAGGCACTGCAATACACAGCAGCTCTAAAAAGAGCATAGTAGCATGAGTGTTTTAATAACCAACTGTTAATTTTATGTAGTTCTCCTATATTCTAATACCTTTATCAAGTAGGAATAAAAATGTACACACTTCAACAGTGTGCATCTGTAGGGGAAAAAAAGTTGATGATTCATATTCATTTTAAAACAAAATGAAGATCTCAATTCAGAATGAAAACTTAAATCTGTGCTTTAAGTGTTCAGCTTGTAGTCATGATTTATTTTAAGCATTATATAGTATATAATGTGATGCTGCTTTTTTTACATTATTTGCTCTCAGACATGTCTTTTGGCACATGCGATGTCAAGAATTTGTTTCCATTCATACTTCTACAGTCCACACATGCCGATTATGTATAAAGAAATCAGTGAGTGCTGTGTTTTTAAATTGATAGTAACCTACTAATAATTTATTCCATGTAGCTCTTTAATTTGTCAGTGGGAACAATCTTCTCTAAGGTTTTGTAGTATTTTTAATTAGGACTGAACATTGGCCTCTGCTGCACTGGTCAGATAATTTATAATTGAACTCCTTTAGAAAAAAGGTGAGTGGAAGGATATACCCCAATGTATTAAAATTTACATCTTTTATTAAGCGATTTTTTTCATTACTTGTACATAAAGCTATATGAACATCATTAATATTTTGCAAACAATTCACCACTTAGAATATATATGAATCCTGATGAGCTGCCTCGTTCCTTTGAGACAAAGTGCTATAGAGGTTAATACATTCAGTATGTAAAATCTATTTTTTTAATTGATGCATTTCAATTAAATGTTTCATTTTACTTTCCAGTGTAGTGTTAATAGGGCTAAATGGACTGGATTTTTTTTAGGAGAGTAGCTTTGTAAGGAAATAGAAGTGAAAAGCTGTTAATTATATTTCTTGAATGTCACTCAAGGTACTTGGGTAACTACATAGCGGCAAGATGTGGAGACCATGCAATCTCGGAGCAATTGCAAGTTCTGCATCTGAACATTATAATAAAGGAGCTTTGCATGTTTCTGAAAATCAGAGTTATGACAGCATCTTGAGATAATGTTCAGATTGAAATGCCTTTTGGCCTCTAGATGTAATAGCTCACGTCCCCAGTAAATTATCTCGTTTGTTTAACTTTAATAACACAATATTGCAGTGAAATGTTTAATCTCAAGTATGCCACTTCTTGTTTACAGCAATCAAAGGATGCAATATAACTCTTTAGGGTTCTGTTATTATCAAAGGGATCCATTTATTTCTTCTTAGTTAGCCAACATCATTCACATGTTATCTTTCTGTCACTTCACCTTCAGGGCCTTCCACTTCCTTGCTATTCCCTCCTGTTGGTTGAGCTGCGCTTGGACTCATCTGTGGTTCCCAGTCTTAGTGCTGCTAATACTGCGTTTATGCTGGAGCGTCACTTTTTTTTGTTCTCGTTATGTGGGCAACACCAACAAGGCCACATTTATTGCCCATCCCTTGTTGCCAAAATGATTATTTGTATAACTGATTATCTTGCTAGGCCACCTCAGAAAGCATTAAGGGTTAACTACGTAATGTCACATGTAGGCCAGACCCAGTAGGACATTAGTGAACCAGTTGGGTATTTAACAACAATCCGGTAGCTTTTATAGTCATTTTTTTCCTGATGTCTGCCCGCACATTACTAGATTTATTTAATTCAATTTCACAACTTGCTTTGGTGGGATTTGAACTTGCTACCCCAGTATCATTGCCTCCACACTATCATACCTGATGTTGAAAAGTGGTTGTGAGTATTCAGAGTTTCTCCCTCTCGGTAGTAGTTGCCCTTGTTATACTGTCTGCCCATTTAACCAGGACAAAAGAGAAAACTATGACCACAATGCAAAAAAAAAAATCTGCCCCTCTAGTTTCCCTCACAGCTGCCCTTCGAGCAGTTTACTCAAGACTGGGTTCTCTTACAGTCCCTTTAAAAAGGATCTTAATTTTCTTATTAAAGAACTCCACATGCAACAACATGTTTTGCTTTGTGTCAGTACATGCAATTTGTTGGAACATGAGTCTTCTTGGGGGGAGAAAAATCCTTTTTATAGCCATGGCAAGAGAATACACATTCCAGGTAGGTGCCAGGAAAACCACTGGAGGAACAGCAGGCAGGTGGGTTGTTGGCAGTGACCACATTAATTCATCACCATAAATTCACATGGAATAAAATTGGGCGGGTTCCATAAAGGGCGGGCGATCCACTCCAACCAGATTGCTGCCCAGGTTGTGAAGAGGAAAATCTACTATGTGACCAGATTTCTGTCACCTAATATATTGCCCGTTGTCTCATCACTGTGTGTATGGGAATCTTGATGTTTGGTCTTGCATTCACCTAAATGCCTACAAAGCAGTATTCAATACACATCAATATAGTTGAGGGGAGATGTGGAAGCCTTTCTTCCTCTGTCAGTTACAGTGAACATTAGCAATCTATGTAATCACTGGGAGTACCATGATCCTACCCTTAATTGATGTCCACATGTGCACACTTCCAGCAGAAACTTTTGGATAGAAGCAGGAACCTTGGCTGATTTATTCACCGAAGCTAATAATAGTACCATTATTGCCACCCCTGGCCTCCTGAGATCAGTAACTGAACACTGACCCGGGATCGAATTTAGGATCGTTCTGGTCTGTGTAGCTCATTTATTTACTGGACAACCTTACTAAACTCCCAAGGGAACTGATTGGTAGCCACTTGGATCCAGAGTAAATAATGATGGTGTTCCATGACTTCCAGTCATATAGGGAGGGTGAGATCCTAAGCATCAGCAGAGTTTCCCTAATTTTAATGTGCTCGTCCCTTACTATCGAGGATTGTTCACATTCGAGAGAGAAGGCAGTGAGAGTAGCCCATGCTGACTCACCTTTCAATTTTCATTTGCTCTCTGTAAAGAAACAGCTGCCATCCGCTCAATGTTTCCCCCTGACTGTATGACCGAGTACAGGGACTCACATGGATAATTGGGGGAATGAAACAGTATCCTAACATTCCATTGCACAGCACGTTGGAGCAATGTTTATTTTACCATACGCATTTAGGAATGAGTTAAAGGAAGTGATTTCTGAGTAGTAGAATATTGCAAAATAATTCATTTGTGATCTTCAGGACCTTGTGATCCATGTGGTTCTGTGGTTCATGAGCTGCAGTTCCTAATATTAAGCTGTGAATTCTTTATGGTGTCCCACTGCTTACAGTCAGTTATTCTTTAAATACAATTGATCTTAATCTGAAGGATTACATTGCTGTGAATACAGTTTAAGAAAATGATAAGTGGCAACTGGACTTTCTATGTGTTGATGTAAGTAATCACAGAAATCATAATTATTTCATTAGAAGAACACGCACGTGTTTATATGTGAATTGGTTGATTGTGCCTTTATTAGCTCCATGCAGGACATTTTGACTTCACTTCAGGTCCCATGGATTCAGAGCACATTGAGATGGCCAAATGTTTGTGCAAAAGGGTGTCCTTTGCTGCACAGAGTTATGTTTTCTTGCACTTGACGACATTAGGCACAATCAGTAATATGAGGAGCATGGGGATGCCACAGAGCCATATGGCACCAGCTCATGCCTCTGATTGCTCATATTCCAAGCTCCCAGTGTTGGAGGCCAGCCATTTCCACAGAGGGAAAAAAACAATCATAGACCACAAGGCAGTGGCAAATTACAGAATGACTTTGGCAAATGCCCATGAGCAGTTTGCCTGCCTGCCTGCCCTCAGCCAGAAGATGCTACATTACACAGGAGGCTCTAAAAGGAAATGGAAAAAAAATTAAACCAATTTTAAATAGAAAACACAATTAAAAATGATTGTGTTTTTATAACATCTTCAAAATTAACCTTGATTATATTTGTAATTTTCTCAGGTCATTATTTTTAACGAGTGCTCCCGAAATGAGAATAAAAACACTTAAGATCATTCACCTTTTAAATTCCCTGTTTGTTGCTGGCTTTTCAAACTATTTTTAATTCAATATTTAATAAAACAGCAGATTTTGTAGGTTGTCCTTGTTTTGATACAATAATACCACTGAAAATGTCAATATTTTTGTCAACAACCATTGAAAGTTTAAACAGAAAATAATATAAAGATGAGTTGCTGTTAGCCCTTAATATTTATTGAGTAGCATGAAAAATGCTTTTGCATGAAATTTAAGTTTAGAATTTTCTCATTGAGCATGCTTAATACTCTATATGCTCGTTCTAATAAAAGAGACCTACATTTTGGCTTATTCTTGACGAGTATTGGGGATCAAAAATTTAGATGGGATCTTAAAGGGAGCTGAATGCCACAGTGCATTGGAACGCTGTTCTGAAGCACTGTCTTTTCACCTTCACCAGGTCTGAATCCAGCCCAAGCGAAAGGGATGATACTCCATTTTCTATGTCAACCGCTCAGGATCTCAACTGAAAAGCATCATGGCAGCCCAATTAAGAACAGGATCTCCTTCTGTGAATTTCAAGTTTGCTGAACAAAACCATCCCAAACTGACCATTAATTTTTGGTAGTCTTGTTCTGAGACGCTCTGGGGTAAAGAGCAATTGTTGGTGATCAAGTGCATTGTTGATGTTTGATGCTATCGCAGGATGCAAAGCAAGTGAGACTGAAGCTATTCACCAGCAATGTAACTGAACACACACAAGAGGTTTGGTGTAGGGTGGTCCAAGGTGGGCATGCACCTCATGGAGTTCTCATGCACATCTGTAAACTAGAAATATTGCTTCATATTTTATAATATCGTAGTAGTATCATAGTATATTATGATAGGAGGAGGCCCATCGTGCCTGTGCCGGGTCTTTGGTAGAGCTATCTGATCAGTCCTACTCCCCTGCTCTTTCCCCGTAGCCCTGTAAATTTCTTCCCTTCAAGTATTTATCCAATTCCCTTTTGAAAGTTACTATTAAATCTGCTTCCACCACCTTTTCAGGCAATGCATTCCAGATCATAACAACTCACTGCGTTAAAAAAAAATGCTTCCTCATATCGCCTCTGGTTCTTTTGTCAATCACCTTAAATCTGTGTCCTTTGGTTACCGACCCTTCTGCCATTGGAAACAGTTTCTCCTTACTCTATCTAAACCGTTCATGATTTTGAACCCCTCTGTCAAATCTCTTCTTAACCTTCTCTGCTCTAAGGAGAACAACCCCAGCTTCTCCAGTTTCTCCACATAACTGAAGTCCCTCATCCCTGGTACCATTCTAGTAAATCCCTAGAACGTAGATAACATACGTAGTTATCTTTCCAAAATAGTTATAATATAGCATACAACAGTATTTATTTGAGTTCACACACCATATCCCTACAGAATAGATTGCTACCATATTTAAACAATATTATTATTAGAGTGCAAAACTCATTCTTTAAATAAAAACAAACAAAGAATTCAAAGTTCCTGATTTTTTTTTACTGGTGTCAATTTTTTTTTATATATGTTTGGATTTGTCACATTTCATTTCTAATCTCTTGATTGAAATGCGCTGGTCTTTTAATGCATTCTGACAGAAAAAGAACCCTCAAGATGCGGTCTTTCCTCATTAAAATAAACCCACACCATCATAAGCTATGAAGCGAATCTTAGTTTTTGTAGGGCTGTATTTGTTACACGATATTTAACAAGAAACAGCCTCTGCTGTCATTGTTGTCACATACTAACAGTAACAGAGGACATGATAACTAGACATTAAAATAGAGGGGCAAGTCATCCACATTATAACTCAGCCAAGGGATTAGGAGGCAGGAGCTGATGCAGTCATGCAGAGCTGATGGCGTTTATAGCTGAGACGGACAGAAAATCTTTTTTTTTCTTATTTGTGGTTTTCTGTGTACCAGCACTTGCTGTGACCTGCCTTTCCGCAGACAGCTTCCTCAGTGTGATATTCATGCAGGTAGCGGGTGGTAGACACAGAATGGGTCACTGAATCAGATTAATTAGGAATGCGGGGTGTTTTGCCAAAATAATTCTAGTCATTTTAAGGGAATGTGGTAATCAAAAGAAACAAATAATATAAAAACCAATGTAACCCCTCTGGAGAGTTTGAGTCCCAACTGTTTATAATATTTAAAACACATTTGTTCATCACTTTTGGTTTATATGTAATTTCTGTTCATTTCTACAATCGGTATGATGAATCTGAACAATACTTAACTATGACTGCACTTTAGCATCTGTGTGAACAAAATCACCAAATTAAACTCTGAAAACTTGAGTGCTGTCTGAAAACAATTCAAAACTAAATCTGAAAATGCTGGAAATATTCAGCAAGTCAGGCAGCATCTGTGGAGAAAGAAACAGAGTTAACGTTTCAGGTCGATGACCCTTCGTCAGAACTGGAAGAAGTTGAAGATTAAACAGTTTTTAAGCAAGTACAGAGCCAGGAAAAGGGGGTGGGTGGGTGGGTAGGAAAGAACAAAAGGGAAAGTCTCTGATAGGGTGGAAGGCAGGAGTGATTAAATGAATAAAGGGATGATGGTGCAAGGCAAGGAAGGTGGCAATGAGATAAGTAAAGAAACAAAAGATCGCATCAGCTCCTACCTCCTTCCCCTTTGTTCTTTCCTCTCCTCCCCTCCCCCCCCCCCCCCCCCCCCCCATTTCCCTGGCTCTGTATTTGCTTAAAAACTGTTTAATCTTCAACTTCTTCCAGTTCTGACGAAGGGTCATCGACCTAAAATGTTAACTCTGTTTCTTTCTCCACAGAGGCTGCCTGACTTGCTGATTATTTCCAGTACTTTCTGTTTTTATTTCAGATGTCCAGCATCTGCAGTATTTTGCTTTCAAAACTAAATCTGATGCATTTTTAATGGCACGATACTTGGCGATACTGTATGGAATGTTGTTGAGTGCAGGATCCCCACCCTTACTTGTGCCAAATAGGGTACTGCATCCAACATCTTTGAAACTTATCCCAATTACCATTTTGAAGTCAGGAAGTATGAATCCACAGCCTTGCCTTCATATAATGTGGAGCATGCAGTGCTTCAACATCTCGTTCAGCTTCATCCCCAACCTTTCTCCAAGGCTTGGAAAATTGACCAGGGTTTCTGCTGCTGATTGCTATCCAACAGTCCCTGCCGAAAGTGCACAAGTGGACATTAGGCCAGGACTGGATTAGGCTTGGCTGTGATGTTGTCCATAGGTGAATATCCTTCCCACACTCACTATAAGGGCTCACACATTACAAAAAAATGACCAATTGAACAAGATACCAGAAAGTGACCAATGCTCAGGAACCATATCACAGCAAGGAGTCAATGTTTCAGAAGAGCCTCTCCATAGTAAAGGTGGCTTGGCAGTTTAATACAAAATTAGGCCACATTGATTCATTGAAGTTAAGAAGTGGAGTTATCCCCAAAAGATCAAATTTAACAGTCAAGAAGGTAGAATTTCCACATGGGGTTCTCCCAATCCTCCCCTGTAACTTCACCGGAAACCCCAGAAAAATGGCGTAATTGGCTGCTTACACAGTTTATCTAGTTTCTGTCAAGATCGTGGTGGGAGATCTGGATAACCCCTGTGGAAATTTCACCACAAGCTGTTTAGTTGAGATCTGATGGCCCAAACGCCCCAAATCTTGTTGCTGTCCATTTCCTTACTTCTTTTGCTCAAATCTCCAAAATGTGTCCATATGATGGACATTGAGTTAACTTGAGCCTTTTGAGAGAATTGTGTCAATAATTCCCAGCAGTTCAATGTTTGATAAGAGATCAAAGGGGATGGTGTAGATGTTCATTCTAAGGACTCTTTTACCTCACCTCAAGAACTTTAATTAGGGACAAGTTAATTTTTCACTTCCTGCTTCTGAATAGCAAATATTATGGAATTCATACAAAAAGTATAACTGACATTTTATCAATATGCAGGTGTGAACTAAGGTGCAGTAGCCTGTGGTTAAGTAGTAATGATTCAATTCAGCAACTGGAAAAATCAATTAATTGTTTTTGGAAATCTGATCAGTAGAATTTAAGATGTCTAGATATACGTACACTGATCTGCAAAATTAGGAGTTTTTATTTACTGCAATAAAATGATCTAGGTTTTATTAGGACGCAATGGTAAGCTCCCCAAGTGACCCAGTAATCTTATCCGCTGAGTAGCTGAACGGTACAGACCAGAAAGGTCCTGGGTTCATACTTTTGCCTATGCTGAGTTAGTTGATCTCACCCTAGGTAGCAGTAAGAATGTTATGATTGGCCTTAATGCCCCTGGAGAGTAAAATCAGTCAGGCTCCCCACTCCTGCTCACTCTAATAACTCCTGCTGGCAGTTTGCGTGGACAAGAAGTGAAAACAAGATTGAGTTCAACTGTGATGCCGCACTGGTTGAATATCCTGCCGCCGTCCTCACATCAACAATTATCAGATAGGTACAGGAAGATGACCAGTGGAAACAAGTCGAGGTGGGAAGAGAATTGGCGAGAAAAAAAAGGAAATCCCTTTTTTAGCTGCCATCATCTTTAGTGTGAAATAAATCTCCCATAAGAATGAATGACTTTATTTACAAATAGTACACAGATTTAAATGATAATTGCTAGCATAGTTTGGATGTATGAGATAATAGCTGTGTGATATACTTATGAAGAAGTTGGAAAGATATGTGCATGTTTCCTACCACATACAAGACCAGAATCCATGTACCTCTGTGAACATACACAATGGCCACCCATTATTTTATGTCATATGCATTCAAATTACTTTGAGTATCCACCTCCATTTCTGAACATTTCTTGGCATTGTGTCTGGTTGAGTTCAGTAAGCAGCTGAGATGCTAATGGTGAAAAAAACTGGATTTGTCAGTGGGAATCTTTATAGGAAAGTAATTTCCACATCCTCCTGAAGAACATAGAAATTACAAGCATCCAAATTTGAGACAGTATAAAACAATGGATGGTCAGGAAGGAGCTACAGATAGCTAAATGATGCTGAGGTGGTTTTGGACCAGAATATGGAAGGGTGCAGATAGTTGCCAAAATCAAAAGGGACTCCAGTGGATATTGGTAATCTGACCCTGAATTATCTATTCTCTGTATAGTATGTAGACAGATTCTTTCTTCTTTGCTTTCATTTGTGAAAAATGTCCAACTTGTCAAGATAAGGGGGACAACATTAAAATGTGGAATCATGGCCATTTTAACGAATTGAAATGTCGTGATTTGCAGCGGGAAATCGTGATTTTGGGATTGTGGAAATAACTTCTTACAAACAAAGCATTTTTTTATTATCAGGATTGTTGAATCTTTGCATAATGTGTTCCAGCATGGGAAATATATTTATTTAGTGCTCCACTTGCCAGAATTCCATTTCATTTTCCCTTTCCTGTCAAGGTTCCTGATATCTATATGGGGACACTGTACTTTCTTCAGGCATGTTACAAATAAATCAGGCAAGATGTTTACCACCTAGTACCTCAACAGGGTGAAGCCTGTTACTCCCCTTCCATGATTTAAGCCTTTTGATAACTGTGCCTGTGATGTGACGACAGAAATTTAAAATTAAAAATGTAAGTGATTATATCCGTTTGCAGAGCTTTCTGCTTATTGCAAGGTGCGTGCACCAGCAATTATATTCAAAAAGTTATTTCCGAATGAAAAAGAAGTAAACAACATATGAATTCAAGCACAGTTCCATCGAATTCTTATTACTCTGGGATATGACCGATTAAATCCTGATTTTTTTTTTTGTGATTGCACAAGGCATTGCAAACCTTGGACCTGTGTGTTATCATTAACAAAGCTTAGACATGCCACCTGATAAGCACAACAATGGATATGTATTATTAGAGATGCAAAAATACATCTCAATTGTGATCAAAGCTTATGTCAGTTGCACGGTTGCTGTTTTCAGAAAATACACAATGATATAAACTACCTTAGATATAAAGCTAATAAAAGTTTGATCGTTCCCTGTTTTACTTTGGGAAATTCTTTGGAGCTGCTCCTGCTCCTGCGGCGAAGTAACGCCAGCAAAGCGGGAGTAGTTCCCGAGGAATTTCCCGGCCTTTGTCTTTTAACAAAAGTTTGTTTCTAACCCTAGTGCATCGCATTCAGATTTAACATTTGCCAACTAATTTCTCAAGCTTAATTAATATTAAAACCCACCAAGTAGAAAAATACACGTTAAGCTTATTTTTTTTTATGTCCTGAGAATATTTTTCACAATCTCTGCAGAATTCGCAGTTTTTATCAAATCTCCATCATTTCACATGCGATCATGTGAAAATGTGTGTCCGCCTTTCTGAATAGTACAGAAATCACAGGTTAGAAACTAGAGAAAAGTAAGCAGCGATGGAGCAATCGCTTTATATCACTGTCCTGGCAGTTTCTGTTGCAGTCGGCGTTTGAACTCAGCATCCAGCGATGCATGTGATGAGTTTGTCAGAGTCCTCTTCCAGCTGCTTTGCGAGACTCTCCGTCCCTCTTGATTTGTACTGACAGTTGTGGCTTTGCGGTCCAAGATGAGTGGCCTCTTCTCTCACTCGTTTAGTTGTGCTGCTGTGTGTGTGTGTGTGTTGGGGCGGATTTACCTGCAATAGGTACGTCTAATTCCTTATGAAATGTCACCAGTACTTACTGCATAGATTGTGTAGTATGTCTTACACATAGGAATGACAAAAGCGATGGGTGAAATTATCAGTGACAATTTGGTGATCAGAAATGAAACGCTGCTAATTCTTGATTACATGTCTGCCAGAGTCGTTAAAATAACTTCTTATTTTGATGAAGCATAAATATTTTTATAGAGTAACCAGAATATGAAGAATTATTTAATTACGAATAAACTCCATTTTGTCCTAGGAAATGTGCATGTTTTTTAAATTTCCCTCTGAACAGTGCACCAGCTATGGCCAAAAGCATAGGTGAGCTACTCAAGTCTCCACCCAGAACAATTCTAACTTGACCACTAGAAGGTGTAAGAGAGCACTGAGAAACGCTGGCCCTCTGATTTTCCTTTGTCTGAGGAGCTTGTAGCCTGTGGATTTGAGTAATTCAAGAATGATCCTGCATATCTCCCTGCTCAGTCATGCAACATATTATTCTGCCACATCTCCCATCAAGGAAAATTTGAACTCAACAGTAACTGATCTTGTTAAATCTATCAAATGCTCATTTTTAAGGCAAACCTATTTAATTTCTCAGTGTTCTCAAAAACCTTTGGTGATTGGGGGTGGGAAGCACAGAGTGGTACTGAGCATTAGTCTGTTAATACTAACTGTCATGGTAATGGATACAGGGATACAGGTATAAGTCCTGCTCCACTCAGTTCGCAATCTGCACCACATCGACCACGTAGATTATCCACTGTAAGTCAGAGAAGAGTCGTGCCTCGATTTCCCTTTGTACCTCCTAGTAGCTGGCTGTAGCAGCCTGGAAGTAGGCCATGCATCTGCCCTCTATGCTGCACAAGTTTTATTGTTTTCTTACATTATAATTATGGATTTTTCCTGCCGTTTTGTGCACACTACAAAGATGTATAAACTCCCCAGTTCATTTGAGCCTCTGGTTCCTGTTTAAAAGTCCAAATGAAGGGGGGATGATGCTTCCCTTGATTATTCATATAAAGTAGACAGAGAATGTGATCTGGCTGGTGACACAATCTGTGGCACAATGAACAGTGGTCAGCCACACAATTTATACCACTAACCATAACATTCTAGTCAAACTATGCTCTGTAAGTATGTCCACAATTCCCAGAACACACATTTGGTATATGTATTTTATATGAATGTGTGTACATATGTTCTACAGATGTTTTTAGTAAATGCTTGAGATGTTAATTGATACAGGTATTTTATTTAGAACTGGGCCCAATGTCCAGGAATCTGAAGCCTGCTCTCCAACACCATTTCTCCACCCACACATTTAACTCCTTTATCTTGTTACTCCTATTCTGAATGGTGCATGGAACCAGGAGTAATCCTGACATTACTACCCTTGAGGTCCTGCTCCTTTGATCTGACTCTTAATTTCTGGAACCCCTGTTTCCAAAACCTCAATTCTGTTGATTTCTATGCCTTGGTTCCAAATTGATCTGTTCCCCTTTCCTCCCTGAAATCTTTTACTCATGCTCCATGATATCCCTTACCCTGGCACCAGGAGGCAACACCATCTGGTACTCTCAATTACAGCTACAAAAGCCTTTCTATTCTCATGACCATGGAATCCCCTATTACTATTGTGTTTCCAAATTATATTTACCCTTCTCCACTGTGTCGTGATTTTAGTCATGGTTGGCTTCCTCTGAGTTGTTATTGTCACAGGTATTCAATACTGAAAACCTGTTTGTCAGTCGAACACTCTCAGGGGATACCTTCACTGCCTCATGTCTCCTCTTCCTACCCAATGGATAGGACCAACTTCTCTCCTCATTCTACTTGTGGGATGATCAGTGATGGAATGTGCATTCTAGGAATGCTTCAGCCTCCCGTATGTGACCTAGTGGCAAGTTCAGAAACCTTGAGCTCAAATACAAGAAGTCGGAGATACTTCCCATACATTTGCTCACCCGAGATGCACAAAGCCTTCAGGATCTTCCACATCATGCAAGCTTCAAGTGTCCCCCCATACTCAACTGTTTTCTTAAGTTTAATGAAGTCAAGCCCAACAAATTAATGAGTTAACTCCTGGAGTATAATACTAGGCCAACTGCACCTCAATACTGAACTTCCTCTACAGCTGAATTCCCATTCAGGCTAAACTCCGCATTCTCTTGATCTTTCGCTCTCCATTGGTCAGTCACTGCTCAAGACTCTCAATTACCTTTTTAAATCATTTGGGTGTTTTTTGATATCTGGTCTCTTTGATTATGTCACTTTCTTGTAGCATACCTTTAGCTAGCTGTTGTTCTGCAGTTCCTATTTATATTGATGAAATAGAATAGTGTTATGGAGTAGTGTATATAGAGAAAGATTGCCCTAATTAGCAGACATATGTGTCTAATTAAAATAATGCCAGAAATCAAAAAAGTAGCTATATTATACTATAAATATTTATATCCCAACATGAGAAACATATATCTATGCTCCATCTAACCTATTCCTGAAGTACAGAGTGGTTTGAAAGCTGGTGTTTTAGACAGTGATTTTTCAGCCTTTTGCTCCTCAGTGAGTAAATTGAAATTTTCTTCCTGTTTTCTTCAGCATCGTAAGACCCACACGGCACTATACAGTCTTCCTTTCTGAGGATTCCTCTGATGATGAACTTCACCACGAAGAGAACTCTATATCTGCCTTCTCTGAAAGCTTTCTCTTCACTCCTTTTGAATGGTCTACTGACTCTTTCATTTATATTCTATTGATTGAGCAACTTATGCATGACTTCTTTCTGATTAAATGCACTGTATTTAGCTTTGTGTGTGGTTTCCACAGTATGTATCTCATTAAATACATGGCTGTCTAGATGTGAGAAAAAGCAGGCCTCATATATTAAATGTCTAATAGAGGCTATATTGCATTCCTTTTTCTTGGTGCGATTTCCAAAACCTGGCTGTTTTCTTTTAGGTATATTTACTTACTGCATGATCAATATGAGCAGCTATAACAGATTTTTAAAACTCCATATATTTTACTTAATCCTGTAACTGTGGAAACCAAAGTACAGTGATGCTAATCTAACATTTGTAAACTAGGAATTTGCTAATGATTATTTCATGACAGTAAAAAGAAGGCATGGATGTGTTTGTCTATAATCAAATGAGCATTTAGTCAATAGATCACATTTTCCAGCATTATAGCTCTTTTATCTTGAACTATCAAAAAAAATCTTGAACTATCAAAAAATACTAAGAGCATATTTTAAAGCTATGCTGCTTTTATATTTTCTGTTAGTTTGAGAGTTTAAAATGGAATTTCTCTTCTGTTTTCTTTTCTGCCTCTTACTGTCTGAAATACTATAAAAAGAAAAAATATTTTAAGGGCCCTCGTTTTGCCAGTCAAAAAGCAACCTCCAGGCAAGGCACCATGTTGGCTGTTACAGCCAGACAAGACCTGCTTGATTGACAACAGGTGGGTTCATCCTTGGCCGGGAATTCTGACCAATGCTGAACTTTTAAATTGTTTTTTTGCATTGGAACTGACATCCAGGACTAGGATGGATGGCTGTTGAAGGTGGACCTGTTAGCTGCACACTTTAATCCAAATATTTCTCTCACTGCTACACTAGAACAATTGAAGTGACCTGCACTGTTTTCAAATCTAAACTCTGACTTCTGGTGAAAGTACTACCAGTTATAACGAATGTGATAGCCCAGTAGGTGGCACTCTGGTGAGGTTGCTATCAAGATGGTAACTAAGGGTAAATAATGAACCCAGTTAAGTTTTGGAAAACATCCCAAAAATCATCTGAATCTCTATATTCATAACTCTCAATTGGATTATTTTGTCTTATTTCTGTTCATATGCACAACAACAATTTTCTAAGTAATTGCTATGACTTATCCAGCATTGCATTTCTTTGGATAATAACATTTTTGGACATATTACAAGTTAGTGGAGAGTTGTGGATTAAGGACTTTATTTTATGAGACAATTCACATGTGAGTTCTTCCTCATGAATGGAATAAGTTCTATATAACACTGTTCCCCTTTGAGTATTCTCCGCAGGCCATTGATATGTAATTTTGTTTTAAATTGCTTTTGATTTACCTTTCATGATGAGCTGTACTATAAGTATGAAGAGTGTTTAATGATCAGAAGATCCTTTGAGCTGTCTTTCATTTCTCTCGAGTAAAACTTGACGATCCCTTTAGCAGGACTGAGGAATTAATTTCACATCCTCTTAGTCCAAAATAGAAAGTATTGCAGCAGTGATTCATGAGGACAGGTAATGTGATTGGAGCTCAGCCATTATATGAGAATGGAATAGGTTGACTCTGAAACTGTGTGATCACACTTTTTAGAGGTTATCCATATTGCTGAAGTGTCCAGTCTGCCAATTGTAATATTATTATGCTAGACTAAAGGATCAGAGTTTGCATGCTGTGCTTCAAAACTGGGTCCCAGTCACAGATCATATATTTCTTCTGAGGATGAACTAAATGAGCAAAATAATCAGAGCTGCAAATAAATAATTAAAAACCTTTTGGGCTATTTTAAGAATCACTTAAGGAACTCTAAGTTTAAGAATAATTTTAGAAAATGACATTTTGAAAAATGTGACTTTAAAAATCTAGATTACTTATTAACTACGAGTCGTACTATTCATTTCTTTTTTTTTACAAATCGAGCAGTTAGCATAATGGACTGGATTTCACCAGAAAGCAATGCTAGACTAAAATTACCTACAAACTTAGTTCTACCAGTAGCACAATGCATAACATTAAAAACTGTTATATATGTTGTCAGGAAACCTAGAATCAATATTTAGAATCATTCCAGCTGGGACAACAAAATAATTGTGCTTTGTGCTCTGTGTTAATGAGGTTTGACTTTGCATTTCACAGCTTTTTATAACAACAAATATAAAATTGTTTAACCAAGTATGCTTCATTCTTTTAGGTACAAACCTAATTTTGTCTTTTTTCACCCAATTACCAGGCCTCAACCATATAAAACTTTGAAGGAATCTGATATAGCTGATGGAGAGGCTTTGAGTACAGAGAAAAGGCACGGGCATACTATCTTTTCCAGCCTCTCAATGCCGGGCAGAAATATGGATGTGAATTTATTGGATGACATTTTCAGCAGTATAAAGGTAACCTCACAACACCAGCCCCTCAGCCAAGCCAAAAGTATGGAAGATCTGAGGACACCTAAAGAGGAAGAAATAGAAAATCCATTTGGACATCAGGTTTGTTCAAATGATTTTATACTGTTTCTATATTTTTTGACCATCCCATCATAGCTACATTGTTCATGCACCTATATTCTCCTGATGATGGTGAACAAATAAATCCTAAGTCTCAGCAGCCAGGAAAATGCACTTACTTATAAAATGCTGTTTTTAAATGCAAAAATAGGTGTAGAGCCAAAGGCCATTTTTCTAGAGTGAGACTAAAATTGAAAAAAAAATGATTAGGTGAATTCAGAAGCAGTGATCAGGCTATGCTTGAGCTTTAAAAGCCTGTAAAATTGTAGAAGGAAATAAAGACTGAGGGATTGAGGGAGTTCTGTGGTTCTTACGTCTCCTTCTGAATGATCCCTGTCATTATTACTCTTTAATATAGTCTGGGTCTATTCCGCTCGTCTGTTAATTAAGTATTTTGCAATTCTTGGATGTTTTCACAAAGTGAGGTTGAATTAAATAGTAGAGCATATGCAGCAGGATTTGAAACAAAAAACATTTTTGCAGGTATCATAGAAAGAAATTATGTCCATATTTTGAAAGCTGAAATGGTTCCCTAGTATTAGTTCAGTGGGTTACGTCAGTCAAAATCCTGAGTTATATGGTTTGTGTTGATGAGCATCAGAAACTCCTAGGTCGCATAACTAGCCCATAAGACTTTATTCACTGCATTTTTGTAATCTGCAATATTGCCCAGACAACGTATAAATTAACCTAATGCATTATAACCTGTTTACAGATGCATACTAACCTTAGCGTTCTTTTCAAAGCCCTAGTTCCACTGCAGTACGACAAAACATTACTGTTATTTAAAAATACATGTATGTTACTTTTTCATTGTATGTATCTTTGCAGTGGAAAGTAATGACGTCAGCTGAGAAGAGCAAGACCATGTCAGCAGGACTGCATCATACTCTGCCTCACAACAAACTTTGGAGCATGGGCCAAGATGACATGGCTCTCAATATTAAGTCTATCAATGGTTCATCATCTGGCAGCATTCACTTTGGCGATTTCTTAACTGAGATTGATCCAGAGGCTCCGAACAGGGACAGTTCACTGACTACTTCAGATATAATTGCAAGTGGGCAAAGCAGCATTACGATCCCAAGGCCTCATGGCAGGAAGTCTACAGAAAAGGGAATAGTGCTTCCACCTCCAGTAGCTGTTAGTCGAGGAGTCAAACAGCAGGCATTTACTGGGGTTAATCAAGTATCAACAGTATTACAGGATAGCTCTAAACAAGATACATCTGTGTCTAGCACTGGCTCGGTTTCAGAGATGTTACAAGAATCAATTGGAGCTGAAAAGAAACCCCAAGCACCAGACTTAAGACAATCATTGAATTCGTCTCCTCAACCTCTGTTAAGTTCAAGTGCTGCTGATATCCTGAAACCTATTAAAGTCAGCGTAGAAAAGGGAAGCAGAAATGATCTCTTGAGTCTTTTGGATCCGCTGAGTGCCAGTTCTAGCCTTGACAGGAGCCAGTCTCCGAGACCCACAGGTTCATTAGCACCTGCACCGTCTTTGTCTTCAACTCCTACTCCTACTGGTTTTGCTCCATCAGGAACTGACCTTGGAATGAGTACCCCACCAGCTTCCTTACAATTCAGCCAAAACCTAGGATACTCAACCCCCAGCCCAGCACCAATGACTCAGTTTCCACAGCCACCGTCCTATCCATTTTCTCAAACATTGCCAGCAGCTCTTCATTTTCCTCAAACACATCCCCCTGGAAGTCATTTTGCTCCACCAGCAGCATCTGCTTTCGTTTCAAGCTTTTTGCCTTCAAATTCAGGTTTCTTCCAACCCCAAATGCCTCATAGGAACTATTCAGCACCTTCCCTTCACCACTTGTACAATCAGCCCACGGCTATCCCTCAGTCTGGTACTTTTATTCAGCAAAGCGCAATCTCCTCAGCAAGCCTTGGTGGTATAAGCTACACAAAAACAGCAGGAAAAGCAGGTACAAATATGGCTGAATCCAATCCAGTGGTAGGTGGTGCAGCAAAAAATTTGACTGAGCCACCATTAGTCCCACCAAAGCCTTCCAAAGGTCTTGAAAGAATATTACAACCATCCAATCCTGGGGAGGCTCAAGATCCATTTGCAGATTTGCTTAATGCAACAAAGAAGGAGGCAGCACCATCACAAAGTAGAGTGGACCAGCTCCGGAAGAAATGGGAGACCTTTGAATAAAAGCAGAAGACAAAATGTTCCAATTGTAATAGGGTGACAGTAGACCCTCTCTATACTGCTGTCTTTGGATGCCACACAAAAAAGTTGCTTATAGCAAGGGGTGCATTATACAAGAGGTTGTTGTGTATGGTTTCTCTAATGGCTAGAGAGCCATAAGGAATATATATTGTATCCAAGAATGTTATAGCGAGGAGCTACTACACTACTTAAAACCTACAAGTCATTTATCATGACTTGTGTGTGGTCTGTTCTGTTTGGTGGTTAATTGTGACTTTAGCAGTTGTTTTCCTGTAAAGAAACACTCCTGAAAAATTGCTGAAACTCAGATTGAGTTTGCCTTGTTTCCTTGACTTCCGATTTTTTTTTGTAAACTCAATGACATCATTTGACGTGTAAGTCACTAATATTAACATACTGATATTGCAGCTCACCATTTCTCAGCACTGAGGCTAAACTTTTGCATCATGCTAAGGCCATTAGGTACCACACCTTATAGCTGTCAGTGTAGGTATTAATTTTGCTACATCTTTCTATTGTAGTGCTCTTGATCCTGTAGTATTTTGATAATTATATGGGATATCGTAAAATGAATGGTATATTTATCTAAATTTTATCAAACATTTTGAGTTTTCCTATCATGGCATCACAGAGTAAAATCAATGCCTCCTGAACATAAACTTTTTTTGAAAGAGTTAATTATGATAAAGTATTGTGTATTTAATGTAAACATGTGTGGATGAAACCAAAAAGGAAGCAAGGTAATTCAGAATACAGCTATATCATGCGTTTCTCTTACAGCTCAGTGCTGCTGTTGTAATTCAGTCTTGTTAGTAAAATATTTACACTGGCTTTGCTGTGAGACAAATGCTGTGTCTATTGATTGTGCCTAGGCTAATGGATAATTAGATTTGTTTAAAAAAAAAATCCACAGCTCTATGTCTAAGTACAGGTACTACTAGTGTTGTTAATAACAAGTAACTTTGACTGAATATTATAATGGTTGACATAGTATACCTTGCAGTCCAAATGGAGCCAAGCTCTTGCAGCCGTTCTATAACTGGATATAAATGACGCAAGCCTGTTTTTACCACTAGCTGTTCAAACAAAAGTACCAATGCACTGGGCAGCAAGAAACGGGAGTCTTATGTTGATTCTCCTCCAATTATTGTAAGTCCTCAAGAAGCACGTAGATGAAATTCTAGAACTCTTAATAGGCTTTTAACTCATCCAGACTACTTTTTTTCCACTTCTTGATTTACATCAACATGACTGTTCTCTTACTGCTTTTTCCAAACTCTTTGGTGATCATTAAGGGAAAATAATGGCTTTCTAATTCCTCAGATTCTTATAAAAACTCTATCATTGATTTGACCAGATTTTAGCCCATTTCAGTCTACTGAGTTAAGCATTACTTTGGTACCATTATGCCGTACATTAAAGTTGCCAGAAAGGAAACCTAAAAGAATAATCTATTCTTGGGAATCTCTGGTTACTCATGTATCTAATTAGCATTCATATGAGGACATTTTTTTACAGATTTTCAGAAGGGAAATTTTGTTACTGCACCTGGCACTGTTTCTTTTTTTAAATTTATTTTTCATCTATCCAGTGTTAATGAATTTGAAAGGGCTCATTCAGCTGGCATTCATGGATCATGTCTGACTTAATTCTTCTTTTCTTGGATGGTACGGCTGGGTGGAAAGGGATTGAAAGACTAAATTTACAATCTAAAAGTAGCTAAATCTAAGCATTTCAAACCAAATTTTACCTGTGTCACATTTGTTTCTGTAACTAGCTGGGCAAATACAGTGCAATGTTGATTAGAAATACTGCATCTTCAAAGGTTCCCATGAGTCTGTAACCTACTCTAAGTCATTCTGTTATCTTCAATAATAAGTCCAAGCTGAGCCAAATTTAAAAGTTATGAGTGAGATGGACCACCTTCCAGTTGTAGTACACTATATTTTTATTCTTGCAAGTGTTGTAATTGATCATGGATGCAATCAAAACTCCCACATAAATCAGTTCTTGGATTTGATAATAGGAGTGACAAATTAAGTATTTATAAACTGCCGTATAATTATATGTTGCACATGTTGCACCCTCTTTGCAGTATCCATTTTGACCTAATCAGTCGATAGTTTAAATGTTTCAGAAATCATTATTTCAGATAGATCTGAGTCATTCTTCATATTTCCTCGATAAAAATGTGACTGTTGTTACTGTACCACTGTCACTAGAAGGTCTGTTCCATTAAGAGATGCTTGCCTTCGATTGCTGACACTTTTGTTAAGGTTTAGAATTTATCCTGCTCCTTGCACTCCTCCAGGCAATAAACTTCCTGTGCCCAAAAGGGTGAGGCGACCAAATCACAGGTCTCCAGCGATGCGATGTGGGAGTTATCCACTGGGTGCGTAAAAGTAACAAGATTGACGACTCTCATGTACACGCTTTCCTCACGATATAAGCTCTCAAAGAATAATATGCAATTTCATACAAAATCTCTACTCAAACCAGTTCTAATCATTTATAGGGTAATGATCAAATTAGGGTTGTGATCACTGCTAGAATATGAAACGAGCACCACAAATAAGGAAATTAAAAATGTATGTTGTCAGTGTATAAAGTATGTTTGTCCTTCAAAAATAAGTTGATATTTTATTTTATTGTGATTTTAAAGATGCACTTTTCCTTTTCATTAGTCATCAAGCCCAAACAATATCCAACTTTTAATATTTTCTTTTCATTTTTGAAATGTCTGTTTTTTGACAAGTATTTTCACACCTATTGCTCAAGAAGCTCGAAATACTAATTGATCTGTCTTGCAAGTGATGGCTGCCAATACCACAAACACCCAAACCTTCATTTTAATTTAATTACAGAACTTTCAAATAATTGAAATGTGATTTCTGGTAGCTTTAAACACAGTTAACTTGTTGAGATATTAGTGAAATGTTCAAACTTTAAAGTCTAGAAAATATGGCACAAAGTCACTCTAAGATAAACATGTCGATAACTGCTCAGTATTTTGCTGTTAGTGTTTTACATTGCATATTTTGCACTGGAAACTTTGCACACCAATGAAAGTAATGGGAGGCATGGATACTCTGCAATTGTACGAAGAGCTTGCCTTCATGGCCAAAATTCTTTCTCGTGCATTATTAGCACATAAAATAGCAATGAAAATTTATTCAGATTTAGGTTTATGAACTAGCTATTGTGAAATTGAGTATTGTGGCCATAATATAACTTAAATTGTTTATGAAACCACAAAAGGTTACGGTGCTACAGTTCAATACTAATGCACATTTTATATTCACATTATTCGTAATTTATATTTACTTTTAATGTGGACACATATTAAAGCAAGGAATCTGTGTGAAAATCTCTCCTGACAAAGTAAACTTTATATAAGCTTCTAGATAAATAATTGGTCTCAAGGAACTTTTATACATGTCTATAAGATCTGGGATACTTACACACGTTAGATTGCTGTATAGATGCAGCAATGTTTGAATTAGACTTTACATTCTAAATAATCTAATATTTACTTTTGGAAAATCTAGCTGAATGGGTCATTCAGTGTTTAGTGTGATATTCTAGTTACTTTTATTAGGTCTCACATTTAGCTTTGCTGCACACATTTCCCGAGAATTAGAATTCTTTATTAACTTGTGCCTCAAACACTTATGGAATGTACTATGCTGTGATAGACTGAAGCTGAAATAATACACAAAATAGCATATATGTTAGTGAACTTGTTTGATTTACCCACACTAAATCTCTGCAGCAATTCCTTACTATGATAATAGCATCCCGTGGCATTGTACAGTATGATGTAGCAGGCCCTAGCTTATTTTGGGATTCTTGTCAAAGCTTACACATTGCTTTTTGTAACTTGGCCAAATAAGTTGCTGCTAATTAAGTGTACCAAGTTCCTAGAGATATTGTAAAGAATATTTCTGTTATAGTAGTGCTTGTCAGGTATGCAGTTTTGTTCTATGCATCTATTTCTGTTTTAATATATTTGTCTGTAATACCGTGAAGATGTGTTTTATGTAATGAATTTTAAAATGTGCAGTCAAAACTTTCAGTTCTCCCTTAAGGGTTTGCTTAACGTATTCAATGACAGCAATGCAGATTTAGTAAGTGACTGCGAAGGTTTTTCCACTGAGCTCCAACCTAGACTGACTGCAGATCTGAATATATCTACAGTGAATTTCAACTGGCATTAACTAATATGTGTTAATTTGTGATTGGAGTAATAGTACATCTAGTATTTTGTAACCAAGGCCCAAGTGACACTTTAATCTTAATAACTGCTATTAGCAGTTTTTCCTCAAGTATTATGGAGGGCCCATGGTTTTCGTATTTAGGGATCTATTATTTTATAGTGGAAGCTTACTGACGCTATAATTCTCAGTTGAACAATTTTAGAAGGAATATAAAAATCAGCCAGATGTTCCATATGATTCATTCAAAAAAGGTATAATTAAAATTGTTCCGAAAATGTATAAAGCAGGTTTATTTAAGCGTTTGTCATGCTTCTACCCCCTGAGCTTCAAGAGTTTTTTTTTCATGGCTACTTTGCCAAAGTTGGTTGTATATACAGGTTTCTGCATTTCTGTGTCCAAAGACACTGTTTTGTTTGGTTTCTGAAGAGAATTGGAATCAAAAGTATGTAGATATTGGTTCACTGCACGTTTTACTACTAGTAAAAACTGCATAGCACAGAAACAGCAGGGCTGAGATTCAGTGCAATATTATTTTTGTGTTCTGTTATTGGTTCTGACTCGTACGACTGTGAACAAATGATTTTTGTAATTAAGATGGCGGAATGGAATTGTAAAACTGACAGAGTGATGCCATGGGACTCGAAAGTAATAAAAGTAATGATTCTCCTGTGTACTTTTTTTTCCATTATTTATTAGAGGTCTACATTTTTCTTCCCCACAGCTGTACTCATACAGAAAGTTTAGTGACTCAGTTAACTGTTGTCAATCCCCGAAGATACTGGCAAAAGAATATTTATTTATATATATATATTTTTTAGTAAGTGTAAGTGCGCAGAAGCATTGAAGCATAACACTGGAGATGTGTTGGTGTCCTGAGGTTCAGCTAAAATCCTCACATACAATATTGAATACGTTACAAAGGGTTATTTTCTGCAAAGTCAGCAAAAAATGAACACTCATGTGACTTGATGGGCTTTGAATAATGTACACAAGCAAGAGAAATTTCATATTCCAAAGGAAGGAAGAACTTAAACTGCAACAAGAAAGCCTCAGACTTCTAAACTTGTTCCAAATCTGCAGGTATGTGTTTTGAGAATTTCAATAATCCAGATTTAATTTACCATAACTTCTAGGAACAAAAGTCAAAAGCTTGAAAGTTTTTTTTAATGGTTTCAGTATCTTTTTGTAAGCCTAGAAGAAAACCTTCTTGATTATTTTCAAAAATCAGTTCATGTTGTTACCAATCCTAGAGAAAGCTCAGAATTTTCTTTTCTTTTTGAGCTCAGTTTTGTTGCTGTCCATCCACAGTGTCCGTCGTTGCTCAGTGGGTAGCACTCTCTTCCATGAGTCAGAAGGTTGTGGGTTCAAGTCCCACTCCAGAGACTTGAGCACAAAATCTAGGCTGACACAGCAGTGCAGTACTGAGGGAGTGCTGCACTGTTGGAGGTGCTGTCTTTCAGATGAGACGTTAAACCGAGGGCCTGTCTGCCCTCAAATGTATGTAAAAGATCCCACAGCACTATTTCGAAGAGGAGCAGGGTGTCCTGGCACACTATTGATCCCTCAGCCAACATCAATAAAACAGATTATCTGGTCATTATCACGTTGTTGTTTGTGGGAGCTTGCTGTGTGCAAATTGGCTGCTGCGTTTCCCTACATTACAATAGTGTCTACACTTCAAAAGTAATTTATTGAGATGACCTGAAAGGCGCTAGATAAATGCAAGTTCATCCTTTCTAACTAAATGTGACAATCCTCACAGGAAAGAAGAACGTTAACCATATGGCTATGTCTCAAGCTCAGTCTGTTGCCTCATGACAGCCTGAGCTCAGTCTATTGTCCCTGTTACAATTTGGGCTCTCCCAACAGCTTTAAGCTTAAATTCCATAAGTGGACCTGTACTTCCTCTGAACTAAAACTTATTCTCTTATGTGTGATGTAAATAGGAATACAATCCCACAGGACCAACAATTACCCTTTTACCTTAACACTTCATGCCACAAAGTGCTTCTGTCCACTTTGGAAGGCAGCTAATATTGCATTGATAAACTATTATTCAGGCTAAAGCTAATAGTTAGGGTATGGGAGTCTAGTGGATTTCACATTGGACTAGCAGCCCAGAGGTTGTGAGTTCAAAATCCCACCTTGGCAAGTTATGAGCTTGACACCCCTACCTGGTCTACATATGACTCTAGTCCTAAGGGCCATTAGGGATGGGCAATACTGACTTAACATTGTCATCCACATCCCAAGAACAAATAAAAAGAAGAATTATTTATGAATTACTTAATTACACAGAATCAAAAAACAGCAAGTAACTACCAACACAGTACTTACACGTTTCTTAAATGGGAAACAATAAAGCATCCAAAATCTTAATGTCCTTTCTGGGATCTTTTAATGGAGTTTCTAGTGATACATTACATGAAGCCCTTTCATCACCATTTGAACTTGAAAACAAGAAACTGGATATGGGAGAAACCAGCAACACTTATGCAATACCAAAGATAGACATTGACAAATCAGATCACAGAAGTTATTTCCCACTAATTAGACAATCATATTATTAATCAATTTTACTGCTCGCATAAATCGGATGTGAGCAGCAATTTTCTAGTCATTCTGGTGGTCTTGTTTACTTTTGACATTTGATCTCCATATCAAATAGCTTGCTTGCTCTTGCAGCCATTTTTGCTTTGATGTAAGTTTGCATTTACTAACATCTCAAAGACATGAAATTTCTGATGCAGAGGGCCAAATGGCCTCCTCCTGTGCTTTGCCTACTATGATACTTTGAATTGTGAATCCTCGCAGTGACTTTGCTGTAGGAAATCAGCTGCATCAGAGAGACCCCATAAAAATTAGACTGTATTCATGTATTGTCTTTATCTCCCACAAATACAAGGGAGCTCTTTTAAGAATGTGGCTAACAGGATTCCATTTTAAATTTACAATATCTTGTTTGGCTGAGATTATATGAATAAAATATAATTTTATAGTTGTAGGTTTTACAAAGCTGTGCTACTGTAACAGTCCCTGCGCAGTCTTTCATCCTCATAACAACCAAAACTCAATCCATTGTTCTTATAACAACTAGTAGTACTCAGACTTTTAAAGCCTGGAGTTTAATTTCTCAACTTCATAAAAAATTTGAGCTCAGTCTTTCACCCTCGTAACTGCCCAAACTCAGACCATTGACCTCACAACTGCTCGAGCTCAGACCATTGACCTCACAACTGCTCGAGCTCAGACCATTGACCTCACAACTGCTCGAGCTCAGACCATTGACCTCACAACTGCTCGAGCTCAGACCATTGACCTCACAACTGCTCGAGCTCAGACCATTGACCTCACAACTGCTCGAGCTCAGACCATTGACCTCACAACTGCTCGAGCTCAGACCATTGACCTCACAACTGCTCGAGCTCAGACCATTGACCTCACAACTGCTCGAGCTCAGACCATTGACCTCACAACTGCTCGAGCTCAGACCATTGACCTCACAACTGCTCGAGCTCAGATGAGGCGGGTCGATAAGGGTAGCGTATTTGATGTAGTCTATATGGATTTTAGGAAGGCTTTTGACAAGGTCCCACATGGCAGACTGGTCAGAAAAGTAAAAGCCCATGGGATCCAAGGGAAAGTGGCTACTTGGATCCAAAATTGGCTCAGTGGCAGGAAGCAAAGGGTATTGGTCAACGGGTGTTTTTGTGACTGGAAGGCTGTTTCCAGTGGGGTTCTGCAGGGCTGGGCACTAGGTCACTTGCTTTTCGTGGTATATATCGATGATTTAGACTGAAATGTAGGGGGCATGATTAAGAAGTATGCAGATGATACTAAAATTGGCCGTGTGGTTGATAGGAGGAACGCTGTAGACCGCAGGAAGTTATCAGTGGACTGGCTAGGTGACCAGAAAGGTGGCAAATGGAATTCAATCCGGAGAAGTGAGAGGTTATGCATTTGGGGAGGTCAAAAAGGCAAGGGAATACACAATAAATTGGAGGATACTGAGAGATGTGGAGGAACAGAGGGACCTTGGAGTGCATGTCCACAGATTCCTGAAGGTAGCTGGACAGGTAGATAAGGTGGTTAAGAAGGCATACTGAATACTTTCCTTTATTAGCCGAGGCATAGAATGTAAGAGCAGGGAGGTTATGCTAGAACTATATAAAACCCTAGTTAGGCCGCAGCTAGAGTACTGCGTACAGTTCTGGTCACCACATTACAGGAAAGATGTGATTGCACTAGAGAGGGTACAGAGGTGATATACGAGGATGTTACCAGGACTGGAGAATTTTAGCTATGAGGAAAGGTGGGATAGGCTGGGGTTGTTTTCTTTGGATCAGAGGAGGCTATGGGGAGATTTAATTGAGGTATATGAAATTATGAGGGGCCTAGGTAGAGTGGATAGGAAGGACCTATTTCCCTTAGCAGAGGAGTCAATAAGCAGGGGGCATAGATTTAAAGTAATTGGTAGAAGGATTAGAGAGGAGCTGAGGATCTTTTTTTTCACCCAGAGGGTGGTAGAAGTCTGGAACTCACTGCCTGAAAGGATGGTAGAAGTCTGGAACTCTCATTGCATTTAAAAGGTGCTTGAATGTGCACTTGATGTGCCGTAACCTACAAGGCTACGGACCAAGAGCTGCAAAGTGGATTAGGCTGGATAGCTCTTTTTTGTCTGGCACAGACACGATGGGCTGAATGGCCACCACCTCTGCCATAAATTTCCATGATTCTATGATTCATTGACCTCACAACTGCTCGAGATCAGACCATTGACCACACAACTGCTCGAGATCAGACCATTGACCACACAACTGCTCGAGATCAGACCATTGACCACACAACTGCTCGAGATCAGACCATTGACCACACAACTGCTCGAGATCAGACCATTGACCACACAACTGCTCGAGATCAGACCATTGACCACACAACTGCTCGAGATCAGACCATTGACCACACAACTGCTCGAGATCAGACCATTGACCACACAACTGCTCGAGTTCAGTCCATTGACCTCACAACTGCTCGAGTTCAGTCCATTGACCTCACAACTGCTCGAGTTCAGTCCATTGACCTCACAACTGCTCGAGTTCAGTCCATTGACCTCACAACTGCTCGAGCTCAGACCATTAATCTCACAATAGTTCGAATGAGGTCTGTCGTATTTGTAAGTATAAGTTCATCGAGCAGCAAATTTGCTTAATTGCCCTCCAACTTAGAGTAAATGTTTTTAGAGAACAGTGGAAAGAATCAATTTGCAAGAATCATAGAATCATAGAATCATAGAAGTTACAACATGGAAACAGGCCCTTCGGCCCAACATGTCCATGTCGCCCAGTTTATACCACTAAGCTAGTCCCAATTGCCTGCACTTGGCCCATATCCCTCTATACCCATCTTACCCATGTAACTGTCCAAATGCTTTTTAAAAGACAAAATTGTACCCGCCTCTACTACTGCCTCTGGCAGCTCGTTCCAGACACTCACCACCCTTTGAGTGAAAAAATTGCCCCTCTGGATCCTTTTGTATCTCTCCCCTCTCACCTTAAATCTGTGCCCCCTCGTTATAGACTCCCCTACCTTTGGGAAAAGATTTTGACTATCGACCTTATCTATGCCCCTCATTATTTTATAGACTTCTATAAGATCACCCCTTAACCTCCTACTCTCCAGGGAATAAAGTCCCAGTCTGTCTAACCTCTCCCTGTAAGTCAAACCATCAAGTCCCGGTAGCATCCTAGTAAATCTTTTCTGCACTCTTTCTAGTTTAATAATATCCTTTCTATAATAGGGTGACCAGAACTGTACACAGTACTCCAAGTGTGGCCTCACCAATGCCCTGTACAACTTCAACAAGCTCATCACAGCAGTGACATAATTTTGATGTTTAGACATAGGTCTCAGATTTTACAGGTATTGTAAAGTCTCATAGTTAATACTGCAGGTTTAAGCAAAATCATGGTTTGTTGCGCTTCTAATCAGATTTTAAAGTATAAACAGGAATTTGCAGACAAGCAGCTATCAATTTTTCACGGCTTGTATGTTTGGTTGCATTTTTAAAAAAAACTTTCTAGTTCCAGGCCCACTGAAACGAACAGGAAGGTAAGTATCATAGTGATGAGGATTTTGTTCAATGAGAATATTAAGTGAAAGCAATGAGTGGAAATGCTTCATGTGTGGATTACGATGCCCACTTATGGTACCTTGTATCTTTTCATGTGTTCATGAGATGTTTCAACACACAGGCTCCGAATTACCGACCACATTATGTGCTGCATTATCACAGAACGAGTGAAAAAGGGGCTTCAAGTAGTGTACATTTTAACAATTTAATGTGATTTTATGAAAATATAAAATGTCATCAAATAATTACCTTGCAATGAATTTTGAGGACTAACACGAAGAATAATTGAATAGAAAATCCTAAACCCAAAAAGGTCGCAAGCTGCAAACAACAAAATATGAATTGAAAAATAAAGAACTTTGTAGGGTGGAAGAAAGAGAATGTAATGAAACTAAAGTAATAAATATTTCAGCAGCAGCATAAATGTCACTTATGCATATTCAATTAGGCTTATAATGTCTGGTGATTCCATCAAAACATGCAAATAGTCTTAAGCATTTCAGGAAGGTGGAAGGTAAATCTCTTTCAAAGAGCAATTGTTCCAAACACACGTGTCTTACTGAGAAAAAAAATCATACAAGCTGTGAGAAACAAAGTAACTTATTTCACCTCTCCATACAAAGTCTGTATTGTGAATGGATATATTTAATAAATCATATGTTCCTGGAAATTATTTTTAATTAAAATTCCCTCTTTAGCTTCCCCTCCAGCTGTTTCTCACTGTTTTGCTTCCTGCTTTGGGAGGTGTGGGAGGACATTCTGGGCTGTCACTCAATAATGAGTTGTCGGTGTCCTCCTGGACTTGTCGTACCAACCCTTCTCCCTTCTTTCTCCAGAATTGGAATGCTCCATTACCAAAAAGCACACCATCCAGCTACCCAGTCAAAGAATGGAATAATCTCATCTTCTGAGAGCAAGATAACTTCAAATATCAGCCCGGATTGGAATTCAAATCAAGTATCCAAACTGTACAGAGAAACCAAAAATGTATTTTATTGCCATTATGTATGGAAATTTTATTTTAGCAAGTATACAATGCTTTGTTTAAAAAAACACTTATTTAAGCTGCAGAAATTAGAGGATCATCAAGAACTACCTTTGTGTATTTTTCCATGTTTAGAAATTGATATAAATATGAATATGTTCCTGCCATAATTAGCATCCTGCGGGCATAGTTCAGTCCTGATTAATGAATCAGTAGTCTTGCGTGGATCAAGATTACTATGAAAAAATGGCCAACTTGGAACCCTGGAACACAAGTCAGTCTAAGCAGAAACTATACAAGATCATTCTTTATACAAAGGACGTTAGACTGCTACAATGTGCTGCTCTTTTTCAGTGACACTAAGAAATGGATTGATTATATTTATAGTACTTGGAACCACTTTATGCCTAAATCAGGAATTTTGGATATTTCTTCTGTGCTCATCAAAATGAAAGATGTCAATGCTGAGGAACAGAACATTCTTCCAGTTTTTGCACCCTGTCTACATCAAATACTCAAGTCAGATGTAGTACGGCATTGCGACACAGTAAATATTTCTTGTGTGTGCAAACACGGTCTGCTTTTGCCACAACTCCAGAACAGAACTAATACCAGCCTTATCAATGGCCTCTCATTTGCAATTGCAATTTCATGCTAAATTACAGGCAGTGTTATGAAGTGACTTTCTTGCCACACCCCTTAAGGCTTAGGTTGAGACTACACAAACTCAATTCAGGTAGGAACCTTACATCCAATACAAAGATGAGACTTTCACCTAAACCTAAATGGCAGAAGTAAAGTGCAGTGTATTGGCCTGCTGTGCCATCCTTGTCTATGATCACCAATTTTATACAATGGGAGTGAATCAACATCAAACATTTGAATTCTATACAGTAGGAATGAATGGGCAATGTCTTGATGTCTTGAAGTTCTACATAATTGGAATGATTAGAAAGTTGTGTAGAACTTTCAATTGTTAACTATGCTAGTGAATAGGAAGTGCTTTGGCTCATTGGAATTCTGACCTTGATGCAGCTAGAACTTCATCTAATGTTAAATTTATTCTCCCTGTTAACATTTATGAGGAGAAATAACATTTTGTTTGTATGGGAAAAATATTTATTGGCACTTTTAGGATTTCAGTATAATTTAATCAGAAAATATTTAGAAATTACAAAATAATGTACATATAAGCCATTTACTTATTTGCCAATCAATGTTGTAGGGGAAATATTTAATGCAAAATACATATTGAAAATAGCCAAATAGTTGTAAAACAAAACTGATGGCTTTTCTTGATAAGTGCAATGATGAGTTCCGGCAGCAGTAGCGCATTTTTAAAAAAATGTGTTATATATAATGACTTGAAATAAATAACTATAACAAATAATTCTAGCTGTAGGTACTGATGTTAACGATTTATTTACTAACACGCTATCAGTATCCCGGAGCTAGTGAATGATTTACAAATTATTATTGAACTCTGTTACAGAGTCTTTTTGTTATGGAAAAATGTAACAACATAGTCCAGTGTGAAGTTAACAAATACCCTCAGGAAATAATTTGTTCAGCTCATGGGATCACTCAGGAAATATCCTTTTTAATCACTTAAGCAGGAAATAGGTTGAATCACTTAACAAACACCAAAATATTATGTCTCAGCCACTAGAAACACATTTTATTCAATGAAAGACCATTTTGTGTCCTTTTCTTTCTTGTTATTTTAAAAATCTTTTGCCTCTTATTGAAAACATGTTTTATATTTCATTTATTAAAAGATATTCTAAAAACCCTTCTGCTAAATCAAGGGGCCTTAAAAAATACTTTCTAATCATTCCAATTATGTAGAACGTCAATACATCATGACATTTCCCATTCATTCCTATTGTTTAGAATAATGGTGGGGGGGGGGGGGGGCGGTGTGGTGGGGAGAGAGGGTGGGGTTTACATCTCTATTCCATAATGGTATTACAGTGACTGAGTTCGTTCCCTGGCTGTGTCAATGTCCCAGGCAGTCTAGTGATAGTATGCCTCGGCTTCAGCCTTCATAAAAGAGCCAGATTTTAAGTCTTCAGAAGTAATCACCATTATGCGTACATTACGCTGATAATTCATTTTTCTTCTTTGCTTTTTTTGGGGGTTTTATTTGCCTTTCTCCTCAGGTTTTGTTTCTGAAGGTATTGTTTAGCACATGATGCATTTTTGACTCATAAGATGTTTGCTTGATAAATTGAATCACTTCTTTTTGGCACAAATAAGTTCAAAGTTTGAAATGAAAACCTATATAATTGTTGCTTATTAATGGAAGATGGCACTGCAGCTATGGTAGGCTTTAGTGACATCCTACTTTTATTGCCATAAGGTATTTTTGTGATTAAAGTAACAGCTATATAATTAGAAGTCATAGTGTGTGTCACTTTAAATGTGTTCCGAGCACGAAAAAGCTGTCAGACTTTACTGATTGGCTGAAATATCAGCAGCCAAATTATTTCCTCACCCATCCTACTAAATACCCTTCCAAGGTTGAAGAATTCTGAAAGACAAATACAAAACTTACCCATTACATCTTACTATATATTCAACAACTTTTGCCTCTAGCCCAGAAACCCCCATTCCCCCCCCCCCCCATCCCCAACCTATCCCCCCCCCTCTTTTTAGCAGCCCCTATCTTGCCTTCTGTTCCATTCTGGCTCTGGCTAACATCTGTTGTGGGGAAAATGCTGGAGTCTATAATTAAGGATAGGGTGACTGAACACCTCGAGAATTTTCAGTTATCAGGGAGAGCCAGCATGGATTTGTGAAAGGTAGGTCGTGCCTGACAAACCTGATTGAATTTTTTGAAGAGGTGACTAAAGTAGTGGTTAGGGGAATGTCAATGGATGTTATTTATATGGATTTCCAGAAGGCATTTGATAAGGTCCCACATAACAGACTGTTAGGTAAGATAGAAGCCCATGGAATCGAAGGAAAAGTACGGACTTGGTTAGGAAGTTGGCTGAGTGAAAGGCGACAGAGAGTAGGGATAATGGGTAGGTACTCACATTGGCAGGATGTGACTAGTGGAGTCCCGCAGGGATCTGTCTTGGGGCCTCAATTATTCACAATATTTATTAACAACTTAGATGAAGGCATAGAAAGTCTCATATCTAAGTTTGACTATGACACAAAGATTGGTGGCATTGTAAGCAGTGTAGATGAAAACATCAAATTACAAAGGGATATTGATAGATTAGGTGAATGGGCAAAACTGTGGCAAATGGAATTCAATGTAGACAAACGTGAGGTCATCCACTTTGGATCAAAAAAGGATAGAACAGGGTACTTTCTAAATGGTAAAATGTTAAAAACAGTGGATGTCCAAAGGGACTTAGGGGTTCAGGTACATAGATCATTGAAGTGTCATGAACAGGTGCAGAAAATAATCAATAAGGCGAATGGAATGCTGGCCTTTATATCTAGAGTACAAGGGGGCAGAAGTTATGCTGCAGCTATACAAAACTCTGGTTAGACCGCACCTGGAGTACTGTGAGCAGTTCTGGGCACCGCACCTTCGGAAGGACATATTGGCCTTGGAGGGAGTGCAGCGTAGGTTTACTAGAATGATACCTGGACTTCAAGGGTTAAGTTACGAGGAGAGATTACAGAAATTGGGGTTGTATTCTCAGAGTTTCGAAGGTTAAGGGGTGATCTGATCGAAGTTTATAAGATATTAAGGGGAACAGATAGGGTGGATAGAGAGAAACTATTTCCGCTGGTTGGGGATTTTAGGAGTAGGGGGCACAGTCTAAAAATTAGAGCCAGACCTTTCAGGAGTGAGATTAGAAAACATTTCTATACACAAAGCGTGGTAGAAGTTTGGAACTCTCTTCCGCAAATGGCAGTTGATACTAGCTCAATTGCTAAATTTAAATCTGAGATAGATAGCTTTTTGGCAACCAAAGGTGTTAAGGGATATGGGCCAAAGGCAGGTATATGGAGTTAAGATCATGGCTGATCTGTGATCTATCAAATGGCGGAGCAGGCATGAGGGGCTGAATGGCCTACTCCTGTTCCTATGTTCCTTTTCTTCTTCTGCTGTTCAATGGCCTTTGACACTGTTGCACATGTATGCCCTGATTGCAACCAACCTGCACTAACAGTTTGGTATTTCGGCACTATTTCCACTCTCATAAACCACGCCACGCCACACCACATCAGTTCAATTTTTTTAAAGCATCTTCAAACAGCAGAATAAAAAATAAAACTTGCAGTAAAATATATATGCAACGGCAGGCTGATCTCTATGGCGAGACAGACTGTAGTAAAATTCTGTAATCAAAGAGCTCGTTCTCAATGCACACTATTTCCCACAGCTAGTTTATCATTTATCATTTGGAGGAGAAAGCTTTCTAGCAATTTTCTCTGGTGCAACTATACAGCACCAAAGGCCAAAAACATTATCCATTAGTGAAAATAATAGGAATTTCAAGAAATTATGGAAAAATGACAAAAGAACAATAGAGTATCAAAGGAATCAATGAAGAGAAAAAGACAAGTAACTCCAATATACTTTCATGGACAACTTTACTCATCTATGAACTGTCAGATTCTGGGAAGGGGCGACATAATTATGCACATTTGGCAGCCTTTTCCTTCTTGTGATGTGTAAAATGAATCAGAGATTGACTTGTTCACATTATGGTAAGCTGAGTCCCCCCATCTCCCAAATGAATGGTGGCAGTTCGAGGAAAGAAGCAACAAATTAAGTAAACTATTTTAATGTTATTTTGAAAGGGGAGAGGGTTAGAAAAGAATATTACAATTAAAAAATAAATAAAAATGGAAGACAATATGGAAGATGGAGAGCACAATTAAGATGTTTAAAAATATTAAATCAAAACTATGAAGTTTTCTTTGTTTTTCTTCTTAATCAATCCCATTGTATGTCAATAAAGTCCAACTGAGCTAGTTGTGAGATAACAAGTGCAACATGTGCACAATTATTGTTAAACAAACATGGCAGATAATTCTATCAAGTTTGGATTAGGTCAATTAAGTCCAACTTTGGTACAGTTACATTGATTAGTACAAAGTGAACTTTGCTGTTTTGTATTGGAGAGCTTGGAGTATGTGACAGAAGACTGTGTTGGTGAGAAGATTAATCAAGTTTTGCATGGGTGAGTCATTAAAGTTCATGGTGACTCAGAGAAGTTAGATTGCCGATGGTACTACATAAAGTGAATTGGATCTTAATGAGCATCATCTCAATTCACAAGCATTACTGAAGTGCTGAAGATATGGTAGTCCCCATCATTACGTTATGGCAGTACAACGTATACAATATGGTGAACAATCTAAAACAAATCAGTCTCATTAGGTTTTAACCTACTGACCCAAGAATGGCAAATAAATAGCTGAATAAATAAATTAAGAGTGCAGCTTAGACAAGGCAGTCAAGTGGTGATTGTTGTAAAATTTATGAGATTATTGCATTTTACAACTGATGGCAATACTTTTATGGTTCATTATTATCTGAACTCCAATAGTATAAATGCCTTGTAAATCACCCGTAGCCTTCATTCACTCTGTATGTGGCATTAAGTATAAAATATGTAATCCCCTGTTGATCATCAAGTGAACTGAAAGCAATAATTGTATTTTTTAAACAAATTTTTACAGAAACAATCCTGTTTTCTTGTATCACTGTCCTCATTTACCATTACAGTACTAAGTTCAATGAAATAGATTTTGTCTGATTTTATTTGAACTGTTAAAACCCTACTCTTCTGTCATCTGCCAACATGGGAGTGAACAAATGGGTGCTGCTCCATTACTTTATCCCTTGTGGTGAGTTAATCAACACGGTTGAGGCACTATATGAAGGTATATTTATTTGTGGGTCAATATTTTCTGCATTTAGGTCAATGTTCATCCTATTATCAGTGGGATTGATGTATTATTGTTATGGTTTTAAATTCAACCTCACTGTCCCTACTTCCCCCACTCTCTGATCAAAATTTGGTCAAACTGCACTTGCTAATATAATGGTACTGGATTGATTGTATTTTGTCCCAAGAATCTAGATGAATGAATACGAGTTGAGGATATAGATTTACTGGAGAAGGTACAAAAAGATTTACTGGGATGCTACCAGAACTGAGAGGTTATACCCATCAGGAAAGATTGAACAGGCTGGCACTCTTTTGTCTAGAAAAGGGAAGACTGAGGGGTGACCTGATAGAGGCCTTTAAGATTATGAAAGGGTTTGATAGGGTAGACGTAGAGATGATGTTTCTACTTTCGGGGGAGACCAGAACTAGGGGCCATAAATATAAGATAGTCACTAATAAATCTAATAGGGAATTCAGGAGAAACATCTTTACCTAGAGAGTGGAACTCGTTACCACAGGGAGTAATTGAGGTGATCAGCATAGATGCATTTAATGGAAAGCTAGATAAACACATGAGGGAGAAAGGAATAGAAGGATATACTGATAGGGTGAGATGAAGTAGAGAGGAGGTTCCTGCAGAGCATAAACACTGGCAAGGACTTGGTGGGCCGAATGGCCTGTTTCTGTGCTGTACATTCTATATAATTTCTACTAATCAAGTTCACTATGTAGTTGGTTTTGGAGGAGCTATGAATTCAAGTAAAATATCATTAGACTACACTGAGGAGAGGGTGACTAATTCTGGCTCTATACTTGGTGCACAATGCCTACTTCTGAAGGTTACCAGTTTCCTATTCCTTCAACGTGTGTTTTGCAAAATGTGTGGGTGGCACAAACTTGAAATATGGAGTAACGTGATGCAACTCTGTCGCCTGTGTGTGAAAGAAAGCGAAGTACTTCAGTACCGAACGCTGCAGCTCTATCCGGTGCTTTTGCTGCCACATTACAAGAGGACTGACGCACGCGTAGAATTCGAACCCGCGTGCGCAAAATGCCAGCCAAAAAGGCGCATGCGTGGCAGCTGCGCGTTTGTGCGCAGGCGCGGCGGCGGTGGTGGTGGCAGCGCGTGCGTCGCATGCTGGCGTGGCAGGTAAAGGAGATTTGAATTTCTTTGGAATGGACAATGTCGGACACTGTATTTAACGGATAAAGGATGTGTAAGGCTGAGTGGGAAAGGTCGTACCGAGGAGAATCGGTTACTTCGATTTATTTTTATTCTGTTTTTGTAGAATGCTCAGTCGGGGTCTTTAATTATGTCCCTCCCCCATGATGTAAAGATGTCGTCCTGAACTTAAGCACACTGTAGAAGTACAAACTGCTGCTATGTTCTTTACATTAGTACGATGTGCATTAAAATGCTATGATGTGGAGATGCCGGTGATGGACTGGGGTGGACAAATGTAAGGAATCTTACAACACCAGGTTATAGTCCAACAGTTTTATTTGAAAATCACAAGCTTTCGGAGGCTTTCTCCTCCATCAGGTGAGTGTGGGATTCCACGAAGGTTACCACATTTATAGTCAGAGAACAATGCCTGGTGATTCCAGATAATCTTTCCAACTGCCCGTTGTCAAGGCAATCAGACAGAGAGACATTACATACAGGACTACCGAATATACAAACGGTCTGAGCCCAAAGATAGAAAGAGAGAGAGAGAGAAACATCCGAAAGGAAGAGAAAGATCATTCTCTCTCTTTCTCTTCCTTTCGGATGTTTCTCTCTCTCTCTGTCTTTGGGCTCAGACCGTTTGTATATTCGGTAGTCCTGTATGTAATGTCTCTCTGTCTGATTGCCTTGACAACGGGCAGTTGGAAAGATTATCTGGAATCACCAGGCATTGTTCTCTGACTATATATGCGGTAACCTTCATGGAATCCCACACTCACCTGACGAAGGAGAAAGCCTCTGAAAGCTTGTGATTTTCAAATAAAACTGTTGGACTATAACCTGGTGTTGTAAGATTCCTTGTATTAAAATGCTATATTATTTGTTTATTTCAATCATTTGATGATATTAAAAGTGAGCCTACAGCCCATCATTGTTTACAATATTACCTCATGCAGCCATGGTACATGCATACATTGGGCTACACTCACTGTGTACTTAACTTGTTAGCTTTTGATGATACAAAAGACAACAATAATACATTTATATAGTGCTTTAATGTAGTAAAATGTCCCATGGCGGACAGAAATTGATACTGAGCCAATGAAGTAGATATTAGGAGGCGTGACTAAAGCTTGTTCAACAGGTAGGTTTTAAGGAAGGTTCTTGAACTTACCCAGTGAGTTGTTATGCTCTAGAGTGCACTGCCTGAAAGGGTGGTGGAAACAGATTCAGTAATTACTTTCAAAAGGGAATTGGATAAATAGTTGAACGGAAAAAAAATTGGAGTGCTATGGGGAAAGAACAGGGGAGAGAGACTAATTGGATAGCTCTTTCAAAGAGCTGGCACAATGGGCTGAAAGGTCTCCTTCTGTGCTGTATTATTCTATGATTCTATGAGAGGAGAAGAGATTTAGGGGGGGAATTCCAGAGCTTGGGGCCTCGGTGGCTAAAACTATGGCCGCAAGCAGTGGGGCAAAGGGAATGAGGGATGTTTAAGATGCTAGAGTTGGAGGAATGCAGAGTTTGAGGAGGGTTGTAGGGCCAGAGGAGGCTACAGAGAAAGGGAGGGATGAGGCCATGAAGGGATCTGAACACGTGGATGAGATTTTTTAATTGGCTCCCGGTCCCCAAGGCCTCAGTGTAGATCAGCAAGCACAGGGGTAGTGCGTGAGCAAGACTTGGTGTGGGTTAGTATATGGGCAGCACAGTTTTGGATGAGCTGGTTTATGGAGGATGAGAGATTGGCCAGGAGAGCATTGGAATAGTTGTGTCTGGCTGTGTAGTAATTGCTTTATTTTAATATTTAAAATATCTGTAACCTTTTAATTATTTTTGGCTTCAAAGACGAAATCACAGTACATTTCAAAATCCTGGAAAATGCACAAGAAAATGTCCAATCAAGATAACCTGGGGAGTTCCCCCATTCCCCACCCCCATGCATCTTCAGCGTTCACGTCCCTCATTACAAATTTATAGATCTAGTATAGCAAAAAATATAGTTTTGTTTTTCTCTTCAATACAAGTGATGGATATATTGGATATAAATGTGCAAGCTCATGTCCTACCATTTGTTTTCATGTCATAGGTAAGCTGTTAGATTTTGTTTCTCATAGGAAAAGGGAACAAATTCTGAAATATGATTGCAAAACACTGGTGAAAGCCATGTAAATAAACAATGTTTAACTTATTGAGTAACCATAAAGCAATGGCCCTGGTCATAGACCTATATTTAAGGCTTTTTTTTTGGTTGGTTATTATTTTGAGTTGTCAGCTTTTTTGGAGTTGTTGTAAGATTTCTAGGTTGCCATGTATGGGCTTGGTGTCAAGATTCCTCCCAATATCTAGCAAAAAATGATACCCCAAATCAATAGGTTATCAGATGACTCAGAAAATGTGTTGTTTTTTTAATTGGAATTCGATTTTATATTTACATGGGGAAAAAAATGTGGCTATGTTTTTATGAGGAATATTTTAGGATAATGTTATTATGCAGTCTACTTGAACTCAGTATCCACCCCCTCCACCATCAGTGTTCTATTTTTATGCTATCAGCATGAACATCACTTAAAATTGTAGTTTGGTAATTTGATAGTGGACTACGTTTATTCTCTTGAGTTGAGGGAATGGCAGAGTTAGGGAGTCCTTTATTTTCCTCTAATCACTGGCTGCAGTAAGTACAATCTACAGGATGCACTGCAGCAACTCACCAAGGTTTCTTTGACAGACCCTCCCTCTCCTGCGACCTCTGCCACTGAGGGTAAGAGTAGCAGTGTTGTGGGAACACCATCACCTCCACGTTCCCCTCCAAGTCACACAAACCATCCTGTCGTGGACATACATTGCTGTTCTTCATCGTCTTTGGGTCAAAATACCGGAATTCCCTACCGGGCACCATCACCACAAGGATTGCAGTGGATCAAGGAGAACGTCCACCACCACCAGTGTTCTGTTTTTATGCTATCAGCATGAATGCCGCTTAAAATTGTCTTTTGATAATTTGATAGTGGACCACATTTATTCTCTTGAGTTGAGAGAATGGCAGAGTTGGGGAGTCCTTTATTTTCCTCTAAACACTGTATTGTGCACTCCCAGATCAGGTGCAGAATTGTCATCTCACTATATGTATTTACTCCAACCTCTTGTGCTGCACCAGTCTGATAAACCATGTATCTGCATCGCCTTTCTGGAGCAGACCTTTAAATTATGGGCTGTTTTGTGTTTTTGGTTCATCTTGACTGGAATTTAAGATCTCCAAAAGAAAATGTAAAATATTTTTGGCATGGGCACTCAACAGAGACAAACAAATGTAGAATGAAGAGGAAAACCTGCACACCACTTTGGAATGTCACTGGGCCTTGGGTAGGTCCAGTGGGGCCGATCATATTCAACAAATCCTGGGCTAGGATCTTCATTGTTTTTTAAATATCTAAATAAATAACCATTTAATCACACTTCATTTTACACAACTTTTGTCAGTTACGGGTATTCAAATGTACAAGCCTATAACATTTACAACAAAATATTATTTTGCAAATACAAAATACATAACACTTATTTTGTTAACATAACCTAATTTTATAAAAGATAGGAGAAACTGTATAGAAAATCATTAAAGTAGTTGACCGTGAGGTCATGGTATCACCTTTGGACGTTTACAGTGACGTTGCTCCTGTTTTGGAGCTGAGCAGCACTCCTGAAACAAGACATGGATACAACTTGTACTACTTACACCAATCCCGTATTTCATTCTGTAAACTCCATGACCAAAGCACCATGTTTATCAAGCCTCAAGGTTTGTCTCCTTTGATATTGGCTGATAAATAATAAACATTATGTTTATTTCCCAAATTAACTTGGTTCCTCTCAAGCTTGTGAACATACTGCCCATTCTGCTGTATGCAAAGCTGCATTACAATTTCTGAATGATTTGCTTAAGATGGATTGAAAACCTCTATAAATGGCCATGTTTCTTTGAAATAAGTTGTCCACCATGACTGATCTGGGCATTAACCAATTAGTTTCATTTGTATGCTTAACATCAATGTTCTCTTTGTGTTCTTCATCCCCCATTACTACTGAAATTCTTATTACTCCCAAGGCAGAATGCAAGACTCCTGAAAATTTGGGCCTTTGGAACTCCAGAGGTTATTCCCTTTATTTGTTCGAGAGTGTCATCAACAGGGGCAAAATCACACCTCTGCTAATGACCGCAGTGCCTTCAAAGTAAAGTTGCCGTAGCAAAATCAAGCAGACTCAGTTGGAGGGGATCGGTGTAGTGCTTATTATTCAAACTGATGAACAGGTAAAGAATTGTAGTTTGACCCCAGATGTTTCATTCATTGTTGCTACAGTTTTTGCAATTCACGTCTTCAGTAATTTGTGGATGAATGTCTTTCTGCTGATTGTCATTAGTTTTATATGTGAACTCTTGTCACCAGTAAAGCCACTGTACTTGGTGCTTTGTTTCATTACTGGCATCAACAACCTATCCAAACCGTGTTTTTTGGAGCATGCTTTAATTCTCCCAGGCTTAGTATTAAGAGGTAACTTTATCATCTAATAACCTGAAATCATATAATAACTTTGCTGAAAAACGCACTCCATACTGATGTCTAGATGATTAGTTCGATTATTACTTTCACAACAGTTGTGTTTGGTCTATAGCGCTGTCACGTTTTCATAAACTCTTTTTTAGTTTGTCAAAAATAATCTGGACTCAGAATTATCTTTATGAAGATGTGTTTGATTTCTGTGTTTTATCACAAGATCCTGGAGCTATTCTTGTGATAACAATCACAGTAAATTAATTAACATGGCATCATATTTAGACAAAACCCTCTTAATGTCTTAGGATAACTGGTGGCTCTTATCTGAAGTGTTGTAAAAGTGAGGGAGAAAAACATTTAATCCATGGTCACTGAGTCTATTCTTGTCGAGTTCATGTTGGTGGTTTTTCTCCATTCAGTGCATTTTCGTAATCCCAGAACCAGTCATTTGGATAAACAATGACACTGTACCATGCAGACTTGTTAGTAAAATGTTGGACACTGAAGGGAATTTTAACTCTATCATGGGATTCCAATGGAACAGCCCTGGCAGCCGGTCCTGCCACTTACCTGGTGTTGGTGAAGAGTCTCTGAGTTGCATGATTTTCCTCCCCTTCCCAACGATTTCTTGCTTGGAACCACTGCCGACCGCACAAAAACTGGTCCGGAGTTAGAATCGGGCCGAGTGTCTTATGAACCTGTTTTGTCTTGTTCTTCTGGAAGGGACACCAGACTCTCAAACATTGAGATGCAATTTCATAAGGGCACATCTATGCTGAGCTTAAGCATTTGCAGATCCATTTTCTTTTTACCTTTTTAGGTTTTAAAAAGTACATAGTTTATAGTTGTACACTCAATTGGTTCAAACCCAGTTCATAACTTGACGGAGAGATCAGTGTGCTTCATTAAATATAATAATGCCACATGGGCTGGTAGCTAACCCTAGCTTTGGGGATGCTTCCTTCAGAAACATTCTAAATTTGCCATAGTTTAATGATACAGCCTTTTGGTTGGTATGATTGCGTTCATTGGTGGTGGTATAACTACCACTTTTCACCATCACCAAAAACATTATGCTGCTCAGAACAAATAAGTCTGATGAGTCTGGATGTGTGAACAAAATGGAAATATTAAAAGTTCTTGTAGTAAACTGAACTCATCAAAAATTATGCAATGTTTTGGTGCTTTGGTACCAGCAGAGATGCTTGCAATGAATTTGAGCCACTTATTTCTAACCAACTGCAAACCAAAGAACACTCAGGATTGCCTTTTCCTGGTACCTTTGTTGTATAGATGCTAATCTAAAGTGGCATCCTCTAGTGAAATGTTATGTTTACAATTTGTATGATGATGTCATATACGCACACAGATATTCTACAATGTAAAATGCTTCAAAAAAAGTCATTTTGCCAAGAAAATCCATTCTGAATCCAATCAGACCACCTCTTATCCACCTGGAATCTGAAATGTGTCACTTGCATGAGCTATGATCTGATTCCCCTGATGGTATTTTTTTCAATGCATGCAATGATTGAAAGTTTTGGAGATTCTCACTCATGAATCCATTTTGCGTTATGATCTTCCGTTGAAGACCCAGTCCCAATGTTAGATTATATTTTGTGTGTTGGTATAACTATTTAAAGACTTTTATTGAGAATGTTGTTAATTTATCATTGTTCAGTGGTTTTTGTACATTACTTTAACGAGCATATGCTTTCCCAGTGAATTTGTTAATGTTTTTATACTGTTGTGACATCACCTGCAGAATAAGGTGCAGCCCAGTGTTGCCTAGCTTTGCCTGTATGCAAGGTCACATCAGTGTGGAGCAATGAAATCACCCCAGGATGTTTTACACCGTAATTTTCTTGCTTGTAAGCAATAAAATAGAATCCCACACTTCCTTCAGGCCTGCCTCCTAATGTGCAATATTATTTTACATAGAACTGTTTGGAAACTTGTTACAGTTGTTCAGTTCCCCGGGATTAAAGAATAGATTTATTTTAACAATTTCTGTTTCGCCATCAGAGAAATATTTGTATATACTTGTGCTACAGTATTACAGAAAAGATCTTCAACACAGTAACTTGAAATGTATTGCTTTAAAATCAAATGTGAAAGAATTACTTAAATCAGAGTAAGGGAATCAAAGTCGAGAAACAGTTTTTGCCTTTTTATTTATTTCTTATTCCCATTAAATCCAGATTTGCTTTTGTTTTGTTGTACAACAAGATTAAAGGATCAATCACCAAATAATTTAAATATATGACTAAAATCAGTATTTTGCAGTGTTATTGTGGGACAAGAATTAATACACTTCTTGGCAAATAAAATTGCATCTAATTCTCTCTTTCTAAAATCTAATGGCACTACAGTCTACAATATACCCTTTTGTCCAGTGTTAAATAAAAGTTATCTACTAATACCATCACTGATTAATGCTCCTAGTGCAATCTGAGCAACTCTATAAGAGTGGCCATCGTCATTGTATATTATACAAAAAGTACTGCTTACCTGAACACTTCCCTGGTCATCATTAGGTTTAGTGTATACTTTTTAATATTCCCTACTTTTTGTTTTTTTTCACTTTTTTTTTCTATTACACTTCAGAGACTTTTATGCATCTCATTCAGGCCATTGGGTAGGAGACCTCAAGGCAGCAAAACATCTCTCCTCAGAATGAAAATGTTAACCTAGGCCTAAGTTGACTCCCCTGCAGGGTGGAGGGGAGTCTTTCCACCCACATGCCCCTCCTCCCAGTACCTCAAGATCAGAGGCCACAAGGGGCAAAATGGCAATGAAAGGTGATGGTTGTTCTAACTAGTACGGGAAGAAACAATTAATACATTTGTTTAACCACTTGTGAGCTGTGAACCAACTAGCAAAGTTTACTGATAGGATATTTAAAAAGACATTGGAAATTTCCAATAGACAAGTCAGTCTATTGATCAAACAATACAATATGACACTAATGTTTCTATTTTGAAATGTCTGTACAGTTCAAAAGTATTAGATTACCCGGTCTGCACTACTTTTCCTCCATTTCCCTGTACTGAGTCCACATTAAAAAAAAACATTTCAAATAAATGTGTCCCCAATCACCATCAGAGAGATTCTCATTAACATAGGGCATAACTAATACTGCGACAATTTTATGATGAAACACATTTTAAGGAGGTGACATCCAAACGTTGCCCTGTGTATGGAGAAACGAGCTTTAACTTCAGAGCAGGCTGAATGCTCCTGAACTTTCTCTAGTTTTCTGACTGATTAGTTAGTAATAAAGATTTTAGTCATGCACTGGGTGTAATTATGAACATTTGTATCGATTATGGCTCTGAGGTCTGGTTGTAATACACTGCACCTCTTCGTCACTACCTTGTCTCCCTGCTATTACTATGCTGTGTGATGTATTCCCTGGAGTTTGAAACAATTACAATGCTATAGGGAAAGTTACAAATAATGGAGCGTTAGTCTAACAGCTTGTGCACTTGAAACAGCTAACATTAAAGTTAGCTTTGGGGCTCTTCATGCCACTGGTTGCATGTTCAAAATAAATATCTATAGCATTGTTCGCACTTGAATATTTGTTGCTCCTCTGTCCTGGATTTCTGGTAAAATTGTTTCTCCAGAATGACTGTGCCAAAATAGAGCACGATTTTTTCAAGAATATAAATGTAATCTTACATTATATCAATTGCGGGGGGAGAAATCAGCTTAGAAAAAGGTCATCGTTTTAATGCCTCATCGGGAGCTCAATAAATTATTCCAGTCATTCACTAAATCAAGAATTACAGTAATACTGGCAAAACTATGACCAAATGCCATCATGGGTAGAACTTTAAAAGCAAGACTTGATATGTGTTAGCCATCCCCTACTACCATTTTATTACAGCAGATTGTTGGAAACAGCTGCAAAAATGTAATTATAAAGGTACTCCAAAGTCATAACCCATTTCCCAATGTATTAAAAGTTAACTGCACTTGATTCTGAGATTTCAAAAATTCAGTGAAAGGCACTGATGGTTTAAAAATTTTCTTAACCCTTTCTCACCCAAAGTGGCCAAGCAAGGCCAACTGACGCTCACTTAAAAAAAAATAATGGACATTTTTGGATGGGCAAAAGGATAGTGGTCTGTGCTTTTAAAATTACTCAAAGTTGTTAGTTCCTGAGGGGGGAAAAAGCTCAAAAGGAACCTGTTTAGTTCCATCACATACAGGTATTTTGATTTACTGCATGAAGTTTTGGCTATAAGGTCAATTTGTACTAAATATTTCAGAACTATTTAACAAAATATAAAATGAAGTTTCTGCCAGGAAGAAATGTCATTTTTTTAAAAATGGCTGTATTTGACATTTCTTGAAATTTTATAGAATTTGCTCGAACCCCTATCTGAAATGGTATAAGATTAGAAGTGGTGTTGCATCCACATTGAGTCCCCTAGTGTTCTAGTTTTAGATTCCCCTAAATTGAAATGGATACAACTTGAGTCTGAGTACAGGAACTCATTATCTTTCCTAACCTAGAATTTACCTGACAACAACTCACTGTTTTATGTGATTATTCTATCTTCTGTGTTCATATTCATCGCATTACATAATTTAGCAATGATGTTGAAAATACATTTAAGTCATTTCATGTCCCATTAATGACACTGTGGAGATTGTACTGTAAACAAAGTGGAAGCAAAGCATTTGATTAAAAACCTGTACAATTGTGATTGCCTTGAAAGTAATCAATCAGAAAAAGTAAAACTGATCTTTTCAGTAGTTAATCTTAGAAGCAGCGCACAAATGCCGTGCTAAAAGACAATAAGTGACATTGGAGCCAACACTTATTTTGGAAGTGCTTGAAACTTTTTGTAGTGTACACTTACGATATCTAGTGTAAAATCATGCCATGCATTGCATTTGTGAGCATCAAATGATTTGACTCTAATCAATTACATTCCTCTCAGATTAATCCATTTCCACACATTACCAACTTAGATTTTACCAGCTAAGCCATACTTAGTGCCAAAGTCTAGTTTTAACTTGACTGAACTACTTTGGATTGCTCACTACTGCCTGAACCCATGTATCGTCTTCAGCTCCGTACAGATTAATAAGCTTCTATTTAATTGTCTCCTGTTTTTAATGAAAGTCAAATGAGCCTTTCTGTTGGTGGAGGCTTCATTATGTTCCACATCTCCACCCTTGCTCCATCCTTTTCCTGCCGACTGGGGCTATAGGTCCCCTGAGTTGCCCTCTTCTTTCTCATAGTGAGCACCAGAACTACGATGGCGATGATGAAGATGACAAGTCCTCCAGCTGCAGTCACAGAACCAGCGATAATGGGAGTATCATTTCTCTGGGTGGTTCCTTTCTGTTGTAGAACATTACCATTGAGTAAAATGGAAGTGAGATAATTACTGTTTATTGTCCTGGTTCAGCAATGAGTATCTGGACTCAATTAACAAATCCTCATCCTGCCCTTACTGGGAGATTTTTCACCCAGCAGCAGTTTGTAAATAGAATAGACAGGGACACAGTCTGACAGTAACAACTGTTGATGCAACAACATAAGTGCTTTCAAGCTGTGTACACACTTGCTCATAGTGAACATGTCTTTAATTAGACATGGAAAACAGAAGACAGAGAAGATTACTTCTATCCATTTGTGTAAAGAACACTATCACCTAATATTAATATGGATCCCCTTCTCAGCATAAATCTATATATAGATTTCGACAAATGCCTCCTCCATTAACACATAGTTCTGATTTGTTTTATATATATATAAAATCAATTTAAATTTCAAGGCTACATTGCATTCCATCTTTTTTTAAAAAAACAAATGTTCATTTAAGACTTAAATCAAAATTACTTTAAAAATTAATTTAAATAAATGAAAAAATACTTCCACCATAATTTCACAACCGTCAGAACACAAGCTTATTTAAAAGCTTTTCAGTAAAATACAACATGCTGGCGAAGGATTAGAATAACTGAATGGAACACACGCGAAAGCTACTTCTGAGACGGATGTGATCTTAGAAGAGGTGATGTTGCACTGTATCGTTACATGAATGGGAATGCTTGAATCTGTCTTAGTTGACTTCAGTAGATTAAAAAGTCACACGTCATTCATGTGACATTGCAATGAGCAGCATACTTAGTGTGAATTTCCCCACTAGATGTTTCACTAGCTGCAGTTACTGTGAGAAAATTGCATAGCCAACATAAATTGGATTACATCAACCTCTCGATGAAGCAGATGCCTAGAATAAGAGAATTCGATCGTTGTATCAGCAGAATCAGTAGTCGTGAGCAGGCATATTGCTGAAGAAATGCTACCTGTAATGTCAGAAATGAGGTCTACTCAAAACAAGAGCATCTTTTCCTCTAAGGGTTCAATCAAGCAATCATATCAAGCGCTCTTCGGGTGGCACTTTAAGGACACTATCCATCTCCAGTCGAGCCCCCGCCACTTCCTGTTGGCTTGGATTGTACGTCCCTTCTGTCTGGCGCTTTTTACGTGCAGTAAGAACCACAAAACTAAGAGCTATTACAATCAGCAGCGCACTCCCACACACCACCGGCACAGCTACTGCCAGTAGCGGGACAGGGTCGGCCTTTTTCCCTCTCTGTAAAGATAATGGAAGACAATAAATGGGCCGCAAACTGCTGCAAGTTCTGTTAAATGCATTGTTCATGGTACCCTCTCCATCACCATAGGAATCAACTAAAATGCAAGTTACATGATGCAGATACCAGAAGCAAAAGCGCAACAGACAAAGCACTGGACAAGGAAACAGTACAGACAGCGAAATCATACTGAGCATCATTAATAAAACAGTAAAGATAGTGTAAATACACCAAATTAATAATGTGGCTTGGATGACCTTAAAGTAAACAATCATTGACCCATGCCAGTGGCACTTGTGAGATCTATTCAGAGAAAATGCAGCACCGATTTACCTAATGCTTGTATTTTTGAGAAACCTCGTTCTTCATCAATGGAATGAATTTTGTGTCCATTAAAACAGTCCCCCACCCTCCCCGGATACATACCTGAATGATATACTCACAAATAAACAGCAGAATGTCCCACTTTCAGTGGATTTGCACAGGATTGAGCCTATTGATATACGGGTGGGTTTATCATCTGGAACAAAACGAGAACTTTTGGCATTAAGTCTGTAAATTTCTGAGGTACTTACAGAATGATTAAATCTCAGATCATTCTGCCACTTTTTCTATTCCACTAAATTATTCTTCATATGATGAATATTCAAAGGGACTAATAACTTAAAAAGGTCAAATGAAGTTCTGGTACCTAGACCTGGGTATTCCAGCACGAGTCTGTTCTGAAAATCTCTCTCAAATGGCAAGTGTCCCTTTAAGTAAATTGGTGACTTCAGTTGAAATAAAAAGGTTTTTTGCACATCCTTGACATGTAGTTTGCTGAGGCAACAAGATGTGACGCTGTGAAGTGGTAGAACATGGGATTGTGTTGTGATTTTCCACACAAGTTTCACCAGGCTTTTTGGGGAGGGTGAATTTTCAACAGAGTGAATATTTGAGATCCTGTATCAACCTGTACTGCTCTCATGCTCCATTGATAGCATGTGGTTACATATTGGAAGTGGGTCATCTGTCTGTCCTCTCAGTATTGGAGTTGTGCACGAGGGGAAGATTATAATCTAAAGAAGGGCAAGAGTAATGGTTACTTCCTCCCAAAAAGAGGGGTGGCTGGGTCCCCCAGTAGCTGTAATTGAAACTCAAATTGTGGCATACGGACCAGAAAGGCCCCAATATGTGCTAAAAGTTAGCTGATCACATCTAAGCTGCTCATGGGTGCCATAGTTGGTCTCTATGTCTTTGGATTGAAATAACCTGCCATGGTTCTGGCTAATGTTCTTGACCCAATGATGCTGCTGGAAAGCACATCTGGTGTGGCTGTAATGTCCCCATGGTAAAATTGCCTGCTGACACTATAAGTACACAGGAATAATGGCCACTTGAGAGAGCTGCTGATGCCCATTGAACCAACCTCCTCAGCAGCATGCTTAATTTCTAAAACCTCACCTCTGCACTTTGAGAAGGAGGTTGAATTGCACGGTGGATATTTGTCTGTTAAATAAATCCACCAGGATTGCAGGAAAAACAGAGAATTGCACTCTCTAGTAAAGACCTTCTTGAGCAGTTTATTGTACTCCAGTTGATTAATATACTAGTAATATAATATATTAGATCTGAAATGGGCAAAGTCCTGGGAACGCCACAAAATCTGAGCCAACTAAATTGGCTGTCCAAGGTACTGTAAATGCTTCCCTCCCCTCCCCACCACACGCAGACATACTTAAATAAGTTCCCTGTAATTTGCCTTGATAGAATTACAATATTATGCAAAGGGGGTTGGGTTTGTAGTATGGCCAATAAGTAGATTTAGCTGCCAAACTCTTGATATTCTGAATGTACTTGTAATAGGAACATAGAAACAGGAGTAGGCCATTCAGCTCCTTGAGCCTGTTAGATCATGGCTGATGTGCACCACAGCTCCATTTATCCGCCTTTGCTCTATATCTCTTGATAATCTTGCCTAACAAAAACCTATCGATCTCAGTCTTGAAAATTTGACCCAGCATCCACAGCTTTTTGGCTAAGGAGTACATGGTCTTTGATAACCATGGCACTCCTGGCAGTAGTAAATTTTTAATCCTTTAAGTTGACTTTCACCCACTTCAATTAACATAGCAACTTACAAAACCCACAATTTCAGAAAAATATGCTAGTTTTTTAATGTGACGACCACAGAGAACATCATATATAAACACATGTAGGAACAGTTCTTGTATCACTTCTGTTCATGGTGATTTCAATGCATTTGTTCATCTTTGTTTTAATAGTCATTATATTTAGCTTTTTTTGCCTCATATAATGCTGCACTTGATTAAACAGTTTTGAGGGGATCAATTACTCAATTTGCTAGGCCAACACCTCATTATAAATCTCTCAGAAGCAAAGTACACAAAAATTAGTGCTATACCCTGCAATACCCCATGAGTACTCTCACCATTAAAGCTGAAATCTACTGGTTTTGTGTCTCTATTGTTTCCTGTTATTGCCTTTGTGCACAGATTTATTTGTAACAGAAATCATTTGCATAACATCTAAAGCTACAAAAGGCCTAATAGAGCAACTAATTAACCTTGATCTGGAAACCCCATTTTTGTATTTTAACTGCAATAAACTGTTCCCGCTTGCAATTTAATTTAAATTTCTGCAACATTTGCCTTTTTATTGCTTAGTTTCAGACCAGGTTAGAACTGTTTAAGTTAAAGCAGGACAATCTATTATTGTTCTGCATAGTGAGCCTTTGGGTTACTTTCTCTGTCCATTCAACAGTTTCAACAATGCATCTGTGTCAAAGAGCATTAATCCCTGGTGTCATGCAGAGATATTATTGCTTTTTATTCAGTTATTTTTAACCATTAATCTTCCAGCCTGCAGCTTGCAACAGACACCATTCTCAATGGATCTGGCCACTGCAGCTGAAAAGCTCTTTAAGAGCCTGCAACCAGTGCATTTTTGACAAGGACTGGAACTGTTCCTTTGTAAGTAGCAAAAGTGTCTCTTTTTAAGTTGACAAGTTATTAAATGTGCTATTTGAATCACATATGAACACAACCAAATAAGGTTATAATTCACTGGAGCTATTCCACAGATTTTGACAATATGAATCTGATTGACATCTCCTTTTCTCTCTGTGGAGTTTGCTATGGGCATTTAAAATCAAGAACGAATCATTAACATTATTCTAGGTAATTTAATTCCTCGACCAAAGTTTAATTTTGTAGAGAAATTTTCCCCCTGATTCCCATTGACTTCAGTTTTACTCAGGCTCTTTGGTGTCACTCTATCAAATGCTGCCTTGATGAAGGGCAGTCACTCTCATCTCACCTCTGGCATTCAGTTCTTGTGTCCATGTTTGGATCAAAGCTGTAATAACCGGGGCTGGAGCTGAATGGTCCTGGCAGAGCCCAAACTGAGCATCGGTGAGCAGGCTATTGGTGAGTAAGTGCTACTTGATAACATTGTTGACGACCCCTTCTATCACTGCTGATGATTGAGAGTAGGCTGATAGTGCGGTAATTGACGGCATTGGATTTGTCCTTTTTGTGGACAGGATCATAAGTGGGCAATTTTCCATATTTTTGGGTGGATGCCAGTGTTGTAGCTGCACTGGAACAGCTTGGCTAGGGGCACGACTATTTCTGGAGCACAGGACCAGCTGTACAGCCAGGATGTTGTTGGGGCCCATAGCCTTTGATGTGTCCAGTGCACTCAGTTGTTTCTCGATGTCACGTGGAGTGAATCAGTTTGGCTGAAGACTAGCATCTGTAATGTAGGGGACCTCAGGAGAAGGCTGAGAAGGATCCACTCGGCATTTACCATAAGGGGGCTAAGTAAGCCATGGAGACGGTGCAAATAGTAATGAACTTGATCCCTGGTGTCAGAGGAGAGCTATGAAGAATGACTTGATAAGCTAGGGCTTTCGGCTTTGAAAGCAGACATCTCCAATGGGACTCTTACAAATAAACTGACTTTGTTAAATTATTGCACACAGGAATACAACACAAAAGTGCTAACCAGTGTACAGAGGAATTTTAACCCTAATATCGTTGGATAGTGAGTGGGCAGGTGAGATGCCAGTACAGCTTTCTTTGTCGCCTGATGAGCTTGTCTGGGATAAGTTAATGATCATTCTAAAAATATTCAAGAAGTAGAGCTCTGGATTGGATACTTACTGTTTTGAGGATTTTGAGGTCGCAGGTTTCCAGCTTGCTGTAGATGAAGTCCCATCTGATAAATGATTGGAAGCAGGGTTTGATTGTCTCCTGTTGGACTCCACAACAGGACTACTGAAACCCTGTAGATTATCTGTAGAACACTAAATCCAGCCATACGGCCACATTATACATTCAGATACACAGCACTATGAACCAAATTTATGTACAAACCATAATTACTTCACCTAATGTGAGAGTTACTATTTAATACTTAATATAGTTAAAGCTTAAGCAAGGTGTGCATTGCAAACAAAGTGAGAGCATTTTACTGCTGATAGACAAATTGGAGATACTAGTCAATGCCAGAGGAATAAGTACTTGATAAGGAGGCAATTTCAATTAACCAAACCAGCTGCAACTTCATTGTAACTAAAATTAACAACACAGTAATAATTTCTCCAAACCAACGCATATTGCATTTTGTTAACACATTTCTTAAAGAAGCCTTTGATATTTGGTTTGCTGATGTATTCTGTTTAATGCTGATCCTGAAATAGTAACATCTTTACAAGGTTAACAAATAGGACTAATTGGGGCAATCAGCAGTAATTGGTTTATAATATCTACTGTTGTCTCAATAACCTCATAATTTTGCAAAATAATTCCATTAAAATGCAATACCATTACAGTATTAATCCATCCTTTGAATTTCAAAAGAATATGTTTTTATTATGTTACAATAGGGTCTTGGTCACAATACTAATGTAGAGGCTATTGTTAACTAGCACAATGGTTAGTGTTTTTTAATTTCACTTGTATTATATATTAAAACTGGAAGTTAGAAAAATGATGTAATTTATTCTTGAAGTTCAAACGATAGGAAATTCTTAATTTCTGTTAATCTATATGGAAGAATGTTTGTTTTACATACTATTCAGATTCAAATATTGTGATGTGTCCCTTACTGTGATTTTATTTTTCCTCCTGTGTGATGTATCGATTACTTTAGTGGGTTAGGAATGTTTTGTTGTCATTTGAATATTAATTGCTTTCAGACTTTAGATGTCATTTGTAACATTTAATTGTAAGCTTTACCTATACAAAATCCAAAATGTTTAACATTCCAATTGAATGAGCTGGTGCTGAGAATTGCTTGCATATTGTAAGTCATTAACCAAAGAACGCAATCTAGTAAAACACTGGACAAATTAGTTCTGATTAATCTAGCAAAACTCTGGGCTAGTTGACTGATAGAAGCAACTTACAAATGGCAGTACAGACAGCTGAAGCCCTATAAGCCAGTGCAGCATTAATCTCAAATTAATATAATGAAAGAATAATTGACACTGATTTTATCATTTAATGTCTAATCCTATTTTCAAAACAAAATACTGAACGCTTAATTGTTGTACAGATATAAAAATTGGTATTCACCTTAATGCACAAGGGTAAGAAACAGAAATAGCGAATTATTTTTTTAAATTGAGAAACCTAAGTGAAGGGCCCAAGCTCACACTGCAGGGCAGCAGCAAGTTTGCAAAGAGATGAGATAAATGAAGAAACCATGATTGGGCAGATCACTTCTGGTTTCAAATTCAATTTAGTGCTCATCACCAATGAACTTTTATTAAATTTCACTCCACGTCTGATTTTATTGACTGATTTAAAAAAGTCTGGTAGGTCTAGACTGAGGTGAGGAAAAGATGGCAGTTAGACAAACTAACTGCAGTCTATTATTCATGAACTGTTCTAATTGTTGCACTTATAGTCATAATGTAAACATCCAACAAATGTTTGTAACTTCTATATTGCTTTGTGTCATTTTTTTAATATTTCTGATGAGTAACAAGCTGTTAACATAATGAAGCTACATGAATAATAAGCTCCTTCACTATATCTTAATCTTAATGCTAATTGCACACGCAGAAGCAGCGTGATAAAACACACAGCCATGTGTCTCTGAGATTACCAATTAATGCCACAATCCCTTCGGTGACAGAAGATTAATGCCATCCTTACTGAAATAACTGTCAGTCACATCTGTTTGTAAACCTGGACCAATGCTTATTCAGATAAACATCCCAGCAGGAAATACCATGTGAGGGTGTCACTGGTTGGATAATTATGTAAAGTGCCACTGGTATGAGCAAGATCCAACTCTTTATGCATTCTGAAAAAATGTCCTGGTGAAGCGCATTACACTCAAAACAGAAAAAGCACATTGAAAATGAAGGAATACAGCCAGCAGAAAACACACAAATGGTTTATTCCAATGCAGTGTACAACATGTCACATTCAGGAAATGTTAGTAGACAAAAATGATTGTAGTAATCATAGAGCAAATCCTTAGTAAAAACCATATAGGAAAAAGAGCTCTGTTTGTTAAAGAGAAACAGTTAATGTGTTAAAGGGAGAACCAACTTCTCTCCTGTAAAAGGACACAGGCGCACAACAGCTGGGTATTACCAGCAGATTAATCCTCTCCCATTTATTAACGTTCCAAAATGGATTCTCTAGTTCCCTGAAAAGGCATTGAGCATGGAGTTCCATACCTCTGCCGGCAAAGAATAAATAAATAAAATTCGTAAAATTACACATTCTGGTAAAGATGTACTGCATAGAAAAAAATTCTTGGACTAACTATCTTTTGATGAGCTGTGTGATGGCTGCTGTCAGCCATCCTGATCTAGAGAGGATTAGTCTTTTTGGAGGCACTAAATCTATTGGGGGAAGGGAACATTGGAAGACTTCCTCATTCCAAATAAATAACAAAATACGTCAGATGACATATTTGTGGAAGAAAAAGTGGTGACAGACAAAAGGACACAAAAACAAATACATAAGGCAAATCACTTTATGCTTTGAACATTCCCCAAGTCTGATAAAATGTTTTTTGCTGTACATTATAACAGTTCTGAGGTGAGAAGCAATAGCAAATGAGGAATAAGAAATTCCAAGGTCATAAAGAAAGCCGTGCTAGGAGTAAAGTAAGGCATTCTCATAGTTTTCTCTTGATTGTACACACTAGCATTCTCCATGGTAAACCATGCTCTTTCGTAAACTAAATCCAGTGTCACCCTAAAGAACCCAGTACATGCAGGTATCCATTCCAAGAACACATTAGCAACAGTATGAGTGGATACTGTGAAAACAGGGTAGAAGTAGCAGGGAATTCTGGAAGAAGGAGCTATTTGAATTATAGCAGATTCAAGCATTCCCATGTGATTAAACAAGCAGCCCAACATGCACTAAACCCTAGAATGAAAGTATTGATGGTTTCCTGCAGAGCTAAAAAAAATGCAGCATTTAATTAATTTACATATACAAACTCCGTTATGTACATTTAATTACAACTCGTGCAAAAGTTCTTCATATAAACTGAATATGATCAAGTAAAAGTGATTGATGCAGCTCTTCATCATGCATATTCTTATTCAAGCTGGTTAGTTTGTGGTTAAACAGCACATAAAACTGAAAGGAAACCCCGGAGTCTTGATAACTTTTCTGTTTTGTCAAAAATGGCAATAAATTTGGCTGAAACAGCTCATAATTGTCAGTTTTTTTCATGGTTTTATAAATCATTTATTTTTAAATTAAGATAATGTTCTATTTTAATAAACAAAATAATTCCACTTTGAAGTTTTCTTATTACTTGGCCTAATTAGTAAAATGATTACATTTAAGTTCCATTGAAAATCATCAACCAATGAAATCCTAGCAGGTTAATCAAAGGTATTTATTTGAGCAAACACTTGCTGTAAATGTTAACCATATTTGCAACACACACTCGGCTTCCAGTCATTCTACCTAGTGCTAATCTTTTACTAGTTAAAGTAGGGCACACATTGTTCTGTCCTGGAGCTGCAAGAGTCAAAGTTGTAAAAGGTGCAAAGTGTATATGCAATGATTCAACCTGAATATCAAGGGGAAAATTTTCTAAATCTTTACATTTATTCTGCTTTATTAATTGAACTTCAGGTTAGTGTGTGTATTTTTATACCCTATTATAGCTGAACAGGTGACTGCATGTCTGGTCATCCGATTTAAAAATTTAGTTTTTAATATCTGGTCACAGTCAAAATTCAATTTAACTGCATAGTTTGACTCCAAAGATGAATTTAGTATCAGTATGAAGTGGTTTCAGCTAACTTGTGTCAAGTAAATCAACCCAATATGACTCCTCCAGGGAGTCTCATTCCACTTCATGCTAGTCAAACTTTAACTCCAGATTCAAGCTAGCTTTATGCTTTAACTGCAGCGTCAGTGCAAAATGAAACCATCTCACACCAATGCTACAACTGTAGTGCAAATGCACTCTTAACTGGGTAGTTATGCTGTGGGTCACAGTCACAGACCAGATTATGTTGCAGAGCAATCAGAATTCTATTGTTGACTTCCATGTTGCTGTCTGCCTGGAGGTAATGGAGCTCGGTACATACTCTCTTTACATTACTTGCTGGCATGCAAATTTGTTTGGATTTCAATGATATGAGAGAGCCAACAGCTCTTTATTGACATTAAAAATACTAAAATGAATTTATAATTTAGGGCAGTCTGACATTATACTGCAGTGGTGTGAAGTCCCAGTTAGAGATGGCCTTGTACTTCTTGCCTTTCTACACCTTGATTACACATGAAAATTACACTACACAGTATGTATTGATGCAAAGCCAAAAGTGTTCCACCTTGGTGCAATATACAAGGTTCTTCTAGCCAATATAAGTTATTAATAGGTGTAGTCTGTAATTTTTCAAGAACCAGGAGCACTGCATTGAGATCGTTGCTATCTGTTGCTGAGTTAGATCCCTCCAAAAATGTAAAAAATAAGGATCAGATTTGAAAGAGGATTTTTGATAAATAGCATAATTTAGTAACAAACTTTAAGAATAGACAGAGTAGTTGCAGCATCAGTGCTGGTGCTGTAAGTTATATTGCACAATGTACTGAGGCTCCTTTCTTCAACAGGTTTTGAGTTTCTAATTTACTGCTAGTTTGCTTTTACAACCATCTTATTTTAGGGAAAAATGGCTGAGCTTTTGCTTAGCCAAAATCAATTCTTTAGATTGACCATTGAAATCTTACGGAGTGCTCCTGTGGTTTATCATCACTTTAATCTTATAGTTTTGGATAAATCTCTTGCACCTTTAAACTCAGACTGTGCTAGCTATGGGACACTGCAGCTTTAAAAATACATTTTTCCCCAATGTGTACAGATAGATGATTTATGAAGTGAAACCATTAGAGAAATGCTTACCAGTACCATTTGTTAGGAAAATGGTCAATTTTTATGGTGGAAATCAATCTTGGGAAGGTATGGTTTGTCTGTGTAAATTGTTAATGACTGTAGTACATCCCTAGATTCCTGAAAACCGCAGTGTGATGACTTTGCAATCAACAGCATAAGTACACAAACCAGACTGGGAACTTCCACTAGATGCATCTACACTAATGAAGTTGAGGGGTATCAAGACAGTAGTTATGGGGTCAAGAACAAGGGATAACTGGTGCCTCTCTTAAATGGAAGAGATTTGGAACTGAGGGCAGGAGAAACCTCTTCACACAGGGATGTGAGGTTGTGAAATTCACTTCTAGGGCTAGTGGTTGAAGCAGAAACTGTGTCAACATTCAAGATGAGATTGGTTAGGTGGATGAAAGAAAAGGAGTTGAATGGATATGGGAACAGGGTAGGTAAATATGATTAGAACTGTTTGTTCGCATGGAGGGTAAACACTCTCACAGACTGGTTGGGCCGAATGGCCTGTTTCCATGTTTTTACTTCTATGTGCTAATGGCTTTAGCATCAGTGAAACTGTACTTCAATCTAGCAGTAGGGCTGCACTTCAATTTTTTCTTATTCCTTTGTGAAATGGCAGTGGCTCACGGAGCAGAAAGACAATGGGACATAATACTGGCAGGGGAGACCCACAATTCATTGTTCTCATCCTCAACCTTGGCAGAGAAAAGACTGATAAAATGAGAGTGCTCTGCCTCAATGAAATACTTTGCACAGTAACCTGACTGAGAATAGTGGGGGCCTCCACACATGTAGAGAAAGGACTGTGCTCAGAGGGACAAACTAAGTATTGTAGCCATTCTACTGCTGAACATCATCACTTGTAAAGCATTAGGACCACCAAAGATTTGCTTACAAACTTCAACAGGATGAAAAATGTGTTGTTTTTGCTTGTTTGGTATGCCATACATATTATCTCAGCACATCCCTCCTTGGTATACAATAAATCCCCAGGCTTTATCAGATTTGGAAGAACTTGAGCAAATCTAGTGCCAGACAAATGCTGTTTCTGGTTCTTTAGTATCCAAATGCAGGATTAGATAGGACAAGAACTGAAAAAGATTTTGCCAAAGCAACATTGAGCAGAAGAAAGAAAGATCGCTTACATCAACCTCGCACTGTTCGCCAGCAAAACTGGCTCCACAAATACACTCAAACTTGTTGACCAGGTTCTGGCAGGTCCCTCCATTCTGGCAGGGATTTGGGTCACATTCATCGACTTCTTCTTCACATCTAAAAAAGTACAAGGTGGAAATTCACTAAAGAAAGAGAGACCATACTAATTTGACAAACCAGTCCCTTTCCCAAAATGATATCGTGTGGTTCAGACTGCTAGTCATTTGTAATATGTATCAGTTCATTTCCTACTGTCTGGAATTCATACAAACGTAACTGACACCATTGTTCATTAACACTGTACTTTCTGTACAAAACCCTAGTTTTGAAATGCCATCTTATAGCACCACTAATATGAAGCCTTCCACTCAAGGCAGTGGCTTTTTATTGCATTTTTCTCCTAGTAAGGAAAAACTGGTTACATTCCAGGCTTCTAAAGATACTTTAAGGGATTGAAATTAATATCAAAGTAATGATATGCATACATTAAATTAACAAAATAGGTAGTGCCATTTTTTAAAATTTCCATGGCAATAAATTGATAAATGTAAACTTTCTGGAGCACACAACTCCCATTTCCAGTTGTAAAGCTAAAGAATCTATAAGAGGCTCATGGCATCCAGAAATTATTCAGATCTATTGTCATGATGAATGATGTTACTTTTCAATCATATGTGATAATAGAGTACAGTCAGTCTCCTGTGAAAATGGAGTGACTGAATAAACACCCTAAGTACAAGATGGAAGTTGTCCAGGAGATGTTGAAAGGTTTAGATATGATGACCAATCACATTGGTGCACTTCTAAGGAATGCTAGGTGATGCTGTGTGAAGGATTTCAAGATTTTCTTTTCATAAATTATTTTTTGCCAATTTTCTGCACTGTTCTGCAAGTCCTACCAGCAGTCACCATTCAAGTGCCAATCATTCAGGTGGAAGCCTCGGTGGTGAGTGTCAGCAGGCTATTTGGCCACAAGTGTGGGTGGAGGGAAGAAAAGTCATCACATGCAAGCCCGTTTCTAATACTAGCATCACAGGGGGCATCCACATATGTATACTTTCAGCAGGAGTTGCTGGATGGTAATTGGGAGTGAAAACACTAGCTAAATTTTCCCTTCCTAACCCAGGAGAACAGATGCCAATTGAACTGCCTCTACCAACATCTCGGCTGAGAAAGGTTAACAGCATACTTTGAGGATTGATCTGAGACCTCTCTGTTGTGTATGGCTCAGATACTCACTGGATTTACTTACTGAGCTATTTTCAATTAAAATTCTTAGCTGCTTTTTATTTAATTATTTGAGTAGGAAAGACCAAGGCCTAAAACTACATCAGTGAATGAGGAAATCTGATTTTTATATTTTCTATCATTTATAATTTTTAAAAGTTGATGTTATCTAACGTGACTATTGTAATCATTTTAAGTACTGCCTCGATATTAACATTCTGATAATACCTAGCAATTACACAGCAAAGGGTGCACGATGTTTGAGATGCATAGTTGATGGCAAAGTTGATTATTTAAAAATAAGGATTAAGAAAAGGTATTTCAGACGAATGAACCTCCTGCTTCCAACCAACCAGATACAATTTCCACTGTCTTGGACTCCCCAAATTTATTAATTTTACCACGTAACAGTAGGTAAAACAAGAGAAAACCTCTTCTTGACCTCAGAAGCAATTAAGTGAAAAACTCCAGGACACCATTATTTAATTACAACCTGTTGCATTCCACAGATGATATTGTTGTGTTCAGGACAGGATTAAAGGCACAGTCCTATATAGAGCATTTGGCTATAGCTATATTTATCTCATAGAATTTTCCACCCCTTTCACAATGAATTGGTCATACAGCCATGTTTTAAATGGTTTAATCAATAAAGGATTAGCAAACTTTAATGAAATTATATTCCACGTCTGTTACCGTATTTAAAAAGTCTTATGTCTGCATGTCTTAGTCCAATTATTCCCCACCCTGGGAAATGTCTTTACACTATTGTGGCCTTTTATCTTGACATTAACCCCTCCCCTCCAGCCATACCACTCTACCTTCTGAATAGGATCGCCACGTTTGTGCAACAGACCACATGTAGTAGTAAGAAACCAAAGTACTATAGAGTTCCATAAGTAATAATAAGATCTGAACTATGCCACCACACCAAGACAAGAAGCAAATTCAGTTATCAAAATATGGGCTGATGCGATCAGTAGAAACCAAGTGAGTAATAGATTTGTTGGGATTTAATGACTGTCATTACCTTTCTCCAGTAAAGCCTGGTCTGCAGGTACAATTGGCGCCCCAAAATCCATCAGTGCAAAGTCCTCCATTGTTACAGGTGAAATTCTCTCCACACTTGACTGGTGGGTAGGGCCATCTGAAAAAATTAAGAATCATTTTCATTCATAAGCACATTAAATGTCACTACAAGGGATGTTTCATGGACAAAAACATAAGTACAGTAGGCTCTGAGCATTCAGTATGCACTGTATAAAAGTGGGAATTAGTACATATATTCGTATCATTTGTCTCATGTCAGCTATGGCATACAACACCAGTTTTGTGAGAGAAGCACATCATTTAATCAGATTCTGTCCCTGTCTGAGATGCTGGAAGCTAAATATCAGCTCGTCCTGCTAATATTAACCTTTCTATATAATAGACATACAACTTGTCAGTTTAGTGCAGCTCACCATGGAGACATGTGATATTGGTGAATTCACCCATTGTGTGCTTTTATAATTTATATTGCTTTCAATGGTTTAGTTTTAACTTTCAACAGAGGTTCAGAGTCCAATTTATTTTCTTTCCTGCACTGTTTCGCTCCGATATTTTCTCCTTACCTCTTCTTCCCCACCCCGCCCCTCCCCGCCCTCCCCCCCCAAACGCAGTAATTTATGATCCACCCCCTGGTACCCTGGCCAATATGGTGCTGAAATTTTCCATCCATTTAATGTGAATGAATTTTTCTAATCCTATTACTCTTCTCTCTTCCTATGTAATGCATGCTGCAATATTTTCATGATGTTGCACATTTTAGAACTTCTGATATTCTGCAGTGCCTCAAATGCTTCAATTTTCGATGAGGAAAGACCTCAAATTTAAGATAAAAGCTAAACCCAGCATCACTTATATTGATCAGGAATTCCATGTCCGAAGCTCAGATTTATAGTGTACAGTGGTGGTACTTGTGCTGAAGAATGCGTAATTCCAAACCTCAAACTTGGAAAGGGAATTTTTTCAGTGTTTTATAAATTGATTACTTTACTAAAATTGTAAAGAAATTGTTTCCTTCCTAGATTTTTACTTGTATATATCCAGTCCATTTGTCGCATACATCAGGGTACAAATAAAACAGTTTATCAGTCAAGTACTAGCTATATTTAAATCAAAACAGCTCACCTTCATTGAAGATTTTGAGAATATAAAGATTTTATCTGATTCTTCCATTGTTAATGATTGTTTACAGATTTGAGATTCAGTTACTAATTATGCATTCTTTTAAATTCTGCTTTTGTTCTGTTTAATTCTTTACAACACTATCTTCAAATACCTCCAGTTAGGGTTTAGATGAGCAGTTTTGTGGCTGTTTCATGGCACTGCTGGAGGAATTGGCATGGCATGGGTTCAGATGAAAGACTGGAGTAGAAAATGTTAGTCCTGTGGTGGAGCACTAACTGAGAACAGATCAGATCAAAAAGATGCTGTCAGATCTGCTACCATAAAGATTTGTATGCATTGGCCAGAGGACAGCGTGGACAGCAGCTTGTTGTACATACTGACAGTGCAAGTACTCAGCCAAAGACAGGTAAGCGCATATATGTGTCTGCTTTACCATGAACTTACAATGATCAACTAAAGTGAGCAAGGCCTTTAAAATAACTAGCATTAAAGTAGTAGGAATCACAAACAAAGATAAATTAGATATCAGAGGAGTCAGGCAGCAACTCCTATTCTTAATTCTACTACTTTGGTGCTAGTTGTTTTAAATGCCTTGTTTAATTTGAGGAGTTCCAACATATAAAACAGTACACTTACTCGCAGTATTGCCCAGTGAACTGGTTTGGACAGTTGCAGAAGTACAAATTGATACTGTCAACACAGGTCGCGTAATTTTTACATTTGTGGTTCATGCAGTCATCTATATCGTTTTCACAGTTCATCCCAGTGTAACCCTGATCACAGTTACACTTGTAGCCTTCCACCAAATCGCTGCAATTACCATGAATACAGAGACTGGACACGCAGTCATCAATGTTGAGTTCACACCTCGTACCTTCCCACCCTGCAATGCAATTGCACTGGAAAAGGTCAAAGAGATCTTCACATGTTCCATTATTCTGGCATGGATTTGAGGAACATACTTCTGTGCCAAAGCATCCAATTTGAGATGGGGGACCACTCACTATAACAAACTGTTCAGTGTTTGTAAAAAAATGTTGATTGAAGTAAGGAAGGTATATTCCACCAATTTTAGCCACTCCAAGACAACCTGTAAAATTGTTGCTTAGTGTTATATTCACATTGTCTTGAAGGAAATTTAAGTTCCCAGCAGTGACTGTGCTAGTAACATTGGAATTTCCATTAACAATAATGATCCACCTTGATGACATCATAAAAGGCTCCACCATAGCAATCAGCACTGAATGCCACTGTCCATCTGAGATGTTGATGTTGCTAGAGAGAGTGAGGCCTTCCACACTGTTTCCACTATACAACCTGAACTGCAACTGAGAATTGTGGAAACCAAACCAAACAGAATCAGCACCATTGCTGGCCTGTAGCAGAACAGCATCTGTATCTCTGGTCTTGAAGTCCATGGAAATGCTTAAGAGATCTCGTGTGATTAACTTGTTGCTAATGTACACAGTTGGATTTTCACCTTGAAATGTTGCATTAGCATGACCTGTGAAAATCCACAAAAATAACAGACACATTAAGTTAGCTCATTGAAATCTGTGTTGCTGACTCATCCCATCCTTTGTATCCCTTCAATGACCCCACCTTTCCAACACACTGATCTGCTTTTGAAGAAACAAAGATCTGTGCAACTAATGGTTGGTACATTTAGAACTAACTGCCTCCAGTTTGGATAACGTTTTGTTTGATGGAAATACACACCCATATGAGGAACTGCCAAATGACATTGGTTGAATTGTTATATTTTAACCCAAAATTCTAGTGATGCGAAGAAAAAGCTGCAGTCCAATAGGTTTCTTTAAAGGCATCTAAATCTTTTTGCAAGGTTTTGTGAAAAGCAGCCTTGGTTTTAATAAAGCTACACTGCTCGGTGGGATTTTTGTCCAATTTTATTTTAAAAAGACAAGTATGGAAATATGGGGAACTTGGATATGAAATTCTGTTTATGATGGGACAAATCCATGCACTGGTTTATTTAATACATCATTGAATGGAAGAAAACTCCTGTTCTAGTGAATTCACCAGCCATTCATATAGAAAACACAAGGATTGCCTCTGATTAGCCCATAAGGAATAGCAGAATGCCTCACAGGGGTCAACAACAACAACTTGCATTTATATTGCGCCTTTAACGTAGTAAAACGTCCCAAGGTGCTTCACAGAAGTGTCATCAAACAAACTTTGACACCGAGCCACATAAGGAGATATTAGGACAGGTTACCAAAAGTCAAAGGAGTAGGTTTTAAGGAGTGTCTTAAAGGAGGAGAGAGAGGCAGAGAGGTTTAGGGGGGAAATTCCAGAGCTTAGGGCCTAGGCAGCTGAAGGCATAGCCACCAGTGGTGAAGCGATTAAAATCTGGGATGCGCAAGAGGCCACAATTGGAGGAACGCAGAGATCTCGGAGGGTTGTAGGGCTGGAAGAGGTTACAGAGGTAGGGAGGGGCGAGGTCATGGAGGGATTTGAAAACAAGGATGAGAATTTTTAAATCAAGGCGTTGCTGGACCAGGAGCCATTGTAGGTCAGTGAGCACAGGGGTGATGGGTGAACAGGACTTGGTGTGAGTTAGGATACAGGCAGCAGAGGTTTGGATGAGCTGAAGTTTATGGAGGGTGGAAGATGGGAGGCTGGCCAGGCGAGCATTGGAATAGTCAAGTCTAGAGATAACAAAGGCATGGATGAGAGTTTCAGTAGTAGATGAGCTGAGAAGTGGTACCTTGCAATCAGTCACAAAATACTTAATCTTTGTGCACTGGTTGAATCTCTACATTTTTTCATTTTGGTTCAGCTATTGGAAACAGTCCAAAGATTTCAATCTTTCTTTCAAGGTACATGGTCCATTTTAGTTCAGATTGACAATTTGAAGAAATGGAGAATATAGTTGATCCTTTGGCTCAGAGAAACCTTGAATGCCCCATCTAGTCATTTCAAGGTAATCCACTCTAGTTAAAAGTCAATTTTCTTCAGTTCATCAGACTGTCAATCAGCATTCCTGATGTGGTCACATTCAGTTTTAATATTGGAGATTCAGTATCACTGGCAGTTTTCCACATGCCAAGTTTCTATTCTTCCTGTTAAGGGAAGCACCCAAGTGTAGGCTTAGTACTTTCCCATAGGGAGGAAGAGAAAATCAGTTGGTGAGTTATCATGTGCCAGTTGCATAATGCTCCCTTACTCTGGAAAATGGTGCAAGGTATGGGACATCTGTAGAAAAGGAAAAAACTTAAAATGGGAGACATTTCACGGTACTGTCTGTGGGGGAAGATTTTCCTCTGTTTGCTATTCTTTACAGTCATATTTACAATTCTGTTACAAATAGCAAATGAGAATTTTTCCCTATGATGCTTAATTATTCCACCCCAACTTGCTTTTAAGTCAAAAATGTAAATAACATTTTGTCCATTTTTTAAAAAGAAGTTCTCTTGAAGATGATGCATTATTTTAGCCTTCCAGAGCACAGGCCACGCACTGATGGGTCTGACCTCTCAGTGCACAGGCCACACACTGATGGGTTTGATCTCTCAGTGCATAGGCGACACAGTGATGGGCCCTGGCCTCTCAGTGCACAGGCCATACACTGATGGGCTTGGCACCTCAGTGCACAGGCCACACACTGATGGGCCCTGGCCTCTCAGTGCACAGGCCACACACTGATGGGTTTGACCTCTCGGAGAACAGGCCACACACTGATGGGCCACTGGTGTGATTTCATCCCATTACTGAATTCCTGATGTCAGCTGTTGGGAAGTGAGCAGAACCCAGTAACATTTCCATAGTGGGAGAAAGAAAATTAGAAGGAAAGTTAGCCCTAAGTTGCTCTTCTGCAAATCCTACCAACCAAGGCAAAATAATGTTAGCAGACAGCTAAAATTGCAGATTGCAGATCTTCCAATTTTCTCCTCATCCAGTCAGTGCATGGTAAAGGGAGATGAGAAAGAAAAATGGAGGGGGTTTAAAATAAAGAAGGTAATTCAGAATAGTATGTACTTTGTAGTTTTAGGTTTCAGAACTTGCAAAAGATGTAAAAAGGTCAATTTTTTTAATGTTTCCTAGTCTCTGAATATTTGCTTATACAGTAAATGAATGCTTGCAATTCTTACATTCGTATCCACCTGGAAGGTTCAGACAGTGACATCCTGCACGGCAAGGATCAGTCTCACACCACACTTTCTCCTCACAGGTTCTTCCAGTAAATGCCTGTGGACATTTACATTCAAAATCGTTCCATGTCACAGTACAGTTGCCTCCATTTTGGCAAGGAACTGTCTGCATAAAAGCAATAAGTATGTCGGTCACACAAACCAATTTCTTTTTCACTATATATCATTTTGTCACATCTGGCAGTAATAACTACACCATCTGAGTACAATATTATATAACTTAGATTATGTTTCCTACATTAGAACAGCTAGTACTTCAAAAGTAGTTAATTGGATGTAAAGCGCTTTGGAACATCATGAGGTCATGAAAAAAAATAAGAAATAGGAGTAGGAGTAGCCCATACAGCCCCTCGAGCCTACTCTGCCATTCAATAAGATAATGGCTGATCTTCGACCTGAACTCCACTTTCCCGCCGGATCCCCATAACCCTTGATTCCTTTAAATTCCAAAAATCCATCGATCTCAGCCTTGAACGTACTCAATGACTGAATATCCACAGCCCTCTGGGGAAGAGAATTCCAAAGATTCACAACCCTCTGAGTGAAGAAATTCCTCCTCATCTCAGTCTTAAATGGCCCCCTAGTTCTAGACTCTCCAGCCAGGGGAAACATCCTCTCAGCATCTACCCTGACAAGCCCTCTCAGAATCTTATATGTTTCAATGAGATCACCTCTCATTCTTTTAAATTCCAGAGAGTATAGGCCCATTGTACTCAATCTCTCCTCATAGGACATCCCAGGAATCAATTTAGTGAACCTTTGTTGCACCGCCTCTAAGGCAAATATATCCTTCCTCAGATAAGGGGACCAAAACTGCACACAGTGCTTCAGGCGTGGTCTCACCAAAGCACTGTACAATTGTAGTAAGATTTCCTTAATCTTGTACTCCAACCCGCTTGCAATAAAGGCCAACATACCATTTGCCTTCCTAATTGCTTGCTGTACCTGCATGTTAACTTTCTGTGTTTCGTGTACGAGGACACCCGAATCTCTCTGAACACCAACATTTAATAGTTTCTCACCATTTAAAAAATATTCTGTTTTTCTATTCTTCCTACCAAAATGAATAACCTCACATTTACCGACATTATATTCCATCTGCCACCTTCTTGTCCATTCACTTAACCTGTCTATATCCCTTTGTAGACTCATTGGGCAGCATTTTAGCACCCGCTATTGGGTGCGTTCCTGGCGGGGGGGCCCCGAAGATCGTGAAATCCCAGAGGGGGACCGGGGACCGGAGCCCGCCTCGAACCCGCGCACTTCCGGGTTCCCCGCTGACGCGCCGGCGTGCGCACGCAGCCCCCGCTGGTGGGAATCCCGCAGGCAATTAAAGCCAGCGGGATGCCACTTGAAAGTATTTATTTGGCTTGTTCAGGTCATTAACTGACCTGATTAAGGGATTATGTGAGGAGGGGTGGGATTTTAGAGCAACCTGGGACTGTTTCCCACACTGGGGGAAACACTCCCAGTTCAAATGGACCTGTTGCAGCCATCAGCCTGTGGCAGCTGCAAAGGTCCATTTGACAGGTGGGGGGGGGGGGGAGACCCTCACTCATTGCAGGAGGCCACTCTGTCACTTGGGACAAAGTTTGGCCTCCACCACCCTCCTCCTGACAGTCAAATTCACCAATTTGCACACTTACCCCGGTGTCCAGACACATGTACCTACCTTGCGGACCCCCTCAGATGTACATCTTCCGGATGGGGGCTGCCGTAGCTGCAGTCATGACCTCCTCGGAGGGCGAACAGCATCACCAGCCTCGCCATCCACGCCATCCACCTCTGACACGTGGAGCTCCACAACAGAGTGCTGTGACACATCCACCTGCACAGCAGGAGGGAGGGCTACCGCAGAGAGAGATGCGTTGCAGAGGGCACTACCCTCGCCACAGGTTCCACAGACCGAGGCTCAGCTTCCTGGACCTCTCTGAGCAGCAGTGCACACGGAGGCTCAGAGTCACTCGACATGTAGTCGTGACCATCTGCAGCCTCCTTCATGCCAAGCTGCTCCTGGCTGGCCCGAGCACCATCTTCTTACCTGTTGCTGTCAAAGTCACCACTGCCCTCAACAACCTCTCCTCTGCATCCTTCCAGGGTGCAACCGGGGACATCGCCGACGTCTCTCAGCCGTCTGCACAAAAGAGCCCTGCAAATACACCTACACCCACTCTGCAGTGACACAATGGGTGGCATCAGTTGTGGGTCTTCATAGTGATCCTCAGGAAAGGGCATTATTGCACAGACCAGACAAGATTCGCGAAGACATGGCAGTAGTGGTGCCAATATAAGATGTAATATGAGTTGGTCAGAAATTCAATATAAGTAACAACCATGACAAACCCTCAAACACCCTTGTGCATCCCCTTCATGCTCACGACACGTTTGCCTTACGCTGCCTACTGCACATATGTGATGCATGCCCTGTGGCTGCAGCACAGGTAGTGGCAGGTTGAGTGAGGCTGGCCGTGAAAGAGATGCATGAAAGGGTGAGTACGAGATAGAGCCATGAGATTGTATGAGGATTGGGTTGAGTGGTAGTGGCGGGATGAGTACTGGCGAGGTGAGTAGGTACAGGTACGATGAGGATGAGGTTTGAGTGGGTATGAGGGGTGATGTGACAGAGTAGTGTTGGCAGTGCAGAAGGAGATGTGGGTTGGGGGCGGTGATGTGGCAGACGGAGTGTAGGGGAAAGAGTAAGTGTACTCACTTTGGCTGACCTACTGAGGTCATTGGAGCGCCTCCTGCACTGTATGCAGGTGGGCGATATGTTGGTGGTGCTGGTGACCTCCTCTGCCACCTCGAGCCAGGCCTTCCTGGTGGCAGAGGCAGGCTGCTTCCTCCCGCCCGCCGGGCGGAAGATCTCTGTCCTCCCCCTCCTCCTCACCCCATGTATTGATACCTGGAGTGAGGCATCATTAAACTGGGAGCAGCCTTCCCCCTGGGCTGCTCCATGCTGTGATTTTTTCTGTTTGTTGCAGCATCTGTCAGTGGAGGACTGCCCCTTTAAATAGAGCTCCTCCAGCTGACAAATCTTACTGCGCATGGGCAGTCCGCCCGACGCGCAGATCAGCAGTGGGAAACCCAGAGGAGCAGGTAAGTGGATCCAATTAGTGGATTGTCTGCTACAATCGCGCGGGGAGCTGACTAATTTCACCTGGCGCGTTACCCACGCGCCCGATAGCCCCCCTGCCGAGAACCCGCAGCCCTGCTAACATCGGGCCCATTGTGTCATCCTCGCAACTGACTTTCCCACCTAGCTTTGTGTCGTCAGCAAACTTGGGTACATTACATTCTGTCCTTTTATCTAAGTCATTAATATAGATTGTAAATAGCTGAGGCCCAAGCACTGATCCTTGTGGCACCCCACTAGTTACAGCCTGCCAACCTGAAAATGACCCATTTATCCCTACTCTCTGTTTTCTGTCCGTTAACTAATCCTCTATCCATGCTAATATATTACCCCTAAACCCATGAGCCCTTATCTTTTGTAATAACCTTTTATATGGCACCTTATCGAATGCCTTTTGAAAATCCAAATATATTACATCCACTGGCTCCCCTTTATCTACCCTGCTAGTTACATCCTCAGAAAACTCTAATAGATTTGTCAAGCTTGATTTCCCTTTCATAAAACCATGCTGACTCTGCCTAATCACGCTGTGATTTTCTAAGTGCCCTGTTACCATTTCCTTAAAAATGGATTCCAGCATTTTCCCGACGACCGATGTCGGGCTAACTGGCCTGTAGTTCACTGTTTTCTCTCTCCCTCCTTTCTTGAATAATGGTGTTGCTGTTGCTAACTTCCAGGCGCTATATAAATGCAAGTCTTTCTTTTGTTAGTAGATTGTTAATGAGACTGTACAAGGGTCAGTTTTACTTGCTGTGTTTGAAAATGCCAGTGCAAAGAGATTGAATCTCTTCAAAATGCACAACCATGCTTTTGGAGAAAGTTTCAGCTGAAAACTGGCAGGGTTAGTTTAACCAGACTTCTAGTTAATTATGTTTACTTGTTGCAATCCTCCAAACTACAACATGGATCTAAGACCAGCAATACCTGAACAAGTGTGGAAAATTAGAGGGGACTTGCTGTAGCATTGTTACTATAGAAAATTGATCCAACATTTTGAAACAAGCACCTACCTTAGTAAAAGCTTAAAATTTCTCAGGTTCTAGATTACATCAAAAATAAAATGAAAATTTGCTGAGAAATTCATATATTTTGGATAACACCCTCTCTTTTGAATTACCCATAACTGTTGCACTATCCCACCATGCTAAGGAAATAAAAATGAAGAGTTGGCCAACTTTCCACAGTCTGACAGCGCAAATAGAGATAGGATTGTACATGTTAAGGCATAGTCTTCTTCAACTAGGATCAGGTTTTTTTCTAGTTTATATCTGCATTTATACTTTTAAATGTGATATTTCATTACTTTAACTTTTTAATTTTTATTTTCTTCCCTTTTGTTTTCTAGTCCAATTTTCACTAAGTAGATTGACTCAGTTGACAGCACTCTTGTTTCTAAGCAAAAATGTTTTGGGTTTAAACCCCATTCCAGGATTTGAATACATAAAACCAGGCTTGGAAGAGTGCTGCATTGTTAGAGGTGCCGTCCTTCAAATGAGGAATTAAACCAAGGCCATGTATGCCTGTTTCTCTTGTTCAGGTTGACTTTAAAGATCCTATGGAACATTCCCTCCCAACCAATACCACCAAAAGGTTAAATAGTTATTCATCTCATTACTCATTCATCATTGTGGTATCTCGTCGTGCCAAATTGGCTTTCCCTACTTAACAGTGATCGCACTTCAAAAAAAAATTCACTGTAAGTAAAACACTTTGCAATGTTTGTGAAAGACATGACTAACGTGCTACTTTTTCTTATTCAAACAGAAATCATTTGTAGAGCAGTAGCACAGCATCTCTGATTTTAAATAATGATACATAAACCTAAAACCATTGGTCACATAAAGCATACAGACAAGTTCTTTTCTTACCATACATGAGTTATCACTGATGCAATCCTTGATCACATTTAGAAATGTTTTATTGTTGTAAACAGCCAGTGATGAGGTGTAATTCTCTATTTCCAGTGGGTAAAACTCCAGTTGGTTGTCGTTGAGCCTTATATCCTGCAGGCAGCCCTTGAAAGGTCCTCCCCATGCAGCAGGATCCTCATTAGGATCTTGGCCAATGTGGACAATGTCCAACGGTTGAATCTTCACAGAAGACAATAGATAGTCTAGCAAAATAACATCTAATTCGCTAACAGTTACCCAGGCTTCATCAAAGCGAATTTGTATTAGTCGTTTAATGCCATCGGCAAGGTTCATGGATGAGTCTACCATCATAGCTTTTGTCTTGATACAAATGCTGCTGTTATTCAGATATATTGTGAGATAAGGAGTTATACCATTTCTGAGTTGTAATATGAAGCCATCTGCCTTTAGTGTGCGAATGAAAAAAGAAATAACAAATTTTGTGCCAGGATCATCCGTGATAATAAAAGAGGCAGAGCTGCTTGAATTCATATTGCTGAATGTTGCAGAGATGTATTCTGCAGAAAGGAGAAGAAAATGGGTTTGTCGAATATTTAAAAATACATAGAGCGTACCCAATAATATCTGGTGGGAAACAGATTAATTTCCTGAATTAGTTCATGGGTGATTAAAGGAAAACTTCATTCAGCATTCAATGGTAATTTTCTTTTGAATGTTGACGAGATCAGTTTAATACTCCTTGAATATGAACCAAATTTTTACCTGTAACTCTTTTTTTAAAAAAGCCCTAAATTCAGCTCAGAACTCATGTTTGTCTCATGTTCCTACAAATTAAAACTGCAGCCACGTGCATGGTACTTCCCTGATAAATTACTATTCTTTATTCACAACATTCTCTTGCCTCATGTTTTAGGCCACTTGTAGAATACAATCTGCTTGCCTATTCACAATATATATCTGTTTCTCATATTCTCAATTTCTGTTGGTTAAGAACCTCAGTGATTGGCAAACCACTGTTGATTTACAGTGCCAGTTATCTGTCAATTTGTTGTGTAGATAAAAATGGCAAAATAGAAAGGTTTTCTTTGAATAAAAGAAATTACTTAGATTTGCTGTTATTTTGCCTATTATATTTAACCTGATATTTTCTTTGTTGCTATAATGAGGATGGTGTGACCACTGAAAATAAATAATAAAAATACCATTATGTATCCTCATTGGGTGATTGGTACAAACAAAAACTACTGTGAAGTTTATAAAGAAAACAACCATTCCCAGAAGTGTTTTGGGAATCTCGCAGTTAATTCTTTGAACTCAAATAATTGTTTTCAGCTTATTAAGACTGGAAAAGATGAAAAAGCTTTAAATACAAAAACCCATGTTACTATCGCATAAGAGCTAAAGGGAATCGACTAATTAACATTCTCTTGTTTTTTTTCCTATAAAAATTTAAAACCATTTTTATCATGGGTTTGTATGCTGCTGCTGGATTTAGTGGCTCCGCAGCTGACCCACAAAGCATCCAGTGCCAGTTTAGGGTATCTTCATGATGCCAAACACATCAAAGCTGCCCAATTAAGAATGTTCCAGTTGAAGTGGAGTCCTGTAATGATGTTCTCACATTGTACACATGCACAATAAAAAGGGTCTCTGGATTCCCATTTACCCTCCTACAAGCCGACAGAGTGTGGCACCAGGAAAGTAATGTAACTGGGTGGAAGGATAGTGGATGTGTACAGTAGTTGGTATAGGGTCGGCATGGTGCTGATTGGCACTGCTTATAACTGGCGCGTTGGTGTTAGCGTGATTTGCCCACTATAAGCGTTGGATGGTAAAACCATCATAGGTTGTAGAAATGAAACCGTATTCAGAAACCACCGCTGCCGTTCGCTCTGCAGCACTGGCGGCTTCGCTCTCTTATTGTGATTTGTGCGAAATAAGTAAATACAGTTTCTTTTGTTTAATTTGTTTTGCCACTGAAATGTCAGGGTACTTTAGAGGATTTCAAATGCTATCCATCAGCAATGAAGCTTACTGAATTGCCTGAAATAGCCGGCGCGGTTAATATGTTGTAAGTGGTACCTTTGTAATTGATTTCTATGGTGATGGAAAATGGTTATCGTTAATTTCCTGGTAAGGACAGTTGCCTGCCATAATCGTGGACAGTATAAGTGGTGGGAACTGTACTGTAAAAATGCCTTTGCCTTTTAAACTGCTTTTTATATTAATTACCCTAGTGTTTTTTCACTAAGGATTAGCCAGACCTCCACCAGTTGAAGGATCAGAGGTACCAGGACCAGACCTGTACTGGCCAGTCACACCACTCCAGTCTGAAAAGCTGCCTTCCAGAGCTTAATACTTACAAACTAAATCCTGACAGAGAATTTAAAGTGGAAGTATAATAATGTCTTCGGTGTTACACACTGAAGTAGAATAACCCTACATTAATAAGCTTGTTATCATATTGTTTTATCATGTTTTTAAAAAAGAGATTGGTTGAATTTTATGCTCATTGTTCGGACTGGAAGTCTGCATTAAGCACTACCATGTAAATAGAGGTTCTATTTTCTTTTCCTCAATAATATGCCCAATAGTTTTATCTACTGCACCAATGTGAAATTTCCCACTCCAACCACCGTGATGGTATTTTTGAGTGAAATCTCCAATTTATGCTAAATTATAAGCAATTATGAGCTGTGCAGTAGTGGAACCAAGTTCCGATTACCCAAACTCATTTCCTTCAGGAGCTGGTTGGGAGCCTTCATCCAGCTTTTCAGATGCCAAAGAATATGCTATGCAATTCCAGAATTTTTTTTTCTTGGGGACAAAGTTTATTTGGGGAATAGTTCTCTGTAAACAACTTATCTGCTCATTTTTTTTATTATTGTACAGTTACTGTTCTTCTCAAGAAACTTAGAAATTAGAGGTGCTGTGAGAAAACTGGAAAAGGACATAGCAGCAGATGCACAACATTGATGCACAGCATCCTGGAATTGATTTTCATCTCTGATGAACTTCGGGCAGCTGACGGGCGGGGCATCTGCTCTGTCCGCCCAATGCGTCAATGGGAGCCGCGATCTATTTTTATGATCAGGCCTCATTTAAATACAGACGGTGAGCTGCCAGTGCTAATTGTGCTGCTTGTAGGGAGCTCGCTGTTTGGGAATGTGGAAAATACGACAGGGCAGAGACTGAAGTGGGCCTGCAACAACACCTTAAAGGGGAGAGCAGAAAAGATTGGGGGAAGGGGGGGGGGTCAACAGAGCAGCAGCTTAGTGGCAAGGAAAAATGTATAGGGCACACCAAGGAGCAAGGAATTGAACTTAAGGGAGAATTAAAAAGACTTAAGAGTCTCAAAATAATGAATCAAAAAGTAATTGCCAGACCTGCTTCCAGCTTTACTCGAGTGCATGATCCCTTTCAGTAGCACTGGAAATAGCCGCTTTCCAACCTGTGACTGTCCGTGGTCTGTGGGCTGGTTGAGGAAACAGCAGTGATGGTGCTGATTGACACAAAGATGGTGTCTGTATCCTGACAACGTCATAGATCCCTCATGCTAATATATTAATTAGGCCCTATTGGTTTTGGGCAGGAGTGTTGGTTGCCTAAATTGAGGCCCACCCATTGTAATGGGCAGACCTCAGGCAGGAAGTCAACAATTTTATTTTGTGATTTTCATCCCCTGCCACCCTGGTCACGCTGAAAAACAGGCAGTAGGGAGATGAAAATCGGCCCCTCTGTTTTTAACCTTATCCTTTGCCTCCCATGACTAAGATGCTTGAACATTCTGGGCTGGTTTCCTCCATGGACAACATCAATGCTTTTCCTTAGGTTTTGAGAGATGCACGCAACAAGTTGGCACCTCTCCTTTTTCCCCCCACTCTTTACTTTCCCTTTTCTACATGCAAGACAGAATGCTCTATCACTGCAATTCCTTTCACAAGATAATTACAAATAAGGAAGGTCACTGGGCCTGTCTTAATTCATCCATCCAGAAATATCCTACTGTCCCCCCATTGTAGCATCCAATTGTTTCTTAACTAGTTCCAGGATTTTGGTTTCCATTACTTTATCTGGTGGTCTATTCCACATGTTGATCACTCTTTGTGTGAAGAATAATTTACTGAAATCAGTCCTAAAATTATCTTTTACTAGTTTGAACTTGCATCCCTTAGTTCTACTCCCACAGTTTAATCTAAAGTACTATTCTGGGCTAACTTTTCATATACCCTTAACAATCTTCTATACCTGTATACGATCAACCCTCAGCTGCTCCTTTCTGGGCTGAAAAGCTCAAGTTTCTCCAGGCTTTCCTCATTACTTAGAGCCCTGAACCTAGGGATGTCATCAAGTGCCTGGCTAAGCATCAGCAACATCACTTGCCAATTACTGTGATTATAATAACTAACGGGAACTAAATTCTTGAATTTGGCTTTGTTTTTTTGGCTAGGCACAATTAAGCTCATTTGAATGGAGTAAATGTGGAGCTCCTGCCAGCAAATTAATGGTAGTGAAAATACATGGGCATTGTTGGCTCACCTTCTCACTATCCTGTAAAGGTCCTCTCTTCCTGAGTGGCAGTAAAGAAAAATGTGTGCAGCATATTGGTGCATAAATAGGTGGTCACTTTAAATTGGGAACAATTAAAAGCACGAAGAAGGATGAGGCTTCTGTTGGAGCAAGTGGGGTGACTGGGCTCTGAACCAGATTTATATTAACCGCTGTAGCTGGTAGGAGCTCCACATTTACTCCATTCAAATAAGCTAAATTGTGCCTAGCCAAAAAACAAAGCCAAATACATGAATTTAGTTCCCGTCAGTTATCATAATCACGGTAATAGGCAAGTGATGTTGCTGTAGCAATGCTGGTGTTTTTATTTTTGGCTCTGGTCAGGGAATCCACTTTGTGTTCATAGTTTATTTATCCTGAGGAGGAAAGACTAAGAGAGAGAACATAGTTTGAATGTTTGAGACTGTTCAAACTCCAGCCTTTAGGGAGATCAATATTCTAGCAGTCCCCATGGTTTATTACTTTCTAATGGTAACCCATTCAGTTAATAAATGTAAGATTTTTAGAACTACAGTCTACTCCTTTTTAATTTGAAGTTGCCTGATTCAAATTATCTGTTTGAATTTTTGAACAAAATAATGCTGTTTTAATTATGTTGCTTAATTTAAATTGCTAAATAATTTGAATCTTTTTGTATGAAAAATGACTTTGAATTAACAAGAGTTGATTGCAGTATTTATGTCCAACTTTTTGTAAGTGTATTTTTAATATGTTTTATTTCAAAATGTTTTACTTTTGTGCTTAGAAATATATATGGTGCCTTCATTTTCAAATCCGTATCTAAATTCTAAGTAGCTGATTAAAGGCACAGTGTGGTATACAAGACTGGGTTCATCCTTAACATGAGGTCTAGAAGCTGCTCTCTAATTATGATTGCTATGACAGTTGTAGTTTAACTTAAAAAAAATTGGGAGGAAAACTTGTTAACCTTTGTATTTATCAATAAAGTAATGAATGTATTCATAGAAACATAGAAAGTAGGAGCATGACTAGGCCATTCGGCCCTTCGAGCCTGCTCCGCCATTCAGTATGATCGTGGCTGATCCTTTATCTCAATACCATATTCCCGCTCTCTCCCCATACCCCTTAATGCCTTTTGTGTCTAGAAATCTATCTAGCACCTTCTTCAATATATTCAGTGACTTGGCCTCCACAGCCTTCTGTGCTAGAGAATTCCACAGGTTCACCACCCTCTGAGTGAAGAAATTTCTCCTTACCTCAGTCCTAAATGTCCTACCCCATATCCTGAGACTGTGACCCCTCGTACTGGATCCCCAGCCAGGGGAAACATCTTCCCTGCATCCAGTCTGTCTAGCCCTGTCAGAATTTTATATGTTTCAATGAGATCCCCTCTCATTCTTCTAAACTCGAGTGAATACAGGCCGAGTCGACCCAATCTCTCCTCATGTGACAGTCCTGCCATCCCAGGGATCAGTCTGGTGAACCTTCGCTGCACTCACTCTATGGCAAGTATATCCTCTCTTAGGTAAGGAGACCAGAACTGCATACAATACTCTAGGTGTAGTCTCACCAAGGCCCTGTATAACTGCAGTAAGACATCCTTGCTCCTGTACTCAAATCCTCTTGCAATGAAGGCCAACATACCATTTGCCTTCCTAGCTGCTTGCTGCACCTGAATGTTTGCTTTCAGTGACTGGTGTACAAGGACACCCAGGTCCCTTTGTACATCAACATTCCCCAATCTATCACCATTTAAATAATACTTTGCCTTTCTGTTTTTCCTTCCGAAGTGGATAACTTCACATTTATCCACATTATATGCATCTGCCATGTATTTGCCCACTCACTCAACTTGTCTATATTGCCTTGAAGCCTCTTTGCATCCTCCTCCCAACTCATGATCCCACCTAGTTTTGTGTCGTCAGCAAACTTGGAAATATTACATTTGGTTCCCTCATCCAAATCATTGATATAGATATAGTGAATAGCTGGGGCCCAAGCACTGATCCCTGCAGTACCCCACTAGTCACCGCCTGCCACCCCAAAAAAGACCCATTTATTCCTACTCTCTGTTTCCTGTCTGTTAACCAATTTTCAATCCATGCCAGTATATTACCACCAATCCCATGTGCTTTAATTTTGCACACTCACCTCTTATGTGGGACTTTATCAAAGGCCTTCTGAAAATCCAAATAAACCACATCCACTTATCTATTCTACCAGTTACATCCTCAAAAAACTCCAGTAGGTTTGTCAAACATGATTTCCCTTTCATAAATCCATGTTGACTTTGTCTAATCCCATTGATATTTTCTAAGTGTCCTGTTATCACATCCTTTATAATAGACTCTAGCATTTTCCCTACTACTAATGTTAGGCTAACCGGTCTGTAGTTCCCTGTTTTCTCTCCCTCCTTTTTTAAATAGTGGGGTTATATTTTCCACCCTCCAATCTGCAGGAACTGTTCCATAATCTATAGAATTTTGGAAGATGACAACTAATGCATCCACTATTTCCATGGCTACCTCTTTTAGTACTCTGGGATGCAGATTATCAGGTCCTGGGGATTTATTGGCTTTAAATCCCATTAATTTCTCCAGCACTTTTTTTTACGAATACTAATGTCCTTTAATTGCTCCATCTCACTAGTCCTTTGGTTCCCTAGCATTTCTGGGAAGTTATTTGTGTCATCTTCCGTGAAGACAGAACCAAAGTATTTGTTTAATTGCTCTGCCATTTCCCTGTTCCCCTGCCATTCCACCACCCCCCCCCCCCATATTCTTACGCAATGTGGCTTTTTATTTCCACTCATGACCCTGACACGACTTTCTCCTCATCCTCAACACTCGTGAATTGTCTATCAATTCCAACGGTGAAAGTAAAGCCTGTATTACAGAGGGAAGTGCTTATTATCATAAATATTAATTATTTGAGCATTTTCTTTTTGTGTTTTTCACATGGAGTACGTTGGGGTTAGGGCAAGAAGTTACCAAACTCATCACAACCATGACGGTTGAGAGTTGGCTTCACCTGATTATAAATGCAGCTCTGATTTTAATTGGCTCCTAATACCTCAACTAAAAAACCACAGTAAATTAAAATAAGTGTTCCAAAATGCTTACCGTGAATGCACGTGGGACCTGCATACGGCCGGAAACAATCGCACTTATAGCTCGTCCACAGATCCACACACTTCCCATTACTGTTACATGGGTTCTGGTGGCACCAGTTTGTCTTCTCACAGCCAAGTGTCAAACTCCATGCCATATTTTCTGAAATTGTTTGTGGCAATATAGGTCTGTTATCAATTTCCAAGTCCTCCAAGCAACCAGTAAAATTATCCTGACTTGAAAGGTACATTCCTGGGTAGCCACCAATGTGCGTTGTCCTGAATGAATCCAGTGAAGAAGGGATAGCCGTACTAATAGGCTTTGAGACTGAGCAAGTGTAATTTGGACAACTAGGATGTGATAAATTCACCAGGAAGTTTTTCCCCAGAAGAACTGTTAACTGATGCCACTGACCATCATTAACTTGTTGAGTGAATGAAATGCTAATTATCTGACCATTTATCACAGCTATGGACATTAACTGGCCACTATAAAGTTGAATATGTATGTATTCATTGGGTAGATCTCCTCGATAGATTAATAGCACATTTGGTATGGTTGTCCTAAAGCGCAGACTGATGCTAACTGGTTCATCACCTGCACCTCTTCTGTTCTGATTACTATCTGGCATTTGTACACTCACATAGCCACTGAATAAGGAGAAAGTTGTTGATGTTGAACAAGTAGCATCATAAAAACCAGGAGGACATCTGCAGATGTAACTGTGAATGTCATCCACCAAGTTTGGGATACACGTTGCTCCATTGTGACAGCTGTTCTTAAGACAGCCAGCCAGTTGAATTGAACAGTTCTTTCCTCCCCACGTGACACCATCTTCATCCATTGGAGGGCAATGGCAAGTGTAGTCTGCAATAGCATCTTCACAGGTGCCTCCATTTTCACAAGGACTGTTCTCACATTCATTGATATCAATTTCACAAATCACTCCTGAGAGAAAAAAAAAATTAAAACAGCATACTTGTAGTTTCAAAACAATATAACATGCATTCCTGTTTTTTTAATATTCTGAATATGACTAAATTATGAATTTGTAAAATGTGCCTGCCTTAGCACTGTGAGATTCATCATCACAATTCCATTTTGAAGTGCATTGTGCTTGTTGATTGTTTCTTTCCTTGATCAAGAATAGAATAATAACAGCTACCTAGTCAAACAGAACTGTTCCATTGTGATTTAGACAAATATGTTTTGAACTCTTTTATTTAAAGGACCCCTAAATCCTTCTGCTCCTCTATCCCATTTAGACTCTTATTTTCCAAGGAGTATGTGGCCTCCTTATTATTCCCACCAAAATGTACCACCTCACACTTATCTATATTGAAACTCATTTGCCAATTACACGCCCATTCTGCAAGTTTATTAATGTCCTTTTACATTTTGACACATTCTTCCTTTGTATTAACTACATCCTCTCCCCAATTTGGCATCATCTGCAAATTTTGAAATTGTACTTCCGATTCCTGTGTCCAAATCGTTGATGTAAATGGTGAACAACAGTGGTCCCAGCACTGATCCTTGTAGAACACCACTTCCCACCTTTTGCCAGTTTGAGTAACTACCTATAACCCCTACTGTCTGTTTTCTGTTTTGTAGCCTGCTTGCTATCCATTCTGCTACATGTTATGACCTTAGTCATGAGTCTACTATGTGGTACCTTATCGAAGGCCTTTGGAAAATCCAAATATATTGCATCTACTGCATTGCCCTGTCTACACTTTCTGTTACTTCTTCAAAGAATTCAATAAGGTTGGTCAAGCATGACCTTCCTTTTTCAAATCCGTGCTGACTATTCTTTATTGTATTTTTGGTTTCTAGATGTTTCTCTATTACATCTTTGAGTATGGATTCCATTATCTTTCCTACCACTGACATTAAGCTAATCGGTCTATAGTTCCCTGGACTTGTTCTAGCTCCCTTTTTAAATATAGGAATCACATTAGCTGTCCGCCAGTCCTCCACTGCCTTTTCTAATGAATTTTTATATATATGTAATAGTGCCTCTGCCATCTCTTCCCTAACTTCTTTTCGTATGCATGGATGCAATCCATCTAGACCTGGGGTTTTATCCTCTCTAAGTTTGATTAGTTTATCAATTATCTTTCCCCCCCCCTTTCTATCTTAAATGCCTTTACATCTTTTTTGATCTCCTCTTCTAATGTCATGTCCATCATATTAGTCTCCCTGGTAAATACTGAAGCAAAGTAATTATTTAATATTTCTGCCATTTCGCAGTCATTGCCTGTGAGTTTTTAAATGTGTCCCTTAGTGGTTCTATCCTTATCCTGGTTTTCTTTTGTTATTTATGTGCCTGTAGAATACTTTAATTTTTTTTGGCATTCCTTGATAATTTAATTTCATGGTTCCTTATTGCCTTCCTAACTTTTTTTGACTTTTCTAACCTTTTCATTATCCCTTTTGTCATCCTCTTCTTTGTTGTCTACGTACATAGTGTATGCCTTTTTCTTTAGTTTCAATTTTTCCCTTATTTCTTTATTCATTCAAGGTGTCTCATTACTGGCTAGTTTGTTCTTGCTTTTTAGGGGGATATATTTCTCCTGGACTCTATTGAGCACCATTTTAAATGTTTCTCATTGCTGTTCTATTTCTTTGTTTGTCAGTAATTTTTTCCAGTTTATTTTTCCCAGTTCCATTCTCATCCCCTCAAAATCAGCTTTTTTCCCAATTTATTACTTTGGTCTTTGTCTTACTTACGTCCTTCTTAATCTTTATCTTAAACCTTATTATGTTGTGATCACTATTGCCTACATGTTCCCCTTACTTCTCTTATCTGTTCTGGTTCATTTCCCATTACTAGATCCAGCAGTTCTTCCTCTCTTGTTGGGCTTTTTACATACTGGGTGAGAAATGAGTCCTGCACACATTGTAAAAACTCCATTCCCTGTACCCCTTTACCTACCTCTTCTTGCCAGTTTATTTGGGGATAGTTAAAATCTCCCATGATGATTATTCTATGCCCTTTACTCATTTCACATATTTGCTTACATATTTCTCTACCTCCTTTCCACTATTAGGTGATCTGTAGTATACCACTATTAGCGTGATCGATCCCTTATTTTTATTTCAATCCATATGGATTTTGTTCTATCCTTCTGTTAGTTATGTCCCTTTTTTCTACTGCCAATATGTTAACCCTAATTAGTACAGCTACTCCACCCCCTTCCTTCCCTATCCTTTCTGATTAAGTTATAACCTGCAATATTTAGTTGCCAGGTTTGTTCTTTATGTAGCCATGTTTCAATTATCCCTACTACATCTGGTTCCTCGCTTCAGATTATTGCCTCCAGTCCCCCGTCTTATTTTGGACGCTGTGTACATTGTTGTACAGGCAGTTTAAATCGTCTTTAGTAGTTGTTCCTTCTACTCTTACACTTTTACCTTTGTCATTTTTCTTATTTATCACTCCCACTGTGTTTATTTCAGTTACTTTATTGTTTCCCAGACCTGGAGTATTTATGGTTTCTACAACACTGGCCTGGACTTTACTCTGGTCCCTTTTTCTTATTACTAATATTTTTGCCTGAACCCTCTCTCTCCCCCCCCCCCCCCCCCACCCAACCTTTTATTGGTTTAAAATCTCATTAACAACCCTATTTAGCCTTTCCACTAGGTCCTTGGTCCCAGCCTGGTTCAGTTGCAGCCCATCCCAATGGTACAGTTCCTTCCCTTCCCAGTACTGGTGCCAATGTCCCATGAAATAGAACCCCTCTTTCCCACACCAATCCTTCAGCAACATGTTTACTTTCCTGATCTGTTTGTCCCTATGCCAGTTCGCACGTGGCTGAGGTAATAATCCTGTGATTACTATCCCGGAGGTCCTGCTTTTCAGTTTAGTTCCTAACTCCTAATACTCCCTTAGCAGGACCTCCTCCCAATTCTTTCCGATGTCATTGGTTCCAACATGGATCACAATTGCTGGACCCTCCCCCTCCCTTTCCAGATTCTTTTCCAGCCATTTCGGGATGTCTCTTACTATGGCACCTGGTAGGCAACACACCCTTCGGGACTCTCGATCCTGACTGCAAAGAATCGTATCTATCCCTCTAATTATCGAATCTACTGGAACTACCATCTTTCTACCCTGCACCTCCTCCCCCTGTACAGCCTCTTGCTTCAGGGTGCCTTGGTCAGCATTCTTGCTGTGCTTCTTACAGACTTTTTCCTTATCCTCACAGGCATCAAGTGCATTTGTACTGCAATCCCGACACATAACCTGCACTGCCATTTCTAGTTTTTATTTGTTTATTTACTTAGTCTAGTTATTTTATTTATTAAATTATTTTTCTTTTGAATAGTTTTATTTTTATTTACACTTCAAAAAATTTTATGCACAACTCTCCCTCCACTGGAATAGGAATTATGGATAGATTTTTAAGACCACAATTTATAGTAAACAAAAATATCAGCAATCAGAACATAGGGAGAGATTCAGTACAAAATTATTGTCTGGAGACATTATATGATTTCTCTCACAATCCTCTGATATTGTATATGTCAAGAGATCTACAGTCTATCAAAAGAAAATCTTAGTTGTTTCCGGTTGGCTTGTTACCCTATGTTCTCAAACTGTTTTTTGAACTATGTTTCTAATATGGAAATCCCCTGATGGGGACATAGCCACTTGTGGAATTGCTTCAGCCTGTAAAATGCAACGACTAAAATCTGTCCATTGGGCCAATATTTCTGCATGTAAGTACAAGTTGCTTTAACAGAAAAATACCAGCCCTGCCCTCATTTTGATATTTCTATATTAATCACATTTTAACTTTCAGTAACTTATTTTAAATTGCAGGGTGTTTTCCTGCAACTAGTTGTGTTTTTCTAATGATTATTTTTGTCTAGCTCCATGTTTTACATCATTGTTTTTCTTCAGTGGATCACTTTTTTTTGTGATGAGCTTCCCAGTCAGGTCTGTTTTAATTCCACCAGGTAACATTTGCTTTTTGTTTAACCCCAGTGGCCAATCTCAGCAATTACACCCTATAGGTCCTAGCACTTCCTGTTTGAAACCTTTTAATCTGGTTTCCACCCAGCACAGAAACTGCTCTTGTACAAGTCACCATTCTCTGTTACAGTGACTGCAGTCTATTCTTGCTCCTCATAGCTGGATGTGGCTTTTGACATTGTTGACCATTGTATCCTCCTCCAAAGTCTCTCCTTGACAGTCCAGCTTTGTAGCACTGCTCTCTCCTGGTTTCATTCATACTCGTCCCAACAAGAACACTGCATATCTCTCATGGTATCTCCTCCTATCCCTGCATGGTTACTGCTGAAGTATACCAGGCCTCCGTCTTTGGTCTCTCCTCAATATTATCTGTTTACTACCCCTTGGTGACATCATCTGGAAGCACAGGATCAGGTCATAAATGTATGCTGATAATACATAGTAACCATTCCACTTCCTCTTATCATTCCAAGGTTATTGCATGATTCTCCAACTGACTGTCCAACATTTAAGTGTTTACTAAGTCAAAATTTGATAAGCAAGACTGAACTCATCCTTTTTGACTCCTATGAGTCTCTGCCCTTAACTCCATCAATTTTTCTGACTGCAACTTCAGGCTAAGTCTGGAGGTGAAAGACATGGGGATGCTACTTGATCCCATGCTGAGTTTCCATCTCTATATCTGCTCCATCACCAGGACCACTGTCGTCCAACATTGTGTGTCTTCGCCCAAGCTCTCCTGCTGCCTGAGATTCGAATCAATGTCTTTGTTACCTCAAGGCTTGATGTTTCTATTGGCCTCTCCACTTTAATCCTACACGAACTGCAAATCATTCAGAATGTTGCTGGCTGTATCCTTGCCTGCTCAAAGCTCTGTATCCTTACTAGGCCCCATTGGCTCTTTGTGCCTCTATGAATCAATTTCAAGATCCTTACCTTTACCTCCAAATGCCTTGCACCACTCTATCTCAGTGACCTTCTTCAACCCTGCTTATAACCTTTGCTCCTCTGACATTGACCTGCTCACCATTCCTTGTCCTTTTCAGTCCACTCTTTCAGCTGTTGCCCTCTGTAACTGCCTTTTTTTGATCTCTCTCCTACTCAGATCTTTGCCTATCTAATTTTTATTGAACCAGGAATCTTATCTATACCATTTAACAATAGAGTAAATTAATTGACGATGCACTCCCGGAGCAGAGCCTTGCTTAACGAGAGCACAGATCACAGACAGGTTACTTAAGAATAACAGCTGATTCTGTGACCCACAATCCTGTTGAGGCTCCATGCCAGGAGCACAGTATCATGTATAGCTCTGTAAGGACACTTGAATGATGATAACACAGATGTGGGGGACTCAGTTAAGAGAGAAAAAACAAGGAAAAAAGCCCAAAGTTAGATTTGTTGGTTTGGTTCAGAAAGTTGTGTAACTGTGTACAAAGTAATAGTACATTTTCAAATTTCCATATAATTTTTATTTAATTCTAAAGAAGTATTAGCAGGATTTTCAATGGTAATAGTGCAGAATGTGAAAAGTAGACACTATGCACAGAAATATAATATAAAAGTAACTGTTGTTAAACAGCCTATTGTGTGAGGAAGAGAATAGCAAAAGTAAACGTTGGTCCTTTAGAGACTGGGACAGGAGAAAGGAAGTGGCAGAGATGTTAAACACATATTTTGTATCTGTCTTCAGATTTACAATTTATATTAATGACTTAGATGAAGGGACCGAGTATAATGTATCCAAGTTTGCTGACGATACAAAGCTAGGTGGGAAAGTAAGCTGTGAGGAGGACACAAAGAGTATGCAAAGGGAATAGACAGGTTAAGTGAGTGGGCAAGAAGGTGGCAGTTGGAGTATAATGTGGCACTTTTGTATCTGAGTCCGAAGGTTGTGAGTTCAAGCCCTGTTGGACTGACAATTCAGTGCAGTATTGAGCATGATATGAAGCATTTTTTTTACACAGTCAAAACATTACACACTTGCAATTTGAAAAAAATTGTGTTATCCAATGGAACCCACCAGAACCTGGTATTACAGCCATCAGATGGCCCTTTAGAGGGGAACAGTTCTGTTTGTAGAACAAACATAACAGCATTCAGATGATTCCTTTTATTCAGAAATTAATGCACATCAATAAACACCCCATGCATCTCTTTCATTCATACTGTAGAAAACTCTACATTAACATTTCTTTTGTTAGGTCAGTTTTGTGCTGGTGACTTGTACCCCCAGGGATTTGAATGATTGCCTGTGATTGATTTACTTACTGTCAAAAAAAGTAAAAGGAAACCTTCACCCTATTCATCTGAGCTATGTTTAAAACAAGGTCCTTAACTTCCTTTATGGCTCAGTGGATAAGTACACACTGTTACTGAACTGTTCCAAGTGGAAAGGTCCCAGGTTCAGTCCCTTGCTGTTTGCTCAGTTTGCTGATCTCAGGTGGCACTTTCGTGGGGGTACTCTACTTGGGGTGACAAGAGTTTAATTTTCTTGGGCTAAAGAGGCAAAAAGTCGAACACAGTTGCTGTTTGCTATCTAATGACCCCTGCTGCAAAGTATGTGAGTGTGGATGTCAGGTGAGGACATAGATGACCTTGGCTCTGATGTCCATCCCTCTCCATCTTAATAACAGACTGGCTGCTTGTACTATCTAGTCTAGCACATGATGAAAGACCATTTGGACGGAGGGCAGAGGGCAGCCAGTATCCCAGTATGAGACTGTAGAGAAGAGAAAATTGGGATAGCATAAGGTGGCAGGTCCTAGAAGCGAAAGGACACTGAGCCCAGATTTCATTGCACTTGTGACTACGTGGGGCTCTTTGTGTAATTTGTATATCCTCCATTCCCTCCCCCAAAATATGGTTCTTGCAGAGCCCTTTCTGATTCCCTCCTTCCTAAGCGTTTGTATTTGCTTCTGACATTTTCAAACTGTGTACATATTGCGCTAATTCAGTTTTTTTTCTATCTGCTCTCCCTCTGATGAGGTTTTCAGTGGCCTGAGGCAAGCATCAGTGTGAAAAACTTAAAAAGTATGCATTTCAAACTTGGAAATTTTCACAAGATCTCTGCAATACTATGTTGTAATTTTGAAAGGAGAGCCAACATTCAATACCATCAGAATCTCCCCTCCCTACTGGAAGCCCCCCTTTCCCATATAAGATAAACACAAAAAATAAGCTGCGGACACAATGATTGGAAAATCAGCCAAATTTTCAAATTGTAAAAGAAATTCAATGTTCACATAGAAAATATTACCAGTCTTTCATACTTCTACCCACATGGAATAATGTTAGTGCATCTAAAATTTTAAAAAGTGGAACATGGACACAATGTTATAACTTTATGCTGAATACCAATGGAGTTTAGGTAGACAGTATCCCTTTATAAACTTTCCTATAAGCTTCAATATTAAAACTGAATCAATCAGTACTCCGCAGAAAATTCACTGGCTCTCTATTAGGTTAATTTGCATTTAAAATAAGTATCAAAATAATGACAATACGATTGAGGGCATCTGGCCTATTTTTGAAGATCCACAAAAATTACACAATATTGTTCTAAACACAGATTGGAAAGAAACAAAATAGAGCTTTCAGCAAAAGGCTGAACTGCACATAAAAATACATTGGATGGATCAGATTTAAAAGTTTTAAACAAAAACAACAGCACAGTCTCTTTAGTACATATTTTCCTGGAACACTACACTCCATTAAACTGTAACAACGGGTTAAAATGAAGCTCCTATTTCACAAAAAGGCAGCTTAAGCGTAAAATCAAATAATGATGACACCAGTACCTGTAATGAGATAAAGTCCACAAAAGAGCACTTGAGAAAGGAAAGATTTCATTGTGGTTTTCCTGTCTGCATTTGTGCAAGTGTCCGACTATAACAAAACACTGATTGTGTGTGTGAGTGTGTGTGTGAGTGTGTGTGCTATCCTGGTGCCAGTCAGGCAAAAGCGATTAGTAATGAAACCAACCAATATAGAGAGGGCTGCACTTTAATATAAGTTGGTCTCGCTAGTAATCCGCCTCCTCTTTATCCCTTCCCAGCTGGCTCCTATCGGGACTGACGTGAAGAATGCTTGTCTCCTCTCCATTTCTTGCATGTTATAGATTGCTACAAAGGCCAATCACCATCAATTTAACGTAACATTTCTCTGAACTACAGGGTCTTGCTATGCTGAGGAAATAAATTAGAGATCCACAACAGAACTTTAGACAGCTACACCTATCTAATTTTAGGTTTGAACATTTCAGTGTACAGTTCTAACTTCAAGCCCACAATGTAGAGGAGTCAACATACATGGCATATCACAGAATTAACTGCACACTGGACTCGCTTGTGTTTTACTTTTAATTGGTTTGTTCTGCTCTACATGTTTAGTACAGTGAGGAAGTTAATAGACTCCACTTGCAGACTAACGTGAGTCACAGAGAAAATGGCCTTCTATACGCAGTGCTTGAACTATGGAGTCGTTACAGCGGACTGTTCTAAGCTGCATCTGTGGATTGATGAGAATTTTTCATGATGCTTTTCAAAGGTTGCTCTGTAATTTCCTTTGTTTACAATCCCCTTTTTCTCATAAAACAACTCAATCCACTGTGCATATCAGTTGGCAACCAAACCTCACGCAAAATGTCAACTAGAAAAGCTGCAGCACAACAATTCACTCCCTAAGCAATTTTTAATTGAGCTGTCATGTCTGGCTCCCTTCCCCCTCACCAATTCCTGCCCAACTGTGCTTCAGATCCTGAAAACAGGACCAATAAAAACAAAGGCATTGCATGGCTAACTACAACACATGAGCTGTTTTCTTCAAAGTGTGCATAATGAGCCAAATGGCTTCTTTGCAATTTCTACACTCAAGGCTGTACAAGCAGAACAAAAAATCAGTTCACGGAAACCATAAGTAACATCAATGTAAAATATAGTTCTGTAAACTGTGGAATGTTTTCTCTGTAATTAGGACTGAATCTTTTCATTTTTGTTGTGTTTGTTTGCATTTTCGCAACTTTTCTCAAAATGCGTAAGTTTCAGTTCCATTATTTGTTCAAACAAATATTATCCCGCAAGTCAAGTTCTTTGTCCTCACTCCCTTTATAATGTTCAACATTCTAGAGTTCTTGAAGTCACAAAGAAGGTGAACACTTCCAGTGAACAGCGACTGAAAACTCTCTGAAGTGTTGAAGTTTAAAGTTTATAAGGTAAAAGCATTAGAGCCTTATGTAAGTGTATTCTGAATTTTCAATTTTGTTTAATTCCTGCAGAACATTATTCAAAATATTCTTACACTATACACAAATGAGTAGCAGAAACAGCAGCAGGCTAGGAATTTAAATATCCTCAATAAATGGAAAATTAAATCTAGACTAGCAGGGCTGAAGGATCCGCAGACCATAATTATATAGGCAAAACCTTCATTTTCAAAACTCATAGACGTAAATGACTAAAGACACTTCTTTGCTCTGTAAGCAATACCAGAGCAGCGTGAAACACTATTACAAATGCAAGGGCCGTAAAACAGAATTTTGGAGAAATCTAATACCCTGGGAAAATATATTTTCATGATACATTGATTCTGTGCATCAAATATGCTGTAATTTATGCTTAACTAAAGCCTCCCAGCACACTTTACTTCATGAAGCGTTATATCAGTACGGCTTTGTAATAATAAGTATGCAGAGGAACTGGTCTTAATACCAAAGTTAAGAATATGCAAAGTGATCTATAAATTCACAAAGAAAATCCTTGGTGTCCATGACTGCCCAGGAACAGCTACTGTTCAAGTGAAATGGGGTTGGATGATACCCGATTTTCTCCTTTCCTCCAGTAGACACCATGGGAGTCATTTTAACTTTGGGCGTGGTGTATAATGGAAAGCTAATTTGTTATCGCCCATGTTACATCATCGCCCAAAATTAAAATTACCCCACTTATTTCTACATGGTATGCCATCTTTTGGCCTGTCTTAGAGATGAAATTCATCCTAGGTTTCCTGTAACTTGAGTTTGCAACCTGTTTGGAGGTTAGGTACTGAAACCAGTTAAGTTACTTGTTCACTTCCTTAGGGCTTTTTTTGAAGAAAATTGTCCAGTATTTATCACCATGCAGTTTTTATCACCATGCTCTCACGCAATATATCGTTAATGATATCATTCTTGCATGCAGTAAATTGTAAATGATGCCAGGCCTGCATGTAGTGTATATCAAATATAGTTGCTGTAATACTGCTTAAAATTTAAGTCACTGTTATTTCAACTGAGCCCAAACCATCACTAGATATTACTATGCTCTGCATGTTGTTTGCTTTCATTTTCCATACATAATAAGCTCAATATTTTAAAAGGAAACAAAACCTCAAAATGCAGTATTACTCTTAAGGTAAATTGAGAAAAAAACAATTTTATTTCTGGCTGAAGATATTTTATGGTGATTCAATGCCTTATTTTGTAGTCATTATCAGCTTCCCTAAATCTATGGACTCAACTGACATGGGTCAGGGGTTAACTTAATCACAATGTGTCCCATCTGAAATTGGTCTGCATGGGGCGTTCAGTCAAAGCTTTCAAGTCTGATCAAATTCTAACTCACTAGAGATCTGAGGTCCTACTCTTTGATTTGCTGTGTTTCTAAACTGAAATGTTTCTGGAACTTTTCTGATTGTTCCGTGACGCTAATTTGATGTAATAAGCTGCAGCCAGAAGTTTAAACAGTGTGGCCGTGGCTGGACTAATTTACACAGCAGAGAAGATTAGCCTCTATTATTTTGCTGTCAGCTCCACTCCCACACACGTTCATTCAGCCCACTGAATTTACGAGAGGGGTCAATGTGACTAAACCACCTGCTGCTGTTTCCTCAGTTCCTCTAAATTCTTTTCAAAAATTGTTTTATAAAACTAAAAAAATGACCTTGTATTGTAGCGTCTTGTGTTTTTCAATACTAAATTTTGCCCGGCTTTGACTAACTGTAAAAACCATCATGACTTTCTAAAAGGCAAGTCATATTTGGGTCAATGGTCAGTAAGCAACCATCCTTTGCTGGAATGTAGCACTAGAAATCTCAGCAGTGAGCAACTAGGCTTCTCAATATAACCCTCAAAAATATTTAATACTGCAAGAAGTATTGGTAACTGTCCATAGTAGGGAATTATAAAGTTTTACATAATTAGAGATTGGACAAATTAGTCACCATATTGATACCATTAATCCCCTTCCATTATATGTATAATATGCTACACTGACTTTAAATACAATTCATCAGAAAATTATGGGTGCTGGAGCATGATGTGTGTTTGTGTTTGTGAGGTGAGTCATCACAGTGCTGCGAATGGAAGATTGTTCTGCTTGTTAAGCAGTGAATTTTCCAAATTTTTACTTGACATTATAGGACATATTGTAGGAATTGTTGGCTTTGTATGTGATGAGAGCAATGAACTGCTTGTGTAGCTTCAGTTCACGTGGCCGGCGTGAAAGCCCATGGGAGTAAATTTTAACCCCCAAGAACTGGTGGGTTGGAGGTGGGTGGGGAGTAAAAATACTCGGTTTTCAGAGTGGACAGCATCCCAGCTCCAACACGCCTGCTTCTGGGTCTAACTCAGGCAGGTTTGTCTGCGTGTGGAGAGCAGACACCAGGAAGTCCTGCCCCACTTAAAGCCGATACTTAAAAGGGCAATGTATCTCATTGAGATACTTGAGGTACTTAATATTTTGTGTATTGGAATAATAAAATGAATTTAACCTTGCCTGTTCGGGTTTCCCATCACTTCCCATTCACGCCAAGTGAAAGCAGGAGGGAAGGGACGGATCAATGAGGTGAGTGCCTTTATTACACTGCTTGTGGGCTCGGAGGAGCAGGAATGCTTCATCCAGGCCCAACAACCTCACCTGGCCGACAGGATCCCTGTGATCGGCCGACCCCCACCCTCCCCAATGATGTCCCCCGCCCCCGATTGTGGATCCCACCCACCTCTGGCTCTTCATCCAACCTCCAGCGACCTCCGATCTCTTCATCAGCCCCCCACTCTCTTCATTGCCCCCCCCCCCACCGTGATCTTCTCCCTGGCCCTCCCCCCAATCTTCTCCCCGCCTATGATTCCTCCCTTTCTCCCTCTGATCCTCGGCTGTGGCAGGCCTTCCTGGCCGACAGCCAGCTAGCCTGTTGATCAGGCTGGCTGCCGGGCGCGAAACCCGGAAGGGATTGATGGGCCGATAGCGACCCGCCCTCTTACCTCCCAGGTTTCGCACCCGTAAATCTCCCTGCCCGCTCCCTTCCCGCTCTGTTAAAATTTACTCCATGTAATCCAGGTCAAACTGGGCTGTTTTCAGTCCCACCAATAGAAATATCTAAAATGCACCCACAGCAGAAATATACCTTCTGCACAAAATCGTAAGGCACTCAGTCCACCATTGCACAGGAAAGAAAGTTATTTCCTTGCAATACTAGTTTTAAATCAACAATGATCAGTGAGTTTTAAGCTTCAGTTTCCGGTTACACAATAAATAAAAGTGTCTGCTGAAGGCAGTTCAGCCTAGCCTAGGGTCTTGATGTATCAATGCACAGTGCTATGAAGTAATAGGTCATCGAGGGAAGCACCTGATGTAGGATATTACTTGCCCACAGCAACCAAAGAAGAATTGGAGAAAGTCACCTGAGTTGCTCGCATGCACCTCACAGGACAGTTGCAGAGCGATACCTGGGCAGTTGCTTTTACCCGTTTTCTGATGGGGAAAGATGAATGGCAAACTCACAAAATGGGAGACTTTTTTTTAAAAAGTGAACATTAAACCAAATTCCTGCTGTTAATAATTATGCTGAGTTCTGCCAATTGGCAAGCAGTCAAGTAAAAGATCAACATTGTAGAACGTAGAAATGGGCGTCCCACACAATTTACCAAATGGCTGCCAGTTACAAGAGGTTTTCTATACTTTTAGAGACAAGCTTGGTACACAGGTCTGCACAATAATTATTTTTACTGAGGTTTGATGCCTGTGGTCCCGAGCATAAAATGAACAGGCTTCGTTCCTACAGAGTAGTACATATTTGTCCAATTTCATTTCAGGATATATGTTCTGGTACTAAAAAATTCACTATGTATTCAACTGTTTAATAATTTAAGCCTACCCAAAAGAAATGTTTGGTATGCAGGCACCTCCAAGCTGTAACAATGAAAGATGACTAAGTCTGCATGATGTGCTCTTGTTCCAACATTTATTTGTCAGCGAAGCTAATTTATTTTTGCCTCCTAGTTAAGGAACACAGCTACCACCCTGAATTCATAGCTTGTACTCTGTACACAGCTCTTGTACTATACTTCTGCTCCAGTTACAATATTGAAACTGAAAATTGTGCTGAATTTAGTCATTTCTCCAGATTCTATAATTCCCTCAGAATTCACTTTCAGACAGTGAGGACAGCTTTAAAGTCAAAGGTAGATGGTCTTTTATTTAAACCTCAAGTTAGTGTGAAATGGGTCATTCCTTTAGTTAAATAATCTGTGTCTTCTGAAATTGCCATCTCTAGGGGTTAGATTTTCTTACAGGACAGTGTTACCATGAAACCAGGTACAGAGCTAGCTGCTGGTGCTTGTAGTTTGCACTGATTCGCAAATTGATCATGTTTCTGAGGGGTGCTGAATATTAAAAGTCGAATGAGGTTATTTTGAGATGTCACAGCGCTGTGCCCCCAGTGCACTTATTTTTTACTGCTTGTTCCGAGATGAAATTTCCAATCTAGAGTCTAAATAGATAAGAATGAAAGCTTAATAGTACTTTATTACAGAAAAAAAATCCCAATGTGTATATTTAAAAAATCAATTGCTGAATGGCTGTTCTCAAGGTTGCATGTGGATCACCCCAAAGCATATGTCATTTGAGCAACTGGGTACAAGTGGACACACTGGGAGAGGACAACTTAATTTATACAGATGGGAGAGCACTTTAACAGGTCAGTTACTGTCCTCTCACCTCTGGGAACTGAGCCTAAACTGATATGCTAAAAATCTTATATTTCTGCTGAACCTGACTCTCAAGTCTCACACATCAATAATGGTCACTTGGCCAAAGAAGCGGAGGGCATCTCGCACCTGTGGAAGCATTCTCAGGCAAGGAATAGATTTCTTCAGTAGGGATGGGGAGAAAATGATCAGAAACACTAGGACTTATTACCTGTAAATCCATGTGAACAATGACATTGGAATCCATTGATATGATCTTCACAAGTGCCTTCATTCATACAAGGATCAGAGTCACATTCATCAATGTTTACTGAGCAGTTTTCTCCTTTTAAAACGAAATGAATAATTAAAAATCCAGTCGCATAAAATAACCTTAACAGTACTTTCACATGACCTGAACATATTGTGCATATAGTCAGAGGCCACGTGTTGAACAATGTTGAACAATGCCAAACACAAAGGAGACTAAGAAAGGGCAGTAAATCCTTGTTGCACCAGATTATAACACCTTCCTCCCATACCTTTATTTCCCCATTGAGTAAAGTTGCCACCTTTTGATAAGTTCCATCCTGGACTTGAACAGAATAGAGACAAGGCAGGAGGAATATGGTTCAAGTCCTGATATTTGCTTTGCTGATTATGAATTTTCATTGAAAATCAGACACCTTAATAATTAAGGCTCCAAATTATAAGACACAGAAGTACACAGAGAACCTTCACCACATGGACTGCAGCGGTTCAAGAAGGCGGCTCACTACCACCTTCTCAAGGGCAATTAGGGATGGGCAATAGGTGCTGGCCTTGCCAGCGACGCCCACATCCCATGAATTAATTTTTAAAAAAAGCAAAAATGAACGTATTTAAAAACCAGACTTTTGGGGGTAAATTTTAACTGAGAGCTGGGAAGGGATTGGGGAGAAGATTTCCAGGTGCAAAACCCAAAAGGTACGTAAGCGGGTTTGCGATCGCGACCTTAATGAGGCCCATCAATTTCACTTCTGGGTTTTGCGCCCGGCAGCCAGCCCGATTGACAGGCTGGCTGGCTGGCTGTCGGTCAGGAAGGCCTGCTGCAATAGGCCGCAGCCGGGTATCAGAGGGAGGGAGGGAGGGATCGTAGGCCAGGGAGGAGATCGGGGGGGCAAGCAAGAATATCGAGTGGGGGGGGGGAGTGGCCAGCAAGAAGATCGGAGGGGGCGCCAGCAAGAAGATCGGAGGCGGGGGGGGGTGGGGCAGCAAGAAGATCAGTGGGGGGGTGGGGCAGCATGAAGATCGGAGGTCGCTGGCGGTTCGGTGCAGAGTTGGAGATCCACCATGGGAGCGGGGTTGGGGGTCAGCCAGTCGCGGGGGCCCTGACAGCCAGGTGAGCTTGATGGGCCTGGATGAAGCACTCCTGCTCCTCTGGGCCCACAAGCTGTGCAATAAAGGCACTCGCCTCACGGATCCGGCTCTTCCCTCCTGCTTTCATGTGACGTGAATGGGAAGTGATGGGAAACCTGAAGAGGTAAAGTTAAATTCATTTTATTATTCCAATACACAAAATATTAAGTGTCTCAATGCCCTTTTAAGTATCATCCCACCGGCTTTAAGTGGGGGTGGGACTTCCTGGTGTCTGCCCTCCACACGCAGACACATCTGCCTGGGTTAAACCCAGAAGTGGGCGAGTTGGCACCGGGATGTGGTCACGCTCTGAAAACTTGGAATTTTCAATGCCCACCCGCCCCCGACCCACCTGTTCTTGGGGGTTAAAATTTACCCCTTGGTGTCTCACTTTTATTTCAGAAATTTCCAAGACCCCCACTTAAAGGGGAGGAAAATCCAAAAGCAGTACCTTTCGTTCAGTGTACCCCACCAATAATAGTTTCACCAGAATTTTGCTTGATGGTTTTGTATAAATGTCAGTTTTCATACCTACACAGAAATCTTTTGAGTGGGGTCTCGCTGCTGGGCTACTCTAGTGATGTCAGTAAAGTGCACTGGCCTATTCATTCTGAACTGGTTCAATAGGAAATGGCAGGAGCTGTGATTTAAAACTGACCTGAGAGCCCAACCCTGAGAAATGACACTATCGGCCAAGAAATCTGCATTTTAAGTGAATATACGAATAAATATTTACTGTTGAGAAAAATTTCCCATTTAAGCCTGGCTTATAGATTATATTAGAACATTATTCAGACCTGAACCCTTCCTATCTCTATAAATGTGTTTCGTTTTGGCAACCTCAGCACTGGGTCAGGTAGATCCCTGTGCTGGTTTAGTGATCTCACTGTGAAACAATTTACAAGGCAACTACAGCATAGTAACAAAGGCAGTAAGGTGTAGTATTGTCAGTGAGTGCAAAAGGTAGAATAATAGACCATTGTCCTACCCTAAAATTCTGCAGACTCCACTTGTAAAGATAATTTCCCAAAATAACAGAGAGGCAATATTCTTCTGGTAAAATATATAGATTAAATTAATGTTCATTGAGATTAATTAGCAGGCAATTTGAATATTACTTATTTTTCCCCATGAGTAAGGAGGCTGCATAACTCACCACTGGTGAAATCATGAATGAGTTTGGAAGATCTTCATTCTATCGATACTACAAGGGTTTATTATTTTTAAGGGGGTGAAACTGTTCTGGCATTTAAAGCCTGAAATATTAGTTTTATAGCTGGTAACAGAGAAACTGCTATGGGCCAGCTCCTTTTTATTCCGACCAGGCTTTAAAAATAAAACCACATATAAATTTGTCTGCATACTGCAAGTTCTTCTAGGGTGTTTAGGAGAGATAGCAATGAAATGCATTCCCCCTGCCCCCGCTTGGTATTTTTCCCTCTACCTGTAAGAGGAGGTTTTGAGAGCTGAGCATTAAAATAAGGCCCCTCCTCAGATTTGCAAGCAAATTCACTTGCAGCTCCCAATGTAGTGAGAGCAGACAAGGAGCTGTATGCTTTTGCTCTATTCCACAGCACTTCTAAACCTGAACTTTTGATTTTCAGTGTTCAATTTTTGGCTGACCTGTAAAACCAATCTGACAAATGCAAATGTAGCCAGATGCATCAGCATAACTGAAAGTAGACTTGAATTGTGGGAGATTGCCATAAAATTCTTGATCGGAACGTTCCACACATGTGCCATTATTCATACAAGGCTCCATGATGCATTCATTGATATCAACTTCACAGTGTGGTCCAGCATAACCTGTTGAAATGGATACAAATCACAAACATTAGATGCTTATATTATAATAATTCATAACATTTAGTGGACTTACAACCCTGCTAGGGCTAATCCAAGCACCGCTGCCAGCTTTGTTGGTTGCTCATCACATGGTACTGAAAACAGTTAGTACTAAAGCAACATTATTTACTCAGCAATTAACAGTAGCAGTTCAGAACTAAAATAAATAAGGCCGTATGGGCCATTAGCAGCATGGTCGACTCCAAGACTAACATTGAGAGAAACGAGAGATCATAAAGATGAGTATGGAGGATGAAGCCAGGTGGCCCTTTCCAGCTCAACTTTATCATAGAAACCTATGGTGCTCTCTCCCTTCCATCCATGACAGCACAAAACAACCTCTTGAATGATTCATAGAACCTTTGCCTCCACTACCCTACCCAGAAGATATTTTTAGTATTAATTAATCTTCCTGATGCCTGATCAGCCTTTTACAAGATCACAGGATAATTATGGATGATTTGTCCATCTTACTTCATTCATCCAGAAAGACCCTACAGTTTCCCCATAGCTACATCTAATTGTTTTCTGAATGATTCCAGGGTCTTCACCTCCACTACTCTATGTGGAAGATTTTTCCGGCCTTTCCTCATAACTTGGGCTTTTTGACATTAATCATCAGCATCATGGTTCTTCTATGCACTGGCTCCGGCACTTAAATGTCTCCCTTGTTTCAGGACAACCAGAATTGTACACAGTGCTAAAAGTGTGGTCTAACTAGAGCACTGTACAGTTTTATTATGACTGCCTATAACTTCTATTATTTTGGTTAGGTAGTTCAGCATTCTGTTGAGTCTGTTGTTTGCTGCTGTGCACTGGCTGAACATGTTGAGTGTCCTAGTTTGGTATCATCTGCAACTTTGACCAATTTACATTGCTTTTCTAAATCCAAGTCATTGATGTAAACTAGAAATAGTAGTGGTCCCAAGCCCACTGAGCTCTGGGACACCAATCAGTAATCCCCCATTAAGTACCCATTGTTTTCTACCCTTCAGTCAATTTCTTATCCATCTCTAAATCAGATTGTATCTGTCCCCTTGTCTTGTATACAAGTTTTAACTTAGGACTGTTCTCCAGATTTACCTTTTCTATACCGTTTAGTATTTTATATACCTCTACACGGTCCCCTCTGTGAACTGAGGCCCTATCTGCTCTCTCATGTGGACCTAAAAGATTTCACGGGCAACATCACTAGAACAGATTATCTGGTCATTTATCTCATTGCTGTTCATGGGACCTTGCTTTGAGAAAATTGGTTGCTGGGTTTCTTACATGACAACAGTGACTTCATTTCAAAAATACTTCTTTGGCTGTGAACTGCTTTGGGATGTTTTGAGGTCATGAAAGGCACTATATAAATGCAAGTTCTTTCTTTCTCTCATTGCTTTCTTTTCCTTTCAAGACTGAAGAGTCCAAAACACTACAAATGTTGGAAATTTAAATAAAGAGTGAATACTACCTTTACTTAAAATGTCACCCTCTCTTTTCTCTTCAGATGTTGATGAGCCTGTTGTGTTTTTTTTTAGCATTTTCTGTTTGTATTTGAATTGAATTAGAAACTACCCTCAACTAACTTTTGATCTCTTCTATCAATTCTTGACAGGAAGCAAGCTTTTGGCTTAGTAGTAGCATTCCCGCCTCTGAGTCAGAATGTGCAGGTTTCGAAACCCACTCCAGACAGACTCGACAAGTGGAGACTGAGTTCTGACTCTGAATTCTGAGTTGACATTCAGCACGACACTCATGTCTGCTGGGTGTGGGTGGCCCCCTCATCGTATAGGACTAACCACCCTATTGATGGTTATGGCCCTGGAAGTTGCAGCCTGTCAGGCTGTTAATCAGCCTGCGAATCCTTCCAATCCAGGGGAAGAGTGTGAAGATACAAAAAACAAACTAGTTTTTGACTGCGCTGCTTGATGGAGCACTTTGCACGTTTGAAACGAGAAAATCCTCGAACAAACGGATTACTTGTCAGTATACAGGAAGGTTGTTATTCAACAAGGTTTGACGGTGATTTTTACAGGAAAACCTCTGTAGATAATTGGAAAGTCAACAATGTTACTTGATTGCTAGCTTTCTGGAAAAGATGTAGATAGAATCGGTGTTTCTGTAGGTTTGATTTTCCCCACCTACTGCCCTTTGCTTCCTCTGGTGCATACTCACCAGCCCAGCAGCGGCAAGTGTAGTCCTTCACTCCTTCCAGACAAGTGGCGTTGTTAGCACAGGGATCGGACGCACACTCCAAGATGTCTATCTCACAGTTAGTGCCTAGAAATCCTGTATCAGTGCAGTTACACATGTAACTACAGAAAGAAAATGGAGCATGTGAGTTTTGATTCTCAATTTCAGCAAATAGAGGAAAGGGACATAGAATTCAAATGAAGATTAGGGGTGATTTTAAGGCTTTAAGCATTTTATTTTATTTGTAATGAGTGAATGGCTGATCCTTTGGTACAGTATCCTAGTATCCTCATGTACTACATCACAGATGTAGATTTGTGCATTCAGTTCCCCACACTGAGTTTCCAAATGTTGTCAGGCCCATCAATAAAGGAAAATTTGGGATGGAGGGGAAGAGGCTAGCTGAGCCAATTTCATGTGCCACTTACTGGCTGCTTAGGAGCATATTGTCACATGCCTGAGAGCAGATTCACTCATTGGCTTTTTGGTTCAGGAATAATGCGCTGTGTGGTAGAGGAAACTTAGTCTTTTTGGAATTGAAGTTCCAGTGTGCAGTTTTTGTAATGTATTAGTTAACATGTTTGTGAAATTCCTCTGGTCACTGTTTCAAAGTTTCAACTCACTTACATGTTACCCAGAGGTATCTAATATGAGCATGTTAATTAATACATTACAAATATTGCACAGTGGAATTCCAATCCTTCTGTTTTCTCAAAGATTGTTTGTTCTGAATTAAGAAATGGTCTGTGGTACTGTATTTAGTTCTACAGTAGAGTCTATTACTTAAACAAAAATTGATATTTGGAGGATTAACAATTGCCCTGCAGCTCCAAGTCCAAGGAAAATGCTGCCCAGATTGCAATATTACTGCAGCTGTGCCGATAGATGTGGGATGCAGTATATGAGTTCAATCAAGAATGTTATACAATAATGATTGAAAAGTGTGACCATATGGCAAAATAGAGAAAAGCCACATCAGTCTCAGTTAGACACCAATGTCTTTTCAGTGCGAAGTTGATTCCAAGTTCCATTGCTAAACAGCCAGGTATGTCCAAGCACTGATACAATGACCATATAGTAAGCACTGCGAGCAGCATCCTGCTTTCTCCCCATATCCTAGGATATTATCCTGTTGAGTTTCAAATTCAGGATCTCCTGCACCTCAGTCTAGCATAGCCCACTGAACTACCCAGTGCTTACCATTTGGATCAAAAGCTGGCTAATTCACTAATAAAGCACTATCCTACCCAAATGTGATAGTGCGACTGTTGTGATCCACATTGCATCTATGACAGCATTAAAAATACAATTGCTGTCAGTCTTCAAAGAGCAGAAAGTTCTCCTGGTATCTTTGGCAATATTCAACCCTCAACAAATATCACCAAAAAACAAGCTTATTGGCCATTCATCTCATTGCTATTTGTAGGATGTTGTGGTGTAGAATGATAACCACATTTGCCTATGTAGCAGTCTCTGCACTCAAAGTAATTCACTTTGTGAAGTGAAAATAATCTCTTTCCCTTTTTGTCATAGTAGAATTTATGCAGAACTCCAGTTCCCTGTTGCCATATAAACCATTGGGATTATAAACTCATGAACTGAGCTAAAAGATGTCGCTTGATGCATTCTGAGGACCTCAGACTATAATGGAATCTTTACCTCAGCTGACTCATTGAGGAGTTAGTGATTCTTGCCAATGGAGCAACCAGACATAGCTTCAGGAAATGTCCACTTGATCGATGAACCTTGATGTTGATTCCTTACCCTCGTAATTCAAGGTGAAAACAGCAACAACTGGCCCTCTGGCCAATCCACACCCCTTCTTATCCAATTGGATATGAGCAATACTGGACTTGGGAGCTGTGGAAACTGTCCTGTGCGCAACTCCTAAGAAATTCTCTTTTTAAATTTGTTAAGATGGGCATTTTAACACTTACACTCCAGATGGAGCCAAATTTTGGCTCATTAATGAAGAATGATTCAACCAATATATATTCTTGTTGCTCTTCTTCATGTGGTGCATATACATCACTGTGCTTACTTTAAACTATATAATGCATGAGATATTACTTTTAAGTTTGGGGATGGAAAACAGCCTTCCATCATTTTTCTCAGGGTGAGATTTCTCAAAAATGATGCGAGGAGATGTTTTGACATGAAATACGTCATCGTATCCAAGTGTTTAGGAAATGAGCAAAAAAAGGTTAAATATTTTTGATCAAGACTACCCTTTAAATATTATTTAAAAACCTGTCAAAGCAAGAAATGAGGTAGATTTCCTGTAGTTCTATGTGTTGCTAACATCATCAGCATGGTGAGAAGATTTCCTTGTAATTGCTATTTCTAGTGTTATTTTAGATTGCTTTTATGATTTTGTTCGAAATAGTGACTGTGGAAAGTCTTCCTGCTATATTGATGATGTTGTTAGCACCTAGCAACCATGGAAAACCTTTCCCCAATGTTATTCGATTTGCATATCAGATGCCTATGATATAGTCCATCTTTCTGCCATATATATTAATCAGTACTCAGGCACTCCAATATATTTTAACACCGAGAAAATTTTAAAGTATCCGGAGGAGTTCCATGAAGCACCCTGTCGTCGTTATGTAGGCCTGCAATTTATTAATTCACAATAATAACTATCTATTGGTGTAATAGAAAGAAAATAAATTCTTCTGTTGCCTGTTTACAAGGAGGCCTCTGAGTATGTTGAAAGAACTAGTACCAAGGTACAAATGTTTTAAGTTACAAACTGTGCCACCACCTAGGGGTGGAAATGAGAATAGCAGTTGAAAAGGTAAGACGTGAAAAATCACCAGGCTTGTCCTTTCCTTTCCCATTTTAAATTGATTTTTCTTCCCTTAATTCTGGGGACATGCCAATAGCCAAGAGGGCAGGTAGGTAACCTGTTCCCTGAACCATACCTCTTCAGCCAACCACAAGGAGAAGTATTAGAGGATCCCTCTTTCTAACTTTCCCTTCCTTGCTGTTGGGAACCTACCAGCCTCTGTTTGTCAACTTTCCTGTTGCCATGGCTGAAGTTGGATCTTATGTGGGGAATCAGAGGTGCAGGCTCATGTTCTACCACTCCATAGCACAGAGGGCTGGAGCACCTGTGCATTCTATCAGATGTTGCTGCCAAGTCACAGCTGCCTCCTATTGAGTGCAGTACTATAATTGTCTCAGTTTCTGTCTGTACAGGCATATACAACTAGAAATCTGGGAGCAAATATCCCAAATTTCTAGGGGCCCAAAAATGGAAATGTTATATTACTACAAACTCAACAGCCGGACTAGGAAATACTTGTCAAATATTGCACTTTAAGGAGACTGTTTCACCTGAAATTTCCAGCTTACAAACCAGAAAGTGCCAGTTTCCAATAAGGTTGTTGTCTGACAAGTTTTAACTGAGTTCACAAGGAATCTTCTGTATGAACTTTTGCAATATTAAAGGAGCACTATCTTTATTAATGTGTGTGGCAAACTTTTTTTTATGGCATCATCACCTCTCCTCAAAAGTCCACCCTAAACACTTTTTTTTCTGACTATTACCCTATCGTTAACCCAGCCTTTTTCTTAAAAGTCTTTGAACCCATCATTACCACCCAATTACATGTTCACTTCTCTCATGGCCCCTTGTTTGATTCTCTCCGTTCTACCCTCAGCATCAAGACCACCTTGGACAAAGACACCAAAGATGTCCTGTGTGATAGGGCCTATAGCTCTGAGTCACCCCTTGTCCTTGATGAGCCACGAGCCACCTGCCGCCTTTGCTGTTGACCATTCTATTCTCTTCAGTGGTCCATCTGTATGTCACTGCCCTCTCATGGTTCCGTTCATATCTATCACTATGCAGTCCATTATGTCCATACAGTAACTTCTGGTGTACCCAGAGCTCCATCCTTTGTCATTTCCTATTCAACGTGTTGGTGGCAGGAGCTGTAAGCAACACGTTAGCAGGTATGAAACAACACTGAACTCTAACTCTCTATCACTACCATCAACCCCCAAGACTGATATTATACTTCCTGATCACCTGTCTGACATCAAGGCCTGAAGAAAGTCATCAGTCCAGGATTTGATGGCATTTAGAAAACGAGATGTCATCAGAATATCTGTCAGCTCAACATCAGCAAAACTGAAGCCATCTTTTGTGACTTCCACCAATACCTACATGCCTCCATCAACTTGTATAGCTGCCATAATCAATCACCCAGACTGCAATGTTCCAGTGAAATTTTGCTGCTTACACTCCTATCTCTCCCACCAGTGCTGACTCCCTAATCCACATCCTCTTTATTTCTAGAATTGACTTTTATAACACTCAGCCTACATTCATGACCCCCTCTGCACAAAGTACCTCATACCTATCATGACCTAGAAAATTGATTTTAAGATCCTTGTCCTCATTTTTAAATCTTCCTAGGCCTCACCAACTCTACCTGAGTGGTTTTCTCTATCTGTATGTCCCTCCCCACATTTCCAGATTACCTGTTGCTTTCTGCTGCACAATCAGAGGCTGGTCATTGCCTTACCCCTGTCCTCGGAAAGCTGCCAACACCACTTTCACTTGCTACCTTTAGAAGTTTGTTTGATCCTACTTTTGATATGCCCTCCTACATTTCCTCCTTTTTTCTGTCAAGTGCACACCTTTTTCCTCCAGGTGAAGAATTCCAAGGTGTTTCTTTATATGTGATGAGCACTGTACAAATGCAAGCTGTTGTTTTCCGAACACAACATTGCGATGATGCAAATTGCATTGAAACATGTCACTGCGTTACTCGTGTATGACCCTGCAACAAAAAACACGTGGGAATTTTCACTTTTTTTTCCTCCCATACAAGAAGATTGCGCCACATTCAACTCTTCATAAATAGAATTCTTTTCAAAAATGCAGCATAACTCTCTGCTAGCTTGAAGATCAACAAGAAATGATAATGATAACTGTTTTAAGTAGCTGCCGCAGTCACTCATCTCCTTATTACCCGTTGCAAGATACCATGCCAGACTGATGTACAAACCCCATGAGGTGGGTGGGACATAGGTTCCCTCGTACAATTCCCCACAAGGTAGTTCCTCAGGAGGAGGAGTGGACAGAGATGACATGCTCTAGAGGGAACGAGGAAACATTACAGTCCAACAATGCTGCTCTTGTGAATTTCCAAACCATTCTTGGCAAGGGAGTTTTTACTGTACCTAGGTTCAGGCATGATGCATTCTTCAAGTAATTAATCCATGCAATAAGATTGTAATTTAAATCAAAAATTTGAAACAATCCACTTAAGAATTATGATATAACTAAAAGTTAATTTCTGGGGATTTTATGCATGAGAATTTTTTTTAAAAGCATCTTATCGTTGATACCCATATCCTGTCTTAAAGAAAAGAATCTTCAAGAGCCATTGTTACACAATAGATGATCCCATCTTTGTTTCAAAAATAAGATCATACCATAACATTATCTCTCTCCCACTGTGTTGTAAACTCTGCCCTTGAAACACTAGGTTTGTGTTTACTGATCTCCCTACCTTGCATTGTGTGTAATCAATTATTTATTTCATTTATTTTTCTCTCCACCCCATTTAGTTTTCAGAAGGGTTTCAGTAGTTCAGTTTTTCTTCACTTCTTTTGAGATATTGTTTAATTCTAACTATTTAGTCAAAACTTCAAATTTGACAAAAAATTAGAATTGAAAAATTAAAACATGGACATAAACATTTCTCATTAATTCCAGATGTGAGGTTGAATTGCCAGTAGAGGTAATGAGATGCTGCAAGCAAATTATTGGTCTAAAATCATCTCAATTACTGAGGGTGTCAAAAATATTTCTAGATAGTTTGTGAATGAATAAAAATGTTTAACTGTTCCCCTCAGAATTATTGCTTTTTTTTCTTCTTCAGAGGATTCACTTCCCCCTTCTACAAAGTTTGTATCTATGTCACTGATTGACTTTCCTTCAACTCAAAAATGGCTCCAGGTGTGATACAGTAATGGATCTGTGATGACCTTGATGCACATTAGAATGACCATCCTGTGAAGTCCACCTTTTGGTAAGAAAATACAATCATTAGTGCCAATGTTGTAATAAGGAAGCAATGCACTGTGTTCCTTACCTATTGATCATGTCCTTGCATGTTCCTCTGTTGATACATGGATTGCTGGCACATTCATCGATATCTGTCTCGCAGTCAACTCCCTCAAAACCAGAAGCACAGGTACAGTCATGGAATGCAATGTTGTCATTACACGTAGCACCATTCTGACAGGGGCTAGACTCGCATTCATTTATTTCAACTTCACAGTTCAGACCTTAGGAAATTAAAAGACAAATGTAGATTTTAAACACAATCCTGTACTTCTACTTTTGATTTTCAGTAGGAGGATATCTTTACAGAAAGTAATCCAAGGTTTGGAAAATAGGTCCTTTTATAATAAAATGAAAGAAAGGAAATGAGATAATGAGAGGGAAACAGGTAAGTAAAAAAGAACAGGTGAAGAATTTTCTTTGGGAGTCGCCTAGAATTCCAGCACTAGCTAATATAGGTATCAGCTGAACCTCAACCTGCACTGCTTATGTTATTCCTGCAGTCAGAATCCAAACAGTTTACCATGGTGACAGTCTGTATCATTGATTTGTATTTTTGGAATAAATTCTAATTTAAATCTGATTTCTTTTTTAAGTTTAGTCTCTAAATGCCACAGCAACCCTCAATGGTTTAAGAAACGCAGCAAAAGACTGAAACAAGGGAAATGGACAGTGTTTGTGAATTTTGCAAAATTTTAAATTATTGTTGATTGAGCAGATTAATGAGCCCATAAACACCTTCGAAAGGCTTCATTACAGATCAACAGAGACATTTCCACGTCTACTCATAGAAGTTGCCCGTCATTACTCAGAAACTTCAATGAAATTATCCTTCACATTTGGAAAAATGCTCTATTTGTGCCTGCACCATGCAGCATTTCCTATCGTGTTTGCTTGTCTGAAATCTATTATAAATTTTAAACTCTTCCGATACTTATCTTCATCTCACAAACTTACATCTAGTTGAAGCAGTTCTGTATTATACTAGGGCTCCTAATGCTGTGCAATTTGTACCTATTTATGTTGTGGGGTTTAGAAGCTGCAAATCATGACTTTTAATTCTGGCTGCTGCACTTTCCCTGATGAATGGGGAAAGACTGTACAGGCCACAAAACTGAAGCCACACTGCTGCTCCTTGAGCGGACCTAATGTTGGTCCTGCACATGGCCACAAAAATGGCAGGTAGTACAGCTGTGACTCTGGCACTGCAGGAGAAAACCATCTGTTCAGGTGGTTCTTCACTTCTTAGGAGGCAGTAGCACCACAATCAGGACTGCCACTGGTGGCAGCATTTAATGGAAAATGCAGCATAACTCAGGATTCAGAAGACATGGTAAATACGATATGACAATGAGTCTCATCTGTTTATCCATTCAGGGAAGTTTTGTTGATAGTATACCTTCACCAACTCATAGTGACTGACAGTGTATGTTATCGCACATAATCACTTTCACTGTAGCTAGTAGTCTTTAACATGAAATATAATGGTTTCACCACATCATCCAGTGCTGCAATAAGCCACACTAACTTTTCCTATGTACACTAATGACTGGGGTTCAGCAGGATATTCACAAGATTCACAGACAAAGTGTGGTGACTAAATGGTAAACAGTAAATAATTGAGTCTTATTTGTTTCTCTGTTAAATCTGGTCCATTATCGGATGTGTGAAATAGAAAAAAATTAAGAACGTTGGTCAGGAATACAATTGTATTAATACACTGGGCCAGTAAAATTGTGCGAAATACAATCAGTGAGGACAGACCAAGAACGTTCCATGTCATCAGGCCTGTAAATAGCCAAACCAACTATAGGGTTATTGACCAGGCAGAAAAGTGTCAGCTTTGTGACCATATTAGAATTGCATGTGAATGGTTCTGTCTTCATCTTTTATGTGTATTTTTTGGCCCACCAAAGAATCTCAAACTTTTCAAGAGTCAGTTGTTTTTGTTCTTGTCTGGGCTGCATGTCGGAAGGAAAATGATGACTAGCCATGGCTAAAGGTCATCAGAATTCCTCACTAACAATCATTCCATGCGCACACACTTAGCTGTGATCCCATGAGGTCCCATCTTTTACCTGACTGCAAGGAAAGGCTTGTAGGGAGACTTAATCAATTAACAATGCAACTTGTTTAGTTTTCTATCATTTTGAGTCTGATGAGATAATTTAATAAGATTTGTCTTTGGTAAATTTGTGCTAATTTCTAAAGTGCATTTATTCTTCATCCTTGAACAGAAGATTTGTCACTAGAAAACAGCCATGACTCAACTGCCTTAAAATTAATGGTACAATAATCATTTAAAAATATATATAGTTTCATAAAGTGTAACCATGTTCGCTTACTCTGAATTAGCTCCTCATACTTCTTTGAGCTGGCCTGGCTAAAAACAGGAACCTGTCATGTGCACAATCAGTGAAAGAACCTGTGTTTATCATGTCATGGTGGAACATATTGGTGATTCTATGTACTGCACCATGAGCCTCTCCATTCGGACTATTTTATTTTAAATTCATTTTTTATGGGGACAGTTTGGTGAATTTTCCCCCTTAGTATTTTTTATTCCCTTCATCTGCATGGATTGATACCATAGGGCATGCTTCCAGACTATTACTGGTGCCACCTGTCGGCACTTGCCAGGAACCACTGAGGCTCCTCTCACCTCTCCAAGGAGAAAACACAGCTTCCATTGGTGCCTATCCTTTGAATGTGGTCAGATCGAGAACTGAGTGTCACAGGACACTACTGCTTACCATCCATGGTATTGCACATTAATTCTGACATTCACCACCCTTGTGCCCACTCAGAACTACTTTTAATGTGTGTGCATCAACCGTGTTTTGTAATGAAAGTGGAATTGAATGTACTTCAGTGAATTTTGACAGATATGGAAAAAATGTCGGATTAAAAATAGGTATGACTTGCATAAGTAACTGAGAGGTAGCCGTAAGTAAATCTGCAGCATTTCTTTTTCGCATACACCAATAATGTAATGACTTTGGAATTTGTGGAGTGTCAACAACCGTGTTTTAACTTTCATTTATGGCTGCAAGTAATTACACGGAATTGAACTCCTTCAGAATCTAATGGAACTGAGTGCTTGAACCTTGGCTGCTGATAATACTCTAACTGCTTTAGCTTCACCGCCTCATCTGTCAGACATAACTCATGGCGTCAGCCCTCTGTAAAGCAGCACGGTACCAGGGTATGAGTGGAACCTGGGGCTTAAGTGGGCTTAAGGTCTCTCACTTGAGATGTTGCAGGTTGTCCTAAAGCTGCTTTTACTATTCAGTGTGATTCATGGACTGTACAGATACCAGACAAGAATGTTCCAGGCTGTGTCGCAGGTCATGACACTTTGGTTGCGATTGAAATGAGTTTTTAAAAAAAATCCGGTCAGCTGAGGTCATAAAGGAAGAATAATTTTACAAATACAGTACCATTTAATCACCAGTACCACCAAGTTTACCTCTTCAAGCTGTCATGCAATAATTGTGCTTTATGAAAATTAATATTTTTATACCTCTATTACATTAAGAACTTATAAATATACAATGATAGAAACTGTTTGAAAGAAATGCTTTTTGACATGTTTCTGAAAAACACAATTAAAATCTTATCGACAAGGACACAATCTAAGTGCTGTTTAGCTCACTATATTGAGGGAAGATTAGGGATGGGTGATTATTTTTTTCTCAGAATAGGAAAAATGTGAGCCAAAATTATGTAATGAAAACAGATTTTATGGGGCAGGTAGCATTAGAATAACTTTTACAAAAATTTTGCCCTTTTATCCCCTTGAACTGTTAACACAGGAATCCTGCAGCTTGTTAGTCCGGTTGATGTATTTTATAGTCACATTATTGGCCATTGCGACACTGTTAATTCAGTGGACATATTGGTTCTGTATGGTGGGTGGGAAAAGGTGAATGCGCTTTAATAGTATATTTTTCTTAAGGAAGACTCCACTCAAATGTGAATCTGTTCATTGTATACATAAAAAAAATTCTTTGTGATTCAAAACGTAAAAACTTAAAAATGTGTGATTCAGTTTGTTAGGCTGACCCTCAACAAAGAACAGAAAGCAATTCCGATATCCAAATATTGTGGTTTTGTGTTTATCACTTTTCCACTTGAAAATTTTAGGAATCTATAAAATTTCAATGGGAATTCACATCTGCCTTTGCCCCCTTGAGCAATAAAGGTGTGTTTTTTTTAAAAGTGCTGCTACTTCTAAAGTTGAACATATATTTTGAAAAAGGAATCAAATAATTTGAAAACAAAGGAATTCAGGTTGTGATCTGGTCCAAATTGTCAATTTATTATGTAATTTTAATATACTGTCCAGATGACCCCATTTGGAAATATGAGTTCATCTACTGCATTATAATACTTGCCCCACTCTACATGAATAACTACTATCCAGATACTTTCTAAAAGCTTTAAAACAAATTAGTTTGGGTCTAAACTATTTCTTTATAATAATTGTCATTATATTTTCTATGCAATTATGATATAGAAGAATTTTTAAAATTCCATTTTATTTTAGGTATAGGCATCACGTGTGTGTGCGTATTTGTGCCTGTGTATGTGTATGTTTAATATAGCTGAGTTTACAAATGGGTTAGAACTTGTTGCTTTGATCCTTGTACTGCTAAATAGATGGGAACTGCATATGATTAGCCTGATGATACAGTGTCTTATGTTTTTAAAAGGTCAAAGCACAGCAAAAGAAATGCAGGAATAGCACCATGAAAGACACTGAGGCTGGTGGCAGTAACAGAGTAGCCAGCATGTGACAGACTCATAAAATTCAAAAATCCTTTTTAGTCAAAGAATAAATCATGGAGATTTCTCATAGTGATATGTGATCTGCTCCACTGTGTATTCGTGGGATGGGTTCTCAGTACATACAACCTTATCTGGTTCAAAGGAGGTAGAAAAGAAAGAAAGAAGTTCTATTTATATAGTGTTTCACATCTCTTAGAAACACCAAATTCACTTCATGTACAATGGATTACTTTGAAGTGCAGTGGCTGTTGTTATGTAGGTCACATACACACATCAATGTTCTGCAAACAACCACGAAATGAAATGACCAATTAATCTTATTTTTTGGTGGTATTAGTTGAGGGAAGAATGCTGGCCAGGGCATCAGAAGAGTTCCTTGCTCTCCAAACAGTGCAATGGGATATTTAGCATTCACCTGAACCACCAGAGCAGCACCTCTGACAATGCAGCACTATCTGAATACTGCAATGAAGTGTCAGCCTAGATTTTGTCTTGGAGAGGAGCTTGAACCCACAATCTTCAGAAACGAGTGCTACCAACTGACCCAAATTGGCACTTGAAGAAAAAATGCTGGGTTGTGAGGAGAAATAGGAGAAGGAAGACTGGTGGGAAGTTATAGCTCCTGATCTTCCCACCTTGAAATAGTAAGTTTTTTGGAGTCACATTTGTGACAGTGGTTACAGTCTTTAAAGAACTGTTCTGTATTATTTTGGGTTTTTTTCTTTCAAAATTGTTACAAATATGTTTTAGGATATCCTTAAACTGTTAGCCTGGCTGAGCTCTGCTTTCCTCCAGTCCTGGATATGTGCCCGTACCTATATAATCCATTACCAGAAATACTGTTACACAGAAGTGTGCTCTCAGAACTGGCTGAGTTTCAAGATATGCCACAATGTTTTCCTGAAACTATACTAACTATACAGTAACTGCAGGTTACAGAAATGTGCAATAAAACTGTAATTTCACAAGTAACTCCAAAGTTATTTTAGCACTTTCGCCCCTAACGTTATATAAATACAACAATACAGTGTTAATTTCCAGCACCACATATTCTACATTTCTTTTTGGAAAGCCATTTAACTGAGGGTTAGTCATTGTATTTCTGCAGGCGATAGATATGTGTTGGGTAGTCTGGTATTGGCAAATAATGGCAACTACAGTATCAATGGGGTTTCAACCCATTTATACAGTTTATTGGGTGAATGTAGAAACAACTTTAGACTAGAATTGGTAGTGAGAGCAGTGACATCACTCAGAACTCTTAAGTGCAACCAAGCATCTAAACTATTGCACATTAGAGGTCACTCTTGAAATCTGAGGATGAAGCATTTTCTTTAAGTATGTGAACATGTTGAAGTTGCCTAGGGAGAATTCCATTTTAAGGTACATCATTTTTAAAATGTGGTTGATGCCACTGCCCACTCATCAGATAAAAATTAGAATAACACGAAGGAAGCTTGAACAGGGGCATGTGGGAAAAAATATTTTTTTACTTTACAAATGTTTGTATTTGTCATAAGAGGAACAAGATAGTAGAAAACTGGTAATCAGTAATCTTCAAACCAATTGCAAGGCTAGCTAGAATATGTCTTGTGTTTATTCCTTCAGTTTAAGCATATCATTTAATATGACTCATTATGGTGAATTAGAGTTCATGGTCTTTCTAAAAAATATGTTGGGCACATACGTATTTTCTGAAAGTGTATTCAGGACTTCATGATTGTAGAATTAGCTTATTGAATATGAAACCTTCTCCAGTACACTGTTGAAGAAGGTTAGCTGTAAATTTCTGCACACTATATTATTCATATTGTACTAGCTGGCTTAGACAGAAGACAGAAAAAAGGTGGGTGACCTTTAGTGGCCAAGGATTGCTCATTTTATTGAAACAAATAAGTCAGTAAGAAATCTCTTCTGATCCTATGAAGTTAATTCATAATTATCTAACAAGGAATCAGTCAGGTCATGAACTGGGGCTTTAGATTGTGTGAACATCCAATTCCACAGACTGATGTAGAACACAAACAAACTTGGTTCTGCACCAAAATTATATGATGTATTCACAACTCAGTATTTTGCCACATTGCTGTATGAAATGTTCTGGAACTGTTTTGCTCATGGAATAGTGGTGTGATTTTATTTTCTTTGGTTTCAACCTCATTTTAGAAGGTCTAGAATTGAAAATGTTTGTATTAGCCAAATCCAAGAGCTCTATGTCTGCTGCCATTTTGAATTGTGTTACATGAGTCTGATGGATGTACCACTACCATGAGGTTTTCAATTGCAAACTATTCTCTCACTACCGAAGAACATAAAGGTGAAGAAAATCATTGGGCCCAATCATGCTCACCTTATATTACCTCATGCACCACCGTCCCTAACTGCTAATAATGCTAACTCCTAGAGGAAACAAAAAACTTGTAGCCAACTTCGAGCAAACCATTATGAATTTCCTTTTTTACTTCCAATGGCAATCAAGCAAACTCCAGGAAACCATGGTTATCTATGATACATCACTAGGCATACTTAAACTAGCTATTCTACCTCTTCTCCCACCATGAGTTTAATTTTATTAGGAATATAAAGACCATAAGTATCCACCACTACCCCAGTGCCTCATTCTCCTCACTTTCTCTTCTCCCCCTTCATTGACTTTCCATGATTAGATTCTTACACCATTCAACCAGCAGGTACTTTCTTTAACAATGGCACTTTAGACTTAGGTTTGACAGAAGAAGCCTTAACAGGATTAAAGATGTAGCCCACTGTTCTCATTTTCTAAAAGTATTTCAATAACCAGAGTACAGAGGCAGCACTTCAATCTTGAAAGCATCTGTAAACTGGGGCTGAGGATAAGTTCATACAGGAATTGTTATTTAGTATATTTTCATGCAAAACTCTTTACAGGTTAGTAATTGGAGAGGTACACTTTGGTGACACTATACCACTCAATAAAATGTTTCCCAATTATTTGATTTTAACAGTCAGTGCACTAAAAGTCACTCACTGTTGAATATCACCAGAAGGAAGCTGCACAATTCTTAAGTTTTAATATTTATATGAATGATTTGGACAAAGGCACAAGAAGAATGATATTGAAGTTTAGTGCTGATACCAAATTAGAGAGCATGGCAAACTGTAAGGAGGAATGCAAGAGATTACGAGAGAACATAAATTGTTTAGCAGTATGGGCATATAGGTGGTAGATACACTTCAGTGCAGGGAAATGTTAGTATTATGTAGTTCAGGAAAAAGAATAGTGAAAAGAGATATGCCCTAAATGGCAAAGAGTGGAAGAACAGAAAGATCTCGACATGCAGGTGAGATTGTAGGTAGAAAAGGCCATGGGATTCTGGATTTTATACATAGAAACGCTGAATATAAAAGCAAGGAGCAACAAACGTTCAGTTTGTACAAGACAATTAAAGTATTGCATGCAATTCTGGACACTCCATTATAAGAAAGTTATCAGGGCTATGGAAAGGACAAGGCAAAGATTTGCTAGTTCCAAAAAAAAGGCTCAATAAGTTGTGGCGCTTCACCAAAATAGAGAAGGTTATGGGGATCTAATAGAAAATTATTAAATTATGAAAGATTGTGAGAGAGTAAATTCTGTAAGATTATTTCCACTGGTTTGTGAGTAGGTAACAAGGGAGCATAAACTCAAGATTATCACTAGAACAACAAAAGGGGAAGCTGGAAGTAATTTTTTCATGCATAGGGTTATTAGAACATGAAATGCTTTACTGCAAGTGGCTATTGAGGTAGAGACTATAACATAATTTTAAAAGGGAATTGGATAAATTTCTTTAGGAAGAATATAAAAGGTTATGGAGAAAGAGCAGAAAATGGGATTAGAGTAGACAGCTTCAGTTGAAGGGCTGAATGGTCTCTTTCTGTGCTTTAAAATTCTATGATGTTTTTGTTAGCTGTTTAGTTCAGATTTAGTTGTGGGATGAATGAGTCAACAACACATAAATTGGTTATATGTCTCTTAGGATTCAGCTGTACTTATGAGCAAATGGGTGCCCCACACATTTTCCGAATAGGCCATTGTGACCCACAGCTTCTGGTACTAGTGTCGCTCCACCACCAACTTGTAGAAGATGCATTTGGAATACCTGTCGGTATTCCTTTCTGATGTGAAGTATTTTGTTTGCAGAAGATGTCCACCAGTAGTGAGTGTGGATGGTAGCGAGTCTGTCAGGGTGCTGACGGAATATGCAGTGGCTAAGTTGAGAGTTTGTAATAGGTGGAGGTCTCCTTTAGATAAAACTTGTACTGAAATGTAGAGCCCAGAAAGCATTTCTGAGAGGAGGAAAGGGAAAATGGGCTACCACTGTATGTATTTAGTCCTAATTTAATCACTATAGGTTGACAGAGTCAAGTGATTGCAATTTGACCTTTCAATCACAGTATGGAAAGTAAACATGTGAACGATCAGCTCATGAAATAATTTGAAAAAACTGAATGTTGCCAATTGTTTAGGATTGATACAATACCAACGTTGGTGGTGATACATTTTTCCTGGCAGATCAGAGTTTGAATCCTAGTTTCAACTGTCACTTGTATTTGGGTTTCCCCCAAATGAAAGTTGATGACATCAAGTAGATTTCCAAACATATCATTGACCAGAGGGAAGATGCCCAGCTAAGAGAAATTGTCAGGGGTACTACTACAGGTTGCATTTCACCAGCTGCTACTGGCTGGCTACAGACCAACAGGATCAAAAATTATGAGAATGAATTCAGTTGTCTAGCTGCCCATCCTGGTGGAGACCAGTACGCATAGCCAATAGGGAGGAGGCCAAATGAGAGAAAATATTTTTTCCTCCATTGGAATAGTATAATTTAGCAAGTTGATCTGAACAAAATGTTCCTTGAAGGGAACTCCACTGTAGTAGTAAATATTTTGATTTCTTTTTTGAGTTTCAATCATTGTACAAAAGCATTAATGACTATCGAATCCTAGATCCAGAACCATTGTTACAAAATACTAAAGGTCATGTTGGAGAGGCATCTGTAATGAAATGACATCACCATTATTGCTCCAAAGTAGAACTGTAAACATTGGAAATTAACACAAGTTGAAGATTTCTAATTCCAATTTGTGTTAATTCCCCAATCTTGATGCTATACAATTTCTATGCAGACTTGCTAAATTTATTCTGCAGAATTTGCATGTGTCAAATCTGTCTAAATTAGCAGCATGACTGTTCTACTTTAATTTACTGCATGTCCTGCAGAGGAAACATAAATTACCTTTGTAGCCAAGAAGACAAAGACACAAGTATCGATCCACATCATGTACGCACGTAGCCCCATTTCTGCATGGTCTGGATGCACATTCGTTGATGTCAATTTCACAGTTAGGCCCTTGGTATCCAGGGACACAGAAACATTTATATTCATTTAGCCCTTCAACACATAGAGCCCCATTCAAACAAGGATTTGATGCGCAGTCGTCAATATCGGTTTCACAGTTAATCCCTGTGTAACCAGATTGACAATCACAGCTATAATTCCCAATCCCATCCAAACAAGTTCCATTGTTCTTGCATGAGTTGATAAGGCATTCATCGATTTCTGTTGTGCAGTTTTCCCCTTCATACCCTGGAGAACACTGGCAGCTATATCCATTCACCCTATCTATGCAATCAACATGAAGCCCTTGGCAAGGATTGCTCTCACATTCATTTATATTTACGCTGCACTGAGTACCTGTAAAGCCAGGTAAGCAGGAGCAAGTGTATTGCAGACTTCCTGCTGCAGTGTTACAAGTGCTATTATTCATGCATAGCTGAAAATAACAGGCATCAAACAGTAGTTCACAGTTCTTTCCCACGTAGAGCACAGGCTCCTGTGGACACTGGCAGGTGTAGTTAGTTAGACCATCAATGCAAATCCCATTGTTCTGGCATGGCTGTGATGCGCACTCGTTGACATTTGTAGAACATAAATTACCTGTGTGAGAAAAAAGAAAATGATAAATAATATTTCTTCATTATATTTGGTCAGATCAAATTAATCTCCAGTTTACTGTGTTAAAGTAATGTAATATTGCAGGTTTGATTTATTAATTTTAAAAATGCCAATTCAGGCATACAGTAGTTAATATTCCAAACTTCTTGTGACTCTTTGTCACTGATAGGCTGATCATGCCAGGTTTTATTTAGATAATTTAAGTAATTTTCTAGTATTCAATCACAATCTGTTGTTAGTTAATGGGCAACAGGAGAAAAGTCAATATATAATAACAACAACCTGCATTTATATAGCGCCTTCAACATGAGAAATATCCCAAGGTGCTTTACCGAGAGGAGAACAATGGTGGGAGAGCTAAGAGATGTGACTGAAATGTTGGTCAAAAAAATGGGTTTTAAAAAGGTTTTTAAAGGTGGTGTGAGAAGTAGAGGGATAGAGAGGTTTGGGCAGGAGGTCCAGGGAGTGGGGTTGAGGTAGGAGGAGGCGCTGCTACCAATAGTGGGATGCAGGGAGGAGCAATGCACAATACAAACAGATGCTTTATTATGCATCATTTAATGTAATCATTGTAAACAGTGAGGAAGATAGTAGCAGGCTTCAGAGGGACATAGACAGACTGGTGAAATGGGCAGACACATGGCAGATGAAATTTAATGCAGATAAGTGTGAAGTGATGCATTTTGGAAGGAAAAATTAGGAGAGGCAATATAAATTAAGTGATACAATTTTAAAGGGGGTGCAGGAACAGAGACACCTGGGGGTTCACATACACAAATCTTTGAAGGTGGCAGGACAAGTTGCTGAAGCTGTTTTTAAAAAAAACCATACGGGATCCTTGGCTTTATCAGTAGAGGCATAGAGTACAAAAACAAGAAAGTTATGGTAAACTTTAATAAATTACTGGTTAGGCTTCAGCTATAGTATCATGTCCAATTCTGGGTAACAGAATGGTACCAGGCATGAGAGACTTCAGTTATGTGGAGAGACTTCAGTTATGTGGAGAGACTAGAGAAGCTGGGGTTGTTCTCCTTGGAGCAGAGAAAGTTAAGGAGGGATTTGATAGAGGTGTTCAAAATTATGAGGGGTTTTGATAAGAGTAGATGGGGAGAAATGGTTTCCACTGGCAGGAGGGTCAGTAACCAGAGAACACAGAATTAAAGTAATTCCCAAAAAATCCAGGATGGAATTAGGAGAATTTTTTTATGCAGCGAGTTGTTATGATGTGGAATGCCCACCTTAAAAGGTGGTGGAAGCAGATTCAATAGTAACTTTCAAAAGGGAATTGGATATATACTTGAAAATTAGAAATTTGTAGGGTTATGAGGAAAGAGCAGGGGAGTGGAACTAATTGGATAGCTCTTTCAAAGAGCCAGCACAGACATGATGGGCCGAATGGCCTCCTGTGCTGTATAATTTAATGGGCCAAGTTGAACAGCAGAACTCGGGCTGTAATTGATGAGAAACTTTCTTATTAAGTGAAAGTGCACATGAAAGTTTCCACATCAAAACCTTGCACAATGGTTGTAATACATTTTATAAGCAGAAATTTTGTTTTTACAAGAGTTTTTTTTAAAATTGTGTCTGTCTCTGAAAATGGATATGTCAAAAGATGTTTAATATAAAGAGCCAGTACTCAAAAGAAAACTTGCTGCCAGGCTTTTTTCTCCATAGTGGAGTAGGCCATTCTTGTAAATAATTTTTAAAAATCCATTTGTGATATCTTTCAAATAGGGTAAGTTAAATAAGTTTAAATATTAAAAATAGTTAATACATTTATTGCCTCATGATTCCTCAAAATAAAATATGCTCTAGTTGAGTTCCTAGTTATCCTGAGATATCCAAGTACAATTTCTCATAGCTGATATGATTCACAATTTGGACTACAGCAGTTAATTTCCTATACCCATGCCATTCACTACTCAGATCTGTTCCTGACCTGTTTTCAGTCTCCCTGTGTCAGGGAGCATTCCAAAGTGCTTGCCCTCTGCCCTCAAGCTTCAAAAATCTCTGCTCGCCTGCCTCATGCACAGTGTAGAGCTATAGCTTTGATGCAATGACTTTAAGAACCAGCAAAAACAGAATATCTGGTTCTGTCCATTATAATTTCAGTACAAATGCTTGCCATCTCACCTTGCACCAAACCCACCACCTGACATTGCAACAAAGGATGGTAACGGTCTTAGAATTCATTAAGGTCTATCCCTAAGTAGCATTCACCCATCCTCCTGGCAAAGGGAAGATGGATGAGCCATCAGGGCAAGCGGCCACAATAGAGAAGGGAGGGTGGAAAGGAGGAGGAAATTGCATAGAAATGTCAATCCAAAGATCATCCTCCTGATTGTATTAATTAACCCTTCAGTAATAATGCCCAATAGCAAAAACAGTATGCACTACAACCACAGGGGAAAGGAGATCTGCAGTATGTGAGGTTTGCAAATAAACTGTTCTCTGAAACTAAACTAGTTAAAATAAGTCTCTAATCTCATGCACACTCCATCACCAGGTCATATTAGTCAAGTATATTAGCTAAAAATTGCACTTTCTGTATCTTCAGCTGGATGCACCTCAGCAAACTGCAAATTAGTTTTCTCTGGCCGTACAATGATATTTAAATAAAGACAATTAACCCCTTAACCTTCAATGTTTGAATTTCTTTGTGGAATGGATCTAAAGTTGTAAACAAAGAACTGCCAAATAACTGGAGTTTCACTTTATATCCACAAGTGTTTAGTTTTAAGCAAAGGTTAATTAACTGAAGAATTTGCTGTTCTTTAAATTTGGAAGAACCCATTATAAGTGAAAATTAAATTTATCCCTTCAGGGAGTATAGTAGCAGAAATGCACATTGAAATTAATTATATTTGTAAATGTATCCAGGGAACACTGAGATTGGGAAAAAAAACCTTTCACCATTTGTTCCTGGCAACATAATTAAGTGCAGACAAATATAATAAATGTAATATATGATATTACTCACTTACTTGAAGGACAATTGATAGAGACTTGTTCTTCATTTAAAGATGAATATAACATGGTACAGTACAATTCTATAATTCATGTGTAATTTGAAAATTGTCACATAATTCTAAATGTGCATTTATTTTGTGTGTCTCTGTTGATCCTTTTTAGCATGCAGAATGCTTTAAAACTACTCGTAGGATATAGCCTGAGTTGATGTTTTGTACAGAACCGCCCCCCCCCCCCCGATGTGCCATTGTAAAGTTCTATTCTATGAACATGAATGGGGGGCTGTGGGCAGTACTCTTTATTGTAATGCATAGGATTATGTGACATCAATAGAATGTGCTTTCCTTTCATGATCTTACCCGTTTTGTGAACCTTCTGTCCTTGATGCAAAGTACAATCCTCAGCGACTAAGCTTCAGCACCATATTAGGAATGTATACAAAATGATGCCTAGTGTTGGATGGGAATTTTTGACTTACATTTTGGTGTAAAATCATCATCTTGCTCAATAAAGGTAATGCTGCTCAAATGTGTTTCAGATTTTTAAAAACTTAATATGCATAAAAAATGGTGAGCAGTGTGCCTGTGATTTTCTGATAATGTGCTCCCAGTGGGCCAGGCACCCTTCCGGAAGTGCAATTTCATAAAATTAGCTCTTGGTCTCAGGATGCTACAATGGTGATATTTATTTGATCATTCATGGAAAACCTTTTAAAATTATTATTTTGCATGTGTTTTGCAACAGAAAACAGAAACCCCCTCTCCATATTTCCATCTTGCCTTGGCTGGAATGATGAACAAATACACTGCTCAAAGGGTAACATGTACAATAATACATAACTGGGATTGCTTACAAGGTAGTAATCTCACAGGAAGGGTCAAACGATGTTCTGAATCATGACAGCAAAGCCTGGAAATTATACTATGTGATATTATCATGCAAACTCTTCACAAATTCTTGTCAAATTCCATTCTCTGCTATTTTAACTGAAGCACTATCCCATTTAAAACAAAATTGATTAACACTTCCATTAAATTAGCAGAGAGGAATTTGATACAAACATATTAAACATTTATAGAATAATATATCATAGGATAATTTCCAGGCTCAAACACAAGCACTATACAGCTGTTATTTAAACAATGCGACAAGATTATCTCACAGCCTTGAAATCATTCTGAGATAGCATTTAAAAAAAACATTATTTATTTGCTCTGAACTATCTGGGGAGGTGTTAAAATGTTTGGGTCCGTTCTTGTGCTTACAGTGGCTGTCGATGCTGGCATTAACAGCCTATTCTCACAGTGCCATTGATGGGTGATATTGTTCACACTGAAGGATTAGTGTCACTAGAAGTTTATATTCTGATAATTAACATTTAACACTTGAGTTGATTTACCAGAGGGAGTACTTACAGGGGAAGCAATTTTACTTGTATGATCTAGCCATTTGTTTATTTGAGTCATTTTAGAGCAATTGGGGTGGATTTTCGTGTGACTGCTATGCTCATCTGCCGCCCATCTGGCAAGTGGTCCAAGGCCTGACCAATTTTCGGGCCAGATTACCATGCTGTCAGTGAGCTGCTTGCAAATTTGGAGCAGCTCACAGATCAGAGGGGGCCAAATATTCCACCAAAGAGCCCAGCTGATCCAGGTAAGTTAAGAGGAGTGGAAGGTGATCCTGGGAAGAGCCATGGAGCGTCGAGCATAATGGGGATTCATTTTTGTGGAGCCAGGAAGAATATTAACATTCCCCCCTGACCCTTTCAAAAATCATTTACAAACCTGTTAATTTTTCCCAAGCGGCCTGCAACGGTCCCTTTAAGGACTGTCGGTTAGGCAGCTCAATGCCAAGTACCATATGAGATGTGGTGCATCAGGGTCCTATTGACGTCATTGGATCCTGATTTGCATGGGCTAATGAGGCTCCCGCCTATTTCAAAACCCCAATCAAAATGGCGGAGACCTGAAGGACGTCAGAAACAGGGTAGTAAGTGCTGCTCTGCTATTTTAATTGCTCTACCGCCTGGCGGAGGGGATAAAAATCAATCCCATTGTATTCTGACGATGCTCTACTCTAACACAGTCAAATGCTGAGAAGCCAAATCAGCCTGCCCGGCAGCGGTGATGAATACAGAACACAGACTACAGACCCACTATTTGCAGCTACCAACACTAACATTTAGTTTTAAATTATTAAAAAATAACATGATAAAAAACAAAATGAGTGAGTATAAAACAGGCCACACTGATATTTGTTGACTGCAATGCAGAGCCAGTAGTCCCAAGTTACACTGCCGTTTCCTATGTTGCTCTCTGCTCAGGGATTATGAAGCTCTTCACGTGTGCTTACAAATCTTAATGCCAGTTAAGCTTTAATGTACAGAAAGAACTGAGAGTCTTGCCAGCTCTCTGCTCACATCAGATATTAAAATAAATTTTAAAAGCTGAACCTTAAAAAGAATACTGCAGCAGGTGTGAAGTTCAAGTTGGGTGAGACTACCTCCTGAGCTTGTCTCATACTTAATCAAGTGGACTTTGAGTGTTTTCATACCCGAATTACACTGCAAAGCTTGTGTGGATGTGACAGTGTAACATAACCAGCCTATTTATCTCGGAGTCCAGATGACATCCATAAATAACTTAAGGTTGAGATTTGTTCACAATATCACCTGGACTCCTTAATAACATCGCTGCCTCAGGTTTCTTTCCCATTCCCACATATGAAGATATATGTGAATGAAATTTTAAGCATGGAATGTTGACACTGTGTAACGAAAAATTGATTACGAATTACAAACTAATTAATTTTCTCCAGAGCCCCAAGAGTGAAGTGTTCCAATATCAACCAAAACAGCTTACATCATTAAAAGGAGCGTGAGCTGTACCCAAGGCCTGTCCTGAAGGAGCAGTTTGGGAAGGCTTTACAGACAGGATTGCTGAAGCCAATAAAATAAGTGCAGCATGTTAAAAGCAGAGCAGAATTAGTTTCTGCTTACAGGAGATTTTTAAAAAACAGATGTTCAAAGACATTACACATTTCCAAGTCGAATATTTATTCCTGAAAATGTCTTTAATGCTCAAACCACTTAAGTTTTAATTTAATTAAAAAGGTATTTTGTTGCATTAGAAATATGGGAGATTAAGCCAAAACACTTTTTTATTAGTTTCTTGATTTTACAGTCAAACCACTTTAGGAGGAACTGTCTGAGTGACGCAGCCTAATATTGTCAACAAGTGCTTTAGAACTGCTTTGTGGGTCAATAAAAGTTATTTTGACCTTTTCAAGCATGCAAACTTTCCCACTTCCAGGAGTCAGTTTAAGTATTTCTTTTATGAAGGCCACCCTGCAGGAATAGAGCAGATGAAAGGAGATTGGTTAGAAATGCAGGGAATGGGCATCAAAGGAGCTGCACTCAAAGGGGAGCTTTTAGAAGAAAACAATTGTCCAAATTAACTGCTTCACTTACTAAATGGAGGACGACGATAGTTTTTTTTCTGCGTTTCTGAAATGGATTGTAAATGTCGTGCAGAATATTTAAACATTTACAAATATCGTTACATTTACAGTTAGTATCATATAGCAGTGTGAAGTTGAAGTAGAAAGTCACTATAAGTATCAGTGTTCAGCACCAATCTGTGTTTGGCAATGTTGTTGGTGATAGTGAGTATGTTTCGTCTCTTTAGAATGATTGCAGATCTCATTTTCTTTTTGCAAATACTTGATAGAGAATGAATAAAACCATCCCAAATATTCTGTGATGGATTTTATACTGTGTAACTGGCATGATCAGTCTTTGTTCAGTGTGACCCCAGATCATCCCTGGTGTTTTCTGACAAATGTGCATTTGCATTATGACAGAAGTGTCATGTCCTGTAGGTTTTACTATCCTCCCAGGCATCCCAGCTGGTGTTGTCTTTTCTGCGCTGCCAAACTGTGGCAGGCGTGTGACTGAAAAGCACCTTGACACTTTGGACAGCTGCACTTCGAGCAACTGTATCAGAGTGTCTTCTCCAGACAAGTATTGGTCAAAATAAGGGCTTGCATCCTTTTTCAAAATAATCAAGCTATCTTTTGTACTAACAAGGGTATGTTTTAAGAGATTGTGTATCGTAGATCTGATTTTTGACAGTTTTGATGAATGTTGGAAGCTGTATTCTCTTTCTCCCAGCCTTTTTCTCCCTTCCTTTCCTGAGGTGACTTATGCCATGGATGCCAGAAGCCATTTGTTATCTCACCCAGGTGGCCATTATTGTATAAAAGTAGACATTGAGTGTTGGCTGTCTATTCGACCATGGAGGGGACGTCACTGCCTCACGGTCGTCACCAGATATCCACAAATGAGAAATTTCCAGCAGGAATTACTGGAAAGTGATCAGGACAAGAATTCTGGGCCTGACTTTTTTTTCCCTTCCTTAGTCCAAGGTTGATATGGCTAATTGCAATGTCTCTAATTTGATGGGTCTGAGAACAGATAACCGACCACTTAACGAATCTGAGATCATCTTCTCAGTGTGGGCCCACACCATAGCGGGCCATATATTTATCAGTTGAGTTTTTCTAAGTGGGAGTGATTAGTAGAATGCCAAATCTGGAATACATTTGGATCAAGTGTTCGTACAAGCTTAGTTCAAATTAATTCCAGGCTTAATGTGAACTAAAGAAATAAATAATCACTTTAATTTCAATATCTATTCATGCTCCCCCAAAATAAAGGAAGCAACACCTGAGAACGCAAAGTTAATTATAGTACAAGGTACCTGGTGTGTGTAAGTCAAGCCATTTAAAGTGATTGTCCCCACAGGCTCCCATTATGTGATGGTTCAATTTAGCCTGGAAGCCATTTTCTCTCTAATAACTTTGCACATGAAATACTGTCTGCTGTGGGCATTGTGCAGTGGTTGTTTAAGAGTTTTATGGTTCTACCATTATCATGATTTTATAGAGACACTTGCACTGGAAGCCGTCGCAGTATTCAGTGGCTGTTGCCTGCTGTGTCCAGCTGCAGTAAACATAACTCCTGACAGCCACAGCGCTGTTTAAGTCTATGAAGATGAAGTTTATGCTGTGGTTCGGTCCCAGCAGAGAAATTAAAGGAGATACAATAGGAGGCTATGTTTTATAAGCTTCAAGTTTCAGAATGTTTTTGTTGCAGCAGCAGCCTGATACTGTTTGAAAAGCAAACACTGGGAGAAACAACAGATGCAATGTCACTTTTTAAGACTTGCAACATAAAAATTGGTTGTAATTTAACTAGAATGTGCATTTTGGTGATTCAGCTATATGATGAAAATTATTAAATATTTACAAATATTGTATATCCACTGCTCTGTGCCTTGTGCCGTGGCTACGTTGCATTGCACTCTGCTGCCTGCTACTTTACACCAACACGTACTCACTTGCGATCATTCCTGACATCACACACAAACTAACTATTTGCTACGTGTTCATACATTTGAGATTTGAGTCTCATTTTGCTGAAACTTTGCAGCTTGCAAAATTGTTTATGCTCTGCTTTTTTGTTTAAAAAAACCATATTTGCTGCAAGTTTTAAGCTGCACAGAATGCATGACTGTATGACACTTTCAAAATCTCCTTTAGTAACCAGAAAAATGGTTTGTATTAAGTTTGAGGATTTCAAAACTAGCACAAATCTTAATTGGGAGGAAATACTTGTGTAGTTAATTGTAAAATTACAGTGCAGCTTCAAATTGACATTTTGTGCCATTCTGTTTGCACCAAAGAAACAGAAAATGGTCTAAGAATACCAAAGAAGTATTGAAACCTTGTTGTTGGTCCCCTGGCTTCTATCAGAACAACAAACAGGCACAGAATCATTATCAGGTCCAAAGCAAGATAACCGATTCCTGGCATGTTTTTCCTTAATCCCTTTGTGCCTCAGATGAACAGAATTATTTGTCCAGAATAGTCAGTAGGTCAGGGCCCTGTTGATGATAAAACCAGCAATCAGCAGAAACCTGTTCAGCTGCACCCTGGACACACTGACATTTTGTTTCCATGGAATTTCTTTTTTCTGTGATACTGAAGAATTTTCGGAGCTGGGTTTTGTACTCATGATCCAAAGTTACTCATGAACTATCTGCTCTATATTATGCAATAAATGTGATTTTATTTAAATCATTTTTATATCATTTACCCTGCTTTATTTTATAATAGGAGCTGTTTAATGCTATACATTTTTCTAAATGAAAGTGCCCAGTTAGTAATGGTTCATTGAAACCCACTTAAATCTTTTCACGCTCAGCCCAGGTGTGAACTGCGTTATCAGAAGCTGCATCAAAATATTAAATGAAATAGCCTTTAATCCATCAATTTCCAATGTTAATTTTACTTGCAGCTCCCATTGAAAATCTATCTTATTTTGTGGAAATTTATGTTGGCTAAGGGTGTAGTGGAAGCTATATTGGGGTATATCTTTGAAGTCAAAAGTATGCCCACTTTTTGGCAGCAGGTGATCAAGACTATACTGAGTATATCCACTTTATTATTTTTGGAGGCTATGGTATGAATGAAGATTAAACATTTAAGAGGTATTGTTACAAATTTGCAATCCCACCACAAAGCTACACAGGCCAGGAGCACATATCGGGAATTAGGGCACGTGCTCCCTATGGAAGGAAAATCATGGGAAGTGCACATCCGAAATTTGCAATATGCACATGTTGGTGGGCAAAGCTCCACGGCGGGAGTGCAAGTTTTTAAAATTGACCTATCGTGTTTGCTTAGACTTCATCAACACATCTTCTATACTGTTTATCCCCGTTATCACGTCATTATGTGTACTATGAATATCTTAAGAAGTACATTGGATTCTGGCTCCAAAAGCACCACAGCAAATCGCACAGGGTCCAGATGATACAGGCAGCCATCTTCCAGACTGTAAATCTTTGTGGAATTTACCTTTCTGAGGAGCTGCTTTTATATTATAATTTTCAAACCAAAGGCTAGAAATTACTAAAACAAAATATTGCGGATGCTGGAAATCTGAAATAAAAACAGAAAATGCTGGAAACACAGCAGGTCAGGCTGCATCAGTATACAACAGAGTTAACATTTCAGGTTGATCGTTCACCAGTTCTGTTGAAAGGTCATCGACCTGAAACATTAACTGTTTCTCTCTCCATAGATGCTACCTGACCTCATGAGTGTTTCCAGCATTTTCAGTTTTTATGGCTAGAAATTACTGTTGGTGATATTAGTGATGAACATCTCCAAGGCATTCTTATGACACTCCTAAGTCTGCTGTTTTAAGAAAGGTTTTAACAACTGTGTTCAAATAGCAGGCAGAGGAATTTCATACTAATACCAGCAACAGAATTTCTAGGCTGAAAAAGTATGGTGGAATAGCAATAAAAAGAATAGAATCATAGAAGTTTACAACATGGAAACAGGCCCTTCGGCCCAACATGTCCATGTCGCCCAGTTTATACCACTAAGATAGTCCCAATTGCCTGCACTTGGCCCATATCCCTCTATACCCATCTTACCCATGTAACTGTCCAAATGCTTTTTAAAAGACAAAATTGTACCCGCCTCTACTACTGCCTCTGGCAGCTCGTTCCAGACACTCACCACCCTTTGAGTGAAAAAATTGCCCCTCTGGACCCTTTTGTATCTCTCCCCTCTCACCTTATATCTATGCCCCCTCGTTATAGACTCCCCTACCTTTGGGAAAAGATTTTGACTATCTACCTTATCTATGCCCCTCATTATTTTATAGACTTCTATAAGATCACCCCTAAACCTCCTACTCTCCAGGGAAAAAAGTCTCAGTCTATCCAACCTCTCCCTATAAGTCAAACCATCAAGTCCCGGTAGCATCCTAGTAAATCAAGTAAGTATATTATTTTCTTAATAATAAATTACCACAACGTACATGATCAACCATTTACTTTGTCTAGTTTAGTGGGCTATATCCTCTCATGAAATACTATACAAATCAGAAAGTATTTACATCTGTATATGCTATATTACAAATTCTAATGCGTGCAGTTCCTGTCAACTTTTTCTATTTTAATGGAAATGCCGATGTAAACTTGTGCTATAATTACAGTGCTCCCTTCCCCCTCCTCTCCCCCCCACCCAGTGGAGGCACTGCAATGCCGCCACCGGCGGGAGAGTGTAATCACAGCTTTATACGTTTATATGGGCAATTCCCATTATAAATGTGAACATAGGAATTTATAATGAAAATAAACAAATAAGGACAGAATGTACGACTTTAATTAGGGACTAAATGATGTCCATGAACCCAGGTTCAGTACCCCTGACCTTTAACCCTGCTGTACCTGAAGAGTACACTTGGTCTTGATTCCCCATGAGCAATACCATGGAAAATCGACCAATATATATAAAAAGTCTACTCCTGGATGTTGGAAAACGCACCAAATAAAGTGTCTAAAATCTAATATTCTGGGGAGCATGCCCCAGATTCCCCTGGAGAATAAATCCCATGCATGATGTATAGTATATCCACTTCTACAATTACTTCTCAATCAATGTTTTCAGTTGTGGCGATATAAAAAATAATAAGGGCTTGAAATTGGGGAGAGCAGCAATTCATCATGTTATGCAGACCATTAGGTCCGACTTCAGCTGTCGATATTGGCAAGAGCTGGTGTTGGTGTACCTAGTACCTGGTGTTCCAGTTTGGCTGAGCGATCTGATTCCAGTATTGCTAGAGCATTTCTTTTTGTTTGCACACTTGAAGGCAAACACAGAGTGTTGCTCACTGCTCTCCTACAGCCTGCAGTTTTTAGTGATTTGAAAAAAAATTAACGAGTTAAGGCAATGAAATGTGAGAGGTAGTGCAGTGGGCCACCGGAGTTTAATGACTTTAAAAACTTACTGCTTTGATGGGGCTTCACTCCAACGGCTTTTGTGTCACAGCTCATCCTTACTGGTGCAAGACCATCACTTCCAAACACTTCACTCATAGTGCACTGATGTATAACTGCCTATTTTTACAAAATGTATCCCCAGCATGGAGAGAAAATGAATGAAAGCTTGAGTAACAGGAACACTTTGGGGAATTGGTTTAAATGTGATTTAAATTGTTTTTAGCTTGGTGTAGAAAATGGAAATAAAAAGCAAAATAATTCAAAAGGAGGTAGCAGCTGTGCATATCTTAGTATCTTCCACAATACAAACCAAACTAAAAATGAACTATCACTTCTCTGCTCTCCAGTGTGGTATAACTTCAAGTAAACCCTCGCTCACTCGCGGTTTATCAGTTGATGAGCAGGTTCAGCAAGGCCTCCTGAGAAAAATAGACTCTGCTCTTGTGTGGTCAATTCTTGGGTTCTTTTATTATCCAAGCTATTAGACTTTGCATCTGAACGCAGCTTAATATATTAACACTTTAAGAATAACCCCTTGGGCTTCACTTTTATTTGGAAGATTATTCCACTATTACTGCCAGATAATACAGTCGGAATGCACTGTAATCCATTTTAGTGGGGAAATGACAAAAGAGATGGAAATCCCACTGCCAGGAATACATTGCACACAGAAAATACTGTCTTCACAATTCATTTATGATGTTAAGTAAAACTGAAAGAACCAGTCATGACCTTTTAATAAGAGAAGATAATGAAAATGTTGCACAAATAAAATGCCTTTATTCTCCTAGATAGAATACAAATCTCTGCAGAGTGCTTGAGAACCTATGTGGGAGTGTGTTTTAAAAAAAAATGAACACCTTTCCTCTCGTGCTCCATTTTCACAGTATTTTCCCACGGGTCTGCCTGGCAATTGTACCAAAATGGTACACTGGCACAAGAGGCTGGTTTACTTTTATTTCTGACCGATAACCTTTACGTAGGTGGGGGCAGCAAATTAAGGGGGTTCAATGTAGTTATGTTATGATGTTGCATATTGATTTCTTGTGCATTATTTTCCTTATGTATGTACCAGCCTGGTATAATATATCATTTTGAAATGAAAGAAAATGGGAAAATTATTTAAATACAAAAGATAAAGAAGGATTTTTTTTGCCTCTTTTACAGTCTGTTATATTTTCCAAAACCCTGATGGTAGCAGGAACACCTTGAAAAGGAGGGGGAACTGCATAGAGCTACATACAATGGTAGACGGGATAGAGTAGTTAAATTCAGAACATAATACAAACTAAACCATAATCGTAGAATAAAGGGACACAGATTCAAACTGGAAAGTGGCAAATTTGGGATTGATGTCAGGAAGTTTTTCACACAGAGTGATGCACATTGGGTGGCTCATTTTCGGTTGGGGCGGACACGATGGGCCGAATGGCCTCCTGTGCCGTAAATTTTCTATGATATGGAATGCACTTGTAGGTAGGGCGGTGGAGGCAAAAACCCTGGAATCATTTAAGAAACAGTTGGATACGTTGAAGGGGGCACTGTATACTCTTTCTAAATGGATGAGCTAAGATGGGCCAGATGGCCTTTCTTATCTATTATTTGGTATGTGAAATATTGGAGTAATACATCATTTGTATAATTCTGCGACCAGTACACAAATACATACATTCAGTAATGACCACATGGACACTGAAAATGTAAATTATAGGAAAGATAACTAGTACACCATAGTGCAAAGCACTGCTACATTGCCTGATGTAACAGCAACCTTCACAAATGGAGTCTAGAATCACCAAAGTTGATTTTATTTGGCAAGCTTGCACATGCAGTGGCGCTGAGCTAAAGAGGAATTTCTGTCAGCCAGTGAGTGTGGAGAGATTGAACTTGTGTCAGCAGGTGGGTGGATAGTTCATTGTCGATCTGATGAGGATGGGACATTAGACCTGATTTTGGGAAGCACTGCTGATGGTGTGGGGTTCATGTGCATGATTTATGCAGCCATTGCTTAACGCACATAATTTTCCAAAAGGCAATTTTTTGGTGGTGGGAGAAGACTGTGCTCCTGGCATTTACAAGTCTCAACTAAATGGTTAAAATATTTGAAGAAGGTCCCGTGCCATAATTCATATGTTTGTGCAAGGCTCTGCCCAAAATGTTAGCCTTGTCCATAAAAACTAGAAGCATGGATGCTGAGCTGACCAGGTCTGCTCAGTACTCCTTAAAGGGAGTTTGCTGTTTTGATTGGGACCACTTTCCAGCTTCTGCATTCAACACTTCGCAAAGTTGTTCTTGATTCCTTAATGAAACCTTTTTTTTGCACAGTACTTCATTTTGCTGTACTATACTTTCATTTAAAATGCCAAATTCCTTTAGCACTACAAGTAGCACTTAAGAAGATTGGGTGGTTGAGACTGGCTATGCCAACTCCCATACTGTTAGAGAAGAGGAAAGCTTCTCGACAGAACATCATCTGCAGATGCTAAGGCACCTCAGGCACTATGTATGCTCTCCCATTATCCCAGGATCTGTGTTTACAAACCATTCACTCCTACCGAGGCTTGTCAGAGGTGATTTGTCTTTATCGCCTATACCAAGCTATGCCATCTGCTGCAGCCTGACTTACAGATGGTCTCAAGGATTGGGACCACTCTTCTTATTATTGTCAAAGTCACCACCTCATTGAGCTTTTAAGCAATAGAATCATTTCATCCCATTGCAGACATTGGCCAGACATTGTTCATTCCTGCATAAATAAGGTGACTGATGCCATGTTTGCTGGGGTTAACACCTTTATTACTTTCCCTGAGGAAAGGACACACTAAGTGGAAAAGGCAGAGAACCTTTACCGCTTGGCATGCTTCCCAAGAGTGCAGGGCATTATAGATGGAATCCCCCTGGCCATCAGGGCTCTTCACAACAACCAGATAGCCTATATGGACAAAAAGGCCTGTTATATATATATCTCCTGATTTTCATTGAAGACATTGGAAGTGAAAATTGGGAGAGATGTATAATGGGAGGCTGAATTGATATCATCCGTTTTACACTATCACCCAAAGTCAAATTTCCCCCAAAGGGTTTGCAATAGGGGTCATTTTCAACATCGCCTCCTGGGCGGTGACCTGATGGATTTCAATAGAACAAAGATGAGATAGGTTGTACAACGGGCGGGCAATCTGCTTCACTCGGTTACCACTCAGGCAGTGAAGTTGAAAAATACCCCCAATTATTGTACAGGTGATATCCGGCCACAGAAACATCATCAAGCACATCGAGGGCCATTATCCAGGAAGTAGCCATGATGCCTTCAATATGTAGCAGGCCAGAGTGCCCATATTTTTGGAAAGAGAAGAAACATTGGGGGGTGGGTCTTAGGAGACCAGGGCTACATCTGCATCCATGGCTACTGACCCCACTGGGAACCATTAAGAGCAGAGGAGCACCTTGGGCTAGAAGCCTGAGCATCTGTTAGCTGCCCCTCAGCTGCTGCTTCCACCTGCAAGAAAAGTGTGCCATCCAGCTTTGGCACAGTGAAAATGTGTTTGAAAGAGAGCATTGATTGTGTGCAATACTTTAGATGGTGCCTTCTTATAAACAGGGAAAAGACTCAAGGAAAGATACGGGGTAGCTTAGACAAAATAAATAGTGAGAAAAAGCATAATGTTTAAAAAGAAAAGTTAAAATGCATATATTGGAATGCACTGAGTGTGGGAAATAAACTGGGGGAACTGGAAGCAATTATTTTACAAGACGACCTAGGGGGTCAAATTGGTTAACCCCCGAAAATGGGCCCTGGGATTGCGGTGCGCGATTAACCCATGCCGAGTCGTTGCGATGCAGGCAGCACGTAACCTGATGATTTCAATGATTGCTGCGTGAAGCCAGCGCTACTGAGTTGTTGAGTGGCTGCATGCATCAGCAGGGGGCCCCGATATCGGGAGTGGCTGGCACCACTTTAAAGGCAGCCTGCACCTCTTAAAGGGGCGATGCATTGTGGCTGCAGGAAGTGGTGGAAGTCAGTTGTGAAGTGAATCTGTGCTGCAATATAGTGAAGCATGGTGATGATGGGAACTCTGGAATTTTCAATGAGCAACAACTTGGCAGCTCAAAGTTTGCGGAGATCAGAAATCGCAGACGTAAAACACAGTTGCAGGTCTCATCATTATGTTTAAAAACTGTTGTTGCATTTTAAAATATTGAATAAAGGTTTCTCAAAACTACATCCCAATATGTACGCCAGACCTGGCCAATCTGCTGATCTGAGTTTGTACTGGGCCTGCGAGAGAGCGTGCACCAAGGTTCTTGGATGATGCACTGGAAGCCTTGGTGGAAGAAGGGGACAGAAGGAGGGCAAGAGGACCTCCAAACATATACTCACGAGGCAGTGGGAGGCAGTAGCAGACAAGATCAGTGCCAGGATCATAGCACCACGAACAATGATTGGTCAAGGTGAGTGAATTCAACTGTCAAGTGGCATATCCTACCAACTGCACCACTAGCCGCATCCACTGCTCCACGCATTACACCCCCCATTATGGCACATAACAGGAGGTAGCAAGTGGCAGTGGCTCCTTGGAACATGAACCTGCTGTCCTCTCACAGGATGATGGCATTCCTGTCCCATACATGCCTCTCCGCCAGTACCCCTGCTGTTGCCTGTCAGCTAGCCAGTCCACTCCCGTAGTGTATTGCAACTTTATTCAAGTATAGGAAACCTCCAAAAACAGCTACAAATGCACCAGCAGCCAGAACAAATAATCCAGCAACTAATCTGTAACTCCTGCATGATCCCTTTAAATAGTGTTGGTGGGGGAGCCCTCCATGCCATTTAAGACCTGTTCAGCTGTGCGAGGTTAAGACAGTGTGTTGGCAGGAGCATGGCGTTCCAAAATAGCAGCAGTCCCTTTAAATCAGCATTGCACACTGATTAACGTCATAATCTCCCTACTCTACATGCTGCCGGTGTTCATTTGATGCGCATGCGAAAACGCCTTTACCAAGATGGCATCCTGCGCACGTCACGCCGGAAGTGTACGCGCGCATCTCGGACGCCATTTTCGGGGCTCAGGTGTCCGCGTAGCTCCTACAGAACGGACGTTACACGGCCCAATTTCGTGCTCCTAGACTTAATCTTTTTGTTGAGACATTAAACCAAGGCCTCGTCTGCCATCTCAGGTAATGAAAGATCCCAAGGTACTTTTCGAAGAAGAGCAGGGAGTTCTTCCAGTGTCCAGACCAGCATTTATCCCTCAACCTGTACCACTAAAACAGATTAACTGGTCATTTTTTTCATTTGCTGATTGTAGGTCCTTGCTGTAACTAAATTGGTTGCTGGGTTTGTCGACATTACAATAGTGACTACACTTCACAAGTACTTAATTGGCTATGAAATGCTTTGGGATGTCCTGAGATCGTGAATGGTGCTATATAAATGCAAGTTCTTTCCCACCTCACAGAAGGTGCAAGAGATCCCAACTTAAAATTGCGCCAGGTGAGACATCATTCAGTTGGCATTCCTACCTGGTCTACTTCTTTGTTCTTCAACTACTAGTGTAGAGGTATGACTTGATAAACCAGATGGTCGTGTTGGAGTTGTGTGACATTTAAACATGCCTCCTCTTTAGCCTTTGTAACTTCACCTGTCTGAAACCTCCTTGTCACTCATTTCATGACACTTCTAATCCTGTCCAATCTATTTTCTTAAGCTTTCTGTAAATGTATTTCAGGAACGTGGACAAAAGCTAATTTATCTTGGGGATCAGATTCATTCAAATTATTGTGACTCTGGCCAAAATGTTTATTTTTCTACTCAAATATTTTACTACTCAAATTCTTAAACCAAATGGTGACATTGGTGTTTGCAGTAGATGATGATCCAGGTTAAACTGTGCTCTTTCAAAAGCAAAATACTGCGGATGCTAGAAATCTGAAATAAAAACAGAAAATGTTGGAAATACTCAGCAAGTCAGGCAGCATCAGTGAAGAAAGAAACAGAGTTAACGTTTCAGGTCGATGACCTTTCGCTAGAACTGGAAATAGTTGAAGATTAAACAGTTTTTAAGCAATAAAAGAGCTCGGGAATGGGGGAAGAAAGGGGAGGGGGGAAAGAACAAGAGGGAAGGTTTCTGATAAGGTGAAGGGCAGGGGTGATTAAATGTCAAAAGGGATGATGTTGCAAGGCAAGGAGGTGGTAATGGGACAAGTAGAGAAACAAAAGATGGGTCTAGAGGAGCTGTAAATGGCAACATCAAAACCATTACCGGCACCTACTGTCTGAAAAAATGGGAGCAGTGGTTATGATCTGAAGTTATTGAAATCAATGTTGAGTCCAAAAGGTTGTAAAGTGCCTAATCGAAAGATGAGGTGCTGTTCCTCGAGCTTCCGCTGTGCTTCATTGGAACAGTATAAGAGGCCGAGGACAGAGAGGTCAGAGTGGGAGTGGGGCAGAGAATTAAAATGGCAGGTCAGAGTCATGCTTGTGGACTGAGTGGAGATGTTCAGCAAAGCGATCACCCAATCTGCTTTGGTCTTCCCAACGTAGAGGAGACTGCATTGTGAGCAGCCAACACAGTATACTAACTGGAAAAAGTACAAGTAAATCATTATTTCACCTGGAAGCAGTGTTTGAAGCCGATGCCACCTACCACACCAGTGCTTCCGACATGTCTTCCTATTTCCTCAACCGAGGATTCCCCTCCACTGCAGTTGACAGGGCCCTTGACCATGTCCATCCCATTTCCTGCACTTCTGCCCTCGCCCCTTCCCCTCCCTCCCAGAATCATGATAGGGTTCCCTTGTCCTCACCTTCCATTCTCACTCTGACCTCTGTCTTCGGCCTCTTACACTGTTCCAATGAAGCTCAACGGAAGCTGGAGGAACAGCATCACATCTTTTGATGAGGCATTTTACAACCTTCTGGACTCAACATTGATTTCAATAACTTCAGATCATAACCACTGCTCCTGTTTTTTTGGACAGCAGGTGCTGGTAACGGTTCTGATGTTGCCATTTACAGCTTCTCTAGACCCATCTTTCGTTTCTTTACTTGTCCCATTACCACACTGCTTGCCTTGCACCATCATTCCTTTTGTCATTTAATCACTCCTGCCCTCCACCCTATTAGAGACCTTCCCTTTTGTTCTCCCCCCACCCCGCCCCACTCCTTTCCCTGGCTCTGTACTTGCTTAAAAACTGTTTAATCGTCAACTTCTTACAGTTCAGACGAAAGGTCATCGACCTGAAACGTTAACTCTGTTTCTTTCTGCAACCTGACTTGCTGAGTATTTCCAGAATTTTCTGTTTTTAGTTCAGATTTCCAACCTGCGCAGTATTTTGCTTTTGTTTTAGAGTTCGACATGACATGGAGCTCTTCTTCCGTTGCCTTTGCCTACGTGCCCACTTCTTTGGCCAAGAGTCTTCTCCCTCCCCCTCCCCCCGCACAGCGGACCCTTTCTCCTGCTTTAAGAATTCTCGTTCCACCTAGACCCCTCCCTCTGGCCTCTTACCCTCTCTTGATCTTTTCATTGGGAACTGATGGCTTAACATTGGCTGTCTCAATTTCTCTACTCCTCACTCACTCCAGCCTACCTCCCTCTATTCTCTCAGGTCCAACCCTGACATTGTTATTAAACCTGCTGACAAGGGCGGTGCTGTTGTTGTTTGGTGAACAGATCTCTACCTTATGGAGGCTGAATGCCAACTTTCCAATGCCTCCTCCTACCTCCCCCTGGACCATGACCCCACCGTTGAAAATCACGCCATAGTTTCTGAGACCGTCACTGACCTCATCTCCTCTGGAGATCTTCCCCCATGGCCTCCAACCTCATAGTCCCCCAACCCCGCACAGCCTGTATCTACCTCCTCTCAAGATCCACAAACAGGACTGCCCCAGTAGACCCATCGTTTCAGCCTGTTCTTGTCCCACGGAACTTATTTCTTCCTATCTCGACTCTTTTTTTCTCCCCTTGTCCAGTCTCTTCCGACCTACATCCGCGACTCTTCCGACACCCTCCGCCACTTTAACAGTTTTCAGTTCCTCGGCCCTAGCCATCTCCTTTTCGCCATGAACGTCCAGTCCCTCTACACCTGCATTTCCCACCAGGATGGCCTGCGGGCCCTCCGCTTCTTCCTTGAATGTAGGCCCAACCAGTCCCCATCCACCACCACCCTCTTCCGCCTGGCTGAACTTGTTCTTACGTTGAACAACTTCTCCTTTGACTCCGCTCACTTCCTCCAAATAAAAGATGTCGCTGTGGGAACCCATATGGGTCCTAGCTATGCTTGCCTTTTTGTGGGATATGTGGAACATTCTTTGTTCCAGTCCTACTCAGGTCCCCTTCTTCACCTCTTTTTTTCCAGTACATTGATGACTGTATCGGTGCTGTTTCCTGCTCTGGCCCTGAACTGGAAAATTTTATCAATTTCCACTCTTCCCTTGCCTTCATGTGGTCCATCTCCTACTCTTCCCTTCCCTTCCTCAACTTCTTTATCTCCATTTCTGGGGATAAACTGTCAACCAATATCTACTACAAGCCCACTGACTCCCACAGCTACCCTGATTACACTTCCTCCCACCTCGCTTCCTCTAAGGACTCTAGTCCCTTCTTCCAGTTTCTCCGTCTCCGTCGCATCTGTTCTGACGATGCCACCTTCCACACCAGTGCTTCTGATATCTCATCCTTTTTCCTCAACCGAGGATTCCCCTCCATTGTAGTTGACAGGACCCTCGACTGTGTCCGTCCCATTTCCTGCGCTTCTGCCCTCACCCCTTCCCTTCATTCCCAGAACCGCGAAAGGGTCCCCTTCATCCTCACCTTCCACCCCACCAGCCTCCACATTCAACGTATCGTCCTCTGCCATTTCTGCCATCTCCAGCGCGATGCCACATCTTTCCCTCCCCTCCCCTTTCAGCAATCCGAAGGGACTGCTCCCTCCGCAACACTCTGGTCCACTCTTCCAACACCCGCTCTCCTCCCCATGGCACCTTCTCGTGTGAGCGCAGGAGATGCAACGCCTACCCTTTCACCTCCTCCCTTCCAACCCTCCAGAGCCCCAAACACTCATTCCAGGTGAAATTCACTTGTACTTCTTTCAATTTTGTGTACTGTATTCGCTGCTCACAATATGGTCTCCTCTACATTGGGAGGACCAAACGCAGATTGGGTGATTGCTTTGCTGAACACTTCCGCTCAGTCCGCAAGCGTGACCCTGACCTGCTGGTCGCTTGCCATTTTAATTCCTCTCATTTTAATTCCCACTCTCACCTCTCTGTCCTCGGCCTGTTACACTGTTCCAATGAAGCTCAACAGAAGCTTGAGGAACAACACCTCATCTTTCGATTAGGCACTTTACAACCTTCTGGACTCAACACTGATTTCAATAACTTCAGATCATAACCACTGCTCCCATTTTTTCGGACAGCAGGTGCTGGCAATGGTTCTGATGTTGCCATTTACAGCTCCTCTAAACCCATCTTTTGTTGTCCCACTACCACCCTCCTTGCCTTGCACCATCATCCCTTTTGTCATTTAATCACTCCTGCCCTCCACCCTATCAGAGACCTTCCTTCTTGTTCTTTCCTACCACCCCCGCCCCCCCACCCCGGCCCAACTTCCCTGGCTCTGTACTTGCTTAGAAACTGTTTAATCTTCAACTTCTTCCAGTTTTAACAAAGGGCCATCGACCTGAAATGTTAACTCTGTTTCTTTCTCCACAGATGCTGCCTGACTTGCTGAGTATTTCCAGCATTTTCTGTTTTTAAATAGTCCTCTTTCCTACACTTGGTTCAGAGCTACGTCATAACTCTTATGTTTAGTTAAAGAATGGATTAGCATACCTTTTGAACGAGAGCTTGGCTGTAATTCCTCAGGCTTTCAGACATGCGCTGGCCAAGAGGTTTTTAAAAAATTCTGAGTGTCATCATTAAAAAGAGTATCTGTAGAGGAGTGTTAAATTTTAATTGGATATAGTAAATTGTAAAAACTATCTGAAATGGTTCATTGTATTTTAATTAGTTAGCTTAAATTTTTATTTTGCCTTTTTGTATTCTTGCCGCGGGGCTCCATTGAAAGTCAGCTTTCAGCTAAGTCAGGCTTCTTTACTCAACTACTCTGTTGTGGCTGTCAATTGCTAAAACAGATTAAAAATAAATAAGATGGTGGTAGTTTGCTGCCATGCCTCTTGTTGGAGTAATGTGATGAGACAGGTACATGTACAGGAGATTGTCGTGCAGGTTCAACTGCTGTTTCCAATCTAGTCTACCCCTGTCAGTGCTGGTTCTGGAATGTGCTAGTCCTTACTGGAAACTTAGAAGCACTTTGAAAATCACCCCTAAGCAGCTACAACCAAAGAGGTAGTTACTGAGGAAATTATTTCAAGTGCCCAAATGAAATCTACACCATGCATTTTAGAGCCTGAAGCCCAAAGAAACAGGTCAAAAAAAATCTGTCACATTAGGCATATTGGTTGGATGGTTTTCAAGTTGCTATACAATGTTTGACAATGGTCTTGGGTCTTCTGAGCAATATGATCCCCCCCCCCCAGTGTATGAGGTACAAGCAAGAGAATGTAAATAATAATTTTGGAAGAGGAGAGGCAGTGTCTCACTTTAGATTGGTTAGTAAGCCTTCCCTTCCCTCTCGCTCTAGCTCCAGCACTGCCTTTGGCTACAAACCTGCATAATCCAACTAGCACCAGAAAAACAATTGTTTTCCCTATTCTGTTCATTAATATTTTAAATATTCAGTGTGTCAGTCAATATTTAGGAGTGTTGAGATTGCAATACCTCTGCCACTGCTGATGTGTAGAATAAAATCTTTTATATATCACATCACAGAATCTTCTGTACTGGATTAATAGATGTAATAGATTAATAGACCACACAATTACTACTTTTATTATCAATTGAATCTAACTTAGAACTGTGAACTGTTCCTATACACACTGAAAGTCAAATTTTAAATGAGAGTTGTCCATTATCAATTCAGTAATTCAGTTTGTACAAGCTAACCTCACACTTGTCCAGTCTTGTTTCCTTCTGGCACTACTTCACATATCCATGTGTTTAAGTCATTTCTGCCACTTGCTGTTTAATCACCCCTAAAGGATTTGTTTAGAGGAAGCTGAAGTGGAATCTCCAAGCCACTTGGGAAGAAATTGCCTGAAGTCTTTAATGATTCAAGAAACACAGCAACTGTGTCCTCACTCTTGCCAAGACAGAAATGAAAAGTTGGAAATGGAGCATCAGAATCTAATCTGACAATGTTGAATAGTGCTGGTGTCTTGTTTTGCTCCCCTTTTATATTATTACTTTCAGCCCTTCCTATCTCCATCCTGTACTCCTCCAGCTTGGATGGTCTGTGCTCCACGGATTTCTCCATGGCCGTCATCGAAGCAGTTCCGGATAACCTCACTGCTAGTGTTTTATATGGTTAACTGGAGCACCTCACACACTTGTCTCCCTCTGGGAACTGACAAAACCCATTCATGGAGAAAAGGCTATTCTTGAATGTCAACTGAGGCTGGGATTTAAACACAGCCCCTCTCCCCACCCCCCCCCCCTTTAAAAAGCAGCTCAGTGCTCTACCATTAAAGCTACCAGGACACCACTGGTGAAACAGAGTTTTGAAACAGACGACTGTGAAAAGCTGGTCACAATTGTCAGTTAAGGTAATTGCTAATAAGTACTAGAAATGAACATTTTTCAAGATTTAGCCCCAAAATTCAGGTAGGTGTGAAGCCTAATTTGAATTCAAGGGCATACAGAATGACAAGGACTTGCATCAATTAAAGTGGGAAATGGAAAATAGGATGTGATTGCAAATGCACAGATTGTGGGGCTAGAGGCTGCACACGTGTGAAAGACAAAAGTTTGAATGATAAATATGGGCCAGAAAAGCTAACAGAACAAACCAGAACTTAGCAAATAACCAAAGCTCAAGCTCCAGCTTTCCAAAGTAGCAGGACTCTACAGGAAGTTGTTATTGCAGAAACTTCAAACACACATGGATAAGTTTAACTATTTTCTTGTGAGTTATATCATTTTTATATGTCTATTATCTTAGAAACTTAACCTCAGCTTACTTGGAAACCAAGATGGCAGCTGAAAATACAATATTTTCAAAAAATATTGGTTTGCTTTCTCCAGGTTGCTATGTTTCAAGTGTGTCCTGTGACATTTTGAATTTCCATGCACTATGGATGGTATTGGACGCAGATTTTTATGTAGAATTAAAATATATCTATAATAAATTAAACATCTTATTTCTTATTTTAAAAAATCTTACTTCCTGTTGTTACATTTTTGTTAGAATTTTGTGTCAGCTTTTCCCATTATAAATTCATTTGTCCACATTTACAATAGAAATGGGCTATGTTAACATATCTTGCTGTAACTACATGCTCACACCAATTGTGGTGCTGTAGCACCTTAGTTTTCTATCTCCTAGTTCCTCAGCCTGTATGGCAGACAAATTCCTATGTTCCAACCAACTTTATTTCTATGCTTCCCAAACTGCTGTACGTTTTCCTCTTTACAACAAATAATAAATACTGTATCAAAATAAGGGCAGAATGGATGAATTTAAAGGGGGTATTAAATTACATTTGCATGCCTTAGTCCAGTTATCTCTGCCATCTGTACCTGCTTCACCTGAAGACCACACTTGGTCTCGTCTCTCTATGTGCAACACCATGAGAGATCAAACAGTATATTATATATTCCAGATGTCACACTCCAAAACATCAAATATATAGGAAAACACATTTGCTATTTTTCCAACCCACAACTGGAAATTTACAAGCACCTGGCATTCTGCAAACTTCCCTCACCATACAATGATGAAACTCTGACCTTTTTTAGACAGTTCCCCACAGGGAGCATATGCGCATAAAGACACAGGCCAGGTTTGAAGCTAAGCATCAAAAGCATGTTCCGGATCCTGTCCTCAACTCTTTAGACTTCATCTCAACAGATATTGTGCTTTAAAAAGGAATTTGTGATAAACTGGGCCAGTTAACAAAGTGTAGTGCTATTTAGAAACCAATCCTTTTATTATCCAGGTAATTGTAATCCAGTACCAAGTTACACAGTATAAATGCCATTTCCTCAGTTTGATGTACTGGTCCTTGTTAATTCAGTAGAATTCATCTTTGACAAGTGTGGTTGGATTATCAAATCTACCCAATATAATCCATCCGGAGCGTATAGCTCAAGCAAAGAAAGGTCCTAAAAGTAGTTCATCAGGTGGACACTTCCTTTTAGTTCAACGGCCACTCAAAGGGAATTAGCTCATAAGTTTTTTATATTTCCCACACACTAGCATGGTACTTTTTATGATTTTAATTTCTTCACATCAGAGTGATCTTTAGGTGAAGAAGCAAAAATCTGATGAAAATCATGTGAATTGAAGTTGGTTAAAGGAAATGTAGCACAACCTGCCTATACACTGATCTCCTCAGGAAATCTGAAAACTCAAACAGTATGTTTCTTTTGATAATTTTAGTTTAAGTTCTTGTCTCTGCATTAATCAGTCAGCATCAACCAACCATTCAACTTTGACACTCTAATCTGCTAGTGGATGTAACAATGAATAAAAGAAAGGCTGCATCAAACGTTGGATTGGAACAATACTGAATGAATCCATTGACAGACCCACAGCCTTTCTCTGGAGGGGCTGGCATAGAGCAGCCTTATGTATCAGTGACAAATAAGTCTGGAAACTATAAAAACATAAATATAACTCATAAATTGCAATATAAATATTTTCTTGGCTATTTCAAGGATATCTGACCTCTGTTGTCTCCACAGATCTCCATATGCTCACGACTTACACCTCACTCACATCACAAGTAAAGATATAGGGGGTGATTTTAACCCCCAAGAACGGGTGGGTTGGGGGCGGGTGGGAATTGAAAATAGTTGTTTTTTTGGGTCACTACTGCAAATTTTTCAGACTTTGTATTCCCAGTGGGAAGCCTGTTCTTCTACGCGCCGACGTTAAACCCGGAAATAAAGCCTGGTTGCGGTGACGACCCAAAAAACAACTATTTTCAACTCCCACCTGCCCCCAACCCACCTGTTCTTGGGGATAAAAATCACCCCTATACTCTCTGGGATAAGCACGTTTTCAATGTACTATTTTGGTAGAAAATAGCAGTGCCTAAATATAGTTCAGGATGTTCAGATTCTTGGAAAATTTGGTTTCCGAGTCTCCAAAACCACAGGATTTCCCACTGCGAAGTTACATTTAAAGTTTCTCCTTACTAGTTCAGCTCTTCATTTAATTGCAACTATTTTGTATGACATTTTTTACTGACAGTTCTAACCTAAATGTACTGAAGGTTTTTTCCAATGTCAGAAAGAGGCGCTGAGCCAAGATCAGCCTCTTCTCCACAGCAAGGATAGGAAAACCAATATACATTTCACCTTTGGCTGATTACATAGAGTGGATTGTGAGACTGCCCATTCTGCAGAAAAATAGCTTGAATTTAAACTTGGATTTCCCGATAGCTGAACTGCTGAAGCTAGTGAATAGCTGAACGATAACAGACCAGGAAAGAATCAGGTTTGGTTCTGGTCTGCACTTGGTTAACTAATCTCACCTGGGGTGGCTTTAGGAGCATTACAATTGGCCAGAGTTATTGCTTCTATCTGTTAGCCAAAGATGCCTGTTGAAAGTGCCTACTTGCAAAGAAATAGCCTACCAAGGCTCATATATGAAGAATGGCCACTTGAACAAGATACCAGAGGGTGGCTATAGAGCTATACCCTAGCAGGGCAAGGTACCAGAGGACAGTTGTGGAACGATACCCCGGTAGGCCCAGGTACAGAGAGCGGTTGTGGAAAAGCAAGTTACCAGAGAATGGCTATGGAACTATACCCTAGCAGGGTGAGGCACTAAAGCATGCCTGTCGAACAATATCTTAGCAGGATGAGGTTTCAGAGGGTGGCTGTGGAACTGTAGCCGAGCAGAGAGATGATGCCTTCACAAGAGGAGATAGGGAGGGAAGAAATTGACAGGAAAAAGAGGAAGAACAGGAAAGAAAGATAAAGAAAATTTCACCAACTAATATCTTTTAGAGCAAATTTCTTTTTGTATTGATTGTTTATTCTAGGGTTCCATCAATTTCATCTCAGTGCGGAAGAAAAAGAACTTGCATTTACGCAGCATCTTTCACATCTTCAGGACGACCCAAAGCGCTACACGGTCAGTGAAATACTTTGAAATATAGCTACTGTTGTAATGTAGGCAAACATAGCTGCCAATTTGTGCACAGCAAGGTCTCGCAAACAGCAATGAGATAACTGACCAGATAATCTGTTTAGTTAGTGATGTTGGGTGAGGGATAAATGTTGGACAGGACAATGGGGGAACTGCTCTGGTCATCTTCAAATAATGCCATGGGATCTTGCATGTACACCTGAGAGGGCAGATGGGGCCTCATCCAAAAGACGACACCTCCAACAGTGCAACACTCCCTCAGTATTGCACTAAAGGTCTATTTCTAAGAAATTCCGTATCTGGCATCCTGCACTAAATATGCTGTTGTACTATCAGCCCATATTTCCAAGTCCGTTAGCGCTCCCATTATCCCTTCATTTGTATGCAGGGAGAAAAACATAATTGAAGCAGAACATAGAGAAACAATTGGAATTTGTACCAATTAGTCTAGTGAGACTAGGAAGTCCTTTCTGCTATGCAACTAATTTTTACGGCAAATTACCTCCCTTGTTCTCATAATGAACAGATGTCTTCACTTCTGAGCTTTTAATACCACAAAATCAGCAAATGTACCACATGATTCAGTCACTGTGTTTTAAAATCAACAATCCAAGGGATGTAATAACTTTTAATAAATTATTAAATTCACTGACAGGTTTATGGTTGAGAATAGGTGAACTCACATCATTGATGTCCTAAATAATTATTGGTGTCCTAAATAAAAACTTTCAGACCCTTTTTAATCTAATATTTTGCTGTCTGTTTGAATTTTAGCTGCTATTTCATCTTCCGAACATTAACTGTAAGTAATTTAGTTATTGATGATCCAATTTATAAATCTGATAATGCATTTCCATGATGCTTTTCAATTTCTGAAGCTGGTAGTTGAATTGGGACAGTACAGCTTTGAAAGTTCAAGAAGCTCCACAATCCATTTTGTTTATTTTTACATTCGGAAGTACTCGTAAAGATATTATAAACTTCTTTAAAAAAAACTCTCATAACTCTGTTTATATTTAAAATAATGAAATATAACTACATCAAATGTATGAGCTGACTGCTCAACCATGTCCTGGCCTGACACAAGAAAATGTAACTTAGTACCAGCTACTTAAATAGATAAGCAGATTGAGAAGCATTTGTGTGTTGAAGGCACCTCTGTGATGAGTTCTGTCAGTTCTCATGCTGTTTGGTAAGTGGTGAAACACCTTGCAGAGGAGGAAATTACATCTCTCCTTTCAGACAGCACACCTCCTGTCAACTGAACAGTGTGTGACACTTACATTTTTGCTTGTGGTTCTAGCTGTGTCTCACCAGGTGATGTTTTCAACAACCTGTATCACTGAAGGGCACCATGTAGCGATAAGGTTTAGAGCACTGGACACCCGGTAGGAGATATTGCTTCAGATTGGCCGGCTAATGACTGATGCAGACCAACGGCAACACAAAACATTCTTGTTTCATTAGTTTTTTCTGACAAATTCTGGTGTATCTACATCTATCGTTTTTTTCAAAAACATTGGGTATTATATACTGTTGACATGGCTTATCAGTTAGCTGAACAATGGGAGGTCAAAACTGAGAAATGAGAGACCAATCATCATACTACGTGCAATATCATGGACCAATAATGGCTGTAGCGCTGTTTTTTGTGATGTTTTATTACAACAGCGAACCTTAAAATTATTAATGCAAATTGTTTGCTTGCAATTTTTTTTGTATCTATATGTAAGATATTTTGTTTTGTAAAATAATCTGTAGAAATATGGACTACGCAGTAATATTACACAGTTTGTTCACAGGTGAACAGGATACAGGACAACACTGAGGTTGCAAGTACGATGAATTTAATCAGTTATTAACGGAGACATTAGATGGGACACTGTGTGGGGAATGAGTATTTGAGGAACGGGAAGGAATACATCTGTATCCTTGAAGCAGGTGTGGCTTCTACCAGCTGACTACAGAATGAGTGTGAGGGAGCTGTGGGCTAAAACCCTATTGCTTGACCACAAGATTAGAGGAGAAGGCAAGAATCCTTGACAGTGACAGCTTTTTTTAAAAAATAAAAATTTGGTGCAGATAAAATGTTGTACAGAGAAATGAAAAATTATCAAGCTGTGAGAGATTAAAATCCAACTTTTGGTGGATGTTTTTTCTTCAAGATGAAATGTGGGCTTCTGCTGAGCTGCTATCCTCTACAATGCCATCGGTGGTAATCCACCACCACCTTTGTCCCCGTTCACCCCAGTTTCCTTTCTCCTGTTGCTTGAGGCCCACTGCTTCCTAATAATAGGTATTTCATAATTTTCAAGTCAAAGTTACCAGCTTCAGACCACAATGCCCAACCCCCAACCCTGTTGCACTGCCCTTAAACTGGATGCTGTTTCTACCACAGGGACTCTACTCTCACTTGATCTTCTGGACTCCTCTGCTGCAGTACTCTGCTCTTCCACCGGACCACTTAGGACGCCTCTGCTGCTGGAACATTTTTATATATATATTTGTTCTCAGAATATGGACTATGCTGGTAATGCTACATTTATTTTCCATCCCTAGTTGCCCTGAGAAGGTGATAGTGGACCTTCTCCTTGTACGGCTGCAGTGCTTGTGCTGATGGTGCTCCCATGATGTTATAGGTTAGGGAATGCCATGATTTTGGCCCAATATTGATGAAGAAATGGTGGCATGTGTCCAAATCAGGATAGTGTGTGACTTGAAGGGGAACTTGGAAGTGATGATGTTCCTATGATCTTGCTGTTCTTGTACTTCTTGGTGATAGAGGCTATGGGGCTAAGAGGTGCAGTGCTAAAGCACGTTAAAAAAGCAGGTTAAAATCATAGCTTGTGGGCCCGGTATGGGACATCAGAAGGTGAGTCCCACAAGTGATTTTAACTGCTCGCCCGCCTGGTTTCCGCCAGGTGAGCAGGGTTAAAATCACCCCTTTAATGTTGCTGTTTAGTGTTAATGTTTCTAATAATGCCTAAATCTTTGTTGCGTCTCCCTGCACCATGCAAAATGTCTGCCACCCAGGCCCAAGCTCTCTGCCTCTTCACCTTCATCCCCATTGCCTTGCTTTCTGCCCTCTCTCTACTCCTAGCAAGATGGAGATGCCTCTCCTCTGCCTCTGATATCTCCCTAGCTGACTACCTGGCTCCACTTGTTGCAACTCCCAAATCAAACTCCTTTTCCTCCACATTCTCTGACTTTCATCTCCTCTCAACAGGGTTACTGCCTCCCTCTGGCATAATCAGGCATTCTTTGTTACGCCCTTTGTGGCTCTCGTTGACAGCTCTGCCCCAGCAGTCATCTTCACCAGCCAACTTCTCTGCTGCACCATTGGCAGTTGTTCCTACAGCGGCTTTGCCCCTAGCCTCTGGAACTCTCTCCCTGAGCATCTCCATCTTGCTACATCCCTCCTTGCCTTCAAAAATCTCCTTAAGACTGTTTTCTTCAACTGTACTTTTGCCCTTTTCTACCCTTCCTCCTCCTCCTTTTCCCTTCCTCCCCTAGTTGGCACCCACATGCTATCCACTGGCCTTGTAAGATGTATCTCTGTATGTAATGAGTGCTGTAGAAATCTAAGTTGTGTGTTTCACAAACCTACATGTGAAGAACAATATTCAATATCCTGAAGCTACTGTTACTGACATTTTTTGATGTGCATCTACTGCACATAGAATATTAGAACTTTTGGAAATATCTACCAGAAATTGAACAACTTTGCCGTTAAACTGCAATATTTAGCCCCAACTGTGTAAATGCTTGTTTCGCCATTTTTTTTCAAATCAATGAGTCAGTTGCAATGCAGCTTTTCACCCTACAATTAAAGTAATAGATTTCATGGATTACAATTACAATAAAAGAAATTAGATGAAGACAAATCATCAAAACATAAATTAGAAACAGTTAGAAACCATACTTAACTTCAACATCTTTTGTTTTCTGTTTATTTTGATTGATGTTGTGAATAGTTTTTTTCAATTAGGGCACGATGATGACATAGTTAGGTGTACTGTAGGAATTATGGAGCCTGACATTCAAATAGCAACAGAGGTGAACCCAGGGAGCTGTACCAATAATTCTATTCAGTTCCCACCCATTGTAAAGGGTCAGAACTCTTCCAAGTTCATCCAATTGATTATCAGCACTAATTGTTTAGACAAAAAATACTGAAAACTTGATAAGAAAAAAAAATTAACAGGATGTCACAGTTCATGGTAGCACTTTTTAAACAGCATAATTTACAAAAGGTGCTGGGGGGGAAGCTTGCTCTTTAAGTTAAGTTACATTTCCCCCTTTCAACAACCAGGAATTTTTGGCCCATATGATTAACTAACTTGAGTTTTAATCAATGAGGATTCTACTTAAATTGTGGTCAGTGGTAAAAAATATACAATGCTACTATAACTATCAGCACCAAGTTAAATGTTCATGTTGACTGTTCAGATCACTGCTTTATATATCAAGTAGTTCCCAACGGAGCCCTCAATGGTTTCCTGTAGGAGGTTTTCAAGGAGCTTTCTGCCAATTCGAGGTGGAACTAATTCATAGAATTGACTTCAGCTGCCAACAGCCCAGTTTTTCTTTCAGTTCTTGGATTATTTCAGGAGGCCCAGTACCTTCCCAATAAGGTCTTGTTTCTATGACTTGTCCAATTAAATAAACTAAATATAGCAGTGATAGTTGGGACAAGTTGTGACATAGTTCCTGAGTTCATTCTGTTTCGTTACAGACTCCTCATATGATGGATTTACTCAAGTACAGTGTTAAAAACAGCAATAAGTTAACCAAAATTGGTAAGTGCCATTTGATGAAGGTCATTAAGGGTTACAATATGTTTTTTTGGGAGGTAATAGTTTTTATATATTATAATCCCACTGGTGTGCGACCAGGACATTATTTGGAGTAGCGCCGCTGAATTGACCTCTTTGCACGTTTGTCAAACTATGAGTGAATATCTAATCCTTAGCTATAGTTCAAATAAATACCTTATAAAGTGCCCTGAATTCTAAGAATTAGACTTATTGAACACAAGACAAGAAGCGCTGCCTCTTTAAATGTTAATGAAGTAAACAAAGTGGCCCAGAAATTCTATGGGCTATAATCCCAGCGATTGTACTGGGATCACACCCACCAGTGCCCTCAACATGACCTCCCCCCCCCCCCCCCCCAGAGTTTTGTAGGGTCAGTAGAAGGGCACCTCATTTGCATGGGACATATGGATACAGGTGCCACTTGGGGCACTTCTTTGGTACCCAACCGCCCCATGTGCCTGGAGACTGCGGATGACCACCCGTCCATGGGAAGGGGGTTCCCAGCACCTACCCCCCACCCCAAACCTGCAACTGTTCTACTAAGCAAGGGGCTGATCTAGGAATTTTTATTTTTAACCACTTGTTTCAACCGGGTTTTAGGCTGCTTGCCAGTGGGGCCCACGTGCACCCTTGTGGAGGCTGGATACCTCACTTTTCTCGGTATACTGGGTCCCCATCCATGGTCAAAAATGGAAACCCCTGGCTTAGGGAGGCTCCACCCTTGGCCTGACAGAAGTTTCGCCCCTTAGAAATATCGGAAACTGGTAGAAAAAACAGAGTCCTGACATAATAGGGTTTTCCTTATTACCCATGGGGTTTCGCCAGTCTTCTGCTGAAGTTAAGGCAGGAGACTGGCAGAACCCCGTAGAATTTTGGGACGAGTAACTCAATACGACGCAGCTGCTACAGCTGTAGGAGAGAACCTGTTCAATTAAGAGCACAGGAAAATCAGATTACCCAGTCACGCAATCCGTAAATGAATTTAGGATTAAACTCTGGTAAATTCCTCTCCGACTTCTGAAGACAATAAAGCAAGCTCCAGGACGCTCATATCAATAATTACACCGGCCCCTCACCTACCCTCTATAGCTACACTTGACCGTGAAGAACTCATCCAGCTCCCTTTGGTAGCATGTTTTGGTAATCTTTTCCAGAGGTTGATGACTCTCTGTCAAAAGATATATTTCCTAGCATCTAACCTAACTCTTCTTTTGTATTTTATACCGATACCTCTAGTTTTCCCATCCCTATTTAGCACAAAGGACTTATCCACAGAGCCTGTTCCTCTTATCACTTTAAAAACCATAATTACTTCGCTTCAAAGTCTAATCTTCAATTTAAAAAAAAGACTTCTTTGAATCTCTCCTGATAGCTAAGAGCCCCTAGGAGGTGCCATTCTAGATGCCCTCCTCTTGACCTTCTTTAGGGCCTCGATATCCTCTACCACATGAGGACAATATTGGGCGAAGAGATGGTTTAAGAGGACAGTCGGAGATTACTGTCAAACATCCTTTTTACTTAAGAATTTTTAAAATTCCAAATTGAAATGAAACACAAAAAGTCAACATACAGGTGCAGCAAGTAATCCGGAAGGCAAACGGAATATTGGCCTTTATTTCTAGGGGGATGGAGTATAAAAGCAGGGAAGTCATGCTACAACTGTACAGGGTGCTGGTGAGACCACACCTGGAGTACTGCGTACAGTTCTGGTGCCCTTATTTAAGGAAGGACATACTTGCATTGGAGGCAGTTCAGAGAAGGTTCACTAGGTTGATTCCGAGTATGGAAGGGTTGTCTTATGAGGAAAGATTGAACAGGTTGGGTCTATACTCATTGGAGTTTAGAAGAATGAGAGGAGGTCTTGAAACATACAAGATTCTGAGGGGACTCGATAGGGCAGATGCTGAAAGGATGTTACCCCTCATGGGGGAATCTAAAACTAGGGGGCATAGTCTCAGAATAAGGGTCGCCAGTTTAAGATGAAAATGTGGAGGAATTTCTTCTCCCAGAGGGTTGTGAATCTTTGGAATTCTTTACCCCAAAAAGCTGTGGAGGCTGAGTCATTGAATACATTCAAGGCTGAGTTAGACAAATTTTTGATCAGCAAGGGAGTCAAAGGGTATGGGGAAAATGCGGGAAGGTGGAGTTGAGGTAAAAATCAGATCAGCCATGATCTCATTGAATGGTGGAGCAGGCTCAAGGGGCCGAATGGCCTACTCCTGCTCCTATCTCTTTTGATCTCTTATGGAAATAAATATAATCAATAAAAAAGTCACCATTTGAGAGATGGTGATATATGGTATATCAAACAGAATTTTGTGCTGGTTAGTATATATAATGTCTCCAATTAAAAAAACGAGAGTCCTGAGCATTGGTAAATCTTGTTTGCAACATACAGTATTTCAAAAATTAGAGTTGTTAATATATCAAAATCAAAAGCAAAATTGTTATCAGTCACAATCAGTTTTAGAATATTCTGTGTTGTTCATGAAACTGCCTGCCTCACTGTTTATGACTAGGTGCTATCCTCTGTGATTATATAGTACACCAAAGATTCCCTTTTGGGATGTTGTATACATGTGTGGACATCTGGTAAGACAGGATTGGGCTTGGCGGTTATACCCACTGTGTTCGAATGGGACACTAACACTTACTGTCAAGTCTCACATATTGACCACTTGGCTAAGAACAAAGATTCAGGAATGGAATAGAGAAAATTGTTGAGAAAAAAGAGTCAGGTTATTGAATTCCTAATGCACTCTTTTCATAACAGCCCTTACACTTTTGTGAACAAATCTGTTTAATAATTTACAACCTGCACGTTAAAGCTCCTCACCATTGAATGTGCAGTTTGTCAAAACCTAGCTGGTCAAATGCACTAGCTGAGGTTCTCAGCAGGCAGGGACGAGAAGTAGAGAGGATCCGGTTATTAATAACTCAAGGACTATAATAACTTCTTTGAATCACAGTACCTGCTTCCTTTGAATTCCAATGCTAATTAAAACTTTTCCACCAAAGAATCTCAATCTGCATTATGGTTCGTCCTCGCCTTCTGTCATTTTCCCTGGAATATTATTTGATCCAGCTGCCTTATCTCTCCTCTCGTTTTATTTTCAGATACCCACATTTGCAAAGTCTTACTGATTTTTATGAATCTAGTTGTATTTAGGTAGTTCTCACAGTCTCATTGAAAATCCTCCAAATTTTAAATATATAAGAAAGAAATAATTTGCATTTATAGTGCACCTTGTCACATCCCAAAGTGCTTCATAGCCAATGAATTATTTTTGAAGTGCAGCCATTGTTGTTATGTATCTAATGAACAATTTGCATACAGCAAGATTCCACAATAGCAAATTAAATTAACCAGATCTGCTGGTGTTGATTGAGGGTTGAATTTTGTCCTGGATACTGGGCGAACTCTCTGCTCTTCTTCACATACTTTTACATCCACTTTAATCATTGGAATAGGCAGAAGAGACCTCAATTTTAACATTTCAAATGAAAGATGACACCTCCAACAATGCAACATTCTCAGTACTGCTCTGAAGTATCAGGCGATATTATGTGAGTGGGTCTTAAACCCACAGCCTTCTGACTCAAAAGCAAAAGTGCTACCAATTGAGCCAAACTGACACAAACTTTTTGCTTAAAAATAATGTGCCTATTATTATAATTTTGCAACATACACTATATGCATTTCTTTGCATTCTGATAAACACAATTATGGGGGGTGATTTTAAACCCCAAGAACGGGTGGGTTGGGGGCGAGTGGGAGTTGAAAATAATTTTTTTGGGTCGCGACCGCAAAGTTTTTGGACTTTGCATTCCCAGCGGGAAGCCTGTACTTTTACGCGTTGACATTAAACCTGGAAATAAAGCCGGGCTGCGGTCACGACCCAAAAAACAACTATTTTCAACTCCCACCCATCCCCAAACCACCTGTTCTTGGGGTTTAAAATCACCCCCATAGTGTTTCTATATTGCTGATCAAGTAGTTCAACTCTCAGACTGGCATTCAGCAGTTTTTACCTTGATGTCTTAACAATTAAGGAAGAATCCTGTTCATATCATTAAATACAGCAGTAAATTCTAAAATGTCCTATTGTAACAGATATTAGTGTATATGTATCTGTGCTCTGCGCTGATCTCAGCAGGCTGCAAGCTGCAAGATGTGATGAGTAATATCCTACACAAGTTGATGTGCATTATAGTCAGCACAAGAGATTCATCGAATTACCACTATAATTACTATACTTTACATATAGAGTTGATAATCAGTAATTCTTAAGACTATCCTTATTTTACATTTGTAGTTTTTAAAAAGACGCATGTAAAATGAAAATGCATTTGAATTGTCGATTTTCTCCACTCTAATTTACACAAACTTAGAATGGAAGAGGAGTGTGTTAGGGCTTACGAGTGAATCAGGACATTGTATGTGTGTGGAAAGACACCGTGAGGAATTCTAAAGTTGTGGTTATGCTGTTGTACTCGCCTGAGACCAATAGCTGCAGAGTGTGAAGGGCAGCTTGCAAGACCTGTTATATTGCCTAATTGTAAATTAAGAACACAGGTAGAAAGAAACATCTCTTTCTCAAAAAGCAATTCAAGAAAACTCTGCAGAAAGTTTATAAAGTGGTCAAGAACCTGCCTGACTTCATACTGAAGCCACCACTGCATTCCAAAGTCAGATCAGGACCTGACTGGACTTACTTCATCACTTTTGCATCGCTGTGAAGCAAAATTGGCAGTAGAATTGCATCCTGAGGTATCTTTACAGATATTGGGATACATTTTTCAGTCCTGGCACTGGCCAACTTGTGGGATTTCCTACATTCTGGCCCAGGGAGCTTGCCAAAGGGCAGGGAGGATTGTATGGGAGCAGTCCCTGAAGGGCTGCAGCCAAAATGTAAAGCTAAGTAGCTGCATTCAGAGGGGGAATATAAATGCAGCCTTTCCAAAGACTGTATGGTGCAAAAGAAGTGGTTGGCAAAACCTGTGAAAGTGGAATAAATGTGAAAGCAGGAAGCTGAATCTATGACCAGCATTAATCAGCATCCAAAACCCCTATTTGATAGCTAGTGAAGTGGAGGTGCTGCTTTTTAAGGAGGTTTTTCTTGTTTGGCATTCTGGGGCACTCTCCCACAGGACAGCAGTGCAGCGTGCCTTGCAGGAGGTGGCAGCCAGGATCATTGGATCCACATAACCTGGGAGCAGGTGTAGAAGAAAATGGTGGACCTAAAGGAAGCTGTCAAGGTTAATTCACCAGGAAGATTAAACAAAGTGTTACCTGTCAAATTATTCCATAATTACTGCTGGCCCATGTCATGGCATCACCCAACCTTCCAGCTCTTTCATTACTTACCATGAATTCCCATACACCTGCAGTGTACACATTTAAACTGCAACTTACAACTTTGCACCCTCACATCTTCACACAGAAAATCATTGGGAACACTACCTGCATGATACATGCTTACTTACTGACACATAGGGTGGGTTGTAGGATGGCCCTAAGACTCCCATCAGTGATGTGACAACTTTGGGAAATGCAACAGTGCAGTGAGATTGAGCAGCCATGTTCTGCTGCTATTGCTATTCGGTGGAAAAGAAATGAAAGTGCTGGCCATGCTGATCTGTGCTTACGTTACCTGCTTGATATATATGTGGACATCACATCGGCTGATACTGCAAATGATCCCAATGCTAGCCTGGGAGCAGTGGCCTTCATCGCCTCTAGTTCAGGTTGTCCCCACAGCATTTCGCACAGATCTATGATCTGGGTCTATGCTGAGCCAGAGTCGGCAGAGCTTATTTCCCCCAGTCAGTATGGGTAGGTATGCCAAGGCTGCAGATATGGGTGGTGGCACAATGGCAGGTGCAGGCAGTCTGTTGCTGCTGCCCATTGATCTCTCTAGCATACCTTCTTTCCTCTTCTACCACTTCAACCATGAAATGCTGTTTCTGGGGCACTTAAAAATCATTAATTTTAACTTGACTTGCGGATTGCTATAGGACGTTTCAATTAGATGCCTTGTCAGCCTGTGAACTCCCATAAAAAGTTTATATTGTTCCATCTTTTTGTAGCTCTTCATGTTCTGCTTAAGTCTTGTAAGTGCTTCAATTACAGTTAGCTTTCACGTGAAATATCAAGAAATTTGGCACGTTTAGGTTCCACATGAGCATTTCATACTGATAGGCAGTCCAACAAAATGGCTATTACAGAATTAGAAAAGTGTTTAAATTAGCAAAATAGATCATATAAACATCCATCCACCATTCATGATATCAAAGTCTTTTTATTTCAGTATAGTAATTATATTTTTTATAAATTCCTCCTCCGGTAGATCATTATTACTGAGGTAATTACTGACTTACTGAATTCATGATTGTTTTCATTTAGTTTTAAATCTTTATATCATAATCACTGCCTTCAATGTAATGTTTCCACAGAAATTGAACTTAATTAGAGAGCAAAATTAAATTACATTGAAGTTAAACGGTACCCAGATCAACCTTAACCCTAATACCTCCTCACCGTCAAGTTGTGCCTAAAATGACTAACCAAGAACGCAAAACATTTTAGGGAAATTATTCAGTAACAGTCCTATTGTATATGAATGGCAATCATTTATGTTACTGCCATAAAATAAACCCTTAAATGAAACAATTCTCTAATCTAAAACTGTTGCAATAAAACACTTGAAAATTCTAACAGCCTTTCCAGGCCTTAAGGTTATTGGCTTTAACATCAGTGCCTTCATGAATTAATTTAAAACAATTTTTCTTTGGATACAGTCCTATTTTTATTTAACAGTAGCCTGATATATGCATTTTTTTGCTTCTCCTATGCCTGGAATTTTCGTGGGAGTTCTCCCGATTGTCTGCCATAACTTTGGCTAAAATGGTGTAAACGGCTGTTTATGCTGTTTCTCCAGGGTTCCTGCTGATCTTCTACTGAAGTTACGTCGGGAGGTCATGGCAATTCTACTGCACTGTATCAATGTGTACAATTATATCTGTTGCACTAATCACAAAAAAAGCCTAATATTGCTGTCCTAAAGCTAACAAATACCAGGCATCTGTACAAACATTAATAAAACATGCTGTAGAGAAAATGTAACACCAGCAAAGATAGGAAAGTTTTACTCTGTATATTTTTTGGTGATGCTGCATTTTTAACTTATGTTGTCATTGCCCCTGGAAGATTTCAGCCAAGTTGTCCTGGAACATCCAGAACTTGCTCTGAAAACTCCCATCTAAACGCTACCATGTTGGCCTCCGAATGCAGATATATGCAATCAGGTTTCTTTGTAGTTAAGAAATGTGTACATAGTTTTAAAATCAGTAATAGCAGGTGCAACAAGGCCATCCTGCCAGCAACTACATCTTGCGTAGTTTTCTATTTATAAATCTGAAGTGTTTTATGAGGCATGGTCCCTTTTAAGAAAATATTAAGTCCCAGCATTTGGTAAAATGCCTTGTTCTAAGCTAGATGCTCTCAGCGTTCTGTCGAAACGAAGACCCGCATATTTCTAACCAGAAAATGACAGCTGATCCTAGTCAGAGCACACTATAGAGCAAAAGATAATTTTAAGTTATCATAATCAAAAAATCAGTCGCTTCATTTGATAACCTTAGAGGAAGTATCAAGCTTAAAATTCCTGTGAGGAAAATATTCCGTCTTCTAGTTAATGTTTATCAAAATCATAGGTTTAAAAAAATTAGTTAGCTCTTTGTAAACTTTGTTGGACATTAATTGATATTATTGATAGAACATTTTAATTAAAAGGTACAGTGATGTAATAGTTAAGATGTTTGCTTCCCACTTCAGGGGCACCTGAATTTGTCAATTGTTTTGAAACAATACTGGGCACTGTCCCTGTACCAAATGTGCCTCCTTTTGGCTGACTGTAAAATGGCACCATGCCACCAGATATGGATATGGTTGCAGCCTATCTAACCACATGAAGAACATTAGATGCAGATGAGAGTCCTTAGTGGAGTTAAAAATGAGAGTGCAAATTTGTCTATGCCTACATTATATGGTATATGTGATAGTTTATTATGAACCTTAATTCTTCTGTTGCAATTGTCTTCTGTTGTTTCCATTTCAGAGATGGCAAGACTGTAAACTTACAAACTGAAATGAGGTGATGTGCATAATCAACAATGACAAAGCCTTTCTTTATAACAGCCACATTTGAACTATTCAACTCTGATCCAAATCCTACTGCTCAGCCTGTGACTAATGCATTAACACCAGTGAATCACCAGTGAATTCAGCATGACTCCCCTTTACCTGTTACTTTCATCAAACATGTTGATCGTTCCAGCAACTCAGTTTATATTTGAAAGTGTAACCCCATCGGAGGAAATCAAACAGAATAAAACAATCAGCTCAGTCCTTTGAAGATCTTAGCTCAGACATGCTATGTCATTGCACAAACTAATCCACATACTTATTACCATTTCGTCTTAAGGCAGGATCAGAATGTATTATTCCTGACTCACATACATGCCACCCTAGAAAACTAGCAAAAGCTGATACAGGCTCAAAAAAAGTTGACAGCTCAAAAACAGACCTGAATATAAGCCTTTTGAAGACAGGACTTAGACTCAGTGCAGTGGGACATGAGCTTATTACAATTTAAGTTATGGGTGTATCCAACATTCAGTGGGGATCATTTTAACTTTTATTACAGGGCGAGAAAGGGGTGATAGCAATTTGGCAGCCTGCTTTTCACCTTGTCTGATTTTCTTTTCCATTCAAGTCGTGCGCCCGAACCAAGAGGCCCGAGGATTGACAGAAATTGTTCCTTGGGTCTCATCATCATACTCAGTGTGAGCTGCCGGCGCTGGTCGCACCTCCACAGGCAGCTTGCTCTAGGGAAGACATCAATATCGGGCCGCCTACTTGCCGGTAGCGGCTCTCAGGCAAGTCCAGGGAGGGGGGATTGGAGCAGGCCCATGGGGGTGAGGAGCTGATCGCGACTCCTATGGAGTCGGGGGGAGCACTCCTGCTTCTTTGGCTCCACGGGAAGGTTTTTTTTAAAATCCCACCTACCTGTTGCTGGTGGCCACAGGGGCCACTGTAGAATCCTGAGCGGGTGGGCCCTCCCGTCTGCCCCACATTGGCAACAAATTTCGAAAAGGGATGCTCAATAAGTGTTGGGCCCCTAAGTTACATATTCAAAGGGCCTAAAAAATAGGCCCCATGAATTTAGCCTTGAAACCGACGCCAGGGCAGATTGGGCACAAACCGTACCACTGCTAAATTGGTATGCTTTGTGCCTGTTTCATGCCTGAAAAACAGGTGCAACAAATACAAACTTCTACCCCTTTATCTTAAAAAACCAGCTGCAACCAATCTTGAAGAAAATAAACCTTCACTTAAAATATCAGCTGGACATGGCCTAGAAAGTTCCTTTGCAAAAAATGAGACATTTTAAAAAGCTGCATTTATATATAATTTCAAACATGAAATAATCACACTTGTAACTGTGACTGTCAGAAACCGTGACTCTCAACCATCAGCCCATTTTAAACTTTATTGGCAGTAATTTCCAAGGGGGTTGTCTCAACCTCTGACCGTACTTCAGTGGAAACCCTGGAGAAATATTGTTTCTCTGGGGTTTCCATCAATCTTCTGCCAAAGTTACGGCTGGAGATTGGGGAACTCCTACAGAAATTCTACCCCATATCTCACTTTTTTTATGTAACCAACAGTGGGGGAGAATTCTGATGGCCTCTGACATAGTCTCAAATTGATTTGATTGCTTCTGAAAACCTCCAGTTTTTTCTTCCAGCCAATTGGTTGATAATGACAACCTTCTATCCCAGTGAAAAAAATGTTGATTTTGATTTGCTTGTGGACCACTAACAAGCTGACACATGGGGCTGCAGAGCTGTCAAAGCTGACAGTTAGTGTGTATGCACCCACTGTCAAACTATATAGTGTGTCTTTTTTTCTGACCTAGACTTGAGTCTTTTTGCATTTGTTCTCATTTAAAACATTATTCCTGAATCTCAGTTTTAAAAAGAGAGCACTACAGACCACTTTTACTGTATATATTCTGATAAGGATTATAGCAGAGATGTACATTAAAAGATAGAAATTCACTAACATTTTCTGTACTAAATTATACCAAAATACCAAATAAAATTAAAGTAAAAATCTCAGGTTAAAAATCCCTGAGTCCAGCACTGCCTAAACAGTACATCCCATTGTAATTCCTCTTGCTTCATTTCTCAGTATTTCATGTCAAATCCACAAGGCGGTGATCTTGAAGCCTGCTGTCATTTTTGTAATAAGAGTATTTTGAACAGTTTCACATAGATGATCAGACATATGTCCTCATTATACTGCTAGCAAAAATGGGCACATATTCATCTCTATACCACCAGGGGCTGTATATTGACATTTCACCTCAGATCAACTCAGGAGTAATCAGAATTATATTCTGCCTGTATGCCACCGACGACCCATTAGACCTGCTAGGGAAATTGGGTCTATATTTGCCACTTGGCCAAGAAACAGATAGTTTCCCCATCTGCTGGACCACTGAATCTATTGCTGACTGAGATTTTACAATAGCCAGCAGTATCAGTTTACAACTGTTGCAAACCAATTATGGCATCTGCCTCAGCCATTTTCACTGCTGGTGGTACACCAGTCTATTAGATGGCCGGCCAAATCAATGCTGCCTACTTCAATACCCAGCCCACTTTCTCTATTTAGCAAAACTGAGGTCCCATTATGGACAAAGACTGGAACAGCTTTACTCATATCAGACCAACATTTAGTAAAAATGTACTCTAGATTCAAAAACACAGCATGTCCTCTCTGATTAAATTGGTATTCAATGATCTAAACACTTGTGTATATTAAGGACATAAACAACTACACTCCTACACTTTTTATTTTGAAATATTTCTTTTAAGTCTTCCTCTTGCCAGCAATATCTATGCCCCGGACAAAACAAAGCATCTTTATATTCTCACCATAGAACAGACTGTGACACCCAGGATTCTTAATCTTCCTGTGAGAGCGATTTACCCACAGAGATTAAGGGCACAATTTGAGTAGTGTGCTATATTGCTAACTATAATTCTTGGCACAATGTGTGATGTGACATTTTTTAAGCAAGGCAGGGTGAGGGTGGGGGGGGGGGGGTGGTGAAGGTGGTGGGGTGGGGGGGGTGGAAACTGACCCATTCGTTTATCAACCCATGTATGGTCATTAACCCCTCCCCCCCCCCCCCCCCAGCTCTGGGCGCCCATATAGGGAGGGTGACACTGGAGAGCACAAGAAGTGTGAATGGGCTATTATTCCGATAGTGGGGTATAATATCAAGTTGCAACACTTAGGAGAAAGTAATGTTTGCACCATGGTGTACTGGATCACCACTACTGTCAACTAACGATGATGATGCAGTAATAATAATGTGCTGACATGTACATGCTCTCCTTGTGTATTAACTATATAATTAAAAGTTTTATATAGAGCGTGTCACACTTTAAAAGTGTCTGTAGCCCAAAAAATATGTTGTGCATTTCTGACTGGTTCGAATACTAAGTGATTCATTCAAATATATTGTTAGAAAAAGCAACCGGGGGGGTCATGTTGCTTTCTCACCCAATCTACCATATGTCTCTACAAATAACATTTATAACATAAAAAAAGAAAAACACTGTTCAAGAATTCTAAAAAGCAAATACAAAACCTATCAATACAGTTACCCATGATGTCTTATCATACATTCATCAGCTTACACCTTTGCAGCCCCCCCCCCTTTCTCAGCAGCACATATCGAGAGCAAATCGCTGTAATAGTTGAAGTTAGTATGCCCGCTCATTCTACTTGTGTCTACTATCATTTTCCCACCCCTCTTTGCCCATAGTTGGATTATTTCACTTTACATCATTAGCTTGTGGATATTCTAATCAAGGAAACATATAAAGAACAGAAGATATATAATAAATTCCTTAGCGCTTGACAGGATTAACTCTTGTCCACTTAGTAATTTTCTATTACATTTTTCTTTTTCTTCAAGATATGCTGAAATTTAAAAAAGCAAAACTGATATATAAGTGAACTTTTGGCTTATTGGTAACTGAAGCATCATGCATAAGTAAACCATTTCTTGACTGCCTCTTGCATTGAGTGGATCTGTAACACAAATGAAAGTGAGATTTTGAACAGATCAACACAGCGTCCTGTTAGCTTCAGAACTCTGTATATTTCACCCTGTTAATGGGTAAAAACTTTGTACTGCTCACATAATTGTAATATAGCAGATCCAGAAATGCTTCAGTCTCAAGATGACTGACTATTCTTCCACTGCACCTTTAGCCTAATGGTGGGAAAGACCAGTGAAAGCTAAAACTCCTGATTACTCCATTTAACAAAATTGAAGTTACTGAAAGTCTTAACACCAAGGACTTTTGACAGATCAACATTCTTCGTTGTTGGAATTTTCTACCTGTGACTATGAAAGGGGGAGAATTCTGCTGCAGATTGGTAGTCTACAGGATTATTTGGTACAGTAGTTGTGATACTGAAAATATTTTTCATATTCTGAAAAAGCATTTCAACACCACTGGTACCATCCTGTCTCTTTATTGGCTCACACCAGTGTAAGATTTGAGAACTTTTCACAGTTAAAGCTATAATACGATTATAGTGAAATAACACAAAAGCCTCACATCGACTGTTAGTTATAAAGCAGACAATTGCTTAATGTGTTTGACAGTCCACTAATTTAACATAGTTGTTAAAACATGTTTTTTAATTAACCGGTGTTAATTTAGAGGGCAGACAAATGTCATACATACATCTTCATGCATGTGTTCATCCATTAATATCACCCCAGTAATTTCTAGGCTAATATTTTATGGACTCCATTCTTATTTTACCACTTCCTTCCAAACTTTAATAAAATTCAAATGAATAATTTGCCACCACTGTGTTCAGATCCTTGCAGGCGTGGCCTCCCAATGTGTCTCTGAGCCCCCTTCCAGTTCCTGATGTCTGTTCACACCTGCTGTCACAAGAGAGTGTTCTGGAAAGTTACCTGCAGGTCAGGGTATCCAGTCTCTCCCTTGCTCTGAAAGCAGTGTGTTATCTATAGCGAGAATAGATCAATGTTATAATATCCTTGCGCCAGTTAGGATCTAGATATCCACTACCTTATTTGGGAATTGGTGGGGGTTTAAAAAAAAAGGCTTTTTGATGACTTGGGAGAAACAGACTTTTTGATGACTTGTTATCAAGTAATAGAAAACTTCCATGAGAACCTCCTTATATTACCGCCCTCACAATAATGCCTCTATAGAGAACATTAAATGAGGAGCCACTGCATTCAGGCTGTTTTGCTATCTCTCTGTGTTGCCTAATGTACACCACTGTTCTGCAAAGACTTCTGAAGGGCAGCAATGCAAAAAGATCTTGTAACCTATTGGCCCACAAATTGCTCTGAGCAGTGAACCAGCAGTGGTCGCCACTCATTAGATTTAAATTCACCCACTAAGTTACCGCGTTCTTTTTTGGCGGCAACTTCCTTGAACTGCGAGTTCAAATAACATCAGTGTTCTTTCCCGGGCAGTGAGATTGGTGAAAGGATCACTTAGGCTCCTCAACCAATCAGCTTCAAGCAAGCCAGGCTGTGAGAACCAGGAAGTGCAGTTCATAGACAAACAGCATACACTAAAAACCTGGATATGCCCGATAAGGTTTTATAAAATAACATAAAGAAAGCGAAATAAAGAGAGGATAAAATTAAAGATTGGGATAAAAGAGACAGAAGGAAAAAGTTTTTTAAAAAATGTTTTCAATTTAATTTTTTTTAAATGTCCAAAAACTATTAAAATCAGGAGTAATGAGACTCCACATTTTTAAAAGTTAATTTTTAGTGCCAGAGAGGTTGTTTGGCAGTCATTAAGACTTACCACACTGTTAAAACTTAGTTTAGACTTAAAAAACTGAGCGTACCAGTTTTGTAGCGAGATTAGTTAGTTTCCAGCTGGGCAGGAGAGCAAGTTGGTGCTGGTCCATTGATTGCAGCCGGCGATGTCCCTTTAAGGCGAAGCTGTCACATCGCCGGTGAACCAGGAAGAGCAAGTTCCGGATTTCTGCGTTTGATCACGCATGTGCAAATGCCGGAACTTGCTATTTGATTTCGCCACTCATAATGGTGAGCGCTGTTAGGCTCACCATTATTTTGAAAGCAATTTCCGGCCCAATATTGTAGAAGAGAATGATATGACTACTGATTTAAGCAACTGGAAAGGAACAGCTGATGGATGCTACTGGGTTCACTCTCCAGTATCTGCAAAACATGTATGGTGCTAGCCACATTACATCAGAATAGTGTTTTATCTTAAGCTATCAGTCTGATAATTTTGAAAAAATACCAGCCGTACAATAAATACAAGCCTGTAACATAACTCTGCAGTATATTTTTAGCCCAAATACCATGTAGAATGAAGGTTATTATTTTCCTGCTTAATGGTCCATCTTTATTAAAAATAAAAATGTTACAGAAAATGAACTTGTCTCTTCCACAGTCTAGTGCCAATATGTGTCTGACTCCCTGACAATCTAAGCCAATATGTGTCTGACTCCCTGACAATCTAGACCCTGTATGTGCCTGATTCCCATGTAATCTAGAGCCTGCAGGGGCTTGATTTTGAAAGGGCGGCAGGATGGCAGCGGGGGTGGGGGGGGTCAGTGGGCATGCGGGTAACCTGACGACGAAAATCTTACTGTTTCCCACGCGATCACAAGTTAATTGGTGGCCTTTTACATGGCTTCCAGGTTCGCCGTCTGAAAACTGCGCAGTGGGCGGACTGCGCACCTGCATGACAGGCTGTCAGCTGGAGCGGCTCTATTTAAAGGGCCATTACTCCAATGGCTGTTGCTGCAGCAAACACCAAGAACACACAATATAGAGCAACACAGGGGTAAAGCTGCTCCACGGTTCAGTGATGCTTCTCTGCAGCAGCTACGGGCCGGGGTGAGGAAGAGGAGGGAAGTGTTTTACCCAGCGGATGGGAGGAAGCGCCCTGCCTCTGCCACCAAGAAGGCCTGGCTCGAGGTGGCAGAGGAGGTCACCGGCAGCAGCAACAACTCTTGCATCTGGGTCCAGTGCAGGAAGCTTCAATGATTTAACTAGGTTAGCAAAAGTGAGTACAATTATTGATTCTCCTACATTCTGTGTTTCACATCACCCCCCACCCCCCCACAACTTATTCTGCACTGAAAGACTACTCCATCACATCACTCCTCACACCCACTTAAGGCTCATCCACAACTTACCTGTACTTCCTCAGCACTTCCTCACCTCCCCATGAGTCACCCCACCTACCACTCACCCCATTCCTCATCCAATGTGATGGCTCTGTCTCATACTCACCCTCTGATGCATCTCTTTTACGGTCAGCCTCACCCAAAGCAATGCATTCATCGGCTGGCTACTTCACCATCACTCACTCACACGTCTGTACTTTCTCCCCTTCTCAGAGAAGAGAGTGCAAAATGCACACGAGAGAGCGAGAACTGGAGGGGGTCCACAACAAATAGTGGTCCTCACAGAAGCGGAGCAGTAGGCCCTGCAGATCAGCCGCACCCTTTAATTGCCGGCGGGACTTCCAGATTCGTGAAGTGCGCGCGCACACAGGTGCGTCTATGGCAACCCCGGAATTCGGGGGGTTGGGGCCAGCTTCCAAACACGCTCGGGATTTTCCTGATTTTCGCAGCCCCCAACGCACCCGCAATTTGATTTTAAAATTGAAACTTTATGGGCTCGATTTTAGGGTCGGGTTACCTGCGGGTTTCCAGCGGGGGGGCCCCGAAAATCCCGATCTCCGATCACGTGACCGGATTCGGACGAAATCCCGGCCACTTCCGGGTACCGCGCTGACGTGCGGGGCTGCGCGCGCAAGCCCCGCTGGTGGGAATCCCGCAGGCAATTAAAGCCAGCGGGGTTCCACTTGAGATCACTTAACTTGCTCGTTGTGGTCAGTTAATGAGCTGAAGCAGCTGTCAAAAGAGGAAGTGTGGGATTTTACGGTCAAAGCAGTCAGTTTCCCACACTGGGGGAAACAGGACCCTTCAAACCAGGCGTGTTGCAGCCAGCAGCCTGTGCCAGGTGCCAAGGTGCGCTCCACGGGGGAGCGCCCTCACCCACGCAGGAGGCCACCGCGTCACATAGGGCAACCCCTGCCCTCCACCAACCCCCGCCAAGCCAGAGGACAGACCGACACGAAACCGCAGCCCCAGTCCGAGGACCCACCCACCTACCCTGCACAACCCCTCACACCAACACCTGCCAGATGGGTGGTGCGTTGACATCGTCGGAGGACGAACAGGATGACCAGCCCCAGCAGCCTCGCAGTCCACGCCGTCCGCCTCGGAGAGGTGGGGCCCCCCAACACGGTGCTGCGGCACACCCACCTGCACAGCAGGAGGGAGGGCAACCGCAGAGAGAGATGCGTCGCAGGAGGCACTACCCTCCGCACAGGGTGTACAGAGCGAGGCTCAGCTTCATGGACCTCTCCGAGGAGCAGTGCATACGGAGGCTCAGAGTCAATCGCCAGGTAGTCGCCGACATCTGCAGCCTCCTTAACGACGAGCTGCTCCCTGATGGACCAAGCAGCATCTTCTTACCTGTCGCCGTCAAAGTCACCACTGCCCTCAACTTCTTCGCATCCGGTTCCTTCCAGGGTGCCACCGGGGACATCACCGGGGTCTGTCAGTCCTCTGCACACAAGTGCATAAGGCAGGTCACCGATGGGTTGTTCCGCAGGGCCTCCCACTACATCAACTTCGCCATGGACGAGCGCAGCCAGATGGAGAGGGCGGTTGGATTCCATGCCATGGCCGGCTTCCCACGGGTGCAGGGTGTAATCGACTGCACCCACATCGCAATACGGGCACCTCCGCATGAGCCAGGGCTGTTCATCAACAGGAAGGGGTATCACTCCATGAACGCCCAGCTCATCTGTGACCACCGCCAGAGATTCCTACACGTGTGCGCCAGATACCCCGGCAGCTGCCACGATGCCTTCGTCCTCAGGGAGTCCGCCGTCCCGCCCATCCTGCAGGCACCCAACGCCGGCAACGGCTGGCTCCTCGGCGACAAGGGGTATCCCCTCCACACTTGGCTCATGACACCTCTGAGGAACCCCATCACCGAGCCGGAGCGTCGGTACAATGACAGCCACACTGCTACCAGGTCTACAATTGAGCAGACCATAGGGCTTCTCAAGATGCGCTTCAGGTGCCTTGATCGTTCTGGGGGAGCGCTCCAATACACACCATTCAGAGTGGGACGAATCATAGTTGTCTGCTGTGCCCTGCACAACATGGCCCAACAGAGAGGGGTGCCGCTGGAGGAGGCCCCATCCACACCCGCCACCCACATTGAGGAAGGCGAGGGCGAGGAGGAGGAGGAGGAGGCGGAGGCGGAGGAGGAGGACGCGCCCGAGGATGTTGGACGACCCATGCGCCGAGCCGCGACTCACCGGGATGGTCGCCGGGCCAGGGACGCACTCATACGTCAACGGTTCTCCTAGCGTCAGACACTGCGAGGCGCTCGCATCTCCTCACCTGCACATGCGAGCGGCCATACCAGCCCCCTCCACTGAAGAGTGCTGCCAGTAATCCTGCACCCACAGCAGTGTGCCCAATGGGTGGCAGCAGGTGTTTGCCGTCATGATGGCCTCCACGGAACGCAACTACTGCACAAGCCGCGGAAGAATGGACGAGAGGTGGCAGGAGTGGTGAGAATAGACTATTTAATATGTGGAATGTGACATCATTTAAGAAACAAAGTACAAAATAATAAACACCCTGGTGTATTCCCTTTGTGATTATAAGGCCTTTGGAATTCTTCTCCGGGAACCCCTACGTGGTGCTACCCCTGTGGCTCCAGCAGAGGTAGTGGCAGGTTGCTCGTCTTCTTGCCTTGACCGGGTAGATGCTTTTGGCGGACGGCCCCTGGGTTTCGGTGCCCGTGAGGGCACCTCCACAGACTGCTCCTCCTGCACCGGGGCAGGGGCAGACTCGGCCACCTGGAGAGGAGGCACCATTGCGGGTGGTGGTTGAGAGGTGGGCGACGGGTGGGACGTGGGGACGCCTTGAGAGGCGTCCCCGCTTCCATGTCCCCGGTCACCATCATCCCTCTCTTGGCCTCGGCCCACATCACCCCTTCCACCCTGCTGGACGGCAGTTTGGATGGCATGTGTGAGGCCTTGCAAGGCCACCCCTAGTGTATCCCTCAGCCTGTTGGTGGCGTCGGAATGTTGCTCACCCTGAATCCGTACCGACGTTGTGAGGGCCTGCAAGGACTCGAAGTGGAGCTGTGCGTGACGCTCGAGGGAGGCCAGCCTGTCCTCCACCGCGGACAGTCCCGCACCTACCCGCGACACTGTGTCGCCGGTACCCTCCTGTGCCTGCGCCACCAATGCCCACATGCAGGAGGTGGACTCCTCCATCGCCTGCGCTATTGTGGACAATGCGCGCGGCACCTCTGCCAGCACCTCAGCAATTAGCTGGTGGCCCTCGACGACTCTCCTTTTCTCTGGTGGCCCCCTGGGTTCAGCATCTGGGTCCGGCTGAGCAGAGCCTGGAGATGAGTGCTCCCTCCGTCGCGGACCCTCCGCGGCTGCCCCTGCCACCAGGGTCTGCTCATGCTCACTCGTGCGCAGTGACTCACCAAGTGCTACCCCAACTAGTTGGCGAGGGGGACCCACCGAGGTGCGTGTCTCTGCGCTGGTGGATGGTTGGCTCTGATGTGACGATGCACCCTCAGAGACCGCCATGTCCTCTGAGGAATCGCCCTCCATGCTCGCTTGATGCAAAGACGCACCTGCAAGAGAACAGAGGGCACTTTGAGGCATGTGGACCAACTTGACAGTGCGCCTGATGGCAGGTGATGATACGGTCACTCGCGATCATGGGTGTTGAGTGTCAGCTTTCCCTTACCGGCCGTTTCGGCAGCGACACACTCGCCATCGGCCACCGACAGGCAATGTCGCGTGCGGGCGAGGTCGAGCGCCTCCACCTCTGCGTCGGTGAGCTCCACCACTTGCGGCGGCCCACCTCCGGTGCGTGCCCTTTCGCGGTTGTTCTTGCTCCTCTTCTCCTGTGAAAGCAAAACACAGATGTGTGAGTGGGTGCGTCTTGCATCGTGAGACGCATCGAGCATCGGTGTGGTTGGGTTGAGCGTGGCGCGGAACGGATGGGAGGAAGTGTGGGCCACGTGCCCATCCTATTGCATGGGGATTGGGGTGTGTGGTAGTGTTCGGGTGGGGTCAGGGACGGTGGGTACTTGCGTGCACGGCGAGGATGGTGAATGAGTGGCTGTGATGATTGCTGATGGAGCGCAGTGGTGGCTGTGCAGGAGGGGGTTGTGATCTGCTTGGCGTGATGGTGGGGACGGGATGTGGGAGGGTGCGTTGGTGTACTCACCTTGCCAGACCTAGTCAGGTCATTGAAGCGCTTGCGGCACTGCTCCCAAGTCCTTGGGGTGTTGCCCCTGCTGCTCACCTCCGCCGCCACCTCTGCCCATGCCTTCCTGGTTGCGGCGGCAGGGAACTTGCGCCCATCCTCAGGGAAGAGTGTTTCCCTCCTCCTCCTCACGCCCTCCAGCATCAGCTGCAGTGCCAGATCTGAAAAACGGGGCGCAGCCTTTCCCCTTGGTTGAGCCATTCTCCCAGACCTCTTGCTTGCAGCAGGAGGGGCTTTGGGAGACTGCCCCTTTAACTGGAGCTCCTACATCGCGTCGACGGTACTGCGCATGCGCAGCCGGCCGGCTCGCAGCTGGGGAGCGCAGAACCCGGAAGCAGGCCTTAATGGGTCCAATTATCCCGCGATCGCGTGGGGGACGCACACAATTACCCGTCCGCGTTTTCGACGCTCCCGGAGGACCACCCGCTGGGAACCCGCAGGCCTGCTAAATTCGAGCCCCATGTGTCTGAATTTGTCACAATTTAGAGCTGGTGTGATTCTGACTTTCTGAAAATCTAAAGGCAGTTTGTGTCTGACTCCATGACTTTATGTGTTTGATTCCTGAAATCTAGAGGTGGTATATATCTTATTCCATGACAAGATGGACTCAGTTTATCTTCAGTTCCCTGATGGTTTTAATGCACCTGTGTTTTTAAAAATGTGAACATTGGTTTAGGAAACTGCATACTGTACCATTTAAATCGAAAGTCTAAATTTTTCAAAATGCTTGTTTTTATTGCTCTTTATTACTAACAATTGAAATAATAACCAGAGTTGAAAGGTTACATGGTTTTGGCGACAGAAAGTAATGTGCTTGCATTAGCAATTCCCTGCTGGTCTGGCCTGATCTTGCTGGTCAGTGTATTGGGATTAGAAGAGTGGCACAGGCTGTTCTTTGTAAAAAAAAGTCAACATACCATCGGAACATTCATGCTTTGCACTGTCCCCAGCCCTGGAGTGACCTTCCAGCACCAACCCATCATACAGTACAAGAAACATTGTTCTAAAACTGTTAGGGAGGGTATCGGATTCTGTGTATCTTCACAGTATTCGAAGACTGTAAACCCAGTAAAAACAAACTGATCTGGATTTATCATTGTGAAACAAACCCCCCTATAAAATTTGCCCACAGTCCCTCTACACTATGCTGAAGTGAAGCATCACAGCCTTTAATTTCTTATTTCATATTGCAGGTATCTCAATCACATTGTAAATGCATAACATATCCATATTGATTTTGCTTGAATAGAAAATAAATATTTGGTTATTTATTCATTCATTTATTTATTTCAATATTCAGTTAAGTAAGAATTATTACTAATTGTCCTTGTCCTAACCGGGCTACTTTATTTTAAAAAGAGTGACTAATGGCGGGGTACAGTTTCAGAAGCCCCTAGGTAACTCAAGTGTGTATTCTTCAAGTGTAAGCCCGAGAGATTGCTGGAGTCAGGAGCGTTGCAGCTAATGTCCTCAACTAACCACCACATATACACTCTCCAGTAAGGGTTAACCCTTCTTAGCTCGGGGATATTGATGCAAATTATATAGCTCCTGCTGCCGCACCTGACTGAAATTAATTAACTCCACACAGAAGGATGACCAGATATGAGATCTTCCTGCTCTGAATGGCTCAGTACGACTCCATATGGTCCAAGTACTAGGACCAAAGGAGAGAAAAATAAATTTACATAGAGGGAGCTAATAAAAATGTGAATATCTACAAAGCAAAAACACATGTTACATTCTGGTTTAATTAGGTTAAATTGCTATGTATCTGGATTCCTTCTTGGACTCTTCTGAGTGGAGAGTTGTAGATTATCCTTAACCATAGAGGAGTTTTGGAAACCCCCCAAAAACCTCATGACAGGAGTGAATGGCCATTGGTACGGCCAGTGGTTGAAATTGTGTCAAATTAAGTGTACTTAACCGATTACACTTAGTGGAAATTGGGTAATTTCCCTGGACTCTCTTTGCATGGTGAATCTATGTTGGTTTTTTTTCGTATTCTTTCTTTTATTCCTGCCTTACTGTTTCCTATTCCTGTGTAGTACTGAACCATCCCTCTGAAGCTACACAGATGAGAAAATTCATATATGCCTATTGCTCTTGCCAATTGACATAACAGTTGCAAATGCTCCATTATTCTCAACACATTCTACATAGTATCTGTTCTTCTATTTAATATTCATTGACAACTGCCCAATGAATTTTGGCCCTGTTTGAGAAATGAGATTCATATTTACTCTTTGTGTTTGAAAGCATCGAATTGTACAAGATTTTTATAATACTTAAACAACGTAAGGATGTAAGGACTTATTAACATGTAGGGTGTCCCATGCAGGCAGAGTTCAGATGCTTTTGCTAGATCATCTGTCAGAGAGATTAAAACCAGGCAGTATACTGGGTCCTTTGCCACATCATGCAGAAAAATCAAATAGTGCCATTGAGCACATCTTATGATATGTTTCCAGCCTGGGCCATTCCCCCTTCTGCCCTAGGACAGCACCAATCCAGGGACTAACTTTTGATTTAGAGATGGGGTAGTGAGGAGGTTTTGGCATTGAATCTCATCACTTATTAAAATGGAAATTTGGCCATTGCTACTTCTTTGCACAGCAGTGCTAATATTTGATAAGATAAAATTATTTCATGTAATTTCAGTTATTTTCTCCATCTTTGGGTCCCCTCTGTCACAGACCATTCCCAGAGGAGAGGCAGTTGACCTGGTCCAAGACTCTTGCCAATGCTGTTCAGACAACTTGAACAACTTCCAATCAGAGAGTGTTATATGTCACTGTGCCTTGGCACTGGACCATTTAAAAGTTCAAAGCCAGTGTTGAGTGAGTGCTAAAAGCTCCTAGCGAGAGCCATTACAGAGTTGTAAATAACAAAAAAATAATGCTGCAGCACAGCTTGCAAATTTCAAATTGATAACAGTGAAAAGATAATTTTATGCTGTTATTATAGTCCGGTGTTGTAGTGTTCATTAGAATCTCTTCACTTGAGTTGGTAATAAGTACCTGAGGGCCATTAATGACTCTGCCTTCCAAAATGCTGTTACAGATGTAATGTAGTAAACCTATATAATATCCCACAGAGAAAAATTAATATTTAGAAGAGAGAATATTGCTTTGCTACTAACCATGAGGTAATTTTAACACTTCTTGGTTTATTCAAAAAAGGGATTATTGGAACAAATTTTAAAAGACTTAAAAGTATAAAAGTCAATCAACCAGCACTGAGTATTGTCAGCTGAAACAGAATTATTTATCTTGGATAAATAATGAAAAGGGGATTCATTTACAACTCTGACAATTATCTTGAAAATAAGCTCATCTTCGCTCCACACCAATGAGTTACACTTTAAATGCAAATGATATTGAGAAATTTGGAACATTGCTTCCAGAACCCTAGGCGGTTCTGAAGGAACGTTCCACAAACAGATGAATTGTTGTAACGGCTTGGCTAGGTCCGTAGGCAACGCTGCTTCCAGTGTCTGGGGAATTAATAAATTCTGAAGACAGTACAGTGCAAGAAGCTGGAATCCAGTGACACACATTGAAAATCAGTTTGGACAACCAGCCAAACACAGCAGCATTTAAAACCTAACAATCACCTGTCAGATATAAAGCACCACAGTTATCCTGAAAGCAGTTTGAAGTCTTGAGCATTCAGCGCTGATAAATTCTTCTGTTTCCCATAGCAACCGTTAATTGAAAAAACAGTGACGTGTTTTGATGTGGAAGAATAGGAAAGCCCCACTGCATTCTTGGCTAATGAAGCCACTAAGAATATTCAATGGCATCTTCAAACAATTTCCCTCCCCCCCCCCCCCCCCCCCACAGTACAAAAGTATTATTTTTGCACACAAACATTTGTGTTAAGTAGCTATAGAGACCACCAGAGCTCAAGTTCAGAGGGGCCAAAATGTGGCTGTAGCTTGCACCTAAGCATGCAACACTATCAGCATTTTCATTGTTAAGTGACTATTCTCTGCCTCTGCCCATTCAATAGACAAATAAATTCAAACTCTTGCAACTTGTGAATTTCACAAAAATGAACACTCTAAATGCTGTTGAAACTGAACAAAGTTGAACAAATTTTACCAATGGGCTTAAGCTATAACTAGCCAGATTACTAACCCCACCCAAGGCAATGATCCCATTCTGTGATTTATAAATATCACTAGGCCTTGACCTGGGTGGAACTGTTACAGGACTTGAGACACCAACATATAAAGCTGACTAAAACCACAGGCAGAGATTACACATGCAAGAAACAGCTCTAACGGTGACATTCTTCTGCCACCACCATCTGTCCCACTCAGAACCTCAGAATCGTCATCATCTAACCTTTCAAGCTGAGCAAGAATGCTATATTCTTGCAAATATAATCTGCAGTTTCTGAAACTGTTCCACTTAAAAATTTATGCATAGATTTAAATAAAATGGTTTCAGACATCATCAACATGTATTCAGGATTGTATGATTATCCTATTATTTAAGATATTTATTAACTTCCTACAAAATGCTAATGAGATTAAGCAAATTAAAATGATTAAACCCAGATTTCAGCATTGTAAGAACACTCATTCTAATGGGCCAGTGAAGAAATTGTTTAGGGCAGGAGAGGTTTGAATAACAATATCATCTGGACAAGCACCGAAACTGGTGTAATATCTACACTCAGCACTGATGTCATCATGCTAGGCTGCTTCCCTATAATTGATTATCTTACTTAAAGCATTGTAACAGATGAGATTCCACCTTTAAGCCCAGTAAAAGTTTTAAAAAGCGGAACTCTTTTACATTCTTTTTACTAGAAATTCCTCCATGTGTTAAGTTTATCCCACAGGCAGAACCATCTACCCACAATGACTTTACCAACTATTTGTTTGTTCCATTTTAAAATATTAAAGCTACACATTTTTCTTTATTATGAATTTCTACTCTGTCACAAAGTGAAAAGTATTTCATATCAGTCTGATTGTCTGAAGGTGTCAATTCAAATGTGTACCATTTTTATGGACTGATCCATAACCATTATTCAACCTCAATATTGAAGGAAATCATAAAGTAGGTATGTATAGGTATGGATAATTTTCTTTTGTTATGCAGTTTTCAGTATAAATGTAAAGGACTTGCAGCCCCTCCAAAAAGTGCTGTGGATTCTAGTAGTATAATTACCAAGCACCACTAACTGTTGTAACTATGGTTACTGCAAGAAAATGACGGTGTACTACTTTTGTTTCAAAGTTTCAAAAGTTAAGCAGCTTACATCCAATTAACACTAAATATAAGTCATTGGTAAACAGGACAGTAATTTGGTTTGAAAACTAATTAATCAGAAAAAATGCATTGTTCATTTTCAATGATCAAATGCAGTTTTTAAGTATTGTATATCATCCCATACAGACCAGTGCTGCACAAAGTATTCAGCCCACATGAGTAATAAAGTACTAACAACTCTCCAGCAATCCAGCTTAGTGCTTTGGAAATAAAGTCCATGTTGATTGAGTTAAGCCAGTCGGTTTCTGGCTCCCTCAGTAAGCAGTTACATTATCAAAACTAAACTTTAGATCATAGTGTTAGTGAAGAAAGTTTAGTACAAAAGACTGACAGCTGACCTACCCCGAACGAAGAGGAACAGCAGAATCAGCACAGCAGATAGCTGAAAGTGGGAAGAAGTTCTCTCTACTTCCATGGTTACTGGAGCAGGCAGCCTAGAGATTCTGTATGAAACTGTTTGTAACAGCTCCCACGGTCATCTGCCTCTCCAGCATGTCCTTCGAAATCTGCCTACGAACTGATGAGAAGAACATCACAGGCACTCCATGCTCTGTCACTTCTGTGAACACCAATGATGCTTTGCCCCTGTCCAGTTCCACAAGCTTTACTCAACCCGTTACAGCACCTTGTAATATATGGTCTGGAGTTCTGAACTGGACTGGGAGTGGATTAACCATGCCTGGGTCAATGATGCCCAACAGCTAAATTTACAAGTGCTCTTGTAACTTTTAGCAATAAGACATTTTCTCAGCACATGTTTTCCATGTGCCTGCTGGTCCATGATTCTTTACAAAATTAATTAACTTAACAGCTTACTCATAACCTAAAGGTGTGATTATTATGCTACAGAAAGATTTTCATATCATTTCAAAAATGCAAGCTTCTAGGAATATTTTACAGAAAGATATTGGCTTAAGGCTTAGTGTTGTATCAGCTAATCTTTTAATATTATACCGATTATTAAAATAGCTAATAGCTTAATATACTATAACAGGAAAGTGAATCAAAACGTCGTTCAAGGCTTAAGATTGTAATCAGCTCAAACTATCAACATGTTCTTTTATTACCAGGATGTATGGATTTTATTTTAAAAAAATAAGCAGTTCTATTTATTTTGATGGATTTCTTTTCTTATTTAATTCTCAAAAATATTTTATGACGTCATTGCACATTTTGACTGCACAGTACATGTGCGAGGAATGCATTGATACATCTAGGTTTCTTGTCATAACTGTGCATGCGCTGGGATCAGTGCAGGTCAAGGGGTGAAGGCCACTTGTTTGGTCATGGAATTAGTTGGGAATGGGGGAAGGCCCTGCCTACTAGTGGTCACGTTGGTTGAGGTTGTTGCCTTAATGGTTAGTAGTTGGGTTGCTGTGCCCGGGGAGGCAGTTTGTACTGATAGATTTCTGAACTGTTTTCCCATGAAAACTCATTATTGGCAGTGGTCTCACTTCAGTGTGTTAATGTGTTGCATAGTGACAGGTGTGTTCATGTGTTGCCTAGTGATGGGTGTGTTAATGTGTTGCCTAGTGATGGGTGTGTTAATGTGTTGTGCAATAACAAGTTAAAGGAGAGCTAAACCCCAGTGGAGAAGTCATTATTTTCACTACATTATGTACTTTTCTCTCTACTGAGTGATGGTGAAAGCTTACCATCCCTGTGCTCACAACACTCTGCCCTTACTCACAGAGGCCATCTCAACTGCAATGGTAGTTATTTTCCTGTTAAATTTAAATTTGCTTTTGCTAATTTAATAAACTGCTAATCAATTATGTCAAATTAGTCTTAATAAAGTGAAATTCCCCATGTAGAGAAATGCTATCATGGTCAAGAAAAGCATTTGTACTGATCTTACAAATTCAGTAAATTTTATCATAATCTGTGGAGAACAATCATTGCATCAGATTACTTTATTTCTGATCTTTTATGTAACTCCATGCCCTGCACTAACCTGGCAGCAAAGAAAATTAAAATTTTCATTTATATAGTGCTTTTCACATCGTCAGGATGTCACAAACACTCCACAGCCAATGAATTACTTTTTTGAAGTGTATCCATTGTTGCTATTTAGGCAAACGCAGCAGCCAGTTTGCACACAGCTAGGTACCACAAACAACAATGTGATTTGGTGCTGTTAGTTGTGGGATAAGTGTTGGTGAGGCCGCCAAGAGAAATCCCTTGCTCTTCTTCAAATAGTGTCATGGGGATCTTTTACTTCTACCTGAATAGGCAGACAGAGCTTCAGTTTAATGTCTCGTCCAAAATACAGTACTCCCGACAATGCAGCACTTCCTCAGTACTGCACTGAAGTGTCAGCTTAGATTACATGCTTAAATCCTGAAATTGGGCTTGAACCCACAACTTTTGATGCCAGAGGCAAGAATGTTACCATTGATTTAAATTGGCACTAAATTCAAGAACTATTTGTTGAATCCTACCTTTCACCAGGCAAAAGTGAAGAGGGGAAATGTGTTTGATGTAGGCATGACCTTCTCTCCAGAGGTTAGGAGAAATTTCTTTATGCAGTGGGTTCTTGGAGCATGGAATGCATTGCCATTGGGAATAGTTGAGGCAAAGGCTACTGCATTTTTAAGTGAAGATAAACATTTGAAACTGAGGAAGATAGAGGGGAATGGGAGAGAAGAGGGCTGTGGCATTAGTTTTGGATTGCTGTTGCAGAGAGCTGTGCAGGCATAATGGGCTGAATTACCTCAGTTTGTGCTATAATCTTCTATGGTTCTATGATTAGCTGTTATTTCAGTTTTGCACTGTAGAAAGGACATAAGTAAAACTGTACATTTGCATTGAATTGTGAGGTACATCACTACATAATCTCATGTGAATCACATTCAGCCGCTCCAACTCTGCAGAGCTTTGGGGTCTTTGCGAAAAAAAGTTGCGCTCGTGCAAAACAAACAACTCTAGACATAAACCATCTGAACTCAGCAACCTGTCAATATAATAAAAATAGAAGTTGGTGCAATACTAATGTTCTGCCATGAGATGTCGCTAGCATATTTAGCAAATACTATGGGGCGGGGGGGGGGGTAACCTGTGAAGTGAGGCTCTCTATGTGGCGCCTTGCTCGTAGTGAGCACTGGCCGGAAAATCAGGCTACAGTGTTGTATTGCTAGCTCTGTTGCTGCATTCGCTACTTACTGCAGAAATTATCTCCATAATATCGCGACGTACTCAGAAAGCCATGCCAACGTGAAAAGAGGAAAATACCATTCGTGTATCAATTGTTCAATTCCCTGAATCCAATACTCTGCCTGAAAGTTGGCCATGTGAATCCAAACAGGCTCTTAGTTTCAAAATCCCAGATCTAACCATGTTGGTGGTAGCCATTAGATATCTCCAATCTGTAATTTTTGATATTCAAACTTTGTTTTATTGATAAAATATTTCTGCGGAAGTAAGTGCAACATTTCTTTTACATAATAAAAAATGATCTCAGTTATGTTTGCGGTATTTGCATCTCTCCCTGTACATTAGAGAACCATTCTTTTAATAAATCTCTCTTCTTCCATAGGGAGGTGATCAGTACTGATAGTACAAACATAACAAAAAGTGAAGTGTTCCTTGAAGAGATGAAAAGATTGACTTTATTGCTGGTTTAGGTCCCTTTTGACCAAGCTTTTGGTCAATCCTCCTCATACTTCGTTCTTTAGTTTGGTGTCCATTTTTGTCTGATTCTTTGCGAAGCACCTTGGGGCATTTTTCTTTGTTAAAGGCTCTACATAAATGCAAGTTGTAGTTGATGTTGTGATACGAAACAGGTACAAACTCATTCAGATTACAGTATTATTAATAAAGTTATATTACAATTATTCAGATTATATAAATTGTTAACATGCCTTCAATGGAAAAGAAAGTTGTGCAAGGTGCAAAACCAGCTGGTGAATCGCTATCACCCATTTTTCACCCGGCAACATAAGTTAAAGTTACTCCCAATGTGTGTTCCATTTTATCGTGCACCCATAGGGGGCAGTTCATTGACAAATTACTTGTGTTGATATGATTAATGAGGGAGCCTTATCCTCTAAACTTCATATATAGGCCCAGTGTCATCATTAAAAAATGAAATATTTGGGATTTTTTTTAATGTTTATTAAGTGATGCTAAATGGCACAAATCACACTGAAGTGTGTTTGCTGTGGAACTATCACTTTGGGTCATTCATGCATGACATCATCCCAGCAGAAATGATACCTATTTAAACATCAAACTATTACAAAGAATTAGAATTGGCTTCAACATCCTACTGTGGGTTTCTACTGTTGGTAGAAATATATACTTTTGTCCAAACAGTGAGGGTAGATGACATCATCAGAAGAAACTGGTTTAGAGGAGTTACTGAACCCAGCTGAGTAATAACTGCACTTCTGTTGATGATAATTCAGCTGTCCAGCTCTGTTACTCCTTCCCGTCAGGTTTCTGAAAATGTCATCAGCCATTCTTTATTTATAACAGGATAAGAGAACTGAAAAATAAAGATAAGAGATTGAACTGCGATGCTGCAGATCCAGAATCCAACTGTATGCATCCATTCCAGGTCACGGAATGCTCTCCGCTGAGGCTGTGCAAAACCTGACAGAGGCTGCATGGAAGAGAAAGTCTTATCTCAGGAGTGCAAAAGCCCTTAGATGCTCAAAGCTGTAAGCAAGCATGGTGACAAGCTTCACACACTACTTGCATTTGTGTACTGGCTCCCACAGAGTTCAGCTTAGACTTGTGACTACGTGTTGTGGATACACAATCTCGTAAAGTGAAGCCATTTGAAGGTATATACTTCCCTCTTCAAGGCAACTTTTATTTATTTTTAACATTCTCAAGTCAATTATATTTAATACAATTTTAGATCAGCTTCCATTTAAAGGAGCATTGCCTTCATGAAAAATGTGCTAGGCAAACGTCTTTTCGTTTGGGTAAAGAGAAAAGCTGAAAAGCTGTGAGTCATTTTTGTCATAATGATGTAAAATACAAAAGAATGTAAGATATTCTTGACATACATTTGTGTCATCTTGTGTGTTCATAAACAAATAAGAAAAGATTTGCCTTTAAGATCAAAATACATCTCGTAAAGTTGAGCCGATTATGTTAAACAATTATATAAAGGGTTGACTTTTTCAATACAATATTTGAAAAGAATATTTGATTTTCCTGTATTTCTACTTACAGTTTTCAGTTTTTTTATTCAAGCTAATTCTAGAAATGGTTAGCTGGTGAACTTTTCTCTTCGAGCACCTGAGACTAATAGTAAATCCAAAATCCACTTTAAAATCCATTTCAGGTCACAATCCAACTATTCTAGCTGTGCCAGAACAAGTTGGTTTCCAGATAAGGAAGACTTTTTGTGGAGATCTTCAGCTGCAAATGCAAATGCAGGAACACTTGTCTGCTCTGTATAGGATAGGAAATGATTCGGTATTTTCACAACTGCATATCTATTTCTCTCTTATTTTTCTCACTTTTGCCTTTCCTACAGAAGCACTCAAATAAGAATCACTGATTATCAGTAATATTTTAACTTTTAAATGAATTTGTTTTGGACAGTTTCTGCTCAAGTGTAGCACATGCTATAGCTACAAAGCGATGTTTAGGAGTCAGGTACAAACCACATTAAGACAAGGGCAGCATTGTGACTGTGGTATGCTTCAATCCTATCGCTAGGATTGTTTGCAGGTTTTGAGAGCAAATTCTTTCACTAGTACTCTTTTGCCATTTCGTACAAGGCTCATATCTTGAGCTTCCAAAATTCCAATGCTTTCTCTTTCTCTCCCCTAAAATAAACCACATTTTAAAATCTAACATTACTTTCAAAGGATCTCATGAACGTGAAACACAGAGCAACCGAAAAGATCAGATTCATTTTTTTTGCTAAAAATTCTTAAAATTATGAATTTCAGTTTTTGTTAAACTTAATTACAAGCTGGTTCCTGAATTTAAAATTAAATTAGTTAGGATCTCGGCTGTACCTTTATGAGTTACTAAGGTTCAAGATGAGTTGCGATAGCAAAGTTTTTGAGTGCTTCTCACTGAACCTTGCCATTCTGAAGTTGAAACTGCAGGTTATCGTACAGTTTACACACATGCACACACAAACACATCCATCAACAAATCAGTAAGTATGGAACAGATAGGAGAGAGAGTCTCATTTCAGCAAATACTCATTTTTTTGTGTGTTTGGTACTTGAAATAATTTTAGGAATACCACAGATAGCACCATACTATCCCTGCTATGCTTCAGATGTCAGTACAGGTTTTTCCCCCCTGTATTTGCCAGGGCAGGTGTAAAGGAAGGCATTAGTTCACTACTGTACAGTTCCTCCTCTGTTTCTGAAAAGCAGAGACTTTTGTTTTGTGCACTTACAGACTTACAGCCTACAAGGTCTGTGATCTGCAATGTAAATTCTGGACAGAAGGGATGTAAGATACAATGTTAGTACACCTGATACCAACCCCTTATCCATCGTACTGCTCAGTCCCTCGCTAATAAAATGTAAACCATATCCGCATCATCAATCATAGCATCAGTTTCAGGTCATGGGAAATCTTTTAATATACCGGAGCGTAATTGATCTTTGGCTACTGTTATGAAGCTCTCTCACCCTCAGACAAGAGGTATACAGATCAAAACAGACAATCCCAGTCAGGTCAGATTTTAGAATGTTTCAATCCATTCCAGATCTCGCTGACTGTTGTATTATAAACCCTGTGAAGCTGTGTGTTTGTAATACTTGCTACAGGATTTATGTACCAGTACAATTTTTACGAGGGCTTAGGCTGGTGAAAGATAAGTGAACTGTAAGGTGATGTCGCTGTCATGTTACGTTTGTATGTATGTGAGCTGTTTCTAGCTCAAGGATCACACCAATATTACAGTGAATGTGTGTTATTACCATCTAATGAATTTAGCACTTTAGCAGCTTTGGTATTTCTGGTGGGGAGGAAGCAACTACCCTCTCTTTTTCCAAAATTACTGCCCTTTTTCAGGGGGAGGGTGGGGAGGAATGAGAGGGTGTGTAAGTTGTTTCTGATTAAGTGAGACACACCATTATTGTTTCGCATTCCTGAATGCCCTGACCAATGGGTGATTTGCAGTACCCTGTTGATTTGTGAAAGTTCTAACGTGGTAAGAATCCATTTCTTATTGAGTATTTTGTTAGTTACAGGTATCGTTAGTGGTATCACTTAACAATTGAAAATCTAGGTACTGCATTGGCTAAAGCCAGATCATAGCAGATTGACTTTAACTGGAACGAACAATACTAATGACTGAAGCCAGTTACAGAGCCTGGGACTAGGTTATCTGCCTAACCTCTCAACCATTTAATAGTATAGGCAGGAGAGAATTTAAAAGAGGGGAAAATAACTAGAGAATGTGGAATAAAATGACAAATAAACTCTTAGGTAATGAATTAACATGAAGGTAATAAGTCTGATTCAAATCACAGCTCACCTCGTCTCATTGTGTGTGTCTTTGACATTTCACGTGTGACCTTAAGAACATGGTTTCACATACCAAGCCGACACTGCATTGCAGAGGTCAGATTTTGATTCAGGATCAGGTCTGTGCCAGAATAAACTAGCAGTGAACTTTATGGAGAATTGCTCAGTAGACCAACCATCTCCCCTCATGCCATGCATCACACTCGTCCCCGTCTGCTTGCCATCAGCTGATGTGCACTCCAATTTTTTCTTAACTATTACATTTCTGTCTATCTGCATAGACAAAAAAACAAATTCCTACTGAGAGAACCCAGTACACCTGAGCAGCTTTGGCCAATCTTGACTGCTGAGACTGAAAACACTGAGCCAGGATTACAGCACTGAATTCCAGTATAGTCACAGCAGAAGAAATAAGTGAGGATATAAGTAAAATGAGGTAATCAAACACTTGGTTATGATGCAATTATAAATTCACATTACTTACAACTTCATAGGGGATTTCACAAGAGAGAAAAGAATGAACTTGCATTTATATAGCGCCTTTCACAACCTCAGAACATCCCAAAGTGGTTTACAGCCAATAAAGTACTTTTTGAAGTGCAGTCACTGTTGTAATATAGGGAAACACGGCAGCCAATTTGCACACAGCAAGAACCATTAATAACAATGAAATAAATGACCAAATAATTTGTTTTTAGTGATGTTGGTTGAGGGATAAATGTCGGTTAATACACTGAGAGAGCTCCCCAGCTTTTCGAAAAGTTCCATGGGATCTTTTACGTCCACCTGAGAGGGCAGATGGGGCTCACAGTTTAAAATCTCATCCCGTTAAAGTCGAGTGCATCTGTGTTTCTACCAATCGGCCTCGAGGCTGTCTGGCTGCTCCTGAAGATCTAACGGGTAATTTGTAAGAAATTTTCACTTACCTTTTGGGCTCCTCCAGCTTGCTCTTGGGCCCTCCACTTATTGCAGGCATTGGGGAAGCTCTATTTTGCAAGCAGTTAGGAAGGCAAATGGCATATTGGCCTTTATTGCAAGGGGGATGGAGTACAAGAGTAAGAAAGTCTTATTACAATTGTACAGGGCTTTGGTGAGACTTCACCTTGAGTACTGTGTATAGTTTTGGTTTCCTTATCTAAGAAAGGATATACTTGCTTTAGAGGCGATACAATGAAGGTTCACTAGATTGATTTGTGGGATGAGAGGGTTGTCCTATGAGGAGAGATTGAGTAGAATGAGCCTATACTCTCTGGAGTTTAGAAGAATGAGAGGTGATCTCATTGAAAAATAAGATTCTGAGAGGGCTTGACAGGGTAGATGCTGAGCGATTGTTTCCCCTGGCTGGAGAGTCTAGAAGTAGGGGTCATAGTCTCAGGATAAGGAGTCAGCCATTTAAAACTGAGATGAGGAGGAATTTCTTCACTCAGATGGTTGTGAATCTTTGGAATTCTCTATCCCAGAGGGCTGTGGATGCTGAATCGTTGAATATGTTCAAGGCTGAGTTAGATAGAGTTTTGGAATCAAGGGATATGGGGATCGGATGGAAAAGTGGAGTTGAGGTCGAAGATCAGCCATGATCTTATTGAATGTTGGAGCAGGCTCGAGGGGCTGTATGGCCTACTCCTGCCTTTATTTCTTATGTTGTTTTGTTTAATCATGCTGTACCTGAACTGGGAGTGCTTAACTTTTATACTGGATGTCTAAAATATAAAGTTCCCCATTCATCATACTAACATCCTAATGAACATAGTCATAGAAATGTTGGAAGTTATGTTTTACGGAAGTTTTATTTTAGTCCAGTCACCCAAGGCACTAACTGCCCCCAATGGTCTGGTGGCCAATTCCTCTTGTCTTTTGCATCACAGATTTTTGTCAGCGTTCACAGGAGTCTGAAACCAACCATTGGGATGTGCTAGAGGAGGTGCAGACTGCCTCACTCTCTGGTTAACCTATCACTTGTTGGAGGCCTTGCCATTGCTCATTATCTTCCATAAATGGCTCAACTGGGATTAGAAACTCACAGCATGGGGATTAATATGTTGGAATGTCAGTCACCTGCTATAATGATGGGAAGCAAAAGATCAGTTTGGTTACTTGCATTCAACATCTTAAGGTTCAAAGTCTGTTCTATGCTGATGTCTGAGTGCGTGCCCCAGCTGATACGTCAGGGGTCAAAACATAGTGCTTGATTAAAACAAATCAGCTCAAGTGAACCACAGCTAATACTATTAGCGACTATTATTACCAGTAGCTTGCAGACTACACTGACAAAATCTTCCACAGTAAACTTACGTGGAGCATAAATGATACTTGTGGAAATGGGTTATCCTGCATTGGAACTTTTTGTCAGATACCTTTTTATTCAGTTTTACCAAATGGCTGCATCTTTCCTGTTGGTTTTCAACAAATTCCATGAAAGTGATATGCAGCAATTCTGCAATCCCTGGCATTGTTGTGTGATAAATTCTGCCTCTTGAAATCTGTCAGTGAAGAAATAAAGGGTTCCTTCCACAGACTAACAGCTTAGGTTTGATAACACTGATGAGAAGTGAATGGCTTGCCCAGACTCCCCACAGTAGTAAGAAACCTTTATCTCACTCCACAAGAATGTGAAGTTATTGAAGTGTGCCATGAATGACAACAAATTTGAATAAAGTTCTTTTAAAAAGAGCTTCATCAGCTTCCACAAGCACTTTTGTTATCTCTTCACCCACACAGAGGAAATGAGCTTATTGTAGAGGAGGTTTCTTTGATCCAATCTACATTGTACTAATAATAGTTTCTAATAGTATTACTCAACACAGGAGTACATCATGCTGTAAATTGCCAATTAGTGAAACAGTTGACATCTGAATAATCTGCTTAAATTTGGGTATTTTGTACTCTGATGGCCAACTGTTTACTTGAAAACATTTATCATAAGGAATTGACTTCTGGTTGTTCCGAATGTACAAATGATTTTTTTTTAAAAGATATTATTAAAGTCTTTCCCAAAAGGTGATTTTATTGAACTTGTACTCCATTCACGTACAGGACACAATAATAAGAAAAGTGAGGTTCTGCGCTGTGGAAGTGGAAGTTAAACATTTGGGATAATCTGTGGGATCTGATTTCAGAAATAGCAATGAGAACTATACATTAACATGCTTGTGACAACAAGCAATTACAATCCCTCCAGCAGAGAAACCAACACCAGATTCTCAAATGGGGGATAGGTTTAGAAACTGAATGGTGAGGGAACAAATCCCCATTTATTTTCTTGTAAGTCATACTGAATAGGGAATGGAGGAGGGAGAGAAGCTAACAGGAGAAATGAACCTTTCAAACAAATCAGAAGCTACAAAATCATTTGTATGTTCTATGAAAACAATATGTAAGTGTTGTGAATCATTTTATTATATTCTCTGCTCTGAATTTTCCTCTTTTTTTTCCTGCTTAACCCTTTTTTTCTGATGGCACTGACTCATGCTGGCAATGTAGGTCCTCGGGTATTCCCAGCCCTCAAGTGTTTTGTCCCAGTGCTCATTCTCTAGTAGTCTTCCATTTGCCCTTCCTCATTTTCTTTAAAGTCTCAAATAGTTTCCCACCTGCTGTCCTCCTCCTCCTCTGCAGTCTCCAAATTTGTCCCACCCACCATCCCTCATTCTCAAATGACAGTGCTCTGTGGTTTACTGAAAATCAAATCACAAATGATTCAAACCTGACTCAGTCCCCTTCACCCTCACATGCCTGCAGTCACTCAATAATATTTTGATATCAAGGGTATTTTGCATAGAATAATACAGCACAGAAGGAGACCTGTGCCGGCTCTTTGAAAGAGCTATCCAATTAGTCCCACTGCCCTGCTCTTTCCCCATAGCCCTGTAATTTTTCTCCCTTCAAGTATTTATCCCATTCCCTTCTGAAAGTTACTATTGAAACTGCTTCCATCATCCTCTCAGGCAATACATTTCAGATCACAACAACTCGCTTCGTAAAAAAAAATGTCCTCATGTCGCTTCTGGTTCTTTTGCCAATTACCTTAAATCTGTGTCCTCTTTCTGCCACTGGAAATAGTTTTTCCTTATTTACTCTATCAAAACCGTTCATGATTTTGAACACCTCTATCAAATCTCCTCTTAACCTTCACTGCTGTAAGGAGAACAATCACAGGTTCTACTGTCTCTCCACATAACTGAAGTTCCTCATCCCTGGTATCATTCTAGTAAATGTTTTCTGCACCCTCTCTAAGGCCTTGACAGCCTTCCTAAAGTGTGGTGCCCAGAATTGAACACAATACCCCAGCTGAGACCTAACCAGTGATTTATAAAAGTTTACCATAACTTCCTTGCTTTTGTACTCTATGGGCCCGATGTTAGCAGGGCTGCGGGTTCTCGGCAGGGGGGGGGGGCTATCGGGCGTGTGGGTAACGCGCCCGGTGAAATTAGTCAGTTTCCCGCGCGATTGTAGGATCCAATCCACTAATTGGATCCACTTACCTGCTCCTCCGGGTTCCCCACTGCTGATCTGCGCGTCGGGCGGGCTGCGCATGCGCAGTAAGATCTGTCAGCTGGAGGCGCTCTATTTAAAGGGGCAGTCCTCCACTGAGAGATGCTGCAACAAATAGCAAAAATTACAGCATGGAGCAGCCCAGGGGGAAGGCTGCTCCCAGTTTAATGATGCCTCACTCCAGGTATCAATACATGGGGTGAGGAGGAGGGGGAGGACAGAGATCTTCCTCCCGGCGTGCGGGAGGAAGCGGCCTGCCTCCGCCACCAGGAAGGCCTGGCTCGAGGTGGCAGAGGACGTCACCAGCGCAACCAACATATCGCCCACCTGCATACAGTGCAGGAGGCGCTCCAACGACCTCAGTAGGTCAGCTAAAGTGAGTACACGTAGTCTTTCCCCTACACTCCGTCTGCCACATCACTGCCCCCACCCCACATCTCCTTCAGCACTGCCAACACAACTCTGTCACGTCACCCCTCATACCCACTCAAACCTCATCCTCATCTTACCTGCACCTACTCACCTTGCCAGTACTCATCCCGCCACTACCACTCAACCCAATCCTCATACAATCTCATGGCTCTCTCTCATACTCACCCTCTCGTGCATCTCTTTTACGGCCAGCCTCACTCAACCTGCCACTACCTGTGCTGCAGCCACAGGGCATGCATCACATATGTGCAGTAGGCAGCGTAAGGCAAACGTGTCGTGAGCATGAAGGGGATGCACAAGGGTGTGTGAGGGTTTGTCATGGGTGTTACTTATATTGAATTTCTGACCAACTCACATTACATATTATATTGGCACCACTACTGCCATGTCTTCGCGAATGCTGTCTGGTTTGTGCAATAATGCCCTATCCTGAGGATCACTATGAAGACCCACAACTGATGCCACCCATTGTGTCACTGCAGAGTGGGTGTAGGTGTATTTGCAGGGCTCTTTTGCGCAGACGACTGAGAGACATCGGTGATATTCCTGGTTGCACCCTGGAAGGATGCGGAGGAGAAGTTGTCGAGGGCAGTGGTGACTTTGACAGCGACAGGTAAGAAGATGGTGCTCGGGCCAGCCAGGAGCAGCTCGGCATGAAAGAGGCTGCAGATGTCCATGACTACATGTCGAGTGATTCTGAGCCTCCGTGTGCACTGCTGCTCAGAGAGTTCCAGGAAGCTGAGCCTCGGTCTGTGGACCTGTGGCGAGGGTAGTGCCCTCTGCGACGCATCTCTCTCTGCGGTCGCCCTCCCTCCTGCTGTACAGGTGGATGTGTCACAGCACTCTGTTGTGGAGCTCCACGTGTCAGAGGTGGACGGCGAGGCTGGTGATGCTGTTCGCCCTCCGAGGAGGCCATGACTGCAGCTACGGCGGCCCCCATCCACAAGATGTACATCTGAGGGGGTCCGCAAGGTAGGTACATGTGTCCGGACCCCGGGGTAAGTGTGCAGGTTGGTGACTTTGACTGTCAGGAGGAGGGTGGTGGAGGCCAAACTTTGTCCCAAGTGACAGAGTGGCCTCCTGCAATGGGGGAGGGTCTCCCCCCCCCCCCCCTGTCAAATGGACCTTTGCAGCTGCCACAGGCTGACAGCTGCAACACGTCCATTTGACCTGGGAGTGTTTCCCCCAGTGTGGGAAACAGTCCCAGTTTGCTCTAAAATCCCACATAATCCTTTAATCAGGTCAGTTAATGACCTGAAATACCTACATAAATACCTTCAAGTGGAACCCCGCTGGCTTTAATTGCCTGCGGGATTCCCACCAGCGGGGGCTGCGCGCGCACGCCGGCGCGTCAGCGGGGAATCCGGAAGTGCGCGGGTTCGGGGCAGGCTCCAGTACCACGCCGGGATTCTCCGATTTTCGGAGCCCCCCCGCCAGGAACGCACCCGATAGCGGGTGCTAAAATAGAGCCCTATGCCTCTATTAATAAAGCCAAAGATCCCATTTGCTTTTTTAACAGCCTTCTCAACTTGTCCTGCCAACTTCAAAGATTTGTTTACATACACCCTCAGGTTTCTCTGTTCAAGTCAAAAACTCAAAGAATAGCTTTTAGAACAAGGCCATAGAAAAAAGATCATTGGAAAATTCATTCCATTTGTTACCAATGAGAAGTGAATCCCTAGGGTAGTTGATAATCTATTTCCCTTTGTCCAGAATTTAGTATAGTTTCTTTGGGATCTAAATTCAACATTCTTGCGCCCATTTTACGAGCGTGTTTTTTCCCTTTTTCTCCCTGTGCTGATTGCTTCTGGGATATGGTTACATGAACACTGGCAGCCCCCTAATGCCTCACCCCAGTAGCCATGTTCTTGATGTGTGAGCCTAGACAATGAGTGCCAGCAGCCAACTCAACCACAGATGCCATTAAAGATATGGTTACTTTCCTACAGCGGCCAATGGAGCACTGACTGATTTTTCTTTTCCTAACTGAGAAACTCTGAAGCCAATTCTAGCGCTCCTCTGGCTACCCAGCTAAGATAACTGATTGCAGGCCAGGGACTGAGCCTGGGACCTTTCTGATGTCTATTGCTTCGCACTGCAACTGGGGCACATTACATACTGGACTATTGAGAGCGCTCTTTTAATACAATGTTGCACTACAGGGTCATCCTGTATCCTTGAATAACCAAATAGGTCTAGCTTCATAAACAGGGTTTCGCAATTGGTTTAGTTGGGGGTATTATTTTTCATTTTATGTTCTGATATTTTTTAAAGCTCCAAATTGCACAAATATCATAAACCCTTGTCACAAGTGACCTTTAACTTTATGAAATGAGCTGATATTGTAAGAGTTTTCAGCTGCTTTGTGGTGAAGATGCTGATTATGATGGCAATCACAAGAGCTGTTAATAAAGCTACAGTGGATGATCCAGCATGTCTTACACTTGAGTAGACAGCAACCACTGAATTAAAGCCTGAGGAGCAGTGAATTATTGTGAGGCTCCTTATTGCATCATGAAGCAAGCTGGATCATTCACTGTGGGTGGTGGTACAAGCCCCCAGGTTTATTTTTAGTTATCTTAACAGAAACAATTTTTGTCCTACTGACACTCAACACTGATGATTGTTTCTGTTGCTACTTAAGAATTTTGAGTTTGTTTTTTGAATGCAACATTTTGTTCTGTCCCTTTCTGTTGGCAGGAGATGGGATTGATCCTTCAAATGTTACTATTTTGTTCTATTCTGTCTGTTCCTAAGTTAATTCTTCAGGCAAATAGCTGTTATCAGGTTTAATCACTGTTGACCAGCCAATCAGAGCCTTAGGTTTTATTCAACCATCTATTAATAATTACTTGGCCTTTTACTGGTTCCACACATTCGTAACTAACAATTCTGGCAATGATGAAATGAGTTCTATTTGTTTCACTAGATTGCTTCTGCTGTAATGCTTAAAGGAAAAAGAAACCCTAGAGGTGAGTATTTATAGAATAAAATACTCCAGTAGCATGGAGAATTGGGCAGGGGCCTGTTATGAAGGATCACTGCCCATATTTGTGCTCATAATATTTTCCTCCATCATTATTGTCCATCAGTACTTGGAAACACTGCCTTGGAAACACTGTTTATTAGGAACGCCTGTATACATCAGGTGTCCAGTATTGCTAAATGAGGTGTAATGACAGAAAAAATTTAAATGACCAAGTCAGAAGCAGGAGTATCGATGTGACGATCCCCATAACTTTATTATTGGATCTGCATCGGAGGCAGCAGAAACTGCTTTTTCCTTGAGGCCGCCTGGCCCTTTAAGCAGCTACAGGTGTCCGAAGCTTGCAGCAACATTTAGAGTCATAGAGTCATAGAGTTATACAGCACGGATAGAGGCCCTTCGGCCCATCGTGTCCGCGCCGGCCATCAGCCCTGTCTACTCTAATCCCATATTCCAGCATTTGGTCCGTAGCCTTGTATGCTATGGCATTTCAAGTGCTCATCCAAATGCTTCTTGAATGTTGTGAGGGTTCCTGCCTCCACAACCCTTTCAGGCAGTGAGTTCCAGACTCCAACCACCCTCTGGGTGAAAAAGTTCTTTCTCAAATCCCCTCTAAACCTCCCGCCTTTTACCTTGAGTCTATGTCCCCTTGTTATAGAACCCTCAACGAAGGGAAAAAGCTCCTTAGTATCCATCCTATCTGTGCCCCTCATAATTTTGTACACCTCAATCATGTCCCCCCTCAGCCTCCTCTGCTCCAAGGAAAACAAACCCAATCTTCCCAGTCTCTCTTCATAGCTGAAGCGCTCCAGCCCTGGTAACATCCTGGTGAATCTCCTCTGCACCCTCTCCAAAGCGATCACATCCTTCCTGTAGTGTGGCGACCAGAACTGCACACAGTACTCCAGCTGTGGCCTAACCAGTGTTTTATACAGCTAGGGGAACCCACTGAAAAAAAAATTCAAAGAATCTGATCTTGGAAGCTTCATTGGGTCAGCAGTGTCAGTCCTGCTCCACCACACTTCCACCAATGATCATGCCAGAGTGCAAAATCTCTGCCCATATGTCTAATTTAAGAAAATAATGTAGGTCTTTCCCACCTTATTAGAACCATGTTCAATATAGTCAGTTATTTCTCCTTCATGGAGATCCACCATTTTCCTTCTTTGCACTTGGACCTGCTCTGATGAGATAGGTTATGACGGGGTGTCCAACCTGATCCCTAGAGCAATATATGGCCCTGGAGCCTTACAAATTCAGCCTTCAAAGATTGAGTCCTATTTGTGCTCATATTTCTTATTTGGTTTGTCTATTTGAGTTTTGTGGCCTGGAGGTTTGGAAAGAGTTGTTTTTAGTGTTGTTGTTTTATTGATGGATAAATTATAAATCAGAACACTTGTTAGTATCTGCAACTTGGGATAAGATAAGGACAGAGGTATGTGATTACAGAGGTGGAAATAGGCAGTTTTGGTGATGGACAGAATATGAAATTTGAACCTTAGCTCAGGGTCAAACAGGATGCACTGTTGGGTTCAGCCTGAACAAGCACTCGGGAGGGGGTTGATTTGGTTGAACCGAACAGGAAGGATGTTAATATGGAGAAAGTTCTGGCTCAACCACAACTTAATGTCAGATAAGCATTCTGACATCACAACAGTCATGGACTTGAGGATGATAGTGGGGAAGTAAAGCTGGGTATTTTTGAATACATATAGAAACTGACCCAAAGCTAAGATAGAATATCACTGAAAACCATCACATAGATGAGGAAAAGGAGGAGAGCAAGGATGGAACCTTGGGCCAAGCCAGAGGTGACTGTGCAGGAGATGGAAGTATAAAACCATAGAAGTGGTGGAGGCTGATGGAATAATTGACTGGTGTCGATGACCACAAAGAGGTTGAGGTGGATAAGGAGTACTCACTTACGTCATTCGTGACTTGGACTGTGATTGCCTGAATATAACGGGTGACATGGAAACCAGACTAAGCAATTTAAACAGGAGTAGTGGGAGAGGGGAACATGGACTTGGGTGGCAACAACACATTCAATTAATTGCAATGCCATTGTTGTTCAGAATTCCAGTAATCCAGAATTACTGGATTTTACCGTGATAAAATTTACTTTCTGTATTATAAAAAGATAACTGAATTTGTGTCATGTTTTGAAACTAGATTTTAAAGGTTAATTCAATGGCAAAAATCTTAATGAGGAACAGTTTTACAAAACAGTATTCTGGCAGCATACTGAAAACCTGAGACTATGTTACAGCCCATTACCTTGCACCTAATTTACTAGTTGGGGCATAGTTTGACTTCCAGTGCACAAATGTAGCATCTGACTTGTTCTACCAGCAATATCTCTCCTTATCTGTCAAAATCTTCCTTGTCAAATATGAATAGCATTTGGTCCAAATCGTTGATTCTAAGTTAGCCTAAGTAGTCAGGATATGGCAGCGGGTTAACATATTCCGAACTTATTTGAAAAGATAATTTTAAACAGCTGAGAAATAAATTACTCTTTTTTTAAAAAAAACAAGTTGAACACTTCCATTAAGCCAGAGGGTATTTTTTGTTGTTTTTCAAACAGCAGTTTCACAACCTGGGGAGAGTTCACAGTCAGGGGCCATGTTTCTATAGAGGATAGCTCAGGACCCAATATGCTTAAAACAAACAAAATCAACAGCTGACGGGTTTAATTAATACAACATTGCATCCATTGATAGTCATTTCCCATCAGATACCAATCTCTCACATCAGGATACATGAATTTTTTTCCCCTGAGTAATTAATAATTTAGACACTCTAATCCGGCCTGCATCTTCTGCTTTCCACTCCAGTGCACTCAAACACCATTCGTATCTCTTCACAGCACGTAGCAGCTCAGTAATGTGGTCACAGGGTTATCAGAATTTTAAAAGAAAACAGAGGAGGCAGGCTGTAATGTTAGAGCAGCATTTGACAGCATGTTTGAAAGCAGCTCTATTGATGCGTTTCTGCTGTGGTTCATTTAGTATTAGTTGTACAAATGGAAACTGAAGAAAAGGTCGATCTCTATCAGCATGAGTGCCAGGATCACACTGTCACTTTTGTTTTAGAAATCTTTTTTTTTTCATGCCTCCTACATTGGCACTGAAGGGCCAGAGTTGATAAAACTGATGGTAAGCAGTAAATTCACAGCCATGATACCCCACTCAGTGAGCTCCTGATCTTAGTCAGCTGTAGAAGGAGAAGAGAGCAACAGTGAGAGGTGTTCACACAAAGAAGGTGGAGGGGGTGGAATCAGAAGGCAAGTCAACTAATGGCTGACCCAGTGTATGTCCCAGAAGCCAGGGATAGAGCTGCAATGTTATAGAATGGGGTCAGGTCATCTGCTGGAAAGTAGCATGTTGTTTGATCGGGGGGGACCAAATGGGGGAGAAAATAACAAAAAAATTGAATATTACAAATCGTTTGTTTAAAGAAATACTCCGTGTTAAAAATAGTGTAGAATTTTAACTCATTTTTAAGTCAACCAAAAATATCATCAGAAAGTTAAATTAGAAGCTCAAGTTCTGAAGCAAGTAAACACACCACTGTAGGAAAATTGACAATTTTCAATTCCACACAGTACACTTACTACACAAACTGACAACGGGTATGGAAAAAGGGTTTAAAAATCAGAAAGAAGAATTCTCTGTCAGCCAGATGGTAGAACCTACCTCTCACCAAAAGTAGTCATGGCCTATGCTGCAGCTAGTGTATAATCATGGCAGTAAGGAACCTGTTTCAATATCTTGATTTCTTGCTAGCTGTAATGAGGCATTTTAACCGCTGTGACTAGTGCCAGGGACTAACTGCTTCCGCTATCGATGATGCACATGCGCACTCAGGTCCGGAGTGTGTTGGGCCGCGCAGTACTCTGCAGCAGACTGGATCAAATTACACATTCCAAACAAAGGGTTGGGTGAGTATTGTCCTCCCACATCCTTTCAGTGGCAACAGCAAAATATGGTACTGCGACCATAGTGGTGGCAATAGACGCGGCCTATATTACTGCCACTGGTGGCAATAGACGTGACCCATTTTAACACCTGAAACTAGGAATACCACAGGCAAATGAGAAGATGAGAGCCCCCAAGCAGCAAGTACAGATCAGAAGTATTTTTTTTTAATTTAAAAAAAATCAAACTGCTGCTGTTTGCTGAGTAATTTATTTGGTTGCAATCATACCCCGAGCTCCATCCATGTCAAAGACAATCTTAAGAATATTTTTTACTAGCTGGTACAGTGGGAAAGTTTATTTCATAGGCCCCATGATCACAAAAGATTCCAACTATTAGCCACTGACAATCTATCTTGTCCAGATGTGATTAAACTGCTGGTATCACAGACAAAACACTGGAAACTCACATTGAAACCTGCTTCAATGTGCCAGTCTGCCTCAGATCTCACCTCTGTTAGAAAGCTGTGATATGAGGCTGGTATCAGGAGTTTGAGCTCATAATCTAAATTGACACTTCAAAACAGTACTGATAGAGTGCCGCATTGCTGGAAGTGCCATCCTTCAACTGAGATATTAACCAAGGCCCGTTTCTCTGCCTCTTACAGTGGTTTAGATGGGATTCATGCATCATTTGAGGAAGAGCAGGGAGTTCTCTTGGTGCCCTCACCAACATTCCTCCCTCAACTAATACCACCCAAAAGCAGATTAACTGGTCATTCATTTCATTACTGTGTGCAAAATATCTGCCATGCTTGCCTACATTAAGAGAGCATGTAATTGTATGTGAAATGCTTTGAGACACTTCGGAGAAGCATTATAAGGCACTATACTAATACATGTCTTTCTTTTGTGTCACATCTATGATCATGTCAATATTCAGACTTCTCAGTCTTGACTGGCTGAAAAAGGAGTCTTTTTTAAACAACCACAGGCCATTTTTTTCAATGTGGGTCCCACCTTCAAATGGTTGCCTCTGCCTCAACCATTTCCTGTGGCAAAGCACTTTATGTTCCAACAACCTGCTGTGTAAAGAAATTTCTCCTATCCTCTGCTGCTCTTAGTGACAATTTAAGTTGATGTCCTCTTGTCACTGATTCCCCAGCCAGAGGAAATACCTATTGCCATTCACCCTGTTCTATCAAAACCTTTCATAATTTTTAAAATGTCTACTAAATCTCGTAACCTTCTCTGCTCCAGTTGAATTAGTCCCAGTATTTCAAGTCTCCTCATACCCATAATTTCCCATCCCTGACATCATCCCTGGAGAATGGTTATTAATATTTAATAAAAGGTCACATACCTTTTGTTATGTTATTAAAGTATTGTAGTTTATTGTTTGTAGATTTTAAAGTATGCCTACAGTATCTATTAGAGATATCTTGTTAAAAAGTTTACTTGATTACAAACCTCACTAATTATTAATTAACCAATAATGTGAATACGAAAACTGATATGGTAATCAGTTTGTTCAACCTGCTAACCTCCTGCACTATAACATTCAAGCAGGTGATATGGAAAATCCAAAGCTTTGCTTTAATTACTGGTTTGCTTCAGTTCTGCCAAAGTATAGCAGATTAGGCATTGTTGCACTTTATAAGGACGAATGAGTGACCAGCATTCATAAAAGACTGACATGACATTTGTCACAGATGCAGCAGTCTTAAAGCAAACCTATTCCTGAGAGCCCTAGGCTACGAGTAGAGGCCCAGTACAAGGCCTGAGATTCTTTAACTCTTATATCAGTGATGAGATAAAACAACTGCAGTTAACATTCCAACAATAATTGCTACTGAACTTATATTTTCATCAAAGAGGGCATTCGTTTTGTGATTTAAAATTTATAAACAAAAAAAAATGACATGTACTGCTATATCAAACATTCAAACTCATCCCCCACCAAAAAAAATCATATAACCTGCTTTGGAATTCTCTGGAATGAATACCAAATCAGGTTTAATGTTTGCTCTTATTACAGTAAAAATTAATCTTGAACTTTGCGGATCTTTTTAACTTGTTCCTCACATGAGCCTCTCCCTTTCTCCTGGGTTCTTGTGGCCAGGAGAATGGGATGATCTGGAGAGTGAATGACTCCAGAGTTGATACCAATCTTGCTCCATCTTCATCTGACATGAGTAACGTAGCATTTCTGCTATCATGGCTGGAGGCTGGAGCATCAATAAAGGCCACTCGGACTGTGTCTGTCAGACAGACAAGCAGCTGAGACTTGAACCCATGACATTTTGGGTATGAATAAACCTGATGTTGCTAAGCTATCAGATACCAAGCAAGTGGATTGTCAATAGTTTTCCCTACAAATTAGAGTGTCTCTTTAACTTATGCTTGTTTATGAAACCCTTTTCATTTAAGTACCTCTACTTTCTGGTCTGGTAGAGGCAGGTATTGAATAGCTGCATTGTCCACCTCATTTATCCATTACTCTGCCCTGTTTAATCTAATCTGGCCCTGAAATGGAAGTGCAATACATATCTGTAAACCCAAGAGTACAGAAACACGTGAATGTTGCAATTCCAGGCGTTGTTCTGACATAGGTTCCATTCACACTCATCAATGTCAATTCCACAGTCCCATCCAGTGAATCCTGATGGACACTCACATGCATAACTATCTATTCCGTCCACACACTGGCCATCATTCTGACATGGTCCGGACTGGCATTCATTGATATTAGTGCCACTGTCGTTCCCAATAAACCCAAGAGCGCAGAGACAAGTATGCATGTTGATGCCAATGAGACAAGTGCCATTGTTAAGGCAGGTGCTTTCCTCGCAGTCATTGATATTCACCTCATAGTGTCTGCCTGAGAATCCAACTGGGCAAATGCAGCTAAACCCATTAATAAGGTTATGACAGGTCCCATTATGAAGACTCGAAAATCTCCGACACTCATCAATTTCCACTCAGTGAGATCCTAAAAATAAAATAATGCGAAGCAGTAAGTGAACAAACTCCGGCCCAAATTCACCCAAGATATTATTCTAAATGAAATCATATACAAGTAAGACAAATTGTTCTAAATTTTTATTATTATTTTTCCCCAAAGGACCAGATAGATTCTTGAGCTGAGAGAATGGCACATTCAGAATTGAAGCATCTTCCATCATTCAGTAACCACAGGAGATTTGCTGAGGTAGGTCATTTCATAGGAGTAGGCACAAAGTTATGTAAATTTAAAATTAAATCACATGGACCATAGCAAAATCTAATTTATAAAGTTTGATGAAAGCAACCTATTTATTTTATAAAATAATCAGCTATGACTTATTTATTCCACATTGCATTTTAATAACCCGAATATCAATGCGGTACAACTGATAGCAATAACATCAAGAGGCCTTTGTGCTACGTATACTAGCCAACTCAAGGAGACTGAAATGAGCCCTTTCATTTACTCTGCATTGCTGACTTTGTAAACCATTTGCCACAATGAATTTAAACTAGTTTGAAGAGGTAGATTGTAATGTCCGAATTAATTCCACTTTCTGGTATAACACTTTGTAGTGGTAAATTTTAGATATAAAACCGTAGAAACTCTTCAGGAGGTTTTCATGTAGAATTTTACTCAGTTTTAAAATGTTGATGTTTAAAACCTACAAGCAGCCTCCTGCCAGTGGTTCATGTGGTACAAGCAGCCTCCTGTCAATGGTTGATGTGGGTGAAGCTGCCTCCTGCCAGTGGTTCACGTACAAGGAGCCTCCTGCTAGTGGTTCATGTGGTAGAAGGAGCCTCCTGCAAGTCCAATGGTGCAGTAGGTAAATGTATTATATGGTATAACACTGAACCGGATAAACCAGGTAAAATACATGGTAATTCAAAGGGGGGTTTAAATAAAACGTGTACTCTTGTGCATTTTCATTCCAATTTGATTGGACGACATTTAGTTACATAGCATCTAAATGATGTGAACCATAATGACCTATGGTCTTTGAATAACATACAGGCTATTGCATTTTGTTTCTATTTGTTAAAATACTGTCTTGACAATTATAGCAAAAATATTGGGAAGATTATGAGTATTACAGTATACTTGTAGGCACTACTATAACCTCTAGATTAATACAGCAGTAGCACATCCCCACAATACTATGAAAATATCAAAGGAAGTGTGGAAAATTGGAGGCCGTATTGCTGGGGTCCCTCCTGCACAAAACTCCAAGCACAGATCTTCAGGAGAACATTAACGAGGGCCACAGAGCAGGTCATCTCTTCCCCCTCAATCTCTGTTCCGTTTGATGTGTAGCACGGGAAGAGCCAATTAGAGAATGAGGAACAAAATGAGATAAAAGGAGGGATTGATTTCCCTTGCTGGCTCAGTGATTAAATACTATTCATACTGTGGTAATGAGCATACAGACCAGAAAGGTCCCGAGTTAAACCTCCAATGTTATGCTGAATTAGCTGATCTTAGTTAGGGCACCAGCAGCAGCTTTACAATTTGATTTGGTGTTCCTGGGTTAAGGTGGAGGAAAACCTGCCAACTAGAAAATCTTATGAATGGCCACTTAGGCGAGTTTAACGGAGTGCTGTCAGTGACTTCGAAACCACACTCCGGCATGAATGCTTTCAGTGGAAGAGGAAGGAAACTGGATGGAAAGAAAAGGTTACCTTAAAAAAAAAACTTCCCATTTTATATAATTATACGGTATCTAAAGAGTTACATTTTTTTTTGGTGAAGGCATCTGAAGATTCATTTCTTGAGAATTAGGATGTATCTCCCTCTGTCTCCCTCTCTCTTTCCCCCCACCCTCCCCCAAACTGGCTCGTTCCTTACTTTGTTAGCTGGGTCATGTTTCCAAACATGAAAACGAGTGACTAATCAGTAAGAGGCTCTTTGAGTGGCTAAATTCAAGGACATGATCATGGACCAGATGCAGGGAGTTTGCACAAGCTAATGTGGAAAAGCTGTTTCAGCAAGAAATGTTTATGGGAATTAGGAAAAAATAAGGTAAAATTCAGCCACTATGGATCAACTGGAAAGAGATGGTGCATTCTGTTTAATTTTAAAACCCAATTTTACTTTGCAATTGACAGATTTTTAAGATGCAATTACACTACAACTTCAGTGGTTTCCACTTTGCAGTGATGCTAATGTTGTAGTATAAATCCAGAGTCAAGAGCCAACCTGGATTTGGAGAATAGCAATGTGAGGCTCCCTAGAGGAGATAATCTCATAATGCTGGGGTTTGACACCCCTGGATTGGGATGTCAGCTCGGGTTTAATGAGTACTCAGGTGATCCTTTGGATTTACTGCACACTTTTTTAAAACCTACTTGGCATTAATTAGTAGGCATTGTTGCCCACAATCTCTAAATATGTACATTTTAACACATGAGCTTTCTCCTTGGCAGGAGAATTGGAGTTCCAGCCAGGCAGTGTAAATGGGCTATGGTCTGAATGCAGAATAAATGCGTGTTAACGTACATAAAAAAGGGCATTTGGGTTTATCCATATTCAACAGATCAACCAGACCTTAATTTCCCCAGTCTTCCCGTTCTTAGAGACACTGCTCAACAACTTACATTTATGTAGCAGCTTTAACATAGAAAAACATCCCAAGGTGTTTCATAGAGGTTTAAGGAAAAGGGAGAGGTTAGCAGGAGTGACCAAAAGCTTGGTCAGTGGCTCTAAAGAATGTTGGGGAGGTGGTGGGGTGTAGGGAGAGAGTTGCAGAGAGTGGGACCTAGGTGGCTGAAGGCACAGTCGCCAAAGTTGGAATGAAGGGAGGGTGGGTGCACATGAGGCCAAAATCAGAAAAATGAATAATATGGGGAAGTAAGGCTGGAGGAGGTTATAGAGGGGCAAGGATAATCATTTTAAATTTGAAGTGTTGGGGGATTAGAAACAAATGTTCCCCTGTAAACCCCCCCCCCCCCAACAATTTAAGAGGCTCTCTTCACCACCTTCCCCCTGCAATTCACAGACACTCTGCCCTCCCCTGATCTTCTACACAGATGATGCTGTATTCATTGCTGGTCTTGGCCCCTGCTCCTACCTGGCACTGTTGCTTTGCTCCAGGAGTGAATTATGAGCAGTGAATTGCAGATGGGAAATCACAGTTTTGCAAACACTAGTGCTAGCTCTGGAGTTGCAGCAAATGATAAAGAGTCCACTGCAGGTGTGAAACAAAGCCATTACATAACGAGGGGGCATAGATTTAAGGTGAGAGGGGAGAGATACAAAAGGGTCCAGAGGAGCAATTTTTTCACTCAAAGGGTGGTGAGTGTCTGGAACGAGCTGCCAGAGGCAGTAGTAGAGGCGGGTACAATTTTGTCTTTTAAAAAGCATTTGGACAGTTACATGGGTAAGATGGGTATAGAGGGATATGGGCCAAGTGCAGGAAATTGGGACTAGCTTAGTGGTATAAACTGGGCGACATGGACATGTTGGGCCGAAGGGCCTGTTTCCATGTTGTAACTTCTATGATTCTATAGGAGTTGGATTCCCAATGAGAAGTGCATCAGGGAATGCGGCAGCAGTGATCACACTGCCAGATCTCTTGGGGCAGCAACTCACTACAACACACATTGCAACAGCAGATTTGCCAGAGTCACATTTGCAGACAGAACGGGGTGTTTGGCAAAGCAGTCACCTAATCCACATTTGGCTTCCCCAATGTAGAAGAGACTGCACCATAAGCAGCAAATACAATATACTAGATTAAAGGAATTGCACATAAATTGCTGTCTTGCATGTATGGAGAGTTAGGGGGCCTAAACAATGGTGTGGGAGGAGATGAGTGATTGTTGTTGCTTCTCCTGCATTTGTATGGGAAGGAGCCAGGAGGAAGGCAACTCTAAGTTGGGGTGGTGGAAGAGTAAACCAGGGTATCAAGGAGGGAATGATCCCTGTGGAAAGAGGAGAGTGGACTGGAGGGGAAAATTTGTTTGGTGGTGGGATCATGTTATTAGTTGGTGGAAATGGCAGATGATCTGCCAAATGCAGAGGGTGATGTTGTGGAAGGCGAGGATAAGCGGACCTTGCCAATAGTTTACTTATACCTGGAATATATTTATTTCAAGATTGCATATATCTGAGTGGCAGTCTTCAATCCTTCATAGTGCAAAGGTTGCCAGTCATATATATGCAATCTTGAAATCAACATATTCTGGGTATACATAAACTATTATCAAGGTCCAATTTTTCATTACTAGCTTGTACTGGTACAGCGAATCCTGTCATATGTGAGTACAATGTGATTGTAACAACAATGATTTGCATTTATATAACGTCTTTAAGACAGAAAAACATCCCAAAATGCTTCACAGTGGCCTAATAGAATAAATGAACACCGAGCCAAAGAAGAAGCTTTTAGGAGAGGTGACCAAAAAGCTTGGTCACAGAGATGGGTTTTAAGGAGGATCTTAAAGGAGAAGAAATAGATGGAGAGGCGCAGGGGCTGAGACAGGGAATTCCAGAACAATGGGGCCTAGGTGGCTCAGGCACAGACGCCAAAGTTGGGGCAAAGAGAGAGGGGATGCACAAAATAAGCAATAAGCAATTTAATATATTTTTGTTACTTTCCATGTAGTTGTCTCCCCGATGTGGTGGAGGAGCTAGTTTTTCATGTCCGACGCTCATATGACGTAACATATAAGAATATTCCGGACTGTAAAGAAATAACGGTAAGTTCAGCACCTCCAGCAGGGAGCCACGCTCAAAGGGAATGAGAGTCGGAGCTAGGGCTACAACACTGTGCACTGATTTTCTTGGGGTAGTTTTAATCTAACCCACCACATGAGAACGAGGTGGGGTTGGGGAGGACACCTGTTCTACACCCCGCCCATTTTTACACTCAATTGAAGTTAATGGAGCAGGCGGGGTGTAAAACCGGCGAATGACCCGAAGACACCCCATTCCCACCGGGCGAGTTAGGTTAAAATGACCCCCTCTGACTTACCCACTTTGAGCATGACTCTTTGCACAGAGTGCGGGATTAATTAATTTACTCTCTAACATCTTAAAGACTCTCTATCATCAGTAATTTTTGTTTTATGAAAGGGAAATTAATGTTAAGGAATGGAAAACAATTGAAAATATCAGGAAGGGCTAAGTATATGTTAGCACATGGGTATGGAGAAGTGAGGAGATAGTGTTATAAATTGTTTTGCATAAAGTTATTTCCTATGATGACGTGCTGCATTACCGCATATTAGGACAGGAAGTTCCAGTTCTCGGACTGGGCCTTCTGGGGAGGTGCTAAGCAGACTGTGAGTTCTTCCACTGAAGGAGAAATTTTAGAGCAAGTTAATCTTTGTTCCTTTCATTCACCCTGTGCTGACCAGCTCACAGCAATTTAGGCAGACACCCAGCTTAGAGCTCCTCATTCTCCATCTTGGCAGCTGAAGGCAAAATAAAACTGGGTGGGGGGGATGTGAATATATAAAAACAAACAGTTTTAGGTGACATACTACTAACACAGTAAAAATGGGATTATTAAAGACTGTGGTCGACTCATTCTCACAGCCCCCTTTTATGTTTTGATCTATTACTCCTTCCCACTTACCTCAATTAATTTTATAAGGAATAAAATTAGTTTTGCAGATGGCCTTTAACCAAGGTTTCTACTGTACTAAGCTTTGTAAGGGCAGGAATTGGTATTTTTTTCATATAGCCAGCTACTATCTGTCAGTCAGACAGGAGAGACATTGGGAATAGTTACCAATCTGTTCCCACAGCCAGAATTTTGTCAATCTAACTGCAAATGGCATTAGGAAGTGAAGCCATCAGGGCAAAGTGTGAAGAGACAGCAGGGAGTAAATGGGGTTTTAATCTAAAAATTAATTACGTGTTTTATTGCCCTTTTAAATTGCTAGGTTCCTTTCCAGCCTACGAATTAAATGCATGACTACACTTCAACATACAGAACAGTGCTAGGTTCCCCAATCACTGCCTCAGAACTGCAGTAAACAATGATCAATCCTTATTCATAAATCACCTAGCATCAAGCATTAAACTCCATGTCAGCAACCCTTACTGTCGGGTACTTTTCTATTAATACACAAGCAAATAAGCGATGACTGACTGACTGTAACACAAATACTCTTAATTGACACCAGTGAAACATTACAACTAAATAGCTTGTCAGATTGCCCTTTTGCAATATAAATCTAAAAGACATTTTAAACTGAGCAATACATGCATAGCAAGTCACTATTTGTACTTTTGTTTGTTGCTGATGCATGGTTTAAAACAATACAGTTAAAACAATACCCAAAATACTCTTACTGTGGTTAAGGACAAGAAATCTGTAATGCATCTGTTAGAGTCACAGATGTGTGGAATGAAGCACCATCTAGTGCAATGAAAGCAAGGTTTCTGATTCATTCAAACAAGAATTTTGCTTTAGGTCTCCAGCTCAGGAGGGTGATGACTGCCAGCACCTACCCCCCAGCGCCTTCACACCATCAATGAATTCAACCAGCTCTTAGGCTACTGACTCAACTATTCTGAAACAGGCAGCATATCGCTTGCCTAGAGGTCCCACATACAGAAATCCTACCTCTTTGCAAGGTTGAAAATGGGCTTTAATTCAAACAGAATTTTAAGTTCTCAAGATTAACAATAATACTCAAACTCTCTTCTCTATACAAAACATGATGTGGAGATGCCGGTGATGGACTGGGGTTGACAATTGTAAACAATTTTACAACACCAAGTTATAGTCCAGCAATTTTATTTTAAATTCACAAGCTTTTTTTCACATCGTTCACCTGACGAAGGAGGTAGCCTCCGAAAGCTTGTGAATTTAAAATAAAATTGCTGGACTATAACTTGGTGTTGTAAAATTGTTTACAACTATACAAAACAACCTGCCCTCCCCTCTTCCAGCACATAGACAGACCTGAACTGATGGTATAGATTACACATCTCACTGCCAAGGAGAGCAAGTACAGCAAAGATGAACATTCTCTTCTGCCTCCTTCTCCTCTTCTAGATGTTGCCTGCCTATTCATCATTTGCAGACCCTTAACAGGCACATATCCAGATGCGTGTCCAATGAGAGGACTCCAGATGTGCCTAAAGCAGTGCCAACCTACCAAGTAGGAAAGCAGGCTATGCCTCCAAACCTCACACTATTAATTGGGCATTTTTTAAATCACCAAAACTGTAGCGTCAGTTCATGTTTTGATTTGGATTCTAAACATACCTGATTGGTTCCTACTAACCCCATGGTTATCAGGGACCAACCTCTGCGTTCCCATCCTGTTCCTCTTTTCCTGCAGCCAGCCACCTACTGCATAACAGCCCACCACCTGCTCCATCTTAACCACCTGAAACTTAATTCTCTCCCAGGCTCTGATTACCTGCTCACAGTCCGTGCCAGGCCCTGACCACCTACTCCCTCTCAGATCTCAGTATCTTTCTCACCCATATAAAGTAACTAAAATAATGAGTGACCCTGAAAGTAACACCTTGGAAATCAGGTCACATGATTGGAGAAGAAAAGACAGGAGAACCGATCCTAATGGCCTCAGTCAATAATGCAAAATCATAAAAATAGACTGCACAAAACTGCATCAGAATGAGTAGGTGCAACCACAGTAACGTTAGGAGATCAAACATCCTGAAGTATCCAACTCTTCCTATATGTATTTTATTTTATTTAGTTATCGTTCTCCTATTGGTTAATTTAAAGTTTTTAACTCCCAGAGCCAAGTCTGCACCCCCACTCCTTTCCATCCCTAGACTCTGCCCCTCACTCCCTCAACCCAGGCCTGGCCATTGCTTTCCTCCCAGGCTCAGCCCTACTCCCAGCCCTTGCCCCTCATTCCCTTTCAGCTCAGGACCCAGCTTCTTCCTAAGCCTTAGCCCCCCAGTCCTTTCCCTGCCTCAGCTACTTGGTCCTACCAGCCTGATCCTTCACCCCCACAATACCACTAAGCCTGAAATCATAGCAGACAGTTTCTCTCTTACCACAGTTGATTGTGGTTCCAGCTTTGGATCTAGTTTGATAGCACCAGGAAGACTATCTGGACCATCTCTATCTCTATCTCTATCTCTCCGTTGTACATCCTCTGGTCCTTCCTTGGTACTAAGGAAGAGATCAAATCATCCCCACAGCTATTAGAGGGTCCAAATCCTGCATCTCAAGATTATCCATCAGAGCTGAGAACTAAAGGAGCACAGGAAACATTCAAAAGGAGCAATACAAATACATACAGAAGGAAAGAGAAAATGTGTGAGAGGCATACGGAGAAAGTACCTACAAGGAGAGAGGAACTAGAGGGAAGGAGAAGCTTACATAAAAAAAGAGAAAGAATAAAAGTCAGATAAATAGATAACAATGAGAGAAAGAAAGAGTGGAAAACAAACAGAAAAACATACAGGGAGACAAAAATTTCAGGAATGGAAGGCCACCAGGAAAACATAGCTATGGGAAGAGAAACGCACATTCGTTCTTGTGTTGATGAGTGACATCAAAGGAGATAAACTAGCATACAAAGATAAAGAACTCGGTGTGTGAGGAATCTAGGGCAAGTGCCTTCTTCTTACCACCTTGTGGCATCCAGGTCAGCATCACTCTTGTATATACACATTTTATTTGTTTAGGGAGATCTACTCATGGAGGCAGAGGGCATGGCCAAGGTACTAAATGAATACTTTGCATCTGTCTTTACCAAGGAAGAAAATGCTGCCAGAGTCTCAGTAAACGAAGATATAGTTGAGATACTGGATGGGCTAAAAATTGATAAAGAAGAGGTACTAGAAAGGCAAGCAGTACTTAAAGTAGATAAGTCACCCGGTCCGGATGGGATGCATCCTAGGTTGCTGAGGGAGGTAAGGGTGGAAATTGCGGAGATACTGGCCATAATCTTCCAAAAGTCCTTAGATATGGGGGTGGCGCCAGAGAACTGGAGAATTGCAAATGTTACTGCCTTGTTCAAAAATGGGTGCAAGGATAAACCCAGCAACTGTAGGCCAGTCAGTTCGACCTCGGTGGTGGGGAATCTTTTAGAAACAATAATCTGGGACAGAATTAGCAGTCACTTGGACGAGTGTGGATTGATTAGGGAAAGCCAGCATGGATTTGTTATAGGCAAATCGTGTTTAACTAACTCGATAGAGTTTTTTGATGAGGTAATAGAGAGGGTAGATGAGGGCAATACAGTTGATGTGGTGTATATAGACTTTCAAAATGCATTTGATAAAGTGCCGCATGGTAGGCTTGTCATCAAGATTGCGGCCCATGGAATAAAGGGGGCGGTAGCAACATGGATACAGTATTGGCTAAGAGAGTAGTGGTGAACGGTTGTTTTTCGGACTGGAGGGAGGTGTACAGTGGTGTTCCCCAGGGGTCATTGCTGGGACCATTGCTTTTCTTGATATATATTAATGACTTGGACTTGGGTGTACAGGGCACAATTTCAAAATTTGCAGATGACACAAAACTTGGAAGGGTAGTGAACAGTGAGGAGGATAGTGATAGACTTCAAGAGGACATAGGCAGGCTGATGGCATGGGCGGACACGTAGCAGATGAAATTTAACGCAGGAAAATGTGAAGTGGTACATTTCGGTAGGAAGAACGAGGAGAGGGCACAATTCTAAAAGGAGTACAGGAACAGAGAGATCTGGGGGTATATGTTCACAAATCGTTGAAGGTGGCAGAGCAGGTTGGGAAAGCGGTTAAAAAAGCATATGGGATCCTGGGCTTTATAAATAGAGACATAGAGTACAAAAGAATGGAAGTCATGATGAACCTTTATAAAACACAGGTTCGGCCACAACTGGAGTATTGTGTCCAGTTCTGGGCACCGCATTTTAGGAAAGATGTGAAGGCCTTAGAGAGGGTGCAGAAGAGATTTACTAGAATGATTCCAGGGATGAGGGACTTCAGTTACATGGATAGACTGGAGAAGCTGGGTTGTTCTCCTTGGAACAGAGAAGGTTGCGAGGAGACTTGATAGAGGTATTCAAAATCATGAAGGGTCTAGACAGAATAGATAGAGAGAAACTGTTCCCATTGGCGGAAGTGTCAAGAACCAGAGGGCATAGATTTAAGGTGATTGGCAGAAGAACCAAAAGTGACATGAGGAAAAACTTTTTTACACAGTGAGTGGTTAGGATCTGAAATGCACTGCCCAAAGAGGTGGTGGAGGCAGATTCAATCATGGCCTCCAAAAGGGAACTGGATAAGTACTTGAAAGGAAAAAAATTGCAGGGCCATGGGGATAGGGCAGGGGAATGGGACTAGCTGGATTGCTCTTGCATAGAGCCGGCGCAGACTCGATGGGCAGAATTGCTGCCTCCTGTGCTGTAAACTTTCTTTGATTCTATGAGCACTGGAAAATGGAGTATAATGACAAGCTACCAGCTGAACCAATATCCAACAGTCGTCTAGGCATTTAACAACAATAAACTGGGAGCTGTTTGGCACAGAAGAGGGAATTCAACTAGCTTAGCATGGGAGGCCAAACAGTAGAGTGAGTCCAGTTATGTCAGTGTGTCACATGTTGACTGTGCTTGCATGAAATGGGCTCATAGATTGAAGAAAGGGAGCTGAGTGATCAGTTTGTTTTCTGATCTAAGAGTTCTCTGTTGTTGTTTCTTTTTCGTTACTGTATTTTTGGATAAGCATTTCTTCCTGAATGGTTGAGGTGCATTCAATCAAAACTGCAATTAAATATATGTTATCTTTCTGTGAAAATGAACAACGATCTCATTTATAATTAAAGATGTTTTTTCTGCAAAGCTTAAAGGAATAAAAACCAAGACTCATTTCAGAAACAAGACCAAGTAGCAAGTGCAGAGTGCTGGGGTACGTACATGCAGATCATGATGATCTCACCCAGACGTGTAAAAAGTTGTTTCACAGTAAATCTGCTATATCCAACATACACTGTAACAGTTGTTGAGATTAGGCCCTGAAGTACAGGCTAAGTACCCCCTTGCAATAAAAGCCAGTATACCATTTGCCTTCCTAATTGCTTGCTGTAACTGCATGTTAACTTTCTGTGTTTTGAGTACAAGGGCACCCAAATCCCTCTGAACACCAACATTTAATAGTTTCTCACCATTTAAAAAATATTCCGTTTTTCTATTTTTCCTACCAAAGTGAATAACCTCACATTTCCCCACATTATACTCCATCTGCCACCTTCTTGCCCACTCACTTCACCTGTCTATAATCCCTTTGCAGACTCTTTGCGTCCTCCTCACAGCTTACTTTTCCACCAAGCTTTGTATCGTCATTACATATGGATACATTAGACTCGATCCCTTCATCTAAGTCGTTAATATAGATTGTAAATAGCTCAGGCCCAAGCACCGATCCCTGTGGCACCCCACTAGTTACAACCTGCCAACCCAAAAATGACCAGTTTATTCCTGCTCTCTGTTTTCTCCGTTAACCAATCCTCAATCTGTTCTAATCTTTTTTTATATTTTCCATCTATCTTTAAATTCCTCCATGATAGATTTGATAAAGCATTTACAGATTTAAAGAAGCATTCTTTTCTCACAAATTAAATTTTTGAACAGTTAAAAAAGAGATTTATGCATCTGTAAACTAATTCCTGTCAATTGCTTCAATTGCCTTTGGGGACAGGTTCAATAGTTCTACCGGCCTTTTATGTTCAGAAGACTCAGCGGAGAAAAAGTTAATTACATTATCTTAATATAATTTGAACTAGGGCTGACTAGAGACTCTTGGAAGTAGAAGAAACAAAAGTATAACACACTGTGCATGAATTTTCTTCCATAAAGCAACATTCATTAACAGATATCTGGTGACTAAACTCAGCTTTTCAACTATGTTTTTCTCACTGTTGGCACAATGTGGACTAATGAGCAGTAATATCATCATAATATTGCGGGCAAGGGGATAAATCAGCAATTTTCTGACCTGTATTTAAATTTAAAAATTGTGTCTGTCTGAAGACATCTCGTTGGTCTCTCATAATCAGGCAACCATTAACTTAGACCGTGGTCCATCACTCATGAATTCAGTCTGTCTTTTTAAAATAATGCTTCGCACGTCCCTGGCAATTGACCTTGCCAGGCGCACTTATAGGCCTCATCCCGTATTTGTATCATAATAGATGAACAACTGGAATGGATTGCCAGGACGGGTGGGTGAGTCTATGACGCTGGACTCATTTCAGAGAATAGCTGCATGTTGCAATGAGAAGCCAGTAGTATTGGCACTCTGGAAGGATGAGACCAAATCAATCATCTAATCCTACTGTGTGATTTAATGAGTAGTGACATCAGGTTTACTTAATTGACTGATACAGGGAATTATCATAACTGAAGTATTATATTTTTACAGGGATGCATTCCTCTGTTCACTGCTTTTGGTGTTCTTTATAGATGATTATGATTTTGCTACAAATGGTAACAGAGGAAATGTCCCCCCTTAGATTACCAACCATACCGCCTTCTCGTTTGAAATGAGCCCAATGTGTTGACTTCAACCACCTTTCTGACAAACTATTCCAGCTGTTGGTCCAATATGGTACAGATACAGGATACAGTATGACAGCTTAGTTTTTCCTCACAGGTAGAGTGAACAATAGGCTTCCAGGTTCAGTCGTGGTAGTAAAAACCTTAGAATTTTTAAAAAATTGGATGCCATGATGGAGGGCCTGTTGGGCCTTTCTGGATAGTTAATCTAAGATGGGCCGAATGGCCTTCCTCATTTGTACTTTCTTGTGTTCTTGTGACTCCTGACAGCCAATTCAAAACAGCATAGGCAGACAGAAGCCTGGAGCAGATCATCTGCTGTCCTTCTGTGACAGGTAATCATGTGTTTTAACATCCTGAAGCAAAATGAAAACAAGAGAGTTCTTTTTCTGTAGGACTACACTTTAAATTTGAAAAGGAGAATCCATTCTAAAAGGTCCATAAACTACTCATTAACCTGTTCAATTACTTTTCCACTCCATACTACCAGACTAAATTACTATGTGCACACAGCATGAGATAATGTGGTTATTTCCTTCACGTCAATGGCTGGTTAGAAACAATACCCTGTTATACTCTGTTTATTAAGTAAATAAGTGTGACAGAATCAAACATTTTGGTTGATTCTTTGTCATGATTACAGGGTTTAAATACTTGAGTACATAGAGACAATGTACTTACACAATCTGTAATCTTGTACATACATTCTGTGGTAAATAATGTATTGGTGTTTACCACCAGGTGCTTGGCAGAGAATTGAACTGATATTAAGCTGTTCACTATCATAGTTCATTTGGCTTCAACAGCCAAGGAATGCGCCAAGGAATGCCTGAACCCGTAATCAAACTCCACTCTTCTGATTTGCAAATCCCAATTTTGTATTTAGTTTTGAGAAAGGAGCAGTGTTCCTTAAATGGGAACTATTAATAAAATGATTCTGCTGCTAATGATTAAAGATAGGAGTACAGGTGGAAAAGGCCATAAAAAGGCAAATGCAATTCTGGGTTTTATAATCTAGGGCATTGAATATTAAAGAAAGAAGATGATGTTGAACTTATACAAGAAATTGGTTAGGCCACAGATGGAGTATTGCATCCAGTTCTGGGCATCCCATTATAGGAAGGATGCTGGACTCGTGCAAAGGGTACAGCAAATGTTCACTAGAATGATACCAGGAATAAGCAGTTATAGTAATGAAAAAAGCTAGAACAATTTTTTTTCCCCAATGCAACAAAGAAGGTTAAGGGGGGAGATCTAATAGAGGTTTTCAAAATTCTGAAAAGTTTTAAGAGGATAAATAGTGAAAGATCAGTTCTACTGGTTGGCGAATTGGTAACAAGGGAGCATTGACTCAAGATTACTACAAGAACGGAGAGGGAAGTTAGAAGAAATTTGGTTCACAAAGAGGATTATTGGAACGTGGAAGGCTTTACCACAAGTGGCTATTGAGGCAGACATCATTTAAAAGAAAGTTGGATAAGCTTTTGAAAAGGAAGAATGCGAAAGGATACGGGGAAATGAGATTAGATTAGAGTAGACAGCTCCAGTTGAAGAGCTACTACTGGCACAGGTACAATGGGGAAAATGGGCTGCTTCTAAGTTGCAATTTCTCTGATTCTATACTTGTGATGTTCTGAAGTGAAAGCTGTTCATCGCTAGAGTTTCTAGGAACATTTGTTCACACATGCAGAAGTTTCAAACCTCTGAAGGTCTGTACGTTGAAAAACGATTGGTCTTGATACACTGTGCATTTGTGGGTCCCCTCTAAGGTATGCCTCATTTTATGTTGCCATTTATTATGTCACATAACAGCTGATCCTGTAACTCTCAATGGATGGAATATTATCTGTTTTTCCTGATAGAAGATAGCTATCTAGACCACCCTGTCCCCGTCTGATGTCTCAGCTAATGTTGATTTAAATTATCTCCAGTACTAGATCCCTGTCAGTCACAGCTAACATCTGGAATTCATTTCATCCTACATCAATTCCCAGTCCCGTCTCCTCTGACCTCTCTATCTGCTGCTTGTTTAAGCTGCCCTCCCTTTGGGAGTTTTACCTATCTTGGTTGGCATGTGAGTTTTATGTGCAGACAGGCTAGAAAGTTTTTACCAGTATTTGTAGGAACTGTGAAGTAGTCATAGGAAGCCAATACATATCCACTGGTACTGAAATTGAAACCTCCAAATCATGAATACACACAGTGCTGAAGAAACTGACAAAAAAAATAATAGACTAGTTTACAATTAGTACCTTATAATTTGTGAAATTGATGGACTCTTTTTAACTGTTGCTATTAGTATATTTTATGTAAGGGTTTACCTCAAGCTGTGATTTTTTTTCCCTTAGTCTCATATTGACTAAATAGTTATTAGATTAACAGAAAATGGTTAAAGTTGACTTTTTGTTAATATGCTTGAATAAAGGTTACTCTTTAGGAAACAGCCACCAGATGTTCAACAGTATTACACATTTTTCACTGATTATTGTACTTGGGGCAGTAGCATTGTTTCCAGAACAAAACTTGCTAATGCCATCAGCTAGAAAATCATACACCAAGTTTTTTTCAATTGGCGCAACAAAATATATCTGTTGTATTTCAAATAATTCTGTATCTGTTTCAGGTCTCAATAAAGTTGGAAGTAATTTTAAACAATCTCAGTACAGCAGTAGCTTGCCCCAGCTCAATTATTAATTCCATTAATGCAGCACGGGTCATTATAATTCTCACATCACTCAAATGATATAATCCCATTTACCACCTGTAAAAAATCAGTTTAAAAATCAAGTTTCATATTGGCACACAGACTCAATTTTAAATCTCTATTGTTACTAAACGCCCTTTAAATTTTTCAGGGATACAAACCTGCTTTAGTTTAACAATATGTGCAGAAACATGTTTTTCTTTGTAGTGTAAGCTAACACGCATAGGTTTTTGAGACACATCCGTCATACTACAGCTATCACACTGTCAAATGGGTGTAAAGTCAATGGAGTGGCTGTGCTGCCTGCCTACTGGCATCGATGTGAGGCCTGAGCGATTTTGAGGCCCGGGCCATATTAACATGCACCAGCAAGCTGCAGGGGTCAAGTGGGGCGCCTAACTACAGCTCGCCAGTTGTGGGAGGATGGGAAATCAGCCAGCAGGTCAGGTCGTGGGAGGGGAGGAGGCAATCCCGGGGTTGGCACTCAAACAGACTAACAGCAGGCCGGAGTTTGTTAGGGAGCTCCAGGAGGAGCACTCCTGTTACTCCTACCCCACCAATAAAAATTTAAAGTCAGCTGGACCATTTTTTTGAGTGGCCACCAGCGGTCCCTTTAAGAACCACCAGTTAGGCTGCATAACGTCAAGAACAAATGGATGGAGTATACGCATTTATACCTGAAAATTGAAATCAGGATCCTACAACCAGCGAAGGACCCCAATTTCCATTTCTTAGGAGCCTCCCGCCTTTGTCAGGCAGGCGGGCTTCTCGCCCATTTAGAGGCCTGCCTAAAAATTGCATCAGGCGGGCCTTGGGCATTAATGAAGCAGCCGAGGTGCCCTCCAATTTTTAATCGCTGGCCGCCCATTTAAAATGTTTACAAGACCATTTAGTCTTTAACTGACCATAACATTATAGCAATTAGACCTTGTGGCCTTATAGACACAGGTCAACAACACACTGCTTCCCCTCAGCAGTATAATATATACATTTGTGTTACATGGCATAATGCTCTTGTTCTTATAAAATAGCATATCCTCCAACTTACCATGAGCAGTACCATGGAGCATTCACTAGTAATAGCAGAAGAGCATTAACGGCAAGCCCAGGGCAAGAAAAGACCATTCAGCCCATCAAAAGGACAACCCTATTGAAATATATCTTTTCATGTTTTGTACAATGACAAATGGCAGTCAAATTAGTGGTCACACCTTGATAAACTACATGCTGATCTCATCAAAATGCAACTCAACTTTTGAAAGTGAACTAAAGGTAGCTAGCAGAATAAGGATATTTGTTCTGTAGAAACTCTTTGATGAGAAGCCATTTCTTTGAAGCGGTCAAGCAAACAAAATGTTAACAGTTTTCACACCTTGGTAAACAACGTGACAGTGGTCTGCAACCACTTGTGTTTGTCTTGGATTTCCCTCAGACTGTTTTTAGTTCTGACCACAGCTAGAAATTATATATTTGTCTATCAAAGCCGCATTCATTTAACATTACAGACATGTTGCCTCACCATTAAAGCATCATTTCTTCTACTTGACTGTCTTATGTCTTCTATTTTATATCTAGCAAAGAGACCAGCCTCCATTTTAACCTTTACGACTTGAAATTATGTAGACAGAGAACAGATTTCCTCTTTTGTGTTTGGGTGTAAATAAATGCCTGGGCTCAATGCATGGAGGTACATTTGTAAACAATTTTACAACACCAAGTTATAGTCCAGCAATTTTATTTTAAATTCACAAGCTTTCGGAGGCTTCCTCCTTCCTCAGGTGAACGCATTTTTTCCAACAACGTTCACCTGAGGAAGGAGGAAGCCTCCGAAAGCTTGTGAATTTAAAATAAAATTGCTGGACTATAACTTGGTGTTGTAAAATTTGTTTACAATTGTCAACCCCAGTCCATCACCGGCATCTCCACATCATCACAAAAAGAAAATAAGACTAACAGAATATTGCAATCAGGGTTCAATAGGGTCTCTGTCCCAACCTCTGTTCGACCCAATTCCCCAACAGAAGTAGCCTCATCCTGTCAATGAGTAATATACCTCGAAGTACATATCTGCAAGTGTTATGTAATCTGAAAAAAAACACCACGTCTGTATTGTACCACAAACTGAGAAAACACGTAACTTTTGGACAACTCTTAAAAAATCATATATAATCTTTACATTCTTCCAATTCTACAAAACTGTTAACATTGGAAACGATGCAAAAAATTGCTTTTATGTTTCATGATCGTGAAATATATGCTTATTTTTAAAGCTGCAGCAGAAAAATTCAGTAGACAAGAGATGAAAGGCAATGACCAATGACTGACACCAGGGGAGATGATTTCCTCCCCTTTGTTAATTGTAACAAAGTGGTAAATGTGTTCTTTACACTGTGTTTAAAGCCACAAATGGTGGACAGAGGGAATCAACCCCCAGGCTAGCTAGGTGTGAGGTTTAATGTTGAAAGTCCCTCACGTTGTCTCACTGAGGATTTCCCTGCAGGCAGATTTCATTGTAGGCAGAATGGCAGCAGGTTATATATGCCACACACAGCAATTGCAGAATGGAATAGTTCAGATCTTTCAAACAAGTACTGTCCAGTGAAACTCCTAATAACACACTTTGACAAATGCCAAATAAAGCATTGTATCTTCTAATAAAACTAACTTTCCCACTAAAATAACAGTTTGCACCAAATACAGCTCAGAGAAACAGGACAGAAATTCACCCAGAACAACTGGAGCCCTGTTCGCTGATTGTCAGTGTTGGGAATGCATGTAATGAACCCACAGCCTGTATGCCTGCCACTTCCATGAAAGTGCTGACACAGACATGGCACCTACCCCTTTAAAATACTGTCGATAGGGGCACGGTTATAAGCATTTGCCATTTCTGAGATGCCTCACAAATGACAATCGCTCTGTGTACGAAAGCTTCTCAGCAGTGATTTGACTACTACCACCTAATGCACTCAATGCGCTTAAATTCAGACAAATTGAATAAAAACTTACAAGCAATGCCTTGCTTGCAGACACACACATAAGCACCAATCTGATCCTCACACACTTGACAGTCCAGATTGCAAATGTTGTTCACACAATCATCAATGTTAATCTCACATGTGAAGCCTGTGAACCCATACAGGCAATGGCAGGTAAACCAATTGATGCCAGGCCCCTCTGTGCAGCTGCCACCATTTTGACATGGATAAGTCAAACATTGACTGACATCTACCTCACAGAAAAACCCCTCCTACCCTGGCACACAGTCACATATGTAGCCTCCTTATGTGTTATAACGGATAGCATCATTCTGACAAGGGTTGCTGTGAATGCATTCATCAAAGTCAAAACCACATTTTTTTCCTTCAAAACCTAGAAAAATAGAAAATACAGTCAGTTTTCTTTATTAATCTTCTTTAGCCATCAGCATTTTTCATTTTCTTGATCTGTTACCATTGTAATGAGAAAAGGCTGCTCATCTAGAATTGATGTCTGTGTATTTTCAGTGGCTCTGAGAGAACCCCATAGCCAGTTACAGCATGATATTGACATCTGTAGAGAATTCTGGGGGTTCAGGCTGACTCACCTGCCCAGCTCAGAGGTGGAAGCAAGAAAGTGTAGCAGTGAGAAGAAGTAATGAGGATCTTACAATGAGAGCAGAAAAAGCAGGGAAGTTGTAAATTTAAGAAGTGAACTAGTGGCTGCCAACCAGTGACACTCAGAGTAATTTCTGCTTTATTTCACCATCAACTGCTGATCATTAACTGAGAGAACGGGGGAGGGATTTTCAACTTCGACCCAAAACGGGTGCAAAGTTGGTGGTGCTCCCGCCCCAAGGCCACTTTCAGACGGGCCGAACCATTTTCAAGTTTGGGACCTCATTTGAATATTACCGGTGAGCTGTGGGCGCCAAACGGGCGCTCCGCTGCTGGCCGCTGGTTACGGACGACGGTAAATCAGATGGCTTCTGCATGGGGCCGGTCGGCAGTTAGGGCCTGTTTGGGGGTTGCAAATCTGGGTGGAGGATGAGAATACACTGGCCAGAAGATTTTCATGGGGCCAAGAGGAGCATTGAACACCAAAAACTTACCCTTTCCTGACCGGCCTCCAGCATTCTCTTTAAGGACGGCTGGTTAGGCCACTCAATACTCGGTACAACTGGGACTAGCATGCATGATGCATGCTTTGCCCATTTGTACCTTAAAATTGCAATTGGGGTCCTACAACCGGCATAGGACCCCAATTTGCATATTTAAAGAGCCTCTTGTCAGTTTTGGTCGGGAGTGCTAGGTGTCCATTTAAAGACCTGCCTGAAAATTGAATTAAGCGGGCAAATAGGTATCCAAGCTGCCCACCAGATTTTCCTCTGCTGGTCACCCGTTTTTCAGGCGAGAAACAAATGACTAGCAGTTGAAATAATCCCAAATAGATCTTTATCCTCATTGGTTCAGGATGCAACTGTGCTTCCGAGCACTATTTAAGTACACTGTACCAGCATGTCCTACAGCTATGCTTTTATAATCAGGGTGGTTGGTTATTTATTAGGTTATCAAAAGCCAATGAGTGATATGACTTCTTTAATTGTTCATACATGCCTTGAGTCTAAGGTGTCTGAGGAGAGGCAGATTTGGTGCCCTTTAATGTTGTATCCCATTTACAATACTCTAGGGATCAAACTTAGTTTGGATTACAATGGTCTGAAGTGAATTTCATTTGATTTCCTTCCCATTTGCCTTTGCATCAGATTACAGTCACTGCAAGAGCTGTGACAGTAACTGTAATATACTGTAGGGCAGAATAAGAACAGAAACCCAAATCAGGTCATTGACACCAGTCAGATTCAAATCACTTCAAGGTTTGATTTTTGAATTCTGAGCCATAGTTAAAAACGCCATTTAATCGAAAATTATACGGGGGTAGAGTTTCCACTTTGGACACAATCGGCAATTGGGTATAAAGTGCGCCTGAAAATTGTGCCGGCTGGGTTACAGTTCAAGTTTCTGCATTAATATAATCACAAACGTAAAATCTTCCATGGATCAGCGCAATCCAGCAGCTTAACAAAGCGTGATTGTTTGTTTATTTTTCTTTGCAATAAAAAACATTAATTGATGTATTTAAGAGTGATAACCTGGTGCAGTTTTATTAATACAGCTGAAAATGGGTTTATCACAAAAAATAAGGATTTTTAATAAGTGTCCAGTTCTCCACCTGTGAGTCACCTGATTTTAAATCACTGAAAATTACTTTAAAACTATACTGAACCATTTACTACCTTCATTGGTGTACAGTAGTCAGTTTCTTAGTAAATTAAATATTTTTAACATTTAAAAACAATTAAAACCTGCCTACTAATGCCTATGTGCCTAAAAAAAAGATTAATTTTAAGACCCTCCTCGAACGGCCGCAGACGTGCGCAATCTGCTGTAACTCGGCAATCCTTGTCATTTCGATCGGGGGCGTGGTCAGTTTTGTGGGTGGGGCTGGCTTCAGTGCAGTGATTTTTGAGCCAGCGCAAAAGATCGTGGACTGGCTGAAATTTAAGCCCAGTGTAAATCGAAATTCCGCAGTGTTTTGAGCTGATTCGACTGGGTTGCGCTGAAAAGGCCAGCGCAATCTAGCGGAAACTCTACCCTATGATGTTAAACTAGAACTCATTGTGTGACAGTCAGCTGATATCATTATCAACATCATCTAAGGCACAATTAACATCTATTTTGAAAACTACTTGAACTTGCCAAGCCCAATATAAGTTGCTCTGCAATTGCATGCATGCATCAAACATGTAAATTAATTTCATTTTGAATTTTCCATTTAAAAAAATGAAATCATTTCTTTTCACTGTTTTTGATATTTACCACAATTTTAGACATTGCACACTGAGAACAATGTTTCTGACAGCCTCCAAACCCAAATCTGATTTGTTCTGACAGTCCACTCCCACCGATCTGATTGGCTACTATGGGTTAATATGATCACGTTAATTGAAATATTGACTGTCAGTGTAAAATGTGGATAGTTGGCATGGACAAGACAACTCATTAAAAATCTACTTAGAGACTTTAATCAAACTGAAGTAAACATTAAAATGCATTTAAAACACTCACGAGGTGACATTGCTCTTAGCAATATTAATGATTGAATGAAATTTCTTTGTCCATTATCTGTTAAGATAACACATTCAGATGTTAATATCAGTCATCACATTCGCTCAATTAGATTGCAGGATTTTTCTAATCATCGCTTCACAAAAATATTGTAAAGCACTTGCTGGAGCCTTTATTAGAAAAGACAGTCAATAAGATCCCCTGAAGTACTAATTACAAATAATCTTAAGCACTGCAGCTCCAGAGAATTTCCCACTTTCTCTGTGTCAGTTTGGTGTCATTTAAATAACAATCTGAAGTTAATTTTGTAAAGTATTGAATTGAATTCTCTAAAAACCTTTTTTAGGATTTTATATCAAGTTACATCGAAACGACAGCACAGAAACAGGCCATTTGGCCCAACTGGTCTATGATGGCGTTTATGCTCTGCACGAGCCTCCTCCCTACCTACTTCATCTAACCCTATCAGGATACTCTCTTATTCCTTTCTCCCTTGTGCTTATCTAGCTTCCCCTTAAACACATCTGTGCTATTTGCCTCAACTATTCCTTGTGGTAGCACGTTCCACATTCTTACCACTCTTTGGGTAAAAAAGTTTCTCCTCAATTCCCTATTGGATTTATTAGCAACTATTTTATATTTATGACCTATAATTTTGGACTCCCGCACAAGTGGAAACATTTTCTCTACATCTATCTTGTCAAACCCTATCATTATCTTAAAGACCTCTATCAGGTTATCCCTCAGCCTTAGCCCCAGCCTGTTCAGCCTTTCCTGAAAAGGATATCCTCTCAGTTCTGGTATCACCCTTGTGAATCTTTTATGCTTAAAGGAATAATTTATGCTTAAATTTTAGTTAATTTAGGGATAAAACAAATGCTTTAAAATTAAACACCGTTGGAGGCAAGAATTCTTATGCAGAACCTGATTCACACAGTTCGGACAGTACATTTTGATTCAGAACGGCAGCAAATTTAGGACAATGAATTGACAGCCATTGTGAATTATATAATTATCAGGAATGACTGGAAGTGGGCAGGATAGAAAGAGCTCATAACCTTAACAGCAATGACAGTGGCATCTGGTGTTGTACGTTGTGTACAGCACAACCAGATTTTTGTAAGTGTATTAAGAGTTGAATGTGGCTTAAATTAAAACAGCCATGATCATAACCTTGTATGGGTACTATACCCATCACAGATTTGGAAATTTTGTCCATAACACTGCAAGAGGAATGCTGTATAGACGTCACTTCTGTGAACTGTTAAAGTTCTGTAATGACAGAAACAGTTTGCCCTCATAACTTTACCGTATTCATATTTTGATACTAATGTGCAATATTAGAATGAGACACTTTGAACTTCCAACATTTCGAAACCTATTGCACATAAATTGTTGAATAGAACATTAAACTAAATTGCACAGTTTATGTACTGGAGAGTTAATTTAAACTTTCAAAAACCCTATTTCATTGTCTTTATCATCTGATTCACAATCCAGGTATTCTAATATATAAGGGTGTAGGTGCATTGTGCTATTACTTCTTTTGGGCTTTTTACATGATCTCTACATCAAAAGTCAAACAAAACAGTAAATATTGCACTGGTGGATGCAATCCAGTAACTAATTTGTAATTGTTATAAATACTTAAATTCAATGGTAGTTCAACAAAATCATTAGTCCAAGCACACACAGAATTAAAGTCAGTAAATTTCAAGTGGAAATGCTCAGAGGTCCTTAAAATAAAGCATGGTGAGTGGCCTTATAACATAGTGAATTAATACTATGTATCCCAGACTGGGGTTATTACTATACACTGCACACTGGGTTTAGTACTGTACATAATAGACTTGGATTAGTATTGTATGTACTTGTCAGACTGGGATTAGTGATATACAACCCCCACTGAGGCTAGTGCTTTTCATTTGGTCTGGGGTTAGTGCTGTACATCCCAGACTGGGACTAGTGCTCCGCATTTGGTCGGGTTAGTGCTGTACAACCAAGACTGAGACTAGTGCACTTCATTCGGTCTGGGGTTAGTGCTGCACATCCCAGACTGGGACTAGTGCTCCGCATTTGGTCGGGTTAGTGCTGTACAACCAAGACTGAGACTAGTGCACTTCATTTGGTCTGGGGTTAGTGCTGCACATCCCAGACTGAGACTAGTGCTCTGCATTTGGTCTGGGGCTAGTGATATATACCCCAGAGTGGAATTAATGCAGTACACCTAAACTGGAATTAGTGCTGTGTACCTTGTCTCATGTTATTGCTGTGCATGCTAGACTAGAGGTTAGTGCAAAGTGGGGATATCTGTTCACGGTTCAGCTACCTCTGAGAGTTGCATTCAGGTTTCTTCCCTCCCTTAGATAATAAGTTGCTGATCTCAGTTGGGTTGTTGAGTACAACACTGACTGAAGGTCAGACACCTAACTGGGTAGGAAGGGAACTAGCACCAGCTGGAGCTAGAACTGCACTGGCAGAAGCAGTGCAGATGCCTGCTGTAGCCAATCCATTCGGTCAGACAAAGTGAAGACACAATAGGGATAAAACACTTTTTCTTGGATTTATCTATTTACTTTCTGTGTGTCAAATACTGGGGAGGATTTACTGTTTGCACTAGATGTGAAGTCGTAAACATGTTTATAGAGAATGAGCTTACAATTTCTGTATACGTACCACACAGAGGAAATCTTCATCTGCTGTTGGCATGGAAAGCTGGCTGCTGCATTGCTTTCAAAGTGAATTTCAAAATAAAAGGAAAGTTGTTGAGCAGTTGAACTGAAGCTGATTCAGGATTTGAACATTATGGATAGCCATGTTTTAAAAGCAGTTAAGCTTACCTGTACCTGTGCAACTCCGAGTAAAATTGTTGATCCCATCGATGCAGTGACCATTGTTAAGACAGGGCTGTGATTGGTGTTCATTTATATTGATGTGACAGTTCACACCAGCATAACCTGAAGATACAGAGTGAAATAAAGACATTTTAACAGCTGCTCTCGTAGGACAACTAATTCCTCCCAAATCTATTTGGTATTAGTAAATCTTTTACCCAATTCTCTAGAGACTTTGGGGAGATCAGAAAAATAATTAAAGCTCTAATGAAAGCAAGAATATGAAAATATTATCCTGGTAGGTAGCCCTGTTATTCCATCACTACATGTTGGATTCCCAGCCAAGAGGCCAGAGTTTGAATCTCGGTCTCAACAGACTGGAGCTTCTGGAGAGGGGAAAGTTTCACTGGATTCAGACAATTTTTTTTTTCAAAAAATATACTTTATTCATAAAATTTGCAGCAATACATACAATACAGTTGTTATATCACATTCCAAACGTACACAATACAGATTATACAATTTACAGGTTACATCAGGTACAGTTCACTGAACTCATTGTACATAATTACAGTTCATGACACTCAAGGATGCCTCATTGCATTACACTCAATACAGATTATTGATTACAGGTACAGTACATCAGTTTGAATTTTACATTCTGCCCGAGGTTTTTTTTTCCCTGATTGCATCCCCTCGGTATACAATGGCGATAAGGCTCTAAACGGTTGCCTTTCCCCACAGAGCCTTTGCAGCGGCTGCACCCATCCTCAGTGCGTCCCTGAGCACGTAGTCCTGGACCTTGGAATGTGCCAGTCTGCAACACTTGGTTGAGGACAGCTCCTTGTACTGGAAGACCAGCAAGTTTCGGGCAGACCAGAAGGTGTCTTTCACCGAGTTGATGGTCTTCCAGCAGCAGTTGATGTCCGTCTCGGTGTGCGTCCCCAGGAATAGCCCGTAGAGCACAGAGTCCTGTGTTACCGAACTGCTCGGGACGAACCTGGACAGATACCACTGCATCTCTCTCCAGACCTTCTTTGCAAAGGCACATTCCAGAAGTGCATGAAGGGTCTGACTGAAAGGGCCCTTCTCACCACCAGCCAAGCTAGGTCTTGGTGCTTGTTTGAAAGCTGTGGCGATGAGGTGTTCTGCCAAATGACTTTGACAATCTGTTCGGGGAACCAACCGTCAGGATCCACCATCTCCTTTTCCCGCAGGGGCTCGAGGACGTTACGTGCGGACCACTTGCTGATCACCCTATGGTCAAAGGTGTTTTTTTGCATAAACTTTTCGATGAAGGACAGGTGGGGCAGAATGGTCCAACTGGATGGAGCGTTCTGTGGCAGCGTGGCCAGGCCCATCCTTCTCAACACCGGGGACAGATAGAACCTCAGCACGTAGTTATACTTTGTGTTTGTGTACCGAGGGTCTACGCACAGCTTGATGCAGCCGCACACAAAGGTGGTCATCAGGATGAGGGCCACGTTGGGCACGCCTTTCCCCCCTTTCTCCGGAGATTTGTACATCGTGTCCCTGTGGACACGGTCCATTTTTGATCTCCAGATAAAGTGGAAGATGGCTCGGGTGACTGTCGCGGCGCAGGAGCGAGGTATGGGCCAGACCTGCGCCACGTACAGCAACACCGAGAGCACCTGATGACCAGGTTCTTGCCCACGATCGAGAGGGATCATCGATCCCACAGGCCCAGTTTCTGCTTCACCTTGGCAATATGCTCCTCCCAGTTCTTGGTGCACGTCCCGGCCCCCCTGAACCAGATTCCCAGCACCTTCAGGTAATCTGACCTGACAGTGAAGGGGACAAAGGATTGGTCGGTCCAGTTCCCAAAGAACATGGCCTCGCTCTTGGTACGATTTACCCTGGCCCCTGAGGCTAGTTCGAACTGGTCGCAGATGCTCATCAGTCTGCGGACCGACAGCTGATCCGAGCAAAAGGCGGCGACGTCGTCCATGTACAGGGAGGCCTTGACCTGAGTGCCTCCGCTGCCAGGGATCGTCACCCCTCTTATGCCCGCATCCCCGCTGATGGACTCGGCAAAGGGTTTAATGCAACACACGAACAAGACGGAGGAGAGAGGACAGCCCTGCCTGACTCCAGATTTGATCGGAAAGCTTTCTGATTCCCACCCGTTGATTGAAACTGCACTGCTGATGTCTGTGTAGAGCAGTTGGATCCAATTGCGGATTCCCTCCCCAAACCCCATTTTGGAGAGCATGTCCATCATGTACGTGTGGGATATTCTGTCAAAGGCCTTCTCCTGGCCCAGGCTGATGAGGCAGGTGTTCACCCCCCTGTCCTGTACGTAGGCGATCGTATCCCTGAGTAGCGCCAGGCTATCAGAGATCTTCCCGCCGGGTACAGCGCAGGTCTGATCGGGGTGGATCACCACCTCCAGGGCTGACTTGACCCAATCATCTGAAATGAGGTGGGGAAACTAGCCTGGGGGAGGAGATGCCTTGTTTCACCACAGGGATGTCTACTTCCTGGTCAACCAGTGAGTGACACTAACTGCAGTTATGGTATGTCTTTAGACTTGATCTCCCTCCCTAAATCACCAATATTGATAAACAGGTAACTTGGGAGATAAACTGGGATGAAATGACAAAATTGCATCCTTTAGTCACATACATTCCTTCCAATCTGCATTATGGACAAATTAGTTGACATAAATTATATGGAACAGTTTAAGTAGAAATCAATAAATTAAAAATATTACAAGAGTTTAAATTATTAACCTGTGGAAATGGACATACATAAAATAATTGGTGAAGCAGAAGCAGGAAACTAGTTATCAACTTGACTAGGCTTTCGTAACTTGTGAAGTGAAACAGTCACTGAACCACAAATGTTAATGCAGGATTTTGTTCATAGCTATTTTTGTGATGTTTAAAGTAAAATATAAATAAGTACTGTCTGGAGGTTGCAGAATTCACTTTGGATAGGTCTCACATCACCTTAGTTAATGCTTAGTTAATTTATTTGTTACCTGTCACCTGTCTTTGTTGTGTTGCTCATGACACACAACAAACAAAGGGGATAATTTTATCTTTGGGCAATGGTGTAAAATAGGCAACATCGAATTGACCGCACATTGGCCCAGAAATTGCTCTCCCACAGACGTCGTTCCTGAATGGTGTTCTGTCTCTCTGCTGGCAAATCGATTGTGCAAGTTCGCGAATGTGCACATGCGCAGTAAAACCCTAAAATCGTGAACTTGCTCCCATTGTTTTTCCGGCAGTTTGACGGTTCCGAATTAAAGGGACATGGTACGCTAAAATCATAAAATCATTAAACATTTGTAAACTTACCCATCTGCCCAGCTGGAACGAAGATACTTTACGCCACCAAAAGGTATGCTGGAAAATACCAGCTCTACACTACTTTTTAATAACACAGTGACTGTTAATGACTGCAAAACAACAAAAAATTAAATTTTAAACATATGGACTGTCAAATTACTCTTGTTTTAATATTTTTTGATCATTAAAAAAATGTTAATTTAGAAAAAATGTTTTACTTTTAACTTCTGTAAGTTTCATTAAATTAAATCATTTGCTTGGTTTTTTATAAGATATGTTTATTTTTTATTTAAATTAAGGTACAGAAGTTTACTTTAAATGAATGATTTGTACTTGCCTGCTTGTAGGCGGGACTTCTCTTGACAGATTCTGTGGGCGTGGCTTCTATTCCCACAGTCTCTATCGATAGGAAGGAATCTGCGCTGAAATCAAAGCGCTGAACTGAAAAAAAAATTGTAAAGGGAGCAAGTGGATGTCGGAGACCACGAGTTAAGTATTTTCGTAATCTTTGTCCACAGGATGTGTGGACAGCCTTGCCACGCCGGTCGGAGCAAGTTCCAGCCCATTATATACCTCGCCCGATTTTCCCTTCCATTGACTAAAATTACCCCCCCAGCTACTAATATAGACTATCTTATAAATATAAATGATCTTATTTCTGAACTAACCGTTTGGTGCACGAACTTCAGTGTGACTAGTCATCCTTTTCAATCATGTTTCTTTTAGTGTTTTGTCAGGTTTTGCTCCACGTCACATTTTTAATATTGACTAATAAATTATTGCTGAATTCTGAATGACAAAGTGCAATGTACTGTAATTTTTTCTTACAAAGAACATTATGGTTATAAAATGCCAAAATGTTCTGTGAAAAGAAAGGAGATGTAACTGTATCTCAGCACAAGTTTACAGAACTTGAGTAACCTTGTTAATGCACATGTATTAACTTTACCTAGTAAAAGGCTTCATACAATATACCCGGAATGTTTAGAATAAGAATTTAGAATGTCTCAGAAAAAGACACAAAATGTTCTTCTTTTGATTCTGCTATTGCTATATCACATGTTAATGCAGGTTTATATTCACTCAATCTAGTAAACATTTTGATGATATAAGTCTCAGCAGAGTTGCATCAGATAACACTCAAAGGACAGCAGTCTTGTTTGAGTGCACTCACTAGAGTGTGGTCATCTGAAGTGTGTTACCAGGCAACCAGAAGACAATACTTAAAAACATTTGTTTATCAGTAAATGGAAATGGCCGATGCCTCAGCCAGGTCAAACTTTTTAGTTCGGTATACTCATCCTTCAGATTACTTCATTAAAGCATTTTAAATGCTTAATTGGATCCCAGTCACAATAAAATTATTTGAAACTTTGCTTTAAAGAGGCACAACTTAGAGTGAGGGATGGGTCTTGAATGTGATTGACTGACAACAATTAACTTTTTCCATTATCTGCTGCTCCAGTGACAATGTTGAGGTGGGACTTCAGCAGATTCGCCAAGGCATGACCACCTTGAATAAGTTTAAGGTCTCACAATGTGGCTACATGATATGATGTAAACTAGTTTTTACCAATCAGATTGAAGATTCTGGTCACTTTGGAGAATCATAGAATCATAGAAGTTTACAACATGGAAACAGGCCCTTCAGCCCATCATGTCCATGTCGCCCAGTTTATACCACTAAGCTAGTCCCAATTGCCTGCACTTGGCCCATATCCCTCTATACCCATCTTACCCATGTAACTGTCCAAATGCTTTTTAAAAGACAAAATTTTACCTGCCTCTACTACTGCCTCTGGCAGCTCGTTCCAAACACTCTCCACCCTTTCAATGAAAAAATTGCCCCTCTGGACCCTTTTGTATCTCTCCCCTCTCACCTTAAATCTATGCCCCCTCGTTATAGACTCCCCTACCTTTGGGAAAAGATTTTGACTATCTACCTTATCTATGCCCCTCATTATTTTATAGACTTCTATAAGATCACCCCTAAACCTCCTACTCTCCAGGGAAAAAAGTCTCAGTCTATCCAACCTCTCCCTATAAGTCAAACCATCAAGTCCCGGTAGCATCCTAGTAAATATTTTCTGCACTCTTTCTAGTTTAATAATATCCTTTCTATAATAGGGTGACCAGAACTGTACACAGTATTCCAAGTGTGGCCTAACTAATGTCTTGTACAACTTCAACAAGACATCCCAACTCCTGTATTCAATGTTCTGACCAATGAAACCAAGCATGCTGAATGCCTTCTTCACCACCCTATCCACCTGTGACTCCACTTTCAAGGAGCTATGAACCTGTACTCCTAGATCTCTTTGTTCTATAACTCTCCCCAACGCCCTACCATTAACAGAGTAGGTCCTTGCCCGATTCGATCTACCAAAGTGCATCACCTCACATTTATCTAAATTAAACTCCATCTGCCATTCATCAGCCCCAATCTTGGTGTCATCTGCAAACTTACTAACCATGCCTCCTAAATTCTCATCCAAATCTTTAATATAAATAACAAATAACAGCAGACCCAGCACCGATCCCTGAGGCACACCGCTGGTCACAGGCCTCCAATTTGAAACACAACCCTCTACAACCACCCTCTGTCTTCTGTCGTCAATCCAATTTTGTATCCAATTCGCTACCTCACCTTGGATCCCGTGAGATCTAACCTTATGTAACAACCTACCATGCGGTACCTTGTCAAAGGCTTTGCTAAAGTCCATGTAGACCACGTCTACTGCACAGCCCTCATCTATCTTCTTGGTTACCCCTTCAAAAAACTCAATCAAATTTGTGAGACATGATTTTCCTCTCACAAAACCATGCTGACTGTTCCTAATCAGTCCCTGCCTCTCCAAATGCCCGTAGATCCTGTCTCTCAGAATACCCTCTAACAACTTACCCACTACAGATGTCAGGCTCACTGGTCTGTAGTTCCCAGGCTTTTCCCTGACGCCCTTCTTAAACAAAGGCACAACATTTGCTACCCTCCAATCTTCAGGCATCTCACCTGAACTGATGTGGCATAGCACTTTAGCAGTCAATTTTTGTATAACAGCATCACACCAGTCCAAGTGATAATCTATATATATGCACATTGAATTTACACCTTTTATCAGGTAGGTTGTGTAATATTTGTCCAAGACTTTTAGCGCCAGTAATTACAGCCTTAAATAGATGCTGGCAACCCATTCTGTGAGCTCCTTTATAATGTCAGGTATTTAACTGGAGTCTTCTGTACTAATACCTTTCAGAAATGCTGTCTGATGAACATGAGTAACCAAGCAACAGTGAAAAGCCCTATAATCCTGGATCAAAAAACTGAACGTAATTAGATGTAGAGTCACCATATGCTTGCTAGTTGCTGTTGATTTAGATCACCATCCAAATCGATGGCCTTCAGTGAATACCATCAGTAGTTAGAGAAAAGACTATTTCTCAGCGGCATACATGAAAGCTCATCAAAATGAAAAAAAAAGTTCCTATTTTTAAAAATATTCTTGTCACAAGTTTGCTTAGGTAGGGCACGTCCAGTCAATTCCATAATCCTTGAACCAATAGTTTATAATTGCAGCCCTCACCTATCGATAATGGTATTTCTTTCTGTATGTTAGCATTTTTGAGATTTTCACATTTCAGACTGTAGTGGAAAAGTGTAATGAGGTGGAATATAAGTTGCCCCCACATTTACTCTACTAAATTTGGCCTCAGACCTCTGTAATATTCAGAGTTCTTTGCCTACTGATAATATCTTCTCCTCCCAGGATAACCTGTGTTAACAAAAATCACTTATTTGTCAGTTTTAAATGTGAGAAATTGACATGAAATTGAATAATAGGTTTTGGAAAAGCTAACAGTTAAATCGTTTTTTAAAAAACTGTAGAAACTTTAATATTAAAAATGTCTTTCATTTAAATTACTGTGTATATATAGGCCAACACGAAAGATGCATCTTAGGGCTTTCACTAATTGGGTTAATGTATCAGTCCCAGGATTATTTTGCCCTTGGTGGTGTTAGATAATTTTAGGCTATATGTGGAACACTGATTAGATTAACCCAATAAATAAGCTTTTATCACTGAGTCATGCTAATGCTGAACTCTTGAGGCTGAGCCCTGGATTCTTTCAGGTTTCAAATCTGGAATGAGGATAGAGAAGCTTATTTTCAGAAAAAATAGTCATCAACAAGAAAAAATGTGCTTTAAATCAGTGTAGCCAATCATGGAGAAACAGATTATTGTTCAATGGATACATCTGATCCAGGTCCAACAAACATAATTTAATTTCCTGAAATTAAAATGTTTCTTCAGCACAATTAAACTTCAAGATGATGCAACCAGATTTAAAATGAATACAATTCACATGTGAACAGTTGGATTTCATAATAGGCACCCAGATGAAACCTAATATGCACAGTAATGGAGACAACTTTTAGAAACAGCAGCGCTCTTACATCCATGTGCTTTGTCAGTTTACTCTACTAGGAAGCAAAAAACAAATGGTTCTTGGTGCCCTACACCCTCTTCTGGCTTGAGATATTATGGCATATTTTCCCAAATACAGTGCTTAGCCAAATGAGACCTGAAAAAAATGTACTGTGGTCACTCAATATGGATTTAAACAAGCATTAACAATATTTCTTTTTACTCCCAATTGTCAAATTGGTGTATTTTATATCATTGTGTGACAAAAAGTGGCATATTTTGTCCATGGTTTTTTCTTCTTTCATGTGTAATTTAGTTTAAAATACCACAATCAAAATGGAAGTTTGCATTCATTTAAAATGTCAACATTAGCCTTACATGACATAATCTTTAATATGCTGTTTTAGTTGCAAAGTTTTTAAGCAGCACTATTTTTACAACACTTCCTGCTTACTATTCAAATGATTCATATCTTCTGTAGACTGATTGTTCTGGTGAGTATTGTATTCACATTCTAAGGGCCCGATATTAGGAGCGAGGCGGGTTGGCAGCGGGGGGGTCAACTGGGCGCGTGGGTAACGCGCCCAGTGAAATCGGGGTGCTCCGCAAGCAATTGCAGCCTAATTGAAGGTACTTACGCGTGCTTCTGGGTTTCCAGTTCCAGACCTGCACAGCGGGCGCACTGCGCACCCGCATCACAGGCTGTCAGCAGGAGGAGCCCTATTTAAAGGGGCAGTCCTCCAATGCTTCTCCTGCAGCAAAGAACCAAATTGGCAGCATGGAGCAGCCCAGAGGCAAGGCTGCTCCAAGGTTCTCTGACTCATCACACCAGGTGCTGCACGATAGAATCAGGAGGAGGAGGGAAACGTTTTTCCCAGCGGACGGGAGGAAGTGGCCTGCCTCTGCCATCAAGAAGGTCTGGCTCGAGGTAGCAGAGGAGGTCAGCAGCAGCAGTAACATCTCCCGAACCTGGGTCCAGTGCAGGAAGCGCTTTAATGACCTAACCAGGTCAGCCAAAATGAGTATATTTACGCATTCTCCCACACTCCGTCTTCCACATCACCTCCACCACCACACAACACTTTCTGCACTACCACCACAACGCTCTCGCATCACTCCTCACATCCACTCAACCATCATCCTCACCTTGCCTGCACCTACTCACCACCCCAGTTCCCATTTGAACACTACCATGCAACCAATCCTCATACAATCTCATGGCTGTGTCTCAAACTCTCCTTACCATGCATCTCCTTCGCGGTCACCAGTCACCCCCATCCACACCAATGCATGCAGCGGGTCACTATGCAACCATCACTCAACCACGCCTCTCTGTGTTCTGCCATCTCTTCTCTTATCAAGGCAAAAGGCCCAGGAGAGGGATGATGGCGAAAGGGGACATGGAAGTGGGGACGCCACTCAATGCGCTCACGTCTCACCCGTTGCCCCCCTCTCAACCAGTACCCGCAATGCTGCCTCCTCTCCAGGTGGCCGAGTCTGCCCCTGCACAGGTGCAGGTGGAGCAGTCTTTAGAGAGGTCCTCACGGGCACTGAAACCCAGAGGGCGTCCGCGCAAAGCATTTAATCGGTCAGGGCATGAACAAGCGCAACCTGCCACTACCTCTGCTGAAGCCACAGGGATAGCACCACGTAGGGGTTCCCGTAAACGTAAGGCTAAGGTTTTGTGGGCACAAAGGGGATGCACAAGGGTGTATGACAGAATGTCATGTTTTTGATTTAGTTTTGTTCGTTTTGCTAAGCACATTAAAATTTGTTATCACCACTACTGCCACGTCTTTGCAAATTTTGTTTGGTTTGTGCAATAATTCCCTTTCCTGAGGATCACCATGAAGACCCACACCTGATGCCACCCATTGTGTCATTGCAGAGTGGGTATAGGTGTATTTGCAGGGCTCTTTTGTGCAGACGACTGAGAGACGCCGGCGATGTCCCCGGTGGCACCCTGGAAGGATGCGGAGGAGAAGTTGTTGAGGGCAGTGGTGACTTTGACAGCGACAGGTAAGAAAATGGTGCTCGGGCCAGCCGGGAGCAGCTCGGCATGAAGGAGGCTGCAGATGTCCACAACTACACGTCGAGTGACTCTGAGCCTCCGTGTGCACTGCTCCTCAAAGAGGTCCAGGAAGCTGAGCCTTGGTCTGTGGACCCTGTGGCGAGGGTAGTGCCTTCTGCAATGCATCTCTCTCTGTGGTTGCCCTCCCTCCTGCTGTGCAGGTGGATGTGTCACAGCACTATGTTGTGGACTACACGTGTCAGCGGTGGACGGTGAGGCTGGTGATGCTGTTTGTCCTCCGAGGAGGTCCTGACTGCAGCTATGGCGGCCCCCATCCAGAAGATGTACATTTGACGGGGTCCGCAAGGTAGGTAAATGTGTCTGCACACGGGTTGAGGTTCCAAGTTTGTGAATTTTAGTGTTAGGAGGAAGGTGGTGCAGGCCAAACTTTATCCAAAGTGACAGAGTGGCCTCCTGCAATGAGTGAGGGTCTCCCCCCCCCCCCCCCCCTCTCAAATGGACCTTTCCAGCTCCCACAGGCTGGTGGCTGCAACATGTCTGTTTCAACTGGGAGTGTTTCCCCCAGTATGGGAAACACACTCAGTTGAGATGAAAATCCCACCCCTCCTAAAATATCCTCCCAACCAGGTCTGCTAACGACCTGAACTATCAAATTAATTGCTTTAAGTGGGATCCCGCCGGCTTTAATTGCCGGTGGGTGACCCGCATGCGGGGGCTGCGCGCGCATCTAAGCGCGTCATTGGTGAACCCGGAAGTGGGCGGGTTGGAGCCGGGCTCCGGACTGGCCCCGGGAATCCCGAATTTTCGGAGGCCCCCCACCATGAACGCACCCGCTCGGCCATCCTAAAATTGACCCTTAAATCTCAGCAGGACAAACTACTGAGAATGCTTTTAGATCAAGTGGGAATCTTCAGCATAAAATTCAGTACTGACAACTTTTAATTAATTTGGTTTGTTTAGGGGTGGGTCTTGGAGATAAAGTAAAATTCCGTAAATATACACCTACATAAATCCTGCAAAGTTGGTACAATAAGGAATCAGACTAAAAGCATTTGTTAACATTTCAAGCTCTGCAACAAAGTTCTCAAAGGACCTTATCTGATTGTTTAATTGTTCATGAATTGGTTCCAGACTACTGATTTGTTGGATTGGTTTCAATATCTAACCTTTATTGCCTGCTTCCTGTCTATCAGTAACAGGAATAAACCTGTTACAAAAGTATTTGGCATGTTTTCTAAAATGACGTGATACGTAGTTGAAGTCCTACATGTGATCCAGCAACAATAAACGGGTTAATTATTTGCCGGTGCATGATACTCCAGATTACTTCACGCATAAAGTCGCATCTTAATTCATAAGGAGCAAGTGCTCATCTATGTGACATTTTTTATTGGTCACAAGAAAAATATCTGGAGTAAGCTCAAGTCATAACAGCCATCAATCACCGCAGAACACAAGAGGGGTGTAAATGAGGACAAAGTTCCTATTGGTCAAGGTAATCCAATTTCCAAGGCAGTTTTAGGAGGTGTAATTTTTGAATATGAACACATGAAGTAAGAATTCGGACCCTTTTTTGGGAGATAAAGAACCAAAAATTGAATTAATGGCAAAAGAATCATAAACCACTTACGTAGATTCAAGTAGAGGGACAATATAAAACTTCATTAAATCATACGGCTAACACGAGAGATTTAATACAGTAAGCTCAGGTGCAACAAAAGGTAGAGAAGAAACCATTTCTCAACTAAATGTCCAGGAATGAACTTTATAGCTGTAAGCCAGCTAGGATTGAATCAAAACTATACTGTGGACGATTCAAAATACAAAAAGTGAGGAACAAGATATCACCAGAGATGAGTAAGTTTTAAAATCTCTTATCTTTGATGAAATACATACTGAGCTCATTAACTATTTGAGTCAACCATAAATTGAACATTTAGAATGTGCACATTCATTTTTAAGAAAGAAAGACTCTTTGGATTTAATCAATGATTGAGTTATTTGTCTAAGTTAGATGATACAATGAAATGTGACAACTCTTACCATACCATCAGATCAATTAGCCATATTACTGAAGAAACACTGGAAATTACCTGGAAAAGATTAAAGCCAAAGAAGTTGAGCAACTTTCGACAAACAAGTGGAATGTAGATTGATCAGAAGCATTGTAGAAGAGGCTTTTGTACTGCTGTAAATTGCCAGCAGGTTCTTAGAAAAAAGGAACAGATCTGTGCTGCCTTTGACTTTATTGAAGTCGATAGATAACAAACACTTGAAAGACATCAACATAACTGATGAGATTGAATTCAACAGACAGACCAGCTTTGCCAGTAGCGATGCATGAAAATTTGGACACTGAAGAAAAACTTAGGCAAAAGACCCCTGTTCCTTTGACATGTCATGCAACTGAAGAAAGTTAGGAAAAATCTTCTATTAGGAAGCAGTAACTCAGACGTAGTTGAAAGATAACATTGTATACTGCATATACTAAAAATAAGAGAAGCTGTGGATGAGATATGAGGAGTGGAATTCAACTTTGGTGGGTCACAAAACGGGTGGTAGCAGATCGACTGCCCATTATACACCACGTCCAATCTTTCTTTCCATTGAAGTCACTGTCAGGTGATGTGTATGAGGGGCAACTAATCCGATATTGCCCATTTTACACCCCTGCCAAAGTTGAAAGTTCAGCTGATGTCCTGCAGAAGCCAACCACAAAAGCTTTCTCCTCAGGAGTTTATTGATGGAAATAGGGAGGGGCTTACTATGGGCAAGGTTAGAAGACAAAGAATTTAAAGACTTGGGTTTGCAACTGGAAAGGCAATCCTCCCTGGCTCAGGACTGAGAAGGCTGGAGACATACAAACCTGATCCAATGAAATCAATGGACGGAAAACTCTGATATGCACTGCCAGGGAACGAGGTGCGAAACGAATTGAGAATGAGATTTGTTGCCAATTTAGAGAGATTTACAGTAAGCGGATGTAATATGAATGAATGAAAACAAATGCGGCCTGCGGGTGTCAGTGGCTCCTTTCCCCACTACACCATGACACGCCACTCACAGCTTCCCACCAAAGAGGAAAGAAGAAAAAGGCACATTGAAGCAAAAGGAGTTAGAAAGAGAGACACAGAAGAGAAGAGACAGAGAAAGGAAAAAGAGCAACATAAGGACAACAGGGACATGTAAGAGAGACAAAGCATTTTTTCCAACTTACCATGTGCAATACCACAGGAGGGTGGGGTCTCACATGTGCTGTGATTTTTCATTATCTGCTGGCTCCTGCTTAGGCCCTGTTACCAGTGCAGGACCTTACAAAATCTAAGTTGTTTTCACCTGCATCAGCAGTATTTGTGGAAACCATTGTGAATAGTTCTGGCAAGAATTCAAATACAAACAAAAAAAAACTGGACTGGAAAGACTCCCTAGACAAGAAATACAGCTGACTGTCAGAAATAAATACTCTACTCCTCTGTAAATACCATTCCTATTTTCCATGGTTATGAGCTTCTTTTGATCTCATAAACTGTTCCAGGACTAACCACATTTATCATGAGATGTTATTCATCAAAACAAAGCAAGGAACATTTTAACATGGTCACTATACATGGCCAGTTAGTTTGCAAATAGTTATCTTCAACTATGTACATAAAGTTTGAAACCTACTAAAGCCATTCAGCCACTCCATCTCCAGCAAAAGCAAATCAAACAATTAACATTCAGTGAAAATAAAATCATCATGTAGACACAGAAGATAAAATCTGGAGCACAACAGAGGGACAGGAATGTGCTACTAAGTTGAAGCAATTAAGTACTTCAGATCATATAAAGTAAGAAATTGAAGTTTGAGCAGTTTATTCAACACTTTGATTTATTTTTAATGTTGCTATATGCTGCTTTTTTGTTTTTCATTGTATTTATATCATGACAATAACATTTTACAGGCCCTATAATAAAACAGTTGAAGCAATGTATTGCAGTAAATCTCTTCAAATACACAATGTTCTATCAGAACCACAAGAATAAAATATTCTTATTGCAGTGGTGTGTATAAAGGCCTAGTGTGCCCTTTTCACTGAATTTTTACCCTTGACTAGTTCCTGTTCTCATTAGTTTCTCTGTTAAGCAGCTAAACAACTTTCATTGTTTATCCTCATTCTGCTCCAATTCTCTCCACAACAGTCTCTTTATAATCATTCTCTAATATTCTTTGTCTACCTCAGAGTTGCCTTGTCTGGGTTACTCCAAGCTCTAGCAGTCTTGTCTGTTTAGAAATTTAGAAACCCCAGCCATGAGTTATACTCACTATTCTGAGTGATGAGAAAACTTGAAAAAAGGAAAACCTTCACTGCAAACAAAAGATAGGAAAGATAGAAGTGGCAAGAGGCATTTACTGATGACTAAAACAATGTAATAGTGCTATTTCACTGTTACAACATTGATGCATTTATTCCTTGCATGCCAATATGGTGACTGTTCTTTTGACCTGCTTTTATATGAGATCACAGTAGTCCATCAGTTATCCAGCCAGAAGCGGTTTCTACTGCATTTTGACATCGCCTAATTATCTGAGAAGGTTTGGCTCTTCCAAGCAAACTTAAAAATCTGGGAACTCAAAAAATGTGCTTTACAACTGGTCAAAGTAATTTGTATTTGTCGACTGAATCTTTCTGATTAAATTAAGGGAGCACTGTCTTTATGATTAAAAATTTGTCATACTTTTTTTTGTTTTGGGAGGAAGAGCAGAATTTCATATGATCACAGAATCATAGAAAGTTACAGCACAGAAGGAGGCCATTCAGCCCATCATGCCTGTGCCAGAAAAGCACATTGATGAAATCACAAGCAAACGATGCATTATGGGCATGATTTTGACCCCGAGCCGGGAAGGGGGAAATTGCTGACGGGAAACCTGGAAGTATGGGTTTCCCAGACGTCCTTACGATTTTGACATAAGGAGTCGGCTTGCTGTCCGACTGACCAGCCTGATTGACAGGCTGGTCTCAGTCGGTCGGGAGAGCAGCCAGGGAGAGGACGTGTTCAGGTAAGTCTTTGTTTGTATGGATGGCGGGGGTGGGGGGACAGTGGGAGGGGGAGGGGGGGGGCGAGAGGGGGGTATGGGTTGGCACGGGGTGTAGATTGGCACAGGGGCATACATTGGCACGGGGTAGTCAGTCATGGGGGGAGGGATCGGGGGTCAGTCACGGGTGGGGGTGTCGGGATCAGGGGTCATCGCGGGGGTCCACGATCGTTACGGGGGGGATTGGGGTCGGGGGTCCACAATCGGGGATCAGAGTTGGGGTCCACAATTGGGGATCGGGGTCAGGAGTCCCGTGATTGGGGTCGGGAGTCCGCGATCGGGGTTGGGGGTCCGCGATCGATGGGGGGTCGCTGCAGGTAGGCTTGTTGGGCCTGCAGGAAGCACTCCTGCTCCTCTTGGCCCACAGGCTGTGCCAGAAAGGTACCTACATGTTAGTTTCGGGCCTTCTCGCCTCCTTTCACGAGGCGTGAAAGAGAAGGCACTGGAATCCCGGCACCCCGCGTTGAAATCGGAAACTCTGGGAAAATGGCGGCCCGTAGCCTCCTTGAAAGGTTTTAAGGCCTGACCCATTTCCTGGGAGCGGGTTGGTCACCCGCCCTCGTCCTGCCCCAGTAAAAACCGGAAATGGGCAGGTTGGGGGCGGGTCTGAAATAGTTGCAATTTTGAATGCCCCCCGCCCCCAACCCACCCGTTTTTCACTGTTAAAATCGCGCCCTATTTGTTTCACTGTGAAACTTTCTTTTTGCAAATCTTTTTAAGTTAGTTTACCAAAAAAACTCATTAAAATAATGCTCCTTTAAGTTGCTTCTTGATGGAATTAAATCTGAGTAGACACAATTTATTCCAACATATCCCTTGACACGCTGCATAATGGTAGGTAAAGAGTTCATGTAAAACTAAAAACATTATGATGACCCCTCACTTTCAGAGGTGCTTGAAGAAAATACATAAAAGTTTCACCAACAACACTGAACCAAGTACAATCTCTGTTCTATTAAAACCAAACAAGGATTCAATTAGACATACCAGCTACAGAGCCATATCCCTTCTCAATGCAGGCTGTAAAGAAGAAGTAAACAATTTTACAACACCAAGTTATAGTCCAGCAATTTTATTTTAAATTCACAAGCTTTCGGAGATTTCCTCCTTCCTCAGGCAAACATTTGCCTGAGGAAGGAGGAAATCTCCGAAAGCTTGTGAATTTAAAATAAAATTGCTGGACTATAACTTGGTGTTGTAAAATTGTTTACAATTGTCAACCCCAGTCCATCACCGGCATCTCCACATCGTAAAGAAGAAGATGATGGCAACAAGGATATGTCAGTAACACTATTGTTGAGAACCACTTGGGTGTTATTATAAGTTCTCTTCAGTTGAAAATATTTCTGCCAGACTACGAACACAATATAAAGATGCTGGGAATTTCCTTGGGGTTCTACCGATCGAATGCCGTAACTACGGTGCAAGATTGGCGGAAACCCCAGATGGATGCAGGGTAAACGGGGTTTCTGCCAATCTTCCACCAAAGTTATGGTGGCAAATCAGAGGAAGCCCTGGAGAAATTCCTGGCAAGAAACTTCAGTTGAAGCTGTATCCACGGAAGCAGAATAACTTGTCCACAAGTGGAAAAGAAAAATGTGTTTTATAAATTGTCCATGTTTTGTTTTTGTTGTTTGAAAATTAAAACCATTTGTGGGAATCAACAGTCTTAATAATAGCTGCTCATCATTGTTATAGTTCGGGCTATTTCCCATCACGCTTTATCCATATAAAGTGCAGTTTCCATAGACAAATATCTGTTATGATCTGAAACTTACACACAAGCATGACACATAGCGTGCTACAAGATTCATAATTACACTTTTACCACAATATTTCACTCTAAATGTTGCACAAGCTGCCCACCATGCACATGAGAGAATTGCAAATGCAATTAATTTATAAGCGCAGGCAATCAACCGCACCTTGGGAACCAGCTGGTCACATCCCCCTCATGAAAACCCATAGCTCTCTAACAGATTTGTATATTTTCACACCTCCCCTGTACAAAGATAAAACAATTCTTTCAGAAGGCATTTAACAGAATTACACTTTCAATTCACAATATATCGGCCTATCTATAATATTGCAGAGAAATTTTATAATATCAAACAAGAAGCATCTCTGCTTCAATCACAATGAATTTCAGAATGGTTGTGGACATGAGGACAAGTAGAATTGCTGCTCCGAGTCTTTACTTTAAACCTTGGCTCAGTGGTAGCACTGCACTTCTGACTCAAAAGGTTGTGGATTCAAGTCCCATTTCAAAGACTTGAGCACATAATCTAGGCTGACACTTCAATGTAGGGCATGAGGGAATGCTGCACTGTCAAAGGTGCTGTCTTTTGGATGAGACGTCTGCCCTCTCAGATGAACGTAAAAGATCCCATGGCACTATTCAAAGAGCGGGGGGGTTCTTCTGGTATCCTGGCCGTATTTATCGCTCAACCAATATCACCAACGCAGATTGGTCATTTATCACGATGCTGTTTGTGGGACCTTGCTGTGCGCAAATTTGCTGCCATGTTTCCCTGCATTACAACAATGACTACACTTCAGAAGTACTTCATCAACTGTGTAGCTCTATATAATTGTGATTTTTTTTTCATCATAATCATCATTGATAGTTTGATCGGTGGTCAGAAAACACAGTAAGCAGTGCAGGGGAGGACATAAAAGCACTAGTGGATTAGAGCACCAAACATTGGGCTATATAGTGATGGCACCTAGCTGATTCTAAATGACCTCCAGAGAAAGAGTGCAAATCAACTTACCTTAATAGACCTTGGCAAATATTTTTGGCTATAAAGTTAATTGGTCGAAGTTTGAGGCACTTTCCTTGTCTAAGTGTTGCTTCAAATATTCCAGCGGCATTCTTGTGGAAAGCTTCAGGCATGAAACATCTGGAGAATAGCTTTGCATGAAAATGTGAACATATTGCTTAATTAATTTCGAAAATATTCAGGAAAAAATAACTTGGGTTAAGAATTAAGTCCATTCCATTATTCTTATGCGGCATATAAAGAAGATCAAAATAAACATTATGCAAGTATCCAAGTGACTGTTAGCAAACCATTCAGACGTGAAGGGACATCAGAGTGAAACCCAATCTCAAATTCACCTTTTACCCATGTATACATACTTTCAACAGGGCTTACTGGTTTAAGGATCAAAAACAGAAACTGTGGTTCCCCCAAGCACCTCCCCCGCTCCCATTGCTTAGGCACACTGAAGCAAATTTTAGTGCCTCACTGCTGCCCCAGCTGAAATCAGTATGCTTACGTAGCACAGAGTTATCAAATGTGGGACCTTCCTGTTCTGTATGGTTCAGCACCACACCATATGTGTATTTACCCATTGAAGCATCGCGGCGGTGAGCCCACATTGAAATCTTGTTCTCCAATGATTACTCCATCACAGGAGAACATTTTACAGGTAATGGAAAATATAAGGTGTGTAAAATACCTAAACTGCCAAGATTAGCATTACAAAGAGATGTAGCAATGAGAATCAATTGATCTGTTAGAATACATATACTTTCAATATTGATTCCAGTAACAAAGCCCAAAAAATCTTTAGCATTGGAAAAATAAATAATTGAACAGAGCAGATTGGCATACTTCTTAACATTGCTAATCTGGAGTATATAATTATTAGAAAGGTAGTGAATTTCTTGAGTGTGTCCGGGATAGTTTTCCACAGCAGTATGTCCTAGAGGCAACAAGGGGGCAAGCTGTACTAGATTTAGTAATGAGTAATGAACCAGATTTAGTTAACGGCTTAACTATACGCGAACATCTATCCAATAGCGATCATAACATGATCAAGTTCAATGTAGTGTTTGAAAGGGAAAAAAGTGAATCAGCTGCTAAGATTCTAGACTTGGGTAAGGCCGACTTCAATGGGATGAGACAGAGACTGTCCACAGTAAACTGGGCAAATCTGTTAATGGGTAAAACGACTGATGATCAGTGGGAAATGTTTAAAGAAACATTTAACGTGATACAGAATCGGTTTATACCCCTGAGGGGCAAGAACTCTACTTGCCAAAAAAAACAGCCATGGACAACTAAAGAGGTGAAGGACAGTATAAGACAGAAGGAAAGGGCATACAAAAAGGCAAGGGATATCAAAACCAATACAAAGAACTTTTATAGTTACATTAGGAAAAAGAGGGTGGTCAGGAGCAGTGTTGGCCCTTTAAAAACTGAAAGTGGGGATATTGTCATTGACAATGGGGAAATGGCGGACATGTTGAACGATTACTTTGTGACAGTATTTACAGTAGAAAAAGAGGATAGCATGCCGGAAATCCCAAGAAAACTAATATTGAATCGAGGACAGGGACTCGATAAAATTAACATAAGTAAAGCAACAGTAATGAAGAAAATAATAGCATTAAAGACTGACAAATCCCCAGGACCAGATGGTTTCCATCCCAGGGTTTTAAAGGAAGTAAGCGAGCACATTGCAGATGCCCTAACTATAATCTTTCAAAGTTCTCTAGATTCAGGATCTGTCCCTCTAGACTGGAAAATTGCACGTCACTCCGCTTTTTAAGAAAGGAGAGAGAGGGAAACCATGGAATTATAGACCAGTTAGCCTAACATCTGTTGTGGGGAAAGTGCTGGAGTCTATAATTAAGGATAGGGTGACTGAACACCTGGAGAATTTTCAGTTAATCAGAGAGAGCCAGCATGGATTTGTGAAAGGTAGGTCGTGCCTGACAAACCTGATTGAATTTTTTGAAGAGGTGACTAAAGTAATGGACAGGGTAATGTCAATGGATGTTATTTATATGGACTTCCAGAAGGCATTTGATAAGGTCCCACATAAGAGACTGTTAGCTAAGATAGAAGCCCATGGAATCAAGGGAAAAGTACGGACTTGGTTAGGAAGTTGGCTGAGTGAAAGGCGACAGAGAGTAGGGATAATGGGTAGGTACTCACATTGGCAGGAAGTGACTAGTGGAGTCCCGCAGGGATGTGTCTTGGGGCCTCAATTATTCACAATATTTATTAACGACTTAGATGAAGGCATAGAAAGTCTCATATCTAAGTTTGCCGAATACACAAAGATTGGTGGCATTGTAAGCAGTGTAGATGAAAACATAAAATTACAAAGAGATATTGATAGATTAGGTGAATGGGCAAAACTGTGGAAAATGGAATTCATTGTAGACAAATGTGAGGTCATCCACTTTGGATCAAAAAAGGATAGAACAGGGTACTTTCTAAATGGTAAAAAGTTAAAAACAGTGGATGTCCAAAGGGACTTAGGGGTTCAGGTACATAGATCATTGAAGTTTCATGAACAGGTGCAGAAAATAATCAATAAGGCTAATGGAATGCTGGCCTTTATATCTAGAGGACTAGAGTGCGAGGGAGCAGAAGTTATGCTGCAGCTATACTGTGAACAGTTCTGGGCACCGCACCTTCGGAAGGACATATTGGCCTTGGAGGGAGGGCAGCGTAGGTTTACTAGAATGATACCCGGACTTCAAGGGTTAAGTTAGGAGGAGAGATTACACAAATTGGGGTTGTTTTCTCTGGAGTTTCGAAGGTTAAGGGGTGATCTGATCGAAGTTTATAAGATGTTAAGGGGAACAGATAGGGTGGATAGAGAGAAACTATTTCCGCTGGTTGGGGATTCTAGGAGTAGGGGGCATAGTCTAAAAATTAGAGCCAGACCTTTCAGGAGCGAGATTAGAAAACATTTCTACACACAAAGGGTGGTAGAAGTTTGGAACTCTCTTCCGCAAACGGCAATTGATACTAGCTCAATTGCTAAATTTAAATCTGAGATAGATAGCTTTTTGGCAACCAAAGGTATTAAGGGATATGGGCCAAAGGCGGGTATATGGAGTTAGATCACAGATCAGCCATGATCTTATCAAATGGCGGAGCAGGCACGAGGGGCTGAATGGCCTACTCCTGTTCCTATGTTCCTAAAAGAGACACATCATTCAATATGATGAGATTTGACATCTTGTGAAAGAAGCTTTCAAGAAAGGTGATTTGGGTGCTTTCATTAATGTTAGTAAAGGAGGCATTATGAACAAACATTATTTGTATAGGTAGAGTCTCATTGTCTCGAATGTAGATGACCTGTAAGACTACAACTAAGTACAAGGAGTGTATCAAGTTCTCATAACATAAATCAAGCTTTCCAGCTCTCAAGCCTGTTTTAGGCAATTTTGATCACTTAATGAGAACATTGCTGCATGTTTTTAATTAATATTTCAGAATATCTTTTGTGGTACTTCATAGAAAATTTCAATAGACTAAAATACACAAACTATTTTCAAATAATGCATCATATGACAAAAAGCACAAACAGGAGAAAGATGCTGTAGGTTAATATCACTAATCTGAAACTTATTTTTTTCAAGCCAAATGGGAATTTCATATCCTTTTAAGAATTAATAGTTTATAGTAGTTTGCCAATGGTGCATTATGTTGGTAAACCATTAAACTATTCCATGGAGTGTTATGATATATTTATGACAGTAATTCTTTGCAGTGAGCTCCAAATCTGAACTGGACTATTCCAGTTAGAAGGAGTCAAGTGAAAGTGAACTATTTTCTCAGATGAAGGGAGTGAAAATTGAAGTGTGAGTTACTTGGCTTGCTCCAGCATGTTCTCAGCAGCTGGTAACTGAGTGACATTGGCAAGAGCTCATGAGCCAGTTGTTGCCAGACACTTGAGAATAGATTTTCTGCTGCAGCATTCCCAAGAAGTAACAGGAGGACATATCGAGAAATTGCACATCTCCAGCCCATCATCTTCTATCCATTGATGGACAGTGTGGACTTCTCTGGTGTGCACTCTCAGGAGCACCAAAGTGGAAAATCTCCCTTCAGCAACCATGGAATAATGTATGAGATGGTGGGGAGGGGGGAATCTAAGCAGAGAAGGTATGGCGCAAAAGCTTAAAAATCAAATTTTTAAAGGAAATGTTTCATAACAAGATAAAAAGAATACTCCCACACTAGGTACACCGGAATTATGTCTGAAAACTGCATAACTGTAGACTAACAGAGCATGGAATGAGGTGTCATATTTCAGCTTTGGTTCACTGAGGACAACATTCTTTAGAATTAACTGTTCTGGTTTACAGTCACCGTTTTTCAGAGTAAACATCTGGAAGATTTAGAAATCTGAGTTTCATACCTGGCACACATGTGCAGACATAATGATCCCCATATTCACTGGGGTTGCAGGTGCCCTCATGGTGTCAAGGGTTACTCTGGCATGGATCACTGTACTGAGATCACCTGCGAATCCAGATTTGCACATACATCTGATACGATTTCAATGTTCGTGTTCATAACATGTACCACCGTTCAGACATCTGGGCCCCGATATTAGAATGGAGGCGGGATGGCAGCGGGGTGGTGATTGGGCACGTGGCTTCCAGGTTTGCTGTCCCAAAGCTGCGCAGCGGGCGAACTGCGCACCCGCAACACAGGCTGTCAGCTGGAGGAGCTCTATTTAAAGGGCTATTGCTCCAAAGGTTTTTGCTTGAGCAAACACCCACACACCACAATGGAGCAGCACAAGGGCAAGGCTGCTTCATGGTTGAATGATGCCTCACTCCAGGTGCTACTGTATGAGATGAGGAGGAGGGATGTGTTTTACCTGGCAGACAGGAGGAAGTGGCCTGCCTCTGCCACCAAGAAGGCCTGACTCAAGGTGGCAGAGGAGGTCACCAGCAGCAGCAACATATCCCGCACCTGGATCCAGTGCAGGAAGCGTTTCAATGACCTAACTAGGTCAGCCAAAGTGAGTACACTTACTCATTCTCCTACATTCCGTGTTGCACATCAACAACCCCCCCCACCAACTCATCTTGCACTGCCAACACTACTCCACATCACTCTTCACACCCACTTAAGACTCATCCTCAACTTACTTGCACATCCTCACTTCCCCATTAGTCACCCCACCACTACCACTCACTCCAATCCTCATCCAATGTGATGTCTCTGTCTCATACTCACCCTCTGATGCATCTCTTTCACGGTCAGCCTCACCCAAAGCAATGCATTCATTGGTTGGCCACTTCACCATCACTCACTCACATGTCTGTTCTTTCCCCCTTCTAGGAGAAGAGTGCGCAAAATGCACGTGAGAGGGCAAGGACTGGTGGGGGGCCTCCACAAACACTGGTCCTTACAGACGCAGAGGACGAGGCGCTGGAGCTGAGCCGCACCCTCGAGTGCCTGTCTGTCGAGGATGGCAAGACTGGCACCCGACAAGCATCTGGTGACACAACTTTAACATTCATCACACACAATATGAATTGATGTTAACATGCCTTGCCATCTTCAACACCTCAGTATGCTCATTGCAACATGACACATCTGTGATGATGCTTAATATTGCCTTCTGTTCTCTTACAGGGCCTTCAGCGACCACAGTGATGGCAGAGGGCGATTCCTCAGAGGATCTGCCAGCCTCTGAGAGTGCACCGTCACATCTTAGTAAGCCATCCACCAGCGCAGATACTCAGGTGGGTCCTAGTCCTCAGTTAGTTGGGTTGGCACCTGGTGAGTCACCACACACAAGTGAGCACGAGCAGACACTGGTGGCAGGGGCAGCTGTGGAGAGTCCACGTCAGTGGGAACACTCCTCTCCAGGCTCTGCTCAGCTGGACGCAGATGCTGAACCCCAGGGGCCATCCTTTAAAAGGAGAATGATCGAGGGACAGCAGCACATTTGCGAGGTACTGGAATAGGTGCCATGTGCACTCTCCACAATAGCGCAGAGGATGGAGGAGTTCAACTCCTGCATGAGCGAAATGGTGGCACAGGTACGTGAGGGAATCTCTGAGATTCTGTCACAGGGACGTGAGCAACTCTCTGAGATAGTGTCGCAGGTAAGTGTGGGAATGTCTGTGATGGAGAGAAGGCTAGCCTCCATTGAGCTTCAAGCACGGCTCATAAATGAGTCCATTCAGGCCCTGACAACGGCCGTTCAGACTTAGGGTGAACAACATTCTGCCGCCTTAAACAGGCAGATAGAAACTTTACAACTGGGCTTCCAAGGCTTCACACCTGTCCTCCAAACTGTTCTCCAGCAGGGTTGTAGGAGTGATGTGGGTCTGGTCCAGGAGAGGGATGATGGCGAAAAGGGACATGAAAGTGGGGATGCCACTCAAAACCCTCCCACTTCTCACCTGTTGCCCCCCTCTCAACCAGTACCCCAATGCTGCCTCCTCTCCAGGAGGCCGAGTCTACCCCTGCACAGGTGCAGGTGGAGCAGTCTTTGGAGGGGCCCTCACGGGCTCCAAAACCCAGAGGGCGTTGGCCGAAAGCATCTAAGCAGTCAGGGCATGAACATGAGCAACCTGCCACTACCTCTGCTGCAGCCACAGTGGATGCACCATGTCGAAGTAGTCAGAATTGAAAGGCGAAGGTTTAATGCGCACGAAGGGTATGCACAAGGTTGTTTGACAGACTGTCATGTTTTGGATTTTTATTTAGTTTTTGTTAAAGTGGCATTAAATTTTATGATTGTCACCACTGCTGCCACGTCTTGCCCATTCTTGACTGGCTTTTGTGATAGGGCCCTTTCACGAGGTTCACCATGAATGGCGACGCTTGATGCCACGCATTGGGTCACTTTACAGTGGGTGTGTGTGTAGTTGCAGGACTACTTTGTGCAGGGAGGGGTGGGCGGCCTGGTGTGGGCGCTGCTCTTTCGAGGTGGTGTGAGGACGGGACTCTTCACAGATAGAATTGTATAAGAAATAATTGGATGCTGCAATGGGGTGGGTGGAGGTGGTGGGGGGGGTCCTGTCAGGTCTTTCTGGATGCATAAGCTGTGAATGGCCTCCCTCATCGGTAATTATCTTGTGATCTCCATTAGACATGTTAGAGACAACTTTTGTCTCCTATGCACCTTGAGAATGCTCAGTTCCCAGGCATAAATTAGAGGAGAAGGAGGAGGGAGTAAAACTGACCCTTCTACCTCATCTTCTTTCCTAACTCCAGAAGGTGCCATTTTGAGGAGTAGCCAGAAGAAGTAGCTCTAGGCAGCAAAATCCTTAGACTGATCTTTTACCACTGGAACATGGGTCTGAATGGATCGATGGGAGATTGTCTCTAAGAGCTATTAATCATGCAGACAAAACGAGTATAAGCAGTGTCAATCAAATTTCCACGATCACTGGTCTGCAACACAAAAGTGGCCATAGTTCAAATAAATTTAATTTTTGCTCTCTTTTTATGAGAGCATGAAAATGTGTGCATTCAATTGAAATGTCACATTAGTGATTTTCTGAGGTTGCAGTTGAATTATATTAATGGGGCACAATTGAAGAGTTTTCCATGACATTTGACTCCTAGCATCCATAACTTGGGAATATTTAATAGTTATTAGGTACTAAATGCCAAAAGACCAGTTGGCTGTAATATCAACCCTCATTTTAATAAGTACACATTTAAAAAAGAAATAATGTTGAATACTTACTACAACCATTGAATGAACTGACTAGCCACTCTCCCCAGAGTACATTCTCCCATTGTGCAGATCTAGTCAACATTGGGACAGATCCTCCCTTGATGCACCCATGAAATCCTCTCCCAACAACTAAACTTGGAGACACTCAGCTGAATATCAAATAAATACAAATGTACCATGTCACTGGCAACTATGGTGTTGTAGGGAGAGTTCAGTACCATCAAAACAATTTATCCTTGAGATGTTTGCAGAATTACAGTTTGCCAGTTATTGTCTGCTTGACCTTGGCCAAGTGTCACAGAATCTCTTTGGGACTGAACTGAAAAGATTAAGTGTAGTACTCCTCCTTTGTCCGCACTAAGACTCAAGCTGTCATTGGTTACTCCAGTCTGAAGGAATAGTTGTCCTCCCTCATGTTGGAAAACTGATTGAGGTGTTAGATGAAATACTCAATGTGCTGTTGAGGAGTGCAAATGAAGATCTGTTGAAGAAGCCTTCCGAGGCAGCTAAAAATGCACACAAGGAGCCTGAGGGGACAGAAATCATATTTAGTACAATACAAAATGTTCTTGATCTTTTCATATGTCTCTGATGTATGGAATAACAGTATCCTCTGTTATGATCCATAGGCAGTTCAAACCCTTGCAAGTTAAATTGCAGCTCAATACTAATTGATACTATCAGTTAATGTTCTCAGTGACTTCACTATTGACTTCAAAGAAGCGTCATTGTTTGCATAATCATGATTATATGTGTATGTTGTATATGTGTTTACCTTTTGCTAGTCAAAATTGTGTGTTACAAATTTCAGGTCTGCCTTAAATATTCCCTCAGGTTCAACTGTGCTGTAAGTGGTCCAAGCATCTTACATTCAAGCTTGTGCCCCAAATGCCCAATATCTAATCATATAATAACATGGCCTAAGGACATAAGAGTAAAGCCCCCTTATAATCTGAATCAGATAGTGTGTCTTTCACATGTGTCCTCACATGTACTTCTCCAATCTTCCAGTAGACAGACTGAAAACAGTTTAGTGAAATGAGGCTAGACACAAATTGATAAGCTGCTTTATTTTGCCGGCAGCAATAACAGTAACAGTTATAATCAAAACTAATTTCTTTCACTTAACTTTAAAGCCCTTCCTTGTGATGAACGAAAATAATAAATCACCACAATCCTTAACCTTTTAGTGTGCTAAATGCACTTGTTTTTAAACAGACCAAGGCTTACATGGGCTTCATCAGCACCAGTTTTCTAATAAGCTGCCGAGACCTTTCTTGCCTTTCTACATAAGGACATAAGAAATAGGAGTATGAGTAGGCCATATGGCCCCTCGAGCCTGCTCCGCCATCCAATAAGATCATGGCTGATTTTCTATCTCAACTCCACTTTCCTGTCCTATCCCCATATCCCTTGATTCCCTTAGTGTCCAAAAATCTATCGATCTCAATCTTGAATATACTCAATGACTGAGCATCTACAGCCCTCTGGGGTAGAGAATTCCAAAGATTCACAACTCTCTGAATGAAGAAAGTTTTCTTCATCTTAGTCCTAAATGGTCAACCTCTTATCTTGAGACTATGACCCTTAGTTATAGACTCTCCAGCCAGGGGAAATAGCTTCTCAGCATCTATCCTGTCAAGACCTCTCAGAATCTTATATGCTTCAATGAGATCACCTCTAGTTCTTCTAAACTCCAGACAGTATAGGCCCATTCTACTCAATGGTGCCATATCACTTCTTACAGATATATGGATGGTCTGAATGTACCTATTTTTGAAAAGTCAATGTTTCAGGATGGGTTCTCACCGCAGTGAAAACACTCATTGGTAGTGATAATTACCTGAATATCAACCATACCTGGGCACTATGAGTAATGTTGTCCGTTTCCTGTGGAGTCATCGAGATCAACACATCGGTTAGATCTTTTTCACAAGGATCATGCAATCCTGGACCATCTGCATAAAAACAGTTTACATTTCAAGCAGTGGACATTTAACTGCATGAATTCTCAATGTCAAAGTACAAGAATTTTATATGTTTCAATGAGATCACCTCTCATTCTTCTAAACTCCAGAGACTATAAGCCTATTTTACTCATAGGACAACCCTCTCATCCCAGGAATCAATCTAGTGAATCTTCATTGCACCCCCTCTAAAGTATATCCTTCCTTAGGTAAGGAGACCAAAACTGTACTCAGTACTCCAGGTGTGGTCCCTCAGCAGACCATCCAGACTAAGTAAAAACATAAGCATAGTTAATAGTTTCAATGTGAACTTAGTGTTTAAAATTCTTCAGGTGGATTCCAAATCATTCAGAAATGTGGAATAAACAGGGATCCTGTCGCACAATGAGGAAATATAGCTTGCACTTGCAAAATCTAGAGACAAACCTACTGATACATGCTGGGAAATTCTGAAAACTGCACAGGGTCAGACTACATACATAGTGTGGTTGGTAACTCCCTTGAACTGTTGCACCGAACTCATCTGCTCTTGGGATGTTATGAAGGTTTGTTAACATTCTGCCCTGAAGAACTCAGCACAACTTTCTCACTTTTTCACTTTAACTCGACCATTACAGTCATTAACAAGCTTTCAAACCCTTTCTTTGTTAATTGCCTTTCAGCCCTTTACGCCTTAGAAGAATGCAGGGAATTACACTCTCAGCTGATTTTTCTGTACATTTACCACTGAAAAACAACTTCCTCATCGATTAACATTTAATAGAAGTTTCTTTATGCCATGAAGAAATTATTGGCAATTGTACCTTTTGCTGTTTCTATAAGGCACACAATTCTACAAACTACAACTAGATATTCTACCTTTATAGATAGGAACAGCAGATTTCATGACAGTTTGAATTATGGTTTAGTTCAACTTTGAAGTTCACACACACAAAATCTGAATAATATACCTGAATTTCATGAAAAAATGATTTGATTATTGCCTTGAGTCCTCTCTTTCTTCTAACCACTAAAATTATACAGTTCAGCTAATCAGTGATTCTTCCTTTTGAAACTTCTTCCTTTATTCAAGTGCAGAAATCATTAGCAAAATGTTATGCACTTTATTTTGCTTTTTCCTTTTTTCCCATAATAACCGAAGTTGAGATAACAATTAACCACAACCCCTTTAGAAAACTGCACGTTGGCTGCTGAAATGCAATTAACTACAAATACACTTTCATGAAAAATGTCAGCATTGTGTAATAAGCCAGATGCAAATTTCATTATTTAAAAGCTTCTAAAAAATGAAATAGTTTCATTGTCTTTTTAAACTGCCCTGTCCTAATCCTGCGAAAAAATCAATGAGATTCCACTTCAAATGTTTTCCTTTTAATATTGTTCTAAAATCCACTTCTTTTGAAACAAGGATTCAAAGGCTTTTTTTAGATTGCGTTACATGATCCAACATCAATAATGAAAAAGTGGAGCTCTCCACATCACCTTATGAATATTTTGGATGTGATTATGACAATTGCCACAAAAATAGTTAATCCCTATGTAACTATAGACTGATGGGAAGCCAGGAACAGAAGATATCATTGAATGATTTCTTCCTGTTGTGAATACCTTTCTGGTTTCCAGTTTTGGTAACCCTTGTTCTGCACTTCTCCAACACTTCCTCATCTGATATGCCTGAACACATACAGTACATACAAATTCTGTAAGTACTCATATTAATTTGAAAGCAGTAGCTGAATTGCTTTATCTAGAATGAGTTTTATTACAGTAATCTGAAGGGTTCTATGCTGCACTAACATTTGAGGCAAAGAATCACCTGTAAACTTAATTGAAGTATCCTGTAACTAGGCAACAACTCATGACCTAAATAGAGATGAATTGTGCCACTGCATAGTCCAGTTCCATTTTAATTCAGAGTTCACTTGATTGTTAAACCATTGCTCACTATGTATTGTTTTCTAAAATTTATTTAAACCAAGCAAGTAAAATACATTTTATATTAAGATATATGTTGCTCTAGCTGCTTGGAAACTTCCCTGACTACATACCTATACTCTTATAATTTCTGATTAGCCAAGTATTCATAGCAAGGCTGATCTAACTGTTTTAAATAGATTACCTTGTGTGGGTTGTTGCATATATTTTTCGAGCAAATATTTACATATTTATTTTTTCAATAATCAGTGTGCGCTAACAAACCGCCTTAGGGCTATATTTTGCTTTCTGTGTTAATTATAACCAAAAAGTAAATATGCATAAATGGGGGACAAAACTGTCAGTCAGCAGTTGTGGTGGAAGCAGAGCTCCATCTTGCTTCAAAACATAAAAATCACTATTATATCTTCTTTATATGAAATATATGAAATGTTATATGGTGAATTTAAAATGAAACTGTGTTAGCTGCTTTCTGAAAGGAACTCTTGTCTTTGTGTGGGAAAAATGAGACAAATGCATGAATGCTGTCTGAGGTAGCTGTTAGTTTCAAGGGGAGACGGGACTGTTTGTAAGCAGAATCTAATTGGGTCAAGTTTGTTTGACTAGTAGATCAGGTTGTTGAAATGGTAATATTTCCAGATTTACACTGTGTAAGTAGACAAAACTCATCATCTGTGATTGCCACAACCATTAAGGGTTGTCATGTCAGCCAAAATTTCAAATAGGACATGTTTTCAGGCCTGGCTTGGTAAACAGTTCTCCAGACAGCAAAGGGCTGCTGTTCACAGCCCATCCTCTTGAGTGATAGAAATAATTAATATTCTAATTACCTGCCTGTTGAGAAGGAAACTGGGTCTTCTTCAAAGAAACATGCCTTGTGTTAAAGGACTGCTTTGATCTGGGGAGCTGAAAGCCTGTTTGGGTAATATGTGTGGCTGCCTTTCCCTATTCTGCAGTTCCCTTCGTTCAATTGTTTGTTTACACGTTGAGATGGGGCTCTATGGATGGAAGCATACATTACAATCTTCAAAAACTTGGCTAAAAGACTCTTAAAAGGACTCTGTTCATTTTACCCTGAACTATACGGTTTGATAGTGTGGTGGTTTCCACCTTTTGGAAAGAACAGCCTGTGCAATTTTGAGTACAAGATATCTCAATTAATCCTGTGGCAGACGACTCCTAATCATCGCCTGCAGTGTCAGTTTCAGACCACAGGTGATGTGAGGCTCCCTATGGAAACTGTAATTTTCTGTGAACATAAATGAAGAGAGTTGGGAGAAAGCCTGAACTGTAATCACAGTAACAGACTTCCGTACACTTTTACTGCCGCTCTCAGTTCTATTGTGCTAAACAATTTCTTGTTTTTGTGGCTATCATTTCTTTTCTCTATTTCTTTTTGTGCTCATCAAGTTAAGGGATGTTAGTGCTGGGGAATGGAAGTCTTTCAATTTCAGGCACCCAGTATCAGCATCAAGCACCTAGATGAGGAATAACACAGAAAGATGCAGAGTAAAGCTCCCTCTACCCTGCCCCAACCCCAGAAAAGAAAAACCCATTGCACCAATGTGGCATTTTTTACATTTCCCATTCCAGCCATCCTGTGGCCTCATGAGTGAGATTGAACCCTTCTCCTCTTCCAGCCCAGTTAAGCTAGTACTCCTCTTCTTTCCCCAGAGTAAACTCTTACCGCCCCCCCCCCCCCCCCCCCGAGTTGATGGTAGCATGCTCTATTGCCTCTTTGTTAGTTCTGACACACTCCTTCACCCCAAAGCACCAGTCCCAGCTTCTCCCCTCTTACCCCCCAAAGTGCCACTCCCAACTTCTGCGCTCTTCCCTCTCCCCTTCATTATCATCCATTTTTTCCTTCCTCCAGTGCAGCCATTTCCCTGTCGTTCATTGCCATGTATTTGCCTCTTTCACTGCTACCTACTTTGCCCCTCCCTGCCATCCAGTCTCCTCTCCCTTCCTCTTCCACTACCATCGACTCTCCGTTCACTATTATTCACTCCCGCCTTTCACTGCATTCACCTCCACCCTTCCTCATGTCAACCATTCTCTCTCTCTCTCCTCCAACTTTCATCCATTCTTTCGACCTACCCTCCACCCCACTTCCATCATTTTCCTCCTCCCTCTCATTAACATCCAATCCCCCACCCCCTTTCCCCCACTTGCTCCTACTTGAGTCCAACGGCTAATTCACCAGAACAGATCTCCTTCTCCTCTCCACGCTGTTAACAGTGCTAATGGCCGGGATTGTAAATGATGTTTTTGTAAAAGTTCTCGCCTACAATATGCAGATGCTGCATCCCAGCCCTTAGCAATAACAGCAATATGGAGAGCAGATAGCAAGCTGTTCTGGTACATTAGCCACTGGACACAAGAGGGGGAATGCAACTGGGTGGCGGGGAGGGGGGGAAAAGAAGGAGGATGGGACCAGGCTGTGTTGACTTTTGTCAGCAAACACTGACATGCTGATCAGGCTCCCAGAACACTGTCTGTAAAAAAATGGAACACTAAGGGTTGACATGTACATTTAGAATCACAGCATTCCTAATTTTTTTGCCTGTTTTCTGTTTGCTAAGAACTGCATTACTTTTGAAAAAAATGATGCGTCCTTATTTGTACAACAAAAGAATGACAGACTGCAAGAGGTATGAAAATAATTTGTTTTAGTGATGGAATGCATGTGATACATTGTACATATGATGTATGTCTCCAACGAGTTTTGTTGTTGCATATATATTTTTTGATTAATGAAAGTATTATACATCTCCCTTGTTCATAAGTGATCTAGCTGAGGAAACAGCCGTAGTGAGTGGCTGCTGAACTAACTGGATAGTCTCATGTGATACAGAAGATCCTACTGTCTGCACCTGCAACTAACTGATGTATCTGCACTAGTGCTTGCAGTGCCCTTTGGTGGGGTTGTTGTTGGTTTATTGTTTTCTGAGTGATGACTGCAGCCACCTGAATGTGGGTATATAATGACACAGAACTGCCACCAACATGAGTGCCAACCATTGCTTCTTGTGCTTCTTCATGTGTACCTCTGTTGAGAACATGAGAACATAAGAACATAAGAAATAGATGCAGGAGTAGGCCATACGGCCCCTCGAGCCTGCTCCGCCATTCAATAAGATCATGGCTGATCTTCGACCTCAACTCCACTTTCCTGCCCTTGATTTCCTTAGATTCAAAAAAGATTAAATATCCAAAGCAAGGCTCTAATTCTTCACTCAGAAATGATAAGTGACTTTAACTCTGGCATTAATCCATATATCAGCCACTGTAAACAAACATGAAGCCAGAGCACATAACTTCTTTGATTTCAGGGGTGTAGTGTATCCTGCTGTGCTAAGGACTAAGCACAGGATTCATTCTATTCAAGCTCAAGTATAAAGAGTAACAAAATATTTTTGATATTGCATTGTTATTAAAATGTTTCAAACACTGTATTAAGAATAACCTTGCATTCCACTTATATTGCAAGATTTATGAAAGTCTTGGCACATTTTTTCACTTGTTTACAAACAACAACAACAACTTACATTTATATAGCACCTTTAATGTGGTACTACGTCCCGAGGCATTTTACAGCAACATTATCAAACAAAATTTGACACCGAGCCACATAAGAAGATATTAGGGCAGGTGACCAAAAGCTTGGTCAAAGAGGTAGGTTTTAAGGAGTGTCCTAAAGGAGGAAAGAGAGGTAGAGAGGCGGAGAGATTTAGGGAGGGAATTCCAGACCTTAAGGGCTAGGGAGCTGAAGGCACGGCCGCCAATGGTGGAGCGATTAAAATTGGGGTTGCGCAAGGGGCAAGAATTGGAGGAGCACAGAGATCTCGGAGGGTTGTAGGGCTGGAGGAGGTTACAGAGATAGGGAGGGTCAAGGCCAAAGAGGAATTTGAAAACAAAGAATTTTAAAATTGAGGTGTTCCCAGACCGGGAGCCAGTATAGGTCAGCGAGCACGGGGCTTATGGGTGAACGGGACTCGGCACGAGTTAGGAGACCAGCAGCAGAGTTTTGGATGAGCTCAACTTTATGGAGGCCAGCCAGGAGTGGATTGGAATAGTTGAGTCTAGAGGTAACAAAAGCATGGATGAGGGTTTCAGCAGCAGATGAGCTGAGACTTGCAATGTTACGGAGTTTCATAGAGTCGGTGGCTAGGGAACGGAGTTTGTGTTGGGGACCAAAGACAATGGCTTCGGTCTTCCCAATATTTACATCGAGTTACAGCACAGAAACAGGCCATTTGGCCCAATTGGTCCAGGCAACATTTATGCTCCACACAAGCCTCCTCACTCCCTACTTCATCTAACCTTATCAGCATACCCTTCAATTCCTTTCTCCCTCATGTGCTTATCTAGCTTCCCCCTAAATGCATCTATGCTGTTTACCTCATCTACTCCTTGTGGTAGCACATTCCACATTCTTACTCCTCTTTGGGTAAGGAAGTTTATCCTGAATTCCCTATTGGATTTATTAGCGACTATTTTATATTTATGACTTCTAGTTTTGGACACCCCCACAAGTGGAAACATTTTTCTACATCTACCCTATCAAACCCTTTCATTATCTTAAAGACCTCTATCAAGTCACCCCTCTATCAAGTCAGCCTTCTCTTTTCTAGAGAGAAGAACCCCAGCCTGTTCAGCCTTTCCTGATCAGGATATCCTCTAAGTTCTGGTATCATCCTTGTGAATCTTTTTTGCACCCTCTTCCATGCCTCTACATCCTTTCTATATTGTGGAGACCAGAATAGTGCACAGTACCCCAAGTATGGTCTAACCAAGGTTCTATACAAGTTTAACATAACTTCTCTGCTTTTCAATTCTATCCCTCTAGAAATGAACCCCAGTGCTTGATTTGTCTTTTATGGTCTTATTAACCTGTGTCCCTACTTTTAATGATTGTTGTATTTGTACCCCTCCATCCCTTTGCTCCTCTATCCCATTTAGATTCTTATTATCTAAGCAGTATGTGGCCTCCTTATTCTTCCTACCAAAATGCACCACCTCACACATATCTGTATTGAAATTCATTTGCCAATTACACGCCTGTTGGAAATATGTTATTATTAATGCTACCAAGGGTTGTTAGTCTTTCTTAATAACAACTTCCACAATCATTCGGGCCCGAGTGTGATCGAACATGCAAGCTTTATTATAGACACAAGAACAACATTCTAATGCGGTTATACCAAACAACAAGCAATTATATAACAATGTTCTAATACAATTATATCAAACAACAAGGATGGTACAACCTGTCCCTAGGAAGTTTCAAGCTGATCAGGCCTGGTATCGTAGGATGTTTGGGCCTCCATCGCCCCAGAAGCTGCTTCTAACTGTAGTGGGACAGTGCCTCAGTTCATATGTCTTTCTGAAGCATATTTGCTTTTGGTAGCTTCTGGTAGCTTAATGACATTAGTTCCATGATATCATCTGTCCCGGACATCTCCCCCAAGGGTGCCCATTGTTCCAGATATCTTTATCCATTCTATGGTGTTAATTGTTGTCCATTCTATCTATCTTATGGAGGAAGGACATATCCTTATCTTTCTGTGTATTTTGATTGTTCAGATGCAGACATTTAAGATGTCTCATCCTGTATACGCCAATCATGAAGGTTACCTAATTAACTGAACAAAGCTTCTGCAATTAATGTAACAGGATTAGTCTGTGCCCAGGTCCTGAGTCTTTGATTATGCCTTGGGATGTTTTGTTATCTGTTTCTGACAATTGGTCTTCATTGTGTCTGTTTCACAGTTTTTATTGTCTCTGCAATATTCCCAATCACTTTGCCTGATGTCTGGCATATCATTTCCTGTGGGATGCTGGCTCCCTTTGTATTCTCATAGACACAAGGTCTGCCCACAGCCTCGCTTTTTAGCCAACCGCCTAAAGCTTTGCCGGATGGGATACGTGACTATGATTTGGTCTAGAAATCATATTTTTTACAATGCCCATTCTGCAAGTTTATTAATGTCCTCTTGCATTTTGATACATTCTTCCTTAGAATTAACTACACCCCAATTTGGTGTTGGGTGCAAATTTTGAAATTGTACTTCCAATTCCTGAATCCAAATTGTTAAGCTAAATTGTGAACAACAGTGGTCCCAGCACAATCCCGGTGGAACACCACTTCCCACCTTTTGCCAGTCTGAGTAGGTACCCTTAACCTCTACTCTCTGTTTTCTGTTTTATAGCCAACTTGCTATCCATTCTGCTACTTGTCCCCGTACTCCACATGCTTTGACCTTAGTCATGAGTCTACAATGCAGTACCTTTTCAAAGGCCTTTTAAAAATCCAAATATATTACATCTACTACATTACCCTTGTCTACTCTTTTTGTTACTTCAAAGAATTCAATAAGGTTGGTCAAGTATGACCTTCCCTTCAGAAATCCGTGCTGACTATTCTTCATTATATTTTCATTCTTCAGATGTTTTTCTATTACACCTTTGAGTAGAGATTCCATTATCTTTCCTACCACCAACGTTAAGCTAACTGGTCTATAGTTCCCTGGACATGTTCTCGCTCCCTTTTTAAATACAGGAATAACATTGGCTGTCCGCCAGTCCTCTACCACTATTCCCGTTTTGAAGACTTCAGAGGAAGGGACCCCAGTCAGGACATCTCTTTTATATAATTGGAAACTGTAATAAGGGTTAGACAAGGCGACCATGCCACAGGCTTTATGTTATTGAATCAGCCACAAGTCTCATGCACCATTGACCTATCAGATGTAGTTCACTTGAAAGGGCAAGTTATTATGATTAAATATCTTAAACAAAAGAAAATGACCTATGACCAACCACTCATAAAATAAAAATCAGAGTGATAGTCACTAAAATTGGTTAAAGTTTAGCTAGAAGATCTGGTTACTAAGTTAATGGTCCTGTCAAGTTTTAAGGAATTCATGCATGACACTAGCTTGTGCGCAAACCAATTTTGTAAGAAGTACACTGGACCGAAGATCAGGATGGACAAAGAAGTTCACTGAATCAAAGGTTCATATAACAGGACAGAGTGATAGCTGTCAAAGTAGAAGGCAGATTTTCAAAGAAGAAATCACCCTGTTGGTTCGGTCCAATCCACATAACACAGAACATTAAAAAGTACAATGGTTACATCACGTAATAATGCAAGTAGAAGGATAGGGCCAAGATGGCTTTATTTTTTAATGGCAGGTGTTTTACCACTACAGCTATTCACATGGGAATTGTCTTTGAATAAGAACCGTACAAAATCTTCAACCTATGATTGACACATATTGATCAACAGAAAGTAACTTTAAAAAGGAAGATAAATTATACTAGAAGGGCTATTCACAAAGCACATGGGTTATACAGACTGACATTGTAAGGTACACCCTTTGACATCAATGTCTACTGACTAATATCAAATGTTCAAATATGAAACATTTGAAATGTTGCTGACAAGTCCAACATTAATTTGTATTTTGTAAAGATTAACACACACAACAAGATGAGAGAGGAAATGGTCTTTGACAGGTAAACTGAGACTTTTGTCTCTGGGCACTGCTAGTTACCTGTACGTAGTGAAAAGCTTATAGTTCACTCAATAGTGTAACTAATGTGTATACTTTTCTCCGTTAAAAATTATTAACACAAAATAGTGAACAAAGCAAAATACAACCCAAAGTTCGTATATGATTTTTAGTGGTTATTATAACTAATTTTCAAATATGCTGTGGTTAAGCATAATGCTATGGATTATGCTTTACAAAAAAAGTCATCAATATGAAGGAATATAGGCTATAGCTCGTCACAAATGCCATAGATGCTCATGAGTTATGTTAGTAATAAAATAAAGTGAGTAATGCACCTTCAATCATGTGCTACTCTATTTATGCTGTGGATGATTATTTTTAAATGTTAGATCTGTTTTAAAATTAGATAGATCAACACAGTTAATTATGGTTTTTAATTTGACTACACTGAGGTGCAATTAAATTATCATTTGCAACCGTGGATATTTTTTTCCAGATCTTTATTTTCAGGTAAATAACGTACTGTTACACATATAGTAGTTTTTCTGTACAAGCTGCTAATTAAAACAACAATTATTATAATTACTGGTTACCAAATGGTACCACAGTCAGAAGCCTCTCATTTCTATGGTAAAGTCAGTGGTTGCAGATAATACTTTAAATTTTGCTATCTCCCAGTTCCAAAACCTTGCACTACCGCTACATAGCTACTAAATTAGAGCAAAAATTAATGAACCCATAATGTCAGCACGGTGTTCACTTGTCGGATAAAAACAGTATTGGTAATTTCTTGGTCAGCAAAAGTTCTTGTAATCAAGGTACATGTCTTCTATCATCTTTCTTGTAAACAATTTTACAACACCAAGTTATAGTCCAGCAATTTTATTTTAAATTCACAAGCTTTCGGAGGCTTCCCCCTTCCTCAGGTGAACGATGTGAAGGGGGAAGCCTCCTGAGGAAGGGGGAAGCCTCCGAAAGCTTGTGAATTTAAAATAAAATTGCTGGACTATAACTTGGTGTTGTAAAATTGTTTACAATTGTCAACCCCAGTCCATCACCGGCATCTCCACATCATCATCTTTCTTGGTATTGTAAATGTCATAAACCAAATTAATATGAAAAATGACAATAATAAAATGCTAGTTTCACTAAACACTGCTACATTCCATCTCTCTGGAAACCATATCCAAAATACAATATCCCTAGGAATGATTTTCCAAAGTCTTGGCTGTTACTGGAATCATATCGTTTACTCATTTTTCATAGTAGCAAAGGCTTCCAATAATCCAAATTGACAAAAATTTGTAACATGGCAGTGTTAGCACGTGCTACACTAAGGATATCCAAGATTCACAAATTGTTATTTGGACAAATCTCAGCAGAGACTTTAGATTTTTGTTTCAAATGGTAGGAGGAGCTGCTAAAATGTCCCAACACTGAGGGATCAATGTGTGGCCCCTCAGAGCCCATATGTGACTCCCAGGGACCAAAGAAAACATTTGTGAATATGAATTCAACTGTCTCACCCTTGCAGCTGTTGGATGTGAGGGAGAGAAGGAAGTGAGATAATGTAGTGAGATACAAGTAAGAAAATCAGAAAGCAACAGTGAATTTTTTTTAAAACAAAAGGAGAAAAAAAGAGGCATAAAAACAAATGTTGTGGCATTATACTGCAACAAAGCTGAAGCTTTGTGTGTGAAATATCTTTGTCTGCTATTTTAACAGAGGTATTAACCTATTTAAGATAGTATGTTCATATTTGAGTGACACAACTTTTGGGCCAAAGAGAGGAGAAGGGAAGAGAGAGAGACAAGCAGACAGAAACAGACTGAGAAAAATTAAGTAAAGTAAAAGAGCTACAAGTGGGAGAAGCAAAGAGACTGAAAAATGAAAGAAAGCAAAGACAGAAACAAAGAGAGGTAGAGCAGCAAAGGCAAGAAACTCAGGAGAAGGAATTAGGGAAAATGGGAGAAGCAGAAAAATACACATCCAAGAAACAGAGAGCCAAAACAAAGACTAAGGGATAAAGAGGGTGCAACAGCAGTAAGTTGTGAATATTATTTGTATTCTTAGATCAAAATCTATTAGTTTCCATGCTTCAGTACTTCTATTAGTGTGTTCATACTTGGCTCTTTCCACAGGAAAGCCTTGGAGAAAACTGGAAAATGTGCATTTGCTAGAAATGTTCAATAATAATTTGGAAGCACTGAGATTAGGTAAATGTTTAGATTAGGTAAATGTTTTGAACATATCCATATTTATACAAAAATAATGAAATTTTGAATTCGGAAATGTCTGAATGAGCTTTTAAAAAGCATTGCCGATGAATCATTTCATTATTTCCCTCCCTATAGCACTATTCTTCAATGAAACTGATGAAAGGTGGGAGAGCTTTCAAACTCAGTAGTGGTTGCCAATTAAAATGGGGATTCCAGGCATTCTTATTTAGAGGTTTTAAGTAATTATTTACATGAAAGTCCTGGGCATTCCCACTTACAAATTTAATTGTATATTTTACATAGGATCCTAAAGTAAAAGGACTCTAAAATATTGTGTTTGATAGGAAAACTTTACATTTAAACATTTATTCAGGAACATATACATATAAAGTGGAAAAAAACTCATCTCATTCCAAAGTAGTTAAATAAAATAAAAACGTTAAAATACATTTACTGGCATAAATCAAGTAACAGATATTAGAAGCAAATTGGTGAGTTGCCTGGAGTCAGTATGGTTTGACTTGTGGGAAAGGCTGAGCAGCCATGATTGCTTTTGTGAGCCAGTGTGAACAGCAGTTACCTGCCCACAGACTACTGAGCAGGTGAACTTCCCAGCAGCTGGTGCCCGGCTAAAATGAGAGAATACTTTTTACTATTTATTGATTTTTCTGTAAAATATGAAGCAACAAAACATTACCGTGCAAAATAATCCCCAAAGCATGGCAGATCGAAAGCACAATCCTCACATTATTAAATGCAAAGATAACAGGAGTATTAGCAAAACCCAAATAGATTGAAACGAAGCAACGGCGAATTCAATGTAAAAGCACAGACCTGGGACCCAAATCATGAGATGCTGTGGAAAAATTTTGTTTGATTATGAGGCATGATCCCCAGTTGAGGAAAACTGCAGGCGGTCCGTCACTTTCTGACAACTCCGCTCCGCCAACACCACGCTCGCTGAAGAATGGAGCAACGAGCGCGACACTCTGGGAATTGTAGTCCTCTTTCAGCTGCTGATCCCTCCCTCCCCACCCCAAACTCCTCTGCAGGTCACCGAGAAGAACTACAACCCCCAGAGGTAATTGTGGTCGACCGAGCCCCACACACCTCTTTTGCTTACAGCTGTGAAAGTTCAGCCTCCGGGACACAACCAACAAATTAAAGAATAAAAAACAGCAAAATATAGGGACAACTCAACACCCCAATAAAAAATAATGAACTGTAGATTACCTTGTAGATTTCTGTATCAGAGAAAAAAATGTTGGACAAATCAGCAAAGAACCCACTCAATAAACACGATATAAAATAAAGTTGGGAAAATGTGAACCTGCCAAGTCCTCTGATTTGTTCAAGATTTTTTCTAAATTTTAGTGGTTTATACTTACGCTGCAAAATCTGCGTTCCTTTCTTTTGACTGAACACAGCAGGCATCCGATTATTTCTGTTTATACCAATCATGAAAGCTGTTTATTTCCGTTCAGTGGATGTGCAAGAGTTTAGGATAATTGGTGGTTGGAGCTCTTTTTGTCCTCGTTCAAATTTCCAGTGTATTTCACATGATTGTGACAGACAAAAAAAAGCCCGTGCGTTTCCTACTTGCAGAATACGCAGTTGAAAGTGTGGAACTGTTAAATAGTAATTTCTGTACTTTGTGACTGCATGAAGATGGAACAAGGCATTTTAAATGGGTTGTATTCTTGTTCCAAGATCTGAGTCAACTATTTGTTACCTTTAATAGTTAAAAAGTCGTACTCCGACCATAAAATAATCTGTTTTACATCAAAGTGATCATTGGCTGCTAAAATGCCAATTTAATTTCTTGTGAAATGTTTCGTGCCCTGACTCCTGAAGGTTGCTGTACTGACCAATTCAATCAAGTAACTGAGATGGTGAGAGTTTGTTCATTTGTACTTTGCATGTTCATCTGTTTCTCCCCTGCAATTACTTTTTGTAGAAGGATGAAAAGCCGTAGAAAATAATTCATATCCTACCAGCGGGCTGAAGTCATGACTTTGTTAAATTACGAGTTACAGTTAGCTCAAAGGGCATCTCCACAGATCCCTCTCTCTCCTCTGCATTGTTTTTTCTATACAATTAGTGATTCAAATCAAATAATGAAAAGAACTAGATGCAAATATTAATTTCAAATTAATTTTAACATCTGAAGATTGTGTTCTAAAGCAAAGTGTATTCACACACGTTTTTAAAAAAGGTACTGATGTCAAAGGTGGCTAAAATGCAAATGGTTTGTTATTGAAGTTATTTCTCCAGAGACTGTAACCAATAAGCAACTTGTTAGCCTGCCGCAGTAATGGATAAACACCCATTGTGTTGAGAGATCCCTGCTTCCAGGTGCTTGGCAGGGTTTTGTCTGGTATAGGCGCTCCCCTCAGGATGTGAATACGGAGATAAAACAATAGATAGAGATGCATGCATTCAGTCATTTTTTTTAAATTGGAAAGTTGTGAGGGTAGTAAGGTCCAACAAAACCTGCAAGAAGGGTAGAATTCTTGAGAGCAGTTAGAAGTTATTTTGTTTAAGCCAAGCAAGACAACCCACTGATGTGCTGAGTGTAATGGTGTTCATTATTTTACATTGATATACAAAGTCAAGTTGTACTGGTTGAAATGAGTTTGGTCATAACTGTTGCCCTGTAAGCCCATTTGCTGCCTATGAAGTAAAGCAGCTAAACAATTTGTATCTGGCCTCACCTTACCAAGTGTTTTCTCCGTCTGCTTTTGAAAAGTTTGGAGGAGTGCATGTGAGGCCATTTACAAATGGTGCAATATACAGTTAATAGATCAAGGGGTTGTATTGTTACACCCCTTGGTTACACTATCATATAAGTATATTGGGCAGTGTGAGTCAACTCTGGGGTCTGCTAACGGGACTAATTGACATCACTGATCCTGAGAAGGTATCTATGGCAGACTTGAATTTGTAACAAAGTAATAGTATTTATGTGATCATTAGCTGTCAAAAGGGCTCTTGAATTGAAGTTTTTTTTTCGAACAAATGTCCTGTAGCACTTCCAAGGTTGTCAGTTCTAGTTCAGTGAGCCCAAATGAGGAGAAAATAAAATTACCTTATCCAGCAGAAACCAGTTGTGTTGCTACAGTGAGTTGTATCATGTAGCAACACCAGAACATGAGTAAGGTTACTTATAGGCTGGTTATATTTTTTTCATTCATGCTTATAATCATATGTGGGTATCAAATTATTTAAAGAGCTGAAAGTGGAAGATAAGTATAAATATAGGTTGAATGACACTGAATTCTATTGCAGAATCAAACCTTATCTTAATCTAATGTGAACAAAGTAATATGAAGTTAAGTGGGCTCTACTTAACAAGCTACACTGAACTTGTAACACACAGGTGAAAACCTTACAAGAAATGTGGTGAATGCACCCTGAACTTGATAAGCAATCTAGAAATAAAACTGTTGGTGACTGGGTGGTGCAGGGAGTTTCACCTCTAGAACCTATAGCCTAGGTTCAAATGCAGCTAAGTCCAAAAAAGAGAGAGAAGATTGTTTTAATACATACACACCATTGCACATAGCTGAACATCACAAGCGTATGCTATCGTGATTTTCAGGAAAAAGTGAAGTTACCTAGCTAAATCCACTGTGACAACGTTTACCTGAGGAAGGAGGAAGCCTCCGAAAGCTTGTGAATTTAAAATAAAATTGCTGGACTATAACTTGGTGTTGTAAAATTGTTTACAATTATTATTGAAGTGACCAAGAATCACAGACACTACAATTTACATTATAGTAATGCAATTAAGATGCAAGCAATGAATAGAACTAACATTCTTGAGAGAGCAAGAGTTGCTTCATACATTAACAAACTACCTGGCACTTTCTAACCAGCAAACAACAAACACATCAGCCAGTCAGGAAAACATACAGGAACTCAGTTGAGTGGAGCCAGCTAAACTTTAGATCTGTTTGCTGTAATGTAAAATTAAAATCTTACTTTGGAGACAAGTAGAGAGCACATAACCACAAGTAATTCAGTACATCTAGTAACTCATAACAATATGAAAAACTGCAATATGAACTGTAAGTAATAGTTTCTGTTCTTTGTCTTGTACTTCCTGTTCTCTTGCTACTGCTGGTGTTCACCTTCATCAGAAGACATTTTTGCCTCCAATATCGAGCCAATACTGGCAAACAACAGGCTCTTTTAAACATGCCAGCACAGTTGTATGCAGTGTCAATTACTGATTGTGCTGTATAATGTTTTGCGTATGTTTTTGCTTCTGTGAATCACTTTATTTGTAAATACATTCAGGCAGTGGTTTAGCCTGGACAAAGTTGTCTGGTGTTTTGAACATTTTCTGCCTTCCAAATTGACAAGAGACATGTTCTCTAGTAAGTAATTTACATGATCAAGGTAATTGTTAGACCTAGGCTATGCTAATTTGGTGCACATAGAATAAAAAGTACAGGTTTCAGTTTGTAGGAGACATCATCAGTTTATGAAAACTGCCGTTATGTCGCACAAGCAAAGGGGGTTGGAGAAAGCCTAAACAATAATACTCACCTGTAATAATGCAGCACTCCATACTGCACTGGAGTGTCAGTCTAGATTATACATTTAAATCCTGGATTGGGGCTTGAATCCACATCCTTCTGACTCAGGGGTAAGTGCTATCAGATGAGCTGAACTGACAATTTTTAGTGGCCATAAAAGGGAAAACGAAGAGGACAATTTGCAGAAAATATAATCATCGCAAATATAAAGCATAAATGTAGATTTTACACAAGCTGAGTCCTACTAAAAAAAACTCCATATTAGGGACTAAGGTCACGTTTGTTTTCAGTTTATGGTATGTATAATAAAAATAACATTGGGTGCACTCTCAGCTCAATCCTATATCATGATTATAGCATGTCAAAAGTTATTTAAAAAAGCTTTCTATTTCTATTTCATTAAAGGTATCAGATATCTTTTTAATGCACAAATGACATTAAAGTAAAAATAGGCATAAAAAAAACTTTTTTTTATTAGCTCAAATTATGACCTCTTGCTGTTTGCGGGTCCCTTAAGAATAAATTAATAAGATGTTAAGGGATAGTAAAATTGCTACTCAATAGGGTGGAAGATGGGTATTTTCATGCATAATCACATGCAAAAGAAGTTAGCTTTTAACTTGCATCATGTCTTATTAAAGCTTTATTGTAACAATTACTTACAAGTAATCTATCAAAAATGATTGTCTTTTCAAGCATATTACTCTGTAGGTGTACATGTTTGCAGTAACATATAGAAAGGTACAATAACTATACTTATTTACATTATGGTTACAGCATCTTAATGAAGTATATGAAGTGAAAACATTCTGAGCGAGAAATTGGGCCGTGTAGTCCTCTTGCTACTGCTGGTGTTCACGCGGCCTCCTGAAGTGCCAAGATGGCGTCTTGGCTGCGCACGCATGGTTCCAGTGTGACGTTCGTCGGACGCCATCTTGGTATAGGTATTAGCGCATCTGCAAATACCGAATGCCGGCAGCATGTAAAGTAAGGAGAAAATGGATACAATCAGTGTGCAACGCTGATTTAAAGTGATAGGCACCATTTTGGGACTTAACTCAACTCAACGCACAGTCTTACTCACAACCACCTGAACATGTCTTAGAGTGCTTGGAAGACCCCCCACCAGTGCTGTTTAAAGGGACCATGCAGGATTTACAGGTTAGTGGCTGGATTATTGCTTCTGGCTGCTGATGCATTTGTAACTGTTTTTGGACGTCTCCTAGACTTGAATACTAGGACTAGGGGACATAGCCTAACATTTAGAGCCAGGACGTGCAGGAGTGAAGTTAGGAAATGCTTCAACATACAAAGGGTGGAGAAGTTTGGAACGCTCGTCTGCAAACAGCAGCTGATGCTAGCTTGTGAATTCTAAATCTGAGATTGATAGATTTCTGTGAACCAAGGGTATTAAGGGAGAAGGGGCTAAGGCAGGTATATGGAGTTAGGTCACAGATTAACCATGATCTCATTAAATGGTGATGTGGAGATGCCAGTGATGGACTGGGGTGGACAAATGTAAGGAGTCTTACAACACCAGGTTATCAACACCTGACGAAGGAGGAAGCCTCCGAAAGCTTGTGATTTCATTAAATGGTGGAACTGGCTCGAGGGGCTAAACGCCACTGCCACTTGCTGCCTCCTGATATGCGCCATCTTCTCCTGCAAGAAAGCGGGACGTGTGTCAGGGTGATGTGCCTGTCGTGGTTGAATAGCTGCCAGTGTGTGTGGCTTGTGAGTTGTGGGTGGGCGGCCTGCAACAGTGGTAATGTGTAAGGGTGAGAGGAAGCATCTGATTGGAAGAGTTGAGTACTGATGGAAAGAATTTGTTGGTATGTGGGTGATGGTGGGTGTAGTGGGTGGAGCAGTGGATGCGGCTAATAGTGCAGATGGTAGGAGATGCCACTTGACAGTTGACCTCACTCACCTTGACCACTCATGTCATTGAACTTCTTCCTGCACTGCATCCATGTTTATGGTGCTGTGCACTTGGCATTGACTTTGTTCCCCGCTGCCTCCCACTGCTTTTTGGGCATATGTCTGGAGGGCCTCTTGCCCCCACCCCGCTCCTTCTGCCCACCTCTTGCACCAAGGCCTCTGGTGCATCAGCAGAGGACGTTGGTGCACACACTCTCGCAGGCCTGGTACCAACTCAGATCGGCAGATTGGTGAGATCTGGCATGCAGATTGGAGGATGTGGGATTTAGTTGTGCACAACCTTTATTCAGTGTTTTAACATAACTCATCAGTTTGTAAACATAGGGACAACACCTGCATCTGCATTTTATGTGTGCGATGTCTGATCTCCGTTCAGGGTGCAGACAGCAGACTGTTATTTTTTAGCAAATAACAGGTACAGGCTACCTTTAATAGATTTTAAGAGACACTCTCCCTTTAAGAGATTGTGGCTCCCCCTGCTGGTGGAAAGTGCGTATTTACTTGAATCGACGTGTAAGGCCTAGATTTCAACGCTGCTTGAAGGTGAATACTGAGGCCGGACAAAGTTCTCGTCCTGTCTGCGCAGGGACCATTGGGCATGGGTTAATAGCAGATCATGCTACCCACGCCCAATAATAGGCCTTATCCAATTTTTTTTTTCCTCCTCAGCTTTTTGAAAATGTATTTTTTGATTAATCTTGTGATTGCCATTGTTGTCTTCTGCTGCCATGCCTCATCTTATAGCTGGGAGGGTGGAATGGTTATCAAAATCGGTCTTCTCCATGGTGACCAGGCAACAAGAAGTACCAAAGCTTATCACCCTACCCTAGCCAATTTGTTACCATGCAACATTGCATTAAGATTCCAGCTTAGAACTAGTGAAACTTGCCCATTTAAGAAAGGTGTGTTTGAATGTCCATCGTGGGTAAGGTTGGCATGAGCAGCTGTGATTCTGTGTAAGGAATCTTATAACACCAGGTTATAGTCCAACAGTTTTATTTGAAAATCACAAGCTTTCGGAGCTTACCTCCTTCGTCAGGTGAGTGAGTGAAGGGTTCTAAAATCTCATAGCATATATTAGCCTGGGAGACGATCACAGCAATCAAAGGTGTCGTTGGTGTTCAGACAGGTTAGCCATGGAAAACATTACATCCCAGTATACTGAATACACAATGGGTCAGATTACAAAGCCAGAGAGAGAAAGAGACCCGAAAGGCAGAGAGAGAGAGAGAGAGAGAATGTCCAGTTGTATTAAAAACAGATAACTTTTTTTTCCGCTGGTGGGGTTACGTGTAGCATGACATGAACCCAAATCCCGGTTGAGGCTGTCCTCATGGGTGCGGAACTTGGCTATCAATTTCTGCTCAACGATTTTGCGTTGTCGTGTGTCTCGAAGGCCGCCTTGGAGAACGCTTATCCGAAAATCGGTGGCTGAATGTCCTTGACTGCTAAAGTGTTCCCCGACTGGGAGGGAACCCTCCTGTCTGGCGATTGTTGTGCGGTGTCCGTTCATCCGATGTCGCAGTGTCTACATGGTCATGCAGACACTGTCTCCATGCAGACTGCGTTCTCCAAGGCGGCCTTCGAGACACACGACAACGCAAAACCGTTGAGCAGAAATTGATAGCCAAGTTCCGCACCCATGAGGATGGCCTCAACCAGGATCTTGGGTTCATGTCACGCTACACGTAACCCCACCAGCGGGAAAAAAAAGTTATCTGTTTTTAATACAACTGGACATTCTCTCTCTCTCTCTCTCGGCCTTTCCGGTCTCTTTCTCTCTCTGGCTTTGTAATCTGACCCATTGTGTATTCAGTATACTGGGATGTAATGTTTTCCATGGCTAACCTGTCTGAACACCAACGACACCTTTGATTGCTGTGATCATCTCCCAGGCTAATATATGCTATGAGATTTTAAAACCCTTCACTCACTCATCTGACGAAGGAGGTAAGCTCCAAAAGCGTGTGATTTTCAAATAAAACTGTTGGACTGTAACCTGGTGTTGTAAGATTCCTTACATTTGTCCACCCCAGTCCATCTCCGGCATCTCCACATCGTGATTCTGTGGGTTGGATCTTTTGTATTCTATCCCGAAAACCATTGAGCTTTCCCACTATGTGAAATTTAATGGTTTCTTATATTTGGTATTTAAATTGTTTGATTCTAAACCAAAATGATAGTTGCATGGCCCCAGTGGCCAAATGGAGCATTAACACAACACACTTTCCCATGTGATGAGTTCCCAATTTCAGCTGAAAATGTGACAAATACAGATAAGGTGTTCTTGAGAATGAAAATTTAACAGAGAGTGGAGTTAACTCAAACCAGTTCGCACACTTTCTAATGGCTGGTTGTGCAGTAAGATTCAGAAACAAGGTTGTTGCCTGTCCTTTTGACCATGAAAGGTATTTAGTCTGGTAGACACTCAAATAGTAAGAAAATAACAAGATAAGAACAAAAATGACACCCAGATATTGTATTACTGATACTGACCAAAGTCAAGAACAGTATTGTCTGTGACTGCGACCATGGTGCGTTATCCCTCCTTATCCTCCTTGACCCCACTGCAACCTTCAAAGCGGTCAATCACACCATCTTCCTCCAACACGTTTCCTGCATTGTCCAGCTTGGTGGGACTGCCTTTGTTTGATTCTACTCTTACATATTCATTGGTAGCTAGAGCTTCTTTAGTAATGGCTTCCTTTTCCACCCCTGCACCAACACCTCGGGGTCCCCCAAGGATCCATCCTCCTCATCCTCATCTATATGACGCCCTTTAACGATATCATCAGCAGATATGGACACTTGTATGCTGATGACACCTAGTTCTACCTCCACTGCCTTTCCTGACAGCTTCACGACCTTTGTGCTGTCAGGGTGCTTGTCCAGCGTCCATCCTTGGATGAGCCGCAATTTCCTCCAGCTAAATGTTGGGAAGTCTGAAGCTATCATCTTTGGCCTCTGCTACAAACTCCATATCCTTGTCACCAACTCCATCCTCCTTCCAAGCCACTGTTGCAGGCTGAACCAGACAGTTTGCAACCTCAACCACAAGCTGAGTTTCGGACCCTATATTTTCGATATCACAAAGACCGCCTATTTCCACCTTCATAAAATCTCAGTCTATCTGCCATTGAAAACCTCATTCATGCCTTTGTCACCTCCTGATTCGATTATTTCAATGCTCTCCTAGCCAGCATCCCATCTTCCATCCTTTGTAAACTTCAGCTCATCTAAAACTCTGCTGCTTGTATTCTATCCTGCACCAATCCCTGCTTGCCCATTTTGCCTGTTCCCACTGACCTATGTTGGCCTCCCATTCCCCCACAAGTCAAATTTTAAATTTTCACCCTTGGTTTAAATCCCTTCATAGCCCCCTCCAGTCCTATATTTTCTTCCCCCTGAACTTTCCGTTTCTCTGAGTCCCACCTATTGTACATCACCCCCTCCTTTTGCTCTACTGTTGGTGGGTGTACTTTCAGCCACTTAGGCCCTGAGCTCTACAATTCCCTCCTTAAACCCCTTCACCTCCCCCTCGCCTCCTTATCGACCCTCCCTATCGACCCTCCTTAAAACCCTCCTCTGACCAAGCACTTTGGTCATCCCTTTTTCCTTCTTTGGCTGTTTTTCCTTATACCTCTGTGAAATGAAACGGGACATTTTCTACATTAAAGATGTTATATGAATACAAGTTGTTGCTGTTAATTTATTGAATAAATATTATAAAAACGATGCATTAGGAATAATTTCTTATATAGAAAAATAAATAATATCAGTCCAAATTATTTTTGCTCTGAACTAAATTTTATACTGAGTATATAAAACCCAACCTATTTTATAGACTGATAATTGCAAATAGTTCAAAGATCTTCACAATGTGCAATTCAGTGTAATTCAATACAGGAATTGTTTCTAATAAAACAAAGACAAAAATCAGGTGAGAGCACCACCTTGTGTTAAAAATAATACTAAATAAGTTGAAATGCTGTACTTGCACGAGGTAGGCACACTTGTGAAACACTGCAGCTCTGATTTGTAGGCTCTGTAACCTCTTTATAGTGCTGACATATCTGGAGCTAATATTATCAATTACTAAAAAAATTACTGCAAACCTCTTCCTCTGTAATATTGGGCCCGATATTAGGAGGGAGGCGATTTTGGCAGCGGGGGGTTGACTGGGCGCATGGGTAACGTGCCCAGTGAAATTGGGGTGCTCCGCACGCGATCGCAGCCTAATTGAAGGTACATACGCATGCTTCTGGGTTTCCCGTTCCAGACCTGCGCAGCGGGCGCACTGCGCACCCGCATCACAGGCTGTTAGCAGGAGGAGCCCTATTTAAAGGGGCAGTCCTCCAATGCTCCTCCTGCAGCAAAGAACCAAATTGGCAGCATGGAGCAGCCCAGAGGCAAGGCTGCTCCAAGGTTCTCAGATGCCCCACTCCAGGTGCTGCTCGATGGGGTGAGGAGTAGAAGGGAAACATTTCTCCCATCTGATGGGAGGAGGTGGCCTCCCTCTGCCACCAAGAAGGCCTGGCTCGAGGTGAGCGAGGAGGTCAGCAGCAGTAGCAATGTCTGCCGAACTTGGGTCTAGTGCAGGAAGCGCTTTAATGACCTAACCAGGTCAGCCAAAGTGAGTATACTTACACATTCTCCCACAATCTGTCTTCCATATCACCTCCACCACCACACAACTCCTTCTGCACAGCCACCACAACACTCTCGCATCACTCCTCACATCCACTCAACCATCACCCTCACCTTGCCTGCACTTACTCACCGCCCCAATTCCCATTCGAACACTACCACGCAACCCAATCCTCATACAATCTCATGGCTGTGTCTCAAACGCACCCTCCCATGCATCTCCCTCACGGTCACCCCCACCCACACCAGTGCATGCAGCGGGTCACCATGCAACCATCACTCAATCACGCCTCTCTGTGTTTTGCCTTGATAGGAGAAGAGATGCCAGAATGCCCGGGAGAGGGCAAGGACCGGAAGGGCCCGCCACACCAGGTGGTCCTAAGGGACGCGGAGCAGCAGGCAGTGGAACTAAGCCGCACGCTAGGGTGCCTGTCCGTGGTGGACAAATGGCTGGCGACAGAAATCTAACACTCAGCACTAATGATAGCGAATGATCTTAACAGCACTTGGCATCTGCAGCACCTCAACATCTGTCCACATGCTTAATATTGCTTTCTGTTCTCTTGCAGGGCCATCCGCGACCGTTGTGACTGCGGAGGGCAATTCCTCAGAGGACCCGCCGGCCTCTGAGGGTGCATGGTCACATCTGAGCCAGCCATCCACCAGTGCACATACACACACCTCGGTGGGTCCCCGTCCTCAGTTAGTTGGGCTTGCACATGGTGAGTCACCACGCGCATGTGAGCACAAGCAGACCCTGGTGGCAGGGGCAGCCGTGGAGAGTCCGCGTCAGCGGGAGCACTCTTCTCCAGGCTCTGCTCAGCTGGACCCAGATGCTGAACCCTGGGGGCCAGCCATGAAAAGGAGTGTCATCGAGGGCCAGCAGCACATTGCCGAGGTACTGAAACAGTTGCCACGCGCACTCTCCACAATCGCGCAGAGAATGGAGGAGTCCAACTCCTGCATGAGTGGAATACTGTCACAGGGACGTGAAGGCAACCCTGAGATAATGTCGCAGGTAGGTGCGGGAATGTCTGCGATGGAGGAAAGGCTAGCCTCCATCGAACTTCAAGCATGGCTCAACAATGAGTCCATTCAGACCCTGACAACGGCCGATTGGATTCAGAGTGAGCAACGTTCTGCCGCCTTAAACAGGCTGACAGATACATTACAACTGGCCTTCCAAGGCTTCACACAAGTCCTCCAAATTGTCGCCCAGCAGGGTGGAAGGAGTGATGTGGGCCTGGGCCAAGAGAGGGATGATGGTGAAAGGGAACATGGAAGTGGGGACGCCACTCAAAGCGCTTCCATGTTTCACCCGTTGCCCCCCTCTCAACCAATACCCGCAATGCTGCCTCCTCTACAGGTGGCCGAGTCTGCCCCCGCACAGGTACAGGTGGAGCAGTCTTTGGAGGGCCCTCACAGGCACCGAAACCCAGAGGGCGTCCGCGCAAAGCATCTCATCGGTCACGGCATGGACAATAGCAACCTGCCACTACCTCTGCTGAAGCCGCAAGGGTAGCACCACGTAGGGGTTCCCGTAAACGTAAGGCTAAGGTTTTGTGAGCGCAAAGGTGATGCACAAGGGTGTATGACAGAATATCATGTTTTTGATTTAGTTTTGTTTGTTTTGCCAAGCACATTAAAATTTGTTATCACCACTACTGCCACATCTTTGCAAACCTTGTCTGGTTTGTGCAATAATTCCCTTTCCTGAGGATCACAATGAAGGCACACACCTGATGCCACCCATTGGGTCACTGCAGAGTGGGTGCAGGTGTATTTGCAGGGCTCTTTTGTGCAGACGACTGAGAGACGCCAGCGATATCCCCGGTGGTACACTGGAAGGATCCGGAGGAGAAGCTTTTGAGGGCGGTGGTGACTTTGACAGCGACAGGTAAGAAGATGGTGCTAGGGCCAGCCGGGAGCAGCTCAGCATCAAGGATGCTGCAGATGTCCATGTCCACATGTCGAGTGACTCTGAGCCTCCGTGTGCACTGCTCCTCAGAGAGGTCCAGGAAGCTGAACCGTGGTCTGCAGACCCTGTGGCGAGAATAGTGCCTTCTGCAACGCATCTCTCTTTGCAGTTGCCCTCCCTCCTGCTGTGCAGGTGGATGTGTCACAGCACTGTGTTGTGGAGCTCCACTTGTCAGAGGTGGACGGCGTGGCCGGCGAGGCTGGTGATGCTGTTCGTCCTCCAATGAGGTCATGACTGCAGCTATGGCGGCCCCCATCCAGAAGATGTACGTTTGAGGGGGTCCGCAAGGTCAGTAAATGTGTCTGCACACCGGAGTTGAGGTTCCAAGTTTGTGAATTTTAGTGTTAGGAGGAAGGTGGTGCAGGCCAAACTTTGTCCAAAGTGACAATCCTGCAATGAGTGAGGGTCTCCCCCTCCCCACCTATCAAATGGACCTTTGCAGCTGCCACAGGCTGGTGGCTGCAACACGCCTGTTTTAACTGGGAGTGTTTCCCCCAGTATGGGAAACACACTCAGTTGAGGTGAAAATCCCACCCCTCCTAAAATATCTTCCCAATCAGGTCTGCAAACGACCTGAACTATGTAATTAATTGCTTTAAGTGGGATCCCGCCGGTTTTAATTGCCGGTGGGTGACCCGCATTTGGGGGCTTCGCGCGCATCTAAGCGCGTCATTGGGGAACCCGGAAGTGAGCGGGTTGGAGCCGGGCTCCGGACCCGCCCTGGGAATCTCCAAATTTCGGAGCCCCCCCCCCGCCACGAACGCACCCGCTTGGACATCCGAAAATCGACCCCATTATCTCAATGGTTTGATAATACTAGAGATAATTTTTTTAAATGTGCTGCAAGTGATTTGGGATTGCAACATCCCTGTCTTCACTAATTTTAATAAAGAAGTTTACATGAATAAAAATGGCACAACGTTGGTAAAAAACACTAATGGACTGAGGATTCTTGATTCTCCATAAAAGAAATTATATCAAAGGCTGACGTTCCATGGATGAATAGGGAGATCGGATCAAATTTCAAACTAAACAGAGAAGCTTTCAGCACTTACAAGGCAGCTAATAAAAAAGATAGCCAGGACAAATATAACGAACATAGGCATGCCATAAAAAGGAGAGGTTTGGAAAGCAAAGTTGTCAGATGCTGTTCAGTGTACAAAATTTTGAAGTAATGCATTTTGGAAGTAAGAACAGGAAAAAGAAATATACATTAAATAGCAAGATTTAAAATTGAGTATAGGAGCAGAGAGATCTTGGTGTGCAGATACACAGGTTATTACAGGCAGCAGTGAAAGTTGATAAGGGTGTAGAAAAGGCAACATGAATTATTGGTTTTATATCTGGAGGCATAGAATGCAAAAGTAAGGAGGTAATGTTGAACTTGTGCAAGACCTTAGTTAGGATGTAGTTTGAGTATGGTGTACAGTTTTGGGCAATCCATTATAGAAAAGGTATAAAATCAATGGAAAACATGGAGCATAGATTCACTAGAGTATTACCAGATGTGAGGAGCTATTGTTATGAAGAGAGACTTGAGAAGTTAGTGCTTTTTTTTCGCTAGAACTGAGAAGGTTAAGGGGTGGCCTGAAAGAGATCTTCAAGATTAGGAGACAGTGATAATGTAAATGATGATGGATTTTTTCCACTAGCCAGCGAGACAGTAACAAGAGGACATTAATTTAAATCATCACAAAAAGAATTAGAGGCTAGAAAAAAAATCTTTGCACTGAGGGTGATTAGAATATGGATTTCTCTGTTACAAATTTTTGTTAAAGCAGAGTCCAGAAACACTTTTAAAAGGGAATTATCGAGTGGCTTGGTAAAGAGAAATATTAACGGGTTTGGGAATGAGCAGGAGAGTAGGGTTAGACTAGATGGCTCATGTGGAGAAAAACGTCCGAATAGAGTTGGTGAGTCGAATGGCCTGTTTGTGTGCTGTAACATTCTATGGTGCAGACAATTTGTTGCTCCACTCAATCACTTGTGTGAAATCTGTCCATACGCTGCTTACACCACCTTCTGCTGTCATGTCAACAAGGCAAGTGAGTCCTCAAAACAGAGCTGCTGCTGTACCAGCTACTGTTTTGAAAGTAGGCCATCTAAGGTTGTTATTCCCATACAACTAAGCAGGATACCAATATAATTTCCTGTACCAACTTCCCTGTACCATTATTCGTTCTCAGGCTGTGGGTTTCGCAGGCAAGGCTGTCATTTACTACCAAACCCTGAGACGGTGGTAGTAGTTTGATACTACTGAGAGGCTTGCTAGGTCATTTCAGAGGACAGCTGAGGGTCAACCACAATGGGGGTAAGGACAGCAGGCATCCCTAAAGATCATCAGTGAACCAGTTTTTTTATGCCAATCTGACAGCTTCATGGACACTTTTACTGATACCAGCTTTTTATTTCCAGATTTTTAAAAAAAACTGCATTCAAACTCTCAAACTGCCAAACTGTGGGATTTGAACTCACGCCCTCTGGATTATTAGTCCAGGCCTCTAGATTACTAATCTAGTAACATAACCAGTACATTACCATACCAACATTGTCATTTCCTTTTTGAATACTTCAACCAAGTCCAACAGCTTTTTCTATCCTAGACCAAAAGAACCATCCTTTTCAAGCAGATTGTTCTCTGTGCTGGGAGGATGCATATAGCTTTGTGAGGAAAGAAGGGCAACTGTCCAGTTACTTGGATCAAGCAAATCACCTGCAACAATTGAATAATGCCATGTGACAGAGCCAGCTTGGCCTCATACTCTTTAAAACTTTTTTTCATAACAAAATTAAAGAGAGCAATACAAAAGAAACAAATACATGACTTTATCTGAAATTGATACTTTCAGCTCCAGTTGGGTGAATACATTATTTTAATACCAAAATATTCAGAACATGTTGGCTGTTTTTATTCTGTGTCTATGCACCAGGAAAGCCAAAGGGGATTCCATAACTTCCCCCAGTTTCTGGAGACTCAACTGCTTGAACAAAAAAAAAAGATTGACCTGAATTTATTTACAATATGAATGGGAGTAACAATCTGTCCTTGCTTCAAGAACTAAATCCATAAAGGCAGCTTGATAGACTTTCAATCACATTGAGGTATTTTCTCTCCAACTCGTTCCCTCCTATGGCATTAAATAACCTAGTCATGGTGCGAGCAGTTACTGGTCTCACCAATACAATGCTGTGAATGGCTCATAATCAGTACTCAACATCAATATGTAACAAAACCTCTGATTTCCCTCCTACACTTCCTCAGGGAAGCACTTCATCATTCATCTTCATTGCAAGTTGGGCTTTTGCAAGTTGTCACTTGCCTTGTTCCCTGTGGAAAAATAAAAAGGTTTCATTCATTGTATCAAAGGGATTGCACATTTTTTGAAATAACAGTTTTTGTGATCATCCATGTGATGGATGTTAGTGCTGTGGAATGCCAATTTCAGGCACCCGGTGACAGCATCAAGCACTCCCAGATCAGGTGTAGGACATCGAGCTGAAGAATAAACTCCCTTCACTCTGCCCCAACAACATGGTTCAATCCAAAACTCAGAAAAGCAACCCACTGCACATTTTTTAGTTTCCTATACTAGGCATCCTGCGGCCTCTCAGAGCAAAATTGCCAATTATTCTTGAATTAGAAACAGTTTTGTTCTTTGGGCCTTTGCCTACTAGGGATCAGATCCCAGAGGTCAATGGCTAGGATCTAACCCAATTTTAGATTAGTTAATATTATAGTATATATTATCTGCCATCTTAATGTGTGGAATAATAACATTTATACTAAACTTAAAAAATATATTACAACATTCAAATTTCTTTTTAGCAGAATTTGTTATATTTCTATTCATTTCAAATGGTGTCCAAAGAAGGACAATGCACTTGGCTTGAGTGCCCTAGCATTTGAATAAAATTAAATTATAGATTCATAATTCATGCTACTTTATTACAGTTTTTGCTGTAGCTATAGCTGTTGAGAAGGTGTTTAAAGGTGAGCAGAGTGGAAGTGAGGCGGAGGAGATTAGGGAAAGAATTTCAGAGAGGAGGGCCAAGATAGCTGAAAGCATTGCTACCGATAGTGGAATGGAGGGAGGAGAATGCAAAGGAAACTAGGGTTGGAGGATCAAAAGGCTTGGGACAGGACATATGCATGGAGAAAGTCATAGAGTGGGGCGAAGAGATGGAGGGATTTGTAAATGAGGATGATGATTTTGAAATGAATGGGCCAGAATTTGCTGTCAAAATAACGGTGAGCGCCATTAGCCTCACCGTTATTTATGCGCAAATGCTACAGCAACTTCAGGCGAGGGCAGATGCACAGTTAAACGCGGAAATCCAAAAGTTGCTGTCCGAGATGCACCACTCCGCCATTAGCTTCGCGAAAACGTTATCTCAGTGTCTGCCTCACCATTGAATGCATTGAACAGTGTAAAGTTCCTAAATTTGCACGGTAGATATGAACTAAACTCGCCACAGAAAGTTAAGTCTTGTCCATTTCAGTCAGTACCCTTTTAACGATGTGCTAAGTGTTAATTACTGCCAATCAACCTCTCTGGCACTGAAAATTAACTATTACAAATGTGGAGTCTCATTCCTTAGGTTTTAATTGTTAGAGATTTTTTTAATGTTTTTTTACTATTCCTTTCTGTCTTTTTATTCTCTCTCTCTTAGTCCAATCTTTCGTTCCCTCTCTCTATTTCTCTTTCTGAACCTGATTTGACATTGAATTCACCCACTCTAATTTACACTTCCTTCTCAGTCCTTGCGCTGTTTATTTCTCAATCCTTCAATCTGATTGGTTAAGGAGATACACAGTTGCTTGCCCTGTTCACTCAGGTCTCAGATGCCCTGTTTCCCTTGCTGTGATGTTATCAGCTCGCATTTTCAGCAACTTGGCACGCAAAAAATTTTAAAACCTAAACGTGCAAGGGCCAGTCTAACTAACGGCAGAGGCCATTAGATGTCCTGCCACAGCAAATTAAGGCCCATTGTGTTTGCGGGGCAGGGAGCCAACATAGGTTGGCTAGAATTGGGGTGATGAGCAAACAGGACTTTGTGCGGGACAGGAAGAGAGAAACAGAATTTTAGATGATTTGGAATTTATGGGGCTTGAGAGGCCAACTAACAGGATACTTGAGAAATCAACACTGGTGATAAAGGCATGGATAAGGGTTTTAGCTGCAGTTGGGGGTGAGTTGGGGGCAGAAGTGGACAATGTTGTGGAGATAGAAGTAAACAGTCTTCATAGTAGCTATGATATAGGGTTTGAAGCTCACCTGTGAGCCAGGTAGGACACTGAGATTGTGCATTATCTAATACAGCCTCAGCAAACAGTCACTGAGGGAGATGGAATCAGTGGCAAGGGTATGATTTTTTTTTAATGGGGTTCAAATAAAATGGCTTCAGTCAGTGTTTATTTGAAAGAAATTCTTGATCATCTAGTACTTGATGTCAAGCAGGCAGTCTAACAGCACAAGGGTAGTTTTGGAGTCAGACAAGTGTGTAGAGCCAAGTATTGTCAGCATACATCTGGAAACCAACCCCACATGTATGGAGAATGTCTCTGAGGAGCAACATGTCAGTAAGGAAAGGGAGAGGCTAAGGATGGGACCTTGATGTATTTCTCAGGTGACTGTGTGGGAGTGAGAAGAGAAGCCATTGCTGGAGATGCACTGGCTGCATCTGGACAGGTAGGAGTGGATCCACACAAGGGAACTTCCATGGAGGTGGACCACCAGTGGAGAAGTGGTGGAGAAAGATGATGTTATCAATTGTGCTAAACATTGCGGAGAGGTCAAGGAGAGATAATTCACCATGGTCATAGACACAAAAACTATCGTTGGTGACTTTGACCCAATCCTTCTTGTTGTGGGAGGGACAGGATCCAGACTGAAGGGATTTACACAGAGAGATGTAGGAGAGATGTGGGGGCAAGGAAATATAGTTGCGTGGTCAAGAGTTGTGAGGAGAGGGAATCAACGGAGTAATAGGTGGATCTCATGGAAGAAATAACCTTGGAGATGGCAGTGATGGAAATGGGAAGAAACTACAGGGTGATAAGGGGTTGGGGCCATGATTAATGAAGGGGCTGGGGTAGCAGGTGACAGGGAGAGGGCGGCAGTGGCTGAAACAGCTGCATGGATGGTCTCAATCTTGGAGACAAAAAAATGCATAAGTTTTTCAAACCTAGTTTTAGAGGTGAGGGTGGAAGGGGCAAGGGAAGGGGGTTGAAAACAATCAAAATTATTGGGCCAGTACTTCCTGGAGTGGGGCATCTCACGGCGTATGTCGTTAGTTAGACTTTTTCCTGCACCCTTCAGCTTAAAAATTTTTTGCACCGTAACATGCTGGAAATATGAGTCGATAATGACGCGGTGAGAGCAACAGGGCATCTGGGATCTTAGTGAATGCCGGGACCAACAGTCTATCTCCTTAACCAATGAGATTTTTAAGGATTGAGAAATAAAAAAGAGGAACAACTGAGGAGTGTGAATTAAAGTGGGTGAATTAGAGTCAAATTAGGTAAAGGTAAAGAAATAAAGAGAGGGAATGAAAAATTGGATGAAGAGAAGAAAGAGACAGAAAGGAAAAGTAAGAAAAAAAATTAAAAATTTGACATTTTTAAAATCTCCAACAATAATTCACTACTTGAAGGAATGAGATTCAACAGTTTAAATTGTTCACCTTCTGGGCCAGAGAGATTGATTAGCAGTTAAACGGGCACTTACGTTATTAATTAGTAGGCTTAACTTTCTGTGGCGAGAGTAATGGACAATTAATGTGTAAATCCAGCAGTTCTTAAAAATAACGGGGAGGCTAAGTGCGAGTTGCTGTTTGTGTGAAGCACGTTGTGGAGATTCACACCTCACGGTGTATCTCTTAACCCCCTGAATTTGCTAGTTGATTTGCACATTAATAACGGTGTGTGTCGTTCAGATGCCGTTATTTTTTCAGCAAGTTCCAGCCCATTGTTTGTGATGGGTAATGTTAAAAGGAACAGTGTACAAGAATGAGATTTGCTGGTTTTAAAAAATGCTCCTTGTATATTTCACAGGGGTTAGGTTATGCTCTATTCTGTTGTTGTTTGGCAGTTCACTAGAGGGCAGCAATGATATATGTTCTGACAATAGATCTAAGGGAATGAAACAGGCACGACGAAAAAAATGGAGACTGGTATGCTTATGATAACATTGGAGCTCACATAGTCTTACACTTCTGTCAAAACCTGCTTCTCATCAAAGCGATACAGAACAGCAAAACAGTTCCTTTTAATATCTACATAAAGTCTATTTTATACCACTACAGAACCTACTTCATGCCACATTGTTTTATTATATATCAAAGCTAGATTGTGATTTATATAGGGCTTGTCATTGGTTTTATTAGTAAGAAGGCTGTATTTGCAACTCTGCCTTCCAGCTCCTTAGCCTGTACTGCAGAGAAACTCAAAATCGAAGTATTATATAAAAACAAATGTATTACTTTAAATTGGGGACTGAATTACATCTACGTGCCCCTGTCCAATTATTCCCTGCTTGGAGGCGGTGGAGAGGTAGATGTAGATGTTACTAAAAGAGATGTTAATACATATGAAATACTATATACATTACTTTAAAAATAGTAATCAGTTATAGTTTCAGTTTCATAGCATGCAAAAATCTGGAGACTATTTTTAGTTTATGTCTGCTACCCATTAAATGTGAAGGCTGGTTTTATCCCCTTTTTTGGTAAGGAACAGAAGTGCCTAAGTCTGAAGTGACGACATTTAGTACACAATGACCTAGAAATTTGGACGCTCATTATTGGGCATGCAGGGGGTGCAAGGAACAATCCCTGTGCCTAAATGGTGAGGCCTGAGGTGCCCCTGAGATTGGGCCTTGGGCTTCATTTACATCGAGGCAGCAAGCTGCCAAGAGCAACAGGTAAGGCCTGTTTGAAGATTGAGCTGATGCTGGTGTTGCAGCGTTCCTCGGATAAGTGAGGAAGACCGAATCGGGGTTGGGGGGGGGGTGGCGGGTAGAGGCGCCGATCAGCGGGGGGGATAATGGTGCCGATCGGGGAGTTGAGGGAGGGGTAGCGGTGATGGTAGGTGGAGGGATAGTGGTGGCTGGCGGAGGCCCACGTTCAGGTAAGTATTTTTTAAAACTTTACCTTGCTGGTTGCGGCCTGCAGCGATCTCTTCAAGGGCACCTGTTAGGCCGCATGTAGACCTGGTTTTCCAATGTCAGATCAAACTAATCTTGCAGCGCAGGCCTCAGACGGGTGTTAAGTGCCTTATTTTTATATGCAAAGGGACTAACGCCTGCTTCAGGCCTGAGCACTACACGCTGATCTTTTGGCCTTTACCAATATGGTGGGCGGCGCACTTCTGGCTTGTAATGAGCGTGCGCTTTCTCCCAGCCATATGGAAGGCTTTGAAGGCTGTTTAACACCCGAAAAATGGACACTGCTTGGCTCATATCTACATGGTGTGAGTCAGAGACATGTCACTTTATTCTCGATTCTGCCAGTTAGACATTATTATGTGGATTATGTTGTAAATTATTCAAGGTTTTGCTAGTTTTATTACTAGTCGGCTACATATGATATGATAACACCATGACATGTGATTTCATCACTTAATCTTAAGTATTCTGGCAATCTATGAACATTGCTTTAGATGATCAGGAACAAATTCAAATGTGCTTCAGATCACCAAATCCCAAAATCAGTCTAAACGTGTCATTAAGTGCCTTCACTATCTTTCTATTGCATATCTTTACATTAACACTAATCTGCAAGTTTTTAAAGTTTGTGCGCTGGGTCACAGCTTCATGAAGTGAAGGAAGATAAGTTCAGTCTGCCTTCAGCTATTTTGTGCAGCAAGACCTGAACAGAGTCCAGCGACTCAATTTTCAAAGTGAAAAACGGGTGGGTTGGGGGCCAGGGGGCATTGAAAATTGCCACTATTTCAGACCCGCCTCCAACCCGCCCAATTCCGGTTTTCACCGGGGTGGGAAGAGGAGGCGGGTTGGGCCTTAAAACCTTTCAAGAAGGCTTCAGGCTTTCATTTTTCTGGACTTCCTGATCTCAGCCCCGGGATTCCCGGGCCTTCTGTTTTACACCTCATGAAAGGAGGTGAGAAGGCCCGAGGCTGACAGTTAGGTGCCTAGAAAGGCACAGCTTGTGGGCCAGGAGAAGCAGGATTGCTTCCCTCAGGCCAAGCAAGCCTACCTACACCAACCCCCAACAATCGCAGACACCCTACTCCCAATCATGGACCCCCCTCTCGATTGCGGACCCCCTCCCCCCGATTGCAGACAACCCCCCCATCGCGGACCCCCAACCCCGATCCTCCCCCTCCACTCCGATCCTCCCCCCCCCCCACCCCCGACCCCGATCCTCCCACCAACCCCCAACCAGCCTGTCACTCAGGCCGATCAGTCAGATGGGAAACTGACAAAAAAAAGACGTTCTTACGTCAAAATCGTAACGACATCTGGGAAAACCGTACTAATGGGTTTTCCAACCTCAGTTTGACCCCCGCCCATCCCCTTCCCCGCTCGGTTTTAAAATTGAGCCCCAGATGTTTCCTTACAGTGGAGGGTGAATATAGGGCAAATCATTGCTGGATTGCATTCTTGGCGAGTTGCCAAAGAATGGCATTAGCAGTTTCCTGCCCATCCTCTTGTCCACAAGTGGTGTGTGCTCAGTGAGACTTAACCAAAAAAAGGGAGAAAATAATCTTACAATTTTAGAACGGTATATACAGTCATCAAAAACTATGAGAAAACCAAAAAACGCATCTGTACTTAATAAAGCAGAGGCTGCATTTACTTGAACCAACCAGCATGTGTCATCCAAAGTCCAGAATAATCTGCACTTGACAAATTTGGATAAACGCAAATCCATTCAACATGGAAAGTTTCATCAGTGCTCATCCTTATATGGAAATTTCATGAGGCTAATGTCACTGAGTAGTTTATGGTTCAGTTCTCTCCTTATCTGAGATGTTGTGCTGTGACTGCAGTGTAAACAAGGCAGCATGAGTTTGATTTCATAAGTAGCTAGAATAAACAAACTGTGCTCCATTAAAAAAAAAGCTATAGACAAGTTTCACGATCCCTGTTTGGCCATTGAAGTTAGCGCCTGCTTAACAGTCCTCCAGTCAAACTTATGAAACAGTCAACATAATCAACAGAAAAGTGAACAGGGATATGAAGCAGAGCACAGAGTGATTATAGGAGTGGCAGGAAAGGCTACAGTGCAAAATGTGAAATAGACTGAATAATGAAGTACTTAAAGGGTTAAAGGAGACAGAGGAGGCAACAATGACACACACAGGCTGACAAATAGGGTAGACAGAAGACATGGTAATGAGCAAAGAGGGAAGTGTTTAGGTATGCATCAAGAAAATAGGACGAAAAAATAAAGGAGTAAAGTAGCTGAACAAATAAGACAGTATGAAGGCAAATATTTAGTAAAGATATTGGGCCGGATTTTTCTCTAAAAGTAACGGTGAGGCTAACAGCGCCCACAGTTATTCATGTGCAAATCAGATAGTAACTTCCGGTGACCGCATATGCGCTGTTAAACGTGGAAATCTGGAAGTTGCTGTACCAGATGCGAGCCTCCTCCGTATGCTCCGCGAAAATGGCCTGATATCGTAGATACAGACTAATCTCGCCACAAATGGCTTGTCCATTCTGATGTAAGTACCCTTTCAAAACAGTTGGACTATAACCTGGTGTTGTAAGATTCCTTACATTTATCCTTTTAATGGCATGGTAAGTCTTAATGACTGCCAAACAACCCGTCTGGCACTGAAAATTAACTTTAACAAACGTGGAGTTTTATTTCTTCAGATTTTAATTGTTGTTGGACATTTAAAAAGAAAAAGAAATCTTTATTTTTTTACTTTTTCTTTCTGTCCCTTTTATCTCTGCCTCTTAATTCAATGTTTCTTACCCTTTCTTTATTTCTCTTTCTGTACTTGATTTGATATTGAATTCACCATTCTAACTTACACTTCCTGGTTCAGTCTCTACCTGGCTATTTAACCATGCTTCAATCTGATTGGTTAAGGAGATACACAGCTGCTTGCCCTGTTCACACAGGTCCTTAACGCCCTGTAGAGGGCGCCGTGCTTTTTGGTTGTCTAATTTACAGGAAGTTGCCGTGCAAAAGCTCATAGAAAGTCTATGGCCAAGTGCAAGTCTAATGAATGGCAGGTACCATTCGATTGCCGCTCGCAGCAAAATCTGGCCAAATGTGATCATTTCATTCAAACGGTGGGAGGATTATGAGTTTGGTTGATGATGTCTGTGGTGGTAAAACTGTTATGGAATCTCTGTTGCCAACAACTGACAGAAAGACTAATAGAATTATAGCTGGGTTTGGGACTTGGGCTTAAATAAATCATTTCATTCATTTTCACATCCCCTGCACTCGTTGATAAATTACAGAATAATTTCTCCAGTCTAGATGACTGGCAGTTTCATCAGTTTTACCAATACCACTACATTTGGGACTATCATGAATGAGATTGCAATCTCCAGTGTTCTGCCTATTTTTACGATGTTGGTAACTCGTGGCAATTTTAATGTTTTCTCTCACTGCAGCCAGAGAAAGAGAGAAATGCAATTGAGGTAGACTTTTCCAGCAGTAGTGAAAACCTGTATTAAAACTATCAACTCAGGAGTCCTTTGTTGAGGTTCAGCTAGTTATGATAGTGAGTGGCAGAGTCATAAAGAGCAGGAAGATTGAGGTTTAGTCCCCAATCTTTGCTGATAGAGCCAAACTTAGCTGGGACAGCAGTGAGCGCTCTACAGTTGGCCTCAGGGCCTCTCAGTTAGGAGGGGAAAATTTGGCAGAGTTCCTGCTCTTGATTCCTATGCAGCTATGCCATCTGGAAGTGCTTATGTGTCGTCATTGGATGAGGATAGAATTGAACTGTGATGGTCCCACCTTTCCCCAGATCGAATAGCCTGCTGACAGTCACTGTGAAGAATGATCATTTGAGCGAGGCACCAAAAGTCACTTGTGAAACTGTACTCCAGCAAAGATTCAATATCTTCACCAGAAGAAGAGAGAAAATAGGTTGGAGAAAGAAGGAAGAAAAACAGTAAGCTTCATTGCCTTAATAGAGAACTTTCACAAGTGTATTGGCGCAACCAATGGATGGGATGAAGGGGACGTTTACCCTCAAACTTCACTGCATGAGTTATGTCCCATTCTTCCCTCCTAGCTGCAAAACACAATTCCCCTGAAGCCCGCCCCCCCCATCCAAACTCTTTGCCCATGGTTGTGCCACCAGTGAAAGAAACTACTTGCACATGCCTGAGCTAGGTGGAAGAAAGAGAAATACAGAAATAAAGAGAAAAGGATAGAAAGATATGTTACAGGAACCAAGTTATAAAAAGGACTACAGAGACAAAAAGAAAAAACTACAGACTTTGAAGACAAAGGGGCACTGCCTACCCGTTGTTGCTGTCACGAGGCTGAGCCATTTTGAGACCTGGGCCTCATTTGCATGGATCCGGCGAGCTGCACTCACCAAACCAGTCCTGAATAGGAGGAGGGGAGGATGGCCAGAGAGGCCATGTACTGACCAAAAGCAAGCCAGAGTAGTTTTGTGGGGCATGAGACTCCTCCTGGCCCCACAACAATAAAAGTTGAAAATTGTTTTGGGCCATTTTTTGAGCGTCCTCCAACAGTCTCTTTAAGCACCGCTGGTTAGACCACTTAACATGAGTAGAAATGGGAGGAGTGCGCAAAATTGCTATCTGCCTCCTATGTACCTCATTGGACCCCGATTTGCATTTTAAAAGTGACCTCCCACTTTGAAATAGGCAGACATTCTGGTGGCCCATTTAAAGGCCCCTATCGAATTGGTGGCAGCCGGGATGCAGTGTAAACGGGGCAGTCAGTAACCCAATACCATTTTCAGGCTACTACTGCCCCTTTTACACCACAGTTAAAATCGATTCCAATTAGTTAGACCAGCGAGCTTCCATAGAGGTAAGAAAAAGAAAAGAAAAGCCTTAAAAGGATATTGCCTATATCATGGTTTAGCACAGAAGTTGTGAACTATGTTATTTTTTACTATGTGTATGGAGCTGGCTAAGCTTAACAACTACTGTAAAAATATAAGTTGTGTTACTGTTACTATTCGCTTGTTCTTTTCCTGCTTAATAAATCATAGAATCATAGAAAGGTTACAGCATGGAAGGAGGCCATACAGCCCAACGAGTCCATGCCGGCTCTATGCAAGAGCAGTCCAGCTAGTCCCACTCCCCTGCCCTTTTTCCGTAGCCCTGCAAATTTTTTTCTTTCAAGTACTTATCCAGTTCCCTTTTGAAAGCCATGATTGAATCTGCCTCCACCACCCCCTCGGGCAGTGCATTCCAGATCCTAACCACTCGCTGTGTAAAAAAGTTTTTCCTCATGTCACCTTTGGTTCTTTTGACAATCACCTTAAATCTATGTCCTCTGGACCTTGACCCTTCCGTCAATGGGAACAGTTTCTCTCTATCTCCTCTGCCTAGATTTGTTCAGCAGTTGAAGCCTTAGTCAAAGTCTAGTGTAATGTTATTCTGCTGTCTTCCAAAGTCAAGGAGGATCTTGTGAAGGCACGGGATAGAAAAAGAGATTGAAAATAATATGGAAAGGGTTCTCTGTTCACCTGCGCATGCTCTGAATGTTCTCTAGATTATCTGGAGCAAGTGAAAACACTCTCTGGAGCATAAAGAACTCACCTACAACAGTAGTGGGAAACACAGAAGCGAAAAATATCTAGAGTAAGAAAAAAAGTAACCTGAAAATATAACATGCTGTATCACATCTTCAGGACATCCCAAAGAGCTTTACAATCAATGGATTCATTTTGAAGTGCAGTCACTGTTGTTATGTAGGCAGACACGGCAACCAATTTGCACGCAGCAAGGTCCTACAAACAGCAAATGCCTGAATGACCAGATAATGGCTTGTTTTTGGTGGTGTTTGCTGAAGGAGGAATGTTGACCTGTTCCTTTTCGAATAGTGCCATGGGATCTTTTACATCCAGCTGAGCAGTTAGATGGTACATCCATTTAATGTCTCATTAGAATATGGCACCTTTGACAATGCAGTACTCCCACAGTACTACACTGAAGTGTCAGTCTAGATAATATTTGAACCTGCAATGTTCTGACAAAAAAATCCACCAAAAATATGGCCCCAAAATTCCTTGGGTTGCAATCCCGGTGTTTACACAAAATGGTGCCCTCCAGCACTGTCCTTGCCGGAGTTTGCATGGTCAGCAGAAGGGCATCTCATTTGCATAGATTTCTGACACCCGCCTGCCCATTACTGCTGGAAACTCCAGCACCTGCCTGCCCATGGGAGGGATTACCCAGGCCCACCTCCTCCCCAGCCATGGTCCTATCTGCCTTTGTCAGCCGTGGCTCAATGTTAGTACTCTCATCTCTGAGGCTGTGGGTTCAAGTCACACTCCAGAGACTTGAGCACAAAATCTAGGCTGACACTTCAGTGCAGTACCGAGGGAGTGCAGCACTGTCAGAAGTGCTATCTTTCAGATGAGACGTTAAACCGAAGCCCCATCTGCCCTCTCGGGGATGTAAAAGATCCCATGACACTATTTCGAAGAAGTGCAAGGGAGTTCTCCCCAGTGTCCTTGCCAATATTTATGCCTCAACCAACACGACTAAAACATTATCTGGTAATTATCACGTTGCTGTTTATTGGTCCTTGCTGTGTGCAAATTAGCAGCCATGTTTCCTACATTGCAACAGTGACTACACTTCAAAAGTACTTCATCGGCTGCAAAGTGCTTTGGGACATCCTGAAGTCATGAAAGGCACTATATAAATGCACTCTTTTGTGGTGGTCGGTGCGCATCTAATCACTTGGTGTACCGGCCACCTGCTCTCAAGAGCAGGACCTTCCACCTTTTGGTGTGTCTGCCCCTCGCTCTACCCCGGCCCCTCACAAAGCCATCAGGAAACTTCGTGAAACGGCAGAGACCTGGCGCAACTGGGTCTCCGTCCTTTTCCTGTGGATTCTTGTCAATCTCTCGCCAGAGTTGCATTGTGAGATTGGCGGAATACCCGAGGAATTTCAGGGCCTATAAATTCAAAGAAAGAACTATAAAGAAAATTATACGCAGCAGATAAAACTGCTGTAGCCTGAAGTTAAATGCATGGTTAGCAATTGTTATGCCCCTAATCAGGTAAATGCCTTTCATGAATGCAAGAACATCTCTTTTCTGGCAGTTAATCCTGGCCCTAGTTTTTCGGTTTTGTCACTTTGTAACTCTTCATTTTTGAAGACTATCATTTGAAATCATTCTAACTCTGTTCTCTAACACATTGCGAAATATTGTGATTTCGGCATCAGGCCAGGAAAATTAGGTGACAAACTAGTCGCATTTTGGCATCTTCATGTAAATATAAACCATGTTAAAGTAATACTTTAAAAGCTTTATATCATCATATTTTAAACTCTAAACAATCTGAAATGTTTTACATCTCCATATTTTTGAATTAGAAGATGGTTTTCAAATGAAGCAGCTTGAACAATTGAAACAACACAGACTGCACATCCTACATCTTTAATGTTAACAAAAGAACGATAATTAATCTTGTTTAAATTGGGGGTATTGTACTTATAGGTTTGATAGCATTCTGTCAGCCTCTTCTCAAATTACTTCAGGTCAGATCAGCATATATATTTATCTTACATTCATACAAACCTTCTGTTATATTCTTATTAGCCAGTTCAATATTCTTGAGTTGGAAAGAGACCTATTTTAAGATCGGAGATTATACATTTTTCTTCAAAATATTTTAAAAATGTAAAAAAGGTTAAAAAAAATTAAAAGTTAAAAAATTAAAAAATTAAAATTATATTCACCTGACGAAGGAGAAAGCCTCCGAAAGCTTGTGATTTTCAAATAAAATTGTTGGACAATAACCTGGTGTTGTAAGATTCTTTACATTTGTCAACCCCAGTCCATCACCGGCATCTCCACATCAAAAAAAAATTAGTTATTAATGAAGACTTACTATCAGCTTATTATTTTATGTGTAGAATTATATAAAAACTACAGGCTGTTTGGTCCAACCAGTTAGTGTTGGTATTTATCCTCCACATGAGCAATAGTCCTAATACCAGATTCCTGCCCTGATTCCATATCCCTTTATTCCCCTTTTCTTCAACCACCTATTCTTAAATGGTCTGTTTCAATCACTAACTCTGGTAAATAAAAACAGCTAAATATTTTATTCATACCCATTGGTGCTACAATGAAATTTTGGCCATATCTGCTGACTATCTCATCTACAATATACTAACTGAAACATCTTAAAGAAAATGGGTGAATATTCCACAAAAATTTCTAAAATTACAAAGTAAATTTCTACTATACACTACCTTATATTTTCATTTTTATATCAAATTATATTTTACAAATCATTTATATAAAATGACTGGATATCATTATGCATTTTTAATTTTTACGCAATTTCCTTCAACAGCTGTGCTGTTCCGTGTTGAACCAATAGATGTGCTTACTGCACAAGATCAATAGCCCAACAAATGGATAACGTTCAATTTATATATTTCATTTTGTAATATAAAATGTTAACCCTTTAAACCGCATAAGTATCTTTGGACATTGTACAAGCATTTCTACAAAAGCACTATGGCAGTTTCCAGTATCTCCTACAAAATTTCAAGAACTTGGCTCACAGGTAGCACTCTCACCTCTAAGCCAAAAGGTTGTGGGTTCAAATCCCACTCCAGAAACCTGAGCACATAATCCAGGCTGACACTTCAGTGCAGTACTGAGGGAGCCTCTGCTGCATTGTAATAAGTCTTGTCTTTCGGATGGGACGTTACACTGAGGCACTGTCTGCCCTCACAGGTGGACGTAAAAGATCCCAAGGCACTATTCGAAGAAGAGCAGGGGAGTTCTTCCTGGCCAATATTTATCACTCGCCTAACAGTATTAAAAACAAAGATTATCTGGTCATTATCTCATTGCTGTTTGTGGAATCTTACTGTCAAAAACGCTTCATCGGCTGTAAAGCGCTTTGGGATGTCCTGAGGTCATGAAAGGCACTTTAAAAATCAAAGTTCTTTTTTCTTTTTTCCACATAGGAAATAGTTCAGAATAAAAAATAAAAATGATTGCATTAAAGTGCACCTTCTGCATTGAAACTTCTCAAAGCAGTTTACACAACAAATTACTTATTATTTAAGTGCAATGACCATTTTTATGTAGGTAACATTATGTACATACTAAGAATGAAACAAAATATCTATTAGGCTTCTTAAATTTGACTTTTAAAGTGTAAAAACAAAGGGCCAGATTTTGCTGAAATAATAACGGCGTCTAAACAATGCACGCCATTATTAATGCACAAATCGGCCAGCAACTTATAGTGAGGAAGAAATATGCCATGAAGTTGCTGAGTACAAGTTACTGGCCGATTTGTGTCACTCCGCCGTTAGTTTCGTGAAAACGACATCTCGTGCTTAACCTCCCCGTGATTTTCATGAAGTTGCTGCATTTGCACATTAATTGCCCATTAAACGTGCCACGGAAAGTTAAGTCTAGCAATTAACAGCGTAAATACCCTTCTAACGATGTGATAATTGTTAATGCCTGCCAATCAACCTCTGTGGCCCAGAAAGTGAACAACTCTAAGTGTGGAGTCTCATCCTTCAGGTTGTGAATTGTTTTATGAGATTTTAAAAATGTCAAATTTTAAACTTAAAAATGTTTTTTCTAATTTTTCCTTTCTGTGTTTTTTTTCTCTCTCTCTAAATCCAGTCTATCTTTTTCTCTCTTTATTTCTTTTTCTGCACCTGATGTGACATTGAATTCACCCACTCTAATTCACCCTCCTTCTCACTCCTCCCTCTGTTTATTTCTCAATCCTTAAATCTCATTGGTTAAGGAAATACACTGTTTGTCCTGTTGTTCACTAAGGTCCCAGGCGCCCTGCTATCCTGGCCACGCCATTATCAGCTCACACTTCAGCAACTTTATGGGCAAAAAACTTTAAAACTTAAACGTGCATGAACAAGTGTAACTAACGTGGCGTGCCCTGAGATGACCCGCCAGCAAAGTCTGACCCAATATGCTGCAGCAGATGGATAGTGAGAATAGTAGGTATAGGCAAGTAAGGAACTTCTATGCATTCAACAGATAAGCAAAATCTTTCATCCTGTTAGCTTTATGTGTTGGAGTGCTATGTGAAGGAAAGCAGAGAAACTGATTCTGGCAGCCTGAATAATATATAGTAAGTTTAGATATAAATATGTCAGTTTTTTCATATAAACATTTCAAAGTTAGTTCAAAATGTTCTTGAAAGCTGGAATCCTTTGTAAATTAAACACTAATTGTGTAAACTGTTTTGAGAGCCCAATGGAAAGGAAAATTCTTGCAAGTTTGTTTCGGTATATGATTTATCTATTCTGTTACTAGACAACACAAAATGTCTTGACCTGTCAGAAAATTATATTTTACTATCAACCCTGATTAATGTTGAGAGTTTGGATCACAATTAGTAAACAAATCATCCATCTATTTGTCAGAAGGTTAAACAACATATTACAAAATTACATATTTCTAGCGCACGCTCAGTGTCAACATTAACTTACAGGGATATGGAGCATGGTTGTTCCATTTCTATATTTGGTGCATCTTCCAGCCACTCTTGCTTAAATAGGTCTCCTGTTACTATCACAAATATTGTGCAAGGTGCAGCAAGCCATGATGATTATGAGCAGGAATTCAGTGCCAGTGTAATTTTGCTCCATTGATTGCACTCCAGCATTCTGACTTGCACTGGCCAAACAATAGTTGGAAAAACTGCTGTCTGAAATTCAACTAACCATTATCAGGAAAGAGTTTCAGGTGCCACAAGCTTAGTGGGAATGCAAGGTCTCTCAACAGTTAAACTGGGAAAGTCATAATTGGACTTCGGAGTAATTTACAAGTATTAATTATTGTGGGTATGGTGAAGTTTGCAAGCCCTCGAACATCATAATCATTATCTGGTCAAGCAGCATGTACATCCAGGAAACAATATTGTCATATGCTCATGGGTGCTATCCCTTGGAATTAAATTCATCAGTGGCATTGATGTACAGTGCTGTTAATGATTGTGTAGATACCCTGTATTTCACCCACTGTTTACAGAATCTCAGAATTATTGATAATAGGATTATCCTTTGAAATGCTTCTCTGGTAGGTAGTTTACTAAGTTCAGGTTGTTAATTTGTTGGCAATTGCTAAGCATGCACCACTCTCATGGTATTTCTTGAAACACCAAATAAACATCCAATATAGTGTGGTACTTGCAACATGTTCCCAGTCTCCACAATACAATTACTATTTGTATTCAGTTGGAATTGTATGATTCATTGTACTAAAGTACTATGTACATAAGGATGGTAAAATTGAATTAAAATAGTGATTAAAATAATCACTATTAGTCAATGATGCGTCATTTTGCAAACTGCAGATAAAGTTCCAATTTGACTTGAGGTATCTTAAGTGGGCAAGCCCTTTCTCATTTTTATGCCCAGTTTTAAAACGATTTCTGTGGCCTACCCAATGGTTTGCTACGTTCACGCAGTGAGTAGTTAAGTTATACAGACCAGGTAGGTCCCAGGTTTGATCTAAACTGACTTACTGGGATGACAGTAGAAGCATTGCAGTTGGGGAGAAGAAAATTGACCAGAGTTCTTACTCACTATCATGAACCAGTGACCTGTGCTGAAGATGCCCATTAGTTATGGACATCATGTGAGGACAGGATCTGCTGCTGCTATGATGCCTCCTGTTGTCGAATAGCCTGCCAGTAAACACTGTATGGCTACTTCTGTGGGGAAGTGGATGGCAACAAGAACTTGCGGAATAAATCCTCAGGGAGAAGTCAATGCCTTCAGGGGTGGAGGGGAGGGAAGGGGAGAATATTGATGAGAAAAGAGGGAAAACATTATTTCTGTTAAAGTAGAACAGCTTGAGATACAGTAGAATCTGTGCAAATGCAAAATGTAACAAAATCCTGAACCCCATGATACCATTCCTATTCTGATACATTGTATCGGATTGCTAATCAAAGCGCAATCCTGATTGAAGGATAAGATTTCCTGGCAATTTAGTTCAGTGATTAAATGATAGCTGTATTTTACTGAATTTTGTGTTCTTAACAGGGTGTCTTCATGCAAAGAAATCCCAGTTTTGGTGACAGTACCTTAAATTGCTTATTTTTGCAAAATTAATTGTTTTATTAATGGTTCAAAATTATTATCAGAATAGATCAAAAGAAATGACAATTTGCTTATCCATACTGCAAACTGTTTCTTAAAATACTGGACAACATCTAGCAAGAATCCAGATGACAATAAACGCAAGGCGACATGCAGTCTGAGTTGCTTAGAGAGCAGCATCTTCAGTAATATTCAACGTAGCAACAGCCAGATCAAGTCTGCCATCAATTTTTCCACCAAATATTATGTTAATAGTTACAATAGCTGGAACTTTCTAAAATTCGGTTTACATTTCAGTAAGATCCTGTTATGATCTAACATCCTACTGTGCTTCATGCCATCTGTTATCTTGCTTCGAGTACAGCAGAGAGTGTGATTATGAAGTTAGCTGATGTAGTATCTTTAAGTCCTGGTTATATGGAGCAGTTTGCTAATGAAAAGAGCTGGAGCTGGGTCCACCACATGGTAAAAGGCTTGAAAAAATGGCTTGTGTTTTTCAGCTACATAAACAGAGACCTGGGCCCCACGTAGGGTGGGTTGGGAGCAGGTGGGAAGGTAAAAATTGTCAAAATGTAAAACCCGCCTCCAGCCCGCCCACTCCCGGTTTTAACGTAGGCGGGTCAAGGGGCGGGCGATCAACCCGCTCTCAGGAGGCGGGTCAGTCAGTAAAATCTTTTAAGGAGGCTGCGGAACCTCCATTTTAACAGCATTTTTATTTTTAACTCCTGGGGACTGGGATTCCTGGGCCTTCTGCTTCATACCATGTAAGAGGAGGTGAGAAGGCCCGGATTAACAGGTAAGTGCCTTTATTGCACTGCTTGTGGGCCGGGAGGAGCAGAAGTGTTTCCTCCAGACCCAGCAAGCTTACCTGCCGCATTCCCACTCACGCGATCAGCCGACCCTCCCCCCCCACCCCATGTCCGATCCCCCCCCCCACGATCTCCGACCTACGATCTCTGACCCCCTCCATGATCTCCGACCCACGATCTCAGACCCTCCACGATCTCCGACCCCCCCCACGATCTCCGACCCCCTCCACAATCTCTGACCCCCCACGATCTCCGACCCCCCCCGTGATCTCCACCCACGATCTCCGACCAGCCACTCACGAGCTTCCACCTTCTCTCAATGTCCGACCTCCCCTTGACTGAGCCCCTGTCCAAACCTCCCCGTGACCGTCTTCCCCTGAGTCCGACCCCTCCCAATAACTGCCCCCCCCCCCGATGACCGACCCACAGACCCCCCCACCCCCCCGATCTAAGACTTATTTGCTGGCATCTGTTCCCCGGCTGGTGTCCCGTTGGACGGACTGACAGCCAGCCTGTCAGGGGTCTGTCAAAATCGTAAGGATGTCCGGGAAACCCACACTTCTGGGTTTCCAATCCCGAAATCCCCTCCTCCCCACTCTCTTCCCAGCTCGCTGTTAAAATTTACCCCTTGGAATCACTCCAAAGGTGGGTTGTGGGCTAGATTCTATCACTTTTCATTGTGTTGAGGCATTAAGTGACGCAGTGTACATTTCTATACATTGACCCTATTTTGCATTTTTTGATATATTTCCTGGATCATCATAGTTATATCCAGACATTCTCATGCTCAACAGCAACAACAACAACTTGCATTTATATAGCATCTTTAACGTAGTAAGACGTCCCAAGGCGCTTCACAGGAGCATTATCAAACAAAATTTGACTCCGAGCCACATAAAGATATTAGGACAGGTGTCCAAAAGCTTGGTCAAAGAGGTAAATTTTAAGGAGCTTCTTAAAGGAGGAGAGGTTTAGGGAGGAAATTCCAGAACTTGGGGCCTAGGCAGCAGAAGGCACGGCCGCCAATGATGGGGAAATGGGAATCGGGGAAGCCAGAATTAGAGGAGCGCAGAGATCGTGGAGGGTTGTAGGGCTGGAGGAGGTTACAGAGATAGGGAGGGGCGAGGCCATGGAGGGATTTGAACACAAGGATGAGAATTTTAAATTCAAGGTGCTGCTGGACCGGGAGCCAATGTAGGTCATCAAGCACAGGAGTGATGGGTGAACAGGACTTGATGCGAGTTAGGATATGGGCAGCAGAGTTTTGGATGAACTGAAGTTTACAGAGGGTGGAAGGTGGGAGGTCGGCCATGAGAGCATTGGAATAGTCGAGTCTAGAGGTAACAAAAGGCCTGGATGAGGGATTCACCAGCCGATGGTATGAGGCAGGGGCAGAGACGCTTGATATTACGGAGGAGGAAGTAGGCAGTCTTGATGATGGAGAGGATATGGAGTGGAAAGCTCAGCTCAGGGTCAGATAGGACGCCAAGGTTGCGAACAATTTGGTTCAGCCTTAGACAGTAGCCAGAGACGAGGATGGAGTCAGTGGCTAGGGAATGGAGTTTGTTGAGTTTGTTCATCATTCACATGAGAGATTTAAGTAAGCTACATATGGACTACAAGCAGGCAACCTTGAGGCTGAGGCCTGCAGAATAAGATGTTGTAAATTTAGTATAGCTGAAAAAGACAGCACCAAGTCCTCAAGCAAGAGGAAATCTTATTTCATTGAGAAGATTTGGAGTTCCTCATGCATGAAGAACAAAACCAAACTCTTGTGACTGGCAAATAATATCAGAAACCAACATATCTTCAACATGGTGAGCAATCTGTGATGTAGGAACACACTGGAGTCTAAGTGGACAGGGTAGAGAAGTTGGCAGAAATTAAAAGGAAGCTAAGATAAAGTGATGGGAAACAAAGTGCTCAATCAAACCTTCTTCCTAGGGAAGAGCCTCAGGTCTTCTGTCAACTGAGCAGGTTGGCTGTTTCCGAGGCTCCAGCACATCAGCAGACATAGGAAATATCAGGATTATGACTATTGCTCCTCACCCTTCTTCTTAGAAACCTGACAAGGCAGCACCCAAATTATAAATAGTGCCACGATCTTCACTGCCAGTCCTGGCAGTTAGTAGCCATACTTCATACCCAAATAGTCACAGTAAAATCATACAACAAGGAAACTATCTTTTGGTACAGATTACTTTTGGTAATCGAGTGAAGTCCCACTGACATGCTATTTAGTCATATGTAGTGCCTTTCACCACCTCAGGACATCCCAAAGCACTTTACAGCCAATGAAGAAGTACTTTTGAAGTGTAGTCACTGTAGTAATGTAGGAAACATGGCGGCCAAAATGTGCACAGCGAAGACCCACGAACAGCAATAAGATAATGTCCAGATAATCTATTTTAGTGAATGTAGTTGAAGGATAAATATTGGCCAGGGCACCGGTGATAACTACCCTGTTCTTCTTCAAAATAGTGCCATGGGATCTTTTCCATCACCTGAGAGAGCAGACGGGGTCTCGGTTTATCATCTCATCTGAAAGACGGCACCTCCAACAGCGCAGCAATCCTTCAGTACTTAAGTGTCAGCCTAGATTATGTGCTCCAGTCACTGGGGTGGGATTTGAACCCTCAACCTACTGACTCAGAGGTAAGAGTGGTACCAGCCGAGCCATGGCTGACACCTATTACTGTCAAGATCCAAGAAATTACTTATTAAATCACTTGGCTGAAAGTGAAATTGTTCCCTATGTTACAAAAAAGACAACAAATCTTAATGGAAAAGCATACAAGAACTGAAAATGCCTTCTAAATACTACATTTGGAAAAAACATTTTCCTATACGGAGTTGTAACAGGATGTCTTCAACCTAAAGAGAGCTTTTGTGTAAACTGGCTCCAGCCTCCACTCCCCAGATGTTTGGGAAGGAGCATATGGCTGCTGCCAGCAGCTCTTTCGCCAGCGCAGTAGAGGTATTAATAGGGTTCTCCTCTGGACATGGAAAAGCTGGAGGACTCATTTTGCACACTCACAACACAGAGACAGAATATAGTATTGAGACCTAGTGTAGAACAATCTCTTCAGAGCTCAGAACACCAAAGAGAAAGCTTAGTTCCATTTGATAAATACTTTACCTCTACATCTAAAGAGAGTATCAAGACAGATATTTTATTTGAAGGGCAATTTTGAATAACATCAAATAAATCACCCATGGTTATCTGTAGAATAATGAACCTATCTGACCTGTGTGCTAAGCAGAGAAGTGCCTTCTCTACCTACTGTTAATAGGTGGGAGTGTTTATAAAATCAACAGAGATGGAGAGCTCAAACTTGGCAATTCTGGTATGACGTACGCAGAAATTAAATTGGAAACTCCATTTAAAATCAGTGAGGTGACAAGGAAGCTATATCTATGAACAGAAGCTATCCATCGAGAATTTCATACTGATGGAGATGAGAAATAAATCAGTTCATGTGGTAACTGGCATAAACTGATGGGATCCCAATGCTCTGTAACCATAACTCCACTAACCCCCTTTTGACAGGAGGTGAGAGCACCCTGTGATTGGTGCTGGGGAAGCAGAAAGCCTAGGAAGCTTGAAGCACAACCTGGTAATCAGTGCGCAACAATGAGTCATAGAGTTATACAGCACGGATAGAGGCCCTTCGGCCCATCGTGTCCGCGCCGGCCATCAGCCCTGTCTACTCTAATCCCATATTCCAGCATTTGGTCCGTAGCCTTGTATGCTATGGCATTTCAAGTGCTCATCCAAATGCTTCTTGAATGTTGTGAGGGTTCCTGCCTCCACAACCCTTTCAGGCAGTGAGTTCCAGACTCCAACCACCCTCTGGGTGAAAAAGTTCTTTCTCAAATCCCCTCTAAACCTCCCGCCTTTTACCTTGAATCTATTTCCCCTTGTTATAGTACCCTCAACGAAGGGAAAAAGCTCCTTAGTATCCATCCTATCTGTGCCCCTCATAATTTTGTACACCTCAATCATGTCCCCCCTCAGCCTCCTCTGCTCCAAGGAAAACAAACCCAATCTTCCCAGTCTCTCTTCATAGCTGAAGCGCTCCAGCCCTGGTAACATCCTGGTGAATCTCCTCTGCACCCTCTCCAAAGCGATCACATCCTTCCTGTAGTGCGGCGACCAGAACTGCACACAGTACTCCAGCTGTGGCCTAACCAGTGTTTTATACAGCTCCATCATAACCTCCTTGCTCTTATATTCTATGCCTTGGCTAATAAAGGCAAGTATCCCATATGCCTTCTTTACCACCTTATCTACCTGTTCCGCCGCCTTCAGGGATCTGTGAACTTGCACACCAAGATCCCTCTGACCCTCTGTCTTGCCTAGGGTCCTCCCATTCATTGTGTAGTCCCTTGCCTTGTTAGTCCCTCCAAAGTGCATCACCTCGCACTTTTCCGGGTTAAATTCCATTTGCCACTGTTCCGCCCATCTGACCAACCCATCTATATCGTCCTGCAGACTGAGGCTATCCTCCTCGCTATTTACCACCCTACCAATTTTTGTATCATCAGCGAACTTACTGATCATACCTTTTACATTCATATCCAAGTCATTAATGTAGACCACAAACAGCAAGGGACCCAGCACCGATCCCTGTGGTACCCCACTGGCCACAGGCTTCCAGTCACAAAAACAACCTTCGACCATCACCCTCTGCCTTCTGCCACTAAGCCAGTTTTGTATCCAAAGTGCCAAGGCACCCTGGATTCCTTGGGCTCGTACCTTCTTGACCAGTCTCCTGTGCGGGACTTTATCGAAGGCCTTACTGAAATCCATGTATACCACATCCACTGCGTTACCCTCATCCACACGCCTAGTCACCCCCTCAAAAAATTCAATCAAATTAGTCAGACATGATCTTCCCTTGACAAAGCCATGTTGACTATCCCTGATTAATCCTTGCTTCTCCAAGTGGAGACTAATTTTGTCCTTCAGAATTTTTTCCAATAATTTTCCTACCACTGATGTTAGGCTCACTGGCCTGTAGTTCCCCGGTTTTTCCCTACTCCCCTTCTTGAATAATGGTATTACATTAGCGGTTCTCCAGTCTTCTGGCACATCCCCTGTGGCCAGAGAGGTTCTGAATATATGTGTCAGAGCCCCCGCAATCTCCTCCTTTGCCTCACACAGTAGCCTGGGATACATTTCGTCCGGGCCTGGGGATTTATCCATTTTTAGGCCTGCTAAAACCGCCAATACCTCCTCCCGCTCGATGTTAATATGTTCGAGTATATCACAGTCCCCCTGCCGTATTTCTATGTCTACATCATCCTTCTCCATAGTGAAAACAGATGCAAAAAATTCATTTAGAACCCCTCCTACATCTGCCGGCTCCACACACACATTGCCATTTTTGTCCCTAATGGGCCCTATTTTTTCCCAAGTCATCCTCTTACCCTTAATATACTTATAAAACATCTTAGGATTTTCCTTTATTTTGCTCGCCAGTGTTATTTCATGGCCCCTCCTTGATCTCCTAATTTCTTTTTTAAGTATCCCCCTGCACTTTTTGTACTCCTCTAGGGCTTCCTCCGTCTTTAGCCTTTTGTATCTGCCAAAAGCCCTCCTTTTTTTCCTAATCCATTCTCGTATATCCCCTGACATCCAAGGTTCCCTGGAGTTCTTGGAACCACCCTTGACCTTTACGGGAACATGTTGTCATTGTATGGTCTCAATCTCCCTTCTGAAAGACTCCCATTGCTCCGATGCGGATTTTCCTACAAGCAGCTGATCCCAGTCCATTTTGGCCAGATCCTGCCTTATCCTATTAAAATCGGCCTTCCCCCAATTTAGAACCTTTATTTCCGGCCCCTCCCTGTCCTTTTCCATGACCACCTTAAATCTCACCGAATTATGGTCACTGTCACCAAAGTGCTCACCTACTAGCACTTCTTCCACTTGGCCGGCCACATTCCCTAGAATTAGGTCCAGTACCGCACCCTCTCTTGTAGGACTTTCTACATGCTGGCTCAAAAAGCCAGCATGTAGAAAGTCCTACAAGAGAGGGGGCGGTACTGGACCTAATTCTAGGGAATGTGGCCGGCCAAGTGGAAGAAGTGCTAGTAGGTGAGCACTTTGGTGACAGTGACCATAATTTGGTGAGATTTAAGGTGGTCATGGAAAAGGACAGGGACTTGGTTTTTAGAAAAGTGGTTAAAAAATACATCATGTTGAATTTTTTCAAGAGAAATTTAAATCTTTGAAACAGTCTTTGGAGTTGGAGTTAGAAAGGGTAGATTGTGGTCTCATTCCAAAGCAAATGAATTTAGAAAGTCTGTGCACATTTATGGTGCACTTTTTAAACTACAAAATAAAGGTCCTGGCGCTCCGTGGAAAAGAGTTGAACTTCTGAATGTTACACTTCAGTTTCTGAAGACATCGCTAATAATTTTACCTCCCGGGCAGTCTAACCACAGTTGGACAGCACTGGGAACCCATACATGGTGCTGTATCTGACTTGGTTTAAGGTACCGAACTCTCAAGTCACCAGATTCTTTTACGCAAATTACAGGCAGTTAAGTGCATGAGACAGATATTTGGAAGGAGGGAAAGCCTCAACAGACAGCAAAACAAAACTCAGGTTAGTCAGCCTAATAAGGGAAGTGACAGGGGACCTAGATTTGAACAGTAGTAAACCTGACAACTGTTTGCGCTCAGCCCTCAGATTTTGTGCTGGTATGAAATGGCTCCTGGGTTTTGAAGTATAATTTTGTACATAAAGCTGATTTGTACTTACTAAATGGCAATCCCTCAGGTTTCTATGATGTGCGAGGCCTGGGGGATCTACTCACCCTCCTTTTCATTTCACAGTATCCGTGAGTATCAGGTGCACTTATAAATTCAACATTCTGCCCGTTGATTTTTAAGGAATGATGAAAGGATACTTATTATTATATTAAATCCCCTCACATTAAAAGAGAACAGAAAGAAAATATACTTACCCCAGAGGAAAAACACATATTAGATTTAACAACAACAACTTGCATTTATATAGCGCTTTAAAGTAGTAAAACGTCCCAAGTGTTTCACAGGAGCGTTATCAAGCAAAATTTGACACTGAGCCACATAAGGAGATATTAGGAAAGGTGACCAAAAGCTTGGTCAAAGAGGTAGGTTTTAAGGAACGCCTTAAAAGAGGTTACAGAGATAGGGAGGGGCAACGCCATGGAGGGGTTTGTACACGAAGATGAACATTTTAAAAGGTAAATTCAGTGATCCTGCATTTCCAGCAAAGTTCGCAGGTTGGAGAATTGTTGCTGGTGTTATAGCCCTGTCTCCAATCCATACTTTCTTTGAGCTTGGGATCAGTAAATTTACCTTACATATACTGGGCACATCAGCATTATTCATTTGACTGTGAAGTTCACCTAATGTGTTCTGAAACCATACCCAGAGGATTTAAACTTGTGAGGTTTCAGAGTAATGGGCTGCATTGCAGATACACCTGACCTAGTTACATTCACAGCATAAGCAAAACACCAGCAGTGAATCTATAAAAGATTCACTGTCGGGAAGGTCTCAGCTTATTTCCTTCATGACTCCTCTATCTCAAGACTTAGGGCCTGAAATCCACTGGAGCCATTCTACTGCCAGAAGAGTAGTGGAGCGGAACCCTGTTTGCCCTTGCAGTGAACATAGACCTCATCCCACATCCCAAGGGTATTCCAGAGGCACCAGCCCCGATCTGCTGTGACTGCTCTCCCTGAGGTGACCCCAGACCATTCTGGGCCAAAGATAAAAATAAACATTGAAGTCTTCAGCTCCAAAAGGAACCATTTTACCTCCATGGTGAAGTAACCAATCCATTTTGGATAAGGTCTGGGGTCTTTCAGAAGGCCTCAAGAGGTCTCACACCACTCTTAGCTGACGTGATTTCTGGGTGTGGAGGATGGAATTTTAAGGGTATCCTAGGAGCTCCCCATTATGCACACTTTGATATGGCGGGAGGGCAGGCAGAAGATAAATCATGGTTTTCCACCCCCCCCACACAACCAAGAAAATGGCTGGTGATAAAATACGGCAGAATCCCAGTGGAACTGGGTTCTACTCCAAATTAGAGGCCACCAATGTGATTGCTCTCCATCTTTGATCCAGGCTGAAATTTTGGGGCCTTATTTTAGCTTAGATTTCTATCTCCCCCCCCCCACCCCCCCAAGAAAACAACAGAAAACCACCTTTGTTCCTAATTGCACCTTTCAATATCCCTGATTGTGTCTGAAAAAATGGGCCAAAACAATCATCAGAGAGGAGGGTCTGAGACCCACCAATTTCATTATCTAGTTCCTACTGAACTACATCCACAGAATGTTTAGAAGTGATACCGTTAGTCCTTAAAATAAGACATCCAAAATTGGATGCACTATTCTAAATATGGCCTAACCAACAATTTGTATAGGTTTACCATTACCTCTTTGCTTTTGTATTCTCTACTCCTATTTATTAAACTTAGGATCCCATATGTTTTATTTTCAACTTTATCAACTTGTCTCTCAGTATTAAAGATTTGTGTATCTGAGCTCTTGTATCTCTGAAACCCAGATCGCTGCAACTGAGAGGTTAACGTTGGAAGCCAACTTCCAAATTATTGCCAATACTGGCCTTAGCTAGCTAGCAGGAGACATGCAAGAATGATCCAAAAAGACTCCATTCAATTTTCAATGCTCAGTGTAAGCATGTGCCAGGTCTCCACTTGATGCCTCCACAAATTAGGAGGGAATCAGGAGAAGGGAATAGAGGGACATGGGGGTAGTATAGGAAGAGGTAATTACAGTGGGAGGGGGCTAATGTGGAGTATAAACACTGACATAGACCAGTTGGGCTGAATGGCCTGTATCTGTGCTGTAGATTCTATGTAAGTCACCCCTTTAGACAGAGCCCATCATATGTGAGAACTTGTAGTCTACATACATGGCATGCTGGCTTGGGGAGGGATTTTTTTAATTATTTGTTTATGAATTATGGGCAACACTGGCAAGGCCACATTTATTGCCCACCACTGGTTGTCCTGAGAAATTGATGGTGGGTTTTCTCCTTGAAGTGCTACAGTCCTTTTTTTTTACTCGTTCATGGGATGTGGGCGTCGCTGGCGAGAGTGGCATTTATTGCCCATCCCTAATTGCCCTTGAGAAGGTGGTGGTGAGCCGCCTTCTTGAACCACTGCAGTCCGTGTGGTGACGGTTCTCCCACAGTGATTTTAGGAAGGGAGTTCCAGGATTTTGACCCAGCGACAATGAAGGAACGGCGATATATTTCTAAGTCGGGATGGTTTGTGACTTGGAAGGGAATGTGCAGGTGGTGTTGTTCCCATGTGCCTGCTGCTCTTTTCCTTTTAGGTGGTAGAGGTCGCGGGTTTGGGAGGTGCTGTCGAAGAAGCCTTGGCGAGTTGCTGCAGTGCATCCTGTGGATGGTACACACTGCAGCCACTGTGCGCCGGTGGTGAAGGGAGTGAATGTTTAGGGTAGTGGATGGGGTGCCAATCAAGCGGGCTGCTTTACCTTGGATGGTGTCGAGCTTCTTGAGTGTTGTTGGAGCTGCACTCATCCAAGCAAGTGGAGAGTATTCCATCACACTCCTGACTTGTGCCTTGTAGATGGTGGAAAGGCTTTGGGGAGTCAGGAGGTGAGTCACTCGCTGCAGAATACCCAGCCTCTGATCTGCTGTTGTAGCCACAGTATTTATATGGCTGGTCCAGTTAAGTTTCTGGCCAATGGTGACCCCCAGGATATTGATGGTGGGGGATTTGGCGATGGTAATGCCATTGAATGTCAAGGGGAGATGGTTAGACTCTATCTTGTTGGAGATGGTCATTGTCTGGCACTTGTCTGGCGCGAATGTTACTTGCCACTTATGAGCCCAAGCCTGGATGTTGTCCAGGTCTTGCTGCATGCGGGCTCGGACTGCTTCATTATTTGAGGGGTTGTGAATGGAACTGAACACTGCAATCATCAGCGAACATCCCCATTTCTGACCGTATGATGGAGGGAAGGTCATTGATGAAGCAGCTGAAGATGGTTGGGCCTAGGACACTGCCCTGAGGAACTCCTGCAGCAATGTCCTGGGGCTGAGATGATTGGCCTCCAACAACCACTACCATCTTCCTTTGTGTATGACTCCAGCCACTGGAGGGTTTTCCCCCTGATTCCCATTGACTTCAATTTTATTCGGGCTCCTTGGTGCCACACTCAGTCAAATGCTGCCTTGATGTCAAGGGCAGTCACTCTCACCTCACCTCTGGAATTCAGCTCTTTTATCCATGTTTGGACCAAGGCTGTAATGAGGTCTGGAGCCGAGTGATCCTGGCGGAACCCAAACTGAGCATCGGTGAGCAGGTTATTGGTGAGTAAGTGCCGGTTGATAGGACTGTTAACGACACCTTCCATCACTTTGCTGATGATTGAGAGTAGACTGATGGGGCGGTAATCTGCTGGATTGGATTTGTCCTGCTTTTTGTGGACAGGACATACCTGGGCAATTTTCCACATTGTCGGGTAGATGCCAGTGTTGTAGCTGTACTGGAAAAGCTTGGCTAGAAGCGCAGCTAGTGCTGGAGCACAAGTCTTCAGCACTACAGCTGGGATGTTGTCGGAGCCCATAGCCTTTGCTGTATCCAGTGCACTCAGCCGTTTCTTGATATCACGTGGAGTCCTTGTGGTGATGGTGCTCCCGTGAAAGTGTTAGTCAAGGAATTCTATGATTTTGACCCAGCGATGATGAAGGAAGTGATCCAATTCAGGATGATGTGTGATTTGGAGGTGATGGTGTTTTCGATATATGCTGCTTTTGTCCTTCTCAGGTGTGGAGCTGCTGTCAAGGAGAAGCAAAAAATAGTGTTTCTTTAACCCTTTTGTACATTCTCATTTTCCTTGACTTGACCCTAATCTTCTCTGCCTCTCTGTCACAGATGTGGTAGGAAGTGAGGCAAAGGATGAAGCCCCAGGACTTTAGAGTAGAAGGGTTTTTGTTGTTCTGTTGAGCTTGTAGTGCAGAATTGCTAAATGAAAGGGTAAGCTCCTGGTCTTTGTCAGGCATCTAGGGAATGTAAAGATTTGTAGCCTTTTAGAACAGGAGCTCACAGGAAATCACTTGCAGTATATTCCAAGTTTTATTTGAAGTGTCAGCTTTCTTCTCTGAGCACAAGGGTGCCGGATTTCTTCACAGTTTCCACTAGATTCCCCCCATAACTCCAACAGAGTCTGATGGAACCCACCAGAAAACGGCAGTGACCCGGTTGAACCAGATGTCCCCCCTACTCACCCCCCCCCCCTTCCGAATTATGGGATTTTCTGGTCAGTGTTGTAAGGGACGGAACCTCCACCTGCCCCTTACATGGTCAATGATATCATGGGACGGCTCCAGGAGTGGGGACTCCCTATGCCAGTGGTTCCCACTTCCGCGGCTCAATTGGGACCCAGTTAAGGACTGGAGGCTGGTATGCTGAGTCAGGTGAGGCGTACATCCCTCCAGATGGGCACAAGTGGGCCCCAAGGGATGGGGGTGGGGGGTTTTCAGGTGAGGGGAGTGACCTGGACTTCCTAAATAAAGGGAGGGTTTTTTAAAAAGAATTGTTGGATAGGTCCACTTACACAGAGGGTTGAAGGGGAGATGGCTGGGGGCCAGTGTCTTGCTCTGGAAAACCCAATGGCGTGCAGGCACCATATTTTCTGGCAGCATTAGGCGGGCAGAATATTGGTGCGTATTGGTGCATGAACCCACCAGCCTCATACAATGAGATTCCCCTGCATTGAGCGGGGTCAGCAGCAGAGTCCACCGCAGGTACAACTCCTTCAGAACTGCCCAGCGTGTGAATGTTCAGGGTCAAGGTGTTTATGCGTTAATTCCATCTCTGACAATTAGGTGGCTCTATATAATTACATCTTCCTTTCTTTCAGGAAACTGCACTTTTTAACTAAACTCAAATAAACTCTAAACTGTTATTATATGATTATTTTGTCATACAGGTAAACTACGGGGGTGAATTTCCATGGGGGCCTCCCACTCGTCTGGCTTAACTTTGGCGAGAAGCCTGGATACAACAGCGTAAACGTAAAACCTTGGTTTCCTATTCAGCTAAAACCGGTTGCCATATGTGCCACTACGGGCACATCTGCAGTGCCTGCCTACCCCATGCAGCAAAAAATCCAGCACCTGGTAGTCTTTAAGGGGTATCTTTAGAGGAGCCCTTGTCTTTCCTAGCTTGGACCCTGCTGGTGGGGCCCACTTCTGACCAGTACACCTCATCTCTCTTGGCATACTGGACTCCAAAGCTACGCCGGATCCCAGCTGAGCCGAGGAAGCAGGATCTCCCAACCTAGGCAGACCCCACCCCATCTCTATCCTCAAGGCTGATCATGACATCCTTTGCCTTGTAAGAGGAGGGCAGAGGTTCTGCACCTTACGAGGTTGCCCAGAAATGGTGAGGACCTAGTGCAACTGGGTTGCTGCTGTTTTCCAGTGGATTCCACCAGGTTCCCATCAGAGTAATGGTGGGACCCATGAGGAAATTCAATGACTTGGGGCATGATTTTAAAAACGGGTGGGTTGGGGGCGAGGGAGGCAGTAAAAATTTTAAAAGTTGGGAGTGGGAATGAGACCCAGCTCCAACATACCCGGACACATCTGGGTGCGTGTGCACTTTGGAAACCCGGAAGTCCCACCGGCAATTAAAACCAGCAGGATCACATTTAAAGGGAGAATTAAGATAGTTGAAGTACTTAAATCAATTAAATTTACGAAGATTGAGGCAGACAAACGATTTTAACTCTGCCTGAACGTGTCTCCCGTGGCCTCTGAAACATGCCATGGAAACAGAGGCGAGTTGTAGCCAGCAGCCATTTGGACATTTAAACCAGTGATTGACAAATGGGGATAAAAGGTGAGTTTTTGCAGCAGGGCAAGCAGTTCTCTCAGACAAACCTTTGGCTGGGAGTTCTTAGTGTTTAGACAAATTTCTTTGTTCACACTCAGAATTCTTCTGTTCAGACATATTTTCCTGCAATTTGGACCCCTCAAACCGACACCATCTGGATGGGGAGTGCAATGGATGCGTTCAGCACTACATGTGAGGAGGAGGCACATCACTGTTCACGCCACGCATGGCGTGCAGCTCTGGGAGTTGCAGCTTCACAAGACAAAGATGCGCCACAGGGACCTGCAGAAGAGCAGAGAGGGGTACAACGGAGGAGCCGACGATGCAGGAGGCACTACCCTTGTGAGAGGGTTTACAGGCAGAGGCTGAGCTTCCTGGATCTCTCTGAGGAGCAGTGCCCATGAAGCCTCAGATTGAGTCGCCAGGTGGTCGCGGACATCTGCAGGCTCCTTCCTGCAGAGTTGCTCCCGACTGGGCCTGGTGACCATGCATTGCCCATCGCAATTAAAGTCACCAGTGCCCTCAACTTCTTTGCCTCTGGATTCTTCCTGGGCATCACCGATAACATCACCAGGATCTCTCAGTCACCTGTCCATAAGAGTTTACGACAGGTTGCAGATGGCTTGTTTGCCAGGGCATCCCAGTACGCCAACTTCCCCATCGACGACATCAGCCAGACTGAGAAGGCAGTTGGTTTCCACTCTCTGGCTGGCTTCCCACGGGCACAGGGCGCAATTGATTGAACACACATGGCAATCCGAGGACCTGTACATGAGCCAGGAATGTTCATCAACAGAAAAGGATATCACTCCATCAATGCGCAACTGGTTTGCGACCACCGGAAGAGGTTTCTGCAGGTGTGTGCTAAATTCCCAGGCAGCTGCCATGATTCCTTCATTCTGCATGAATCCAACATCTCGGCCCTCTTCCAAGTACAAGACACACTTAAGGGCTGTCTCCTTGAAGACAAGGGATACCCACTGCAGACGTGGCTCATGACACCTGTGAGGAAACCCACCGGTGAGGCACAGAAGTGGTTAAATGACAGTCACACTTCCACCTCCGGTGCCTGGATCGATCTGGGGGAGCCCTTCAGTACTCACCGGCGAGGTTGTGTAGAATAATACTTGTGTGCTGCATCCTGCACAACATCGCTCAACAGAGAGGGTTACTGGTGGATGAGGTCCCATGCGCTCCACAAGCAGCTGCACCCACCATCATAATTGAAGAAGAAGACGAGGAGGAGGAGGACGACGATGGATGAACCATCGGCGAAGCAGCCTCTCACCTGGCTGCTCGTCATGCCAGGTAGTCACTCATATTTGATAGATTCTCATAGGGAGATTTGCAAAATGACGAGAACCAAGTACTCAGGCCACCTGTAAGGACCATCACAACCACAACCTCCCCCCCCACCCCCCCCAGGTTGCACAAAACAGTCACACGACACGTACGACCATTGAAAACACAGCCAATGGGTGGCATCAAGTCTCGCCTTTCATGAGCAACCACATATTAGGGCTTTCACAAAAGGGACTCAAGAATGGGCAAGACGTGGCAGTGGTGGTGAGAATCATAACATTTAATGTGATGTTAACATAAACCAAATATAAATGAAAAACATGACAGTCTATCAGACACCCTTGTGCATGCCCTTGATGATTACAAAACCTTTGACTTCCTCTTCCTACTGCTTCCACATGGTGCATTCCCTGTGGCTGCAGCAGAGGTAATGGCAGGTTGCTCAGATTCATGCCTAGGCTGCTTAGATGCTTTCGGCCTATGACCTCTGGGTTTTGGAGCCCGTGAGGGACCCTCCAAAGACTGCTCCACCTGCACCTGTGCGGGGACAGACTCAGCCATCGGGAGAGGAGGCAGCATTGCAGGTACCGGTTGAGGAGTGGGTCAACGGGTGAGACTTGGGAACGCTTTGAGTGGAGTCCCCACTTCTATGTCCCCTTTCGCCATCATCCCTCTCCCGGGCCAGGGCCACATCACTCCTACCACTCTGCTGGGCAACAGTTTGGAGGACATGTGTGATGTTTTCTAAGGTCAGTGCTAATGTATCTGTCTGCCTGTCTAAGGCAACAGAATGTAGTTCACCCTGAGTCCGCACAGCCGTTGCCAGGGCCTGAATGGACTCATTTGTGAGCTGTGCTTGAAGCTCAATAGAGGCTGTCATGCTTCCATCACAGACATTGCCGCACTTAACTGTGCCGCCAATCCACTAGCGATGGAGTTGGACTCCCTTATCCTCTCCGCTATTGTGGAGAGTGTGCATGGCACGTTTTACACTCCCTCGCAAAGTTGCTCCTGAACCTCTATCTTTCTCCTTCTCGAGGATGGCCCCCGGGGTTCAGCACCTGTGCCAAGCTGAGCAGAGCTTGGAGAGGAGTGCGCCCACTGACATGGACTCTCCACTGCTGCCCCTACCACAAGTGTCTGCTCGTGCTCACTTGTGTGTGATCACTCGCCAGGTGACAACCCAACTACCTCTCTAATAGGACCCACCGAGGTGAGAGTATCTGCGCTGGTGGATGGCACGCTAAGATGTGACGGTGCACCCTCAGAGGCAGGGAGTTCCGCTGAGGTATCGCCCTCAACCACGTCTTCGGTCCATGATGCCCCAGAAGAGAACATACAGCAATATTAATAATCATCGCAGAAGTAATGTTGCGATGAGCATACTGAGGTGTGTAATGGATCAATCATTGGTAACATCAGTCCATGTTGTGTGTGAGGGATATTAAAGTTCTGTCACCAGACGTTTGTGGGGTGCCAGTCTCGGCAGCCCTGGTGGCTAGGCATTCCACTGTCCAGCTTATGTCCAGTGCCTCCTCCTCTGCCTCTGTGAGGGCCACGATTTGTGGGAGACCCCCCTCCAGTCCTCGCCCACTCCTTTGCATTTTGCGCTCTCTTCTCCTACAAGGGGAAAACGTACAGGCGTGTGAGTGAGTGAGGGTGACATGGTCACCCGATGGATGCATTGCTTTGGGTTGGGGTGACAATGAAGCAGATGCATCAGAGGATGACTATCAGACAGATTGCTCACATTGCATCAGGATTGGTGTGAGTGGGAGAGGTGGATGCACAAATTGGGGGGGGGGTGGGTGGTGAAGAAGTGCACAGAAAATGAAGGTAAGTTGAGACTGAGCCTTAAGTGGGTGTGAGGAGTGGTGATGGAGTAGGCTTCGCAGGGCAGTGTGAGGGGGTGGGGGGGGGTACTGTTCACCACAGAATGCGGGTCAATCGATAACTATGCTCACTTTTCCTGACCTGGTTAGGTCATTAAATCTCTTTCTGCACTGAAGCCACGCCCGGGGCACTGTGCTTCTGCTGCTGACCTGGTCTGCTACCTCCAGCCACGCCTTCTTCGTGATACATCCAGGGTTCTTGTTCCTATCGGCTGGATAAAGCACCTTCCTCCTGCTTCTCACTGTCTCAGCAATGTCTCCTGGGCGGCGGCGGAAAACCAGGGAGCTGGCTTGGCTCTGGAATGTTGCATGGTGATTTTAGCCTCCTTTCTCCTTCAAACCACATTGTTGGAGTTGCCCTTTAAATAGTGGGCTTTTAAACGCGTCATGCGGGTCCGCAGTCCGCCCACTGCGCAGCTTGAGGACGCGAAACCCAAAAGTTCAGTTAAGTGGCTTCAACTTAGTCGCGATCGCTCGGGAAACCTTTGCACGATTTTTTTCTCGGAGTTTCACACCTGATTATAGAATCCCCACTAAGATCCCACTGCCATGTTAAAATCATGCCCTTGGTGTTTATATATTAATCCCATCTGTGACCACTATATGGCTCTATACAGTTTTTCCAAGTCATTACAGGGAAGTGTGAAGGACAAGAAAAATCCTGGCCATTGGTTGATGTTTTTAGAATAGTAAGAAAATATAACCTCTTTGTAAATATGAATAATATTTCAAAACTACTTAAAAGTTTTGCCATTATTGTTTCCTAAATTAGTATCATACTGGCACATGGAATAGATTTTATTACTCGTGTGGTAGCACAAAATTGTGATGCCATTTGACAGGAAGATGGATTATACAAGCATTTAACATAGTGATCACATTACATAATGAGGAGGGTGGTTACAAGGAAATTATTAGCACAGTGGTTCCAGGATCACTATCTTGTATCTGCTATCATCAGTATGAATGATACACTAACATATATAAAGCATTATGACCTGTCCACTCAAGCTTTGCTGATGAGTTTCTAAAGTTACTGGGAAAATAATTATTTTGTTGGATTCTGTAATCTGGAAATATTCAATGTTCCATCTTACCTTATTTGCAAAATACTGCTGCTTATTGGGTAATAACTGGGATTCTCTGGTTTTAGTGAATTTTAATCTGTCAAATCAAGTAAACTAATTATTGACCCAAATGACTTGATCAATGTCGTAAAGTACTTATAAGTGCATTAAACCATTTATTTTAACACGATTATCAAATAAGAGATGTGCAATTGCTGCTGAAGTTGCAACAAAGGATGTTAACTTTAGAAATGATTATGTAACTGAGTATTTTCAGAAAGCGCTTTCTGAGCTTGCCTCAGATGCTTATGTCCCTGTAGAGCTGAATCAGCAAGAACAGACATGCTTGTCTTCAAGTTGCAGGCACTGAGCAGATGGGTTGCCTCATCAGTGAGGTTAGCAAACTGTTCTACCATGAATGCACCAGAGGTTCAAAATCTTCAGCTGTCGCCATCCAAACATCAAAATACTCCAACCGATGCCAGCCACTACTTGTTTACATAATTTGAGTGCACTGCCTTGGATAGCTGTCGACTAAATGTTTTATTTCTACTGTAGTTGGCTTTTATATAATAATTCATTTCTCAGCTCTGCAGTACAGCGTCACAACTAAATCAAACCAGCAACTGTTGATTCTAAATAATGAAAAATAAATTTCTCTGCTCTAAATCCAATCACAAAGTATAAACCCATTGTATAAACTGGTACGCACTCAGATACAAATCATGAAGGTCTCGGGTTCCTAAGTCTTTGTTGGGTTAATTAATCTTTGAGGATCGTGCAGGGCACCACAGTTGGCCTAGAGAAGGGAAAAATGGCCAGGCTTTCTGCTCCTGCTTATTATAAAGGGACCACATGAGGAAAGTACATGTGCATTGATGTTGGGTGAGGGCAGGTTTGGGCTTGGCTCTGATGCTTGCCACTCACTACTGTATATAGGCTCGCAAATAAAGAGTGGCAACTTGAGTGAGTTACCAGAGGACTGCCAGCACCCGCAGAGCTGTACCCCAGCATGAGTGAGCAGCAGAAGGGATAAATTGGACTGAGGGGTTGAGAGAACTCTTTAATCAGATGACCCGAGTCAGTTTCATTACACTTATGTCCATGTTATACAATCTATCCTATGATTAGACGGTCCAAATTTTCTGACCAGCAACATTTCATTATCCCGTATAATGTTTGATCTTCATCATCAGTTGGATCGAGAAGTGGATGTTCAGGATTGAGGAATGGATGCATGCTGGGAGTTTTCCATAATGCTACTGGTTCTCTTTGTAGATACAGGAACCATTATGAATGAATGGTGACAGTAGGTTAGGGACCTGTGCTGCATTCACTAATGCCCTACCAAAAAAAAGCTAATTGCTTCTTCTAAAAGGTGTGAGATATTTGTGCATTTAAGATAAGTATATGGAGTAGAGTTAAAGATAGAATTATATTGAATAAGAAGGATATTTAAAACAGTGCATTAACTGATACATTAAGATACAGTAGCCTAGATTTACTGATCAGGAACATATTTATTGGGCATAAATTGGGCATTACCATTACACCACATCTCCAGCCATGTTGTCTCCATTGTGATTTTCCAATTGGGTTTTGAACTGGTATAGAAAGTACCTGCCAGTTTGTAGGTGGATGTGTGTAGATTAATGTATAATGTCATACGCAGGTTTCTGTCACTTACACCATTTCATGTTGCTTCCCTTATGTGTTCTGATAAACTGGGTGTTCAGGGTTGCTAGGCACTGTGCTCCGTGTGGAAATCAGTTTAAAAAGATGAGTACTGAAACTGCAACATTGTCAGGTCACCCTGAAGGTTTTCTTCTTGTTTTTTTCCTGTTGCCACTAAGATATTGTGGCTATTGTTCTGGTGTTGCATTATTTTCCTACTCCTGCTACTAAAGCATTACAATAAGTCTCCCACTGGGAATTCTCCTATATCTCTGATTTTCAGAGGAAGAATAGGAGAAACAACAGGGGGATTCTGGGCAGAGCAGGCTGCACCCGAAGGATGAGCACCCACCTGCTCGTAGCTCCGTACCAGAAAATACAGGCAGGCATGCACATATATCCACTTGTTTGAGAAGGAATGCCAGTGGAACATAGGAATGTACAGGAAAAGACCAAAAAACAGAATAGACAGTTCATTACCTATATCCTTCAATTAATTTTCTCACTAAATGCCTGCTGAACATCTTCTTAAAATTATTGATGGTGTCAGCCTCAGTTTCATCCCTGCGCATTCCAAACATTCCCTATCCTGTGTGAAGTAGTTTTACCTGATCTGTCCATTCACCTTCCCTCTTTTGAGCTTCATGCCATGTTCCTCATTCTCGGGGCTATGGTAAACACTTTCTCAGGGTTCAACTTGTAGATAACATTAAGGATCTTGAAAACCTCAATAAGATGCCATCTCATTCTGCTTTTCTTCAGTGTAAACAAACTCAGCTTCTGTAGTCTCTTCTTGTAGCTCAGGTCTCTGATGGCAGGTATCATACAGGTAGCCCTTTGCTGGAGGCTTTGATTCACTCGGGAAGCTGACACAGAATTATGTCACATGCTGCAAGCAGATAGGCAGCCAAACTGGCAGGTCTGATATTGCTGGTGAATGTTAAAGTCACAACTGCACTTTTGTACATCAGGGTCATTTCAAACTGTCACTGGGAATATTGTAGATATCAGCCAACCAGCAATGCATAGATGTGTGTGAATCAAGACACACGTGCTTGTTTGCTTGAGCATCACAGTTCATCTCCCTCCCAATGGACAACCGACAGCAGTATGAGAGGGCTCTGCAATTTTACAGAGCAACAGGATTCCTGAAGTGCAGGAGTTATTAATTGCATCCACACGGCCTTTTGTTCTCCATTACACAATGTCACTACCTACATGAATTGTAAAGGATTTCACTGCCTCAATGTTCAGCTCATCTGTAACTATCAGCAGCATGTAATACAAAATGCTCGCTTTCCCAGCAGCTAATCACAATGCTGTCATTTTAAGGCAGTCCATGGTTCAACCAATATTTAACCCTGAGAAGCTAGTCTCAGGGTGACTCTGAATCAAGGCTATCCTCTGCAGCCATGTCTTATGACAGCTCAGTGATTTCCTAGAAGACTGGAAGAACCCCTGTGGAATTTCAGGGCTATAATGAGATGCATGCAGCCACCAGAATTATCAGCACACACTGTTGGCATATTGAATCAGCGCTTCAGGTGCCTGGATCGACCTGGGGCATTCAGTAACACTGCATTGACAAAAATTTCAAAGATTGTTATAGAGCTGCACAACATTTCCCTGCAAAGAACCAACGTTATGGAGGCTGCAGGGAAAGAAGGCTCCAGAGGCAGCAAGGGAACCACCAAGAGTTGCTGGAGTGACATGAAGAGCTGGCAATTAGAGAAATTTGTGCATACATGAGACCTTCTCCTAACTTGAAAATGTGCTTATTATCATTAACTGCAAGAACAGTTCTTTCCACATCTTCCCCACCCTCTGCACATATGCCTCCAGCTACAGTGCCTTCCCTTTTTAACTCAGCTCACAAATCTGCCATTCATGCCACCTGATCAAACCTGCTCCCAAACCTTGCCAAGAACACTCTCTGCACAAACAAAAACTGTAGTAACAACCATATTTTTAATCTCCAAATGTTATGTGTGCCTGTACCTACTGTTTTCTAACACACTGCTTCCCCTTAGTGACACTGGGGTAGAAATTGGTCCTCGTTGTGCCCGTTTTCCGGGCAGAAAATGGGGGTAAAAATGACCAGCTTCACAGAGCTGTGCTGTATGCCCCAAGGTCGCCTGAAATATGTCCAACACCATATTGGCCTGTGTCGATTTTTAGGCATACCTGACGACCAATTAAGCAATCATTAAGCCCCTTGCATATGCTAATGTGGAGCCTAACACCTGATTAAGGACCCCCCCCCTCAACAACATTGGTCAGCATTCAGTGGAGCAGGTGTTAGGCACACACTCCACCCATTTATAGCTCAAAATTGCTATCAGGGTCCTGTGTACATCATAGGACCCTGAATTGCAAATTACAAGTGACCTCCCACCTGAAATAGGCGGGCAATCCAGTCGCCCATCTCAGGACCCTACCCAAGATGGTGGCGGCCGAAGCGACAATGCCAAAACTATTTTCAGGCCACTATTGCCCCATTTACACCAGGCGGGGCCTTTAAAATTGGCCCTTTTTCTAATATCTGTGCGTCCTGTCCAAATCTCCCCTTGATGCCATTAGCCATCTGAAAGGATAATGGCTGATACAATAGGAGCAAAAGCTATGTTGTCATCTTGCAGTATTTGGCAAACATTTGTCCCATTGGTAACTGTTCTAAGCTGAGCTTAGAGTTGACAAATGCACATGTGCTTAAGTGATTGGAAACTATAATTGGAGCTACCTCTCCCTCTCCAATAAAAGAGGTGCTTTTATGGTAGGCAAGGAGGCCTTGGAAAGTTTAAAATCCTTTTTGCTGCCTTAGCAACTCTGGACATCAGGAATTCTCAGTATTTCCAGCATTTTTATGGCACAAATGACAGGAAACACATTGTATGACATATTCCCATTATTTGCATCTAATTACAAATACACCAGTCCATTGTTGGGCAGACGTATTGTACACCCAACATCAGTTCTGGCGGAAAATCACGTAAGTAGCATTGGATGGCGGAAAGTTGGTAGGTTCTGTGCCCAATTTTCATTTCAACCCACTCCAGAGTGCCAGCTTAAATGTAGAGAAAAATTTGCCCTCAGATGTGTTTTTTTTAAAGTTTTATCTCAGTTCACTTTGCCTTTAGCATATTAGTATATACATGATGTGAGAAGCATGAACCATTACATGAGGAAGGATTTGTAAAACTGCCGCCTTGTACACTTTGATACTGAGGAAAACAAAAAGAATAGCAGATGTGTTTAATGTAGCAGATCTGACACATGGCTGTGGTTCAATTTCTTACCCGTCTGGCTCTTCTACACATCTAAGACCATTTCATTGAGTCCCTTCCACTCTTATTTCCCATGTGCGATAGTGTTCATGGCCTGTGCAGCTTACACAACCTCCCTTGTTTTACAGAGCATCCTCCACTGTTTCAATTTTGCCATAGAAAAGAGGAAGATTGCACAGTCAGAACTGAAGGCATCTCCCTGTTACTGCAGTGTAGCAGGAGGAAAATTATAAAAACAAAACACAGAAATCATTGAAGGAAAAGTCAGAAAAGCAGAAATACAGGGAGTGAGAAGACTAAAGCAGTTTAAAAATGGACAGTAAGTTATAAATGTTATATTATGATTTTAGGTTTAAAACCTTTCTGTATGCGGACACATAAAAACAGATAAGAAGAAACAGAAATAGTTTTACTTTTTACTTGGTATATCTACATGTACGTATAAACAGAGAAACAGAATAAAATTACAGGGAGGTATAGGGAAAAAATGAAATCTACATTAGAAGTCGGTTGGGGATATGGAGGGATATGGGGCCCGATGTTAGCGGGCCTGCGGGCTCCCGGCGGGGGGGGGGGGGCTATCGGGCGCGTGGGTGACGCACCCGGTGAAATGAGTGCGTCCCCCGCGCGATCACAGGATAATTGAAGTCATTTACCTGTGGTTACGGGTTTTCCGCTGCTCAGCTGCGCGCCGGCGGCCTGCGCATGCGCAGTGACGTCTGAGTGATGGTGGAGCTCTATTTAAAGGGGCAGTCCACCAATGCTCCTCCTGCTGCAAACAAGAAGTAGCACACCATGGAGCACCCCAGGGGTAAGGCTGCCCCACGATTTTCTGACGACTCACTCCAGCTGCTGCTGGACGGGGTAAGGAGGAGGAGGGAGACGTTGTTCCCCAGCGATGGAAGGAAGTGCCCTGCCTCCGCCACCAGGAAGGCATGGGCGGAGGTGGCCGCGGAGGTTAGTAGCAGGGGCAACACCACAAGAACATGGATCCAGTGTCGCAAGAGATTCAATGATCTCACTAGGTCCGGCAAAGTGAGTACACTAACGCATTCTCCCACACTCCGTCTTCCATATCACCTCAAACACCTCACAACCCCTTCTGCACTGCCACCACAGCACTCCCGCATCAATCCTCACAGCCACTCAACTATCATCCTCACCGTGCCTGCACGTACCCACCGTCCCTGTCCCCATTCGAACACTACCACACACCCCAATCCCCATACAATGGGATGGGCATGTGGCACACGCATCCTCCCATCCATCTCCCACACGCTCAACCCACCCACACCAATGCTTGAAGCGTCTCACAATGCAATCATCACTCAATCACGCATCTGTGTTTTGCCTTGACAGGAGAAGAGATGCAAGAACGCCCGGGAAAGGGCACGCACCGGAGGGGGCCCGCCACACGAGGTGGTTCTAACGCACGCAGAGCTGGACGCCTTGGAGATCAGCCACACGCTGCATTGCCTGTCCGTGGCGGATGGCGAGGCTGGGGCTGCAGAAACGTCCGGTAACGGAAAGCTGACACTCAGAACTCATGATCGCGAATGATCTTAGCATCGCTTGGCATCTGCCACACCTCAACATTTGTCCATATGCCTGATATTGCCCTTTGTTCTCTTGCAGGGCCGTCTGCGAGCGCCGTGTCTGTGGAGGGCGATTCCTCAGAGGACATGCCGGTCTCTGAGGGTCCATCGTCACATATGAGCCAAGCATCCACCAGCGCAGATACACACACCTCGGTGGGTCCCCCTCCTCAATTAGTTGGGATAGCACATGGTGAGTCACCGCGCACATGTGAGCATGAGCAGACCCTGGTGGCAGGGGCAGCCGTGGAGGGTCCGCGTCGGTGGGAGCACTCTTCTCCAGGCTCTGCTCAACCGGACCCAGATGCTGAACCCAGGGGGCCACCAGTCAAAAGGAGAGTCGTCGAGGGGCACCAGCACATTGCCGAGGTACTGGAAGAGGTGCCAAGCACACTGTCCACAATCGCGCAGGTGATGGAGGAGTCCAACTCCTGCATGAGGGCAATGGTGGCACAAGTACAGGAGGGTATCCGCGAGATAGTGTCGCGGGTAGGTGCGGGAACGTTTGCGGTGGAGGAAAGGCTAGCCTCCCTCGAGCATCACGCACAGCTCAACATTGAGTCCATCCAGGCCCTGACAACGGCTGTTCGGATTCAGGGTGAGCAACATTCTGCCGCCATAAACAGGCTGACAGATACATTAGAGGTGGCCTTGCAAGGTCTCACACAGGTCATCCAAACTGCCGTCCAGCAGGGTGGAAGGAGTGATGTGGGCCTAGGCCATGAGAGGGAAGATGGTGAACGGGGACATGGAAGTGGGGACGCTACTCAAAGTGCCCCCACGTCTCACCCATTGCCCCCCTCTCAACCAGTACCCGCAATGGTGCCTCCTCTCCAGGTGGCCAAGTCTGCCCCTGCACAGGTGCAGGAGGAGCAGTCTGTGGAGGTGCCCTCACGGGCATCGAAACCCAGAGGGCGTCGGCCCAAAGCATCTATCCGGTCAGGGCACGAACAAGAGCAACCTGCCACTACCTCTGCTGGAGCCACAGGGGAAGCACCACGTAGGGGTTCCCACAAACGTAAGGCTAGGGTGTTATGAACACAAAGGGAATGCACCAGGGTGTGTGACAATTTATTATGTTTTTATTTATAGTCGTTTACTGCACATACACAATAAACACAATTGTTCTCACCACTACTGCCACCTCTTGTCCATTCTTGAGCGGCTTGTGCAATAGGTCCCTTTCGTGGGGCTCATCATGACGACGAACACCTGGTCCCACACATTGGGTCACACTACAGTGGGTGCAGGAGTAATGGCACCACTCTTCTGTGGAGGGGGCTGGTATGGCCGCTCCTCTGTGCACGTGATGAGGTCTGGACGCCTCAGACAGTCTGATGTTACGAGAACCGTTGACATATGAGTGCCTCCCTGGCCTGACGAGCATCCAGGTGAGCCGGTGTTCGGCCCATGGGTCCTTCCTCTTCCTCTTGCTCCTCCTCCTCCTCATCGTCGTCCTCAATATGGGTGGCGGATGTGCATGGGGCCTCCTCCAGCGGCACCCCTCTCTGTTGTGCCATGTTGTGCAGGGCACAGCAGACAACTATAATTCGTCCCACTCTGAGTGGCGCGTATTGGAGCGCTCCCCCAGAACGATCAAGGCACCTGAAGCGCATCTTGAGCACCCCTATAGCCTGCTCAATTGTAGACCTGGTAGCAATGTGGCTGTCATTATATCGACGCTGCGGCTCGGTGATGGGGTTCCTCAGAGGTGTCATAAGCCACGTGTGCAGGGGATATCCCTTGTTGCCGAGGAGCCAGCCGTTGCCGGTGTTGGGTGAGTGGAAGAGGGGCGGGACGGTGGACTCCCTGAGGACGAAGGCATCGTGGCAGCTGCCAGGGTATCTGGCGCAGACGTGTAGGAACCTCTGGCGGTGGTCACAGATGAGCTGGGCTTTCATGGAGTGATACCCCTTCCTGTTGATGAACAGTCCTGGCTCATGTGGAGGTGCCCGTATTGCTATGTGGGTGCAATCGATTACACCCTGCACCCGTGGGAAGCCAGCCACAGCATGGAATCCAACCGCCCTCTCCAGCTGGCTGCGCTCATCCATGGCAAAGTTGATGTAGTGCGAGGCCCTGTGGAACAACCCATCGGTAACCTGCCTTATGCACTTGTGTGCAGACGACTGACAGACCCCGGTGATGTCCCCGGTGGCACCCGGGAAGGATCCGGAGGCGAAGAAGTTGAGGGCAGTAGTGACTTTGACGGCGACGGGTAAGAAGATGCTGCTTGGTCCATCCGGGAGCAGCTTGTCATTAAGGAGGCTGCAGATGTCGGCGACTACCTGGCGACTGACTCTGAGCCTCCGTATGCACTGCTCCTCAGAGAGGTCCAGGAAGCTGAGCCTTGGTCTGTAGACCCTGTGCCGAGGGTAGTGCCTCCTGCGACGCATCTCTCTCTGCGGTTGCCCTCCCTCCTGCTGTGCAGGTGGATGTGCCACAGCACCGTGTTGTGGGGCTCCACGTGTCTGAGGCGGACGGCGTGGCCTGCGAGGCTGCTGAGGCTGGTGATGCTGTTCGTCCTCCGAGGAGGTCAAGGCGGCCCCCATCTGGAAGGTGTAGGTCTGAGGGGTTCTGCACGGTAGGTAAGTGTGTCCTCGCACCGGGGTTGCGGTTCCACGTCGGTGAATCTTCTTGCTAGGAGAAGGTTGGTGGAGGGCAAGCGTTGCCCTATGTGACGGAGTGGCCTCCTGCGTTGGTGAAGGGTCTCCCCCCCCCACCACCTGTGGAATGCACCTTGGCAGCTGCCACAGGCTGCTGGCTGTAACACGTCCGTTTGAAGTGAGAGTGTTTCCCCCAGTATGGGAAACAGTCTCAGTTCAAGGTAAAATCCCACCCTTCCTGATAAAACAGCTCAATCAGGCCTGTAAACGACCTGAACGAGCAAGATAAATACTTACAAGTGGCATCCCGCTGGCTTTAATTGCCTGCGGGATTCCCACCTGCGGGGTCTGCGTGCGCACGCCGGCGCGTCCGTGGGGAACCCGGAAGTGGGCGGGTTCGAGACGGGATCCGGTCCCGCTCCGGGATTCCCCGATTTTCGGGCCCCCCCCGCCGAGAACGCACCCGATAGCGGGTGGTAAAATCAAGCCCATGACTTTTTGTGTCCTTCGGAAACAGATTCATTGTGGTAGTTTCTCTTCATAGCTTACTGACCTAAAAGCCGGAAATTCTCTTTGTTGCCATTAAATAAATTCTTTCCACCCTGCTTCTGTATCTTTTTTTTGTCAGTCGCCACATCAGAACACAGTTCTCCACATATGCTCTGCTCATGTTTGAGTATCAGTGTCACTTCCTTGGATTTATTAGGGTAGATATTCCTGGGTAAAGGAGCCCCAGGAATCGCCTGAACAGGAGGCACAGCCAACTGGAAATATGGGTGGAGACCCATAACGCTGGGTCTCTGCTTCAGTTGGACTATCCACAACTCCCTGAGCTCATTTGAGAAGGCCTTCACAGTGCTGTGTCTGAAGGAGGAACTGGTATTCCAATCCACGGTTTTGTTGCATTTGTGGTGTCAGAATGAAACTCAACCCAATCTCCTGTCCCGGCGCTGCTGGCTGGCTATGTGCTAGCTGCCCACATAAAATTTGGTGTTAACAAAGAGCAAGAAGGTTTTTGAGCACTGTGAGGCCTGAGTCAGCAAGAAATCTTAGATACAGGAACTTAGAAACTTTAGTTACTGAGAAATCTTCATTGATTTACTGCTATTCTAGACCTTAAAAGGATAATGGGGTCGATTTTAGCACCCGCGATCGGGTACGTTCCTGGCGGGGAGGGCCACGAAAATCGGGGATTCCCGGGGCGGGTCGGGAGCCCGGCTCCAACCTGCCAACTTCCGGGTTTCCCACAGATGCGCTGACATGCGCGCGCAGCCCCTGCATGTGGGACTCCCGCCGGCAATTAAAGCCGGCAGGGTGCCACTTAAGGTATTTATTTTGGTATTTCAGGTTGTTTACAGACCCGATTAACAAGATATTTTAGGAGGGTTGGGATTTTACAAACAACTGGTACTGTTTCCCGTTCTGGGAGAAACACTTCCAGTTCAAATGGACTTTTTGCAGCCATCAGCCTGTGGCAGCTGCAAAGGTCCATTTGACAGGTGTGGGGTGGGGGAGACCCTCACTCATTGCAGGAGGCCACTCTGTCACTTTGGACAAAGTTTGGCCTCCACCACCTTCCTCCTAACAATAAAATTCACCAACTTGCACACTTACTCCGGTGTCCAGACACATGTACCTACCTTGCGGACCCCCTCAGATGTACATCTTCCGGATGGGGGCCACCGTAGCTGCAGTCATGACCTCCTCGGAGGGCGAACAGCATCACCAGCCTCGCCGGCCACTCCGTCCACCTCTGACACGTGGAGCTCCACAATACAGTGCTGTGACACATCCACCTGCATAGCAGGAGGGAGGGCAACGGTAGAGAGAGATGTGTCGCAGAGGGCACTACCCTTGCCACAGGGTCCACAGACCGAGGCTCAGCTTCCTGGACCTCTCTGAGCAGCAGTGCACACGGAGGCTCAGAGTCACTCGACATGTAGTCGTGGACATCTGCAGCCTCCTTCATGCCGAGCTGCTCCCGGCTGGCCCGAGCACCGTCTTCTTACCTGTCGCTGTCAAAGTCACCACTGCCCTCAACAACTTCTCCTCCGCATCCTTCCAGGGTGCCACCGGGGACATCGCCGACGTGTCTCAGTCATGTGCACAAAAGAGCCCTGTAAATACACCTACACCCACTCTGCAGTGACACAATGGGTGGCATCAGTTGTGGGTCTTCATTGTGATCCTCAGGAAAGGGCATTATTGCACAAACCAGACAAGATTCGCAAAGACGTGGCAGTAGTGGTGCCAATATAAGATGTAATGTGAGTTGATCAGAAATTAAATATAAGTAAAAACCATGACAAACCCTCAAACACCCTTGTGCATCCCCTTCATGCTCACGACACGTTTGCCTTACGCTGCCTACTGCACATATGTGATGCATGCCCTGTGGCTGCAGCACAGGTAGTGGCAGGTTAAGTGAGGCTGACTGTGAAAGAGATGCATGAGAGGGTGAGTATGAGATAGAGCCATGAGATTGTATGAGGATTGGGTTGAGTGGTAGTGGCGGGATGAGTACTGGCGAGGTGAGTAAGTGCAGGTAAGATGAGGATGAGGTTTGAGTGGGTGTGAGGGGTGATGTGACAGAGTAGTGTTGGCAGTGCAGAAGGAGGTGTGGGGTGGGGGCGGTGATGTGGCAGACTGAGTGTAGGGGAATGAGTAAGTGTACTCACTTTGGCTGACCTACTTAGGTCATTGCAGTGCCTCCTGCACTGTATGCAGGTGGGCGATATGTTGGTGGTGCAGGTGACCTCCTCTGCCATCTCGAGCCAGGCCTTCTTGGTGGCAGAGGCAGGCCGCTTCCTCCCGCCTGCCGGGGGGGAAGATCTCTGTCCTCCCCCTCCTCCTCACCCCATCCAGTAAGAGCTGGAGTGAGGCATCATTAAACCTGGGAGCAGCCTTCCCCCAGGCTGCTCCATGCTGTAATTTTTCCTATTTCTTGCAGCATCAGTCAGTGGAGGACTGCCCCTTTAAATAGAGCGCCTCCAGCTGACAGACCTTACTGCGCATGCGCAGTCCGCCTGCCGCGCAGCTCAGCAGCGGGGAACCCGGAACAAGAGGTAAGTGGATCCAATCAGCCTGCGATTGCGTTCGGGGCAGACTGATTTCACCGGGCGCGTAACCACGCGCCCAATCCCCCCCCCCACCGCGAACCCGCCGCCCTGGTAATATCGGGCCCAATGTCTCCCAAAAGTTTAAGCTGCAGTAAGGATAGCTGACAAAGCTGCATTATATGGGTCCTTTTTAGAATCCCTCTGTACTTGTGTTTTCTGGACGAGGATGAGCAGGAGGCACTTTTGGATGCACGAGCAATTAGACAGCACCAGAATAGTGGAACATCAACTTGGAGGTACCCAGGTGAGCAGGTTCATAGACTGTGATAGACATTTCTGAGCTTTCATGAGGAGCAATGCCTATGTAGACTCAGGTTTAGTAGAGAAGTCACCACACAGTTGTGTCACCTGCTAGGAGAAGATCTGGATCCATGGGCTCGAGCCTCTACTGAATGTTCTATGCCAGTGACGATTACCACTCAATTTCTACATCACCGCAGAGTCTCAGGAGGCCACCACAGACATAACTTCCTTGATCCAGTCAGCAGTGCATAGATGCATAGATGCATTCACCAGGTAACTGATACCTTGTTTGCCAGTGCAATTCAGTACATTGTGTTCTCCATGGATGCCAAGAAGCAGCAAGCATGTGCCTTTAACTTCTACCAATTCACTGGCTTACTCAAGTTGCAAGGCATGATTGACAGGAACCATGTGGGCCTACGGACTCCTGTGAAGATTCATACCCTTATATGAGTTGCACAAAATTATGCTAGGTTCCCGGCAGCTTGCACAATGCCTTCATCCTCTGACAATCAATCCACCATCCCATCCTTGTTTGAAAAAGAAAAAGGATCAAAGACACCTCTGTGGGCTTTATCTAGGGTTGCCAACTCTGATTCAAGACATTCCTGGAGGTTTGATCACATGATCAAATATTTTTCCCATTCCCTTTGAAATGAAGTTTTAACCTCTACCTCAATAGCCACATGTGGCAAAGGATCCCACGGTTCAAGAACCTTCCAGTGAGAATCCTTTGTTCCGTTCCCTCGTTTCCTGTTCGCTCACTGTGGAAATAATCTTTCACTGTTTACCCATAGCAAGGTCCCCTAGTTTCATTTACCCCTTTACCATCTCTGCCCCGATCCATCGTTTCCCTGTCTTCCCCGAGTCCCCATTCCCCAGCATCCCCCTCTCCCCCAGCCTCCACCTCCCCTCTCTTCCTCATTCCCCAGTCTCCCCCTCTCCCCCTAAGCCTCCATTCCCCAGTCTCCCCCTCGTCCCTAATCTCCCTCTCCCCCTGAGCCCCCATTCCCGTCTCCCCTCGTCCCCCGTCTCCCCTCATCCCCAGTCTCCCTCTCCCCCCGAGCCCTCATTCCCCAGTCTCCCCCCTTCCCCTAATCTCCTTCTCCCCCTGAGCCCCCATTCCCCAGTCTCCCCCTCTCCCCCAGTCTCCCTCTTCTCTCCCACCCCCGGGCATGAATCGTGCAGGTGGGTGCTGAGGTGGGCAGCAGCGTGAGGCCCAGGTGATTCTGTGTATGCCCCGTCGATCTCCCGCCCAGAACCAGCGGGAAGTGGCAGCTGGCTGGCGAGTGGAAGTGGATTGTCGGTTTGCAGGAGGCTGCCGCCTGAGGCTGAAGGAACAGTCCCTCTCTCAGTTAAGTGACTGGGAAGGTCTCGTGGTCATGTTACCAACTCTGATTGGACCTATTCCTGGCGATTTCAACACATGAGCTCCAGCCTCCAACCTCCCCATCTCCACCATTGGTAGCCCGATGCTTCCATCCTTGCAGCACTCTGCCTTCCCACATCAATTGGAAAGCAAACAGACGCTTTATTACCTGATTGGATGATGCTTGACCATAAGTCAAACAGCCTTTTAATCCTGTCTCCAATATTTTTATAACAAACGAAAATGTTCAAAGATCGTGAAAAACATCACACAATTTTTTTTTAATGCCCCCATGATTTTTCTTCTGAGTTGCTTGTGGCAGAGTCCTGAAGATTAATCTTTAATTCCTGGAGACTGCAGGACAATCCTGGAGGGATGGCAACCCTACCTTGAAGTTGGGGGACGGGAGGAAGCCCAGGACAGAAGAGGCCTAAACTTTTCTTGTTGGGCCCAGACGAGGCAGGCCTTTGGTTAAAATAACATCATCAGGGTCTGACCTGCATATTTTAAAAAGGATCCTTTCCGGCAGATGTCCCTCTCGCCTGCTAAGAAGAGCAGGTTAAAATTAGAACCTGCGGGAAGATGGTGGGACCTCGGTGGATAAGTGCCACAGGCGACTTTAACTGCCCATCCTCCTGGTTTTCCCAGGCGGGTAGGATTAAAATATCCCCTCAGGTATTGGGCCTACACAATTTAATAATGTTAAAATCGAATCTGCAATGTGAGTCTGTGTCTTAACTAGCCACTTTAATTTGGTCTGGTGATCACTTGAAAAGATCACAAAGATGAGTACAAATGAAGGAGTCTATTAGAAATTTCTGGTCTGCATTAGATATTTTCCTGGGTTCACTGGACACTCCCATTAGTGGACCCTGTCCTCTTTGAATCAGGAATTTACTTGATATATATATAAGGTCCCTTCTCATTTGCCTCCTTACCAGAATGAAGAGACTGAGTTTTCCTAACTTTTCCTTACAATACAGTACTTTGACACTAGGGTTTAGTCTTATGGCCCTTCTTTGCATCACTTCACAGGCTTGGATGCTTCCTTTGTGTTTTGGTGACCAGAAATGAATGGAATACGTAAGGTTCGGCCTGACCAGAGCACCATCCAACTTCAGACTTATACTCCAGTGCTCTGGCAAAGCAGTTCACCCTTCTGTTTGTTTTGTTGATTGCTGTTCTGCAATGATTGGACGTGGCAAATGTTGTCTACTATCACTCACAGATAGCTATCAGCCTCTCTCTGGCTACTACAACTATTGAGTAAATATTGGCTCCAATTTTTTTTCTTCTAATGTGTAACACCTTGCATTTATCTATATTGAATTTTATCATCATAATTCTTGTAAATTTTGTCGAGGCCCTTCTGTAGTACCTTGGCTGCTTCATTAAAACTGACAGCCACCCCTCTTCCCTATTTATTCATCTTCGAATCTGCATGATTGGAAAGATTAGGGACTCCAACATGATCCTCGAGGCAATTTCCCAGCCTGACATCGCTTCTCAGACTTGTTAACCCTATCTCATTTCTTTCAGCCAATTCCTTATCAACCTCCAAGTTTTACCTAGGATACCGAGTGCTTTAAGCTCGTGTAACAGCCTTTTATTTGAGATTTTATCAAAGGCTTTCTGGAAGTCTGGGCCCACCATATCATAGGGATTACCAACATCCATTTGGGATATCATGGCCTAGAAATTAGTCCGCACAGCGTCTGTTTTTCAGGTGCTATTGCCTGATCCCGGACCCGACCCCTGGACTGAACCCCGGCTCCTAGACCCGATCTCCGGATCCACTTACCTGAGGGTCACTGCGATGCTAGCAGTGGCCTGATTTTCCACTGCTCTTCACCAGCGGGCTCTGATGCCATTATAAGGCGCAGGCAATGAACCCTGCGCCCCCAGCGCACCCAAAAATGTGCACGCCTGAATTTTTGGGCCAATATCTCAAAAAAGTTAAAGTAGTTGGCAAGGCAGGATCTCACCTGTCTGTGACTGGATTAGTTGCCATTTATTAAGTTATTTTCACAGAGGCACAAAATAGGTGTAACACAATTCCTTGTAGATATCCTCTGCGCAAAAAGCTAACTATTCATTTAGCTACACTGGTGGTTTTATACCTTGCAATGATCTGTGTTACTAGCCCCCAATTACAATATTGCAAAGAGAGGGTGAGGCACAGATTTTTTTTTCTGTGGGCTAAGAAGATGTACGAGCACAGAACAATTGGAATTGTTTAATGTATAATAAAAGTTACATCACACAGAAACTTTGGCTTTAGATTGTTAGGATGAACTTTGGACTGTAATAGATTGACCTCACCTTTAGAGTCGGTTAGAATTAAGGAACTACAGCTGCCTGTATTTACCAGGTTATAGCGGAGGATGGGCAGTTTGTGAATAGGTTACCTGATCCGCAACCTATTACCTAGTCATTTGTTAGAATATTACCAAAATGTGATACCAGGTAGTACGGTTTTTTGGTTCCGGAGAATACTAAAGGGAAATCAATAGTTTTCTTTGAACTATCAGTGGGAGTGTTAGTGTTGTGTTGATTATGCTGTTATGTTTAAGTTTATATAAAACCAAAGGTCAGAGTTACTAGGCTAGAAATTGGGCCGTGTAGTGCCTGTTGTTTCAGTGCTATGTGGCCTCCCGAAGTTCCAAAATGGCGTCCGGTATGCACACGCACGCTTCTAGCGTTACGTGCACCAGACACCATCTTGGTAAAGGACTTCGCGCATGGGCAGATAACGAACGCCAGCAGCATGTAAAGTAGGGAGACTATGCGTTAGATCAGTGTGCAACACTGATTTAAAGTGATAGACACCATCTTGGCACTTTAACACTCCACTCAATGCATTGTCTTAACCACAAACACCTGAACATGTCTTAGACGGCCTGGATGATCCCCCCATCCCACCAACTCTATTTAAAGGGACCATGCAAGATTTACAGGTTAGTTGATGGATTATTACTTTTGGCTACTGATGCTTTTGTACCTGTTTTTGGAGGTCTCCTATACTTGAATACTAGGAAAAGGGAATATTTAGAGCCAGGGCTTGCAGGAGTGAAGTTAGGAAACACTTCTACAGGCAAAGGGCGGTAGAAGTTTGGAACGCTCTTCTGCAAACAGCAGTTGATGCTAGCTCAATTGTTCATTTTAAAACTGAGATTGATAGATTTCTGTGAACCAAGGGTATTAAGGGATATGGGGCTAAGGTGGGTATATGGGGTTAGGTCATAGGTCAACCATGATCTCATTGAATGGCGGAACAGGCTCAAAGGGCTAAATGCCACTGCCACTTGCTGCCTCCTGTTACGTACCACATTCTCCTGCAAGAAAGCGAGAAGTGTGTCGGTTAGTGTCCTGCAGAATGTCTGGGTGATGTACCTGTCATGGTTGAATCGCTGCCAGCGTGTGTGACCTGTGAGTTGTGAGTGTGCAGCTTGCAACAGTGGTAATGTGTGAGGGTGAGAGGAAGCAGCTGATAGGAAGAGTTGAGTACTGATTGAAAGAGTTTGTTGGTAGGTGGGTGATGGGGGTGTAGTGCACGGAGCAGTGGATGCGGCTAGTGGTGTAGTTGGTAGGAGATGCCACTTGACAGTTGACCTCACTCACCTTGACCACTCGTGTCAAAGCATTGAACATCTTCCTGCACTGCATCCATGTTTGTAGTGATATGCGCCTGGCATTGACTTCGTCTCCTGTTGCCTCCCACCAACTCTTGAGCATATGTCTGGAGGGCCTCTTGCCCGGCCCCCCCCCCACCCCCACCGCGGATTTGGATGCCTCTTCTGCTGTCCACCTTTTACACCAAAGCCTCGAGTGCATCAGCAGAGAACCTTGGTGCATGCTCTTTCGCAGGCCTGGTACAAACTCAGATCGGCAAATTGATGAAGTCTGGCGTGCAGATTGGAGGATGTGGGATTTAGTAGTGTGCAACCTTTATTCAATATTTTAACATAACTCAGTAGTTTGTAAACATAGGGACGGGACCTGCATCTGTGTTTTACATGTGCGATGTCTGATGTCCGTTCAGACTCCGTGCGGACTCATATCTTATTTTTGCAAGTAAGAGGTGCAGTCTGCCTTTAAGAGATGCAGCCTGCCTTTAAGAGGTGTGAGCAAATCTCTCAATATGTGGGCCCCCCGCTGATGAGAAGTGCGAACCTGGTGCAAGGCCTGATTGCTGCGTTTGGATGAGGTAAGTGACCAGGCAGCACAAATGTCTTGTGCTGCCTGCATTGGAACCACCGGGCATGGGTTAATTGCGCACCGCGATGCTCGCTCCCGGATTCGGGCCTTATTCAATTTAACCCCCACTTTCTTTTGAGTTTTGGTGTTATCTCCTTATCTGTTGTAATCGGAGTGCCAAGCATCAGCATTTTTATTTTGTATTTACTTGGGTACAATTTCATTTGGCCAATTAAATACTATATAAATATAATTAAAATGTGACTTTCAGTATTTACTGGCACAATTGAGTGTTGCACTATGGGTGATTCCTCAGATGCAACCTCGGATAAGTTTAAAAAGCTGGTCCACTCTAAGCAAGAGTATTAAGTGTACCTGTTTACAGATTCTGTGGTCTAATTTTGTCTCTGAAGGCTTCAGTTCCTCAGCTTTGACATTGTTTTTAATAATGATGCCATGCATACACTGGTAACATTGAAAATGCCTGTAGGCCTTTCTTCATTTTAAAAATACTCTGGGCACCAGTGGAAGAAGTACAAATTCTTTTTACTTTGTTTCCTTTGATATTTTTGTAACCACTCACCAATAAAATGGTGCTTAAACTGATAGGAGATCCTTAGGACAGGAATGTGTCCAAGCAAATTATGAATGCCTCTGTGCTTTCCACTACCTATCCAGGGCCAAGGGATGCCTGTACGAAAAGGCTTACACTACAGGGTACCAGTGTATGAACATTTTAACATAATTATCTGAAATTGCTTTCTGTACTATCTTAACAGGGATGTTAACATTTCACAAACTTTGAAGCTTAATTCATTCTAAGATCAAAACTGAACATACTTGTTTTAGAATATTATCAGGGACCTATCAGGGAAAATCAGAGGCTGAGTCACTCTGGACTGCTCTTATGCAGCTATTGGCAGATAGCAGGACTGGTAGAGGAGAATAGTTCACCTCCTGCCCCTCAGCTTGGGGCCAGTGAAACATAAATGAAGAGGTGGGGAAATAGTAAAAACAAAAAAAAGTGAGAGGATATAAGTGAATTGAAATGAAAATGTGGAGGACTGCATCTTGTAATTTTTTATTTTATAATTATTATTTCAGACATATAACCATGAGACAATATTTACAGTGTTAATACTGTGCACTCAGAAAGGAATCAATACTTATATCTAGAAGCCATTATCCCATTTTAAACCTTGTGTAATGCAAACCCTGCAGCAACAGAGTTTAATTTTTATAGTGTCTTGTCGTGATTTAAGGTCCTGAAAAATTAGCTTGTACTTTCATGTTTCAACAAAGCAGGGTTAGCTGTCTAGGGGGTAAATGCAGCAGGAGAATCACCTGCAATGGCTTCTCTTCCTGCTCCCGCACCGTTACGTCTGGAGTCCCCCAAGGATCTAGTCTTGGCCCCCTCCTATTTCTCACCTACATGCTGCTCCTCAGCGACGACATCCGAATACACAACATCAGGTTCCACATATACGCTGACGACACCCAGCTCTATGTCACCGCCACCTCCCTCAACCCCCCACCCACTGTCTCTCAATTGTCACGCTGCTTATCCGATATCCAGTACTGGATGAGCAAATTTCCTCCAACTAAATATTGGGAAGACCGAAGTCGTCGTTTTCGGTCTCTGCCACAAACTCCGTTCCCTAGCCATTGCCTGAGGCTGAATCAGACCGTTCACAACTTTGGCGTCCTATTTGACCCCGAGATGAGCTTCCGACCACATATCCGCTTCATCACCAAGACTGCCTACTTCCACTTCTGTAACATTGCCCGTCTCCGCCCCTGCCTCAGCTCACCTGTTGCTGAAATCCTCATCCGTGTCTTTGTTACCGGTACACTGGACTTTTCCAATGCCCTCCCAGCCGACCTCCTATTTTCCACCTTCCATAAACTTGAGCTCATCCAAAATTCTGCTGCCCATATCCTAACTCGCACCAAGTCCCATTCACCCATTGCCCCTGTGCTCACTGACCTACATTGGCTCCCGGTCCGGGAACGCCTCAGTTTTAAAATTCTCATCCTCGTTTTCAAATCCGTCCATGGCCTTGCCCCTCCCTATTTCTGCAACCTCCTCCAACCCTACAAAACTCCTCCAGCCCTACAGACGTCTGTGCTCCTTCAGTTGTTGCCTCTTGCGCATCCCCGATTTTAATCGCTCCAACGTTGGCAGCTGTGCCTTTCTCTACCTCTCTCTTCTCCTTTAAGATGCTCCTTATAACCTATCTCTTTGACCAAGCTTTTGGACACCTGTCCTAATATCTCCTTACGTGGCTTGGTGTCAAATTTTGTTTGATAACATTGCTGTGAAGCACCTTGGGACGTTTTACTACATAAAAGTGATATATAAATGCAAGTTGTTGTTGTGTAGGACTGGGTCATGCAGATCCTTTTGATCCTTTCTCTATACTGAGTTAGTTGATCTCATCCGGAGTTGGTGGGGGAACTAAAGTTGGTCTAGACTAAGAAGAAAAAAACATCAGCCAGCGTCCCTGACCCCGATTGCTGTCTAATGGAAGTGCATTATGTGGATGCCAGATCGAAACAGGATTGGGCTTAGCTATGATGGCACTTCACCAATATCAAATTTTCTGCCAAATCTCACTGTCTGGGTTCAGACACTTGAGCAAGGTGTTGGAGGGCACTGCCATACATAGAAGTGTACCCCACCATGAGTCACTGCGTTCAGGACAGTAGGGGTAAGGGAAAAACACAGAACAGTCTTTGCAGTGTTATGGGTATGTTGCGCACTGTGTAATCTGTCAAGAGCAAATAATTAATTACTATGTCACAGCTGCTTTGAAGAGTTTTTTTCTATATTAGTCAAAATGTTAACTCAATTGACCCCAACAGTCAGTGCACATGTTTGTATTGGCAACATCTGTCCTGCTCCTGTCATTAGAGCTTGGCTGAATTTCTTTTACATCAGTCAAGAGCTGTGGTTATTTTCTGCCTAGTTTATATCCTGATTACCTTCCTTTAATCCAATTCAGTCTTTAACAGATGAATGTTCTGGTTGCCTTTGTGCTGACTTATAAGGGAAAATTTTTTGAGGCTTCACCAGAGGTGCAGAGCCTTCCCACAGGCAGGCTTAGGCTATAAAACTGGGCATGGAAGATTGCCTGCCTGATTCACTGTGCATCACATTTTCAAATGCATGTTTTCAGGAATCAAGAATGAGGCTGTGCTACGGGCAGGCACCGGTCTCATTAAAATTGAATATTTATTAAAATCAGATTCCATGGCAAATTTCACAATTTAGGGTGAGGCTCTGCCCACTGCTTTCACATCACCCATATTCAGTGGATGCATTGAGAATGTTGAGACCCGGCTTGCTGAAGTAGGCTTCTTAAAGGGAAATTATTTTTTGAGTTGCTATTAAAGGTGTTTTTTGTATTTGCATGTAGATTTTGCTGTAATTTGCTCCATTCATAGTTGAATTAGCCGGATGGTCTACCATTTTTGGTACTTATTTTCACAACTATTCACCTTCATTTAAATAGTTCCATACAAATTAGTGAGAATGGAATTCCTTTGAGGGTTCCCATAATAGTGTATGATTTACATGAGGAAGATAAGTTCATGAGGGGACAACAAATACAGATGGTTAGACACTTGAAACATTTTCTTCTGCATCTGTTACTACCCCAGGACCTGTATTTACAAACCTTCCACATGTACCTGACATGTTAGAAAGACCTGTCTTCGTTACCTCTGCTTCACAAAACAGAGTGTCACAAAGTTGTACCATCTAGTGCAAGATGACCTGCAGATAACATCTGGAACAAGCATGGCTCTTCCCATAGAATTGAAAATTACCACATCATAAACCTTTAATGCTACCGAATCTTTCCAAGCCACCACAGGGATATTTGCTACATCAGGAAGTCTGTATCAGCTTTCGTTTACACTTTCATTTGATATTTTATGGGGACACAGAATGGTATCAGATTGACTACATCTTGATGATACGGAGATGCCGTAATAGTGTAAGGAATGTATTTCAACCACATAACTTGCACCTGTGCTTTTATTGGAAGATGATCGTCAGCCCCAAATAGAGCCACCCTCTTGCAGCAGGACCTCCGACTCTTCAGTATTAAAGGGAGCAGTGTTGCCCACATACTTCTGCTGTGTTATTGTGAACAATTAACCCACTTTTTCCACCATCTCAACTTCCCCTTTAATGGTGAGCTGCAGCCCTTTAAGAGCTGCTGTCAACTGTATTTTTCACCAACAACCTCTCCCAGCAAAGTGTGCTATAGACCAAGTTCTCTGGGCAAACTTTTCATCAACCAGTAACCTATTCAAATTAGGGGGAAGGATTCCCATCACAAAAGCTGGTGCAGTTGACTCTCTGCGCTGCTCTCCCCCATTTTTGCCATTTTCCACAAAACCAGTAATATATTGCCAGTTATTTCCATGGCCATGCTCCACCCACCTCTGCAATCTCCTCCAGTCCTATATCCATTTCCAAAGGCTCCGTCCCTCTGACTTTGGCCTTCTATGCATCCTCACTCCCTTCACCCCATCATTGATGCCAGAGCTGCCTGAGATTGGACCCAGATGAGTAGAATACTAACACTGCCCTCTCTGTGAGGAAGCACATCTTCTGTACGGTGCCCATTTCAAATTTCATTTTGGAAACTCTCACTGGAAATCTCCAATATGTAGAGAACAGAAGTCTCTTTCTGATGCAGGAGAGTCTGTTCCTTTGAGCCGGGGTTGGGCCACATTGCTTCGGTGTTGTGCATTCCGTAATAATTATATGGACTATTTTTACTTATCAGTACTGGAGACTATTATTTTTGTTTTTACATGCCATTGATACCTTGGTCAATTAATATGAATATCCATATATTTTTTAAAAGATAAATTTCAAATTTTGAAAAGATCCAGAGTAAGGGCAGAAAAAGGTTAGATGTTAGGACGTTCTTCTTTTCCGAGAGAATAGCGGACCTGTGGAACAGGCTGCCGGCTTGTGCAGTGGGCGTTGATTCGCTGAATTCCTTCAAGCGAGAAGTGGACCAGTTTCTGGCTGGGACGGGGATTTCTTCGTACAAGAGGTAATGTTAATCAGGGCTAGAGTGGTCTCCTGGACTAATTTTTGATTGCCTTTGATCATTGGAGAGGAATTTTCCATTTTTTTTCTCCCCCTTAATTGGCATGGGTTTTTATCTTGTTTTTCACCTCTCCCAGGAGATTACATGGCTTCCAGACGGAGTGGGGAATGTACGGGACAGACTCGATGGACCAGTAGGTATTTTCCTGTCTGTAATTTTTTGTATGTTCATATGGATGATGAGTGTAGTATGTATCTACACCTACAGCTACTTTTTACCAGTTTTTCCAGAATTATAATGATTTGTGAGAGAAATTGTGCTTAGTGGTTGCTATAAGAGTGTGTAGTATTAAAAAGTTATCACTTGGTGGCAGAAGATGTATGTTAGGGTAAAGACTGGGGTTATTGACAGGAACAATAGTGGGAGATCCGTTACATATAAGTTCTAATGAGGTGCAGTGTTAGCTCTTTCAAAAAGAATGCATGGGCCAATTTTTTAAAAAATTAGCAGGTACACAATTCCTTATGTGAAAGACCATAAAAATCTATAGGAACTACAGCTACCAGTTCAGAAAGTTCCAGTCATTAAAGACGTTAATTAGAGATGTTGTACTGGTAAGAGCGTTAGTAGCTTAGTACATTGGAGCACTGAAGTGTGGCCTACAGACTGAAGTGACAAGTTTCAGTTCCCTTTCCAAGTTCCTGATCTTAGCTGTATTGCTGTGGAAAGGAAAAAAGGATGGGGAGTCATCACCAGGCTGCTATTGCAGTCCTCCTAGTCAGTTTAAGATTTGGCATTGTCAGAGGTATGTGAGCAACCTGCTCATCCACAGAGTGTACATGCCCAGCAAACCGTGTACAGGGAGAAAAGTGGCAAGAATGAGAGATTTCATATCCTCATAATGGAAATTAAAACAGATGATGTGCAAGGCATTTTGTCCCAGTTTCTTCCAGTTCCCCTCCCCCATCATATTTTCCTCTGAGTTGAATTATCATAAGTTAAAAAATGGCAGGAAAATATGGCATTAAAATTAGCAGCACTGCAGTCTGCAAAATCACAAGCCACATTAAAGCTGCATTGCTTCACAATTTCTCCTTATTGCTAAAATTATTATTACACAACTGAAAAATCCTTGTTGTGCAGTATTTTGCTAGGTGGGCATTCTGTGCAACTAGGTGTTATGACAAGAGGTTTCCTCTACCACTTCTCACATTTTGAGTATCCAAACTCAGCCTATGGGGAGGTGTTGGGAGCAGGTAAGATACTTCTTCCGAGTGAAAGAAGGGAACTTGGAGGGTGAATTAACTTGTCATGCTCTTAAATCAACCATAGTAAATGATTTGAAGGCAGCATAAGTTGGGACTTGAGAAAAAGTCATCTGCCTGTGTACCCTTTTGGTACATGGAATCAGCACAAATACAGTATACAGAATGGAAGGGGAGCAATGTTAAAAATTATGAGCCAATATTTTAGGTTAAAAATTCCATATTACCTACATGGTCTTGAAACTGATGCCCTGGATTCACCTTGAGTAACTAAATTGAATTGTTGGTTCTGATTCTTGATATGCAATATGACAATGTCGGGATACTTTTTAAATGGGAGCAGGATGGAAAGGAAAAAAAACACTTTGAGTTTAATCTACTAAATGCTCCAATTTAATATTTCAAAAACTGATTAGATTTAAGTCACAATTTCTGATGAGTACTCTTGAGTTTAGCAAAAATGATTTTCTGGTAACCCAGCTTTAAAGTAAAAAAAAACATCAATATGCAGACTGCAGATCTGGAACACCACAGCTCATTGATAATTCACAAAGTGTGCCATTTTTGGTGGATTGCAAATCTGAGACCAGCTCTGCAATTTGTAATATAAGGCTAAACACAATTCCTTTCTTCCAAGATGTAATTTACGTGTTTCTGCACTCAATACAGTGAGTGATAGTCTTGGAAAGTGCAGTATTTCATGTGTTATGCACTTACATGTATAAAAATGCACTAATTTGGCACATTACATGGTAAAATTGCAATTTTATTAGGAAGCTGTGAAATTTTCAGCTCCATTGTTTCTGATGTTCTAAATAAATGGCCAAAATAATGGGCAGGTATTGGTAGATTTACAGTGATTGCATCACTGAAAGACAGACATCCCTTAGAATTTACAGCTTTCACATAATCTGACAGCTACTGTTTAAAAATTTATATTTAGGGCAAATGATTTGTTGTCTCTCAGATTCACTAATAAACCGATGTTTCCACTACCTCAGAGACTTTTATGCAAAATTGTGGTATTCAGGCTGCAAATTACGATTAAACACTAAGTATAGATATTTGCTGATTTGTCGTGAGATGTTACATTGCACCAAATCACTTGTCCTATCAATAAGCAAATCCTCATTTTTTTTTTTATTCGTTCATGGGATGTGGGCGTCGCTGGCAAGGCCAGCATTTAATGCCCATCCCTAATTGCCCTTGAGAAGGTGGTGGTGAGCCGCCTTCTTGAACTGCTGCAGTCCGTGTGGTGAAGGTTCTCCCACAGTGCTTTTAGGTAGGGAGATCCAGGATTTTGACCCAACGACGATGAAGGAACGGCGATACATTTCCAAGTCGGGATGTGATTTGGAGGGGAACGTGCAGGTGGTGTTGTTCCCATGTGCCTGCTGCCCTTGTCCTTCTAAGTGGTAGTGGTCGCGGGTTTGGGAGGTGCAGTCGAAGAAGCCTTGGTGAGTTGCTGTAGTGCATCCTGTAGATGGTACACACTGCAGCCACGGTGCACGGTGGTGAAGGGAGTGAATAGTTAGGGTGGTGGATGGGGTGCTAATCAAGCGGGCTGCTTTGTCCTGGATGGTGTCGAGCTTCTTGAGTGTTGTTGGAGCTGCACTCATCCAGGCAAGTGGAGAGTATTCCATCACACTCCTGACTTGTGCCTTGTAGATGGTGGAAAGGCTTTGGGGAGTCAGGAGGTGAGTCACTCGCCGCAGAATACCCAGCCTCTGACCTGCTCTTGTAGCCATAGTATTTATGTGGCTGGTCCAGTTAAGTTTCTGGTCAACGGTGACCCCCAGGATGTTGATGGTGGGGGATCCGGTGATGGTATTGCCGTTGAATGTCAAGGGGAGGTGGTTAGACTCTCTCTTGTTGGAGATGGTCATTGTCTGGCACTTGTCTGGCGCGAATGTTACTTGCCACTTATGAGCCCAAGCCTGGATGTTGTCCAGGTCTTGCTGCATGCGGACACGGACTGCTTCATTATCTGAGGGGTTGCAAATGGAACTGTGTCCTCTGTGTCAGTTAAATAACATTTGGCTTATTATGCTCCCACAAATTGCAGGTTGCTGATGTCACATGGGTGACTGCTACTATCAACTCCTATTCTGCTAGCATATTTCAGAGTCCAGTCGGAAGATCGATGGTTGTCAGTCAGTAACATCCAGTCATTTTTGAACTCCCCCAATGTTTTGCTCAGGAGAGGAACATTTTTTTTTGTCTACTTCTCAAAGTTCCTACAATACCAGCTGAAGATGGCACAGCATTTGCCCAGTGTCTGGATGCTATTGCTGTACACCATGTATCCTCCTATGCAACTGCTCAGAATGGACATGTTTACTTTAACAGGAAAGATTCACAGTCTATTAATTTGCAAGTTTTTATGTCGCAACAAGTGTATATATGTGAGTTTCCCTGCCTCTAGCCACAGCTCATTTAAGAATTCTGCAAAGAGAGCTGACTGGTGGTTGGCTGTAGATAAGGCAGTCCCCTGGAGGTCTGTGCCTGTGTCTATGTTACTGTACTTAATGGGCCAGAATTTACTGTAGCCGGTGAACAAACGTCACCTGCCATTAGTTAGACTTGCCCTTGCCCGTTTAATTTTCATGAGATTTTGCACTGGAAGTTGCTGTAAATGGGAGATGGAAATGGCATGGCACCCTCTACAGGACATCTGGGATCTGTGTGAACAGGGCAAGCAACTCTGAATCTCCTTCAGCAATCAGATTGAAGGATTGTTAAATGAACAGTGCAGAGTCTGAACCAGGAAGTGTGAGTTAGAATAGTGAATTCAATGTCAAATCAGGTATAGAAAGAGAAATAGAGAGAGGGAAAGAAAGATTGGATTAGGACAGAGAGAAAAAGAGACAGAAATTTTTTAAAAATATTTTTAAAAACCTCCAACAACAATTAAAACCTGAAGGAATGAGACTTCACATTTGTAACAGTTAATTTTCAGTGCCAGAGACGTTCTTCGACAGTAATTAAGACTAATTATGACATTAAAAATGCATTGAACGGCGTAAAGTTCTTCTATTTGCATGGTAGATACGAACTAAACTCGTCACAGAAAGTTAGGGCTTGTCCATTTCAGGACAATGGTGAGTGAAACAGTGCGATGCCGTTTTTCGGGTAGCTAACGGCGGAGTGGCGCATCTCGGACAGCCACTTCCACAGGGAGAGAAAAGGAAGTTATCATTAGAATTGTTTGTGATGACTGCTGTGGAGAAATATGGTGCGATCCACAAAGCTAATTCTGAAGAAATGCTTCAGAACAAGTGATCAGGAACATTTTTTTTGTCTTTTTCCCATTCTAAACATGAATTAAAAACATATATTTTCATTTCCAAAAGTACTCACAAAAATGTTTTATGTTAAAAAAGTGCAAAACATTCTACCTCATAGAACAAAGTATAATAATGAAAACTAGCTACACTGTTCTCAATATTTACAAGCATTTCACAAACTTGGAAGGGTGGCCACTCATTTGGGTTGTCACCTACAAGGAACTTACATTCTACCTCATATTTCTTGGGATAAATGATATGGATCATCCAGACTACCTGGATCTTCTAATGAGGTACATTTTTCAGTACGGTTGGAGGATGTGGAGAATGTCAGTTAATTGGCTGAAGCTGTTCCTGACCTTTTATGCCTTCCACTAACCCTTTCTTACATGTGGGGCCTGATATTAGGAGGGAGGCGAGTTGGCAGTGGGGGGTCGACTGGGCGCGTGGGTAACGTGCCCAGTGAAATCGGGGTGCTCCGCACGTGATCGCAGCCTAACTGAAGGTACATACGTGTGCTTCCAGGTTTCCCGTTCCAGACCTGCGCAGCGGGCGCACTGCGCACCCACATCACAGGCTGTCAGCAGGAGGAGCCCCATTTAAAGGGGCAGTCCTCCAATGCTCCACCTGCAGCAAAGAACCAAATTGGCAGCATGGAGCAGCCCAGAGGCAAGGCTACTCCAAGGTTCTCAGACTCCTCACTCCAGGTGCTGCTCGATGGGGTCAGGAGGAGGAGGGAAACGTTTTTCCCAGCAGACGGGAGGAAGTGGCTTCCCTCTGCCACCAAGAAGGCCTGGCTCGAGGTGGCAGAGGAGGTCAGCAGCAGCAGTAACGTCTCCCGAACCTGGGTCCAGTGCAGGAAGCGCTTTAAAAACCTAACCAGGTCAGCCAAAATGAGTATACCTACGCATTCTCCCACACTCCGTCTTCCACATCACCTCCACCACCACAACTCCTTCTGCACTGCCACCACAATGCTCTCGCATCACTCCTCACATCATCCTCACCTTGCCTGCACCTACTCACCGCCCCAGTTCCCATTCGAAAACTACCACGCAACCCAATCCTCATACAATCTCATGGCTATGTCTCACACGCACCCTCCCTTGCATCTCCCTTGCGGTCGTCCCCACCCACACCAATGCATGTAGCGGGTCACTATGCAACCATCACTCAATCACGCCTCTCTGTGTTTTGCCTTGATAGGAGAAGAGATGCCAGCATGCCCGGGAGAGGGATGATGGCGAAAGGGGACATGGAAGTGGGGACGCCACTCAAAGCGCCTCCACGTCTCACCTGTTGCCCCCCTCTTCACCAGTACCCACAATGCTGCCTCCTCTCCAGGTGGTCGAGTCTGCCCCTGCACAGGTGCAGGTGGAGCAGTCTTTGGAGGGGTCCTCACAGGCACCGAAACCCAGAGGGCGTCTGCGCAAAGCATCTCATCGGTCAGGGCATGAACAAGAGCAACCTGCCACTACCTCTGACCAGCCACAGTGGAAGCACCACGTAGGAGTAATAGGAAGCGTAAGCCAAAGGTTTTGTGAGCACAAAGGAGATGCACAAGGGTGTTTGACGATTTGTCGTATTTTTTATTTATATTTGTTTTCTTTCACATTCACAATAAATCTTATTATTATCACCACTACTGCCACATCTTGCCCATTCTTGACTGGCTTGTGCAATAAGTCCCTTTCATGAGGTTCACCATGAACAGGCACCACTTGATGCCACCCATTGGGTCATTCTACAGTGGGTGTAGGTGTAGTTGCACCAGTGTTTTGTGCAGGGGAAGGGGGCTGGTGTGGCCGCTTCTCTGTCCAGGTGATGAGGACTGGACTCTTCACACTGTCTGATGTTAGGAGAACCGTTCACATATCAGTGACTCCCTGACCTCACGAGCAGCCAGGTGAGCCGCTGTTCTGCCCATGGGTTGCTCCTCGTCCTCGGCCTCCTCCTTCTCCTCAATATGGGTGGCAGATGTGGATGAGGCCTCCTCCAGCGGCACCCTTCTCTGTTGTGCCTTGTTGTGCAGGGCAAAACAGACAACTATAATGCGTCCCACTCTGTGTGGCGCATATTGAAGCGCTCCCTCAGAACGATCAAGGCACCTGAAGTGCATCTTGAGCAGCCCTATAGCCTGCTCAATTGTAGACCTGGTAGCGATGTGGCAGTCGTTATGTCGACGCTGTGGCTCGGTGGTGGGGTTCCTCAGAGGTGTCATAAGCCACGTGTGCAGGGGGTATCCCTTGTCCCCGAGGAGCCAGCCCTTGCAGGTTTTAGGTGCGTGGAAGAGGGGCGGAACGTTGGACTCCCTGAGGATGAAGGAATAATGGCTGCTGCCAGGGTATCTGGCGCACACATGAAGGAATCTCTTGCGGTGGTCGCAGATGAGCTGAGTGTTGATGGAGTGATAGCCCTCCCTGTTGAAGAACAGTCCTGGCTCGTGTGGAGGTGCTCATATTGCTATATGGGTGCAATCGATTACACCCTGTGGGAAGCCAGCCACAGCGTGGAATCCCACTGCCCTCTCCGTCTGGCTGAGGTCATCCATGGGGAAGTTGATACAGTGCGAGGCCCTGCAGAACAAGCCGTCGGTGACCTGCCTTATGCACTTGTGTGCAGATGACTGAGAGACCCCGGCGATGTCCCCGGTGGCACCCTGCAAGGATCCAGAGGCAAAGAAGTTGAGAGCAGTGGTGACTTTGACAGCTACAGGTAAGAAGATGCTGCTCGGTCCATCCGGAGCAGCTCGTCATTAAGGAGGCTGCAGATGTCCGCGACTACCTGGCGACTGACTCTGAGCCTCCGTATGCACGGCTCCTCAGAGAGGTACAGGAAGCTGAGCCTTGGTCTGTAGACCCTGTGGCGAGGGTAGTGCCTTCTGCGATGCATCTCTCTCTGCGGTTGCCCTCCCTCCTGCTGTGCAGGTGGATGTGTCACAGCACTGTGTTGTGGAGCTCCATGTGTCTGAGGTGGACGGTGTGGCCGGCAAGGCTGGTGATGCTGTTTGTCATCGGAGGAGGTCTTGACTGCAGCTTTGGCAGCCCCCATCCGGCAGATGTACGTTTGAGGGGGTCCGCAAGATAGGTAAATGTGTCTGCACACTGGGGTTGAGGTTCCAAGTTGGTGAATTTTGGTGTTAGGAGAGGGTGGTGCAGACTAAACTTTGTCCAAAGTGGCAGAGTGGCCTCCTGCAATGAGTGAGGGTCTCCCCCTCCCCCCCACCTGTCAAATGGACCTTTGCAGCTCCCACAGGCTGGTGGCTGCAACATGTCTGTTTCAACTTGGAGTGTTTCCCCCAGTATGGGAAACACGCTCAGTTTAGATGAAAATCCCACCCCTCCTAAAATATCCTCCCAATCAGGTCTGCAAACGATCTGAACTATCAAATTAATTGCTTTAAGTGGGATCCCGCCGGCTTTAATTGCCGGTGGGAGTCCCGCATGCGGGGGCTGCGCGCGCATCTAAGTGTGTCACTGGGGAACCCGGAAGTGAGCGGGTTGGAGCCGGGCTCCGGACCCGCCCCGGGAATCCTGAATTTTCAGAGCCCCCTCGCCACGAACGCACTCGTTCGGCCATCCTAAAATTGGCCCCGTGCACTCAGCTAAGCCTTCCCTAACCTACATCATGCTGCTACCTTCCTCCTTGGAAAGAGTGATTAAGAAAATATGCTAAAATGTTGGACACATACAGAAAGACCACAAGAAGTTTTCAAAAAGAGTTAAAAAGTGGAAAATAAGCAGAAAAACTGCTCTTTTTTTGGACCTGGTCAACGTTTTGGGAGAGCAATTAGTAAAAATTAAGAAATGATTGAGCCCTTAAAATATGGTAAACAATGTCTATTGTCACTTCTTAATGGTTTTGAGCATCTGGTTGTACCCATAAGGAGTAGTGTTTGTCTTAAACTTAAAATAGAACAACATGACCCACAGTTCTTTCAACAATTATCATAACTACAATTGCTGCTTTAAGTATTCAAAAAAAGTTTTTTTGCTTGATTGGAAGTGTAATGTGTGTTATTGAATGTCCATCAGTAATAAACAACACTAATTAAATGTGCTCTTTACAGTGCAGTCATCATGATCCTACCTTCTGGTTGTCAATCATGAAACAATTTTCAGGATCAAGAGAATAGTTTGGGATCTTTTCATAATTCAATATCAATACTGGAAGTTCTCCCATAACCACTTGAAGCCACTTATGATATCAAAGAAGATATTTTGGATGCATATTTTTCCCATTACCACCTGAGATTCCTCATGTGGTGATTTGCTAATGTCTTCCAAGGGAGGAGAGATGCTTCCCCAGATAAAGGGAGGGGAAAAAGAGAAGATCTGCCCTACAACTCCTTGTAGCTGGCTTAAGAGACACAAATTCTCCTTTTTGCGATTGGTGAATGGTGGAAGTAATGAATAGGAAAAATAACTACAAAAGCGTATGCAATATTTAAAAAAATAGTAAAATTGGATAGTGGTTCAGATCTTCAGAATATAGGACTCAAGTGGCACAGAAATTTATTTTGAGTTTAGTTCACCAAATCTTCCATTTTAGTACTGCATGTCTAAAACTAATAGGATTTAAAGCATCATTTTGCATAATTATGTGAAGACATACAGCTTTACATGGCCCCAATGGTAAATAGCAGATTTAAACAAGGCTGTGTGATGTCTTGTTTGTTTTGACAAATGAGGAAAATTGGCAAAAAGAAATTATAACTAATTGCAAAAGTCTTAAATCCTAGGTTGTCAAAAAGTGATTGCATTAAGCATTTAAGTTGCTGGTGTGTGTAAAATGATCAAGCCCTCTGAATTACATGTTTTCACAGAAAAAATGGATGAAATCATGGAATGCATTGTCAAAAACAGCAGTAAAAATCCCAGTATAACAAAGAATAAAAACGTAATTTGACTTATTCAGTCACTGTAAATCAGTGGCCCTATCGTTTAAATTATCTTTGTGTACATGCTCAAGAGACTGAGCAGATGCCATAGATTGCATCACATGGCTAACCGCCTACAACCAATCACACTTTATAATTTGAAAAGAATACTAAACCAATTTATCTCAGTTGGAATAGAACCAGTCCTTTGAACTGAACAGCAGTCAGTGTGTTCACCATATCAAACAAAAGCTTCCTGGAACTCGGAAAATGTCCCATAACATTCTGCTCAGTGTTTCAATAGAGAGTAAAAACCCTTATGGGATTTTCATTTCTCACATATATGGTGTATTGCAGAAACTGTAAACATTGCACATAATCTTATAAGATGTATTGGAATTTCAAAGATAGTTTTTTTGCAATGGGAACTTCTGTTATGTATCCAAATGTGAGTCAAAACCATCTTTTCAGGAGACACTCTGATGAATAAAATATCGGACAGATACCATATATTAAATCTTACGTTGATGACATCCAAATGTTAAGTAGAATAATAATCATAGGGGACTATTATGAAAGGCCAACTTATTCCTTCTCCATCATTGGTGCTCTCTCATACAGCCTCAGAAAGCAACCATTTTCAACTTAAGACAGCTGCAAAGGTGACCTTCACCGTGCAGAGCAATAACATGCAGGCTGTTGCACATGCAACAGCAACTGAGAGATCAAGGCCAGTAGCCTTCTGCTTCTAGAATACTGAATGTTGAACAAAAAATAATCTTTGGCTCCCTGATGGCAGCCTTGTTTCAGGCAATGTCTCACTTATTTTCATCATTTCACAGATCATAGCTGCTTTATTTTGTGACCTGTTTTTGGTTATTTTTTCTTTACTTTCTTGAGGGGCGTCTTTCCTTTAATTTTCTCTCCACTAATTAAACTATGCATCCCTCTTAGAAACATAGGAATGGACAGGAACAGGAGACACCATTGCTGTCCATCTGGACAGTCCAAAATACCATACACTATTGCATCTGTCATATCGCTATTACTTTGCAAGCCCAGGACCTCCACCTCTGTAAGACATTTCCACAGTCAGTTATTGGCACAGTCAGCTGTTCCTTTGTCATCTTGTAAGGATACACTTATGCATTGTTAGAAGGGGCACTCCATGCTAAATTCTAATCCTCATATTAGCCAGCTGCTGGTAAATATCTCTGCTAGGGGAGACTGGGATTCTGATCCTTGCATTGTAGCTACTGGGCCCCTATGGGATATGGGCAACACACTGGCAAGGCATTATTTATTGTCTTTCCCTAGGTGCCGTGAGGGCATTAAGAGTCAACCAGTGTGGAACTGGAGTCACTTGTAGGCCAGACTGAGTAGGGGTGACAGGTTCCTTTCCCTAAAGGTCATTTGTGAACCAATTGGGTTTTTACAACATTCTGGCAAATTTCATCGTCATTTTCTAGTACCAGCCCACAAATTACAAGTTTTTAAAAAGTTAATTTCACAATTTATCCTGGTGGGATTTGGACTCACAACCTACGGGTCACTAGTCCAATACCATAACCACTAAGCTACCATACTTGTGTTAATGGCCACCATTTTGTGTCATGAGGACTAGACGTTTCAACTCCTTAAAAACTTGTACAGTGCAGTACTTTATATTTGTGCATGCTATGGTGTCATGTTTTTTTTTCTTTAAGTTTGGACCTTTATCGAAACTGGAAGCATGTACTTTTATTATTTTCAGCATTCCTACATTATATTTGCTGATATTTCCAATATTTGGTCATTTCAGATTTAGGCAACAGCGTCAGCTTGGCTCAGTAGTAGCATTCTCCTCACTATGTCAGAAGGTTCATGGGTTCAAAACCCAGTTCAAGACTTGAGCACATACTCTAGGCTGACACTTCAGTGCAGTACTGAAGGAGTGCTGCATTGTCAAAGGTGCTGCCTTTCAGATGAAGTGTTAAATGTAGGCCCCTTCTGCCTGTTAAGAAATGCATGGAAGTTCTCCTGGTATCCAGGCCAACAACTATCCCCCAAACTAGACCACCAAAAACAGATTAACTGGTCGTTTCTCTCATTTAATTTAAAGTAATTTTGCTTGATTTAAGTCTTTATGCAATTATATTGTATTATGTTCAATTGAATTTTACACGGTGCTTACCCTTTACAGAGTTACCCTCATTACATCCTGTCACTGCATTATCCGGCCAACAGAACAGTTTCTTACGGCCCATGGGAGGATTGTTCAGAAAAAAGGGTGATCTGGTAAAATATGAATCTGACAGCTGATCAACCCAATCGGCCGCCGAGAAGTGGGAGGCGTTCCCTGGTTATGATGGCACAGGACAAGTTGGTGAAGGTGCAGTGAGCCTGTCGCTGAGGTCGGTGTTCTATGTTGCCTAGCACTGGAGCAGCAAATTAAAACCCCACTTCTCCTTACAGAAGGCTCTTGTTAAAAGAAATCCTGAAGCATTGGCCCTTTAGTTAGGTGGATTGCCTATTTCCCCAAGGTTAATTTCCCAGCTTTTGCCAAATCGGGGGCTGAGGCTCTCTGTTCACAGCAGACTTCAAACCGACAGCTGGGAATGACGGACAGTGTGGCAAACCCTGCAGCTGCCCCGCCATGACATGGCGGGGATTGTCTCCTCCTCTCCTAGACGGTGCCAATGCAGCTCAGGAGATGTCTCTTGCATCCTATCCTAGAACATTTCTTTGAGACAGTTACTGTATATCAAGGGTAGAACGTAGGAACTAGAGTGGGCATCCATCCCATCGAGCCTGCGCCACTATTTTGTTAGCCATGGTAGCTCTATCGATTTAATCCTAATTTTCTTGCCTCTCTCCATATCTGTGACTCCTTGGCTGATTTCCTAGACAGCACGAAGACGTTTGTCCCTGGTCATTTCTTTCTCCAATAATGTATAGTAGGGCACCTGACTAAGATCACAAAGACCTTTAGAACTTGAGTCAGCTTACAATATGTACATTTGGAATGCACCAAAACAAAGCAGAAAGAAGTTTATTGGTTTTTTTATCATGGGCTGTGATCTTCAAATAAGCTACAAACAGGATCCTAAGCAGCAGAATACATATCCATAAAGTCTAAACTACTCAAGGTGACCTGTGTTGCTGTGGAGTTTGATTTGTCATTTTTTGTAAAGCACACAACATAAATGCTGTATGTACTCTACTATATCCAGTAATATTATTTTCTATCAGGGTTACAATTCAAGACAGTTGAAAATCATTTACAACAATCTCCAAAACAAATGAAAAGCTTCTTTAAAATTCTATTTAAATACACATATTTTGAAATCACAAGGAACGGTTCACACTATATCCCTTGAATTATAAAACTGAATGGGAATACATACAAAGGAATGCTTTTCAGGCTTGATACAGCGCTGTACGTGATAGTTTATTTTGCAGAGGATGTAATGCATAGCAATCTTGTAACTTGATTACGGATTTGCTACAAACCACAAAGAATGGTCTCTTAGAGAATGTAGAAATCAGATACAATATAGGACAGTAGGAGATTCATACAGAGTGCCGCACAGTCTCAAAGAATTGTGAATGTGGCAGATAAACCCATGAACTCACACAGCTCATTAACCCTTGTAGCAGATGTAGTGGGCAGCTTCCAGGTAAGGAATGCCAGCTGCAGTGTATGGGTTCAAATGTAAAAAAAACATTGATTTTAAGATTTCTGTCCTAAATTGCAGAAAGCCTCAATCATACTAATCCTTTCATATGAAGCATCTGCTATTAGAAGCTTAGAGAAATTTAATTTCAAGAAAGGCAAGGTATGAAAAGAAGTCAGCTGGACTCTGGGGTAGTAGTGGAGTCCCTTAAAATAATGCTAGGTTGAACTCCTTTGATGACTGTTGCAAATTTATCCAATATGTAGCTGAGCCAGACAAACCAGGGAGGTGTCAGCTTCGATCCCCAGTGTAAATTAGCTGATCTCAGCTGAAGGAATAGGTTTACTATAATTGGACTCAGTGCTTTGGGTTTGGAAGGTTAAAATCAGCCAAGCATGCTGTTCCTGACCGCTATTCAGCTAGAAGTCCATTTTTTGTGTGGGTATTGTGTGTATTGGGGGGTGGGGGGGGTGGTGGGTGTTGATCTGTGATATCTCCCCCCCCCACCCCACCCCACCCCAGCAATTGAATCATCGGCCAACACTATGCAAAGGCTCACACGTGAATAATGACTAATTGGGCAAGGTACAGCAGATCAACCAACATCTATGGAATTGTATGCAGCAAACCAAAAGTGCAATGATACCTATACCTGTGAAAATGGTGAAAATAAAATGTTTGCCTGTTCACTTTGTGATACTGTAAGGAAATACATTTGAGGAAATCCATGTTTCTAAAAATAGCTGTTGTCAACTGAGAACTGAATGTTTCACAGTTGATCTGCAGAGTGATGTATTTTCCTAACAATATCAGCATATATTCCATACACAACGACCAGTAAACTAAATCCATGGTGTCCCAGTATGAAGGGGAGTTTGTTTCCCTGGGTTTTCAGTTGGTGCACCACAGTGGCATATGTTTTGATCAGGACGTGTTCCTGACAGGTGCCAGTCAAAATGCACGTAGGTAAGAAATATTTGTTCTAGTCACTATAAAGTAATAATTATGATTAATTCACATACTTCCAATAGACTGTCATGGGATTTAGTTGACTTCCCAAATTCCACAAAAATGCTTCTACAATACGAGTTGCTGATGGGAAATTGAACATTGCCCTAAGGACTTTCTATGGCAGGAATATATTTATTTCCAAAATATTAGGGAAATCTGCATTGAAAGGACTAAACCACAATCATTAAAATAAGATAAAGAAAAAGCTGACAGTGCGTGCTGTAATAGTAAAACCTTAGTAAAAGTCCTAATGTTTCTATTTTCCCTGAATGCAGATGTCCATCATTTAGCTAACGAGGAAATTCTGAGGATTGAGAAAGCTGCTGGAAGGGGTAACCTGGAGGTCAGGTTTGGGGACGTGCTTATATATCCTGAATTGAAGAAAAACAAATAGTTGCTGCTGAAGCTCCACACCTGCAACTATTGGAACCACTGTTAGATGGAGAGTCTAGAACTAGGAGGCATAATTGCAGGATACGGGGTCGGCCATTCAAGACTGAGATGAGGAGGAATTTCTTCAAGCAGAAGGTTGTGAATCTTTGGAATTCTCTACCCCAGAGAGCTGTGGATGCTGAGTCATTGAATATATTCAAGGCTGAGATGGATAGATTTTTGGACTCTAAGGGAACCAAGGGATATGGGGATCGGGCGGGAAAGTGGAGTTGAGGTCGAAGATCAGCCATGATCTGACTGAATGGTGGAGCAGGCTCGAGGGGCCATACTCCTGCTCCTATTTCTTATGTTCATATGTGGTCAGGAAGATGTTAGCAACACACTCACACATTTTATGGTGAGTTGTGCCAGCCACCATGTAGCTTAGACCTTTGTGGTACTTGCTAGCCACCTAGCGAGAAAATAAACGACATTCTTGACAGCCAGTAACGCGCCCAGTGAAATCAGTGTGCTCCGCACGCGATCGCAGCATAATTGATGGTACTTACGCGTGCTTCCATGTTTCCCGTGGCAGACCTGCGCAGTGGGTGCACTGCGCACCCGCATCACAGGCTGTCAGCAGGAGGAGCCCTATTTAAAGGGGCAGTCTTCCAATGCTCCTCTTGCAGCAAAGAACCAAATTGGCAGCATGGAGCAGCCCAGAGGCAAGGCTGCTCCAAGGTTCTCAGACTCCTCACTCCAGGTGCTGCTCGATGGGATCAGGAGGAGGAGGGAAATGATTTTCCCAGCAGACGGGAGGAAGTGGCCTGCCTCTGCCACCAAGAAGGGCTGGATCGAGGTGGCAGAGGAGGTCAGCAGCAGCAGTAATATCTCCCGAACCTGGGTCCAGTGCAGGAAGCGCTTTAATGACCTAACCAGGTCAGCCAAAATGAGTATACTTACACATTCTCCCACACTCCGTCTTCCACATCACCTCCACCACCACACAACTCCTTCTGCACTGTCACCACAACGCTCTCGCATCATCCTCACCTTGCCTGCACCTACTCACCACCACAGTTCCGATTGGAACACTACCACATACAATCTCATGGCTATGTCTCACACGCACCCTCCCTTGCATCTCCCTTAAGGTCACCCCCACCCACACAAATGCATGCAGTGGGTCACTATGCAACCATCACTCAATCACGCCTCTCTGTGTTTTGCCTTGATAGGAGAAGAGATGGCAGAAGGTTCAGGAGAGGGATGATGGCGAAAGGGGACATGGAAGTGGGGACGCCACTCAAAGCGCTTCCATATCTCACCTGTTGCCCCCCTCTCAACCAGTACCCGCAATGCTGCCTCCTCTCCAGGTGGTCGAGTCTGCCCCTGCACAGGTGCAGGTGGAGCAGTCTTTGGAGGAGTCCTCATGGGCACCGAAACCCAGAGCATCTAAGTGGTCAGGGCATGAACAAGAGCAACCTGCCACTACCTCTGCTCCAGCCACAGGGGAAGCACCACGTAGGAGTAAAAGGAAGCGTAAGCCAAAGGTTTTGTGAGCACAAAGGAGATGCACAAGGGTGTTTGATGATTTCTCTTGTTTTTTATTTATATTTGTTTTCTTTCACATTCACAATAAATCTTATTATTATCACCACTACTGCCACGTCTTGCCCATTCTTGACTGGCTTGTGCAATAAGTCCCTTTCATGAGGTTCACCATGAACAGGCACCACTTGATGCCACCCATTGGGTCATTCTACATTGGGTGTAGGTGTAGTTGCACCACTGTTTTGTGCATGGGGAGGGGGCTGGTGTGGCCGCTCTTCTGTCCAGGTGATGAGGACTGGACTCTTCACACTGTCTGATGTTAGGAGAACCGATCACATATCAGTGACTCCCTGGCCTCACGAGCAGCCAGGTGAGCCGCTGTTCTGCCCATGGGTTGCTCCTTCTCCTCAGCCTCCTCCTCCTCGGCCTGCTCCTCCTCGTTAATATGGGTGGAAGATGTGGATGGGGCCTCCTCCAGTGGCACCCCTCTCTGTTGTGCCTTGTCGTGCAGGGCACAACAGACAACTATAATGTATCCCACTCTGTGTGGCGCGTATTGAAGTGCTCCCCCAGAATGATCAAGGCACCTGAAGCGCATCTTGAGCAGCCCTATAGCATGCTCAATGGTAGACTTGGTAGCGATGTGGCTGTCGTTATATCGACGCTGTGGCTCGGTGGTGGGGATCCTCAGAGGTGTCATAAGCCACGTGTGCAGGAGGTATCCCTTGTCCCCGAGGAGCCAGCCCTTGCGGGTGTTGGGTGCGTGGAAGAGGGGCGGAACGTTGGACTCCCTGAGGATGAAGGGATCGTGGCAACTGCCAGGGTATCTGGCGCACATGTGACGGAATCTCTTGCAGTTGTCACAGATGAACTGAGTGTTCATGGAGTGATAGTCCTCCCTGCTGAAGAACAGTCCTGGCTCGTGTGGAAGTGCTCGTAACGCTATTTGGGTGCAATCGATTACATCCTGCACCCGTGGGAAGCCAGCCACAGCATGGAATCCCACTGCCCTCTCCGTCTGGCTGAGGTCTTCCATGGGGAAGTTGCTGTAGTGCGAGGCCCTGCAGAACAAGCCGTCGGTGACCTGCCTTATGCACTTGTGTGCAGACAACTGAGAGACCCCAGCGATGACCCGGTGGCACCCTGGAAGGATCCAGAGGCGAAGAAGTTGAGGGCAGCGGTGACTTTGACAGCGACAGGTAAGAAGATGCTGCTCGGTCCATCTGGGAGCAGCTTGTCATTAAGGAAGCTGCAGATGTCCGCGGACCTGGCGACTGACTCTGAGCCTCCGTATGCACGGCTCCTCAGAGAGGTCCAGGAAGCTGAGCCTCGGTCTGTAGACCCTGTGGCGAGGATAGTGCCTTCTGTGACACATCTCTCTCTGCGGTTATCCTCCCTCCTGCTGTGCAGGTGGATGTGTCACAGCACTGTGTTGTGGAGCTCCACGGAGGAGGAGGAGGTCATGACTGCAGCTATGGTGGCCCCCATCCTGAAGATATACGTTTGAGGGGGTCCGCAAGGTAGGTAAATGTGTCTGCACACCGGGGTTGAGGTTCCAAGTTGGTGAATTTTAGTGTTAGGAGGAGGGTGGTGCAGGCCAAACTTTGTTCAAAGTGGCAGAGTGGCCTCCTGCAATGAGTGAGGGTCTCCCCCCCCCCCCCCCCCCTGTCAAATGGACCTTTGCAGCTTCCACTGGCTGGTGGTCGCAACACGTTTGTTTCAACTGGGAGTGTTTCCTCCAGCACAGGAAACACGCTCTGTTGCCATGAAAATCCCACCCCTCCTAAAATATCCTCCCAATCAGGTCTGCAAACGACCTGAACTATGTAATTAAATGCTTTAAGTGGGATCTGACCGGCTTTAATTGCAGGTGGGAGTCCCGCATGCGGGGGCTGCGTGTGCATCTAAGTGCGTCATTGGGGATCCCGGAAATGGGCGGCTTGGAGCTGGGTTCTGGACCTGCCCCGGGAATCCCCAATTTTAGCAGCCCCCCGCCACGAACGCACCAGCTTGGACATCCGAAAATTGACCCCCTAGTGTCTGATCTCCTTCAGTGAGGGTGGGAGATAAGGATGTTTTTGTAGTTGATTTGACTCCAAGATAATAAATTTGGTGATGTAACATTGGAACCAAGCTGATTCTCTGGGGCAGACTTAACAATCTGATACCAACACCAAGTAATACTCCAAGGCAGTGTGGATGATTGACAAATCAGTCTAGCTCATTAATATGTTCTGCATAGGTGGTTTGGGTTTTTTTTTTCACTTGTCTCCAGATAACCCTATGTTGAATCAGTTAAGAGTAAAATCAGGAGAGAACAGCACCCCAGAGGTGGATTACGGAGGAGAAACACTGGAGGAGGAGGAGGATGGAGCAGTTAATGGTGTTGAAAGTGGCAGAGAGGTTGAGGAAGATGATGAGTGATGGATAGCCATGGAGCAAGCGCACACAATGTAATTTTTCATACTGAAGGCAGTTAATTTAATAGGGTAGCTTTATTCAGTTTTGTAATCTTTTCATGGTGGCAGTGGCTAACTGCCAATGTACTGATTCGTGATGAGCTTCTCATTGAAATAGAAATGATTTTAGCATTACTTCAGATTTATCACGAAATATCTGTAATTGATCAGAAAATGTATATGTACATGTTATAAATCGACATCCTGGTATCTAAAATTTTAATATCTAAATAAATAAACACTGAACTAAAATACAAAATGCATAAAACATTTTTAACATCCAAATTTTACTGAAGGTAAATAAACATAGCCAAGTACAAAAAACAATCTAAAGAATAAAAAGTGAAATAAGTAAATAAATAACCCCATCCCACATGCATATTACTATGTTGGCCATCAGTAGCGTGTGAAACATTATATCGTTGGATAGATTTTGTGCATTGACACTTTTATTTATCTTCACTCCTATGAAAAAAATAACTGTTAAGGTTCAATAAATTAGATGAAGATTGAGAATATTGTGTCCTTTTAGTGCGATACACATTATAAGTGCATTTTCACTGCCTTTGAGACCATGGATGCAGGTTGGCGTACATTGCTTGGCTCCTGTCAGGCCAGAACTTTTAACCATTTGGCCAGGATAGGTTTAAAAAGTGCTCAGAAGGTCTAACAAACCACGCTTGATGCTGCAATGAATTTCATGCAATGCCAAACCGAAGTGGTGCAAGACTACCACCTCCAGACAGTAAGTGAGACTGGAGACAGTTCGGGCCCTGACGCTGGATTTACACTTCAAGTTTAGCATCGGTGTGAAACAGAAATCATTCTGTACTGACCCTAAGCTTACATTATAAATGCATCCTATAATTCTGTCTCTTGGCGTGAGTTACATTCACTTCTAATAGTGGGGTTATCTCTTTATCATTATAACAGGCAAATAGCCTGCCTCATATGTTAGAGTAGTTTTGTCACTTTGGGCAAGGTTGTCCAAGCTTTTTTATTTATTTATTCGATCATGGGATGTGGGCGCCGCTAGCGAGGCCGGCATTTATTGCCCATCCCTAATTGCCCTTGAGAAGGTGGAGTTGAGCCGCCTTCTTAAACCGCTGCAGTCTGTCTGGTGAAGGTTCTCCCGCAGTGCTGTTAGGAAGGGAGTTCCAGGATTTTGACCCAGTGACGATGAAGGAACGGCAATATATTTCCAAGTCGGGATGGTGTGTGACTTGGAGGGGAACGTGCAGGTGGTATTGTTCCCATGTACCTGCTGCTCTTGTCCTTCTAGGTGGTAGAGGTCGTGGGTTTGGGAGGTGCTGTCGAAGAAGCCTTGGCGAGTTGCTGCAGTGCATCCTGTGGAAGGTACACACTGTAGCCACTGTGCGCCGGTGGTGAAGGGAGTGAATGTTTAGGGTGGTGGGTGGGTTGCCAATCAAGCGGGCTGCCAATCAAGCGGGCTGCTTCGTCCTGGATGGTGTCGAGCTTCTTGAGTGTTGTTGGAGCTGCACTCATCCAGGCAAGTGGAGAGTATTCCATCACGCTCCTGACTTGTGCCTTGTAGATGGTGGAAAGGCTTTGGGGAGTCAGGAGATGAGTCACTAGCCACAGAATACCCAGCCTCTGACCTGCTGTTGTAGCCACAGTATTTATATGGCTGGTCCAGTTAAGTTTCTGGTCAATGGTGACACCCAGGATGTTGATGGTGGTGGATTCGGCGATGGTAATGCCGTTGAATGTCAAGGGGAGGTGGTTAGACTCTCTCTTGTTGGAGATGGTCATTGCCTGGCACTTGTCTGGCGCGAATGTTACTTGCCACTTATGAGCCCAAGCCTGGATGTTGTCCAGGTCTTGCTGCATGCAGGCTCGGACTGCTTCATTGTTTGAGGGGTTGCGAATGGAACTGAACACTGTGCAATCATCAGCGAACATCCCCATTTCTGACCTTATGATGGAGGGAAGGTCATTGATGAAGCAGCTGAAGATGGTTGGGCCTAGGACACTGCCCTGAGGGACTCCTGCAGCAATGTCCTGGGGCTGAGATGATTGGCCTCCAACAACCACCACCATCTTCCTTTGTGCTAGGTATGACTCCAGCCACTGGAGAGTTTTCCCATTGATTTCAATTTTACTAGGGCTCCTTGGTGCCACACTCGGTCAAATGCTGCCTTGATGTCAAGGGCAGTCACTCTCATCTCACCTCTGGAATTCAGCTCTTTTGTCCATGTTTGGACCAAGGCTGTAATGAGGTCTGGAGACGAGTGGTCCTGGCGGAACCCAAACTGAGCATCGGTGAGCAGGTTATTAGTGAGTAAGTGCCGCTTGATAGCACTGTCGACGGCACCTTCCATCACTTTGCTGATGATTGAGAGTAGACTGATGGGGCGGTAATTGGCCAGATTGGATTTGTCCTGCTTTTTGTGGACAGGACATACCTGGGCAATTTTCCACATTGTCAGGTAGATGCCAGTGTTGTAGCTGTACTGGAACAGCTTGGCTAGAGGCACAGCTAGTTCTGGAGCACAAGTCTTCAGCACTACCAGCTGGGATGTTGTCGGAGCCCATAGCCTTTGCTGTATCCAGTGCACTGAGCCGTTTCTTGATATCACGTGGAGTGAATCGAATTGGATAATTATGGATGAGGAAGGCTTTTTGGCCCATTTTAATTAATCCATCCAGAGAGATCCCAATATCCCCCTAATTAGCATCCAATTCTTTCTTAAATGATTCCAAGGTTTTACCTCCACTAATCCATCTGGAAGTCTATTCGACATGGTGATCACTCCTTGTGTGAAGAACTTGTTCTGCTCTCACAGTTTAATTTAAAGTAATATTCTGGGTTAACTTTTTATATACCATTAACAACTTATATAACTCTATAATGTCACCTCTGAGACAATTCCTTTTTAAACTGAAAAGCCCATGTTTGTCCAGATTTTCCTTATAACCCAAACTCCTGATACTAGGGATCAGACTCATGCCTTCAGCACTTAAATGCCTCTTGTCTCTTGGTGATCAGAACTGGACACAGTATTCAAGATGCAGTCTGACCAAAGCACTATAAGATTTGATCACTACCTCCTCTGATTTATATTTTACTGTTTTGGATATGTAATTCAACATCCTATTGGTTTTGTTGATTGCTGCTCTACACTGGTTGGACATGTTTAGCATGGAGTCTACTAAGACACCTGGGTGTTATTCAGCTTCATCCGTAACTATTTCAACACCATTCATGGAGTACGCATGTTTCCTTCTTATGTGTAGCACTTTACACTTGTTTACGTTAAATTTCATCTGCCATTGTTCCTAACCATTCAATGTAAAGTTCTGTACATCTCTGTTCAGTATTAAACCATACATCAGTTTATGTTTATGCTTTGGTTTTCTCATCAGGTTCTACAAAATCATCCATGTCCGATCCAAATGTATATTTTGTCTAACTCATTCTGTAATTTCTGAGCTGGCCCTCCTAGTTTGGTAGCATCTGAGAATTTGACCATTTTGTATTAAGTTTTTTGAATCCAGATCATTTACGTAAATTAAGAACAGTGGTGGTCTCAATACAGAGTCCTAAGGTACTCCCCCGTCTTCTCCAACCACTCTGATATAATTCCTCCAATGAGAACACATTGTTTTCAACCCTCAAATCAGTTTCTTATCCATTCCCAGGACATACTATGAATGTTCAGAACTCTTAATTTAATTAATAGCCTTTAGTGTGGAACTTTATCAGAAGCCAAGGTACACCACAGTCCATTTGGATTGTCATTTTCTCAAAGCAGTTGAAGAGGCTGGTCAGGTAGGATATTCCCCTTCAATTCATGTTGACTGCTGTTTACTAGATTGTTTTGTTCAGATGATCCTTAAGTTTACTCCTGACGATCAATTCCATTATTTTACATGGAATGGAAAACTAATGGGTTCTGTGTCTGTTTTGTCACACTTTTTGAATATGAGGACCATGTTAGCCTATTTCCAAGATACAGGTATCTCCCTAGTGTTCATTGAATACCTCATAATGATTGTTAGTGCCTCACAAATCTTCCTGCTAGTCTCCCTCAGCACTCTGGGATTAATACCATCCATCCCAGATGATTTATTTGTTTTGAGCCCTTTTAGCCTTTCAAGGACTTTCAACTCTTTTATATCAAAGTCATTGATTTTCCTTAGGATATTTTTGTTTCGGGAGGACATATTGTTTATTTGTGAATTCTAGGAGGAAGTAATCATTTAGAATATTTACTGTTTGTGCTCATCCTCAGATTTGTATCTTATATGGTTTTTACCTCTTCACTGACTGCTCTCTTGTTGTGGTACTGAAATAATATTTTACTGTTGTGTTTAGCTTCAGCTGCTATGCTTTTTTTTCCAGGTCTCTCTTTGCACCTCTGATTACCCTATTAACAGCATTTTCTTGTATTCATCCCTGTGAGCCCCTTCTCCTTTCTCCCATTTTTCCTCTTTTAATCTCACTTTTAATTTGTTTGTTAATCCATTTAGTCATATTTGGTTTGTCTGAGCTTGGTTTTGGGAACATATTATCCTGCATGCTCAGCATTGTATCTCTAAAGGTGTTTAGTCCATTTGTCTTCCACTGAACCTTCCCCAATGTCTTTCCTTTAGTTTTCCCCTAATTTCGTTGAATTTAGCTCTTTTAAAGTTATGTTCCTAGCTCCTGGCTTAGGACTCGTTTTGAATAAACCAAAAGAGTGGCACTGCGCATTAGCCCAAAGCCACCAGCACAAAATTAGCACTACAAGTGCCCTCCGCAAGAAAGGCAAGGCATCACCGATACAAATGGCCTAGTCAATTAAAATTGTCAGTATGATATTAGACAATAATTTAATTGTCCACCAGTTTGGGAAGGCTCCATTGTAATGGTGGACACTGTGTGATCACAGTCCAAGGTCACCCAGGCATGCACAGGGCCTCAGAAGAGCGGCCAGCAGTTGGATCGACCCTCCCTGTGGATCCTGGACCTGTAGATGGCAGTTTTTGCTATGTTTAGGAGCAGACCCACTAGGAGGTCCCCCAATCTACTTGCCCCTTGCCACTGGGTGACCGAAGGTGAAATGTGTAGGGGTGAAATTAAGCCAGAAATTGAGATGCAGCCCCCTCCTGGTCTTGCGTACTTCTGACTCACAGATCATGTTAAACTTTATCATTCTGTGCTTGCTGTCCCCTGGGGTGCTAAGACTTCTGTTTCCATGTACATTTTACAGATAATTAATGAATACCAGTCAAGATGAGCATTGCCTCTTGTGCCCTCCTTGATGCACTGGATCAAAAAGCAGTCATGCATTACATTTATCAACACTGACTCCAATCCACTTGGATTTTCCCAGTTTATAATCGGTTAATTGAAGTTTCCGATTAAAGTACTTTCCCTGCTCTCACATTCCTTTCCTACCTCTTCATACAGCAAACCACATTGGTATGTACCATGGAAGCTTGGGGGCCACATACATAGCTTAATTCCATGATTCTATTAATTTACATATATCTCAAGTTGTTAACAGCTTGGTGTCTGATTTTAGGATTTATCCACCAATGAGGTAACAGCGATAAAAACAGCCCTTCCAAACATCCAAGCCCATAAAATTCAAACAAGACAAACCCACTGAGTAAGGAATATATGTGCAAATTGGCCTGAGTTGCTTGGGTTTTCAGGACTGGACTTTAGGGCTCAGTGCTGCATGTGGCCTTAGAGCTACAGGGTAGGCAGTCCTGACTTGAGAAACACTTCCAAAAAAAAACACAATTCAACCAAAATATATAAAGACTTTAATCCAACCATCCCCCCACGGTTATCTGTCCATACCTGCTTTTAGGGAAAGGGTTGAAGGTTAACATTAAATTGAACGCAGAATATAGCCAACATTTTCCATATATCAATTTAAATAAATTTCCTTTTTGCATATAGGACTATTTTCGACAAGACAATTTCCTTTCTCTAAATCACGTTCCCAAAACCTACATGGCCGCACCACCAGCATTCCTACTGTCAAGCTCTACGGAGATCCACAGTAGCAGATTTCCTATTGTCAGAGTCCGTCCACCCCCCCCCATTCTGTTAAGAACAACACTTGCCGCTTGCTTGCTGTCAGGCTTTAAATCCATGGCCTGAGCACCAACCTGCTCCCAGGGTCTACCATCATGGTCTGGGCTCTCTCCTACTGCTAGAATTCAGTATCCATAGCTTGAGTTCTCTCCTATTGGTAAGGCTGTGCTCTCACGACCTGGCCTGGCCTGGCCAGACCACTCTGCTGTTGCCAGGCTGCTACCCCCCCCCCTTAGCCTAGCACTCGCCTGTTGCCAGGCTCTTCTCCCAAACCCTGGTTAATCTCCTGTTGCTAGGATCCTGGATTCGGGCTGCTTGGGGGTCTGGATGTGCAGGAGGCCCCGTCTCCTAGGAGCGCGCGGAACGCACCAATGAGAGGCGGCGGCGCGCCCCACGTGAGCGGCGGTTGGAGCCGGCGCTCAGAGTGAGGGCTGACTCCCGCACTGTCGGACGCGGTAGGTCAGTTCACTCGCACTCCCGTTAACTGGGGGTTTTATTTTCCTCATCTGCTGCGAAGTGTATGAATTTACATTCTTTAAAATCCAGACTGTCGTCACCGAATTGATTTGGGGGTAAGTTTTGTCTTTATTTTTTAATTAGTATGGTTGAACTGGTTGGAATGTGTGTGTATTTTCCTCTCCGTCTCTCGCGTGGTAGAGTCGGTTCCAGGTCCCATCCGGTGTTGTGCTAAATAGTGAGCTGAATTCCCCCAGGCCTATCTGGGCATGCGCAGATGCGCCCAACGGTGCTTCCTGCCATATATTGTTCCATAGAGGACAGTGATTCTGTTGTGTGTGAAAATTTGTAAGATTTAAAAAAATAACTTTATTTGAATAATGTGATTTGGAGAAGCACGTGAATTTCAGCAGGGGAAACCTAGTGATAGTTCAGCAGCAGCTCGGAAGTTCGAGTTGGGTGGGAGTTTTTTTTTGTAGATGTACTTTGTGGTTAGGCTATTAAAATAATTGTGTTCTGGTGTCTGAGGGATTCGTCGCTTTGTGTGTTTTTCATTAGCAACTGTTGACTTCTGGCATTCAAATGTTGCTGTCTGAAGGTTGGAAGCCGTAGATAACGTTTCTGCCCTAAACTATAAGGATGTGGTGGTTGTTTTTTTTAAAAAAGGAAGTGCTACCATTTAACCCGTGGCTTTTGTTTTGTAACGAAGTTCTTTAGTGTAAATACATTGACATTGAAGAATAAATAAATATTTAAGATGTTATGCACGATGGTATTAAGCGTTTTTATTTCCACCAATTTTTTTTTTAAATGCCCTGGCTTCTAAAAAGCCTCCTTCGTTTATTTGTCTAAAGTGCAAATTATTTCATATTACAATGAAAATTGTCCTAGGTTTACTGAATATGATACCACTGGTGACTGTTTCTTGTGTACGGGCCGATTTATGCCACCACGTTGCAAGAAAACATTTGAGGGAAAAGCGCACAAAACTGCTGCATTTAAAAATCTTTGTCTTATTCTCGCATTCTACTGCATGGGTGAGAAAAATCACGATCGTGGATTTCTCCTGCGCGGAAAAATCTGATTAAATTTCGAACCAGGTTGGACATACAGCTTCTGCAACGACTAGCTGGTAGGTTTTTCTGCCTTTTTAAATCGCGTAATCAACCTGGAAGTTAGCAAAAGTGATCGCCGTGTTGGATTTGCTGGGGTCCACTATTTGGCAGGCTAGTAGCTGAAGGTGCATTGTTCGACATGAACACTTAATACAATACGGCGTCTTCTGATTAAGAATTGAATATTCTTTTTGCAATTGTTATGCAAATATTACAGATTCACATGATCGTTTCACATTTTGGTTTGGTTATTTTTGTCTTTTTGTGCAAATTCCGGTTTGTCGCATTGTCCTTGACCCAAATTTACTTTCCATTTATTCGATGAGAGTAATCATTGTGAGTATATAAAAGGAATATGCTCTAATTTCAGCCATATTTCGTTCACGATTTAAGGCAGTAACATGATGCCAGGTGGAATGCTGTAAATTCACTTCTGTTGCTATGCAGAATCTTTAATCTAGGCATTGTAAAACCGGCCTATCTTGATCTGAATTGCCAGAGCTGTCCAATTAATCGATGCATTATTATTTGTAAATGGACCGCCAAATAAAACTATAATATTTTCTTTCAGTTCTGTAAAATTGCATTAAATTTAGAATATAAAACGCAGAGCAATATACCTACGATGCCTTTGCGCAGAATATTTATAGCTTGCATGTAAGTGAAACGTTTCCGTGTCAGGTGCAGGGTGTACAGTACTGACTCACTCCAGTTCTTTTTGTGATCTGTGAAACTTACGCAGGTCTCTGGGGAACCCGGATGTTTCCTCCGAGATTACGGGTGACACTAGCTCGATGGCATTGGACCGCTAGGCAATGTCGAAAGTCCTTTTTTAAATACAACTGCAGTAGGTTCAAATCGGTTTCTATTGTGCTCAAGGCATCGAAATCCAGGCCACGCACAGATGTTGCACCCTTACTTTATTTTAAGATCTACATCCTATGTTTAAACACTGTTTTGCCTCCCTGTAGGAATAGATTTCTTCTGAATTGACTACAGTGTTAGAATGACACTAGATGCTGAACAATTAAGTAGTTGTATTTTGAAACTGTTTAAAATATTTTAGGTTGATAAACTTTAAAAAATACTAGTGTATATTCTGGGACTCAGTGATCTGTACAGAAGCTGTTTCAGGTGTGGCCCATAGCTTTGTATTTTTAATTTAACTGAATTTGTCAAGTTTACTATTTGTAGAAACCAATCTGTTTACAGTAAAATAGAAATGGTGTATAGGTATATTGGGAGAGAGTTTGTCTCCTTTTCCAGCGGCTTTGGATCATTCAAATTTGGGCATTGTGCTTGTTCTGGTTTGGAACAGTGGGTTTCCAAAAGGTAACTGAGCATTGCTTAAAAGATGTTGACTTTCAGTGTTTAATCTTGAGCACAATTCACAATAGGGCCTGTATGCCGGAATGTAGTGTCCAGTTTGGAATATGACACCTGGGGAAATGCTTTCCCTTAGTTTTTTGGTATTAATCAAAGTGGAGAATGCAGCAATTTCCATTTTGGATAACCACTGTCTGTATTAAGCACTTATAAATGCAGAATGAAGTTCCCTCTACTCAACTCTAGTGATGTCTTAACCCCAGCCTTAGAAAACCCTATATACCCTACTGAAGCAGTGTGACATTTTTCCATTTCCTGCTTTGCATTCCCATGATCTCTGAATGAGAGTGCCAGTTTAGTGCTGACTTATGCTATGGAGCTGGATTAAGAATGTTGAAATTCACTTCAAATAGGATCTTTGTACAACAGTAGACCGACACCTATCAGCCTGAGCTGGACTTGACCCTGTAAAATGATAATGTCTCTCCCACCCCTGCCCCCCATCCCAAAAAGAAAGCACTTCCAGACTGTACTCATGGGGTTGACCAGTCAGTGCTGTGCTCCAGAATGGACAACATACCATTGTTTCTCCGCCATTGAGTGTATTTCAGGTAATATTCCATTGATGTTGAATTCTATATTAGTCTTTTTTTAAATACACTGTCCTGTAGAAGTCATTTAATGTTTCTGTATCATGAGAACTTCTTGTCATTTACACAAAAATGGCATCACTTTTATTGCACTTGAGTGGGGGTGAACTAGGGACATAAGAAGGCAAGGTCAGAAAGTTGGAAGTAGGCTGTTGTGATAGACTGGATGTGGAGTTTGAAGCTCATTTCAGGGTAAAACAGGACACGAGGTTGGACTCAGCAAGGGTGATTCAATCGGCGCTGAAGGTGCACAGCTTTTGGTGGGCGCTAAATAGACCAGCCTCAGTCTTGCCAACGTTGAGCTAAGGGAGACTTTGTCGAACAGCCTGCCAGACAACACAGTAGTCACGAGTCAGAAGTGGTCGTGGAGCGATAGTCGGTTGTCAACAATTGACATGGGAAGCTGACTAATCAAAGCTTGCTAATCAAATTTTTTTTTAGGCATATCAGTGAAAAGTAACTTTTTTTTCTTAAACTACTTGCAGTGTGTGTACAAGGAAAAATACAGGAAAGGCCTGAACATATATTTTCCTGGGAATTATATTATAAAAATGAAATATATATATAAAAAATTTTTTTTGCTACATTTCAGAAGATGACCCTGATAGCCCAGCTAGTAAATAGACTTCATGGTGTGATTCTGATCCACACAGAGCAGGAAGGTCAAAATTCTGTTCTGAGTTGACGAGATGAGGGTAAGGTTGGTACAGTTTGCTTCTGCATCCTTTGATAAGGAAAGGGGGAAAGAATCTGCTGGGGCTCCTGCTCCTTATTACTATCCCTGTTGGAAGCTCGATTGCATATAGATATTGAACAAGAAAAAGATTAGCTTGCCTGTAATGGTTCTATGCTTGAAATGCCCACTTAACTGTCTGGAGGCTTATATCTGCACAATTGCTGCCTGGGCAAGGCATCAGAAGTTGCTGCCTGTGCCTATTGAACTGGACATCATCTGGAGTCTGTGTTTTTAAAAGAGGAGGAAAGGGAGAAATCAAATGCAAAATTGTAGAAGGATTTAAAAAAAGAAAGTGTTGGAGTGAATCTGATAAAGATTAATTTTTAACATGCAAAATTGCTTTGCATTTCTAGTTTGAAATTGCACCCAGTTTGGATCTTTATTTAAAGAGCATTTTCTTCAAACCAAAAATCTGTAGCAAAATTACAGACAACAGTATATGGAGTTCAGGAGGGCATAATGCTAGTAAGAAGTTTTGGGGTAAAATTGGAGGTTTAGCCTCTTTTGCAAATGTAAAGTTGTTCACACCCTTATCTTAATTAATAAACTGCTTTAAAAATGTATTCACCAAAGCTATTGCAGTTTATGTAGTCTTGTATTTTTAATGAGCTTGTTACACTGCTTATTGTAGATTTTTTTTTATGACTACAAGTATGGCATTTTTGACATTTAGTGCTTTGTGTATGCTGTTAAAATGCAGTACAGAATGATTGCCAAACTTCAAGAAAGCACTGAGATGCATTAAAAACATTGCATTATTGAATTTCATAGTTTGTGGATAGCTGAATTTCCCAAGCACAGACACAACTGTTAAAAGTAGAAATGCCTTGGGGGGAAAGGTACAACTTAAATGTTTAGGTTAACCAGGTTAAATTGTTCCACCTTTTTTTTTCCCCCAAAGGTGCGTATTTTTACAATGTTTTTAAAAGTACAGCATTATACTGTTGACAGTGTAATAGCTTAGCATCTGCTGGCCTTAAATTATTTTTTTTCCTTTTTTTTCCTTTCAATCTAAAATCTGTATATATCTTAAGTGAAAAAGGCAAACCCACCTCTGTTGTGAGATTGTGTTACTTAATCTTATAAGATGTGCTACTAAATGTTTAATCTCTGGCATAACCATTTTTTGATTTGAACAAGATATTTTTAACATGGCATGAAACTGTATTTAAGTATTTGGCAAAGAAAACTGGCTAAAGGTCTTTAAGGTTACTGAAAATGTTACCGGCACTGATTGTTTCAAAATTTATTGTGTAGTAGATATATTTAAAGAAAACAGATTTTAAAAAATATTATGTTCATTTCACGTGGAGAAAATTTGCAGGAGTTTTAAAAAAAAAACTTCCAAATTGCATGATTGGGGTCTTCCATTTATCCACTGCAGCGTGTGATTTTATTTCCTCCCATTAAAGCGTGCAGGCAAAAAATTGCAAACTGACAAGTGCAGAAGTGGAAAACTCTGGCCCATATCTATTTGCACTGCTACAATTTATTGAAGGTGGTTGGGGGAGAAGGAGGTGGAATAATCAATCAGTGTACAATTATCTTTGATATTCTATGAAATACTCGCTGTGAGACGAGTAGCTCATAATGCAGTTGCAGATAGTTTTAAATGCCATCACAGTTTTATGCTGAAATAAATTTCAAAGCTGCAAAAGATTTTTTAAATTATTCATTCTCAGAATGTGGGCATTGCTGGTATTTATTGCCCATTCCTAGTTATCCTTGAGAAGGTGGTGATGGGCCGCTGCCTTGAACTGTTGCCGTCTGTGTGGTGAAGGTGCTCCCACAATGCTGTTAGGTAGGGAGTTCCAATGTTTTGACCTAGCAACAATGAAGGAACGGCGATTATATGTTCAAGTTATGTGTGACTTGGAGGGGAAGTAGGGGGTAATGGTGTTCCAATGCACGTGCTGCCCATGTCCTTTGTGGGCGGTAGAGATTGGGAAGTGCTGCCAAAGAAGCCATGGTGAGCTGCAGTGCATCAGTAGATAGTACACATTGTAGCCACGATCCAACAGTACATTGCTTGTCTGGTAACATCCAGTCTTGGATGAACAGTTACTAAACATAGGGAAAATCAAAGCCAGCGTCTTCAGACCCTGCTACAAGCTCCATACCCTCACCATTGACTCCTTTCCCATCCCATCCCTGGCCACTGTCTCAGGCTATAACAGACTGTTCACAACTTCAGCATCCTGTTCAACCCTGAGCTGAGCTTCCAACTCCATATCCTCTCCGTCGTATTACCTCTGTAATGTCGCCTGACTCTGTCCTTGCCTCAGCCTATCTGCTGCTGAACCCCTCGTTTATGCGCTCGTCACTTCTAGACTCAATTATTCCAATGTTTTCCTCTACAGATTCTCATTCTGCACTCTGAATAAACATCAGCTCATCCAAAATCAGCTTTCAGTTTCTTATCCCACACCAAGTCAACTTCACCCATCACACCTGTCCTCGCTGACCTACATTAGCTCCCATTCACCCAACTCCTCAGATTTCAAATTCTCATTTTTGTGTTTAAATCTCTCCATGGGCCCACTCCTATCTCTGTAACCTCCTCCAGCCCTACAACCTCCCGCCACCCAAACTCTTTGTTCCTCTGACTTCCTGTGCGTTTCCCCTCCTTTTGCCCCTTCATCGGTGACTGGGACCTAGGTAGCAGAAGGCACAATCTATGGGATTCTTTCCCTAAATCCCTCCACCTCTATCTTCCTTTAACATCCTTCTTCAAACAAACCTCTTTTGGATCAAACTTTTGGTCACCCCTCCTAACGTCTCCCCTCTTGGCACAGTGACCCTTTTTCTTGCATCTCTGGAGTCAGTGAAGTACTGGTTTTTATGGCAGGGAGTATAGAATATAAAAGTGGAGATGTAATGGTGAATCTGTACAAAACTTTCGATTATAGTTGAAATACTGTGCAGTTTTGGGCTCCACACTATAGGAAGCATGATCAGGCAATAGAGAGGTCTGTGTCCATGGAGAGACTGCATACTGCATGCCGCAAGGTCTCCTCTGTCAGTGTCACTTTGGCTGTAATTGCGTGCAGTTGACCTAGAATTAAACATAGTGCACCTTCCTGATTGCCTAGTTGAGATTAACATACTTAGTGAGAATTGTGAGCAAGAATTCAGCTTCAGTTACACTGCCTTACAACAATATAAAAAATATATTGGGTGAGGAAGAAGCCTTTATACTTGATGTTTGGTATGGTAGCTACTTCAATAAGGACTGTGTTACGGTTAATGAGGAACATTCCTTATGCGAGCTGTTTCTCTGGCAACAGTTTACGTGTGCATTCTGCATTTCCAAAAGGCTGCTTTGATTGTAAATTGCAGCAATGAGACTGGATAGCCTAATAGTAACACATTCTCATGTACATTTGAACAAAATATGTTTCTAGCTAACTGGACTGATTGTTGTACTTTATAGAAACCTGTAGTAAGATCAGGCCATAACTCCAAAATTAAACTAGTGTATAAAACTGCTTGAAATTACCAATTTTCTGTGTATTATTCCAGTGAATTTATGAAGCAAGTTCTTCTAGAAGAGAGGTGTATAAATGTAGTAATTTAAACATTTCCTTTCTTGACTTAATTTAGATTAACAAGTCTAACTCATTGTATGGAAAGCTGAATTTGTTCTTTTGCACATTTTAACTGCTGTTAACTATTCCAAATGAATAATGTATCTGAGACTGAGATGCTGATTTTTTTTTTTTGCATGCATGCTTATCCAAATATATTTCTTTCTGACTCATTGTGTTCTGGAACATTCTGGTTTTGTTACAAATGTAAATTATATTTTTTTAAAGAAATTAATGTTTTGCATTTTATTATGTATTACTTTTGTTAAAATTTTCAAATCTCAAATCTCAAATTTATCATCTCCCAAAACAGTGTATTGGACTTCCATACTAAAAGCTTCTGTGACACTTGGATGTCAGAGGTTCCTTCTGATTTTTTTTTTCTCCCCAAACTTTGGTTACTTGCAGCAGGTGGCATAGTTTTTGTGTGCAAATTTTAAAAAATATATATATTTTTTCTTCCTTTCTCCATCATGTACCAGTCCACGACAACAAGTTGAAGTTAGACAATTTGGCTCTCCACAGAGCCATGGCAGTCACTAGAGAATAGTGATTAGTAATCCATGGGATTAAAGGGACAATGGCAGCATGGATACAAAATTGGCTAAGGGACAGAAAGCAGAGTAGTGGTGAATAGTTGTTTTTCAAACTGGAGTGAAGTATACAGTGGTGGTCCCTGGGTGGGGGGGGGTGGGTGTCAGTATTAGGATCACTGATCTTTTTGATATATATTAATGACCTGGACTTGGGTATAGAGGGTATAATTTCAAAATTTGCAGATGACACGAAACTTGAAAATGTAGTAAACAATGTGGGGGATAGTAACAGACGTCAGGAGGACATAGACAGACTGGTGAAATGGACACACACATGGCAGATGAAATTTAATGCAGAGAAGTGTGAAATGATACATTTTGGTAGGGAGACGCAATATAAACTAAATGGTACAATTTTCAAAGGGGTACAGGAACAGAGAGACCTGGGGATGCACATACACAAATCTTTGAAGGTGGCAGGACAAGCTGAGACAGCTGTTTAAAAAGAAGCATATGGGATCCTGGGCTTTATTAATGGAGGCATAGAGTACAAAAGCAGGGAAGTTATGCTAAACCCTTATAAAACACTGGTTAGGCCTCAGCTGGAGTATTGTGTTCAATTCTGGGCACCACACTTTAGGAAGGATGTCAAGACCTTAGAGAGGGTGCAGAAGAGATTTACTAGAAAGGTACCAGGGATGAGGAACTTCAGTTATGTGGTGAGATTGGAGAAGCTGGGGTTGTTCTCTTTAGAACAGAGAAGGGGAGATTTGATAAGAGATGTTCAAAATCATGAATGGTTTTGGTGGAGTAAATAAGGAGAAACCGTTTCTAGTGGCAGCAAGGTCGGTAACCAGAGGACACAGATTTAAGGTAATTGGCAAAAAAGTCAGAGATGACATGAGGAAATATTTTTTTATTGGTGAGCTGTAATGATCTGGAATGCATTGCCTGCAAGGGAGGTGAAAGCAGATTCAATAGTAACTTTCAAAAGGGAATTGGATAAATACTTGAAAGGAAAAAAAATTACAGGGCTATGGGGAAAGAGCAGGGGAATGGGACTAATTGGATAGCTCTTTCAAAGAGCAGGCATGATGGGCCAAATGGCTTCCTGTGCTGTACCTACTATGAATATGCAATAACAGCCTGGATGTGACTAGGCAACCAGATTTATTTTTTAAACTGTTTCCCTCAGAACACAATTGCTGTGTGTACAGGACCCTGTGTCAGCACATCCCATGACATAACATGTTGGGTGGACTAAATGTTTGCTCCATTTGGTTGGCACACAGCCTACACCAAATTTAAATTATTCTCAATGTTATGTATTTGGCTGAGGAGTTGTAGAGAGGATTTTGAAAACCATTTGGTTTGTTTTGGTTCTTGACACAAAATAACTTTTAGGCGTACATGTATTTAAAAATGTATTTAAAAAAGCTACAAATAAAGTTTAAATACTGAGGGTTAAGAATGTAACTGACTTATTTCTCCCTTGCCCAACAGCACCACATTCTATTTTTTTAACAAAACTAATTTTTTCCTTGACTTTTCTTACCAGTAACTTGTTAGAATTGTTTTTTAGACAAGAGTCCTTTCAGTAGTCTTACAATGATTTATCTGAAAAAAGATTTGAAATTTCTATTTCCTGAAGCTTCATTGTATTGAATAAGTGTAGGAGGCTAGTGTGATCAGTCTAGTCAGTAGATAATGTGAGTTCAGAAAGTCCCATTTTAGGGAGCTCTGGAATTAAAGAATATAATGTTTTAATTCCTTAAAATTGCATTTTACTTTGTGTGCTGTGTTGATTCTAGGATGAAATTGGATCTTTGGCAAAATTTCTTTGTTCTTCTACATGATGAGATTTGAAGTGATGCATCTTTACAGGTCAGTAATATCCTTTGCTTTCCATTGAGTGAGAGCTGCAGGCACGCATTCCTTTTTATCTAAAATTGCTTTGTATGTTGAAGAAAGATGTACTGCATATACTCACATAAGATGAGATGTATTTCTATATTTGGAATTAAAGTGATGGGGAGGTTATCATGGGTCAGTAATTGGTTGGGAGGTAGGAGACAGAGTAAAGGGTACATTCTCTGGCAGGATGTGACCAAGTGCTGATCCCCAGGAATATGTATTGGGGCCTCAGCTTTTCACCATTTTTTATTAATGACTTGAATGAGGGAATAGAGAATTGTATATCCATGTTTGCAGGTGACACTAAGTTGGGAGGTGCAGTAAATTGTGTAGATGGAACCATGGAGTTGCAAAGGGATGTGGGCAAAACTATGGCAGATTGAGTTCAATGTGGAGAAGTGTAAGGTCATCCACTACAAAAGATCAATTGGAATTTTTTTTTTAATGGTGAGACTCTGAGCTGTGGAGGAGCAAAGGGATCTGGATGTCCATGTGGACAAATCATTTAAAAGCTAGTGCACTGCTACAGAAAGTACTCAAAAAGGCTAATGGAATGGTGGCCTTTATCTTGAGGGGTGGAATTCAAAAATGAGGAAGTGATGCTTCAGTTGTACAGAGCCTTGGTCAGACCCCATCTGAGGTAAAGCATTCAGTTTTGGGACTGAACCTTTCGTACAGTGCAACAGTGACTACACTTCAAAAGTACTTAATTGGCTGTAAAGCGCTTTGGGGCGTTCTGAGGCCTTGAAAGGCGCTATATAAATGCAAGTTCTTTCTTTTAAATGAATATTTATTTATACTGATGCATAAATTAGAGAATCAGAGCTTCTGGAAGAACTATTTGTTCTTTCCTGTCTTGAACCTTTCCTCAAATTTTGCCTTGGCTTCTCACCTGGCTCTCTAGATTCCATGGAGAGGATACAGCACAGATTCACCAGAAAGATACCAAGGTTTAAAGGGTTAAATTTTAAGGACTGGCTGTATAAACTTGACTTGTATTCCCTTGAGTTTAGATGGTTGAGTGGCACTCTAATTGAGGTGTTTAAAATGACAAGTATTCAATTGGGTAGATATAGAGACATTATTTTCTCTGGGGGAATCTGGAACAAGAGGGCAAAATCTTAACATTAGATCTGGGCCATTTAGGAGTGAAATCAGGAAGCACATTTTCGCACAAAGGGTAGTCAAAATCTGGAACATTCTTTCCCCAAAAAGGCTGTGGATGTTGAATCAATTAAAAAATTTCAAGACTTAGATTGATAGATTTTTGTTGGGTAAGGGTATCAATGGATATGGATCAAAGACGGGTAAATGAAGTGGAGGTACATATCAGCCATGTTGTAATTGAATGGCGGAACAGGCTCGAGGGGCTGAATGGCCTAATCCTGTTTGTTTCTGTGGGTAGTATCTATACTACAGAAATTTCTTAATTTTAAATCAATGACGGGAGTTGGGTGGGTGGTTTGCTTTTTAAATCTGGTTCTGGTCAATGTAACTGACATAAGCAGGCCATTGTCACTACAACAATGCAGAAAAGAGCAATGACACTTATTGGAACAGAGAAAGAGACAGTAATTGGCTATATCAGGGCAGCAGCGTAAAAGGACTCAAGTTTAGGGATGTGAAGACATATTTAGGGCTGATGTCAAGAAATATTTCTTTATACAGAGGCTAATTAACAGCTGGAATTGATTTCCAGGAAGTGTTATATAGGCCAGGATACAGAAGCAGCTAGATGCTGTAAATTCTGAAAGGAAGAGAAATATCAGCTGAAGGTCCTTCTTCATCTGAACCTATTTTGACTGTGCTGGAGGACCAGAGTAATAGATGATAGGAACGCACCCAGCATTGTGATATTTAAATGGAAACTCCCTGTCTTGACTTCAATGTAGGCTGCTTTTGCTGATAAAGCTCCTTTCTCTGTTGTGCTGGGCTGTTGCTAATTTAATCAGAAGTTAAATATCATTGCCTTGGAACAGCAGAGATGTTCATATCTCTGTTTAAAAAGCAACTCTCTCTCCCAACCCTGACTGTAGTCAAGACCCCACTGCTGATTTTGAATCTGAAGCAGTCCAAGAAGAAAGTTACAGAAAGAGATTTAATGCCAGCAGCAGGAGCTTTACTGAAGTGAGGAGGGAGAGTTACTATTTAAATACCTCAGTTCTGGAGGAGTGGAATTTTGTTTCTTTCAGCTGTTGCTCCACTCCTTTAATACTTCTCAATTAGAGAATAATGGCCCAGAGTTCAAGCCCCAGGGCCAAGGTTTGTCATAATATGACCATTGCAGTTGGATTGATATTTGTTTTTCAGTTCTTTGCTGGGCCACTAGCAGTTCCTTGAAAATGGGGCAAACAACGAAGAAAGTCAGAGACTATGTTCTTAATCAGCTGTTGCTTTGGTGCTCCAGGACTGTGATACTTAAATAGCATTTCGTCTTTCTAGCTTCAGTGCACACTTCTGCTGATTTGATAGGTAGGTACAGAGAGATTATTTAAAATCAGCAGTAGGAGACTGAAGTTGGGGGTGGGGGGAGAGTTGCTGGAGGAGACAAGTGGAGCAACAACTCATAGGAATACCAATTAAAATGAGAAAGAATGGAGACAAAAAATACTTGTGGAGGCTAACCAACATGTTGGTGAAAGTTTTGGTGAATACGAGCTTTACAATGTTGCCTTTCATCTTAAATGATAGTCATAGGGTTTTTTTTTATTTTGTTTCCGAGGTGTCTGCATATATGGTACTTGATCAAAGTTGCTGTAAAGTGTTCGACAAATATTGTTTGCAGTAGCGTTTAATTTTTTTCATGAAACTGAAGTTTGCTTATATATTCAGATAGCAAAACTTGCTGTTTGAGTAACTAAACTGTGAGCCTGTGTCCTGTTAATGTGTTGCAATGTGTTGTTGTACCAATACTCTTTTTTAAAAATTTAATTGCGACTAATCTTTTGTAGGTATATAATTAAAGATTAGATTGTTGTATTATTAGTCTCCAATACTTTGTCATTGTAATTTTTTAAACTGCATGCACAAGATCTAAACCTCCAAGTATTCATTATAGTATTTACTTCACACTAAATTGAATTACATAAATTCTAATGGTCGAGTGGTTGGGGAATATAATGTTGCTCTGCAGACCTATTACGCAAACAGTGGACAAAATTACTCTGGATCATATCAGTAATTCTTGATTTTATATATAGAATTAATGTTCGATTAAGTAGTGTATTAGCTGCTATAAAGTGTAAATCTTAGAAATCGTGATCAGTACTTCACTGCATGGCTAAGTGTACTTGTCAGGCTTGGCACTTAGCGTGCTATGTTGATCTGGATGTTGAAAGATATAATGCTTCTTGACTATTTAAAAGTTATACATGAAAACTTGGTAAGGTGACCTTTTCTGTCAGCTCATGGTTCATCTTTATGCCAAGGAAACTTTAATAATTCCAAACTGCTATTCGTTCTAATTATACAACCTTTAGGCATTATATCGAAGAATATAATTATGCCACATCATAACTTCACATCCTCAGTTGTTAGTACCTGTTGTATAAAAGCTGTTGTTTAAAATGTATAACTTTTTCAGTCCACCTGTTCATTGGATATGCTAGGTAACTACAATAGAGTCTTCACAGGCAGCATTAATGGCAGCAAAACATACTGCAAAAACTTCGCCATTCGTTCTCCTTTGTAGTCCAAATGCCGCTCACTTTTTGTGCTCAGAAAGCTGAAGGTTTCAGTTGTGAAGAATGGAACAGGAAATAAGAGTACTATAATTTCATTTCCTTTGTCTTTAAAGTTGATACTTTGATCCTAATATGCATCAGCTTGGAGAATTGCTCTAACTTGCTTCCATTCTTACCTATCCGATCATAGCCAGAGCATCTTTTCCTGCCTGCACACCATTACCTTCATGTCATCCAAGGATCTATCTTGGACCCCTTTTCCTTATCTACATACTGCACCTTGCAGACAACATCTGCAGACATGGGGTCAGCTTTCACATGTATGTCGACATTAACCCAGCTCTGCACCACCTCTCGACCCCTCCGCTGCCTCTGTGCTGTTAGACTGCTTGTCCAATATCGAGACGTCGATGAACTCTAATTTCCTCCAGTTAAACATTGGGAAGACTGAAGCCATTGTCTTTGACCCCTTGCCACGAACTCCGTTCCCTCACCACTGATTCCATACCCTTCCCCTGCCAGTGTCTCGAGCTGAACCAAACTATTCACATTCTGGGCGTACCATTTGACCCTATACAAAGGCAAGTTGTTATATATAGAGGTATCGAATCCGGTGTTCATCTATGCGTGAAGAAGAGCAACCTTCTATACAGGTGGAATAAATGTATTTAACAATTTTGTATGCAGTATTAATCCTGTGTTAGAAATATGCCTGTATTCTGTAGTTAAAAATTAAAGCAATTTGAGTGGAGTATGGGCGTGGTAGTTTCTTTGTGTGGCATATGTAGTCGGTCTCCACCCAGAATGCTTAGGAACAATCATCATAGAGCTAATTATATTATTATTTGCTGTTTGTCAAAGAGGGTGGCATGTGAGTGCAGTCTGATTACTAGAATGTCTGCTCCATTCAGTAGGTTTGTTTGGTTCAAATTTATTGGGTGGTCATTGCATGATTATTTTTGTAGGATAGCTCTGCAGCACCAGCATGTTATGGCTTGTACCAATGATCCATAATTCTTAAAGACTGCCATGATGAAGGGGATAGAGTGGTTACAGATCCAAATCCAGAGTGGCATTATCCAAAGAGGAGTCATATAAATTTGCAGGAAAAAGTAGCAAGCCTGAGGATTGGGAGCAGTTTAGAATTCAGCAAAAAAGGAACAATCGATTGATTAAGAGGGGAAAAATGGAGTATAAGAGTAAACTTGCAAGGAACACAAAAGCAGACTGTAAAAGCCTCTACAAGTATGTAAAAAGAAAAAGATTAGTGAAGACTAGTGTAGGTCCCTTACAGTCAGAAACGGGAGAATTTATAACTGGGAACAAGAAAATGGCAGAGCAATTAAAACAAATACTTTGGTTCTGTCTTCACGGAAGAGGACACAAATAACTTCCCAGAAATGCCAGGGAACCAAGGGACTAGTGAAAAGGAGGAATTAAAGGAAATTAGTATTAGTAAAAAAAAAGTAGTGCTGGAGAAATTACTGGGACTGAAAGCCAATAAATCCCCAGGGCCTGATAATCTGCATCCCAGAGTACTAAAAGAGGTAGCCATGGAAATAGTGGATGCATTGGTTGTCATCTTCCAAAATTCTATAGATTATGGAACAGTTCCTGCAGATTGGAGGATGGAAAATGTAACCCCACTATTTAAAAAAGGAGGGAGAGAAAACAAGGAACTACAGACCGGTTAGCCCAACATCAGTAGTAGGGAAAATGCTAGAGTCTATTATAAAGGATGTGATAAGAGGACACTTAGGAAATATCAACAGGATTAGACAAAGACAACATGGATTTATGAAAGGGAAATCGTGTTTGACAAACCTGGGGTTTTTTGAGGATGTAACTGGTAGAAGAGATAAGGGAGAACCAGTGGATGTGGTTTATTTGGATTTTCAGAGGGCCTTTGATAAAGTCCCATGTAAGAGGTTAGTGTGCAAAATTAAAGCACATGGGATTGGTGGTAATATACTGGCATGGATTGAAAATTGGTTAACAGACAGGAAACAGAGAGTAGGAATAAATGGCTCTTTTTCGGGGTGGCAGGCAGAGACTAGTGGGGTACCGCAGGGATCAGTGCTTCACTTATATATCAATGATTTGGATAAGGGAACCAAATGTAATATTTCCAAGTTTGCTGATGACACAAAACTAGATGGGATCGTGAGTTGTGAGGAGGATGCAAAGAAGCTTCAAGGCGACTTAGACAAGTTGAGTGAGTGGGCCAATACATGACAGATGCAGTATAATGTGGATAAATGTGACGTTATGCATTTTAGAAGGAAAAACAGAAAGGCAGTGTATTATTTAAATGGTGATAGATTGGGGAATGTTGATGTACAAAAGGACCTGGGTGTCCTTGTACACCAGTCACTGAAAGCAAACATGCAGGTGCAGCAAGTAATTAGGAAGGCAAATAGTATGTTGGCCTTCATTGCAAGAGGATTTGAGTACAGGAGCAAGGATGTCTTACTGCAGTTATACAGGGCCTTGGTGAGACCACACCTGGAGTATTGTGTGCAATTTTGGACTCCTTACCTAAGAGAGGATATACTTGCCATAGAGAGAGTGCAGCGAAGGTTCACCAGACTGATTCCTGGGATGGCAGAGCTGTCATATGAGGAGAGATTGGGTCAACTCAGCCTGTATTCAAGTTTAGAAGAATGATAGGGGGTCTCATTGAAACATATAAAATTCTGACAGGACTAGACAGACTGGAAGCAGCGAGGATGTTTCCCCTGGTTGGGGGGTCTAGAACGAGGGGTCACAGTCTCAGGATACGGGGTAGGACATTTAGGAATGAGATGAGAAATTTCTTCACTCAGAGGGTGGTGAACCTGTGGAATTCTCTACCACAGAAGGCTGTGGATGCCAAATCACTGAATATATTTAAGAAGGAGCTAGATTGATTTCTCGACACAAAAGGCATCATGGGGTATGGGGAGAGAGTGGGAATATGGTATTGAGAGAGAGGATCCGCCATGATCATATTGAATGGCGGAGCAGGCTCGAAGGGCCGAATGGCCTATTCCTGCTCCTATTTTCTATGTTTCTATTTTTTTTAATAGATGACAGTGATTGTTAAAGTCAGCAGATTTTTGATTTTGTTTTAAGTTGCACTGGTACATGGAATAAATTCTGTATTGCATGTACAATAAATAACATGAGTGAGCACATGTTATTATGCATGTTGTCATTGTACGTGAAATAATTGAAGTGGGTAAACTGATTGCTGCACATAATTTGCTTCCTGTGCAGTAAAAATGGCAATCTCGACAAAGAAGGATTTGTCTCCTCTGACTTGCTCCTGACTCTTCCTTTAATCCACTGGTTGTTAAACTTTTTCTACTCTCTTCTTACCCCCCCCGCCCTTCAAAAAAACACATTCTTCTTACCTCTTGCATCTCAATATCTAAAGATTCTGGTACCTGTTATTCTGATGAGCATCTAAGAGAAAGCAGTAAAATAAATCTCAAGTTCTTTGATTACTGAGTCAGGTATGAAGATGCTGCAAAGTTATCTATATATTTTACAATTGATTGAAATTTTCATTCTATTTTGTATTTAGAACTGAATTTTGAATGGAGTCCTTTGCTTAGTTGGGATGGATTAACTTGTTTGAAGTTGAAATATAATTGTTTTCAACGATGATGCAATCAGTGTCATTTTCTACAGCAAAGCAAGTTTAAAGTTTTGTCTTTATTCCCATCAGTGTAAAGAAAATGCTTGTCTCACAGATGTTTGGGATTCCTGCCAGGATGGATTTTGGTGATGACTAAAAGCCAGATGTCAGAAAATTACATTTTAGAAAGCACATTTGATCACAAGAGGTCAATCAGCTCCTCAGGAACAGTAGTGTGGAGATGGAATAACAACAGTATCAACATCAACAATTTGCATTTATTTAGTGCCTTTAAAGTAGAAAAGATCTCAAGTTGCTTCACAGAGGTATAATCAGACAAAATTAGAGGCCAAGTCAAAGGGAATATTAGGAGGGATGACCAAACGCTTGGTCAAAGATTTAGGTTTGGAGGGGGAGGTGGAGAGGTTGAGGGAGGGACTTTGAGTGTAAGGGTTGGATGGCTGAAAGCATAGCCACCAATGGCAGGGTGAAAGGAGGCAGTGATGCACAAGAGATCAGAGTCAGAGGAATGCAGACTGCTGGGAGAGTTTTGGAGCTGGAGGGGCAAGGCCATAGAGATTTAAACATGAGGATGAGAATTAAAAATTAGAGACATTGGGGGACTGGGAGCCAATGTAGGTCAGCAAGGACAAGTAATTGTTGAGCAGGGCTGGGTATGGGATAGGATAGGGCAGCAGAGTTTAGGAGGAGCTGAATTTATGGAGGGTTGAAGATGGGAAGCTGGCCACGAGAGCATTGGAATAGTCGAGCCTGGAGATGACAGGCATGGATGAAGGTTTTAGCGGCAGCTGAGACTATGGAAGTGGACAGTCTTTGTGATGGAGAGTACCTGGGGTCAAGGTTGCAAGCAGTCTGGTTGAACCTGAGACAGTGGCTGGAGAGAGGGATGGAATCGATGGCAAGAGTATTGAGTTTATGGTGGGGGCTGAAAATAATGGTGCTGCTCTTCCCAATGTTTAGTGGAGGAAATTTCACATTATCCAAGACTGGTTGTTGGACAAGCAGTCTCAGTAGAGAGGGCGAGAGAGGTGGTGGAGAGGTAAAGCTGGGTATGGTCAGTACACATGTGGAAGCTGATCCCACATCTTCAGATGATGTTGTCAGGGGGCAGCATGTAGATGAGAAAGAGGAGGGGGCCAAGCACAGATCCTTGAGACTCCAGAGGTAACTGTCTGGGGATGGTGAGAGGAACCATTGCTGGAGATGCTTTGGCTATGATTGGATAGATAAGAGTGGAATCAACCACTGCGCTGGACAATGGAGGAGAGGCATTGGAGGAAGATGCTGTTCTTAACTGTGTCAAAGGCTGCAGAAAGATTGAGTAGGATGAAGAGGGATAGTGCACCACAGTCACAGGATGTCATTTGTAACATTGATTAAGGTTGTTTTAGTACAAGGCAGGGACAGAGAGATTCAAACATGGAGTTGTGGGAAAGATGGGCATTGATTTTGGAAGTTCAAGGACTTCAGAATGGAAAAGGAAGTTTGAGATTGGCCAGTAGGTTGCAAAGACAAAGGGACTGAGGGAGCATTTTGATGCATAGAATCATGAATGGTGAGATGCTTTAGTTTTTCTAGTGTTTCTTCATGATGTGTATTTATGGGAGAGCTGTACCTTTTTTAAAAAATTGTTTTAACAACCAAGGGAATTATAGTTAGCAGTTTTATCATGCAAAATCAAAAGTTTAGTGCTCCTGTCCTGTAGTTCGTCCTGACTGATAATATCATTGAAATAGTCTGTCAGATGCAAGGATATTAAGGTTCTCGTCCCTCGGACTGTGATATAATGAATGTAGCGAAGGGAGCTAAAAGATTTCCTTTTCTGCCTGTTGCAGCTTGAAGCCTTAATTGTTCAGTGTTTTACCCCTAAAGCTACATAAAAGGAAAATGACAGTGGAAGTGCATGCAATGTGAGTAGAATGATAAATGATAGTGAAGAAAGAATATTCAGAAATTATGGTTAAAATGATAGAAGTTAGAAACAAGTATGGATAAAATTGAGATGATTCTTAAAGGACATCATTTTTATTTAAATGTATTGCACTTGCTTGCCTGTCTTTGGTGGAGGAGTGGGGGGTCAGTTTTCTTCAAGTTGCATTACACTCCCACTAGAATATAGCTGTATAGTGCTATGATCCCTGACTAGTTATGCTTTTGGCACTCTAATAAATGTCTTCATAATGTTTGTCCAGCTATAAAGTGTCCGTACGGCTTTATTTCAGTTTGTGCTAAAGTGGAAAAATTACTCCCTCCCACCCTACAACAACTCTTGGTTTGGGATGCCTACACTAATTGTGTGTTTTGAAAATCTGCAGTTTGAGTCTCATGAAAACCACTTTTTGGTCTTTGTTATATTAATTTGCAAAACTATACTCCAACTAAATCTTTTATAGTGTTTGTACAATGACAAATTTTGAGATGGGTATGAATTTTGTGCATTTATTAGCAGAGTAGGACATATAAAAAGAGTAGGGATAATTACTTGCATGACTTGAAAATTGTAACCATTTTTATGTATTGGGTAGACCAATGACTTGATCCATTTTTCTAATTAAGCTGTCATGATAGTGTGAGAAATTTACAGAATCATTTTTGTGGATGTAATGGAAATCAAGTTTGTTTTGAAAGCCACAAAACCGGTTGAGTTAATGAGCGCATAGTGGATGAACTAAGAATGCTGCGGGTAGAAATGAATTTGTAATTCTAGATCACATTAATTGATGCTGGTTTCTGTCCCAGGAGTAAATTAGTCTGTGGCAATTTGCCACTTGGATGCGGGAGAGAAAAAATAGTTTGTGTTACAACTGCTGAACCCTTGCTGTACTGATCTGACTGGTTTACTCTATAGTAGTTAGGTAATGACGCATAGGTTATGCAGGGAGAAACAACAATGTTGAGAAGGTTGATGCATAAACTCCCTTCTGTTTTTTTTGCTGGTGAAAGATACTAACTTTTGGGAGGGGAAGGGTGACTGGAATCAGATGAAGCGTCTAAGGAACTATAGAAAAATATGCAAATCGCCAGAATTAAGGCACTTTAATGCATATTGGAAGAAACACTAGGAACATAATATCTGATGTTGAAATAACTGGTAGAGAGAGGCTGAAAGAAATCTCCAAGTAATGATGTACTCAAGAATTACCATGTATAGGCATTCCAGAGCAGGAATCAAATAAGCAAATAGAATGTTGAGTTTTAGTGCCAAATTGCTGAAGCTCCACCGTAATATTATGTTCAGTTCTGGCTATCAAGAAGAGAAACAACCATGGCCTAGATGTGGCGCAGAGAAGGGTCAGAAAGGCTGAGTGATGGACAATGTTAAGAAAAACTAGGACTATTTATCCTTCAAGGAAGGTAAATGAGAGCGGACTTTATAGAAGTAAGTGGAAATAAGGACAAAATGGTAAAAGGTAAGTTCAGACCTGATGTCAGGAAGTATTTTGTCATGCAAAGTGTGATTAATACCTGGTCTTCCAGGTAATATAGTGGAGGCAAAAACTTTGGCATTGTTTGAGGCAGTTGAATGCTGTGATGGTGAGAACTGTAGATTCTATTTTGGAATGAGCTATTTGGGCCAAATAGCCCCATCTGTACTTATATTTGAGTCGCTCTTGAACAGAATTTGGTAGAGGGAATTCTTTACAGCCATCAAATTCATGGTTAAGATTTGTAGTAAAATTCCACAGGAACTGCAGGTTTGGTAAGTGGCTTGCTCACAAAGAAATTTTACCCTGAAATGATGGGCGCTTTTTATTTGTCGAAATGCAAATTTACAACCTCATTTCCAGCCCTAGTGTATTATGAGAAAATATAGCCCTGAAGCACTCCAGTACATATGATACTTTATAACTCTGGAATCTGGCATTTACTCTTGTAAAAATATTGTGGTTGCATTGCCATGGTCTCTGAAATATTTTCACTTCAGATCACTTGATAAGTATCTGAAAATACGGTGAACATAGCGCAGAAACTTCCGAATGCTTTCAGTATTTTCTAGGTTAAACGAAGAGTCTGTACATGTTAAATTTGAGCTAAGTGACAGTGCACATCACACATTCATTTTTTTCCGTTTCACGGCTTCAAATCGGCCTTATAACCCGGGTATTAAATCATTGAACTGACAGTGCTATGCAACCTCGTAAAATGCAAGAATCTCCAAAGCAAACAACGTAAGTGTAGGTGCAAATTAGAAGTAATTGAAACTCAATACCTTTTTTTAAAAATTAACTTTTGTTGAGGAACAAATGACTAAAGTTTACAATGCGGCTGCAAAATCTTCATGTAAATATGCGGTTGCATTGACTGTCCATCTGTACCTGTGTTATATGTCTGTTTCTGTTACCTGTGGGAGATCTAAACCAACTTTCAGGAAAAAATGTGATCAGTGTTGAGTCAGTCTAACTTCAGTTGAAAGGATTGATGTGCACCTAAACATGTATTGGTATCATCTGGTACGTATACTTTTAACTGCACCCCTAAATACTCCAAATGTTAACATAGGATATAACTTTGACATCTATCAAGTGAAATGGTCAGCTTAATATTTTGGTTTGTATTGTTGCATTTATGTACTTTATACATCCTGAGCCCTGAAAATGCTGACATTTTTAGTACTTCTAGTTGGAAGTCTGACTTTGTTCAGGAGTCATAGCTCTCAACCCATCCACACTATCAGGGTGTCAGAAGTTCCAGTAAAGAATACTGTTGCACTGACTGAACTTCTGAGAACTCTGACAAAAGCATTGCATTTTGGCAGTAAACTTACAACAGTAATTGTTCTGTTCCAAACAGTAGCACAATGCTTCAGATGGCCAGCAGCAAATAATTCAGTTATGCTCAGCCAAGTGGACTTGGCACAGTGCTGTAGTTTCTTACAATAAATATTTAGTGGTCATGGGTAAATGTAGAATTGAGGATATTACAGTATTCAAGTGCAGCAAAAGTGTTCATACATTATGCACAGCCTCTCTACTTTGTTTCTTAGCTTAAAAACAGGTTGTTTTAAGAAAGATACCGCCAAAATGGCTTCTGCAACTTTGTGCTGGGAAATTGTTGCTTTTTGGCTGTGCATGAACTATGTCAGAAAGAAGCCCTCTTGATCAGAATAGTTTGGGGAGAAGGAAGCTTCAAGAAGGGAAAAGAAATCTTGCAGAAATAGGATGGAAAATCTAAGTGCATCAGCCTAAAGGGACAAAATTCCTGTCTGCACATTTTCTGACTGGCTGACGGTGCCTTTGCCCTTGTTGTAGCCACTGCAGCAAAAGTGAGTTTAGGCCCTGGTGTCAGATGGGGAGGGGACAATTTATATCCAGGTTCCTGGCAATCTAGGGGAAGGCTGTTTTACCCACTTGTGTAGCAGCTTCAGTGCACTGACTTTGGAGTCTAAGGTGCTAAATATGGGGGGAGTGGGGGACAAGCTGTGGCCAGCAGTGGCCTCCCGGCTCCATAATAAGGTAAGTTTTTAAAAAAAACTTGCCTCTCGGGTGGCAACCTCCAGCAAACCCTTAAGGACTGCTGGCTTGGCTGTTAAGCGCGTGAAGAAACTGCCCACAGCATTCATGGCGTATGCTGCTGTCATTCGCAATTGAGTTTTGCGAAGGGAGCCTGAAACATCCAATAGGACCCCAATTTGCATTTGCAAAGAGCTTAATACCTGTTTTAGGCGCGCACACTGGACGCCTATGGAGAAGCCCTAACTAATATGGCGGGCGGTGCTTAATGAGTGTGTACACGCCACCCGTCATATCGGACCCATAGGCGCACATTTTACACCTGTAAAGCTGATGCAGTGTGATGCAATTTCTAGACCCGTGTTTTTAAAAAACAGTATGCTTTACTTTGGACCAAAATCGGAATTTTTGACTCTTTGCCGTACTATAGTTTCACTTTGTTTTTTAACATTAAAATTGGTTACATTAATACAACAGCAATTGTAAGCTCCAGTCCCTTCATAGGAAACCCAGAAGTGTATAAAAAGCTCCTTGAGGATGAAGTTTATTTTTATTGAATGTTGGCTCCCAACACCAGTGCTAGTCAGCAGCAAACGCTGTGCAAATGCTCCAGTACACAGGAACTCTAAGCTAACACTGCTAAAGGTAGTACTGTTGCTTCCTGCAACATAAACACAAGTGCCACTGACGTAGGGAGCAATAGCGGCAATTAAATATGGCTGCAGTTGGGCCGAGGGTCTGAAATGCTCCTGTTTACTTCTGTGCACGAAGTGATTTCATTGCTGTTCACCGGTACAGAGCTTTCCAAGCCACAATTATTAACTACTACTTGTCAGTAATTGTGAGATAAATGAACTGGTGCAAGGGCATTGCCACCTTGTCCTTGCATTCATAAGAACATAAGAAATAGGAGCAGGAGTAGGCCATACGGCCCCTCGAGCCTGCTCCGCCACAGCTCTGCAATATAAATGGGCTGTGAGTCTATATTTTACTTTTTGTATACTGGAAAAGTTTAAATTTTTGGGTAGCAAAACCTTTATTTAAAAAAAAGCCAGCATCAATATAGATTACCAGATTATAATTCAAAGAGCAGAAGACATCCCGATACAGCTCCTCTGCAGAGAAATTATTAGAGGTTGCAGGGAACCGCACTGACTTTTCAAGTCTGATATATTAGGCCTCAGGCTGCAAAACAGTATCCGCAGTAATTTTGAACTTGCAAGAATTGAAATTGGCAGGAAAAAGATTCACTCTTTTGTGCATTTTCATTCATATTTTTACATAAGTAGATTCTCTGAGACAGTCCTGTGCTGTTTTTGCATTAACAGACTTGTCTTATAAAAGAGGCAGCACTAATGATATTGGGTGGTTCTCAGTACCCCCAGAGATACTAGCCTCACCTTGACAGAGCTAGTCCACATATACATGCCAAGAATGTAATTTTAACACTGCTGGTTTATGTTGAACTTTCTTTGACATGGGGGAAGCCATTGCCAGAATCTTAGTCCCAGTTGTATCTTTTGAACAGCTGCTTTGATGTTGTTTCAGGTGCTCTAGTTCACAATATAATGCACCAGCAGACTTAAATGAATTATAGAACTGCTTACACTGGAAGCGATTCCAAAGTATAAGTTTGCTGTTGGTACCATAGTGACCTGAAGGCACATCCTATTGCATTTGCCCAATCAGTTTTTTTTTAGCCGTTGTCCATTTATGATGTTTAAATTCTCTTGATGTAAAAGGCTAACAGTGGAAAGATAGGTACAGTTTAAAGTGTTCTATAAGCACTTGGGCTTTCTCCACAATCTCTTCCTAGCAGTAATTTGTTTTTAGAAACTTCAGTAATTTGTTGTACTTTTTCTCCTGTGACACTTCTGCTATATTTAGTCATATCTTTCCATCATGGGTTTGCAAAAAAAAGAAACGATTTGCATGCTACACTGACCAATGAGTTGCTGGGTCAGTGTAAGAAGGTCCCAGATTCAATCCCTGGTCTGTGCCGAGTTAGCTGATCTTAATCGAGGCTGGGTAGAGTTGCTAGAATTAGCTGCATTGCCTCGGGATTTGGGGAGGGGGATCGAGCCTGAGTCCCCTTCCTGATTGCTGCCCAGTGACCCTTGCTGGAAATGTATTTGTATGAAAGTTGAGGTCAGGATTGAGTTTTGCAGTGTAACCTTCCACAGTTGAATTAGCAGTTACCTGTCACTGTTGAAGCTTTTATGTGAATAATGGTCATCGTACTAGAATATGCCCGTGGAGTTGTACTCCAGTCAAGAGTCAATAAATTGAGGAGAGGGGTGAGGGATGGAAAACTGGCAAGGGGAAAAAAAAATCTGCTTTGTTTGTCTATTACCTTTTCTTTTCCCAAGCACCAAAAATTTAATTGGGTGCAACTCTGAGCAAGCCAGAACCTCCCTCCCATTAAGCTGATAAAAATGATGCACTTCTGATAGATTTACTGATTGAGCTACACATTTTTTGGGGTAAGTCTGCCTTTTGTCTCGGTGCCCAAAACTGGATACTGTACTCGTGGCATGGCCTGATCAGAGGACTGTACAGTTTGACATCTTCTGACTTGTATTATATTGATTTAGCAGTATGGTTGATCACTCCATTTTGTTTGTTAATTACAAACAGTGCTTGACATGTTCAGTCACTTTTTGCCATTTTAGTACTATACATAGAGTATTAATGTCACCCATTTTTCTCCCAGTGTGGAGTACTTTAATGCAATCAACTCTTCAAATTGCTTCAGCGTACTTTATTGTAAATGTATACTACAACACCACTGCTGCAGTAAAACAGATTAAGCATCTACTTTGCAGTAGAATGGTGGACTGCCCTACTTGCCCTTTACTAAGCAAGATGTTTTTGGGTGGTTTTGGAGATGGATTCAGGGAGGAAAGGTTTAAAATACTAAACAAAGTCTGAATACAAATGCTAGCTACTGTATTGTAGAATCCACTTGGTTTAAATTTGACTTAATGCTTTGTAAAAGATTAATGCCTGTGTATCTTGGCTAATGCAGGTTACAGAATTTTTTTTTGCACGTGACAAATTAAGCGTTTCTTTGAGAATGTCTCGATGGATTTGATTTTACAGAAATGCAATGCTTTTAGCTACTATAGTGCTTCAGATAAATCCTTTGTACTCTTCTGTAGTCATAGGCTAGAGTTCCAACTTAAAGCAAATTTGTAATCAGCCCACTGACTCTGAAAATAATGGTTTAACCTTGTTCATGTTAAAACAAAACCCCTTTCTGTAAGTGAATTAACTACAGATGCTCACTTTTTGTAATCTAGAAGTCATTCACTGTGAGGATTGGAGAGTAATGAAGAACTGATCACACTTTATGGTGCTGTTACTCAATATGTGAGTGAAAGTGCACTAATGAAGCCTCGTTCATGCCAACATAGTTATACATTATTGTACTGACACTGCTCATTTTCTCAAATTTAAGTGCCATTGCATCTGTGCAAGTGCATAAACTATAAACTTTCCAGAGTTTGTTTTGAATTTGGGAAGAGAGGAACAGTTTTTAATTGTTTTATGAGCTTTCATGTATTGATATTTCAATTTTGGTACCAAGCCAATGCCAAAAATGTAGTATAAAGCAGCTGGCTTTGCATCAATAATGGAAATTCTAATGAACCAGACCACCTGGAAGAGGTGTTCTCCCATGATTGGTTGAAATATTGCATTGGTTTCATTTACACTGTTCCTAATTTACCCCACAGTACACCAGGTAGAATGCCCTTGATGACATGACGTGGATACCTGTTGTCGTGAAGCTTTTTTGAAGTGTATGTAAGGTTACTGAGGGTCTATTTCTTGAAGTGTGTGCAGGTATACTAAAAGTTATTGATGTGGCATGTTGTATACGATATAATGTTGGAAGGAAGTTCTAGGGATGAGCTAAATCATTAGAAAGAAGAAACTGATATCTAGAGAAGCAAATGAGGTGCACATGCATATCAAAGGTACAAGAATGTTTGTTCACACTGGGTTCGGATGTGAAGTCCTACTTAATGGTAAAAGCATGGATTGAAGCACTTGAGAATACTCGTGCTGTCCACCTGTATCTTTTTGAAATTGAAGTGTTGGTGTAAGTTCATTGAGCCATTCTTTGTGCAAATGCTTTTTAGTTTCTTTTGGTCAGAGGTAAGCTTTTCTGAAAGTATTTCCATCTTCTATTAATAAATTAAACTTGTGGCATTGTTTTGTCCTATTCAAAACACCTTTTAAGTAAATAGTAGTCTGAAAAGAAAACATGAGAAAAAGTATGAAAATAAGCATTATAAAGCTGAAAATTTTCCAGTAAATCCATAAAAAGACAGTGGTGGAAAAAGAATTTGAAAATAGAAAAGGGAGAAACCAGAAAACAAGAGAAAATCTTAAGCAATGAGGATGAGGCCAGAATTAAAGTTGGGTATGCTAGAAAAGTTCATGAAATCAAGATTTGTTTCAGTACAAAAGTAGGGATTGCATATCTTAATTCTGGTTGATTTACTGTTTTTTGTTCTCATGTTTTAACTGAGGGTAAGATTGCATCAAACATTGTAGTATAAACCAAAATATTCAGAATTTATTGCAGTGCTGCAGGGAAGGAACTCTTCCTCTTCCCACTCCACCCCCCAACTTTTCTACTTATTATCTCCACGCCACCTCCAGCTGCAACCCTCTGAGTTTAATCTAGGAGGAATGGAAAAAAGAGCACACATGGATGGTTGCAGAGCTTTCCATGGTTAGATTGTATATCTGTCACCATAATCTGTATTGCAGGAAGCGATGAGTTTACAAACAGGAAATTGTGGCAGGCTTTATAAATGCTGATTGGGCAAATAAAATATTTTTCTTCCATGTACAGCTTTCTGATTGGAAATAGATCCAGGGAAGTAACAATTCTCTCCCAACAGTTGCCATCACATTTTGCACTAATTCTATTAAACTGTATTCCCTTAATTCTCTTGAGATCTAGCAGTTTTAATTTAAAATTCTGTAACCCACAGCCTTCACTGCTATGCTTAGTTCACCCAACTCTCCAGCACTGCTGCCCATCTAACCCAACCCGATTCTGCAGTCTTTTCTCCCCACCCAACCTGACCTTGATGTGATTCAAAATTAGCTGTTTGTCAGAATGATGACTGATTTCAAAATTCCAAGAATGGCAGCCAATTCAATGCTCCTGCCATTCCTGATTTCCATCTGTAGTTCATCTTCATATATAGAGCCAAAACTAATGAGACCTACAAGAGGTACATTTGTAATATTTTCTTCATCAGCCAAGATTTGATGGGGAAATGGCTTTAATCAAATGTTCCTTTGACCCTGATTCACACTGACCTAACATTTTAAATTATTGTTAACCATTTATTTGGTTTAAATCAGAGTTGTTAAATGAATGTCATAAATTTGTCAAAAAGCTGACCTGAATTTTCAGATGATTTTTCAGATAATTTTGATGAAAATGTAAGAGATATTTTGCCCCCCTTACTCCTAGTACAAGTGGCCAACCTGATTTAAAAATAAAATTATATTGTACACCTCCCATTACCCAAGAGTAGTTTGGGTCTTCGAGTGCCATTTCTGTTCTACAGTTTCATTACAGCCTAAACTTGACAGTGAATAACCCATCCATTACTTTTAATGCAGCAAACTTACCGAAGCAATATAGCACATGACTGACATAAAGTAAAAATATTACACTTTACTGATACTGAAAGATACATAGAATATTTGTAATGCTATTTATCTACCACTTTACAAAACCTGTTCAAGATGCAAGTTTTTTTTCCTTCACGAAAGCATCTTACTTAGTTATTTACATTGAGATTTATTTTCTGCTTTGCTTAAGATGCAAGTGCTTTTTTTTTACTCTTTCCTTCTCTCTTCCCCCAAAAATGACTAAGAGGAGACCTGATAGAACTCTTTAAAATTACGAAGGGGTTCGATAGTGTGGATGTGGAGAAACTGTTACCGTTTGTGGGTGGGTCTAGGACAAGGGGCCTTAACTATAAGATAGCCACTAACAGATCAAATAAAGGATTTAGGAGGAATTTCTTTACAGTGGTTGAAGCAGATAGCATTGATGCATTTAAGGGGAGGCTTGATGTATACATGAGGGAGAAAAGGAATAGAGGAATTTGGAGGTATGGTGGGAAGAGGTAACAAGTGTCGGGAGGAGGCTCGTGTGAAGTATAAACACCGGCATAGACCAGTTGAGCCAAATGGCCTGTTTCTGTGCTGTAGATTCTATATGTAATTCTATACTTGCATGATTGTAAAAAAAATTGTTTTTCTCCATTACTGTTGGTTCATAATTCTTGATGAGTCTGTCACTGTAGCACTGCGCAGGGATGTTTTTCACGTTGAGTCTCCCGTGGTCAGCATTTGAACATACAGGTCTGATTGACTAATTCTGGTCACTGTCAGAGGTCAGCATCAAAGCTCATCATAAATATTGCACTCTGGACCCAGTGAAAACATCGGTGCCCCTCAACAAGAGGAAAAGCTGCATTCCAAACAACAGTATTACCCCTCAGATTTTTTATTTAGCCATTTAAACTGTATAAAATACTAGGTGGGTGGAGGGTGGAAAGAGGAGTGTGGGGGGATTTTTTTTTTACTTTTGATTTCCCAAAATGCCCAAGGTGGGAACGGCTTCCATAATGCATGTCTCTCGCGCATAGAATTTGTTGACAGCAGCTGGAAATCCAAGCATTCATGGTCCAGGTCAAATTTCCAGCTCAAGTTCCAGACAAAAGAGCAGGCCTATGTAAGGGGAACTTCTTGCATGATGTTTTTAACATTTAGGCAAGTTTGTAGTGATTTTTAAAATTTTATACATTCAAATATCAGTACTAGCCCTGACTGTAAGAACTAAATGTAATTTGATACTGGGTCTATTTCCACTGGAACAGAGAAATCTAAGAGGAGATTCAGTAGTTTTTTAAAATTATGAAGGTTTGATAGTGAATAGGTAAAGACTATTTCCTCTGGTTGGGAAGTTCATGATGAGGGGTCATCAATTTAAAGTAATCACGAAGAGTGAGGTTAGGAGAAACTTTACACAGAGTTGAAGCTTGGACTGCTTTATCACAATTGTAAACAATTTTACAACACCAAGTTATAGTCCAACAATTTTATTTTTAATCCCACAAGCTTTCGGGGGCTTCCCCCTTCCTCAGGCGGTGTGGAAATGACATTTTCGAATCCTTCGCATTTTAAGATCACAGAACAATGCTTGGTGATTACTGCCCGTCACCAAGCATTGTTCTGTGATCTTAAAATGTGAATGATCTTAAAATGCGAAGGATTCGAAAATGTCATTTCCACACCGCCTGAGGAAGGGGGAAGCCCCCGAAAGCTTGTGGGATTAAAAATAAAATTGTTGGACTATAACTTGGTGTTGTAAAATTGTTTACAATTGTCAACCCCAGTCCATCACCGGCATCTCCACATCATGCTTTATCACAGGCAGAAATCATTGCATCTTTTAAGGAAAAGTAGGTATACATTTGAAGCAGAGGAAGGTACTGGGCCACTGGGAGAGAAGGGGCACTCAAATTTGTTTTATATTGCTCAGACAAGCAGTGGTGGGAATGGCCTCCTGTGCTGTAAGGTTCTGTGGATAATATAACGCTCTTTTCTACCTCTGTTTCCTTAGTACTAAACTCTTATTTATATATCTCCTTCAACTAATGATTTTGAAGTAAGTTGGGAGCTTGTGCCATGATGAAATTATTGGCAGTTAGTTTTCCCATTGTAAGACACTGGCTGCTGGGAATTTGTGGTTATTTATGCTGGAGGTTTGAGCTGGGGCAGTAGGTCAGTATTCATGCTTTTTATGCTAAAAGCATAAATACCCTTTAGTTCCATGTTCCATGCAACAACTTTTGTTTCCCCCCCCCCCCCCCGCCCCCCAAAAAAATCCCATGTATAATATGTTGTGTGTTGCATGGTATAACACTCCTGTTGTAAGGGGCTTATCTTCTGACTCCCTGTGAATGATGCCAAATAGAGCTTTAGGATACTAGGAATGCCCACAGATTAAATGGTATGTTTTTGATGTTGCTCTGGAAGGAAACTGTATGAAGAATTTAATCATTATGACACCAAGGAGGCCTGGGGTGGTCCGTCTATGCTCATTAAGGTATTGGTAGAATGGTATTTTTTTGGGGTGGTCGGGGGAGGATGTCAGAAAGAGGAACTGGAGATTTTCCCATTAACCTAAAATGATTAAGATCAGTAATTGCACCTTCCCAATGTGAGCCACATTATTGTGGCAATGTACTTAGTGGGTTTTCAAGCACCACCTAAAAGGGGGAGGAGAGGCAGTTGGTAGGAGATAGTCACGGAACTGTTGTTACGTGCCTCCTTTCAGCTGGTTGAGAGCAGATTTCTTGTTTGCTCTGCGGGCTGAAGTGAACGTAGGGTGCTATGATATTCTCAAAGAACTGATGCAAGATACTGTACAGTAAGGTTTCAGTACAATACTGATACACAGCCATTGCACTGTTGTGCTTTTATAAAAATGGTATACCATTAATACTTGATCATTAAGTTCCTTAAAATGGATTTGTAGCCTTTTTAACTTGGTTTATTGTAGGAAGAGAAAATGAAAAATATCATGTTCTCAGTAGATTGGTTTCCTGTGGGGAATACTGAATTTTAATATTGTGCAAGTAGGTTGTTAAATCTGTGTAACTCAGCTTGGATTTTTACACCTTCCTGCAAAACAAAATGTCACCATTAATTAGCAGGTAGGGACCAGCACAGCTGGTTTGACTGCTTTTATTTGCTGTGGTAGCAAAAATGAGGGAACTGTTCCTCCAGCCATTGGGTCACACATCCATAATAAGGTGAAAATGTTTAGGACCGTGTACTTCATTTATTGATTAGGGCCTTTTTATAAAGCAGTTGAACCTCTGAGTTGCATCAGAGCCTGAACATATAAGGTAATTAATGAATTACATGACTTGTGTTGCATTTCAGAATTCTCCTATGTGGCAGGTTTTTCTGAATTGGGTAACATTTTTTCGCTCAAGTAGAAGGATAAATGTGCAGTGGTTTAGGTTTGTGCTGTTACAAATGTTGTGAATGTTATCTCATTTTTGAAGAAATAATGAAATGTCAAATAACTGAGAAATGTCCAACAAGAAACTAGTGCTTCAGTGTGAATTGCCTATTAGTTGCCATAATGAATTATTCCATTGCTGGTCAAACAATTAAAGAGCTTATTTGTACTTATTTAAAATGAGACCTGAAGTAGAACAAATTTCGATCCTAATTTTTTTTATACACTTATAATTTACAGTGAATTGGTAGTAGTTGATAAGCTAGTTTTAGATCATTATTCAACTTTTTAAAAATAAAAGCCAAAACATAATGCCAGGCAAATCTATTTAGGTTTTTATCCACTCAAAAAAAAAACAATTTGCATTTATGTAGCACCTTTTAAGTTTAAAAAAAATCCCAAGACATTTTACGTAGATGTAAGGATCGATCCAAAAGCTTGGTAAAAGAGATCGGTTTTAAGGAGGAGAGGGAGGTGGAGAGGCAGACAGGTTTAGGGAGAGAATTCCACAGCGAGAAACTGAAATCACGGCAGCTAATTATGGTCTGCAGGGATGTACAAAAAGCCAGAGTCAGAGGAACAGAGTTTGCGGTGGTGGTTGCGGGGGGCGGGGTGCAGGGGGGGTTGTAGGGCTGGAGGAGGTTACAAATGGGGAAAGGTGAGGTCTTGAGGGAACTTGAATACAAGATGAAAATTTTACAACAAGGGTTGATGGGTGAGCTGCCTTGAAATGGGGTCAAGGGAGTAGGCGCAGGTCTTATGGACGAGATGAACTTGGAGGGGGATATTTGTAGTTGGTGGTCTCTGGATGAAGCAGTTCATCTTCAGCAGGTTCACTGTCTTGGTGGCTTTTGACTGTATTGAGGCTAGGAACAAGAAAAAGATTTTCTTTTCAGCCTGCCAAATAGAGCTATCGTGTTTCATTTTGGGAGAGTAGTCATAAGAACATAAGAACATAAGAAATAGGAGCAGGAGTAGGCCAATCGGCCCCTCGAGCCTGCTCCGCCATTCAATAAGATCATGGCTGATCTGATCCTAACCTCAAATCTAAATTCATGTCCAATTTACTGCCCACTCCCCGTAACCCCTAATTCCCTTTACTTCTAGGAAACTGTCTATTTCTGTTTTAAATTTATTTAATGATGTAGCTTCCACAGCTTCCTGGGGCAGCAAATTCCACAGACCTACTACCCTCTGAGTGAAGAAGTTTCTCCTCATCTCAGTTTTGAAAGAGCAGCCCCTTATTCTAAGATTATGCCCCCTAGTTGTAGTTTCACCCATCCTTGGGAACATCCTTACCGCATCCACCCGATCAAGCCCCTTCACAATCTTATATGTTTCAATAAGATTGCCTCTCATTCTTCTGAACTCCAACGAGTAGAGTCCCAATCTACTCAACCTCTCATCATATGTCCGCCCCCTCATCCCCGGGATTAACCGAGTGAACCTTCTTTGTACTGCCTCGAGAGCAAGTATGTCTTTTCTTAAGTATGGAGACCAAAACTGTGTGCAGTATTCCAGGTGCGGTCTCACCAATACCTTATACAACTGCAGCAATACCTCCCTGTTTTTATATTCTATCCCCCGAGCAATAAAAGCCAACATTCCGTTGGCCTTGATCACCTGCTGCACCTGCATACTAACTTTTTGATTTTCTTGCACTAGGACCCCCAGATCCCTTTGTACTGCAGTACTTTCCAGTTTCTCGCCTTTTTAAGGTAATAACTTGCTCTCTGATTTTTCCTGCCAAAGTCCACAACCTCACATTTTCCAATATTGTATTGCATCTGCCAAATCTCCGCCCACTCACCCAGCCTGTCTATATCCCCCGGTAGGTTTTTTATGTCCTCCTCACTCTCCACTTTCCCTCCCATCTTTGTATCATCTGCAAACTTTGATATGTTACACTCGGTCCCCTCCTCCAAATCGTTAATATAGATTGTAAAGAGTTGGGGACCCAGCACCGACCCCTGCGGAACACTACTGGCTACTGGTTGCCAGTCCAAGAATGAACCGTTTATCCCAACTCTCTGCTTCCTGTTAGATAACCAATCCTCCACCCATGCCAGAATATTACCCCCAATCCAGTGATTCTTTATCTTGAGCAATAATCTTTTATGTGGCACCTTGTCGAATGCCTTCTGGAAGTCTAAATACACTATGTCCACTGGTTCCCCTTTATTCACCCTGTACGTTATGTCCTCAAAGAACTCAAGCAAATTTGTCAGACATGACTTCCCCTTCGTAACGCCATGCTGACTTTGTCCTATTAAATTATGTTTATCCAAATGTTCCGCTACTGTCTCCTTGATAATAGATTCCAAAATTTTACCCACCACAGTTGTTAGGCGAACTGGTCTATAATTTCCAGCCTTCTGCCTACTACCCTTTTTAAATAAGGGTGTTACATTAGCAGTTTTCCAATCTGCCGGGACCTTTGCCGAATCCAGAGAATTTTGGAAAATTATTACCAAAGCATCCACAATCCCTACTGCCACTTCCCTCAAGACCCTAGGATGTAAGCCATCAGGTCCAGGGGATTTATCCGCCTTGAGTCCCATTATTTTACTGAGTGCCAATTCCTTAGTGATTTTAATCGTATTTAGCTCCTCCCCCCCTCGAGCCCCCTGTTTGTCCAGTGTTGGGATATTCTTAGTGTCCTCTACCGTAAAGACTGAAACAAAATATTTGTTCAGCATTTTTGCCATCTCCATGTTTCCCACCATTAATTTCCCGGTCTCATCCTCTAAGGGACCTACGTTTGCCTTAGCCACCCTTTTTCTTTTTATATAACTGTAGAAACTCTTGCTATCTGTTTTTATATTTTTTACTAATTTATTTTCATAATCTATCTTCCCTTTCTTAATCAATCCTTTCGTTACTTTTTGCTGTCTTTTGAAGACTTCCCAACCTTCTATCCTCCCACTAAGTTTGGCTACCTTTTCTGTCCTTGTTTTTAGTCGGAGACTGTCCTTAATTTCTTTACTTAGCCACGGATGGCTGTCATTTCTTTTACACCCTTTTTTCCTCAGTGGAAGATATTTTTTTTGAAAGTAGTAAAATAACTCCTTGAATGAACACCACTGCTCATGTACCGTCTTACCCTTTAATCTATTTTTCCAGTCCACTTTAATCAATTCCGCTCTCATACCATCATAGTCTCCTTTATTCAAGCTCAGTACGCTTGTTTGAGAACCAACCTTCTCACCCTCTAATTGGATATGGAATGTAACCATGTTATGGTCACTCATTCCAAGGGGATCCTTAACTAGGACATTATTAATTAATCCTGGCTAATTACACAGGACCAGGTCCAAGGTTGCTTGCCCCCTTTGTAGGATCAGTTACATGCTGCTCAAGAAATCCATCCCTAATACACTCAATAAACTCTTCCTCAAGGCTGCCCTGCCCAATTTGATTTGTCCAGTTAATATGATAGTTGAAATCCCCCATAATTATAGCTGTTCCCTTAATACATGCCCTGACTATTTCCTGATTAATACTTCTTCCAGCAGAGTTGCAACTATTAGGAGGCCTAAATACTACGCCCACTAGTTTTTTTTCCCCTTATTATTCCTTATCTCTACCCAAACTGTTTAATTATCCTGATCTTTTGTCCCAATATCATTTCTCTGTATTACAGTGATTCCTTCCTTTACTAACATAGCCACCCCACCTCCCCTTCCTTCCTGCCTGTCCTTCCTGATTGTTAAATAACCTGGCATATTTAATTCCCGGTCGTTGTCACCCTGCAGCCATGTTTCTGTAATGGCCACAAGATCATACCAATACGTAGTCATTTGTGCCGTTAACTCGTCCATTTTGTTACGAATGCTACGTGCATTCAGATAAAGAACTTTCAAATATGTTTTGTGACACTTAGTTCCTGCTTTTTCCTTTTATAACACTTTTTACCTTTTACTCCATACCTTCTGTCCCTTCCTGACACGCTTTCCTCTGTCTCCCTGCTCAGGTTCCCAACCCCCTGCCACAGCTTTGATGCTGGGTTAATCGCCTTACGCCTTCTAGTTTTTATTTTTTCTGTCGTGCCTAAAGTACACTTTCTTTCCGCTGCTCTACGCTTTTCCCTTTCACTTGTTCTTGAACAACTGTTTGTAGTATTTGTATTGTAGATTTCCCCTGGGTCTTCCCCTCTCTTGCTGCTCTCAATTTGATTCCCTTCTGACTCCCCGCTCAGGTTCCCATCCCCCTGCCACTCTAGTTTAAACCTTCCCCAACAGCACTAGCAAACACCCCCTCGAGGACATTGGTCCCGGCCCTGCTCGGGTGTAACCCGTCATGCTTGTACAGGTCCCACCTTCTCCAGAACCGGTCCCAATGTCCCAGGAATCTAAATCCCTCCCTCCTACACCATCCCTGCAGCCACGCATTCATCCTGTCTATTCTCCTGTTCCTATACTCACTAGCACGTGGCACCGGTAGTAATCCTGAGATCACTACCTTTGAAGTCCTGCTTTTTAATTTATCTCCTAACTCCTTAAATTCACTTTGCAGGACCTCATCCCTTTTTTTACATATGTCGTTGGTACCAATATGGACCACGACTACTGGCTGTTCACCCTCCCCCTCCAGAATGCCCTTCAGCCGCTCCGTGACATCCTTGACCCTAGCACCAGGGAGACAACATACCATCCTGGAGTCACGTATGCGGCCGCAGAAACCCCTATCTGTTCCCCTTACAAAGGAATCCCCCATCACTATAGCCCTGCCACTCTTCTTCCTCCCCTCCTGTGCAGCAGAGCCACCTGTGGTGCCCCGAACCTGGCTCTTGCTGCATTCCCCTGATAAGCCATCTCCCCCAACAGTATCTAAAACAGAATATCTGTTTGAGAGGGAGATGGCCCCAGGGGACTCCTGCTCTCCCTGCCTAGTCCTTTTACTCTGCCTGGCGGTCACCCATTTCCTTTCTGCCTGCGTACTCTTTACCTGCGGCGTGACCACCTCACTGAATGTGCTATCCACGATAGTCTCAGCATCGCGGATGCTCCACAGTGAATCCACCCGCAGCTCCAGCTCCGAAAGACGGTTAGCCAGTAGCTGCAGCTGGACACACTTCACGCACACATGGTCGCCAGGGACACTGGTAGTGTCCATGACTTCCCACATAGTGCAGGAGGAGCATATCACGGGTGCGAGGTCTGCTGCCATGACTTGCCCTTAGACTCTCTGACTCTCCTCCCGCTCTTGGTGTCTCCTTTTATACTGTGCTCACCTCTCGGACTCTCCTGCCTCACCTGTGACGTCGCACAGTAGTTGTCTCTTGTTGCAGGTCTGCTGCTGCTTTTTATTCCCCAATCTCAGACTTCTACTCTCAGGTCCACTGCCGCTCTGGGGAAAAAGTTCGGAAAAGCAAGGCAAAGCAGCACCTACTTCCCCCACTTCACCGAACTCCCACACTCACCAAACTCAGTTCACACTGTGTATCCGCACACCGTGCTGTTCGCACTGACAGGCCCCTGTAGTCCTTTTAGAACTAAAATGCTGAGATATGCCTGTATATTTGATAGTACCTGGATTCATCCATTCTAGCTGACCTGGAGTGTATATCCTTGTGTTTTACACCACAAATCCTTTTGATGCATCTGTCAATACAAATATGTAACTGAGATTTGCGTGTTTGTTTTGGCTTTTTTCCTGCTTGCTTCAATATGATCCAGCATTTATTTCCCCTTTTATTACCTGATTAGAGGTTTGGTATACAGGCAACCAGAGGCTTTCAGTGTTTTGTGAACTTGTTTTCAATTAACACTTTGAAATAATTAATCACCTGAGGGCGGCGGGTGGGGCTTGGACTGCTACTGTCATACTCTTGTTTAAAGATGTACTTTCAATTGTAAAAATAATACAACTCAAGATTTCTTAATGCATGTTGACGAATTGGTCCTGAAATGTGTGTGTGCAGATTTTTCGGTTGAGATTAATGAATGTGGAAAGCTCCTAAAACGGTCTCTGTATTTTAGAATTAATGCAGTGAGAAACCTTGCATACAATATATTCTCACCACCCTATCCTACTTGGGAGTATCAGAAATTTGAGTCAAAATATGAGAAATCCGTAGATCTTTAGGTTTTTTTTCCTCCTCTGTTGCCATATGGAGACCATGGGCTAGATGCAAATCAGATGAGTTAAAGGACATTTTACAAACATTGACCATTAAGAAACGGCAGAGGGGTGAGACTTTGCCAGGACAGAATAAATCCAGTCAATGCAACAAAATGTAGGCTTGTGAAGAGGCACTGAGCCAGGATAAAGGGGGAGTCATAGTTGTAACAAAAGGAAGCCTCATTATTAAGACAGGATTGGGGCAATTCTTGGGTTGCTTTAGGAGTCCAATACCATATCCACAATGGTACGCTTGGTTTTTATCTTCACGATGTCTGAACCCAAGAAAAACACCCGTTGCCATCCCCAGTCTAAATCTTGATTCCAGAGCTTCTCTGCAATGCAGTCAACTGCCCAGACATGCACTGACCCATTGAAGCTCCCATTCACTAAGTGAGCACCTGCTTGAAATTTGTGCTTTGTTCAGTTTAAAATAATTTTTTTTTTAAAAAAAGGATTTTATCAGAAAAAGTCCTAGTACAGGAACAGCTTACATTTATATAGCACCACTTTTAATGTAAAAAAATATCCTAAGGTACTTCATAAATAGGCAAAGAGATGCTAGACCAGGAAGGGAGAGAATTAGGAGGGTGACCAAAAGCTTGGTTGCAGAGATGGGTTTTGGGGAGCTTTTTAAAATTGGAGAGTGGGGCGGCGAGGTCTACAGGTGGCATTGCATAGAATAGGACTAAGTAGCTGAAGGATCTACCATGTACAATGGAGCAAAGGGATGGGAATGCATAAAAGGCCAGAGAGGACTGATGACATAGAGAGGTGGGGCAAGGCCGTGGAGGGATTTGAAGATTTGGAGTTTAGATTTAATATGTTGGGGAACCGTGCACTAGGGCAGGTCAGCAAGTATGGGGCTGATGAGCGAACAGGTCTTAGTGTGGGACAGGATACAGGTGGCTGAGTTTCAGACACACTGGAGTTATGGAGGATGGGAGGGTCTTGGAATAATTGCTGCCAGAAACGTATTGGATAAGGATTTTGGCGACAGGCTGAGATTGGGGTGTTTTTCTGATGTACCGCGTATATCTCTTTTAATGCCTAATGGTATTACATGGATTTATTAGGCCGTTTGATCTAAAGATTGCTTGTCTTTTGAACATCCCATTAATCTAATGAGAATATTTATTAACATTTTTATAAAATTGTAAGTAAGGAAGGGTAGCAGCAAGCAATATTGCACTGAGGTAGGAGTGGAAGTAGAAGGTTGTAACCTATAGTATCTAACTTTCCTGACCAAAGAAAGGATGCATCAAGATGAGGGTTCAAAACAAAACCAAAAATTGGATCAAATTAGGAGAAAATTAAGACTGAAGTGCCATAATGAGTCCTTGCTTTGATACCTTTATACCCAAAGAATTAGGCTCTTGTACAAGGTATTTTAAATTATAAAAAAAGAATAGGTCCACCACCAGTTTTTGCAAACCAGCATTGTTATGGGATTCCGCTCCCAAATCGATTTTGCTTACACTGGTATTTGATTTGAAACAGATAGTTCTGTTGATTTTATTTGTAGTGACAAACGGGTTGCAATCATTCTCCAGTCAGCTGAAATCCAATCTCAGTGTGCTATTCATCTGAGCGTATACCAAGTGCAAAATAATATTAATGAGCACAAAAATGTACTATTCTGCTTTCTAGATCCTCAGTCACGGGGCATTACTTTAATGAACATGCCAACAACAGCAAGCTGCCAGTGCTGTTAAAAATAACAAATGTGTTTAATGTAAATTCCAAATGCCTTTGATTGCTCTTACAGTGCAGCTGTATCATTGGTGCTAAATGTTTGCAGTACCGTTGAGTGTGCAAAGTGAAACTGCTGTGCACTAAAACTATTGTAGTTTAAATGCAGCTTAAATCTGGAGTTGGGCTCTGACTTGACTCAAACAAAGTAGAACAAGACTCCCTGAAGCAGGAGGAGGAAGTCTCTCATCGCTTCCCTCCAGAGTCAGGTCAGGCCCGGCCCTAACTTTGGATCTACACTTAAGTTTAGCATTGGTGGATAACAGAAACCACTTTAGATAGACACCTAAACTTGGAGTGTCAGCTTGGCTTAATGGTTACACTTCAGTCTCTAAGCCAGAAGGTTGAAGGTTCATGCCCCACTCTAGTACTTGAACACATGATCTAGGCTGACACTTCAGTGCAGTGCTGAGGGAATGCCGTCTTTTAGATGAGACGTTAAACCAAGGCCCCCATCTGCCCTATTGGATAAATGTATAAGATTCCATGGCGCTATTCGAAGAGGAGATTGACCAACATTTATCCCTCGGCCAACATTTATCACTCAATCAAAATCAATAAAAACTGATTAACTAGTTATTCATCTCATTGTTTGCTGTGTGCAAATTGGCTGCCACACCTGCTTACAAGAGTAAGGAATCTTACAACACCAGGTTATAGTCCAACAGTTTTATTTGAAAATCACACGCTTTCGGAGGCTTTCTCCTTCGTCAGGTGAGTGTTGGATTCCTTCAAAGTTACCGCATATATAGTCATTCCAATTGTAAATGGATAATCTCTTTAGTGTTGAATTTACTTTAAGAACTTCAATTTAAAATCACTGGACTTAGAAACCATTCCAGTGATGTTTCTCATTCTGCTTTTTGGAATACAGTAATTAAAAAAAAAAAATTCTTGGGTTGTGGGCATCCCTAGTTGCCAGTGAGAATGTGGTGGTGGGCCAACTTTTTGCACTCCTGCAGTCTGTGTGGTGAAGGTGCTCACACAATGCTGTTAGGTAGGAAGTTATAGGACTTTGACCCAGTGATGATGAAGGAATGGTGATATATTCCAAGTCAGGATGGTGTGTGACGTGGAGGGCAACTTGAAGGTAATGTGTTCCCATGCACCTGCTACCCTTGTCCTTCTGGGTTAGGGAGGTGCTGCCGAAGAAGCCTCAGAGTTGCTGCAGTGCATCCTGTAGATAATGCACACTGCAGCCATGTTACGCCAGTGGCGGATGGTGTGGATCTTTGGGCTAGTAGATGAAGTGCTGCTCAACTTGCCTTTGGTCTTTGGAGCCTATTGCTATTTTATGTTTTTAAAATAGAACTAAATCCATTTTAACTGGTGTCATCAGATCCTTAAAAACATACACAACCATGACCAAACAAAATTTCAATTTTTTATTACAATTTCCTGATCGTTACAATGACAGTTGTATTTGATGACATTTTCACGACCGATGCGGAGAAGTTATAGCTAAAACAAACCAGGTGCTGGACTGTATTCACAGGACTATCCATTGCAAAGTGAAACATACCATTTTGTCTATGTACAACATCTTGATTAGTCTTCATTTAGAATACTGTGTCCAGTTCTGGTCTCCTCACATTGTGGGTGATATTGAGGCTGTGGAAAAGGTTCAGAGGAGGCCCACAAGAATGATTCCCAGTTTAAAACACCTTAGTTACCTAGACAGACATAAGCAGCTGCGTCTGTATACTTTAGAGAAGTGTAGACTTGGGAATTTTCCAGATATTTCCCCCCCTAAATGGCCTTGGGTTTTTGATCTGTTTTTTTGCCTGTCCCAGGAGACTACACGGAATCTAGGGGGTAGGAAGTCTCTTGACCTGATGCATAAGGCATCACAACTGTATGGACAGGCTAGATGGACCAGCTGGTCTTTTCCTGTCCAGCCTTATTGTATGTTCGTAGGTGCACCACCAAAAACCTTGGCATATAGTACTGCTTAGTTTTGAAGGAACATATCGATAACATGAACAAGAATGTAAAATTTTAAACTCTGAATTTTGCGTGAGTTGCTTGCATAATCCTGGAGGCAGATCACTTCCTATTCATAGCAGGAGCTGATGGTATGTCCATAGATTGGTGTAAGTGTTGACAATAGTGCCACTTTTTCCTTTTACATCAAATAGAATAAGGCTTCGAAAGCAATTCAATATTAGATCTTAGCTATATATAATCCATGAGCATCATTGCATCACAGCAAGCTGAGCCCAACTGATGGCTGTGTGCCCACTTCTTCAAGGACGATATTTGTGATCTTGTATCAAACGGTGCACTTTCAACTGCTTCAGTTCTTTCTGGCTGAAGCACATCGCTGTTTTACTGAATTTACGCAAATGCAGCACTTTTGTAGTAGATTGGATTCCTCATGCATCATTTTCACTGCAGTTTTTTTGTAAATGTTAGTGCGCATCTGATGCTGATTGCACTCCAGCCTTACTCAAAATGGTGAGGTATGGTAGTATCTTGAGCCAAACCATTCCATTTTTAGCCCTATCCAGAGTTAAGTCGTAATGCTAATTGAATCTCCAAATGTGGTGCATGTGTGTAGGTTTAAAAAAATATACAGTGTACCTACTGGTACCTCAAGTTATCCTGTATGGATAACACTGGGCCAGAAATTGCGCTGAGGCGAATGAATGTCGCCCGCCGCTCATAAGTAACTAACTCACTCTCAAACTTTTCACCATCTTCTGGGCGCCAGCTTACTTTAATTGAGACCTGCAAGAAGTGCAGCAGTTGTTCCCAGGCTTCTATTTGTGACCGGAGGAAAGGATCTCTGTGCCCCTTCCACCAATCAGCTTGAAGCAAGCCACGCTGTGAGAACCAGGACGTGAAGCTCATTCACAAACTGCGCAGACTAAGAACCAGGAAGTGTCAGTTAAGATTATTAAATGTAATATAAAATCAGATAGATAAAGCGAAATAAAGAGAGGGTAAGATTAAAAGACTGAGATAAGAGACAAAGAAAAAGTTTTTAAAAAATAAAAAGTTTTAATTAATCTTTTTTAAATGTCCAAAAACTATTAAAATCAGGAGTAATGAGACCCCACATTTGTTAAGTTAATTTTCAGTGCCAGAGTGTTTGGCAATCATTAATACTTACCACACCATTAAAAGAAGGGAAGGTCATGTCTGACTAACTTGATTGAATTTTTTGAGGAGGTAACAAGGAGGTGAGGGTAGTGCATTTGATGTAGTCTGCATGGATTTTAGGAAGGCTTTTGACAAGGTCCCACATGGCAGACTGGTCAAAAAAGTACAAGCCCATGGGATCCAAGGGAGAGTGGCAAGTTGGATCTAAAATTGGCCAAGTGGCAGGAAGCAAAGGATAATGGTCGACGGGTGTTTTTCTGACTGGAAGGCTGTTTCCAGTGGGGTTCTGCAGAGCTCAGTATTAGGTCCCTTGCTTTTTGTGATTTATATTAATGATTTGGACTTAAATGTAGGGGGCATGATTAAGAAGTTTGCAGATGATACAAAAATTGGTCATGGTTTGAAAGTGAGGAGGAAAGCTGTAGACTGCAGGAAGATATCAATGGACTGGTCAGGTGGGCAGAAAAGTGGCAAATGGAATTCAATTCAGAGAAGTGTGAGGTAATGCATTTGGGGAGGGCAAACAAGGCAAGAGAGCACACAATAAATAGGAGGATACTGGAAGGTGTAGAGGAACTGAGGGATCTTGGAGTGCATGTCCACAGATCCCTGAAGGTACCCAGAGGGTGGTGGGGGTGTCTGTAACTCACTGCCTGAAAGGGTGATAGAGGCAGAAACTCTCAACTCATTTTAAAAAGTACCTGGATGTGCACCTGAAGTGCCGTGACCTACAAGGCTACAGACTGAGCTCTGGAAAGTGGTATTAGGCTGGGTGGCTCGTCTTCGGCCAGCGCGGACACGATGGGCCGAATGGCCTCCTGTGCTGTAAATTTTCTATGATTCTAAAAGTTAGTTTAGACCCGATTATAACTCAGCGTACCTTTTTTCTGGCGAGATTAGTTAGTTTCCAACTGGGCAGGCAAGCATGTTCGTGCTGGTCCATTCGTTCCAGCCTGCGATATCTCTTTAACACAAAACTGTCAGATCAGGAGGAGCAAGTTCCGGATTTCAGTGTTTGACTGCGCATGTGCACTTGCTCTTACAATCACCGTTATTAACAGGCAAATGAAAGAATGGAATTAATGTTACTCTTCGCAGAAAACGTTGCTAAAATTGTTGCTTTGATCAATAAACAAGACAAAAGGTAATACGAGCAAGGGTACAGCAAAATGCATTTCCATATTGGTAGAAAAGCATAAATCATGTATAACAATTATTGCCAGCGCTGAACTCCTGGCTCCACATCCTCTCCATTGCCGACTGCCTACTTCCCCCTCCGCAATATTGGTCATATCCGCTTTTGCCTCAGCCCATCTGCTGCTGAAACCCTCATCCGTGCTTTTGTTACGTCCAGACTGGAATATTCCAGTGCTCTCCTGGTCGGCCTCCCATTTCCACCCCCCATACACTTAAGCTCATCTACAACCCTGCTGCCCGTATCCTAACGCGCACCAAATTGCTTGCACCCGCCACCTCTGTACTCGCTGACTTACATTGGCTTCCGATCCGGCAACGCCTCGATTTTAAAATTCTAATCCTCATGTTCAAATCCCCCCATGGCCTTGCCCCTCCCTATCTCTGTAACCTCCTCCAGCTCTACAACCCTATGAGAACTCTGCGTCCCTCCAACTCTGGCCTTTTGTGCATCCCTCACTTCTTTCGCACCACCATTGGCATCCGTGATTTCAGCTATCTAGGCCCTAAGCTCTGGAATTCCCTCCCTAAACCCCTCCACCTCTCCCTCCTCCTTTTAAGAAGCTCCTTAAAACCTATCTCTTCGGCCAAGCTTTTGGTCACTTGTCGTAATGTCTCCTTGTTTGGCTCAGTGTCAATTTTTGTCCAATTATGCTCCTGTGAAGTGCCTTGGGACATTTTAATGTGTTGTGTAAACTTGGGGCAAAATTTGTGACACGTGGATGTTGGGTGCTTATCCGGAAAAGTAGATAGGCTTATCTATGCAAATGAGGTTCAGTATCAAAAGCGATGGATATGGAACTTTCCAAAAGAGCAACATTATATTTTTAATTAAAAAATGGAAAACTGAAGACCGTACTCTTGGGTGAAATTAATATCTAGTCTCTTAACTAGTATATTCTCTTTTTTTCCCCAACTCTTCCCCCCCACCCCCCAACAATCTCTTTAAAAAGTTGATCCCAGCGTAAGAAGGTGCACAGGAAAGTCCCAGCAATGTGTAGTGTGCCATGTGAAAATAAAGCTTGCAGAGAACACTATAAGCTACTTCTGGGAGTAAATGGGGTTAATTCTGGTAAGTTCCCTCCCCCTAAATTTGTTCTTGCTTACCCTGAGAAAAATCGTAACCCAGTTCTTTGTGAATTCAAGCACTTCATAAATTGCTAAAATCTTTAGGTTATTTTTGTATGTCTTGAGAGGGTGTGAATTGAAAGTCATAGTGAATATTAGAAATAAGACCATAAGAAAAATAAAAGGTCATTCAGCCACTGAAGCTTATTTTCTACTACTCCAACTCGGTTGGCCTAGCATCCAACTTCGTTTTGAACTTGCTTTGTCTTTGACTGCACTACCTCACCTGGTAGGTTATTCCAAATATTTATTACCCATTGAGAAAAGATTTTCTTCTTTTAAATTTACTTTTCCACAAGTTAAGTTTATAGCCTCTTGTGTGACTAGCTTAACTTACCTTCAAGTAATATAGTTAACCCGTATGTATGCCATTTAATACTTCACCAGTAGATCTCGTGTGCTATAGAGTCATAGAAAGTTACGGCACAGAAGGAGGCCCTATAGCCCTGCAAATTTCTCCTTTTCAAGTATATATCCAGTTCCCTTTTGAAAGTTACTTTTGAATCTGCATCCACCACCCTTTCAGGCAGTGCGTTCCAAATCATAATTTCCTGTGTATATAAAAAAAATTCGACTCATTTCCCCCCCTGGATTTTTTGACAATTATCTTCAATCTGTGTCCTCGAATTACTAACCCTCCTGCCAGTGGAAACAGTTTTTTTTTCTCTCTCTCTCTCTCTCTCATTTCCCCTCTCCCCTTAAACCTCTCTGCTTTGAACGACCTTCTCAACACCTGTATCCTCCCTGCCTCCTCACTCTGCTGCCAATTGCCCCACCTTAACCTACCTTCCAGTCCTGTTTGCCTCCCCCTCCCCCCCCCCCCCCCCCCCCCCCACCCAAGGCGGGTGATAAGACTCCTGAGGCCCACTCTGCATTCTCTCTTAACTTGAATTTGTTCCCCTCCTCTTTCCTATTCATTTACCCCTTAGGCTTTGTTTGCTTTCAAAATTTTAACTTTTTTTGAAGAATTCAAATTAGGATGGGGAAAGACTACCCCTCTCTGACTTTTTTTTGTCCTTTTCGCTCTCTCTCATTTTTCCTCGCAATAGTCAATATGCTCAAGTGTATAGAACACAAATGAAAAGCTACCAGTAGTGTATGATCGTAACAATTTTTTTTCTCATTCTCGCACACACTTGATTTTTATGTAAAAATCAGGTGTGTGAGAGAATAAGAAAAAAAAATTCAGACGTGTTGTTCATCTGAAGTTAGGTAGATATGCACATGCCAAAGATTGACATTACATAAGAACATAAGAAATAGCAGCAGGAGTAGGCCAATCGGCCCCTCGAGCCTGCTCCGCCATTCAATAAGATCATGGCTGATCTGATCCTAACCTCAAATCTAAATTCATGTCCAATTTCCTGCCCGCTCCCCGTAACCCCTAATTCCCTTTACTTCTAGGAAACTGTCTATTTCTGTTTTAAATTTATTTAATGATGTAGCTTCCACAGCTTCCTGGGGCAGCAAATTCCACAGACCTACTACGCTCTGAGTGAAGAAGTTTCTCCTCATCTCAGTTTTGAAAGAGCAGCCCCTTATTCTAAGATTATGCCCCCTAGATGTAGTTTCACCCATCCTTGGGAACATCCTTACCGCATCCACCCGATCAAGCCCCTTCACAATCTTATATGTTTCAATAAGATCGCCTCTCATTCTTCTGAACTCCAACGAGTAGAGTCCCAATCTACTCAACCTCTCCTCATATGTCCGCCCCCTCATCCCCGGGATTAACCGAGTGAACCTTCTTTGTACTGCCTCGAGAGCAAGTATGTCTTTTCTTAAGTATGGAGACCAAAACTGTGTGCAGTATTGCAGGTGCGGTCTCACCAATACCTTATATAACTGCAGCAATACCTCCCTGTTTTTATATTCTATCCCCCGAGCAACATTCCGTTGGCCGCCTTGATCATCTGCTGCACCTGCATACTAACTTTTTGATTTTCTTGCACTAGGACCCCCAGATCCCTTTGTACTGCAGTACTTTCCAGTTTCTTGCCATTAAGATAATAACTTGCTCTCTGATTTTTCCTGCCAAAGTGCATAACCTCACATATTTTCCAATATTGTATTGCATCTGCCAAATCTCCGCCCACTCACCCAGCCTGTCCATATCCCCTTGTAGGTTTTTTATGTCCTCCTCACTCTACTTTCCCTCCCATCTTTGTATCATCTGCAAACTTTGATATGTTACACTCGGTCCCCTCCTCCAAATCGTTAATATAGATTGTAAAGAGTTGGGGACCCAGCACCGACCCCTGCGGAACACCACTGGCTACTGGTTGCCAGTCCAAGAATGAACCGTTTATCCCAACTCTCTGCTTCCTGTTAGATAACCAATCCTCCACCCATGCCAGAATATTACCCCCAATCCAGTGATTCTTTAACTTGAGCAATAATCTTTTATGTGGCACCTTGTCGAATGCTTTCTGGAAATTTAAATACATTACGTCCACTGGTTCCCCTTTATCCACTCTGTACGTTATGTCCTCAAAGAACTCAAGCAAATTTGTCAGACATGACTTCCCCTTCGTAAAGCCATGCTGACTTTGTCCTATTAAATTATGTTCATCTAAATGTTCCGCTACTGTCTCCTTAATAATAGACTCCAAAATTTTACCCACCACAGTTGTTAGGCTAACTGGTCTATAATTTCCAGCCTTCTGCCTACTACCCTTTTTAAATAAGGGTGTTACATTAGCAGTTTTTCAATCTGCCGGGACCTTTGCCGAGTCCAGAGAATTTTGGAAAATTATTACCAAAGCATCCACAATCCCTACTGCCACTTCCCTCAAGACCCTAGGATGTAAGCCATCAGGTCCTGGGGATTTATCCGCCTTGAGTCCCATAAATTTACTGAGTACCAATTCCTTAGTGATTTTAATCGTATTTAGCTCCCCCCCCCCCCCCCCACCCCGCCCAGAGCCCCCTGTTTGTCCAGTGTTGGGAAATTCTTAGTGTCCTCTACCGTAAAGACTGAAACAAAATATTTGTTCAGCATTTTTGCCATCTCCATGTTTCCCACCATTAATTTCCCGGTCTCATCCTCTAAGGGACCTACGTTTGCCTTTGCCACCCTTTTTCTTTTTATATAACTGTAGAAACTCTTGCTATCTGTTTTTATATTTTTTGCTAATTTATTTTCATAATCTATCTTCCCTTTCTTAATCAATCCTTTCGTTACTTTTTGCTGTCTTTTGAAGACATCCCAACCTTCTATCCTCCCACTAAGTTTGGCTACCTTATATGTCCTTTTTTTTAGTCGGATACTATCCTTAATTTCTTTACTTAGCCACGGATGGCTGTCATTTCTTTTACATCCTTTTTTCCTCAGTGGAATATTTTTTTTTTGAAAGTTGTAAAATAACTCCTTGAATGAACACCACTGCTCATGTACCGTCTTACCCTTTAATCTATTTTCCCAGTCCACTTTAATCAATTCCGCACTCATACCATCATAGTCTCCTTTATTCAAGCTCAGTACGCTTGTTTGAGAACCAACCTTCTCACCCTCTAATTGGATATGGAATGTAACCATGTTATGGTCACTCATTCCAAGGGGATCCTTAACTAGGACATTATTAATTAATCCTGGCTAATTACACAGGACCAGGTCCAAGGTTGCTTGCCCCCTTTGTAGGATCAGTTACATACTGCTCAAGAAATCCATCCCTAATACACTCAATAAACTCTTCCTCAAGGCTGCCCTGCCCAATTTGATTTGTCCAGTTAATATGATAGTTGAAATCCCCCATAATTATAGCTGTTCCCTTATTACCTGCCCTGACTATTTCCTGATTAATACTCCTTCCAGCAGAGTTGCAACTATTAGGCCTATATACTACGCCCACTAGTCTTTTTTCCCCCTTATTATTCCTTATCTCTACCCAAACTGTTTCATTATCCTGATCCTTTGTCTCAATATCATTTCTCTGTATTACAGTGATTCCTTCCTTTATTAACATAGCCACCCCACCTCCCCTTCCTTCCTGCCTGTCCTTCCTGATTGTTAAATACCCTGGCATATTTAATTCCCGGTCGTTGTCACCATGCAGCCATGTTTCTGTAATGGCCACAAGATCATACCCATACGTAGTTATTTGTGCTGTTAACTCGTCCGTTTTGTTACGAATGCTACGTGTATTCAGATAACATTACTTTGCCTACTCCTAAAAGAGAAAAATGGATATTGGCTTTCGATTACTTTTCTGAAGTCTGAGCTGCAGTCTTGAAGTGCCGTTGATGGTCTTGCAATAGAAATGTATCATCATCCAGCAGCAACTTTTTTTTAATAAATGCATTTCCAGTATTTATATTAGATTTTTATTATGGTACTCACTAATGGGTTCTCACGTGGTTTAAAGTGACTCTGTTTCAATGCTATAGATGATGTCCTCAGCCTCACTGCTGCTCTTTAGCAGCTATTCAATGCAATTTCAACATAAAATATAGAATATCTGTTTTTAAAAAGTCTGATATTAATGACAGTCTTATCATGGATCTGCAGTGCCCAGGTAGATGTTTACTTGGACCATAATTTAGTTCTATACGAGTAATGTATCCACTGTTCAAGCGTCTTCGAACATATGATCTTAATATTTCTGACCACAAAGCCTGGAACTTAGTCTGTGTGACTGCCAATAAAGCAGACTCAACAGCTGATTATATGCCAATAATTTTGTGGCATCTGTTTATTAGAAGCTGCAAACTACTCACCCACAAAGCATGGCCCTGTTAGGTGTAACTGCCAACGAGTGAAAACAAGGTCTTTAAAACTTGAAACCTCTGGAGTAATTGTGAGCTGTCACGTTATGATGCAGTGTGTCATGAGGTGAAAACGCTCATTATGAAAATTAAGCGAGATCTGAGTTGTGTTCATCCACAACGGCAATGGATTTATACATAAATTAGCCTAAATTATTTTTGTACTTATCAACATGGTGAAAGGGTTTCTCTGGGACTTTACCAGTGATTACAAGCTTGGTGTTATACAACATATATCCTCTGGGTTTGGAGAGAGCATTATACCAACTTGACCAACCTCTTCATGGAGGTTAGAAAAGAACAGTGCCGTTTGTTGCACAGATAAGGCCTTCATGAATTAGTTTGCTAGGAGAAAGACTGCACTGTGCTTCCAAGCTGATGGATTGGTAGGTGTGGATGGTATGGATGCTAAATTCCTAAAATTTCTCTGGGCCAGGGTTCTCTTCAGAGTATTGGCCTTGGGATCAGTGCCAGAAACTCACTGTGGAGCTTCACTTCTGAGGCTGGGTAATAGGTTTCCGATAGGTGCTTACCCGTGGAATTGCAAAGTGCAGTTGTAATTTCAGTCCATAAGGAGGATGATTTTGGTGAGACTCAATGGAATCTCACTGATATTAGTGTTTCTTTTGGGTTGTTGTAGCACTTACGTTGGATGCATTGGAGGCCCATGGAGTAATTTGAAGTCAACTGGCTAGGTTTCACTTTTTTGAGGGAAGTGTAGGGTAGGTTGTGGCTTAATCGCAGATTATCATGTGGCCTAGCAGGACTTCACTTTTATTGCTTTTGTCATTTTTCATAAAACTGCCTCTTGTGGAATTTCTGGTATCTTGTCTTATGTGGACTCAAAGCCGTGCTCGTCTGTTGTCAAATGACGAGCTGGTGCCTATCCTCCATTGGGGTGGGAACAGGTTAGCAGGTCACTTTGCTGTTAGGGTGGCTCCAAGAAGACATGCTGGCAATGGAAGATTGGAACTAAGTTAATCCACTGCGGCAGATTTGGTTAAACCGAATATCTAAGACAGGCAGCTCAGCAGTGTTCCATTTGCTAAGTCAGATATGTGATGGAATACACTCCACTTTCGTGCATGGGTGCAGCTGCAACAACACTCGAAGCTCGACACCATCCAGGACAAAGCAGTCTGCTTGATCGACAGCCCACCCAACACTTAAAACCCAATCCCTCCACCACCGGGGCACCGTGGCTGCAATGTGTATTATCTATAGGATGCACTGCAGCAACTCGCCACGGCATCTTTGACAGCACCTCCCAAACCCACGACCTCTACCATCTAGAAAGACAAGGGCAGCAGGTGCATGGGAAAACCACCACTTCCAAGTTCCCCTCCAAGTTACACACCAATCTGACGTGGACGTATATTGCCATCCCTTTATCGTAGATGGGTTAAAATCCAGGAACTCCCAGCCTAACAACACTAGGGGAGTACCTTCACCTCACGGACTGCAGCGGTTCAAGGAGACTTCTCACCAACACCTTTTCAAGGGCAACAAGGGATAGACAATAAATGCTGGCCTTGCTAGCGACGCCCATATTCCAAGAATGATTTTTTTTAAATATCGGGGGTGGGGCAGGGGTGTATATAGAATCATAAACAAGTCATTTGGCCCATAAAATCGGCAGGAGTATGCTTCTTCACGGGAGCTGCCTAATCTAATTCTGGCCTCCTTCCAAACCCTTTACTATTCCAAAGATTTTGTGAAAACAAACCCAAAACAACTACTGAAAAGAAAGTTTAGCAGGCAATTCAGATGAAATAGTAGAAAACCTGCACTAGGCAAAGAAAGTGGGATACCACTGTCCATGTACTGTGATAAATTCCTATGGCTGATTACTAGTACCTTCTTTGGAACGAGAAGATTAACAGTAGGGGTTCCTGTCAGCCAGTTGAGCTTGTTGGGCCTGGATGAAGCACTCCTGCTCCTCTGGGCCCACAAGCAGTGCAATAAAGGCACTCGCCTTGTAGGTCCGGCCCTTCCCACCTGCTTTCACCTGGCGTGAATCGGAAGCGATGGGAAACCCAAACAGGTATGGTTAAATTCATTTTAATTTTCCAATACACAAAATATTAAGTACCTCAAGTATTTCAATGAGGTACACTGCCCTTTTAAATATTGGCCCGCCAGCTTTAAGTGGGGGTGGAACTTCCTGGTGTCTGCTAACCACATGCATGCAAACCTGCCTGGGTTAAGCACAGAAGCTCCAAAAAGCTGTTATTTTAACCTCCCACTCGCCCCCAACCCACCTGTTCTTGGGGGTTGAAATTTAGCCCCTGGTGTCTATCTTGAATGTTAAAAAAGCCTCCCTTCAAAGACTGAAAGAGATCAAAGAAATTTGTTAACACTAAAGTGCTAGATGTCTCCTGACTGACATGACCATTGTTTGGGATCTTTGCAAAACAACTACCCATCCTGCATTTGAATCACATTTCCTCTGCCCATAGTTGGCCAATCCAGCTTGGGGCTGTCTGGGGACCTTTCAGGTGAGCTCCTGTCCAATACACATTAGGACAGCTTGTCTGGGTCCTTTTCATGCAGAAAAATGGCCACAGAATCTCAAATCCTCAAACATGAGATGTTGCGTATAAATGCATATCTTTACTTGCATAAAAGAGCTAGAAAGGTTAATCTATCCTTTTAAACTGTTGGACTGTGAATGAAAATACTGCACTCGGCTGACATTCTGATTCTTGGAATGGAACAGCTTCTTTAACTAAATAAGATGAGCTTTCTCTTATTACTTAGTGAGGAGAATGCAGTCTTCAGATGTATCTTCAAATGTCCATGGAGTTTGATACAATGCTAGTTCTGCTGACCTTTTTTTAAAAAAAAGTCTTGTCTTACAGCTTTAAATTCCCTGAAACAGTGCTGTGATCAGCTGAGGTCGAAAAGCAATCACTCAGACACTTGTAATGTCAAATCACAATAATATGAAGGTGATTCCATCAAGTGCTGATGAGAAGTTAAATGCATAATTTCTGGGATCTAAACAACCAACACCTGTATAACCCATTTAGTGTATAATTTAATTCACACCTATAATCAAGGCATCTTTATTTGAATTATTTCCTGATCAAAAGAAGTCTGCCTTTTCTTGCAATCTGATTGCTTCCAATCTTTCATTTTCAACTTAGTTCCTGTTTTAAAACACTATTAAAACTATTGCTTTAGATCGAGTAAGATCTGTCACACCCTTCACACAGCAAATTCTTGCCACTAAAATTGGGCAAATAACTAAATTCATGTTTTTAAATGGGATTCTTTTGAATGAGATTTGAAGGCTGGACTGTGGCACCAATTTCTGTAGAAGCAATGATTCAGTCTACTTTTCTAAATGTTATGATGTGGAGATGCCGGTGATGGACTGGGGTTGACAATTGTAAACAATTTTACAACACCAAGTTATAGTCCAGCAATTTTATTTTAAATTCACAAGCTTTCGGAGACTTCCTCCTTCCTCAGGTAAATGTTTCAGGAGCTCCTTGAAGCCTACGCATTTATACATATAGAACAATACATGGTGTTTACAGACTGCCCCTGCAACTGCCCGTTGCCAAGGCAATCACCGTGTTCAGACAGAGAGGTGTCACCTGCAGAACCCCCGAATACACATTCAACAAAAAAACAAACAGGGAAAAAAAAGAGAAAAAAAAAGGCAGAAACATCCGGAAGGCAGAGAGAGCCAGCAAATGACCCATTATATTAAAAACAGATAACATTTGTTCGCTGGTGGGGTAACGTGTAGCGTGACATGAACCCAAGATCCCGGTTGAGGCCGTCCTCATGGGTGCGGAACTTGGCTATCAATTTCTGCTCGACGATTTTGCGTTGTCGTGTGTCTCGAAGGCCGCCTTGGAGTACGCTTACCTGAAGGTCGGTGGATGAATGTCCATGACTGCTGAAGTGTTCCCCGACTGGGAGGGAACCCTCCTGTTTGGCGATTGTTGCGCAGTGTCCGTTCATCCGTTGTCGCAGCGTCTGCATGGTCTCGCCAATGTACCATGCTCTGGGGCATCCTTTCCTGCAACGTATGAGGTAGACAACGTTGGCCGAGTCACAGGAGTATGAACCATGCACCTGGTGGGTGGTGTCCTCTCGTGTGATGGTGGTATCTGTGTCGATGATCTGGCATGTCTTGCAGAGGTTACCGTGGCAGGGTTGTGTGGCGTCGTGGACGCTGTTCTCTTGAAAGCTAGGTAATTTGCTGCGAACGATGGTCTGTTTGAGGTTGGGTGGCTGTTTAAAGGCGAGTAGTGGAGGTGTGGGGATGGCCATAGCGAGGTGTTTGTCCTCATTGATGACATGTTGAAGGCTGCGGAGAACATGGCGTAGTTTCTCCGCTCCGGGGAAGTACTGGACGACAAAGGGTACTCTGTTGGTTGCGTCCCGTGTTAGTCTCCTGAGGAGGTCTATGCGATTTTTTGCTGTGGCCCGTCGGAACTGTCGATCGATGAGTCGAGCGTCATATCCCGTTCTTACTAGGGCGTCTTTCAGCGTCTGTAGGTGTCCATCGCGTTCCTCCTCGTCTGAGCAGACCCTGTGTATTCGCAGGGCCTGTCCATAGGGGATGGCCTCTTTGACGTGGTTAGGGTGGAAGCTGGAAAAGTGGAGCATCGTGAGGTTGTCCGTGGGCTTGCGGTAGAGTGAGGTGCTGAGGTGCCCGTCTTTGATGGAGATTCGTGTGTCCAAGAAAGAAACTGATTCTGAGGAGTAGTCCATGGTGAGCTTGATGGTGGGATGGAACTTGTTGATGTTATCGTGTAGTCTCTTTAGTGATTCCTTGCCGTGGGTCCATAGAAAGAAAATGTCGTCGATGTATCTGGTGTATAGTGTTGGTTGGAGGTCTTGTGCAGTGAAGAAGTCCTGCTCGAACTTGTGCATGAAAATGTTGGCGTATTGGGGTGCGAATTTGGTCCCCATGGCTGTTCCGTGTGTTTGGGTAAAGAACTGGTTATCGAAGGTGAAGACATTGTGATCCAGGATGAAGCGGATGAGTTGTAGGATGGCTTCCGGAGATTGGCTGTTGTTGGTGTTGAGTATTGATGCTGTCGCAGCGATGCCGTCATCGTGGGGGATACTGGTGTATAGTGCCGAGACGTCCATCGTGGTGAGAAGTGTTCCTGGTTCAACTGGTCCGTGGGTACTGAGTTTTTGTAGGAAGTCTGTAGTGTCGCGACAGAAGCTGGGGGTTCCCTGTACGATGGGTTTCAGGATGCCCTCGATGTATCCAGAGAGGTTCTCACACAGGGTTCCGTTGCCTGATACGATGGGACGTCCGGGTGTGTTGGCTTTGTGTATCTTTGGGAGGCAGTAGAAGTCTCCCACGCGGGGATTACGTGGGATGAGAACCTCTCTGGATACATCGAGGGCATCCTGAAACCCATCGTACAGGGAACCCCCAGCTTCTGTCGCGACACTACAGACTCCCAGTCGGGGAACACTTCAGCAGTCATGGACATTCATCCACCGACCTTCGGGTAAGCGTACTCCAAGGCGGCCTTCGAGACACACGACAACGCAAAATCGTCGAGCAGAAATTGATAGCCAAGTTCCGCACCCATGAGGACGGCCTCAACCGGGATCTTGGGTTCATGTCACGCTACACGTTACCCCACCAGCGAACAAATGTTATCTGTTTTTAATATAATGGGTCATTTGCTGGCTCTCTCTGCCTTCCGGATGTTTCTGCCTTTTTTTTTCTCTTTTTTTTCCCTGTTTGTTTTTTTGTTGAATGTGTATTCGGGGGTTCTGCAGGTGACACCTCTCTGTCTGAACACGGTGATTGCCTTGGCAACGGGCAGTTGCAGGGGCAGTCTGTAAACACCATGTATTGTTCTATATGTATAAATGCGTAGGCTTCAAGGAGCTCCTGAAACATTTACCTGAGGAAGGAGGAAGTCTCCGAAAGCTTGTGAATTTAAAATAAAATTGCTGGACTATAACTTGGTGTTGTAAAATTGTTTACAATTTCTAAATGTTGTAATTGGGCCTTTTTTTAAAACATATTTTCTTAAAAATTCAAAGCAACTTTTCCTTCACTGTGATTGTTCATTCATTGGTGAATGTTAGACTAGCCTGTTTTCAAAGATCAGAATTAGTCATTGGAAAAATATATTGCTGATGGATTGCTGTTTGAGTTTTTTTTTAGATTCCTTGCTACCTGTGTACCTTGACTAGCAACTGGTAGTGGAGAGTGGAGAATCTTTTTGGAATCCCTCTTCATCAGTTTAAACCAGAGAAATATTTTGTGTAACGTACTGAAATTGTGTATGAATACATTCTAAAAACAATTAATATGATATGTCATTTCCTATTTTAATCTTTAAAAAAATAATTAACCAGCATTACCCAATAAATAATGTTTAACAACTATTTTGATTTGTTGTAATAAATGGTGCCATTTGTTTTTTGTCACAAAACCAGTTTGCTGGCATGTTTTGTCTGTTAGATAAGCTATGCATGTATGGGTTGGGCAGAGAGCTTGAAAGATTGTCCGTTTAAATGTAAAATTACTTTATGAAAACCTTGTTGAAGATTCATCATGTACATTTAGACTGCAATAAAAGTCAAATTAAGTAATTTATGGTAGAGTTTTTCATTGATACAAATTAGCTAAATACTTTAGGATGTTTATGTAAATTAATAGTGAAAGTTTTTATAATGCTTGCAGTTTCCTAACGAAAGACCTTTTTATTATACCAGCAATGGCTCAGTGAGTAAAGGCCTGTGCTGTAGCCTGATCTAGAATTCAGAAATGCTGAGGACCAGCAGCCAAGTATATAATTTCTAAAGGTCTCACTTGAAAGATATGAGGGAGCACCACAAGCAAATTTCTCCTCATAAATCAGTCCTCCAGAATTAGGGATAAGTCTCATGGTTCTTCACTGAACTGCCTCCAGGTCTTGTATGTCTTTGCAGCTGGACACAATACTCTAGGTCGAGCCCAACTACAATGCTATACAGTTTTAACATGATGTGGAGATGCCGGTGATGGACTGGGGTGGACATATGTAAGGAATCTTACAACACCAGGTTATAGTCCAACAATTTTATTTTAAAATCACAAGCTTTCGGAGATTATCTCCTTCGTCAGGTGAGTAGTGAATGAGAGGTTCTCAAATCGCATATCTTTTATTAGCCTAATATAAGATATGCGATTCTAACTGAGACCTAATCAAGATCTTGTTCAAGGTCAAAATAGTATGGTTTGTCTTCGCCAATTGTCCTATAAATACCACCTAGCACCCTTTACACTCTAGCTATCTCTTCACGGCATTGGTTACGAAACTTTAGAGATCTATACATTAGTACGCCCAGATCTCTCTCTTTCCACCGGCTTTAGTACTTTTCCCTGAAGGGTTTATGTATGTTGAGCATTCATCCTGCCCACATGCATAACACTGCACTTTTCTAAGTTGAACATTATTTGCCAGTCACGAGCCCAGCCCCGCAGCATGTCTAGATCGGCCTGTAGTAGTCGAGCATCATCTACAGTCCTCACTGTCGGACATAGCTTGGTATCATCTGCAAACTTGCAGATCATTTTCCCCAACATCTACATCTAGATCATTAATAAAAATAGTAAGCAGCAACAGTCTCAACACAATCTCTGCAGGACATCACTGGTGACTGGTCTCCAAGCAGATCCATATCCATCTACAACCGTTTTCTGCCTGCAGGCTTCCAGCCAGTTCTCAATCTAGTGCAGTAGATTGCCACTAATTGAGGCATCGATCTTGTAGATAAACCATGGTTTAGAAAGCATTCCCCTGCCCCCGCCCCCAGGCTATTAAGTTGTTACTGGATGAAGAATCTACCTCAAGATTTGAGAAAAAGTCTGTTCAGTGAAGAGGTATAGTTATCTGCGCATTGTGCAATGCCAAGGTACCTAAAAACACCATGAATTCTCAGGCCAATATGGACTTATCAGGATCACCGTTGCTCCTTCTGTCTGGATCTTCTGCAAAGTCTTGGGGATGAGAGAAGAAGGTAGAAAACCATACAGAAATCAATGTCCAAGGGAGCAACATCCCATCCATTTTTCAGGCCACCTTGTTCTCAATTTTTGGAACAAAATAGAGGAATCTGATGGTAATCCAAGGTCTGGAAACTGTCCTGGATAACACAGGAGGGGCTCTTTCATTCTTGTGGGTGAATCCTTGACCATCTGACAGCATCAGCTGTGGTATTGTTCAATCATGCTAGATGTTGTGCCACATGTCTCATCCTGTGATTAAGGAGCAATGATGAGGCAATACAGCATTACATCCTGATGTGGGCAGTAATTGGATCCCATCCCATTTGTTTATATGCCAGATGACTGATGTTTGTTCAGATGCACAACCAACTTGTCTTGCATTAGAGTCTGGAAATTTAGTAAGGCCAGACCTACTGTTCAAAGTTTGAATCTAGTTATATGCCGCAAGGATTCAGTGGTATCCCAGTGCCCTGACTCCAATTATCAAGAAGGTGGGCATTCCATTCTGATGGGAACACATTGGTCAGTGACATGAGTTGCGGAGGAGATGGTTGAAGTTGGACACTTTGGAGCACATTGCTCCTGAGACTACCACCTCAGATCTGAAGCAACGCATTAATCTATTTCCACAAATTAAGCCAAGGGCAACCTGTGGGGAAGTAGGTTAATTTGAGGGGACCTCATCTACATTTGGTATGACAAAGATGGCTGAACCATCAAATTGATTGGCGAGGGGGCCAAAGGCATTGACTTCACTCTTCCCAATGTTTAGTTGCAGGATATTGTAGCTCATCCATGAGTGGATGTTGGATGAACTGTCCGACAGCGCACAGGCAGTGCAGGAGTTGAGACAGATGGTGGAAAGGTAGAGCTGGGTGTTACCAGCATATATGTGGAAGCCGACCCCATGTCTGTTGTCAGGTAATGTCACCATGGGGCAGCATGTAGTTGAAGAAGAGGAGGGGGCCAAGGATGGGACCTTATGGGGTTCCAACAGTGATGGTGCAAGCGTGAGAAGAAAAACCATTGGTAGGGGTACTCTCATTACAGTTGGTTAGGTAAGACTGGAGCCACGTGGGGGCATTCCAGCAAGTTGGACAATGGAGATGGGGGGGGGGGGGGGTGGGGTTGGAGGAAGATGGTTTGGTTGACCATGTCAAAGGCTGCAAAGATGTCAAGAAAGGATAATGTATCATGATCACAGTTAGTTGAACGTGACTTTGGTTAGGGCTGCTTTCAGTGCTGCAGGAGGGCCGGAAACCTTATTGGATGGATTGAAACGGGGAGTTGCAGGAGATATAGTAGAATAGTTTCTTACGAGGGATGAATTTAAAAAAAAATTGTTTCCTACTAAAATTATCTTATTGTAAATGTTTTTATTAAAATTGAAGTTTGAGATGTATCAGGAATCATTTTTGTCCTTGTGAAGGGTGCAATACCTTTGAAAAAGTTTGTAGATAATGCTATGAAATTTCCATGCTATTATAAGTAATACAGTAGTATAAATACATAACCAAAATTACTTAATTTACAGGAAGATTTTCCTTGAGAGATTTGGTGTAGAATGTGTCCAGTTTTAACAAATCCCAGCCTATAAAGGTGCAGTTTGAAATATCTTGATTTTAGAGCAATGTGACTTGCATATATTAATAAACTAACTGTTTGCAGTGTCATAGGTGAACAGCATTATGTTGTAATTTTTGAAATTTACACTACTTTTCCCTATTGGAGGGCTCTGTACCCGTGAACATCTTTCACTTTCCAACTGTTTCTTCTGTGCTGCCTGCACTGCTGCTTCCCAGCTGCACCTTTTTGATACAACGAACAAGCCAGCTCTGAGAGCAACTAAAACTAACTCATCCACAAGTGCTGATTGAAGCAAATATACTCCATTAAACTGGGTTCTACGTGTAGCAAGTAGTGGACCCTGGTGCTGCACTAGAGTTCTGAGTTCTTTCCTAGAATCTAGTTTTAAATGTTTTCTAATATGCTGGAGTTCAATCCCACAGTTACGATTTTGGGTTTTTACGCTAGATGTTTTCTTAGGTTCAGCATCACTGATCACTCCTGCAAGCACACCTCTTATCCCTTACAACCTGGAGTGCATCTTTTTCTAGGTAATTGAAAACCAGACCTAGGGATCGCAACAGAGAACCTATACTCCATAAACCAGCTACAACAACTTGAATTTATATGGCGCTTTTAACGTAGTAAACGCCTCGAGCCACATGAGAAGATATTAGGACAGGTGACCAAAAGCTTGGTCAAAGAGGTAGGTTTTAAGGACTGTCTTAAAGGATGAGAGAGAGGTAGGGAGGGTATTCCGGAGCTTAGGGCTTAGGCAGCTGAAGGCACGGCTGCCAATAGTAGATCAATTAAAATCAGGGATGCGCAAAAGGCCAGAATTATTGGAGAGCAAAGATCTCGGAGGTTTGTAGGGCTGGAGGAGGTTACAGAGATGGGGAGGGGTGAGGCCATGGAGGGATTTGAAAACAAGGATTGGAATTTCAAAATCAAGGCTTTGCCGGACCGGGAGCCAATGTAGTCAGCGAGGGTGGGTGATGGGTGAACAGGACTTGGTGCGAGTTAGGATACGGGCAGCAGAGTTTTGGATCAGCCGTAGTTTATGGAGGATGGAAGGTGGGAGGCCAGCCTGGAAAGCATTGGAATAGTCGAGTCTAGAGTTTAACAAAAACATGAATGAAGGTTTCAGCAGCTGATGAACTGAGACAGGGGCAGAGATGGGCAATGTTATGACAGTGGGAGTAGGTGAACTTGGAGATGGAGAGGATATGGGGTCAGAAGATCACTGCAAGGCTAAATAGACTGCCAAACTTTTCCTTTTGAGAAATACCTTGTGTGCCCATGGGGTTGACTCTTCATATGCTGTTTCCAGCAATTAAAACAAAGTTTAAAAATTCACCAGTCAAAATAAAGCTTTTTTATCCACAATGAATGAAATTCCACAAATAACAGACTTGAGTGGCAAATAGGTGTTTGTTCTATGCAAGGTCTGTTGTAAACTTTTGTATTATTGGATGCTTGAGAAATATGACATTTTAACCACTGCAGTTAGTTGAAATACTGCAAAACTAACATTCTGATTAGAATGTGAACTAAAGGTTCATGAGTAGAGACTGTGTACATGTATAAAAATTCATTTACTGAGATGGGAGATAAGTAATCTCTGTGCACTGATTAAATGCATATTATCAACCCAGAAAAAATGAACAGGCTTTTAAATGTTGTATAGGCATTTAACAACAGATTTGTGGTTTTTGATTATGTCAAATGGGAAGAAAGAAACTTGGCATGTTTAATCCATCCAGAAACTTGGGAATATGAGCAACCAAGCATTCAATTAGATATGCTGCAGACTGCAAGTTCCATATTCCCCAGAGCCTCTGCTCTCGGTTCAACCTTTAATGGTGTGACCACTTTTGAAGATAGTCACCTCATCATATAATAAGCGTCTAGTTTCTGTTCCACATAATCTATGATTTTGGAATTGAGATCTGCATTTTTCTTCTGTAATTTAAAAGACATTGCAAAATAACAGTGTTTAGTCAAGTGCTTTTTGATGTATGGATTTCACTTTGGACTACTGTTCTTTTTCTCCAGGTATGTTAAAAAGAACGCCTTGCTGTACCATTTGCTATTTTAAGATCTGAGTTGTCGAGGGATTACAAGAGCTTATGAGGAAGTTCTGTTGCGAAAAAGAAACAGTGGCTAGAGGAGACTGCAGAAAGTAAGGAGCATCGAACAGGACAAGAAGGAAAAGGGAAGCTGGAATAGCAAGTGAAGAATCATGGTATGTTCTTGGGCTTTGTCACTTTTGACCTTGTTTTATGTGGAAAAATTAGCAGGCAGTCTAATGGATGCAATCAGCACAGCCCAGTAAAAATGTTAAACAAAAATCTATTCAATAGTTTGATATTAAGTACATGGGTACTACAATTCTATGTGCAGAGTATACTGTTCTTGATTTATTGCCAAGGTCTTTAAACCACAAAATGAAGCCTCAAGAGTCTGCAGCATATGAATTATTAATTGCAAAGAGGATGTTCATAAATTTCGTGCTTTAATGAAACTGGCGTTAACATGCTGCTATAAGATGCCAAATGACCTTGGACTGTGCTGCATAGCTAAAATTTTAGGTGCTTGTCATTGTCCTCCGTGTAGCAAAATCATTGCAGAGTGAATCAGGATACTTTGACAGATGCATCAGCTGGCTTGGCTATTGTTAGGTAAACGGATGCTGCATGTCAGCACTGTTTAATCTTGTGCTCAAATTACTTTATTATACCACCTGATTATATGGTGAAGTCAAAAAGCGCTGATATGAAAAAGGGAAATATTGTTGTAAATAGATATTAAGACTTTTCTATTTAAAAATTTCATTTTTGTAGTCATTACCTGTGACCATGGACTTACTTTCTTTTCTTTTGTGGTCTTTTTCATATAATTCTTGAAAACCTCATTTAGCATTAAAAGCAAAAGTGCTATTGTGACTCAATAAAAGTGAATTTATTTGTGGATGTCCTGGTCTCGAAATGTAATTGTCAATGTAACTAAAGGTCACAAAAATTTCTTCTGGTATTTAATAACTTTAAAGAAATTTGTAGTGGTGTGCATCAGATGTTAAATGACAGAAAATGAAGGAAGTTAGAAAATGTTTGCAGAAGTGGGAGGAATTAATTTAGAAGTATCTACCTTAACTTAGTTAGTAAAATACTCATGTAATTCACTCTTCATATAATAACTTTTATGTGGGTTGTTCTTTTGTAGTCTGATGAGTAGCATCCACATGGTAGATTTTGTTTTGGCTAATCATTAACCATGGTTATATCAATGCCCTTTTACACACTACACCTCTTAACATTAATAGTACATAATAGATATGTTATGAAGTGAAAAATAGAAATAATCATGCATTAATATAAATATAAACGGTACTATAGTAGGGAATAAGTTGACGGCAATAATCAGGTTTCAGGTGATATTGAAAAACTGCGCTATCTTCAAGCTAAACACAGGATGGAATTACTGTGTTGTAATAAAGTACCAAGTATCTCCTAGATGCTGACATTATTACATTAACATAGTACTTTTGCACAGCTGTTTGCTGACTGGTGTGGAAAAAAAATTGTGTACATAAAAGGTGCTGCTGATATTCCAAGGCAAAAGTTACTGCCAGAGGATAATGGAAAATGGCAGATAATTTGAGAGTCCCCAAAATTTGGTCTCGCATGTTTGGTACAGCAGTACCCCAGGAACAGAATGAAGAAATGCAATATAAATGGGTGAAACAAAACCAGAAAAGGCAATGAAATATGAATAACCAGAACATTAGTGGTTGTGCAATGAGGCATTATCTTGCTTAAGGTTTTTTCCTGAGAATTCTAGCAAATAATCGAGAAGGCATGAGTGTGGATAATTGGAATTCAGATAAAGTGTATTCCCCATGTTGGATCTTCAGATAAAATCTACTTTGGAATTCTGGATATGAAAAGATGATGCAGGCCTGCTCACAAGAGGTCCTAAGAAGCTGTTGGTTTTCTGGAAATCTTGCACCCAGTAATCCAAACTGGCCAGTCTATTTGCTTTCAAGTTGTCAAAGTGAAGTTGTCCAGTGTTCTCTTGGCATTTCTGCCCTTTGCAGCAAGATATTTTTGTTTCCTCTATCAAGGTTAAATGTTATAAACTAGCCATTTCTCTTTTCCTACCCCCTAGATGGCTCAGAGATGATGGCACAGTGAGGTCTGACACCTGGCCCTGCAGACTAGGAAGGTTCCATGTTTGAACATTAGTCTTCACTGAGTCAGCCCAACCCATCTAGCTAACACTGGGGATGGGGAGTCAATCTTGCATTCGGCTTCAATGTCCCTGACTACGTAAGTGGATCGTGAGGCGGGGTTTCTGCTCCCAATTGCTATCCATATATTCGCCACATGTGCGCACATCAGCTGAAGACATGATTATGCTAAGCTGTAACTGAAGTCAACGGGAATCGGGGAAAACTCTCCAGTGGCTGGAGTCATACCTAGCACAAAGGAAGATGGTAAGGGTTGTTGGGGGCCAATCATCTCAGCCCCAGGACATTGCTGCAGGAGTTCCTCAGGACAGTGCCCCAGACCCAACCATCTTCAGCAGCTTCATCAATAACCTTCCCTCCATCATAAGGTCAGAAATGGGGATGTTCGCTGATGATTGCACAGTGTTCAGTTCCATTCGCAACCCCTCAGATAATGAAGCAGTCCATGCCCGCATGCAGCAAGACCTGGACAGCATCAGGCTTGGGCTGATAAGTGGCAAGTATCATTCGTGCCAGGCAATGACCATCTCCAACAAGAGAGAGTCTAACCACCTCCCCTTGACATTCAACGGCAATACCATCGCCAAATCCCCCACCATCAACATCCGGGGGTCACCATTGACCAGAAACTTAACTGGACCAGCCACATAAATACTGTGGCTACAAGGGCAGGTCAAAGGCTGGGTATTCTGCGGCGAGTGACTCACCACCTGACTCCCCCAAAGCCTTTCCACCATCTACAAGGCACAAGTTAGGAGTGTGATGGAATACTCTCCACTTGCCTGGATGAGCGCAGCTCCAACAACACTCAAGAAGCTCAACACCATCCAGGTCAAAGCAACCCGCTTGATTGACACCCCATCCACCACCCTAAACATTCACTCCCTTCACCACAGGCGCACCTTGGCTGCAGCATGTACCATCCACAGGATGCACTACAGCAATTCGCCAGGGCTTCTGTGACATCTCCTTCCAAACCCGCGACCTCTACCACCTAGAAGGACAAGGGCAGCATGCACATGGGAACAACACCACCTGCATGTTCCCCTCCAAGTCACACACCATCCCGACTTGGAAATATATCGTTGTTCCTTCATCGTCGCTGGGTCAAAATCCTGGAACTCCCTTCCTAACAGCACTGTGGGAGAACCTTCACCACACGGACTGCAGCGGTTCAAGAAGGTGGCTCACCACCACCTTCTCAAGGGCAATTAGGGATGGGCAATAAATGCTGGCCTTGCCAGCGACGCCCACATCCCATGAATGAATAATTTTAAAAATGGCCCCGGAAGTCAAATAGTCCACTGAAGCTTGTTCAGGCTTACTGATGAATAATCACTTGAAGATGTTCAGTGGGTTGTTGTCTGTAAAACTGTACTGCAGTATACATAGGAGGGGAATGATGATGGTTAAAATTGGGCAGAAAATAACAGAGGGTAATGTATAAATGTAAATGTTTTTTGGTTTAACAAGTGTTTACCACAACAGATGTGTAGTCTGTAGACAGGGCCCCTGCAGAACTGTTTTCATGTAAAGAGACTTCTGAACATAAGAAATAGGAGCAGGAGTAGGCCATACGGCCCCTTGAGCCTGCTCTACTATTCAATAAGATCATGGCTAATCTTCGACCTCAACTCCACTTTCCCGCCCAATTCCCATAGAGTCCAAAAATCTATCGATCTCAGTCTTGAATATACTCAAAGATTCAACATCGACAGCCCTCTGGGGTAGAGAATTCCAAAGATTCACAACTCTGAGTGAAGAAATTCCTCCTCCTTTCAGTCCTAAATGTCCGACCCCTTATCCTGAGACTCTGCCCCCTAGATCTAGACTCTCCAGCCAGGGGAAATATCCTCTCAGCATCTACCCTGACAAGCCCCCTCAGAATTTTATATGTTTCAATGAGATCACCTCTTATTCTTCTAAACTCCAGAGAGTATAGGCTCATTCTACTCAATCTCTCCTCATAGGACAACCCTCTCATCCCAGGAATCAATCTAGTGAACCTTTGTTGCACCGTCTCCAAGGCAAGTATATCGTTCCTTTAGATAAGGAGACCAAAACTGTGCACAGTACTCCACCAAAGCCCTGTACAATTGTGGTAAGACTTCCTTACTCTTGTAATCCAATCCCCTTGCAATAAAGGCCAACGTGCCATTTGCCTTCCTAATTGCTTACTGTACCTGCATGCTAACTTTTTGTATTTCTTGTACGAGGACACCCAAATCCCTCTGAACCCCAACATTTAATAGTTTCTCACAATTTAAAAAAAATTCTGGTTTTCTGTTCTTCCTATCAAAGTGAATAACTTCACATTTCCCCACATTATACTTCAACTGCCACCTTCTTGGTTTCTCACTTAACCTGTCTATAATCCCTGTGCAGACCCTTTGTGTCCTCCTCACATCTTACTTTCCGACCTAGTTTTGTATCGTCAGCAAACTTGGATACATTACACTCGGTCCCTTCGTCTAAGTCATTAATATAGATTGTAAATAGCTGAGGAACAAGTACTGATCCTTGCAGCACCCCACTAGTTACAGCCTGCCAACCTAGAAATGACCCATTTATCCCTACTCTCTGTTTTCTGTCCATTAACCAATCCTCTATCCATGCTAATATATTACCCTCAACCCCATGAACCCTTATCTTGTATAACAACTTTTTATGTGGCACCTTATCGAATGCCTTTTGAAAATCCAAATATATTACATCCACTGATTTCCCCTTTATCTACCTTGCTAGTTACGTCCTCAAAAAACTCTAATAGATTTGTCAAACACAATTTCCCTTTCATAAAATTGTGTTGACTCTGCCTAATGTTATGATTTTCTATGGGCCCTATCATCCCTTCCTTAATAGTGGATTCCAGCATTTTTCCAACGACTGATGTCAGGCTAACTGGTCTGTAGTTCCCTGTTTTCTCTCTCCCTCCTTTCTTGAATAGCAGTGTTACATTTGCTACCTTCCAATTCGTTGGGACCATTCTAGAATCTAGGGAATTTTAGAAGATCACAATCAATGCGTCCACTATCTCTGTAGCCACCCTTTTAGAACCCTAGGATGTAAGCCATCAGGTCCAGGGGATTTATTAGCTTTTAGTCCCATTAGTTTCTCCAGTACTTTTTCCCTACTGATATTAATTACTTTAAGTTCCTCACTCTCATTAGTCCCTTGGCTCCCTACTATTTCTGTGTTTTTTGTGCCTTCTACTGTGAAGACAGATACAAAATATTTGTCTAACTGCCATTTCCTTATTCCCCATTATAATTTCTCCAGTCTCAGCCTCTAAGGGACCAACGTTTACTTTTGTTACACTCTTCCTTTTTACATACTTGTATTAGCTCTTATAATCCGTTTTTATATTTCTTGCTAGTTTACTTTCATATTCTATTTTCTTCCTTTTTATCAAATTTTTGATCATCCTGTGCTGGTTTCTAAAACTCTCCCAATCCTCAGGCTTACTACTCTTCTTGGCAATATTATAGGCCTCTTCTTTTAATCTAATACTATCCTTAACTTCTTTAGTTAGCCACAGATGATTCACTTTTTCCGTGGAGTTTTTATTTCTTAATGGAATGTATATTTGTTGAGAATATTGAAATATTGCTTCAGCTGTTTGCCATTGCTTATCTACCGTCACACCCTTTTAATCTAATTACCCAATCTACCTTTGCCAACCTGCCCCTCATACCTATGTAATTGGCTTTATTTAAGTTTAAGACTCTAGTTTCTGACTTAAGTACGTCGATCATGTTATGATCACTCTTCCCCAGGGGATCCTTTCGTGTGAGATTACTAATTAACCGTGTCTCATTACACACTACAAGATCTAAAATAGCCTGTTCCCTGGTTGGTTCCTAAACCTAGGATAGCCTGGACACCCCGGGGAAACAAAGGACACTCCCTGACAATAAATGGTAATTTATTTTTTTTATAAAGTACACTGTAGGTAAAGTCCTTCCACAGCTCGTATCTGGTTTGGAGTTTCTTGCTTTATCCCCCCTCGAGCGGTCAGCATCAACCACTTGTATTGCAAAAGGCATAATCTTGGTGTGAAATGCTAATAACTATTTTTAACTTTTAATGGGAATGCCTTCTTAGCTCATCTAGTTAGCTAAGAGCTGTTCCAGGACCACAATTTTAACTTGATTATTGGATCTTATTTTGTATATAACAAATAAAAGTAAACCCAATAGGGAGAAATGTATGCATTGGTAATATTTCTCCCAAAAAAGAAACAATACAATCATATTCTATATCCTTTTTTTCCCCTTGGGTTAATAGTTTGAAAACATCTTCCTCCAGTGTACTGTGCTAGGACTCATCTGTGATTACTCTCGTAACAAGTTTTTCATCTTGCAAGTGTCATTAAGTGGAAGGAATCTTGGTGCTTCTGAGTTTAAAATGGGTCAACTAAGTACTGCTCTGTATTATCTAGTGACCAGATCATATTCCCTCTTGTTTCTACCAAAATATTGTCAACATGGTATTTCTGATTAATCTTGCCCATGTGGACCAACAGGTCTAAAAATAAAATTCAACAATAGCTTTACTTACTGTTCTAAACTTTAAAAACACCTGTTATATTTTTGAAGACATTTCATAGCAGTTGCTAAGGATCTTATGTTTTCACTAATTAATCCTAAGAGTGCCTTGGTTTAATGCACATTTTTTTGAGATGAGACACTTCATTTAATAATTGCATGCCAGCTGTAAGGTTTTCATTAGAAGTGAGCAACAGTGACGGGTGAATCCATTGGGTTCGAGAATCCATGAATTTTTTTTTAAAGTAAGAACATGGCATCACCAAAATGTAGATGCTCACAAATCACAGTAGTCTGCTATCTATCTGATTGCTGTCCTTCATCCATCCTTGGATGAGTCGTAACTTCCTCCAACTAAACATTGGGAAGACTGAAGCTATCTACTACGCTGACTCCATCCCTGTCCCCGCAATTGCAAGCTGAACTAAATTGTCGGCAAAATTGGTTTTCTGTTCGACCCACAGCTGAGTTTCTGACGCCATATCTTCTCCATCACAAAGATGCCTTTTCCACTCCTTTTGCAGCTTCTCTGCAGCTGAAACCCTCATACATGCCTTCATCACCTCTAGACTTGATTATACCAATGCTCTTCTTGCTGGCCACCTATCCTCTACATTCCATAAACTCACCTTGTCTAAAACTGTGCAGCTCATATCCTGTCCTGCACCAAATTCCACTCCTCTATTGTCCCCATCATTATAGCCTTATAAAATTCTTACCCATGTGTTTAAATTCCTCTGTGGCCTTTTCCTTCCTGATTTCGGTAACATCTTCCAGGCCTTCAACTGCCCCCAAATTCCTCATAGCTCTGACTTGAGCCCCTCCCACCCGTCCCACCATTGGTGGCTGTGCCTTTAGATGCCTAAGTCCCACTCTGTGGAATTCCCTTCCTAAACCCCACCACCACCCTCTTCTCGAAGACTCTCCTTAAAACCCCTTTTTGACCAAGCTTTTAGGGAACCCTCCTAACCTTGCCTTCTCTGGTTCGGCATCCAATTTCCTCATGCCTCTGTGCATTTTGTTGTTGTTACACCATACTTCACATACCATTAGAAGTAAACCCAGATTATGGAGAGAATCAGGAAAGTTCACTCTTTGAAGATTTTTTTGGCAGTGATGTCGGGTCTTTTCTCAAACAACTTTCGACAAGTCTCCTTTCCTAGCCTCCTTAGTTCCCTAGCCCCAGATTATTTGTTGATATCTTTTGGAAGTTTTTAACCTTTTGAGTTCATCTCTTCTGAGTACTAGTTCTGATGCTGCAGCCATCAAGGTGGTGTCAAATTTGAGACTGTTTGAGATCTATCCAAGTCAGTCTTCCCTTCCAGTGGTGTCACTACTGCTTTTTAATGTTGTAGCTGCAACAGATAGACCTGCCACTTGTCTTGATTTGAGTTAAGGTACTCGGATCCTCAGACAAAATATTTCAGGGTACAAACTGAATCTCTGTTAATCTAGAGTAGTGCCATGGCACAGAATTAACTGTGTGCTATTTGTGCTATGTTAACTACCTTAGTGAGGGTGGCAGTATGGGCATTACAGGGAGGAGGGTTAAAATCAAGCAAGTGTCAACTCCTGATACTTGGCCAGTGGGTCTAACTGTTAATGTCTGATAAGGACAGGATTGGGCAAAAATGGGAAGCTCCCCAATGTTGAGGAGCCTGTGGTTCATGTGAAGAATGACCGCTTGGGCAAGGTACTGTGGAATGTCCATTGAACTATACTCCAACATCTCTGTGTTTTCAGGAGTTGAGCAGAGTGGAGGGAAAAAAATGACTTTGAATACATTGCCTATATCAGATTAGTCGGCTGCTTTCCTAATCCTGCCACCAGCTGGAACTGCATCTTGTTTTCTGGCCTACTGGATCTAAGCATTAATTGACCCATAGTAATTACATTGGAGGCAAGATATATTGCAGATGGAGGGCCATATATACCATAACTTTCCTCAGAGACTTCACTTGATGGCTTGGCTCGTGAAAGGATCTGTTTACTTATGCAAAGTTTTCTACCTTTGGTAGTAGCAATCGGTTGGTGTCTAGAGTAGCCTCCATTTTAATGTTAAATTGAATGGTTTGTCTTTGGTGCCAGAAGAGTGCACTCAGCACTTCATAGCCTGATATGTTGTCTCCTTTTTATTTGCCGTCCTGGGTCACTTACAGCCTGTTGTCTTGGTTTGATCTACAGGGGGAGCCATTACAAATTACTGTCTTTCGTTGGTGGGAGACTTAGAGTCCTGGAAATTTAAGTCATTCTTATGAATTGTAGTGCCCACTGGGGACCTGTTTTTCATAATCACAGCCTCAAAATTAAGTCAGGTCTGTCTACCTACTGTTGTAATACTTTGATATAATGCCTTTGTATGTGAAGATTGATTATTTAAACATTTTTAGACCATGCCGTAAATGGGTCATCTTGTTCTTTGGCAGAAGTTTGTCCTCCACGCATAAAGTTCTATCCCTTTTCTGTAACAAAAAGGTAATTTTTAACACTCTCGTTACCTCCTCAATTTTTTTTTTATTAATGAGGGTAGCGCGTTTGATGTAGTCTATGTGGATTTTAGCTAGGCTTTCGACAAGGTCCCTCATGGCAGATTGGTCAGAAAAGTAAACGCCCGTGGGATCCAAGGGAAAGTGGCTAGTTGGATCCAAAATTGGCTCTGTGGCAGGAAGCAAAGGGTAATGGTCGCCGGGTGTTTTTGTGACTTGAAGGTTGTTTCCGATGGGGTTACGCAGAGCTCAGTACTAGGTCCCTTGCTTTTTGTGGGAAATATTAATGATTTAAACTTAAATGTAGGGGGCATGATTAAGAAGTTTGCAGATGATACAAAAATTGGCCAAGTGGTTGATAGAAACATAGAAAATAGGAGCAGGAGTAGGCCATTCGGCCCTTCGAGCCTGCTCCGCATTTCAATATGATCATGGTTGATCCTCTATATCAATACCATATTCCTGCTCACACTCCATGCCTCTTGATGCCTTCTGTGTCTAGAAATCCATCTATCTCCTTCTTAAATATATTCAGTGACTTGACCCCCACAGCCTTCTGTGGAAGAGAATTCCATAGGTTCACCACCCTCTGAGTGAAGAAATTTCACCTCATCTCAGTCCTAAATGTTCCTACCCTGTATCCTGAGACTGTGACCCCTCGTTCTGGACCCCCCCCAGCCAGGGGAAACATCCTCCCTGCATCCAGTCTGTCTAGCCCTGTCAGAATTTTATACGTTTCAATGAGATCCCCTCTCATTCTTCTAAACTCGAGTGAATACAGGCCTAGTTGACCTAATCTCTCCTCATACGACAGTCCTGCCATCCCAGGAATCAGTCTGGTGAACCTTCGCTGCACTCCTTCTATGGCAAGGATATCTTTACGTAAGGAAACCAAAACCGCACACAATACTCCAGGTGTGGTCTCACCAAGGCCCTGTATAACTGCAGTAAGACATCCTTGCTCCTGTACTCAAATCCTCTTGCAATGAAGGCCAGCATACTATTTGCCTTCCTAACTGCTTGCTGCACCTGCATATTTGCTTTCAGTGACTGGTGCACAAGGACACCCAGGTCCCTTTTTGTACATCAACATTTCCCAATCTATCACCATTTAAATAATACTCTGCCTTTCTGTTTTTCCTTCCGAAGTGGATAACTTCACATTTATCCACATTATACTGCATCTGCCATGTATTTGCCCACTCACTCAACTTGTCTAAATCGCCTTGAAGCCTCTTTGCATCCTTCTCACAACTCACAATCCCATCTAGTTTTGTGTCGTCAGCAAACTTGGAAATATTACATTTGGTTCCCTCATCCAAATCATTGATATATTGTGAATAGCTGGGGCCCAAGCACTGATCCCTGTGGTACCCCACTGGTCTCTGCCTGCCACCCTGAAAAAGACTCATTTATTCCTACTCTCTGTTTTCTGTCTGTTAACCAATTTTCAATCCATGCCAGTATATTACCCCCAATCCCATGTGCTTTAATTTTGCACACTAACCTCTTACATGGACTTTATCAAAGGCCTTCTGAAAATCCAAATACACCACATCTACTGATTCTCCCTTATCTCTTCTACCAGTTACATCCTCAAAAAAAACTCCTGTAGGTTTGTTAAACACTATTTCCCTTTCATAAATCCATGTTGACTTTGTCTAATCCCGTTGATATTTTCTAAGTGTCCCGGTATCACATCCTCCATAATAGACTCTAGCATTTCCCTACTACTGATGTTAGGCGTACCGGTCTGCAGTTCCCTGTTTGCTCTCTCCCTCCTTTTTTAAATAGTGGGGGTTACATTTGCCACCCTCCAATAGTGAGGAGGAAGGCTGTAGACTGCAGGAAGATATCAATGGACTGGTCAGGTGGGCAAAAAAGTGGCAAATGGAATTCAATCTGGAGAAGTGTGAGGTAATGCATTTGGGGAGGGTAAACAAGGCAAGGGAATACACAGTAAAGGGGAGGATACTGAGAGGTGTAGAGGAACAGAGAGACCTTAAAGTGCATGCCCACAGATCCCTGAAGGTAGCAGGACAGGGAGACAAGGTGGTAAAGAAGGCAAACGGGATACTTTCCTTTATTAGCCAAGGCATAAAATATAAGAGCATGGATGTTATGCAAGAACTGTATGAAACACTAGTTAGGCTTCAGCTAGAGCACTGCGTACAGTTCTGGTCACCATTACATGAAAGATGTGATTGCACTAGAGAGGGCACAGAGGAGATTTACGAGGATGTTGCCAGGACAGGAGAATTTTAGCTATGAGGAAAGATTGGATAGGTTGGGATTGTTTTCATTGGAACAGAAGAGGCTGAGGCGTGATTTAATTGACGTGTATAAAATTGAGGGGCCAAGATAAAGTGGAGAGGGAGCACCTGTTTCCCTTAGCATAGGGATCAAAAACCAGAGGGCATAGATTTAAAGTATTTGATGGAAGGATTAGAGGGGAGCTGAGGAGAATTTTTTTCACCTAGGGGTGGTAGGGGTCTGGAACTCACTGCCTGTAAGGGTGGTAGAGGCAGAAACCCTCAACACATTTAAAAAGTATTTGGATGTGCACTTGAAGTGCCGTGACCTGCAAGGCTACGGACTAAGAGCTGGAAAATGGGATTAGGCTGGATAGCTCTTTCTCGGCCTGCTCAGACACGATTGGCCAAACAGTGGCCTTCTGTGCTGTAACTTTCTATGATTTAAAAATTATCTTGTTTGCTCGGAGACAACTGCCACAGTACCTCTTTGAAGACTATTTTGACATGCTAATGTCTTGATTGCAAACTTCTGTTTTTGCACTCCTGGCTATAATTTCCTGTATGAATTTTTTGTATTATATATAAATTATGTACTTGTCCTGTAAGTGCATGACTGGTTGCTGAGAGTTACCTAAAAGGAAACTGCTTTTAATTGAAAGGGGAATGCTGGACATAAATGTTACAGAGCTGTCAATTTGGTTTGTATTGCTATGGCACAAGTGTAAATTGTGTTCACGTAATTCATACAGTGGCAGTGTTCTTTTACACTGAAGTACAAGATTGCTTATTTTTTTCACAAGTATTTCATCTCCAGTTCTGTAAGAATGCAAAGGACTTGTCTGGTTCATTTTTGATTAATTGCTTAGAATCTGTCTCCAGAGTCCTGGTACTATATTGGACGTATCTCACCTATACTTGCTTCAGTAAATTTTCTTTGTAAATAAACCTGTTGTAGTTTAGCCTGATGTGAAAAGTGTCTGATACGGCTGATATCATTCATCTTCTAAAGTCACACAAGATGCAGTGTAATCCATACCAGTGATAAGTTTTTAATAAAAGGGAAGATTGTTTGTTCTGTGGCTATTGCCCCACATAGAGGGAGACAGAGGAAAGTGTATCAGGAAGGGACAGAAGGTATGGAGTAAAAGGTAAAGTGTTAAAAAAGGAAAAAGCAGGAACTAAGTGTCACAAAACATATTTGAAAGTTTTTTATCTGAATGCATGTAGCATTCGTAACAAAATGGACGAGTTAACAGCACAAATAACGACGTATGGGTATGATCTTGTGGCCATTACAGAAACATGGCTGCAGGGTGACAACGACTGGGAATTAAATATGCCAGGGTATTTAACAATCAGGAAGGACAGGCCGGAAGGAAGGGGAGGTGGGATGGCTATGTTAATAAGGGAAGGAATCACTGTAATACAGAGAAATGATATTGGGACAAAGGATCAGGATAATGAAACAGTTTGGGTAGAGATAAGGAATAATAAGGGGTAAAAAACACTCGTGGGCGTAGTATATAGGCCTCCTAATAGTTGCAACTCTGCTGGAAGAAGTATTAATCAGGAAATAGTCGGGGCATGTAATAAGGGAACAGCTATAATTATGGGGGATTTTAACTATCATATTAACTGGACAAATCAAATTGGGCAGGGTAGCCTTGAGGAAGAGTTTATTGAGTGTATTAGGGATGGATTTCTTGAGCAGTATGTAACTGAACCTACAAGGGGGAAAGCAACCTTGGACCTGGTCCTGTGTAATGAGCCAGGATGAATTAATAATGACCTAGTTAAGGATCCCCTTGGAATGAGTGACCATAACATGGTTACATTCCATATCCAATTAGAGGTTGAGAAGGTTGGTTCTCAAACAAGCGTACTGAGCTTGAATAAAGGAGACTATGATGATATGAGAGCGGAATTGATTAAAGTGGACTGGGAAAATAGTTTAAAGGGTAAGACGGTACATGAACAGTGGTGTTCATTTAAGGAGTTATTTTACAACTTTCAAAAAAAATATATTCCACTGAGGAAAAAAGGGTGTAAAAGAAATGACCGCCATCCGTGGCTAAGTAAAGAAATTAAGGATAGTATCCGACTAAAAACAAGGACATATAAGGTAGCCAAACTTAGTGGGAGGATAGAAGATTGGGAAGTCTTCAAAAGACAGCAAAAAGTAACGAAAGGATTGATTAAGAAAGGGAAGATAGATTATGAAAATAAATTAGCAAAAAATATAAAAACAGATAGCAAGAGTTTCTACAGTTATATAAAAAGAAAAAGGGTGGCTAAGGCAAACGTAGGTCGTTTAGAGGATGAGACTGGGAAATTAATGGTGGGAAACATGGAGATGGCAAAAATGCTGAACAAATATTTTGTTTCAGTCTTTACGGTAGAGGACACTAAGAATATCCCAACACTGGACAAACAGGGGGCTCGAGGGGGGGGAGGAGCTAAATACGATTAAAATCACTAAGGAATTGGTACTCAGTAAATTAATGGGACTCAAGGCGGATAAATCCCCAGGACCTGATGGCTTACATCCTAGGGTCTTGAGGGAAGTGGCAGTAGGGATTGTGGATGCTTTGGTAATAATTTTCCAAAATTCTCTGGACTTGGCAAAGCTCCCGGCAGATTGGAAAACTGCTAATGTAACACCCTTATTTAAAAAGGGTAGTAGGCAGAAGGCTGGAAATTATAGACCAGTTAGCCTAACATCTGTGGTGGGTAAAATTTTGGAGTCTATTATTAAGGAGACAGTAGCGGAACATTTGGATAAATGTAATTTAATAGGACAAAGTCAGCATGGCTTTACGAAGGGGAAGTCATGTCTGACAAATTTGCTTGAGTTCTTTGAGGATATAATGTACAGGGTGGATAAAGGGGCACCAGTGGACGTAGTGTATTTGGACTTCCAGAAGGCATTCGACAAGGTGCCACATAAAAGATTATTGCTCAAGATAAAGAATCACTGGATTGGGGGTAATATTCTGGCATGGGTGGAGGATTGGTTATCTAACAGGAAGCAGAGAGTTGGGATAAATGGTACATTCTCGGACTGGCAACCTGTAGCCAGTGGTGTTCCGCAGGGGTCGGTGCTGGGTCCCCAACTCTTTACAATCTATATTAACGATTTGGAGGAGGGGACTGAGTGTAACATATCGAAGTTTGCAGATGATACAAAGATGGGAGGGAAAGTGGAGAGTGAGGAGGACATAAAAAACCTACAAGGGGATATGGACAGGCTGGGTGAGTGGGCAGAGATTTGGCAGATGCAATACAATATTGGAAAATGTGAGGTTACGCACTTTGGCAGGAAAAATCGGAGAGCAAGTTATTATCTTAATGGCGCGAAACTGGAAAGTACTGCAGTACAAAGGGATCTGGGGGTCCTAGTGCAAGAAAATCAAAAAGTTAGTTTGCAGGTGCAGCAGGTGATCAAGAAGGCCAACGGAATGTTGGCTTTTATTGCTCGGGGGATAGAATATAAAAACAGGGAGGTATTGCTGCAGTTATATAAGGTATTGGTGAGACCGCACCTGGAATACGGCATACAGTTTTGGTCTCCATACTTAAGAAAAGACATACTTGCTCTCGAGGCAGTACAAAGAAGGTTCACTCGGTTAATCCCGGGGATGAGGGGGTGGACATATGAGGAGAGGTTGAGTAGATTGGGACTCTACTCGTTGGAGTTCAGAAGAATGAGAGGCGATCTTATTGAAACATATAAGATTGTGAAGGGGCTTGATCGGGTGGATGCAGTAAGGATGTTCCCAAGGATGGGTGAAACTACAACTAGGGGGCATAATCTTAGAATAAGGGGCTGCTCTTTCAAAACTGAGATGAGGAGAAACTTCTTCACTCAGAGGGTAGTAGGTCTGTGGAATTTGCTGCCCCAGGAAGCTGTGGAAGCTGCACCATTAAATAAATTTAAAACAGAAATAGACAGTTTCCTAGAAGTAAAGGGAATTAGGGGTTACGGGGAGCGGGCAGGAAATTGGACATGAATTTAGATTTGAGGTTAGGATCAGATCAGCCATGATCTTATTGAATGGCGGAGCAGGCTCGAGGGGCCGATTGGCCTACTCCTGCTCCTATTTCTTATGTTCTTATATGAAACACATAGTTTTCAGTTTAAGATTATGGCGAATGTGCGATCTCCTATACAAGCTGCCTTTTACAGTAAGGACAAGAAAAAGGAATTGAGAGCAAGTGCAAATCACAACAGCTGGTGGGATTAACATCACTTGGGGACCAAAGAAGTTGTCATCAAATTAACAATCCAAAGTAAAGAGTAGCAAATAAACATAATTAATGCTAGGGGTCAAAAAATGTGGCTGGTAGCTACAATTTGGCCATGTCGCATTGGATAAAAAGGAATAAGAAACGCGCACAGCAGTTAGAAGTTCTGAAATTGGAGGCAGTAAAGGAGCAGCAGAAGCAACAGGAGAAAGAACGGCAGAAGGACAAAGAGGAGAATCGATGATGCAAGCACGAGGAGGAAGAAAATTAGTGTGAGCACCCATATGTGGAGGCAGTGACATGAGCTTGCAATACAGCCCAGCTGAATGAAGGTATGAGAAATCTAGCCCACCTGATATGTGATAAATTTAGTAAATCCAAACTTATTCCAAAATTTAATAGAAATGAAGAAAACTTCCTTTTATGTAGTGACTTTCACACCCTGTAGATAAATCAATGTGCTTTGCAGCCAATTAATTACTTTTGAAGTGTAGTCAGTTACACAGGCAAATATAGCAGCCAATTTGCGTATAGCAAGGTTCCACAGATGGCAGAAAGATAAAAGACCAATGGATCTGTTTTGCTGGATGGATTAATATTGGCCAAGACACCAGCAGAACTCCCCTGTTCTTTGAATAGTGTCATGGGATCTTTCACATCTACCGGAAAAGGCAGACATCTGTTTAAAATCTAATCTAAAAGGCAGCAACTCCAATAATGCAGCACTCTCAGTACTGCACTGAAGAGTCAGCTTGCATTATGTGTTTGAACCCACAACTTCATGCCTCAGAGGCAAATGTGCTACCACTCAGCCAAGCTGACATTTACTTTGGGGAAAATATAGATGAATTTTTAAGGACATTAATTAACTGCTGGCAGGAGAGCACCAGTGGGATCGTGGAACATGGACAGAAAGACAAGTACCTTCACTTTTGGGAAGGCTCTGGCAGCATTCTCCTATCTGGATCCTGAACTATCAATGAACAAGAATACAATGAAATATGCAATCCTTAATTGTTATACCATCACATCAAAAAAACTTATGGCTGGAAGTTTGGAACACTGCTCCAGGTGCTTAATCACATGTACAAAGAAAGCCCTGGAGATGCAAGGTTTGTGGGAAATGTATTTGTAAGGGAAAGATGCAGAATTGGGTGAGGAGATAAATGAAGTTATGCTGCCAGACCAATTTCTCGAGATTGTTTCAGATGATTTACATGTATGGCTACTGGACAATAACCGTGTGGAATGGCTGAGAATGGCCATTATGCAGTCTAATGAGCTTCAGGAAACTGGCAAAAAAGTAGGATGGCAGACCACTGGCATTGGTCATTCGGGGTGATCCACTTGGCGAGGAGATCAGCCACAGACCTAGAATAAAATTCAGAGGAGTGACAGTAGGGACTCCTGTTTTGAGTGTAATGAGATGAGTTAGAGGGAGAGTCTTTGGTCCAAGAGGGTTTGGAGCACAGTTTGGAAGACCAAATGCAGCCATAAAACCCTGCATAATGCCACCTGCCCATCAAGCCAAAACCTTCAGCAGCAGTGCCATACTTGTTAATAACGCATCTGCCCAGATCCAGTTTAGGATCAAGGTGTACACTTATCTTGGTAAGCTTACAGTTGATATGGGTGGATCATAACTGAAGGGAAGAAAGACATTTGTCTATGGTTTTGAAAGGAAAACAAAGGTTCCCTTAGCTGAGGTGTTACTAAACATTCCATTCTGTGAATTTGTGGTAGGTGCCATGAAAGAACTAAACCACTATGTATTCCTGGGATAACACGAGGGAGAAACGGCGAAGGCAGTTATGATTTCACAAATCAAACCTGAGGCAGCAGTAAAACTGCATAATGCAGTTTCTGCTGCTGCAGTGATGTGAAACCTTGTGGAGGCAAGGGAATAGAAGACTCCCCATATGATATTTTACAGTGTACCAGAGAGCCTGCATAATTTGAACTGCACTGAGTTAACTATGGGTTTGGACTGACCCCACACTAAAGGGCATGTGAGCTTAAGCCACAAGGGGCATCAGTGGCCCACAACCTAAGCCTGCAAAGTGGCAAAGGTATGAAGAAAGACTTTTGATTTAACATAAATCAAAGCCATTGAGGAATAGAATTCAAAAGTGTTCCAGCAAATAGTGGTACGTTGGGCATACTGCTAAGATTTATTAAAGGTAACCCAACATCCAACTTGCAAGACATGAAGTCCACACAGTGCAGATTGGCGCAATGCCGATCTCCAAGAACACTATTAAATTTTGTAGGATGTGTAATGAGTGTGACTAAATCTGGGGGTTGCATCAAAGCACCACTGCAATGCCTACCCATTATAAACAGACCTTTTAAGAGAGTTGACATACCTGTCAGTGGTTTTAGGAAATGTTACATGCTGACAATACTAGACTATGCATTTCGATACCCAGATATGATAACAGTCACGTCAACAGTTGGCACATTGTTAGAAATGTTTACGCAGATTGGATTCCCAGGTGAGATTCTAATTTCTGTCTCAACTAGTTACCCACTGCAGCAACAGTGCTGGATGAAAGTTTCTGTTCACTTGGTACTATCCTCAGATGCACAGGCTAAAAGAGAGGTTTGATGGCAGGTTGACCATATGCTGTGTGCATAAACTGGACAGAACCCCAAGGAGCAGGATGAAAAGTTGTCCCAAATATCATGTGCTGATAGGAAGATGCCACAAGAATCAACAGGTTCTCACCATTTGACTTAATGTACAGATGCCAAGTGTACAGGCAGTTAATGCTGTTCAAATATTTGTAGCCTGGGAAAACCCCTGACTAGGATGGGAGTGTGTGGAATATGTATTGAAGTTGCGAGATGAGCTGACCAGGTTAGCTGAGCACATGCAGGAGAATCTCAGGATTACTAGAAAGGCTGGTACAATCATATTACCAACCACTGGAATATATGCATTCTATTACCAGTCAAACAGAGTAAGTTATAGGCAGTGTAGCCAGGTCTGTACACAGTGGTGGAAAAATGTAACGAGGCGAATTACGCAGTTCAGATCATGGGTGGTGATAGCGGCTGCAATTGCATGGGGCCTTGAGTCAGTCAGATCCAGTGAAAGGACACCTACACTCATGGGGTATATTGTGCTTGGTGCTACATAACACGTTAATCAGGAGGGTAATTTAATTTCTCTGCCGATTCGTTGCCATATTATATTGAATCGGCAGCATGCTTTTATAATTTTTAAAAAAAATTTGCCTCGGGTAGAGGAAAACTAATCACAGGCATTCTGTCCCAGCAGCAGAAGTCAGTGGGAGTCTGCCCTGGGTGGGAGACCCTGTCTTTGGGTTTTGGCTGAACTTTAGACCTGATTCTGAGGACAGACTTTCACTTTACTGATGCGGTGCTGCTAGTGAGAGTAGGGTGCAATGCTCTCACCTGGTGCAAGTGAATGAGAGTGAGTAGAAGTGAATGAGAGTGAGTAGAAGTGAATGAGAGTGAGTAGAAGTGAATGAGAGTGAGTAGAAGTGAATGAGAGTGAGTAGAAGTGAATGAGAGTGAGTAGAAGTGAATGAGAGTGAGTAGAAGTGAATGAGAGTGAGTAGAAGTGAATGAGAGTGAGTAGAAGTGAATGAGAGTGAGTAGAAGTGAATGAGAGTGAGTAGAAGTGAATGAGAGTGAGTAGAAGTGAATGAGAGTGAGTAGAAGTGAATGAGAGTGAGTAGAAGTGAATGAGAGTGAGTAGGAGAGTAAAGGAAAGAGTGTGAAGGCGAGTTGCTGAGTGAATGTGAGTAAATGCGGGAGAATGAGTACAAATCTGAGAGTGATAAGAGTCATAATCCAGGTGCCACGCAGCAGCCTGCAGTGGGCTCCAACCTCTGTGCTTTCTTTCTCACCTAACCTACTCGCTCTCCCTCAGTCATGGCTGAGGTGGGGGTGAGATGATGAAATATAGTTCTACTCATTATACAAGACTTTGCTGCAGCTCAAGCTCAAAAGGCTAGTTTTTGAATTGTCATCCGGCTCATGTACTGAAATAAGTGTTTCAAGACCTTTTATTATCGTTCGATGCCATTTACTCTAGTGTTACCTATCGCTTACCATTTTGTCAACTTTTTATATTACCTATTGCAAATGTGCGTTTTCACAATCGTACATGTGCAGATTTGACATTCGATTAATTAGGTGGCATTTAGTATCATTGACTAGCAAACTGTAGAGGCTCCAAACCGAACCTTTCCACAGGGCTCCCCACAATGAAAACGCCTCCCCTGGTAGAGATACCTAATGAACCACATAACCACCGGGTCTACCATGTGATGTTAAAGCCATGTGGGTGCGATCAGTGTGGTAGTTCAGCTATTCTCCATGCAGAAACAACAAATATACTAAATGCATATGGTTAAGTTTGAACTTATAGGAAGTGCAGGCTTGCCTTTTGCAGTGCAAATGAGATAATAGTATTCGGAGTAGCTCAAATCAAATCATTTTTTTTTCTTTTTCTCATTTGGCACTTACCAATTTCTTTTGTGTATTTTGCGCTGTATCAATTTGATCTCTTCTGTTTTCTCCTCCATGAAAGAACTGAGTTACAGAATGAGACCTTATATGCAGCACAGGCGGGGGAGATTATGTGGCTTGCATGGCTACTGCAAGGATGAAAAGTCTTAAATGGACAGTGTCCTGCAATTTTCCCCCGTTTGGGTGATGGCTTAATCATTTGTATTTGGAGGATGAAGTATATTGAAAGAATGAAGAAGACCATACGGAAGGTAAGCAATCTAACATTACCTGCCTTGGTAGGGTCTTCAGCATTCTTCAAGTTATGTTCTCTGCATGCCACGCTCTTACCCTATCCTCTCCTGTATTACCTGATTTATGATTGAGCATTTGTGCTGCTTAATGTTTTCCCCTGAAATCGAAGGAGTATTTTTGAGTCTACACTCCTCGTAGGCAGCCTCACCTGCCGGACTCGTAAAATTACCTGGCTTTAAAGTCCAGTTACTTTTTTCTACAACCTGATTTGTATCACAACTTCAGGCATATTTTTATACCCTCTGAACCTATATATAAAATAGATAATGCTGTAAAATCTGTGTACTAATCACTCTCCTCTTACAACTGCAATCTCATAAATATCCCTTAATGTTTTATTTATATATGTAAGAGGGGAGTGACTTGTACACCAGATTTTACAGTATTACCTATTCCCTTGGGTTGCCCAAAGACAGACTCATGTAGGGAAATGGACAGTCATGCCATTATATGGTCATGTTGTTGATGTAGATCACTTTCAGAATTGAACAACATTCGGAACGGTTTTTCATTATTGTCCACGTAATTTTGAATGTGCGGCAACTCCATCTTGCTGGGATAACTATACAGCTATTCAATTAAGCACTGAGATTTATGTTTATATAAGTGTCAGAGGTAAAGAATAACATTTCTGATTATGGTATTAACATCCATTGCTATGATGGTGCAGTTCTAACTGTGCCTTGTTCTCCAAGGTGCACATTGGTCGTCGTGTTCTTCATTGGCCCCCACCGAAAATAAAATCACTCCCCTAACAAGAAGTGGGGATGAAACCATGAGAGAATGGAGAGAGCAGTATGGTTCATGCCTCCTGAAGTTGAAAGCTATGATCTCCAAATTATTTGCTATTAACATTTTAAGTTAGAGCTTTTCTATGGAGCAAAAGTTGCAGTTAGACCAGAAAAGAACTGGATATCTTTTCTCTTCACCCCAGTGGAATGGATGCACAAAGGAATAACAGTGGAGCAGGCTATCAGCATTATCCTCTGCATGGATTTTGACACTGCTTTTTGATTGACTTAATATTTAGTATTTGCAGTTTTTAGAACTTTTTTCCTTTTGTTAATTTGTAAATGGTTCAATATATAATCTTCATTTTCTTTTTAGAGGCCAATCCGAACATTTGCTAATGATGACCGACATGTCATGGCAAAACATTCCTCAGTGTACCCTTCCCAAGAAGAGCTTGAAGCTGTGCAGAATATGGTTTCAACAGTGGAATGTGCACTGAAACACGTATCTGAACATTTGGATGAAACTAATTTGCAGTCAGTTAATGTGGACGCAGGTGAAGATGGAGCTGCAAATGCCAAGAAAAGTGATATTTCAGAGTGCAATACAAAGTGAGTTGTTACCAATTTTACTGAAGAATGATAGTCTTTTCTGTACAGAAGAAATATTGTATTTGATTTTCATACAAATGTCAATGGAAGGGTGTTCCGCTGATGTATCGGATTTTCATCAACATCAAGTGTTGATTAATTGCTGGGAAATTTCAGTTTGTAGTAAAATGTGTTAAGCATTTGGTCAAAATAATTAAAATAGGTTTTCTAGCTCATAAAATTTAATCAAATTTATTTTTTTCCAATAGTGTGAGATTATGGAAGGTTTTAGCAAACAAAATTGTATTGATTCCTTTAAATTAGGAAATTTTCCAATATTTTTTAGATCATATTTTCCTAATTTATCTTATCCAATTATTTAGGAATATGTAACAGATCTAGTTCTGGGGAATGAAGTGGGACAAGTGGAGCTTGTTTCGGAAACAGTGATCACTATCATTAGGTTTAGAGTAGTTATGGAAAAGCAAATCGTAGCTGACAAACGATTAAGTTCTTCAATGAAATAATGGAGATGTTTGATGTGTATGTGGACTTTCAGAAGATAGTCGATAAAGTGCCACATAATAGACGTTAGCAAAATCGAAGCCCATGGGGTTAAAGGGGCAGTGACATCATGGATACAAAATTGGCTACAAGACAGAAAGCAGAGAGTAGTGGTGAACGGTTGTTTTTCAAACTGGTGTCCCCCAGGGTTTGCATTAGGACCACAGCTCTTTTTGATGTATATTAATGACCTGGACTTGGGTATAGAAGGCAAAATTTCAAAGTTTGCAGATGACAGAAATCTTGGAAATGTGGTAAACAATGTGGAGGATAGTAGTAGACTTCAGGAGGACATAGACTGGTGAAATGGGCAGACACATGGCAGATAAAATTTAATGCAGAGAAGTGTGAAGTGATGCATTTTGGAAAGATGAGGAGAGGCAATATAAATTAAATGGTACAATTTTAAAGGGGATGCAGGAACCGAGAGACCTGGGGGTTCACGTGCAACTCTCGAAGGTGGCAGGACAAGTTGATAAGGCTGTTAAAAAAGATTGCGGGATCCTGGGCTTTATAAATAGAGGCATAAGTGTACAAAAGCAACAAAGTTATGTTAAACCTTTATAGATTACTGGTTAGGTCTCAACTGGAGTATTGAGTCCAATTCTGGGCACCATACTTAGGAAGGATGTCAAGACCTTGGAGAGGGTGCAGAGGAGATTTACTAGAATGGTACCAGGGATGAGTGACTTCAGTTATGTGAAGAGACTGGAGAAGCTGGGGTTGTTCTCCTTGGAGCAGAGAAAGTTAAGAGGAGATTCAACAGAGGTGTTCAAAATTATGAAGAGTAGATCGGGAGAAACTGTTTCCACTGGCAGGAGGGTCGGTAACCAGAGGACACAGATTTAAGATAATTGACAAAAGAAACGGGGGGAGATGTGAATTTTTTTTTTAATGCAACAAGTTATGATCTGGAATGTACTACCTGAAAGGCTGGTGGAAGCAGATTCAATAATAACTTTCTGCAATAGTAACTAAAAGGCAATTGGATATATACTTGAAAAGGAAAAACCTGCAGGGCTATGGGGAAAGAGCAAGGGAGTGGGACTAATTGAATAGCTCTTTCAAGGAGCCGGAACAAGCGTAATGGGTTGAATGGTCTCCTTTGCTGTAGGATTCTATTTATTAGAAAATTGCGTCTTTGAAAGCTTCAAAAGAATTCACCACTCAAAAGTACTAATTCCTCAGATGCTTCATAAGATTTGCTGCATATAATTGTACAATTACTTTTTCTTTTTTTAAAAAAAATCACATAATTAATAATTGCTTTAACTGCTTGAACAGTGAACAGAGTGGTCGAGTCTTGTGTGGAGTGATGCGAATTGGATTGGTCGCAAAGGGTTTGCTGATAAAGGGGGACCTGGATTTAGAGCTGGTGTTGATGTGTAAAGAAAAACCAACTGAGAAGTTATTAAACACAGTCTGTGACAATATGCCAATACAAATTCAGGTAAGTTGAGAAGAATCTGTCATTGTGCTTGACAGGAAAAATGCACCGTGCTTAAATTACAGTGATATGTGAATCCCTGTAACAATGAAATGATAGATTTAGTATACATTTTTTTAAAAAGTGTGATTTTAGGCTTAAATCTGATAACCCTCGCCAAAAGATGAGGTACAAAATTAGGATTAAATCTAATCAAGACCCCTCAACCTGTGCATACCACACTTATGAAGTAGCATCTGCAGCTGTTTTCCCTGTTTGGCACGGAGAGCACCTCATCTTCCCATGACAGGCAGAATTACACGTTCAGTCACCTGAGTTATGTACAGGTGGCTGAATAGAATTCTGTAAGTGGGAGGATGCAGATAATGCTGCATGTTTAACTCCTTTTGGCATTTTCAAATACTAGTTGATCCCCTGTGGTATTAAAAGTAAAGAAAGACTTGCATTTGTATAGCGGCTTTCACAACCTCAGGACGTCCCAAAGTGCTTTATAGCCAATGAATTATTTTTGAAGTGTAGTCACTGTTGTAATGCAGGAAACAAGGCAGCCAATTTGTGCACAACAAGGTCCCACACACAGCAATGTGATAACCAGATAATTTGTTTGTGATGTTGATTGAGGGATAAATATTGGCCAGGACACCAGAGAGAACTCCCATGCTGTTCTTCGAAATAGTGCTTTTACATCCACCTGAGAGGGCAGACGGGGTCTCGCTTTAACGTATCATCTGATAGACAGCACCTCTGACAGTGCAGCATTCCCTTAGTGTCAACCGAGATCTTGTGTTCAAGTCTCTGGATTGGGACTTAAACCCACAACCTTCTGACTTAGAGGTGAGAGTGTTACCAGAGCCATAGGGGAGTTGAGACCAAGGGAACTTGAGGCCAATTGTAGTCTTCAGGTGAAGCAGGGTTAAAGGGGAAGAGATAATAGGGCCAGAGTGCACAGATATAATTTAGAATAAATTTTAAAGTCATAACATTTTGCCCTTATTTTTATATAATACCTGTATTTATAGTTAAATAGCAAAACTTATGGCAGTTTGGAAAGCAAAGAAGTAGAGTTGGTTGGAGCAGAAGTTTTGCTGCTGTACAAGCTGAGGAGTTGGGAGAGTCGACCCACACTTTCCTGAAGAAAAATACAATTGTGGTTGTTTCCATAAACTGGGCCCTTTTATGTAGAAGAACACACTGCCAGTATAACCCCATTGTGAGGCTCTCTTAGAGACAGGGTCCTAGTATTTATCTTTTCATATTTGGATGATTTATACTGGAAGATGAACTATTCTAAAGAATGATTAAGACCATACCTAAATTAGGTAATCTACCACTTTTAACAGTGCATTCTTGAGAGAGGAATCAACAAAAGAGTAACTTTGTGTTCATGACAATTCATTATTCTGATTTTTAGTTTGGATTAAAATCATCTACCTAATGCTGGCTTAAAATTGGTGACAATGTATATAACTGTATAGTTCAATTGAAAGCCTTGGACATTCTTTGAAAAGAACCATAGTTGACAACTTGATACTGTCCAGACCCTGAACTGCGTTGAAATACAGCATTACGTTTCCACCAACCAATTTGAATTGAAAGTGATTGCCCTTTGTAAATTTGAGTATCTTAATGCTTATCCAATACTGAATACAACCAGCGTTTAAACTGTTCTTAGAAAATTGATGTTACATGTAATATTAGTGGATGGCTATAATAATTATGATTAAGTCCTATGCAAAACTTGTACCAAACTGCACTTGGAAGAGAATTAGGATTTTTATTTATACATTGTGAAATTAATGTTTTACATTGGGTGAGTAGTAGTTGGCTAGTAATGGATTTTCAAAATGGATTAGTATAGCTGAACACTTGCAACTGAAAGGTGCTTGAATTTCATTAGCAGTGCAGTTTCTTCGTGCTGACCAATGCAATATGTTACTGTATTACAATATGTGGGTGTTGTAGAAGTAAACTTTCATCGACAAAGCACTGATGAATGAGTGGCCTGTTTTGAAGTGGATATGAAGGACCATCTTTTGTCTCTTTAGATTAAAATTAGGTTTGTCTGTATATTATATTTTTGATACCTTTTTTAGAAACTTTCAGAGGAAAAATATGAAGTTGAGAAATGTGTAGAAGAGGCGGCTATCATTGTTCAAAATACAAAAGAACCCAAGTTGACACTGAAGATTGTTCTGAGTTCGCCAGTGGTGAGAGATGAAATGGAAAAGAAAGAAGATGGAGGTATATTGACCAGCGTTTTTCATATACTTGTTACCATTTTGTATGTTGTTGCTTGCTGTAAGACTTCTGTGGTCTTGCAGAGCAGGTTTGAACACACATCATGAAAATAAATTTTGCCGTTTCAGGGGTCACTTACAGCAAAACATGAGGAGCTTTTGCTGTTTTAAAAAAAAATGAAAAGCAAAAGGTTCCTAATCCAGAATTTCATAGTTCTTGTTAATTGGTTTAGAAATCATAATCAAAAGGAAAACTGTGAATACACGATGAAATATAGTGGGGTCTTAAGTAAAATTGAGTGTTCCATGTATAAAAAGTGTACAACTCAATATTTGTAATTCTTAAAAGTACATTTTACATTTAATTACCTGTCTACTGCACATTCACAGAATATGTTCTGACCGCGTAAATGTTGTAAGACTTGCTATATTTTTAATAATGTATATAGCATCAGTATTGCCGATTATTGCCCCATCTCAGTGCTGCAAAAAAATAAAGGATGTAAACAATACACTTAGATGCAGTAGCAATACATTTCAATTTATAAGTATTCAAAAATGCAAAACCAAGGATTATAGACTACATATATTTGTCTGTATGTGTAGGGAGGGGCCAGCTTATAATCAGTGTTTGTGCCACAGGGTATTTCAGGTATTTAATGGTGTGAGCATCACAGCACACACATCCCATGCAGTAGTTTATAATTCTAACCACCAATAGTAAGATTTGTACAATGGCTATGGCTAAGCAGTATTTATTGTGGTATATTCTTAACCAGTTGATCCTCAAAGTCTTAAATATTGGCAACATTTTCCTACTGGAATAAAAAAATAAATATCTTAGAACTACACCGTTCTTGTAGTATGCATAACCCACAAAAATGAGATTTTGAGCCACAAAGGACATTTAATATTCAAACAATAATATAAATATGGTTATCTTCAAGTATGCTTTGAGTCCATTTATTTAAAATGCATGAAACCTGGTAACAGCACTGAGATTGGGATAGAAAAATAGCTGGTCAGAATGAAGTATTGTGTTAATTTCTTTTTATTGTTTACTTGTAGGCTTTTTTTTGGTTTAGTCTCCAAAACGTGTCAATGGTAGTTTGTTGAGCCTTACTGGACAATGTCAGACCTTTGACCAACTGGCCGCTCTCTGTCATGGGAATGGAGGCAGCTGTGCCCACCTGGGCAGGAGGGGACTCCCTGTTGCTGTTCTCCCCATTTCTAGACTTGCTACAAGTCCCTTCAGTAATTTTACTACTGTTCAGCAAGAAATTATGGTATGCTTAGAAACTACGAAGGAATTTTCAAATGAACTCCATTTGTAATAACCAACTGATTTAAATACATATTAATTGGCAATTTACAGTTTGCCAAAGTTAATACCATCCAGAATTTCCTGCCACACAGTATGCTATACAGTCACTAATCAGCACCCAAAGCAATGTTAGCTGAAGGGGACTTACTCAGCTATGTACATTTTGTCTTATATGAATGATTCATGTGCATTCATGCCCTGCTCTCTACAATCTAGTCTGGGGGGGGAAAAACTTGAAGTTGCTTGTGCTATTGCATATTTTGAAAAGTTGAGATGAGCAGGTTGTTGACGCCTACTACCATGTGACTTACAATTATAGGGTTTGAAATTAATGTATTGACTACTAACAGAATTGAAGAATAATTTGAAGTTAAATTTCTCAATTAATTTTCACATTAACCATGTTACCATTGTTCTGATTTTCTTCCCTAAGAATTTTTAATTCTTCTTTCTTAGTTTGTAACGTAAAATTCATGCAACTTCTAAAATCCCAACATCGCGTCCTGCTTGAGATGTTGATTGGATTCACACTGCTCGAAATGTAGTTTGGGTGTCAGTAAATTTTGCAGTGGCAGTAGGCATCATTTTCCCTCCCTAAAGGGAGACTGGCAGCTTTCTGCTATACATTCTGAACCAATCATTGATTCTGTGCGAAGAGCAATTGGCAAGTTTGTACGATTTGCTACCACCACAAGCCGTGGAACAGTGTGTTTATTTATATTTGATAAAATTTATATGTTGGAAGCCTACGTTAATTTCAAACTCAATTGTACAGGGCATGAAGTGAATACATGAGTGTTTTAAAAGGGACTTTGGTGCAAGTCTACCCCATTCACTGCCTGCTCTTTGTCCCTTATCCTTATCTTTTTTTCTGTAGAACTTGCATGTAAAAGATGACTGACTGCAAAAAGAATGTATTGTTGTGTGTTTATATAAGTTTGTAGAAGAGCCCTTTAATGTAGGCAACTGGATTACAAGAACCTTTTAAACAAATTTAAATTTTGTAGTAGGAACAATGTTGAGGTAAACCATACCCCATGGAAACCAGAAGGCAGTGAAGCTGCTATATTTATTGTTTTGAAACAAAAACATTAATGTGCCTTTCTAAAAAAAAAATTAGGACCTGACTTAGTGATGTTGAAGTGAGTGAAAGATTTTGAAATAAGTATGTTTTAATACAGAATTGCATAGCTGGAAAAAAAAAATGTCCCCGCAGACAGTCATCCTTTATGCTGTCTAATCCAATGTTTTAGACTATTAACCACCCATCTACAGCAGTTTATCTTTGTATCCCTTGTGTAAGAAATATTGTACTTTATAGCAGATGCTTTTGTTGCTTTAAAAAGGCAGAAAACTCCAGATGCTGAAAATATTTGAAATTATTGTATGGTTTTGCAAATTTCAGTAGGGGTTAACTGCCATATTGAGTTTGTTACATTTTAATGCCTTTGTTGCAGGTGCCAAGTTTATTTCTAATATCATTATCTAAACCCAACTGTCAGTTTTGGTGAGAATTTTTCAGAAAGCAAGACCTTGCACAAGCGGCACTTACTCAAGGAGTTAAAATGGTACGGCCATACATAATTTCTGGTTTCCTGGGTCCTAAATATCAGCATTGTGTTGTGGCAATAAGATAAAATTATGAAACTGAAGTGGCAATTTTATATGGCTTTGATAGTATGAGCTCTTGAGATTTTGATCTGCCAACACTGAGATTGCTGTGAGCTGGAATGTAAACTGAAAGTCTCAAATGTTTGGAAGTAGGTAGTGTTTTCCTCCTAATAATTCACTTTTAATTTTGCAACTACCCAAGAAACCAGAAATTAAAGAGGCCTGGCTAACAGTCAACAAAAGTATTTGCTGTATGGTATAATCTGTTGTGTTCTGCATTTTAAATAAGACTCAGAATCATATACTCTGCAGTTGATATGCCATTGATTCGTATCCCGAATGAATGCCTTTTGCTTCTGTCTCACATGTTCACGTTACTGTAAATGGCTGTTGTAGTAACCACAATGCACTATTAAACCATTAAAATTTCTGGGAGCCTTGTTTGCCTAGGATGCTGCCACTCCCTAGTACTGAATGACAGAAACCCCTTGGTCAAACTGTATCTGTCTTCTTATTCCATTCACCAGTAGAAAATTTTGCGATGAGAGATCCACAGGACTTATTGGACAGGCAGAAATGCCTAAACGCCTTGGCGTCTCTGCGACATGCCAAATGGTTTCAGGTTGGCTACTTGTTCTTACCTTATTGTTATTGTAGCCTTATGAGGTTTTAATGTTAAAACGATGTTATATTAAAACACTTGATGTTATTCACTTGCTCTTTGTAGCTTTGATACTCTGTTTAAGCTCAGTCAGTATACTACAATAGGTAGATAGTTTTCTTTTACTAGTTATCATGAGGCTACAAAAGCAATCGTTAAACATTTATGCTTCTTGCTTGTACTTGAAATCTGCCATTCTAGAGATGGAGTTTATTTTTCTCTGTAAATTTTCCTTTTTTGTTTGCATGAATAATTTAATTACATTTTCTAAGTTATTGAAAAATGCCACGGTACTATGTAATTTGTAGTTGTGCTAAGCAGATGACGTATCACAACAATTCTGTATGTTTTAGGCGAGGGCAAATGGATTAAAGTCTTGTGTAATTGTGATTCGTATTCTGCGTGATTTATGCAACCGATTACCCACCTGGGGACCGTTGAAAGGATGGGTAAGTTTAAATATAGACTGTTCCCTTGTCAAACCAAATGGTCCAAACACACAGAAACTTGTATCTTTAAATGCTTCATGTCTCTTGTATCTCAAACGAAGACAATTCAGAAAATGCGAGACATGCAATGCAAACTTCTAAATTTGTGCAAAATAAACATGGATTTAATTAAATGTAGTGGTGTGATATGTCAAATACAACTCTTTTTTTCGAGGAATATTGTGAAGGGTTTATCTTGGCCAAGTACTAATTAAGTTTATCTTTTGGTGCTAACCAGTTGAATTTGACTAAGCTGATGTGAAGAGAACTTGAGATTATATTTATTTGAAAATAAACTCGAAAATCTTTCATCCAATCTAAGGATTTGATTTTGTAAAAAAAAAAATCTTCCCCATTGCATGTTGCCGGATGTGACTGATTTCTTGTTCCTTATTACGTTTAGCCCCTAGAGCTTATTTGTGAAAAAGCCATAGGTACTAGTAATAGACCATTAGGGGCTGGTGAAGCCTTGAGACGTGTAATGGAGTGCTTGGCATCAGGGATTCTTCTACCTGGTAAGAGCCTCAATTAACAAATATATTGAAATTGGTTGCTAATATTAGAATTTAGTCGATTAACATTGCATTTCGATGCTCAAAGTTCAATATTCATTTAAATAGGATAAGCTGTGTTATTCAGTTTTCATATGAAAGTTCTAAATTTGTTTAGTATGTCAAACATTGGTTTGCAATTGATCAAAAATCAGGTAAGATACATAAAATCTAACATTGATCTTGAATGAACTACAAATGAAAGTTTACAGATATTTTCACTGTTAGAATAGCTAAATAGTTACTTGCCACATTTACTAAACATTGTACTTTGACATTGAGAATTCATGCAGTTAAATGTCTACTGCTTGAAATGTAAACTGTTTTTATGCAGGTGGTCCAGGATTGCATGATCCTTGTGAAAAAGATCTAACCGATGTATTGATCTCGATGACTCCACAGGAAATGGACAACATTACTCATAGTGCCCAGGTATGGTTGATACTCAGGTAATTATCACTACCAATGAGTGTTTTCACTGCGGTGAGAACCCATCCTGAAACTGACTTTTTAAAAATAGGTACATTCAGACCATCCATACATCTGTAAGAAGTGATATGGCACCATTGAGTAGAATGGGCCTATACTGTCTGGAGTTTAGAAGAATGAGAGGTGATCTCATTGAAGCATATAAGATTCTGAGAGGTCTTGACAGGATAGATGCTGAGAGGCTGTTTCCCCTGGCTGGAGAGTCTATAACTCGGGGGCATAGTCTCAGGATAAGGGGTGGCATAATCTCAGGATAAGGGGTCAGCCATTTAGGACTGAGATGAGGAGGAATTTCTTCACTCAGACGGTTATGAATCTTTGGAATTCTCTACCCCAGAGGGCTGTGAATGCTCAGTCGTTGAGTATATTCAAGAATGAGATGGATAGATTTTTGGACTCCAAGGGAATCGAGGGATATGGGGATCGGGCGGGAAAGTGGAGTTGTGGTCGAAGGTCAGCCGTGATCTTATTGAATGGTGGAGCAGGCTCGAGGGGCCGTATGGCCTACTCCTCCTATTTCTTATGTTCTTAAATAAGTTAAAACCTGATTAGAGAATGAGTTTGTTTTTATTGACCTTAGAAGTATTTCTTTTTTCCCATCTTGGGCCTCTCGTATTCCCAGTACAAGAGCACAGACTGATGAAACATGCGTAGGTCTTTTACCATTATAGCTCTTGGAAAAAATGGACCAAATATGTGTGAACTGAATTTCCTGCTGCTGGTAAACCTCCATATATAGCCTGGCTGAAATTGGAAGCACACGGTGTAGAGCGCATCTTGGGAAGTTCCCACAACTTACTAATCTTGGGGGTGGGGAGGGGGCGGTGGCAGGGATGACATTAGTTCCTCTTTTAACGATGTCATTGCTGGGGTGTGTCCCATGGGCACCCTTTGGTACCGTGCTTATTTTACAGTATTCACAGACACAGAATTTTGACAGGCTGTGGCATTAAAACTGAGCCTGATTCTGTCCTTACCCATCCACACATACACATTTCCAGCAGGAGTCATTGGATATTAATCAGCAGCAGAAATCCTAGCAATATTTTTTCCTCCTAACTCAAGGTTGTTCAGGCCAATTATGACTAACCTACTGCTGCCCTGACTCAGATCCATTAATTATGCACAGGCCAGGGATCAAACCTGGGTCCTTCCTGGTCTGCATAGCTCAGTTTACTCCCTGGATAAACTAGCTGAACCATCCACATCCATGTCAATTAACACTAACACCCACAGTTTTCAATAACTTGCATAAATGTATGAAATTGTAATTTATTTTACCTATGTATCTTATGCTTGTAGCATGCACTTAGACTCATGGCCTTCGGTCAGATCTACAAAGTACTGGAGATGGACCCACTTCCTTCAACTAGATCCTCCCTTCAAAAATGGTCCAGATCACTGAGTGAGCGAGATGGTGGGTAGATGATTGTAACTAATTAAATCTTGCAAAAATCAATGTTTACTGTCCATTTGAGTCCTAATAATTCAACAAATCTTGTAACATGGGAGTTACTGTCTAGGGCAAGGGTATTTGCATGGCCCATTTGGGACCTTGTGAGCCTCTGTTTCAGCATTTGCACATTTCCTTGGAGCTGTTGCCAACAATCCTGCTGCCAGCCCCAGATGAGTCACCTATTTGAAGAGTGAAAATGGAAGGCAGGTGAATATTCAAAATGCCTGCATGAAATATTGGAGACCTGCAGAATGCCTTCTCCATTTTATTGACCCCACATGAGCTGATTGGCTTGCAGTATTTGTGAGTTTATTGAATGGAAACAGTTGACAACAACACATACATGAGAACCTCATTTACATGCTGAAAAGTTGAGTGCACTATTCCCATTGCAACACTTGGGCAGTTGGGAAAGCTGTATAGAGTGCCTAAAGGACACAGAAAGAAAAATACAAGAATTGTATTTTACTTATGTAGATGTATTTTTGAGGTGTATCTGTTTTCTCCCCATATTGCTTCTTTTAGTCTCCCTTTATTATACAATTTTCCACCTAACAGGACAAGCTGAAGCTCTTTCTGCAGAGCTGTAACTCAGCCTTCCATCAGAAAGCAATTCCAGAGGTTTCCATGCTGCTGGGATTCCGTTTCAATCCTGGATCTCAAATCAGGAGCACCAGCAACTGAAATATTCAGTAACTGCTGTACATTGAAACTGAAATTAATATATTCAATCAGTAGTTGTGTGAAACGGGTAAATTGAATGCCTGACTGTTGATGAATATTCCAGTCTCAGAAGGTACAGACGGGAACCAAAGACTGAAAAGAATGCTAAGCACCATGGAAAATCACAAAGCCTGTTATTGAGTGCTTATAGCTGAGTTATGGCTCTGTGGAGACGTCTCCAGCTCATCCTCTTGACACTTAGAAGGTACATGGCACAAGGCTGATGAGACTTGCAGTATCTGATCAACCAAAATTTAGACAACTGGTTTGTGAAAACAAATGTTTACAACTTTTCTGAAGAAGGTGATAAAGTAGTTAAAGTTGCTCAGTGTATTGTATCCAGCGCTAAGTAAGAATTCTGTTTGTGATTTCACCCCTTGGTGCTTTCTTTTTTTGTGTAGTAGCTGATCTCCTGTTGGTTTCTCTCAGCAATTGTGAATAAGCAGTGTCAGTTAGCCCTAATGTCATTTAGAGGCTAATTATAGTAATTGGAACTTTCTCTAAATTGACAGCTGCTTGACTCCTCTTGTTAACAAGTCTTCCAGGTTATCTCCAGTTCATAAAAACAACAGGAAGTATTGAATTTCTTTTTTATGTAATTTTTTTTAAGACCGTTCAGTTGTAACATTACAATTAAAGTGTGATGGATGCTCTTAAATATATTTAAATAGAAATATGGCATATATGCTTTGTTTAAAAAAAATAAAGCCATGGCGGTTCTGAGACCATGAACTTTAAGCAAACCATTGCTTGGGATTATTGCCCCTGACAAAAAGTTAGCAAATACCACTGACAGGTTGACCACCATGGTCTACTTAATCTGGGTACATTGATGAAAAACCACAGCAATTTGAAAAAGTACAAGATTATTGCTTCAGAAAATCAAATCACCCACTGTAAAAATGATGCTTAAATATTTTAAAATAAAATATATGTTTCTGTACTGTTAATGTTTTGCTCACAAGTAAAATTTAGCTCAACAGTAAGGTTCATATCCCAGCTCAGTGTTGCAGTATAAATCATAGTCAAATAATTTTGTCGATGTAGATCTTTCACCTAAAGATGTACAGTGAAGTAAAATGCTTCAGGATTTTTTGCAGGGCCTCACTCAGCACCTTTAAAGAGACCGTACGAAGATGGTATGGGAGATGACAAAGATCCAAACAAAAAGATGAAAAGGAACTTGAGAAAAAGTAAGCTTATGTCCAAGTCCAAACTGCCCTATCAATATACCAGCAGACAGTACGGCAATTTTGCACTTTTCAACTTATGTTTCTTATTATCTGGACTATTGAATATCCAATTTGCAACTTTCTCCTTCATCCCATTTGCTTTTAAGTTACCCACAAGTCCCTGAGAGCCTTGTTATGTGAATTCTGATAGTAAAAGTATATATTATGTACCCACTCTGTTTTAACACTGAAGAATTTCAGGACATTTGTTTGACGTGACTTGCTTTTCATAAACAAAAGTTAAATATCATTTACTGGTACTTCCATTGAAGAAGGAACTCAGAACACCAGGATTCTTTTTTCAACTTACATTAGAGAACCACAGAGTTCCGAAGAACATGATGACTTGTGACGCACTGTATATCATAATGTGAAGGAAATTATTGTAAGATTATGTTCACTTGGTTATAGAGTATTCCACTCTAGATAATTCATTGGATGTATGTTTTAGGATGAGGCACAAACCATTTGGCCCAATCTTTTTGATCAACATCACCTCCAACATTCTGCTTTCTTATCATAGTTCTCAATGCCCTTTTTCTCAAACACATCCAAATCCATTGTTTATTTCAGATTTCTTTTTAAATTATGTCTCCTTATTTTTGGACCTTTTAACAAGCACCTTTAACTGATCCAATTTGTCTGGATCAATTTTATCAATCATCTGCTATGATTTTAAAAATTCTTGTTAGGTTACCTCTAAATTTATTCTTATACAATGAGAGCAAGCCAATTTTTTTTTACCTTTCCTCGTAACTTAGATTTGTGAGACTTGTATCATCTTTGTTGCCCTCCCCTGCACCCTGTCGTCAGTAATACCATCGTATGGTATTGAAACCGATAGAGTATTCTCAATAGGGTCCAACCAATGCCTTACACTTCAGTTGCTATACAATGTTGACAAGCTTGAACGTACTAAAATACTTACTGTATATTACTACACAAAATAGTATTCATATGTAACACTGGACAAAATGGGCAGTTAATCAATCCTGTTTGAAACGTGGTCAGTGCAGCGAGTAGGATTTCAGTAAAGTGTCATGGTAAGCACGTGAAATTTTCATACTATGTATAGCTGATTACGCCAGGCAGCACAATTTTAGATCCTGACCTTCCAAATAGTAGCAATAATATTAGCGAACACTTGGAAAGGTTTAGGCTAATCAGGGACCCACAACATTGATTTATGAAAGACCTGACTAATTGAATGGAAATCTTTGAGAAATTGCTGCGCATACAGACTAGGGGGATGCAGTGGATATATAATTGGGTTTTGAAAAAGCATTTGATTAAGTGCCACATAAGAGACTTGTAAAGATTAAGGCCCAAGGTGGTAAGATGGCAACATGGATAGAGGGATAGAAAACGAAACATAGAGTAAATGTTTTTTGGATTAGCACGGTGTAGTTAGTGATATGTTCCACTGATCTGTGTTGGGGCCTTTCTTGTTTATCATAAATACAAATGGGTTGGCTGTGGGCATAGAGGGAATAATAACAAAAGAAGATTGTGGGAGATTGGAGGAACAACATGGATGACTGTAGGAAGACAGACCATTTAGGGAACTGGGCACATATGTGGCAAATGCAGTCCAGTGTAGATAAATGACTGGAGTGTGCAAATATACTGTAAATGGTAAAATTCTAGATTTGAGTGCAGGCACAGAATATTTAGTTGTGCAGATACACAGATCTTTAAAAGCAAGATTGCAGGTAGAAAAAGCTATAAAAAGGCCAAAAGGATTCTGTGTTTTTATACAGAGGGAGGAGCACTGCATACGAAAGAGGTGACGATGAAGAAAAAGAATCTGTGTCGGACCAGTGCATCTCATTCTGGAAAGGATACTGGATCCGTGGAAATGGTGAAGCATAGATTCATTAGAATGATACTAGCAATGAGAGGATATAGTTATGAAAGAGTTGGAATAACCTTGGCTGTATTCTCTGGAATGGAACAGTTTAAGGTGGGATCTATTAGAAGTGTTGAAAGAGATTGTGAGCGTATTGAGAGATTATTTCCACTAGTTTGAGAATTGGCAATGAGGGGGCATAAATTGAGCCCTTTTTCAAACAAATGTTATTGGAATCTGGAAAACATAATTGTAAGTCACTATTGAAGCTGAATCAATCACAGCATTTAAGAGGAAATTAAATAATCACTTGAAGAAAAATATTAAAGAATACAGGGAAAGAGCAAGGAAATGAGATTATAGATCGCTCTGATGTAGAGCTAGCATCATCAAGAAAATGAGCAAAATGGCCTTCCTCTGTGTTTCCGTTTCTAAACTTGGGTTGTGTATGGAGAGAGCGTTTTGAACTATATGTTTGAGTTGGGGTAAAATATTTGCTGTTCCAGGTTTGCCACTGTAGCTGGTAGTGATGGAAGCAATTCAAGGTGACTACTTAAGAGTTTGGAGAACACTAATGTATATTGACAGTATGGGGTTTTCCCTACAAGAGTATTGGTATTGATACGTTAAAGAACTCTTATTTCTATTTTGCATCCCATATACAGCGAGACATCCCAAAGTGCATTTCAATATCAACTTGCATCTATGTAGTACCTTTTTAACATGGTAAAAGATGGTTCAAGTGTGGGTCCAAAACAGCTGATGGCCCTGCCAGGATAGGTGGAGTAGAAGAGGAGAGGGAGATCATAGGGCATGTGTCATTACGCAAGGTTGAAGGAGTTTGCAAAGGTAGAGAGAGAGCATGACTTTATAGATGAGGATTCTGAATTCAATATGTTGGGGGACAGGAGCTAATAGAGGTTGATGAAGAGAAGCGTAATAGGAGAATGGAACAGAATGCTGGAGCTTGATACCGGAGAGGAGAACATTGAAAAAGTTTGAGCCTGTGGTGAGGAGGGTATGGATGTGGTGGTGGGAGTGAGGTATGGACTAATGTGGAAGTGGGCCTGCTGATGTTTAAGACATGTAGCTTGAAGTTCAGCTTCTGGGATAAACAGGACACCCGGGTTGCGCGCAGTCAAGTTATTCCTGAATGAGCAACCGGGGTGGTGGACAAAATCAGGGCCTAGTTGCTGAGTTTGTGAAGGGAATCTGCTATTTGTTTTGCTGATAAATTGGACTACATTCTAGCTCATCCACGACTTGATATCAGAAAACCAGTCAGACAGCTAAGTGGTGGTCATGTAATTGAAGGTGGTAGCTGACAGGGAACTAAAGGCAGAGGAAAGATAATGGATACTATCCAAAAGGGAATATAGAAGAATTTGGGGGTGGAGATGCCAAAGACATGATGGAAGAGAGGGGTTTTGAAAGACTGGATAGGAGATGACATTGGAGGGATCTAGGGAAATTGTTCCAAAGGGCGTGCCAGTAATGGTGGAGCAGAGTGAGCGGGGATCAGTGTCAAAGGAATGAAGGATACATGTGATGGTGTATGGCTGGAGCAAGGTTATGGATGGATTTGGAAGCAGGGATGAAGTCAATTCAGTGGAACATGGATTCATTGGAGGTTAGAAAGGACAGAGCGATGGAAGTAAGCCTGCTAACAACACTGGTGAGAATTTCCCTGTGCATAGATCAATAGCAATTGATTTGTGTGTCTGCAGTATGCTGTGGGCAGATAAGACTGTACTTCAACTGCCATAAAATTTGCCAGTTAAACATTTCACTGAAATAATATCTAGTGCATACACAGCAAAGCTCAGACAGATTCCTGAGGACACGTTGAGTCCTACAAGGAGTGAAATGGTTAAATCAGAACTGTTTTGTACATATTAAATCTTCCTCTTGTTAAAATTATATGTGAAAAAGTGTGATTCTTTCCAGAGTAAAAATATATTTTGTGACAAAAAGAAAACTTTCAGGAGTTTTTAGATTTTCTTTTTACACCTATTTTTCTAGTAATGGAAAGCAAAGCAATTGATGTCAACCAGCCTATGAATGCTCTGATGAGACTGAATCAAATTAAACCTGGCCTGCAGTACAAGCTTCTTTCACAGTCTGGTCCTGTACATGCACCTGTCTTCACTATGTCTGTGGATGTTGATGGGAAAACGTATGAAGCCTCAGGACCATCTAAAAAAACAGCCAAACTTAATGTAGCAGTTAAGGTAAGACATAATAGCCTACCATGATGTGTTTTCTGCTTGTTAGAGTAAATTTTGACTGGACTGGTTGGGGGAAGAATGGTCTGCGCTGAGCAACAGTGCCAGATAACAATTAGTATGGATAGGAAGTTTCCAGTCAAAACAACAATTGAATTTACTTGGATTTAATTTGTTTTGAGGGATATGTTATTTGTGAAGAAATATTATTTAAATTCTCTGCTTACAAATCCTACTCTTGAAATGAAGGGTATTGTATACTGCATAATTAATTCCTTTCAGTCTGTCTTTACTTGCAGTCCATATTTAGACTGCGTTTCTATTTGTTGTAAACCATTGGCAACTAGAGGAGACTTTTATTGCAATCAAACTGCCTCTGCTTAATGCTACTTCAGCCATCTGCCAGTGCCAGTTTCTGTTTTAAAATTTGTTTCACTGGCTGTAGACCTTTCCAGTTGACCAACTCTCATTTTGTGGTCACACCACTTTGGGATGTGACGCTTGCTCCAAACTAAGAACAAGGATTTGACACAATTAATTAATTCACTGGAGGGGATCTGGATATAAGAATGTTGGAGCTTGAATCTTGGCACAGACATCTCAGTTCAGCTAGGGATAGAAGCCCCCCTCAATTCCGAAGTCAGGGAATTGAGCCTAAGCAGGGAATGTTCAGAGACAAAGATGCCAATTACAGATGTAGGGAGGTCATTCAGGGCCTTGTAGCTCGCCGGTCCACAAAACTATTCCCACACAGATGAGCTAATTGAGACATGTTCCCCGTTGTTTGATGAAGCTGTGGGTTCCAGTAAGGTTGGGTTTCTTTCATTCAAAACTGTCACAGTGCTCAAGTTTTATCTCCAGTCTTACGTTTCTTCCATTGATAAGTAGATTTGTATATGGCCCTAGATTTTAACATAAATAAAATACAATTTTTTTAATCTATCCTGTCAGTTTACTTTCTTGTATAGTGAGCAACTCTTGGACCCAAATATTAAGGGCTCACCCAAGGTTGCCTGCAAGACAAGCTAGAGCAGTTATACATGTTTTTACTGAACGTTAATCTTGGACTTGACAGCTCAGAAACACAAGTTGCATTGGAGATGCAGTCCTCAAATTTCCACTGTCAATTTCTGTACTACTGTGGAATGTTCCGATTTAACATGGAAGTCGGACAATACCTCTTTTTGCTGTAAATAAGGACCTACATAAGAAATAGGAGCAGGAATTAGCCATACGGTCTCTCGAGCCTGCTCCACCAACCAATAAGATCATGGCTGATCTTCTACCTCAGCTCCACTTTCTGGCCCTGGCCCTATCCCCATATCCCCACCTTAGCAATGATCTTTCTCATTCTATGCAAAGCTCCCTCCTAGTCTTCCAGTTGTTTATCTTCCTGATTTGGTGTGGCATGGAGTTGTGCTACTTTTTTATTGTTTTATTTCAGCAATTCTTGCTGTTTAGTAGGACCTCAGGGCAAAGAGCTAAGGGCATGACCGAGGATTAGTTTTTTTTTATATAGCAGAATGAGACACTGGGCACAAATTGCTTGAATGGACAGTATCTCCAGGTAGTTTTTCTTCTATATGCTATCAAAGAATGATGAAGACTATACTTCAGGTAATGCTGTGATATGAAGATAGAGCAGCTTATTGATGTTAAAACTCACTGCTACAGATTAGTAAGTCATGAGCACCCACAGATTCCCTACACAGCAGGCTTTCCTTTGGAATCTGTCTTTCCCCATAGAATATGGAGCTTATATCATGCTACCACCTATTGACCAGTTGCAGTGATATTAGCCAATGGTTGGATTATTGTGTGGAGATCAGAATACAAAAAAAGGAGAGGAATGAGTGAATTTGAGCCAATAGTTTTGCTGAAAGACTTACTTTGCTAACCAATATTTAGACACCAACTCGATACATACCTAATTCAAGCATTGAATTCTAATATATCAAGCTGCTTTCTGTTCATCAACATAGAATTATTGATCCAAGCAAAAAATATTACCCAATTATGTTTTGTTAATTTTTAACAGTCAATCCACTGCCCTATTTCAGTGGAAAATATAAATTGAGTTGCAGCATCTGTAATGATCACAAAAATTTTCCAATTGGATACTCTATACAGTGGACTGTGAAAGTCCTGATTTCAAGCATCATGTTTTGCAACAAGTTGCTTTGTGTTTATCACGTTTCTGTTGTATTAATGTGAGCTGATAGTATTAATTTTGGATGTGGTTCATTTGGCCCAAATTTCAACAGATGCTTAATCTCTATGAATAATGTATTTTTAATGCTACTTTTACAATACAGTAGCCTAATTGTTATGACTGGACTAGTTAGCCAGAGGTCATGGCAAGTTGTGAAATTGAATTTTAAAAATCTGGTAATTTGTTGGCTAGCACCAAAAAATTGCCGTGAAAGCTGCTGAATTGTTGTAAAACCCAATTGGTTCACTCGTCCTTTTAAAGAAGGGAACCTGCGACCCCGACCTGGGCTGGCCTACATGTGATTCCAGTCCCACCACATGGGCAGTTAGGGATGGGCAATTAATATTGCTTTGCCGGTCTCGGCCAAATTTGAAGAGCAAACAAATTTTTAAAAATAGTTGAGTTTATACACAAAATGTTGAGTGCCCTGATAACCAATGAGACTATTAGGGTTTTTCCATTGGGACAGAGAAACACTCGAAGCTTCAGAAGTCACTTTTTTTTTAATTGTCACTATTGTTACAGGTATTGCAGGCTATGGGCTGCCCAACTGGTATGGATTTGAAGATGAGTTTGGAATCTCAGGAAATGGAGGAAAAGTCATCAGGCGATGATAAGAATGAAACTGTTTCGACAAACTCTAGCAATGACACAGTTGGCTGTGCTGCTGCTGCCAGCACCAATACTCTAGAGGTACCAGATTTCAAGTACCCGATGATTATTTCTACCAATTTATTAATCAGTAGTTTATTATTTTGCTTTTATAAAGTATTTCATTTTTATAATTCACGTTTCATTTATAACTATTATGTGACTTTTTTTTAAAAGTTGCATAATTTAAAAGTTTTGGAACAAATTCAGTATTCATTATCTTTATGTATCAGATTTTAACCAAATGAAGTTACTTTCCTTTTATTACCACTTGGGTTTCTTTTGAAAGTAATCATGCTGGAGATAGTTGGTTACTTTGCTGTTCTAGAATTATGCAGGTAGGAACAGAGACGATCATTTGAAAGTGTACATGCTTTAGAAGTGTAGTTATAACTATTTTCCCAAAAGCTTGTGAAACATAGCGGTTGGGTTACCTTTGGGTGACAAGGTAGACTGATTAGCTTTCAAGTTCTATCAGTGTTTCAAATTGATGAGGTGAGAGGAAACAGAGAGAAAACCAAAAGAAAATATGAATAAAATTGGTAATTATGCCTATACTATTAAAAATTGCTGGTTAACGTAGCAGTATATTTCAGTTAAAGTTGAGTGGTAATGTTACTGGTGTTTTTATTATCTGAACATCTGACATAACAAAATTTGATTGCCATGTGGTGCAATAAATTCTGGCTCAGTCAAAACATTCAAAAGCAAATTGGATCAATGCTTGATGCAGCAAAGTTTAGTGGATATGGATTTGGGAAAAAAGATTCAAAATTGTCTCCTCAGGTCTTGGATACGGTATGGATAATGGAGTGAGCAACTTGGGCTAAATATCCTTTCTTGTGTAACCATAAATGAGATTGTTTGTAGAAACTTTAAGGGTGGTATACAACATGCCTGTGTATTGTGAATCTAGCTCTCAACACAAGTGTCCTCCACACCACACACACATCTCGAATTTGACCAAATTAGTATGAATTTTCAATTTTTCTTTTTTTTGTTAATATGCAAGTTAAAGATGCTTTTGCGCTAGCCCCAGCAATATGCCTTCACCCAGCCTGGAACACTTCCATTATACTGTGAAATTCTCACACCAACCAGCCATATGTCCAGTTGGGCAATTTTATTTTGTGGACCTCAACCAGCATGACTGGATTGAGTTTACCGAAATTTGTTTTGTATAAGGCTGTTATGGTTTGGCAGCCACACGAGAATATGAACTTCTGAATCTGGATTTAGTCCCAAGTCTTTAGGCAAAAAGACCATTCACCACTGTGCACCAAGTCCCTGGTAATCCTGTTTAGAGTTGATGATGAATGTGGGAAATTAACAGTTAAAATGTCTCACTGAATGAAGTAGGAGTTGTTGTTCATGGCTGTAAAGTTTAGGCAGATTGTCAGTATAATGTGTGGGAAGGTCTGTATCTCATTGCATCTGGCCTGTGATATATCTAATCTTAGGAATGCTTGATATCGATGTTGGATGCAAAGTAAAAAATATGTCCTACCAAATCTCAACTGGAGGAGCATAAATACAGTTCAGAAGAAAATACTGATCTCTGCTTATTTAGAAGTGTTTATGTTTACATAATCAATGTGCAGAGCTAGATTTCAGATTTTCTGCATGAACTGTTAATTAGCACAAATGTACTATAGCAGCTAAACCTTTCTACCATCATACTTATCACAGATTAAAATTTCTGAAAATTAGACTAATAGCTATATTACACCACTCACATTATTGTACCTACTTTATGCAGCAAAACTGAATTGGAAAACTCTTAATTCCTATTGATAAAGCTGTCCCATTTGTACTGAGCAATGGGTTGGTGGAATGCATGTCTTTCAGTCCAACTTTTGTCTTTTGACTGCCCTTCAATTGGCTTTAATAGGATTTGCCTTTCATGAACATTGACTTGTACCAAATAATGGGGAAGCTGGACTGAGGCACACTGCACATGTGCATACTCCACATCACTATGTTCTTCCCATCCTGAGTGTTCCTGTCTGGCCATAGAAAGTCTTGCTAGTCAGCTGGTCTTGCATTTAACATATGCTCCATTCCCCATCATTTGGGGGTAGTGACAGACGGACATGGGAGAAGTCAAAATAAAATAAAATAAGCCCAGCACACTCACCTTCTGACCATGACTTTGCAATGTTAGTCTCCTGCTGAGCCGCACTCCTTTGTTTCCTAATCACCGCTTGTTTCACTTTGTAGCTGGAGTAGCCAGTTTAAATTTGGGAGGTGTTGTGGTTTGAAATGTCTATTTGCATGTCAATTGGTGGATAAATCTTAAGTTCAATAATAGAAACAGAGATGAGAACAGCCATTTAAACCATTGAGCCCACCAAATTTAAACAGGCAAACATAGTGACATACCAACATATGTGTAAATCAGCTTAAGTCTCTACTTCTGTAAGCCGCCAGGTGGGTGAGCAAGCAGCTGCCGACTGGCAACAAGCAAGGGTGAGGAAAATCATAGCAAAGCAAACCAAAGTCTTTCAGATCGAGGATGCAATGTACCCTCAGTATTAACGTCGGAAAAGTTGCTATCGCCAACTTGGCATCTATCTATGTATCTTTGGTATGCCACTTGGAGGGGTAGAAATTTGTCGTGGGCACTAGCACAAAATGGGTGATTATCACATGGGCCGCCTGTTAATTCACCCCATCTAATATTCAATTCCATTGAAGTCAGTGGAACGGAATATTGGGTGGGGAGTATGATGGGCAGCCCATGCAATACCACCTGATTTAAGAACATAAATAAGTGCGGGAATAGGCCAAAAGGCCTCTCATGCCTGCTCTGCCATTTAATAAGAACATGCCTGATCTTCAATCTCAACTCCACTTTCCAGCCCAATCCCCATGTCCCTTGATATAGCTTTGTACTATCGCGCAAGACAAATTTCTACCCTGGGGTGTTCAAATAAGGAAGTTGCTGGGGCGAAGAGGAGCCGGATGTGCAAACTGTGCCGATGGCGAAGATTCTTCCTTTGTTTTTAATCTTTCTTATTTGATCTATACTGATAGCTAAAAATGACTGGAAATAGTCTCACTGATTAGTTCCACAAGTTCTGGTATGAAGCCGTCCAGTGTTCATATTGTTAGTAATTCCTATCTTATAAGTGGCAAACTGGCACTGAATACCCTTGCCTAGGCTCTGCCTCCGATTGATTTGACTTCCATTTTCCACTGTTGACGAGCAACAAAGACCACAGGTCTATGCTAACTGGTGTAATATTGACCCAAGCTGGATTTTGCAGTGTATTTCTTCATCAGTGTGGCTTATAAGTTCTCTTCAATATTGTTACTTATTCAGAGTTGAAAAATACTTTTCTGCCATTTGTCTTTGCGTTTAAAATTGTGTTTTCCCAGCCCAGAAGGACAAAATCTATATTGCAGGTGATTCATTTAAGAATTAACAACTTCTGTGACAGGTCATATGTTGCTGCTCTTAAACTCAAAGATGTTAAATGGTGCAGATCGTGTTTTATTACTCAATTGTGGGATTAATCCAACATGATATTTGGTTGCTTTTAATCAGGTTTGTATGAATCTGGATTTTCCGAAACATTTGTCAAATCTGCTTACGGGTTTGTAGTGAGGCATTCATTTGCCTTGATACAACTCTTTCAACTGGTCTCTGGGATCTTTTTCCCCCTGAAACCTTTTCCACCAAGCATGACTAAAAGCAGCTATTCTACAGTTCCAAAGAAAGCAGGGGATTAATTTAATTGTGTATTTTTGAATCTTCTATGTGGTAGTTTCTATCTTGAGTCATTTTAAAGTATAGCTTTGGGGCTGTTTGATAAAATTGGACATTTGAAAGGTTTTTATTTATGATAGCTGCGTAACAGCCATTTCAAAGTAATTTTTTGTACATGAAGCACCTTGAGATGTGACAAGTCTTTTTATGTTATGGGGTTGTACCAAACTCACTATATTCTGAAATAAAAACAGAAAATGCTGGAAATACTCAGCAAGTCAGGCAGCATCTGTGGAAAAAGAAACCGAGTTAACGTTTCAGGTCGATGACCTTTCATTCTGAGAAGGGATCTGTTGAAAAAGCAATTGGTGGAATATGGTTCAATAGAGTACAGGGTGCAAAGTTCCTGTTAATGGCAGAGCAAACAATCCTAAAGGCACTTGACATTCTATGTGTAGTGGTGTGTTTTTTTTGATTGACTCATTTGAGTATTTGATCCTCCATGTTTACTCTGAAAGCTGTTATTATGTGCATATATAAATTTTGAAATGGTTTTAGGATAAATGTCTCTACTAAATAGTTGATTGCTGTTAACTATTGAAATGTCAGATAAACATTGATCCCTTGCTATATATTGGAATTTTTATACAAATTTGCATGTGGTAGCTGATTCATAGGAACATATGAACAGGAATGGGCCATTGAGCCTGTTGCACCATCCAATTAGATCTTGGCTTTTTTTTAAAGCTCTGCTGGCTGTCCACGTTTCCTTGCATCTATGTAAGCCTTTTCTTTTAGCTTAATAATGTCTCTTGCCTCGTTTGCTAATCATGGTTGCTTATCTGCTCAATTGAAGTTTTTGCCTTTTAGGGGTATGTACTGGTTTTGTATTGTACCAAATATTTATTTGAATACTTCCCACTGTTTGTAGGTTTACCCATCAATAACTCAGCCCAGTTTACTGTGGTCAATTTATTGAGTTTGCCTTACTTAAATTTAAAATCTTGCTTTGTGACTTGCTTCTTTCTCTCAAACCTAATATCAATTCAGTCATATGATCATTATTCGCAAGGTGTTCCCTTACAATCAGATTGTTAACTAATTCTGGTTCATTACTCATCACTAAATCTAACATGGTCTTAATATATTTTAGAACAGTCAAGGATTATAATAGAATGGTTACAGCATGAAAGGAGGCCATTCGGTCTGTTGAGTCTTTGCCGGCTCTTTGCAAGAGCAATCCAACTAGTCACACTCCCCCGTCCTTTCCCTGTAGCCCTGCAAATTTATTCCGTTTTGAAAGCGACGATTTGAATCTGCCTCCGCCACCCCCTCAGGCAGTGCATTCTAGATCTTAATCACTCGCGGTGTAAAAAAGTTTTTCTTCATGTTGCCTTTGGTTCTTTTGCCAATCACCTTAAGTCTATGGTCCTCTGGTTCTTGGCCCTTTGGCCAATGGGAATAGTTTCTCTCTATCTACTCTGTCTATACCCTTCACGATTTTGAACACCTCTATCAAATCTCCTCTTAACCTTCTCTGCGCTAAGGAAAACAACCCCAGCTTCTCTAGTCTATCCACAAAATTGAAGTCCTTCATCCCTGGAACCATTTTAGTAAATCTCTGCTGCGCCCTCTCTAAGGCCTTCATATCTTTCCAAAAGTGTGGAGCCCAGAACTGGACACAATACTCCAGTTGTAGCCAAACCAGTGTTTTATAAAGGTTCATCATAACTTACTTGCTTTTGTACTCTATGCCTTTGATTATAAAGCCCAGGATTCTGTATGCTTTTTTAACCGCTTTCTCAACCTGCCCTGCCACCTTCAAAGGTTTGTGCACATAAACCCCCAGATCTCTCTGTTCCTGCACCCCTTTTAGGATTGTGCCCTTTAGTTTATATTGCCTCTCCTCGTTCTTCCTAGCAAAATATCACTTCGCACTTTTCTGTGTTAAATTTCACTTGCCACGTGTCCGCCCATTCCAGCAGCCTGTCTATGTCCTCTTGAAGCCTATCACTATCCTCCTTACCATTTACTACACTTCCAAGTTTTGTGTCATCTGCAAATTTTCAAATTGTGCCCTGTATACCCAAGTCCAAGTTGTTAATGTATATATCAGGAAAAGCAGTGGTTCCAGCACCGACCCCTAGGGAACACCACTGTGTACCTCCCTCTAGTCCGAAAACAACTGTTCACCACTCTGTTTCCTGTCACCTCGCCAATTTTGTATCCATGCTGCCACTGCTCCTTTTATTCCATGGGCTTCAACTTTGATGACAAGCCTATTATGTGGTACTTTATCACATGCTTTTTGGAAGTCCACGTACACCACATCAGCCGCATTGCCCTCATTACCCTCTCTGTTACCGCATCAAAAAACTCTATCAAGTTAGTTAAACATGATTTACCTTGAACAAATCCGTGCTGGCTTTCCTTAATTAATCCACACTTGTCCAAGTAACTCTTAACTTTGTCCTGGATTATCGTTTCTAAAAGTTTCCCCACCACCAAGATTAAACTGGCCTGTAGTTGCTGGGTTTATCCTTACACCCTTTTTTGAACAAGGGTGTAACATTTGTAATTCTCCAGTCCTCTGGCACCACCCCAGTATCTAAGGAGGTTTGGAAGATTATGGCCAGTACCTCCGCAATTTCTACCCATAGCAACTTCCCTCAGCAACCTAGGATGCATCCCAACCGGACCAGGTGACTTATCTACTTTAAGTACAGTTAGCCTTTCTAATACCTCCTCTTTATCAATTTTTAGCCCATCCAGTATCTCACCTACCACTTGTTCCAGAAAACTGTCCTGAGTACATTCCAGAAATTCCTTGCCTTTACTACTTAAGCTATTCTGCTTCTCCCAGTCTGTGAAAATTAAAATCTCCCATTATAACCACATTGTTTCTGGTACGTACTTCCCTGATTTGTATTTCTACATCCTCCCATTACATCACTGCTGTCAAGAGGTCTGTAGGCAACTCCCACCAGAGTCTTGCATCCTTTGCTGCTCCTTAGTTCTACCCATACTGTTTCCACTGTCTATTCACTCTTAACGATGTCTTTTCTTTCCACTGCCGTGATTGAGTCTTTTATCAATATCGCTATTTCTCCCCCTTTCCCAATTTCCCTGTCTTCTGTAAATCCTATAGCCTGGAATATTTGGCTCCCAATTATGCCCAGCTTGCAGCCAGTTGTCTGTAATGGCTACTACATATCCTTTATGTAATATCTGATGCAAGGTGAATTTGATCTGTAAGTAAAATGACAATATTGTCAAAATAGGCTTGACTGGTCAGAGCAGATCTGTTTTTTTTCTATCACTACTTGATGTAATCTGAAATATAACCACCTTGGTTCACCTGAATGCCAGTTGAAAATTCTGACTGAGCCAATCAATATTTATAGTTAGGAACATTTTTAACTCCTGTCAATGTTTACCATGTAACGTATTTTCAATTCTTGAAAATTGGCTTTACCTTTAATACCTTATTTACAATACTAATTTTTTTCTGGATTGTAGGAAAGAGAAATGTTCTAGTGTTGCTCATATCAAGACTGTTAGAATAAACTTACCCAGAATGTATAAATAATTCCACTTAATTGAGAGATTTGGAGTGCAAACAGTTAATCTCCAAAACCACATGTTTTCAAATTGGGGTCCTGAGACCTGAAAAGCTCTGGAGGGTGGGGGATGGATACAGTATCTCATCAGATTTTTGTCTACTGGAGCTGTGCATACTGTGCACCTAAAGTAGTGTGTCAGGCATTCTTCATTCTATATTTTTTTTCTGCATTCATTGACTTTCTACCATATTTCTGCAGCACTATATAAAATAATGTATTCTGCCATGATATTATTTTCCTTTGAGTAACTGACTGTCTCTTGGAAGTTGGGAATCCCCAGGGAGGTGTCAATATATATAAGGGGTTTTATCAGGCTGGCAAGTCTTGTGGTCTGATCAGCAGATGATGGCCTGTTATTCCACACCAAGTGGTTAAGCCTTTACTATGTGCTATTGTTGAATAGGCAGAATACTGCAATAATCAATCTAGTGTTTAATATAACATATATATATTTTCTTAAAATGCTATGTACTTTCTTAAATATCAGAGGGAATATGAAAGGCTTCTTATTTTGAGGGATATGTCACACTAAGTGACCATTACTTCATTGTAAAAATAAGAATTGGTAGTGTTTTATTGCAAATAGGATCTAAATAACATCAAGTTGAACAGTTTTTGTGTCTCATTTTGTTTTTCAGTATCACATCAAAGTTTCATTAAATGTGCAGAGTGCCAGTCAATAATATATACTCTGTTCAAGGTTATTTTCATTTTTTTAAATGTAGTAAATAAAATATAGCAGTAAGTGAGCCTTGCTGATAAAAGGGTGTGCAAACATCGCATTGGCTCAATAGTGTAATATTAGAAGGGTCATTATATAAAAATTGTATTTGCAAACAGATATTTCATGGATTTCTGTTAAATCCAATCCTTTAGCTCATAGTTGGAGATACTCATCGTTTCTAATTTTTTATGAAATGTAAACCCTTTGATTAGAAATCTGATTTGTATATGAGTTTTTAATACTTCATTTATCTGACGAGGACTATATTCTCAGCATTGTTTTCCCCAATTTTACTTTGGTAAGAATTTGCTTCGTAAGCTTTAATTACATGTGTAATTAGTATCACCATTAGTACCTCTTAAAACCTTTGCTAAATTAAAATAATGTATTTTATTAGATCCTTACTGCACCATTTTGATGTATGTATTTTTTAAAAAAAAGGTTTTAACAAGATTTTGATCGATTTAAACATCCCTTTGAAGAGAACATAATAGGAGCAGGAGTAGGCCATACAGCCCCTCAAGCCTGCTGTGCCATTCAATCAGATCACGGCTGATCTTCGACCTCAACTCCACTTTCCCACCCAATCCCCATATCCCTTGATTCCCTTAGAGTCCAAAAATCTATCGATCTGAGTCTTGAATATACTCAACGACTGAGCATCCGCAACCCTCTGGGGTATAGAATTCCAAAAATTCACCACCCTCTGAGTGAAGAAATTCCTCCTCATCTCAGTCCTACATCGTCCACCCCTTATCCTGAGACTGTGCCCCCTAGTTCTGGACTCTCCAGCCAGGGGAAACAGCCTCTCTGCATCTACCCTGTCAAACCCCCTCAGAATTTTATAAATTTAAATGAGATCACCTCTCATTCTTCTAACCTCTGGAGAATAAGACCCATTCTACTCAATCTCTCCTCATAGGACAACCCTCTCATCCCAATCCTGTGAACTTGCATGTATGTTTGTAAGTGAGCCTGGAAGGCATTACTTTGGAAAGTCACTAAATGTGACCAAGTACAGGAACCAAATTACATACACAGTTGAGGTAAAAATGATTGTTGATGCACACTATCATCTTAAGTTCATTTCTGTTGTGCAGTTGGGTTCAGTAGCTCTTCCCAGCTAGTTTTACTGGTTATTTGCAGTTTAAACAGATGAATAGGAATAGACAAAACAATTTGATGTAAATCATGAATTCTTTCTAACAGATTTATTTTAAGAGCTACTACTGTTTAAATCAAAGCAGGCTGTATGTAGTACATCAAATATTTTGATTATCTGTTTTGTTTTGTGTATAGATGAGAACACAGGGTCCTATCCTAACTGCCAGTGGAAAAAACCCAGTTATGGAACTGAATGAAAAGAGGAGGGGTTTGAAATATGAATTGATATCTGAAACTGGTGGCAGTCATGACAAACGCTTCGTTATGGAGGTACATTAGAATTTATTGCATTTAGTTTAAAATAAATATTGAAGTCTAATTTCTTAGCCCTATAGTCATACATTGCATGCTTAAAAACAATCTGGTCTTAAAATAGCAAATGTCACTTAACTTTTCAGCAGTACATGTAAGTAGGTCAAAGAAGGAAAACTGAGTCTTCTGGCTTGTGCTCATTGGCGTACTTGCTGGAGAAAGTTAAGTATTAAGTGTGTTTTTCTGTATTAAAAGATAGCCCTCGAGTTTGGTCTCTAATAGCAGAACGTTAATCCTCCAGCTAGAGAACTTGAATGTGGGCTGAATTGCACTACCCATAGTTAGCATGCCGACCTCTAGTTTGAGATCTCAAGCCTTGCCTGATATTCTGACTACATACATTGATTATGCTGTCTCAACCAGATACCAATGAAGTACCTGTTTGTCAACTGTGCATCAGCATTGACAGCAGTAGCAGAAATCATTCTGTTGCATCCTTCTGACTGGAGGAGGATTGATAGTCTAAAGTTCTTTTATTTACATTACATTGTAACTTTCATAGTGCCTTTTCTTTTGTTACTGCATAGCAGCCTAGAAAATATTTTGGAAGTGTCTGTCAAGTTGATTTTATTTTCTGTTGATATAAAGATTTGCACCTGAACAAAGTGTCTGTAATTAAACACATGTGACAATAAACGTACAGATTTAACATGGTACAGCCGCTTGTAACGGGCAGGTGGCACTAATCATTTGCCATTTCCACTGAAGTCAATTACAGAGGCGCTGCTCATAACACATTAAGTGCAGTGGCTATTTTGGGCATACTTTGTCATGTCGCTTTCCTTTCTTGCTCTGCCACTTCAGTCCTCTCCTGTTCGGTTGGATAAAAGGTTGATTCCATGAACTTCCATGCAATGAAATAGTTTTATTAAAATAGAACTTTTAATGGTACTTTTGGTCCTACAATTTCTGCTGTTGCAGGATTCAAGTCAGGAGTGGGGAAATTTAAGATGGTATGCAAGCAGAAATGCTTAAAAGCAAACTGTAATCGGTACATTTACAGCTCCTCTCAAAAGAAAAGTATAGATTAACAAATGCCTGCCAAATGTAAACATTGTCAGTAATGTTGAAGTCCTCAACGGTCATATTGAAATTCCTATTCATTTTTATAGCAAAATTCAGTAGGATGTAGCATTAAATTGAATATAATTAGCACTATTTTCCCAGCTGTTAGTCTGAAGACAAGTGTTGTTAGTTGCACAGCTGCTCCTGCCTTCCCACTGCTTGTTATGCCATCCACCACCTATAATGGGCAAACAGCCACACACCCACTATATGTGGTGGGGACTGGATTTACTGTTTTAATTCTATCATGGTACATAAGGAGTTAAAAACCCGCTTTACTCACAGAAAAATGCTCCAGCTCATTTTTATCCGTTTGTTGCCAAATTTGTGGTTGTTGGGCAGGTGGCCAAGCTATTGAATTCAAATACAAACATTTTGTGTCATTTATTCAAATATATTTTTAATTGACAGGTCTTTTTCAATTTTAATGGGCAGTAATTTTAAGTTTGTTGGGTCTGGGTTTCTTTGTTTTAAAAGGTATTTATTAGCCTGTCTTTTTCAAATCAGAGTTGGTCTGAAGCCTTTGAAAATAAATAGTCAGGCTAGGTAGATTCTTAAAAAAAAAATTGCTATATAAGAATTATTTTTTTAAATCATAGTTTAGCACAGCAGTTATTGTTTTTACTATTTTCTTCTATAGGTGAAGTTAGCTAAGCTTAACTATTGTGAATTATTTGTTGTGTTAGTGCTACTATTTGCTTGCCCTTTTACTGCTCAATAAATTTGTTTAGAATCATAGAAAATTTATGGCACAGAAGGAGGCCATTCAGCCCATCGTGTCAGCACCGGCTGAGAAATGAGCCACCCAGCCTAATCCCACTTTCCCACATTTGGTCCGTAGCCCTGCAGGGGTCGGCTCTTCAGGTGCACATCCAGGTATTTTTTAAATGAGTTGAGGGTTCCTGCTTCTACCTCCCTCTCGGGCAGTGAGTTCCAGACCCCCAGCACCCTCTGGGTGAAAAATATTTCCTCATTTCCACTCTAATCCTTCTACCAATCACTTTAAATCTTTGACCCCTCCGCTAAGGGAAATAGGTCCTTCCTATCCACTCTACCTAGACCCCTCATAATTTTGTACACCTCAATCAAATCACCCCTCAGCCTCCTCTGTTCCAAGGAAAACAACCCCAGCCTATCCAACCTGTCATCATAGCTAAAATTCCCCAGTCCTGACAACATCCTCGTAAATCTCATCTGCAATTACTAGTGCAATTACGTCCTTCCTGTAATGTGGTGACCAGACTTTGCACAGTACTCAAGCTGTGACCTAACTAGTGTTTTATACAGTTCCAGCATAACATCCTTGCTTTTATATTCTATTCCTCGGCTAATAAAGGAAAGCATTACATATGCCTTCTTTAACCACCTTATCTACCTGTCCTGCTACCTTCAGGGATCTCTGGACATGCACTCAAAGATCCCTCTGTTCCTCTGCACTTCAGTATTCTCCCATTTATTGTGTATTCCCTTGCCTTGTTTGCTCTCCCCAAATGCATTACCTCACACTTCTCTGGATTGAACTCCATTTGCCACTTTTCTGCCCATCTGACCAGTCCATTGATATCTTCCTGCAGTCTACAGCTTTTCCTCCTCACTATCAACCACATGGCCTTTCTTTGTGTCATCCGCAAATTTCTTAATCGTGCCCCCTACGTTTAAGTCCAAATTGTTAATGTATACCACAAAAAGCAAAGGATCGAGTACCGAGCCCTGTGGCACCCCACTGGAAATAGCCTTCCAGTCGCAAAAACACCCGTCAACCATTACCCTTTGCTTCCTGCTACTGAGCCAATTTTGGATCCAATTTGCCACATTCTCTTGGATCCCAGGCTCCTTTACTTTTTTGACCAATCTGCCATGTGGGACCTTGTCAAAAGCCTTTCCAAAATCCATGTAGACTACATCAGCTGCGCTACCCTCATTGATCCTCCTTGTCACCGCCTCAAAATTCAATCAAGTTGGTCAGACATGACCTCCCCTTAACACATCAGTGCTGACTGTCCTTGATTAGTCTGTGCCTTTCTAAGTGACAGTTTATCCTGTCCCTCAGAATTGATTCCAATAATTTGCCCACCACTGAGGTTAGGCTAACTGGCCTGTAATTACTCGGTCTATCCTTCGCTCCCTTTTTAAACAACGGTACAACGTTAGCAGTCCTCCAATCCTCCTGCACTACGCTTGTATCCAGTGAAGTTTGAAAAATGATTGTTAAAGCCTCCGCTATTTCCTCCCTTGCTTCTTTTAACAGCCTGGGATACATTTCATCCGGCCCTGGTGATTTATCCACTTTCAAAGATGCTAATCCCCTGAATACTTCCTCTCACTATGTTTATCCCATCCAATATTTCACACTCCTCCTCCTGAACTTCAATCCCTGCATCATCCCTCTCCATTGTGAAGACAGATGCAAAGTATTCATTAAGAACCATACCCACATCTTCCACCTCCACACATAGTTTACCTTTTTGGTCTCAAATAGGTCTTACTCTTTCCTTAGTTATCTTCTTGCTCTTAATGTATTTATAAAACATCTTTGGGTTTTCTTTGATTTTACCTGCTAATATTTTTTCATACCCTCTCTTTGCTTTCCTAATTTCCTTTTTAACTTCACCCCTGCACTTTGTATACTCCTCTAAGCTTTCTGTAGTATTGAGTTCCTGGTGTCTATCATAGGCTTTCTTTTTCTGCCTTATCTTACCCTGAATGCTTCTTGACATCCAGGGGGCTCTAGATTTGGCAGCCCCTCCCTTTTTCTTTGTAGGAACATGTTTACCCTGAACCGCTTGAATCACCCCTTTGAATGTCTCCCACTGCTCTGCCTTCAAGTTTGTTGTTTAAAGCCTGAGTCAAAGTCTAGTGTAGTGTTATTCAGGAGAAATAGCAACAACATGAGGCAACGGAAGAGGAGAAATGGCAATGAAAGGGATTGATAAATAACCCATGCTCTTGAACTGACTGCGTAGGGGGTATCAATTGCGGGTCTGGTAAGAGAGGATACAGTTCATTTGACCTATAGCACTGTGGGGATTAATTTATTTAAATCCACTTGGTACCAACTTTTAAAGAAGGTGATGACTTAGTCAGTTTCATACGGGGTTTTGAATTATCAAACCACCATAAGTGGAACAAAGGAGTTTGGGCTGAAAGGCTGATACCATCACTTAGCAGGAAGGTGCTCACCACATTTTCTTGTGTTGATCCACTGGAATGTATGCACCATGAAATTGTAAAATGAGCTATTTTTATTGCTTATAACACTTTCTGAAGCATACAGGTAAAAATGTAACAAGTTGTGAAAAGCACTGTATGGTACATCTTTTCCGCGCCGAACGGCGCACGAGACAACCCATTTCTCCCACTACTTTGCATCCAGCAGCTTATGCTCTGGGTTTTTCCATAACAAAGACCCCTTTTTATCTGTAAGGAACCTTACTACACCAGGTTATAGTCCAACAAATTTATTTTAAAATCACAAGCTTTCGGAGATTATCCCCTTCGTCAGTTTCACCTGACGAAGGGGATAATCTCCGAAAGCTTGTGATTTTAAAATAAATTTGTTGGACTATAACCTGGTGTTGTAAGGTTCCTTACATTTGTCCATCCCAGTCCATCACCGGCATCTCCACATCATGCCTTTTTATCTGGACAGGTCGTTAGCCTGACTGGGGAATCGGCTAGATGCGATGCGGGGTCGCTACTCCACTCCCATCAGACACGAGTACCTCGCTGGATGTCAACCCAGTATTCAGAGGCTGGAGCTCTGGTCTTCTGCTCACCAGGGCTGTATGGTACATACACGAGAATTAGTCATAGAGCTAGGTGATATTTGGACATTGTGACTGGAAGGGGCGAATGTAAGCAATTATAATCTGTCAACTAATGTTACGGGATCGAATTCTGGAAGCGGTTGCAGATGATCTAATATAGCTGCCCAGCCAGTAACGTAAGAGCCTGATGCAGTTAGGAAAACAAGCATAGCACTTTGTGACCCATGAGCTTCAGAAAATTGAATGGGCAATCACATTCCTTCAACTGGTGAGCTGGCTGTAATCCAACAATTCACAGTCCCAGAGATGTACTGCAGAATAAGACAGCATGGAGTGATACTAGAGATCTCAGGTGCTCTATCTGTAAGAAGTTAGGGCACAGTTCAGGTGAGGGGTGGATTCCAATTAGAAAGACAGGAATCGTGCCTGTGCCGGCTCTTTGAAAGAGCTTTCCAATTAGTCCCCACTCCCCTGCTCTTTCCTCATAGCCATGCAAATTTTTCCCTTTTAAGTATATAACCAATTCCTTTTTAAAAGTTACTATTGAATCTGTTTCCACCACCCTTTCAAGCAGTGCATTCCAGATCATAACAACTTCCATCGTAAAAAATTTCTCCTCATCTCCCCTTTGGTTCTTTTGCCAATTATCTTAAATCTGTGTCTTTTGGTTACTGACCCTCCTGCTAGCAGAAACAGTTTATCCCCATCTAATTTATCAAAACCCCTCATAAATTTGAACACCCCCATTAAATCCTCTGGTACTTACTCTTTTGAGTACCTTACCTTGTTCCACTCCTCTCGTGTCTCCTTTATATTCCCTGTAATCTACCAACCCTGAAACCACACCCCAAGTTTCTCATCAAGATATTCTCCCTCAGCCTCTGCACTGAGTGACTCCTCATCCTCTATTTTAATCTTCATCTGAGCTCCTTTTGTCTTCTCTCCTCTGAATTCACTGACTTCCTGTCCTCCCTTAATCTCTTCCATATAAAGATTCATGCTCACGGCTACCCCCACAACCATCTTGCCTCCCGTGGCCTCTCAGACAAGACCACTTCCTTGTATGTTCACTATACACATTCCCTTCCAAACCCACTTCCTTCTGTGTCCGTCTGCCAAAAAAACACTTCCCCGCCCCCCCCCCCTCCAGCCCTGTTACTTACAACTGCACTTTCTAAATCCCAACTGCCTAGCCTTTGGCCCTCCATTAACCACGATACTTCTGCAGCTGTCAATCTGCTGAACCACTCCCTCAAATTCACCTTTGACACCCTTGACCTCAACAAAATGTTACCCAGTCGATTCCCCAGTATGGCCCACACCTTTGCTCTGTCCCCTGAACGTATCTGGTGCACAACTGGTTTAGCTATCCATCACCACCTCTGACTGAACTATATCGAGCACTATCGGGCCTCACTCTCCGCTGCCAAAATTGCACATTGCTCCAGGATCATCCTGGAGAGCAAAGATAACCCCAGGCTTCTTTTCCCCACTGCCATCTGTCTCCTTAAAACGCTGCCCTCTCCACTTTTGCTTACGACAAGTGCGAGGACCTCCGTGGACTCTTCACTAATATTGAGACCATCTGTTCAGCTTCCTCTACTACTTATGCCCTTTTTTCTTGTCTACCAAGCTCAACTCCACCGCCTTCCCCCCTCCCCCCCCCCCCCCCCCCAGTCTCCCTTCATGTCTTCTCCGAGCACATTTTATCCATGAGACCAACCTCCTGCTTCCCTGACCCCATTCCTACTAAACTTCCTTGCCGCCATGCGGTGACTGGGTTCTAGGGTAAGGAGGTTCCTGCTGCTACAATGGGACCAAGTCACATCACAGCATGCGAGGGATTGTTTTCGCCACATGATATCTCACGAGGCGATCAAGCTTCTGATAACCAGGTGGATCATGTGAAGGTACAGGATAAAACCAGGCACTGAAGTAAACTGGAGAGATTTTTCTTCTTCGTTCCTGGGTAGTCTGTGAGCTAGCAGATACTCAGTGGACTGACCTCAGTGGAGTGTGGGGGGTAGTTTAAACTAATTTGGCAGAGGGGTGGACACCAGAATGAAACAGAAAGGAGAATCAAGGAGCATAACACTAGAGTTAAGAATAGTTCAGAGATAGGGATCAAACAGGGAGCAAATGTGAGGCAGTCGAAGATGAGTTTGGAATGCATGTGCGGCAATGCATGTAGCGTGGTAAATAAGGTTGATGAACTGCAGGCACAAGTCGCCACATGGGACTATGATATAGTGGCAATAACAGAGACCTGGCTTAAAGAAGGGAGTATTTGGGACTTCATATTCCTGGCTACAAAATATTCAGGAAAGATAGGGAAGGAAAGAAAGGTGGGGGTTGGCAGTATTGATCCAAGACACTTGTCTAGCACTGGAAAGGGATGATGTGGTTGATTAGACTATTTGGTTAGAATTAAGGAACAGAAGAGTTATTATGCTACTGGGTGTGTACTATAGGCCACCAAATAGTGGGAAGGAGATAGAGGAACAAATTTGCAGGCAAATTATAGAAAGATGCAAGAATTATAGAGTAGTGATAATGGGGGACTTCAATTATCCCATTACAGAATGGGGTAGTAACTCTGAAGAACAAAGAGGGGGAGGAATTCCTGAAATCTATACAAGAGAACTTTCTTTATCAGTGTGTTTCCAGCCGAAGGAAGCAGAGCTGGGTCTAGCTCTGGGGAATGAAGTGGAGCATGTTTCAGTGGGCGAGTATTTGGGGAACAGTGATCATGATATCATTAGGTTTAGAATAGTTATGGAAAAGGATAAGGAACAAGCAAGTGTAAAAATACTTAACTGGAGGAGGGCTAATTTCAGTGATTTTAAAAAGGGATCTTGCCCTGGTGAATTGGAATCAAAAATTGGTATGCAAAACAGTAATTGAACAATGAGAGAGGCCTTCAAGGAAGAGATGGTTTAAGTACAGAGTATACACATTCCCATGAGGGGGAAAGGAAGGACATCCAAAGCTAGAGTTCCCTGGATGACTCAAGATACAGAGATTAAAATGAAACAGAAAAAGGAGGCCTATGACTAGTGTAGGGTTCATAATACAGTAGAGAACCAAGCTAAATGCAGAAAGTAGAGGAGATCTAAAAAAGGGGAATAAGAGGGGCAAAGAGAGTATGAGAATAGATTAGCGGCTAACATAAAAGGGAACCCTAAAGTCTTTTAGAAACATAAATAGTAAAAGGGTAGTCAAAGGAAGGGTGGGACTGATTAGGGACAAAAAAGACCATCTTGTGGAGGCAGAGGGCATGGCTGAAGTACTCAGTGAATACTTTGCATCGGTATTCACTAGAGAAGAGGATGCTGCCAATGTAGCAGTAAAGGAGGTAGGAGCGATATTGAATAGGATGAAAATAGACAAAGAGGAAGTACTTAAAAGGTTGGCAGTACACAAAGTAGAAAAAAATCACCTGGTCCAGATGGGTGCATTCTAGGTTAATTAGGGAAGTAAGGGTTAAAAATTGTGGAAGCTCTGGCCACAGTCTTCCAATCCTCCTTAGATATGGGGGATTGGAAATGTTGCACCCCTGTTCAAAAAAGGGGAGAGGGATAAACCCGGCAATTACAGGCCAGTCAGCCTAACGTCGGTGGAGGAGAAACTTTGAGACAATAATCCGGGACAAAATTAATTGGCATTTTGAAAGTCAGCATGGATTTGTTAAAGGGATCCTGGGCTTTATAGAGGCATAGAGTACACTAGCAAGGAAGCTATGCTAAACCTTTATAAAACACTGGTTAGGCCTCAGCTGGAGTATTGTGTTCAATTCTGGGCACCACACTTTTTAGGAAGGATGTCAAGGCCTTAGAAAAGGTGCAAAAGTAATTTACTAGAATGGTACCAGGGATGTGGGACTTCAATTATGTGGAGAGACTAGAGAAGCTGGGGTTGTTCTCCTTAGAGCAGAGAAGATTGAAGAGATTTGAAATGGTGATGGCAAAAGAACCAGAGGCGATGTGAGGAAACATTTTTTTACGCAGAGCTATGATCTGGAATGCACTGCCTAAAAGGGTGGTGGAAGCAGATTCAATAATAACTTTCATAGGGGTATTGATAAATACTTGAAGGAAAAAAAATTGCAGGGCTATGGGGAAAGAGCAGGGGAGTGGGGCTAATTGGATAGCTCTTTCAAAGAGCCGGCACAGGCATGATGGGCTGAATGGCGGCCTTCTGTGCTTATAACATACTATGATACTTCATTAGAAGGCAAGTGAACTCAGGCCACCTGGGGCATTAGAGACTCACAGCCTGAACCAGGAGGGTGGTGGTGTTATGGGATCAGGCTTTTGATCTGTCATTACACATCAAAGCTGCTTGAGGGACAGGAAAATGAAAAATTTCAAAAGATAGCGTACCGCAGGTACACTGCAAATTTTTTTTTACTAAAAGTAGCCAATGAAATCCCTCTTGCACAAAGGACAAAGTGTTGCAGTACTTTTACTGTCCCAATATCTTTGAGGGCATGGTTGAATTAGTAGAACTTGTGACCGGTGTCAGTACATGGGTAAACTGAAGGATCGCAAAAAAGCACTGTTATAACCTTACTCGTTATTAATGAACCATTCAAAAGGATGCACATAGATATTGTCGGCACAGTACATATTAACAATGGTAGCCTGCATGTCCAGGTATCTGGATTTACTAACTCTCACGTTGACTGATGCAGAACTTGCACCTGACACATTGTTAAAAATGTTCATTTGAGTGTAGCTACCTGAAGAGATTCTGTCTGATGCGGGGGCTAGTTTTGTGTCATGGCAACAATGCAAAACAAATTCAATCCACCCTGTATCATTCTGAGACAAATAGGTTGGTAGAGTGCTTTGATACACAATGACTTGCATGCTGCATACATATGCTGAGCAGAACCCCAAGAACTGGGCTAAAATGTTGCCATATAATTGTTTGCCCAAATGCTATTACTAACAAAAAAACATTGGGGGATCCCTGAGAAGAAAAAATTGAAACATATAGGCGTAGCTTGTTGCTTACTAATGTTATTGGGGGAAAAAATGTATCAAAGCATGTTGACTTTTGACCTGAAGACTACAAATCATACAACAGACACTAATGTAATGTCTGTATTTCATGTACTGACAAATATATTGTGTCACAATGGAAGCTGGTGTGCTTGAGGGACTATACTCAATTTTCATATCATAGTTGTGAAGGAAGTGTTCCAGCTATTATGTTGATGGACCACCCTCTGTCCTGTTGAATACCTGTATTGCTGTCCATGTTTATTCTGCTTTTACTTGTAGCATTTTGATGTCATGCAATATTTTATTTGTCGGTGAATCTGTTTTCATTCAATGAACGTTTCATTCAATGAACGCTTAACACCACTTGGGCACAGCGAATCTGAGCAGGCAACATGATTTTACAGATTGACTGAGGCTTTACATGCACTAGTTGAAGATTAAGTCTTTCATGAGTGTACCATAACCATTTAAATCAATAGAGGCATAACACTACTTTTAAAAAAGGAAACGGCAAATGTTGAAAATCTGAAATTAAAGCAGAAAATGCTGGAAGTACACAGCAGGCCCGTTAGCACCTGGAAAGACAAAGGACAGATTAATTTTTCTGGGGTAGATTCCCAGTTCTAATGATGAGTCCACATCCGAAACATTGACTTGTAATTTCTCTCGAGAAGCTGCTGGACCTGCTGTGTATTTGCGACATTTTCTGCTTTAGCAACATATTACTTTACTTTCACTTTTCAAAGTTTCAAGGAAAACAAGATCTGCCATTTAAAAAAAATGATCAGACTGTGGAGATAAAACAACATAAAATTAAATAGTGTCTTGATTTTCAAAAATTGGTGCTGTTTTCATTGGTTTAAAAAATGTAAAAAGGTGTAAGATTTTTAATGTACTGGATCATTTAGCACTGCAGTTGCGAACCATCATTTCCTACAATAGGAGGAGCCAGCTAAGGTTAACAACTGCGTTACTGCTGCTTAATAAACGTGTTTGGCGGCTAATGCCTAAATCAAAAGGAGGATCATGTGAAGGCATGTGATAAGAACCAGTAGCTGAATCGAACTGACTATGTATGATTCTTCGTTTCCTGGACTTGGCTGCAAATTTACCTAGTTATCTTGAAAGTGAAAATACGCTCTCTGGACATGGGAGCTAAGGCTCACCACCGGAGTATTCCGAAACCGAGAAGCCAAAATACCTAGAGTCTTAAAAAAAAAAACTTACCAATAAAAAAAACTATAGAATTTTTACATTTAAGAAAGTTAATCGTTTTGATCTCTGCTGTTTCATGCATAAATAGAGAAATGCTTAACATTAAGTTACCTTTCAGTGGCTACAATAAATAATAATGGGACTTACATATATTTATTATTCTAAACCCAATTTGTATGCATACTTGCAATGATGTTTTAAGAAAACAAACAGATCTTAATGTGGTTTTGGTATTGACTGAAGTATTTTTTTAAGTACAACAGTTCTGTTAGGGACAAGAGTAAATATTGATATTGATTCTTTTGATGCCTTAAGTACATTACAAATCCTTGGCAGTAATTGTAGTACAACCTACACACAATAATTCCATTTATGTATTTACCTTAATGAGTTAGAGATATGTGAACCTGCAGTATTTCAAATTTTCAGTAATTAATAGTTTGTACAGAACTTGATCTGAAAATTCTCATTTTCTTCATAGGTGGAAGTAGATGGTCAGAAATTCAAGGGAGCAGGTCCTAATAAGAAAGTAGCGAAGGCCAGTGCTGCTTTAGCTGCCCTTGAAAAATTGTTTTCTGGTCCTAGTGCTGCAAACAGCAAGAAAAAGAGGACTGGTCCTCCGGTAAGGTTTCTATTGTTTTCTCTTTCTGGTGCATTTAATAACATAAATTAGATCGGTGGTTAAATTATTTGCATGCAGTTTTAAATGACCCGTCTGTATCAACACATACATTTACATATCCAAATGTCATGTGTAGATACATACATTTGTAACTGATTTTAACTTGGATTATATAATTTTCTACATAAGCTCCCTTACATTTCTTATAAGTACTGCAAGCGTGCTTTAAACCAGACAAGTGGCATATGTGTAATTTAATTTGCTCAGTACGGGATTAACTTCCTCTAAACCTGAAACTATGATGCTTTGATTTTAAAAAAATTTAACATCTTTGTTTCACTGAGATTAAATTATCATTTTTTGTTGACTCATGTATTTTAATGTCTTTCATGTTGAAAAGACTAAGGGTCCAATAGCTGCTCCAACAGCTACAGTCCAGTCACTCAGAGGCAGAGGAGCCTTGAGCAGAGGAGCATTTGTTGGTGCAGCAGTTACAGCTGCTCCAGGATATCTAACGCCAGGTATGGCTCATTGCAAAGCAGTGATTGTCAAAATTGAAACTGAAAATAAAACTGTTCACTTTATTAAAGTACCAGTTTCTGTATCATATGGGTATTGCTGGAAGGACACAATAATGAAGTCCCCTCTGTTTATATTCTGCATAGCCATGCAAAATAAAGTACACGTGCATATCATGAAGCTAGCAATGTTAACTTCATATCTGATTTTGTTTACTAGTGAGAAAATAGATACAGAGCAAACCATATTTTAAAACCACTGTTGAAAAAGCATAATTTGAAATATTAAAAAAAATCATAGCACTTGTGGCAAGATAAATGTGTGAGGTGATGATACTGGCCAATTTATTAACATATCAGTGACATCTACTAGCAGATTTTGTTAGTTATACACAGTGAACACTAATTCTTTAAAAACATTACCAAACACACAAGCAATGTTCACAAGTTAATTTAGTAGATTCCCCCTTCCCCTGTTGGATATACTTTCTGTTTAGTGAATATTTGTTCCTCGATGTTCAGTTGATGGAATACTTTACTTTTTGTTTTATACATTCATACCTCTAGGAATGATAAAATAGATCTTAGATCTCAGCAAAAATATATAATACCAAACAATTTTAATTCAAGTCTGTTGGTCTCTTAGCATGGTATCAGTCATCAGATATAGAAGGTCATGGCACTTAATTGACTACCTGTGTCTGGAGACAGGTTTGTACCACACATGTTTGCATACTTTCAGCCCACATGCAATCACTGCTGGTTGCATGAACCTTTCTACTCCTCACTTGTCCCAGCTGTAGGAAAGAACCCTGTGAATTCAGATGCTTTCTTTTAACCTACAAATTCTCTTACCCTAAAAAAAAGTGCAAAATGTTGACCTGGCTCTAAGTTACTTCATTCAGGTGCCCTAGATGAATAAGTACCCAGTCATTACCTCAACATTCTGTTTTTGATAGTTTACTTATTTTTAATGGTGACTATAAATGTTTTGATAACTCCCATGACTTTGAGTCAATTTTCATCTATCTATAGGAGTATATGGCTGGTTCATTAATGATTATTCAGTTTATAAATTCAACTAAAGTACAGGCCCCATAATTGGTCATTGAGCAAGTTTAACTCTGACTCATTGCATGTGGAGATTTTTTTTAAAAATCAAATGGCCCATTCTTTCCAGTAACATGGGATGTATCTTGATACAGTTCATATTTAGGAAATACTGTGCAATGTAGAACTTCAGCAGCAGCACATTCCCTTCCTGATAAAGCTATAATGTTTTAGTTTTACACATTTATATTCACATTGGTCCTGGAGCTACGCATTGTAAACTAATTCCATGACAAATCATTTAAATGTTTTATTTTTCCATAGATGGTATCATGTAGATGCTTCAAACTGCTGTGCCAAGGATTAGTATGTGCAGGTTTGTGCAGTACTTCCTTGCACAGAGAGTTAGTAAGTTGTGCCATCAAGGGAGGAACCAACTGGAGGTCAGGGAAGGAAGAAAAGGAAAATTGGCATGTGGCTCATATGTCAATTTCACAATTTCTAGCAGCTGGATTGAGATTTAATTTTGGACTCAAATTCATTGCTAATTATTTTGTTCATGGGAATGTTCATTTTGAATTATGTTGCAAGTTGTATGTTGTCTAAATTTCTTATCAGAAGGCCTTTTGAAATGTCTTAACAATTGAATGTAGGGTAATACAGCAAGACTTTATATAGTTATCCATTTGGTTATATAGAAGTACTTCATTATTTATAGAGGGGCAATTGCTGAGTTGAAATTATGCATTTGACATTAAGCCCTAGTAGAGCTACTGTAATAATTCTCTCATTTTTTTTCCCTCCAATTTTCTTCCCATACCTCTCCTGGCCGTAGTAATTCTTGCTGGGATATGGTTCTGTAGATACCTTGGCCAATTTTATTGACAGTCTGGCCATTCTTTGAGAATCTGGACAGTGAGTGTCAATAGACTATTTACCATGGTGTTATCACAGCTAAGCCCACTCTATTTTTGTACAGTATCTGCAAATGCACATTTGTGTGAGTGAGAATCCTGGCCATGAATATGTTTTGTTTCATCCATTTCTAGCCTGGGGAAGTTAGCAAGGATTGGAAAGAAATTCCACTAGTTGAGATCTGCTAACTCAGCACAAAACACTGATCACTTTTGTGCTTTGGTGCTACACCAAGCAACAACAACTTGCATTTATATAATATCTTTAACGTGGAAAAATCCCCCAAGGTATATAAGAGGCTAATTTTTTTAATTGGACACTGGGGCAAAGAAGGATGATCAAACGTTTGCTCAAAGAGATGAGCTTTAAGAAGGAGAGAGAGAGGTGGAGGGGATTTAGGGAGGGCATTCCAGAATGTGGGGCCTAGGCAACTAAAGGCACAGACAATGGTGGGGCAAAGAGAGGGGTCGATAACAAGAGGCCAGTCAGAGGAATAGTATGTCAAAACTGGATAGTCCAGTGGTGAAGGATAGAATACTAGAGCCTGGTCTTCAGTTGCTTCCAAGCCTTTATTCACAGAGATCCACATTACCACCCCACATCCTAGATAAGCTCTCATAAATGGAGATAAGAGTCCCCAGTTGATAAGCACCATCTGAATACAATTAACACTAATTGATATAAATCATATGGATACAATTAACATTCCCTTCTCTCTTTAAATAAAAAATTTCAAAAATCAAAAACTTCCACATTCTGTACAGCGTATACTATTCAAAGCGTTACATTGTGAGGCAATCCTTCTGCAGGACCCCGAATAATTTCTTCATATATGTACTTTTTTTAATAAAACAATCAGATAGTTGATGGCTTGAATCCACCCATTTAATTTTAGAGATTTCCTTTCTCTCCAGCATTTGTTTCAAGCCAGCAAGGTTATATGGAAGTACTTCATTATTTATAGAGGGGCAATTGCTGAAACCAGCTGCACTAGAATACCCATCAGGAAGATTAGCATATGAAGCATCGCTAAAGATAACTAGCTTCATTTTCTTTGAGTCACCTAAAGATGGGAACTTAAGTACACATTTACCTCTCTTTAATTTTCGTAATGTTTTATTTGCTCTTAAGATGTTCTCTACTATGGGGTGTTTCATTGAAATACTTAACTCCAATACATCAAAACTAGCACCTGGTCTAGTCTGAGTGCACAACCAGTTCAACTGACCAATCAAGCTTCACAATTGCTCTGTCTCTTTAGATATAGCATCACCTTTCTGTGATGACCTAGTACGATTAACCGGGATGGGAGTAACACTCTAAATAGGACTGTTGATTTAAAGTTATACCAGACCCACTCTGCTTAATATCTAAACAATATTTTTAAAAGCTCAGGCCTGACTCCCAATTTCAAATTCAACTCTAATCTTATTAATGAAGAGTTTCTCAAATTCTGCAGTACCACCCCATAAGAAAACATCAACATGCATCATGAAGATGCCTGAAAGAGGATTTGAGTATAGGAGCAAGGATGTCTTACTGCAGTTATACAGGGCCCTGGTGAGACCACACCTGAAATAGTGTGTGCTCCATGCCTGATGTCCTATTTTCTATGTTTCTATATAAATGCAAGTTGTTGTTGATGTTGTAGAGCAGAGAAGGTGAAGGGGATATTTAATAGAAGCACAGTCTAGTTACATTCCCACGAGGGAGAAAGGTAGGGCAACTAAAGCCAGAGCTCCCTGGATGACAGAAGAGATAGTGAGTGAGATGAAGCGGGAAAAAGAGATGTATGACATGTCAGGTTGATAACATAAGTGAGTCGTGAGTCTGTTGAACTCCCTTCCCCAGGGAGAGGTGGAGGCAGGGTCATTGAATATTTTTAAGGCTGAGTTATATAGATTCCTGATTAACGAGGGAGTCTAAGGTTATAGTAGGTAGACGGGAATGTAGAGTTGAGGTCGCAATCAGATCAGCTATGATCTTATCAAATGGCAGAGCAGGCTTGGGGGACCGAATGGCCTACTCCTGCTCTTAATTTGTATGAAAGTTTTTCATTATGGTACCAATAAAACATTGCGGGGCCTGATTTTAGTTGAACACAACCTATTTTCAGCAAAACAGATCTTGCTTAAAAATATTATACCCTGGAAGCATCATTCAGGACATAGACCCATTTGTTTAGTTTCCATAGTTTTCCTTCTGCATCTGCCACCTCTTTAGGTGGTTTCAAAAACAGGCCATTTTGAATCTGGTAATGGGTAATGAAACAGGATTAATTAATGATCTCAAAGTAAAGGATCCCTTGGGAAGCAGTGATCATAACATGATAGAATTTCACATCCAGTTTGAGAGCGAGGATCTTGGGTCTGAAACTACTGTATTAAATTTAAATAAGGGCAATTATAAAGGAATGAGGGCGGAATTGGGTAAACAGATTAGGTGGTATGATGGTGGATAAGCAGTGGCAAACATTTAAAAAGATATTTTATGACTCAACACAAATATATCCTTGTTAGGAGGAAAGACTCCACAAAATGGGTGAACCAACCATGGCTAACTAAGGAAGTAAAGGATGTTATCAGGTTAAAAGAAAAAGCATGCAACATGGCAAAGATTACTGGTAAGCCCGAAGATTGGGAAAACTTTAAAAACCAGCAAAGGATGAATAAAAGAATAATAGAGGGAGAAAATAAATTATGAGTGTAAACTAGCAAGAAATATAAAAACTGACAGTAAAAGCTTCTACAAGTATATAAAAAGGAAGAGGATAGCTAAAGTAAACATTGGTCCCTTAGAGGATGAGACTGGGGAAATAATAAGGGGAAAAAAAGGAAATGGCAGAGGAATCTAACAGATTTTTTATTTGTCCTCACAGTAGAAGACACTAATAATATACCAATAATAGTGGAAAATCAAGGGGCAAAGGGGAGGGAGGAACTAAAAACAATCACTATCATTCGAGAAAAAGTACTAGGTAAACTAATGGGTCTAAAGGCTGACAAGTCCCCTGGACCTGATGGCTTGCATCTGAGGGTCTTAAAGGAAGTGGCCACAGAGATAGTGGATGCATTGGTTGTAATCTTCCAGAATTCACTAGATTCTGGAAAGGTCCCAGCGGATTGGAAAACCGCAGACATAACACCCCTATTCAAGAAGGGAGTGAGACAGCAGGTAACTATAGACCAGTTAGCCGAACATCTGTCATTGGGAAAATGCTAGAATCCATTATTAAGGAAGTAGTAGCAGGACATTTGGAGACTCATAATACAATCAAGGAGAGTCAACATGGTTTTATGAAGGGGAAATAGTGTCTGACATTTATTCGAGTTCTTTGAGGAAGTAACTGGCAGGGTGGATAAAGGGGAACCAATGGATGCAGTATATTTGGATTTCCAAAAGGCATTCGATAAGGTGCTACATAAAAGATTACTGCACAAGATAAGAGCTCATGGTGTTGGTAATATACTAGCATGGATAGAGGATTGGCTAACTACCAGAAAACAAAGTCGGGATAAAAAGGATCATTTTCAAAATGGCAATCTGTAACTAGTGGGGTGCCGCAGGGCTCAGTGCTGGGGCCGCAACTATCTACAATATATATCAATGACTTGAATGAAGGAACAGAGTGTCTTGTGGCCAGATTTGCTGCTGATACAAATAGGTGGAAAAGCAAGTTGCGATGAGGACACAAAGTGTCTGCAAAGAGATATTGACAGGTTAAGCAAATAGGCAAAAATTTGGCAGATGGAATATAATGTGAGAAAATGTGAAGTCATCCACTTTGGGAGGAAAAATAAAAAAGCAAAATATTATTTGAATGGAGAAATACTACAAAATGCTGCGGTACAGAGGGATCTGGGTGTCCTCGTACAAAAAGTCAACATACAGATGCAGCAGGTAATCCAGAAGGCAAACGGAATTTTGGCCTTTATTTCTAGAGGGATGGAGTATAAAAGCAGGGAAATCATGCTACAACTGTACAGGGTGCTGATGAGTCCACACCTGGAGTACTGCGTACAGTTCTGGTGCCCTCATTTAAGGAAGGACATACTTGCATTGGAGGCAGTTCAGAGAAGGTTCACTAGGTTGATTCTGGGTATGGAAGGGTTGTCTTATGAGGAAAGATTGAACAGGTTGGGTCTATACTCATTGGAGTTTAGAAGAATGAGAGGAGACCTTATTGAAACATACAAGATTCTGAGGGGACTCGATAGGGTAGATGCTGAGAGGATGTTACCCCTCATGGGGGACTCTAAAACTAGGGGGCATAGTCTCAGAATAAGGGGTCACCCATTTAAGATGGAAATGAGGAGGAATTTCTTCTCCCAGAGGGTCATGAATCTTTGGAATTCTTTACCCCAAAAAGCTGTGGAGGCTGAGTCATTGAATACATTCAAGGCTGAGTTGGACAAATTTATCAGCAAGGGAGTCAAAGGATATGGGGAAAAGGCAGGAAAGTGGAGTTGAGGTAAAAATCAGATCAGCCATGATTTCATTGAATGGTCTACTCCTGCTCCTATCTCTTATGGTCTGATACTTCTCTCTGAAAAGTATCGCCCTGCAGAAATGCTGCTTTTATGTCAATTGGCCTACACTCCCATGAATATGTTGCCAAAAGAGCCAAAAAGATTTTTAAGATTACCTTTCCAGCAGTGGGAGAATTCATTCGAACATCTGTATCACCCAGTTTCTCTTCAAAAACCTCTAGCTTCCAAACCTCACTTTAGCCTTAAGCCCCATCTGTAAGGACTTTTTCAGTACAAACCCAGCTGATTGACCCTTATCTGTTACCTCAGAATAAACTCCAAATTCTTTTCAGCTATCTAATTCCCTTTGTTTTGCCTCTGTTACTTGTTTATCGGCAGCCACCAAGACTTCATGATCATGAGGGCTTCTTCTTCTAGTTCTGTTACATTACTGTTCTGTGGTCTTTGTTTCATTGCCTGACCTAGTCAAGCTACGTCTTCTACTTCCCCTTCCATGTCTGCAGGGACTACTACTGCGATATCTCCCTCTTTCATCTCTTGTTCGTGATCATTTTCTGATGTGAGATTCACTTCCGGACTCCCTATCGCTACTTGTACTCCACTTTCGAACTCACCACTCTTTTACCCCATTCTACCAGTCCATGGACCTCCCTTCATGGCCATCATATTGAACATTCAACCAAAATTTAAACCTATTGGTAGCTTTGCCTGCACGCCCCAAAATTGCTGCATCCAGAACATATGTCACCCGTGTACCCACTTTGGGTAATTGTTCTGTGGATGTGATAGCTCTGTCATGTGTTTCTGGATCACTGACATTACCACTGTTCAGCCCTTGATCTACCTTATTTGGTATCTCAGGAACCTCATCAAAAAAAAATCATGAACATCTGAAGCACAAGGTGCCTCGTTTACTTCTATCAACTGCTCAGAGTCCGAAATTTTATAATTAATTCCAATTAATCGCGAGGAATGAACCTTAACCGTTTGCTATTTGGATAAGTACTGTCTTACCATCACGACCTATTACCTTACCAGGCCCTTTCCATTCCCTATGACCCTCTCTTATAGTATACCAAATCTCCTGAATTGAACTCTGTCTCAGATGGTCTAATACGATGCCTCAGTGCTCTATGAATTTTCTCTGATACCTCAGCCTTGATAAAAGGCAGTCTCCCTGTATGCATAGTTTTTAAATGCTCAGAAAAAATGGGACTAATTGTATTACCTTCTAGATCAGGAGGATTATCACAAAGAACAGAAGGTAATTTGGGATTGCACCCATAGACTAGTTGGTAAGGACTATATCCTCCAACCATTTGAAGGGAATTTTTTGTATGAACTGCCCGTGCTAGTTGACAATTTACACTCTGTTCGATCAGCCAAAATTTTATGCACCATGCTATAAATCACAGCATGATTCCTTTCACAAAGACCGTTGCTAAAAGGGCTCTCAGCTGCTGTATTCATGACAATTATATTCATGTTCTCACACGTATCTCTGAACTCCGCATTAGCGAATTCCGCTCCATTATCGGTCAAAAACATTGCTGGTGTCCCAAGTCCAGTCCCTATCCATTTTTCCATAATTTTATCTAGAATAACCACCATCTCCTTACTATATATTAGTGTAGAAATACCAAATCTCATAGCCAGGTAAATAAAATGCAAGATGAAAACATTTCTGTCTTTGTCCCGTACCTTTTAGATTCATAGCAACTACCTCGTTAAAGTCACGCACTATTGGAACACTTACAATAAGACATGGGGGCGTCCGTCTATACTTACAGATTTCACAGTTCTCACTAATCTCTTCTGTTCGCCTCGTATACTCCTAATCAACTACACCTGCATCTCTTAGCATGATTTTTAAACATTGATATGTAGGGTGGGCAAATTGTCTGTCTAACTTTAAGACAATTTGTTTTTTTTTCTCTTATCCTTATCGCCTGATGCCATTAATACTTGTCTAACACGCTGATGAGAAACATCAGGTTTTATTAAGGGGATATAATAATACTCTGGGTAAACTGAAAATCAACCGAATTGCCAAAAATGATTGCCTCATCGTGTTCCACATCAAGTTTCATTTTTGCCTTTTTCATGGAAGGTTTACCCAAAAGCATAGGTATCTCACTAGAGGCTACATCCGTATTTATAAAATGGCTTACTCCAGCTATCTTATATGGAATTGACACTCTATGACCTCAAGGTGTTGTCATCTCCAAACCTAAGACATGTAGAACCTTTATATTCCTTTACCTTGCGTCGATCCTCACTACTTAGTGAATCAAGATAACATTTTAACCAATCTACCCCGCATACAGTTGAAATACATGAACTATTTATCACTGCACGATTAAAAGAATCTATGACTAATACATTCATCACAGGATTAAAACTCCTTGTGGCCAGTATAATCTGTTAATTTTCATCATTATCTTCATCCTCTTCCTCAGAACTACTTCCTTCATACATCATTTCAAAGACTGTGTGTCTTCGCTCTGGGCAATTTGTCTCAATGATATTTAGAGTCACATCTAAAACAGCTACTGATTTATTTTTTCCCCTTGGGCATTCCTGGAATTCATTCGCCCATTATTACTGTCCCCAATTTTGTCTTCTGTTGATATAACTGGATTTGCTGTACTGCTTTCATCACCAACCTGGCTGCTTTTAATCCTTCCGTCATATTGGCGTCTGCGAACCGGTCTTTTGAGATTTTGAAACCTGGTCTGGCGCCTGCGTTTGGTATCTGGAACATTTCGAAACCTGGTAACCGTCGAATCTTTTATTCAGTGTGTCACAGCGGAAGGCCTTATTTGTTCTGTGAAGACTGAAGGGAATGACTGTTTCCCCAGGAACTTTTGTAAGGCAGCTGACATTTGATCCAACAGAGTCTCCTTTTCCGAGAACTGGACGCCAGTTAGGAACAGTTGCCTGTCCGCATGAGACATCTTAGCACAATCTAATAATTTAAACGCTAGTACCAATCCAGGGATTCCCAATTTGAACTTTGTCAACCTTTTATACAATTTGTTAAAGTCTATGATGCACTCTTCCATTGAATGACCATCCGTTTTCAGAAATCTATCAAATGCTGACCAGGCCTCATAGGCACTTAACAGGTCATCTTTCTTGTAGATTTGATCCTGAAATTCTACTAGAAAGGTAAAACCTTCATTATCCAAAAGATCTGCATCCATCTCAGGAAAAAACCTTACTTCTGATTTTACTTCGTTCAGGAAGTGACAGTGCCAAGGCTGTGCCTTGATTTCTCTTTGGCAGAGTAGTAACCCGTGTCCACATATCAACCTCGTGCTTTCACTGGCCGTACGGTTCAAACTCCGAGAACATCAGAGGGAAATCGTACCTTGACGATTTAAACTTGCTTTCTTCCATTTTCCACAATGGCCACTAGGCTTTCAAGTTTTTTTTAATGTCCAAAATAAAATCGTAGTGTCCAACCTCCACCTTTAGGCAACCATCCTCTGCTACCATGTAAAAATTGGATAGTCAGATGGTGAAGGATATAATACTAGAGCCTGGTGTTCAGTTGCTTCCAAGCCTTTATTCACAAAGATCCACATTACCACCCCATACCCTAGAAAAGCTCTCCTATAAATGGATGCAAGAGAGTCCCCAATAGATACCAACCACCTGAATACAATTAACACTAATTGATATAAATCATATGGATACAATTAACATAATGTTTGGGGGAGGGATTGTAGGGCTGGAAGAGGTTACAGAGATGGGGAGGTTTAAGGAGTGCGGAGGATGGGCGGTCAGAAGAGCATTGAAATAGTTGAGTCTCAGGTGATGAAGTGTTTGAGAATTTCAGCAGCAAATGGCTGATGCAGGCAATGCTACTTAGTTGGAAGTAGGTGGTCTTTGTGATGGAGAGGGTAAGGGGTTGGAAACTAAGCTTGGGTCAAATAAGATGCTGAGGTTGCAAACAGTCTAGTTCAGGCTGAGGGAGTAGCGGGACAGAATCAGCGGCAATGGTACAGAATTTGTGGCAGGCACAGAAGAAAATGGTTTTGGTCTTCCCAATGTTTAACTGGAGGAAATTGCAGCTCATTCAAGACTGCGTGTTGACATCGAGGCAGAGGAGGGGCCGAGAGAAGTGGTGGAGAGATAGAGCTGCATATTGTCTGTGTAGAAGTGGAAGCTAACCTGATGTCTACAGATGATGTCGCCAAGGGACAGCATGTAGCTGAGGAAGAGGGGGAGGCCTAAGGCCAGATGCTCAGGGGACTCCAGAGGTACTGGTGCAGGAGTGAGAAGAAAAGCTATTGCTGGAGATGCTCTGGCTATGATCGGATAAGTAAGAGTGGAACCAAGTGAGGGCAGCCCCACTGAGTTGTATAGCTGAGGAGAGGCGTTGGAGGAGGATAGTTTATATACCTTTTAGCAATATGTAAGGAAGGAACAAGAAAAGATCAAAAACTTAATTCTGCAGATATTTGTGTTTTCACACTAGTTCCACAAGTTGTATTGTGTAAAAAATACTTAGGCTTGCTGATTCCATTCTGAGCCCATGGCTATAGTACTGTATCTATCACCCCTGAATTTGAAGGTTTGAGCTCTCACTTTTGATAATTTTGTGGTATCTCTGGTTTGTCAATTTCTCAAGAAGTGGGGGGAAAAAATCACCTGATGAATTGGGATTGGTCGAGATAGTGGATTAGTTTAATGCAGTATTTGAGGATTAATTTTAAAAATGATTAATGTAGTTAACTGTAATGCCAAGAACATGTATACTTACATTAAAGCAACCAAGTACACCAAAAAGGGTTATTGAATAAAATTACTTTTTCTTTATTGCTGTGTCCTTACTTTATACTGCAGAAGTAGAAAAATAAGAAAATAATGTTGATTTTTGTCTTTAGGTTATGGGGCACCATATGGATACAGTGCTGCTGCCCCAGCTTACGGTATGTATGTCATCACAATGGATTATGACTCTAAGATTATCATTTCCTTAGTGCCTTAATCTAGAACATATATATCTCTACACAGTGCAGAGATATACATGTGTGTGTGAACATTGACAACCCTTTGAGTATTAAATGCCCCTTTCCCGGTTCATGATTTCTATATGTATTCAACCGTACATAATGAAAATACTTCAAATTTCCAACGCTCCCTTTTGAATTTCAATTTCATATGTTCGTAAAGTAGGACTATAGAGAACATGGTACATAATATTATGAACTCAAAATTATAGAATTTTTCCCCCAAATTATCTTGATCAATTCTTATCTATATACTCTGAAGGGTTCAATGTTGCATTGAATTAAAACACAAGGTGGTCTTATTTTTAAATAGAGTGCCCAGTTCATTTTGATTTACATGCTCATTCAAAAACCAGTCTAGTCGTCATTTTGATGCAACTTAAAACACAATAGAAGAAATCAGCATAACCTTGTGGTTCTTCTCATGGTTGGAGCGCCTCTCGCTAAGCTTTGCCTGATTGTAAAGGGAGTGCTTGTAAAATTGCTTGTCCCCTTCTGTGCCAGATTGTACATTTTACTAAATGTAGTCCCAGTGCTTAGAGCCATTAGATGCTCTATTCAAAGCATACTGCACTGCCAGACAAATTGACAGGTGGACTGCAGTAACATTCATATAGTTCATTGCTGCAGTTACTCTTTTGTTATATAGCCTTAAGCAGACATAATTCATTTTAAAGTTGCAAATGTAAAATGAGCTGTAATTACTTGATAAGTAACAGCATTTGTATTTTTAAAAAAAGCATTAAATCTTTAATTCTAATGTTATTGAATGATATGCCAGCTTTCACGTTTGTCTAAACTGTAATCACTGATAGAAAATTAAAAGGGAATTTGGAACATGGATGTCTTGGGTTAAAATGATGCTAACTACATCTTCAAAATGCAATGTGAGCCCTTCTAAGTGCAGCTAGTTTTCTTCAAAATTGTAATCCACTGGTTAAATTGATTAGCAACAGGACAGGTGGAATGTAAAAACATTTCTGCCTGCCTGATGGTTGGCTCACTGACAGTTTGCCTACTCTTGACAGCTGAAGGGCTTAGCAAAATGGCTACAATTTTAGTCACTAGTGTGACTGAAAAATGTTTCACCTTGTTAACATTTTTTCTCTGTGACCAAAATGAATCTGTCCCCAGCTGTTAAACTTGTTGCTTTATTCCTAATTTTCCCAAATTTTTCTTTCAAATTTTCAATATCAACTTAACCATTAATACATTTAACTGGGTTGAGGCTAATATGAGGGAAGAATTTAAATCTGGCAACTTAAAAATGGATTGAGTTCAAGGCATTAGTATTCTCCCCCAGTAAATCAAACTTTTAAAGACTTAATTTTAATTGCATCTTTCTGGAAAACATAGCAAGCCAACGTGAATTACAATTTAGTATTTTTTTTCAAAGCACTCTTTCAGGGATATTTAATTTAGTGACCTCACCACACTTTGTTGTAACAAGTAAATATTCAATACTGGAAAGGAATATAAATGAACCCTAGCGTTTAGCAGCCTGTGACTGTACATGTTCATACACCTTCATTGTATTGTAATACACATTTAATTTATTTCTAAATGTTAGCACAATACTGACTGATTTCCATAGCTTACTAAAAAAAAGCTAGATTTAATCACAGAAACTGGCACCATGCTGTTGCTTTGAATGAGCCTTATGTGCAAATGGTGACAAGCAAGTGTAAGATTTATTTGGAGCCTGAGTTGGGCTGCACATGTGAGCAGTTTGAGTATCATGACAGCAGTTCCAAATATAAATCTGCAAAGTTTGCAAATTAGAGTCACAGCTGGCATGTGTCTGAAATGACTTACCTGATACGTTTCTAAAACCATTCCTGAACACTACAGTTCATATTTTCAGTTCAGTGTGCATCAATGTTCAACTGGGTCCAAATTAATGTTATCTCCTATAAAGATATCATTGTCATCATTTCTCACATAAAGACCCTGTGTTTCTCCAGTGTCTAGATGTGATGCCAAACAATATTTGACAAGGCTGTTTTCTTGGCTGTAGGTTGAAAATGTCTTAATGCCTTTGTAAGCTGTTGCATGTTGGGAAATTGCACTTCAGTCATCTGGTGCTGTTAAAACACCTACTGTTGCTGCTTTGTGATTTCTAATGAAGATTAAAATTGAGAATAAGAAATCTGTTCAGATTACGTAGAATTTTGTGAGGCCACAAGAACTTAGTATTCAACCAAATAACATTAATTAACAACCCATAGATCTTTCCAAATCTGCTATTCAAATAAACTGCTAAATTATTTTTCTGTGGACAGTATCAGATTTGGATTCAGTCTTACTGAAATATAGATAGCATACTCTTATGAAGTGTTTCCTGAGAAGAACTGGGGTAAATCTGTAGTAACATCTGTATTGATGGTTTGCTGCCCAAATATGCTAAGCACCTTTTTTTTTAAAGTGATCTAGGATTATAATGGAAACACTTCCTGAAGACACTCTTGGATCGAGAGAGAGACTGGGGTGTAACAATTAATGTCCGAGTCTACCTCAAATGTCAAAGAACTTATTCGTACATATTTAGTTGAAATAATTGTCTCTTTTTTTCAAATTGATCCAGCATTAAAGTTCCCTGCTCCAACTGTTGCTGATCACTGAATCTGGCATAGTGTTCCATTAAAAGATAGAAATGCTCTTTCATGGCACAGGCTCTTAGAGAGAAAATTAAAGTCATCACTGGGGGAGGGTGGGGGGTACTATTTTGCTGGAGTAATTAATTTATATAATGAAAAGCCCTGCTCCAGTATTTACAGGTTTATTTTGTGTACTGTTCTCTTTTAAAATACCTGGATTAACATGCCTCAGTTTAGTATTCATATAAAATTGGCAGAATTGCAGCCACACTTATTATCCCATTTAATAATTGTCTGACATAGTTTCTACCTTCAGATACGTTTGTCCACTGTGCCAAATTTTAGCCCTGACAAATTTATTTTCAAGTAAGATTAAATTTGTGTTCAACAGGATAAGGTTTTTTTTAAAAAAGTAAATGTAAAAAAATGTTCAAAGCTACACAGCTGTTTCCAATACTTAAATAAAAATACAATGTGGGGATGGATCTGGACAGAAATTGAAGTTTCACAGTTTGTCATCCATGGTTAGCATTAAATTTAATGCTGAGGCTTTATCAGCTGGCTCAAAAAAATAAGGTGAAACATGTAAAAGAAAAATAAATAAATTGAAATTGAATGGCTAATCTGGAAAGATCTATGGTAACAGAACCTTATATTCTTAAGTCAATTTAATGGACCATTAAACTTATTTGGGGTCCTTTCGTTTCTTCTCTCTATAGGTTTGCCAGGCAAGAGAATGCTTCTGTTCCCTGTTATGAAAATTCCAACATATCCTGTTCCCCTATACTCCTTTTTCAGCTAATTACTGTATTAGAAGCATAACGACTGATTCTGATCACAATAGCAAAAACAAAAAGTGAGCATTAGGAGAAAAAAGTTGCTTTTTTAATTAAATTTCTTTTGAAAATGTTGTATGAAGCAAATTATTTGTAAAATAATTTTTCCTATCTTTTTGATTTTAACAAAAAGGCTTAGTTCATTAGAACTTGAAGATGTACTGTGAAATGTTACCTCATTCTCAGAATATAACTTATGCCAGCCTTCTGTGGTAGAAAGTAATAAACTTTTAAAAAAAAAACCTCACAAACATTTTAATTGAAGTATCATAGCTTCTGAAGAATTTTATGGAAGCTTATTTGTGAAGGATGTATAGATAATAGATCTCTGATCACAAATAAACACTTTCTGTTTCAGAACCAGCCAGCGTATTGCCTGTTTTATAAATCTCTATGTAGTAAAGCCTTAACCCAGTATTGTGCATATGCTCTGTACTGGCCATCATTTGTGTAATGAAATGGTGCTTTCCCTCTTCAAATTTCAGTTAGTTTATATTAAAAGATGATTTCAAAACTTAATTTGAGGTGTTACAAAACACCGGTAAGGCCAAATTTATAGTAATGTCTTATACAAATGATGGAAGCTGCAAATGAGCTAATATACCTACGTCCTTCCTAAGATCCTGGTATGAAGCATGTGTGTTAAAATTGGCTTAAGGCTGCCTTGCCTCCATAATCTCATATTTGGTTCTTGTGGCCTTTTTTATAGTTATCTGAGATGCACCGTAACTTTGCATTAGTTGCTTCTAGGTAGACAGGTTTTTAATTAATCAGCTGTAGTACAAAAACAAAAACAAAACTTCTTTGCTAAGGATCTTTTTCCCACTGCACAAAATGAAGAATCTGAAGCAGCAACAAGGTCCCCATGGATACTTGCTACTTAATTGTCCCAATTCTTGTTGAGTGCTGCTGTTTTTTTTTAAAAGTGACACGTCTCACCCACGGGCCATCATTCTTCCATCATTGTCAAGCCTAACAGAAGTTCAGATGCTTGTGTTTATATAATTGTTAACCAACAGTTTTTACTCCAGTATCTTTTTTGTGTATATGCATGCCTTTTGCTACTTTTGTAGGCTTTGAGAATGATTTTAAGATCATCCTTGATTACATTACTTTCTTCCTAAGATTAAGGTACCAATCAGTTTGTTTGCAGTTTATTCCTGAGAAGGACATCTTCCTCTTAAAATCTTTTTGACAATATTGGATTGTGGTAAGGATGGAAGTCAATGATAGCAGTTTATCAAGGTGTGTACAAAAAGCCTGAGACTCTCTTAATTCTAGTTGTCCAATATGTTAAATATTTGATGTTAGGGGTCTTGATGCACTATAGGAAAGGGCTGAAAGGGGCAAAAAAAACATTAAATTTCTCTCTCAAACTGTAAATTCCCACCTAATAAAACCCAAAAGATTGTTGTATATTTTTCCATTGCTAAACCTCTTGAACAATATGTGCACATGCTGCACTTGTAAATCAGATACTGTTAAATAGAGGTGACATGCAAAATATGCACATTACAGACTGGGTTTCTTTTTGATTGGGGAATTTCACATTTTTTTCTCCCCTAAAACTGAGCAGCCTCTGAAAGTTGAGGTGTGTACGATAAAACTTCAATAAACTACTAAAAATATAATAATTGCATTGTTGCTTGCAGTAATGCCTTAATTGACTCTATTAAGGCAGTAATGCTTGATAATGTAAAGTGCAAGCTTCACTGCTCTGTCATTACAGGTTCATGTTTGATGGCTCCTGACATTTGAGTACTGCCAATAACAATGTGATTGAATTTACATCAGTTGGCAGCCTGCCAGTTGCATAATTCACATGCCTCTATTCAGCAAGACTGTATCCTGTGAAACCAAAACAATGGTATTTTATAAAACAAGTGTTTATTTATTGTAGGCAAGAATTTTAAGCAATAAAGTACGTCCTCCATTGAGGACCCAAACTTTTAATTTGGTGCTCGTGAGGACTAAAAAGTAATGCTTTATTATTTCTTTATGATGGAAAACAGGTTGCATCATGGAGCATTTGGTAGGCAAGTAGTTTGCGTCACAATCCTGCGGTTGTCTGATGCACAGGATTGCCTCACACGTGAACTACGCAACCCATTTGGTTGGGATGCCACTTAGAAAGGGATAATTAAAATCAGTTTTTACTGTTTTCCACCAATAAATTCACAGCTTTTTTCAGGTGAATTGTCTTTTATTAAAAAAATTATTTCCTCTCAAGTTTGAGGCAAAAACACTGAAATTTCCCAATTGTTATTTTGCTGAAAATCTGGTCCAGAGATGCAGGCAGATTGCATCAGTGACATCAGCACACATTGCATGCTGTATGTTCCTTCTAAACATGGACACGATGTCCACACATCCCTGGACCTGTTTTTTTGGCAGCAAAAGAAACAGACTGTGCAAGTTGTTATTTTTTAAGCGGACCTGGATCATCTTCAGGTACTGCTATGAGGGTTATGTTCTTTATACTGTAGCAAAGGTCAGTCTTTAATTCCTTGTTAGATATGGAGCAAGGACAGAACTACACAGAAAATTATCTAAAGACTGAGGTCATTCATCAAAGGCTGACTCAGGTCACACACACAGGCATTGTTTATTAAAAGAAAGATTGCAACTTTCTCCTTACAAAATCTCCAACATATTTTATTATTTCACCATCAGTGTGGCTGGAGCAACAACAGTAAACATGGATTCTCTAATTTTACTTTTTTTTAAACTATCCAAGAGTTACATGAGAATCCCATAAAAGTAATGTCCATGAACTGTATAAATAATTTAACTTGACTCCTTTTTGTCTATGGATGTTGTTTATATGGACTTCCAGAAGGCATTCGATAAAGTCCCTCATAAGAGACTGTTAGCGAAAGCTGAAGTTCATGGAATTGAGGGCAAATTGTTGACCTAGTTAGGAAATTGGCTGAATGGTATGGAGAGCCACATATCCAAGTTTGCTGATGACACAAAGATAGGCAGCATAGTAAGCAGTGTAGATGGAAGCATAAAATTACAGAGCGATATTAATAGATTAAGTGAATGGGCAAAACTGGCAAATGGATTTCAATGTAGGCGAGTGAGGTCATCCACTCTGGACCTAAAAAGGATAGATCAGAGTACTTTGTAAATGGTGAAAAGCTCAAAATAGTGGAGGTCCAAAGAGGCTTAGGAGGTCCATGTACATAGATCATTAAAATGTCATGGACAGGTACAGAAAATAATCAAAAAGGCTAATTGTCAGTCAGGATGGCCGAGCGGTCTAAGGCGCTGCGGTCAGGTCGCAGTTTCCTTTGGAGGCGTTGGTTCGAATCCCACTTCTGAAATCAGTTATTTTGATAAACACATGGGAGTATGATATTGTTGCTGTCACAGAGACATGGTTGAGGGAGGGGCAAGACTGGCAGCTCAATATTCCGGGGTACAGAATCTTCAGGCGAGACAGAGGGGGAGGTATAAGAGGAGGGGGGGTCGCAATATTAATTAAAGAATCAATTACTGCCATAAGGAGGGATGATATATTAGCAGGTTCCTCTAATGAGGCCATATGGGTGGAGCTTAAAAACAAAAAGGGGGCAAGCACTTTGATAGGAGTGTACTATAGGCCCCCAAACAGTCAGGGGGAGATAGAGGAACAGATATGTAGGCAAATCTCAGAAAATTGTGCAAATAATAGGGTAATAATAGTGGGGGATTTCAACTTCCCCAATATTAACTGGGATACTCAGAGTGTAAAAGGCTTAGAGGGTACAAAATTCTTAACGTGCATCCAGGAGAGCTTTTTGAGCCAGCATGTAGAAAGTCCTACAAGAGAGGGTGCGGTACTGGACCTAATTCTAGGGAATGTGGCCGGCCAAGTGGAAGAAGTGCTAGTAGGTGAGCACTTTGGTGACAGTGACCATAATTCGGTGAGATTTAAGGTGGTCATGGAAAAGGACAGGGAGGGGCTGGAAATAAAGGTTCTAAATTGGGGGAAGGCCGATTTTAATAGGATAAGGCAGGATCTGGCCAAAATGGACTGGGATCAGCTGCTTGTAGGAAAATCCGCATCGGAGCAATGGGAGTCTTTCAGAAGGGAGATTGAGACCATACAATGGCAACATGTTCCCGTAAAGGTCAAGGGTGGTTCCAAGAACTCCAGGGAACCTTGGATGTCAGGGGATATACGAGAATGGATTAGGAAAAAAAGGAGGGCTTTTGGCAGATACAAAAGGCTAAAGACGGAGGAAGCCCTAGAGGAGTACAAAAAGTGCAGGGGGATACTTAAAAAAGAAATTAGGAGATCAAGGAGGGGCCATGAAATAACACTGGCGAGCAAAATAAAGGAAAATCCTAAGATGTTTTATAAGTATATTAAGGGTAAGAGGATGACTAGGGAAAAAATAGGGCCCATTCGGGACAAAAATGGCAATGTGTGTGTGGAGCTGGCAGATGTAGGAGGGGTTCTAAATGAATTTTTTGCATCTGTTTTCACTATGGAGAAGGACGATGTAGACATAGAAATACGGCAGGGGGACTGTGATATACTCGAACATATTAACATCGAGCGGGAGGAGGTATTGGCGGTTTTAGCAGGCCTAAAAATGGATAAATCCCCAGGCCCGGACGATCCCCAGGCTACTGTGTGAGGCAAAGGAGGAGATTGCAGGGGCTCTGACACATATATTCAGAACCTCTCTGGCCACAGGGGATGTGCAAGAGGACTGGAGAACCGCTAATGTAATACCATTATTCAAGAAGGGGAGTAGGGAAAAACCGGGGAACTACAGGCCAGTGAGCCTAACATCAGTGGTAGGAAAATTATTGGAAAAAATTCTGAAGGACAAAATTAGTCTCCACTTGGAGAAGCAAGGATTAATCAGGGATAGTCAACATGGCTTTGTCAAGGGAAGATCATGTCTGACTAATTTGATTGAATTTTTTGAGGGGGTGACTAGGCGTGTGGATGAGGGTAACGCAGTGGATGTGGTATACATGGATTTCAGTAAGGCCTTCGATAAAGTCCCCCACAGGAGACTGGTCAAGAAGGTACGAGCCCATGGAATCCAGGGTGCCTTGGCACTTTGGATACAAAACTGGCTTAGTGGCAGAAGGCAGAGGGTGATGGTCGAAGGTTGTTTTTGTGACTGGAAGCCTGTGGTGCTGGGTCCCTTGCTGTTTGTGGTCTACATTAATGACTTGGATATGAATGTAAAAGGTATGATCAGTAAGTTCGCTGATGATACAAAAATTGGTAGGGTGGTAAATAGCGAGGAGGATAGCCTCAGTCTGCAGGACGATATAGATGGGTTGGTCAGATGGGCGGAACAGTGGCAAATGGAATTTAACCCAGAAAAGTGCGAGGTGATGCACTTTGGAGGGACTAACAAGGCAAGGGAATACACAATGAATGGGAGGACCCTAGGCAAGACAGAGGGTCAGAGGGATCTTGGTGTGCAAGTTCACAGATCCCTGAAGGCTGCGGAACAGGTAGATAAGGTGGTAAAGAAGGCATATGGGATACTTGCCTTTATTAGCCGAGGCATAGAATATAAGAGCAAGGAGGTTATGATGGAGCTGTATAAAACACTGTTTAGGCCACAGCTGGAGTACTGTGTGCAGTTCTGGTCGCCACACTACAGGAAGGATGTGATCGCTTTGGAGAGGGTGCAGAGGAGATTCACCAGGATGTTACCAGGGCTGGAGCGCTTCAGCTATGAAGAGAGACTGGGAAGATTGGGTTTGTTTTCCTTGGAGCAGAGGAGGCTGAGGGGGGACATGATTGAGGTGTACAAAATTATGAGGGGCACAGATAGGATGGATACTAAGGAGCTTTTTCCCTTCGTTGAGGGTACTATAACAAGGGGACATAGATTCAAGGTAAAAGGCGGGAGGTTTAGAGGGGATTTGAGAAAGAACTTTTTCACCCAGAGGGTGGTTGGAGTCTGGAACTCACTGCCTGAAAGGGTTGTGGAGGCAGGAACCCTCACAACATTCAAGAAGCATTTGGATGAGCACTTGAAATGCCATAGCATACAAGGCTACGGACCAAATGCTGGAATATGGGATTAGAGTAGACAGGGCTGATGGCCGGCGCGGACACGATGGGCCGAAGGGCCTCTATCCGTGCTGTATAACTCTATGACTCTAATTGAATGCTGGCCTTTATATCTAGAGGATTAGAATACAAGGAGGTAGAAGTTATGCTACAGCTGTACAAAGTCCTGGTTAGACCACACCTGGAGTACTGTGTTCATTTCTGGGCACCACAGCTTCTTAGGAAGGATATATTGGCCTTGGAGAGAGTGCAGCGTAGATTTACTAGAATGATACCTGGAATCTAAGGGTTAAATTACGAGGAGAGATTACATAAACTTGGGTTGTATTCCCTGGAATTTAGAAGATTAAGGGGCGAGTTGATTTAAAGTTTTCAAGATATTGAGGGGAACTGATAGTTTCCCTCTATCTACCCTGTTTCCGCTGGTTGGGGAGTCTAGGACTAGGGGACATAGCCTAAAAATTAGAGCCAAGACTTTCAGGAGTGAAGTTAGGAAACACTTCTACACGGAAAGGGTGGTAGAAGTTTGGAACTCTCTTCCGCAAACGGCAATTGATGCTAGCTCAATTGTTAATTTTAAATCTGAGATTGAAAGATTTTTGTTAGCCCCATATCCCTTAATTCCTTTGGTTAAGACGGATATATGGAGTTAGGTTACAGATCAGCCATGATCTCGTTGAATGGTGGAACAGGCTCAAGGGGCTACTCCTGTTCCTATTTTTTTTTTAAGTCCCTTGCTTGGTCTCTTGAGTTTTAGTGTTGCTTAAAATAAAAACAGCTTTTTATGATTTTCTCTGAAATTTTACATTTTTTTTAAAGCCTTTTTTTCCACTCATTTTCTCTCCTTTTTTCTCCTTTTTTAACCTGAAAGTATAACCTGAAAATATGTTTTTAAATTGTTAATAAAAGCCAACTAAGCAGTTTCTTTTTTGGGAGAGTGGTGTGAATTCTTTCTCACCCTCTTTATTTAGGAAGAACTATTGGCATTGAAATTGTAAAGAATATCACAGTTCATTGACTTTCCTGGGCGTTGACAGGAGGTGATAGTTGCTGGTGCATCAAAAACCTAAAAATGTAATTTTAATTTAGATATTCAGCTCTGTTTATTGTTCACTGCATATATCTAATTTTATTATAGATCTAATCCTCGTGGATATAAAATTAATTAAGTAGGTACATTTTTATGATCGAGTATATAGGAGTGACCCAGGTAAGTAATATCATCAAATTACTTCTGTCTTCTAACAAGCTTCAATTTAGGGTGTTCCCAACGATAGCAATAGACCCCAGGAACTTTGGCTGGGAAAGTTTAAAAAGGTGATGTCCATCACCAACATTATTGTTGTCTTGTGATTGTGGTATTCATGTTCAATCAAAATTACAAATGGAAATAATGTTCCTTTCTTTTGTTTCGTTTTCACTGTAATTATGGTTCTTTACGCAATACTGTGTTAAATCTGAATTCATACGATTTACTGCCCAAGTGCAATTCATGACATTGCATAAATTCAATCCCATTTTCCTCCCCAGTCAAACATCATAATGGAATGTAATATTGATGTTTTGAGAGTCCACCAAAGAAGAAACTGGATTAAGGCAGCCTGGTGATGCCACGTTGGCATATCAATTGTTGAGCCATGGTTGCAGGTTTATGGCTTTAATTCTTTATTCAGTGTCTAATCTTAGCCAGACCCATCAGGAAGAGGTACTAAGCCAAAAGAAGGAAGAAAGGGAAAATCTGAGACCAGTTGATGTCAGTCATACTCTCAATACTTAATGGAGGCAGAGGTATGGAAAAACTTCCTATTTGCCCCTCTCACTGCACCAGAGATTGGGATGTTCTAAACAAGTGTAGTGAGACAGAAAATACAAATCTGGATTACTAAGTTTTAAACTATTTTTGCTATCATTGGCTTCTTCCTTTTCACACTGTGGGGAAAAAGCCTTGAACACTGCCTGACAATATAGATATTGTAAGACTTGCCTATGTTTATGTCCAGCATGTTGAAAGTATTCTGAAAGCCATCACGTATCAAAAGTACATTATAGAAACATGATTTGATAGGATGTCCATAGCATGATGGTGGCTCATACATTAATTAGTAAAGATAGCTTCATGCGACTGAGTGTGACTAGAAAACTAATGACGGATGGAACCATTCCATGCAATTAAGCATTTTGGATTTCTTTATTTCCTGCTACATACATTCAATATGTGACCTTTTTTGCGGCAAATGTAAAGGCAGAATCCGAAACGTTAATTTACTGTTTGCATAACATTCTTGTTTAGCGTATTCGCTGCAGTTATTTAAGCGAATGCTCTCTATTTTCTGATGTCTAAGAAATAAAATTAGAAATGTTTCCCCAAATGCAATCCTCCAACTACAGTTGACTGTAATGTATAAAGCATGCTTGAAAGGTTGAGAACATCATTACAACAAGTTTTTACAGCTTTACAAGACAGTCTTAAATTGCATGAATTCTCATACTATTAGCTGTTTGCATTTTGCAAGGTAGAATTTTGAACACACATGCCATTTATTGTTCTATTAATTGCTCAGAAAGGTTTGTTTTGGTGGCCCGTGGATGAAACAAAGCCATCTCTGAAGTTAGGAGTACACTGCTGCATTACTTTGCCAAGCTTAAACATGTTAATCGTGTTCCTTAAGGTAGATCTATTAGCAAGCAGTTGTACAGCTTCTAATTTGATGGCTGTGATTGTTTTATATTGTATATCAAATAATTCTTTTTTGTCTGTTCCAAATGACTAACCACATTGTCTGAACCCCCAGTTGCTGCAAACTTTACATTTCTCTGCTTTATTTAAAATGACTGAGCAATTTTTTTGTCAAAGTAGGAAATGTGTGGCGTACAAAGTTCTAATGTCTTTGACAAAGAATGTCCCATTTGCAATGAAAATTCCACATACAGTTAAAGGAGCAGAGAAATATAAATGCTAATGGAACAGCTTCACTGCAGTGATAATTAATGTGCAGTTTTGCTTCTCTGCTCTTTTCCTTACTGTAGGTGGTTTTTTCATTGACAATCCCTATTACCAGCCTCGGGCCATCGCACCTTTTATTATTCACTTGGGTCCTCAGGATTTCGACTCTGACTTCTAGAACCATCAGGTTGTGAGACTTGAAAACTTATTTTTGTCATGTCAGTTCGGCTGTGAGCTAGGAAAAATAAAAGCAGACTGCTTCAAGGTCATATCCCTATCCAGCCCTTGCAAGAATAGCAGTCTTTGGCGGTAACTTATTTTAAATTTAGAATTTAAATGTTCAAACCAAAATCATGAGCACTGTTTGTCAACAATTCCAATCATTATAAATTTGAACTGTATAATGAAGTTGTTTCTCTTCCCTATTCCTCCATTTTTAACATATACCAATCCTATGCCGTTCCATTGGAGGTCGCATTTGAGGCTATTACACGTAATTTTTTTTGTACTTAAGTGAAAACTGTTGTGAATTTGACTTACTTTGTCAATTCTGCTGCTAGTCATTTACTTAATGGGTTCAATAGTTTGATTTTTAAAGTGAAATGCCATTAACACGTTGCAAAACCACCAGATTATCAGTCTTAAATATTGTGCAATATAACAGTAACACTGAATTGATCCTTTATTTACAAACTAGAGAACATTCTCCATTATGGATGTACTTAAAGGCCAACGACTCAGTGTTTTCCTTGCATTGCTAATACAGGGTTAAAAATACAATTGTAACAAAATAATTTCTAAATTTACGGTGACTGGGCACTGTTTAAGGTAATTGTTTAATACGAACATAAATATGAATGTTGAACAAAGCCACTATAACTTTGTGCACAGCAAGAATCTTGAAATCAGATCAAATGTATTTGAAAGAGATGAGGTTAAGTAGAGGAAAAGAAATTTTAATAATCAATAATAAACTTTCTCTCTAGCATGGCTGATGAATTAATACTTATTCAAATTTAGAACTGCTGGAACTAATTTAAAATATGGCCAGTACTTGAAATGTGCTCATTAGCATTTTTGTTCCAGAAATCCCACTTATGGAACTGTAATTTATGCCTTTAAACTGTTGGAACTATAAATGCCACTGTAAATGGGCATTTATTTTATTTATTATATCAACTGAAAACATATACAATTGATATACATTAACATTAAAAAATACCCCAGTTTACATTTTCAACATCTGCAGTCAGTGCCTTGTTCTAGCTCACTTTGACTTTTTAGTTTTAGAAGTGAAATAAAATTGTTTTTTACATTCATACTTGTAGTAAATGTGGCAATTGAGAAGTTATATATTTTTGTTCAGCTTCACCTATGTCAGGTGGCTTATAAAACCCTGCTTGTGTTTGTGATGTCCATAAGTTAAATTACAGACTTTTTCACTTTGCTGTTGTCAATGAAATTGATGAAGAAACCTTCATAAGTAACATCAACAATGACATACCACATGTGAGTGAAAACTTATTGCACGGTATTTCTGGGAAAATAGATCAGTTCTCAACAAGTCGATATGAGGTATCGTCGCTTGAAAATAAGACATGGCCGTCATTCTACACTGGAAAATTCATTTAGTGACACTGTTGACACTGCTTTAAAAAAATTGTGCCATAGTGCAATCATCGAATTTCCTCCATTCCATTGCATAAAAGGCCTCATTCTGAATCATGGGATTTGATTGTTCTCCAGTTGCCATCAGGAGCTCAGTCTTCAGAAAAGGCTTGATTTTTTAAAAATCCATTTATCTCCTTTTCCTCCCTTGAATTTAGTGTGGAATGGTAATAGTTCTGTAACAGTCTTTTTAAAAGTTAATTTTCACTTTACAGACGGCTTCACAAAGTGCTTTTATTTTAACTTGCACATTGTCACCATTGCCATTTTCTTTAGCTGATGCTTGTTACATCTCAGTATGTTCTCACTATGGCCTTCTTAGGATAGTTCAGCTCAATTCTGCACATTCTCTCCCTTCCGTTGATGCTAGCTCCTAATTCTAAAACTCACCAGGTATTGTGCTTTTTATCAATTGACGCCCTTGAACACTTATTGCCTTCCAATATTTCACGACTTTCAAAAGTGGAGCCTTCACCAAAAGTGGCAAATGCAAACATCTTCACCCTGAAGACAAGCTGCAGTTTTGCAGTTAGACCAACGATTCACGTAAAACCTGGGAGCATTGTCCAGAGCAAGCAGCATTCTGCAACTTTAGGATCAGAGGTTCACACTGTCTCTTCCAGCATTAGTCACAAGGCTGATGAATCTCTGGGTTCTGCAGTGGTACTGACACCAGTGGTAACTAAGTGCTAAAGTGTCAAACTTCAGCTGACATTCAGGTGGTCTTTGGCGCAACCATCAGCACTCCAAATAGTCACCTTGGCCTTGGTGCCAGTTTGATCCCAGTTGATGCTCACAACAAATGCAAAGCAACAGTACATAGTCGTGGCCACTTATCTCTCTCACTAATATCTCTCAAAAGAAAAAGTTATGAGCCACCTGTCAGAAAATTTTCTGAAGGACTACTTCAGCACTTTATCTTTGATGATAAAAATCTCTTGCAGCACTTGACTAGCCTAAAAATGGTATTACCTCCCGCTAACATTGATGGAAGCCATTGGTCTTTTGGCATTGCTGACTCCCACGACCAGTGGGTATTATTTAAGTTACAGATAGAATGTCAATTTGCTCAGGTGAAGATGAGGAGGGGGAGGAGCAAGTACAGATTTCAGGGGCTTCCAGAGGCACCAGGAAGTGAGTGTTTCACCATACCTTAATGGAATGCCTGTATTGCTTCTTAGTTAGGAATACAGATTTCAAAACTTTCTGGTGTTGATAAACAATCGTAGACCTGGTTGACACATCTGTAGGCTAGACAATTGCAGAATATGTGTGCCTCTGCTGATGTGGCCAGTCACAAAGATTAATTGGGAGAATCTAGGTGATTCAAGTGACCGTGGGGGATTCTTTCCTGATGGGCTTCAGGGTTCAACTGGAAACTGAGGAACTTCTGCTTACCCAGTCACTTTCTGATACCACAGTTGTTTTTCAAGTGCAAGGCCTGGCAAGTTGTCTACCCAAGGCAGAACACCCATTTCACTGAAAAAATAATTCAAACCACTGAATAGAAGGAATTGTATGCACACTCTTTACAGGCAGATGGTGCCTTACCAAACGGACAGGATAAAGTTTCTGTACCCAGATTGGCACTGATACTGCCCATGCCTCTCCTCTGTTATAAGGCAAGATGCAAAGAAACATGGATAATACTATTCATATAGCAAGACTTCTGCAGCAGACAGTTATGGTGTCATTGATCCTGGAGTTAGGACAGCAGGTTTTATTTTATGTACTCGAGTGGCACTGGCAAGAACACATATCTTGCCCATCCCTAATTGCCCTGAGAAGGTGGTGGTGGGTCTTCTTGAACTGTCACAGTCCTTGTAGTGATGGTGCTTCTGCAATGTTATTAGGGAAATTTCAGGATCTTAACCCAGTGATGATGATGGAATATTGCTTATTGTCCAAGTTGAAATGGTGCGTGACTTAAAGGGGAATATGGTGTTCCCATGATATTGCTCAAAACATTATATTCCACAGAAATGGATAGTTAAGGTGCTTAGGTTTTTCTGCAGAAGTGTTTTGAGGTACTTTTTCAATGGAAGAGACTTTGTGGTGACTAAGTCGCAGCTACATTGGAAAATTTTAACGGAGCTGGAAAAGACGCTTGAGCCCAAACTTGAGCCATGATTTGTGGATCGTAGGAAAGATTGCTGCAACTATATTTGTAATGCTTGATGCAAAGCTCCTTATGAGAACTTTATAGACGTCTCCATTGACCACGAAGCGTGCAATATCGCCCCCCCCCCCCCCCCACCACCAAAATTGTGGTTTTGAGATGAATATTCTTTATATACTAAAGAACATAAGAATAGAAGCAGGAGTAGGCCATCTGGCCCCTCGAGCCTGCTCCGCCATTCAACAAGATCATGGCTGATCTTCTACCTCAACGCCATTTTCCTCCACTGTCCCCATATCCCTTGATGCCTTTAATATCTAGAAATCTATTAATCTCTGTTTTGAATGTAGTCAATGACTGAGCCTCCACAGCCCTCTGGGGTAGAGAATTCCAAAGATTCACCACTTGTAATTAAGGCCAACATACCATTTGACTTCCTAATTGCTTGCTGAATGAAGAAATTTCTCCTCATCTCAGTCCTAAATGGCCTACCCTTATTCTGAGACTGGTTCCAGACTCCCCAGCCAGGGGAAACATCCTCCCTGCATCTACCCTGTCAAGAATTTTGTATGTTCCAATGAGATCACCTCTCATTCTTTTAAACTCTGGAGAATACAGGCCAAGTCTACTCAATCTCTTCTCATACAACAATCCCGCCATCCCAGGAATCAGTCTGATGAATCTTCGTTGCACTCCCTGTATGGCAAATATATCGCTTTTGGTCTCCTTGCCTAAGAATTGTACACAATACTCCAGATGCGGTCTCACCAAGGCCCTATATAATTGCAGTAACACATCTTAACTCCTGTACTCAAATCCTCTTGAAATAAAGGCCAACATACCATTTGCCTTCCTAATGCTTGCTGCACCTGCATGTTAGCTTTTAGTGAATCATGTACAAGGACACCCAGGTCCCTTTGAACATCAACATTTCCCAATCTCTCACTATTTTAAAAAATACTCTGCATTTCTGTTTTTCCTACCAAAGTGGATAACTTCACATTTTTTCACTTTATATTCCATCTGCCATGTTCTTGTCCACTCACTTCAACTGTCTATATCCCCTTGAAGCCTCTTTGCATCCTCCTCACAACTTACATTCCTACCTAGTTTTGTGTCATTAGCAAACTTGGAAATATTACATTTGGTCCCCTCATCCAAATCATTGATATAGATTGTGAATAGCTGGGGCCCAAGCACCGATCCCTGCGGTATCCCACTAGTCACAGACAGCCAACCTGAAAAAGACCAGTTTATTCCTATTCTCTGTTTTCTGTCTGTTAACCAATTCTCAATCCATGCCAATATATTACCCCCAATTCCATGTACTCTAACTTTGTTCACCAACCTCCTGTGTGGGACCTTATCGAAAGCCAAATACACCACATCCACTGGTACCCCCTGATCTATTCTACTAGTTACATCCTCAAAAAACTCCAAGAGGTTTGTCAAACATGATTTCCCTTTCATAAATCCATGTTGACTCTGCTAAATCCTATTACTATTTTCTATGTGTCCTGTTATCACATCCTTTATAATAGATTCTAGCATTTTCCCTACTACTGATGTCAAGCAAACAGGTCTGTAGTTCCCTATTTTCTCTCTCCCTCCTTTCTTAAATTGTAGGGTTACATTTGCTACCCTCCAATCTGCAGGAAGTGTTCCATAATCTATAGAATTTTGGAAGATGACAACCAATGCATTCACTATCTCTATAGCCACCTCTTTTAAAACCCTGGGATTTATTGACTTCAGTCCCATTAATTAGTCTAGTACTTTTTTTTTTACTAACACTAATTTCTTTCAGTTCCTCATTCTCTTCTCAAAGACTGAGGAAGGCCATATCTATGGTAATATTATCCATTAGCAAATGATTGCACATTTTCTCAAAAGGGTAGTCGAGTATCTCCAATGTTATGTCAACAGTTTTCGAGCAGTTATGAATAAAGCCACCTCAAGATGTGTGGTGTGGCAGGAATACAAGATTTGGTGGCTCCTGGTTACTTGTTAGTCAGCACTTCCAAAGCTTTTTATTGCCACAAGCAGCTTGTTCAATAGGACTAGAGTGAAACTCCATTGTTCAAGTGGTTTAGTCCAAGGACGCATTCAGAATAATAGTAAGTTAATGTAGATCATGCACTCTAATCAGCTTGCTCTGAGTTACTCTATAGCTGGATGTGTTTCTGCCCCTATTCTGGATAATTATTATGAATATTTGCCTTGAGCATTTATTTGCAATGCTTCCTTCCCCTTACTGGTATAGTTGAATAGACCTTTCAGCTCCGGTGACGCAGAATAAAAACGTGAAATCAGCATTTAAGCACAAGTTCTTGTCTCTGAAAGAGGGAGGGCTTATCTGTGACACGGGAGGGGAGTGCATCTGTACTTGTTGAGAACCAATCAGTTTTTCTAGAGTATAATTGTAATAGTTTTTCACTGTTGTGATACCAGTATTTACTTCACATGTCTCATTTATCATCTCTATTTGTGACAATTACATCAAGCTAGCAATTTGTTTCTTAACTATTATATTTTCTATTCTAACAGCAAACAAGCTAACTTGCATGTTAATCTCCAGTCCAGAAAAGATAGTTACCATATTTCATTAGTGTCATTCTCTCCTGTAATAAGGTGTTGTATCCTAATTATACTGTGCATTGAGGACCAGAATGGATTGAAATTGTGCCAAAATTAATTTTCCAATGTACCTGTTAGCACTTCCAAAGTGGCGAAGACTGGAACAGCTGAAACCAGTACAGTAGGCTTGTTGTCATTGGCTGCAGTGTAACTGGAAACTGCTTTGGGTTTTGGACTCTGGTGTCCAGAATTCATTGTGGGATGACGCATGTGATATTGCCACGTTGTTACATGGTGCATTCTGGAGCAATCTGTATGCAAAATTTGTAAATCTATAGTGGAACCAGTGCAACCGACCAGTACTACCCAGTGGAATAAACCGAACATAACAGTCCCAGACTTGGTATTCGTAAATCCAGTAGTAGATTGCTGGACTACTATTTGAAACGTCCGTGTTTGAATCCTAGTCTGGACTATCTTTGATACTGTATTTCTCTCAATCGTTCTTCCAGTTCTCGGATTGGTTGCAGAGGTGCACTTTATAATAGTGGAGCACTTCTTCTCCATCACTGGCAGAAGCAAACCTTCCCACAGAAGTAGAGCTCCTGTTGGAGAAAGCAGTATATGTAGCAATGGAGGAGCCTGGCCCAAGGCATTCTATCCTCCAGGCCAAAGGAATTGGTTAGCAGTGTGTGTATATTTTTATTCTTGGTGTCAGGTGGGGGGGAATACCAAAAATTTATCAGCATCATGCCCTAAATTCTAAATTGGCTGTTTTCCTTCTAGATTTCCTAATTATACCAGTAGTACAAAAGATATATTAAAAAGAATTGACCTACCACATTTCATGTTTGCAAATGACTTATTACAGTCTTGTTTGAATACCATCAGCCATGTATTGAATGTGCTTTGAAACTATGCCCAGTCACCTTAATCAACAGTTTATGCAATAATTTGTTATAATTGAATACTTCTCAGTTGTAAGCTAAAGCACAATTCTAATTCAGCAATACTTCTCTCAGGGTAATGAAGGGATTTGAAATGCTGGTCATTGACTCTTGACTTTCAAAATCCCTACCAAGATGTAAATTGAACTTTCAAATGCACACAATCAGGGCAGTATAATTAACAAACTCTTCCAGAATAATTACCTTGATGTAATCAATTATTTAGCTTTTCATTTGTTCCTGAATATAATTTCAAGAAAGTACTTTTAAAGCCTCATAGCTTGCCTTTTGAGGTTATTGGTAGCTGTACTCCATGAAATATGTAACAATATGTAAGTATTTTCAGATAGACAAAAGCTATAGAGGCAAATTAGTCTTGACTGACCATGTATATAACTTTAAGTGAGTAGGGCTAAGAAAATGTTTTGAGGTAGAGGTATCTTAATGTGTTATTAAATGTCTAGGGAAGTGTTTGTGTATGAAAAGCAGAAAGGCAATAATTAGATTAATCATTATGAACATATATGAAATTATACATAGTGTATATTTTTTGTTGTAAGCAATTTTTGTCACAAACAACTTTGTGCAACAAACACAGCCGGTATTTGCATTTTGTAAAACAAAACATCACAATTTAAAATTGTGTTGTATGTTGTGTTGTGAATATTTTTGAAAGAACTAACAAACAGAAGTACATTTATGGTTAATTCCCTTACTGAATACTGTCCTCAATGAACCTTCATCAGTTTTGAAATGTTAGATATTGCACACGTGAATGGAAATTTCATCTAAAAATTAACTCCATTTACATTGCATCATTCTGTAAAAAATACTATCTTGTACAATATTTCCATAACTCTTATTTATGTTCTGAGTTCCATTAGAGAGACTACACTTGTAAAATGCAGTTGCTTTTTTTGAAATATTATTAGTTTTTGTTGCCTTTCACAACATGATTTAATGAATCGTTTCAATATTTTAAAGTGAATCCCAACCAAAGTGGCTAATCGCATTCTACTATCTGTAGCCTGTTGCAGCAATAGTGCAAGGCACTCGAGCAGTCAAACATAGTTTTAATCTACCTTTCTGTTCCAATTTTTGACTCTGCTGCTGTAGGGAGGTGTCAAATGGAGACAAAGCATCTCCTCAAGTGGGTGAAATATCAGAGGTCACTTTCAGACCACCTTCAAAGACTACTAGCTAGCACGGAAACATTGATTGAGATCTAGGAGCTAGTCACCCAGCCATGTCCTCAGCCCCAAAAAGCAAATGGCCATGGGGAACTTGAGAGAAAATGGATAGATTCTCATGTCCCTAGTAAATGTTATAAATAAAATATTACACTGTTAACTCATTCATACTTATCAATAAATTCCATGTTTTAAAGAAAAGTAGGCAGCATAGCAAATTGTGGTAATATGTTGTGCCACAGAGTCCTAGAATGTGGTGGTTGTGCTTGCGGTTTTCCACATGGTGAGTTGAGAGAGGGACAATAGAATGGATGGGTCAACACATTCATAAACATCCTTTACTAGCTAGCAAATCCAAGGCAAGAAATGGACTACATACACTGCCTGCCCCCTTTATCAGAAAAGGATGCACAAGCAATAAAACTTCAAAAGTAAGCTTTAAAGAAAAGCACAAATAAAACTATATGAGAAAAGTATTTAAATAGGGATAATGAATGAACACTCAGCATTCATTCATTATCTTTATTTAAATATATTTCTCATGCAGCACAAACTTCATGTCAAGACAACTCATACTTTTGCACAGGTTTTGTTTGACCAGAATTAACATTTTAAAAAAATAGTCAAATTTATTGCCTTTGAAATGTAAATTGAATGAAGATACATACCTACAAAATGTGATCCTGTCACAAGACTACCATGGTTCTGAACATTGTACTCTGGGTACTATAAACCCTTTAATGGACACTATATGGAGAATCATCTTATTCACTGGTATTTGAAATAGCATTTTAACTCAACCTATTAAATAGCTAAGGATTGTACAGTTGTAAATGTGAAGCCAGTCCTTGGGTTTATTTTTAGTTGAATTGTATTTTAAGATCATTATTTATGGAGGAATTATTATTATTAATGGTAGTAGCCAAAAATAAATACTTATAACCTAGCTGCACTTCTGTTATTTTTGAAAGCTCTTTTTAAAGTGTTTGTGTATGTGATATGTATACACATATATGTGCGCACATCCTAAAATGAATGACATTTTAACTAATTCCAGCATTCCTTACGTTTATGTTGGGTAGATTGTTTGGGTTGTCTCTGCCAGTTACTACCAAAAAAATTTTGGTATGCCACATTAAGAAAAATTGTGCAAAATTGCCTCTGGTATCTGTATGGAATTTTTATTAATGTTACACTCAGTATTTAGTATGATCATACTAATTTACAGATCTTTGTAAATGGGGTAAACTACCTTATCTTGATTTTGTCTTCCCTGTTCACTATTATTTTGCATACATATTTAAATCAATGTGTCGCAGCAGCAGCTCCCACCCCCAAGTTTGACTTAGTTTTTTTTAATTGACACCTTTTTTTTAAAAAAAAACAAAACCAGAAAATCTGACTCCCTTCTGTCTTTTTTAAAAAAGCTTATACTCTTGCTACTAACATAATGTATTTCAGGCAGGATTTGATTATCAGTCCATCTAATTATCCACAATCTTCCCTGTAAGATATTTCCTTGTCATTTGTGAAAGTTAATAACACTGAATACTTGCCAAGAACTTATGTTCTCTTTTTGAAACCATTTAAAGTTCCTGTTCAACCACTTGTCAGTTTCCTCCATATGCCGATCGCCCTTTTGCTAAAGTAATTTCCTTATTCTGAGTTTTCCTTATTCTGAATCTATACTGAATAACTAATCACTTCCAACTTATTGAATGCTTCATGATCTAGCAAACTTTTATTCACACTCCCTTTCGTAATTTCAAGACGCTGATGCCCCAGTATGTACATTTTCTCTTCATAGCTCAGTCCTGAGTTTTATATTAATCTCCCAACACTCCAATGAACCCTCTCCAATAACTTATCCTGTCTGAAGTAAAGGGCCAGATTTGGTTATAGTACTCCAAATGTGATCTGAGGCCATGTACAATTTTAAAATTGCCTCATTCAATTTATTTGTTACATTTAGCCCAACATTTTGCTTGGTTTCTTTAGAAGCTGAAAGCTGGGCTTAGTGACCTGTCCACTAATATTCTGAGATATTTCCTGCTCTTACACCACCAGTATGTTCCCACTGTGTATTTATTTCATGTTATCTTTTTGTTTGCCAAGCACTACCCGTTTACATTTACCTGCATTAAACTGATTCTGCTACTTTTTTCTTCCCACAGACCTAACATCCCCAAATTCTTCTGAATTTGTGCATACTTTTTTTTCATCATTTGCTCCAATTTTGGTGTCATCTGTAAATTTTAGACACATTTGAACTCACTGCGTTGTCTGAGTCATTTATAGTGACAAGCAGCAGTGCTTCCAACAATGAACCCTGTATTACATCACTAACAAACAACTGCTAGTCAGATATCTTCTCACTTACTAGTATTTGTTGCTTTCTTTCAGGTAGTCAACTCAGTACGTTACTATTCATCCCAAAGTCCAGAAACTTGTGCAGTAGTCATCTATGTGGGATGGTGCTAAACATTTAAAATTCATCTAAATACCGACAAACATTTCACCTTTAGCCACAAGATCCTATGTCTCCCCAAACCTAAAATCACACTGGCTATCTCCTGTTAATCTGCTGCCTCTCAAGGCAGTCCCCTATATTGTCCCTCATTGTTTTGAGTAAATTTCCCACTTACAGTTCTAGAATTACATGATTCTTCCTTTGCCGCCTTTTTGGAGTTGTTACATTTGCTGTTCTCAAATCATCTGTGATCTGTCCTGGATCCAGTGAACTTTGGAAAATATCTAAGTGTCCCTACAATTACTTGTCCCAAATCATTTAAAACTCTGGGATAAATTTTGTCAGGCCATGATGCAATTGTTGTCCATAATCTACTTAATATTTGCTCTTTTTTGTAATTACTAAAATATCAAGTCTGTGAAAATGTATCCACACTTCTGGCTTCCCCCCTCGCTTCATTAGTAAATACTATTGTGAAATAGTAGTGAAGCATTTCAACTTCTCTGTCGTCGGGTACAATTTACACTGCCCCTTTATTTTCAGCAGTGCAATTTTTTTACTGTTTGACTTCGCTGAATTAATTCCCTTACAGCCTTCATCAGTTATTTGACATTTTTCATCCTATCTCTATAGTCCTGCATATCTTGGCATTTTTCTGGAGTAAAAATTCAGAATTCTGACCTATATACTTTTCTCATTTATTATTGGTGTGGCTCATGTTGAGAAGTAACAAAATGCTGTCCCTTTGCAGCCATGCAGGTTGTAGGTTACAGCAAGTAAGATCACAAACAGCTATGTGTGGTGAATGACTTGCACTTTATTCCAAAATGTATAATCCTTGCCTCACAATTATTTCTTCATTTGACTTTGGGTATCCTCAATTAAACCGATTGTAGTGAGAACAGCAATTAACGTATTATATTAATGCTGATGATTCACACATACTGTCACTGCAATCACATATCTCACCAAGATATTAAATTAGAGCCACATGCATTGCCATTATTAGTTTCATCCTAGTCCCCTTGAAAATAAAAAGCCTATGGCACCTCCAGAAATGTTGGTCTAAGTTGGCCATTAGGAGCTGTTTAAGATTTCAGATATGTTCCTTCCAGTTGTCCATCCACCCATGGCGAGATGCCTGGCCTCCACTCAACCTCCCAAAGCAATATAATAGATCAAAAACTCAGCAGAGAAGGGACAGCACCTGACATCTTTTACTCCAGCTTCTTACAGCACTGCATCCAATCATTGACCTTTTAATTTCTTAATTCAGTCTGTTCATATGTATGCAATCCAGTGGAAGAGGTTGTGTAGCAAGTCTAGGAAGGGCAGTTTAATTTTAAAATGTAATATTTAAGCTGAGGACTTGGAACTTTAAATATCAATGATTTAACAAGGAATTCATTTGTTATTTTAAAACATGCTGTTTATGGATTCACTTTAACTTATTGAATTAAATGTGATTTTTTTTCAGTTAATGGATATGTACATTGTGTTTATGCCATTACAGACATCTGATTTAAGATGTAATTTTGACATGCACTAAAGACTTTTTTTTAAAATAGAGATACTCAAACAAAGTGGAATTTTGTAGAGTACCTTACAGCAAAATTAATCATTATTTTCAAGTTTGTTAAAACTTTCCAGGACTGCATGGGAATTATTGATCTTACTATGTAAAGAATCCAACAGATGCACTGCAATAATGGCCATTTGAATACTGAGTATTGTTTTGTTCTGTTTTAATTTTCAAATATTTTCAGAGAGGGAAAAACTCTGGACCTCCCACAGCAATTTAGGCAATACTGTGTGTGCTTATTGTAATGCTTTTTGATAATAAATATTTTCTTGCAAAGTTTCTTGTTTCTCATTATATTCTCCATTTTCTTCATAATGTTAAATGCATTCTGTTGCACCACTGAAGTACGAATTGGCATTCTGCAGTCTCCAGAGTTCTCCTGTACACCTACAACTTTACTGCACCCTCTGCATTTAAAAACAAATTGAACCTCTCCCTTTGATGATGATCATAAACTTAAGTTTATGCTTTCTAGTTACTGACTCACTGACCAGTGGAAATGTTTCCACTATTTACTTTATCAAAACCCCTAATAATTTTGAACACCTCTATCAGCTCTCCTCTTAACCTCCTCTGCTGTAATGAGATGAGCCCCAGCATAGAGTTGTCCAAAGACAGATACTGAAAAGTATTAAATTATTGGTCCAACGCAGATAGCTTATTGACTTCAAGCTGAAGTAAGATTACTATTTTTGTAGCCTTTTGCAAAACTCTTTCTTCATACTGATCAAGTGCTGATGATTTTACCTTGCAATCTGATCAGAATCACACGAACCATGTATACTTGATTGGTTGTAGCTATTGCAAATTTACACCAAATTAAAATGACAGCAAGAGTACAGGCAGGTAGCATATAAAGAGGTTAATGACTTGTGCCACACTGAAATGTATGATGGTGACTTTTATGTTAAAATTTGAAGCTGTGTTCATTACATAAGTAAAACTAATACTTCACAAAAAATTATTGCCACTTATAACTAACATTAACCTTGAGAATGTTAGCTATAAAATACTGTTCTATAGTCAGCTAACACATTGCTCTTTGTAGAATGTGTAACCAAACCATACAGCAATAATAGAATTTTGGGGTAAGGGAAGGAAACAGATTGTGCCATTAAAGAACACAATAGAACTCCTAGCTCTACTGTGGAGCCTGTTCAAATTGTCAAACTGCAGGCAACACTACAAATAATACAAAACCAAGAAAGTAGGATTGCATTAAATTGAAATGGAGATTTAGTTTGAAGTCTCCTGCTGCGAACACATCAAAGCTGCTTTTTCAAAGGAATTATATTAAATCACTATTCCAGAACCACAAAAGGAGTAACTTTATTCAACTTAAATTGCTATGGCATTTACTAGTGAAGACTTGCATCACCATGTTAAGTGTTCCATGAGTTTAAGACCTACGTAGCTGACAAGCATTTTGCTTGTCAATTTATTTAAGAATACCATAAAAGAGGCAGCAGCAGATACAAAGATTGATATTTTTAAAAATGAATTGCAACAACTTTCATGTTTGGCAGAATATATTAATTTTCCCCATTGATGCAGAAGTTTTAATTGAGTCAAAACAAGAAGTTCAACATTATGAAAAGGCTGATTATTGAATGAAGCAACTAGCAATGTTGAAATCATGTAGACCAGAAGGCTCCAAGTTTGATTTTTAGTCTTCTCAATTGACCTTTGTGCCTGGTCAAGAAAAGGGAAGAATCAGCCAAAACCCCAGCCTCTTACTGCTCTACCTTCTGAGACTACTATGCCCTGCTGGAAAATATGTGCATGGACATTGGGTGAGAACAATTGACTAGGTCCTAATACCCTCCATGATAGAATAGCCTATCAATACTCTAGGCACATAAATAAAAAAATCATCCATCCACAGTGGCGGAGCCAGATCTCAACAAGCCTCTGCACCTTCAGGAGGTGAGAATTTTTTTTTTAATGTTCTGTGGTTAAGCTGTTTAGCTTACAAATGAATAAACATTGCCACTAATTTCTTGCTTTCATTTTTGTCTGAACGCTTGAGAATGTTTTCTCTCCCCACCCCTATTTTTAAACATTTTTCCAGTTTGTTTCAGATTTTGCATTTCTAATATATTTTTCATGCAGGTATGATGTCCCAGTTCCCATGTTTTTGGTAGTACAAACTTTAGTGGCCACTGATTAATAGAATTCTGAATGATGAACAGTGTCGGTAAATGCTTTTTAAGGTCGTGTAAATTATGTACTTGTTGTAGGACACATAATTTAGCTGCCTTGTGCTTTGTTTTGATCATTTGGTGAAGTGTGAATTCTGGGTGGTGGTTATGTTTTTTTTTAAAAATTGCTCATTAAAGTGAAGGATGTCTGTACTGTACCTAGGGAACATTTTTCTCCTTTTGCCACCCAGTATCTGCATCAACTGTTCCCAAGTTAGGTATAATTCAGGCCAAAATAAGAGTAAAGCTCCTACTTTGCCTTAACTCCCAACTACAGAAGGTAATTGCTGTGTGTCTGCAGCATTATTTTGTCCAATGCTGAATGTTTTACATTTTCCATATCAGCCAACCTTATAGCTTCTGAGAGAGTTCCAATTTATGTTTTGTGCTATGGATTGTGCCTGCTAGGAACTGAATTCATACTGTTTTAAGTCATTTTATTTAGAACCCTTAAATCCAACAGAGAGGTGACTTTCATCCCCAGTGGTTCCAATGGCAGATTGCACAGGTAGAAGGATGGTGTATAAACCTACTGTGCCATCCAATCCCATTTTCTTTTCAGTTTAAAAGGGGAAGCAAACAGGTCTAAGAGGATCATCCATCCACAATTTCCAAGAGCAGATATGTGAAAGGTGCAACATCGGTCTTAAATACTAATGAACTGCAGAGCAGAGTGGAAACAGTACAACATTTGAGAATTAGGTTTGTGTTTTTCCATAAAAAAGCAAAGAACCCATGGTTCACGACAGCAAAAGGTACACCTTTGAGAAATTACTTCTCTCCTGTTGATCACAGAGCTACAATAATTAGTTTAAATTTCAATAACCATCTGACTCTATTCATTGTTTATGTCCTGCTGAATAGGAAACATGTTTTCAGCTCATTATTTGCAACTTTTATATGAAAAGGTAATATGTTCTCTAGTTAAGTGGTTTTCCATTGGCAATTAGATGCTGATCACTAAACACGTTGGTAATTTAAAAACATTCCATTCAATTATATTTATATGGATAGAATTGTTGGGAATTTGGTTGTGATAATGGGAAGGAGGATCTTGTTAATGAATTTGATGCTATATTCAGTGATTCATGTTGGATTTGAGTGTCATTATGACAGTCTTTCTCCAGCATTATTTTGTCCTCTGCTGGATGCAGAAGATCTTTTACTGGAATAAATTAAACAAGTTAGCAATCTGGGCTAAAGTGACAACATACCACATTTTCTCCACTGGCCTAGAAAGCATCAATCTCCAAATTACATCAAGTGAAGCACCAAGCATTTTCGGTTGTTCATTATGGTAGTTCAAATTTTGTCTCAAAGAATCAAATTCAAAAATATAGGAAAGCTGGTAATAAACGTGCTTGAATTGACGCAATGATATTCTCAACTTTTTCCTCTAGTTCTATAAGACAAAAACAGTTGTAGTTTAGAATCAGGACTAAAAATGTTAGTTATTTCTAATTTATGATTGCCAATTTAGTTTGAAAAAATTGCACTAGTGTATGAGTTGGCCCTCCCATATTTAAGAAAGAAAAAACAAACTTGCATTTTCACAGGCTCAGGACATCCCAAGATGTTTCACAGCCAATTAATGACTTTTTGGAAGTGTAGTTACTGTTGTAACGTAAGGAAATGCAGCAGCCAATTTGCCCACAGTAAGGGCCCACAAACAGTAATGAGATAAATGATGATAATCTGTTTTTGGTGGTGTTGGTTGAGGGATTAAATGTTGGCCAGGACACTGAGCTCCCCTGCTCCTCTTCAAACAGTGCCATGAGATCTTTTTTATCCACTTGAGAGGTCAGGCAGGGCCTCTGTTTAACACCTCATCTAAAAGATAGCATCTCCGACAATGTAGTGCACTCTCAGTACTTTACTGAAATCACAGGAGTGGGACTTGAAACCACAATCTTCTGACTCAGAGGTGAGAGTACTACCAGTGAGCCAAGTCTGATACCTAAGGACATTGGAACAGGTATGACTAGAGCACCAGATTGTACAGCAGTTTGGAGACCTTTTATTAATTCTACTCAACTTTCTCTGGTTAAGTTTATTGCGGTCATCTGCACACCCACAGATTGGGACATTAGTCTTCGGCTCTGCAGCCTTTTTGGTGTGATATTGCCACCATATACATCCTAGAACTGAGAAGAGGGACCTTGGAGTGCATGTTCACAGATCCCTGAAGGTAGCAGGGCAGGTAGATAAGGTAGTTAAGAAGGAATACTGGATACTTTCCTTTTATTAGCCGAGGCATAGAATATAAGAACAGGAAGGTTATGCTAGAACTGTATAAAACACTAGGCCACAGCTAGAGTACTGCGTACAGTTCTGGTCACCACATTACAGGAAAGATGTGATTGCACTAGAGAGAGTACACAGAGGATAGAATCATAGAAGTTTACAACATGGAAACAAGCCCTTCGGCCCAAGATGTCCATGTCGCCCAGTTTATACCACTAAGCTAGTCCCAATTGCCTGCACTTGGCCCATATCCCTCTATACCCATGTAACTGTCCAAATGCTTTTTAAAAGACAAAATTGTACCCGCCTCTACTACTGCCTCTGGCAGCTCGTTCCAGACACTCGCCACCCTTTGAGTGAAAAAATTGCCCCTCTGGACCCTTTTGTATCTCTCCCCTCTCACCTTAAATCTATGCCCCCTCGTTATAGACACCCCTACCTTTGGGAAAAGATTTTGACTATCTACCTTATCTATGCCCCTCATTATTTTATAGACTTCTATAAGATCACCCCGAAACCTCCTACTCTCCAGGGAAAAAAGTCTGTCTATCCAACCTCTCCCTATAAGTCAAACCATCAAGTCCCGGTAGCATCCTAGTAAATCTTTTCTGCACTCTTTCTAGTTTAATAATATCCTTTCTATAATAGGGTGACCAGAACTGTACACAGTATTCCAAGTGTGGCCTTATTAATGTCTTGTACAACTTCAACAAGACATCCCAACTCCTGTATTCAATGTTCTGACCAATGAAACCAAGCATGCTGAATGCCTTCTTCACCACCCTATCCACCTGTGACTCCACTTTCAAGGAGCTATGAATCTGTACTCCTAGATCTCTTTGTTCTATAACTCTCCCCAACGCCCTACCATTAACGGAGTAGGTCCTGGCCCGATTTGATCTACCAAAATGCATCACCTCACATTTATCTAAATTAAACTCCATCTGCCATTCATCGGCCCACTGGCCCAATTTATCAAGATCCCGTTGCAATCCTAGATAACCTTCTTCACTGTCCACAATGCCACCAATCTTGGTGTCATCTGCAAACTTACTAACCATGCCTCCTAAATTCTCATCCAAATCATTAATATAAATAACAAATAACAGCGGACCCAGCACCGATCCCTGAGGCACACCGCTGGTCACAGGCCTCCAGTTTGAAAAACAACCCTCTACAACCACCCTCTGGAGATTCACAAGGATGTTGCCAGGACTGGAGAATTTTAGCTATGAGGAAGGATTGGATAGGAGCAGAGGGGGCTGAGGGGTGATATAATTGAGGTGTATAAAATTATGAGGGGCCTAGATAGAGTGGACAGGAATGACCTATTTCCTTTAGCAGAGAGGTCAATAACCAGGGGACATAGATTTAAAGCAATTGGTAGAAGGATTAGAGGGGAGCGAATTTTTTTTTCACCCAGAGGGTGGTAGGCGTCTGGAACTCACTGCCTGAAGGGATGGTAGAGGCAGAAACCTTCATCACATTTTAAAAAGTACTTGGATATGCACTTGAAGTGCCATAACCTACAAGGCTACGGACCAAGTGCTGGAAAGTGGGTTTAGTTTGGGAAGCTCTTTTTCAACCGGCCCAGACGTGGTGGGCCGAATGGCCTCCTTCTGTGCCGGAAATTTTTCTATGTTTCTAAGTGAAGTGGTTGCAAATTCTGAACAGAATTGTGCTAATAGGACTGCACTGAGGCTAAGAGAACCTCTTCCCAAACCTGTAACTTGATTTTGAATCATCATGTTGCATCTCATTATTTTGTGGTGGTGAGCCAAAAGGTTGATTCCATTTAAACGTGGCTTGAAATACTTCGGGTTTTGATTTCTCATAAATTTGGCACATTTTTACATTCTTCAAGAAATCCAAACCTTTGCTAACAGTAAACACCTGAAACCAAGCCAAGCTTTGAACTGTACTGTTGACATTGACTCAGCAATATCGGTATATTGGATCTAACTTCAAGTTTAATGGGCTAGGGTCATCTCAAATTGGCCTGAAAATAAAATGTGAACCAAGCAGGTTTATTAATTCCCTAATCCACAGAGGATCGCCAACCTCTTAGATAACAGATACGATTACAGCACATCAAGTTATATCCGTGAAAACCAATATGACTGTTTCGAGTATCAAAATACCAAGCTTATATAATAGTTCTGCAGTCTTGTGATGCATACTATGCAGTTTCTTCAGAATTATATCAGCAGATCATTCCTCAGCAAAGGTGGGATTTAAAATAGCATTTAAGGAGAAACCTATGAAACTAAAATAGATGCATAATAATTCAACAACCAAGTAGGCAGCACTTTTGTTTCCATGTTTTGGATGCTGATTATTTGAAGTTTAAGTTTAGCAATGATTATTTGTTAATGAGACCACTGAGGAGTTGTAATTTGGAAGTAATTAATCTTCATATTATTGACTTTAATTATCTCAGCAAAATGATACCATTTCATAACATTGTTATTTGGCCAGAGCATTGTATCCATAACTGTGATAAATCAGAAGGGTTGTTATTATTGAACTGAATGAATGTTGCTTGCTTTTCAATATGTTTCATGCTTCAGAAAATGAAATATCGTGCATTCCTAACTATTTTAATCTTTCTGGACACAGAAGGCATCAAGGGATATGGGGAGAGAGTGGGAATATGGTACTGAGATAGAGGGTCAGCCATGATCATATTGAATGGCGAAGCAGGCTTGAAGGGCAGAATGGCCACTCTTCTCCTATTTTCTATGTTTCTCCTAAAAGGTGCTCTGATTTATATTGGTTCATCATTACCTCTTGGTGTTTATATTCTATATCTCAAGATAAAACCTAGAATTCAACTAATTTTTTTAACAGCATTATCAACCTGAGCTGCTGCCTGTGAACTATACCCCCAAGTCCTTCTCTCCTCTCACAACACAATTTACTTCCATTCAGAGTATAATTACTTCTGTTATTTTTATACTAAAAAGCATCACCACACTGTGGATTAATAAAATTCCAGAACAATAATTTTGTTGCAACTAATTCCTACCCCACCCTGTAATCTGATTACTTCTTCCATTTCCTTCCCAGAATTTGGAGGTCTATAATACATCATGACTAATGTAACAAGCCTTTTTAACCTTTGAGGTGGCAACTGTATCTAACCTCCATCGTAATGTGCACTGGATGGAACTGCTGCCATCGATCAGCTTCAAACACTCTTTTATCCCCCTCGTGTTGATGATAGTTGAATGACCCCCGAGCGGTCTGCGTCCAAATTCTTAGAGGGACATGTTGCGTATAGCTGCACGAGATTGAGCACAGACTCTGTCTGTACCCCTTGTTTATATCAACCCTCTCGACAGCATGTATTCGCTCTTTAACCAATATTACCACTCTTTCTTATCCCTCATACATATATTCTATCCTGATACGTTTATTTTCCATTCTTGTACAGTTGGCACTCAGGTTTCGCTAGTTAACGCTATTAAGTCTACACCTTCCTGTAAAATAATTGCTTTCAGTATGCTGTTTATTTCCCACTCTCTGCGTTGCAATACATGCATTTTAATATTGCTTTTTTTAAACATTGTTCCTTTTCCCAAGATTTTTTTTTGGCCATAATCTTTCAATCCTCCTTTAATATGGGACTGGTGCCAGAGGACTGGAGGATTGCAAATGTTACACCCCTATTCAAAAAAAAATGGACAGGGATGAACCTGGTAACCAAAGGCCAATCAGTCTAACAACAGTGGCGGGAAAACTACTAGAGACCGTTGTCAAGGACAAAATTAATTCTCACTTGGAGAAGCATGGGTTAATAAGGGATAGCCAGCATGGATTTGTTAAAGGCAAATTGTGTCTGACTAACAGATTGAGTTCTTTGAAGCAACAGAGAGGGTTGATGAAGGTAGTGGAGTAGATGTATATGTGGACTTTCAAATGGCATTTGAAGTACCACATAACAGACTTACTCGGAAAATAGAAGCACATGCCATTAAAGGGACGGTGGAAACTTGGGTACATAATTGGCTAAGGGATAGGAGGCAGAGAGTAGTGGTGAACAGATATTTTTCTGACTGGAGAGATGTATCCAGGGGGTCAGTATTAGGACCATTGCTTTTCTTGTTATCTGTAAATAACATGGACTTGGGTATAGGGAGTACAATTTCAAAGTTTGCAGATGATACAAAACTTAGCAATTTAGTAAATAGCGAGGAGAATAGTAGCAAACTTCAGGAGGACATAGACTGGTGAAAGGGGCAGACGCATGGCAGATGCAATTTAATGTGGATAAGTGTGAAGTGATGCAGTTTGGGAGGAACAACATGGAGAGGCAGTATAATCTAAATGGTACTATTTTGAGGGGGATGCAAGAGCAGACGGACCTGGTAGTGCATATTCACAAACCTTTGAAGGTAGCAGGACAAGTTGATCAGGCATTTAAGAAAGTGTATGGGATACTTAGCTTTGTAAATAGGGACGTTGAGTACAAAAATAAGGAAGTCATGCTAAACCTTTATAAATCACTGATTAGGCCTCAGCTGGAGAATTGTGTACAATTCTGGGCAGCACACTTTAGGAAGGATGTCAAGGCTTTAGAGACTTCAGTTATGTGGAAAGATTGGAGAAGCTGGGATTGTTCTCCTTTGAGCAGAGAAAGTTAAGGAGACCTAAACAGGGAAAAGCTGTTTCCTCTGGCAAGTGGGTCGGTAAGCAGAGGTCATGGATTTAAAATAATTGGCAAAAGAACTAGAGCAGAAATGAGGAAATTTTTTTCACACGGGGTTAAGATCTGGAACACACTACCTGAAAGGATGGTGGAAGCAGATTCTATAGAAACTTTCAAAAGGCAATTGGACATGTACTTGAAGAGGACTAACTTGCAGGGTTATGGGAAAAAGTTGGGTTGTGGAACTAAATTGGATAATTCTTTCAAAGAGCTGGCACAGGCACGACAGGCCGAATGGCTTTCTTCTGTGCTGTAAGATTCTATGATACATTCACTCCAGTCTTTTCCCCGTTTATAGCTATTCCATTGGATTTTAATCCTCTACTCTATATCCATTTTGCTAAATTGTTTTCTGCTAAATATTACTTCTCTATTAGTTGATCCTGTTTGTTTTGATTTTCCCAGCTCCCCCTCTCCCCCACCCATCCTTAAATTTGTATCTTTATGAAGTCTTTAAGTAAAAACGATTAACACACTTGGAGCAAAACAAGTTTCTATTTCATATATATTAAGCAAAATCTATTTCCATTATTTTCAATAATTTAACATTCATTATCAAATGTAACTTTTTTCTTGTAAATATCTTTATTGCCCTTTTATTCCACTGTATCAAGTATTGTAAAAAAAAATTACACATGGAATTAAACCCGCGACTCCTTTTCAACTTCTGCTACAAGTGATTTGTATTTAATCCTATGGAAGCAGTATTGCTTTCAGTTTGACTATTACAAGATGTGTATCGCTAACGTACCTCTAGCTGGTATTAACATAACTGATCGTCATCACTTTTGTTGAAACCCAGTAATGTCACCGGAGTGAGGAAACCTTGGATTGGATTCCTGCCAAGATTTTAGACGTGCATCTTCCAACACTCCTTCCCCTCATGATCAACAATTACAGCTGACTTTAAATATGAGGTTTTGCAATACTATTTGCAGCTTGAAGATTTTCTTTGGTCATAGTAATACAGTTTTAAAAAAAGAATAAAGAAACCAGTCTGAGCAGAATTATTGATTTTTCGGCACAGTATTCCATTTAAACATTGTTGGTGGTGCACTACATTGGAGCTTAAAAGTAAAGTGTCATGTAAGGGGTGAGATATGGGTATGTAACTGATCTGCCACTTAGTTGAGTTTCAAGTTTCCAGTTTCAGCGGAGCTTTAAGCCTCCCCACAGAAAAAGATGGAAGATTGGCAGATGAGTGAGCAGCTTTCACACAACTGAAAACATTGAGTGGTGCGTATTCGCATCAACGAAACACAAATACCCTTCAGAAGAAAAAAGGACTTGAAATTATTTAGTGCTTTTCACATCCTCAAAACATCCCAAAGTGCTTTAGAGGCAGTGGGTTGCATTCCCCCCCCTCCACACACAGTGTTACACTGTTATGTAGGCAGATGTGGCAGCCAATTTGCAGATGGCAAGGTCCCACACAGCAGATTAATGAATTGCCAAAAAATGTGGTTTTGGTGGCGTTCTCTTTGAATAGTGCTGTAGGATCTTTATTTCCACCCAAGCAAATTTAGCACTTCCTCAGTACTGCATTGAGGTGTCAGCCCAGATTATGTGCTCAAGTCCATAGTGGGGCTTGAGCCAACAACCTTTTGATTTAGGTGAGAGCGCTATCAACTGAATCAAGCTAACACAGTCAGCCAATTTTCTTTTGCTCAAGCTAAATCAGCAACTCAGTATAATTGCATTGTTGATGGTATGAATTATAGTCATGCAATTACAGTTTAATATTAGTAGTCTTGGTCTCACATTATAACGTGCACCTTAATGCATTTTTTGTTATTATTCAGATGACAGGAGATTTAAGCTCTTTTTAAAAAGATGATCAATTTGAAATGCTTGTAGATGATCCTATTTGTTCAGATAATTTGTTGCTAGTGGTGAGGAGATCTAATTAATCACTCTGCACTTTAGGGAGGGGACATCATTTTCCTTTGCCTATTCTGGGTAGAATTCCATGGTGGTTACAGAATCTCTGCTCAAAAAGAAAATCTTGTACCTTTTATTGAAGTAATTTTGCATAATTTGTCAACCCAGGCTCCCCTTGCAAATCTGCCAGTGACCAATTACCCAGCAGTGTTAACAGGCCAGAGGACATGCTCTCTCGTGGTGTTGGGAGGGACAGAGAAAAAATGGGATGGATAATATGTATTTCAACTGAGTAAATCATTAAAATAACCATTGAAAAATAACAATGTAATAACAGTGGGGATTGTGAAATGTAACAATGAACAAATAAATAACAATTTGAATCTCCCTTTATGTCTGCTGACCTGACTTTATAGAAATAATTGCAGAAGCAGACAAAAAAGCCATTGCACATGATATACCTAGTTGGTGACGCTATGTATTGAAACACAAACATGTGGCATTGACCCACAGGAGTGGATGCCAAAAAACAAGCTGCCTTGATCAGCAGCTTCTTTGGAGTTAAAATAGCTTGATTATGCTTTTGTTACACCACATTCCTCAGTCTTGTTCCCTAGTTCACACTTTATATGAACAATTACTGTATCAATCACCTCATTGACTGCATTAATTGCAAGAACAGGATGGACGAATCACAAAACATTAAATGAACGTGTTCAAGTGTAGTAGCTTTAGGTGCCCTTGTCCCCAGCACAAAATGTCCTTGTTTCTTTGGGAAACCAGCTGATGTTAGGACTTGGGCTATGCTCCCTGCATTCCAGCAGCAAGTGTTAATTGTTTAGTAGATTTCAGCTGTGACTTTTAAGCTCACAGGGATTTTGTTTTAATTTCTACAACTATAACACTTATCTGATGAGTTAATTAGACATACAATACCATGTAAGGGAGGCTTGAATTTTGCAAATAGCAGTGAATTCATTGATTTCTGATCCTATCAATTATGTCTATTTAAGTCTACTGCTGATTTAAGCAATTAAGTTATACAAGTTGCAATTAAGTTATACAAGTTGGACTGAACAGAATGCTCAGGACAGTAATTTCCCTTGGAAATAGCGGGGTTGCATAAGATTGATAACTCTGACCATGAGCACTGACCATGATGAATGATTGATCACTTCTGAATCATGAACTGATCACTAATGAACATTAAAAGCAAAGCATTGAGGAGTGACCATGACATTAATATGATTATTTAATAGCATTGCAATTTGTTGGAGGATTGTTATGTGAACTTCGTTACAAAACAAAAAGATTGAAAATCCAGAAATTGCTGAGATGTCGTGTCATTAGAATGACGCATTAATGTCGCTCACCATTATTCTTAAAAAATCCAGCAATTTGCAGAGTAAAAGAGATACACTGAGTTCCGATGCTTTGCAAATTGCTGGATGATTTGCACCACTCCACTGTTATCCTTGCCAAAGGCGATAAAAGTTCATTCTTGGCCATGAGGCTCCCCATTAAACTCAATGGTGATAATGAAATTGCTGGATTTACAACATTATTACAAATTATTCCCGCCACAGCCATTTAGGGCTGGTAATTAATGTCGTAGAGGACTCTGGTGATGACATGATTTACGGTCCTGACTACGTTCAATCTTGGCGGCCCATAAAGGAACCAATGAAGTTGTGGAGTCTCCAGCAGGTAGTAAATCGTTCCAAGAGGTTTTTAATTTTTATGTCTTAGTCTTTTTGTGCCAGTCTTGCCATTCACACTCCACACTCGGACGCTAATAAATTTCAAGATGCAAAGCTGTTTTGCCACTCAGAAGAGGGTCATTAATTCAAATTCAAATTAGATAAATTTCTTTCAGAAAACATACTTGGGAGGAAAAAGGTGACTTTGGACGTATGGTTCCCAAATCTCTTCACCTTGTTTTCCTCGTGTCATTTTTGGGTCTTTTGTAGACTAATTGATGGAGATTGATTGCTATAATTAGTCAACAACTCCATTATCATTGTATCATGTAACTACCAGGATGGTAGAAGGTGAACCAGATGAACCCGTGGTTATTTTTCATCTAGCACTTCCTATGAAAGCAGTGCAATGGCATACTCACTGGGTGTTCCATTGTTCCTGATTATGATGGTTGGGGCCGCTGGTTCTATACTTCATAGGTAAAGAATGTTTGTACATTTCACACACCTACCCTGCCATGCACTGATTAACTTTTCAAAGACCAATACAACAGTTTCCAAACACATGTAGGTTGCAATGTCTTCTGCTTGTTAATGTTTTTCTTACTTTTCCTTGTCTCTTTTTTCCTCTCAATCCGCTCTTTCATTCCCTCTCTTTTATGCCTCTTCATTTGACTCTAATTCATCCTATTTCCTTCTCCATTTTTCACTCTCTTTAGCCTTTTCTTTCATTGGTCAGGGAGATAACCCATTGGTCCCGAGGTCCCAGATGTGACATTGACGTCACTGCGCCGTTATCGGATCGACGTTCCAGCAATTTGCAGAACAATTATAACGTGATGTTAATGGTGAGCATAAAAGTCCAATTAATGTAACTTGCTGCCAAACCCGCCATTGCAGCAATTGCTGGTCCATTTCTACTTAGCTGATTGTCAAAAATCTGTTCAGTTGTCTGAAGCAAAATTAATGAAACCGAAGAGTCTTGGTCAAAAGCCACTGATTTGATTTTTCGGCAGATCATTTTTTCGCCAGGCCATAGTGGAAAGGTTAGCAGAAGCTGCCAAATAAAGAGCTCATTTAGTTGGATTATGACCCACTATTTGGCAGTCGGTACTGAGAGCAGAGTGGGAAAAAGATATTTGAGGAAAAAAACCAAGGAAAAATCAGTGTTTAGATTTAATGCTTTCATGTTCTTTTGAATCAGGTCTGCCTGCCTGAATATACCTCTGCATTGCTCCTTGCACACTTGTGTGATCGTAGAAATTTACGGCACTGGTGGAGGCCATTCGGCCCGTCGTGTTTGTGCCGGCCGAAAAAGAGCTATCATGCCTAATCCCACTTTCCAGCACTTGGTCCATAGCTTTGAAGGTTATGACACTTCAAGTTCATATCCAAGTACTTTTTAAATGTGATGAGGGTTTCTGCCTCCACCACCCTTTCAGGCAGTGAGTTCCAGACCCCTACCACCTGGGTGAAAAAATTTCTTCTCCGCTCCCCTTGCTAAAATCCATGTAGACTACATCAATTGTGTTACCCTCATTGACCCTCCTTGTTACCGCCTCAAAAAATTCAATTAAGTTAGTCAGACATAACCTTCCCTTAACAAATCCATACTAACTGTCCTTGATTAATCCGTGCCTTTCTAAACGACGATTAATACTGTCCCTCAGAATTGTTTCCAATAATTTGCCCACCACCAAGGTTAGGCTGACTGGCCTATTATTACTTGGTCTTTCCCTTTCTCCCTTTTTAAACAACGGTACAACGTTAGCAGTTCTCCAATCCTCTGGCACCACACCTGTAGCCTGAGAGGATTGGAAAATGATGGTCAAAGCCTCCATTATTGCCTCCCTTGCTTCTCAACAGCCTGGGAGACATTTCATCCGGGCCTGGCGATTTATCTACTTTATGCACTATACTCAATTTTGTTATCCCCTCCCCAGCTCCCCCCCCCCCTCCTCCAAAGCAGCAAATTAAGCCTTAAAAATGTAATACATTAATTTTTTTCCTTCCTGTCTGGACTTGTTGGGGTATGGTTTCACAAGTGCGAACTGCTGTGCCACATTGTCCAAGTGATGAATTATGTATGAACCAGGGCATGAGTGAAGCCTTTCGTAGCTGATCTCCCAATCTTTGTATATGAATCACAGAAAGTTAACATGCAGGTACAGCAAGCAATTAGGAAGGCAAATGGTATTTATTGCAAAGGGTTTGGAGTATAAGAGTAAGGAGGTCTTGCTGCAATTATACAGGGCTCTGGTGAGACCACACCTGGCAACTGTGTACAGTTTTCATCTCCTTATCTAAGGAAGGATATACTTGTCTGAGAAGGGATGCCATGAAGGTTCACCAGATTGATTCCTGGGATTGAGAGGGTTGTCCAATGAGGATAGATTGAGTAGAATAAGCCTAAATTCTCTGGAGTTTAGAAGAATGAGAGATGATCTCATTGAAATGTATAAAGTTCTTAGAGGCCTTGACAGGGTAGATGCTGAAAGGCTGTTTCACCTGGCTGAAGAGTCTAGAGGTCATAGTCTTAAGATAAGGGGTTGGCCATTTAGGACTGAGATGAAGAAAAATTTCTTCAGTCAGGGGGTTGTGAATCTTTGGAATTCTCTACCCCAGAGGGCTGTGGATGCTCAGTTGTTGAGTATATTCAAAACTGAGATCAATAGAGTTTTGGACACTAAGGGAATTGAAGGATATGGGGATAGGACAGGAAAGTGGAGTTGAGGTAGAAGATCAGCAATGAGTTTATTGAATGGTGGCGCAGGCTCGAGGGGCCATATGACCAACTCCTGCTCCTATTTCTTATGTTCTTTTGCACACAACATCTGCACACATTTTCTCTCCGGCAGTAGTCACTCGGAAACAATAGGAGAGTAGGAACCCTAACAGATTTCTCCTTCCTCCAGTAAAGTGTTGAGATTAATTATCACGTTGAATAAGTAGGGGATCGTCCTTCTCATTAATATCTCTCAAAGATGGCTATGGTCCATGATTATTCACTAGTTTTGCATTGGCATAATGCGCTATTTTACATGGCATAGCCATAAAACCCGCCCAAGCCCAATGTTCATAGTCTGTACAGTATTTGTTTCAGTCCAGACTCCTCCACTGCCCATTACTGATGCTCTTTAGAGAAGATGAAATAATTCTGCTGCTGTCCGGTTTCACCCTTTGTTAAGGAGTGCGTTCACAGGTTCAAATGCTACCAGTTCTTGCACTTTTTTTTGTGTCAGTTGAACCGTGGGCCTTAAAGAAGTTTCATCAACAAAGCGGAGAACACATCGCGCACTATGTGAATTTGTGCGCTCTTCTCCCGGCAGTAAAATACTTCCCATAAACTGGAATTCTCGGCCAGCTCAATAGGTTACTGGCTGTTACACGGTTGGGTTATGTAGTCGGGTTACCAACCCTCCCGGGCGCTGTTTGCAAGACGGCAGAACTCAGCGTTTTAAATTTCCCGCCGCAGCGACGGCCCCGCCCCCCCCCCCCGCGCGCGCGCCCCCCGCCCCGCGTCGGTGCCGGGAACAATCGGGAGTTGGTGGGTGGCTCGAGAGACGGGACACGTGACTGGGCGAGAGGGAGACTGGGGGAAGGTCTGGGAATGGGGGACAGGGACTGAGGGAGAGGAATGGGGGTCAGGGAAAGAGGGAGACTGGCGGGGGGTCTGGGAATGGGGGACAGGGACTGAGGGGAGAGGAATTGGGGGTCAGGGAAAGAGGGGGAATGGGGGGACAGGGACTGAGGGGAGAGGAATGGGGGTCAGGGAAAGAGGGAGACTGGGGGAAGGTCTGGGAATGGGGGGACAGGGACTGAGGGGAGAGGAATTGGGGGTCAGGGAAAGAGGGAGACTGGCGGGGGGTCTGGGAATGGGGGGACAGGGACTGAGGGGAGAGGAATGGGCGTCAGGGAAAGAGGGAGACTGGGGGAAGGTCTGGGAATGGGGGGACAGGGACTGAGGGGAGAGGAATGGGGGTCAGGGAAAGAGGGAGACTGGCGGGGGGTCTGGGAATGGGGGGACAGGGACTGAGGGGAGAGGAATGGGGGTCAGGGAAAGAGGGAGACTGGGGGAAGGTCTGGGAATGGGGGGACAGGGACTGAGGGGAGAGGAATTGGGGGTCAGGGAAAGAGGGAGACTGGCGGGGGGTCTGGGAATGGGGGGACAGGGACTGAGGGGAGAGGAATGGGCGTCAGGGAAAGAGGGAGACTGGGGGAAGGTCTGGGAATGGGGGGACAGGGACTGAGGGGAGAGGAATGGGGGTCAGGGAAAGAGGGAGACTGGCGGGGGGTCTGGGAATGGGGGGACAGGGACTGAGGGGAGAGGAATGGGGGTCAGGGAAAGAGGGAGACTGGGGGAAGGTCTGGGAATGGGGGGACAGGGACTGAGGGGAGAGGAATTGGGGGTCAGGGAAAGAGGGAGACTGGCGGGGGGTCTGGGAATGGGGGGACAGGGACTGAGGGGAGAGGAATGGGGGTCAGGGAAAGAGGGAGACTGGCGGGGGGTCTGGGAATGGGGGGACAGGGACTGAGGGGAGAGGAATGGGGGTCAGGGAAAGAGGGAGACTGGCGGGGGGTCTGGGAATGGGGGACAGGGAAGAGGGATGGGGGTCAGGGACTGAGGGGAGAGGGATGGGGGTCAGGGAAAGAGGGAGACTGGCGGGGGGGGGGGGGTTCTGGGAATGGAAGGAAAGGGAGGGAGGTCAGGGAAAGATGAAGACTGGGGAGGGGATCTAGGAAATGTGGGGAGAGGGAGGGGATCAGGGAAAGGGAAACTTGGGTCTGGGAATGGGGAGAGAGGGAGTTTGGGGAATGGGGATCAGGGGGAAAGTGGAAGTCAGGATGGGAGATCAAGGTTGCAGAAAGGGACTGTGGGTTGGGGAGAGAGACTGGGGGATGTGGGTTGCGGGGAATGGGGGAGAGATGGGACTGAGGGTTTACGGGGGAGGGGGTAGTGATAGGGAGGCTGGGGAATGGGGTGGGTGTGGGGACCAGCATTTTCTGCAGAGCCGGGAGCAGCAGCTGCAGCAACGTGGTGTGTGGGAGCGGTGCCATGAGTGAAGCAGCCAGTAATGGGGTGAGTGAAACCTGGGGACTTTTTTTGGGGTAAACAGTGAAAGATTGTTTCCACTGGTGGGCAAATATTGGACAAGGGGATGGAGACCGGGGATTCTCACTGGAAGAACCAAGGGGGGAAGGGAGAAGGAAGGTTCTTGGACTGAGACCTATTAGACCATTGGATGCTTCACCACATGGCTATTGAGGTAGAGACTAGAACATCGTTTAAAAGGGAATGGGATAAATGTTTGAAAAGGAGGGTTATAAAACGATCTGGGAGGAATGAGGTTACAGGAGAGGGAGTCAGTACCGGCACCGGGGACTGAATGGCCTCCTCCGGAGCTGTAATTTCTATTATTCAATGAAAACTCTCCTTTATCGAGTCCGAGCCCAGGGAATGGTTTAGAAATGTTGGTGCTGAGCTGTGTTTAGATCGAGGTGCCCTGTGAGAACTGCCCCACTGCCCTTTGTGCAATCTCTCGGTTTGATTCAGATCAGTCTGTGCTGGCCAGTTTTGACATGTGAACTAAGTACAGTTCAGCTCTGGCTGAGGCTTCCAGTTTAGAGTTGTCACTTTCTCACAGAACCTGAGTCTAAACCAGAGTCCAAGGAGATCGGGAGGGAGATGCAGTAACATTTGCAGACGTCACGCAGTCAGACATTGCATAGTCAATGTCATGTGGTCAAACCTCCAGGAATGCCTCCAACCAGAGTTGGCAACCCTATGTGCCACTCTATATCGATCTTTGATGGACTATGGTTGTATACTGTATACATCTGTATACTCATGTCCTGGGTTATATTAGAAATGATAAAAGAAAATCCTGACGATCACAATTTAGTGGAATCCACGAGGGCAGGGGAATGGAACTAAGTAGCCAGCTCTTTCAGAGAGCTGGCACAGGTACAATGGACCCAATGGCCTCATTCTGTGCTGTAAAGCTCCATGATTCTTGTGACCTGTAACACTCTTACAACCATCTTGCAGTACCTCTTCACTCAGTGTTACTGTTTTATAGTTTACATTTGACAAAAAGCCAGAGCCAAACAATTCATCTGAAACATGTATTTTAGAGTGTTTCATGTTAATACTGTGAACTCTGTTAATTATTTATTCTAATATAATTTTTAATTGATCCTGTTTATTTTGTATCTTCCTTCACCCATAAACTTCTTGTAAAAATTTCCATATTATGCTTTTCTCAACTTGCATGGCAATTGCAACGTTTTACTACGTTAAATGTGCTTTATAAATGCAAGTTGTTGTTGAATATTACAAAAAGGGACTGATTTATTTTGCAGCAGTGCTAACTGATAAATGAGTAATCTTTAGAGTATGAAGAAAATTACATAATGTTGGTATGAAGTGTTAGTTTGGTTGCTGTCCTCTAAATTGCCCTTTTTTAATTGAGAAAGGTGAGAGGAGCTAACATTTATAATGCAGGACACCGCCAATGTTGAAAAAGCAAAAGTGAAGGCAGGGTAATAGTGATTCGATGGCACTAAGCTTGGGTTTTAAAAGCCTAAAGACTGAGGGAGATGAGAAGTTTGAGCTTTGATGCTCTGGGAACGAGTGAGTTAGGATAGTAAATGATATGATGAGTCTGGATTTCAACACAGTGTGAGGATGCACAGAGGAGGTGAGCACATAAGATGGTTTGGAGATGGTAAACTGAGAAGGACAATAAAAAGAATCTACTGTTCAAACAAAATTGGGCTACACAAGGAAATAGTCCACTTTTGTACATAGACTCCCATCAAACTGTTCGTCAAACCCTGACATTAGTATCGTATTTCCAGATACCTGGCTTGAATTTCAAACTGCAGAAAACAGCTGCAGTTTGGATTAGTGCTTTAAAAATCTTTTAAGCTAAACCATTCCGAAGCTAAGCTGTTTAAATGCCAGAGAGTCAGTATTTCCCTCGACATTGCAGAACCTTGCATGCTTTCCCAGATAAACTATAAAATCGACTGGATAGGTAGAAACCATGGACGTATTCATTGGCAGGTAAAGACATTGTTACTGAAAACACTGGTCATACATCTGTTCAGCCTGCTGATATAACCACACATTTCTTTCTCAGGAATAATGGAGATTGATGAGGCAGCGAGACACTGCAAGGGTTCAGATAACACACAAAATAACCTCTGATGATAACAGCTTGAGATTTTCTCACAATTTGAGTTCACAGGATTACTTCACTATGACCTTGTAACATATTTCCACATATTACGCATGCTCTCTGACATGTTGCATATAGTTTTAATGTTGATTTCAGAAACTGTCTTTAGCACTGCATTTTGGAGAGACATTAACAATCACAAACTTTAATCAATCACGTAATTGATATAGAAGTTTTACAAGCAAACTGAGTTATTCGCCTTAAGTATATCATAAACAAGCTAGCACTGTATTTAATTTTTATTGGGTTGATAATGTGTTGAACAGTGAGTCTTCATATACTAATTACATAGAGACAGGTCCAAAATTAATAAATATATAATTTTCACACTGTATTTGAGGGAATTCGATGCCAGATGAGATATTTATCCGAAACTGAATTGAAGGGGCATAAAACTGTGGAGTATGTGAGTCCTCAAGTAAAATCCTGCTTATACCATGGCTGTTGGAACTAAAAAATCTCTTGCAAACTGCTGGAATATACTTCCACTAAGGATTATTTCTCAGAACACTGATCAAAGCATTATATTGGCAATTATATCTGGTACAGTCATTAAACAAAAAAATTACCCATGAACAGAAATGTCCGAATAGCTGTGATGGAATTCTGTGATGTAAAATGTAAGAAATAAGAAAAGGCCATTTAGCCATGAAGCCCATTTTGTCTGCAGGTCATGTTTCTGTTATGTACTCTGCTCAATTTCCTGAAGGAGACTGTCCACTACAGGTGAAACCGTAAAGAAGGCTAAGCTCTGTGAAAGTTCCCCCATCAAATAAAAAAACGCCAGGGTATCAGCCCAAATGTCCAATATTCAGCAGATGAGACATTCACAGTCCCAGCTATGCTGCAGCTATTATGTTCTATCATCTATAGCTTTCTATATACTTATATTCTATAATATAATTTTTTTTAAAAATGATCAACATAGCATTGGATGCTGGAGTACATGTCACCTAGGTCATACTCATCCTGGTATGGTAGCTTAGTGGTTATGTTACTGGACTAGTACTTCAGAGGCCTGTACCAATAATGCAGAAAAATATGAATTCAAATCCCATCATGGCAGTTTGTGAATTTGAATTCATCTTAAAAGAAACTTTAAAAATCTGTAATAAAAAGCTGTTATCAGTAAAAAGTGACCATCAAGCTGTTGGATTGTTGTAAAAACTCAACTGGTCCACTAATGCCCTTTAGGGACATTACTTACCCGGTCTGCTCTATACGTGACTCCAGTCCCACACTAACTGCCCTCTGAAATGGCTTAGCAAGCCCCCCAGTTGCATCAAACCGCTACAAAAAAAAGAATAAGAATAAATCTGGACGGACCACTTGGCTGCGACCTAGGCATCGGATTCGAACGCGATGAAGACACACACCCAGCTCAGTCAACCCTAATATCTGGGAACTGCTGCCAAAGTTGGGAGAACTGTCCCACAGACTAGTCAAGCAACACCCTGAATTAGCCATACTCACAAAATCATACCTATCAGCCAATGACCCACACTCCTCCATCCCACTGACAGAACAGACCAACCAGAGATGTGGGCACAGTGGTATACAGTCAGGAGGGAGTGGCCTTGGGAGTCATCAACATTGACTCCAGACCCCGTGAAGTCTCATGCTTTCAGGTCAAACATGGGTAAGGAATCCTCCTACTGATTATTACCTCCCACCCTCCCACAGCAGATGAATCTGTACTACCTCCATGTTGAACACTAGGAGGAAGCACTGAGGGTAGCAAGGGCATAGAATATACTCTGATTGGGGGACCTCAATGTCCATAACCAAGAGTAGCTCAGTAGTACTACTTCAGGACTCGAGCTGGCCGAGTCCTGAAGGACACAGCCGCCAGACTGCAGTTGGTGAGAAAACCGACACGAGGGGATAATCAACTTGACCAGGTCCTTACCTGTTGCAGATGCATCTGTGCATGACAGTTTGTAGGAGTGACCACCGCACAGTCCTTCTGGAGACCAAGTCCTGTCATCACACTGAGGACACCACCATGCTAAGACTGTTCGTAATCTATTTGACCCTGAGCTGAGTTCCAACCCTATAACTCTCTATCACCAAGACCACCTACTTCCACCTCCATAACATTGCCCCTCTCTGCTTCGCTTCAGCTCATCAGCTGATGAAACCCTCATCTACGCCTATGTTACCTCTAGACTCAACTATTCCAATGCTCTCCTGGCTGGCCTCCCACCTTGCACCTTCTGTAAACTTGAGCTCATCCAAAACTCTGCTGCCCGAATCCTAACTCCCACCAAGTCCCAAGCACCCATCACCCATGTGCTCGCTAACCTACATTGGCTCCCAGTCCGGCAGCACCTTGATTTTAAAATTCTCACCCTTGAGTTCAAATCACTCCATGGCCTCGCCCCTCCCTTAGGTAGGGAGTTCCAGGATTTTGTCCTGGCTACAATGAAGGAACGGCGATATATGTCAGGATGGACGTATTGGTGCTCCCATGCACCTGCTGCTCTTGTCTTTCTAGGGGGTGGAGGTCACTGGTTTGGGAGGTGTTGTCGAAGAAGCCTTGGCTAGTTGCTACAGTGCATCCATTCTGTAGGTAGCATATACTGCAGCCTCCCATGAGTTGCTTAATTGTCCACCACCATTTGCGACTGCAGAGCTTTAACATGATCCTTTTGTTGTGGGGTCGCTTAGCTCTGCCTATAGCATGCTGCTTCTGCTGGGTTGTAGTTTCACCAGGTTCACACTTCATTTTCAGGTACACCTGGTGCTGATCCTGGCATGCCCTTCTACACTCCTCATTGAACCAGGGTTGGTCATCTGGCTTGACAGCAATGGAGGAGCGAGGGATATGCGGGGCCTTGAGGTTACAGATTGTGGTGGAATTCAATTCTGATGCTGCTGATGGCCCACAGCGCCTCATGGATGCCCAGTTTTGAGCTGATAGATCTGTTCTTAATCTATCTCACTTACAACAACAACAGCAACTTACATTTATATAGCGCTTTTAACATCCCAAGGCACTTCAAAGGAGCGTTATCAGACAAAATGTGACACGGAGCCCTACAACCCTCCGAGATCTCTGTGCTCCTCCAATTCTAGCCTCTAGCGCATCGCCAATTTTCTTTGCGCCACATTGGTGGCCATGCCTTTAGCTGCGTAGGCCCTAAGCTTTGGAATTCCCTCCCTAAACCACTCCACCTCTCTACCTCTTTCTCCTCCTTTAAGTCACTACTTAAAACCTACTTCTTTGACAAAGCTTTTGGTCACCTGTCCTAATATCTCTTTATGGCTCCGTGTCACATTTTGTCTGATAACGCTCCTTTGAAGTGCCTTGGGATGTTAAAAGCGCTATATAAATGTAAGTTGCTGTTGTTGTTGTAAGTGAGATAGATTAAGAACAGATCTATCAGCTCAAAACTGGGCATCCATGAGGCGCTGTGGGCCATCAGCAGCATCAGAATTGAATTCCACCACAATCTGTAACCTCAAGGCCCCGCATATCCCTCGCTCCTCCATTGCTGTCAAGCCAGATGACCAACCCTGGTTCAATGAGGAGTGTAGAAGGGCATGCCAGGATCAGCACCAGGTGTACCTGAAAATGAAGTGTGAACCTGGTGAAACTACAACCCAGCAGAAGCAGCATGCTATAGGCAGAGCTAAGCGACCCCACAACAAAAGGATCATGTTAAAGCTCTGCAGTCGCAAATGGTGGTGGACAATTAAGCAACTCATGGGAGGCTGCAGTATATGCTACCTACAGAATGGATGCACTGTAGCAACTAGCCAAGGCTTCTTCGACAACACCTCCCAAACCAGTGACCTCCACCCCCTAGAAAGACAAGAGCAGCAGGTGCATGGGAGCACCAATACGTCCATCCTGACATATATCGCCGTTCCTTCATTGTAGCCAGGACAAAATCCTGGAACTCCCTACCTAACAGCATTGTGGGGGCACCTTCACTACATGGATTGCAGCGGTTCAAGAAGAACATGCGCCACCACCTTCTCAAGGGCAACTAGGGATGGGCAACAAATGCTGGCCTAGCCAGTGGCGCCCATGTCCAGAGAATGAATATTTAAAAAAACAGTGGGGGGGGGGGGGGGGGGGGTGGTGAGTAAATTAACCTAAACTTCTGTACAGACAAATTATATTTCTCACATGTTATATAGAATCAGCACAGATCCTCAAGTGATGCCTATGTGCTAGAATAGGGGCATTTCTGTCTTTCATCTCATAGTAAATGCTGTTTTAGAAAAGGATAGAAAAGTTTTTGCATGTTTATTTTTTCCACAGAAAAAAATTTGCTTTAGTGCATAAGATCTGAAGTGTGACAGACACGAGGGTTGATTTTAACTTAACCTGCCAGGCGGAAAATTGGTGGATTTGGGTCAGACGCTTGTTTTACACCCTGCGCAGTTACTCTCCATTGATTTCCTATCTATATTAATGACATCTTCCAATTTTTCACCAAATCTTCCAACTTCTGCAATTTCCTCTGCAACTATTCTGCTTGTTTCCTTTCACTTATGATCCTTCCCAGTTTAGTATCCTTGACAAGCTTGGAGTTTTCCCTTCCTCCAAATTATTAATATACATCAAAAACAACAATGGTCCCATACATGATCCCTACTAGTCATTTCGCTCCACTTTGAAACTGTTCCATTAAAAACTACCCTATGCATCCTCTGACTCAAAATGTCAGTTATTCACTTCAAAACTTTCCTCCTAATTTCCTTTGTGGTTCTGGGCCAAAGATTTTACTAAAGTCCAGGCAAGATCTACCAGCTATCTATCTATAAAGTCATGTTGAGTACTAATTTTAACTTGTTTCTCCTGATCTTCACTACTTTCTTTCAGGATGCTTTACCCATTGCTGATGTGAAGCTTCCAAGTCTACATTTACCTGGGTTATCGTTCCATCCCTTTTTATAAATTGGCACCTCTTTCACCCCACTCCAGTCTTTTGGCACAACTTCCATATTCAATGATTCTCTTAAAATATCTGCTATGTTGTGACCAATTTTATTTATCCGATATAGATAGATAAGCATTGAAAGGACCTATCAAGCCTAAGGTTTTCACAGATCTTGTGCAACCTACCCTATCATGGATTCTACCCCACTTATTTAGGACAAATTCTAATTAATTTTTTCCTACCTGTCAAAGATAATTAAGTGAAGCTCCAGAATATCTGTCTATCCTTACAACTCCATTATTCATCTCTGGCTGATTGTTTTCCACAGATAATGTTTCCATTGGTTCCAGCAGCAGAGGAATAATTTAAGGAGTCTCTACTTTATGGTTAGAATTATTACCTTATGCCTACAGTCCAGTGCAGAGAAGCAAGTCTGGACTGAAACATTTTAGATACAGACATACACTTGATTCAACATGGAATGGAGCAAATGAATTCAGTGCCAGATAAAAGGAAATTAAAAAATATTGGTACTGACAAACACATACTTTACTTTAAAACAAAAGTTGTCATTTGTAGGGCTGTTAAAAAATGGCACTTCATGTTATCTGTACTCCCCATGCAGGCATAGCACAATCCTTGTTAAATTCACACTCCATTTTTAAAACGAATGCTGGCATTTTTTGTCACATTTGCTGTCAATAATCCGCAAGACTCTTCATTTGGAAAATATACTGAACTTGTGACAAACACTTTGGAAGACTTCCTGTGCATATTTGAGATTGGAGTGCTGCAACTTGAGTATCAGATTAAGTTGAACATTGCAGTCTACAAATGAACTTTATTTTGATATATTGCTAGGTTCTATTGTATACATTGGATAATTGTTATAGGTGCTTGTCTCCTTGAATCTGTATCTTCAATTGTAACTATTGTATTGACAAATGGTTAATTTAAAGAGGAAAGAATGACAAATCCATTGATTCCTACAGCAATCACATATTCAGAGGAAGAATGCAATTAAGTTCTGAATCTTATTTAGAATGTAATGCAATCTGGTGATTTCACAGGCCAATGAAAATTCCCTCGTCAATTAGATAAAACAACTCCAACGTCTTCTATTCAAGGCACTGAACACAGTTGTCTGGATCTTCATGATTCAGCGACCACCTGCTGTGGTGTGAGATATTTACAGGAAGTAAAAAGTGTATTGAGCATTTTTAATATAAAAGTACTTTGCACTAAAAGTTTTATTTAGCTGCAAAGTACTCTGGTATTAAAAATAATATTGAATTTCTTTAGCTTCAAGGGAAAAAGGACAAATCCCGAATAGTTTTATATTGCATGGTCTCAGGCACAAGGCAACCAAACAGCAATGATGCATCCTTGCAGCGGCCAAGATAACTAAACAGGAGCATTCTGAAATTCTAATTTACAATATGATGATATTCATCAGTCAGAAAACTAGGATTTATTGTGTGAAAGTTACTCTTTTTATGTCACTGAAGAACACAGAAATCACAAGCGAAAAGAAAAGACCCTCCATAGTTCTGAAATACAAGAGAAAGGAATTGCATTTATGTACTACTTTATCACATCTCTTAGGATGTCCCAAAGTGCTCCACATCAAATTAATTACTTTGAAGTGCAGGCACAGTTGTTATGTCGACAAAGATGACAGCGAGTTTCTGTTTATGGTTCCACAAACAACAATGTGATGTGACCAGTTAATCTCTTCTGGGTGGTGTTGATATTTCAGTATTGAGGGTATTGCAAGAAAGAAAGACTTGCATTTCTATAACGCCAAACAAAAATCTATCAATCTCAGTTTTGAAAATGTCAATGGGGCCCTAGCCAATCCATCAATTCGATCTGCAAACCCAACCTATCACCAACAGACGAGCAGTTCTGGAGCCTTAGGGCTAACCATCCCCTTCCAGCACCTATCACATGGTTAAGTGCCTGTGTATGGCATACAGTGTGCTTGATACTATTCTCACCCGATGGCCCCATGTACATTCCAGCAGCAGTCACTGGATGCTATCAGTCTTAATTTTTCTATTCCCTCCCAAGTCCCGGGGTAGCTGAAGCCAATTGTAGCACGCTACAACTACTGCCTCCACTGAAATCAGCGAACGCAGCACAGACAACAAATTGAACCTGTGACCTTCTGGCCATTATGGCTTAGTGCTATATCAAGCAGTACCTTTTCTCAGCAGGTCATTCAGGGGGAGCCAAGTACCATTTTATATGTCATTTATAAAATGACTGACAGTGACTGGCAGCCTTTGGTACCTCACCCAATAGACCATTCTTCATGTGTGAGCCAAGGCAGTAAGGGGCGGCTAATGCATTCCTGTGTGCCAGTAGTACAGGTGCTGGCTCGCCATATCTTGAGGCCTTTAGTGCACAGATTAGTATAATGTTATGGAGAATGCCGAAGGAGGCACACACGTTATGAGTAATCCTCATCGAGGGCTCAAGTTTTACACAAAAATATTTAAAAGAGCACATATTGCAATATTTGTGATGGCTTTGCTCTTTTTACTTTCAACATTTATTTTTTTGGGGGGGGTTGTATATTCGGTGGCCTTGTAGGTGACACCTCTCTGTCTGCTCACTGTGATTGCCTTGGCAATGGGCAGTAATCACTAGGCATTGTTCTGTGATTTATAAATGCGTAGGATTCGAAGATTTCATTTCCACAACATTCACCTGAGGAAGGAGGAAGCCTCCGAAAGCTTGTGAAATTTAAAATAAATTTGTTGGACGATAACTTGGTGTTGTAAAATTGTTCACAAACATTTATTTGGACTGGGATGCTCCATAGATGTAGGAGATTTTTTAAAGTATACAAACGCTTGGTAATTTTTTTCAAAGATTACAACTGTTGCTGTTATTACAGATTTCCAATATTTAACTTGATATTTTTGATTTTTTTTTGTATTTATTAAAGAAAATATTTATTTCAGAAAATTATGGAGGGATTCATTTGTTTTAAATTCCTTGAGACAAGTTTGTTTCTCAAGTGTCTCATAGACTGTACTTCTTGCTTTACGTGGCGTAAGATGAAAAAAAGGTTGCTAGAGATCAGAAGATCCCAGACCATACATGCAGACTCATTAACTGCGGACAGTTCCCCGAACTTCCTATGTGTCAATGGGATGCCAATTACAAGCACATCTGCAGGAAAATAGTGACATTCAGAGGGCACTTACTTCAATGGTTATTGCAGTGTGGACTAGCAATGAGTCACACGCTAACGTGCTGCTCATAGATCACACAGATGTCTGGCGCATTGGTCAGCATAGCTTGGCCTCACTTCGCCGCTCCTGCTGAATAGCATAACAGCTGTCCAATGTCACCACACTCTGCATTTCCAAAATTCCAGGAGGTCAATCATGGCTGCAATGTGCCCAATCTGGATATCAGTAAGTGACGACGTTTGTATTATGGTGATTTGATATTTAAAGCCCTTGGAAGATAGGAGTGTGGCAAAGCAGTAGTTTTACCTTGCCAGGCTTCTTATATTATGCCACCTTCTTCCGCATCTATCCTTGGCCCCGTAGATTCTGCACGCAGCATTCAGCCTACCTGTCATCTTCTGCTAGGCATGGTCCTTTCCTGAAGGAAATGACTCCCACTGAGGGTTTCGTTCTACCACATTTTTTTTCAAATATTGTATCTGACAGCTATTAAATGAAGTGGTTTCAGTTCTTAATGTTCCATCTGTACAAGCCACTCAATCAGAGCAGTTTGTAGAACCATTCAAAATGTCAAAATAGTTAGAATTTCTGCTACAGATGGACGTAGTTATTCAAATTTGCATGGATTTCTGGCACTTTGACTTAAATGTGTGTCAAACTTAAGTGGTACTGGGAAGAAAAGGCCCCATGATTTACTGCCAGTGTGGCAGCCATTTCCTCTTTGTGGTAAATTTTCCTAAATTTTAAATGAAAAACAACTATTTGGTTATTTAATCTGTTCTCAGTGCATCTTTAAGTTACATTTTTGAGTAGATTGATGTTGCATGGCGTATTGTAGGATTCCAGATACAGCATTTTGCTCCCCCAGTTGTCTTTCCATTTCTGGTGTCAGTGAGTGTCATGATTACCGTATCATCAATACTACACCCAAGTGGCCATTCTTCATCTGTTATCCTAAACTGTGAATGTTAGCAAGCTATTTGACAGGAGGTGGGTAGGGGGGGGGGGGAAGATATCCTATTTGAGTCTGATCTTGTTCTAACGCAACAGGCACACTTGTCCACTTTTTAGCAGGAATCATTGAATGGGAATCAGTCTTGAGTTTTTTCCCCTGTCACCAAAATATAGCGGAGCTAATTACAGTGTCCCCTCCCTGCCCTACCGAAGAACTCATAATAGAGCAGAAATGGATTCTGAGACCATTTTGGTTGGTAAGCTGAGGTATGCAATACATCTATCCATTGAGCCAGCTGGTAATGTAACTTGTTCAAATAAATGGAGGTGCTTTCTATCTGAATGCTGAATAGATGAGTCTCTGCCTCCTCCCTCCCCTTTATGATGAGCATAAAGGAGATATTGCAAGAAAGCTGTCTTTTGGTATCCTGACAAATAAATGCTTGATAAACCAGACGAATCCTGAGTTCCCTCCTTTAACTCCTTACTAAGAAACCACCTGGGGTCTTACCTCTCACCGTAGGTCTAAGCCTGAAGGATGCCTGACTTGGCTCGCCAAACCATCTTACATTAACCAGTTCGACCTAAATGAACTTAATTTATTAATCCTCGGTTAGGTTACCCTTAAGCTGCTCAGTGAGTGAATTAACTCTTTCTTGACAAATTATCAAGAAAGAAGTCAGACCACAAGTCATGCACTAAACACTATTAGTTACAAATCACAACTTAAAGAACACTTAATAGATATGCATAAATGTTACCTAGCGGTTGAGTAGCAAATCTCTAATGGACGGTTATTCAACAGAACGAGTAGCAAAGATTACACAAGCAACTCAGTGTGTCACTGTAAATCAGCACGAATGGAAACTGAGTATTAACTGTAGCAGTGATCTGATATTATGAATTGGTGAGGTTACTTTGAGTATTCCTTCGATAGCTGACAAAGTGACAGCTTTGAACAGCCAGTCAAATAGCTCAAGTCTACATGTGATTAACTATGTTCAAAGCTTACATGACCTCATCCTCATGGGTGGTGAGTTTGGTCAATCTTCATTCCTTGGCATGCAGACGTTAGCTTCTGGAGCGTTGAATCAATTAACCTCTTTGTGGCAGGGTTACCTCTTTCACTTGGATCTTCAGTTCCAACCGAACCCACCTTACACACGAGTGACAATATCTGAGTTGGCTTCCCGCTCACCTTTCTCGATCTCAGACTACTTACAATTAAGTGACATTCAGTTGACAGGTTGGTACAGCCACAATTTAGCTTCTAACCTAACACTCTGTCCTTAAAGATACTTTGTACTGTGAAGGATACATTTTACATCTGCTAGGTAAAGGTTCTTACAGAGATTAGAGGAAGTAAAAGACTTTCGACTAACACAAAAGACTGCTACTTCTACCAAAGCCTCTGAGGGACCCTTGTATTAGAAGGGCTCACCTCTTTTTGTGTCAATCATCCCCAACTCCCCAACCAGCAGAAATAGTTTCTCTCTATTTACCCTATCAGTCCCCCTTAATATCTTGAGAACTTCGATCATATCAACACTTAATCGTCTCAATTCCGGGAATGCAATCCTAGTTTGTGTAATCTCTCTTCGTAATTTAATCCTTGGAGTCCAAGTATCATTTTAGTAAATCTACATTGCACTCCCTCCAAGGCCAATATATCCTTCCTAAGATGCAGTGCCCAGAACTGAACACAGTATTCCAGGTGTGGACTAACCTGGGCTTTGTATAGCTGTAGCATAACTTCTACTCCTTGTATTCTAGTCCTCTAGATATAAAGGCCAACATTCTATTAGCCTTTTTGATTATTTTCTGTGCCTGTCCATGACATCTTATGATCTATGTACATGGACCCCCTAAATCTCTTTGGACCTCCATTATTTTGAGCTTTGATCTTTGTACTCTGATCTATCCTTTTTCGGTCCAAAGTGGATGACCTTACACTTGCTTACATGAAATCCATTTGCCACAGTTTTGCCCACTTACTTAATCTCTCTGATAATAACTCATCTTAATTTTATGCTTCCATCTACACTGCTTACAATGCTGCCTATCTTTGTGTCATTGGCATACTTGGACATGTGGCTCTCAATCCCATCATCTAAGTTGTTAATAAATAGTGAATAGTTGAGGCCCCAACACAGATCCCTGTGGGACAACACTAGTTACATCCTGCCAATTTGAGTACCTGTCCATTATCCCTTCTTTGTCTCCTGCCGCTCAGCAATTTCCAGGTAAATAATTTGCTCTCAATTCCATAAGCTTCAACTTTAGCTAACAGTATCTTATGAGGGACTTTATTGAATGCCTTCTGGAAGGCCAGATAAACATCTATAGACATTCTCCTGTCCACTACTTTAGTCACCTCTTCAAAAAATTCAATCAGGTTTGTCAGGCATGAAATACCCTTCACAAATCCATGCTGGCTCTCTCTGATCAGTTGAAAATTTTCAAGGTCTTCAGTCACTCTATCCTTAATAGTAGACTGCAGTAATTTCCTGACAACAGATGTTAGGCTATAATAACTGGTCTATAATTTCCTGGTTTCCCTCTCTCACCTTTCTTAAATAGTGGAGTGACATGTACAATTTTCCAATCTAAAGGAACGGTTCCTGAATCGAGACACCTTTGGAAGATTATAGTTAGGGCATCTGCAATGTTCTCACCTACTTCCTTTAAAACGCTGGGATGGAAACCATCTGGCCCTGGGGATTTGTCACTCTTTAGTGCCATTATTTTCTTCATTACTGTTAATTTGCATATATTAATTATGGTGGGTCCCCATTCCTGATTCAAAATTAGTTTCCTTGTGGTGTCTGGCATGCTGTTCTCTTCCTCTATCTTGTAGCCATATAACTCCCACAATCCTATGTAAATACTGACACAAAGTAATTATTTAACATGTCTACCATTTCCTTATTTTCATTTACAATATCACCATTATCAGTTTTTAAGGGGCCCACATTGACCTAATATAATTGTAAAAATGTGTTCATTTTGATATCCCTTGCAAGTTTCTTTTCATACTCCCTTTTTGTACTGTTTTGTCACCCTTTGCTGTTCTTTGTCTCTCTCCCAGTTGCCAGGATCTGTGCTATTTATAGCATTTTGTATGCTTTTTCTTTTAGTTTTCTGTTGGCCCTTATCTCTTTTGTCATCCATGGCTTTTTTTTTGGCAAGTAGAGCTCTTGCTTCTTAGGGATCTAAACTGGTTCTGTGTCACATTAAATTCTTTTCTGAACACTTCCCACTGATCTGCTGTCATTTCACCCATTAACAGATTTGCTCAGTTCACGGGCATCCTCAGGCAATTTATGGTATTTCCCTTATGAATCTCAAAGACAAGCCGTTGGGCAATTTTAGGGGGCATTGTTCCCACAATATGCGATTGGAAATAGTGAAGGGATCAGTTAAAGTGGTTTCACTGTGGTAAAATGGTTTCAAAATGCACAAACCAGTGAAATAGAATTTCGTTTTAAGATAGCTCCATGGATTGTGGGAGTTATATGGCTACGAGATAGTTGTGACGAAGTGACTGAGGCAAGGAAGAGTTACTGTTTCAAAGTGATGTCTTTGACAATGATTAACCCGTTGTGCACGGTTAGGTAGTGGGAGACCTGAATGATGATTGTTGTTGAAATAGTTAATTCCCTGTAAAATGCAATGAGACAGTAAAATAACACAGGATACAACTGTAACATACTGATTGGCGATTATTGTTAGAACCAAAAATCACAACATAAAGTAACACTGTCATAGGATACAAGTCTGTAATCTGATCACTTAAATGATTATATAATCACTTTTAAATCTGTAAAGTAGAAACTGCTGGAAATGCACAGCATGCAGATTCTGCTGCATGGAAGAATTTATGTTGCATCCATAAGTATTACATAGTTGTTGTGCTTTGTATTGAGTGTAGTTGCCTCTCTTCATTTAGAGAGCGGTTTACTGCCTCTGATTTGAGAAATGCATAAACCATTGACTTAAGAACATTTATTCTAAAAAAAACCATACCAGATATTTAGTTTGAGAACAAATGCTGGTGAGCAGCTTATTACAAAATATTGAGTGATACCATCATTGCTCATGAAAGGTTTAGTGGTTTTATCCCAGACATTGGTTTTAGTGGAATTAACAAGAAAGTCCAGGAAATTCCTGAAATAAACAGTTGCTCAAATGGAACAGTAATTCAAATAAACCTCACTATTGTACAGTATATAGAACCTATTGAATTCCCCTGAGTATTTTTGTGCATGGGTAAGGGAATGGAAAGAATCCCGCTGGTCAGCTGCTTGTCCGTTTCCAGCAGAAATGGTAGCTGGCCAGCCGGTGAGGCCAAGAATTGGGAAGCCTGAAAGCCGCCTGCCGACATTAGAAGACTGCCGAGAGCAAGATAACTTCGGGAGGAGGATTTTCCGAGGGTATTGAGCCTGGGATGCGAGCGCAGGGCGGCAGAGGCCTGGATTTTCCTTGTTGGACCGGGAGGAACCACTCTGCTAAACTTAACTTACGGGCCTAGCTGGCTTCCTGACAGGCTCACCTGGTGGAATGGCTGCCTTGCTCAGGAATGAGTTAAAATGCCATTGGGGTTTCATATGTCATAGAATCATAGAATGGTTACAGCACAGAAGGAGGCCATTCGTCCAGTTGAGTCTGTGCCGGCTCTCTGCAAGAGCAATCCAGTTAGTCCCACTCCCCTGCCCTTTCCCCGAAGCCCTGCAAATGTTTTTCTTTCAAGTACTTATCCAATTCCCTTTTGAAAGCTACAACTGAATCTGCCTCCACCATGCTCTCAGGCAGTGCATTCCAGATCATAACCACTCACTGCATAAAAAAGTTTTTCCTCATGTTGCCTTTGGTTCTTTTGCCAATCACCTTAAAACTGTGTCCTCTGGTTCTCTACCTTTCTGCCAATGGGAACAGTTTCTCTCTTATCTACTCTGTCAAGACCTCTCATGATTTAGAATACCTCTATCAAATCTCCTCTCAACCTTCTCTGCTTGAAGGAGAACAACCCCAGCTTCTCCAGTCTATTCACGTAATTTGCATTTATTAATCAGGATCCTGCCCGATTGGCGTCAAAATCAGCAGCATTAAAATCAGGAATCTGCGGGAGTGGAGTGGGAAACTGAACCACTCCATTTTAATTTTAACTGCTCCCCGCTCTGTTCCCACCAAGGAAAATTGTTCTGTTTCTGTCTACATACTCTGATTTTAAAAAAAATGTCAGTCACATTTTTTGTAGTTTTGCACAATTGAAATCACATGCTGATAATTTTATGAGATTATTGGACTCAAAGACTAGAAGCCAGGTATGTTATTTGAAGGCAGATAAATTTAAAGAGGAACGCTTCAGCTACTTTATTGTTGGGATAGGGGGAAATTATTTCAACAACCCTTCAGTGGAGGACAAGTGGAACACATTTAAAGCCATAATACTGTGCATGCAAGATAAGTACATCTTAGGCTCAGCAAACATAGTCTAAACAAGCATAACTCTAAATGGATTAAAAATGATCAGAAGTAAAGAGGAAAAACAACTCAAAAGGTGCAGGAGTTCACTGGGATGAATATAGGAACATGTTTAACATTGTCATGTTTTACGATTTTTTAAGTATGATGAATGTTAAGATGTTGCTTTTAAATAAAACAGATTTTACCAAGGTTAAAAATCCTCCTCTCAGCCACATTGCTGGAGGCTCTGGGTCATAGAGAGGATTAGTACATTACTAAGTCAGCATTGACACTGATGAATGACTATCCATGATGAATGGGGACACTCCGAACAAACATTCAAACCTTCATGGGTTGGAATGCTGTTGAGGTTTCCATAAAGTTAATGTTGGGAGGAGGGATACAATAGCAAGATTGGTTGCTCCTCTGGCCAATCCATGGATGGGGGAGGGACCAGGAATCAAGCTCTTAATCTTCTTGAGACAGGGATCAATAGAACACAGATCCACAAGTTGGGAGTGATCTGTGGAAAGAGAGGCAAAATAGTGGGCGGGGTTACCTTAACAATAGAGCTGATCAGACCCAGTGTGTGCCTTGCATTGATTCAATGATAAGACTGACTAAAAGTAAGTATATTTACACTGCTGACTAGGACAGGGTGGCATAGTTTATTATTTTTCTTCTTTACAGGGAGGGAACTGCAATTGTTATATTTGTTACAACGGTTACTCTGTATGTTCACTTGCTCTCCGTGAAACAGCTTAACAAATCGTATCTGACCTTGTCTCACTAAAGTGTTAACCAGTCTGCTTACTGAAAGACCCTGGGTTACACTATCATATAATTAAACAGTACGGGCAAGCTTCTGGACATAGAAAACACGGGTTTGCTTACAGGAGTTACCAGCACCACTGAACTGGAGAGAATATTTAGGGCATACCTCAAATTTGCAACAAACTTGTTAAAAGGACGGTCAGCTGCACATTCAAAATGTAGCAGTAAGAATTCTTTCAGTACTATAACAGTAAGAGGGCAGTTAGAGGAGAAATAAAAATCAGAAAAGATAATAAAACAGAAGATGAGCATAAGATAGCTAATATTCTGAATGATTACTTCTAGGAATTCACAAGGGGAGACATGAGCAAAATTTCCTCCCTAAGTAGAGGTAATGCTGTTGATATGAATGTTTGAAGTATAATTTATTTCTAAATCCATAAAGATCCCAGTTTTACAATATATCAGCAAAATTGGTATAAATAAAATAATTTTTATTTTTTAAATTGTGCATTGATAATTGTACATTAAACTTTTTTCTCCCTGGGCAGGTGAGCTTAAGTTGCAGACTCATAGTTAAGTGTATTAGTTAGCTAAGTGACATTCTATGACACCTGGTCCCTTCCCCACCAGGACAGCACTAATGGTGGAGTGCAAAGCATCTCTGCTAATTCCTGTTTCCATGTTATTTATGAAATTCTGCTTGCATTTACTCTCACTGATAATATTCATCTGTCCTAAATATTGCCTATAGATGCCTACAGATCCCAGATGATTAGGAACATTTAAATGTGCCTCTTACACACTTACAGATGTCAATATTGTTAATTCATGTTGACATTCAATGATTTAAAATTGCAGAATCTTTTCATTAATTACCAAATGCAGTTTTTCAAGAGATTTTGTAGCTGTAGTATAATTGACCAATTTATTTTACCACAAAGTTTGAACGATATGTAGAATTATCATTCACAAGAGGGTTCTCACATTGTATAGAAAAAAAGCTTAATAAGTTTCCTTACTAATGCAGACTTCATAATACTGTTGACTTCAGCTGAATGCATCCAGCCATGGTTCAAGCGTAGAATAATTTTCCAATTACTTTTAATTATACACAATTCCTGATCTATGGCAGCTCCCGCAGCTGAGAGTGCACTGACATGCTGAGCCAGTGTGGTAGGATGCAGGTTTAGCTCCATGATTCAATGCAAAGAGAGTTTTCAATCTCAGCAGGGCTGTTGGAATTAGAGGCAAAGTTATTAAGTGCAAGAAGGAATGTCAGATGGAGAGTCAACCTGGGTTGCATTTGCACATATCCCCAGCATGGGGATGGGGCTGAAAAGACCGAAATAGGTTGAATAGAGGAAGACAGAGTCTATAAATATTTTGATTATTCAAACTTTCCTTAACCTGGGGTCTATCCATTTCTAATCCCAATAAAGTATTATACAGGTTATTTTTTGCACAAAGATTATTTTACATACTTTAATGTGTGCCAAGCCTTTATTTAAAAACATAGTGCAGAAACCTGATAAAGTCATGGGGAATACTTTTCTTCGCAGGTTCCGGTTAACAGATTAGTTGCAGCTGAGAAGGTGGGCTGCGAACTGCTTCCCTCGACTTCACCCAGCACCATTCAGATTTGGCCACCTGGTGGTGCTCTGGAAATACAACCACTCCTGAGATAAGCCTGGAATTTCTGCAAAGCTTTTGGCATAATGATGACGCATGAATGGAGTTACGCCATCTCCCACCCACCCTGGAGGAAATTCGCACATAACTGATTTATGCAAATTTCCTCCATCCTTTGCGCTGCTCCTGAGTTACGTCCACCGAAACCCCCCTTGGCCCATTAATATAGCTCTGCTTGCCCAATGCAAAAAGACCAGAGAACACGAGTTTCCTGCATTTATGCCAGCTCTGAACTGGTGTAAATTCACACCCAAAATTTTAGGCGCAGCAGGACTTGAAATCACTTTTCTATATTTCTCCTTTTGAGACCTGCGCTGTATTGTCTATATCTTTGAATGCTTTTTTATTATGGCATCAGAATCTGTTACATTAAAAAGAGAAATGCTTCTACAATTGCAGTTCTTTTTAAAAAACATGCTGTCCTTAATGTGCGTAAATGATGGTTTGATGGCTTCAAACTTTAATTTTTATTACATCAATAAAATAGTGACTTAAAGAATGAAGATGGCGTATGTTCTGTGCTTTCCTCGTGCCTAGTTGTTTATGTTGATTTCCACGTTCCAGCGTGTAAGTTCCCGTTAGCAAGAAACCGGTGTAAGTGTGATCTAGGATATTCCTGCCCAATGTTTTTCCTCGCCCTCCCCCCACTGGCATCAAGCAAGTGGTTTCCATTCAGCGGGCAGAAAACGGGAGGTTGCAGATCGGTTGCCAGTTATACACCCCGCCCGATTTTGGAAAGGAACATTGCTAGAAGACAGCAGTCATGTGTTTTTTAGGTTAGATATTGATGCTGTAGTTTGCTCTTAATATCAAGACATTTTGTTTTAATGTGCGCCAAGGTTTACATACAATTGTGCATGGAACAAAAATCAAAACTAAACAAAAAGTGACTCGTGTGACATGATGACACTATAAATGGAAGCATTATTTATAAACTGAGCAATTTAATGAGTATTGAGTACACTGTGGTACATGGGTCACCCATGTAAAAGTCACCATTTGGTCAGTCTGTTGGCATAGTAACCAAACATGCCATGCAGGAATAGAACATAGGTTCATGTTCGTGATTTCTCACATGAGGAACTCCCCAGTCCTCCCCATATTATTACTATTCTGTTTTAACAAATATTGGGATTATGTTATCTCCCATACTGCAGCTATATGGGAATCATTTCATCTTTAGTTCTAAAGTATTAGAAGAAACTGCTTACTCTAGTCCTCATGCCAGAGCCTTTGTCTGAAAAGCTACTATTCAAGATACACCTACAAGGCCTGAACACAAGAACTCTATAACTCATGCCAAATAGACACGCATGTGTTGCATAGCAATTTTTGAGATTCCAGTTCTTGGAGCTGGACATGTTAGTAATCCATTTACATCTGGTGAACAGTGTAACATTAAATCTTAGTAGTAACAAAAGGACAACAGAGGAATCAAACTCAGTAGTTTTTACCAGTATATATTTCAATGCATGAAGTATACACAGTGCACCCTAATTTCTGTATTCTAATACAATGTCCACACTTAATGTTGAGGAAGTTACAACACGTTTGGCATCAAACAAATAGGACAGTGGTATGACATTCAGGACAAAGCACTAGCATAGACACATCAGCTCCTGTGCTTAAATATTACACCAGGCAGCATTAGGAAACCAAAAAAGCAGAATTAAAAAATAAACAAACTGTTTCACGTTTATGTACAACCCAGTGCCTCAGACACTCGCAATAGATGTGTCCAACAGCATAACATAAACCATTATAAATAGGTACATATAAGGTGCAAAGGCCTCCATCCTACAGACTCCCCACTAGAAACCCAGAGTGTGTTAAAAACTACATTGACTTTAGCTTGTCCGTGGAGCTGTGTTCCTTTGCTTACTTACCAACTTTTTGATTCCAAACAGATCACAAATAAATTGATATCAAAAAGAGTATACAGAAGATGCAAAATCAAAAACTGTTCCAAATTAACTGTTAGATTTTTTTTGTTTCAAGTGGAAAGAGCTTGTTTTTCTGGTACCTAAATTTGACCTTCAGTTGTGCAAGTCTCAAATGAGACAGTAGAATGGAGTGTCCGCTTGTCTCAAGAGAACAGAATAGAGCCAAAACTACTGTAGCACAGGTCTGGCGAGTGTTAAACATCAGCAGTATAAAGACCACTCTAAAGGTAAAAGCCATTTCTTATGGATTTTCTTTTTTTTTGGGAGCTGTTAACCATGTTAATCCACAGACTGTGTATGTAAGAATACACATTCTGGTCCCCTAGTATATAACAGAAGTGAGCACGTTTTGACCAGGATTGGCATTTTTTTCCCCACCCAGTTGACTTTCTTATGAAGTCTCTTTTCCCTGTACACCAGTCGCTGTTTTAATGGAGCTTATTGTTCTGTTGAACCAGGTCTTCTTTGCTGCTTGAACTTCATTTAATGCTAGACCCAAATGATGCTCCAAGTCCTGAAAAAAACCCAGATAAATGACATTCCTTGAAGGCCAGTTTTGTATTTTGCTGCTGAACAAGTTTAGAATTTTACAAGTATGGTTTATCTTAAGTGTTCATAAAAAGCAACAACAACTTGCAATTATATAGTGCTTTTAACGTAGAAAAATGTCCCGAGGCGCTTCACAGATCCACGAGGAAAATGGATGATGAGCCAAAGGAAGAGAGATTAGGAGGGGTGATCAAAAGCTTGGTCAAAGAGGTGGGGTTTAATAGAGTCTTAAGAAGAGGGAGGTGGAGGAGTTTAGAGAAGGATTTCCAGAGAGTGGGATGTAGGCCTCTGAAGGCACAGCCACCAATTATGGGATGAAGGGAGGGGTATTTTTTTTAAATATATTAATAATGTTTTGTCATTTTTCTTTTTCAGACTGGAGAATAAGGTGATTACTGATACCTTCCTGAGTAGTTTTGCCTCTAAGAAAAGTCAGCAAAGACTGACAACACATTCCACCAGGGGAAGCCTCAATGCAAACACAAGTTGCAATGGGATTTGAACCTGAACATCAAGCTGAAAGTATTATGCCCTAATGTTGGAGTTATCAAGCTGCTTGGTTTAAAAAAAACATTTTTTTTTACTGCTGGACTGCTCCAGGGTTGTGAGTTTTTATTTTTTCCACTAGCTGTGTTTCAAAATCTCTCTCGTTGCTGGCACAATCAGTATTTCAAACAGGTGAACAACAAAATGTTACACGTTAAATGTTAAAACTACCATTACTTACACATCACTTTGCTCCCTATTAAATAATATGAATGAGATCATCTCATCCAGGACCAGTAAAGCAGAATTCTGACATCTCACCACTGAGCAACTCCAAAATTTAAAAACATTTTATTCCAGATTTGTTTCCCAATTTTCCTCACCATCTCTTAAATAAACTCTACATCCATACAACATAAAAAGAATAACTCAGTGCAAACAGCATTAGCAGTTTATTTATGCAAGATGTACTTAGAGGTTAGAAAATGTCTTTGATTTAGGGTGAATATCATTAATAATAAGGGAGGTGTCGGAGTTAAGAACAAACTTGCATTTATATAACACTGTTCACATCTCAGGATGCCTTAAAGTATAGTCACTGTTGTTCTATAGGCATTCATGGCAGCCAATTTAAACACAGCAAGGTCTGACAAACAGCAATGAGATGAATGACCAGAATGAGATTAATCTAATTTAGTGGTTTTGGTTTAAGGATGAATGATAGTCAGGGCATCAGAAGACATCCCTGCTCTTTGAAAATGTACCCTGGGATCTTTTTGTCTACCTGATCAGGCAGACAGGGCCTTGATTAAATGTCTCATCCAAAAGATGACACTTTCAACAATGCAGCATTCCCTCAGTACTACAATTAAGTGTGATCTTATATTATGTGCTCAAAACCATAATGAGGCTTAAGCCTGCAACCTGGACTCAGAAGCGAGTCTACCACTGAGCCAAGCCGAAAGTTAGCAACGCAGTCAATATTTTTAGCCCTATACTTTGGCATTTTTCTTAGTAGCTGTGATGTCAGTTTGACTTCTTTTTAAATATATGTTATCCCCTAATGTTAACTTCTCTTTTTTAACCTTCCGATCTCCTTAAGCACGTTCTGTAGTTGATGGGCTGGGCTACCAGTTCCCAGGCCTCTGCTATTATCACTGGTGGCCACTAGGAAATGCACATCATGGCCAGCCATAATTCCCCCTCCCTGGCTCCCACTTGGTGCTTCCCTACACAGCTGGTATAAGATTAAGAACTCAGTAGAAAGGGAGAAATCAAATCTGTATCCTATCACACAGTGGCACTGTGTTTGGCATACAAATGTATATATTCTTTATTACACCCCTCATTATGTTTAGCATGAACAGTGTTTATAAAAAGTCATATTACTAAACGGACTTGCATAAGGCACTTAAACTCCACCCACAGTATTGGTTGCCTATTAATTATTCCTCCACTGCCGCTGATGGCTCTGTTCATTTTGCTTTATCTCTCTGCCTGTACACACCTGTATTTTGCACTCTGCCTCCACCAATTGCAGTTTGGTCTGAGCCAGTTCCAGCTCCATCTCCCTTAGCTGGTTCTTCAGTAACTCTTTCTCTTTATCTTGATATTCATCTGAGGTATCCTTAGAACTACTGACAATTTTAAGTGTTCCCTCCTTGTTGAAAAGTTCTCTGCAGCGATCACAGCCTTCAACCTTTTGCTGAATCGAGAAAGACAGGACAGTTAGTACCTCTGTAATAAAATCATTTCTGTTAAAAACAAGATTTAAAAAATTCTGATTGAGGGCTTGGTCGGGGGGTGGGAAGAGGGGTTATTTTGCACCATACTCAAAGGTAATACAATGTCATTTTCAATCTATGATTGTAGCTTTACTTAGTATGTTATAACCATATAATATTTAATGAGTTACTACTGCCTCATTAAAATAAAAGAGGCTGTATAGCAGAATAAAAGTTGTCTGGATAATAGAACACTTTCTATTTGAATGCATCCATGCCCAAATAGCTTGTGAGGTATCACATAATTTAATAGTGTCAGGAGTGATATAATGATCTACAAAGAGTGTATATTATGTTCTGTAAAGTTATCTTTGTGTTCTTAATTCAGTGGAACACAATTCTACTGAAAGTTTGTTTCCTGCAATATGAGGAGCCAGATGATTAAGTATTTTTGAGCACCAGATGACAAAACAAAGAGGAAAACTCAAGTCCAATTACAGTGGACAGCCAGCTCAGACTGCAGCTGGTGTTTTCTCCCTGTTGATTCAAACACCGATTCGAAGAATCACTAATCCCAAAATACAACATTTGTTGTTCAGGCTGGAGGACTGACCTAAAAAAAGCTGCATAAAGGCACCAATTAAGAGCAGTGAATGTTGACAATTTTTCTTTTCTTCTTTTTGAAAATTTCCTCCCATATGCAGATAAAGGCATTAGCTCCTCGCTGGGACATCGTTCCATGGGTGCCAATTGCTCATCAGTATCTTACCTAACTGGTCATTATACATATGTGAATTTTGACAGTGAGCATCAGCAGCTGGTAGATTATGAAGATTATCACTCCTGAACCTAGCTTTATCTCCATTCTCCATCGACAAACACACACCCACAAATTTCCCATAGGATCTCATTTTTCCCTCCCTAACTCAGGGGCTCTGAGAGCAACTGTGGTGCCTCTTCTGGTCTGTATGGTTCAACTTTTTTTAAAAAATTCGTTCATGGGATGTGGGCATCGCTGGCAAGGCCAGCATTTATTGCCCATCCCTAATTGCCCTAGAGAAAGTGGTGGTGAGCAGCCTTCTTGAACCGCTGCAGACCGTGTGGTGAAGGTTCTCCCGCAGTGCTGTTAGGTAGGGAGTTCCAGGATTTTGACCCAGCGACGATGAAGGAACGGCGATATATTTCCAAGTTGGGATGGTGTGTGACTTGGAGGGGAACTTGCAGGTGGTGGTGTTCCCATGTGCCTGTTGCCCTTGTCCTTCTAGGTGGTAACGGTCGCGGGTTTGGGAGGTGCTGTCGAAGAAGCCTTGGCGAGTTGCTGCAGTGCATCCTGTGGATGGTACACCACTGCAGCCACGGTGCGTGATGGTGAAGGGAGTGAATATTTAGGGTGGTGGATGGGGTGCCAATCAAGCGGGCTGCTTTGTCCTAGATGGTGTTGAGCTTCAAGTGTTGTTGGAGCTGCACTCATGCAGGCAAGTGGAGAGTATTCCATCACACTCCTGACTTGTGCCTTGTAGATGGTGGAAAGGCTTTGGGGAGTCAGGAGGTGAGTCACTCGCCGCAGAATACCCAGCCTCTGACCTGCTCTCGTAGCCACAGTATTTATGCGGCTGGTCCAGTTAAATTTCTGGTCAATGGTGACCCCCAGGATGTTGATGGTGGGGGATTTGGCGATGATAATGCCATTGAATGTCAAGGGGAGGTGGTTAGACTTTCTCTCGTTGGAGATGGTCATTGTCTGGCACTCGTCTGGCACGAATGTTACTTGCCACTTATCCGCCCAAGCCTGGATATTGTCCAGGTCCTCTGCATGCGGGCACGGACTGCTTCACTATCTGAGGGGTTGCGAATGGAACTGAACACTGTGCAAACGTCAGCGAACATTCCCATTTCTGACCTTATGATGGAGGGAAGGTCATTGATGAAGCAGCCGAAGATGGTTGGGCCTCGGACACTGCCGTGAGGAACTCCTGCAGCAATATCCTGGGGCTGAAATGATTGGCCTCCAACAACCACTACCATTTTCCTTTGTGCTCGGTATGACTCCAGCCACTGGAGAGTTTTCCCCTGATTCCCTCTGGAGCACTAACTATTCACTGGACAGACTCATTGGCCCATTGGGGGAGTCACTGCTGAGAGTTAGTGCTCATTTTTTCACCATAAACAGGTTGTCAGCTCATTATAAGATCAGAGTTCTTTCATTTAGTTATATGGCAATTCAGTCAGGGCTTTGGAAATCTTTTCATTATACAGCTAAGTGTATTTCAATCTATTTCACTGTTTGTGTGACATTTAGATCTTGAAAGCATATTAGTGTTTTATAGGAATTAAAGACTTTTTTGGTCCTCAAAGCAACAAAAGAGAATACTCCAGGGTATAACTTTGCAGACAAATTACACAAAATAAAAGTAGAGGAGCAGATTTACATAACTGAGACTAAATAGTTTCAAGTGACATTTAGTCATTGTGATCTGTCAGACTCCAGGAGTATAACACAAACTTTAAAATGTATTTTACTCAAAATTTAAATTATAAAGTAATAAAACTACAGCACAGAAATGTAAATGTCTTAATATGTCACACCCTCTCCAAACAACAAATTACATTTCAATGTAAAATCTAATTCTGTTTATAAACTTTCAAGACCATTTGTAGTTTTGGTTTAGTGGTTTTATATTGCTGAATAATTAACATTGGAAAATTGAATTCAGCTTTCACAGATAATTCTCAACCTAATCTGATTATAGCATGAAGTCTAAGAAGTAATCTGTTTGTGAAAACAGTGCACCCATGAGTAAGATTGATACATAAAAAAACTGCAAAACGCAGCTTGCAGGAATCAGTACCCTCAATTCCAGGAGAACTACAGCTTTCTGACTGCATTCTGAGAAGAGCTATACAGTCCTCCACGAGTAAGATTAATCACTTGGTGTTTGCACTCAGTAAGTACTAACCAATAATCATACATATATTCACTTCCATAAAATAGAAACAGGTCAGATTTTGTTGTTTAATCTCTTTCATATTTGTATGTGGATTCATTGTTAACACGTGTTTCATTTCACCTACTCTGTTGGATGATGATACTAATTTTTCAGATAATACAAGAAACAAAATTGGGGTTTAACCAATGACATCAGTGAAAGTCCACATTGAGCAGTGAAAAGGAGATAAATTTGACAATTAAATCAGAAGTACATTTTTAGGTTTTAAGCATTAACATTATAGGATAGCTTCCATTGTTTGTCAGAATTTTAAAAATGTATCCATACTAAATTAAATTGGCTTTATTGATTTGTGAATATTTTCTAAATGTTTGGTCCAAATTACAGCACATTTTTCTTCTCTTTCCCATTTCAAAGTCCCTCACGACTCCCACCCACGAGCACAGGCAGAAGGCTTGCTAACAGGCCTTCATCAATGTTGCTGTGCACACAACAACTAGCATTCATATAGTGCCTTTAATGTAGTAAAACGTCCCAAGACGCTTCACAGGAGCGTTATCAAACAAAATTTGACACCGAGCCAGAGAAGGCGATATTAGGACAGGTGACCAAAAGTTTGGTCAATGGGATAGGTTTTAAGGAGCGTCTTAAAGGAAGGTAGAGAGGGAATTCCAGAGCTTAGGGCCTACGCAGCTGCAGGTACTGCCACCAATGGTGGAGCGATTAAAATCGGGGATGCACAAGAGGCAAGAATTGGAGGACAATTCAAAAAGAGGCCCTTAAAATGACAGCCTATTGGCAAGCATTTGGCTTTCACTGTGCACCTCTCTTTGATGGCACAGCTCAAATCAGCTCACTGTGGGAATCTAAGGATGCAGATCTACATAATGCCAATTCATGCTATGGATCTCCAATGCAATGGGCCAGTATGGTGCGTACAAACCATTTTCTTTAAATCTAAAAAAAAGTTGCAATGTTGGATTTTATTTGTCTCCCTATCATTGAAACAAAATGAATCCAATGATATTGATCCATTTATTTACCAGAAGTTAATTTACATCTTAGTTACACTGGACAGAGACTCACCCGAATTTGTTCCAACTCAGCTTTATTTCCCGACTGTTGCCTTTCCAGCCTCTCACTCAGTTGAGAGCAGATCTAAAAAAACAAAGAATTTAAACGCCTCAGGAAAACACACACTACAATTTTCTCATCATTGTGTACAGTGCACTGCATTTAAGACCAAAATCCATTATCATCTAACAACCTGCACCAGATGCTAGTTAAGGTAAAGGGAAATTATCTTAAAAGACTTCACCTTCTTTATATAAATACTAGTAAACTGACCATGGTCAGTTGATAAATTTAAACTTTTTAATATTCAAGATGGTGACAGAGCTGAGAGGGACACTTAGAAAACTCATTCCTCTGAGCCATCTAATGGCCAGAACCTGCAACTACCTTGTGACAGTTAACAGCAAAATTGAAAGCAAAATATTTACGTAGCGATTTACAATGAAAAATGTTGACACAAGAGCATAACCAAAAATCAAGACAACAGGAAAATTTGGAGACAGGGAGTGATTTTTAATAATATACAGATATGATTTTGATTGTCAACTCTATGGTTGAGAGGCCCAAAAAAGGCCAACTTATATAGAAGATGCATTTTCCATCATTATATATTAACTTCATATTCCTTAGTTTTAAACTATACCAATTTTTGATAATATCTATACAAAGCTAAAAATGGAACATTAAGCTTTTAAAATAGAAATAATTCTGTATTCCAGTAGGAACAAAACACCCCTTTTTACAGAAAAAATGATAGGGATTTAATCTTATGAGGGGCAAATGCATACTAATATCCTGGAACATGTAAACATTTGGATAAGAGTGTCTGATAGTAACAGATTTGATCCTATACTGCAGTAATGGGTTTCAATGCACTAACATTAGGAGTCTTTCATGCAAGTATAGTGCAAGCTTAAAACAAAATACACACAACAATTAAGCAAAGACTTTAAAAATAAGGGGGCTGATACCTCAAGGGAATTCTTTTCAGAAGCATTTGCAAGAGTTGCTGATCACTCAAATTCATCTGCTTTAGTTGAGCAGTTTGATCAGTTTTTGGAAGGGTCATGTGGTCATTTCTTCTCAGGATATGGGTGACAGTGGCAAGGCTGCATTTATTGCCCATCCAAAGCAACTGTTTGTATAACAGAGTGCCTTGCAAGGCCATTTCAGAGGGCAACAAGAGACAATGACGTAGTATGGGACTGCCGTCATGTGTAGGCCAGACCGGGTAAGGGTAGCAGGTTTCCTTCCTTGAAGGGCAATGGGGAACAGTTGGGTTTTTACAATAATCAGCCACTTTCATGGTCGTTTTTGTGATGTTAATACACAAAGTACCAGATTTATTGAATTCAATTTCACACCTTGGTTCGATGGCAAGATTTAAACTCATGACCTTTGGGTTGGAAGTGTAGCAGCACAATCAGTACACCATCAGACCATTTAATATGGCACACCTGATGGTGGAGGGAGGGGCCAAATGCAACACCCAACTAAAATGGTAGAACTGGTTTCCTATTAAATAAATCACAGAAGGAGGTTACAAGAAGTACACAACACAGACTGTCCAACATCCCATCTGAAGAGTGGCCAGCAGAAAAAAGCAGCATCTATAAAAGAGAAATTGTGAAGAAAAACAGAGAAGGAAACTGTTCTGATGAAGGTTCTCCACCTGAAATATTAACCTCTCTTTTCTCTTTCAGATGCTGATGGAATTGCTGTGCAACTCCAGCAGTTTCTGTTTTTATTTCAGATTTTCAGCATTCACAGACTTTATATTTCTCTTAAAAGGAGATTTTCATGGATGTTGCTTGGTTTGTTTCAGACTGTGCTCTGCATCTTCACATGTTTATTGGTTTCTAGGAAAAACCTCTGAATTAACAACCCATGGCATCGTCTATTTCGACAGACGAAAGTAACAGTTTCAAACTTCGGCCAAGGAATAACTGCAGTAAAATCCTTGAGCCTTACAGACCTGCTTGTAATCACCGATGATTGAGCTGTTTTTCTTTATTTCTGATTCTGCTTTGTCTAGTTCTCTCCGGCACATCTCCTTCAGCTGTGAAAGGTAGAACCAGACATAGTATTGAAAACCAAGACGCAACTGATGCTGCTCTAGTCGAATACTCAGTTAAAAATACTAATGGACACAGATATTTGACATTATCCGATTTTGCATGGTTCTAAGTAAAGTGGAGTATAACAGTACAAGCTACTGATGATTTTAGCGCAGAATTTTTTTTTAAAAAGTTTAGCTAATTTATGGAATCAAAAGCTGCAAACTACCCAAGGAACACTGGAGCTGTTCTATGTTATGGATTCTGATTGCTGGTTTTAAGACAAGCTATCAAAATAAGAGTGCATGGGAAATTTAAAAGTAATATGCATAATATTTTCAAATCTTTAGGTTTAACAATATTGTTAAAATTAACCAACATTTACAAAATGCTTCATTCAAAAATCAAGAGCATAAAAACAAAAATTTGTGGAAAATTACCTAATGATGTCAGCTACACAACATGCACATTACTGAACAGCAGGGAACAAACTACACAAAATGTTTATTCAAAAGATCGCCTCTAACCAGTCATTTCATTTCTCATCTACAACTTTCCTCTTGATTTTCTCTCCTGAAGGTTACAACTCATGTTGGGATATGGTTCCATGGGAGCGGTGGCTATCTGACATGGCTCCTAAGTAGTCATTCTTCATGTGCACCTGGTCAATGAGCGTTAATAGGTTTATTCAACTGAAAGGGCCGCAACTACTGAGCACAAACGGAGCCTTCTTCACCATCCACATATGTCCACTTCCAGCACGGGGTACTTGTCACTAATCAAAAGGAAGAAGTGTGCACTATTTTTCCTATCACTAACATGGAGATGCTGAAACCAATTTAACAACCCCTTTGCCCCACTGCTACCCTGGCTACAATCAGTAAACCAAGACCATAGGATCTTGGAAGTTTTGTTCTGCATGGCTCGGTGCATTTTTCCATGAAGCTATTGAGGGCACACATAATCAGAAGTTTTAAACCATAAAACATTGGAACAAGTGAAGATTAAGACTGGTAGGATCATGCCCCACTTCAGATATAGTTCAATTACCTGAGTGGCTTCATTTTCCAATCTCTTCTTTTCATCTTCTGCATCAACTAACTTCTGCTTGGTCATCAGTAGCTCTTTATTTAGTGCATCCGCTTTCTCCTCTGCCTACAAAAAAAAATTAACAAAACCTATATTGATTTATTTTTCAAGCTACTTTTGTGCTGTTTTTATGGTTTAAATATTTAATGCAAACAGGTTATTTAACATATTTTTGTTTTCCTTTAGTCAGGGCTTTCTTTCATATCCAACAGTCCTGAAAATCACTAACTCCTCTATATGTGACTTTTATTGCTGTGAAACTAAACTCCTCCATTACAAAGCATTAGTTCTGGAAGCTACAGTAACATTAAATTTGGTTTGGTGTTAAACAAATATCTGTTCCAAAATATAAACATTCAGACCATTAAAGGATGTTTCTGAAAATGCAAGGAATAAATAAATTGTGACTCAAGTATAAACTACATATGGCATAATTTAACTTTTTCACCAGTAGAGTTTATTGGAAAGCTTTTATCATGGAATCAAATATTGGTCATAGTGAGTGAAGTTGCATTTATTTCACTAGAGTTTAAAACATTTTTCTGCCAAATCATTCTGCAATATCGGTTAGATCTGTTCTTTATTCATAGAATGGAGCATAGCTGTAAAATGTTATTTACTGCACAAAGAAAACTAGCTTTGCAAACCTAATTACAGATAAAAACCATCCTGAGGGCATTTTGCTCACATGTATGTATAGGTTTGTATCAGTAAATGGTTACATTTTCTCATTTTAAATCAAATAACTTAGTTATAGTAACATTACCAAGACGGATGTGTGTGGCTTTTCAAGATAAGTAATTCCTGGAAACTCACTAACCAAGTGCTTAAACAGCAGACCAAAAAGTCCTTTTGATATTTTTTCTTACCTATATCTGACTTAAATTAGTTTGTTTGAGTTAGTGCCCTACCATTTCAATAAACATTCAATGCAAATGGGTGAAAGGGGGAGGAAAAACAACCACAACATATCTCATGTTATAGGTGTTTCCCCCTGTTTGGCTAAGAGACCAATACTACTGGAGGTCATTTCCTCTCCCAAAAGTTTCCTATTCAGTAATTTATTGGCCAGACTGTCCTTGTCCTTCTTCAGAAGAAAGTATGGCAACACTAGAGGATCTTAAAAGAAAAATGGAGAAGTGGTAGTGCTCATTTCAATTATTACAAACATAATCATAATTGAGCCTAAGTTTGTGATTGCTGCCACATCTTATTCAGCTCTAGTTTTGCAAAAAATAATGTTTTGACAACCTTCTATCCTATTAATAATAGGAAACTGTTGGGATTTATAGTGAAATCTGAGTATAAAATATCCAAACTTTCTATATCTGAATCAGAACCAAGGTGAATGAGAAGCACCTCCAAAAAAAAAACTCCATTCTAATTGAGGCTGGAGAGCAGATTTTCATCTCTGCTGTTCAGGTGTCTTTTCAACTGCCTCATGTGCTATTAGCAAAATTGGGAAGGACTGAAAATAGAATTTAAATACAACAAGTTACTGAGTCAGCTCTGCCCTCCTGTTGAACTGGAAATGTTTTCAATTTTGTCTTAGTTTCAAACATTATAATACCTGCAGTCTCTGATCTTCCAAAACCATGGGATTTTAAATACTTTTTAAACTGTGAAATAACCTTAACAAACCTACACTTGGGGAGCCAATACCTAGGGGACATTATGTCCACTGGTAAAATTATAAACAAAGTTCCATTTGAAATGACCAGGTAAATCTTTATTGAAGTGCCATCACTGACAAATACTTAATGCACAGAATTCTTCCCTGATATTTTTTTTAAAAAAATGTTAACTTTTTGAATTATTCTTATAAACATCCAATTGGTGCAACAGATAGTGGAGCAGACACATTGGAGTGACTGAAGGCAAGGGTCTAATTCAGTGAGTTCACACCACAGCATGGGAGATCAATGTTTATCTATCGCAGAGAACAAATGGGCTTTTTTTTCCTTAGCACTGTCTACCCTTTAATGGTGTGCTTTCATTGATCTTAAGAGTAAATAATATGGACATATAACAAGTAAATAAAATTATTTACTTAGGCAGTCCATTAGTAGATGGATGAAGCAACAAAAATTGCAAAAAAAGTGTTGATGTTTGACGAATTCAGAGTTTCTGTGTAACTGTAAAATCAAGCTGGAGATAAGTAAAATGCTTGAATCTTTGCATGGATGTGAATGCTGAAGTAAAATAACAAACTGCTTGAATTATGGTGAAAGTTATTTGGACAAGATGATTAATGAGAGGATTCTTGAACTTGCACAAGAGGAGACTTGAGGCTGATTGTGATGAAAAAAAATTGATGGTAATTTATTAATAAGAACAGACAAGTGTTAACACCAGGAGCCAATACAATTTACCAGCGCAGAGGCTGGATAGAATGGAGTGCACTGGTTGCCAATCTGCACAAAAATTTATATATATATATGGTTGTTAGGTAAGAAAGAATGAATTTTGATATTTATAAGGGTAAGTAAATGAGGGAGAAAGGAATAGAAGGATATGTTGATAGGTAAGGTGAAGTAAGGTGGGGAGGAGGCTCGTGTGGAGCATAAACACCAGCACAGACCTGTTGGGCCAGATGGCTTGCTTCTGTTCTGTAAAATTCTACGTAATAAAATAAATTAGCTTTATAATTAACCTTGACATGACCCTATTGTCTTTACTCAAAAGCTCCAACTAGTAAATATCCGCTGTGTAAAATTGTGCTCAAGTGCCGCTTTCTTTTAATTTTGGATTGTTTTGGAGTGGGGGAGGGAATAGGAACTTCCCCTCAATTTTTTTCTGAGGTCTGTTTCACAGATATTTAACTTTTGCAGGTTGTCATGACAAAAACTAAATTACAAAGCAAAAATGAAAGACCACTGAAAACCAAGCTTCAGGTTAATGCTCTTTAGGGCACATTTTGTTCAAACCAGCAAAGGACTGAGCTCGTGAAGGGGTTAAAATAAACTGCAGCAAATGTTAGCTTGTCAAGAAAATAACAATGGTTAAACAGTACTCCGAATTAGGTGTGGACTTTGACTCGAACTACTGCAGACTAGCAGAACCCCATTCCAAAGTTAGTGGGGCAACAGTAAATATGGCAGATGGTGAGAATACTGATTTTAAATGACTGTCTCGCATTATAAATTTGACCTACAAGAGCCATGGTTACTCAGACCCCTAGAATCCTGTGGCACCTCAAGGCCAATTTCTACATCAAATGCTGTGGCATGAATGTAGATTCTACTTCAAATCTGTCCAGGGTTTGGGAACATCTCAACCTCAATACAATAAACATCTTACAACACCCCCACAATCTAAAATATATTTATAATATATTGTATAATAATACTAAGCTAATGATTTTTATTAAAAAAGTAAAAAAATCAGGCATTTTGAACAGTGTAAAAGCAGTTAACTGTCCTGATTCTCTGAATGTCCCATGTGCTGCTCAACTGTTTACAGTAATGACTGCTACTTAACACCCAACTATCTCAACTGACTTTTCAGCTAGCTAGTTAAAGCAACCAAGTGTAAAGTGAGCTCCTCAGTAAACTAGCGGCTTTTTGTTTAAAGTGCTGTTATTTACAAAATGTATCTCCTTGTATGGCAAGCAGAACCTAAGCGTTAAAAATATTGTTCAAGCTGAGTTTTCTTCTATCAAAGGAATGTTTAAAATTACAACATTTTATCTTCTAGTATATTTAAACAATTGTAAACAATTTTACATCACCAAGTTATAGTCCAACAATTTTTATTTGAAATCTACAAGCTTTCGGAGGCTTCCTCCTTCGTCAGGTAATTTACCTGACGAAGGAGGAAGCCTCCGAAAGCTTGTAGATTTCAAATAAAAATTGTTGGGCTATAACTTGGTGTTGTAAAATTGTTTACAATTGTCAACCCCAGTCCATCACCGGCATCTCCACATCATGACTATATTTAAACAGTCAGTGAGCCCAGTGTCCGATGGATAGACTCACTAACCAGATGGTATTACTCAATAACACCTGTCTGACAAACTAGGATATACAATGTTCTAATTTTAAATGGGGAAAATTTAACGCTGTGCTTGCCATATTAGGAGAGCTATAACCTGTCAATATGCTAACATTAAATATTCAGTACTTAGAACACAGAAGCTCAGCGCAGCAGCAAAGGGCTCAGAGGCTCGACTCGCTTTGCATCTGCAAAGGCATCATTAAGGAGTGAATTAATGGGCTTGGAATAATGTCTGCATTCCACACGTCACCTTCCTAGAGCTAACCAATATGGTGTCAGATACCAACCTTCTACACTCCAACGATTTACAGTTTGGGACTCTTTCATACCTTGCACACCACCTGCTAAACTGGAGTGTTAGCATCTGGAAAAGCATCTGATTAAGAAGCAAATATCAATGGGTTCAATATTCCAAATGCACGTCACATCTCGTATGATTTGGCTGCAGGTGTGAATTGCATGGGAATTAGAAAATCGGCGTAAAGTGACAGGATTTAGACTCAGATCTTCACCTATTGGTCCCAATACAATCACAAAGAGAAAAACTGCTGGGGAAGAAAAATAGTAGGGTTGAAATCCTGTGGCAGTTTCCACAGCTGCACACTAGGAACCTTGTACACACATCAAGTACAAAGAAAGTTCTGAAATTCTCCAACTTGCTCTTAACAACATTTATGAATGCCGCTATTTGAAATGCAGATTTAAAGGTGCATATTCTCTGTAATTTATCACATAGGTGCAGGATGAAGAACATCAAATGCAAGTTCTCAGTTGCAACAAAATGAAAGATATTAGTTCATATGAGATTTAACTTCCTAAGAATATATTCATTTTCCAGCTAATATTGAAATCAAACAGAATTTAATAAAACATTTTTTTTTAAAAAAGGACAGCAGCTACAGTCTCTAGTTCAGTCAGAAAAGCTGCAGCATTTACACCTACATTGTCCAGGTCTTTCCTGAGTGCGATCTTGCTAGTAACCAGTTCATGTGCAAGGTCATCATTTTCCTGTTCCAATCTCATATTTGCCTCCTGTAGACGTCTGTTCTCACGCTGGAGAAAAGCAGAACTGATCAATTGGGAGGTGAAAATTATTTATAAATCACCTTTAGACTAACAATATACTTCTCTAAATTGAACCGCTAACTCAAAGCCAAGCCACGTAGTTAAATCTTCATGAGTCATCATTCAACTCGAATGCACAACATCCTAACGTAATATTTAACAAGCCCTGTAAACAAATGTGATAAAAAAAACTGCAATTTCAGAGTCAGCACTAAAACTCTGAATACAACTGAACAAAATTTTAAGGCTGAGCAGTTTAACATTTTTATTTCCATGTGAAAGGACAAACACACTGCTCTGCACAAAACACTCGAGCTTCAGCAGATATCATTCACCTCTTCATGGTATCAATAGGCAAGAAGCAGAACTAAGTGAGAAAAGTGTGAAAGCTACACCAACTATCTGCTAACTTTGTGTAGGGGTTGAGATTAATAGCTTCTGGAAAACTACTTATGACCTTTGTTAACCAATGGCATTTGCCAGAAAGATAAAGCAAGTTTAATGTGAAAAAAGGAGCAGAGAAATAACATGGTTCTAATCCAGGCTGTTAGAAGGCGATTAATACACTGTTTACATTGTCAAGATTTGGCATTTCCTACCATTTGGACACTATAGAGCTCCTGAATTGTGCACTCCAACCTCACACTGGTAAGAAACAGATTTCCTGTTCTGAATTCTTAGGTGCTTTAAATCCCAGTATGAATAACATATTCTCCATTTGCCCCATGAATATTTCTGAAATTGGTGATAAACTTAGATAAAGCCTTTGGAGGGACCAAAACATTCAACGCATATCTTCAGTGGCAGCATAAACGCTAGGCTTGTCAGTAACAGGCAAAAGATGCCACTAACTCTGTACAGCCCAAGAAATTAGTTTCATTATTGCTGGCTTATGTGAATCTTTCCAAATCTCCAGGGATTGCAGCAAAACCCAAAAAGTGTACTTGCATTAAAATCAACCTAGTTACTGTAGGAACCGTCTTGTAATATAAATGAGGCAATTTTTCTAACAGGACTGAAAACTGGCATTCGAGAACTTATTTCACTGCAGTAAACTGACTACATCAAGTCTCCAGCACAGAAACAGACCATTCGGCCCAACTAGTTTATGCCAGCGTTTATGCTCCACACGAGCCTCCAACCTCCCTATTTTGTCTAACCCTATCAGCATACCCTTCTAGTCCTTTCTCCCTCGTGCTTATCCAGCTTCCCTTTAAATGCATCTATGCTGTTTACCTCAACTATTCCTTGTGGTAGCGAGTTCCACATTCTTACCACTCTTTGGATAAATTCCCTATTGGATTTATTAGTGACTATCTTATATTTATGATCTCTAGTTTTGTACTCCCCCACAAGTGGAAACATTTTCTCCATGTTTACCTTGTCAAACCCTTCCATTATCTGAAAGCTCTCCATCAGGTCAGCCCTCAGCCTTCTCTTTTCTAGAGAAAAGAGCCTCAGCGTGTTCAGCCTTTCCTGATAAGTATATTCTCTCAGTTCTGACATCATCCTTGTGAATCTTTTTTGCACCCTCTTCAATGCCTCTACATCCTGTCTATAATATGGAGACCAGAACTGTGCACAGTACTCCAAGTGTGGTCTAATCAAGGTTCTATACAAGTTTAACATAACTTTTCTCCTTTAATAGATTCAATGACAACTATATATTCAAACATGGATATCAGGTAATTGGCTGCAGATACCAATTTATTATTTCTTACCTCAAACCTTTCAACAGGATCTTCCTGTTGAGCCTGCTGTTCCCGCATTACCAGGTATTCCTTTTCGTATTTCTTAAGCTTTTTCTGACTGATCTGGAACATATGGACATTAATAAATTAATCATTTCAAACTAAACAGCAGTAAATTTATTTTTTCACTTCATACTTTAGTAGTAATGTGAAGCATGGTTAGAAAAAAGTTCTCATCAGTGGGCACCTGTCTAAAAATGGACTGTTCTTATAATTAGTGATCTTTCATTATATGTATTTTAAAACAAAGTTACTAGTAGCTTGACTGATAGTTCAATAAGTAAATGCACTGTGTGGTACAAGAGGTAATCATACAGACACATACGTTAAATCCCTGATCTGTATTGAGTTAGCCACTAATGCAGGGCAGCAGTAGAATTCGTTCCAGCAGCCTCACCGGTGGGGGGGGGGGGGGGGGGAAAAGAGAAAGAGGGGGGAATATTATAGCTAGCTCGGGGTTGTTATCTGGAAAGCTCCACATGTATGCAGACGATGCACATACATATGTGGTCATGTTGTGACAGGCTCCCAGGCACTCACTGTCCTGGGTAAGTTGCACCACCATCATGAATTGGACTGTATGCCTGAGTCAACCCTACAGGAAGGTAAGTGTAAGATGTGGGGATTTGAAACAAAATATTCAGAGAGTGACTATGTTTGCAATTACACCAGCATATCTATTAGTGAGCTAGAAGAAAAAACAACCACAAATGGGAATGACCTCAAAGTATGTTAAAACAAATCATGCCCAATCTGTAATCCTAAATAAAGTGGATTTAAAAAGCAAAAATCCATAAAATACTTGTTTTTACGTTTACCGGCTTTTTACAAAATGTAATCCTGCACTGAACTGAGACTTATAAAAGTTCATATTTATACCACGTGTTTTGCCCAAATAATTCAATGCTCTATCTAGTTATGTACAACTGAATATTTTTTCACACAATGCAATCAAATAAAATTCTTCTAAAAACATGCAAGTCCAGTTAAGTGTTTGCTTCTGTACTGAATACAAAGCAGGTATGAAATGTTTACTTCATTACCTTCATGCTGCAAGCCAGCTCCATCAGCTTTTTAGCATTTTCCTCTGAGCGATACCTTTTAGGAAGCTGAACACGGAAAAACTTTAAGGCCCCTTCAAAGTCTGTTAATAGAAGATCGTCTTTTGAGGTCTGCAGAAGAGATTTTAACAGATTTTAGTGGTATCTGAACAAGTCTGTGGAATTGACAATCAGCATTCAGTAAAATCTTGGCATATAAACCTTTCTGCTCACTGCTGGGAGAGATTAAGTTTGTGCCAATGCATAGCTCAGATCGCTACTCTCATTCTAATCAGATTCTTTCATTAAATCAGGCCATCCTCACGTGAGCTGAAACACTGAACATGATTATACTGAAAGAATACAAAACAGTCTTTTCTGGTGAGAAGCACCGTCAGTATTACCCAGTTTTGTGCACAAATTATAAGGAAAAGGATTTTAAAAGTAATATAGCAGAAAATATCCAAAATTGAATTATCCCCAAACTATGCTCATGGGTGAAAATTAAAAACTTTTTCTGAAATAGCAAGTACATTTTACATGATATGTCTCAGGTGCAATTCTGCTCTTGTTCATAATAGAAGATATAACTCGGGAATATCTGAACAAAGTTTCATTCAGAATAATAAAGTATGACTGAAAACTCACCACAATAATATTAATGATGGCCTATATATAAATTAATCACAAGATCTTTAATGTACATTGATTAATATTTGTATATTAATACAAATTGAAAACATTTTTGAAGTAGCTTAAACAAACAATGTCAACGTCTCCACTTTTGGTGGAGATAAACACTGACAACTATAAACACCATCATTTAAACGACAGTGAATGTATAAGAAAAGTTATGACTCTTACCTTCAGTAAAGCAAGTGCAACATTGAAGATAACACTTATCCCCTTAAAAAAATTACAAAAGTTTAGGTAAGCTTGTGTAAGAAAACATTCCTGAACGTTTTCAAGTTCATTTTTCACACAGTATACAAGTACATGTGATGTAAACAGTTTCAAGAAAGTTATTAACAATCTATATAGTTAACTTCTATTTTGGTTTTAAATGCTCAAGCGCCGAAGATAAACCAGACACAGCAGCTTAATTAAGCATAATTGATCTGTCATTCCCATGTAAAAGCAAAGGCATTTTTATTTTTGAAGCTGAACGCTGAGGATTGACTGACTGGTGAGAACAGAACAGCACAATGGTCCACTGTATTAGGCCACAATGGAACTACGGCAACAATTTTGACAAGACAGCCTTAAGTTCAACAGCATTTCCATTTGCATCAGGCAGCAATTCACAAATTGGCATATTCAATATTACAGGCAACAATACTTGTTAAATCCAAACAGATGTAGGAGAGTGTGTGTGTGTGTGTGTGTGTGTGTGTGTGTGTGTGTGTGTGTGAGAGAGAGAGAGAGAGAGAGAGACAGGGCTTCCAATACAGCGAGTGTTCAAATGTTAATACATTTCTCTTTTGCATTTCTAGTTTGTTAAAATGTATTCCTTCATTTCTCAAGCTCTAAGCTTTTCTATGAAAAGGACTTGTTTTGAATTCCACAAAAGACGTGATTAACATAATTTAATACAAAATACACAATTGCCATCTTTGGCAATGTTACTTAAGGGAAGAAAAAGGTTTCTAAAACAGTCAAGATTATTATTAAAACAAAAATGTTCTTTCAACTATTTTGGTATTTTAAATGGACAAGCAAACAAAATGCATGACCTCCTTCGTTTACTGCACAGAGGCTGCACTGATTTTTAAAGCAAAACAAAAGTTTAAATTTGGCATGCAAGTTAATTTTTTTTCTGGGGGGGGGGGGGGGGGGAAAGAGGGGAAGAGGGGAGGTGCTGTACCCGATAAAACATGGAACATTTCTACACAAAGGCCCTGGTCTGGAAGGGTGAGATTCCTTATTTATTTTATAAAAAAGAAAAAGAAAAACTTGGGCTGAAAGCTGATTTTTAAAAAAAAACATTTACAAGAACAAAAGAAAAAGTCAAGGGAGAGAAAAGACTACTCCGTCCATTGAAGCTCATTCCTCTTCTGCTATATCAACTCGCTCAGCGTAACCAACTATATTTTGAACTTTGCTAACCTGATGGATTATTTCAAACGTTATATAAAAAAAACTAAATAACCAGCTTAGATTTACTTCTCTAGTCTTTCCTCATCGCTTATCCCCTTTACAGTTGGAATAATTCCTATTACTCTTGTGCATTCACACACTACAATGCATTTATGTCCCCTCTGAAGCATTGTGCCTCAAACTGTACTCAGTTCCAAGTGTGGTCCAACTAGTGAATTCTAAAGTCTCAGCATAATTTCTGTTGATTCATTATTCTTACCATTTATCTCAACATTGTTCTTTTTTCAAATTGCCTCTCCACATTGTTTGCTTACAAAACAACTTCAAAAGCAATTAATTTGCTATGAAGCACTTTGGGACATCCTGAGGATATGAAAGTTGCTATAAAATACAAATTCTTTTTCTACCTTTAAAAATAACACGGCTATTGTCACTTCCAAGTCTCTTTCTAGATCTATGTTAATTCTATCCCCTTCGTTGTACACTTATTTTGCTCATTGTTTTGCCTTATATGCAATACCTTATTTCATATATTATTTGTATACTCATTGGTCTATATTGTTAATTGCATCCTACTACTCTCCCTATTTGAGTATTGCATGTAAACGTAATGAACTTACAATTAGTTTTTGCATCAATTTTGATATTAAACAATGGGGGCATAAGCACTGGCATTTAAGTTCTCCAGTCAACAACTTCCCTCTGTCCAACACTAAAGCTCTCACTAGAACTCTCTATCCTATTATTTAACCAACTTCTTATCGAGTCCCACAATTTACCCTGCAATGGTTTGTAGTTTTACTAGAAGTCTTTCATGTAGGTGATTGATGAAGGTTTTCTGAAAGTCCAAATAAAATATCATGGGGGAATTTTACTCAATTTTATTTATAATATTCTCAAAGAAATTGAGGAGATTTGTCAAAGAGGATCTTCCTCTTTGGGCTGTTTAGTATGTTATTAAGCTACTACTGCATACGTATTTCACCACTTTAGTTCTTGGATAAAATAATATGTATCATTCAAAGATTAATCTTCGACTGGCAGGTCTGTAGCTGCCCGATCAGATTTGTTCCTTGTTGTGAACATAGGTATGTTTGCTTGCTTCCAATGCTGTGTAACATCTTCAGCACACAATAATTCTTCATCGGTGTAATAATTTAAAAAACGCTCACATAACTTAGAAATCCACTGTAAAGATATTATTTCCTATAAGAAGTCGATGGTAACCAGTGTTTAATAGGTAACTAAGTTTATGCAGTAGGCAGCTAGCTGTTCTGATCAGAAAAAGCCTCAGCACCCTGGGTTAAGGAGGGAAAGATTGGCCGGGTTTCTGGTTCATGATCATTGCCAGCAATTCATGTTGAAAGTGTGTGCACGCATGCATGGACATGCGGCCCACATCATGCTCAGCTGTGATCCCTCCTGTGGTTAAATAGCTGCCAACACTGTGAAAGCTCACACATGAATAACGGTGACTTGGGCAAGGCACCGAAGGGTGAACAATGTCCCAGCAAGGAGCTGGAGTCTTCAGGAGTGGAAGAAATGGGGAAAGGAAAATTGGTAAACAGGATTTAACAGACTTTGTCTATTGTCAAAGCACCTTTACATTGCTTATAAATATTACTGTGGAGCATTGAATTTACAGCTGTGCTGGTTGTACCATGGAGCTGTACTTGGCACTCCCATCACTGCTGACCTATGCTGGTTTCCAATCCCACAACATATCAAATTTTAAATCCTCAACCTCATCTACAAATACATCCACATTTAAATGCAAGTGTTGTTGCTAGCAGAATTGTATTGATATATTTCTCCATTGCCCTGGTTACACTGCAGGGTCACAACCAGTGCAGTTCCAAGTCTGCATTTAGATGTTTTTCCTACATGCCCTGCATACAATTTATTTGGGTGGTTGGCGCGGGATTAGTGCATACTAATTACGACAGATAGTAGGTGGTAGCAGCAGTGAATGGGTCAGTCAAAATTGTGACAAAGGGAATTCAGTAGTATGTCCATCAACAGTTTATATGAATGAATGAATTTGCATTTATATAGTGCCTTTCATGACTTCAGGATGTTCCAATTATATTAGAATATATCTGAATCATTACCAACATGAAATTTAAATCTAAGGTGGTTCTAGGGAAATCAGCATTGAATGTTAAAACAAATTATAGTCTGAAGGGACCTTCCACACCAGTATAGGATCAACAAGGTCATCCGTGTCCGGAACCACAAGAGATGGGTGAGATCCTAAATGAATATTTCACATCGGTATTTACGGTTGAGAAAGGCATGGATGTTAGGGAACTTGGGGAAATAAATAGTGATGTCTTGAGGAGTGTACATATTACAGAGAGGGAGGTGCTGGAAGTCTTAACACGCATCAAGGTAGGTAAATCTCCGGGACCTGATGAAATGTATCCCAGGACGTTATGGGAGGTTAGGGAGGAAATTGCGGGTCCCCCAGCAGAGATATTTGAATCATCGACAGCTACAGGTGAGGTGCCTGAAGATTGGAGGGTAGCAAATATTGTGCCTTTGTTTAAGAAGGGCGGCAGGGAAAAGCCTGGGAACTACAGACCGGTGAGCCTGACATCTGTAGTGGGTAAGTTGTTGGAGGGTATTCTGAGAGACAGGATCTACAGGCATTTGGAGAGGCAGGGACTGATTAGGAACAGTCAGCATGGTTTTGTGAGAGGAAAATCATGTCTCACGAATTTGATTGAGTTTTTTGAAGGGGTAACCAAGAAGATAGATGAGGGCTGTGCCGTAGACGTGGTCTACATGGACTTTAGCAAAGCCTTTGACAAGGTACCGCATGGTAGGTTGTTACATGAGGTTAAATCTCACGGGATCCAAGGTGAGGTAGCCAATTGGATACAAAATTGGATTGACGACAGAAAACAGAGGGTGGTTGTAGAGGGTTGTTTTTCAAACTGGAGGCCTGTGACCAGCGGTGTGCCTCAGGGATCGGTGCTGGGTCCGCTGTTATTTGTTATTTATATTAATGATTTGGATGAGAATTTAGGAGGCATAGTTAGTAAGTTTGCAGATGACACCAAGATTGGTGACATTGTGGACAGTGAAGAAGGTTATCTAGGATTGCAACGGGATCTTGATAAATTGAGCCAGTGGGCCGATGAATGGCAGATGGAGTTTAATTTAGATAAATGTGAGGTGATGCATTTTGGTAGATCGAATCGGGCCAGGACCTACTCCGTTAATGGTAGGGCGTTGGGGAGAGTTATAGAACAAAGAGTTCTAGGAGTACAGGTTCATAGCTCCTTGAAAGTGGAGTCACAGGTGGATAGGGTGGTGAAGAAGGCATTCAGCATGCTTGGTTTCATTGGTCAGAACATTGAATACAGGAGTTGGGATGTCTTGTTGAAGTTGTACAAGACATTAGTAAGGCCACACTTGGAATACTGTGTACAGTTCTGGTCACCCTATTATAGAAAGGATATTATTAAACTAGAAAGAGTGCAGAAAAGATTTACTAGGATGCTACCGGGACTTGATGGTTTGACTTATAGGGAGAGGTTGGATAGACAGACTTTTTCCCCTGGAGAGTAGGAGGTTTAGGGGTGATCTTATAGAAGTCTATAAAATAATGAGGGGCATAGATAAGGTAGATAGTCAAAATCTTTTTCCAAAGGTAGGGGTGTCTATAACGAGGGGGCATAGATTTAAGGTGAGAGGGGAGAGATACAAAAGGGTCCAGAGGGGCAATTTTTTCACTCAAAGGGTGGTGAGTGTCTGGAACGAGCTGCCAGAGGCAGTAGTAGAGGCGGGTACAATTTTGTCTTTTAAAAAGCATTTGGACAGTTACATGGGTAAGATGGGAATAGAGGGATATGGGCCAAGTGCAGGCAATTGGGACTAGCTTAGTGGTATAAACTGGGCGACATGGACATGTTGGGCCGAAGGGCCCGTTTCCATGTTGTAAACTTATATGATTATATGATTCTATTCTAGTATAGATTATATATAATACTTTGTTCATACCATAAGATCCCATTCAATACAAATTGATGACAAATAAAAGGGCTGTCCCTTTTCACACTGCAATCTTCAATCCATTACTCAAAAACAAAAGATCTGACTGACTAGTGAGTGGACATCAATCTATGCTGAAGTCCTGCATTCTTAGAATATGCACATAATCTCTTGTGTTAAATTAAATCTCTCTTATCCAACACAGAATTTGGGGGCTGTGGACTTATTAGAAAAGGCAAGTGAACTAGAGTGAGTACACAACTTAGTTAATGTATACCACCTGCATCAGGCATAGATGAATGGGGAAGCTTTGAACTGCAGTACAATATTTAGACTGGTTTTCAAAATAATTTTTAGTATAATAGTTATCTGGATAACCAAATCTTTGGTCATGGCTATTTTTGAACTGACCTATCAAAAATGTATCCTCCTTTTGCAAAGGATTACTGTCCCTTCCCTGAAATCACAACTCAGCTGAAATTCCAGATATCTAGAATCTTTAAAAAAAATTATGGCCTAGAAGTAAGGTCTATTTGACAAAAGTTAAAAATGTCAAACAAACCACCACTCTTTAAACATACCCTGTGATCAAAAGTACATTATTCAGTACACCAAAAACACACACAAGCCTGTGTTCCAGTGGCATCTGAATAGATTGGTTGTCCTAAACAGCACCACCATATGGCCAATATAAAAGTACAGCTATTTTCATGGTTAAATCGCAGCTTGATGAGGAACTATTGTACAGTGTTCCTTAATTCTCTTTCTTTCCTCTATTTCAGAAAAATTTGCATGGCTGCTAAATAAAGAAATGCCCCTCTGTATCACAATATGCGATTGTGTTCAGCATAAGCCTGCAAACATGTCTTGATTGGTTAGTATTGAGGGGGAACTGCATTTTATTCATACTAAGGAAAGAACTACAAAAAGGTTTTATGGATCTGAGTAAACATATTTTCATGAAGAACATTTTGGATGTTGACAATATTTTGATGGAGGAAAAAGGTTTGAAAATATAGTATAAGTCATCACCATTAATTCTCAGCCTGTCTTTCACCACATCTGCTTCCCCAATTATTCTTTGGACAAACAATATTTTTTGACAACCAAATTTGATCCTTTCTCATTTGTGATTGTAACACATGGTTACATTCTCCAAATCAATACAACCTATTTATTCTCTGTCAGCAGAGGAAGACAGCATTTTATCTCCTATCCTTCCATGTTTTTTGTTAGGTCTGACTGGCAGTAGCTGATCAGCATCTCCAAATGGAAAAAAAATAACTGAACCTCAAGTTAATTACCCGTTTAAACTCAACTGCTTCTTAAAAATCTCATTTCAAAATCATCATTATGTATATAAATTTTGTCCCACTATCTTGACCACTCCAGAAAATATTCAAAAAATTGACATCAGAATCCCAAGCTACAAGGAGAGACTACGGTGATGAGCTCGTTTTTTCTAGAGAAGAATGAGAGGGGACCTTATTAAGGTATTCAAGATTCTTAATAGTATAGACAAGTTGAACCTTGAGAAACTGTTTGCCATGGCCCAGAGAATGGATGAAGCTAAGAGGGAAGATAAATTAACAAATTAGTTACAACTATTTCACACAAAGCATAGTGAATGTTTGGAATAGACTGCCCAAGGAAGTAATCAAGGCTGACAACATCGCAATTTTAAGAGGAAGTTAGACAGGCATTTGGCAAGAAAATCATTTGAGGAGTACAGGTAATAAATTGTGTATATTCTGCTCTTCAAGCATGGGGCCGAGCAGATTCAACAAAATGATCCTGTACATTCCTAAGTGCCTACTGTATTAAATCTGTATTTCAGTATCTAATTCAAGTGTAATTGTTCTCAACTTTCACTTGTTGCAGCGGGGAACCAATGCAACAGCTGCGGCTGATATGGTGCACAAGTAGAGGATACAAAATATATTTTTCAGAAATTGGAAAGATTTCTAGTGCACTTGAAACACGTTATGTGGCCAGGGTCAGGTGTAGCATGTGGAGAGAATCACTTGTTGCTGAGTCATGACTGTGCAGCCACACGACAGCTGATTCACCCAGCACGCTAAGTTGTTTCTGGCACACAAATGGAGTGCACCCTCTAACTGAATCACCTTGCTAAATCAATCACAGTCCTTTAGGTGGTCACAGAGTGAGGATCTAATGTGTTTTTAAAAAAATACAACACAGAAATGAGAGAAGGAAAAGAAAGACAAGAAAGAAAAGAACAAGCATGAAAGGAAAAATGGAGATAAATGAATGAAAGGAAAGACACAAGGCCCTCAGCAGCATTCTTGTGTACAAGTTAATATAACTCAACCCCTGTTAAGATATTTACAATCTTGCAATCAGTTGTTCTTTTGGCAAATTAAACTTGATATTCTGAAGGTTCAAAAATTTTCACTTTGAAAAGTACACTTACCTCACAAAGTAGCAGGTCAATGATGTGGAAGACCATATAGAGGGGAAACTTAGCAGTGAACAGAGTAAGAAACCACTGAGAGGCATACATGTGTGCTTCAAGACTGATATTTAAGAAGTGGTTGTACAAATCTGGAATGTACTCCTGAAAATAAAGACAACATTTATTAGTTGCCCGGTAGAAGACAGATCACTCACCTTCAGATGTAGCAGTGACCATTCTTGAAGTTAAGGTACACTCACTAAAAGTGTCTAATTCAATATAGGAATATCAAACAAGTTACTTGTCCCTTAAAAGGCCTTTACAGCCATAAGTCATGAATTTGCCTTCCTGCATTCTGTAAAAACATCTCAACAGGAGTCAATTTCAGTTTTTTTTTGTACCATTGGCATCAGTCACACTGTGATGTGTATAGTGCACTGCAGCAATTTTTGTTTACTTTTATGCAAGAAAAAAGACGCATTTATAAAGTGCCTTTCACAATCTCAGGACGTCCCAAAGTGCTTTACAACCAAAGTACTTTTGAAATGTAGTCACTACTGTAATGTAGGGAAACGCTGCAGCCAATTTGTGCGCAGCAAGGTCCCTCAAACAGCAATGGGATAATGACCAGATCATCTGTTTTAGGGGCTGGCTGTAGTCGGTGTAGAAGAAGAAAAAAAATCAGAGTACATTACAACAACAATCAAAACTAAATACCAAGTTACGATTAAAAAAGTGATAAAATGTTGACAAATTCCAAAGCAGCAACAGGAGATGAAATTTAGAAACAGAGGTCACAAAAACAGACCAGACCAAATTACTGTCCAAGCTCATCAAGTCTGGGGGAATAATACTGTCCCTTTGAGCGAGGGGTAACTGAAAGATCCTTAGAACCACAAAAGGCAAACAAGCAAGGACCATCCGAGTCCCAGAACAAACACTTAGGGCCTGATTTTAGCAGGCCTGCGGGTTTCCAGCAGGTTGGGTTTCGGGTGCGTGGCCTCCGCGCCCAGTGAAATTAGTGGGTTGCCCGCGCGATCGTAGCAGGCAATGCACTAATTGGAATCACTTACCTGCTCCTCCGGGCTCCGCGCTGCTGGTCTGCGCGTCGGGCGGGCTGCGCATGCGCAGTACAATCTGTCAGCTGGAGGCTCTCTACTTAAAGGGGCAGTCCTCCACTGACAGATGCTGCAACCAATGGAACAAATTACAGCATGGAGCAGCCCAAGGGGAAGGCTGCTCCCAGTTTAATGATGCCTCACCCCAGGTATCATCAGATGGGGTGAGGAGGAGGGGGAGGAGGAGGGGGAGGACAGAGATCTTCCACCCGGCGGGCAGGAGGAAGCAGCCTGCCTCTGCCACCAAGAAGGCCTGGCTCGAGGTGGCAGAGGGGGTCACCTGCACCACCAACATATCGCCCACCTGCATACAGTGCAGGAGGCGCTCCAATGACCTCAGTAGGTCAGCCACAATGAGAACACGTAGTCTTTCCCCTACACTCCGTCTGCCACAACACTGCCCCCACCCCACATCTCCTTCGGCACCGCCAACACTACTCTGTCACATCACCCCTCATACCCACTCAAACCCCATCCTCATCTTACCTGCACCTACTCACCTCGCCAGTACTCACCCGCCACTAACACGCAACCCAATCCTCATACAATCTCATGGCTCTATCCCATACTCACCCTCTCGTGCATCTCTCTCACGGCCAGCCTCACTCAACCTGCCACCACCTGTGCTGCAGCCACAGGGCATGCATCGCATATGTGCAGTAGGCAGCGTACGGCAAACGTGTCGTGAGCATGAAGGGGATGCACAAGGGTGTCTGAGGGTTTGCCATGGGTGTTACCTATATTGAATTTCAGAGCAACAAACATCACACATTATATTGGCACCACCACTGCCATGTCTCCGCGAATCCTGTCTGTTGTGTCCAATAATGCCCGCTCCTGGGTATCACTATGAGGACCCACCACTGATGCCACCCATTGTGTTACTGCAGAGTAGGTGCAGGTGTATTTGCAGGGCTCTTCCGCGCAGACGACTGAGAGACATCGGCGGTGTACCCGGCTGCACCCTGGAAGGATGCGGAGGAGAAGTTGTGGAGGGCAGTGGTGACTTTGGCAGCGACAGGTAAGCAGATGGTGCTGGGGCCACCCAGGAGCAGCTCGACATGAAAGAGCCTGCAGATCTCCACGACTACATGTCGAGTGAATCTGCGCCTCTGTGTGCACTGCTGCTCAGAGAGGTCCGGGGAGCTGCGCCTCGGTCTGTGGACCCTGTGCGGAGGGTAGTGCCCTCTGCGACGCGTCTCTCTCTGCCCTCCCTCCTGCTGTACAGGTGGATGTGTCACAGCACTCTGTTGTGGAGCTCCACGTGTCAGAGGTGGACGGCGTGGACTGCGAGGCTGCTGGGGCTGGTCATGCTGTTCATCCTCCGAGGATGTCAACGCACCACCCATCTGGCAGGTGTTGGTCTGAGGGGTTGTGCAGGGTAGGTAGGTGGTTCCTCGCACCGGGGCTGCGGTTTCACGTCGGTCTGTCCTCTGGCTTGGCGGGGGGTGGTGGAGGGCAGGGGTTGCCCTACGTGACGCGGTGGCCTCCGGCGTGGGTGAGGGCTCTCCCACCCGCTGTGGAGTGCACCTTGGCAGCTGCCACAGGCTGCTGGCTGGAACACGACCGGTTGAAGGGAGACTGTTTCCCCCAGTGTGTGAAACACACTGCCTTGAACCTAAAATCCCACACTTCCTGTTTTGACAGCTGCTTCAGCTCATTTAATGACCTCAACAAGCAAGGTAAGTACACTCAAGTGGAACCCCGCTGGCTTTAATTGCCTGCGGGATTCCCACCAGCGGGGCCTGCGCACGCAGCCCCGCACGTCAGCGCGGCACCCGGAAGTGGCCGGGATCTCGGCGTGATCCGGTCACGTGACTGGATATCGGGATTTTCGGGGGCCCCCCGCTGGAAACCCGACGCTAAAATCGAGCCCTTAGTTACTAGATGTCACTGTGGAAATTCACAGAACTTTTATTTCTTTATTCAAAAATACAAGCATTCCCTGGAATTCAAATTTGTGTTTGGTCCAGTGATTCTATTTTGTATCAATTTCTGGAAGCTGCTTTTTGCTTATGGTTGGGTCGTGTAAATAGTTAATCATTTAATATCCAAATACCTCCCATTTTAAACAGACACATTCCACTTGGGCAAAGGATCCATTATGGTGTGCCTATTATATGCTTGGCCTAGGCAGCACCATGTCTCCTGAGTGCTGTATTGGCTAGAGAACCAAAAACTTAATTACACTATTATGCAATTGAAGTGGTATCTAAAGACTAGTAGAAGTGTTAGGCAGATGTAGTCAAGAAAGGAATGGGTTTGATTCTGTTAATTTGCTTCCAAGATCACATTAGGATTCAGAAAAATCCTCAATCTCAAAATTGAACAACTAACCAATAAAAACTTGAGATGATCATCCTACTCACCATCTTTTAGGCAGTGTACCTATTTGCTCACCACTGATCTTAGGGTGACCTACTTTAATTGTCAGGGAATGGCATGGAAGGTAATTATATTTTCAAGTGGCAGTTAAGTACATCCAATTCTAGATATTGTCCTTTAGTCTCTACTCTGCACCCAACATCTTAAAGTATATTTTTATAATGAATGACTAGGTTGCTCAGTTAAACTCTATAAACACAATTCGTATTACTTATCTAAATTTACACTCTGATTTTTCAGAACAAGCTTTTGTTCTACTGTTATTCAGGAGTCACTTGAAACCGTTTCAAAAACATGTAGGTCTGCTCTAACTTTTCAGATCAAAATATACAATGCACTGCTTAAATAACCAGGTCAAATCTATTCATGTACTAAGTAAAACAAACAACTTGTGTGGAAAATTTTTCACTGCACAGATAACAGTCTACTGTCACACTATTTAAATACTGCTTTTAGGAAACCTGGTATCATAGAATGGTTACAGCACAGAAAGAGGCCATTCGGCCCATCGAGCCCATGCCAGCTCTTTGTAAGAGCAATCCAGTTAGTCCCATTTCCCTGTAGCCCTGCAAATTTTTTCCCTTCAAGTATCTATCCAATTCCCTTTTGAAAGCCACAATTGAATCTGCTTCCACCACCCTTTCAGGCAGCGCATTCCAGATCATAACTACTAGCTGCGTAAAAATGCTTTTCCTCGTGTCGCCTTTGGTTCTTTTGCCAATCACCTTAAATCTGTGTCCACTGGTTCTCAACCCTTCCGTCAATGGGAACAGTTTCTCTTTATTTACTTTATCTAAACCCTTCATGATTTTGAACACTTCTATCAAATCTCCTCTTAACTTTCTCTGCTCTGAGGAGAACAGCCCCAGCTTCTCCAGTCAATCCAAGTAACTGGAAGTCCCTCATCCCTGGAACCATTCTAGTAAATCTTTTCTGCATCTTCTCTAAGGTCTTCACGTCCTTCCTAAAGTACGGTGCCCAGAATTGGACACATTACTACAGTTGTGTCCGAACTCGTGTTTTATAAAGGTTCAAAATAACTTCCTTGCTTTTGTACTTTATGCCTCTATAAAGCTCAGAACCCTTATGCTTTTTTAACTGCTTTCTCAACCTATCCTGCCATCTTCAAAGATTTGTGCACATATACCCTCAGGTCTCTCTGATCCTGCACCCACTTTGTACCATTTAGTTTAGATTGCCTCTCCTCATTCTTCCTACCAAAATGCATCAATTCACACTTCTCTCTGTTAAATTTCATCTGCCATGTGTCCATCCATTGCACCAGCCTGTCTATTTCCTCTTGAAGTCTATTACTATAATCCACACTGTTTACTACACTTCCAGGTTTTGTGTCTTCTGCAAATTTGGAAATTGTGCCCTGCACACCCAAGTCCAAGTCATTAATATACATATATACACACACACACACACACACACACACACACACACACATACTATACATACATATTAAAAAAAACAGTGGCCCTAGTACCGACCTCTGGGGAACACCACTGTATACCTTTCTCCAGTCCGAAAAACAACCGTTCACCACTACTCTGTTTCCTGTCACTTAGCCAATTTCGTATCCGTGCTGCCACTGCCCCTTTCATTCCATGGGCTTCAATTTTGCTGACAAGCCTATTATGTGGCACTTTATCAAATGCCTTTTGAAAGTCCATATACACAACATCAACCGCATCGCCCTCATCAATCCTTTCTGTTACCTCATCAAAAACCTATGAGTTTACAGAAGATAACGTGGAGATAAATCTATCTTGGCAACAGAAAGTTGAAATCAATATCAATGTTACAAAACCAACTGACAGTACTTGCCTATTTTTCATTAAAATCATCCTATTTTAAGCAGCACTTTGAATACAGGCTCCATGGAAACAATAACCATAGAAAACTGATCCATTTAAAGTGCATGTGAAATCTAATAATTATGGTATGATAATGCCATTGAAAACACATTCATCAGTGACTGGTCTGCTTTCAGAGGGTAAAATTGGATACAGAAATGACCATCATTAATACTAAGTCTTGTGCTAATTCCCTATACTTTTAGAGAAATACTTCAGTGGTTTTAAAGTTAATCATAATAATAATCCAGAAAGAGGGAAATTTTCTGAACTATACAACACTGAGTTTATCTAGCCATATTTTTTACTTTTGAAACAGAAATGCCACTATATCCTGCAGAGGTTAGAACAGAGCACGAGACACTTTTCTGTTTTTCTGCTCCTTCCTCACCCAGCCTCCTTTTATATTGCACAATTCCGTGAACAAGACAATGGGCCAACAACTGCTTCCCAAGTCTCCTTCAATACTGTTCTCAAGCATGTGACAGTAGTCTGGGTTTACTTGGTTTCCCATTTCACCTCCCCTCAATATCTCTCCAGACCAGATTAGGAATCGCTCAGGCATAGTGCATCATTACTCTACAATACTAGATCTATCAGCTTTGACTCTTAAAAGTTCAGATTAGCTCTGATGAATTTAGTTCCACATTGCTCTGAATTTATTCTGATGACACAAAACCAAAAATGCCACATTTTCTATGTAAAATAAATGCTGTAGCAATCCAGGTTCTCCCAACAAGTCTCCTAAACATCAGTACATTTCTTCACATGTTGATTTAGGTGCAGTAAGTATTCTGTTTTCTTACCTGCATCAGTCTTTCCAGCTGATAGAACTTGCAATGCAAGTCTTCAAAATTTTGTTTAAAAAGTTCCCTGAGTCCATAATCAAACATGATTTTGACCAGAACACTAAACGCCTGCTCTTCAGGCATCTGAAATGACACAAATTGAAACTATGTCATTATTAAAAAAAAGTCATTCACTTCTAACCATAAATTGTTTTGACAAAGTACTTTGAACTGCTCAAAAAGTGTGAACAAATTAACAAACATGATGTCAACATCAAATAACGTAACTGCACTTAAGTGTTCTTTGCCATGTACAAGAAAACTACTGAGATGTGCTTAGTGTTTCCCATCCCCACCCCCACCCCACCCTCCCAGTGGATTAGTATACTGTATTGTTTCTTCGACTACCGCCAAGACTCTCACCTGCCAACAAATTCAAAAGACTTGGTTCTAGTTCAGAGGCTCTGGAGACCAACTCCTCCAATGTAGCTCAATAGGAACATGGCTATTTGCTTGATAAGCTAATAATTCAACTTAATTACAGCCTGGATGGAAAATGTATCTGGTTGCACCAAGAACCAAGCTCAATATAACTTGCTGCACAACCAACTTAGAGCTCATACTTTTGAGTCGTCTCTCATGGCTTATTAGGTAAATGCACTGTGTAGTATGGAACCGAGCTATAGACATCACAGAGGTCCCATATTCAATTCTTGATCTGTGCTGTAAACAGTTGACTTTAGCTAGGGGAAGCAGTGGGGGCAATACAGCTGGCCTGCTGAAGTGAGGATCCATGCAGAGACTTGGTGCCTTCTGCAGGGGAGAAGAGAAGAGAAGCTCAGATGGGGATTCTCCACAGGGCTCACTTTTCTGCACTTCATGGCAGACAGCCAAGGGCACACTGCCAGTGGCCAGGGGGCAGGCCATCCACTTCATCCTGTCAGGCAAAGGGAATTTCTGGTGGGAAAGGAGAGGGAAAAAGAACAGCAAAGAGCAAACAATGTGAGAAAGATCTAACATGATATCTGCTGCTGGCAAAATAAAAGAAAGACATCAAAACAGAAGCAGGCTGAAATCTCTCTCAGGGTTCAGATGGTAAGTATACATGGATTCAAGCTATTCTTTTGCAGTTAACACCTCCATCTGAACTGTTCAATGAATTATTGCTTTGAAATCACTAATTACCCATTATTCTCCCTATTATAAGTAATATCAGGTATATAAGAGAAGCACGAGACAACACAATGTTTGAATTAATTTAACTTTATATAAATTGCTTGAGTTCTGTTCTTGCAGATTTTGACATCGAGGCATTGCTGCCCCATAGCTCTGACCACCTAGCTGTTAAATAAGATAAATGTGCACACGTATAACGAAATATAAGGTTAGTCAGACCTGCACGGGTCGCTGGAGTTTAAACTTCAGATAAACATTCAGTAAAATAACCTGCTGCCAATAAATTCCTAAAGTGGAAAAAAGTTCTACAGCAATTGTCAAGTTATCCAAGTAGTATTTTAAATGTAATACAAGGAAGATTCTTCTTGCTACATTACCATCTTTAAAAAGGAAGTGTCGCTATTATAAAAGCCTTTCTTAAACAGATCTTTGAAAACAAGGGTTTCTGTAAATCTTAAAATTCCAGATTAAACAAATTATTTTTCAGTTGCACAGAACAACAGCCTTATAGCGCACAACTGTCAAACAAGGTCTTCTGGTTAAAAATTGCTTGTCTGGGGAAATAATCTGCTTTATTACAGTTATATATAGAACTTGAACATTTTAAAATGAGTGCTCAGCAAACTCCCCTTTAAAGTGACCACTACTGTTAACAAATTCACAAACTGCTTGTTAAACTATCCTAATTTCGATCTAACTTTCCATTACAGAATTGCACAAGGAACATGAAGTGTTATAAAAAGGTATTATTGGTAACATTCTATATTAACAAATGTTTAGCAACATTTATAACAAATTTTAGTTAGTATCTAATTAGCAGAACTGAGACACTTTCATGCATTACAAAATATTTCCATAAGATGGCACTTTAGACTGAGCCATTTCAAGTTACTGTTATGGACACTGATTATTTAGAAGCACAGTTAAATCCCACCCCCCACCTCCTCCCCCCCAACAAATTAATGTGTACTCACATGCAAGAGAAGCACAGCAGCAAGAAAGGATTGGCCTTGACAATAACCAATCTCTTCATCATAAACGGAATAGGCCTGAATAAAATGCAATTCAACTTTGAACATTCTGTGACATTTATGATACAAGATCTAAACAAAACAAAATTAATTTTCTGGTCTCAAAGATGTTAGAAAACTCTTATGGATAAGATGCTGTATCAAATTTAGGAAAATTAACCAATACTTAAGACATCTGTAACTGGCTGCCTTTAGGTCCAGTATATATGGTTTAAGAAAACTAAAACTTTTTTTTAAAAAAACATAAAAATGTTAAAACAAAAATATCTAGAGGTGAATTATTAAAATGGGTGATGTTTGTCCATTTTAATCTTTAGACAGCAGCTTCATGAAATGCCAGTCTCTGTGCAAGCCATATAAAAAAATCAGTTCACACACAAAGCTGAGACAAACACCAATATTACAGTAATAAAAGCTATTCAGATGTCATGAGTCGCTTTCTTACTGCAATATTAACTCTATACTACTAAACCATTTTAAATTAACAAAAATTACTTCTACGTTCCCTTTTATTTGTTCTCTTTTTAAATTTCCTTGTACTTTATTAGTAACTAATATTTTTTTTTTTATTCGTTCACGGGGTGTGGGTGTCGCTGGCAAGGCCGGCATTTATTGCCCATCCCTAATTGCCCTCGAGAAGGTGGTGGTGAGCTGCCTTCTTGAACCGCTGCAGTCCGTGTGGTGACGGTTCTCCCACAGTGCTGTTAGGAAGGGAGTTCCAGGATTTTGACCCAGCGACGATGAAGGAACGGCGATATATTTCCAAGTCGGGATGGTGTGTGACTTGGAGGGGAACGTGCAGGTGGTGTTGTTCCCATGCGCCTGCTGCCCTTGTCCTTCTAGGTGGTAGAGGTCGCGGGTTTGGGAGGTGCTGTCGAAGAAGCCTTGGCGACTTGCTGCAGTGCATCCTGTGGATGGTGCACACTGCAGCCACAGTGCGCCGGTGGTGAAGGGAGTGAATGTTTAGGGTGGTGGATGGGGTGCCAATCAAGCGGGCTGCTTTATCTTGGATGGTGTCGAGCTTCTTGAGTGTTGTTGGAGCTGCACTCATCCAGGCAAGTGGGGAGTATTCCATCACACTCCTGACTTGTGCCTTGTAGATGGTGGAAAGGCTTTGGGGAGTCAGGAGGTGAGTCACTCGCCGCAGAATACCCAGCCTCTGACCTGCTCTCGTAGCCACAGTATTTATATGGCTGGTCCAGTTAAGTTTCTGGTCAATGGTGACCCCCAGGATGTTGATGGTGGGGGATTCGGCGATGGTAATGCCGTTGAATGTCAAGGGGAGGTGGTTAGGCTCTCTCTTGTTGGAGATGGTCATTGCCTGGCACTTATCTGGCGCGAATGTTACTTGCCACTTATCAGCCCAAGCCTGGATGTTGTCCAGGTCTTGCTGCATGCAGGCTCGGACTGCTTCATTATCTGAGGGGTTGCGAATGGAACTGAACACTGTGCAGTCATCAGCGAACATCCCCATTTCTGACCTTATGATGGAGGGAAGGTCATTGATGAAGCAGCTGAAGATGGTTGGGCCTAGGACACTGCCCTGAGGAACTCCTGCAGCAATGCCCTGGGGCTGAGATGATTGGCCTCCAACAACTACTACCATCTTCCTTTGTGCTAGGTATGACTCCAGCCACTGGAGAGTTTTCCCCCGGATTCCCATGGACTTCAATTTTACTAGGGCTCCTTGGTGCCACACTCGGTCAAATGCTGCCTTGATGTCAAGGGCAGTCACTCTCACCTCACCTCTGGAATTCAGCTCTTTTGTCCATGTTTGGACCAAGGCTGTAATGAGGTCTGGAGCCGAGTGGTCCTGGCGGAACCCAAACTGAGCATCGGTGAGCAGGTTATTGGTGAGTAAGTGCCGCTTGATAGCACTGTCGACGACACCTTCCATCACTTTGCTGATGATTGAGAGTAGACTGATGGGGCGGTAATTGGCCGGATTGGATTTGTCCTGCTTTTTGTGGACAGGACATACCTGGGCAATTTTCCACATTGTCGGGTGGATGCCAGTGTTGTAGCTGTACTGGAACAGCTTGGCTAGAGGCGCAGCTAGTTCTGGAGCACAAGTCTTCAGCACTACAGCTGGGATGTTGTCGGGGCCCATAGCCTTTGCTGTATCCAGTGCACTCAGCCGTTTCTTGATATCACGTGGAGTGAATCGAATTGGCCGAAGACTGGCTTCCGTGATGGTGGGGATATCGGGAGGAGGCAGAGATGGATTATCCACTTGGCACTTCTGGCTGAAGATGGTTGCAAACGCTTCAGCCTTGTCTTTTGCACTCATGTGCTGGACTCCGCCATCATTGAGAATGGGGATGTTTGCAGAGCCTCCTCCTCCCGTTAGTTGTTTAATTGTCCACCACCATTCACGACTGGATGTGGCAGGACTGCAGAGCTTTGATCTGATCCGTTGGTTGTGGAATCGCTGAGCTCTGTCTATAGCATGTTGCTTCTGCTGTTTAGCATGCATGTAGTCCTGAGTTGTAGCTTCACCAGGTTGGCACCTCATTTTTAGGTACGCCTGGTGCTGCTCCTGGCATGCTCTTCTACACTCCTCATTGAACCAGGGTTGATCCCCTGGCTTGTTGGTAATGGTAGAGTGAGGAATATGCCGGGCCATGAGGTTACAGATTGTGCTGGAATACAATTCTGCTGCTGCTGATGGCCCACAGCGCCTCATGGATGCCCAGTTTTGAGCTGCTAGATCTGTTCTGAATCTATCCCATTTAGCACGGTGGTAGTGCTAAACTATTCTACACCTTTCCCCCCCTCATTTCAATTTTCTGATCTATTTTCGTCTGCCTCCTAGGACCCACTGCCTATTGTGTATGCGAGGGGCACATTATAAAAACTCATTTTTGATAGGTCAAATACTGCATCTAAAGCACATTTTCCAGCCAACAAACTGTCAGAAGGCTGGATTACATAGCTGCAGGTCAATTTCTGACCCATCCTAAAGCATTAAGTGAACAACTTAGCCCATTCAGTTGCCAGAAGCCCAATCATGCCTAGTCAAAACAGCTCAAAAGGATTAACTTGAAATTAGCGTGTTGAACCGTATACATTATAACTTCCACTGAAGTAAGTCTGGAGAGGAAGGAGGATGATTCTTGGGCTTCGGACTCTAATTTACAAAAATAACCTCACAGAACTGAACTGGTTTTCATTAGAGAGAAAGAAATGAGAAGACGTGATCCAGATCTGTGCCCTCAAACCTTCCTTATTTGTCTCAGGTCCTTTTCCAATATTTCAGTGTGCTCAAAATTGCACACAAAATGCCAAATGTGGCCTCACCACTGATCTAATGCTTAAATATCTCTCTGACACTGGAATGATTTAGCCTGGTTGGGAATAGCTTCACATTGACCAGATACTTTGTGAATGGGCAGCAATCACATCTAAATCCCTTTTCGTCTTGAATTAGGGAAGGCATCTGAAGGCATGAGTAACGTTAGCTGTAAGATCATATAGACAGTCAGGAGTTCTACTCTATTAATCTTTGTGAAGACTGGAGAAACTTTGCAGAGCCTCCCTTTTGGAGTAAAAATAGATTGGGTAGAGTGAATTGTACCTGGACTGTGGAAAGGATGCATTTTTCTCATGTTCTTCTTCAAGGAAAACATTTTTTTTTTTTATTCGTTCATGGGATGTAGGCGTCGCTGGCAAAGCCAGCATTTATTGTCCATCCCTAATTGCTAGAGAAGGTTGGTGGTGAGCCGCCTTCTTGAACACTGCAGTCCGTGAATAAAATTACAATTCAGCCTTTGAGGATTTCTGGATCAAACATTTTAATTTAATTGAGAAATGAAGGGCCACCAGGACGCAACAGCAGAGAGGAAATACAAGGTGCATAGAAAACTAGGAGAGGCAAACAGCAAGAGAATAAAGAATGGTGTAGAAAGAGCAGGAATCAGATACAGGAAAAAAGCAAAGCCGACTAGCATGGTGCTGGACATGTGTGTTAATGCGAGGAGTGTTACAAATAAGGTTGACAAGCTGCAGGTACAAGTACCACATGGGGTTATGATATGGTGGCTATAATGGAGACCTGGCTTAAACATGGGCAGGAATGGAGCCTAAGTGGATCTGAAAAGCACTGCCTGAAATGGTGGTGGAAGCAGATTCAAAAGGGAATTGGATAAATACTTAAAGGGAAAAAAATGACAGGGTCATGGGGAAAGAGCAGGGGAATGGGACTAATTGGATAGCTCTTTCAAACAGCCAGCACAGGCACGATGGGCCAAACGGCTTCCTCCTGTGCTGTACTACTATGACGATGAACATTCCTGGCTACAATGTATTCAGGAGGGCTAGGGAAGGAAAAAAAGAGGGGGTGGTAGTATTGATCAAGGATAATATTACAGTTCAACAGAGGGACGATATACTAGAGGGTTCAAAGACTGAACCTATTTGGTTAGAGTTAGGGAACAGAAAAGGAGCAGTTACATTGCTGGGTGTTTACTATAGTCCCCCAAATAGTGAGAGAGAGAGAGAGAGAGAGAGGAGCAAATCTGTAGACAAATTTCAGAGAAATATGATAATAATAGAGCAGTAATAGTCGGTGACTTCACTTACCTTAATACAAACTGGGGAAAAAAAAGTGTGAAGGACAAGGAGGGTGAAGAATTCTGAAAATGCGTACAGGAGAACTTTCTTATCAGCATGTTTCTAGCCCAACAAGGAAGGAAGTAGTGTTGGATCTAATTCTGCGGAATGAGGTAGGGCAAGTGGAATGTGTCTCAGTGGGAGGACATCTGAGTAATAGTGATCATAATATAATTAGGTTTAAAGGAGTTACAGAAAGGGTCAAAGAAAAATCAAAGGTGAAAATACCAACCGGAAGAGAGCCAATTTCAGTTATTTGAGAAGGGACCTAGCACAGGTGGACTGGAAACAAAGACTGGCCAGGAAAAACAGTAAATGAACAACGGTGGGCCTTCAAAGCAGAGATAGTTCAGGTACAAACCAAGCATATTCCCATAAGGAAGAAAGATAGGGCATCCAAAGCTAGAGCTCCCTGGATGACAAACGAAAAAGAGGTTAAAATAAAACAGAAAAAGGAGGTTTATGACTAATGTCAGGTGCAGAATACAGTAGAAAACCAGGCAGAATACAGAGGGTGCAGGGGGAAATTGAAAAAGGATATAACAAGGGCAAAGAAAGAGTATGAGAAAAGATTGGTGAGTAACATAAAAGGAACTCAAAATCTTTTATAAAAAGTAAAAGGATAGTTAAAGGAATTGATTTTGTTTCTAATTAGTCACATAAGACGACATGAAATTCCACCTTTTTAAATTGGGCTATTGTCTTCAGTGGAGTATCATTATTCCATTGTTGGGGTTCTAAGGAAGCAAAACTCATATTCTTACAATTTGGTGACAGTGGTTACATTTCCCAATCGACTGATTTTTTTTGTATCAGATCTACTCAAGTGGCCCACTTTCACTGCTTTGCAGCCAAAGTAGCTTACTAGGATACAATAACGTCATTTGTGTTTATTTTCTTTTTAAATGACTAAAAATGTTAAGCAAATAGGTGAAAGTGGAAGTATATTTCTAAAGTTAAGTACTTGGAATTTTAAGTGTGTTCCATTTAATTGCTATTTAGAACAATTCATTCCTGAAAAAAAAGGATTGTAGCAACTTCTCCATAAAATCAAATGTATCTACGACTGTGTTAAGACGTCGTTAGAGGAGCTTTGGTGTCTTCAGGCTAGTAGGTCGCTATACTTCCTGTTACTGGCTTCAGTCAATTTACCTAATTTCCTCAATGAATTAGAATTTTTTGCTTGAACAAAATCTCACCATAGACAAAATCAAATAGCTTCAATCAACTTGGAAACACACAGATCTCAACAATAGGAATTGGACATGCCCCTTGGAGAACCCCTCTACCTACATCAGAGCAGCGTGTCGGCGTAACTTTATGTCACTGCAATTACACTGGAGGTATTGCTTTGACAGAAATGCAAAAGGGATCGCAATGAGTAATACTGTCCTGCTTGCACTGCTCTCTGGTCAGGTAAAAAAACTCAGATTTATTTCTTTAAAATTCATTTTTGGGATGTGAGCATTGCTGGCAAGGCTGGCATTTATTACCCATCTCTAGTTGACCTTAAGATGGCAGTGGGCCTCCTTGAACCGCTGCAGTATCTATGGTGATGGTACTGTTAGTTAGGGTTCCAGGAATTTGATCCAGTGACGATAAAGAAACTGCAATATATATCCAAGTCAAGATGGAGTGAATTATAGGTGATTGTAAACCCATGCAGATGCTGCCCTTATCCTTCTGGGTGGTTGAGGTCGCAGGTTTGGGAGGTGCTGCTGAAAAAGCCTTGGCGAGTTGCTGCAGTGCATTCTGTAGATGGTACACACCGTAGCCACAGTAGGTTGGCAGTGGAGAGGATGGATGTTTAAGCTGGTGAGTGAAGTGCTGATCAAACAAATTGCTTTTTCCTGGATGGTGTCGATCCTCTAGAGTGTTGTTACAGCTTCACCCATCCAGGCAGTATTCCATCACACTCCTGACTTTTGCCTTGTAGGTGGCGGAGAGGCTTTGGCTTTGGGGAGTCAGGAGGTGAGTCACTTGCTGCAGGACACTTAGCCTCTAACCTGCTCTAGCAGCCATGGCATTTATGTGGCTTGTTCAGTTGTGTATTTTAACACAGAGTTTTGCTTTGCAGTATATCAATGCCGGTGAAATTTTATAACCTTAAAAGAGACTTGATGAGGCAATTAGCTCTTTTCTCATATTAGAAACTTAAAGATGGCCCAGCATATAAGCTATGGCTTTTTGAACTCTGAGTTTAAAAAGTTTGATAAGACGGGGAAGGGTTCAGAAAGGAGCAGTAAAAATCATTCACGAGACAAACGTGCATAACTGAAACTTGTTTTCATTAGAGTGAAAAATTTTGACAGATATGCTACATATTTTTGAAATAAGAGGTATCAATAATTTAGATGCAAGCGATACAGAAGACAAGTACAAAACTAACTAGCCTCAAGTGAGAATAATGTTAACACTACACTGATTAACCCTTGAAGTAAGCTGGGTAAGTATCAATTTTGAAGGTTATACAGGTAAGTAAAGAGAATCTCATACTCTGTGGAAAATGAAGGTTCGCTCGGGTGCTGCTAGGAGCATGGAATTAGTGCAATGTTGTGAAGTATTTCAAAATTTTCTATGATCATTGTGGGGGTCAACAATACATTTCAGACAACTTCATCTTTCAAGTTATATCTTCGGTTTGTAAATTGTTTCATGTGAGAGAGAGAGAAAGAAAGAAAAATATAGTCCATAATAGAACAAATTGTGCATGGTCTACTGAAGGAATATGCTTGATGAGCTGAATAGTCTTTTTACTATTCCATATTGTCTTACGTTTGGCAGTTTTTGTTGTGTTGATAATAGTCTCTTAAGAATGTATGGATTGTTAAAATATTTAGAGATCTCATTGTTGTTCCACCACGTATGCTCTGGAGACCTCATCTAATTTACTGTCCAGATGGCTCCATGGACAGCTGTTTGTTTGTTTGCTCTCTCTGACTATTTCAGCAACATGCAAATAACTAATGCAGCACTAGAACACCTCTTCCTGCAAATACAAATGCAAAAAGCACTGTTACCAATCTTCCCAATTCATTGACGCTATTCTGTGCTGAGGGTTCAAGACTGAATGAGTCACAAAAAAGAAATTCCACACTTCCGCTTTACTATGCACGAATGTTTAATATGGGGCTAGGAGAAGGAGAGAGAAAACATGTCTCACTCAATCCTTCTATGATAACCACAGTTTCTTCAGTTGCAACAGTATCTTAAAGTTTACTAGATTATTCAACTCTTCTCTTGATATTCTAAATTGCTATGATAAAAACAATTTTTGTTGGAAGTAGGTGTGGGAAAATGACTGAATTTGCAACAGAATTAATATAACATACATATAAAAATCAAAAATAGTAAAGTATTGACAAAACAATACCTTGCATATCTTGTACAAGGAATCCTGACCATCTCCACCAGTGTCCTTAAAATAATCATGTGCTGGAAAAGTTCGATTGATGTCCCTGGTGATTGCACTGTCCTGGGGAGATTCCTGTTTCCAGAAAAAAAAGGCACATTATGTGTAAAAGTAAAAGGCTTGAAACATATGACAAAACACACATCAGATCAGGACACACATTCAATTATTACTTATCAAAATACAAACGGTCTAATTTCACAAATGCTGACTCGGACAATGCAGCAGCAATCCTACTGTAACCTGCTACTGCAATGGATTAAGCACATTGTTCTTTCAGCCCAGGATGTATGTTAAATTCACTGAAGATAAATTAAAGTCTAGATTCTCTGTAGTTGCTAATAGGCTTAAGTGGCATCAATTTGGGAAGCTTCAAAGTGGTTTCCAGTGGTAACAACTCTTCAGCATAAACTGCCCATAATGCAATGTTATGCAGCCAATTTCACTAATGATGTTATGCTGTCACCAGCAATACAACTGTCTGGCACTGCATACGGGAGACATTAAAGGATGCTGCTTCAGTCAAACCCACTGCATTATATTTACCAGGCAATCAGTTTTCCTCCAAAACTTTCAGCACCACTGCATATGTGAGAGCACCCGCATCAGAAATTGCAGTGGTTCTCCAAGTATCATGTGAACCAAATCCACCGTGTTGAGTCCATGTGCCTCCCTTAATCTCCATTGCTATACAAGTTTACATTTGAGAGTTGGCAGGGAGTTTGGACCCATCCTGATAAATAGACACCAGAGTTTATTCATATTTGTCAGTTACACTAGAGTCAATCCAACATGGATGTACACTCAGAATCTATTCAAAGCCTTTGACAAGAACTACAAGTGTGATGACTTGTTACCTTGTGAACTTGTTAAACATAATGAGGAAACAATGACATATAGAAGTAATAAAACACTCAAAAAAATGCAAATACAATGAGATGGTATAATCCTAATTCAAATTATTTGTTTGAGATGATGGAGCTTGGATGAGCTCAACTTTACGGAGGGTGGGAACCAGGCCAGGAAGACGTGGAATAATCCAGCCTGGAAGTGACAGAGGCATGATGAGGGTCTCATCGCCAGACGTACTGAGGTAGGGGTGGAAGCAGGTGATGTTACGGAGGTGGAAGTCAGTGTTCTTTGTGATGGAAAAGATATGGGGTCGGAAGCTCAGCTTGGATCTAATATATCAGAAAATATACTAATGATACCTCAACACCAGACTAGTGAATTTAGTTATGAAGACTAATAATTCCCTGTTATAGACAAGGGAAGGGTGAAACTGTTTGCTAAACTTAGGAGATAATGTTAACTTTTATCGCCGGGTGAAAACAGGTTATAGCGAATCAGCAGCCCATCTTACACCTTGCCTGACTTCAATGGAAAAGAAAATCAAGCTGCCGATTCGTTATCACCTGTTTTTTGCTCAGTGATAAAAATTAAAATTACCCCTTTAGTTTAAGCATGACTTCTGCAACAAATAGATACAGAATGAAAACATCTCATCACCTGACTGAGTACAAAAATGTATTTAATGGCAGACTCAATGAGTAGTTACTGATAGGTATAAACTACAAGCTATTAAATAAACCATTACTTAAGTAGTAAGGTCAGCTGCATCCTTTATAAACTATACTGGGTAAATATTTAAAAGTTCTCAACTGAAAAAAAATCACTGAAGGACATTTGATGTTAATAGCCATAACGCAGTGGTTTAATTACTGGCGACAAATGCTCTGTAGGACGGTCTATCTTTGCACAATTGCTTGGCTTCCAACCTTAAATCTAGTATCACCAAGTTTTGAAGGCAGAGTTCATTTGAGATTGTACCAAAGTCTATTTTTAGTAGTACTGAACACAATAACCTCAAAAAATGTGCAGCGCACAAAACAAGCTGAGCTAAATTTAGTAAAGAACACGTGCCAGGTTTATTGCTCATTAATTGTTACTTAGGAACATAGGGACAGGAGTAGGCCATTTAGCCCCTCGAGCCTGTTTCGTCATTCGATGAGATCATGGTTGATCTGTGACTTAACTCCATGTACCCACTTAGCCCCTTATCCCTTAATACCTTTGGTTAACAAAAATCTATCAATTTAAGATTTAAAATTAACTGAGCTGGTACCAACTGCTGTTTGCGGAAGAGAGTTCCAAACTTCCACCACCCTTGCGTGTAGAAATGTTTCCTAACTTCACTCCTGAAAGTCCTGGCTCTAATTTTTAGGCTATGTCCCCTAGTCTTAGACTTCCCAACCAGCAGGAATAGTTTCTCTCTATCTACCCTATCAGTTCCCCTTAATATCTTGAAAACATCAATCAACACAGCCCTTAATCTTCTAAATTCTAGGGAATACAACCCTAGTTTGTGTAATCTCTCTTCATAATTTAACCCTTGGAGTCCAGGTATCATTCTAGTAAATCTATGCTGCACTCCCCCCCCCCCCCCCCCCCCGAGGCCAATATATCCTTTCTAAGGTGCCTTGCCCAGAACGGAACACAGTACTCCAGGTGTGGTCTAACCAGGGCTTTGTATAGCTGTAGCATAACTGCTACCCCCTAGTCCTTTAGATATAAAGGCCAGCATTCCATTAGCCATTTTGATTATTTTCTGTACCTGTCCATGACATTTTAATGATCTATGTACATGGACCTCTATGTCTCTTTGGAACTCCACTGTTTTGAGCTTTTCACCATTTAGAAAGTACTCTGATCTATCCTTTTTAGGTCCAAAGTGGATGACGTCACACTTGTCTACACTGAAATCCAAATGCCACAGTTTTGCCTATTTGCCATTGTGTTCAAGTCACATAACCCTATTGTCACTTACTTCTTTATAAATAAACTTAAATTAAAAAATGAGCTGTGGAACAGTAAATTTTAAAATGTCTTCTATATTAGCATAGTACTAAAATACCACAGGAAACATTATTTTAAATTGGAAACTTTTTTAATGCAGAGTGTTTAGATCAATGCTCTGGTGGAAAACTGCTCTTTTACCCTTTGCGGAGATGATTCTAATAATCTTTCCCATATCATTCTTGAACATTCATTTCCAACTTGTTTTTAATGAACGTATTCTCCAGGAGCAAATCAGGAGGTACACATAATTGGCAGAGTATGTGAGGAATTCACATAACATTTTCTAGGATGTTCAATACTCATCAGCTAAAAGGGCAATTGTAGGTTTGTAACAAATTCCCACACACATGCACACTAGCTTAGCTTCAAATTAAAGTGTGATAATGTTTCAGATTTATTGCTCTTGCTTACAGAGCTCAGTGTTTTGGTAACCCATTCCATACTTTTTCTGACAAAGATGTTGAACATTTCTGCTCTTCTCAATCATAACAGCATTGGAAAGAAGGAACAAGACTCATTGAGCTCACCCAGTTATTTAGCTTCAGTCAAGACCGTAAAATTGGCTTTGTAAATCATTTTTTGAAAAATGGTGGAATTCATCAGTTAAATGAAAATATTTACACACAGCCTCCCATCCCAAACATACAGGAAAAGCAAAAACAAACAGTTGTTTAATTAATAAGTTAGAAATTAAGTCTAAGTCTTAATGAAGACTTCAGCTGGCATTATTTAGAGTTACATTTTCCTGCGGTAGCATCGAGAGAGTAACCTCAATTAATTTGTTTTAGTTTAGATCAAGAAATTATGCAGTGGTTTGCCCTGCTTGATATATTCCAAACATTAGCCCCTCTTTGAATAAAGATCTTTTTCTGGATATCTGTTCCAAATTTACTTTTCTCTCATTTCCATTTATGTCTTCTGGTCCTACTTTCTTGGCATAGTTTGAAGTGTGCTCTGCAGTACTGTACATGAGATACTTGGTCTAAGCCCAGATGAAATCGTTTGATTGGTAAATTGGATGTAAACCCAAAATAGAGACAGCCAAACTTTGCACTTAATATTTCCTTCAATATACAACAAAAGCTGCCTGGAAGCAGACCAAATGGTGGTCAAATCTACCAACTGGGGTTTTGCTGAATGTTTTTGGATAATCAGGGGAGCCTGTGAAAACTAGAGCTAGTGAATGTGCCTGGTCTGTTTCAATCTTCGTTTTCATGGTAAATGGACATGTTTATTTAATATATTAACTTTGACTTTAGCGAAGGTATTTCAAGTCTACACATCATATTTCTTTGATGGTAGTTATATTACATAAAGTTCTCATCCACCTGGATGAATGAAGCAGTCTGGCAAGGTTTTTACTGTGTAGTAATGAAAACATAGTTCATTATATACTAGAAGTGATCCCTTTTCATAAAGGCTATGGGTCCTATGAAAAATTTGAACAAAATCCACATCTGTGTTACTTACTCTCCCACACAATGTGTTCCTCGAACATATTGGTACATCACGTACAATACAACTGATAAGTATGTAGCCTACATCAAATTACTAATCAAATTATATAAATGCTTCACTATAACAAATTGTGAACATGCCAGAATCTTAAATGATGTGTTTCCAATTTATTTTGTTTATAGCTAGTTACTTTATTTAATGTAGCAGGGATTGTACTCGCTTTTAATATAGCTTCTGTATGTCATTTTGTTGAATTCAGTGACCTGAATTAATGAAGCTTCTTCACACTAGATAGTTTTAATTGGAATTTTAGTCCTTCAAAAGGACTGTGCCTTCTGAAGTAAAACGGTTTCATTATTTCAAAACCATCTCGGTTTAGAAACTTAGCAGGCTTCTGTCTTTTCTGATTGGCTCACTAATATATGTGAGTGCTTAGTTACTCGGTTTAAGAATCATTTTGAAGAAGAGTCCCCTCCAGTTATATGATAGGGCCACAGACCATCTTCATCTGAAAAGAAGAACAAACCTACCATCTACCAAAATTTACTGTCTGTTCCCCTATGTACAGTGAGTGAATTCTGACCCATGAGTGTATTTTGGCTTGTACATCCCAGTGTAGAGTTTGTGGTGGAATTAATTCAGACCTAACCCAACATAAACAGGATTCAGATTTCCCGTGAACTTCTCAACTGATTTCTTAACGCTCTAGTATGCAGTCAAAGGACATGTATATGTAGCAATGTGTGGTCAAGATTGGATAACAGAAGGTGCCTCACAGAAATCTTGCAATGTAGCAGCACAGAAAATGTTTTAAAAAAGGGAGTTCTATCTGCTATAGCTTTAAAAACAAATGCCTGTCTCATTACTGTTATGAATGTCTTCAACATGTATGCAGCAAAGAAAGCAGAACATTTATTGACCAAGTTAAATCAAACATCATATCAACCTCTGCCCTTTTCTCCATGAGCGCTTCTACATGCAATGCTATGGCTGTGTGACCACCAACATAACCAGCCTTTTAAAAGTTCAATCCATATTCTCACGTTTGTTCAATTACTGTTGCTTCCTTTTCACAAGATTCTGATTCTTAGTACAACATTCCAGAACAACTTAATCATTGCATTTTTTTTCTTCCAACGGTTCTGGGTTTTCACCTCTGCTACTCTACCTGGATGTCCGTTCCATGTATTGATCGCTGTGTGAAGAACCTCCCAACATCAGTCTTAAATTTGCCTTTTACGAGTTTGGACTTTGTCCCTCTTTCCTACTTTCACAATTTAGTTCGAACTAATCTGATTTATCATTTCCACATAGTTTACTTTTCCTTCGCTTTGTTATCAGTCTCCTTTATGAACCATAAGCCACCTTCACTTTTCAGCTTTCAAATTACACTTTCTCCTATATGTACCATTCTTTACACTCTCCAACTTCAAGGAAGCTTCCATCACAGCCAAGTTGACATCTGCGCCAGATTAAGTACAAGAATTCCATACACTATTGTGGTATCTGTTTCATCAAGATGTAGTTGATTTGATACCATTCTCAGCAAATATCAAATGAGAGCATAAACGAGAGGTGGTGGAGGTGGAAAGAGGCAATCAGGGAATGTCCCGAGCAAACCGTGGTTCCGGTAAACGGAAAAAGGACAAAGAAATTATGGGTGACTAATGAAATGCTGGTTAAAGTGGATGAACAAAGGAAATGGAAAAATGTGAACAGAAGAGGGTAAAAAAACATACAGGAGATTGAACAATGAGCTCAGGAGAGGGACTGATGAGGCTCGAGAAATCTGGCTGAAGGGACGACGTGAGGAGTTGGATAGGAGAGGCAGAGCTCATTTGTTAGATGAGAGCGAGGAGAATGGATGATTTAAACAGACAAGGAATGAGAGTTAAAGTAATCAAAAATAAAGATGGACAACTATTGACTGATCCAATCGAAATAAGAAAGAGATGGCAAGAATATTTTGAAGAACTGTGTGCCAAAGAGGAAAAGCCAGTTGACAGAGAAAGAAGAAAAGAGGAGGTGGAAGTTGATTGTTTAGGCCCTGAAGACCTTGAATGTAAAGCGAGGGTTGCAATAAGTGAGCTCAAAAGTGGAAAGGCAGTAGGCGTTGATATTACAGAATTAGTTAAAAACATGGGAGAGGTGGCAGCAAATGACTTTAGTGATTTGTGTAAAACCATGTACTTGAAATGGGATTGGCCAGATGGTTTCATGAACATAATCATGGAAAAGAAGCCAAATGCTAGCAAATGCTGCAATGGGTTTTGTACCCTCAGTTTAATTCCACATGCCTCAAAGATTATGCTCAAATTTCTGACAAGTAAGTTAAGAGCAAAAGCAGAACAATACCTTGGCGAAGGTCAATTTGGATTTTGCAGAGGATGTAGAAGAAAGGCAATAGGGATAGCGAGAGTTCTGTGCAAGAGGAGTTTAGAACATTTGCTTTGTAGATTTAGAAAAAGCCTTCAAGAGAGTGAACTGGATCAAACTAATGGAGGGAGAGAGAGATGCCTGATCAAGGCTTTTGTATGGGACAAACTGCAAGTATTCGAGTACCAGATGGAGAACCAGGAGTGATTGGAAGAGGAAAACAAGGATGCTGCCTGTCTCCTGAGCTGTTAAACATAAACATACATGCTGAAGCAATGGTAAGAGAAAAAATTAGGTAGAGGAAGGAAAGTTGGAGGTCAGCTAGTTATAGTGGTCAGATTTGCTGATGACAAAGCCTTGGCAGCAAGTGCCATGAATGGAGTGCAGTTGTTGGTCGATAACCTGAATGATGCAGCAATGGTTATGGAATGACATCCTATATGACTATGATCATAGTAAACTATTCCTCCCCAAGCTTCTCGATCTATCCACAGCCTTTGACACGGTTGACCACACCATCCTCTTCCAATGCCTCTTCTCCGTCGTCCAGCTGGGTGGGACTGCCCTCGCCTGGTGCCATTCTTATCTTTCCAGTAGCCAGAGAATCGCCTGTAATGGCTTCTCTTCCCACTCCCACAAAGTTACCTCTGGAGTCTCCCAAGGATCTATCCTTGGCCTCATCCTATTTCTCATCTACATGCAGCCCCTCGTGACATCATCCCAAAACCACGTCAGGTTCTACATGTATGCTAACGACACCCAACTCCAATTCACCACCATCTCCCTCGACCATCCATGGTCTCTCATTTATCACACTGCTTGTCCAACATCCAGCACTGGATGAGCAAAAATGTCCTCCAACTAAATATTGGGAAGATTGAAGCCATTGTCTTTGGTCCCTGCCACAAACTCCGTTCCCTAGCCACTGACCCCATCACTCTCCCTGGTCACTGTCTGAAGCTGAACCAGACCATTCGCAACCTTAGCATCCTATCTGATCCTGAGATAAGCTTCTGACCACATATCCACTCCATCACTTTGACCGTCTACTACCACCCTCTGTAACATCACCCGTCTCCATCACTGCCTCAGCTCATCTGCTGCTGAAACCATCATCCATGCTTTTGTTACCTCTAGACTTGACTATTTCAATGCTCCACTGACCAGCATCCCATCCTCCCACCCTCCATAAACTTGAGCTCATCCAAAACTCTGCTGCCCGTATCCTAACTCACCCCATGTCCCGTTCACCCATCACCCCTGTGCTCAATGACCTACGTTGGCTCCCAGTCCAAGAACGCCTCAATTTTTAAATTCTCATCTTTTTTTTCAAATTCCTCCACGTCCTCACTCCTCCCTAATTCTGGCCTCTTGCGCATCTCCCATTTTAATTGCTCCACCATTGGCGGCTGTGTCTTCAGCTGCCTACGCCCCAAGCTCTAGAATTCCCTCCCTAAACCTCTCCACCTCTCTCTTCTCCTTTAAGGCTCTCCTTAAAACCTACCTTTAGCTCCTTATGTGGCTCAGTGTCAAATTTTGTTTGAAAATTGCTCCTGTGAAGCACCTCGTGACATTTTACTACATTAAAGGCACTATATAAATGCAAGTTGTTATTGTTGAAGATCAATGTGGGCAAGACAAGGTTGACAGCAGAAAAAATGAAAGTTGCCGGATTGTGGACATGTGACCCCAGTCCCACACTACCTGGCTAACTCTTAATGCCATATATAAGATGGCAATGGAGTTGGGAGCGATACTTCAGAATCTCGTCCCCCAAAGCCACCTAGTGGTCAGCGGCTACTCCAATGGTTGACATTAAACTTGAATTGAAAATGTGATCAAAAATTGTGTCAATAGGAAGTACAGTTTGTGGACAGGAAGTGCATTCCCTATGCAAACATTAAGTACACTCACGCACGCATCCCTAGGGACTAACGCATTGAGGGGTTGAAGTAATCTTAGTAAACCTCGAGCTGTGGTTTGAAAATTTTTGATGCCATCTCAATCCTTTTCATGTGCCATAGCCTTGGAACACACACTGCATTGCTATACAATAGAAGTTTTTTGTCAGTCATTTTTATATGTGAGCAAGGAACAGGAGTTATGTAATTAAAACTGTGGAAACAATAAGTGTACTGATGATTGTAATTAACCTCTCTCCTTGGCTGCTCTATTTGTCACATTTAACATTTTTAATTAATTTTCTTTCAAATGTGTGGTGGAGATTCTGATAAAGTTCTGTTTGATTATTTCTCCCAGCTTTTCACACGGTAACATGTTCCAGAACTTAATTTCATTTTCCCAGGGACCTGTGGAACAACACATCACTTAGAATATAATTCAGCCTTTTAGTTCCACCAGCATTATAAGATAGATAAAAATGACAGAGGCTCACATTTAATACACTCTAGAGTGCACTGATTGCTAAAATACACTGAGGTATAAGACAACTCAAAATGAACTCCTAGCCCAGCAACGTAACCAGTTGTCTACTATCAAGCTGCATATTTACGATATTTAGTGGTTTTAGGAAATTTAGTGCTAAATTTATTCATTTTATTTGAAAACACTGCTGCCATTAAAACCATTAATCTCTTTCACCCTGGTCCCTCCCCCTGGCACGGCCCTCATCTCCGTTCCCTTAAATCCAAGGGATGCAAACTTGAACGCTTATGGCGGACAACTGGTTTAGCCATTCATCCATTCATGGATCACATAAAGCAATATCGGGTCCTGTTCTCCTCTGCCAAAATTGCTCTCTATTCCAGGATCATCCTGGAATGCGAAGATAACCCCCGACTTCACTTCTCCACTACATTCCAATGACATTCCTCAGTCGTCCAGCTGGGTGGGACCGCCCTCGCCCGGTTCCAGTCCTATCTATCCAGTCATAGTCAGAGAATCACCTGCAATGGCTTCCCCTCCATTACCTCTGGAGTCCCCCAAAGATCTATTCTTGGCCCTCTCATTTCTCATCCATATGCTGCCCCTCGGCAACATCATCTGAAAACACATCAGGTTCCACATGTATGCTGACGACACCCAGCTCTACCTCACCATCATCTCTCTTGACCCCTCCACTGCCTTTGATTTGTCATGCTGCTTGTCAGACATCCAGTACTGGATGAGCAGAAATTTCCTCCAAGTGTTAGGAAATCCGAAGCCATTGTCTTCGGTCCCCGCCACATCTCCGTTCTCTTACCTCCAACTATATCCCTCTCCCTGGCCACCGTCTGAGGCTGAACCAGACCGTTCGCAACCTTGGCATCTTATTTGATCCCGAGATGAGTTTCCAACCCCACATCCACTCCATCACCAAGACTGCCTACTTCCACCTCCACCTCAGCTCATCTGTTGCTGAAACCCTCATCCATGCTTTTGTTACCTCTAGACTTGACTATTCCAATGCGCTCGTGGCCAGCCTTCCACATTCCACAAATTTGAGCTCATCTAAAACTCTGCTGCCCGTACCCTAATTTGCACCAAGTCCCATTCACCCCTCACCCGTGCTTGCTGACCTACACTGGCTCACTGTGCGGCAACACCTCGAAATTCTCACCCTCGTTTTCAAATCCCTCCACAGCCTTGCCCCTCCCTATCTCTGTAGCCTCCTCCAGCCCTACAACCCTCATCTCGGTGCTCCTCCCATTCTGGCCTCTCGCGCATCCCCGATTTTAATCGCTCCACCATTGGCGGCTGTGCCTTCAGATGCCTAGACCTTAAGCTCTAAAATTCCCTCCCTAAACCTCTCCACCTCTCTCTCCTCCTTTAAGACACTCCTTAAAATCTACCTTTTTGGCCAAGCATTTGGTTACCTGCCCTAATATCTCCTTATGTGGCTCAGTATCAAATTTTGTCTGATAACACTCCTGTATGCACCTCGAGAAGTTTTACTATGTTAAATGCACTATATAAATGCAAGTAGTTATTATTATTATAATAGAGAAGCATGGAATAAAGAGAAAGGTGCACAGAAATTTTAAAAATAATCCAACTGAGAAATAAAGTTTATCTTGGTTTGACTGATTTTTTTTGTTAAATTACTACTTTGATAAACAAACTCTGACCACACAAATTGTAAAAAAAAATGTACATTAACAGAATATGATCTAGTGGAATAACTCCACCAGATCTACCTCAAACAATAATGAACTGGTTTAAATTCTTCCACTGAGTCACATGATCAAAAAATACCTTCATTAGTGTTAAAAATGGCTTGCAACATTCATTTACAAGTAATGATAAATTTTGTTCAAAACATTGGTAAGCCACAGTTAAGAGTACTGTGTATAGTTTTAGCTGTGCCATTAAAGCCACAGAGCATAGAGCGTAGATTTTTTTATTTTTTTTTATTCGTTCACGGGATGTGGGCGTCGCTGGCAAGGCCGGCATTTATTGCCCATCCCTAATTGCCCTCGAGAAGGTGGTGGTGAGCCGCCTTCTTGAACCGCTGCAGTCCGTGTGGTGATGGTTCTCCCACAGTGCTGTTAGATTCACCAGGATGGAGCTACGGATAGGAAACCATAGTTATGAGAAGACACTTCAGATACTTGGACTTTTTCCATTGGAGCAGAGAAGGCTAAGAGGAGATTTAATTGAGTTTTTAAAAAAATTTGAGTGATAGGGTAAATATGGAAAGATTATTTTTTTCTGGCTGGGAGGGTCATTAACGAGGGGTCATCAATTTTCAAACTGTCACTAAGAGTGTAAGGAGAGAGGTGAGGCAAAGGGTTGCTTGAGCATGGAATGCCTTGCTACAGGAAGTGGTTGAGACAGAGGCAATTGCATCCTTTAAGGAAAACTGGATAAATATTTGAAGCAGTGGAAGACACCGGGTTATGGGGAATAGCATGGGACAGTGGGATTAATTTTTGATTGTCGAGCACAGAGCTGGCATAGACAAGAGGGGCCGAATGGCTTGTTTCTATGCTGTAAACTTCTAGGGTTCTTTCTGCTGCTATCAAGATGTCAGCAGATAGCAGAAGATAATCAAGTAGCCAATTATTTGAAAAATCAAAATTGTGCACGATAAAGTAACCAATGAGTAGATTCAAAGGATTACAAAACTCTAAGGGTTTAATTGAGGATGTGATCCACAACACTAGGTGTACGTATGCATCAATAAATATATGAAGGCTGGTTAACACTTTCAACCCAGAGTATAAGAAGATTTTTGACTGGATGATGGTACTTTTTTTCTTCTATTTTCTCATTATAGTTTTGTAAACATAGATGTTTTAATAAATTTGTTGCACTACACTCAGCCTGTGAAAACTGAAGTTGAGAGATATGCATCAAGCCTTGAACTTCTGTACATTATTGTGCTCTCTATATTCAGCAACAAACAATTTTAAGATCTAAAATCTGAATTCTGTTGTGACCCTGTGTACTCACTGAAAGATATATCTGTGTTAATAAATCTCTACTGCAAATATTTAGATCAGAGATTTTGTTTTCCTTGGAATCTATGAATTCCATGGGAACTGTGGTAGATTTAAGAACACGTGACAGTTGTTCACTGCAGAATGATATAAGCAGCCAGATGAAAAAGGGTTTTCATTACATTTCATTAAAACACTGTCAAAATGTACCATTATTTCTGCAGTTTGTGTTAACTACTCAATTCTATAAGCATTATTAAAAAACAATTTCCATTTGAAATCCAAAACATATGCCGCACATTACTGTTTTGATATTTAGAACCAAAGAATCTGACATTAATAATCATTTTCAAACAGCTGAGAAAGGAGAGTTTCAAAAAAAAACTATACATAAGGCAAACAATCATTTTAATTAATGAGTGGTAGTGATTACAAGAATATCTCGTTAATCTATAGATTCATACTGGATATTATACCACATAAAGCACTGCCAATAGTTTGCATTCAAAATCTTAGCTTTCAATACCATTGCCAATTATTACTAGCTGCAAATGAACATCTGATCCTTTCCACTGCAAGTCTAAAAGTGTCAGCATGCATAATTAACAGTTACATTATTAAAGCATGGTACAGTCAGTGGACTAGCAATCTGTGCCACTATGCAGTAAAGAGATAGGTTTGACTTCTCCATTCTGCTAATGTCCCAATTTCACCGGTGCTGTTGTGAGGCAGCACCAAGTAGAGGGACAGGCAAGGGGTGGAGAAGGAAAGCAGGAGTATTGTTACTGACTGCTGTTGGAGGAGCTTTAGCTTGGATCAGGTCACCTACCCTCTTGGCCACAAGTAATGCAAGAACTGCATGGGGAGAAGATAGGAGCACTTCATAGCGGTGTTGAAAATGTAAAATATACTCAAATCATTTAATGAGCGCAGTCCTCAGTTTTAATTTACAAAAATCGCTCGATATTCGCTTATAGTTTTATAAAATCAGTTATCTCATTGAAATGAAAGGAAACATGACATGGAGAGTCATTTAGCACTCCTATGGTTCAGAGACCAATGCCCAAGTACCCAATCTTCAGATTTCAATTTTAAAATTGGCCCATTATCCCAATGGCTGAATCATTGACCTATGTGAACCGGTTTTACCAGTGTAAACATAGGGAGCTGCCATGCAGACTCAAGTCTCCTGCTTAAAACTAAATTGTTGTGTTACTGAACTCTCAAAATAGTTGTTAAAAAATATCTATAGTGATGTCTGGGACCTAATCATAAGCGTTTAATTAGAGTTAATTTTAATGTTTTCTTCAATATATATGATCATTCCAATCTCAAGAACAGTATATTATGTATCATATTATTCAGCACAACCTCTTCCACTATCATTTTGATGTTATATCTACAATACTTTGATGTATAGCTGAAGAAAATGAAAATAAACTAAAAAGTGTTGCTTGCATTCTCCCTCAAAATCTAAACAATAAATGATAACGAAAACAAAATGCAAAAAATGTAGGAGATTACATTGAATAAGACAACCCTACACCCATCTTCAAACCCGGCCTTGGAATCTGAATGAATTAAATCAATGATCCACTTCTGGTGCTCTCCACACCCTCCCAACTTAATACCTGAGCATACAACCACCTTTCCTTGGTCCAATGCTCGCAAATATCACCAATGGCTCTTTCTTGAAATTGTATTCCCTTATTTTCAAAACTACTATCATCAACTATCTTCTCAAAAAGCCTAACCTACGCTCCTCTATCCTCTACAACTACCACCAGACATTTAAAGGTGTTGTCACCATTCAATTTCATTCTTACCCCTCCCTTCATTCCAGTTTGAAACTTCCAGTCCAGTTTTGGCCTGCCCAGAGCACACAGACTGCCTCGTTCAAAGTCACCAATGGACATACTTTGGGTTTGAAACCATGATGCTCCATCGCACCCCGTCCTCCTCAATTTCTTTGCGGCAATAGCAACTGGAACCTGGCAGATTTTAACATCAATTGTAAACATTTTCTTAAGAGTCTCCAGTGAAACCAGTTTGGACAGCCGTAATAAGGATCCCACTGGACAGGGGTTTACAGCACCAAAGTACCCAGAATTTTGCCCCAATTAGTTTAAGTAAGGAAGCCAAGAGGATTACCAGTGTAGAAAATGGAAAGGTGGCTGGTACAATCGATGCCATTCTTTTAGAACCGGATTCAGGGGTACTAATGAAGCTTTCCATTCATCTAAACTTTAAATGCCCACTATGGACTTTACACACAAGAAGTGGATTATAATGTACCATTCCCCAAAGTAATACTCACTTCAATCATTGAATAGAATCACAGAATGATATAGCACAGAAGGCGGCTATTCGGCCCATCGTGCCTGCTCTTTGAAAGAGCTATCCAATTAGCACAAAATTCACCAAAAGTAGAGAGAATCAATTAAGTTTTTAATAATTATTTTATTAACACTTTTCAGTGCAGTATATAGTTTGACAAATTACAATTGTCATTGCTATTGTCATAATAAATAACAAATGTTTGTAATTAAGGTCAATATATCCATATAAGTTTATCTCTGAACAAAATCAAGTGGCTCTGCACTTCACAATCACTAATTTCTCCTTAGCACAAGAGAAGAAACAAATCATAATTCAAAGTCTACTCTTGCATACTTTCCATTTATGCAAATACAAAATACACAAGCTGTGTGTAGCACTAGCAAATATCACAGGATACAGTCAGTACAATTTGTAAAGCCATATAATCTCTTTATCAACTGAGATTACATACAGAAATCCAGCAAACACAAATCAGTACAGCAGAAGCCACAATGTCTTGGGACCTCTAATCCCAAACTAAACATTTTATAAGAATATATGCTTTTTTAAAATTAATTTCTTTGGCAGAACCAATTCATGCATCCCAAAATATACAAGTTTTCCAGCAATCGTTCTCAAACTGTGGGGCACTTAGTCTGTCCAGATAGGATACAGGGAGGGCCTCCACTCCTGCCCTGGTCCGGCTTCCCCCCAATTCTCCCAAACTGATGCAGTCTCATCGAGCAGCATGAATAGTGAAAAGAATGGGGGGGGGGGGGGGAACGTTTGTAGCAAATAAGAGAGGTGTAAAATGAAAGCGTAAGAGTGGGGAGGAAAAGAGAAACTGTAAAGTAATTAGGAAAAAGAAACAGAAAAGGAGGAGTAAGACAGTGAGGAGAAAGAGAGCGAGGAAGAAAGAGAAGGAAAAGCGAGAGTGCGAGATAAAAAAAAAGTGAAAAGTTGTGAGAATGAGCACAATGTACCAGCATCCATAGCTAGTGAGCAGAGTGCAAGAGTCTATTTTTTGTTTTAGTGGAGCCAGGCCAAAAAAAATGTTTTGAGATGGTAAAACTGGCCCAAAAAAGTTTAGAGAACCAGTGCTTTACAAAACTAGAAAAATGTTTAATCTGAAACGGATAGGTCATTAATTTTCTAGGACTTAAAACTTTGTAGTTCGCACAATATTTCCGTAAATACTGTTATCTATGTACTCTAGTTTTGAAATTACTGAACATTTTAAAGTAATCATATTACATGTAGGTATATTATGTCAGTCCAGTAGTATATAAAATAGCAGCTTTACATTTGTACGCTGAGACACAGCAGTATCTAAAAAAAAAATCACAATTTGTCTATTTATACACGTTTCTATGTTATTTATAAACACATATTTGGTATTCACCAAACTGATTAAGGTGGATAGGTTTATGCGCTACCTTAAGCATCATGCTCAAAAAGATAAAACTATAAATCTCAGGCCAGCAATGTTTTCAGATTATCCAGTCTACATAAGCAAACACTTAAAAGGCCCCCAATAACCTACAAGAGAAAGTCGTTGCAAAATCTAAAAAGGCTACATAATTTATGTGCAGTTCCACAAATGTTGAGTGACAGCCCCTAGAGGCATTTAGCCCTTTCACAATCAAATTTCCTTTTAAGGCATTACTGTTGTACTTACAAAATGTAAGTTTGAAAGAAATGGCAAAAACTTGAGGTGGTAGCCCCAAGCACACGTTGATGCCAGCATTTGCCCAGGTGCAGCACTAATGACAACGTTCAAACATTTTCATAGGCACTGTACAATAATTCATTTCTGATGTTACCACAGGACAAGTGTATAGGAATTAGTTCTACGACAAAGTTGGAATCTGAAACACACTATGCAAGAATAGGAAATAGAAAATACATTACACATCAGACAATGGAGCTGTTCTGCAATCACCTTCAAGTTACCTAGAATATACAAATTCAGACATCTAATTGCTAGGTTATGTTGAAAATGGATACCTGGCATGCACTGGCTACTATTGTTAATGAAACATTCTTAGAAAGTATGACCTAAATGGAGAATTTAGGCCCCTTTAGCCAGCCAATTATATAAATCAATCAATTAATACACAATACCTATTGTATCAGCTACACTATATTCATCAAATGTTGGCTGCAAAATAAATTGCAATTTGATTAGGAAAAAAATTAAGTTTGAATTAGGACTCTACATATAAGTTGCCCTTGCTCTTTAATCATTATAGATGCTTTAGATCACATTACCAAAACGTGTCCTCATGCTATGTTAAAAAGGCTTGAGCTAATGTGCTTTATGGTCTATTCTATTAATTAGTGGGTCAGCCAGCAAATCTTGGTCTTGGCAACAGCAGACAATGAGCATCTGATTGCATGTTCCAATAAACCAAAAAGAATTAACTTGTACAAAAGGCACCAAAACCAGCATTGTCATAATACAACTAGTAATTTTTAAAATATTCAATAGGCAGTGAAAAATTGTTACGAGGACATTGGTATTGTACACCTTTGCAGGTAATATCATGGTTTCAGAGAATCTCATCCAATGTACTCAAACCACATGTACTTAATATAGAAAAATTCTAAAAGCCCTTTTTCTGTGATACACTTATCAAGAGTAAATGATACGAATGATATCCGAAGTCACATAATCTACGACAGTTATGGTACCATCACCCTTACACTCATGTATCAACAATACTGCAGAGATTGTAAACATTCTGATTTTTGCATTGTACTACTACAGAATTGGTAGCATAACTGTAGTTTGTGTTAGGTCAATTCATGGACAAATCGCTTTTCAGAATTGGCACAAGACCATCATCAGTATAACTCAACCAGTGGAAAATCAACTTTTTAAACTTTAATTCTAAAGTATAAAAACAGTACAAGTGGTTTCATGACTACTTTCAAGTTTACGTTAGAAAAAGTGCTGCCTTTCCAACCATCTCTCTTCTAGCACTAAAAATGCCACTAGCATTGGGATGCCAATTTGCAGACCTGTGCTCTCAAAATAGGTACCATTTGCATCTGCAGTCCAACTACACCACACCTATGTCTATTACTGCAAGTACCAGTATTTAAATTAACAACTAGCAATAATACAGTAAATTAAGCATACTAACAGGGCATTCTAGAATATGACTAACTGCATCTCTTAATTGGTTAAGTGCTTCAGAGCACTATTAAATTCAACAGAATGATCAAATTTACAACCCTTTAGGATCAATCAAGGCTAGAACAGTAGCTGAGTGAACAAACTATCCAAATAACATTAATCCTCACAAGGATAGATTCACTTTTTACACCACCAAACCTTAGCCACACAAATATTGTACCACTTTTGAGTCATTTATTTATAGAAATTTATGAATTAAAATTGCTCAGTGGCTTTGTATATTTATCTAATTATTTTATCAAATTAAATTTTGTCTTAGAAGTCGTTAAAAGCATATTTGCAGAAGGCATACGAAACATTTCAAGTAGCCTCGCAAACTGCTATTTTTTTAAAAACCTAAACCAACATGACTGCGAATTGTAAGTGCTTATTATTGCAGCGTATTACAATGTTGGTGATGTGACCTGAACATAGAGCAATTGTACAAATTGTGTGCTCTAGCATCATTTTAACAAACTAGCTGTACAATAAAATCCCTGGGAGCTATTTTGCCTACAACTAATTTTGGTTTCACTTATGGTACTGTCAGCTGCTGTCATGTAAATTCAAGAGAAGCAGGCAAAAAAATAACAGCGTTTTGCCACAATCACCAGGCCCCTTCTAGGACATGTTTATGGCATGAAAAAAAGGTGCAGCACAAAGATAATTTCTGCAACATCTTCAATTCAGAAGGTTTTACTTTTGGCCCATTTAGGTTTCCTGCACCCAGATTTTGCATTGTCTGAAGAGAGTTGCAAATAGAAGGATACACTTAAATCAAACTACCTCAGTGGCTATTTATCATCTAAAGAACCACAGGTTACCCTTTTTACACAATACTTACAGGTCAGATTTTAAATATTCACTTTATATATGCCCAGAGATTAAAATATATTTTCTGGGTACCAGTAGCTAATTCCTCACTGTATGTGTACATATAAAAACACACTCAGAACCAAGAGCTATTTAACAGTCTTCCTAGGGTTCATTATCGTAAAAATCACTGGAGCTTAGACTGAACTAAAACCATCACTTCCTCTCTTTCAGCTTAGCTGCTGTCATATTAAAAACATTTAACTTTCTGATGCTGCAGGGAAGTGCTTCTATGCCTTCATTAAAAAAATGTCCATATAATGTTAACTTAAACACTTTAATAAAAATTTTATATTTTCCTGGTTCTGTAGAAAATCTCTTCTCCAAAAAGTAGCAAGTGCTTTTGTTCAGTTAAATGTAATTTTATTCAATGCTTTTTCTTGTGTCTTTGGGAAAAATATTTGAAAATCCCCACCCATTAATATAATAATTTCAGGTCATATATTAAATAATAGGTTTATTCTACAAAATTCAGTATCCATTACAAGCCAAAACATTCAGTATACATTGGAGTATTGCAGTTGGGTTGAGAGGGGACATTTTAATAAACTGCATGACTTTTTTTTTAGCAATGTATGGGAACTTCTGCAAATCAAAATGGAATTCAACATTAATATTTGCTACGATATTATGCTCATCAGTTACAGAGAATACTCTGATATCATACCACCAACTTTCTTGTGTCACGAGAACAGTATAAACATTTCAAGCAGATTTCAACTGTGGTCTTTAGCTGCACTAATATGTATAATGTACTTCACAAGTCAGTGATGAAAGTATAGCAAAACCACGCAAATCATCATTTATTTTCCAAACTCACCACCTACCACAAAATAAACCAAATCGTTCAACTCTGCAAACTGCTTTCAGCTGCCATTTTGCTTTATGCAGCTTAAAATATCACGTCCAACAAACACAAATAATTCTGGAAAAAAGGTATAAAAAGCTAACCCATTAAATTGGTCATATAATGTTAGAAATGTCTGCAAGAAGCCTCCTCCTGTCCAGGCCTGCACTTTTTGTTTCAGCCTGGGCTTCAGGTACTGTTCAGTCTTAGAGTTGGAAATTTCATCTTGACGTTGAAAGCTGGGGAGTTTCAGCTCCTGTTGAAAGTGTGTGTATGTGAGAGAGAGAGAGAGGGGGAGAGGGGGAGAGAGAGAGAGAGAGAAAACTCTATTTTGATGGCATATCAGAGATATTAACCATGGGATTTAAACAAATGATAATCAGCACAGCAAATCATGTAACTGGGTCAGTTCTTCCAATTTTTAAATATGAAGACACTAGTCACTATTTTTCATTAAAAAGTTACTTGCTATAAAATATTTTTCTCTTACAGCCATTATAAAGTAACAGCCATGCAAAGCCAGTGCTGATGTACAATTTTGTGATCATTTCTGTAACATTCTTAAGAGTTCTGTGGGTAAGGAAGCTATTGCAAAAAAAATACATAAGTATCACCTGATGGCACTGAAAATAAGGTGGTACTATATTAAATTAAAAAGCAGCCAACAAAATTAAATTATTAAAAATGCTTGTACCAATTAAGGAAATTCTATTCAGAACAGAACTTTTCCACAGAGTATACCAAGCAAAACATTAATTTATGCAGTAGTTTGAGTGCTGGGGCTTAATAGATCAGAGAAAAAAAGAATTTAATATCTCTTAAGTTAATCACATACAACTTCATTTTTGGTCTAAGTAAAATCAATCCACTTCAGTAATCTTGGAAGCAGAGAAGACAATTTCAACCGATATCTATTTCTATTAAAATACAGGAAAAAATTTTTGGGTTTCATCCCACAACAAAATGTTCATCCCATAAGGCATGTTTGTTGCTTTCACCCAATTTAAAAAAAAATCAATACATCCATGCAAATGATTACATAATTTTTTATTTAAAGCCAAAATAATTTCCAATGTCAAAATTTAAGTCATTTATTTCCCATTCCTCCCAGATATTGGATGTAACTCCATATGGCTAAGAAAGGCTTGAAAAATAGTTTTCCCTCCACCAATGGAGCACAGAAGAGTGAGGGAAGAAGTTGTTTTCAAAATTATGAAAGATTTTGAGAAGGCAAATTGTGATAGATTGTTTCTATTGGCTGGTGTATCAGTAAGGAGGCTTAGACTCAGGATTATCACTAGAAAAATGAAGGGAGAAGTTAAAATACATTTTAGTTTTTAAAGAATAGAATGCTTTAAAACATGTGGCAGATAAAACATAATTTAAAATGGAATTGGACATGTATTTGAAAAGGAAGAATATTAAAGTATACAGGAAAAAGAGCAGGTAAACAGGATTAGGACAGCTCCATTTGAAGAGCTAGCACCAGCACTAGCGTGATGGGTTGAATGGTTTCCTGTATTGCAAGTTCTATGATGATTAGTCTCTCTATCCGCTGTCTATCTGCAGCTCATCAGCTGAGAGAATGGGATTGGGGGTCACTGCAAAGCATAACAGGTATACAGCAAGCTTACTATAAGCACTTTAAAATAATTAAGTTAAATTAAAAACATTAATTGTGAATTTATTTGTGTGTGAAAATCTCAACCTGCATTAAAGCACTCATTACTCATCAATAATTTACTACCTTGCTGTTGGCAGCTCAGAGCCTTAGGTAAAAGTTTCCTCATTCACCTACCTTGGCTTTGCCTGAGCAAATTGGATTTTGAGCATTGTGGCTGCAGTGTTGGTCAGTCCTGCTTCCCCTCCGCTCTGTCCTCTCTACATACTCCTGCTTATTGTCCTCTCGCTTTCCCTAACATTTATACTTAGCAGGAACTGATAAAATGGCATAATCTCTGCTCATTAACCCAGTTTCCCTTCAAAATAATTTCACTTCTTAAAATAATTTAAGATTTCTTTTGATAAAAGGTTGCGTTTAAAATCCAAAAGTAACCATCCATGTTTAAAGTTCTGATCTTAGGTTCATCCTAGTCAGTCAATTGGTCACTATAGATTACAAATAGATGGGTTAACACTTCCGCTAAATTAGCGGACACAAAAATATCATACAAACTCTAACATTGTCTGCTATTATCTCAAAGTAATTTCTAGCCTCCTAAGTATTTTCTTTTGCTACCCCTTCCCCACTCTTCAGTGCCTGCACCTAAATAGGCCCACAGTTTGAGAACCACTAATACATTTTCTACATAATAGAATTTCTTAACATAAGACTAACCTTTTCACCTGTATTATAATACTAAACATGTAGGGGTATGTGGGCCAGTCATGTATCATTCATTACAAATGCCAAAAGGAGAGGAAAAAAAAGAGTACACACCAAAGTTGTACTTTGTTAATGAAAAATCATCCAGGACAACTTGAGGCATAATACTATAATTTATCAATGATGCACAGAAAGTAAAGAGTCAGGATAAATAAAGTTTGTGGAAATTTTGTAGGGACATGTATTCAAACATTTATTAGTAAGAACCTCCTATAATCATATACTTCATTTCAAACAAGCAAAAAACACTAGGAGGCAATAATGCAGATGTCTGACTTTTATTAAATATCCATGCTTTAAGAAGCATCAGTTTTTATACTGGTCCACTTGACTGTTCTGCTTGACTGTTTAAATTTTCTTTACTGCATACTGGGTTGATAAATAAATAGGCCAAATAGCACAGTAGTGTCAATAAATGTTATAGTACAAACCAGAGTAGCAGGCTGATTGTCAGAAACATCAAAATTTTTAGTTACAATTCTGATTCGTGCAGACTGGGAATACAGCCATTTTGAAGGAGACATGGCAACCATTTCAGAAAGCTCAGTGGTGCAGGCAAGGCTGATGGCAATTTTCAGTGAAGCAGCAGCTATTTCATTATAGCAATTACTACTTTAAAAGTACAACCTACAATTGGGCACAAGACCTAGCAAATTTCAAATTGTTTTGTAAAATACCAGGGCTAGGTGAATTCTCTGTAGGTAATTAAATCAATTTTTGCAGGATCTAAAGGATTAAAAAATGCTTCTATCTTCTCATTATACAGCACAGAAGAGTTGTCTACCAATATGGCTACAACTCTTTTTGTAGACTATTTACCATTTATTGTAATGCTATTCTAAAGCTTCACTAATGATTCAGTTACAGTGCATTATGCTGACCTAAATTTTCAATTGCATAATTATTTTCAGTAAGATTAATCCATTATTTATGCCAAGAAACATTTCTATTAAAAAAAAATTACATTTTACTTTTCCATTTCAAACATTTAATTTTCTCACTGTCTTAAGTCTGAACTACTGTTTCCATTTTAACAAGAAACGCTGGAAAAACAAGGTTCCACGAACTTTTTCTTTTATTCAGAAGTAAAAGTTTCCCATATGGAAAAACAACTGATTATAGACATTTCTCAGAAGTAAAAGTTTCCCATATGGAAAAACAACTGATTATAGACATTTCTCTCAAAAGTTCATGACTTGGAAAACCTAATCCTTTGCTATACCCATTTCATCTAACATAAACAGAGGCATCAAACTCTTTAAATAAACAGCTTAAACTTTGACCCATTTATGGCATATATCAATTAATTCATGGAATTATCAAATGGGAAACTGAAAAGGTATGAGTCACCATACATTTTAGTTCCTTAGTACTTTGGCACAGTATTATTCAATGATTTTTTGTGCTACAAATGTTTAATAGGGCGCTTCATATTTACCTTTTAGGAGACTGTAAAATACAAAATTGTCCATTAGTGGACTATGTTAAAATGGGTCAGCCTCTCTAGGGTTAAGATGTTTATTCATGGTTTTACGTGGTTGCTGCATTCGCAGTGGATTACAAATCAGAATGTACAATAATTCTATTGTCAATGGAAATAAGTATCTTCTAAAATTCCCTGTACGGTGCAATAAGAAATTAAAACATTTGGCCCATAAACATATCAATTCCCTGGAAGGAATCATAAACACAGTCATACATAACTATAAACAGGTGAAAACAAAGCAGGGAATTTCTGTTTGACCACAGGATCAAAAACCATTTTAATTTCTTTTAAATTAATAACTATCCTGTAAAAGGCTATGTATTGGATTGAAATATTAACCCATAAATTGCCTTTGAGGACCACTCAAAATGACATTATTCTTCAACAAATCTTGAGCCCACTTCAGTAAATTCAAATCACATTGGGGCTGAAGTGATGGAATGAGCAGGCCACAGAATGTCACGTCTTATTCTTTTCAAGCATTGCAGCCATTGGAAGACCTTTTACTTCCAGGTACTGAAGGGTTTTTGCTTTCCACATACCAGATACATGAAGCACAGACTGCACCTGAGAGGCGTTTGAGGCCCTTCCGAAAGACACTGTTTGAGAGGCTGTAAATTACACAGTTACAGAAGCTATTGCTAATGGCAAGCCAGGTCGTCAGAAAAGATACCTTTGGACTATCGTAAATGTGAGAGCTTTCAAGGAGGAAATAAATGATGTATGGAAGCCAAAGGATGTAAAACACACTGGTGATTCGAAACAGAACCATAGCATAACGTTTCTCGGAACTAGGTGGATTTTCTGCTGATTCCCCTTCTTGTGTATTAAACCGAGCACGTCTTTCACTCATTTCCTTAGTGTGTTGTTGGCATATTCTGAATATGTTGAAATAGGTAAAACAGACTACAAGCGCGGCAGGGGCATACAGCAAAACCACGATAAATCCTGCAAAGTAAACATTTGTTTCCCAGGAATTAGCACACCATTCAAATATGTCCCCATGATAGCCTGGCTTCCCCCAGCCAAAAAAAGAAGGAAGGAATACAATGCAGGAGTACAGCCAGATTATTATAATGCAAACACGCAACCTCCATGGTGTGACCAGCTGATTATAAGATAGCGGTTTGGTAATTGCAATGTATCGATCAACGCTGATGCAGGCCAGAGAGGTCATCGAGACGCTTTTCAAAACAGACACAATATATCCAAAAAATTTGCACGTTAAAGATTCGTGGGAACCTGTCGGATAGTGCAGAAGGGACAAAGAAGGAACCAAGCAACTGACTCCAACAAAAAGATCAGCATACGCCATGGTCTGAATGAAATAACTTGTAGTATGATGATTCAAAAGAGGTGCACAATGAAATACCAATATAACAATAAGGTTACCTGAAATGATTAACACAGTGAGAAAAACAATGATGATTACTTCCAGGAGACAAATGTTAACAGTTTCGTAGTAACTGAATCCCAAAAGACAGAATGGCCGGCTAATATTGTTTCCGTCCAAGGAAGAGTTCATACTTCTGTTTTGCACAGTCCAAACGGATGTCATCGTTGGCTCGGTTGCTATCGCAGTGTCTCAGTCTTCTGCCTCACTTATTCACTATCTGAACGAACAGATTCTGCTCAGTATTGTCTGCATTGCAATTTTTCTATAAATCCAGCAAATAGTCACCACCCTCAACATGCCATAAGATGACAAAGCTATTCCCAGCAGTTGCCATGCTTTCAGCTTCTTAAGAAATAAAGGCGGATGCCGGCATGAATAGGCTGTGCCATAGACTTGAAGACAAAAGAGGGGGACATGACACCTGTCTTTCTTCTGTTGAAAGTAAATATATACATATATTTTCTGCTTCATCAATCTCCAGTGCTCCCCCACATGTGGCTTAGTCGAGTCAAGACTGCGATACAGAAGACAAAAAACCTTTTGTGGAAATGAAGCTAATTTTAGCCCTTACAAAATATCAGCACAGTAACTCCGGATTTCATTATCTGCCAAAGGGAGAGATTGATTAAAAAACAAAAGAAAACTACAACATTTAAAAAACAGTCTCTCAGCTTTCCTTAATGATGTTTAAATCAAAGAGTCCAGACCGGAGCCTCAGACACAGCCACTGCAATATGATGCTACTCCAGAATCGCAGCCCAATTTGCCGCAGAATTCAAATGGCCCCTCCAGGCATCACTCCTCCTTTCCTCACAATCCTCTGCCAAAGGAAATATGTTCGTAACTACACCAGAGGGTGAATGCAGCAGTACGGAATCTTTGCTCTCGTGTTCAAGACTGCAGTAGCCTCTCAAGGAGCTCTATCCATCACCTCCCGTACATGAAAATGTAATACATTAGAACCCTACCAATCTATCACTTGACAGCAGCAGTTGCCAAGTACACTTTGACCCTTTTGGGAGACAGCTAGCTGAGGAGGAGCTACAGCACAGATCACTGAAATTCCAACACATAACTAGATCCAAGTTTTTCACCTCAGTTTACGTGCATGCATCTTCAGAGTTAACAATGCACCTGATTGATATTTCACTGCTTCAAATAAGAACATCGTTGGCCACATAATACAAATCTCGCTGCAGAATACCATTCTAATCTAGGTTAGTGAACAAGGCTTCATAACTTAGCATTGGCTTGTGAATTAATGTAATTACAGAACCAGAGGAGTTAACTGAACTAGGAGGTTATAGTGTCCATGATGTTTTTTCATCCATTTACACTTTCTTGTGAATATGGCAGCACAAAGGGTAAAATCAATTCGTTTATTATTAATCTGCTTATGTACTTTATTTCATGCTTTACATCTAATGTACTATAATAAATTCATAAACGACTGAATTAGTAATTATTCAAAACAATTTTCTCAAATGCATGTTAAATGCACTCAAGCTTGCGCAAAGGCAATATAATACGGACTATTTCTTTTTGGGCAAATTGTATTACCCTAGCAGTAAAACGTGACAAAATTAGCACCAGCAGCTAATGAGGCTCAGCAAAACACAAAGCAAAAATTTGCAAGTTTTTTTCCTGGGGTGGAGGAGGGAGAGAGTGAAAGAGAACAGGAACAAAAATTAGAATGATGAGATCTCCCCACACAGTTACACTACAGGCAAAAACCCTGGGTCGAAACTGCCATTACCAAATAAGATGAATTTTTCCAACAGACAAGCCCCAATTGTTAATGATGCTCAACCTCACTGCTCAATTCTAAATACATTACCCAAAATAATGATTCAAATAAAAGAACACAAAAAAGTTATTTGAAAAATGGATTTTACCCACAATTTGATGAATCATTACCCATTTTAATTTAAATGATATAAATGTATGCGAAGCCTGATTTTTGCCTCAATGATCAAAATTATGGATAATATGATTTATCACATTAACATTTATTGTGCTGCACCTCAAAATTATTTTGCAGAAGCAGATTTTATTTCTACTTTCCACTCAAGTGGCAATTTTCAGGGAAGACAACCGTCAACCAAATATTTTCAATGTAATGTACGCCCACATTCAGGTAGATTAGAGGGGATACTGTTACATAAAAAACTATTAGACTTTTTTTTTGTTTGGGGAGGGAGAAGCACTGTGCACAACTTGTTACAGCATCATGTGATGAGGCACTGACTTAATTTACACAACTGTACTGGGTTTGCAAACTTACAATAGTTAGATCATCCCTCTCAATACTACTTTAAAAGTAACCAGACAAGCCCAATTGCACTATCACAGAATATCAGTATATTATCATTCTTGGATGACTAATATTTTTTTGACTGAATGTAAATCTTTTTCTTTAGCTGCCTATGAACATTTTCTTTCCTTAAACATAATTTTTGGGAACAGTAAAAGCCCATTTGCCACAGTAGCCCTGCCCCTTTCTGATTGATCTCAACCCCACCTATCCGTCTTTTTACCATATACCTCAAATCCCATCTTGCCCCAAAAACTAGTTGCCTCTTAAAACCATTTATACTATTAATTTCAATGGTCTTCACCAGAATTTATTCCAAAAATCTATTTTTTTTTGTAAAATGAAAGTGTGTCCGATTTCTATTCTTATTTCAAACAAATTCATTCCTAAACTTGTGCCACTGGTTTCTACACTCTTCACCATAATGAACAACTTACTTGAGAGTTTCTTCTCCCTTTCAAAAAATATATTCAGGCCACATCTTGATTTAACAGATTCTACTGAAGTCCAGTATAGGTATTATCCAACATTTAATTTATATGTTATTGAACAAGTAATTATAATATTCTCACACCCGTTACTATCAATATTAGTTGAAGAGAATGCACGTCATTATTTCTGCTACAGCATTAAAATGAGCCATTATATTAATATCTAAACAGCTTTCTTGATGTACTCAATTTGAGTTCATTGCAAAATAGCGATAGTGTGCTATCTGCATCCTGACCAATCTTGCTGAAAAAGTATATATAATCAACAACTACTCTAGAAATTAACTAACAAACTGGAATAAATCCATTTTGATATTGTAATCAAAGTAGACATGCTCTCAAGGAAACAAAATTACTGTGTGTCATATTTCCATGAGTCTATTTTCACTTTTTACTGTGGCAACTTACTGTATTTGATAGATGTTGTATAATTCCAACGTGTGTACATCTGCAACTTTAAACTGCATGTCAAAGCAAAAGAATGGACACCCTCAAAAGAACTGCAATTACCAGATATACACACTGTATTTCTCGCACCATTAAAACAGTTAATTAATAACCTTCATGTATTCAGTTTGACCCTTGATAATGGTTGTGTATTTATAACCAACTTAAATAAATTTCCATATGGCTGATGGAATGGACTCACTCTCACCCAACAAAAGTGCACCCATGAAAACCATCACAGGACTAAATCAGGGCACTTCATTCATTACGCACCTATTACTTGCTGTAATCCTCATGAATTTAGTTGGACAGCTGAGCTGTTGAAGCTTAGTCAGTAACTTCTATTTTGAAAAATAAAATTAGAACTTTGAAATATTACATTTTTCCTTTTTGATTATTTTTAATAAGCAAAACACAGTATATCTAAAAAATTGCACTACAAAGCAGGTTATACACAGACATAGGGACTTAGTGTACAATTTTTCCATTGTCAGTCTGTCCATTTTCTAATTGGTCCATAGGACGCATGTGGTATTATTGGTCATGTGGTTAATAGTCAGGATGAATAAAATTCTTGGCATGGAGGGTTAATGGATGATGGGACAGGGAATTAACACTGTTCCGAAAGAGTTGCAACCCCCCATCAATCATATGAACGTGGCTAGCAAGGACCAGTGTTCAAATCTGATTGCTTCATACTAACCACATGATTCCAGAAGCCAATCAGCAAAGCTACAGACTCACTTCTGTATTACACACTAATTTTTTTAATTATATATTAAATATGAAGTTGGATATATTTCTACAATTAGATGTTACTATGGTACTTACTCATTCTGTATGTTCAGATCCTCATTTATTCTATTTTGAATTATATATGGTAAGGTGTAGCAACAGCTGAGATTAATTTGTTTTTGTAACTGTAGTCCACGAGAGGTACAGAATGATTTTTATTTACCTACCTGCACCAGGTACGGAATTATTCATTTATTTATATACTCGTTTTTTTTTAAAAAAGAAAAATGTCTGCAAGCAGTAACGTGGGAGATCAATTAGTGGTTTAAAAAAGAACTATGCAGTAATATTAATTTCCGTAAGTCATGGTTCACCAATGTCCCACCCACTTATGATGAAGAAATACAACGTTCTCAGATGGAGAAGGAATGAATTGGACAATGACAGTTGCACCTTTCAAGGACAAGAGCATTCATTTTGCTTAAGATGACAAGTTTTGATTCTTTTTAAACTGGAAGTTTATTTTAGAGGTAACCATATTATCTATAATCAAATTGTCAATGTCTCTAATTCTTTCCATCACCATTTGCTCCATGCTTTTAATTCTCTCTCTCTGCCTTGTCTCATATCAGTGCATTATGTGGGTCTGTTGTGTGTAAATAGCAGACCCAAACGCTTAGTGTAAGTGTACCTCTTAGGTCCCAAGTTTGATCAATGGTTTGTGGCTAATTAGCTGTTCTTAGCTGGGACAGTGATAGGGACGCTACATTTAGCCTTAATATCCCAGACAAGACCAAACAAAAAAGCAGCGTCCTTGCTCCTGATCATAATCCAGTGACCCCTGCCAGAAAGTGCATGTAATGTAGACAGGATGAGGCTTGACTGTGATGCCTCCCATGATTGATTGGACTGCTAGCATATTAGCTAGGCGCTGACACATGAAGAATGGCCACTTGGCGAAGGTATAATTCCACAAGCAAAGGCTGGCTTATAAGAAAAAAAAGGAAAAACCTTAGAATAATACTACAGCAGCACAAAGTTCCTAAATCTGAAAAGGTGGGATTTAGGAAACATAATTTTAAAGCTTTGAAATTCCATTTTAAAAAAAATAGGTGCATATATCGCCCGTTCCCCCCCCACCCCCACCCCCACCTGAGGACTGCAAGGCAATATTCTAGCACAATTTATTTGAGCTACTTGCAAGATAATCAGAATTACCTCATTTATACTGCTCCTGTCACCTGGCAGTGTGGAGGTAATTCCAACAGCTGGCAGATAGATATTTCAGTGTTGGACTGCAGTGCAAAACCGGTATTGAATCCACTATACCTGCAGTTGATAATACCAGATTTACAGTAATATGTCTCAATGATAACAATCACAAGAAGATTTTAAATCAGAACAAACACTCACATTTTATTTCAGAGTCAAATCTACTCCAAAGATAAGATTGGTAGGGTAAAAATTAATTTGCTTCAGTATTCAGTGGGCTAATTATTTTATTGATGAACACAACAGAATGCATTTACAAAATTCTTCAAGCTCTGTAGTCTCTAACATATATGCTTTTTATAAATTTATATATACACATATTATAATTCATCTCAAGGTTGTTGTATAGATTTTTTTTAACATGCTGCAATTCAGGTTAATCAATCATGGGCAGCATCAAATCAGGCTGCCATTCCCAATAACTAAAATAGTAAATATAAAATTTTTACAATCACAAGATTAGAATCAAAACAACAGCAATCCTTATGTGTCAGCAAATCTCCACACCTGTCACTTTTTAAATTAGTCTAATCACCACCTGATTTCACTATTCATGTAAAATTGACATTGGAATATATTTTACCAATAGAATCTTACAGCACAGGATGCCGTGCCTGTGCCAGCTCTTTGAAAGAATTGTCCAATTTAGTCCCACACCACAGCTTTTTCCCCATTACCCTGCAAATTAGTCCTCTTCAAGTATATGTCCAATTGCCTTTTGAAAGTTCCTTTGGAATCTGATTCTACCACCCTTTCAGGTAGTGCGTTCTAGATCCTAACAACCATCAGTGTGAAAAAATTTCTCCTCCTTTCCCCTCTAGTTTGTTTGTGAATTATTTTAAATCTGTGACCTCTGGTTAACGACCCACTTACCAGGGGAAACAGTTTCTCGTTACTTGCTCTATCAAATCCCCCCATAATTTCGAATACCTCTATTAGGTGTCTCCTTAACCCTCCCTGATCTAAGGAGAACAATCCCAGCTTCTTCAATCTCTCCACATAACTGAAGTCCTTCATCCCTGGTATCATCCTGGTAAACCTCCTCTGTACCCTCTCCAAGGCCTTGACATCCTTCCTAACGTGTGGTGCCCAGAATTGTATACAACACTCCAGCTGAGGCCTAACCAGAGTTTTATAAAGGTTTAGCATGGCTTCCTTGTTTTTGAATTTAGTGCCCCTATTTACAAAACCAAGTATCCCATATGCTTTCTTAACTGCCTTATCAACTTGCCCTGCCACCTTCAAAGATTTGTGAATATGCACTGACAGGTCTTTCTGCTCTTGCATCCCCCTCAAAACAGTACCGTTTAGATTATACTGCCTCTCCATGTTGTTCCTCCCAAAGTGCATCACTTCACACTTATCCACATTAAATTGCATCTGCCATGCGTCTATCCATTTCATCAGTTCTGTCTATGTCCTCCTGAGGTCTGCTACTATCCTGCTCACTACTTACCACATTGCCACGTTTTGTGTCATCTGCAAACTTCAAAACTGCACTCCCTATACCCAAGTCCAGGTTATTTACATATAACAAGAAACGCAATGGTCCTAATACCGATCCCCTGGGAGACCCCATTGCATAGTTCTCTCCAGTCAGAAAAACAGCCGTTCACCACTACTCTCTGCCTCCTATCCCCTAGCCAATTACGTACCCAAGTTACCACCGTTCCTTTAATACCATGTGCTTCTATTTTCCGAATAAGTCTGTTATGTTATATTTTATCAAATGCCTTTTGGAAGTCCATATATACATCTACTGCCCTACCTTCATCAACCCTCTCTGATACTTCAAAGAACTCAATCAGGTTAGTCAGACATGATTTGCCTTTAACAAATCCGTGCTGGCTGTCCCTTATTAACTCCTGTTTCTCCAAGTGAGAATTAATTTTGTCCTGGACAATGGTCTCTTATAGTTTTCCCACCACTGACGTTAGTCTGATTGGTCTGGAGTTACCAGGTTTATCCCTCTCCCCTTTTTTGAACAGGAGGGTAACACTTGCAATCCTCCAGTCATCAGGCACCACATTCCACATTCAAGGAGGACTGAAAAATTGTGGTCAGAGCTTCTGCTATTTCCACCCTAGCTTCCCACAGCAACCTAGGATGTATCCCATCTGGACCGGGTGACTTGTTAACTGAGAGATGCCCACCTATTTAGCAACTCCTTTCCATCTATTTTTATCCTATCCAATATCTCTACTCCCTCCTCCTCCTCCTCTAACACATTAACTTCATCCTCTTCTTTTGTGAAGACAGATGCAAAGTACTCATTCAGTCATGCCCTCTGCCTCCACAAGATTTCCTTTTTTGTCCCTAATCGGTCCCACCATTCCTTTAACTATCCTTTTACTTTTTATATGTTTATAAGAGATTTTTGGGTTCCCTTTTATGTTACCCACTAATCTTTTCTCATGCTCTCTCTTTGCCCTTCTTATATCCCTTTTCAATTCCTCCTGTACCCTCTGTATTCTGCCTTGTTTTTGACAGTATTCTGTACCTGACATTTATCATAAAGCTCCTTTTTGTGTTTTATTTTAACCTCTATTTCCTTCGCCATCCAGGGAGCTCCAGCTTTGGATGCCCCATCTTTCCTCCTTATGAAATGTGCCTGGTTTGTACCCGAACTTTCTCCGCCTTGAAGGCTTGCCATTGCTCATTTACTGTTTTCCTGGCCAATCTTTGTTTCCAGTCCACCTATGCTAGATCCCTTCTCAAAATCATTGAAATGAGCTCTCTTCCAGTTGGGTATTTTCATTGTTGATTTTTCCTCGTCTTTTTCCATAACTACTTTAAACCTAATTATATTATGATCACTATTATCCAGATGTTCTCCACTGAAACACCACTCCACTTGCCCTACTTCATTCTCCAGAACTAGACCCAGGGAATAAATAATGTATATATGCACTAAGGTTGCTACACTAACCATTCCTTAAAAAACAGGAACACAAACATAAAGAACTACTATTATGCAAAAGAAATTATTCAAATATGCCATTCTAACAAATTACCAGACACCAAATTAATACCATGTCCAACAAGAGGTCAATTAAGGTAATCAAATTAAAGCACTCTTTATAACAGTAATTTTCCATATTTTAACTGGAAATTATATATCTAATAGGGTTGAACTACAAGTCCCAGTGCTGCAAAGTCTTCCTGGTCAAGCTCAACCACCATGCTGGAAAGAAACTGAATAAAATTGTCGTTCCATTTTTATTAACTCTGGCTTGCTAGCCACAAGCTCACACGATTAACAAGTCTTTTTTCTCTCTGAAATTTCATAGTGGTAATTTGGTAACAAAATATTTGCTGAATTTGTTCCAGAAATTCTACACAATTTATTTGATGTATTTTCAATAGAAGAGGTTGGCTAGCCTCACTCTGGAAAAGATACTATCTCTTTAATTGGCAACAAATTTGTGCTTTCAGTACCCTTGTGTATTTCATCTACTCTTCCTGCTTTCTGCATCAATACACTATTTTCCCACTGCATTTATTATAGAATTTTATGAAAATAAAAACAAAACTCAAACTGCTTTGCAGGAATAAATACACTAAAACTGTCAAAATTCTGTGCTAAAATACCCAGGCCAACATTACTGTTGGAGAAATATGTTTCTGCTGCATCTTTAGCATCATGGAGGGAATGAAAGCCTTATACTTACATGTACTAAATTTAAATAAGGTCATTTCCAATAGAAAAACAACAAAGTATGTTTGGTTCATTTGTTTTAATCCCCAAAATAACCAGTTAAAATGACCATTTTTAACACATCCATATTTGGACAACTGGCAGCCCAATTGGTCCTTTAACTTTAACCACAGCTGATGTGTCCTGGCAAAAATCTGTAAAATCTCAGTGAAATAACTTATTTATAAGAACTTCTAATTAGAGCACTATAATTTGGCAGCTGCAAATTGGCTCCAGGGTATATTTGGGGAAAGAGAATATTATATCCCAGTGAAGGCTTTGTGGTTGAAGAAAAAGAAGTTGGAGAGGGACTGCTGTTGATGGTTCTCTGATTGTCAGTGGCACTTTTCAATATAGAGGTGAACTCTGGAATTTCAACAGTATTGCAGACCCAGGTCATGGATCTTGCAAGCTGCTTTGTATAAAGCATCTTCAGTCCTTGCCTGCTAAGTGTGTGGAGCAAACATCATAAATCAAGATGCATGGAACTGGCTCCATGTCAATTTCCAGGCCTCATATCAAAGAAAATAAGGCCAACTATAGCAAAACGAATAGTCTCCTAAACTCTGAATCCAACACTCAGAAGCTAATTAGACTTCACTCCAGAAGTACACCTCCTCTCACATGTTCCAAGATATTTGTAAACAGGAATATATTGAGAGGGGTAGAGGAAGTGAGAGACCTTGGAGTGCATGTGCACAGGTCCCTGAAGGTGGCAGTACAGGTAAATAAGGTTGTGAAGAAGGCATACGGAATGCTCTCCATTATTAGCAGAGGTATAGAATACAAAAGCAGAGATGTAATGATGGAACTGTATAAAACGCTGGTAAGGCCACAGCTGGAGTATTGTGCGCAGTTCTGGTCACCACATTACAGGAAGGACCTAATTGCTCTGGACAGAGTGCAGGGAAGATTTACAAGAATGTTGCCAGGGCTTGAAAATTGCAGCTACGAGGAGAGATTGGATAGGCTGGGGTTGTTTTCCTTGAAGCAGAGGAGGCTGAGGGAGACTTGATTGAGGGGTACAAAATTATGAGGGGCCTAGATAGAGTAGACAGGAAGTACCTGTTTCCCCTAGTGGAAAGTTCAAGAACTAGAGAACATAGATTTAAGCTGACTGGCAGAAGGATTAGAGGGGACAGAAGGAAACATTTTTTTACCCAGAGGGTGGTGGATATATGGAATTTGCTGCCCGAATTGGTGGTAGAGGCAAGGACCCTCAACTCTTTTTAAAAGTACCTGGACCTGCACATAAAGTGCTGTAAGCTGTAGGGCTACGGACCGGGTGCTGGAAGGTAGGATTAGAATGGGCACCTGGTTGTTTTTCGAGCCGGTGCGGACACGATGGGCCGAATGGCCCCCTTCTGTGCTGTATCTTTTCGGTGGTTCTAAATGGAGTCAAATTAATATAAATTTTAAATAGACTAATTCTATTTTTAACGTAACCTCCAGCAGTACATAATTACATTGAATTGCTTAGAGTCCCCATTTTATGAATCGCATACAAGAAAACCAGTGGCAGATTGTAATATTAATTGGCGATATTGATACACAAAGGTCATTTAAGTGTTGCTCTCACAGAACCCTCCCTTGGACTGATTCTGAACTCCCATTTTTCTTCTCTATCTCCTAGTGTTTTTCACTTGAAGGTAGCTTCGTGGCTACAACAGTTTATAATCTCTTTTCCTGCCCCACTCTTTCATCTTTTGTCCCTGAATCATTTGTGTTATCTTCACGTAAGACCAGTGAAAAAGATACATTTGCCATAAAACACTATATTCTCACCTCATCCAAAAACAAAATCTCTTAGTAAAGCATGACAAGCCACATGAACACAAAAAAAATTATGCACTTCTTACTTCATAAGGTAAATGAACAATTTATTCTAATCATTAAGCCAGGGTCGACAAATGAGTTAAGTAAACCCCAGTATGCAAACTTAAATATCCCTTTATAACATGATCATTCAAGTATACTGTATGCTCTTTCAACTATTTGTGAATCTGCACCGATACTGGTGTTTGAACAAATCTTAACATTATCTGTAGTGACAGAAATTGTTTTGAGACCCACCTCCTGCTCCCTCAATCCTATTCCCACCAAACTACTGACCACCCAACTTCCCTTCCTGGCCCCCATGTTAGCTGATATTGCTAACTGTTTTCTCTCCTCAGGTTCTGTCCCCCTCCCCTTCAAATCTGCCATCACCCCCACTTCTCAAAATCCCACCCTTGATTCCCTCCGTCCTTGCAAACTACCGCCCCATTGCCAACCTCCCTTTCCTCTCCAATGTCCTTCAGCGTGTTGTCGCCTCCCAAACCCATGCCCATCTTTCCCACAACTTCATGTTTGAACTCCTCCAATCAGGTCTCCCCCTCCCTGCACTAAAACGGCCCTTATTAATGTCACAAATTACATTATATGTGACTATCTGTGATAAACTATCCCTCCTCATTCTTCTTGACCTGTCTGCAGCCTTTGACACGGCTGACCACACCATCCTCTTCCAACCTCTCTCCTCTGTCGTCCAGATCACCTGTAATGGCTTCTCTTCCCGCTCCGTTACCTCTGGACTCCCCCAAGGATCTCTCTTTGGTCCCCTCCTATTTCCCATCTACATGCTGCCCCTCCGTGACATCATCCGAAAACACAACATCCGGTTCCGCATGCGCGTTTACGACACCCAGCTCTAACTCACTAGTACGTCTCTCGACCCCTCCATTGTCTAATTTGTTCGCTGCTTGTCCAACATCCAGTACTGGATAAGCAGAAATTTTCTCCAACTAAATATTGGGAAGACCGAAGCCATTGTCTTCAGTCCCCGACACAAACTCTGTTCCCTAACCTCCAACTACATCCCTTTCCTTGGCCACTGAGGCTGAACCAGACCTTTTGCAACCATGGCATCCTATTTGACTGAGTTAAGCTTCCAACCATATATCCGCTCAATCACCAAGACAGCCTACTTCCACCTCTGTAACATCACCCATCTGCGCCCCTGCCTCAGCAACCCTCATCCACGCCTTTGTTATCTCTGGACTTGACTATTACAATGCTCATCTGGCTGGCTTCCCATCTTCCACCCTCCATAAACTTGAGCTCATCCAAAACTCTGCTGCCTGTATCCTAACTCGCAACAAGTTCCGTTCATCCATCATCCTTGTGCTCGCTGTCCTACATTAGCAGCCGGTCTGGCAATGCCTCGATTTTAAAATTCTCATCCTTGTTTTCAAATCCTTCCATGGCCTCACCCCTCCCTATCTCTGCAACCTCCTCCAGCCCTACAACCCTCCGAGATCTCTGCACTCATCCAATTCTGGCCTCTTGCACATCCCCAATCTTACATGCTCCACCATTGCTGGCCGTGCCTTCAGCTGCCTAGGCCCTAAGCTCTGGAGTTCCCTCCCTAAACCTCGCCATCCTCCTTTAAGATGCCCCTTAAGAACTACCTTTCACCAAACTTTTTGGTCACCTGCCCCAATATCTTCTTGTGTGGCTCGGTGTTAAATTTTGTCTGATAACGCTCCTGTGAAGCCCCTTGGGACGTCTGACTACGTTAAAGGCGCTATATAAAAGTAAGTTGTTGTTGAGACAAGAACGTTATGAAATTGGCAATAATAATTTTAAACAGACTTTAACTGCTACTCACCTAATCTCTTCAACCTAAATAGGTTACTTGCATATGCTTTTGGTGTCCTAAAAGTTATTCCCAGCAAACTACAAATTGTCAAAAATCCCATATCCATGCAATTATCCTCATTTTGTCTTATTTTATTAGTCAGAAAGCTGCAACACTGCACATCATACATAAATTACAGATACCAACTCTCAGAAAATACAGAACCTTTCATTTGGATTAGACCCACCTGTGAAAACGGAGTTACGTGTTCAGAAATATGCACGTCTCGACATATTTTTTTAAAAATTAAGTTTTATCATGCTTTCATTTAATTCTTTGAAGTCTTATTTGTGCTTGAGGTGCAAATTTACACTTGTGGCAAACTTGCAGCTGAATCACTGCAAATACTCACAGTCAAATGGCAGTTATTTATCTCAACTGGTGCTCAGGGTAACAAAATAAGCTACACCTGTGTGTTTGAGTGCCTACATGGACTGCAAAACAAATCAGACATTTACATCTGGGTTTGGCACGAACTAATGAATCCCAAAGGGATCCTGCATGCACTGGACAAGTAATATAAAACTTCACACCACATAGTGAATCTATGCAACCACACATGCAACCTCATAGATTTCTTCCTTCCCCCGCCTCATAACTCCTATGTATAGCTTAGAAGACTACATGTGGACTAGGTGGATGGCTGATGACTTTTTAAAAAGTTGTCTAAGGTCTGCAATGACCCAAATGGTATGCAATCTTTAGGGCTATGAAATATAAATAAGATTTGGTGCAAATATTTCAGCAATAAAATTAAATTAATTTTACAAACCTAATCCAGAAAAACCATGTTATGAGTGAAGCAGTTAATAGCTACCTGCATAAACAATAACATTAAACAGGTCTATTACTGTAGGAAGTAAATGAGCAGCAATTTATTGTAATAATGCTGCATCTTCCTGAATTATGTATACCACTGCTCCCAATTGGCATATTACAATTAGAAAAATATTCCCAAAAGTAACCTCCCATCTTTTCAGAAGAGTTTACAAATTCTGAATAATGCCAAGCCTTTTAGTTTGAGTTTAAATATAGAAAGATCAGTTACCAATTGATTTTTCTTTTTAAGAAGCATTGCAATCATTTTTACATTTAAGTAAAAAGATACATAGGTAGTACCTTCGACAAACATTAGGCAGCTTTGGTCTGCAGAATTGGAGGTATCAATGAAAATGAGTGCTTTCTAGGCAACCATCTACCCAGTCTACGTGCCAGCTTCTAAATTTTCACCCCCTCAAAAACCAAAGTGTTTAATATTATGTCAAAGTCACACAGAAGAGGAGCAAGGTTCCTAAAGCAGAAATGCAATGTTAAACTTCACATTTATGTACTAAAAGAATGCTTAGGTACACAAATGTTTGACAACTGTTGGGTCACACTTATTCTTCGATGCTTTACTTCATAATCTGGAAGAAAGGCTGATATCACATGGCATGTGTCATGTCCATGATGAATACTGAACTGTGGAATTCTTTGGCAATGTACTAAATTTTCACAACAGAACCTACTTACTCAGATTCATTGATCAATTTTTTTTTTGTTTAAATGCAACGCTATGTGCAATTGTGTTTGTTACTCCTTTTACTTATTGTTTTATATTCCAAGGTGCAATCCAGAAGTTGAACCACAGAGAAGCAGTTACAATAATGTGAGAATCAAATGCAAAAAGGTTTACTTCAATACCACTTCTGGTTTCTCTACAGTGTCTCTGCTTCTCTTCATTTCTAACCATATGTTGATTTGTTGAATTATACAAGGCTACACCTCATATTTTATGTAAAAAGTAACAGAAGTAGAAAGTCTGTTGCGAACCCAGCAATGGAGTTACAGCACGCTTTTTTGCACTATGGTGAATCATGCTTCACTTTCACGTCCTCTCTCAAATAAAATCATTTTGCAGGTGAGCGGCTCTTTGACCAAGCTTTTGGTTCTCCCTCCTAATCTCTCCTCCTCTGGCTAAGCATCCATTTTCCTCACACCTCTGTAAAGCATCTTGGGATATTTTTCTACACTGAAGGTGCTATATAAACGCAAGTAGTTATCTTATCCATAATTAAATGGCAAGTATTTTCAGGTATTGATTCAAAATACAAGGTCAAAACAACTTGCCTTTAACATAGTAAAACATCCCCAGGTGCTTCACAACAGCGTAACTTAGATAAAAATTGACTCTGAGCCAAAGGAGACATTAGGACAGATGACCAAAAGCTTGGTCAAAGAGGTAAAGTTTAAGGAGTCTTAAAGGAGGAGAAAGATGTGGAGAGGCAGAGGGGTTTAGGGAGAGAATTCCAGAGCTTAGGGCCTGGACAGGTGGGGTGAAGGAAATGGGGAATGAACAAGAAGCCAGAGTTGGAGGAACGCAGAGTTCTCGGTGGGTTGTAGGGCTGGAGGAGGTTACAGAGATAGGAAGGAGCGAGGCCACAAAGGGATTTGAACTCCAGGATGAAAATTTTAAGATGAAGAGGCTTTCGGCGACCGGGAGCCAACGTAGATCAGCAAGCACAGGGGTGATGTACGAACAGGACTTGGTGAGAGTTAGAATACGGGCAATAGAGTTTTGGGTAAGCTTAAATTTATGGATGATGGAAGATGGGAGGCCGGCTAAGAGAGCATTGGAATAGTCGAGTCTGGAGATAACAAAAGCATGGATGAGGGTTTCAGCAGCTGATGGGCTGAGGCAGAGGCAGAGACGGGCGTATTACTGAAGTTGAAGTAGGTGGTCTTCGTGACGGGAAGCTCAGCTCTGGGTCAAATAGGACACCTGGTTCAGCCTGAGATAGTAACCAGGAAGGGGGATGAAATCGGTGGCAAGGGAACGAAGATCCCCCAATCATGACTGTCATGATGTCAGAATTTTGTGACATGAATAGATGTGATATATTTATCAGGAGACCGACAGAAAAAGTCAAAAGATTGATGAAACAAGAGGACATTACATTGTGTACATGCAGAGGTTTCACTGTAAATATCATGGAAAATCAGAAACCAAGCAACAACTTGCATTTATTTAGTGCCTTTCACATAGTAAAACATCCCACAGCACTTCAAAGAAGCTTTATCAAACAAAATCTGACACCGACCCACATAAGGAGATATTAGGACAGGTGACCAAAAGCTTGATCAAAGAGGTGGGTGTTAAGAAGCGTCTTATAGGAGAGAGGCAGAGAGGTTTAGGGAGGGAATTCCAGAGCTTATGGCCTAGGCAGCTGAAGGCACGGCCACCAATGATGGAGCAAAGAAAATCAGGGCTGCGCATGAGACTAGAACAAGCTGTTTTGTAGCCAGTGATATCACTGCAAGTCACTGCCATTGCCAGTCCCATAAAAGAGGGAATGAAGAAAAAGCCAGAATCAACCTATAGAACTTCTGCACACCATTTAGCAGTTAGATCAAGAATACTCTTTGAAGGCCTAAAAGCATATCTTGTGTCCCACTCCTTGGTCAGGGAATGGTGCATCCACAAAAGAAGCCAGTGACCTAGTGACCTACTTTGGAAACTTTTAATATCCATAGCATAATCACAGCCCACTGGAAGGTATTAGAAAAGCCTTGCTCTAGTCAGTTACAGAAACAACTGTAGTTGGCACAAATTTTGAAGCATGGATTGGATATAAAAATCATTTGTTTCCCATTCAAATCCTAGATTTAATGAATATAATTTTTTTTATTTGTTCATGGGATGTGGGCGTCACTGGCAAGGCCAGCATTTATTGCCCATCCCTAATTGCCCTCGAGAAGGTGGTGGTAAGCCGCCTTCTTGAACCGCTGCAGTCCATCTGGTGAAGGTTCTCCCACAGTGCTGTTAGGTAGGGAGCTCCAGGATTTTGACCCAGCGACGATGAAGGAACAGCGATACATTTCCAAGTCGGGATAGTGTGTGACTTGAAGGGGAACGTGTAGGTGGTGGTGTTCCCATGTGCCTGCTGCCCTTGTCCCATTACATAGGATATATTGTATTATCAAGCTATAATACTGATAGGTATGGTATTCTCTCAAAAAAAGGACTGCTTCTCTCATGGGAGTAGCATCAACATGACTGACGATAACAACGGAAAAATACAACTGAAGGTGGTCACATGGAGACACTATGAAAGGATTATGTGGTCCTGACTGGGGGATAAACATTCTATCCAAGCCATGCATCCCTACTAATTTCCTCCAATTAAATGCTTATTCATAACGTGTGAACAATATTCAGGTCAATCACAAATAAAATTATAGAAATTATCAAAACTTAAAACAAAATTCTCCACTTACAAGGTTATTGAAATAATTGGAAAAAGTAATCCAGTCCATTTTGATTTTTTTCCACCGAAAAGCTGCTACCAGTTCTCAAAAGGTGAAGCAAATTTGCCGTAAGGAACATCACTATAATTTACGTAATTTTTTTTTTCCTCTGACATATTATGGAATGTTAATTTATGTTTGGGATAGGGGTGCTCTCCTAGCTTGCTCAGAACTCTGCTCGCAGACATGCAAGTGAAATTTCTGCACCCAATATACAAAAACTGACAGTAGTAATCGCAGTATTGCCAGCCTACACAACTCTCAAAGTTGTACTGATCTAAAAGCACGGATACAATACAAAGAATCTATTCAAATATGAAGAAATTTTGTTACAATAAGTGTTAATGTACTGACATCAAGGAGGTACAGAAACTAGTGTATTATGTATTTTAAACATTTGAGGTATTGGTTTAAGATTATATTCAGGAATATGCTAATTTGTAACTATATAACCAATACTTATTGAACTTCAAGTATGCACCAGTGAAGTGGTCTGTAAAAGGCAGTTGTATTTTGGGTGATTTTGTAAACTTTAGTACACTCTAGCACTGCTAGAAAGTGAGCACAAATATTTGAAGTAGTGATTTCAAAAATTCAAACCACATTTTGAAGGAAAATCACAGCCAACCACAATTTTGTGCTTTTTATAATAAAAATGTCAACCCATGTGTTCTAAACCCTACGGCTGCAAAACTCTTCATACTTGGAACAGAAGCATGTCATTTCTCTCGATCTTTAGCAAGTTCTTGAAGATTTAGGTACTGGCTCCTGGATCAAACATTAGTTATGAGTCATCTTTTCCCTCCCCCAAAAGAACAAACAGAAGACCTATTAAGACTAATGACAGTAAATGCAGAGCTGATAATTTTAAATTAACACATTATTACAAACCTAACTGCTGATTTGAACATGCATAGGACTCTGCTTTTTGAGTTGGTGCTCCAATCAGTGGATAGATTTGCAATAAACATGTTAATTTAAAAGTACTTTTAGCTAGGCCGGTTATTTGCAAGTCTCATTTTGAAGCTTATTGAGGTTATTAAAAAATAATCTTCAAGACTAAAATCAAAACTGAAATGAGAATTCCAATTAAAAACAATGGCAGTGCCAAACTAATTTGGCACATCAGTGTTATTAACAAAAGTCTCAAAGAAATATTTTATTGCCGCAAGTAGAAAGAATCTGGGGAAATAATAGTGATCTTTTTCAGTAAATGACTTGCTTGCTTAGAAATTAGAATGGAAAATCATTTGAAATAAACACTTTTAATCACATCAAAAGTACCAAGTAATAATACACATATGAATGAATCTTATTCCTAAATTGCGTAAGCAATTGATGCAATTCAGCTTATGAGGCAGACTCAGTTACAAAATCCTAAATTGGGAAGTAATGGCCAAACAAAATGCCAAGCCCCCAGATCAGGAGATTTTTATAGCTGTTTAATTAGATACTTGTAATCTGCACATAATAGCTATTTACGATAGCACTTTGAAAACATAAATTCCAAAACTAAAAGTTAAGAGCTCTGCAGTTGGTTACGACAATGGTCTGTTATAAACAGATAGAGACTAGCACAATTTTGGCTACAGCTATACAAAACCCTGGTTAGACCACACCTGGAGTACTGTGTTCAGTTCTGGGCACTGCACCATAGGAAGGATATATTGGCCTTGGAGTGAGTGCAGCATAGATTTACTAGAATGATATCTGGAATCCAAGGGTTAAATTACGTGGAGCGATTACACAAACTAGGATGGTATTCCCTGGAATTCAGAAGATTAAGGGGTGATTTCATCAAAGTTTTCAAGATATTAAGGAGAACTGATAGTTTCTCTCTATCTACCCTCTCTATCTGGTTGGAGACTAGGACTAGGAGACATAGCCTAAAAATTAGTGCCAGGATTTTCAGGATTTAAGTTAGGAAACACTTCTACACGCAAAGGGTGGTAGAAGTTTGGAACTCTCTTCCGCGATCGACAACTGATGCTAGCTCAATTGTTAATTTTAAATCTGGGATTGATAGATATTTGTTAACCAAAGGTATTAAGGGATATGGGGCTAAGGCGGGTATATGGAGTTAGGTCACAGATCAGCCATGATCGCATTGAAAGGCAGAACAGGCTTGAGGGACTAAATGGACTACTCTTGTTCCTATGTTCTCATTTGGATCTTGCTATTGTCAGTGACAACCAGAGACTTGAGCACTAAATAACAGCAAGAAGTGGAAAAATGCTTGATGCAAACACAAAAGGATCGACTATAAAAGGAGCTTCAAAGATCAGGGAAAAAAAACAAATTTTAACAAGTAGTTTACAATAGTAGGAACCATTTCACAACAAAGAACAAATCTCTGCTTCAAAAACCTTGGTTTGGAGAACATAGTAGAATGGCTTGAAACATTTCTAACCAGTTATCAGCATCCAATTCAAATATTTGCAAAAATAACAATATCCATCCTCTCCTAAACCAAAACTGAGTAAGATTAATACCGTTAAAATATATAAATGAACTAAGCCAAATTAATACTACTTTTTGCAGTTTATGAAAAAGCAATGTTTTCATAAAATACACAACATGCTTGAGCTCACTCTCATTTATAAGTAAATAACTAAGCCTGGATTTTCCAATTGGAAAACTGGACAGACTTCTGCTACACCAGATCTCCACTAGCTTTTACACCAGCCCTATCTTCTGCTGTCATTTTCAGGGGCTGCAGGAAGTGCCCACTTATCTTTGCGTGGTTTCATGCAAGTAATGTAAAAATGACATTAGACGTCTCAACTTCCATCATTCCCCCTTCAGCTGCATGGTGTCCTCTTCTCACCTATGTAAAGTAGGTGTCCAGGGCTGTTAGAAGTTAGGGAGCAAGCAGAAGAGAATTTCAAGAGCTCAGCATCATCAACAGTTTAAAAGGTAATTTCTGATTCGCTTTTGTTTTATTTTGCTATTGCCACTTAATGCCATTTGCCAGCTCTTCCGCTCCCCCACCCCCCGCAAACAAGGCACAATTGGATTCCCATTAGGAATGCTTTGTATCTTTGAGGAGGAGGAACAGAGGGACATCAAACTGGTCACGCAGCACCAGAAAGTGCTCAGCACCCATCCGTTAATACCCCACATCAAAATATTGAGGCAGATGTGCAGCACATACCCACACTGTTAGAGGAATAGTGCCTGAGGTGGCTTTATTTTATCAAGGAAGCCATCATCGAGTTATACCATGTGCTACAATTGTACTTACAACCCACATCCACCACAGTGGCCATTCAATTCACAAACACCCTTAACTTTTTTGCTACTATGTCAATCAAGTTCAGCACTTGCCAATCAGCTGAGCACAGATACATTAAGCAAATCACTAACACATTCTTTGCTAGAGCAAGCAATTTTATTTCTTCCCCATGGACAATTAGCAGTGATGCCATTTGTAAAATTGCAGTAAGATTTCTGAAGGTTCAAAAAGGCACAAATTACATAGAAAACATAGAAACATAGAAAATAGGAGGAAGGGTAGGCCATTCAGCTCTTCGGGCCTGCTCTGCCATTCAAAATTATCATGGCTAATAGTCTAACTCAGTACCCTGTTCCCGCTTTTCCCCATATCCCTTGATCCCTTCAGCACTAAGAAATATATCTATCTCCTTCTTGAATACATCTAATGACTTGGCCTCCACTGCCTTCTGTGGTAGAGAATTCCACAGGTTCACCACCCACTGAGTGAAGAAATTTCTCCTCGTCTCGGTTCTAAATGGCATGCCCCGTATCCTGAGACTGTGACGCCTAGTTCTGGACTCCCCAGCCATCGGGAATATCCTCCCTGCATCTAGTCTGTCTAGTCCTGTTAGAATTTTATATGTTTCGATGAGATCACCTCTCATTCTTCTAAACTCTAGTGAATATAGAGCTAGTCGACCCAATCTCTCCTCATACGTCAGTCCTGCCATCCCAGGAATCGGTCTGGTAAACCTTCGTTGCACTCCCTCCATGGCAAGGACATCCTTCTTCAGATAAGGAGACCAAAACTGCACACAAAACTCCAGATGTGGTCTCACCAAGGCCCTGTATAACTGCAGTAAGAATCCCTGCTTCTGTATGCAAATCCTCTTGCAATGAAGGCCAACATATCATTCGCCTTCCTAACTGCTTTCTGTACCTGAATGCTCGCTTTCAGCGACTGGTGTACAAGGACACCCAGGTCTCGTTGCACCTCCCCTTTTCCCAATCTATCACCATTCAGATAATAATCTGCCTTTCTGTTTTTACAACCAAAGTGGATAACCTCACATTTATCCACGTTATACTGCATCTGCCATGTTCTTGCCCACTCACCCAACTTGTCTAAATCACATTGGAGCCTCTTTGCATCCTCCTCACAGCTCACATTCCACCCCAGCTTTGTGTCGTCTGCAAACTTGGGAATGTTACATTTAGCTCCCTCGTCCAAATCATTGATATATATTGTGAATAGGTGGGGCCCAAGCACTGATCCCTGCGGTACCCCACTAGTCACTGCCTGCCACCCAGAAAAAGACCCGTTTATTCCTACTCTCTGTTTTCTGTCCGTCAACCAATTCTCAATCCATGCCAGTACATTCCACCCAATCCCATGTGCTTTAATTTTGCACACTAACCTCTTGTGTGGGACCTTATCAAAAGCCTTCTGAAAATCCAAATACACCACATCCACTGGTTCTCCCCTATCTATTCTACTAGTTACAGCCTCAAAAAACACCAGTAGATTTGTTAAGCATGGTTTCCCTTTCATAAACCCACACTGACATTGTCCAATCCCGTTAATGCCCTCCAAGTGTTCTGTTATCACATCTTTTATAATAGGCTCTAGCATTTTCCCCACTACTGATGTTAGGCTAACTGGTCTGTAATTCCCTGTGTTTTCTCTCCCTCCTTTTTTAAATAATGGGGTTGCATTTGCCACCCTCCAATCTGTCGGAACTGTTCCACAGTCCAATAGAATTTTGGAAGATGATCACCAATGCATCCATTATTTCCAGGGCCACTTCCTTTAGTACTCTGGGATGTAGATTATCAGGCCCTGGGGATTTGTCAGCCTTTAGTCCCATTAATTTCCCTAGCACTATTTTTTTTTACTAATACTGGTTTCCTTCAGTTCCTCCCTCTCACTAGACCCTTGGTTCCCTAACATTTCAGGGAGGTTATGTGTGTCCTCCTTTGTGAAGACAGAACCAAAGTATATGTTTAATTGTTCTGCCATTTCTTTGTTCCCCATTATAATTTCCCCCATTTCTGACTGTAAGGGACCTACATTTGTCTTCACTAATCTTTTTCTCGACATATTTATAGAAGCTTTTAGTCAGTTTTTATGTTCCCTGCTAGTTTACTCTCGTACTCTATTTTTCGCCTCTTAATCAATCGCTTTATCCTCCGTTGATGAATTCTGAACAGCTCCCAATCCTCAGGCTTGCCGCTTTTTCTGGCAATTTTATATGTCTCCTCTTTGGATCTAATACTATCCCTAATTTCTTTTGTAAGCCACGGTTGAGCCACCTTTCCTGTTTTATTTTTGCACCAGACAAGAATGAATAATTGTTGTAATTCCTGCACACGTTCTTTAAATATCAGCCATTGCCTATCCACCGTCATCCCTTTTAGTGAAGTTTCCCAATCTATCATAGCCAACTTGCACCTCATACTTTCGTAATTTCCTTTATTTAGATTCAGGACCCTAGTTTCAAATTCAACTACTTCACTCTCCATTTTAATGAGGAATTCTATCATGTTATGGTCGTTCTTCCCTAAGGGACCCCGCACAACAAGATTGTTAATTAATCCTTTCTCATTGCACAATACCCAGTCTAGGATCACCTATTCTCTGGTTGGTTCCTCAACGTATTGGTCTAGAAAACCATATGTACACACTCCAGGAATTCCTCCCCCACAGTATTATTGCTAATTTAGTTTGACCAATCTATATGTAGATTAAAGTCACCCATGATTATAGTTGTACCCTTCTTGCATGCGTCTCTAATTTCCTGTTTAATGCCCTCCCCTACATCTCCACTATTGTTGTTACACCCATAAGGTCCTAAGTTCTCCTTTGCTCAATGTCATGAGCTTCATCGTGAAAGGGTTCCACTCTTTGTGCAGCTCATTTGCAAACAACAGCAGATTATGCAAATCCATGCTTACTTGTCGGAGAGCTGCCACGGTGCTTTCATTTTAAGGCAGTCCACCAGGCCAACATTCTGACCCAGTAAGACAAGCCTTGGGGTGGCTCCTGGGAGACAAAAGCTATTCTGTGCAGCCACGGCTCATGACAGCTGTGCAGTACCTTACCACCTGGGTTGAGGACCGGTATAATGAAGTCCATTCATGCATCAGAGTAGTAATTGAGCATTCCATTGGCATGTTGTAGATTCAGTTCAGGTGCCTGGATTGACCTAGAACTGCCATTTAGTCCAATTAAGGTTTCAAGAGTTGTGGTTGTGTGCTGCATGATTTTGGTTTACAAAAAAACCCTAGTAATGAAGGTTCAGAGGAGAAAGACACCCACAGCAGCAAGAGGATCAGCAAGAAGTTCAGCAGCAGCTGCCTGAAGAGGATACAGAAGACAACCCACTGGCACTGCAACAGATATTTGTGCCACCCTTACATCTCTTGACTTCCACACCTGGCTGCTACATTAGCAGTCTTGTCTACAACTTCCCCCTTTCCTCCACAAAGATGAAATCATCTACAGACTTTTCTGTGAAAAAACTCACCAAACTCCTAGCCATGCCACCTGCTGAAAACAACCTCCAAACCTTCCCAAAAGCAAAGTCTATACACACAACAATTTTAGTGCTACTATAATTTTAATGAATACTGTGTGCGTGCCACTGCACTTCCCTTTGGTGCAAGTGTGCTAATCCTTTGGGGACTAGAAGAGACAGCCCTCTCCTATCTGGCACACTAAGCCTCTGCAGCAACAATCTGAGCACCCATGGATGAAGCACAGACTGCCATTGGGGCACCTATTTGGCCAGGCCTCCGCTGCACATGTCCTTGGATCTGCAGATGTTCATCACTAACCCTCAGTTGGCACATGCCCTCCTACTTCCCCATCTTCAAAGTCCCATATAGTTTCCCTCCCCAGGATTTGCTGTACCTGTTCCTCATAGGAGGTGGGAGGTTGGAGATTTGCAGGCTTCCACTGTTACAGCTCTCTCAGTGTTATGAACTATCTTCTCCTCGAAAAAGAATGCAAAAAGTGAGAATTACCTTCCCCCCCGCCCCCATATGACATGCAGCAAAACCCAGGTGTCAGCATGCAGCCCATAATGGGTATGATGGCAGGTGCATGCAAAGCTTCTGAAGAGCGATTGTATGTGAGTATGCAAGTGAAGGAGCACTTCCAGGTAAAAGTTGGGGCATCAGGATGCAGCATAGCCTCATAGGAAGGATGGTAAGCTATTAAAGCACTTTAACAATGTGAGGGGGAGATCATTGTAAGTACTGACATGCTCAGTGCAGTTCATTCTTGGAACATGTAGGCAACCTCTCTTACATTAATAACCGTACCAGATAAGCCAAACTTATTCTGGCACTATCTGGCCAAACAAGAGAGTGAAGTTGGCACTCATTGCCCAGGCCACTTCCTTGTATTCCCTCTAGGCTTCCTTCCTTGGGGCCTTGCGGTGATGGTGCCAAAAAGAGTATTGTCCTCCTCTGCCTCACTTCTGCAGCAGTATTGCTACTGCCCACAGAACTCATGGGTTATGTACTCTCCTCTTGGCTGCCATTCCAGAATTTTACAATTTCTTTTTCTGTAAATGATAACGATGTTTGCCCCTTTAAGCTGCTGCAGTCCTTTAAATCCTCTAGCAGCTTGCTATTTCCCACCCCTAATGCAAGGCATTTCTGATATCTGTAACTCGCTCAAAAAATCCTAGTGAGGCTGGCGCTGGAAATTAGGCATGGTCATCTTTAATAGTTGAACTGACAAGGTGTTAGTGGCACCTATGTGGTAACAGAGGAGGAGCTCACCAACACCTAGCCGAGGAAACCTCTTAACATAATAGTATTACTTCATGCGCTACAAGTACAGTTTTCATATATTGTCGTGAAATATGTTCGAGACAAGTTGACTTATTTCTCCTCCACAAAGATCAGGGTTTATTTTATCATATAAAAGTGATGTTCCACTTTCTTTTTAGCCTGAAAATATATTAAGAATGATTCAGTTCTGCAGCTAAAATTGCACTTTCAAATAAGCAGCAAAGCAGATGAATATCCTTTCTAATCAAATTTCTGTTTTTTTCCCCTCTGCTCTAGCGCACTTTCATAGGCACCCTAAGCCCTCGAGTAAGTCATATGGAAGATGACCAAGTGACCATTCTTCATTTGTAACATTCCACCTCTACATTCACACTTTGTGCAATAATTGCTGAAAATACCAGGTTATCTTAGTTAATTGCTTGTGCCTTCAAAGTGACGTGCTATGCTTGCCACATCATCTTAAACCTAAACCTCACTTACTGGACTATCAATATTATGAATGCGCATTGTTCATGTTTTTGCCATATGTCGTATTGTATTACTCAAAGTTAAAGTTGGATTTCTACTGCATACGTTTTAAAATATATAAAGTTTTGATTGAGCCAAAAAATAATTTCTGCCCAAAAGGCTTGAATACTTTTACAAATATAATGATATATTGTAGAAACAATATTGCTGCACCTCAAAAATTATTCAACAAGTTACTGCAATACATCTCCTAAGCAATCCAACCCTACTGTTCAACATATAGCCAGCTCAAGTATTTGTGCACATGAACAGATTAAGAAGGTGTGTTAGATTTTCTTAAACACTTCTCTGAATAATTTTGATAAATTATGTACAGAATGCATTTTTAGGTCAAGTATCAATTTCAGCAGGGAGTATAAGTTCAATTATTTCATAAATGACAAATTCCAAAGAGGAAACACAATTAAAACCAAAAATAAACTGGTTACTCTTACAGAAATCTGTCTTTTTAAGGAAAGTTCCTGTGATCAATGTCATTTTAAATGTTTTTTTCTTAACAGAGCAGTTCCACTGCAATTTTGTAGATATTAAATACACAGCATCACTTCATATAAATTCTGTCATAACTGTGTTGGTTGGTGTTTAAAGTAACCATCAAAATATTTTAAACATTTTCAGAAATTCCAGCGTTGCTGTAATGTATTCTGAGTTGGTCACTATTATTGGCACCGCGCAACAGATTACAAGTTTCATGTGTACAAAGCCCAATAGAAGTCTTGTTTTAAATGCTCCCAAACAGATTAAACTATTACAACATTCAACAGTGGATAAAAAATTAATCAGATTATAAACAGATTGCCCAAGTGCAAAAAAAAACTATAAAACCCACCTTTAAAAGATGGTACCAATGAAGGTTTAGTTTCTATTTACTTTTAAAAATGGTTACATGTACTTTAAAGTAATACTTTTCTTAAATAATTAATCCAACTTCTCTGCAAAGTTTTCTTATTTATAAAAGATATGGGTTTCCCTAATCAATTCATAAAGGCAGTGCACAAATGAGCCATACAGATCAGAAGGGGCCTGGTTCGATTTCTGGTCTGTGCTGAGTTAGCCAATTGCAGCCGGGTAATAGTAGTGGGTGCATTACTATTAGCCTCAACGCTCCTACTGCCGTGCATATTCTCAATTACCAGTACAGTAATTAATTAACTAACTGACACACTGTACAATTTGAAAATGTTTCTCTTTCTAAAGCCACTTGTTAGCTTTCAAGATCTTTGAAGTTGCTGGGATACTGATTAGCAGAAATATCTTAATATTTGTTAAAAGATAATTCATGTGCAAGCAATGACGAACACAAATGTAAAACTGTTTCTGGGCTCTTCTACCAGCTAAGATCCACTTGCTGGTTTACACTGGCGTTATACCATTATCAAACCCAAAAGGACCAATTTTTGCTCTTGGTTTACAGCAATATAGTTATTTCTGGCCATTAATATTGGAAAAGATTTGAATGAACCAAAAATACGGTTCACGGTGATAACTCTCGCAATGTTCTGGAATGAAACTCTAGCACAGTTTCTACATAGTTTACTATTCAGAGTCAGCCCACTTTTAAAAAAAATGTACATATTAGGAAATATAACATTTCAAATTTGTTAAATATATAAATACCATAGAAAGAGCTAAAAAGGTTTTAAAAATACTATTAACTGGCAGAAAATTAAACTAGAAAAAAAAACTATATACCATTTATAATTAGTATAAAAACAATTTATATTCTATTAGTTTTAATATTTCAAATAGAAAGATAGCAATTTAATTTATGGTGCAATACCAATTTAAAACAAAGTTAATGGTTATAGTAAGAAAAATAGATTTCTGTATATCTCAGTTGCCTTATTCTACTGTGTTGTCAGAAAATTGCCTATAACGTTGATAACAAGAGATCTTGTAGTTTGTGTGTAGTTTTTTTGAAAGGTACTTGAGTTTCAATTCAAGAATTTTGCAACACATGCCTTTTTCTAATCTAAGAGAATCAGTTTCACATGGAATATTTGAGAATTTCAGTTGATAATAAATCATCTTTTGTGTGAAAGATGAAGATGATTAGTAGGCAGAATGAGTTTTGTCCTGTTCCTATTCATGTCCCCATCCAAAATAAACAGTCATAAACAGTATCCAAAAAAATGTAGCACTTAATATTTTCAAAACTGGTGGAATAAGTGTGCAGCATCATGCAGTAATCTTGGTTAACTGTCTATTAAATCTCAAACTCCAGATCATGTGCAATTCCATTAGCTGATGGTCTATGCGAAAATAAACACATGACACCACAACTCAAAGTCCAGATTCTGATGTTTTATCATAAACATAGATCTTGAAAGTTTGTTGTATTTCATTCAAGTTCCATTTCAATCAAAGCTTGAAAATATAGATTCCTTATAAACTAGTGCATGCCTTTGACTAAATTAAAGATGCATTTACACGACAAGTTTACATGATTTTAGCTTTCAACCAATGCTAAAACGTGTGTGGAGTAAACTGGAGATAACAATTCTTTCCTCCATAGAGTTTCACTCTGTTTTGCTCCAGACTCAGGTCAAGCCTTGCTCCAGATTTAGGCTCCACTTTACACTATAACTGCAGCTTCAGTGTAGAGTGACACTGCTTTGCACCAATGCTACAGCTGCAGTGTAAATGCACCTTTAATCACATTGTCTTCAGGGCTGGAGACTCAAACTTTGCAAACAAACCATAGACATAAAACAGGAATCACAATAACACCACCACAATAACTTCCAAATAGAAGATAAATATAAAGATCCAAGTAACTAATACCGTTCAGTGTTCCATTCTTACTGAAAATACTTCATTTACTGAATATCAACCTACATCACTAATGTACAAAAACATTTCCATTTCAAAATAAGTACAATCACTTTCCAATGTAAGCTCATGCAACCAAACAGGAACCACATGACTGCCTTTGTCAAGTCAAGCTACCAACTATTATTTCCAATGTATTAATGGCATATTTTTAAACATAGAAAACATTTTTATCATTAGCTCTTTTCAGTTAAGCATTGCTTGACCTGACAAAGTTCAGTTATTTTTCCAATTACTTTCATGTCAAAATATCAAAGAGTGAATTAAATGCCAAGCTTTGCATTTTCTATTTTGAATTAAAAGTCCCTTAAAAATTAACTTTTTTTGCAATTAAAATGGTAATCTAGCAATCTGGTAACTAGTTTTCATTTTTTTTAATAGCAGACAATGCTGGAAATGCCTTTTTATAATAAGAGAATATGGAATATTTTATGTGGAATATTTTAACAAAATTTTTATGACAAATTTAATGATCAAGGATTTTTAAAGAAATTCTTCTGAGTTGCAATTCTTATGATGCGGCAACATATGCAACCATGTGAAAAACTCAATTAAAAACTGGAAGCAAATTCTTAATGCAAGGTTAACAGCTGATGACCGTCAGTAAACGTTTAACCACAACTTGACAAGTTTCTCTTCACAACAGCTTCTGATAAACCATTTCTTAATCTGAAATCATTAATAACAAGATATTTGTATACACTTGTAGTTTAATAGATGGTGAGTACACCACTAAATAATTGACTGATGATTATAAATAAAGCTTTTGACTGAAGCCCAACCAGGTCTCAAAGATTACTTATATAAACTCTTCCTGGACAATTCATGGATTGTACCAACTGCCCACCATTTAAGAATATCAATTTCAAAATTAATTTTTCAACCAAAATAAAATGACAACTGAAGTGCATACAAATGGCCTAAAATAAAAAAACCTGTGCATCGCCCAACGTAAGCGGTTTCTGTTCAATAAATGCCAGACACAAGATTTGCTTAAATGTAGAATTACTTACTTTTGTGATAAGAATTCTGTAGTCTTCTACCATCTGGTCGTTGTTATGACATCCTGCGAGCAGCTGCCAAACTTCACCACGTAGAGCCTCAGGGACACCACTTCTTACTAAGGCAGACAGTGGTTTTGGTCTTACACTCAGATTTAGATGCCTGCACATAATTTCATATCAGAAATTAAGAAACTTCAAGTATGATAATGTGCCTACTATTTACAAAATAATATTTCAATTAACGATTGTAAAACACCACAAATCTGCTCAAACAGAATCTGTTAAACATGGAAAGATTGATGGCAATTTTACCTATATCGCTGAATCAAAAAAAGGTTTTTCTTTTCAAAGTTCCAAAAACTAGTGCTTTGGTTATAGCAGGGGAATTGAATCTACAGCCCGTGAACTCGAGCTATTGAACCCGCATACACAGATTGTAGCTACCACCTCTTCGCATCTCTGGTCACTGCCAGTTCTTACCACCACTTTCTCCAAGAAACCGATGCTACTGCAGACAATGAGCACGGAGTGGGGGGGGGGGTGTGTGTGTGTGCGTGTGTGTAGGGGAGCACGCGCGAACACACACAGTCTGGAGAGATCTGGCAAGGAGGAGAGACAGAAAGTAAGGCTCCTTTGCTTAACATTAGTGCTGAGCACTTTCAGGGAAATTACTGGTTAGTAAAGTACACTTAGTGCGCTAACAGGGATAGCGTGGCGTGTTTGGTTATCATGTTACCATGAACATTACAAAATAGGTTAAAATCCATAGTAAACATTATTCTGTTGGTCCAATTATTACTTGCAAGATAAATCAGCCTAGTGGTTTATAATTATGCTTGTCTCACTAGAGTATTCATCAGTTTGCCTTCGAGAAGATTGGAGAAACACACACGGGGGCATGTGTAAGATTACTGTATCCAATGCACATAATAAGGGGTTTCATTGTTATGACCTCAAAATGCCTCATGCTTATTATTCAAGTCACAGATTTTGAAAATAAAATAAAAAAGCTGCGGCAACTGGATTTATTAATGGCTGATGTACACAGATCTGGGCTTATAGGACCCCTGGATTCGATTAATCACATAGCCAATACGGAAGAATGTAACTGGCATGGCTTAGATATACAGTTTTATCTACTATGCACTCAATTCCTTTTTTTTTAAAAAAAAGGTTTTCTCCATATCTCTATACTTAGCCCGGCCATACCCACAACCCAGTCTCATCCTCCAATGTGGCAGATTCTCATTTTTGGAATGGCAAATTCTATGTACTTTCTCCCTTCCCACCCTCCACTATAGAAGGAATCAGATATCAAAATTTCAGAAAGAGGAGGCACCCTAAGAACGATGATTTGCATTGCCTTCTCTTTCCTTATCTTCGTGATGATACGGGAAAATGAGGGAATAGATCTATAAATTTGCAGGAGACTTTCAACTATCGATTTTCTTCTATAGCAATAAAAACAACTGGGGAGATCCACCTACTAGTGTCTCTGAACAACTGTATCATGTTCCCACTAGGAAGCACCTATATTCTGCGCTACCTAAAAAAGGTCTCAAGTTTTATTGACCACTGTCCAATCTCTGGATCAACCTTGCAATGGGTCATCCAACTAGTTTTTATGCTCGTTTATATTGAATAAAACTGTTTAGAGTGCTACAACTGTAAATATCTTAACACACATTGTACAAGGCAAAGTTGAAGCTCATTTCACCATCATAGCACAACTTGGTTTGGCCAAGCTTTAATCTGTACTCAGCATGCACACACCTTCCGGGATCAGATTATTCTCTAGTGGATTAATACATTGGGTCTTATGCATAGTATGGTTTTCTCCTGATCAACAGTGAAGTCTTATTTCACCATTCACCCATTTTTCTTTCTAAATAAGTGGACAAAAGACGACTGGACAGTTCCAATCATGGAAATTTCAAAGTAACAACGTTGGATAGCTTTTTAAAAAAAATAGGTGTGGTCTGGAGAAACAAATTTTAAATTGTTGAGATTACTGATTAGTGCTCAAAGATAGTTGCCAATAATATATAACAAGCTATTTTTCTATCAAGGAGGTGGGAGGTGGGAAGTGTGAAAGGGACAGAAACTTGAAGGTAAGAGGTGAGAATTCTTATCCCGATAACAGTGATCCTTTTGCTAATAGTTGGGGATTCATTTCTGTGGAAAGTGGAAGAATGCCTGCAATGTTTATATAACAAATATTTACTGGATCACTGGTGGATATGTAGACATGTAGGTTAGTCTTGAAAATGAGAAACTCCAAAGTAGAAAGGAGGGAATCAAGCTCCACTCCTGGATTTTAGTGTTGAATCAGGGTAGCGCTCCAGTGTAGTACTGTGGGAGTGCTGCATTGTTGGACATGAGCTCCTTTGATTGGTTCCATCTGCCTATCCTGTTTGTGCACACAGATGTCCTCCTGGAGCTTGCTTGATCATCTTTGCAGGTTGGAGTGGAATTTTTGACAGGGGACTCCTTAATTGGCTACAGGTCTTTTTTGGCCTTTCCTAGGAGCTAGGAAGGCTCGGGGATAAGATCCAACAAAAAAGGTGGTGAGTGTATGGGCTTGATGGCTTTATCTTTTCTTAGATACGTAACAAAGATCCTACGGCACTATTTGAAGAAGAACAGAGTTCTCCCAGTGTCCTGACTAACATCACCAAATGCAGGTAATTCATTTTATTACGGTCTGTGGAATCTTGTGTGCAAATTGACTGCCACATATGCTTACAATCAACAGTCACTGCAGATGAAAATTATTCATTCTATGCAAGGCACATTTCAAAACATTTCAGAGAGGACCATTAAGACACTATATAATTTTTATTTTTAGCTCTATAAAGTAGTGATGAAGCAGCTGTGAGTAAGAACTACCTTTGGTCAGAAGTTGCAAGTTGACAAGAGGTTAAGATCAGTAATTATGATGGGGTGGAGGTCAGAACTTGCAGTTGGCTGAAAACAAGAGATTATGGAAGAAGTGAAAAATCGCTTTTGGCAGAAGAGAATGTGATAGACTGGGCTAGTGACAGTAGTGAGAGGGGCAGACACCAAGTGATGAGCTCTACTTGAAGAGAATGGATTGCTTCATTTTGAAGCTGGGATAATTTTTTTGTTAAGTAAACAATATTGTTAAATAAAACAGTTGTTCATGGACTGACTCAGTTAGTTACATTACACAGTAATTATTTCATTAGGAACTCCAAGATACCAAAATAAGCAATAAGGGATCAAATATGTGATTGCTGCATTTTTATTTGTTAAAACTGCTTTGCTAAAATTTGAATGTTTAGAGTTTATTTCTTGTAGCCCTGTAGCTTGTGGTCTGCAGTGCCAAAATCTGATTCCATACCTTGTTTGCAGTAATATCGGTTGTGATGCCTAGTTACTAGTATCAAAATGAAGGATGGCATTTAAACCACAAAGGAAAAAATGCTGAATTTTTGTGCTCACTGTTTCACTATTGCTAAGTAGTATTGTGGATAAGCTCTGTCTCCATTTGCATGAAATAGACTCACCTAATCTGTGCAGTCAAGAAAATGATAAAGGCCAAAAGTGCAGGAAATTTTTTAAAAAACTAAAGTATTTTGCATGCTAGGTCATGGGATGTTGTTCTAGCTTACTGCCTAAATATATAATAAAAAATTGAAAGATTGGAATATTGTAATAAAGTGAAGGTTTAAAAATGATTAAAACATAATAGCATAGCTTCTGCATCTCTACACATAGAAAACTGAGGGGGGAGGGGCACTGGGTAAATTCAAATAGTGACAGATTTTAAAATAAACCAGCACTACGGAGCATGATAGCCTAATAGGTCAAGTGGAAGTAGCACTGATCAGGTCAAGAGTTTGTGTCACAGGTCCATCCTTCATTCCAAATGGTTTAGCTTTGTTAGATGAGTCCAACCAACCATTCCACTGGCCCAATAAACAGACTGCCATGAAGAGCCAAGCAATTTCATCTTTGAGTGAAAAGCTCCCACAATCTGACTCTGTGTTTTCTACAGGTTAGCCATATGGCAGCACTGATAGCGAATGTCCACAACCCAAACCAGCCTCTTGATTAAATTAGCTTGTGCAATCAGTGGGCGGTATGGTTAGGAAGAAACTGTTTTTAAACCAAGTAAAAAAAAAGTGTGAGTTGTATTAAATGTGTTAAACGGAAATTCCCTACTGACATCACACCGATGGCTTAGTGGGACAATATACCTTGTGGTGCAGTACTAAGCCATACATATCAGAAGGTCCCAGGCTTCATCCCAATCTGTGCTAGGGCAGCACAATTAGCCAATGTAGGTCAGCTAGCACAGAGTTGATGGGTGGACAGCACTTGGTACAGGTTGGGATACGGGCAGCAGTTTTGGATGAGCTCAATTTAATGGAGAGTGGAAGACGGAAGGCTGGCCAGGAGAGATTGGAACAGTCGAGTCTGGAGGTAACAAAAGCATAGATGAGGGTTTCGGCAGCAGATGAGCTGAGGTAGGAGTGGAGATGAGCGACGTTACGGTGGTGGAAGTAGGCGGTCTTTGAGATGAAGAGGGTTGATGAGGGTAGTGCGGTTAATGTTGTGTATATGGACTTTCAAAAGGCTTTTGATAAAGAACCACATAATAGATGTTAGCAAAATTGAAGTCCATGGGATAAAAGGGGCAGTGGCTACTTGGATACAAAATTGGCTAAGGGACAGAAAGCATAGAGTAGTGAATGGTTGTTTTTCAGACTGGACGGAAGTGTGCAGTGGTGTCCCCCACGGGTCGGTGTTGGGACCACTGCTCTTTTTAATATATATTAAATGATCTGGACTTGGGTGTATAGGGCATATTTTCAAAGTTTACAGATGACACGAAACTCCAAAATGTAGTAAACTGTGAGAAGTACAGTAACAGACTTCAGGAGGGCATAGGCTGGTAAAATAGGCAGACACGTGGCAGATGAAATTTAACGCAGAGAAGTGCGAAGTGATTCATTTCGGTAGGAAGAATGAGAAGAGGCAATATAAAGTGAAGGGTACAATTTCAAAGGGGGTGCTGGAACAGAGAGACCTGAGGGTGTACACGTACAAGTCTTTGAAGGTGGCAGGACAAGTTGAGAAGGCTGTTAAAAAGGCATATGGGATCCTTGGCTTTTTAAATAGAGGCATAGAGTACAAAAGCAAGGAGGTTATGCTAAACGTTTATGAAACACAGGTTAGGCCCCAGCTGGAGTACTGTGCTAATTCTGGGCACTACACTTTAGGAAGAATGTCAAGGCCTTTGAGAAGGTGCAGAGGAGGTTTACTACAAGATAAAAGACTTCAGACTAGAGAAACGAGGGATATTCTCCTTGGAGCAGAGAAAGTTAAGGGGAGATTTCATACAGGTGTTCAAAATCATGAAGGGTTTTGATAGAGTAAATAAGGAGAAACTGTTTCCAGTGGCAGAAGGGTCAGTGACCAGAGGACACAGATTTAAGGTAATTGGCAAAAGAACCAGAGGCAACATGAGGACAAAAATTTTTATGCAGCGAGTTATCGTCATCTGGAATGCACTGCCTGAAAGGGTGGTGGAAACAGATTCAATAACAACTTTCAAAAGGGAATTGGATAAATACTTGGAAGAATGAAAATTTACAGTTCTATGGGTAAAGAGCATGGGAGTCCAGGATGGAATGTTGCCTCCCTGGTGCAAGGGTCAGGGATGTCTCGGAGCGGCTGCAGGACATTCTGGAGGGGAAGGGTGAACAGCCAGTTGTCGTGGTACATATAGGTACCAACGATATAGGTAAAAAATGGGATGAGGTCCTACAAGCTGAATTTAGGGAGTTAGGAGTTAAACTAAAAAGTAGGACCTCAAAGGTAGTAATCTCAGGATTGCTACCAGTGCCATGGGCTAGTCAGAGTAGGAATGACAGGATAGCTAGGATGAATACGTGGCTTGAGAGATGGTGCAAGAGGGAGGGATTCAAATTCCTGGGCCATTGGAACCGGTTCTGGGGGAGGTGGGACCAGTACAAATTGGACAGTCTGCATCTGGGCAGAACTGGAACCAATGTCCTAGGGGGAGTGTTTGCTAGTGCTGTTGGGGAGGGTTTAAACTAATGTGGCAGGGGGATGGGAACTGATGCAGGAAGTCAGTGGGAAGTAAAGTGGTGACAGAAACAAAAGGCAGTAAGGGAGAGTGTACAAAACATGACCGGACAGATGGTCTGAGAAAGCAGGGCAAAGACCAAGGGAAGTCTAGATTAAACTGCATTTATTTCAATGCAAGAAGTCTGATGGGCAAGGCAGATGAACTCAGGGCATGGATGGGTACATGGGACTGGGATGTTATTGATATTACTGAAACATGGCTAAGGGAGGGGCAGGACTGGCAGCTCAATGTTCCAGGGTACAGATGCTATAGGAAAGATAGAGCAGGAGGTAAGAGAGGAGGGGGAGTAGCGTTCTTGATTAGGGAGAACATCACGGCAGTAGTGAGGGGGGATATATCCGAGGGTTCGCCCACTGAGTCTATATGGGTAGAACTGAAAAATAAGAAGGGAGAGATCACTGATAGGATTGTACGACAGACCCCCAAATAGTCAACAGGAAATTGAGGAGCAAATATGTAAGGAGATTACAGACAGCTGCAAGAAAAATAGGGTGGTAATAGTAGGGGACTTTAACTTTCCCAACATTGACTGGGACAGCCATAGCATTAGGGGCTTGGATGGAGAGAAATTTGTTGAGTGTATTCAGGAGGAATTTCTCATTCAGTATGTGGATGGCCCGAATAGAGAGGGGGCAAAACTTGACCTCCTCTTGGGAAATAAGGAAGGGCAGGTGACAGAAGTGTTAGTGAGGGATCACTTTGGGACCAGTGATCATAATTCCATTAGTTTTAAGATAGCTATGGAGAATGATAGGTCTGGCCCAAAAGTTAAAATTCTAAATTGGGGAAAGGCCAATTTTGATGGTATTAGACAGGAACTTTCAGAAGTTGATTGGGAGAGTCTGTTGGCAGGCAAAGGGACGTCTGGTAAGTGGGAGGCTTTCAAAAGTGTGTTAACCAGGGTTCAGGGTAAGCACATTCCTTATAAAGTGAAGGGCAAGGCTGGTAGAAGTAGAGAACCTTGGATGACTCGGGAGACTGAGGCCCTAGTCAGAAAGAAGGAGGAGGCATATGACATGCATAGACAGCTGGGATCAAGTGGATCCCTTGAAGAGTATAGAGATTGCCGGAGTAGAGTTAAGAGAGAAATCAGGAGGGCAAAAAGGGGACATGAGATTGCTTTGGCAGATAAGGCAAAGGAGAATCCAAAGAGCTTCTACAAATACATCAAGGGCAAAAGAGTAACTAGGGAGAGAGTAGGGCCTCTTAAGGATCAACAAGGTCATCTATGTGCGGAACCACAAGAGATGGGTGAGATCCTAAATGAATATTTCACACGGTATTTACGGTTGAGAAAGGCATGGATGTTAGGTAACTTGGGGAAATAAATAGTGATGTCTTGAGGAGTGTACATATTACAGAGAGGGAGGTGCTGGAAGTCTTAACGCGCATCAAGGTAGATAAATCTCCGGGACCTGATGAAATGTATCCCAGGACGTTATGGGAGGTTAGGGAGGAAATTGCAGGTCCCCTAGCAGAGATATTTGAATCATCGACAGCTACAGGTGAGGTGCCTGAAGATTGGAGGGTAGCAAATGTTGTGCCTTTGTTTAAGAAGGACGGCAGGGAAAAGCCTGGGAACTACAGACCGGTGAGCCTGACATCTGTAGTGGGTAAGTTGTTAGAGGGTATTCTGAGAGACAGGATCTACAGGCATTTGGAGAGGCAGGGACTGATTAGGAACAGTCAGCATGGTTTTGAGAGAGGAAAATCATGTCTCACGAATTTGATTGAGTTTTTTGAAGGGGTAACCAAGAAGATAGATGAGGGCTGTGCAGTAGACGTGGTCTACATGGACTTTAGCAAAGCCTTTGACAAGGTACCGCATGGTATGTTGTTACATAAGGTTAAATCTCACGGGATCCAAGGTGAGGTAGCCAATTGGATACGAAATTGGATTGACGACAGAAGACAGAGGGTGGGTGTAGAGGGTTGTTTTTCAAACTGGAGGCCTGTGACCAGCGGTGTGCCTCAGGGATCGGTGCTGGGTCCGCTGTTATTTGTTATTTATATTAATGATTTGGATGAGAATTTAGGAGGCATGGTTAGTATGTTTGCAGATGACACCAAGATTGGTGGCATTGTGGACAGTGAAGAAGGTTATCTGGGATTGCAACGGGATCTTGATAAATTGGGCCAGTGGGCCGATGAATGGCAGATGGAGTTGAATTTAAATAAATGTGAGGTGATGCATTTTGGTAGATCAAATCGGGCCAGGACCTACTCCGTTAATGGTAGGGCGTTGGGGAGAGTTATAGAACAAAGAGATCTAGGAGTACAGGTTCATAGCTCCTTGAAAGTGGAGTCACAGGTGGATAGGGTGGTGAAGAAGGCATTCAGCATGCTTGGTTTCATTGGTCAGAACATTGAATACAGGAGTTGGGATGTCTTATTGAAGTTGTACAAGACATTAGTAAGGCCACACTTGGAATACTGTGTACAGTTCTGGTCACCCTATTATAGAAAGGATATTATTAAACTAGAAAGAGTGCAGAAAAGATTTACTAGGATGCTGCCGGGACTTGATGGTTTGACTTATAGGGAGAGGTTGGATAGACTGAGACATTTTTCCCTGGAGAGTAGGAGGTTTAGGGGTGATCTTATAGAAGTCTATAAAATAATGAGGGGCATAGATAAAGCAGATAGTCAAAATCTTTTCCCAAAGGTAGGGGAGTCTATAACAAGGGGGCATAGATTTAAGGTGAGAGGGGAGAGATACAAAAGGGTCCAGAGGGGCAATTTTTTCACTCAAAGGGTGGTGAGTGTCTGGAACGAGCTGCCAGAGGCAGTAATAGAGGCGGGTACAATTTTGTCTTTTAAAAAGCATTTGGACAGTTACATGGGTAAGATGGGTATGGAGGGATATGGGCCAAGTGCAGGCAATTGGGACTAGCTTAGTGGTATAAACTGGGCGACATGGACATGTTGGGCCGAAGGGCCTGTTTCCATGTTGTAAACTTCTATGATTCTATGATTCTATAATACTAAACTTTAAAAGCTACAAAATTTGAAAATATTAGCGCTTCACAAGATCTCAAACAAAACTGTAAGATGGCTTTTTCTACCCACCACTTTGACAGTAAGTCTCCCCATGTCTCCAAAATCTTTTCACCACATTCTTTGGACACATCACCAGAGCCACTCAGGAGAGGCTCATCGTTATCTGAAAAAAAACAGAATAGGTTGATTAAGGCTGATTCAAGATGACTTCCCTTCTCTGGCTGCAAGAATCATGTCAAGACTTATATTCATACACTGTATGCCAAGGTATCAATCAAATCCTGCTTTTCTGATCAAATGTTTCCCAGTAACATGAAATATCATTACAATACATATGGTAGTTGAACACCACATTCTTGGATTTACATTTTGTTCCACTTTCCATCTGTTAATACAATCTTAGTCTTTGCATGGTGTGTGCAGTATTTATTTTTCAATCTACCTCAATTGCGTGTAGGATGAAAGGCCAACTAATTGATTAAAACAATGGAAGTACTTTAGATACACATGATAATTGCAGTATTGCTAATCTTTGCAATTAAACTATCCTTCACAAAGAATAAAAAGAGGAAAACAATGGCATTGGGGTAGGGGGTTGACAAAGGATATACATCCCTTTATTTCCACATTGACTTTGTTGCTGATGGCAGCCCCCAAGTCAGTGACAAATCAAGTGGGCCTAGAGCAGCAGTATAAACAACTGCCATCAGAAGAGATGGCAGCCAAGTTTTGGATTGCATCGTACTCAATGGCTTAACTGAAGAAGCTTATTCTTTACAGACCAGCAAAGCTCCTTTTGATCCATATGGAACCTTTGCCATTGGGTAAAGCAGTAATCTCAAACAAAAAAAATTGTGAATAGCAGCTTAAAAATTGTGCATGTTTACTCATTTAAATGTAGATCTGGTGCTGCAAAAATTGCCCTATAATCAGTACCCGGGGGATAGTGATTGGGTTTGAACCAGATACGAGTAAAGCCACAATAAACGGACAAAAAAAAACTTGAAAATCAAATCTTTACTTCAACCCTCATTAGTCCTATATCTTAGTTCAAAATGGATTCCAAACACAATTGGCCTAAAATAATGGTGAACAACCCATCAATGTGTTAATTTAAACAGTTATAACTCTAAAACCAGGAGGGGATACACTAACATTAAAAGGCATCTTGCAAATTGTACATTAGATTACAAAGCAAGCAAAACAGCCAGTTCAGAGTTGGAGTGAACTCACCTTCCTCTTCATCATCCTCAGGAGGTGAAGGGATGATGGATCCCTGTGATCCATAATGAGGTAAGCGTATGGTTGGGCTTGCTGTTGTTTTTCTTCGCTCACGCTCCGATTCACTTTCCAAACTTGCAACCTCATACAGTGTATCACTATTACTTTTTCTTTCTTTTCGTTCTATCTGTAAAATAATTTAAAGGCTATTCAGATTTAGGGAGCATGTGCAATATACTCAGACATGCAATAAATAACCTTTTACACCTTGGACTATACAGTGCATCTTATTCAGAGTGCATGTCAAAATATGCAACATTTCTGGGTTTAACTGTTCAGTCAATTTTGTCAGAAAAATGTAAAGTTGCTTCTGACTGTTCATTTAAGGGATGTCAGTGATCTACATGGAACAACAACTTGCATTTATATAGCGGCTTTAACATAGTAAAACGTCCCAAAGCGCTTCATAGGAGCCTTATCAAACAAAATTTGACACCGATCCACGTAAGGAGATATTAAAACAGTGGTCAAAGAGGTAGGTTTTAAGAACGGTCTTCAAAGGAGGAGAGCTAGAGAGGCAGAGTGGTTTAGGGAGGGAATTCCAGAGCTTAGGGCCTAGATAGCTGAAAGGTCGGCCACCAATGGTGGGGTGTAGGAAATCGGGGCTGCACAAGAGGGCAGAACTGGAGGAACGCAGAGATCGCGGAGGGTTGTAAGGCTGAAGATAATTACCGAGATTGGGAGGAGCGAGGCCACGGAGGGATCTGAACACAAGGATGAGAATTTTAAAAACGAGGCATTGATGGACCAGGAGCCAATGTAGGCCAGCGAGCACGGGGTGATGGGTGAACGGGACTTGGTGCGAGTTAGGATACGGATAGCAGAGTTTTGGAAGAGCTACAGTATACTGAGGGTGGAAGATGGAAGGCTGGTTGGGAGAACATTGGAATAGTCGAGTCTGGAGGTAACAAAAGCTTTTTGAGAATTTCAGCAGCAGATGGGATGAGGCAGGCACGGAGACAGGCGATATTACGGAGGGCTGAAGCACAGAGCGCATTGCAAATGGAGTGGTTCGTGAACCGAGTGGGAATTTGAGAATTTGGTGAGATTGGGAACTGGTAAAGTAGTGGGAGAATTGAAATTAAAATTCAGTTTAAAATTTAACTTAGAACTTTAAAACTTTAAAAGAAACTGCAAGTTAGTTAACTGTTAACAGAAACTGCGCAGCAGTAGCAGTTAACAGTTAATCAGTTGTAAGTGATTGCCTGAATAGATGGTAATTACTGTGAGCTGGAAGCTGATTGAGCAGTTGTAACTGGTGTTCTCAAAAACATGTAAAAAATAGAAGGTTATCTGCTAAATCACAGAACGCATTGCGAATGGAGTTGATCGTGAACCAAGTGGGAACTTGAGAATTAGGTGTAGAGGGGGAAGGACAGTGAACAGAAAGGAAGTGTTCTGAGAGGCCTGAAATAAAAGGGTAGGGTAAACAGTAAGTAAATTAATAAGTATCTAAAGGAAGTTTGGAAAAAAAGGTTTCTATATAAATAATGGATGGGCAGCTGAGACCCATTGCCTGCAATTTCTGCGCGTGTGGAATTCATGTGTCCTGGAGGGCCACATGTGCAGGAAATGCCTCTAGTTGCTCCAGCTCAATCTGAGGATTTCTGAGCTTGAGGGGCAGCTGGAGTCACTGCAGAGCATAAGGGAGGCTGAAGGTTTCCTGGATCGTACGTTCCAGGAGGTGGTCACCCCTCAGCCACAGAGTTCAGGATAGCAAGTGGGTGGTCATCCAAAAGGGTAGGAAGAGGTAGGCAGTGCAGCACTCAAACCAGTATTCAGCACTGAATACCAGTGAGGGTGACAACACTTCAAAGCAGTGCAGTCCTGAGCATGGCACCATGGGGCAGAGGGCTGCACAGGGGGGCATAGTGGAGTGGAGAAATGCAGTAGTCATAGAGGATTCGATAGTCAAGGGGTTAGACAGGCGTTTCTGTGACCGCCGACATGAGTGCCGCATGATGTGTTGCCTCCCTGGTGCCAGGGTAAAGGACATCTCAGAGGGTGCAAAACATTCTGTGGGGAGAAGGGGAACAGCCAGAAGTCGTGGTCCATGTGGGTACCAACTATGTAGGAAAGGGATGAGGTACTGCGGTCAGGAGCTAGGGAGGAAGTTAAAAAGTAGGACTTCAAAGGTATTAATCTCTGGATTACTCCCAATGTCGCACGCTAGTGAATACAGAAATAGGAAGATAAGGCCGGTTAATGTGTGGCTTGAGACATGGTGTAAGAGGGAGGGCTTCAGATTCTTGGGGCATTGGGACCAGTTCTGGGGCAGGAGGGACCTGTTCAAGACGGACCGGTTGGACCTCAACAGAGCTGGTACCAATGTCCTCGCGGGGAGGTTCACTAATACTGTGGGGGAGGGTTTAAACTAATTTGGCACTAGGATGTAGCATTAGAAAGGAGAAAAAAGGTGCACAAAGGATTGGGAGAGACAGATAGCACTAGAGCAAGAAATAGTACAGTATTAGGTGGGATCAGACTAAGAATACGAGAAAGTCTAAGATAGGTTTAGAGTGCATGTGTGTAAACGCACAAAGCACGGTAAATAAGGTTGGTGAGCTGCAGACGCAAATAGCCACATGGGAATATGATGTCATGGCGATAACGAAGACCTGGCTCAAAAAAGGGCAGGATTGGGTACTAAATATTCCTGGATACAAGGTGTTCAGGAAAGATAGGGAAGGGAAGGAAAGAAAAGAGGGGGGTTGGCAGTATTGATTAAGGAGAATATTGCAGTGCTGGAGAGAGAAGATGCCCTTGACGGGTCAAAGACGGAATCTATTTGGTTAGAATTAAGAAACAATAGAGGCACCATCACACTACTAAGTGTATTCTATAGACCACCAACTAGTGGGAAGGATATCGAGGAGCAAGTTTGCAGGGAAATTAGAGTGTTGCAAGAACTATAGAGTAATGATAACGGGGGACCTCAACTATCCTAATATCAACTGGAATAGTAATAGTGTAAAGGGCAAAGAGGGGGAGGAATTTCTGGTGTGTTCAGGAGAACTTTCTTGATCAGTATGTTTCCGGCCCAACGAGGAAGGAAGCATTGCTGGATCGAGTTCTGGGGAATGAAGTAGGTCAAATGGAACATGTGTCAGTGGGGGAACACTCAGGGAACAATGATCATAGTATCATAAGGTTTAGATTAGCTGTGGAAAAGGACGAGGAGCAATCTAAAGTAAAAATACTTAATTGGAGGAGGACCAATTTCAGTGGGTTGAGAATGGATCTGGCCCGGGTAAATTGGACTCAAAGATTGGCAGGCAAAACTGTAATCTAACAATGGGTGGCTTTTAAAGAGGAGATGGTTCAGGTACAGTCTAGACGCGTTCCCACAAGGTGGGGGAAGGTAGGGCTACCAAAGCCTGGGCTCCCTGGATGACGAAAGAGAGAGAGATTAAGATGAAGGAGAAAAAGGGGGTGTATGACAGAAGTCAAGGTTGAGAACCAAGCTGAATATAGAAAGTACAGAGGGGAAATGAAAAAGGAAATGAGAGGGGCAAAGAGAGAGTATGAGAATAGACTGGCGGCTAACATAAAAGGGAATCCAAAAGTCTCCTATAGGCATGTAAATAGGTAGTAAGAGGAGGGCTAGGGCTGATTAGGGACCGAAAAAGAGATCTACGTGTGGAGGCAGAGGGCATGACTGAGGTACTGAAGGAGTACTTTGCATCCAAGGAAGAAGATGCTGCTAAAGTCACAGTAAAAGATACTGGATGGGCTAAAAATTGATAGAGGCAGTGCTAGAAAGGCTGGCTGTACTTAAAGTAGATAAGTCACCCGGCCTGGATGGGACACATCTTAGGTCGCTGAGAGAAGGAAGGGTGGAAATTGCAGAGGTGCTGGCCATAATCTTCCAATCCTGCTTAGATATGGGGGTGGTGCCAGAGGACTGGAGAATTGCAAATGTTACGCCCTTGTTCAAGAAAAGGATGCAAGGATAAACCTGGCAATTGCAGGCCAGCCTGTTTAACCTTGGTGATAGGGAAGCTTTTAGAAAAGATAATCCGGGACAAAATTAAGAGTCACTTGGACAAGTGTGGATTAATAAAAGAAAGCCAACACGGATTTGTTAAAGGAAAATCATATTTAACTAACTTGATAGAGTTTTTTGATGAGGTATCAGAGGGTTGATGTATATGGACTTTCAATAGACGTTTGATAAACTGCCACATAATAGGCTGGTCAGCAAAATTGAAGCCCATGGAATTTAAGGGGCAGTAGCATCATGGATATGAAATTGGCTAAGTGACAGGAAACAGAGAGTAGTGGTGAATGGGTTGTTTTTCAGACTGGAGGAAGGTATACAGTGGTGTTCCCCAGGGGTAGGTACTAGGACCACTGCTGTTTTTGATATATATTAATGACTTGGATGTACAGGGCACAATTTCAAAATTTGCAGATGACACAAAACTTGGAAGCAAAGTAAACAGTGAGGAGGATAGTAATAGACTTCAAGAGGACACAGACAGACTGGTGGAATGGGCGGACACATGGCAGATGAAATTTAACGCAGAGAAGTGTGAAGTGATACATATTGGCAGGAAGAACGAGGAGAGGCAATATAAACTAAACAGTACAATTCTAAAGAGGAACAGAGAGGCCTGGGGGTATATGTGCACAAATCATTGAAGGTGGCAGGACAGGTTGAGAAAGTGGTTAAAAAAGCATTCGGTATCCTGAGCTTTATAAATAGAGGCAGGGTACAAAAGCAAGGAAGTTATGTTGGACCTTTTTAAATCACTGGTTCGGCCACAACTGGAGTATTGTGTCCAATTCTGGACACCGCAATTTAGGAAGGATGTGAAGGTCTTGGAGAGGGTGCAGAAAAGATTTACTCGAATGGTTCCAGGGATGAGGAACTTCAGTAATGTGGATAGGCTGGGGTTAATCTCTTTAGAGCAGAAAAGGTTAAGAGGAGATTTGATAGAAGTGTTCAAAATGATGAAGGCTTTAGATAAAGAGAAACTGTTCCCATTGGCGGAAGGGTCAAGAACCAGCAGACACCAATTTGTGACTGGCAAAAGAACCAAAGGCAGCATGAGGAGAAACTTTTTTACGCGGCAAGTAGTTATGATCTGGAATGCGCTGCTTGAATGGGTGGCTTTCAAAAAGGAATTGGATAAATACTTGAAGGGAAAAAATTTGCAGGGCTGTGGGGGAATGGGACTAACAGGATGGCTCTTACAAAGAGCCAGCACGAGTTCAATGGGACGAATGGCCTCCTTCTGTGCTGGAACCATGTTATGATTGTGTGTGGAAGTAGGCAGTCTTGGTGATAGAGAGGATATGGGGTCGGAAGCTCATCTCAGGGTTAAATAGGATGCCAAGGTTGAGAACAGTTTGGTTTAGCCTCAGACAGTGGTTGGGGAGGTGGTGGAATGGAATCAGTGGCCTGGGAACAGAAAACTGCATAACGTCAAGCAGCAAAATGCTGTATTTTGAACAGCTATTTTGTGGTTTCCAAACAAGTACAAATCCTAAAATAAATATATCTTGGGATTTGCTTATTAAGCATTGAATCTTTCAATGAAGCCATCAGTGCTATGCCTTATTTCAAGGAAACCTTTGTGGCCACATTACATAATTTGAAAACCACACATCCTTTCCAGTAACATTCATGTTAGTGCTGGACTCTATAGACTTCATTTCAACTAATACTCAACCTCAGCTGCCTTTGAATGACAACCAAAATCTGAAGCCCTTGAAAGATTAACCTGATATGGTGTCATATAATATTTTAAACCAACTGTGGGTGGCCACAAGAAGTGTGGCCAGAGGTCAAGTTTTCTGTCAAATGCTTTTAAGACGACAGATCAACCCAGAGGATGCCACAGCATACCAAGACACAGGTTCAATCCCCCCTCTGTTGAGTTACTGATCTTAGCCGTTGCTGTAAGGAGAGGCCAAATGGATGTCAGGACCTTCCATACACGGAGGAAGGGAAGAACGTGAAGCATTACATTTTCCAGCTATTTTTGTACGTCAACTGGTGATCAGTTTAAAAAAGCATTGCAAGCTGCTTGCAAAGAGGTCACATTCTGGCTGAAAGTAGTGTATGCTCCAAGGGCAACTAAAAAAGAGAGAACAGGGAGAAAAATTGGACACAGAAGAGAAAATCTATTATGATTTCCCAGTTACGTTATCCTGCGCTACGTGCAGCTAGCAAGCCAGTTCACTGGTAGCTATTTTCTTAACATGAAAGCGGCTAAGCAAATTATTTTTGTTACCTGTTTGAGCTTCAAATAAAACGTCTCCGTATAACTTCGTTTACTGAAGGGCCAAAACATTCTTTCACTTGGTGGGCATACTCTGACTTTGTTCTCCAGAAGAAAACGGACCGGTTCTTGAACTTCAGTGACGACCAAATCAACTGCTGTTGTCATATAAAGTAATCTGTCTGTAGCGAGAAGAGGTAAGATATTGTTTAGTAACATAGTATGTTTAAACTACACTTATGTGCTTTACCTGAGATGTACTTGAGTCAGAAGTGTACCTGGGTGATATTGCATACATTTTAGTTGAATATGGAATAATGTTAAATTCTGTGTAATTTTCAAAGTTTATATATCTGGATGATTTTTAATGTGTACAAGATCACACAGCTTCCATGAATACATCCAAAAGTTAACAAGTTTGGACAGCACCATGTGTAGGCAAGGTTGGTATCATTGTTTTGTGAAGAGGAGATAGGCGAGACAGGCATGTTAGGCAATGGGTGTAAGCTGTGGAAAGGCAGCTTGGGTTTTTAGTGACACCAGTCAGAATAATGTTTTGAATGCATCTCGTATGTACCGTTTGGCAAGTTTTATTGAATAATAAAAAGTTAAAGCTTAAAATTTGATCTCACTTAACAATGTGACAAGTTATAAAATGCTAAAATCAGTTCATGCTAATATTTCCTGTTGCTGCAACACTACAAAAATCATTGCATTTTTCTAACCAAAAACATACAAAGCTGTTAATAAAAATCAGGGCCACCTGTAATTCCAGTTTATTTTTTCCCCCCCATGAACTTGCAAATAATAGAACAAATGCTGTAAGCATATCCATAACATGAATACTTAAGAACCAGTACACAGTATACATTAAATCTGTCATAACGTTCTAGCTTTTATTATACACAACCCTGGTAGGGAAGTGGCTACTAAGTGCTAACTACTTCCTCATATACAGCTACAAACAGGTTTGGTTTAATAAACTGCATTTTGGATTATTTTGATTCCATGTATAAAATCGAGATTCCATCATATGCCAATCCACATTATGCAAAGCTGTTCTAATAATTCAAATTTCAATTTATACCACAGGTGATGTCATCACCTCCAGGAATTATTTTATTTTGTAGAGATGACATAATTGAGTACAGAAAAAACTATGGAAAAGATTCAGTGATAAAATCAGAACACTCTGCAATCTGCACATTAGTCTAGCTTCCACTTAAAATTCAAATTTACATCCAACTTTATTACTTAGTTTTCATCTCAGCACGAATGAACCACCCACTGCCAATTGCCATTGTAAGCCTTCAACGTTAAGAAAATCATTAAATGCCATCACTCACCTGTGGTCTCAAATCTATGCTGGATTAGAAGAGGATTAAGCAGTGGGTTACTTCTCCTGGCCCCTAACTATCTACCCTGCCTGCTTCAATCCTTGGGTAAAGCCCCTCTAGCCCAAAAGAAAGCCCACCTACCTTGTCGACAGCAATATGGATCATATATTGTGCGGTAGGAGACTAAGCTAAAGACACCTGAAAGGTGTCACGAAGCACCAGCAAAGCTTGAACTGGCAATGGTGCCTAAAGCCACACCTCTTCAATACATCAGTATAAATTCCATTGAGAAGAGTCATCTGTCAATGAAGCCATATCTAATTAAATGGTTAAATAAAAGACACACCAGGGGAGGATTGCCCTCCATTTCACAACTCATCAGAAACAAAAGCAGCATCAGATGACCACTTCACAGGAATAGTTCTCCCATTTTTCTCATTAAAGGCTCTCCTGGCTGGCCTTCCATCTTCCACCCTCCATAAAACTTGAGCTCATTCAAAACTCTGCTGCCCGTATCCTAACTCGCACCAAGTCCCATTCACCCATCACCCCCATGGTTGCTGACCTGCATTGGCTCATGGTCCTCAAAAGCCTCGACAGTCTCATTCTAGTGTTCAAATCCCCCCATGGCCTCCCTCCTCCCTATATCTGCAACATCCTCCAGCCCTAGAACCCTCAGAGAACTTTGCATTCCTCCAATTCTGTCCTCTTGTGCATCCACGACTTCCTATGCCCCACCACTGGCTGCCGTGCCTTCAGCTATCTAGGCCCTAAGCTCTGGAATTCCCTCCCCAAACCTCTCCACCCTCAGACACTCCTTAAAACCTACCTCTTTGACTAAGCTTTTGGTCACCTGTTCTAATGTCTCCTTTGGCTCGGTGTCAATTTTTTTGTCTGATTACGCTCCCGTGAAGCACCTTTGGATGTTTTACTATGTTAAAGGTGCTACGTAAATGCAAGTTGTTGTTGATATAAATCATGATATCAGATCACGAGAGAATATAAGGGGGAAGAAAAGCAATGTTGGTCTCTTCAGCGGCTTGCATTTTTAATCAAACATTTTTAGATCCAGAATTAATCCTTGAAATAAATATGTATAAAACAACAGAATTTATAATAGCATCAAGTAGGTGAAAACAGTTTGTGCTTCTGTGTAGTCTGGACTCCTAATTCAGTTAAATTAAGTCATTAAGGTATGAAAACATGCAGATATTCCACAAGGGGGCATGCTTTAAAATGGTATCCTTTCACTTTGCAGCTTTAAGATAAGCATATTTTATTACCTTTAGGCGTTTCTTCATTTACAGCTTGAAAATGCGGTGTGTTGGGATTCCAGCTCCCAGTAATTATGTAAGATTTACCATCTGAGCTTTTACCCATTGATTCCTGCAAATAAAAATATATATTGCATCAGAACTGCTCTTACTGCTACTCTTGTTAACTAATACCTAATTTATACTACAAAGCTACTTTGGAGCATACGGTTTCGGTTTCCTGTGGGTGAAACCAGCTTATTTATACCATGAAGCAATTTTCACCAGAGGATAGCTCGAACGCATATGCACATTTTACTGGCATTTATTTATTTTTAAATGTGCTATGACTTTTCATCACAACCGCTGTCAAACCACATAGTAGTGGATGGAAAGGAGTCGAAGGGATTGGGGCAGCCTAGTGACAACTCTACTTTTTGGGCAACTTGCTTTTACTGCTAAGAACAGCTTGAAGAAGTTGAGTCTCCTGGTATAGGATTTAATATATAAATAGTCCGCAGCTTCACCTGGCATCTTCAACCCTTCAGCAATTAAGAAAAAGGATGTGGTTAAGGTGGCTTTTGTGAATTGTGATTTAACTCTTAACCTCAGAGCTGTACCCTCTCCTGTCCCACCAGTGTGTTTATCACTGTCCACACCATCCATCTGAATTACAGCCTATTTTATGCTGAGGGCCAATGATCACAAGAAGCAGGTTTGAAACTGTCCAAACTCATTTCACACAGAATCAATACTGCCAACAAAGAGACACCCAACCCTATTTTTCTTCACCATTACCTACTATTGCAGTAGAATCTAACTGTTGCCTGACATCCAGTGCAAATTTACTTGAGCTCCAGGTTAACAGAAATTAGGCCATCTTGTTCAGCTCTCACCAGCACCAACAAGCCTCCGTCGCCAATCCATCAACCTCCCTAGCTGCCCACTTGGGTGATGCGCAACCTTGGTATTCTGTTCAACCCAAAGTTGAGCTTTAAACCCTAAATCTAATCCATCACAAGACTGGCTTCTTCCACTTCCATGCCCACAGCACATCCCCACCGCTGTTGAACCCTGTATCAACACACACATTATCTTGAGCATCAATTTCTCAAATGCTCTTCTCGACAGCATCCCCATCCTTCCCAAACATAAGCTAAATTGGCACTCCGTGACTCAAGTCCTCTAAACCCATCAGCCCAGTCCTTGCCATGCTCCACTATCCATCTTATACTCCAGTGAATTGAGCTCAAAATTTTTATCCTCATCTTCAAATTTCTCCACAGCCTCGTTCCACTTTATTAGGGAAATCTTATCCAACCATAAGCCCCAGCATGCACCTTTTTCCTTCAAACTCTCCAATATTGCTTATATCCGGCTTCTTCTGCTCCACTTTCACTCACTATGTTCCTAACCCTGAGGAACTCTCTTCCAAAACCACTTTGTCTAACTATTCCTCTCTTTGCCTTCAAAGACCTCTTAAAAAAAAATCACTGTTCAGCCATGCCCTCAAGCTTCTTCATCCTTCCTCAAAATTCCTTTGTGCCTTGGTCAGTCTTCACTTATCCCCTTAAGTGCGCAGACTTTTTTTTTAATGTGAACAGCACTATAAAAAAGCATTATTACTAATGTTTATTTTTAAGCATGGTACTTTATGGAATTATTTAATACCCGAGCAAGGAACCACAAACATTGTAGCCTTATACTTATCAGAAAAACACACTGGTGGATACTGCAAAGAATGTTAATTTGTTTAATTATAGATATGAACCATGAAATCAATTGTTAATATTTAGAATTAAAAATTATAAAGTAAAGCAAATTTTTTGCATCAATCTAAAAAGTTTGAAACAAAAAATCTCATTTCCACCCTACAAGCTATTATAAAATTAATGTGAATTATTAAGGAATATTACATTACATTCTAAGTTTTAATTATTTTTTAAAAACTTGTTTTGGGAACATGGGTGACACTGGCAAGGGCATATTTATTGCCCATCTCTAGCTGCCCTAAAAAGATGATGATTGGCTTTCTAACTTAGTGACTTGCTAGACTACTTTAGAGCATCATTAACAGGCAACTACTGGAATTTCGTGTAGACCAGATGAGACAGGGGTGGCAGGTTATCTTTCCTAAGTGACTGGGAGTTTTAATGATAGTCTGGCAACTTTTATTTTTTTCTGGTACTAGTGCATAAATCATCAGATTTATTCAATTCAATTTCATGACTTGTCATGGTGGGATTTGAACTAACAACCTTTGGACTGCTAGTCCAGTATCTTCACTACTGTAACCTTGTTTTGCATCATTGCAACTGTCACTGCCCCCAACCCCCCAAACCAGGTGAAATGACATTCCTTTCCTCTGAATTTCATCAATATCTTTGAGATGCCTCTGTTATCTGCTCCAAATAATTTCTAGAACTGGCTTAATTTTATTATTTATTACAATTTTAGTTCTTTGTTATATCCGATTTTGTCATCATATAGCAGATGTCCATTATGCTCCTCCATTAGAATTTTTATATTAAACAATATTTTCTAATCTAAATCAATATGCAAGGATTTGTTTGAAAAATGTTAGTGAATTTTACTTCAAATAGAGGCAGACATCAATAATTGCATTCAAGCACCAAAATGGTCCCACTTTGAGGTAAATCACCGTGTAGAAAGTTATGAGGCAGGATAAGGTACTTCACAAATGCAACCTTGCCCATCTTATGCAACAGGTTTTTCCTACAGAACTCTGATTTTCCCAGTGTAAAAATAGTCTTATAGACTTTTTAACATTGTGCTTCTTAAGATTATGTCTGCATTTTAATTTTTGTTTAATTCTTTTGTTTAAAAAGTCAAGAAAATTTATATATTGGGATCTTCACACAAAGAAGCATTTACTCTTAGTCTGCATGAGCAGCAAGTCAATATTCCAACATGTTGTGTTACAAAGTAGTACGGTGTGGGTTTGGACCTCAATGCCCCACAGTGAGTTACAGATTTCTTGACCATGTTGAAGTTGGCTGATTCATTATTTGGGGCAGGGCAAATAAAACAAGTTCCCTTGTGCTGCTTTCATGCCCCTCCTAATGGTCTGCTCAAAAGACAGAAGTAGATTGCGTGCCTTATCAACAGTTTAAAAAGAAAATACGTTCTTAAAAATGTTATGCAGGGAACTTGAATAGCACAGGTTTTCATTTCTGGGACCAAGGTTCAAATCTAGTTCAAACAGGATTAATGTGTCCACTTGCTGGCTGTAAGAGTTGTGTAATTTAGCTGGTGTGCAAAGTGAAAAATTCACAATTTTGGTGCCATAGAGAATGCTCTTCTGAATTTAAGGTGAAGGCAATTTACTGTGCAGCAGCTCTGCCACACCTCAGCTATAAAGTGCTCAATATTGGCACACAGTAACAAAAAAGGAACAAGTATTCCACTCTCCAGCACCAACATCCTTTAACTGATGAGCACAAAATTCACTCAAAAATATAAAAAACTATGTTTGCAAAGTCTTAAAATCTTCAATGTATTAAAGTTTAATTATCCCCACTTTGACATTAAGTTTATAACTAGATCAAGGGAAATTGTTACAAAAATTTTATAAAAGGTCAGTGTTCAGGCAAATGACAATGTATGCATATATCTGGGATTTTGGCATGAGGTAAAATTTATAGCCTCTGCTTAATGTTTCGTTCCTCAACAGGGGCTCTTCTATGATGTTGCCCAAAAGTAAAAACTACTTTCTAGGATATAATTTTTTTTTTGAAAACTGTCTTTTGTAGACTTAAAAAAAATTTAAACCACCTACATTTATAACCTGAAGTAGCAATAAACACCTGAAGAATAGCAAATTCTCTTTTTAAGCTGAAACTAGTACACTATGTAGAGATAATTTTACAAATCTGCACCTCTGGCAAGGAGCTTTGCCTGCCAAAGGTGCATAATGGAAACTCAGGCATGCGCTGCCCACGATTTTCCACCCATTCCAGCTTCACAGACTTGATAATTTACATGTAGAAAAATTAATCTACACACATGGCCACTAAAAATGATTTAAAAAATCCAGTTTGACAGTAAAATGTTACAAATATCCAATCAAACAGCTACTGAAGCAATGAGTTCCTACAGAAAGTTTTTAACAACACCATTCTCAAAAAGCAAGAGATTGGTGAAAGCAAATTAGTATAGTTTCCTCAAGATCCGATGCAATGCTTTAAAACTACTGTTGATGTCAAGTTAGCATCCCCGGATAGCACCATAAGTCACACAAATTAGATTTGAACAGCGCTGCTGCAGTCTTGGTTCTGCCATTTGGTCACAACCTTATTAAATGTTCATGTACCAAGCATGGATTCTCCACTTTTACCCCTGGCCCAACAAATGTCTCTTACTATAATTAGACATTGGACTCCCTTCTCCAATCTTGCACCCAGCTCCAAGCACCTAGCTTCGGTAAGGTGCAACCCAGCTGCTTTGCATTACACCTTTTCTCTAACCCGGACAAATCCTATCCAAGATTGTTTTTGTTTAAAATCTGAGCTACTGAAATGTAATGTTAAGACTTCAAAATTGGGCTCCTTGATCATGCTCCAGTAATTCTAACTTGGGCTTATGAGGAGGTCAAGCAGATGGCACCTCAATTTAATGTCTTCCTTCTCAGTGACTTCCAATTCCTTCCTCATCCTCTGGAAGGTTAGGAAATGTATTGTTTTTTTTAAAAAACACCACAATGTCCCTGGGTAATCACCTACTTTGCTTTGGGAGATGGCCAAAGCAGTACTCTGCAGTTATATCTACATTTCCAATGGGGAAAAAAAAGCACAGGTGTAGCTGAAAGAGCAGATTTAAGTCTTCAAATCTGCCAATGACAAATTGGGTACCGTAAGTACTTTATCCCCCCCACCTTCAGAAGACCTGGAGGAAATCTAATACTGAGTCACTAATTCGGCCTACCACTACTCACTTCTATGTGTGCAGGGATAAACAAAGCCATCTTGCCACTATTCAAGGATCTTAATCAGTTTAGCCAAGTTTATTTTGACCTCCATAAATCATAAGCCAAAGTGTCCCTTGAGACTATGAGTTTACTTACATGATCTTAAGCACCAATAACATCTAGACCAAATGGCACTGGATGCAGCAGTCTGAGCTATTAGCTCTTTTCAGGATAAGAAGTTTTCTCTGCTGGCTTCGACAAAAAGATGACCCTTAAATTGGCTCCCCTACTCCTGAAAGCGTTTCATGAAATTATTAATACTGCCTCCATCCCCAAAACTCAAAGATGCTCCAACCTCTCAGACTGAAAAAAGGCAAGGGTCACAATGGGCATAGCCACTGGTGCTCCTATTTTTCTTTAAAAATTGTAATCACAATTCAAAAGGAAATTTTTTCAAATTGTTTGAATAATCTGTTTTCCAAATTAATTGACCCTGATAAGGTAGGTTTTATTTAAGACATTTTTATTTATAATATTCATAAGTCTCTCAATATCAGGCATTCTTCAACTGAATCACACAAATTCCACCTTGTCCTCTCTACAGATGCTGAGAATACCTTCAATAGTGGAGTGGCTTTTCATGCAAAGGATGCTATTGACCATGGGATTTATGGAAATTTGTACACACTAGATCTCCTGGTTATACTTCTGCGTCTGCTCATCCATTGCCTCTAATGGAATTGTATAGTCTTTAAATGGATTTTTCAAAGCAAGCAGCCCTCTATCGGCCTTCTTTTTCTTGGCTATTGAACCACTGGAAACATTCCTGTCATTCAAGACACCTGATGGATTTGAGTGGCAGATAAAGAACATGAAATATCCCTGTATATGGACAACACTCATGGCAGCCTCCACCCTGCTCTCTGGAGTGTATTTGCCATTATGGTTCTATTGTCAGATTATAAGATCAATTATACAAAGTCAGAGCACATGGCCTTAGGTAAAGCCTTACTCTTCATGTTTGGGGAATATTGCTTATTCCACTGGCATGGCTCAGGTTTTCAGCATTTGGAGATGTAGATCACTTCTGACATTCCCTGCTTAACCGTTTTTTTTAAAAAAAGAGCTGGATCAGGAGACTCGTTTATGAAGTAATTGACATTCACAGATCAGACTTATGTCTTTGCAATATCCAATGAGGGTGGGGTAGTCCTCCTCAATTGCCGGTATTATTTTTTGACCGCACAGCTGCGCTTATTTCCATATTGGGCCTCTGAAATAGAAACACCAATGGTAGAGATAGGACAATTGCCATTATTCTTGGTTCTTAATTCATATTTTCCCTTTTTGGAAGTGCCATTCTCCTCAGTGGTTCAGGACATATCTCATTTTATTGCAGCCATGTGGGTCTGGCAAGATATATTCCATCATTTTGTGAGGTTTGTCTACCTATTCTCCTCCGTGGGACAACCTGGAAACCCACCCTTAAGTGCTGGAGGGAGGAGGGGAGGGTTTTCAGAAAGGTGCAGGATTTGGCTTGTGTGGTTCTCCATGTGCAGAGTGACTCAGTCAATCCTTGACTTAGCCAAAAAAGCAAGTGGTTACACTTAAAAAAACAAAAAACATGCTCCATCCTTTAAATCTACAGTGAAAAGACCTCAGATTCTACAACACTACTGTGCTTGATCCACTTTTACAGTTCTTTTCACCAATAATGCATTAAACTGAAACATCCTGATACAAAACAAGAACTTTCAATTACACTCCTTAATTCACTGCATTAGAAATTCTAAATAAAGAAAATGAAAAGATGTTGCTTATTTAGCACAAAAATATTGAACACCATCTTACCAAATCTAAAAGATGCATGTCACTGTTGCGTACATCTTTTCCAGGACTGAGAAGAAGGCCAAAGCACCTAATGAAAGAACATAACTGAAAATATTGATAAAGTTATGGATACAATAAAAAGTGTAATGGTGTGAATTCTTATTCTGCTAATACTTAGTTGCAGTGCTCTTATTCTAAAAGATGGTATTATTTTTACCACATGAACAAACTTGTGTTTCAAATGTAATAATCTCTTATTAGATGACAATTGAAATATCTTGTGCCGTTTTGGGCACCCCATTAATAATTAGAGTTATAGTAAAGGTACAATGCAGATTGACTAGGATGTTACTAAGAATGTGAGAACATAGTTAAAAATGGAGATTTGGAAAAAAAAAAGCTGTAATGAACGGAGCTGAGAAGACTAAGGGGGATCTGACAGAAGTGTTCAAAATAATGCAAAGATTTGAGATGATAAATTGTGAATTATTTCCAAAGGATGCTGAATTGGTGACAAGGGGCCAATATCTTAGGATCTGTATTAGAGGTATAAAGGGGGAGGTTAGAAGAAATTTTTCGTGCGAACAGTTATTATAAAAAGGAATGCATTACCACAAATGATGCATCAATCACTGCATTTAAGAACTAATTAGATAAACAGTTGAAGACAAATTAGGGTACAGAAAGAAAAGAGGTAGGAAAGAAGATAATGGCCTCCATCTGTATTAAAAGGTTTATGTTTGACAAAATCCTGAAATACCTGCAAATTACCACCATTAGGATGTACTGCAGGTTAGAGATATCTAAAATCATTGAGCCAAAACAGCAGCATTGGCTGATTTTTCTGTGGTGCTATACTGCCCCCTATATTTTTATGGAAATAATATCCAATTTTATTGAAAAATGAACATTTTCACAAATGGGAATGTAGATAATAGGTAAATATATCAAATCATGCCCCACGAGAGAATGTTAAAATAAAGAAACGTTAAACAAAAAAAAATTTAAAGGCAGTGTACTTTCTGAGCATGCATTAACTCTTCCCAATATACACCAACTATAGAATTTCCTCATTATTAAGGGCAGACTATTTCCCTCATGCAAAATATCTGTTCCCAATCTGTCTTTAACTTCAAATATAACAAATTATTATTAACGAATATACATTCCATTGAGAAATAAAAACTCCACGGGAAAAGTGATCCACCCGTGGCTAACTAAAGTTAAGGATAGTATTAGATTAAAAGAAGAGGCTTATAATATTGCCAAGAAGAGTAATAAGCCTGAGGATTGTGAGATTTTTAGAAATCAGCAAAGGATGACCAAAAAATTGATGAGGAAGAAAATAGAATATGAGAGTAAACTCGCAAGAAATAGAAAAACAGACTGTAAGAGCTTCTGTAAGTATGTAAAAAAAAAAGAGTGTAGCGAAAGTAAACTTCGGTCCCTTAGAGACTGAGGCAGGAGAAATTATAATGGGAATAAGGAAATGGCAGAGACATTAAACAAATATTTGGTATCTGTCTACACAGTAGAAGACACAAAAAATATACCAAGAATAGTGGGGAACCAAGGGTCTAATGAGAGTGAGGAACTTAAAAGTAATTAACATTAGTAAAGAAAGACTGGAGAAATTAATGGGACTAAAAGCCAACAAATCCCCTGGACCTGATGGCCTACATCCTGGGGTTCTAAAAGAGGTGGCTGCAGAGATCGCGGATGAATTGATCATGATCTTCTAAAATTACCTAGATTCTAGAACGGTCCCAGTGGATTGGAAGGTAGCAAATGTAACACCGCTGTTCAAGAAAGGAGGGAGAGAGAAAACAGGGATCTACAGACCAATTAGCCTGACATCAGTCATCGGGAAAATGCTGGAATCCATTATCAAGGATGTGGTAACAGGGCACTTAGAAAATCATAATGGAGCAGAAATTACTCACCTCAATGGCGTCCTTTGTCTCCACCGGCGAATCGATGGAGCAAGTTCATGCATTTGCACATGCATACTAAAACCCGGAAATCAGGAACTTGCTCCTATTGGTTCGCCGGCGATTTGACAGCTGCAAATTAAAGGGGAACTGCACACCACAATCATTGAAATCACAGAAAAATCGTAAACTTTCCATCTGCCCAGCTGGAACGTAACTACTTACTCCACCAAAAGATATGCTGAAAAATACCAGGTCTACAGTACTTTCTAAAAGCACAATGTCTTTTAATGAATGCCAAACAACTAAAAATTAAATTTTAAAAAGTTGAGTCTCATATTACTCCTTAGGGTAATTTTTTGGTCATTAAAAAAATTTAAAGTTAAACATTTTTTTAAACTTTTCACATCTGTCTCTTTAAATGAATTAAATTACTTCTTTGGCTTTTTAAAAAATAATTAATTTACAGAATTTAATTTAATGAATGAACTTTGCCTGCTTGTGGGCGAGACTTCTCACCCCGACAGATTTTATGGGCGTGTCTTCCATTCTAGCAGACATTTCCCGTGCGAAGCAACCCACGCTGTTCAAAGGCTGGGTTGATAGAGTGCATTTTTTGACAACTTCCAAATCACGCCAGTCTACGCCACGGAGCCCGCAGCAAGTAAATTTGTACATTTAATTCGCAGCAGCTACGAACATTGACACGCCGCTCTGAGCAAGTTCCAGCTCAGTATGACTAAATAGATTTGTCAAACACGAATCTTGCCAAGAGTAGAAAAAGGGGAACCAGTGGATGTAGTATATTTGGATTTTCAAAAAGCATTCGATAAGGTGCCTTACACAAGATAAGGACTCATGGGGTTGGAGGAAATATATTAGCATGGATAGAGGATTGGTTAACGGACAAAAAACAGAGAGTAGGAATAAATGGGTCATTTTCAGGTTGGCAGGTTGTTACTAGTGGGGTGCCGCAAGGATCAGTGCTGGGGCCTCAGCTATTTACAATTTTTATTAATGACTTAGATGAAGGGACTGAGTGTAATGTATCCATGTTTGCTGACGATGCAAAGCTAGGTGGGAAAGTAAGCTGTGAGGAGGACGCAAAGAGTTATAATCAGGTGAAGTGAGTGGGCAAGAAGGTGGCAGATGGAGTATAATGTGGGGAAATGTGAGGTTATTCACTTGGTAGGAAGAATAGAAAAACAGAATATTTTTTAAATGGTGAGAAACTATTAAATGTTGGTGTTCAGAGGGATTTGGCTGTCCTCATACGCAAAACACAAAGTTAACATGCAGGTACAGCAAGCAATTAGGAAGGCAAATTGTATGTTGGCCTTTATTGCAAGGGGGTTGGAGTACAAGAGTAAAGAGGTCTTGCTGCAATTCTGCAGGGCTTTGGTGAGACCACACCTGGAGTACTGTGTACAGTTTTAGCCTCCTTACCTAAGGAAGGATATACTTGCCTTAGAGGCAGTGCAACTAAGGTTCGCTGGATTAATTCCTGGCTTGAGAGGGTTGTCCTATGAGGAGAGATTGAGTAGAATGGATCTATACTCTCTGGGAGTTTAGAAGAATGAGAGGTAATTTCATTGAAACATATAAGATTCTGAGAGGGCTTGACAGGATGGATGCTGAGCGGATGTTTCCTCTGGCTGGAGAATTTAGAACTGGGTGCATAGTCTCAGGATAAGGGTTCGGCCATTTAGGACTGAGATGAGGAGGAATTTCTTTTGAGGGTTGTGAATCTTTGAAATTCTCTACCCCAAAGTGCTGTGGATGCTCGATCGTTGTGTATATTCAAGGCTGAGATCAATAGATTTTTGGACACTAAGGGAATTAAGGGATATGGGGATCGGGCAGGAAAGTGGAGTTGAGGTCGAAGATCAGCCGTGATCTTATTGCATGGCAGAGCAGGCTCGAGGGGCCGTTTGGCCTACTCCTGCTCCTATTTCTTATGTTCTTAAGGATAAAGCACAAGAGGGAACAAGTGAAATACAGAAATTATGGTACAGGTATATCAACTTCAAATTATATGATTGTTCAGAATAGTTGGCCAAAATGGAGTTTTAGCAGGGGTCTCAGAAGTAGACACAAGAGTCCGGACAACGTAGATGTGATGATAAATTGAAGAAAACAAAACAGGAGTGACTCTGATTCATAGAGTATATGGAAATTTTGGAACAAAAAGGAACTTATTTCAAATTTATCAAGGCAAAATCATTTTTATCATGAGATATGTTTTGTGATTCAACTTTGATAGCGTCTTCCCTTCTCTCTCTCTAGATGTTATTTTTCCCTTAGTGAATTATATTTAGACCAACAAATGCTGGATCTTACATCCTGTTTCAGTTTGTACCTCACTCATTTTTGCTACTTTATTTTGGACTTGACTCTTCCTCATCACCCTCCATTTCATAGAACACTGTAATGTGCACAGTCAGCTACCCCAGCAGAAACTGAAATCCCAACAACCAGAGACTGCCAAATCATAAAATCCACTGTAACCATAAGCCAATTTACATAAGGTACTGTCATTTAAAAAAAATTACAATTGTTTTCAATTACAAAATGTAGTCATACATGTAGCTGGCAGTGACCAGGGGTTAGTTCTGGCAGATTGCCATTTTACAAGAACAGCAAGGTTTATATGTATTGGGATGGGAAGGTGTTCACCTCTGGAACTAGAATTCAAATTTAGTTCTGACAGATGGGATGAGTCTCCTCTCCCTGTGGGCTATACTAGGATCTTACATAAAATTAGTTTGGCCAACCTCAAACTAGTTCATTGTGGATGCAAACTCAACACAAACTGGACCGCAGTTTGGCATAAATTGTTTATCTCATTCAGACAGTGCATAAGGATGACTGGTATTGGAAAATAGAAAAAAAAATTGTTCAGTGGGGGAGGGGGAGGGGGGGGGGGGGTCTATCCATGAAGTTGGGGCTAAGGTTTGGGGGGTGGGGGGAAAAGAGAGAGAGAAAAAGATTGCTGCATCCCAATCCTAAATGCATTGAATCTCACACTGAATCACTTGTCTTGAAGTTCTATTCCAGTGACATGAATTGAGTTTCCCACTCGAACACCATTCACCTCACAATATTACTGAAAATGATGGTTTTCAGGCTGCCTCTAACAATTTAAAGCACAAATACCAGGCCAAAGGCAGACTAACAGACACCCACATTGTACAGATATATTTGGAATAATGGAGCAATTCAAGAACTTAGCAAATTACTCAAATATCATCTTTTGCTATTATTCAGGTGAAAAATAAATATTGACAATGATTTGATACCTTTCAATGATAAGTTCCTTGTTGGAAGTTTGCTGCACATAGATCACAATCTTCTTATCCACTCCTTGTCGGAGTTTGAAGCACTGCTTATCTTTATCTTTGGGGACTGCACTGTCAAGCAAAATCCAAAAACATCAACTCATTTTGACAATTCATGCAAGTGAATTTAATACCTTTTTACTCATTATTCATCTCTGGGGCTGGGTTTGAATCCCACTTGACCACTGGCATGAAAGATTTCTCTGATACCTGAAAGATCTTAATTGACAACAGTAGGATAAATCTCAATCCAGTTTCCAGTGGCTGAGACTCACAGCACAAAAAGTCCCCATAATTCAGCACAAAGTTGTATCACTGAAAAAGGCTACAGGGATCCTTGACATGCAAAAAGGAAATGTCACACTAGCACATTAGAGTATGCTCTTCAGAGGTTAAGGTTAAGATATGTTGCTGCTGAGTATAGATGGTCCTATAATCTGAAACATTAATCTTGCACCACTTTATATGTAAAACTATTACAAAAAGAAGCAAAATGTTCTCATGGGATTGGGGGTAATATATTAGCATGGGTTGAGGATTGGTTAACGGACAGAAAACAGAGGGTAGGAATAAACGGGTCATTTTCGGGTTGGCAGGTTGTAACTAGCGGGGTGCTGCAAGGATCAGTGCTTTGGCCTCAGCTGTGTACAATATATGGGATACAATATACCGGGATCTTGGGTTCATGTCACGCTACACGTTACCCCACCAGCGAACAAATGTTATCTGTTTTTAATATAATGGGTCATTTGCTGGCTTTCTCTGCCTTCCGGATGTTTCTGCCTCTCTGTTTTTTTTCCTGTTTGTTTTTTTGTTGAATGTGTATTCGGGGGTTCTGCAGGTGACACCTCTCTGTCTGAACACGGTGATTGCCTTGGCAACGGGCAGTTGCAGGGGCATTCTGTAAACACCATGTATTGTTCTATATGTATAAATGCGTAGGCTTCGAGGAGCTCCTGAACATTTACCTGAGGAAGGAGGAAGCCTCCGAAAGCTTGTGAATTTAAAATAAAATTGCTGGACTATAACTTGGTGTTGTAAAATTGTTTACAATTGTCAACCCCAGTCCATCACCGGCATCTCCACATCATGACTACAATATATACCAATGACTTAGATGAGGGGACAGAGTGTAATGTATCCAAGTTTGCTGACGATACAAAGCTAGGTGGGAAAGTAAGCGCTGAGGAGGATGCAAAGGGATATAGACAGGTTAAGTGAGTGGGCAAGGTGGTGGCAGATGGAGTGTAATGTGGGGAAATGTAAAATTATCCACTTTGATAGGAATAGAAAAGCAGATTTTTTTTTTTAAAAAGAGATACACTAAGAAATGTTGGTGTTCAGAGGGATTTGGGTGTCCTTGTACACAAAATACAAAGTTAACATGCAGGTACAACAAGCAATTAGGAAGACAAATAGTATGTTGGACTTTATTGCAATGGGGTTGGAGTATAAGAGTAAGGAGGTCTTGTTGCAATTATATAAGGCTTTGGTGAGACCACACCTGTAGTACTGTTTTAGTCTCCTTACCTAAGGAATGATATACTTGCCTTAGAGGGGGTGCAACTAAGGTTCACTAGATTGACTGCTGGAATGAGACGGTTGTCCTCTGAGGAGAGATTGAGTAGAATGGGCTTATATTCTCTCAAGTTTAGAAGAATGAGAGATTATTTCATTGAAATGTATAAAATTCTGAGAGGGCTTGACAGGATAGATGCTGAGAGGCTATTTCCCCTGGCTGGAGAGTCTAGAACCAGGGGGCATAGACTCAAGATAAGGGGTCGGCCATTTGGGTCTGAGATGAGGAAAAATGTCTTCACCCAGCGGGTTGTGAATCTTTGGAATTCGCTACACCAGAGGGCTGTGGATGCTGAGTCATTGAGTATATTCAAGACTGAGATCAATAGATTTTTGGGCACTAAGGGAATCGAGGGATATGGGGATAGGGCAGGAAAGTGGAGTTGAGGTAGAAGATAAGCCATGACCTTACTGAATGGCGGAGCAGGCTCGAGGGGTCGTATGGCCTACTCTTGCTCCTATTTCTGATGTTCCTGTGTTTGATCCTACAGTATGGATATTCTTTACCTTGATAAGAACTTGATAATTTCCCCTCCAGAAAGTATGTATTGATAAGAAAAGAAACTTTTTATTACTATCTAGCATTATATTTTAGAGATGAAGAAAGTGTCTTTATGGCCCAGAAAGTCTGCTACTTATTATACTTCCCAATTCATTAAACATTCAATATTGTTTGCAGTTCCCTTTAGAGGTCCAGCATGACAAGGTGTCAATTTTGAAACATGCACATTACCACAAAAGGAACATTATATATTTAATTATTTAGAAAGCCATGAAAAGATTTCACAGCACAGAAGTTTACTTTGCTCCTCACCCACCCACCAATGATCTCCCCTTTTCTACTGAAGACACCAATTCATACTAGGGTACGGTTCCACAGATACCACCAGCCCTCCAGTACCTCGCCCAGATGGCATTCTTGAAGTGCAAGCAGAGACGGTGAGCATTCACAGGCTATTTGACTTACTTTGGGAGGTGGGACCAGAAGGGGGAAATCACAGCCAAGCATGATCTTGTTCTCATCTGACATCCACAGATGCATACTTTCCAACAAAGCTGAATGAATAACAATAACCAGAAACACCAACTGATTTTTCCCTTCCCTAGCCTCTGGGCACAGATGCCCAGTGCAGCACCTCTAACACCAGCACAGATGAGACCAGCTAACTCAGCTCACACCAGGGATTGAACTGACTGTAAGGGTCAGCATCACACCAGGCAACATTTTACCCACTGAACCACTCTTAAAAAGAAAATGTACATTTCTCTTTCTACTTTGGAAATATTCGTCATGTTGGACCAGAAAAATAAACTCAGCACATAATACCAAGTATAATAAGTTGGGAGTATAGTAAGACTTTCTGTGCCATAAAGATCTATTCATCTGATTAAAATATAATCAATGTTTCATCGGCTGAGATAACTGCATGTCCATCAAAACTGGTTACTTAGCTTCTCTGACGGCTCAGTGAGTGAGCGAGCACCTGAACCATATAAACCAGGAAGGCACCAAGTTCAAGGTTCACTCCCCATTCTGTGCTAAGTTAGCCAACCTCAGACATGGTGGTGATAGTGATGGTGCAGTGGCCATGGCATTCACATTTTGGAGGAGGCAAGGTGAAACGGTCCTCATTCCAGATCACTGTCCAATGAATCCTGCTAGAAAGGCTCATGTGTGGCTGGTGATTGGGAACAGGATAGGGCTTTGTTGCGATATTGCGGATAGCGTTAGGGAGGCCAAAACCTTTAATCATTAAGAAACTGCTGGTTGTTGTGATAGGAAGAGCACTGCATTTTTAAATTTTAGATGAATGAGCCAGGAAGGACCAAATGATCTTCATTAGTATCTTGTGATCTTGTAATGGCTCCTACAATGGAACAGCCTGCTGACTACTCAGCGTCAAACCTCAGACAAGAATAATGGTCACTTGGGTGAGGTACCAAGGACTAACCGATGCCAATGGAACTGTACTCCAGCTAGGAGCTAACACTTTCAGGATGGAAAGAAAATCAGTGAGAACATTTCTAAAAAGCTCATTACTTACATATATTCAGTTGTGCCATTCAAAAACACCTCGTGCTTGAAAGATATTCATATTTTAAAAATATATAGTCTAATTTAACTATGATAAATCAAGGCATTGTGAAATTTTCAAACGCCATCTAATCCCAAAACATTTAGCCACTGTACTTTAATCACTTTCAACAAAATGTAGGTATGGTCATTTGCTATTATATGTGTAATCTTTTCAAATTTTATATTTAAGAATAACATTTTATTAGGTAAGTAAAAGCCAAAACTTTTCTTCCACACAAGTAGTTTGGAAAAAAATCCTATTCAAAATTTATTCCAAAGGATATGAGAGAAAAAACAATTATCCTTATCTTCAGCTGCCAGACAACAATTTCCAGCATGTAGGTCAGGATTCAGCCTTAATGGTAGTGTGAGGTAAAGCACTTTTGACATTGTCTAAGATATACCTTTTGTGTGTTCAATATTTTGACCAGAATGCTAATCACCTTATAACTCTGCTATTAACACCCTGTGTATTTTTAGCTTATTTATTTTTTTACAATATTATAAATAAGGGCCTTGCACATTTGAGAATTGGTGGTGGGGTGGGGGGGGGCGCGCACGGGTAAAAGGGGAAAAAAGAGGAATAGAGCTCAGACGTTGCTAGGACCTGAGAGGTCAGCTCCAGTCATTTAAAGGTCACAATAATACAAACGAGTGTGTTTAAGTTCACTTAGTTGAAAAGTCAATTTCTATTTAGTCAGGAGTAAAAAAAGTGCAGCAAACAGCAATGAAATGAAACAAAATATGTTTTTTGAAAATTGTACCATTAAAAGTTAATCCTCTCGCGTGGATACTACCATGCATCAGTGACCTGGCTCACAGGTATGGTAGCCTAGTGGTTGTGATTACGTAACTGGACTAGCAACCCAGAGGTAGTGAGTTCAAATCCTATCATGGTAGGTTGTGAAACATGCGACTCCAGCCCCTCACTACATGGTTGACTTAAAACCCTCAAGGCAACTAGGGATGAGCAATAAATACTGGTTTGCCAGTGTTGCCCACATCCCAAGAACAAATTTTAAAATGCACACTGCGGATTGATGTCCACCATGACACTGGCCAAATGACGGTAGCCACAAAGGTGCCCTGGATGCAAACATGTGTTTTCATACCCACCCTCCAGGTAACGATTTTCAGCAGATGCCCCCAAGTCTCACAGTTTCTTCATCAGTTATAAAATGACATCTGCCTTCAACATAGTAGAAGGTATTGTTGGCCAGGGGCTGCAGTAGTAACCTGAGACATCAGCTGCTGACACACAGGCAAGAGCAACTTTTGAACTGAAGTAACCTGAGTTAAATCGCTGGCCTGAGCTGGCTGGAACCGGTTTGAATTAGCTAAGTTTTGTGAAAGACAAAGGAGATGTGATAAGACACAAGTCCTTATTTAGGAAAGGAGTAATGAGGTAATGCTACCTAAGTCCTTGAGACAGAGCCAATGAGGAGAAGACACAGACTAGGCGAGCAAGCCTAAACCAACGGGGGAGAGAGAGAACACAGCTTGAAGAGATAAGATTCGGAATAAGAATGAAGAATCTGGGGCGTGGAGCCAGAGCGAAGACTCCGGAGACCAACCATCGCGGAAGTGGAAGAACCTACGTCAGGGACATAGGGACGACGTCGAGAGAGAGAGAGAGAGAGAGAGAGAGAATGGAACGCCTGGCCAGCGTCAGCTCTCCTTTTCAGGTATTATCCTTTATATTCTGTGGCCACTCAGGGAGTATCAGAGAAACCTAGTGGGTGTGCATTTAGATCCTAGTTTGGGTATAAAACTGTATAACCTGGTGCAAACTGCATGTCTATATCTAACCAGACGTATAAGCTATATGTATATGATCTAACGACGTGAATAAAGCGAATTGAGAGTTAAGAGAGAATTGACTCTTCTCCTCTTTGTACTAAGCCAATAACCGTAACCGGTGAGCTCCGGTCAAAGAGTATTACACAGTGCAGCCTGCATTATGCTATCCACTTTGAATGCCAAGTCAGACTTGGAATTAGAACAGCAGGATTTTAATTGCTGCGACCCACTACTTTTTTCATGATAATTTTTCCCTCATTAGAATGGGAAGGAAAGAATATGAGGAAGGAAGGAAGATAAATAAATCACCACTTTAATCAAATAAAATTTGAATTAAAAAAAATAACCATTAAACGCTTTAAAACAAAAACAAAGCATCACCTTAGTAGAGTGAGCTTGAGACATGGAAGAGACTGTTGTAAGTGAAATGAGTTCGGTTAGTCTCAGACACAAAAGTTATGTTCTTAACTTGCAGCAAAGTCCAGCTGCCTCATCTGAAAAGCCAGTCCAAAGTTTATGCTGAATAGAAATGTCATGCTAGTGCACTGAAGAACTTTGAGGTCAGGGTTGGTCTGCATTGTTAGTAGGGTTAAGCATCTATGTGGTTTATAAATTGTTAAAAATAAATCCTCATTTTATTAAATTTGATTGCATTTAGAAATATTATCTGTAGTTCTCTCAAATGGCTCACTGAGCACAGTGAGCAACTGAGCCATTAAAACCAGGAGGGTCGCAGGTTCAATCCTCCATCTGTGCTGAGTTATCTGATATCTGCCAGGCAACAGTAGGAATGCTACAATTTGCCTCAGTAAGCCAGGACTGGGGGAAATAATGGTCAGGATTGCTACTCTTAAATGCTACCCAGTTCCCCTGGGCAAAAAAGTTAACCATTTGGAATAACAAATTTGCAGTTTGCATGAATTTATATTTCCGACTACATCACTGTGCCTTTCAGATAAAATCATCAGTAACTGCAAATGATAACAGCTAAAGTAGCACTGTGAAAATGATCTAATTGCCAATTGTGAAAGCAATTTATCAGACTCAACATTGTGACCAACCAACACTATTCCAGGGCTGGATTCTGTCAACAGTTGAAAAATGATTCATTCTCTAATGCCACTTTCCTTTAACAGGCAAAAAACAGCAAAAACACTAAGGCTTTGTCAAGTACCTGAAATATCCTTTTCCATCATCTTCTTTAATTTCCAAAGAGACAGTAAATGTGAATACATCACTGTCTGGAGTTAGTGTTGGTGAGTTTGCTGAAAGAGGAGTCTGCTTTGCAGACCGCCGGAAGGCTGTAGCAAAGCTGTACAGTATACGACTTACCTAAAATAATTATGAAAAAAATGAATTAGCTATGACACAAGTCTTAAGTTTAGGATAGAATAGTTTCCAAAATTTAGTCTCTAATTTCTGAAAGTATTTAGTTTTAATGGATTGATTTCCAAAAATCTCAATTTTCTAGTAATAACTTCCTGTTTTCAAACTTTAATGAGCCACTGACTAAAATACAGCCCATTTAAGACCAATTCTGGTCAAATCAAATCCCTTTTGGATCAAAAATATCCATTGAATGAAACATTTCCAATGCAAGATCAATGGTAGCGCTTCAAATCCTAACTGAGGTCAAGTTTTTAAGATCAAACCTAAAAGGATTAGTCATTTAAGATGTGTGCCCCTTATCAAATATTCAAACCATTAAACATTTAGCAATTTTTTTTGTCTTTTCCTTTTTTAATCCGTACATGCGGTTAGGCAAGACACAATGCCACTTTGAGCAATTTGAATGAATTGATATGACACCCTTAATTTCTATCGACTGTCTTTAGAATTCTGAAGATGCTCTACCCAAATCTAGTTTGTAACATTTGCTGAGAAAACTGCTAACATCTAGTCCCAAAATGCAAGTAATGGATTATGGATTGCACTAGTGAATAAATTATTCCCCAATTTTGTTGACTAACATTTTGGTACTAAACAGAAACAATATACTTCTTGTTTAAAACACACCCACATTTTTTTTTAAATTTAAAATTTAAAATTTTTCCAGCCATAGGATAGGTTTCATCAGGTCTGCACAGCTCTGGATCAGCTCTCAAGCCAGCGCAAAGTCACAGCTACCATGATTTCCAACAGAGCTGGTCAGGGACACATATGGACTCTCCCATTGGCAATGCCACTCCCTGCATCTCAGATAATGTGTTTCCAAAATAAAAATCAAATCAGATTATTCCAAGTAGAGTAAATTATTTTTTCTGAAGTACTCCCCCTATACTTTATTTCCCATTTCAAGCACATTATTACATGAGCTGCCCTCCTCTCATAGGTAGGACTGCTCTTTTTATAGGCTTAATTTGTTTTATGGAATCTGATAAATCCCATGAAGTTAATCAGTCTCTTAAAATCAATGGAAAACATTATGAATTTCACACGGTCGTCCTGAATTCACACACTTTAGAAAACAAATACAGCCCTGAAAAACAGTCCCAATTATAGAATAGGAGCACTCACTTTTTGTTGAGGGCTGTAACCCTGCACAGTTTACTTGGCTGAGGATCAAGCTCACCAATCTAGTTCACTGATCTATCATAAAATGCTTTTTTAAAAATCTTGTTTGCCCCTTCCCCTCCTTCCCCAAATTTCACCTCCAGGAACACTGCAGAGCTGGTGGGCTGTGAAGTGAGGGATGAAACGCATGAAGTGGAGCCCAGCTGAGGGTGCAACAGCTGCCAGTGGCATCTGGATCATATTATGAACACCATTGTTAAAAAGCATTAAAACATACTTGATGACGTGTCTTAAAAATCACTAAATGTTATGGTATTTTGATTCTAATTGCAAAAATCAAGATCCACTTTTTCCATTGAGCCAACATGAATTAAAAAAAATTCTACAAAATATCCTCCAAGTATAAATTTTGCCACTAGAACAAAATTATAACCCACCACTACAGTGCTTCTTAAATTTGTTTTTAAACAATGTAAACATTGTTTAAATAAATTCATAACTTCTGAAAAGGGTAATGTCTATAGGACTTACTGCTTCTTGTATTTCACATCGAAAGACATGAATCCTGAAAATTTCTGCATTGGAGTGACTTTCAGTGAAGGCAAAGCAATCGCTCTCAGCAGTACCATCATGTCCTCTGACACAAAAAAGAATCTTGTAGATTGGATAGTTTGCTATTTCAATGTTTGTTTGTGGATCTAGCAGTCTGTAAATAATTCAGAAAATATTGTTATAGCACCTTCTAATGCCAATTGTTAACCTTTTCCTCAAACTTCTCTTTTTATAATGGTATGAAATCCTTCCATGTTTTACTTAGGCCACACAACATATGCTTATGAAATAGGAAAAACAGAATCCACTCTCATATCTTTGTCAATGCAAACTTGACCCATCTGCGAAAAGGCACGCCGTAGCTACTCAAGGACAATTATCCTTCCAATTTACCATCATTCATGAGGGAAGATGCCTGCTGTCTGCATAATCCCTCCTCATATCACAACAGGTATGTTGTGGAACAGAAACTGTGCCCCACCAGAATCACTGTGCACTTCTTTGTTGTTCTTACCTTCCAGGTTACCATTAAAAAAAAATACAACTAAGGATAATTTGAACACATTCACCACACATTTTCTGAGATTTGTGCTTGAAGGGAAAAAAGCCTACGAGAGTACAAAAGTAATACCCCATCTTGCAGAAGATACTTCAAACATAGCAAATTATTTTCTGTCCCATGAAGACCTGTCATTTTGAGTCTCTGTCATACTAAATGGCAAGAGAGAGCGATTTATTCCCTGGGTACTGATATAGGAGTGTGTACTATATACTGTTTTCTTAGCTTAGATACCTTCCATGCAGCATATTATTTTCCCACATCAGGTATCTAAGCAAAGTACAGATGTCCATGGGACAGCAAATAATTTGCTGCTTTGAAGGTATCTAAACCAAGAAAACAGCTAAGTGCACAGCAGTCCTATAAGTATTTCTAGATCAGATCGATATTTGAAGGGGAGAAAAAAAGGTGGTGGGGATAGAAGGGAAGTCCACCCTCACTGGAACAGGCCTGGGGATTCGAAAACTAAAGGTAAAACTAGCATACCCATGAAGCTAGGAATCTGTTTCATCCACTGATGACCTGGAATACTAAAGAACAGTCAGATATTGCCAGTTGTGCAGAAAATATTAACTTTGGCATAGGGATAACAAGACCAACCATGAAAATAAGATGAAAGGAGTACAATATAGATACCTTGTAAATATAAATAATAAACTATGATATAGAATCATAGAAGTTACAACATGGAAACAGGCCCTTCGGCCCAACATGTCCATGTCGCCCAGTTTATACCACTAAGCTAGTCCCAATTGCCTGCACTTGGCCCATATCCCTCTATACCCATCTTACCCATGTAACTGTCCAAATGCTTTTTAAAAGACAAAATTGAACCCGCCTCCACTACTGCCTCTGGCAGCTCGTTCCAGACACTCACCACCCTTTGAGTGAAAAAATTGCCCCTCTGGACCCTTTTGTATCTCTCCCCTCTCACCTTAAATCTGTGGCCCCTCGTTATAGACTCCCCTACCTTTGGGAAAAGATTTTGACTATCGACCTTATCTATGCCCCTCATTATTTTATAGACTTCTATAAGATCACCCCTTAACCTCCTACTCTCCAGGGAAAAAAGTCCCAGTCTGTCTAACCTCTCCCTGTAAGTCAAACCATCAAGTCCCGGTAGCATCCTAGTAAATCTTTTCTGCACTCTTTCTAGTTTAATAATATCCTTTCTATAATAGGGTGACCAGAACTGTACACAGTATTCCAAGTGTGGCCTCACCAATGCCCTGTACAACTTCAACAAGACATCCCAACTCCTGCATTCAATGTTCTGACCAATGAAACCAAGCATGCTGAATGCCTTCTTCACCACCCTATCCACCTGTGACTCCACTTTCAAGGAGCTATGAATCTGTACTCCTAGATCTCTTTGTTCTATAACTCTCCCCAACGCCCTACCATTAACGGAGTAGGTCCTGGCCCGATTCGATCTACCAAAATGCATCACCTCACATTTATCTAAATTAAACTCCATCTGCCATTCATCGGCCCACTGGCCCAATTTATCAAGATCCCGTTGCAATCCCAGATAACCTTCTTCACTGTCCACAATGCCACCAATCTTGGTGTCATCTGCAAACTTACTAACCATGCCTCCTAAATTCTCATCCAAATCATTAATATAAATAACAAAGAACAGCGGACCCAGCACCGATCCCTGAGGCACACCGCTGGACACAGGCATCCAGTTTGAAAAACAACCCTCTACAACCACCCTCTGTCTTCTGTCGTCAAGCCAATTTTGTATCCAATTGGCTACCTCACCTTGGATCCCATGAGATTTAACCTTATGTAACAACCTACCACGCGGTACCTTGTCAAATGCTTTGCTGAAGTCCATGTAGACCACGTCTACTGCACAGCCCTCATCTATCTTCTTGGTTACCCCTTCAAAAAACTCAATCAAATTCGTGAGACATGATTTTCCTCTCACAAAACCATGCTGACTGTTCCTAATCAGTCCCTGCCTCTCCAAATGCCTGTAGATCCTGTCCCTCAGAATACCCTCTAACAACTTACCCACTACAGATGTCAGGCTCACTGGTCTCTCAGATTAGAGAATTCCTCCAACAGAACTCCACATTACGCTGCACAAATGTGTCACATTTCAACTACTGTTGCAGTACTAGTTTAGCCCAACTCAAAGAAATCAGGACAAAAATACCTCCTCTCCATGAAACAGGTACTGTTCAGTCCACCCAAATTACAAGTCAGACAAATCTGATCCTCACCTCACAATTCCTTCTGAAACATTAGGCACTGAGAGAGTCACATCTAAAGGGACTTGGCACTGGCTTCGCAGGATGGACATCATCCGTAGGGCTTCAACCTCACTCCGAGGAGCATTCACTGAAGCACATCCCAAGTACGTGAGTTTGCTGAACAAGACGCTGTCTTCATCTGGTACAGGTGTTGAGGGACTTGATTCTGGAGAGTCTGCTAAATTCAATAAAAAGGCAATGTTAATGTCACATTACCATCACTGTAGCAGGAACTGTAGCTAATATAAAGCAGGCTCCCATTTTTTATTCTGGGGTACATCAGTTTTTATTAGCTCTTTAGATTAATTCTAACAATGGTAAAAGGCTCATACGTAATGAATGTTCAAATAGCTCTTTACTGAAGGACCACATAAAGCATCCCTTCTACACACACAAACTACTGGCTCCACCCACCTTTTAACAGCACACATTCTATACGGCTCCTTGTAAGTTTAAAAATGTCTGTAAAGATGTGATAAAATATGAAAATACTGCAAAATTTAGATAAGGTTTTTTGTGGCACCACCCATTTAAATCTTATAACTGGATTATATTCCTGTTATTTCTTACATAAACCAAACACACAAGATTTTGGCAGTACTTTCTAGTAAAGACCTGCTAATTCAGGATTCCCTTCTCTGCAGGAAGCCACTCAGCTATTGTCACCTCAAAAGCAGGGAGGTGTTCCATAGCATATCCTGTCTATCAGTATTCTTTTAGCTCCAAGTGTTTCAGGTGAGGCCTGAACTAGGACATTTCAGTACAAGCAATATCAAAAGAATTTTATTTCCTTTCCTCCCCTCCTCTACACTTTTCCCTTCCTTTAGCTCTTTAAAAGTCTAACCTTCTAACAGGCAGCACAAGGACTTTTCTGAAGTCATGGGGTCAGGTTCCACATGATGACACTCAGCTCTACCTCTCCACCACCTGTCTAGTCCTCCACTGCCTCTTTTGTTAGACTGAATGAGCCGCAATTTCCTTCAGTTAAATACTGGGAAGACTGAAGCCATCATCTTCGTCCCCCACCACAAACTCCATGTCCTTACCACTGATTCCACCCCACCCCCAGCCACTGTCTCAGGCTGAACCAGGCAGTTCGCAACATCAGCGTCCTATTTGACCCCGAGCCGTTTCCAACCCCATACTGACTCCATTACAAATACCACCTACTCCATAACATTGTAAGAGCTTCTACAAGTACGTAAAAAGGAGATTAGTGAAAGTAAATGTGGGTCCCTTAGAGGCAGAGACAGGAGAGATTATAATGGGGAATAAGGAAATGGCAGAGGCGTTAATCAAATATTTTATATCTGTCTTCACAGTAGAAGACACAAAAACATACCGGAAATAGTGGGGAAATCAAGGGTCTAATGAAAAAGGGGAACTTAAAGTATTAAGATTACTAAAGAAAAGTTCTGGAAAAATTAATGGAACTAAAAGCTGACAAATCCCCTGGACCTGATGGCCTACATCCTAGGGTTCTAAAACAGGTGATTGCAGAGATAGTGAATGCATTGGTTTTGATCTTCCAGGATTCCCTAGATTCTGGATTGGTCCCTGTGGTTTGGAAGGTAGCAAATGTAACCCACTATTCAAGAAAGAAGGGAGAGAGAAACCAGGGAACTAGAAGCCAGTTAGCCTGACATCAGTAGTAGGGAAAATGTTAGAATCTAGTATTAAGAACGTAGTAACAGGGCACTTAGAAAATCATAATATGATCAGACAGAGTCAACATAGTTTTAGGAAAGGGAAATTGTGTTTGACAAATCTATTGGAGTTTTTTGAGGGTGTAACTAGAAGGGTAGATAAGGGGGAACAAGTGGATGTAGTATATTTGGATTTTCAAAAGGCATTCGATAAGGTGCCACATAAAAGGTTGTTACACAAAATTAGGACTCATGGGATAGGGGGTAATATATCAGCATGGATAGAGGATTGATTAACAGACAGCAAAGAGAGAGTAGGAATAAATGGGTCATTTTCAGGTTGGCAGGCTGTTACTAGCAGGGTGCCACAAGGATCGGTGCTTAAGCCTTAGCTATTTACAATCTACATTAATGACTTAGATAAAGGGACCAAATCTAATGCATCCAAGTTTGCTGATGATGCAAAGCTAGGTGGGAAAGTAAGCTGTGAGGAGGACGCAAAGAGTCTGCAAAGGGATATTGACAGGTTAAGTGAGTGGGCAAGAAGGTGGCAGATGGAATATAATGTGGAGAAATGTGAGGTTATTCACTTTGGTAGGAAGAGGAGAAAAACAGAATGTTTTTAAATGGTGAGAAACTATTAAACGTTGGTGTTCAGCAGGATTTGGGTGTCCTTGTACACAAAACACAGATCATTAACATTCTGGTACAGCAAGCAATAAGGAAGGCAAATGGTATGCAGGCCTTTATTGCAAGGGGGTTGGAGTACAAGAGTAAGGAAATCTTGCTGCAATTGTACAGGGCTTTGGTGGAGACCACACCTGGAGTACTGCATGCAGTTTTGGTCTCCTTACTTAAGGATGGAGATACTTGCTTTAGAGGTGGTGCAACAAAGGTTCACTAGATTGATTCCTGGGATGTGAGGGTTGTCCAATGAGGAAAGATTGAGTAGAATGGGCCTAAACTCTCTGGCGTTTAGAAGAATGAGAGGTGATCTCATTGAAACATATAAGATTCTAAGAGGATGTTTCCCCTGACTGTAGAGTCTAGAACTAGGAGACATCATCTCAAGATAAGGGGTCGGCCATTTAGGACTGAGTTGAGGAGGAATTTCTTCACCGAGGGTCGTGAATATTTGGAATTCTCTACCCCAGAAGGCTGTGGATTCTCAGTCGTTGAGTATATTCAAAACTGAGATCGATAGATTTTTGGACACTAAGGGAATCAAGGGATATGGAGATTGGACAGGAAAGTGCAGTTGAGGTTGAAGATCAGCCATGATCTTATTGAATGGCGGAGCGGGCTCAAGGGACCCTATGACCTACTCCTGCTCCTATTTCTTATGTTCTTATGTTCACATCGCCATCTCTGCCCTTGCCTCAGCTCACCTGCTGCCGAAACCCTCATCTATGCTTTTGTCACCTCCAAACAACTATTCCAATGCTCTCCTGGCTGGCCACCCTTCATAAACTTCAGCTCATCCAAAACTCTTCCCACCATATCCTATCCTGCACCAAGTCCCGCTCACTCTCACCCCTGAGCTTGTTGGCAGATATTGACACCTGGCCCCCCAATACCTCAAGTTTAAAATTCTCATCCTCATGTTCAAATCCCTTCATAGCCTCAGCCCTCTATAACCATCTCCTGCCCTACAATTCTCTATAAACTCTTGTGTTTCTCCAATTCTGGCCTCTTGTGTATCCTGAAATCCCTTCACCCCACCATTGGCAGCCATACAGTCAGCTCTGGAATTCCCTCTACCTCTCCTCCTATAAGACCCTCCTTAAAACCCACCTCTTTGGCCAAGCTTCTGGTCACCTTTCCTAATATCTCCTTACCTGGCTTAATGTTGACTTTTGTCTGATTACGCTTCTATGAAGTGCCTTGGGACGTTAAAGGCGCTATGTAAAATGCAAGTTGTTGTCAAAGCTATTGTGTATTCTTTTGCATTAAAGTAACAATTCATGTGATGGTATCTAGTATTCCCATGTAATAACTGAAACTCAAAAATGAGTTGAAGCCTTGCTACCTCCTAATAGCAATAATGTTAGTTTATCTTCAACTTCAATTTATTTGTTATCCTCATTACATAGATTTTCCACTAGTTATATTAATGTTTAAATTAACACCTACTGATTCTCCATAATATAAAGACCGCTAATCAAATTTTAATCGAATGTCCTGGAGTGAATGTTCATACATTTTTTCCCTTTAAATATAATTATTAGAAAGTGCCCATATATCCTGCTCAAGTGCCTATTACAGATGGAACTGTGCTTCAAAAATAGTAAATAGTGTTTGCATTGAACTTACAAGGCTCCAGCCACCAGAGTGCAGTAAAGTAATACTAGACTAAATCACAATCACAAGCTGTTATCAGGGAGGATTTGGAATGTGATAAAATAAACTTTTTTGCTACAATCATGTTCCTGCACCTAATCTCCCTTAGCACTACATTTTGGGAGGGAAGGGGCAAATTCTATCATGTTCCAATAAAAATAATGGAGCTAAGCTGGCAGCATTTAACAATTACTAGGTAGATGTTTAAACAATATGATGATTTAGTGGCAGTTACTGTTGAATTAGATGCAATTTGGTGTTATTGGCGCATTTCCATTTGGAACTGCATTGAGCCAGCCCAAACTCATTTCAATTAGTATCATTACAGCCAGCAAATAGGGGAGACTTTCATCCCTTCAGTCTGGGTTGGATATGAACTTATCTTCCAAAGATAAAAGGTTTGGATGAGGAGGAGTGCACTCAGCTCAGAAAAAACAGGGGGCCAGCGGCTCAATGTACCTCAAACTGTGGTCTTCCAATTACTGATGAGCCAGATCCAGATCTTTGGCCCCAAGTGGATTGGTGAATCATGCATAGGCAAGGAAAAAAAATGGGAGCCAGGGTCTGGGACTGGGCTTTTATTTATTTTATTAACTATTATTTGATTCTTGTTTAGTGAGAAATAGGCTTAAAATTTTCAAGATAAATTTCCTAATTTTCTAACTGGCTAGAAAAAGGTTTTCTTAAGATGCTTCATAAGATCTTTATAGACAACGAAGACAATTCAGCCACTCAAAACAACTTTACACTCCCGCAGTGCTGCAAACTGTTTGTTAAATGATTCCAGGTTTTTCACTTCCACTATTCATTCCACACTTGATCACTCTCTCTGTGAAGAACTTCCTGATATCAATCCTGAAGTTACCTTTTACTAAGGAATCTTACAACACCAGGTTATAGTCCAACAGTTTTATTTGAAAATCACAAGCTTTCGGAGGCTTTCTCCTTCGTCAGGTGAGTACAGCCAGCAAATAGGGGAGACTTTCATCCCTTCAGTCTGGGTTGGATATGAACTTATGTTCCAAAGATAAAAGGTTAGGATGAGGAGGAGTGCACTCAGCTCAGAAAAAACAGGGGGCCAGCGGCTCAATGTACCTCAAACTGTGGTCTTTACTAGTTGAACTGGTGTCCCCCTTGTCCTACTCTCATTGTTCATTTTATAGTATTCCAGGTTAGCCTTTTCCATACCATTTACTATCATATCTCTGGAAGTTCACACCTCAGATGCCTCTTTTCCAGGCTCAAAAGCCCAAGTCTCTCCAGTCTTTCCTTATAACACACTCGTGGCTCTACTCTGCACTACCTCCAGCGCTCAAATGGCTCTCGTTTCTCAATATCAGAAACGGAACACAGTATTCAAGGTGCACTCTGACCAGAGCACTGTACAGTTTGATCACAACTTCCTCTGGCTAGTTTTCTAATGTTTTGGTTAGATAGTTCAACATTCTATTGCCTTTTTTGATTTTTGATCACTAGTTGGACTTGTGGGGTGTCAAGTGGTAGACTCCGAGGTCTCTCTCCACCTATTCCTTTGCTATTTCAACATCATTCATGGAGCAAATGTGTTGCCCATTTTTCCTTCCTATGTACAATACTTTACACTTGTCTCACTCCTATAATTAACAAAATATTGGGACCATTATGGAGTTGAAAAGAGTGATTATCCCTCCATTTCAGATTTGCTGTAAAACTGGGTTCAGTTGCTGCTTCTATTTTTTTTTAAAAGCAGACGGCAAAACACTTCTTGCTTTAGCTGTCGCACGATATTAAGTGAATCTCCTGTGGCATTGCTCACAGTAAGTCAGATCATGCAACATTCAGATGGAAAGAAGTGTTACACCATGTAATTCAGAATCTATTAGTCTGCTGGTGAATCCTGATTAGGCCACAAAGCCTAACTTAAGCAAATAGAGCCTTAGGGCAGAGTTTAATTGTTGTCAGGGAGCACTGAAACTTGGAATGTGTTTGTTAGTTTCAGGCTACAGTTGAGAGACAGCATTATAAAATTGTTTTGCATTTGGATGTCGGTAGTATGACATTTGCATGCATTGATGCACTACTTTTACTATAGTAAAATATAGTTATAAAATATAGTCCTCTGCTAGAAGGAGATCTATGTGAAGACAGGATCAGGACCAGAGGGTGGTGTTGTTTTTGATGCCCAATAGGGTATGTGTAAAGTATATATAAAGTACATATGTTTCAAAGAATGAGAGGTGATCTCATTGAAATGTATAAAATTCTTTGAGGGCTTGACAGGGTAGATGATGAGAGGATGTTTCCCCTGGCTGGAGAATCTAGAACTCGGGGGCATAGTCTCAGGATAAGGGGTCGGCCATTTAGGACTGAGGAGGAGAAATTTCTTCACGCAGAGGGTTGTGAATCTTCGGAATTCTCTACTCCAGAGGGCTGTGGATGCTGAGTCGTTGGATATACTCAAGGCTGAGATCGATAAGATTTTTGGATTCTAGGGGAATCAAGGGATGTAGGGATCGGGCAGGAAAGTGGAGTTGAGGTCGAAGATCAGCCAAAATCTTATTGAATGGTGGAACAGGCTCGAGGGGCTGTAATACCCACTCCTGCTCCTATTTCTTATGTTCTTAAAGTAGCTATTGAAGTAAATATATAATGGTGTGAATAGTTGTTGGAATAAGCAAATTTGTGGGTAATGTTAACGATTTTGTGAATTATTTAATTTTCTAATGTGCATTTTAGAATTTTTTGGGATTATACTACAGGGTAACAGAAGTCATGATGCCCACTGAAACAACTTTCAAAAAAATTGTTCGAGTTATTTAATTTGTTAAACTTTATTTAATCATATCAGCATTGTTCATCGGCTCAAATTCATTTTTTAAAAACCCAATCAGGTGCTGTGGCAGGCATCTTTCTCACATGGTATAGATGGGTGCTAGGTGCAAAACTGAATATAACTATCATTTTCTGAATTTACTAATATTCACTCGTAACCATGAAAGATTTCAAAGTGAATGCACTACAAGCAAAAGCAAAATCTGTATGGCAAAAGGAATGAGGATTTAGGAATTGAAGTGGAGTCTTCAGGATAAATTCATTCTTCACAGATAAAGTTTATGCATTAGGCACATTTACTAGATTTTTTTTTGAGGTCGGGGGTGGGGGGGGGGCAGGGGGAAGGGAGGAGAAGAGGAATATTCTGAAGGCTCATTCTCCCAGCAATTAAGGCAGGAATGTTTCCTGAAGAGCAAGTGTATACTGTGACATGTCATGCTCAGCAACCTCTGATACTGACCTAGTAAATAGCAAACAACATTGATACAGAAAGCAAAAGATCTTGCCTGATCAACCTCCTTGATGTTTTTTTGAGGAACACTTCTACTTAAGTTTAAAGCTGTGAGATTCAACTTAAAAACTTAGAATTGGATAATGAGCAGAACAGCAGCAAATTAATGTTTTAAGTACTGCACACAGGAAGAAAAAATTGTGACATAAGTGTTCCATGAATGGTGTCAAAATAACTCAGGACAAAGCCGAAAGATAAGCAATGAGACTACTACCATTTCCTAACATGCTCAGAACAGCAATCAACAAAGCAAACAAAATACTAAACTACACATCCAAAACAAGAGAGCACAAGTAAATGGAAATCATGCTTAAACTGTACATTGCTCTGGTCAAAACGCACCCTGAATATTGACTCCAGTTCTGGTCATTGTGACACAAGGGAGTCAGGCACAAAAGTCTTAGAAACAGTGCTGAGGAGAGTCATGAGACTGATCCCTAGTGTCAGAGAACTCAGTAATGAAAAAAGACTAGAAACTTGTGCTTTTCAGTCTATGAAAGAGGTAGAAAAAGCTAAATCCAGAACACCAGAAATTAAACCATAACAGTAGAACAAACCGGGGTGGGGAGGGGGAAACAGGTTCAAACTCGCAAAAGGGAAACTTACTGCTGATATCAGGAAGTTCTTCCTCCCACAAAGAGTGATCAATATGTGGCATGGACTTCTAAATAAGGTAAAGAAAGGAAAAATCCGAGAACAGTTTAACAAACAGACGCATGCTGTGATGTGGAGGGGGACTGTCGGCTTTTTCTGGATGGATGAGCCAAAGTGCTTCCCTTATCTATAAAGGAACTGATCTTTAAGCTATAGTCATAAAGATACTCAAGTTATTGACAGGAAAAATGAAGAGGGCAAGAGGAGTCCACTGGTTTACCAGAGATTCATTTCCATTTGGGTCATAAGTTTTCTGAAGAACAATGGGGGGAAAAAAAGTGGCAACAATCTTCTCCAAGAAACCTACAAGCAGTAACCTGGGTAACTCAAGAGCAAAGCCATTTCCAGACTGGATCAATCTGTATGAACAATTTTACTCTCTACTACAGTCAGCAAATGATCTCTGTAAAGAAGCTAGCCAAGGATGGATAGCCGCTTGATTATTGTCAAAGGACTAGTGTTGCCTGGGTCATCATGGGACCATGGTGATTTTCACACTCTCCCTCATCGTCCTAATTTTTTGAAATATCACTATGGTGTTAAATATGCTGCAGCTTAAGATCATCGGCATAAAATCCAGTCTCATGCTGACCTTCTGCTTAGATCCTGAGAGCAAGAGGCCAAAAGCTGGGCCTCAGTCCATGTCTCCTTCTAGCTACACACACCTTTTTTGGGCATCACCATGACCATCATGCCTAAGTGGCACATCAGCAGGATTGCCAAAGTCATCAGAGGGTCCAGTCACACCAGCAGCTCCACTTCTACCACTAAATGGAGCTTCATTTCCCCACTGCTAAGCCACCACTGTACAACTCAAGAGCCTTCACAGTTCCAGGATGCTATCAGCATTCCAATCTCCCTCCTGGATAACCAAGTTCAGAACAAATACAAATTTTCCTCTTCCCTCTCTTCAGTCTTCATTTTTACTAAATCATTCTCAGTAAAATAAGCTATCAAACTTTTCTAGCTTGGACTTCCAGGACCCTCCTTTCTATTATTTGACCTCTCTCCAGTGTATTTTTATATAATCTGCTTTTGCTACCCTTTGGCCTCTCTCCAATTTTCTGATCTTTTTTCCAATGTCCTTTCCGCTCAAAGTTTTTATTTCTCTGCTTTGGCACTGAGCCAAATCTTTTACTTGCTGAAATCGTGCATCGATGCCATTGTCATCCACCACCCACCCAAAGATCGGACTACCACATCCCCACCATTACTCACATCAGGGCTCCAGGCTACGTCTGCAGTCATCCCATCCATTCCTGATGTGTTTTTTTTAAATTTATGCCACGTTATTTCAACATTGCAGCAATTTTATCTATCTTTCTACTTCTTTCTCCAACTTTCACTGCCCAAGATTGGCATCCAGGTTATTCCTGCCACCCCCAATCCCCACTCCCTCCGCCTCCTGACTGGTCAAGCCTGCAGGACCCTCCCTTCCACCTGTTTGGCCTCTCTGGCCTTTTTCTATTAAGAAATGGTCATTTATTTCATCTTAAATATTTATTAAATTTTTAAAATTTCCCATTAATCAATTTTTTCCATATAATTACCTTTAATCTGTAATTTTTAAATCAATCATTTAAAATGCAACTTTTACATTTTTAATTCATATCTGTTCATCTCAATTTACATTGGAATTAATGTTAAATTATTTTAACATTTTAGTTACATTAGAGAACTGATCATTCACAATGTAACATTTCATTAATAATTTTCATGTCTTACTCAATCCAGTCAATATTTTGCAGTCGGATTCAATAAATCATTTCAAATTTTAATTTTTCTTTATTCTAAATGACATCTTTCATTCATTCTATGATTTTTAGAATGTTGATCATTACAGGTATGTTGTCATTTGAGATTATGAAACAACATGGGAGTCACGGGCGCATAATGTTAAGTTACCATTGGATGGGGCACAATGCAGTGGACGACAACTACATCAACAAATCCAACAGGACATCAGCTACACATGAGCAAATAGGCTATATCCTTGGACTCACCATGGGCAATGCCATGGGAGATCAACTAGTAAATGCTGGCTTGTTTCATCTGAAAACACAGCAATGCAATTAAACAAAATATTTACCATGAGGACATAAATAGGTGAAGAAACTGAAAATGTACCAGAACAATAACTTTGCTACAACATTGTAACTAGCTATTCAAATACAAATAACTAACACTAATAATGGAATTTGATCTCAGAACAACACATTCTCTAAGACTCCTTAAGCTAGCATCCTTAGAGATAGGAAGATTTAAGGTATCCGCTGTATTATACTTAAATAGAATAATTTAACATTCAAATTTTCCTCCCCCAAAGATTATGAAACATTGTTAGTTTCTGATACCCAATAGAATCACTGACTTGTCAACATCTTTAGAATTCCACTTGCCTTCTTGTGTTGGTTTAATTGGTAGGCTCATATCTTGTTTCTGGGCCACCATTAATCCTGAATAAACAGGTGATGGGGTTAAAGAAATGTCCTCAGTCAGTGACTCCTCACTTGTAGCAGAAGCTGGCATTGCTTCTGAAGGCTCTCTGGCAACTTGATGACCCTCCATTGATGAATCCATTAATACATCCTCCAGTTCCTTTTGTAGTTCCTGTTCACTTCCATTTCCAACTATCTGCGAGCACACACAATGTAGATAAACTTTATTAATCGCAATATTAGACTTCTCTTCACGAGATGCTATGAAATAAGTTTTCCCATAAGTTGGGGTACACAGGACGTGAAAAATACTGACATACATTTAAATTTCACCTTTAACTTCAGGAAAGCACTTTTTTTTACTCTGATAGAGGTCAGTTGTAATTGTCTTTCTGATAATACAGCAGCTCATTGTTTAAACCATCTTTATAGTATTTCACAACAAACCTAGAAACGCAAGGACAGCTCACAAAGAAAATCCTTGATAAGTGATGAGAATGGTCAAAAATCAAGCAAGAACATATGCTGGAAGGATGGTTTGCACATAAGTAAATGAGCAGCTAAAAGTGTTACTACAAAACAAATACAACATTTGAGATTTATACATACCCATTATATAATCACGCACACTTCTACTGCTGTGGAATCTACACCATTTACACAGCAAAATACATGAAATATTTGACAACTTCTAAGAAGCACCAGCTTAAACTGAACAGGAAGACAGAGAGCTATTTCAGCAAGTCTGAGAAGCTGCAGGAAATCACATCGTGATAAAGCGGAATTTCAATTATCCAGAAATAAAATGGTCTGACCAGAAGTAACAAGGTTGGTAAAGCACAAGCAATTTTATTGAGACAGTCGGTAGTACCCAGAGCAGGTGCTGTGTTTAACATTCACCTAAACTGATTAATAACTTGAACATAGACCTTATTTTAGGGCTTTAGCAGAATTGGGCACATCACTGGTGCAGCAGGACTTCCCTCACCACAAAAATGTGCCCCGACCCTGGCGGATTTTCTGGCATTAGAGTCATTTCCATAATTTTGGCAGTCACAGTGCAGCCAGTTTAAATTCAATAAATCTACAATGCATTAAAATCAATATGTAGGTCACATGTTCAACGAAATGTCCGACATAAACATTTCCTATGGGAATCTCTTGTTAGCGTGTCCATAGTTACTGTTATATTTCATCATGACACCAGTAGTTGCCACTATAATCAGAAATTTAGAATGGGATTTTCCTGCTTCTGTGTTCACTAGCCCACAATTTTCAGAAAATCACAGGCTGGTGAGGGCAGAAGCAGAAAAACCCCAAGCTGAATATTAGATTTTGACCTGACTATCACAATTTGCCCACTGATCTGTTCCTATAGCTTTTATACAATTGCATCATCATCTCCTTAACTAGTAGTTTTTTTTTCACATTTTCTAAATATTTTAGTGTTTATATTTTAAACTAAAATCTTCATTTTGTGTTTGGATTAGTTGAAGATTTTGTTTTTCTCTGGTGACCTGCCATTACTAATGGGCCAGAGCTCCAAACTGTCAATGGCTGCCATTTGGATTATGAAGGAGAAAAAAAGTATTTATGATTTTTAATTTAATTAACATATCTACAGGTAGGTTTTTTTTTGCTTTTTAAAGTTTTAAATGCTTTAATTATTTATTTTCCCCTGATCTTCTCCTCCCCTCCCACCACAGTCTCCAGTGGCCCACTGGGCTCTGCAGCCTCAATGCGACTCGACTCTGTAACCTCTCCCTCCTGGTACTGATCTCTGCGGTCTACATCCTCCTCTTCAATTGCTGCAATCCAAGCCACGCTAAATCCGCTCCCATTCACTGATTACAGCAAGGCACCAGAGTCCTGAAGCCGCTGCTTTGGCTTAAATGTTCAAAGTAGTTAAAGCCATGAACCTCCTTCCCCACCTCAGGCACATTCCTCTTCACTGCTTCTGACGCCCCCCCCCACCCCGCCCAACCTCTTCCTGTCTTCCCCTGCTGCTCCAGGCCGTGCTCTGCTACATGGAGGATTACTATCTTTAAACTTTTGAAGTGCTTTGGTGTTTAACAGGTTGCTTATTCAATAGCATTATGTCATATATAAATTATTTATAAAGTTCAAAAAATACTATCATGTCACTAGGAGATGTTATTTTAAATGAAATAGAGCGGCATCTCCAGTAGCAATGATCTGCTGCTCTGTAGCCTTGGCTCCTCTTCAATTCCCATTACTGTCCTCGACCAAATCACCACTGGCATCTTTGTGTCAAGAGATGCCACCTTTCCTTGCGCATCACTAACTACAAACTGTTTGTATTTATGAAGTGAATGAAGCAACTACAATACATAATTCCTGATGACTGTAATTTCATAACAGAGATTAGTAACTCAGCAAAGGAGACAGTTTGGTGAGGAGAGGCAGATGAAGGGAAAGATCACACTAACATAGTAAAAAAGGCAGATTGGAACGAAACCATAAAAAAGATTTTATGGGAGAATTAGGTGGGAGCAAAACTAGAAAATAAACCCATTTTTCTTCTGTAAAGGCCATTTTAAAGGCTATGATGATACCTCAATATTCTGTAGTTTTACTTGATTATCTTTGAGGATCTGGAGCTTTGGGCAATGTCTCCTCAAGAGATTAAATAAATGCGGTAGATTGTACATGGTCTGTGGAAGGAGCAATCTTAATGGGCGGAATGGCCTTACCTTATACCATGTTTTATGCTCTTAAGTACAAATAAACACCAGTCAAATCAAGTTAAATCAGCCCATAATGCACTGCAGAGCAAGCAACAACTATTGGCATATAAGATACAATTATGGGTGTGATGCGGTCACATCTGCACAACACACCAGCTTAAGAGTGTTTACCTAAGATTTCAACAATGACTGCGTGGTTATTCCTCCAGCATACAACAGCTCCTAAACTGGTTTGCCTTCAAGTTTTTAAGAGATTACTTTCTATAAAATCTAACAAATCCCCTAATCCTAGAAAAACCCTTACAGAAAAATGAATTGCAGCACGTCAATCCTTAATACACTGCATGTGTTGCATGCAAACAAGGCCACAGGCATGTTTAAAATCTACAGGAATTTGTAAACTAGCAATGGCAGAGCAATTTCCAAGTATTGCTCACTAACATTAAACCAGATATTAAAACTCTATTATCAACATTAGAACAAATTTCAAGCAAACATTTTCAATTCACAATTTTCTAAACACATATCTGAAGGAGGGATTTTGCCAAAACTATTTGATGACACTATTAGCATTTTGCATGCATTATAACTTAATTCCAAAATAAATCAAGCACTTTTCACTCTGGTACCTATTGTGTAGACAATGCTGATATGAACTTTAGCAAACTGATGTGCCATAATGAACTGTATTAGAGAATGTCAAAACGACCCTCATCTGCAACTACTGACATTAGTTAGGTTCCTTCATACTTTAATAAAATGTGCAACATTAATGTAGCCGAAATGTTGATATCCAGTATCAATAAAATGCACGATGGGAAAGTTCACGTCATTTCGTCTCACCTGGATTACTTTCCAATCACTAATCCTAGTATATACACTATATTTAGGTACTTCAATAGTTCCCTCAGTTTGTGTTATTATTCAGTCATATCAAGAAACCAAAATTAGTCACGCCCTAATGTAACTTGCCTCAACCCGTCCTGTATTCATTTTTTTCCCCCCTTCATTAAACCAGTTCAGGTGAACTGAAAATGTATTTACTGAAACACCCTTCATACATGTTTCGGTTTTCAAATCTATAGCATGCATACAAGTAAGCTGGCAATAGCTACAGAAGATAGACAAAACAAAGGAACCAGAAAAACAGGGCCAGCAGAACTGGGGAGAAAGCAATCTTGGATCAACAAGCAAGTGTTACTAATCTTACAATTTCTCCAACCAGGACAGACTGCTATTTAGCATTAGAATTTATAGTAAATTAGTTTCAGAAAATTATGGTACACAAGTTGTACTCCCAAGTTTCAAGGTCATAAAAAATTATACAAAGGTGTGACCCCATACTGGATTTTATAATGCTTGAAAAATTCAGTGATATGTTCAGTGACAATCTGCTAAACAACCTACTGTTGGTGATTATTTGCTAAGCTATTAACAACAGCTCCATTAAGAACAGAGTTCCAAATATTGCTTTACATCTCACTCATCCCATCTGTCTATGTCAAGCGCCACTGACTCATACCAGGCCTTTTGTCCTAGTTTTCAAATACCTTCATGATCTTGCTCCATTTTATCTGAGTTACCTTTCTTCAGCCCACACCCTCCGCTCCTCCAACTCCAAATCACTGATCATTTCCCACTACATATCTAAGACTGAACTTTCACTACATCCTTGCTCCCAAAACAACTTTCTTCCTTCAAAAGCATCTTAAAAGCAACATCTCTAATAATGCCTTTGCTTCTTTCCTGTATCTTGCTTGGCATCCTCTGTACACCTTGCAAAGCACTCGGATGTTCTTTTTCTGAAGTGCTCTCATTCAAAAGTATTTTTAGATCACAAATTTTATTTTAGTTTTCACAACTACACAGCAACAAACAAATCAAATAAGACTTTATCTTTGATGCAATAACATAATTCAAGTACCCAGTTGCATCCTGTTTGTGCAATTCAAGAACCTCTCTTAAATGTTTACTCCTGCAGCCACTCGTCGTTTGCTTGAATATTTAGATACTTAACCCTACAGTCCCATATTCTCAAAACTCTAGGAAAAGGGTTCTGAAAACTCCAAATATTACAAAGTGCATGCAGTTCTGTAGCAGGTACTATTCCAGTCTCAAATCTACTTCAGAACCTAACCACTAGAACTTCTAAATCTCGCAGTTAATAAGTCCCAAACTCTCATCTTTATTATCTAACCACAGAATAGCTATTCTGAAAATGCTACAACAGATCAATGTAGTATTATGCTTTTTATCTTTGCTAGTAAAAAGCTACTGAAGCTTTAAGATCAATGCCCCAAAAGCAGAATTTTTATCCTGTGTCAAATAGGGGAGCATTCCAGTATTTTAAGTTATACATTTTGAAACAACTCGAGTTAAGGTGGAACCTGACTTAGCCATGAACAAACTTCAAATTGGAGACTCAAGCTCAAGAAAGGTTCTTTGATCTATATATGAGCTAAGATACTGAAATTTGGTGGGTTCTAGATAGTAATCAGGTTATTAGTTCTTTGAACAATAAATATGTAGATTCCCCTCATACCAATCATTCCAATTGCTGCCAAGCATGTGAATTTACAGATATCTTAAATGGCTGAACCATCAATGGAACTGCACATTGTTTAAAAGCATAAACTGGTATGTGGGAACTGGACACAATGTTTTTTAAATTCATTCTCAGATGTAGGCGCACTGGGAAGGCCAGGATTTATTGCCCATCCCTAGTTGCTCTGTGAAGGTGGTGGTGATCCGCCTTCTTGAACCCCTGTAGTCTGAATGGTGAAGACGCTCCCCTAATGTTGCAGCGGTTTGATACAGCTCAGTGGCCTAGCAAGAGTGAGACCGGAGTTACATTATAGGTCAGACCGGGAAGGACAGCAGGTTTCCTTCCGTATAGGACATTAGTGAACCAGTTGGGTTTTTACAACAATGTGATAGATTCATTGTCACTTTTACTGATACCAGCTTTTTATTTCAAGATTTTTTTTAAACTGAATTGAAATTCTCAACTGTCATGATGGGATTTGAATTCACATTCTATGTGAACATTCTCTGGATTATTAGTTAGGCCTCTGGATTCCTAGCCCAGTAATGTAACCACTAACTGTTTTGTGGTTTCAACAACCAGCAAATGTCAATATCAAACTGATTAGGAGAGGTACTGAAAACTACAAAGATTCTACACCATCTCTTGTTTTGAACATCTACATATTATGTAAATCAAATATTGCACTGCTATAGTATCTTAATATGTCTAATCCTAATTGTAAATAAGCTTGACCAGTAAATTTAACCTTGCATGTTGATCCAATGTTGTGATATTTCAGAATAAACAGAAGAATGTATAAGGCATCTTGTGTAGATTCTGGTGCAATATATTTGGTTAAATGTTCATTGTTAGTCCAGTGGCACACTATTCCACTCACATACAAGGGCACTGGTTTCAGTTCATGGTAAACGAGGTCTGTTTATGGGTACTTGCCTCTTTGCCTTGAGATAGATTTTGCCAAGATCTAGAAATGCTGTGGAAGATCAATTTTTGAACACAGGATACATTTTTTTGGGCATGCATTTAACCCTTTGAGCACACCAGAGATAACCTACTTCAGCACTCCTATGATCTCTGCACTCTCTGGCACTTAGGCTGATTCAGATTCTTAAAAATCATTCTTTTAGCTGGTCACCCCAATGATAACCACCAGGTTTCAAAGTTGTGGAATGCAAGCTGATTTTTTTTAAAAATAGGACTGATCCAGCAAGTTCAGGATTTTCTGAAGCTGCCAGCATTCAACAGGTTTAAATCCCAAAGTTGAGAAATTAATGGCAGGTGAAGCTCCAAAAAACCTACATTAAATCTGAAATGGGATGAAGATACTGAATTCTGAAGCTGCATCTTTCAGTTATAAATACACCATATTATGCCTAATGACAGTAACAAGAGGAGAGGGAGATGAATATTGCAGTCATTAGATTACTCCTCCAATCATACAGCACTAAAGATGTTTGTAACTCATTTATACTCTACTAATATTGCACAACACATGTAGTAACTGTAGAGTAGTATGTACCCAACAGTACTTGAGACAAATCTCAGTACCATTGTACTACAAGCACCAATACAGTAGCAAAATACTCAATATGCAGAAAAATGATACATATAACTGTCACAATTTGATAACTGATAATTGTTAACTCAACCTATTAACTCTATCCAAAGTATTTGAAACAAAAATGTTAATTACCAGCTCCAGCAGCCAAAAACAGTCGTGCTATAGAGGTTTCAGTTACTGTATCAGCACGAGATTGACTAATTTTTAAATAAAAATTAGCTGCTGCTGAATGGAAAGTTCCAGTATAGAATGTCCATAGCATTCCTGCATATCTAGTGCAACTGAATAATAATTTTTAAAACATGTTCCAGATTCTAAGGTGAAGAATGGGGATATGGGGGGGGGGGGGGAGGAGAGGAGAGGGGGGGGGAAGAGGAGAGGGGTGGTGAAGGGGAGGGAAGTAATAGGATTATTATACATTTATACCACAAGCACCATAATGCAAGCTGTTGTATATTAATCTGTTTCACTGCTCTTTCAAAAGTTTTAATGAAAATCGGCCTGTTTCTATTAGTCTATTGTTCATGAATATTGAAAAAGGTAACAGTTAATTCGTTGCAGACTATGTGTATGCTGCTCGACTTGCACTATTCTTAGTGTTTCAAAAAATACAGAGGATGCCATATTTGATCTATTAGCTGGTGTGAAGCAGGAAAGCGCTCAGCTTGTACGCTCTTCCCTTTTTAACTGCAAGAGATTTTACAACCGAGTGATCTAAAGTTCATTCAAGAATATTCTCATTCTATACCTCAAATAAGGAAATATTCTCTTCTACGTGGCACATCCTCCACACGCTGGAATGCACTATTCAAGATTTTCCATGATACAGTAGCATTGCCAGGTATGAAAGGCACCCCACATGACCCTTCCTAGTCTATGCTCTATTAAAAAGGAAGCTCCATCCCAAGGAATTGGGATTTGAATCTGGTCTACTCTTCTGTTGGCAACTGACATTTGTTCAGTGAGTTCAAGCTAAATACCTTGCTCAGTTCACTTGTTTCTCTTAGTATAATTTACCTCAGATTTGATTAAAATCTTCTTGAACTTTTTCTTTTAACTAGAACAATTTAGTTAGTTTTTCCTAAAAGATTTCTACACTAAAAGCAACTTTAATTATAGTTTTTCATGTGGTATAAAGTAGAATACATGAGGAACAGTGGCATACAAAAACTTTATTCTACTGGCAAACATAGTGCACTTGTAACCATCAATAGTGAGTCACAAGATCTTCCTCTTGTGTATAGTCCACTGCTTCCCAGTGTATATCCTCAAGTTATTAAAAGGTTGAAACACTGGTACCTTCTTACCTTAAGTCCTGTTTTCTCATCATCACTACCATTATTGGTAGAAGGCGTGTCATCACCATGGCGGGAAACCAGGACAAAATCCTCACTGTTTAGAGTAGATACCGAGTCTGAAGAAACACTAACTTTTCCAACTGAAGCCTTGTCATCCATGGCTGCTAAAGCAAAGGCAGCTCATGAATGAGGTATAAAACTTAAAAGTACCTGGAAAATAAAATCAAACACTGATTTAAGGGTATATTATTCATTAAAACTACCATCCGAAATACTTAGCTTTCTTTACTATACACACAACTAAACAGTGGAAATAAATCACCATAATTTTCATAGGCCTGTGGGCTATGCCAAATGTGCTGAGCTGCCAGATATAACACCATGGAGCTTTAATACATTGTATCTTTTAGGTAACTAGGTCAATAGGCAGCAGATACAATTCAATGTGGATAAATGTAAAATAATTAGCATGGAACCAACATAGGGAGTATGCATTAAATGGAACTGTGGTACAGCATGCTCATCAGGGATTTATGATAAGAAAATGTAAGTAACATTACAGCTTCTGTAGATTTGTACTCATGCTTCTGTTAATAGAACTGAGTAACTTATTTGCTATGTTTTAAAAACTGCAGCTATGCAGAGTGCATAGTTGTGGTTTTAAAAAAAAAGGCAAATAAGGTATGAGATTGTATTCGCAGAGGGGGAGCACAAATCTAGAGAAGTTATACTGTTGTTGTATAATCATGCGGCAGACCCCATCGGGAACATGAAGGATATACTTCTGGTTATCATAGGAAAGGTATTATTCCTTGAGAGAGTAAAGAGATGAACAACATTGACTGCTCCAGATATTAGGAATTTAAGTTATAGGTAAAGGTTAAGGGCATTGGGCTCAATTCCTGTTGAAATTAAACTTCAGAGTTATCTAATTGAGGTTTTCAAGATTGTGAAAGAAATTCACAAAATTGTTCCATGCAAATAATCCAGTTTATAAACTGATATGGTACACAAGTTAAAAATTAGTAAGTTACAAGTAAGGGACGTACAGTACAATTTTCTTTCACCCAACAGGTGATAAGAGTTATAAAATGGGTTATCAGAGAAAGCCCTTGAAGCAGGCAGTATAATGGATTTTGAGAAAACTGGGTGAGAGAAAAGGGACCGAGGGCTACAGTGAGAAGGTGGGTAAATGGGGCTGATATATCAAAAGGGAACAGGCCTTTGTGGCTATACTGGCCTTCTCATGTGCCTAAAAATTCTTATGTTTTTATATCCGAAGTATCTGTTCACTGCCTACAAAGAGTGTAAATTCATGAAAGATTTAACTTCTGAAGATTTTGGTGGTATTTGCTAAGTATGTGTGTCAAGGTTTATTGTACATGTTCTAACCACCAGGGTTTTGCACTCCCAAACTGTCAATCATTAACCATCTGACTCATGGACTGTTTCTACTTTGCTATTAAATATAGATTACGCATGGTAACAGCCCTCTGTAGTATTAAAACAATTTCAGATGATGACTTTGTCAAGATATATACACAGTCAAGTATTTAAGGTTACAGCCCAATATATATATATATATTTATTCATTCTTTGGATGTGGGCATCGCTGGCAAGGCTAGCATTTATTGCCCATCCCTAGTTGCCCTGAGAAGGTGGTGGTCAGCCTTCTTCTTGAAACACTGCAGGTAGGGAGTTCCAAGATTTTGACACAGCATTGATGAAGAAATGGCAATAAATGCCCAAGCCAGGATGGTGTGACTTAGAGGGGAACTTAGAGGTGATGGTGTTCCCATGCACCTGCTGCCCTTCTAGATGGTGGCACAATTGGGAGGTGCTGCTGAAGAAGCCTTGGACTAGTCTATGGGGCAGCTCTCCCAACTTTGGCACCAGTCCCCAGATGTTAGCGAGGAGGACTTTGCGGGGTCAACGACTGGGCTTGTTGAACTTTCGTGTACTGATTCAATGCCTGGGTCACCGTATTATTTGTAGCAATTTGATACAACTGAGTGGCTTCAGAGGGCAGTTAAGAGTCAACCACATTGAAGTGCGACTGGACCGAGCCAGGTCGAGTCTCCGCTAGACGTCTGGTTTCCTTCCCCATAGGACCAACAGGGTTTTTTGACAACCCGACAGCATCATGGTCACTTTTATTGGTAATAGCTCTTTATTACAGATTTTTTTTCAAAAACTGAATTAAAATTCTCAACTGCCATGGTGGGATTTGAAATCACATTCTCCAGATTATTAGTCCAAGCCTCTGGATTACTAGTCCACTAACATAACCACTACACTATAGTACCTGGTAAATTCTGTATACTGTATTAATCTAAACAAGACTAATTTGTTTAAAGCTGTTGTAAAGAAGGTGAATAACCACATCATCGTATTATAATATACAACACTGTACAGTTTGTTGGAATTTGTCAATTAGTTTTCACTTTAGGAAACTAAAAACCGATGGTTCTAATACAAGACTAAACACAAAATCACCTCAGTATCTCACATACATTTCTTTTGTTTAGTCACTGCATACCCAAATACCTGTAAAATGCTCTGAATTCATAAAAGTTTGGAAAATTTCCACATAAGGATTGAAATGTATGTCATGAATCAACAGTTCAGAACCTCAACTATCTAGCTGTTCAAGTACAGCATTTGCATTTATATAGTGCCTTGCATGCCCTCAGGCCATCCCAAAGTGCTTCACAATGAATAAATTACTTTTGAAGTGTTATCAGTCATTATGTATGCAAATGCAGCAGCCAATGTGCACAAAATGAGGTCCCACAAACAGCAAATGTGATGAGTGACCAGTTAATCCTTATTGGTGATTATGCTTCTGTGAAATGCCTTGAAATATTTTCTATGTTAAAAGGTGCTATATAAATGCAAGTCATTATCTGCGGGATGAATTTTGGCCAGGACACCAGGAGAACTCCCTGCTCTTCTTTGAATAGTAGCACAGGATCTTTTATGTCCATACTAACAGGCAGGTAAGGCCTCGGTTTAATGTTTCATCTACAAGATAGCACCTCTAACAATGCCACAGTACTGCACTGAAATGCCAGCCTACATTGTGTGCTCTGGAACAGGATTTGACGCCATAATCCTTCTGACTCAGGTAAGCATGCTATCAAACTTACATCCTAGCATATGGAGAGATCAGCTTTACAAAGTAGAAAGGTTTACAGTGATGTTAGAATGCTGGATTTTACTTGCAAGTTAAATTTACTAATGCTCTGGCTAACACGGCTGAGTCATTTAGAAAAAGTCCCTTGAAAATGCGGTGGTTCTGAGCTCTCTTTACCCAGTATTTGATAACTAATTGCTCTTTTCACCTCTGGAGATTCTGCCTGTAGAAAGACCAATAGACTGGTTTAAAAAAAAGTTTGAAACCGTGGAGTACAGAAGGTGCTTGTATTTTGTCAAACACTTCCTTCTAGCTTGCTCTTACGATACTTCTGTACAAGCAGTAGCGACATGGCAGAAATGGTGCACTGCAACTGCCAGCAATCAAATGTACTTGGAGATTTGTTGCCCAACAAATGGTAGGATGTGAGTTTGCTTCTAATATAAAAAAGAAATGGCAGAAGTAAGGCAAAAGTGAGAGTCTGTCACAATGAATGGTCCTTTTACAGTGCCTGCTGCATCACTTAGATATGAGTGAACTGTACATAACTGAAATAAAGGAGCACTACATTTCCGCTGGTCTAGAACAAAACTGATATTTTCCAACCTATACAGCGAGATCCCCACTCACCTACAATAATGTTCAGCCAAAGTACATGCGCTCGAAGTCAATATATAAGGGTACTACGCACTGGCCATTTTTCTACTTCCCACTCAAGGCACAGCATCAGCCACTTGGATACAATATAGTAGAGGCGAGCTGCAATGTACGTGCTTCACAATACCAACAAATTTCAACATCAAAAGATGTCAACTGCACTGACATGGCATTCCCACACAATATTCCCATGGCCTCTGTAAAACTGGTAAAATAGAGTGCTATAGCTTATTCCATGATCACTAGAACAATATACTCAATATCTTTCAAAAAAAATTAAGTCAACCTATCAATAATCCCATCAAGCCTATGGTTCATATAAATACAACCCACTTATAATGAAACTCCATTGGTAATGTAGTTAACAAGTCTCCATGCAAATTAGCAGCTCTGATGTAGAGAAACTCAATTTACATTGTCCCAATTTCATAATATTTTCAAGGAGTTCCACTGTAATGGAGTTCATTTTTATTTTCTTTACACAGTAGTCACCCAAAGCCTTTAAAATAATCCCTTTTATGATTATGAAATAATCAAAGATATGTAGATGTAATATAACTGCAGCCAGAATTCATAACCCCAATAAGCAATTGCCACCACCTGTAGCAAATCGGTAACCAGTATAGCTCAAAATAGTTTCTACAGATAAAACCCCAGTTGGAAAGACGTTTATAATTAATTGTACTGCAAAGCGTTCTTCATAGTTCACGTGAAAACAATACAAAAACTGCACATCCCCAGCACTATATTTACTGAAATCCTAGTAAAGAAATCCACCCGCAGTCTGCCTTCATGAAAATTTCATATACCCATTACATTGTATTAAAATTCTAGTGACAATACTAGCTTGTTGTTAAATTACCAGTCTCAACCATTTTTATTCCCTACAAACCTACACCGTGGTCTATTCTGCCATGGTCAAATTTTAAACCAGAGTTTTGAAGATTCCACAAGACATTTTCACGCTGCTGTAATTGATGTCATGGAAGAAACAGTTCAGATGCTCTGAAGTTGAAAAATAATGTAACAATATTTATTATCGAAGAAAAGTTGTGAACATTTTCAAAGTACATTTAAAGAGTTGTATTTGATATAAATGTGGGTTTTACATTTTTTGTGGGGGAGAGGGAACGAGGTGGAAAGAGAAAGAAGTGAGGGGCAAAGGTTTGGCTCTCAGAATTTCCATAACAGAATTGATGGGGGAAGCGAGTGGAAAACGCTAGCAGGTAGGTTTGCATTCAAGGACGTAAAAGTTCATTCCAAATTTCCACAAAACTGGGTTACTGGTAAAAGGCCATTAGTTTGAATAATTGGAGAAAAGGACCTATTTGGTTTAAGTTGGGAAGGGACGGATATTGAAGGAAACCTACAGGTAAGGAAAGAGAAGTAAAGACTGAGCCTGAACAACAAAATTCAAATGTCCAATGTCATCAATTCTAGCAATTATATTGTTGCTTTGCTGGATTCAATTTAAAACTCACTAAGATTGGATGGTCACATTCAGCTGCCTCCGCTGCGTTCCCTTTGCCCACTAAGCCAAATCTCCCACCAGGCTCTCCTGCTCTATCACTGAACCCACCTCTTTCCCCAGTTTCTCTCCTAACTCCCTGCATGCCCTCTCCGAGCTCATCTTGTCCATCAGATCCACCCCTTGACCCCATTTCCACTAAATTCTTGGCCCCCTTGCTAGTTGATATTGTAATTGGTTCCCTCTTATCAGGTACTGTCCCCCTCCCTTTCAAAGCCACAGTCATTTTCCCCTCCTCAAAAAACCCATGCTTTACCCCTATGTCCATGCAAACTGCTGCCCCATCTCAAATCTACTCTTCCTCGCCGAAGTTGTTGGAACGCTTTATCACCTCCCAAATCTGTGCCCATTTTTCCGCAACTCTACGTTTGGATCTTTCCAATCATGTTTCCATCCCTGTCACAGCACCGACAGCCCTAACTTAAGTCACAAATGACATGCTCTATGGCTGTCCATGGTGCATTATCCCTTCTTGACCTCTCTACAGCCTTTGGCAGCTGACCGCAACATCCGCCAGCATCACCTTTCCTCCGTTATCCAGCTCAGTGAGATTGCCCTCGCTTGGTTACGCCCTTAACTATAAAAATCGGCCAAAGTACCTTCAGCGATGTCTTCTCTTCCTGCCCCAAACCATTACCTTCAGAGTCCCCCAAGGATCTAAGCTTGGCCTCTTACATTTCCTAATTCTATATGCTCATCCGAAGACATGGGGTCAGGTTCCACATGTACACTGATGACACCCAGCTCTGTCTCTCTAGCACCTCTCTCAACATTCATTGCCCCGGTTGTCAGACTGCTTGTCCGATATTCAATCATGGATGAGCTGCAACTTCCTCCAGTTAAACATGGGAAGATCAAAGCCATTGCCTTCAACCCCTGCCACAAACTCAGTATCCTCGCCACAGATTCCATCCCTCCCCCTGGCCATTGATTCAGGCTGAGCCAGACTGTTCGAAATCTCAGTATCCTATTTGACTGAGTTGAGCTTCTGACCCCAGATACTCAGTCACAACGACTGCCTCAGCCCATCTGCCATGAAAACCCTCATCCATGCCATTATCACCTCCAGACTTGACTACGCCAATGCTCTCCTGGCCACCTGACTCCCTTCCTCCAGCCTCTAAACTTCAGCTTAACCAAAACTCTGCTGCCAGTATCCTAGCTTGCATCAGATTCCACTTACCTATCACCCCCATTAGCTCCCTATCGCCCAACACCTCCAAATTAAAATACTTGTCCTCGTGTTTAAATTTTTTCATGGCTTTGTCCCTCCCCCATCTCTAATCTCCTCCAGTCCTATAACCCACCCCAGAACTCAGTTCCTCTGACTCGTCTCTTATGAATCCCCCCTTCCTTGAAATCAACCCGATCGTCAGCTGATATCCAAGTCACTCACTGGACAGCAATCACAAATAGGAACCCTACTCTATTTGTCCTCCCACTAGTCTAGGGATGGACTTGGAGCCCAATTATAACTCCACCATTACCATCCAGCTGAAACCAACTAACTCAGCACAAACTAGAGACTGGATCAGGTATCTTCCTAGTATGTGTGGCTCACTGCATTTATCCACTGAGCCACTGGGATGTCCTCCAGTGAAGAATAATTTCCAAAGTAATTCCTTGGCAGAGTTTCACTTTTAAAAGTACTATGTATCGTAATAAGTTGACCTTGCCTTGCCCTGGATATTTCTAACTTAAAGTGTACATATAGGTACATTTGGCATCCTTCCTAGAACTTAACAACTGAACAGTAAAAGGAATTGTCCATTAAGCATGCAACATTTCAACCGCACAGTGTTATAACCTCAAAAAAGTCAGCTTCGTAGCACAAAGCATTGCTTTTAAATTCAAAGATACAAGTGGATAGTATTTTTAATCCTGACTGTGATTTGATGTGCAAAGTTAAACATTTCAATCAGATAACCAGAATTATCATAGCTGTGCTGTCAAGTGTCAAACATCTTTTAAAAATGCAAAACAAAAAAACGATTCTAAAATTCTGATCAACATTCTTGAATTTGTTTCTCACCCTCCCCCCCTCCCCCAATTAATAGAAAATGGCAAAAATTAATAAATCATTGCAATAGTATGACTTTTTTTAAATATAAAAAATACCAACAAGGATGCTTACCCTGTAACTTGTTACAGGGAACACATGTTTTCATAGATTTTTCCAAACTATAGCCTCCGACCTTGAAACCGTAGTGAAACAGTTTCTATTTGGACTTGTATATTGTACTCTGCCAAGTTCTTGTTTGAATTTCACAGTCAAATGGTTTGGATAGGTCTATTCTCAAACACTGCTCCTTCGTTGGTGGAAAAATTCTAAATCATTCAAGTTTGGGGTGCGGGGGGAAATCAATGTCAGCCACCAGTCTTCTACTTGCACTTAAAATTCAATTTACCTTAGAAGTACATACTCTTTGCAAAAGCAAAAATGTTCAAAGAAATCATGCAATTTTCCAACTCTTAAAAATGTGAGTAGAAATCATAACTATGCTAAGCCCTACTTAAACTGCTTTAAAGGTTGCCAAGTCAGAAACAGAGAAACAGGAGGCAGCTGGGCTAACAGTAACCAAGCCTTTTCCCTCTTGGTACGAACACAAATATCTGTGAATCTGTCTAAATAATGTTATGTACAAAGGAAAACGTACACAATACAGGATTTACAAATTCCAACAGAGGGAAGTTAGCATCAATACTAACATGGATCAAAGGCACTTGCTTGTGTATATGTTAATTCAGTTTCCTCTGTAGTTCCTTCAAGCTATTCCCAAATTTTAAATCGAGGACAGGGAGGGAGTGAAGGAAAGAGATCAGAAATTTCAGCTTTTAAAAAACAAGTCCCTAACCAAAGCTACATAAATTAATAAGGTTTTATTTATCATATCAAGCCTTCTATCTTTACAACAACCAAATTCATAAGGCTATTATGGTATGGTTACAATTTACTTTTGTGGTGGCCAGTTAGTGACACTTCAAGCAAAATGGCATTAATTCCAAATAACTGGTCTAACTGAAAAGATTGGTGTGTGTTCTCCCGTCCACAAACACACCAAAATAACAGTGCACAATAGCAGACCAAAACAACTTCAACTGCATCGGGTACGGTAGCATAGTGGTTATGTTACTGGGCTAGCAATCCAGAGGCCTGGACTAAAAATCCAGAGTCATGAGTTCATATTGGGGAGCGGGCAGGAAATTGGACATGAAGCTGAGTTCGGATCGGTCAATGCCCTGTGGGTGGCGGAGAGGGCCCAGGGGCTATGTGGCCGGGTCCTGCTCCGACTTCTTGTGTTCTTTAGATTTGTGGTTGGGATCAGATCAGCCATGATCTTATTGAATGGCGGAGCAGGCTCGAGGGGCCGATTGGCCTACTCCTGCTCCAATTTCTTATGTTCTTATGTTCTTATGTTCTTGCCAACATAATTAAGGAACTACAGTAGCATTTATCAGATTTAGAGTTATCTGTAGTAAAATATCATAAACGGGATATTTTATTTAATTCAATGGCATTTGTTATGGGGGGAGACATTTCCAGTCATCCACCTTGGCTGCACTTCAGAAAACTGCACCAGCGAGAATATGAGAAGACACGACAGTTTGATAAAATTAGAAGTGGTCAAGTTAAAAATACTTTTACAGGAGGTCTTCATTTTTGCAAGTCACAGGCTAAATATTGCATCCCCTATTATCTGAGAACATGTTCTTAGTACCACAATCCCTCACACTCAGCAAAATACTTATCATGTAAAAGCACCCATTGCAATTCTTTGAAACTAACTTCAGCAAAAGGATCGTGGACAGAACAGCAAAGTCGGACCAGAAGACGGGTTCAGTGCCCCTGGGATAACAAAAAAATACGTGCTGATGATAATCAAGAGTGGCCCCTGCTGGCATTTTGAGCTCAGATCTGATGTGCTTTGTGGAAAAAAAGCTCATCAACACTTAATATCTAGACTCTCATACAACGATCATTCATGTGGCTAAGATGCAACAATTCATCAATTTCCCACGGTAGGCTTAGATAACAGTGGTTGTTGTTTAGCCTATTACCAATAAATTAGGCCACTGACTTAACTATTTGATCAAATTTATTCAAGTACAATTTACAATTTTAAAAATGTAAACAGCTAAAAATCTGTTGTAGTTGTGATATCCTTTTGGACCTTTAACTCAATGTTCTATCGTTTACTAAATCAAAGGGTTCGTTATGAGGTTATGATCTTTTAAAGTCAGGCTGCAATATTGTTTTGTTCATTCTACAGGGCTTTGAAATGGAAGATTGCGCTTTAAAGTCTGGCATCACTTCCACTTTCCCTGCTCGGACCCTGGGTCCCTCCTAGCCGCAATTTATTCAGCACAAGGCTCCATGATCAAGATATCCAATTGTTTTAAAAGAACCAGTTTGAAAACAAAACATTTTTACTGTCATCAATTCTCAAAATAAACACCACATTCAAAATTAAACAACCAAGGTAAAGACAGAGTGAAAGGCATTTTAAAGCTCCTGAACCCTACCAGAACAAAAGTTAAATGCAGTTTAAAGGTATTCATCAAAACCTGATAAAGGGTACAACCCAAAATGTTAACCAGCTTCTTACACTACCCAACCCGCTGTGTATATCCTGCATTTTTTGTCTTCATTTCATATACTCATCATTCAGAACTTTCTTTTATCTCAAACATATTTATAGTCTTTAATTTATACTACAACTTGAATGATACATTTGAATTACCTGCATCAATATTTCACTTTTCTTCCAAATTCACCCACACTTGTAATGCACTGCAGCTATCATCAGGACAGAACAGTTTAAAAAGGCACAACCATATTTGAACGGAGGTGGTGACTGAACTTCCAGTCAATCTAAATTTATATATGCATAATTTGGTAAGCTTTATAAAAATGGTGACTTGTGACAGCAGATCACAAGTAACATTCCGAAGAACCGTACAAGATCTCGCACATCCACTGTTCCGACTATCGATTCTGGCACAAATCTCCCTTAAAACTATTTTGCAGTCTAGGACATCAAAATTACTCAATTTGTTTTATAATATTTTATGCCACCTCAATTTCTTTTATCAACTACCATGCAAAAGAGACAGCATTCACTTTGGTGATATTCAAAAATATACAACTTGATTCAAACTTCCCATGTCCCAATCCAGTTAGTGCCCTTAAAAGCATTGCAACTAAAGGTTATGCAATAGCAGACCAATGATTACTGAAAATATCCCAATTTACCCGGACACACGAATCACAAATTGAAAATTTGCGACATTCAACAGCTTGATGCCTAAGAATTATGTGAAACATTAGCATTTTCAACGTTTTTTTAAAAACCTTTTCTGAGTGTAACAAATGGCACTAAAAATGTGCTCTGAATATTATTATGGAAGGTCACGAGGATTCAAGCAGTAACCACCCCCCCCTCAAAAGGATCTATCCTTGGCCCCCTCCTAATTCTCATCTGCATGCTGTCCTTCAGCGATATCATCCGAAGACATCATCAGGCTCCACATTTACGCTGATGATTCCCAGCTCTACCTCACCACCACCCCTCTAAGCCCCTCCACTGCCTGTGTTGTCAGACTGCTTGCCCAACATCCAATCCTGGGTGAGCCGAAATGTACTCCAATTAAACAATGGGAAGACCGAAGCCATTGTCTTTGGCCCCCACCACAAACTGCGTTCCCTTACCACCGATTCCATCCCACTCCCTGGCCACGGTCTCGGGCTGAATCAGCCTGTTCGCAGTCTTGACGTCCTATCTGACCTGAAATGAGCTTCCATATCCTCTCCATCACCAAGACCTCCTACTTTCACCTCCGTAATATCACCTGTCACCACCCCTACCTCAGTCCATCTGCTGCTAAAGCCCTGATTCTTGCTTTTGTTACCAGACTCGACTATTCCAATGCTTTCCTGGCTGGCCTCCCCACTTCCAGCGTCCATAAACTTGAGCACATCCAAAACTCTGCTGCCCATTTCCTAACTCGCACTAAGTCCTGTTCATCCATCCCCCTGTGCTCGCTGAACTACAATGGCTCCCAGTCGACCAATGCCTCGATTTTAAATTTCACATCCTCGTAATCAAATCCCTCCATGGCCTCGCCCCTCCCTATCTGCAACCTCCTCGAGCCCTACAACCCTCCAAGAACTTTAACTCTGGTCTCTTGGGAGTCTGCCACTTCCTTCGCCTCACCATTGGCGGTCATGCTTTCAGCCATCTAGGCCCTAAGCTCTGGAATTCCCTTTCCAAACCTCTTCGCCTCCACCTCTCTCTCTTCCTTTAAGACTCTGCTTAAAACCTACCTCTTTGACAAAACTTTTGTTCACCTGTCCTAATGTTACCTTCTTTGGCTTGGTGTGAATTTTTGTCTCATTTGCGCTCCTGTGAAGCACCTTGGGGTGTTTTATTACGTTAAAGGCATTGTTTAAATGCACGTTGTTGTTGTTGTTGTTGTTGTTGTAAAGGATGGTATTCAAATGATCCCAAGACTATCTTCATGACACAAATGAATAATCAAAGACTATATGGTTGCAGTTACACTGCAACTTTAATGTTGGTGTGCAGCTGTTTCCAATTTGAAGTGACACCAAAGTTGTACATCAACCCCGATCATGTCCCAGCTAGACTCTGAAGAGAGGTGGTGCGTGTTCAACTTCCTGATGAGCAGTATGAAATTGACTAAGATTTGACACCATATGGAGAATAACTCAGTGTAGCGTCAAACTGGATTTTTAAACCGACCTGCCTTTCAATTAAAAAAAAGGAGAAAATGTGCAAATAATGCTGCCCGCAATCTCTAAATATTTAACTCCTGGGAGAGGAGCTCTGCGCAAAAGTGCAAGCAGAGAGCTTTCTCACAGGCAGGGCAATAAAACTTCAAGTCAGACAGTATTATGTGGGCTGCAACTGATACTTCAGCTGCAGGTCTAAGACTAGTAGCTACAGTATAAATGCAATATGTCACATCATCTGTCACCTTTATTTACAACTCTATTAACTGTACACTTCAGTCCTTTCCCTTTGTTCCTCCAACTATTCCCTTCCCAGTTAAATGCACCACAAAGTACGATACTGAGTCATGCAGACCCAGGGAGATCCCAGAAGTAAAGAATCTTTACTTCTTTGAGAAAGCAGACTCATTTTCATGTAAGTACAGATGGACAAATCTGTTGCATGGCTATTCCAGTGCAATTCAAAGGCCGCAGCATAATTTAGGTACTGCTGGCTGTGCTTTGTACATGGTGCCCATCTCTTAGATCAGTCATGTACTGTAACTGAAACAGGAGAAAAGAAAACTCAACCACCAAAAGTAATGACAGGTTTGATCTGGGACCATCAGCTTTGCACATCTGTACCTGTTCAGATCATTTTCCACACAGGACAAATACAGTGGGACAAGAATTTGTTTTTAAATACATAAAAGTGCAGTGCCGAGAAAAATAAAGTCAGACACTACACTAAATCACCATCAACATCATCCATTTCTCCTTTCTGTCCTTCCTTGTTATAAAGTGTTTGCTTATGATATTTTCCCCAAAGTAAATGGCTAAATCCCATATTGGTTCAATCGTATGTGTATCAGTATTTTTACTTGTAGTTATGCTCATACCTACAGGTTTAAATTGACATTCTTGGCAACTCCTCTCTTAAAAGAATCAGCAGCTGGTCCCACTGTGACAGTAACCATCTGGCGCCTTGCCCAGGTGACCCCTCTTCAAGCGAGAGTCTAGATAGCAAGCACTGACAGACATCACAGCCAGGCCCTGTCCTTCTTAACCCATGTACTGTTCAGCAGGGCTAACTGGGTAGAAATCAGGTGTAGGGACTCTAACCAATTTTTCTCTCCACAAGGGGCATTGAGGCCAACTCTAGTGGTCTTACTGCAACCTCGTTTGGAACCAGCTAACTGGTAGATGATGGGACGTATCATTAAGTTTTGATTTAAAAAAAAAATTTTTAAAAGAGTTTTAATGGCTTCAGAGAAACATGCTTGGAGCAGTTACAGGGCACAGCAACACAAGGGAGTTGAATTTAATCTTTAATAAAGACCACTAGTCTCAGCAACGTCTCAAAGCCAACTTTTCTCAACATGGTTATAAGCATTCGCTGCTTAGAAATATTAACACCCCTAATGGCTTAGTAGGTAAATGTACTGCGGGCTGCCATACAATGCAAAAGCTCCCAGGTTTGATTCCTAGTCTATGACAGTGACATAGCCACAGGTGGGCCGCGGCACACCCAAATCAACTCTCACACGTTATTCTAATACTGTATATTTTTGCCTCTCGGATAGCTTAAAGCGAGGGCCCCACCTCCTCCTACCCTCCCTCCCTCCCTCCCTCCCTCCTTTTCGGGAGCCATACTGCCATCATGACAGAGGAAGTTCCATGCAACTAATTGCTTGTGTATGACAACTGCAAAAGTGGTGCAGAGCTGATAGGTTGAAGATAATTGTTCCAGACACAGAAATTAGTTCACTATGATCACGCAACTCCATATTAAACAGGTCAGGGTTCATTTCATTTCATTCCATGACAGTTCATCACAAGTGTTAATATGAGAAGGAGAAATAGGAAAAATGTCAAACATTTTTGATGGATGCAAATTATTAAAATGCACTGTACAAAAATAGATGGGCGTACACTAAAAATCTTTATTTGGAATTTATTTGCAAATCAAATTCCAAGCAATGTCGTTGTTTTAATGATCATATAGCTATAAAATAAGTATTAACCAGCAGGTACAAGACATGCACTGAGTTCATTCTCAAGCTACAGGCCACAATACAGTTTCTGAAGAGAATGGTTTCAAAATAAATGAAAAGTACAGCTTATTAAACAAAGTGAAGAATTTAGCTACTAATAAGACGATGTCCGGATGCCTGCATCCGAATAAGATGGTGTGTTATAAATATTGCGCTAGAAAAAATTCCCCTTATTTTACTTCTGCAATTAAATGTCAAGCTTACTTTTTAATTCTTCCTTTAGCTTTTCAAAATATTTTGCCCCGCTTTAATTATTTTTGTCAAACATTGACAAGATATCAGAGACCTATTTAGATTCCAATCTCCTCAAATGCAACTAATTTCAGAGATGACCAATGTGTCTCTTGATGGAGCAGAGCAAAGAGCAGAAAGTAAAATGCTCACTAGAAAAATGTGCCAGTACAAAAAGTGGGTGGTATTGCTATGGGGTGTGGGTTATATAATGGCAGATTAAAATTCCAGGAATGCAATGTGATCATTAGTAAAAACGCAAGGGTCATAAGACCCGAAACATTAACCCTACCTTCCTCTCTCCACAGATGTTGCCTGACCTGCTGAGTGTTTCCTGCATTTTCCATTTTTATTTCAGATTCCCAACATCTGCAGTACTTCGCACATACATCAAACCTGTTTACATTATAGTGCAGTAGTATATGGGCATAACTTCTCTTGTATCCTGACAGACAGAAGGTTTCAACATTTATTTGAATTTTGCAGAGACAGAATGAGTGACCATGTCTTATGGAGCTCACAACTTGTGAATGTGGCTACTGAAGTTTGTGACGGTGGATGTGGGGCCCTGCATCCCCGGACCCCACATAGTGCTATTAATGTAAAATACCGCCTGGTCGCTAGCCAAATGGGTGAAAGCATGCCAACTCATTCACCTGCTCACCAACATCCTGTGAGCTCGAGGTATACAAAAGAACTGCCACCACCAGTCCCCCTTCCCATCTCCAGACAGATGCATTAATTGAAGGCATCACATGCTTCATATCTATTTCACAAAGTTTAATTCGTTTGAAATTTAAATGATTTGCTGTGATGTCGGACCTTTGGTCATTGCCTGTCCACCCAAGTTCCCATACCTAGCTGCGTCACCTGTCTATACCACCTTATCTGATCTCAGCCAAGCAGCAGTTAAGACTCTACAACTGGCCCCTGTGCCCTGGAGCTAGGGAGGGGAAAAAAAAATTCAGCCTGGGTTCCTGTTAGTTTACCCGTCTGCACGTGTTGACATTGGGCAAGGACAGGATTGGAGACAGTTGTAATGCCCTCCACAGTTGAATATCCCACCAACACACTTTGAGCTTACACATTATGAATCAGAATCCTGGGTGAGGTACTGGAGGGCTCTTGGCACCCATAAAACAGTACCCCAATAGGAGTAAGCCCATTCACAAGAGAAGCAATAAAAAAAATTCTGATCACTAACATTTTGTAGGTTTTAGAAAGCATACCAAAAGCCTTGAGCAATACTTGCACCCACCTTCTTATTAAAAGACAAAGATTGAAGACTGGATTGCAGGGACTTGAAATCCTCAACAATCCTGCCATATTTATAAACCATGCAACTCCTTTAAATGAAAACTGGCAAAAATATTTTCCCCTTGCAGTGAACATGTCAGTTCTAGGTTTCATAGATACCAATAACAAGCACACTTTAAAAGTAACAAGTACATTCAGTCAGATTACGTTCACATAATCAGGTGAGGCCAACGGGAGATGCCTCAGAGCCAACAAACACAAAGACTTTTGTTCAAAGTTAGCATTTGGGAAACTGGATAAATACATTATCACTGCCTTACTAGTAACAGGGATAAACAAAGAACAAACTGTGGATGTCCCAAAGCGCTTATCAGCCATGTTTCTACAGTACTTTTTGAAGAGTAGTCACTTTTGTAATGCAGGAAACACAGCAGCCAATTTGCACACAAACAGCAATGAGATATATGACCAGATAATCTGTTTTATTGATGTTGGTGTTTGAATAAGTATTGGCCAAGACACTGGGGAGAACTCCCCTGTTCTTCTTCGAAATAGTGCCATGGGATCTTTTATGTCCACCTCAGGGGGCAGACAGGGCCTCGGTTTAATGTCTCGTCCAAAAGGCGGCACCTCCGACTGTGCAGAACTTTAACCCACAACCTTCTGACTCCAAGGAGAGAGAGAGTGCTACCACTGAGCCATGGTGATGCACTACCCATTTCAGTTTCACATTTGTACAAGTCAAGAAATTCTATGGTTACTGCTCTACTATTTGATAAGGCAGCAATCTAAAATTGTATTTATACTTTTAAAAATTTATGCACAGAGAAAATAGAACTGGAAATATAAACAACCTAAATTTTGTAGAGAAAATATACACACACACTCTTTCAAATGAATACAGTGAAAATTAATTTACCCAATTGAGAAACCTACCCACCACAAACAAACAAAAGAACACTTTCCAAAACTGTACTGTTAAACTGCCTTCAATGTTGTTATTAATCAGACTTCATACGTTATTGCAAAATGCATAAACCAGTTCTGCATGCTCTGAATTTCTTGACAGGTAACAAATTTTATCAACTAAGCAATTTTCTTTATCTGTATGACATGTATCTTTTAAGAGGAAGTGGCTAGGGATAGCACATACATTAATTGTACAAATCACATTTCTTTTTTTCAACCAGATTTTAAATGTTACTTCACTCCCCCCACAAACAAAACAGCAATCTTCATCTGAAATAGCAGAAAGGTAACCTACTGCGAGGTCTTTTCAATAGAAATCTGCACCCAGCAGGCAGGAGGCTCATCTGCTGATTTTCGATCTTTCAACCTAAACTATAGGGAAGCTGTTAGCTGCTCAGTTGAGGGAAGTGCCAAAGGGAAGCTAAGACCAAAGATGCCCATCTGAGAATTAATGATGCAAACCTGCATGCTTCCAAATTACAAGATGGCACATTGGAGCATCAAAATGCTGCATTCTTATATCATACAGTTTTGAGTAATTTTATCTCAAATAAAGTTTCACATTACCCATATCTAATAAAAAGTGCAAATCACATAATCCCTTATCCTGCTAAAAGTGCAACTCATAGCAAGCAGCACATCAATGATCAGACATCAATGCCTAATTCAGTTCATTTCTTTTAAGAAACTGTAATACTTTTCAATCAATATTCATATGTCAATTCATTTTTAATTATACAAAATCAACCTCTGGCTATTACAAAATTAGGGAGAATTAGCCAGTGTCAAATTGGCAAATTCCAACAAGAACAGCAACTGGCAAAAGGAAATATAGCCAATATTGTACAAATACATGTAGTCCAAGTTACACATTGCCTTCCAGCTTGTAGACTGCATATGTACACATCCATGACTGCAAAGGCAATGCAGCATTGAGAATTGCAATGTTATGCATAGAGTTCACTTGATTCAGTAGATCTAATTTCCTCCCAAATAGGAGAAAACAACCCAGAAATTTCCCATTGTTCCCAAAAATCAGGTCCAGAGATACACATGTATTGTATCCATAATGTCAGGACACACAATAAAGAGCCTTGATAATGACTATAGCTATGTTAGTAACAAAATGGATACACTGCATAAAATGATCACAAAATACCATTCATAGCACAGACTACAAAATTAAGTTGTAAAATCAAATATTTCAGTCAGACTTTAAAAATTTGTGCTTCGTGATTGTGATGTGCTACTTCAAACAACAATCTTAGCGTTGATTAGGTAATTCACAGTCCATTCACAATGTGCTTTAAATGTATTTTACTACTAAAATAGCTTGACAGTATTTAGTGATCATGGAAACTTTAGTTTCAATAGGAATGCAATGTCATTGAAGCCCATAAAAATGGTGCCTCTGAAGTAATCAGTGGTTGCCATTAGTTTAACTATGCCTGATTACTTACTTGCTTTCTTAGTGACGTTTAAAATAAAAACTGATTTTCTCCAAATTTACCCTGGTTTATTGCCCTCCCCCCAAATCCAATTTTCACTTGGTTTTCGATGCAAAAAAACTTAAAAAAAACAGGTATTTAAATTGACAATAAAAACAGACTTTAATAGGTCTTTAACTAATGTAAACTTGAAAATACTACTCAATTTTAGGTAGACTAACAGTCCACAACTTTTCTTAGTAATACGACAATAGCTAGCACTTAAAATAAATTTTCTGTCAATATGGGGGCGATTTTCAACTGCTGGCTGTCCATTTCCCATCTTGAAAAACAGGCAACCGGCAGGGGTAAGTTGGGTGGGCACCTCAGACACCTCTCTGATGCCCGAGGCCCGTCTGATTCAATTTTCAGGCAAGTCTTTACATGAGTGCCCTAAATAGGCAAATCCGGGTCATACGCGGTTGTAGGATACAGATTACAATTTTCATGTACAAATGGGCAGAGTGTGCCCTGTGCACACTAGGCCCAGTTTTAGTAGGCGTTATTCAGCCTAACCTGCGGTCTTTAAAGGGGCCGCTGCTGTCTGCTCAGGAAAAGGTAAGTTTTTGGGGTATTCTTTAAAAAAGATTTTTGTGGGCCCAGGACCAGTCTCCAGGCCCCACAAAAATCTTCCAGTCCGCTGCAGGCCTGTTTCAGCCCCCTTCACCCACCCTACAGGCCCAAATGGCCAGAAGGAATTTTTGGCCTTCCAAAGCTGCAGCAGAGCAGCAGTTTGGCACCCGCAGCTCATAAGCTGAATTCAAATGAGGCTCCAATCTGAAAATGGTTGATGCCCACCCCTGCCTGCAGCTTTGGGTGGGTTCTGCAGATGCCCCACCCACTTTGAGTCCATTTTGGGTGCAGGTTGAAAATCTCACCCTTTACTTTTTACATCCTGCATAAAATACAGTTAGACATTTTCCTCAGGTTTGACGAAAAAAATTCTACAATCTAGAAAATTATAAACAAGACTTCCTGTTTTAACATGAATTTGGTATTGAGTAAGATTAAATTTATTAGAATGTACACAAGAGCAATGTACTTTTTATTTTCTGCAGATCAGTCTGGATTTGTTAATTTGCCAGATAGCCAGGAATTTAAAAATTGCAACTTTCAATAGTTACCTAATAATCCTCTTGCAGTAAATTCTCTTGTTGCCATCCCAAATTGTTTTTGCCCATTAACTTAGTCCAACGGCTGATAACTAACAAGGAGGACTACACCCTCTCATTGATAATGGTGGTATCTCGGTCTGTGTATGTGAAGCTCTGGTATCCTGCCACCCAGCATTCTCAGGGGAAAATAAAATTTGTTCTTTAACTCTGCTGGCTAATTTGGACAGCTGCTTAATTCAAGCTACACATTTCATTTCCTATAATGGCATTTTATCCAAATTATGGATAACTAAAGTGCCTTGGTATACAATGTGTAATTTTAAACAATCCTAAAACTGAATTACCAAACACTGACCCCTTACGTCATTGTTAGCCAATAGAAAACAGTGATGAAAACAAAACAGTGATGCAGAATAAAAAACAAAAAAAAGCACAGACCCGACAAATCAGGGTGGAACATCTGTGAAGCCAACAGATGAACATCAAAGTGATCAAGACATTGAATTAGCAAGTGAACCAAATCAATTCATCGCTAAAATATACATTCCCTGCTTATGGAGACGGACAGCAAAGCAACCTGGGAGCTGTAGTCCTGTTACATTCTGCACATTCATTACCGATGCATAAAATAAACTTGCCCGGGACTTGACTTAGTGCGATGAAGTTAGCGCAGAATAAAATCATCTTGTGACTCGCACATAAAACAACAAAAAGAAAGCACAGCATTGTGCATCTTAACTGCATTCATGCATTTTTTTTTTTGCTTACAAATTAGCATCAATATTTGCAAACGGTCAAGATTATAATTATATCGAGGAAAATGTTAGCTATACCGAGCACGCGTCCGCAGTTATCTGGGAGAAGAGATCGGGGAGCGAGTGGGCTGCAGGAGTTTGCAGCTGCTCCAGAGTTGCCATTGCACAGAGAGGGGACATGCGCAGTGCTGGAGCCGGGGACGGGATGATGCGGTTAGATAACATGGGTTCCGACCCCTTCTCTCCCGGACCCACCAACACCCTCAGAGCTCCGATCAGCAGCGACCCATGCGGGGCGGGTAGGTGGTGGGGGGAGGGAAAAAAAAAACACCCCGGGACCAGACCGACACGACGCAGTCCACTCCCTCCACCCCAGGATCACCGAATCACAGTGTAAACAAGAGGCGAGAGAGCGAACAGGAGGGGAGCTCCGAGGCTGGAGAGGAGCCGCCACGGCCTAGCTCCGCTTCGGCTGGGGCCTAAAAGAGAAACGCACATGACAGTCCGGGACACCCCCCCACTCCTCCTCTCGCTCGCCAGGCTCACTTTCGGGCGCGGGGTACAGGGCCGCTTTGGATACGGAAAGGTAAACAAGCCGTGGACCGACTCCTACCCTCTGCAGCTTCCCAGCGACGTCATTCACACCCTCAGCGGCCACTGTAAACACTAGCCGTGCTCGCCCGGCACTGCGCATGCGCCCCTGCAGGCGTAGGTTTAAAGGGACCTTCCTGGCTTCTCCTTCCGATGAGTTTCGATTTAAAGGGACAGCGGTCTTGTCCCTTGTTTTCCACTTGTACGCTTTGGTTTTGAAAGTGGGAACAGGCAGACTGTAACTTTCTAAGGTTTTCTGGACGATGCATACATTTATTGACCATCATTAAAATAATTGCTGCCATAATCCTTATGTATTCTTCCAAAATGCATTTTAAGTCTATTTTACTGTACAGAGAGTTAAGGTGCATTTCGAATCATAGAATGGTTACGGCACAGAAGGAGGCCATTCGGCCCATTGAGCCTGCGCCAGCTCTCTGCAAGAGCAGTCCAGCTAGTCCCAGCCACTCCCCCTTTGGAAGAACTCTTAAGGATTATACCTGAAAAGATTAGCCTCAGTCACTATTTGATATACCCTACCAAAGATGTAATCAAACATCCATTCCCCATAAGTCCACCATGCAGCATGCCTGGAAGGAGGTTCAGACAAGTTTGTCTGGTACTGTCACTGGCTGTGTCAGCCCTATATTGCATAGTAGCTGCAGGCTTCCAAGGAGGTTAAAAATATATAGAAGGCAATCAGCATATCAAACTCTCTGCCACAAACCATTAATGAAGCAGAGTCCATAAAGTCTTTTAAAAATGAATTTGTTGCCAAAATGGGAATATTAAAGACTGAGAAATAGGAACTTGAAATAATGGAAGGCTGCTGGTGCTGGGGAACCATACTCCAAAAGAGGAGGGAAAGAGATAATTGGGGGAAAATAGGACAATTGGGTAAAGGGGAGAAATGGGGAAACAAATAGAGTGGGGAGAAATTGAAAGGAGAGAAACTAGGGAGGAATAGGATCAAGAAGGAAGGGAGAAATAGGGGATAGGAAGGGAGAAATGGGGAAGACCAGGAGGGGAAATGTGAGACAAAGGGAGAAAGGGGGAATTTGGAAAAGGGGATAGAATCGAGAAAGGTGAGCTATTAGACACTACGTAATAATGTAATTTATTCATTCCCACACTGAGCAAACTTGTTCATATATAACTATGCTGTTTCCAAGAAGTACATTATATTAATTAGCTTCATAATCCTACTAAAATATAGACAGTCTGTTTCAGTGCAATATAAAATCATGGAAAATTAACAAATGAATGATTGTCCTACTATGAAATGTGCAATGCCAGGGTCTAATTTCCAGAATAGTTCTTTTGTCTTGCTACATAGTGCATGGTGCTACGGGAGAGCTGGCATGTTTCAAAGCATTTCTTTATGTGCTATTAGGAAACAAGTAATTTAATTGACTAAAAGAATGGACACTAGTGTATGGTAAAAACCACATTCCTAAAATGAACATAGGACTTCAAAAATGGTACAGTACCATGTATGATTTCTTAATGGGTCCATATAGTGTAAGGAATGAATTGAAAATGCTCCTATAAAATAATGGTTATAATGAATATTCCAATGTGTTTTATCAAGGAATAGAGAATCTAAAGCACTTAAGTGAGGTGGCATAGTGGCGTATCATGTTGATGCTCCGGTGGACTGCAACACACAGTGATCAGATGACATTCACATCCTGGGTTCTAATTCTGGTGAGTTCATCAAGTTGAGACACGAAGCAGAGGCAAGGCATTGAGGGGAGGAGAAGAGAGCAACAGTGCAGGCACACATCTCCTGATAATTACTTACTGGGAACAGATCACTTGTCTTCCCTACCAAACCCAAACAATGACTGTGTCTAGCACAAGGTAGCCTAAAATAAAACACTCCATGATTATAATCAGCTCTCTATTCCCTATACAGTACACAATAGGTAATTCATTATTACAAAAGTAATTTTCAGGATTCACATTTTGAAACTTTGATGCCATATATGGAATATAAATAACCTAGAAGCAAGTTTTTAAATCATTACAATTTGAGGTTGCATTTTAAATAAAATAAAACTGCAATATATATATGCAATATAGAATGAACAGAAACTCTGCACATTCAAATAGTTGTTCCTTGAGTGATTGAATGTGTTTCCTACTTTTAAAAAGCAGAAAGTCTAGAAAATATTTGAGAAATATTGTGCAATTTTAATAGCCAAAATGCCATTGTGCTGGAATTAATATTCGGCATGGCATTGGCTTCTTTAATTTATTCACAGTGCATAAGGAGTTAAAAACCTGCTTCACTCACAGAAAAATAATCCAGCTCATTATGTTGCAATAATTAGTCAGTTTGTCAGAAAAACAGGAGCCCATGGGAGGGGCCAAGCAATTCAATTCAAACATAAAAGGGAATCCAAATGTCTTTTATAGGCATATAAATAGTAAATGGGTCGTAAGAGGAGGGGTGAGGCTGATTAAGGACCAAAAAGGAGATTTATGCATGGAGGCTGAGGTACTAAATGAGTACTTTGCATCTGTCTTTACCAAGGAAGAAGATGCTGCCAAAGTCACAGTAAAAGAGGAGGTAGTTGAGATACTGGGTGGGTTAAAAATTGATAAAGAGGAGGTACTAGAAAGGCTGGCTGTTCTTAAGGTAGATAAGTCACCCGGTCCAGATGGGATGCATCCTAGGTTGCTGAGGGAAGTAAGGGTGGAAATTGCAGAGGTGCTGGCCATAATCTTCCAATCCTCCTTAGATATGAGAGTGGGGCCAGAGGACTGGAGAATTGCAAATGTTACACTCTTGTTCAAAAAGGGGTGTAAGGATAAACCCAGCAACTATAGGCCAGTCAGTTTGACCTCGGTGGTCAGGAAGCTTTTTGAAATGATAATCCAAGACAAAATTTATATTCACTTGGACAAGTGTGGATTAATAAAGGAAAGCCAGCACGGATGTGTTAAAGGCAAATTGTGTTTAACTAACTTGATTGAGTTTTTTGATGAGGTAACAGAGAGGATTGATGAGGGCAATGCAGTTGATGTTGTGTATATGGACTTTCAAAAGACGTTTGATAAAGTGCCACATAATAGGCTTGTCAGCAAAATTGAAGCCCATGGAATAAAAGGGGCAGTGGCAGCATAGATATGAAATTGGCAAATTGACAGGAAACAGAGAGTAGTGGAGAACAGTTGTTTTTGATATATATTAATGACTCGGACTTGGATATACAGGGCACAATTTCAAAATTTGCAGATGACCCAAAATTTGCAGATGGAAGTGTAGTAAACAATGAGGAGGATAGTAATAGACTTCAGGAGGACACAGACAGGCTGGTGGAATGGGCAGACCTTGGCAGATGAAATTTAACGCAGAGAAGTGCGAAGTGATACTTTTTGACAGGAAGAATGAGGAGAGGCAATATAGACTAAACGGTACAATTTTAAAGGGGGTGCAGGAACAGAGAGATCTAGGGGTATATGTGCACAAATTGTTGAAGGTGGCAGGGCAGGTTGAGAAAGTGGTTAAAAAAACATATGTGATCCTGGGCTTTATAAATAGAGGCATAGAGTACAAAAGTATGGAAGTCATGATGAACCTTTATAAAACATTGGTTCGGCCATAACTGGAGTATTGTGTCCAGTTATGGGCATCGCACTTTAGGAAAGATGTGAAGGGCTTAGAGAGGGTGCAAAAGAGGTTTACTCGAATGATTCCAGGGATGAGGGACTTTAGTTATGTGGATAGGCTGGAGAAGTTGGGGGTTGTTGTCCTTGGAACAGAGAAGGTTGAGAGGAGATTTGATAGAGGTATTCAAAATCATGAAGGATCTAGACAGAGTAGATAGAGAGAAACTGTTCCCATTGGCAGAAGGGTCAAGAACCAGAGGACACAGATTTAAGGTGATTGGCAATTGAACCAAAGGCGACATGAGGGAAAACTTTTTTACGCAGCGAGTAGTTATGATCTGGAATGTGCTGCCTGAAAGGGTGATGGAAGCAAACTCGATCATGGCGTTCAAAAAGAAATTGGATAAAGACTTGAAGGGAAAAAATTTGCAGGGCTACGGGGAAAGAGCAGGGAAATGGGACTAACTGGATTTCTCTTACAAAGAGCCGGCACGGGCTCGTTGGGCCGAATGGCCTCCTTCTGTGCTGCAACCATTCTATGATTCTATAAACATGTGTTTGATTGGCATCTCCTATTGAAATGAACAGTTATTTAAATTCACGAAGCCCTGGTAATTAGTGAGTCTGTCTGGAATCTTCAAAAAGAATTAGATTAGCTAGATAACTACAATGGTTGGTAGCATAAAAATTATTATTTTCTATTACAAGGAGGAGCTAGCTAAGCTTAAGATACTGTAAAAATGCTTCTATTCACATTTTCTATTATTATTTAATAAATTTGTTTGGCAATTAAATCCTGAAACAAGCTTGTGTAATGTTATTCTGCCACCTTCCGAAGACAAGAACAATCCCATGAAGGCACAAGATAGCTAAAATAATCTGAAAAAGGGATCTCTCCATTTGTTTCCTAGGCACACTATGAATTTAACCTAACTATCAGGGCAAGTGAAAATACCCTCAAGACATGGAGAGTTAGGGCTCGCCCACGGTAATAGTCTGAAATACCAAAGCCAAAAATATCTAGAGAAAAATGGTTTAAAAAAAACGTAATATGTTAGTATCGTAAGAAATGAAAATATTTGAAAAAAGCCATTCATAAATACCACAGCAGGAGAGATGTTACACAGAGTAACATAGAGTCGACTGCACAGGATCAGGCCGTTTAGCCCAACTTGTCTATGCTAGCGTTTATGCTCCGCACGAGCCTCCTCCCACCCCCCCTTCATCTAACCTTATCGGCATATTCTTATATTCCTTTCTCCCTCATGCTTATCTAGTTTCCCCTTAAATGCATCCATGCTATTTGCCTCAACTACTCCTTGTGGTAACGCATTCCACATTCTTACCACTCTTTGAGTTTCTCCTGAATTCCCTATTGGATTTATTAGTGACTATCTTATATTTATGACCTCTAGTTTTGGACACCCCCACAATTGGAAACATTGTCTCTATGTCTATCCTATCAAACTCTTTCATTATACTAATTCATTCTGCAGTATATTACTGATTGATTTTATTTCCTAGTTGCAATAAATGGTTGCAATTTACCATAGGTATAATTTGATGAAGTAATAAAGTTTTATTTTAAAATATGAGTTTGTCCTGATGTAAAATATTTATAGTACAATTAACTCAGATATGGTGCAAATGCTCTTTCCATTGAAGACACCTTTTTATTTTAATCAGTACATCTTTTAAAGCTGAAGGGTTAACTTTGAGTCTGCACTGCTGGTGGGGAGCCTTGCTCACTGGCAGCATATATCGGAAATTTATGCACACCTGGAAACGAGCGACCCAATTTCCAATTTGGTCTGTCGGCAGGAGAGGCTTCTCGCCTGCAATGCAAATTCAAAAAATTACCTCTCCGATGTGAATTTGGCTCGGTTGATACCTCAGAATCAAAAGATCATGGGTTCAAGTCCCACTCCAAATATTAGATCTTTTCTTCTTATAAACCTGTGCAGCCACCATGTCATACACCATTTGAGCTAAAATAATAAACATATACTTAACCATTTGGCCTTATAGATTACAGCAGCCAATATTATACTAGCACTCATTTAATTTCAGATTCCAGGAAACCACCGTCCATGACCTGACTCCCCGAGTTTACACGACTGTGGTAGGCTCCCTAATCCCAGAAGCAGAATCATAGCAGGGTCATTTTAACCCCAATGAACGGGTGGGACGTAAAGTAACAGCTTTTCGAAGTGGGATCGAACCCGGCTCCATCGCGCCCACTTCTGGATTTAACCTAGGCGGGTTTGGATGTGCGCACATCCGCAACCTGGAGGTCCCGTCCCCACTTAATGCTAGCGGGCAGATTGCTAATGGGGCAATGTACTTAATGAAATAGTTGAGGTACTTAATTTTTTGTGGTTTGCAAAGCTAAAACAAATTTAACCACACCTGCACTGGTTTCCCATGGCCTCAGATTCTTGTCAGGTGAAAGCAGGGTGGGAAGGGCCAGATCCATGAGGTGAGGGCCTTTATTGCACTGCTTTTATTGTCCAGGAGGAACAGGAGTGCATCATCCAGGCCCAAGAAGCTCTCCTGGCGCGATCAGATCCCCGTTCCAATGGTAGATCCCCCCACCTCTGACTCTTGATCCGATGTCCGACCTCCAAATCTTTATCTGACTGCCGATCCGATCACCTCTCCGACCCGATCTTCTCCAAGACCCACCCCCGATGCCGTACACAGCCCACGATCTCTCTATCTATCTATCTATCTATCTATCTCTCTCTCTCTCCCTTCCTCCTCTCCACTTTGCGGCTCCTTTCCCTCCCGAAAGGCAGCCAGCCTAACAATCTGGCGCAGGAAACCCGGAAGGAAAAATAATTACTTTCAATGGAGTTGCGATCACAGATTGCGACGTATTCACTTAACTTCCGGGTTTCCCACATGAACATCTACCGTCCCGCTGGGTTCATGGCTCCGATTAAAAAATCATGCTCATGGACCCAGTTTTTCATGGATGCTGGTGTCCCAGAATCTAAACTAAACAAGTCCAGTGTAAAATGTTGCCATGTAGAATATTAAAGGCTCCTGAAATTATGGCATGGAATATTGTGGATAAATGCTTGACATGTTTGTTTAGAGTTCCTCTCTCCACTATTTTAGCAGAGGCATTAACCTATTTAACACCTCCAACAAAATAGCAGGGAGAGAATATCAGATGAAGCTATTAAGCATTCGCCCACTAGTAATTTCAGAGCTAAGGATTCTTCTTTCCCAACCTCATTATAATATTATAATCCAACACTAACTCCAAGACCATTGTTCACAGCTTTTATTTTCCCCTATTAAAATCTTCCCCCTTTGCCCCTTCTCATGCTGGGATTTAATGCCATGTGCAGCAATGGGCCTTCAGTACCTCAAACAAACTAGCCATTTTTTCATGTATGAACTTAGATCATAAAATGTCAACTGCCTAGTCATCATAGCTGATTTCAGTACTATCCTGACCTATCATATAACTTGATGTAATAGAAACCCAGCTGTATTTTTCCCCGTCCTAGCCCAGGAACCCTCTGACCAGTTTTAGCACTATTCCTCCCTTCTCAAACGGCAATTGTCACGTACAATGCTTTAGATGGTACCCCCCAGAGGGTGCAGGACTTCGCAACTTAGATTTGTGCCACGCTTGGTGAGGCCTACAAGAAATAATGGCAAAAGTGAAGAGCTCATCTACTTTTGCCTTTCTCATGGTATCAGCAAACCTCTTCTTGATTGCAGCCAGTTACAAGGGACTCTATTACTGTATTGTGAACAATTAGTCCATTTTCTGCCACCACGACAATTTATCCCTTAATGGTGAACTTCAACCCTTTAAGAACTGCTGCTTCACAGGATTTTATGGCCCCAACCAAATGTCCTACAGGCTACACTCTCTGGACAAATTTTTCATGTGCCAATAACCTATTCAAATTAGTAGGAAGGGATTCTCCTCATAAAATTCAACATGGCCTTCCCTGAGCTAGCAGCAATGGCCAGCACGATCCTATTTTTGCTAGACTTACAAAATCATGTCTGTGGTCTGTGTGGCTCAGTTACTTACCGGTAAACTCACTGAATTTTATCTTTTATCATATAAGTAGTTGGCAGATGAAATAATTTTGAACAAATTATTTTTCTGTTTGCATGTCAAGTGTAACACCAGATGGCTGTGGTGATATAAATGTTAGATATAGTTTAATTACTTTGGCATGGTTTATTGGCTAAGTGTTAAAGATTGAATGATAACATTTGCAGATGAATAATCTATTAAGTTTGTAAGTGAGACTCTGGTCTGGGTGATATTATTCCTGCAGAGTAAATCAAAGACGCGCAGTAGGAATGGAGAGTCTGTTTAATGATGTTGTCGGTCATACAATTTCTTCTTCGTAGGAGAGAGTAGAAGGTTTCTTGGTAAGTGCAATAAGTCAATACTAGATTAAAAAGAATTGCTACAAAATAATCTCTATTCAATTTTAGGAGAAGTTAGATAAAGTAATTTTGCAGAAGGTGGGACGGCATGTTTAAACAGAACTTCAGGATTTGTCTTCTGCTTTTTATTAAGTGTCAGCCTTGGCTCAGTGGTAGCACTCTCGCCTCTGGGGTGAGAAGGTTGTGGGTTCAAGTCCCACTCCAGCAACTTGAGCACATAATCTAGACTGACATTTTTGTGCAGTAATGTGGTGCCATCTTTTAGATGAGTTATTAAACCTCTCAAGTGAACATAAAAAACCCATGGCACTATTCAAAGAAAAACAGGGGAGTTTTCTCAGTGTTCTGGCAAACACTAATTGCTTAATCAGCATCACTAAAACAAATTACATGGCCCATTTATCTCTTTGCTGTTTGTTGGGCCTTACTGTGTGCAAATTGACTGCCACGTGTCCTTACATTTACAATAGTGACTACATTTCAAAAGTACTTCATTGACTGTGAAGCGCTTGGGACATCCTGAGGTCGTGATAGGCACTATATAAATGTAAGTTCTTTCTTTTAGACAACAAAAACAGCAAATGAAAAATATTTCAAAAATACAAAATGAAGACCATCAAGTTTCAAAATTAATTGAAACCTCAATTTCAAAAAGACATAAAATGAAAACCATCTCGATACAGCAGCATTAAAAAACTTCTAGAAGCAGCTTTGTTTGGGGAAAAATAGTAAGAAGTCAGTTAAGAACAGAACATAAAAAGACAACAATAAGGAAAAAGTCTTTCTGCTCCTCTAGTTCGTACCTTCAATATTTCAACTCACCCAGCCAAGCATCAACTGTATTTTGAAGACCCTTGATGTCTTTGATTCCACAACATTGCCCAGAAGATAAATGTCTTTGCTCACCCTTTGAGCAAAGACATTTCAAAGGTTTGTCCTCTTGTCCTATTGGTCTGACAGATCTTAAAGTAATATTCTTCCTGCCATCCATTCCAGCTCAGAGACAGTTGCTACAGTTGGTACATTCTCACTACATGCTTTATATATAATGATTAATGACTCTGAATGCATCAATGAACAAATATGAATGGTTTCATAAAAACATGACACCTCATTTATTTGTTTCATTTTCTATTGAGGAAACTCCAACAGCGACCAAACAAATGTATTTGCAAGAAAAGTACTTTAGCTTTTGTGTAGGTTTTATAAAATTGTACAGCACAAAGAAATAGCACAGCACTTTGACAGCTATCTGCAGCAATGAATAGATGTCACAAACTTTATTTGCATGCCCAGTTTCCTTCCACTGGGAGCTTTGTTAAAGGATAATTATATCTACAGTATTCCAAGGAGCTTTTTTGGAGAATGTAAATTCTTTTTTTGAAAGCATCAAAATCTGTTTTTTGCTCCAAATAAGTTTCCTCCTTGTTTCCTTCATCTCCCTGGGCCAACTACATTGGTTGGGGTGGTGGTGGGGGGGGGGGGGAATGAAAGGGTAGATGATGACCCAGGCCTTGACTAATATTGCTGTGACGGGTGGAAGGTGACATTTTCCTTCTTTGGTGCTTCTACAGAAAATTCAGTTGAGATCAGGAAGAAAATTTGGATTTTTCTTTTGCAAAATTTCCTTCTGCACATTCCAACTGAATCTTAAATCACATCTATGTATGTTTCCTAAACTACAAGCAAGGTATCCAAGCATTGTGATATGTGCTGCTCACTTCAATTTTTACATAGACACACAGGAAAGTGTTGTTGTTGTCCTTGCAGCAACTGAGGATGTGGTTTGAAGACAAGCTTGTACGAACTTGTTTTTTAAAGCTGCTGCCAATTAAATAAAAGGTCAAAAACTCCTATCTTTGGTATAAGGAACCTCTTTAAGTTACTGATTTAGTTATCACCAACAGATAATCAAACCACTGGAAACAACTTTGTAAGAAAATGAGTTGCACTTTGTCACAATCCTATTTTTTAAAAATTCAAATAACAGTTAATGTTACACAGAAAGATTAGGGGAGGGACAACGCTTTGTTACCAATTAAATTAGGAGGTACAACAAAGCTTTGTTACCAAGTAAGTTAAGGTGAACAGGGTAACCTCCAGCTGGACTTGCTTCAAAGGCATTTCCCCAGCACCACTTCAGAATCCATTTGATCTGGGTTAGCAACATTGACAATAGGTGGAACTAATGATTCATCTTTGACCACATTTCCTCAGTCAATTCAACTCCTCCCCCGTGCATTAATTTTATTCATCAGCATGTTTTAAAGTGCTGACGCTCTGCCTCTTTCTGCTCACCCAGCATCAAAAGAAATTTCCAGCTGGTTACTTTAATACTTGGTCTAACAGTTGGCAGGCGCTCAGCTCACCAGTGCTGTATAAAAGTAGATTTTGAATTTAAGTGCCTGTGAGCGAAGTGGAACTGAACAACATCCTCTGCGATTGTAACTGTGGTGTATTATCCCTTCTCAGCTCCTCCACAGCATTTATCTTGGTGGAACATTTGATCCTTCTCCAACATCTCTTTGTCATCCTGTTCCATGGAACATCTCTCGTGGTTCCATTTCTACTTATTGAATTTAGCCAGTGCATGTCCAGCATTGCCTTCTCTTCCTTCCTGAACCGTCACCTCTAAAGTCCCCCATGGATCTATCCTTGACCCCTCCACTTCCTCATCTACATGCTACCCCTTGGCGACATCATCCGAAGACATGAGGTCACCTACCACATGTACGCGGACAACATAAAGCTCCACGTCTCCACCACTGGACCTCGCAACTGCCTCTGTGTTGTCAGACTGCTGGTCCAACATTGTGTCTGTAAGACCAACTAATTACAGTGACAGCTGCTCCTATAATAGGCAAGCACTTTCATTCAGACTTTAATTTTAAACAGTGGTGGTGAACAGACCAGTGGTGAGTGCTTACTGACTGTAAGAGCGGCTGCTGCAGTAACCAGCTGGAAACTTCCCTCAGTGTTAGGTAAGGGGAGAGAGGCAGAACACTGGCATTTTAAAACATTCATAATGATTAAAATTAAAATGTTGGTGATAGGAGAAACAGACTGGGACTGAGCCTAACTATAAAAGTACCCCCAACAGCTGCCCATGATTTTTGCCACTTCCCTCACAATTATCCCACATCAAATCACTTGTCTTAATAATAGACAGCGAAAAAGTAATTGACTATGCTTAGTTGGCAAATACTTAAACAGTAACAGTGACTACACTTCAAAAGTATTTCGTTGGCTGTAAAGCGCTTTGGGGCATCCTGAGATCATGAAAAGCACTGTATAAATGCAAGTCTTTCTTTTTAATCAAGCAGGTTTTTCTAAAACTCTGAGCCACGTGAAGCAACTATTTCTGAGTTGGAATTTTCACGGAATGCTGAATTTCTTGATGTGCCTTGTGCTTAAAGAGGTTGTTTTTTTTTGGTCATGTCTGTCAAGGGATAAAGGATAAGTTATTGACTTTAATGCAAGCTGTATGAAGAAGTCATTTAATACAAAGATATTAGGGCAGAAATTGCTCGGAGTGGCAAAGTAAGGTTACCGCCACTCCATAGTTTTAAATTAACAAACTTACTTACTTCGGGCACTTCCTCTGATAGGAAGCGGAGAAGAGCCCAGCGTCAGTTCAGGTGAAGTTAGGACCCTGGGAGAAGCGAGAAGATCGATCTCTCCCCTCAACCAATCAGATCGGAGCATTTGTGACCAGCTGCGTTCACTGTCTCTGCGGGCTTGGAACGTGAAAACCAGGAAGTGAAAGGTACAACATTAAAATCAATGTAAAAACAGTTAAAGACAGCGAAAAAAGAAAGAGTAAGAAATAACCAAATTAAATAAGAGACACAAGGGAAATGTAAAAAAAAAATTTAATCTTTTAATTTTTTTCAAAAAATGTTAATGATCAAAAGCTATTAAAGTAAGCAGTAATGAGCCTCCACATTTTTAAAAGTTAATTTTTAGTTGTTTGGCAATCATTAAGACTTACCGCGCTATTAAAACTTGGTTTAGATCTGGTATTTTTAAACATAGCTGTTTTTTGGCAATATTACTTACTTTCTAGCTGGCAGATGAGCAAGTTGGCGCTTTTTCAATGATTTCACTGATTGCAGCCGGCGATATACCTTTAATTCAACACTGTCATATTGCCAGCAAACCAGTAGGAGCAAGTTCTGGATTTCCGTGTTTCACTGCACATGTGCGAACGCCGGAACTTGCTCCTCCATTTCACCACTAACAACGGAGAGCGCTGTTGAGCTCACCATTCTTTTCCAAACAATTTCTGACCCAATACTGGATAAAGAGTCATGAGCTCAGGACACCCCAAAGCACGTTACAATTAATTAAGTACTTTTGAAGTGTAGTCACTGTTGCAAAGGAGGAAATGCAGCAGATAGGGCCTTGGTTTAACATCTTATTTGACAGTGCAGTACTCCCTCCACACTGCACTGAAATGTCAGCCGAGATTATGTGCTCAAGTCTCTGGAATGGTACTTGAACGGTTGTTACTAGTCATGTGTATGGAAGACATGAGCTATTGCAGCTGCCGTGGGATTACCCAAATGCAAGAAAATTTTGGGAGTAAATCACACAAATAATAAAGCAGATCAAATATCTTTCAACTTAGACTTGTACTTTTTAGAAGATCAGGTCTATATTTTTGGCCCAGATTCCAAGAATCTAAGTTATAAACACATAAGTGGTTGCATTAAGGATGGTGCTTATACTGAAAAGAAGAGGTAACCGTCAAAATCCAAGAGTGGATGGAAGGATTTGGCTACTGTTTGAAAAGGGAGGAGGGATCCTGAATCTGATAAACGTCTGTGATTGTTTTTGGTTGTTCATCAGGGAAGGAAGCAGTCTGGAATTGGACCCAGTGATGCAGGGCGCCCAGTCATTTTTTTTTGGTTATCTTACCTGGAACCTTTTTTTTCCCTCCAGAATACTTTTCAGTTCAAGCTTGAAGATTTTGAGTCAGTGGATTGTACCTGAGATAGTTCCATTTAAGGCGAAATCTCTTGTTTCTCTGCTCAACCTCTCGCTTTGTTTTTCTTTTATCTATTCTCTTTCTCCCCATTCTGGGTTTTGTTAGGAATAAATTTTCCTGTATGTAAGAAACAGCCCAACAGCTGCTGAGCAGTGGCCAATTCTGTTTGGAACCTCAGTAGCGCAAGATCCTTGTTAATGGGATTTGGGATCCTCAGATTTGCTCACTTGCCAGCCACAATAACATGAAGCAGGTTAAGGCGTTTCTGCAATCAACCAAGTAGTGCAAACGCATTTTCAATTTTAGAGAATAAAATTGGGCTTTAGAGATATTTTGAGCTTGACTGCAGTCTTTGGCTTCCAAATGGGGTGCTTCAGATATGGAATTAGGCTCATTTGGCTGATCATCACTTGCATTTGATAGTGAAATACTGTGCTATCCACTTATGTCGACATTTCGGGGACCATTCTAATTTTGTCAACATAAGCAGTTCACTTTGAATTGACACAAAGTTGACTACAACATCCTGAATCGCTGGCTTTAGACCCTAAACCTATTGTGCATGTGACAGACACAAATCAAAGTAACATTATTTAAAGAAGAAAATACTCAGCTATCGCAAATAGTAACAGTAAATATTATATTATGAAAGGTGCCAATTGGAGCACAGAGCAGCAAAGCTTACTAAAAACTGCTTACTTTTTTTTGAAGGCAGAGCCCACACACAGTAGAGAAGATTTACAAGAATGTTGCCAGGGCTTGAAAATTGCAGCTACGAGGAGAGATTGGATAGGCTGGGGTTGTTTTCCTTGGAGCAGAGGAGGCTGAGGGGAGACTTGATTGAGGTGTACAAAATTATGAGGGGCCCAGATAGAGTAGACAGGGACTACCTGTTTCCACTAGCGGAGAGTTCAAGAACTAGATTTAAGCTGATTGGTGGAAGGATTAGAGGGGACATGAGGAAAAACTTTTTTACCCAGAGGGTGGAGGGTGTATGGAATTCGCTGCCTGAATTGGTGGTAGAGGCAGGGACCCTAAACTCTTTTAAAAAGTACCTGGACCTGCAGCTAAAGTGCTGTAAGCTGCAGGGCTACGGACCGGGTGCTGGAAGGTGGGATTAGAATGGGCACCTGGTTGTTCTTCGAGCCGGCACGGACACGATGGGCCGAATGGCCCCCTTCTGTGCTGTATCTTTTCTATGGTTCTGCACACACACCCCAACACAAGCTACTAGGAGCGGTCCTGACAGATCCCACCGGGGTATGTGGGAATCTGAGGAGGGTGCAACTATCAGCTTGTTGGGTACAGAGTCTGATTCAAGCTGCAGAAATCCAGATATTAAGATGAAAAGTAATGACCCAAGGAAATAAGCAGCTTTAAACAGTGCATTACTGCTGGTTACAGGATGTCCCAAATACACTCAGTGCTGCCAACTTCCAGAAAGTACAATCTGACCTTCAGTGGCTCTGATTAGATATCAATATCCTGCCGTTGTTGCCTGGGATATTCTGGACCCCTGACCCCACTGTGAAGCTGTCTTCCTGGCAGACCCTGACTATATTTCATTGCCTCCACTTGACCCCGCATAAATGGCCTATTTCTAGTAATTCCATCACCGCGGGCGGCCAGCCTGGCACAAGCTGCTGTGTGTCTGCAGCATCCCCTAAGTCTCCCACAGCCACGAGCTCCAAAACCAATCCAGCGGTGGGCATCAACCTGGCTACCACCTGCTCCTGTGTCAGGGTCTTCCAGCACGGCCAGGTACGAGCAGAATTTACAAGTATAGAGGCCTTAGGGTAGGGGGCAGCGGAGAATACCCGTCAACAGAAACAGTAAGTGATATAAGCAGTTAATGTTGATAAGGACTCAAAAAAATGTCAACATTAACATAAATGGTAAGTTTTTGGTAATAACGCATGGAGCTTCATTTGGTGGGGTTGTTTTCTTTGGAACAGAGGAGGCTGAGGGGAGATCAAATTGAGGTGCTTTATTTTTTTTGTCGACCTAAGTGGGATGCCAACATAAACAGGTTTGAGATGAGTGGGTAGATAAAACGTTATCCTAGAACCAAAGTTATGCCACAACTGGTCTGACATTAAACAGTATCAAGAGAAGTTTAAAACAGTGGTAAGTGGATTGTATTAATAACTTAACCAAACAGTAAAAACAATGACTCACACTGCGCAACAGTCTTTATGGGAAAATTGTATTGCAACACTCACTGTCAAGATTTCTCTAATAAACAGCTAAGAATTCAGCAGGACCAGCTTTTGTCCTAAGTCTCAAAAGTGGATTATGAAGCAAATGGAGTTCTTAATAGAATTTTTTTTTTGTTAAAAGGCACTCAACTTTATAAATGTAAAATAAACTGTAAAGGACAAGGAAAATTTAAATTGCATTAATGACTCAGTGTGTGATAAAATTATGGTAAAATATATTGCAACATATTGAAACCTATGACGTAGCCGAGTCTAATTTGTAAGAATTCATCAGGACCAATTGAAAACTTATTCTCACCCAATGTTGTCACCATAATGCAGAGTGTATTAAAGGTCATATTTTATGCTTCAGAAAATTTACACAGCTATTCAGCAGTTCAGGTTGTTTCCAAAAGCTACATACTCCTTTGATGTCATGCACAGTGCTGCTGCTAAATGTGGACACACCTTGAGTAACACGACACCGTAATCTGTTTAATCAGTTGTAGTTAATTATTAGAAGTATCAAAAAGGATATTTGTTAAAGTCACTCAAGGTTTGATTCTATGAAGGTAACAGAACACATTAGGCCAGAATTTACTGTAGCCCTTGCCCGTCTAATTTTCATGAAACTTTGCACTGCAAGTTGCTTTAAGTGGGAGATGGAAATAGCATGTTGCCCTCTACAGGGCATAAAATCATAGAAATTTACGGCACAGAAGGAGGCCATTAGGCCCATCCTGTCTGTGCCGGCCAAAAAATCGCCATCCAGCCTAATCCCACTTTCCAGCTCTTGGTCTGTAGCCTTGTAGGTTACGGCACTTCAAGTGCATATCCATGTACTTTTTAAAAAGTGATGAGGGTTTCTGCTTCTACCACCCTTTCAGGCAGTGAGTTCCAGACCCCCACCACCCTCTGGGTGAAAAAGTTTCTCCTCAACTCCCCTCTAGTCCTTCTACCAATTGCTTTTGATCTATGCACCCTAGTTTTTGACCTCTCTGCTAAGGGAAATAGGTCCTCCCTATCCACTCTACCGAGGCCCCACATAATCTTATACACCTCCATTAGATCTCCCCTCAGCCTCGTCTGTTCCAAAGAAAACAACCCCAGCCTTTCCAATTTTTCCTCATAGCTAAACTTCTCCAGTCCTGGCAACATCCTCGTAAATCTCCTCTGTACCCTCTCTAGTGCAATCACATCTTGTGGTAATGTGGTGACCAGAACTGTACACAATACTCAAGCTGTGGCCTAACTAGTGTTTCATACAGTTCGAGCATAACCTCCCTGCTCTTATATTCTTTGCCTTGGCTATTGAAATCCCCTATTATTACTGCCCTATTGTTTTTGTATGCTCAGAAATTTGCCTACATGTTTGCTCTTCTATCTCCCTCTGACTGTTTGGGGGTCTATAGTACACTCTCAGCAGCGTGATTGCCCCTTTTTTGTTCTTCAGTTCAAGCTATATGGCCCCATTTGATGATCTTTCTAACATATCATCCCCCCTCACATCTGTAATTGTTTCTTTAACCAATATTGCGACCCTCCCATCCTTTTTTATCCCCCCCTCTATCTCGTCTGAAAACCCTGTAACCAGGAATGTTGAGCTGCCATTCCTGCCCTTTTTAAGCCATGTTTCATTAATAGCTACGATACCGTATTTCCACGTATCTATCTGTGATCTGTGTGAACAGGGCAAGCAACTGGGTATCTCCTTAACCAATTAGATTGAAGAATTGTGAAATGAACAGCACGGAATTAGATTGAGCTTTACAGACCATTTTTTCTTGGTTCCCTGGTTGCTGTCCATGTCAAGCCCTTCTCAGCTTAATTTTGGCTCCTTAAAAATAATTAGACATGCCAGGATTTCCTGTTTGTCAGACCCATATCTTTATTGTCCAGCAGGAAAGTCAGGAAGCCTGTGAGGTAACTAAATTTTTGTATAAAAACAATGTTAACCATGAAATTTTGGACTTTTCTTGAGGTAAATTATGTAATTAACTATAAAGAGGGAATGGTTTGTTAATGCAATTTATAATTAATAATGCAGTCATGCATTTACCAACAATTCCTCCCTCAATCGCCTCAAGGTATAGCATGAACTGTTGAACTTTATGAGTCATTTTCCTGAAGAAAACAAATCAGGTTACCATATTCAAGGGGAGCACAAGTTGGAGAATCAGTTGGTACAGTGTTGTAGCTCCACTGCCAATCTATGCTGCCTTTGAATGTAGCTCCCTTGCTGAAGTACAGGATCGTAGAAGTTCCTCTACTTTATCTGCCAGGCCTGTACCCCTCAGTATCAGTAAAGTAGGTCATATTTCTAGTGAGTCGGTCATGTGATATATTCTTCAGTAAATTCTCCTTATTAACAGTGATGGGGTGTCATATTTAGGCTGCAGCAGGACCACGGTAAGCGTCAAACTCCAGTCCAGACTTGGACTATACATGAGCAATACCATGAGCTATCTATTGATATCTAAATCAAAAAGTCTTGCATTCTAGTGCACATTTTGTCTGTCACACTTGCATTGTAAGGAAGTACTGCAAATCCATCATGAGAGGTAGGATGAAAAGAAATATCTTTAATGGGCCTGATGTTGCTGTGAGCAGCCAATGGACAGCACCCATCATTTGTTTGACTTCCACCTCTCCATGGACTTTCTATGAGTTTTTGCACAGCAACTTTCTCTAAATTGGAGAGCCAAGAAGCATGGTGCCCGACGGGCATCTGAGACCTGTGTGAAAAGGGCAAGCAACTGTGTATCTCCTTAACCAGTCAGATTGAAGCATGTTAATAAGCAGTGCAGAGATGAACCAGGAAGTGTGAGTTAGAATAGTGAATTCAGTGTCAAATCAGGTACAGAAAGCAAAATAAGAGAGCAAGAAAGATTGAATTGAGAGGAGAAAAAAAGAGACAAAGAAAAAGTTTTTTAAAAAATTAATTTAAAAAAAATTCTCCAACAATAATTAAAATCTGAAGGAATGAGACTCCACACATGTAATAGTTAATTTTCAGTGCCAGAGAGGTTGTTTGGCAGTAATTAAGGCTCATCGCACCGTTAAAATGGGTACTTGGACTGAAATGGACAAGCCCTAACTTTCTGTGGCGAGTTTAGTTCATATCTACCGTGCAAATACAGCAACTTCACGCCTTTCGATGTATTTCAATGTTGAAGCAGACGGCGAGATGCCGCTTTCGCGAAGCTAACGCCAGAGCAGCGCATCTCGTACAGCAACTTCCGGATTTTCTCGTTTAACCTCACACCTGCCCTCGCCTGAATTTGCTGTGTAATTTGTGCATAAATTACACAGCAAATTAGCCTCGCTGTTATTTTGATGGCAAGTTCTATCCCAATACTATGCACCAGTGCTGCTTTTAGGTATCAGAGAAACCACTTACAATTCATATTGCAAAGTATTTAGTAGTGTTTGCAGTAATTACCTCCTCCTTCCTCAATATCGTTCCAGTTTTAAAGTTTAGGAGGGTAAGAATTCTTTGTAGAGTTATGGGCAGTAGGTTGGCAGTGAGTAATAAGACTGTACTTTAATTGGTAGACTATGAGAAGAAACCTGGTTTAAAACTATGTTTTCCTGCACTCAGCTGCTTGAGATTCCCTGTCTTGTATAAAGATATAATTAACCCCTTTATGGTGTACACTCCAAACTTTATTTCTGATTTTTGCCCAATTCCTACTGTGCATTAATGCTCCTTATAGTATTGTCTCAATTAAAAAATGTTTTGCACAGCCATGCAGAGAAAATGAGAGAGAAGATAAAGAAAAAGAGAGCATCCAAAAAGAATTAGAGTGGGAAAGAAGGCAAGAGACAGTTACAAGAGAGTTCTTTTTTGTTCTGTGTGCAATGCCACGATGTGCAAATTCACAGCAGATTTGCTAGTAACATAATAAAAATAGTGCACATTTCCTGTCCGACAATGGGTGTGTCGCATTTGGATTTATGAATATAACATTTAAGCCAAACAACAACAAATCAGAACTCACTAAGTAGAAAAGGTGCAAATGAAAAGCAAACAAAGAAAATTATCAAAGTAATGGAAAAATATGAATCACAACTAATCAAGAATGAACACTGAAGAAAATGTACCAAGAAAGGAGAAGCTGAACCAATCAAATTGTTCCATAAATTCAGTGATGTTGGTTTGAGCCACAGTCTTCATTCCCAGCTGAAAATTCTCAGGTAAAATACAACATTTGTAACATTAAAAATTTTTTAAAAATCACCAACTCTGCTTAAATGTTTATTCTTCAGCATTGATTTTCCTGTATTCTGTTGTATATCCCTAACTTCTCTCAAAGAGGCCTATTCCTGTGTAGTGAGCCTGAGGTTCAATTTGGAGTACTTGGCTGGGTCTTAAGTTATTAGATTGAGCTTTACAGACCAATTTTTCTTGGTTCGTCCTGACTGGTTGCCGTCCATGTAAAGCCCTTCTCATCTTAATTTTGGCTCCTTAAAATGTTACATATCTAGTGAGTCAGTCATGTGATATATTCTTCAGTAAATTCTTCAGTAAAATTCTCCTTATCAACAGTGATGGGGTGTCCTGCAGCAGGACCATGGTAAGCATCAAAGTCCAGTCCAGGCTTGGACTATACACGAGCAATACCACATGCTACTAGTATCTACATTGAAAAGTCTTGCATCTAGTGCACATTTTATTTGTCACACTTGCATTATAAGGAAGTACTGCAAATCCATCATGACCTGTGTGAAAAGGGCAAGCAACTGTGTATCTCCTTAACCAGTTTGAATCATGTTAATAAGCAGTGCAGAGACTGAACCAGGAAGTGTAAGTTAGAATAGTAAATTCAATGTCAAATCAGGTACAAAAAACAAAATAAAAGAGAGGGAAAGAAAGAAAGATTGAATTAAGAGACAGAGATAAAAGAGACAGAAAGAAAAATTTTTTAAAATAAAAATTTCTTTACATTTTTTTTAAATGCCCGGCAACAATTCAAATCTGAAGGAGTGAGAACTCCACACTTGTTAAAGTTAATTTTCAGAGGTAAGTAACCACGCCATTAAAATGGTACTTACATCAGAATGGACAAGCCCTAACTTTTTCTGGCGCGTTTAGTCTGTACGTACGGTGTCAGTGCAGGAACTTCACGCTGTCCCATTCATTTGAATGGGGAGCCAGTCGGTGAGAAGCTGCTCTCGCAAAGCATCTCGAGGAACAGTGTCTCTCGTTCGGCAACTTCCAGATTTCCACAGTAACTGCGCATTTGTGGGCGCCGGAAATTGCTGATCGATTTGCACAGAAATAATGGTGAGCGCTGTTAGCCTCGCCGATATTTTCACAGCAAAATCCAGCCCAATATATTAAAAATCTTGTTTCTGCATGCAATTCCGATTGACATTTTCCATTATAAATTCCTCTGTCCACACTTATAATGGGAACTGACTCCATAAAATTTTCACATTGTAATTATACTCTCCTGCCAGTGATGGTGGGGTAGCACCTCAGTTTTGCATCTCCCAGCTCCTCAGCCTGTTCTGCAGGTAAGTTCCTATGCTCAAATAACCAACTCTGGTGGATGGCTGCACCAGAGCCACTGGAAGTGGAGGTGGTGTGGGCTGGTACTTGAGATGGGGATTCTCTATCGGTACACAACCAGCGGGCTGATCCGCACCCCTAGGGTCAACCACATTCCTAGCCATGGAAGCCTTCTCTTTGCCAGATTTTCCATGCTTCCCTTCTCTTCTGCTATTTAACTGTAACTATTTATACCTCCTCTAGACACATCTTTTGTTTCTACACTTGTCTAATCATCACCTCATTTTTGCCTTGCACCAGCATCACTTTTGTCATTTAATCACTTCTGCCCTCCACTCTATCACAGACTTCTCCTTTTTGCTCCTTTTCTGTCCCCTCTTTTTCCTGGCTCTGCATTTGCTTAAAAGCCATTCATCTCTAACATCTTCCAGTTCTGATGAAAGGTCATTGACCAGAAACCCTAGAGAACATCGAAGAACTAAAGAGAGATTACACAGGTTGGAGAACTGCGAAACCCCTCTTTGACTCCACAATGCACTGGTGGGAAGCGATCAAGGCCAACATTAAGAGGTTTTTCATCCTCAAAGATGTTCAGAAGGTGAGAGAGAGACAGAGGGAAGTGTCACAACTCCAGAAATGCTGCAGTCGATGGGGGTCGATGTCGGGGAGGAACTCCAAGAGGTGAAGGGCCAGCAAGCCTCGCTCTTATCCTCCGAGGCCTCAAAGATCATCTTGTGGTCCAGAGTCTGCTCTGTGGAGCAGAGCGAGACGTGCTCGTGCTTCTTCCAGAAGCTGTACAGAGAGACCTCTGTGATCAGCAACCTGAAAGAGGAAGATGGCTCACTGACGTCCTTGCAGGCCGATGTACTGAGGCTCAGCAAATCCTTTTATGCCGAGTTGTGCAACGCGAAGCCCACAGACAGCACGGCCTCCCAGTTCTTCCTATCCTCTATCACCGAAGTCTTAGAGGAAGTCTTCCAGTTGGTCTGGGCCTATCCAGTCCCACAGAGCTGAGTACAACTCGGCCGGTAAGCCATCGCTTCCAGGAGTTCTACTCTTCGCGAAGGACTGGATGGCCTTTGTCAGCTCATCCAAGGTCATTGGAGGCTCTCAGGTTAAGGCCTCCCTGTATATGGACGACGTCACTGTCTTCTGCTCCGACCAGCAGTCGGTCCACACACTGATGGGCATCTGCGACCATTTCAAGCTGGCCTCGGGGGCCAGAGTGAACTGAAATAAAAGCGAGGCCATGTTCTTTGGCGGGTAGGAGGCCCGGTCCCTTGTCCCCTTTTCAGGTCTGACTACCTGAAGGTGCTGGGGATCTGGTTCGGGGGGGCCCCTGGCCTGCACAAAGAACTGGGAGGACCGGATCGCCAAGGCCAAACAAAAGCTTAGTATGTGGGTGGAGCGATCCCTCTCCATAACCGGCAGGAACCTGGTGATAAGGTGTGAGGTATTCGCGGTGTTGCTCTACATAGCCAGGGTCTGGCCCATTCCCCACAACTCCACCATCACGATCACCTGAGCTATCTTCCACTTTGTCTGGCGGTCCATGGTAGAACGCGTCCGCAGGGCCATCATGTACAACCCCCAGGCAAAGGGGGGAAAAGCATCCTCAATATCACTCTGATCCTGATGGCCGCCTTTGTGTGTGGCTACCTCAGGATGTGCGTGGAGTCCCAGTATGGAAACACCCCCAAGTATCACTATGTGCTGGGTTTCTACACGCCCACATGAGAACATGAGAAGGCTGGGTCTGGCCACGCTGGCCGAGCAGACGCAGGACGTCCCGTCCTGCCCCACATGTCCGAGGTGGAGAAGTTCCTGAGTAGGAACACCTTCGACCAGAAGACCATCAGACAGTGGTCGACACAGAACGTTCTCAGAGTCCTGCAAGGAATGGAGAGGTGGACTCAATCGGTTTCTTCCCTGACTGTCGATGCCATTTGGCAGAATTTCTCGTTGCCAGAACTGACCAACAGGCACCAAGATGCAGCCTGGATGGTGGTGAGAAAGGCCCTCCTAGTGCGGTCCTTCCAACATGCACGGAACCTCAGCACCACTGCGAGCTGCCCTCGAGGCTGTGGTGGAGAGGAGATATCTTCCACCTCCTGATGGGCTGCCCCTTTGCACAAAGGGTGTGGAGGGAGATGCGTTGGTATCTGTTCCGGTTCATCTCAAACAGTTCAGTAACACATGACACTGTGCTCTACGGGCTGTTCCCTGGGACGCACACCGAGACAGATATCACCTGCAGCTGGAAGACCATCAACTTGGTGAAGGGGGGCCCTTTGGTTTGCCTGAAACCTGCAGGTCTTCCAGCTGAAGGGGTCGTCCACCGCCGAGTGTTGCCGACTGGCACACTCCAAGGTTCAGGAGTACGTGCTGCGGGAGGCACTGAGGTGAGGTGTGACCTTCGCAAAGGCTCTATGGGGAAAGGCCACCATGTAAGGCTACCCCCCACTTATATTGCACACCATGAGTCATAAGAAATACTGGGGGAAAAAAAATTGGATAGGGGCTGTTTTTGGGTGTAGGTAGCGTGATGTGCTATTACCCCATGCCCAATGGCCCCTGTGCAGGCAGGACTCAAGTTTCAGCCGATCCCAGGACTTACCTGCAATCGGCGTTCCATTCCAGGCCTTGCACGTGGAATCAATGCAATTTGCACTTTCCACCACCAGAGGGAGCTCAATCTCTTAAAGGGAGGATGTTTCTTAGAAATCTCTTAAAGCTGGTACTTGTTATTTGATGAAAATAACAGTCCACTGTCTGCATGGAGTCTGAACAGAGATCAAACATCGCACACGTAAAACGCAGATGCAGGTCCCATCCCTATGTTTACACACTGATGAGTTATGTTGAAACATTGAATAAAGGTTGCGCACTACTAAATCCCACATCCTCCAATCTGCACGCCAGAACTCACCAATCTGCTGATCTGAGTTGGTACCAGGCCTGCCAGAGTGCATGCACCAAGATTCTCTGCTGATGCACTAGAGACCTTGGTGCAAGAGGTGGACAAAAGGAGGGACATCCTATATCTGTAGAGGGTGGGGGGGGGGCAAGAGACTCTACAGACATATATCCAAAAGGCAGAGGGAGGCAGCGGGGGATGAAGTCAATGCCAGGTGCACAGCATCATGAACATGGATTCAGTGCAGGAAGAAGTTCAATGCTTTGATATGAGTGGTCAAGGTGAGTGAGGTCAACTGTCAAGTGGTGTCTCCTACCAACTGCACTACGCACTACACCCCCCATCACCCACATACCAACAAACTCTTTCTATCAATACTCAACTCTTCCAACCAGATGTTTCCTCTCACCCTGACACATTACCACTGTTTCAAGCCACACACCCACAACTCACAGGCCACACACACTGGCAGCTATTCAACCATGACAGGCACATCACCCAGACACACGTCCCGCTTTCTTGCAGGAGAAGGTGGCGCATATCAAAAGGCAGCAAGTGGCAGTGGCATTTAGCTCCTCGAGTCTGTTCCGCCATTCAGTGAGATCATGGTAGACACGTGATCTAACTCCATATATTCGCATTAGCCCCGTATCCCTTAATACCCATGGTTCACAGAAATCTATCAATCTCAGATTTAACATTCACGAGTGATCTAGCATCAACTGCCGTCTGCAGAAGAGCATTCCAAACGTTTCCCACCCTTTGCGTGTAGAAGCATTTTCTAACTTCACTCCCGCACGTCCTGGCTCTAAATGTTCGGCTACGTCCCCTAGTCCTAGTATTCAAGTGTAGGAGACCTCAAAAAACAATTACAAATATCTCGGCAGCCAGAAGCAATAACCCAGCCACTAACCTGTAAATCCTGCATGGTCCCTTTAAATAGCGCTAGTGGGCGGGTCCTCCAGGCACTCGAAGACACATTCAGATGGTCGGGGTTAAGACTATTCGTTGAGTTGAGCGTTAGACACCATTTTGGGACATATCACTTTAAATCAGCGTTGCACACTGATCGAAGCCATTTTCTCACTACATGATTCCAGCATTCGTTATCTGCGCCTGCGCTAACTCCATCTTGGATGTCGGAGAGGCCACGTAGCGCTGAAACAACAGCGGCAACACGGCCCAATTTAGCGCCCATTGGGTTTGAATTGTAATAAGGAGATTGCTTTGTGTACGATCTGTAGTGTTTTGGTTTGAATTGTACTGGTTTTGAATTGTGATATTTATGTAGAATTTAAGGATACACACAGCTCAATGAAATAAAGTATATTTTGAAATTTTTAAAATGTTTCTCTCTCTGCTGAGTGTTTCCACCATTTTCTGATTTTATTTCAGATTTCCAGCAGCTGCAGAATTTTGCTTTCGAACCAACTCCACTTTTTTTTTACTTCCCAAATGGACATATATTTTTCAATCTCTAAATAGTAATATAAAATTAAAGTATAGTATAAAAATAAGAAAATATGTCTTTCAAATAGGGACTGGATTATGTCTACATTCCAGGTCCAATTATCCCCCAGCCACTATTCCCACTTCATCCAAAGACTTGGTCTTGTCTCCAACCCCACAGGACATTGACTAGTCATAATTTAAAAAGTCAAAGTGTTGTATAATAATGACAGAATGTATGGTTTTGAAACGAGGACTGAATTACATCTGTACACTCTAGTCCAAATACCCATGCCCTCTAACCGCACTTCAGCTGAAGACTATTTTTGGCCTCGGTTCCCCATGTGCAATGCCACAGGGCATTGACTATATTTTTTAAAGTTAATTACTGAGAATAAAATGCTTTGGGAAGGGAAGATGAATAAAATTATTTGCATCTTGGGCATCTAACAATTTTTATAAAGTGGTAGGTAAACATTATATGCAAGTTTTATATGCAAGGCCTGCATCTCTCAGTATCAGTGATACGTGTAATATTTTTAAACTCTTGTTATGTGATCTATTGCTTCAGTAACATTGCTATATTACAATGATAAGCAAACCACTGTTGTGTCTTATACTGTTGAAGTACTACAGTAAGCATCAAAAATTATGCTCCAGGCTGGAGCTACCTGTGAAAGAAAACTCAAAAGAAAGATAATTATATTGGGTACAGATGTAAACTGAGGATTGCAAGCTGAATATTACAGAAGAATTTTTAAAAAAATGAATAGCAAAGAAAATACAGATAAAGGGATAAAAGATTAATATATTCTGTTGAATATTTGAAATTATTTAATATTTTTGTCCAGCAGCAATACCACAAATCAATTAATATTAGAGTATGTGAAACAATCCATTTATATTTCCACTTTATCGCTACATGTTGAGTATGTATGGAGTCAGACTTTGTTTATTGTGTTGGAAAACTAAAGTTATATTCTCAATACAGGTTTATAAATGTTTAATAAACTGATTAATAATAGAATTGAACTCTGAGTCTTTGTGAGGCACAGCAATTTTGAGGAAGCTGGCTATGAGAGAAGTATTTTTTTTTTAAATCAAGTACTTCTCCCTTCATTCTTTATACAGGATTGATTTAATTTGCATGAAGGATCTCCTGATTTATGATTTTCCATGAGCGGCCTTAGACTGCCATATCATGAGAGGGGACATACTGCACAATATCACAAACCACAGAATGCTTACAGTAGGAAGAATGGCATTCAACATAATTCTTAGGTTGGTAGGTTTAGTGGGAATCTAAATTCTTTCCAGAAACCTGAACTGGCTGAGTTTGTCATTGCTTAGCAGGGTTCTCAGCAAATCTCCATTTGTACAGGTTACAAATAGAACTACAATTCTCAAGCTTATCAGCAAGGGTATACATTTACAATATGGTAACCAAAGTTACAATAGATAAAGGCAGATAGATCACAGAGTAATTTCAAACTGATTCAGGCTGTTTGATCTGCTTTGTTGCAGGGAATATCTAAAAGGTCTAATGTAGAAAAAAAAAGGTCCAGCCATGGGAGGAGTACTTTGGTTCCTTGTAAAACATGAGGGAGTCACAGCTGAACCCACTATCAAGTTATTTCAATGAAAAGTAATTGCTTAATTACTCGAAGGGTTGGAGAGGGTGCAGAACATTTTGAGGGGGGAGGGGAGAAAGGGGAACAACCAGAAGTCGTGGTCTATGTGGGAACCAACAATATACAAAGGAAAAGGGTTGAGGTCCTGCAGTCACAGTTTCAGGAGCTAGGGAGGAAGTTATAAAGCAGAACCTCAAAGATAGTAATCTCTGGATTACTTCCAGTGCCACACGCTAGTGAGTATAGGGACAGTAAGATAAGACAGGTCAATGAGTGGCTGGAGAGATGGTGCAGGAGGGAGAGCTTTAGATTCCTGGGGCACTGGGGCCAGATCTGGAGCAGGAGGGACTTGTACAAGATGGACGGGTTGCACCTCAACAGAGCTGGGACCAACATCCTCACGGGTTAAGGGTGGGGGAGGGTTTAAACTAATTTGGCGGGGGGGGGGCACCAGGATGAAGCATTAGAGAGGAGAAAAAGGTGCACAGAGGACTGGGAGAGACAAACACCATTAGAGTAAAACATAGTTCAGAAATAGGAGAGCAGATGGAGTAAATGCCAGGCAGTCTAAGATGGGTTTGGAGTGTGTGTGCGTAAATGCACAGAGCGTGGTAAATAAGGTTGGTGAGCTGCAGACACAAGTAGCCACATGGGACTATGATACAGTGGCGATAACAGAGACCTGGTTCAAAGAAGGGGGGGATTGGGAACTTAATATTCCTGGCTACAACATATTCAGGAAAGGCAGGAAAGGAAAAAAATGGAGGGGAAGGGTGGGTGGCAGTATTGATTAAAGAGATTATTACAGCACTGGAAAGGGATGATGTAGTTGAGGGGCCAAAGATAGAAACTATTTATTTAGAATTAAGGAACAATAGAAGAACTATTACGCTACTGGGTGTATACTATAGACCACCAAATAGTGTGAGGAGATAGAGGAGCAAATTTGCAGGCAAATTGCAGAAAGATGCAAGAACTATAGAGTAGCAATAATGGGGGACTTCAATTATTCGAATATAGACTGGGATAGTAACAGTGTAAAGGGCAAAGAGGGGAGGAATTCCTGAAATGTGCACAAGAGAACTTTCTTGATCAGTATGTTTCCAGCCCAACAAGTAAGGAAACAATGCTGGATCTAGTTCTGGGGAATGAAGTGGGGGAAGTGGAGCATGTTTCAGTGGGGGAGCATTTGGGGCACAGTGATCACAATATCATTAAGTTTAAAGTAGTTATGGAAAAAGACAAGGAAAAATCAAATGTGAAAATACTCAACTGGAGGAGGGCTAATTTCACTGAGTTGAAAGGGAATCTGGCCCAGGTGGATTGATAAAGATTGGCAGGTAAAACAGTAATTGAGCAATGGAAAGCCTTCAAAGAAAAGATGGTTCGGGTAGAGACTAGACACAGTCTCACGAGGGGGAAAGGAGGGGCAGCCAAAGCTAGAGCTCCCTGGTTGAATAAAGATAGAGATGAAAATGAAACAGAAACAAGCTTTTGACAAATGTAAGGTTCATAATGCAGTAGAGAAACAAACTGAATACAGAAAGTGCAGAGGAGAAATGAAAAAGGAAATAAGAAGGGCAAAGCGAATATGAGAATAGATTAGCGGCTAACATAAAAGGGAACCCAAAAGTCTTTCATAAACATATAAATAGTAAAAGGGTAGTCAGTGGGGTCCATTAAGGATCAAAAAGGAGATCTTCTTGTGGATGCAGAGGGCATGACTGAGCTAATAAATGAATACTTTGCATCGTTCTTCATGAAAAGAAGAGAATACTGCCAATGTCATAATAAAGGAGGAGGTAGTAGAGATATCATAGAATCATAGAAGTTACAACATGGAAACAGGCCCTTCGGCCCAACATGTCCATGTCGCCCAGTTTATACCACTAAGCTAGTCCCAATTGCCTGCACTTGGCCCATATCCCTCGATACCCATCTTCCCCATGTAACTGTCCAAATGCTTTTTAAAAGACAAAATTGTACCCGCCTCTACTACTGCCTCTGGCAGCTCGTTCCAGACACTCACCACCCTTTGAGTGAAAAATCGGGTAAGATTAAAAATAGATAAAGAGGAGATACTCATAAGGTTGGCAGAACTCAAAGTAGAAAAGTCATCTGCTCCAGGTGGGATGCATCCTAGGTTGCTGAGGGAAGTACGGGTGGAAATTGCAGAAACTCTGGCCACAATCTTACAATCCTCCTTAGCTTTGGGAGTGCTGCCAGATTGACTGAAGGATTGCAAATGCTACACCCCTGTCCAGAAAAAGGGGGAGGGCTAAACCAAGCAACTACAGGCCAGTCAGTTTAACGTCTGTGGCGGGGAAACTTTTAGAGACAATAATCCGGGACAAAATTCATTGGCACTTGGAAAAGTATGGGTTAATAAATGAAGGCCAGCACGGATTTGTTAAAAGGCAAATTTGTGTTTGACTAACTTAATTGAGTTCTTTGAAGTAACGGAGAGGGCTGATGAGGGTAGTGCGGTTGATGTTGTGTATATGGACTTTGAAAAGGCATTTGATAAAAGCACCACATAATAGACTTGTTAGCAAAGTTGAAGCCTGTAGGATTAAAGGGACAGTGGCAGCAAGGATACAAAATTGATTAGGGACAGAAAGCAGAGAGAAGTGGTGAACGATTGTTTTTCAGACCAGAGGGAGGTATACAGTGGTGTTCCCCTGTAATCCTGGTGGGTCGGTATTAGAACCACTGCTCTTTTTGATATACATTAATGACCTGGACTTGGGTATACAGAGCATAATTTCAAAGTTTGCAGATGACACGAAACTCGGAAATGTAATAAACAATGAGGATAGTAATGGATTTCAGGAGGTCATAGACAGATTGGTGAAATGGGTAGACACATGGCAGTTGAGATTTAACGCAGAGAAGTGTGAAGTGATACATTTTGGTAGAAAGAATGAGGAGAGGCAATATAAGATAAATAGCACAATTTTAAAAGGGGTGCAGGAACAGAGAGACCTGGGGGTGAACATACACAAATTTTTGAAGGTGGCAGGACAAGTTGAGAAGGCTGTTAAAAAAGCATACAAGATCCTTGGCTTTATAAATATAGACAGAGTACAAAAGTAAGGAAGTTATGCTAAACCTTTATAAAACATCGGTTAGGCCCCAGCTGGAGTATTGTGCCCAATTCTGGACACCACACTTTTGGAAGGATGTCAAGGCCTTAGAGAGGGTGCAGAAGAGATTTATTAGAATGGCACCAGGGATGAGGGACTTCAGTTACGTGAAGAGTCTGGAGAAGCTGGGGTTGTTCACCTTAGAGCAGAGAAGGTTAAGAGGAGATTCGATAGAGGTGTTCAAGATCACCTCTATCTTGAACTGTTCAGTTTTGATAGAGTAAATAAGGAAAAACGTTTCCAGTGGCAGAAGAGTCGATAACCAGAGGACATAGATTGAAAAGGTAATTGGCAAAAGAACCAGAGGGAATTTTTTTAAGGCAGTGAGTTATGATGATCTGGAGTGCACTGCCTGAAAGGGCGGTGGAAACAGATTCAATAGCAATTTTCAAAAGGGAATTGGATAAATACTTGAAGGGGAAAAATTTGCAGGGCTATGGGGAAAGAGCAGGGGTGTGGGACTAATTGGAGAGCTCTTCTAAAGAGCCAGCACAGGCGCGATGTGCTGTATCTTTCTATGATTCTGTGTAACTGGTAAGAGCATGCGTGACCTATTTTTACATCACCTATTGGCTATCCCAAATTCCTTGCCAGGTTCTTGCCTTTGGGTCAAACAGGCTTGCTTGCAATCAAAAGGCAGGCTGTTGTAAGAATTGCACGAGGTTCATCCGTCGAGGTGCATCAGAAAACCTTAGAATCATGGAAAGGTCACAGCACGGAAGGAGGCCATTCAGCCCATCGAGTCTATGCCGGCTTTATGCAAGAGCAATACAGCTACTCCCACTCCCCTGCCCTATCCCCGTAGCCCTGCAAATTTTCCTTTCAAGTACTTATCCAGTTCCCTTTTGAAGGCCATGATTGAATCTGCCTCTACCACTCCCTCTGGCAATGCATTCCAGATCCTAACCACTCGCTGTGTAAAAAAAGTTTTTCCTCATGTTACCTTTGGTTCTTTTGCCAATCACCTTAAATCTATGTTCTGCGTTAAATTTCATCTGCCACGTGTCCACACATGCCACCGGCTTGTCTACATCCTCTTGAAGTCTATTACTATCATCCTCACTGTTTACTTCACTTCCAAGTTTTGTGTCATCTGCAAATTTGGAAATTGTGCCCTGTACACCCAAGTCCAAGTCATTAATATATATCAAGAAAAGCAGTGGTTCTAGTACAGACCCCTGGGGAACACCACTATATACCTCCCTCCAATCTGAAAATCAACCGTTCACCACTACTCTCTGTTTCCTGTTAGAGAAAATTCTGAATCCATGATGCTACTGCCCCTTTTATTCTATGGGCTTCAATCACGATGACAAGCCTATTATGCAGCACGTTATCAAAAGCCTTTTGAAAGTCTATATACACAACATCAACTGCATTGCCCTCATCTACCCTCTCTGTTACCTCATCAAAAAACTCCAACAAGTTAGTTAAACACGATTTGCTTTAACAAATCTGTACTGGTTTTCCCTAATCAATCCACACTTGTCCAAGTGACTGCTAATTCTGTCCCGGATTATCATTTCTAAAAGTTTCTCCACCACCAAGGTTACACTGACTGGGCTATAGTTGCTGGGTTTATCCTTGCACCTTGAACAAGGGTGTAACATTTACAATTCTCTAGTCCTCTGGCACCCCCCTGTATTTAAGGATGTTTGGAAGATTACGGCCAGTACCTCCGCAATTTCCACCCTTACTTCCCTCAGCAACCTAGGATGCATCCCATCCGGACCAGGTGACTTATCTACTTTTAAGTACAGGTAGTCTTTCTAGTACCTCCTTTTTATCAATTTTTAGCCCATCCAGTTTCTCAACTACATCTTCCTTTACTGAGACTCTGGTAGCAGCATCTTCCTTGGTAAAGACAGATGCAAAGAACTCATTTAGTACCTCAGCTATGCCCTCTGCCTACATGAGTAGATCTCCTTTTTGGTCCCTAACCGGCCCCATCCTTCCTCTTACTACCCATTTGCTGTTTGCATGCTAATAGAAGACTTTCGCATTCCCTATTACGTTGGCCGCCAGTCTGTGATCATACTCTCTTTTTGCCCCTCTTATTTAGTTTTTCATTTCCCCTCTGGAATTTCTATATTCAGCCTGGTTGTCACTTATGTTATCAACTTGACATCTGTCATAAGCCCCTTTTTCTGCTTCCTCTTACTCTTTATCTCTTGTGTCATCCAGGGAGCTCTGGCTTTGGTTGCCCTACCTTTCTCCGTTGTGGGAATGTACCTAGACTGTACCCAAACCATCTCCTCCTTAATGGCCGCCTATTGTTTAATTACAGTTTTGCCTGCCAATCTTTGATTCCAATTTAACCGGGCCAGATCTGTTCTCACCCCACTGAAATTGGCCCTCCTCCAATTGGGTATTTTGACTTGAGAGTGGTCAGTGTCTTTTTCCTTAGCTATTCTAAACCTTATGATACTATGATCGCTGTTCCCTAAATGTTCCCCCACTGACACTTGTTCCACTTGGCCCGCCTCATTCCCCAGAACCAAATCCAGCAATGCCTCCTTCCTCGTTGGACTGGAAACATACTGGTCAAGGAAGTTCTCCTGAACACACTTTAAAAATTCTTTCCCCTCTTTGTCCCTTATATTATTACTATCCCAGTCTATATTAGGATATTTGAAGTCCCCCATTATCACTACTCTATGGCTTTTACACCTCTCTTCCCTGCAATTGGAGGGGGGCCAATTTCAGTGGGGTGAGAACAGATCTGGCCCAGTTAAATTGGAATCAAAGATTGGCAGGCAAAACTGTAATTGAACAATGGGCGGCCATTAAGGAGGAGATGGGTACAGTGTAGGTACATTCCCTGCAAATTTGCTTCTCTATATCTTTTCCACTAGTTGGTGGCCCAGTAATGTAATGGCACCTCTATTGTTTCTTAACTCTAACCAAATAGATTCTGTCCTTGACCCCTCCAGGACATCCTCCCTTTAGAACTGAAATATTATCCTTAATCAAAACTGCAACCATCACCCCCCTCCTTTCTTTCCTGAACACCTTGTATCCAGGAATATTTAGTACCCAATCCTGCCCTTTTTGAGCCAGGTCTCTGTTATCGCCACAACATCATAGTCCCATGTGGTTATTTGCACCTGCAGCTCACTAACCTTTGTGCATTTACACACATGCACTGTAAACCAACTTTAGACTTTCTTGTACTCTCTCAGTCTGATCCCATCTAATACCGTACTATTTCTTATTCCAGTGCTATCTTTCTCTCCCAATCCCTTGTGCACCTTGTTTCTCCTTTCCAATGATACATCCTGGTGCCCATCCCCAGCCAAATTAGTTTATCCCCACCCCCCCCAACATCTCTAGCAAACCTCCCCGCGAGGACGTTGGTCCCAGCTCCGTTGAGGTGCAACCCATCTGGCCTGTACAGGTCCCACCTCCCCCAGAACTGGTCCCAATGCCCCAGGAATCTAAAGCCCTCCCTCCTGAAACGCATTCATTTGTTCTATCCTCCTATTTCTATATTCGCTAGAGGGTGGCACCGGGAGTAATCTGGAGATTACTACCTTTGAGGTCCTGCTTGTTAATCTCTTTCCTAACTCCTTAAAATCTGCCTGCAGGAACTCATCCCTCTTTCTACCTGTCGTTGGTACCAATATGGACCACAACCTCCAGCTGTTCACCCTCCCCCTCCAGAATGTTCTGCAGCTGCTCAGTGATATCATTGATACTGGCACCAGGGAAGCAACATACCATCCTGGAATCATGTCTGCGGCCGCAGAAATGCCTGTCTGTTCCCCTAAGAATAGAATCCACTATCACTATTGCTTTCCTGACCTTTCTCCTCCCTTCCTGTACAGCCGAGCCACCCATGGTGCTATGGTCTTGGCTCTGGCTGCACTGCCCAAAGGTACCCTCTCCCCCACCAGTATTCAGAACTGAATACTGGTTAGAGAGTGAGATGCCCTCCGGGGACTCCTGCACTACCTGCCTGGTCCTCCTTGTCTGTCTGGCGGTCACCCAGTCCCTCTCTTAAGCTGAGGGGTGACCACCTCCAGAAATGTGCTATCCACGTACCTCTCAGCCTTGCAGTGACGCCAGCTGTTGCTCAAAATCATCTTTCCGCACAGTTTGGATGAGGCCAGGCTGGTAAGAAAGGGAGTAAGCTTCTCCAAGCTTAAATTTCCTAAAATTTTAAATTGTGGTAAAAGTTGATCTTGATGAGAATTGGAGAATTTTTATATACAAGAAAAAAAACTAGACCTATAACAAAGAGTTGGAGTTAGGTAATCAGTAAGGCTTTGATGGTATTGAGGGACAGATGGTTACTCCACTGTTTAGATTAATTAAAGCAGAATTCTTATTGTAAAGTACATTGGTGACCTTTTCAACACAAATCTTGTATTGTATATTGCTGGTATAAACAAAATTAATATTAACAGGTGTTTACAGCAGTTATAGAAGGAAGAGCAAAAAGTAAAACAAACAGTTGAGAGTCAACTTGGCACGTAAAGACTAGACAGTACGTAGCGTTCATTGTACAATTTACTATATGATGTATAAACAACAGAATTTTTCTAATCATTTTAGGTAAAGTGTAAGTTGAATTGGACAGCATAAAAGTGATGAGATTATTAAGTGACTGGTATTTGAGTGGAAGGGTAACTGCTTGCAGGCTGTTGTGTGCCAGAAGATAATGTATGATTAGGGAAAGATAAAATGAAGTGTTTAATATACATTTCTGCAGGGTATTTAGAGAGGGCCTCATAATACATGGATAATCTAGGAGGGGTTGATTTGTTTGGAGTGAATAACCTACTGAAGAATGGATTCTTTGGTCTGAAATATGGATGACAAATTAATTGTACTTTGTCTTATGCACAAAGATAAAAATGTCATGACTTAGAAACGTAAGTCAAGGCTACCAGCCCTTCAAAGTTTGCCCCTCCAGTACCATAGCTCTCAGATTCTAGCATCCAGCTGCATTATAAAAATCTCTAATGTTTTTGTTTTGTGGCTGATATTCTTTGGTTGGAGCCAATTATCAAATGGTTTGTTTTATGTAAACATCAAAAGATTGCCTAATTTCAATTTCTTCATGAACACATTTATTTGCATTCCAGTAATATTGGAACGTCCTTCCTGTTTCTTCCCCTCAACCCTCACATCCCACCCCCCTCAGCCCAATAAAGTGACAGTCATAAGGCTGCAAAGTCATTATACAGGATATCCAGACTGCAAGAGAAAACTCCGTTTTAAAAGCTATATAAAGAACCATGAGGAGGAACTTTACATTGTTCTTCCTTCTTTGATTAAACTTCTCCTTTTAAAGACCACACTTCGATAAAAGCTCATTGAAGAACAAATTATAACTTTCAATACCACTACTGTTATTAAACATAATCTGACTCACCAGAGCAACATTACCAGAGATCTGCTAATACATCAAAAGTTTTGTATATAGCACACACTACTGGATTGTCACTTAGTTCATATACATTTTTTTTCTAATTGCTATTTCCATCACTATTTTCTGTTATGTCTGTCTTCCTATTCATTTCTTTTACTGAGTTCTGATTCAGATCTCCTGTCTGAGTTGCAAAGCTAGATGAAAGCATGGTGCCAATTTACTGATTATAATTATGTCTGATTATCATGGAGCAGCATATCTAACTGTAGCTGCAGGTATATTTCCTGCCTTCTTTTTGGAGAGTAACTTAAATCATGAAAAATTCTCAATGAGAAAACTCCCCCATATCATATTCACATATTTATCCATATACAGTGAAACCTGTTTAAAACAGACACTCCCAAAAAACGGACACCTATTGAGAGACGCATGATAAAACGTACAAGAGGCATTCTGAAACTACGGACACTCGCAAATTGCAAAATACAGACAGCGTTCAACGCATCAAGCCCTTTTACAACTTAAAACAAAGGACGTACAGATCAATGAGAGGCAGCAGCAGGTTTTGTGAAAGAAATGGCTTTTGTGGAATGGGAAACTCTTTACCCAGCTTCTGTAGCGGCAGAGAAACCTCTATCTCTGGGATTGAATGCTTGCATGGCTTTATCCCAGGGATCTGCCTCCATGGATGCTGCGTAAAGATCTTCCCATTCTACTGATTTTTTTTTTAAAAACAGTACATACAATGACCATTTTGAAAATAATGACACCGGCAAAAAAAGGACAGCTGATGCCAATCCCCAAAGTGTCCGTAATTTACAGGTTTCACCGTATTCCCTTTCCCTGTAATGTACTCCATTAGAGTGTATTATAAAGATATATGTGATTCTAAGTTGGTTTGGAATTCTATATATACATAAAAAGTTAATAAAAGATTAAAAACAGTAAGATGGGTTCAAGAAACATAAACAATGTAAATTGCCTTGTTACTCCTCACAGCCATTATACAGTTTCTCAATGCATTCAGAACATCAAGTTACCAGCAGTTGTTAGATAGTCACCTATAATGGCTGCTGCTTCTTGAAATTTTAAAGAAATTATATTCAAAATTTAAATTACAAAACTAGGTACGTATATATTAAGGAAATTTTTCTTTTAATGAATTGCACCATTGCCTAATGTGTCGAATAATGTTCCAATATATTCCACACACATACGCACATTTAAACCACCACCCCCCTCCCCCCACCAAACAAGTTAAAGGAACAGCAATGAGGAAAAACTTTAATTGACAAATAACTTTATTGTTATGCATGCAAATACATTTCAAGTACTGCAAACTGTCCCATCAATCATCTTTCAAACACTGAAATTCATGATACTCTATTCTAGTGTACAGCCCAAGCTATTAGCTCTTCACTTCAGTGCTACAGCAAACAAGGTTTTGTACACAGAGAATTCAACCTTTGCTATTCAGTATCACAAAACTAATCCATTACAGACCTAAATGGCCTAGCATTCATATTTCATCCTATTCCTAAAACAAAAGAGGGTAACAGATTACCAACAATTTGGAAGTCAAATTGAAATTAACAAATCGAATAGAATTTAGCCCCTATTTCATTAACAGAGCACTTTTTTTTTAAATATACATTTTAAATATAAGCCAAGTAGGTGTAGTAAAAATGAGCATTAAATCCATCTTATCGATGGTGTCTCCTTTATACATGACGGATGTGTACCATCTTTAATTTCATTTACATTTCAATCGAACAATAGATTTGCAAAGAAAATGTCTAATACAGACGTAAAATATTCACACTTGAGCTCCACAATCGGTTGTACAATTGACAAAACAGGCCTCTTTTCCCAACTTTTCCAGCTAAGCAATTTTTCTAAAAATTTTAGTTTTGCAGCAAGAAAACTATTTTTGTAACTTCCAGGGAAAAGAATATGCAAAACGGCATAAATGCAGACAGCAAATGCTGCAAGCTAACCACAATGCTTCAAGTGGCTGTACAGTGGGCATGTGTAGTACAAATAAGAACCACGTGTGTTGTATCACAACTACAGTATAATGTACTTTTTTTGCCCAGCTAAGGAACTGCATGCATTTCCATGCCTTTGATTAACCGAGGCCTTCACTGGATGGGTTTATGGGATATGTGCAGGTGACTAAATTCTGAAGTAATGCATCTTGGGCCCATGCAGTGGAGTAACTAACTGCACAGGAGTGGCTTCCATTTAAATATCTTAAAAAAACTAATGCTGGTTGATCCTCAAAAATCATTATGATACGTTACCATAGTTAACGTGCATCAGTTATAAAAAAGCAACCAGTTTCCCCAATCCCCCTCCAGCAGAGCACAACCAAGTCTTTTTTTAAAGAATGCAATTTTAAAATAAAAAGTTAAGGTACATACACAAGATTAATTTATGTAATATATATTCACCCTCAGAAAGCGCTGAAGATGTTATTTGTAGTTTTGTAGCACAGAGGGTGGTCATTTCCCTGAGGGCTGTAATCTATTTTTGGAGGGCTATTCAGATACTCCTGGGCTCCTGTTATATCTTGGTCATATTCAAGTAGCACAACTAGTAGCATATGAAAAGTCCTTAAGATTAATATACTTAAAAGTTATCTATGTATTTACTTTCCTGGTTTCAAGCATCAATAAATAGATCCCTAAAATATATAGTAGATATTTTAATTTTTTTTGGGGGGGTGGGGGGGAGGGGCAAGGGGGGTTACTTCCAAAGAAACATTGTATAGTTGGTGTTGCTGTGTGAAAATTTATGTAACAGGACCAGTTTTCTACCACTAGAGGGAGAAATCAACTATTTACAATTCATTGAGGCCCCATCGTGGCAGAGAACAAGTACTGCAGCAGGACCCAATGTACAGTTTCTTCTGAAATATTCTATATTCAAGTCTGACTGTTTTGATCCAAAGCTTGATCATTTTTTCACTATCAAGATGTGGAACAATATGCCTGAGGCAGGGATAAGAGCACAGGTTTCAACAACCCCTGTTCCTGTACTTCAAAGTCTGTCAGTGATTATGAGCTTGGCCCATATTTTTCAATACCTATGCCTGCCTGCTGTGTTGTCAGCAAGAAAGCCCCACACACTGAGTTAAATGTTACAATTCATGAGAAATAGATAGATGTGCTCAATTCATCTATTACAGCAACATAGCAACTGTCATTTATAATTAACACATTCATAAGCAATAATCAGTATTGTGTGCAACTCTGGTGATTACTGAATATTTGAATTATGGAGACCTTTAAGGTCTTCCAGTTTATTAATAATGCAACTGACAGCTGAACTAAAACAGGAAATTTTAGGAGAAAGCTACAGCACATATCACGTGAAAACATTATGTATTTTTACATAAAATTTACATTAAATATTGTTCCTATGCTACGTATTTTAATGACTTACATCACCTGCCTAAAGCTTTGGTGCATGTTTTGGTTTACTCTGAATCTATATTGTTAAGAGCAGCTTTGGTTGAAAATTAAATTACTGCAATAGAAGAGTTTGTAAAATGGTCTGCAGTCAGTTTAGCTTTCGATTGCTTATGATTGGCTGTCATGCCAGTATCCAGAATTTAATTTTTTTTAAAATGTGTACAAGTCCAGAGACATGGACTAAAGACCATATAAACACACAAAGATTGATATTTCAGACTACAATAGGTGCATAGATCCCAGTATCTCTAAGCTTCGGTATATGATACTGAGTACGGAGGCCCACAAAGATTTAAATGTACAATTTCACTCCTTCATTACAAAAACCTATATAAATCCTATTATAAATAGGAAGAGATTTCATGATACTGCCTAATGCAATCATAAACATCAAGCAGCAATCTGTCTCATCACTCTGTGCAAATATCCTCCAGGAAAAAAAATGTTCAACCCTCAGGGAAGTGCACAAAACTGTTTTAAAAATTCTGACACTTTGTTGTGGTATTGTGTATCACTTTAACAACTCAGACGACCAATAACATGATCTTGCAGAAGTTGTTTACCAGCAGAACACCTCCTTTGCAGCTACCTGGTGAAAGTCGTGCTTGGTTTAAAATATCCCAGTACGATTTTCAGAACAATCAACTTCACAGAAGTCATCAAAACATAAAAACTCAAATGTAAAATGAAAACAGTAGGACAGCAAAGATAGAGACTGGAGAGCACTGTTAAATTTAGGCTAATAGCAAATGGCAAACCTACATGACAGAAATTATCTGCATGCAACAGTTGACTTTTTAAAATGGGATTTACTAACACACTAATTTGCAATAGTTTGATTCAAAACATTCTCATTATAAAATTAACAAGCTGGAGAATGATGAACACAGACCAGGGAATCAACAGAATTGTAAAAAGTAATGAAGGCTAAGATAGTTAAATGTTTAATCAGCTTTTACAAACAGATGCTCTTGTCACTCCTCTTCAAAAACTGACTGCTGGTCCTAGCTATGTAAACAAAGCCACTTTTTTAATCCTCAAAGAGCTATCACAGAAATTTAATTTACAATTATTTCATTTAGAGAGTGAAGGAGAGCCATAAAGCTATCCTGCTTTTCCCCCTCAATTTCTCAGATGTGTGTGTAAAATGTTGAAGAAAGGTTACATACAGTCAAAATAAACATAATGCCCTCAACTTCTTATGTATCACAACTGCAGATTTTTGTAAACAAATTTTAAATACTTTCACTGTCCAGCTACTATTTAATTAATTTATCAGTCTCCCAGAATCCAGTGAACAGATGTGAAATGGCAGAGATAAATTATGCCTTGGATTAAACAAAATGCATTACCATGATTACTACCAATAGTATCTTATTCAAATAAAACTACTGATATCGTTGGCATTTACTTCTATGTTTGATCAAATTTAAGAGTTATTTTAAACTCTGTGAGGTGTGATTTTGGATTGCTTATAAATTTATTACAGTACTTTTGGGCTCTTACTGCAACATATAATGTTCATCCAATATGAAGCAAGTACAGAGAAGCCATTAGAAGTTCTTGGATTAGACAGGGCAGAAAAAAGACCAGTAGAACTGGCTTATCATTCAGTGCAAACACCACACAATGCAGGAGTTCCAAAATACAGTTTTCACTCTGTACTTTATATACAGCAAATGTAATGGCAGGAACGAGAAGTAGAATTTTTTTTTTAAACAAACAAAAAAATCTCAGAATATCCAAGTATTTTAAACAAAACTATGATCTACATCAAAAACTTTGCAGTACTTAATGTAAACCAATTAGAGATGTATTTCAGTGTAATTTAGCAGTGACTAACAAGGAGGTGCAAGTTCATTACTGTCATTATAGAACATTTCGGTATCTGAGGTACTTTTTGTTGATAAACTCAGTAATGAAAATTTCTACAAGAACATAAGAAAAGTCAAGGACAAGACAAGGCTTTTTGATTTAGATGTTACAAAATGGAACTATTTGCAATTTTTGTCTTTGGTGTGTTTTTGGGGTAGAAGGCAATGGGGGAGGTTGCATTACTTACTATTCTGTATCGAGTCACTGTGCTCACTACTACCTGTTCAAGTACAGTAATGTAGGTAGTGATGCTGAGCTCCCTGATGCTACATATCCACCATATGTAACAGGCTGTAGCGGGTTAAATTTCTATCCTAGGAGCACCGGGACCGACAGAAGTGCCTCTAAACGAAATGCAGAGGAATCGATTTTATGCAGTTGCTGCTTAGTCTGTGAGTATTAGAACAAAGGGAATGAAAACATCCTGCCATATTAACCATTGCTTAGTCAGTATTTAATCTTGCAGGATACTTTCACCTCCTTTCTGAGGCACAACTAGGCTATTCAGATAATAAGCGACAATGCATCAGCGATCCCACCCCATTTTTTAAACATTTGCTTTCTAAATTTGTTTAACACTTAGTTGGGATAGTTCTCAGTTTTTCTATCTTATGTTAACACCGTAGCCTACGCCTATGGAATCTGAAAGAAACTGTATTTTGAAACTCTAATTATGCATTTTAAAAAGGTGAAAAGTATGCTCCTTCCACCATTTAATAAAACAATACAAGTTTCCTATAAAAGTGCAACAATGCCATGAAACTAAATCTTACAATAACAGCTCGAAAATACAGTTTTCCAAGCCATTATCTTCTTACAATTTTGTGTGAATTGTACACAAAAATATACAAAAGAAAAGAAGAGGAGGTAAAGTCATAGTTAGCTTTCACCAGGTGTGTTGCTGCAAGGCCCTGCTGGTCAACAACTGAGTTGTTTATGTTCTACATTAGCCATTGTGAATAAGAATGGCTACGTTACTGCACCGGCTCACAACAGACTCATAAAAGGCTGCTTTAAAGCATTAAGTAGAATGATGTCCAAATTCCATGGTTCACTGGAATTTGAACTAGTTATCCAACTGAAGTTAATTTTATTTGTCAAAATGGTTAATGCAGGAGGGCTTTTGTAGTATCAAAAAAGTCCACAGGAATTTGATGCCCCCATATTGTTCTTTTAAAAAAAACATAATATAATACACACACACATATATACAAACCCATGTGTTATATATATTATATTATATAATATAGAAAGCAAAATTAATTGCTTTTGGATGTCGGTGAAGCACAAAGCCCTTCAGCTCCCATTGACTAGAGCCTCGCCATAAGTTGCAGGTTTCATATCTTTCCTATCTTCTGACAGCTTGACTTGAGATGTTTTCAGGACCAAATTATTGATGCTGAAGGAAGCAGTCACAGCCGGGGAGGTGATGAAGCCAACTGAGGCTGTGATGGGCTGGTTAAAGCCAGAAGTTATAGGTATCATCTTCTGTTCCTCTCTGACAGAAAAGGAAATACAAGAAATAGCCAGTTAAAACTGGTTTCTATTAATGTCTTTCGTTAAGTTATTCTGCATTTTCTCCAATTCCCTGATTTCATATCTCTCCATACAGGGCCCCCATTCTACAGCTGACACAGCAGGCAAGTGACACATTTCTGGGCCTTTGCTAATGCAGGTCTGTAAACTGGGTGCTAGGAAGTGGATTCAAGCTGCTCCACTTTTGTCTTCCTCTGTAGAAGCATCTTCCCTCTATACAATACTCTCCACAAATGCTCAGCCCGAGACCGGGAGTACACTCTATGGGGAGGGTGGGGGCTACTATTGTAAACCAGTGCCCCAATGCTTGATGGCACAGCACACTGGAGCATCAACAGGCTGCAACACCTTAATCAAACTCTTTTAATGGTATCATCATACATAATTCATGTGTTCTGCAGCAATAAAATATCAATCTGCATTATGTCAAACATACTGTCCAAATGATTTTCTATGAATTAAAGCAGCTGTCCTGCCATAATTAAACTGTTATCAGCAGAATCATAAGTATCTTTTGATTGGAAAGGCCAGGGCAGAAAAAAATATGAATATAGCTTGCCCTGACACCAGACTTGCCATCCTAGAACAGAAGTACACCGAAGTGCAGTTGTTTACTAATACCCCCTATATTGATTCTGCTATTGAATTTCTTCAGGTAAGACGGGTCACTACTGTATTTGTATCTATATTTGACCCTCCTCAAATCAGCATAGCCTTAAATGGCTGGCTCTGGCAGGCTATGTTAATTTGAAACTTTTTTTGATAAATAAACTCCTATAGGTATTGAATCCACAAAATAGAAAGATTAAATAGAACACTTACAGGTAGGGTATAAATATGTTGACACCTGTCACCACATGAGCAAGACAGATAAATGTCAGTTGTAATTTAAAGATAGAAGTATTAAATACTGAACGCTGAAGTGATTTTCTGCAGACAGCCAGATAAGTCATAAGAAATTTGCTCCATTCAACATTAGGTATTAGCCTTGGCTCAGTGGCAGCATTCTTGCCTCTGAGTCAGAAGGTCATGGGTTCAGGCCCCACTCCAGAACTTGAGCACATGATCTAGGCTGAAACTTGGCAGTACTGAGGGAATGCTTCACTGTCAGAGATGCCATCTTTCAGATGAGACGTTAAACCTGTCTGCCGACTCAGGTGGATGTATAAGATTCATGGCACTATTTGAAGAACAGCAGGGGAATTCTCCCGGTGTCCTGGCCAACATTTGCCCTTAACCAACACCACTAAAAACAAATTATCTGTTCATTTATCTCATGCTGTTTGTGACAGTGATTATACTTCAAAAAGTACTTCATTGCTGGGAAGCACTTTGAGACGTCCTGAAAACGTGAAAGACACGATATGAATACAAGTTATTTTTTTCTTTACTCAGAGGTATTAGATGTGAATGTTATGGTCATGCACAAAATTGATATGTAAATTGAGACATCTTTACACATTACAGGTAAATTAAACCACTTCTATTAAAGTGCCTTTTTACAGATTATAGACATCAAATGAGCAGATTGCTTAATTTTGCTAGGCTGCCTGAAGTTAAGAAATAGACAAAGAACAAGAGACTTGCCTCTTCACATCATAGAACCACAGAAATTTACAGCAAAGAAGGAGGCCATTCAGCCCATTATATCTGTGCCTGCTCTGCCAGAGCAATCCAAAACTAACCCCACTACCCTGCTCTCTCCCCATAGCTCTGTATCTTTCTCTGCTTCAAATATTTATCAAATTTTCCCTTAAAAGATGCAATGGCCTCTGCCTCAATCACTCCATCCTCCAACAGCCTTCTGTGTAAAGAAGGTTTTCCCAATTTCTCTCCTTACTCTGCAAGAATTTTAAATTGATGATCTATCACCACAACTCCCCAACCAAAGGAAATAGTTTTTCCCTATTTATTTTATCAAAACTCCAAGAATTTTAAAAATCTTTGTTAAATGTATGATTAGCATTCTCTGCTCCAGTGAAAATGATTTCAGTATCTCAAGTCTCTCCTGGCATCATCTTGATGAATGTACACTGTACACCCTCTATTTCAAGCTTTTTCTATAACGTGGCATTCGAAACGGCACATAGTACTCTTAATTGTGGCCCAACCAATACTTTGTATGACTTTACCACCACTTTACACTTTTACTTTGTTCTCCTATTTATAAAACCCAAAGTGCTATTGGCCTTTATTATGGATTTATCTACCTGCACTCGTACTGTTAGGGAATTATGTATTTGAACTCCCAGACCCCTCTTTCATCCACACCTTTCATTAACTTCCTATTAAGTGTATACACCCAGTCATTGTTTTTCCTCCCAAAATGTATTACCGCTCACTTTTATCCACATTAACTTGCATCTGCCACCTGTCTGCCCATTCCACTAAACTGTTTGTCTTCCTGAAAACTTTGAGTCATCCTCACTGTTCACCAAACCTCTGACTTATACATGATCAGCAAATTTCAAGATTATGCACCTTATGCCCATCCAAATCATCTCTAAACCCAGACCAAAAATGGACCCAGAACTGACCCCAAAGTATACAAATTCAAATCTTTCTCCAATCTGAGCAACATCCATTTACCCTAAATCTTGTTTCCTAAATCAACCAGCTTTCTATTCATGCTGCTACATGTCTACTTAGATCATATGCCTGAATTTTTATAACAAGCCTCGTGAGGCATTTTATTGAATGCTTTGAGATTACATACACATTACGTCTACTGCATTCCCTTTATCTAACCAATTGGTGACTTCTTCAAAAATACCATTACATTTGTCAAACACGACTTGCCTTTAACAAATCCGTGCTTGTTGTCCATATTAACCTATGCTTTAAGTGCTCACTAATTTTATCTTGAATTATGGATTCTAAGAGTTTGTCCACAATGGACATTGGACTAACTAGTCTGTAATTAGCCAGTTTATCCTCCTCTCCCTTCTCGAATCAGTCATGCCACACAATTTATGGCCAGAGCCTCTTCTATTGCCTTTCGCCCTTTTATCAGCGTAGGGTGCATGTCAATGGATCCCAATGACTTATGTTGAATAGTACTAATTTTCCTTTTCTACCATGATCTCTAACAACTGTTCCATATCCTCCACAGGTTCACCAACATTCTCAATTCCAACATCATTTGTAAAAGCTGACAAAATATTTAATATTGTTAATTCTCCATAATTAGAGTCCCTCTTTCATCCCTGAACAGACCTACGCTCGCTGATTATTCTTTTACTTTTTCTATGCTTTAAAAATCTTACTATTTCCCTTCATATTAGCTGCTACATTTTTTCATATTCCTTTTAAGCTTTTCTAATCTCCCTTTAAGCTTTTCTAATCTCCACTACAATTTTCTATTCATGATTTTCTTTAGTATTCTTAGCCTTAATTTTATCATTTACCTCCATTTTAAGTTTCCATTTTGTTTTAAATCTGTTTAATCCATGGAAATCTGTTATGCCTCCTTTTTGCCATATAGAAATTTTTAAAATATTCTTACTATCTCATATTTGAAGATTTTACACTGCTGATCCATTGACTCGTTTGCTAACTTTTTGGGCCATATCCCTTCTTAGCATCCTTATCTTTAACTCTTTATTATCCTTTTCTATTTTGACATTGAACCAAACTATGTTGTGGTCACTATTTCACAATTGTTTTCCTACTGTCACATCAGTTATTTATCTCATTTCATTTAACAGAACTAAAATCAGGCAACTGCTTCTTTCCTTGTCGGAGAAGGAGTCCTGGATACATTCCAAAAAACATATCCCATTCTGATGGCATGCATTACCTTTATTTCAGTCTATCTTGAGATAATTAAAATCATCCAATATTACAACCCTGTTGCTCTTGCATATCTTTCTGAACTGTCTGCAAATTTCCCTCTCTATTTCATCTCCATATCAACAAGATTTACAATTCAAATGTCAAAATACATTTAAGGAAAAACAAAAGAGTGATATCCTTAAACTATACAGCTTTATGATTCTTACGTGATAGCAATCTGCTCTGCAATCCTGCGGCCCTGCTCCTCCTGCTCTTTACCTTGGTGCTTATGATGATGCCCGTTTTCGGACATTGTGTCATTGGTCAGATCACCTTGGGAGCCAATACCCAAATGCCGATCCAGGACATCCTGTGTAAACAAACAAATATTGCTTTAAACCTGGTACCATCTTCTACCCAATGGAATTAACATGTTGCATAAATTATAAAATCTAATAAGCAAATATTACAAAATATTCCAGCTAAATTTGCAGCACTAAAAATAAATATTTTGCCCCAAACCTCCTTCACTTAGCCTTGCAGACATATGAACAGGTTGCACGACCTTTTGCAAACTCTGAAAACTGGAAGTGCTGATAGTTTCTACCAACTGGCTATCCTCATTTTGAATTGAGTCATCATAACTACTGCTTCAAGCTGAGCTCAATTACATGGAGGCTTCTTCTCTTGCCTGATGCAAGGTGACCAGCACTGAGTAAGATAAATGAAAGTCCGAAACAGCTTACAATGGTTATATTTGAGCCAAGGTAACTATGCTGGCTCCTACAAAGTGTCCTATATCAGAAGTTACTGGATTTCAGATCAACCCAGAGTTGCAGCTGAGTAATTCATTTCTACACCCTTAAATCCTTTCTTTCTCATTCTTCACCATTTAGTCTGATCAACTGTAACAGGTCATGAATCCAGAACTGCTGTTTCAGCATTTGTGATGTGATAGGTAGGAGGGATAAAGAAATCTAGCACTGTAAATGTAAATTAAAATCACTGGTGAATTTTGTGCAAGCCTCAAGGCTACAGCACATCCTGGTTCTCTCAAAAGGCACTGGTTAATAATAAACTGGTCCAGAATTTGAAATACAATGGATTATGGATGATCCTGTTTAAAGTATTAAATTTCAGGGCTTAATATGTGGAAGATTTATGTAAATAGAGATTTAAGACTGTTCCTTACTGGGGTGGTATTCTTCAGTCTTTGAATTAAGGCTATTCAAAATATCAGACTCTCATCCATTTGGCCAGAATCCCTTCTCCATTTGCACAGCATTATGTTAGGTATCACACACAATAGGAGCTTATGCACATTATGTATGGCATTGGATTTCTTGGTTAACCATTTTTTTGAGGCAAAATGATGATTGTTTCTCAAAGTTCAATGAAGTTGGATTAGGTTTTATACCTGTATTCCAGTGTAAGACATTGATTAAATAAATTGAGCCATGACTCTTGTATAGTTGTATTAACTATATCAATATTGTCCAATAGAAATTGCTAACTAGTACCAGACATGGCTATGGGAACACCGTTTTAGCACATTGCACTAATTTTAGTAGAAAACTCCTTACACACATATAGGTAAATGTACGTCACAAGTATATTTACTTAACAAATATCCAGTACTATCCAGTGCAAAACTTTGCAGTCTTTCTCTTTCACCAAAGTTTGGAATTCTGGCCTGAATTTATCATCTTAGTGCAGCTTTTAGGATTTTGTCCAGAAGCTGCGAGCGGTACTTTGACTTCATTGGAGTGATTGCTGAAAATGTTAACTCGCACATCGACACGCGCCAGACCTGGCCCTGCTCTCCATCTAGAATACGGTTGAATGCTGCTTGCCCTTTGCCATGGTGTCCTGTGGAGCTGCTCGCTATTAGTTGGGCTTGCTTTCTTCTGCTGTCCTGGAGTGGTTATTCCGATTGGTCGAGCCAACCACCATGACACGATGTAAAGCACACACAGCGATCAAAAAACAGTCGCACATTCTGCTTTTCATCTTACCATTTTACCAACAAATGCACATAAAGGTTAAGGCACAGATACATATGCCATGCAAATGTAAGTATTGAGATCACCTAACAGAAGTGTCTATTTATTCATTTTTAATTTACTAATTAAAAAATGCAATTAGCCACATTTGGATTTCCAACCAGCCACATGTGCCTCATTTTTCTCTACTTTAGAGTGGTTGTGAAATTTGATATAGATATATGTGCATTATAATATATATCCATGTAATTAATCATGAATATGCATGTAAATTATTTGCTTGTAAAGTGCTATTCCAGTTGTCAAAACCATTAAGTTGGTTAAATTAAAAAAAATACTGGTTGCAGAGGTGTAGCACTTCAATGTTGTGAGAACACAGGAAAGTAACAATATAATTGAGGATACTGCACTGAAAATCTTTAAAGTGGCATGTCCCTATGATTCTCCCAAGTGAAAGGCTATTCCAATTTCAGTATGTGCAACATATAAGGAAGGCCATACTAAGTAATCTAACTTTCTTCCTCATTAACTTATCCTCCACGTGCCAATAGTTACCACCAGAAAATGGAAGTGGGCACCTTTATCTGAACAGCTAAATTAAGGACCAATGTAGGAAACAGCATACCATCCTTTCCAAGCCAATCAAAAAATGCTTAACAAAGGAATCAGGATTGCTCCATGTAGCCACTTACAAATCGAGGGAAGGTAACTCAACATAAGTTGAGCAAATGGCCATGGCTCGTGTAGAATATGCTTTAAATCACAGTAATCCTACGCCATCCTACAACTCATCCATTTCATCCTGGATCACAATGTCTTCACCTCCGATAACCAGTTCTTTACCCAAACACACGGAACAGCCATGGGGACCAAATTCGCACCCCAATACGCCAACATTTTCATGCACAAGTTCGAGCAGGACTTCTTCACTGCACAAGACCTCCAACCAACACTATACACCAGATACATCGACGACATTTTCTTTCTATGGACCCACGGCAAGGAATCACTAAAGAGACTACACGATAACATCAACAAGTTCCATCCCACCATCAAGCTCACCATGGACTACTCCTCAGAATCAGTTTCTTTCTTGGACACACGAATCTCCATCAAAGACGGGCACCTCAGCACCTCACTCTACCGCAAGCCCACGGACAACCTCACGATGCTCCACTTTTCCAGCTTCCACCCTAACCACGTCAAAGAGGCCATCCCCTATGGACAGGCCCTGCGAATACACAGGGTCTGCTCAGACGAGGAGGAACGCGATGGACACCTACAGACGCTGAAAGACGCCCTAGTAAGAACGGGATATGACGCTCGACTCATCGATCGACAGTTCCGACGGGCCACAGCAAAAAATCGCATAGACCTCCTCAGGAGACTAACACGGGACGCAACCAACAGAGTACCCTTTGTCGTCCAGTACTTCCCCGGAGCGGAGAAACTACGCCATGTTCTCCGCAGCCTTCAACATGTCATCAATGAGGACAAACACCTCGCGATGGCCATCCCCACACCTCCACTACTCGCCTTTAAACAGCCACCCAACCTCAAACAGACCATCGTTCGCAGCAAATTACCTAGCTTTCAAGAGAACAGCGTCCACGACACCACACAACCCTGCCACGGTAACCTCTGCAAGACATGCCAGATCATCGACACAGATACCACCATCACACGAGAGGACACCACCCACCAGGTGCATGGTTCATACTCCTGTGACTCGGCCAACGTTGTCTACCTCATACGTTGCAGGAAAGGATGCCCCAGAGCATGGTACATCGGCGAGACCATGCAGACGCTGCGACAACGGATGAACGGACACCGCGCAACAATCGCCAAACAGGAGGGTTCCCTCCCAGTCGGGGAACACTTCAGCAGTCATGGACATTCATTCACCGACCTTCTCCAAGGCGGCCTTCGAGACACACGACAACGCAAAATCGTCGAGCAGAAATTGATAGCCAAGTTCCGCACCCATGAGGACGGCCTCAACCGGGATCTTGGGTTCATGTCACGCTACACGTTACCCCACCAGCGAACAAATGTTATCTGTTTTTAATATAACGGGTCAGTTGCTGTCTTTTCTATGTTTCTACCTCTCTATCTCTGTTTTTTTTTGTTTTGTTTGTTGTTTTTTTTTGGTGATTTGTATATTCTGTGAGACCTGGCAGGTAACACCTGTCTGTCTGCACACTGATTGCCTTGGCAACGGGCAGTTGAAAAAACTGTCTGTACTCACCAAGCATTGTTCTGTGAATTATAAATGCGATTTCATTTCGAGGATTTCATTTCACATCGTTCACCTGACGAAGGGGGAAGCCTCCGAAAGCTTGTGAATTTAAAATAAAATTGCTGGACTATAACTTGGTGTTGTAAAATTGTTTACAATAAATCACAGTAGGCACTTTCTACCTGTCGACTGGGAAAGTAAAATCCATTCTACCATCCATTTAAGAAGTCAAAAAACCCCTCCCATCAAAAACCCAAACAGGTGACCATTTCTTTAATATACAGTATATATCCATACCTCTATTCCCTCATCTTGATCAGCATCAGTATCCAAAGCAGAAAGCTCCAGTTCTATATCCCGATCAGGCCTTGCATCTCCGGAAACCTCTGAAAATTCCCTCTATTAGTAAACAAACAATTTTATAATAGTGAATAAATTAAAATGCCTGTCTGGTACCTACAGGATAATTGACAGGAAAGTGTTAGAATGTACCACTGTACAAAACATACTCTTGTGCTTAAAAAAACTTCATTCTTGTATACTGGCATGCAGTTAGACCATTGGCACAATGAAAGATACTATTATATTGTGGAATTCTGAAGTATCTTGTATAACAGTGTTGTCCAATACGTTAGCCACTAGCCACATGTGACTAATTCAACAAATGAGGTAAGGTACAGAGTAAAGCTAAAAAGAGGCTTACACAAGTGCAAAGAAAAGTGGAAATCCAGTGGACTGGGAGAGCTATAAAAAGCAACGGGTTACAAAGAAAGTATTAAGAGCTGCAAAAGGCGAATACATTAAGAGAAAGAGTGTGGCTATATGGACCCTCAACTTTTCACACTATGTATCAATGACTTGGATGAAGGAATAGATAGTTGTATACCCAAGTTTGCAGATGACACTAAGTTGGAAGGCACAGTGAGTATTGCAGATGGGAACAGGAAGTTCTTTTTTTATTCATTCATGGGATGTGGGTGTTGCTGGCGAGGCCAGCATTGAAAGCCCATCCATAATTGCCATTGAGAAGGTGGTGGTGGGTCGCCTTCTTGAACTGCTGCAGCCTGTGTGGTGAAGGTTCTCCCAAAGTGCTGTTAGAAAGGGAGTTCCAGAATTTTGACCCAGCGACGATGAAGGAAAGGCGATATATTTCCAAGTCGGGATGGTGTGTGACTTGGAGGGGAACGTGCAGGTGGTGTTGTTCCCATGTGCCTGCTGCCCTTGTCCTTCTAGGTGGTAGAGGTCGCGGGTTTGGGACGTGCTGTCGAAGAAGCCTTGGTGAGTTGCTGCAGTGCATCCTGTGGATGGTACAGATTGCAGCCACGGTACGCCGCTGGTGAAGGGAGTGAATGTTTAGGGTGGTGGACAAAAGGGACATAGAAAGATTAGGTGAATGGGCAAAACAGGGGCAAATGCAGTTCAATGTGAGGAAGTGTGAGGTCATTCCCTTTGGATCCAAGAAAGAAAATCGGAGTATTTTCTAAATGGTGAGAAACTAGGAGCTGGAATACAAAGGGGAAGTAGTTATGCATCCGTTTTACAGAATGTTCAGTTTTGGGTACCGCACCACAAGAAGGATATATTCGCCCTGGAGGGGGTGCGCAGATTCACCAGAATGATACCTGGGCCCTTGAGTATAGAAGATTGAGGGTGATCTAATCGAGGTCTTTAAAATGACTAAAGGATTTGCTAGGGTAGATTAAAAAAAATTATTTCCTCTGGTGGGGGAAATTCCGAACAAGAGCATAATCTTAAAATTGGATCCAGGCCACTGAGGAGAGAAATCAGGAAGCATTTTTTCACACAAAGAATAGTAGACATTTGGACTCCATTCCCCCAAAAGGCTGTGGATGCTGGGACAATTGAAGCTTTCAATCGATAGATTTTTGTTGGGTAAGGGTATCAAGGAATATGGAGCAAAGGCAGGTAAATGGGATTGAGGAACAGATCAGCCATGATCTAATTGAATGGCAGAACAGGCTTGAGGGGCTGAATGCCCTACTTCTGTTCCTATGTTCCTAATCGGGAATCCAGATGTGGTTAATTGTATTTTTGATTGGTAAATTTTTTAAAAAGCACCATGGAATCACACATTGTATAGAGAAGGGAGCTCAGCCAATAACGAGCAGCTACAACAGGGCACCTTATGACAATGGGCAAGCAGCACCCAGCCACGTTCTGAATAGAGAGCAGCGGCAGGTCTGGTACCATCTTGTGCGAGTCAACATTCTCAGCAATCACTCTGTTGAAGTCCAACTACTGCTTGCAACTGCTAGACAAAAACCTAGAAACTGCACTAAGATATGCTATGTCTGATAAACTCTTGCAAGAATTCCAAACTTTGGTGAAACAGAAATGCTGTAAAGTTTTGCACTGAATGGTGGTAGATATTTGTTAAGTAAATATACATGTGGCATACATTTACCTGTTTTGTTTGTAAGGAGTTATGAAAAACAGTGCATGTGGCTAAAACAGTGTCACCTAAACCCTGCTTGTGGCTAGTCAGCGATTTCTATTGGATGACACTATTGTATAGAAACCAAAATTACCAGCAAAGCTTGGTTAAGCTGTACAGGTAAAAGATATTTTCTCCATTATAAGCTAGAGATTTTTTTTAAAGCCAATATAATTGTTTTTCCCTTCTCTTTTTTTTAAAAACACTCTTCCCTTGCTTCAACAATGAGTCATGGATTCTTTTAAGTCCTTTGATGTTTTTGCTTTGTCAATGGAAAATACACTTGCTGTTTATTCCCCAAGTTTTGGATACAGGATTAAAAAAAGTTAAGATATATGCAGTAAAAGGGGTTCATGTTGGTCCTGTTTGGAGGAGTGAACTCCTCCAAGTTTACATCCAGTTTTTCTTGTGTGCAATGCAAAATATAACTAATTGAATAATGAATCTTAGCCAAATGTTTGAGGCAGAGTTTTACTATAAATATAATACTTTGCTCTACCACAGCAAAATGTACAGTTTAAGTTCGTTGAAAAAAAAATCTGTACACCAAGGAAGAGCCAATTATGCTGGCCACTCACTTCTGAACCTGTACACTTGCAAGATATTGTGCATGCACCAAATTGTATTGAAATAAAAGGAATAGAAAAGCAAATACAAACTACAGTGATCTGGGGGACAAGATAGGATGCACAGGAAATTCATGCAGAAAAGTATTATATTCTGTATGTAGATACCAAAATGGAACAAGGATGCTGGCTACAGTGACAAATCCTTACCCTACGGCGAGTTTACCTCCAGGAAGCGATCTCACTTGGATACCATGAGCACTGGGGATTCTATAATGCATCTTTGGAAATTATTTTATGGGGAGGAGTTTTATGATGTGAATTTCAAGATCTCGGTCACCATGTCCTCACCTGCTGCAGATCAATATTCAATTGATCGCCACCATTAGACTGTTTCCTATGACCAGACAGGTCTATCACTCGCAATCTGTCCCTGCAAGAATAAGTTACCAAATGTTAATCAAAGTCACCAATAATACTAATTAGCTGCTGACTGCACCATACAGTGGAGGGGCAATAGGTTCATGAGCATAACACATCAATCTCAGTCATAACATTTTGGGGAGACACTGAATAAAAGCCAGGGGTTTCTCCACATGGAAAATCACCATAGGGCTCTCACACAACTCCTACTGACTAATAAGTGTGGTAGAGGTCTGGCAATAGGTGTCCTGCCCACCTTCTCAATACAAGATGGAGCTGCTCCAGGGAAACCTTGAAAAACTATAAATAAAAAACCTTTAAGACATACCTTTGTAATATTGAATTTGAGTCCTGATTGTAGCAAAGAATGGATGTTGCCAGTATCAAGTCCTATTACACTGAATGTATCAATGAATCTTTTCAATTAATTTTACAGAATATTTGAAACACAACCTTAAGAAAGTCACTTATGTAGGAAGTAAAAGTCTCTTGACTGATTTCTGACAGTGTTCTAAGTTATTGAGGTGGGTAAGTTCACATTACAGGTGCACATATATACATATTACTCAGCATGTCCATTTGTGAAAGAAGACAGTGTCGCAGAGGGAAATCACCATGCTTATTTTTGAAGGAAGTTAATTAATGTAATGTGGTTAAGATTAGATGAGTACTTGTTTTTCACATAAGATTGTCGTGTGTAATAAACTCCCCTGGTTCTCCAGCATGAGGTTAAAAATAACTGAACTGGCAACAAAAAAATAAGGCAACCCTAAAAATATGGACTTAAAAATAACCTTCTGATGCATCTTGATTTGTAAAATAGCAAATACCATTTTTTTTTAGAAATTATGGCAAGTTTTATAATGATTTGTACAAATTTACCATCAGTTGTGTTCCTCCATAATTTCCAAAGAAGTCATCCAAATTTATGTGGGTGGGGGAGAGAAAAGAGAAAGAAGGGAAAAAAATTCCTGATTACAGCTTTCCATTTTAAAACTACTGTATTTCAGTGTTTCTAAACAAAGATGCTCATTATTCTACCCATTTGTGTTGGACCTATATGCACACAGGTAGAGCAATGACAGCATAATAGGTTATCTATTACAGATCCAAATGCAAAAAGAGGATTATGAAATATGGAAAAAAAACTTCAATATGGAACGGATGGGAATTCGCAGCTTTTTCTGCCAGAGATGTCAAGTTTTATGAATATGACTGCTTTTTACAGTAAAACCGTTTTGAAACCAGACTTTCAGAATTCATAATAAAGTTCTCAGTTGCACCTTTAGGTTTTTTTAAAAAAATAAATGAGTTATATATTTTTTAAAAATAGCTGCTGACTGCTTGCTTTACTTTGCTCTTCAAGGAAGATTGGCAAAAATGGTTCCATTTCAATATATTTATCCATCGAGGTCATTATATCTAAAATGGCTTGTTGATGGGTTCAAAGTCAAGATTCGATAGGAGATACAGATGAAGACAGATGAAGATATAGGATAAGAAAAAAACACCAAGTAATTAGAGATTGTTAATACTAATGGCATTTTATTATTACCTGTCTAGGTATTGACCAGTGGTAGAATTTGATCCATACGAAAGGGTACTGGAACTCCAACTACTAGAATCTGCATGACTCACGTGTGGACTATAGTCTGTGGAAAACAGTCATATTTAACTAATTTATTCTTGGATTTAAAAAAATTATTAGAGATTCATGCTTTATCATTTAACACAATACTTCAACAGAAACAACTTGAGAGTAAATAAAAGTGAATACCAAACTACTCTTTTGTCACTAGTTTACATGCATTCATATCTAAGGTTGAACTTCCAAAGAAGACAGGTTTTTCTGTTTTTATCTCACCCCATCTTGGAAGGAAATTTCCAAAAAATATAGCAATACATGGGATATGACTATATAAGCAACAATGTAGAACTTGTATTTTAATACATTGTTACATGGTTTGGCACCCAAAGAGTACCACATAATCATTAGTGTGCTGTAGATTCATCTAGATACCATTGGGTTCTGCAAGCTGATCAGTTAACTTGTTTTTTTTATACAAGTTGCTACTGTCTCCAAAATGGACAATGGGAGCTAGCATAAAAAAAGCATTTAGAAGGAAAAAAAACTAGACTTTTTAAAGTTAAATAAAAAATAATAAAGGATAATAGGGAAAAAAAAAGAATTTTATATTAAGTTTTTAGTAGTTATTCTTGTTGCATGGTGTTAATATTCCAGAAATAAAGACACTCCTGATACTTGAGTAGCTCTTCACCGTAACATTATTGCTTTAGCACACTATGTGGGATGAACATTTAAGAAATCAGCCAACACAGGGACAATAGGAATTCCCTGGATCTGCTTGCAGCCTGAATTAAAGAGTTTTACTTTTAAAAATAATTTTCTCCAACAATTGATTAAAGCCACAATGGAGATATCCTATTGTTGAGAGACAGGTATGAGTGATACAAAGAATGTTACTATTTTTACTTTTGGGTCACATTTCCTTTCCTTTTATCCCCAGGTTTGATTTAAATAGAAGTTTTCAATAATATTTACATTTGAAAACTTTCTGAATATATTTAATTATGTAAAACAATGAAAATCCCTTTTACTAAGGAACATAGAATAGACCAACCTGTTACACTAATAGGCTTTGTAGCACTTCCTTGGGAAGCTGTAGCCTGGACTGGGTCTGTGTTGTGATAGCCTGTGCGGGCAGACCTAGAAATTGCACCCCACTTAGAGATGATCGGTCCGTCACCAAATGGAATTATAGGATCTTCATCTTTGCCCCTTCTCTGAGGGTCAAACAGATTTAGCCTTCGTTTCACATTCAGGTCCTGAAAACAACCAAGAATGTTGTGAAAAATTAAACATCTGAAATAGTCAATGTTAAAAAAAGTTTCAACCACAAATTTTTGAAAACCTTTTTTCAGCTTTAACTTTTAATGTATAAATCAACATTTGGAATCCTTTCATTGTGGATAAAACCTGGGTACATTTTGCTATGGGGTGGGGAAGCTGGATTCTTATCCCTTTCTTCATTAAGATATATATCAAAGATTCTTGAGCAGGTAATTAACCACCATTACAAACAGAATTTGGGTACCTAGACAAAAAGTCAGCCTCTGTTCCCAAAACCCGCTGCACGCTCCTATGTTAATAATGCTGAAGCACTTGTAGGTAATAACTGATTTGTATCAATCAGCTCTTTGATAGGGCTATGCAATATCTATAAAGTGATTAGCCTAGATTTCCCTGAAAGACAAATCTGAAGTGGACTCTTTGGGAAGGGAGCGTAATTAACTCTAGGAGGGCAGAATTATGTGAGATCATCAACAATTCCCAATTACACAGAGAAATAGAACTCTGCACCAAATGGTACTGAAGCACCTATCCCCGTTCAGGTTATTACTGTGAGGGCAGAGAGAATGAAAAAAATCCACTTTTGCCATCAAAATAAATACTTATGTATAATGTTAAGGGAAGAAAACAATTGGTGTTGACTATTAGAACTAGTGTCAAAACTTTTTGTCTCATGTATTCCATTCTGGAGCTACAGCTCCACACTTTCCTGATGTTTCCTAAATCATGTCCACCTATATTACAATGTTTACAATAGTATATTCTGAGTGGAAGATAAATCCACGAGGGAGGCAACAAAGGGACGAATTCCCAGGCAATTCATAACCATGTCCTTGCAACCAGTTTTACAACAGCACAGGCAGACACTTAGAAGCAGGCCCCTTGCCTGCTGTCTCAGCTGGAGAACGTAGAACATACAAAGCTCACAATTTCATAATATATGCTCATACTGGTAGTCCTGTACTGTGTGAAAACACACCGACTGTTTGGATTCTGAAAATAAATCCTGTCAGCATTCAGATACTTTTTCTGTGGTAGCATTTCAAACAAAAAAAAAATGAAATTCAGCTTTCAAATGCATCATATTCTATTTTCAGGATCTGGCATAATGCAAATGTAATCTTATCTCAATCATCTGTTCTAGTAGTGAATGCTGAAATCCACATAACGGTGGCATTGTGTTTTCTTAGTGACAAAAGGCATGGTTTAACAAAAGATGAAGCACTCTCATTACAAGTTATGTTAAACAGAGATTTAAGTATTTTCAACATTAAACAGAGCACATCTTAATTGTTCTGCAGCTGAAACCCAGCAGGGGCTTTTTCACAGATCTTTTGGAAGAAAAAATTAGTGTAAATGCCAACAGATGCTAGATGACAAGCTTATCCCACCCCCCACCAAACTTGTTTTTCATACAAAACTCTCAGCAAGCTCCACAGCTGCTGAATACCACCAGTATGATCCCAGTTGCACGTACCAAAAATAACTTCAGCCTGCACATCCAGTGTAAGCAATTTTTCAAAAGGTCATGTAATGACCAATGAAGGCCTCACCCACTTTTCATGATCATAATCTTTGTAGCACAAAAACATTTATATTGATTGAGTAGTTTTTATTTTTTTTAAAGTAGGTATAATATTTTATTAAAAAAGGTGCATTACAACATCCATTTATATAGTGCCTTTAACGTAGTAAATTCCAAGGCGCTTCACAGGAGCGTTATCAAACAAATTTTTACACTGAGCCACACAAGGACATATTAGGACAGGTGACCAAAAGCTTGGTCAAAGAAGTAGGTTTCAAAGAGCGTCTTCAGGGAGGAGAGAGAGGAAGAGAGGTTTAAGGAGGGAGTTCCAGAGCTTAGGGCCTAGGCAGCTGAAGGCACGGCTGCCAAAGGTGAAGCAATGAAAATCGGGGATGCGCAAGTGGCCAGAATTGGAGGAGTACAGAGATCTTGGAGGGTTGTAGGAAGTTACAGAGATCGTTGAGGGGCGAGGCCGTGGAGGGATTTGAAAACAAGGATGAGACCTTTCCCCCCCCGAGTATTTTCATTAGAGTTTTTATTTGTTCAAAGCAAACACAATCCCTTTCATTTGAAGAAATTAAAAGTCCGGAAAATACTACATCCTCCCACTTTAAAAAAAAATACCAAAAACCTAAAGCATCAAATTTTGAACAAACTTACAATCGGATCCAACATAAAATCCAGCACTTATCTCATGCAGGTTGCTATGACCTGCAAATCCAGATGACATTTCTGCACTAATACAAATGATCTTTTCCACTTATGCAAGTGCTATCATTTTAACTTTTACCATTGAAGTGATAATTGCACTGTCTCTCCTCCTGAAGGTGTAGACTCTGATTGAGGCAGGGTTCCACGACCGCTGGTAACCCAGGTAAGTATTCTTCTTTAGCCTAGTGAGTTTTGGTAGGCTATTTGACTGCAGAAGGCATCACAACTAAGCCCGATTCTGTTTTCACCCAATGCCACCGCCTCCCCCCCGCGACACACACACACTCACTCAGCAGGGATCACTGGATAACGAGGATGCTGATTTTTCTCGTCTCTAACCCAATAGTGTTGAAGCCAACCGTAGTGCCCCAACTCCTGCTCTAGGCAGGAGATGACCCGAAGATCTTCTGGCCTGTGGTCTAATGCCACATTGGGTGGTGCCTTTACTTGATAGCCCATCAGGGAGTTGTTAATTTTTTTAAGACTATAAATATTCCTTTTGTACACAGTTTGAAACCGTAAAAATGTATCAGTAAAATCACAAGTAACACCCAGAAACTTAGTTATAGTATGATGCCCTGCACAAGCTTTTCAGTTACTAACTCTTTCCAAAGATCATAACAACATGAACTTATAAGACTAAAAAGACAATGGATTTCAAAAAAGTATGCATGTCAAGGCTGCAAAAATATTCTCCAAAATATCAAGTAACTTTGTTTACAGGCAAAACTTACAAGTACTATTCTGTTACACTTGACCCAAGTTTTGGAGGCGGAGAAACTCATGTGGACAATGGTGTATATTAGTAAAAGACATGTCATGCACATTTTATTTTTGCTGGATTTGAACTATAACGTAACTATGCCAAAAAAAATTATCTAACATTCTTAAATTGTACAGATTATGCATAGAGTAATTATATATTTTCATCAAACACTGTGAAAAATACTTTTTACTGATTAAAATAATACTTCGTAACATGCCAACATAAAATTGTGTGCATGTATTTTGTTATTTTGAAAATCAAGCCAGAAAGACAAAAAAAAGGCAGTGGAACTTAAGGATGGAAATATTTCGAGAAACATTTTCTTATCCTAGTTCCAAAATGAATCTTGGTTTAATTCTCCTACTCCAGAATATTTGCAGTAAAGTGGTTACATCTTCAACAGAATTAATGAAACAAAGAAAAAAAGTGCATTATTGCTTTAGAATACCATTCCTCACCTCATTAATGATGTTATTTATCAGAACCCTTTTAATTTGCATTCATAACCCATATGTACAATTATGAAAAGTGATCTCTTTTGAAGGACCTCAATGTGTCTTACCATTATCTCCACACTGGTGGTTGCCATAATGTCTTTTGGATCAGACTCCATTGCACTAATGCAAGAGCTGATAGTCCCACAGGACCATGGAGAATAGTGGGATGTGCTGTCATCCTCAAATTTAGTGCCTACACACAAATCGCTGGTATTCTCAGAGAACTGTTAAAAGATATAAACAAACGGATATTACGATTACGATAGTTGATCAGAATTTTTTTTTTAAGAAGTTGTAACTTCACTGAAATTTCATTCAGTGCACACATATGTTCCAATATTATTTGCTAGAGTCATCAATTCTGAATAACTGAAACAATGGCACATGGTGGGGGGCAGGGAAAGAGAGATTTCCCATATGCTTTGAAATCATAAATTTTGTTGCACATAGTAAACAGAAATCTTCCCCAGTGGTAACTTTCCAGAATCAGTCATTAGAGTGAGAAGGATATTAAATGATGTATTTCATTAGTGATGGCTTTAAAAAAAAATGGGGAAACACAAGTCAACTGTAATCACAACAACTATTGTTGATGTCATGTCATAGATGAAAAAGTAAAAGGCTGAAATAGATACACAAAGATACCATGAAGATAAAGAAAGGGAACTTGATGATGTAAAACATTACATAGTCCAGACATATGATGCACAATCACATCACACACATAGCAAAGTATAAACAGCAAGCAGACCATAATGCTGGAGAGGACCATGATAGGTGGCTAAGATACATACATTATATTAAAAAGCGAGAAAGCAAAGGCAAGTCTGGCATTTTTAAATAATTTTCTTTTTGCACTTCCATACTATTTACAACTAAAGCTAAGAATTTTTGGCATGGCTCACATTTGAAAGGTAGTTTGACTAAATATATACAACATGCAGTTCTGGAAATTGAAAATAGCAATATTTTGTAATCAATGTTTTTTCATGACACAGGTTCTGCAAGACTCCCACCCCAGACCTGTCTTAAAAAGATTGTAACAAACCTTTAAAGCAGTCAGAATTTTGCTAAAACGAATGCTAACTGAACAAACAAAACAAAAGTTTCAGAATAAGCTATTACAAAAAATTGAAATGTTAATCTTTTACTATTTCATTACAGCAACTCCTGTGGACAAAATTCACTCAAAGCTTTGCTTTCTGTGACTTGTACAATGCGTGGTGAAACCCACCTCTGATGAAACGCAATTCCTTGCTATTCAACAAGAAACTGGTTTCTAAATGAAACTTAAGGATATAGAGGCCACATGACTAGTGCACTGAATGCCAATGAAACAGAATTTTCACTGCCCTCTGAAAGGGGCAGCTAACTGAAGCATACCATCATTATAATTTCAGCAATAAATAATTGAACTTTTATACAAGGTGGTGATGCATTTTTCAAGTATTCAGCAGGTATGAAGTCCACAGAGACAGATTGCACCATATTACTATTTCTCCTACAATGAACTAGTGATGCAGAGAAAGCGGAACCACAGAAACTAGTCATGTTCAACAGGTATGATGTACTACCTGTGAGGATAAGGAGACAGGCTGTGGAGAGGATTGCCAGAATGCTAACCCAAGGCACTGTAAAGCAAGAGGCAATTCAAGGCAGGGAAGCAGAATAGAAAGATTTTAGTATTAGGGGATTAAATTATTAGGGGGAGTAAAGGGCATCCTCTGCAGTCATGATCAAGTGTCCAAGAGGGTGTGTTGCCTACCCAGTGCCAGGGTGGCTGGAAAAGAACTTGGAAGGGGAGAGGGAAGAATCAGTTGCCGTCGTTCATGTCGGAACTAACGACATAGAAGGTCCTCCTCCTCAGTTTTTCCTAAGGGATTATCAGCAGCTAGGGGTTAAATTAAAAGCAGGACCTCGCAGGTGGTAATCTCCGGATTACTGCCCGAGCCATGTGCTGATTAGCATTGCAATAAATGGATCAGGAAAATGAATGAGTGGCTGAAAGATGGTGTGGGCAGGAGCGGTTCTAGTTCATGCGACACTGGCACCAGTACTGCATGCTAGAGAAAATTTACTCAGACACACTAAATTCAACTAAATGCAACCCAGATCCTTCTTCCAGTGTCACTATAGTGTTATAGAATCATAAAAAGGTTACAGCATAGAAGGAGGCCATTCGGTCCATCGAGTTCGTGCGGGCTCTATGCAAAAGCAATCCACGAGTCCCACTCCCCCGCCCCATCCCCGTAGCCCTGCAAATTTTTTCCTTTGAAGTACTTATCCAGTTGCCTTTTGAAGGCCATAAATGAATCTGCCTCCACCACCCCCCCTGGGCTGTGCATTCCAGATCCTAACCGTTCGCTGTGTAAAAAAGATTTTCCTCATGTTACCTTAGGTTCTTTTGCCAATCACCTTAAATCTATGTCCTCTGGCTCTTGACCCTTCCGCCAATGGGAACAATTTCTCTCTATCTACTGTGTCTAGACCCTTCATGATTTCGAATACCTCTATCAAATCTCCTTGCAACCTTCTCTGTTCCAAGGAGAACAACCCCAGCTTCTCCAGTCTATCCACGTAACCGAAGCCCACATCCCTGGAATCATTCTAGTAAATCTCTTCTGCACCCTCTCTAAGGCCTTCACATCTTTCCTAAAGTGCGGTGCCCAGAACTGGGCACAATACTTCAGCTGTGGCCAAACCTGTGTTTTATAAAGGTTCATTATGACTTCCATTCTTTTGTACTCTATGCCTCTATTTATAAAGCCCAGGATCCCATATGCTTTTTTAACTGCTTTCTCAACCTGCCCTGCCACCTTCAACAATTTGTCAAAATATACCCCCAGATTTCTCTGTTCCTGCATCCCTTTTAGAATTGTGTCCTTTAGTTTATATCGCCTCTCCTCATTCTTCCTACCAAAATGTATCACCTCGCATTTCTCTGCCACGTGTCCGCCCATGCCACCAGCCTGTCTATATATTCTTGAAGTCTATTACTATCCTCCTCACTGTTCAAGACACTTCCAAGTTTTGTGTCATCTGCAAATTTGGAGATTGTGCCCTGTATACCCAAGTCCAAGTTATATATATTTTATATCTCTCTCTCTCTCTCTCTCTCTCTCTCTCTCAAGAAAAGCAGTGGTCCTAGTACCAACCCCTGGGGAACACCACTGTACACCTCCTTCCAGTCCGAAAAACAACCATTTACCACTACTCTCTGTTTCTTGTTACTTAGCCAATTCTGTATCCATGCTGCTAATGCCCCTTTTATTCCATGGACTTCAATCTTGATGACAAGCCTATTATGCAGCACTTTATCAAACACCTTTTGAAAGTCCAAACACACATCAACTGCATTGCCCTCATCTATCTCCTCTGTTACCTCATCAAAAACTCAATCAAGTTAGTTAAACACGATTTGCATTTAACCAAAGTGCTGGCTTTCCCTAATCAATCCACACTTGTGCTAATTCTGTCCCGGATTATCATTTCTAAAAGTTTACCCACCATCGAGGTTAAACTGACTAGCCTATAGTTGCTGGGTTTATCCTTACACTCTTCTTTGAGCAAGTGTGTAACAATTGCAATTCTCCAGTCCTCTGGCACCACCCCTGTATCTATGGATGTTTGGAAGATTCCGGCCATGCAATGTACTCATTTAGTATCTCGACCATGCCCTCTGCCTCCATGAGTAGATCTCTTTTTCGGTCCCTAATCGGCTCTACCCCTCCTCTATTACCCATTTACATGACTATAGAAGACTTTTGTATTCCCTTTTATGTTGGCTGCCAGTCCATTCTCATACTTTCCTCTTTGCCCCTCTTATTTCCATTTCCACTTCCCCTCTGAACTTTCTATATTCAGCCTAGTTCTCACTTGTGTTATCAGCCTGACATCTGTCATACGCCCCTTTTTTCTGCTTCCTTTTACTCTTTATCTCTTTTGTCATCCAGGGGGCTCTGACTTTAGTTGTCCTACCTTTCTCCCTTGTGGGAATGCACCTAGGCTGTACCCGAACCATCTCTTCTTTAAAGGCCGCCCATTGTTCAATTACAGTTCTGCCTGCCAATCTTTGATTCCAATATACCCGGGCCAGATCTAGTCTCATCCCACTGAAATTGGCCCTCCTTCAATTGAGTATTTTGACTTGAGAGTGGTCCATGTCCTTTTCCATAGCTATTCTAAATCTTATGATACTATGATCGCTGTTCCCTAAATGTTCCCCTACTGACACTTGCTCCACTTGGCCTGCCTCTTTCCCCAGAACCAAATCCAGCAATGCCTCCTTCCTCATTGGCTGGAAGCTTGGTCAAGAAAGTTCTCCTGAACACACTTTAAAAATTCCTCCTCCTCTTTGCCCCTTATATTACTGTCCCAATCTATATTAGAATAGTTGAAGTCCCCTGTTATCACTGCTCTATGGCTTTTGCACCTCAGTAATTTCTCTGCAAATTTGCTCCTGTATATCCTTCCCACTAGTTGGTGGCATATAGAATACACCCAGCAGTGTAATGGCACCTCTATTGTTTCTTATCTCTAACTAAAAAATTCTGTCCTTGACCCCTCCAGGACATCCTCTGTATCCAGCAATGAAATATTCTCCTTAATCAATGCTGCCACCCCCCTCCTTTCTTTCCTGATCACCTTGCATCCAGGAATATTTAGTACCCAACCCTGCCCTTTTTTGAGCCAGGTCTCCATTATCGCCACAACATCATATTCCCATGTGGCTATTTGCACCTGCAGCTCACCGACCTTGTTTACCATGATTCGTGCGTTTATACACATGCACTGTAAACCAATCTTAGACTTTCTTGTACTCTCTCTTAGTCTGATCCCACACAATACCGTACTATTTCTTATTCTAGTGCTGCCTTTCTCTCCCAATCCCTTGTGCACCTTGTTTTTCCTTTCCAATACAACATCCTGATGCCCAAATTAATTTAAACCCTCCCCCACTGCTCTAGCAAACCTACCTGCGAGGACATTGGTCCCAGCTCCATTGAGGTGCAACCCATCTGGCCTGTACAGGTCCCACCTCCCCCAGATCTGGTCCCAATGCCCCGGGAATCTAAAGCCCTCTCTCCTGCACCATCTCTCCAGCTATGCATTCATCTGCCCTATTCTCCTATATTCTATACTCGCTAGCGGGTGGCACCGAGAGTAATCCGGAGATTACTACCTTTGAGGTCCTGCTTTTTAATCTCTTTCCTAACTCCCTAAAATCTGCCTACAGGACCTCATCCCTCTTTCTACCTATGTCGTTGGTACCGATATGGACCACGACCTCTGGCTGTTCACCCTCCCCCTCCAGAATGTTCTTCAGCCGCTCAGTGACATCCTTGATCCTGGTAAGGACTATACGCCTTAGGGTCAAATTACAGCCATGCTGCAGTGAACCATAGGGCAAAAGTAATTAGGGATTAAAATCAGGCCATGACCATTATTCAAAATCAACTTGCTAATATTTTTAAATTGGCATCAGGAAGTAGGCAATTTTACTCCAAACTGTACTTTACTCCAGACTTGAAGTTAAGAACAGTTTGCATTTTGCAGCATCTTTGGCACAAGGTGCTTCACAGAGTAGAAAAGCAGTGGTAGAGTTACAAAAGATGACCAAAAGTTTGGTTGACAAGACCTTTAAAAAGGTGGAAAAGAATTTGTACATGAAGATGAGGATTTCAGATTTGATGAACTAGGGAAAGGGGTACCATTGGACATGATGGGACAGGAAGGCAGGATGTGGGTGGAAAATTTAAGTTTGTGGTGGGGTGGGGGGTGCGGAGGTTGGGTGGCCAACAAGGAGGATGTGGGGGCAGTTAAGTCTAGAGACGAGAGGCGTGAATGAGGCATTTGGTAGCAGTAGAGGAAGAAGCAGACAATACAGCAGAGGTGGAAGTAAGTGATTTTGGTAGTGAGTATGAAATGGGTTTTGAAGCACAGTTTTGGGTTGAATAGAACATTGAGATCATTATGCAGTTGGGTTTGGCCTGAGTGAGTAGCCAGGGAAGTCGACAAGAAGGGTGCAAAGTTTTTGTTGGATGCTGGTAACAATAGCTTTCGCCTTCCGAATGTTCAATAGTAGGAAGTTCCGGCTCATCCACAACCTCAGGCAACTGGGGTTAAGGGAAGTGGTGGAAAGTTAGAGCTGGGTGTCGTCAGCTTCCATGTAGAAGCTGATCTAATGTTCAGGGCTGATGTCATCCTACAGTGGTCTACTGAACGGATACTACAAGCGCTCAGAGACGTTGCCTTTTACCTGATTAGTAGTATACAAATGTAAGTTGTTGTCATACTTTCAGCAGTACACCAGAAGCAACTGAAGCATATTTAGTCAGCCTTGGTTCAGTGGTAGCACTCTCACCTGAGTTAGAAGGTCATGGGTTCAAGTCCCACACTAGAGACTTCAGCACAAAATCGAGGTGGACATTCCAGTGCAGCACTGAGCGAGTGCAGAAGAAGAGCAGGGGAGTTCTCCTGATGTCCTGGCCAATATTTATCCCTCAACCCGTATCACTAAAAAACTCTGGTCAATATCACATTGCTGTTTGTGGAACCTTGCTGCGTGCAAATTGGCTACTGCCTTTCCTACAACACTGACTACACTTGAAAAGTATTTCATTGGCTGTAAAGCACTTTGGAACGTCCAGAGGTCGTGAAAGGCATTACATAAATGCAAGTCTTTTTTTTAGTCCAACGAAGCAGTGAATGTACTTCGCAACCAATCAATTCTCACTTCTCCTATACAAGCTTCTGCTTGTATATGCTTTTCAACAATCCAGTGTTACATTTGTGGACCACTAATTTTATTAATTTCAAGTTCTACTGTCTCATAGTTCTACAAACTAATCTCCAATCCTAATGGTGGGAGTAAACAAATCAAAACTCATTAAATTAAATTTCAGCTGTGTGGCAGCAAATTTAGAGACCTCCTTTATTTGTTCTTCTCCTGACAATGCTGGGACATGGCTCCACTGCTGCTGTCTGATACCATGCCCAAGTGGCTCTTCTTCAGGTGTGGTCCTTGAAAGGGAATTTCAGCAGTCATTTCATTGTGGAAGGCATCACAACGGATCCTGAACCTGTCCTCACCCAACATCCACACGTGCGTACTTTCCATAAGTCATTAGTGATCAAGACCAGGAACCCTGGCTCATTTTTTTCTCCTCCCTAGTGCAGGCATATTGAGGGCAATTGTAGCACTTATACCATTGCCCTGGATGAGAATAGTTGCTTTAGCACAAGACAGAAATTCAGCCAGAAAATCTGGGTCTTTATGGTCCAGTTCCACAGTGGACTGTGCAACTATGTACTGAACCATTAGGGGAACCAGGGACCTTTTAAAATTAAGAAAAAAATGTGAATGGATCTATAAACACACTAGTTTCAAAATGTGTTATAGTCTATATATTAATGATAACGAAAAAGGAAAGGCAATCACTATATTCAGTTTTTGTTAACACAAGATTAAACTCCAATTTGACTTGCATACCTCTGAACTGAAGTCTACACTGAACAAAGGGGATGGAGGAGCAGAGGGCTGGGCTACTGTGGACAAAGCAGAAGAGACGAGAGGTGGTTTCTGAGGGGAATAGTGTGTCCATTGGTCTGGTTTCCGTCTCAACAGGTCATCAAAGCCTGGTTGCTGTATTCGGCTGTATGGATCCTACAAGGAAGGCACGAATGACAGTTGAACAAACTTAAAAGTCCTAACTTCAAAATTCTAAACATTACCTAACATTCACTACTTTCACATTTACTTTGGCTGTTTTATTAGCAGCTGCAGTTTTTAAACCCGTATCCAGAATCCAAATCAAATTATACAATATTTTTCCCCCTCTCCTAATGGTGCAGTGGGCAAATACATCAGTGTGACATGACATGGAGCCATTGGAACTGAGAACGGTCCAGGTTCAATCCCTGCTAAAGACTTCCAGATCCCTCACAAAAGTAATTGTTTTAATTACTATAAATGCCTCTAAAAAACACTTCTGTTTTGATTACGTAGATTACCAATTTATCCAAGAGCATAGTTGTTGTTTGACTCAATAATTTTTCAGGTCTGACATATTATACATAATTAGTATCATACATGACCTAATATGATTTAATAGTGTTGTGATACTCCCAATACAGGTTTCTACTAATGGAGATAAAGCTCAACACACTGCTCACTAAAAAAGTATTTATATGTTATGAAGCCACTTCACTTTGTTTACCAGTATGGGTAAGTACTGCCACTATTAGTACAAAACCGACTCTCAAAAACTAGGAGGTAGTGGGTCGGAGTAAAGAACAAATGAACTTGCATTTATATAGCGCCAATCATGTCCACAGAAAATCCCAAAGCACTTCACAGCGAATTAATTACTTTTTGAAGTGTAATCGCTGTTGTTATTGGGCAAATGCAGCAGCCAAGTTTTGCATAGCAAGGTCGAGCAATGAGATAAATGACTAGTTAATCTGCTTTGTTGACGTTGGTTGAGGGATAAATGTTGGTTAGGACACCAGGAGAACTCCCTGGTGGTAAACAGAAGAGAAAAAAAAAGTCAGTGAGAAAGCAAAAGTAAAGGGAACTGAAGCAAGTGCCTCAAATGCTAGGTGGGGACATCGAGCATGCGGCTTTACCAAAATCCTAATGAAACCCTATCTGATTCAAACTGTACAACAATAATAAAGTAAAGAATTCTCCATTTATTGGCAAGATAGTGAAAAATGTGATCCAATAATTAGCAACAGAATAAAGCAAAAATGCTCCAACATTTTACCCTACCCTCTGCATGGCGGTGTTCCTCTGTTCATTTGATGGTTGTCCAGCCGTAGAATAATATCCATCAAGTGAGCTGTATCTTTCTCGTGGTGGAGGCTGGTAGGCAGCTGAAGGCACCATATCCATTGGAGGTAAAGAATTACTCCGCATGACATCATCCCGTGGATACATCTGTGGCCTCCACATGCGCCTGCTATCATAGACTGGTGCATACATTCCAGAATGTACTGCTGGGACTGAACCACACTGTTGGGGAGGGGCTGATGGGTAAGGAGAAGATGCTAGTCGTTCCCGAGGTGGATATGCATTGTAGTGGTCAGTGTACGGCACAGTGGGTGGAAGTGGGGATTCTGGCATACTGTTGGGACGTACATAGCGAGGAAGGCAAGGAGACACACCAGAAGGTAGACCAGGATGTGGAGGATAATACCCTCCTGCATAAAATTCAGAGAACACAGAAAAGAAAGTTCATTAAATTAAATAATCTGAATTATAAGCAAATGTCAAGTTAAACTAAAATATCTCTACTCTTGGAAAGTGAAAGCACAACTTTGATTCAAACATTAATGAGAAAATCATATAGATAGATAGATAAACACTGCCAGTATCATAACCCATTCTCTCAAACAGCTTGGCTAAATGGAACATTCTAATTAAAATGAAACTTCATCACTGTAAATTAGAGGCTATATCTAATCTAAAAAGACTGTTTTAAAAGGGCAATATCATTAAAAACATATTTTTAAACTTGTTTTTTCCCCCTAAATTCAATAATGAAAGCTTACAGTGCATTTTCTACCAGGAATAACTATCATTTTTGTTCTAAATCTTCAAACTAAAATTCTGTTTGCAGATTCAAATACAAGATGGAGAGAGTGCAAAATAGATATATTCCTATAACGGAAAAAAGGGGTGCATCAAAGAATAGAATTCTGTGGATAAAGTAAGATTAAAACTAAACTGAAACGTAAAAGTATGTGATAAAACTAAAAAAGTGAAATATAGCAAGTGAAGTGAAGAGAGAGATTAGAATGGCCAAAAATGGAATATGAAAAAAAAATTACTAGTAGATATTAGAAAAGGGAAGTAGCAAGGGCTTTTACAAGCATATCAGAAGTAAAAGAGGGGGGCGGCTACAAACACTCAGGCATGAAGGGGGAAATCTAGTTGTAGAGGATGGAGGTATGGCAAAGATATTAAACATTTTGCTTCAGTTATAACGGTGGAAGTTGAGAATGCAGATGTACTAGAGGAGGATGCAGAACAACTGTTAGAGATAATTGTAGAAAAAGGATTGGTTCTGAAAAAAGTTAGCAGAACTCGATGTGGATAAGTCACTAGGTCCTGAAGGCATGCTGCTGAAGGAAGTCAGAGAGGAGCTAGCAGAGTCTGACCAAGTGTCTACGCAAATTGTGCTGGGGATAGCCAATGTATTACCTCTGTTCAAGGAGAGAAAAAGGATAAGTCAGGTGAATATAGACGAGTGAGGCTAACTTTAGTTGTAAGCAAACTCTTAGATTCCATAATTTGAGATAAAATTAGTGAGCATTTAGAAATGTATGGAACAATCAAGGACAGCCAACACAAATCTGTTAAAGGCATGTTGGGTTTTCACAATTTAATAGTCTTTTATTGAAGAAATGGCTGATTGGATAAATAGAATGTTGTAGTTGCAGTGTGTATGAATTTTCATTAGGCCTTTGATAAAGGATTGCACAAAAGACCTATACAAAAATTCACGAGTACAAGGAAAAATGTAGCAGCACGGAGAGAAATTTGATTGACAGACAGGAAATACGGAGAGAGGTCATGCTGGGTCCACTTCTGTCCACGGTGTGTACACACGTACACACACACACACACACACACACACATCAAAACTTACTGACGAGGCAAAAGTAGGAGCTTGGAAAGTAGGAGATGGACGATGAAAGAGTTGAGGAAGAGACAGGTTTGCGGAATGGGCAGATAGGTGGCAGTTGAAATTTAAGAAGTATAAGGTAATACATCTTGGGAGGAACAAGAAGAAATATGAGTATACAATCAAATAGGAAAATGCTGAAAGTGTGGGTGGAGAGACCTCTGGGTTTAAATACGAAATTCCTTGAAACTGTAAGTTCAGGTAGGTAAAGCCATAAAAAAGGGAATAGCTTTTTGGGCATAGGGCATAAATAGGGGCAAAGAGAACAAGAGGTAATAATAAATTTGTACAAGGCTGTTAATTGTATGATTTATATCAATTAGTGTTAATTGTATTCAGGTGGTGGGTATCAATTGGGGACTCTCGCATCCTTTTTATAGGTGTGCTTAGCTAGGGTGTGGTGTGTGTGTGTGTGAGGGGGATCTCTGAATAAAGGTGTAGATTCAGCAAGCTAATACCAGGGAGACTATAGTTATGAGGAAAGACAAGATATTGGGAGCAGAAAAGACTAAGAGGAGGTTTAATAGAGGTTTTTAAAATTATAAAAGGGATTTAATAGAGTGAATAGAGAGACTATTTCCTCTGATTGGGGTCACTGAGCATAGTCATAGAAGAAAGATGTTAAGAGTAAACTATACAAAGAGTTGTTGGAACACAGAATAAGTAGTTAAGGCAAAGACCATGTTAAAGGAAAAGGTGCTTAAATATTTGAAGCAGGGGATGTGCAAGGCAGTGGTATTAGTTTTGGATTGCTCTAGCAAAGAGTCATCACAGATAAGATGGGCTGAATGGCTTCCTCCTGTACTGTGAACTTCTGTTCTTTATAATTTTGGTTGCGGTTTACCTGGCTGATGATATGCAGTCAGTTCATATGAAACTGGTGTCCTGGGGTCCTGATAATACACATCAGGTTGCTGGGATGGGTACACAGACACTCTTGACACAGATTTTGAAGAGGGTAGTGAAGTTGAATCTGGTCCAACATGTGATGACATTATAGCCGAGGTAGAGAGCACCTGGTTCAGAATTGTCTTGGGAGGTGAACCGATTTTACTGGAAAACAAGTGTAAATTTTTGATAGCAAAATGCACAGAGAAAAAAAAAGTAGATATCCTTCGTGAAATTTTATTCATCGATGTGTTAAAATTGCTTAAAAGCAAGGAGATTTTTTCTTGACACCCTGCAAGTGATTCCATGGAAACATGTTTGACTAGAATACCTCCCCACTGTCTTTCAAAGATGTAAGCTGATAAAATGAAAATATCTCATCAATCTGGCTGCTAAGATCCTTTGGATACATGCCAATGTAGAAAATCATCAAAGGCTGCTCCCAGAAAATGTTGATACACTATTCGGAACCTACTGTAATTCAGCCTTTCAAGCCAGAAATATTTTCACCTGGAAGGGTTACAAATATTTTATATATGAAAATAAATAGTTGTGGGAATTTCAATACAATTTTAATGGGTCCAGTTCCTTTATTAGGAACCCAACCCAAATACATCAGGTGAATTAGAAAGCTGTAACCTCTTACAACACTCGTATTGAATAATTCCAACTGGCAGTGCATTCTACATTCACAAAACATAACTGGCTCCGTATCACCTCTATCCCTTCCCTGGACCCTATGGCAACCACACGGTCCAGCCATAAGCAATTTTTATTTTTAAGTGACTTCAGGAGGGATAAATCAAAATCTCAGAACTCTGTTCTAATAAAAAGGTGCATACTGAAACATTAAAACTACCTTTTCCTCTTTTGAATGCTGATTAAACTGCTGCACATTTAAACATTTTTTGTTTTAAAAAAAACCTTAAAATTACCATTGGCAATAGTAACAAACAACCGTTCAACACATTAATATGACATGCCTTGGTCTGCAATTTTAAAGGAGGAGAGATTGGGTGGACTAGGCTTGTATTCACTAGAGTTTAGATGAGAGGAGATCTCATTGAAAGGGCTAGACAGACTGGATGCAGGGAGGATGTTTCCCCTGGCTGGGGGGGGGCCCTAGCACGAGGGGCCAAGTCACTGAATATATTTAAGAAGGAGATAGATAGATTTCTAGACACAAAAAGCATCAAGGGGTATGGGGAAAGAGAGGGAATATGGTATTGAGATAGAGGATCAGCCATGATCATATTGAATGGCAGAGCAGGCTCGAAGGGCTGAACGGCCTACTCCTGCTCCCATTTTCTGTTTTTATGCATTAATCCACTTAAAATAGTGAATAAAGCCAGTAAATGCATTCACACTGGATAACCTCCTCAGTACCTCAAAAAAAAATCAGCTGCAATCCATCTTGAAGAAAATAAACTTTCACATGAGACAATACCCAGGAATGCCCCAGAAAGATATTTTGAAAAAATAAAAAAAGTCTTTAAAAGCTCCATTTTAGCACTGCATGTGTTATATATACTTCTTTTGTGGGCAAACACTACTACATCTGTAATTGCAACTCTTAGAAAACATCAGTTCACCATCAAACTTTCTGCCTCACATTCGTGCGCAAATAGTGGGACAAAGTAACGTCTGATTGGTTCTGACAGTCTCCAAGCCTACCTTCCAACTGATCTGATTCAAATGAAAAGAGCTGATTATTCTTGTGAAACATAAACTGATACATGTTGAAATGCTAACTGTCGACTTGCACAGCGATGGTCAGCATGTATGCCAATTTGAAACAAATCTCAGCTGTCTCAATGGCTGCCAAAAGTGTTCATTGTACAGGACAGATTGTAGAATAACTTGACAGTGATTAATACCAGCTATCAAGTATGGGAAATATGATAAACTAGAAATGGGGCGAGGTGGGTGATGTTATCACAGTGCATCACCTTACGGCATGCCTTACATACCTGACCCATGAGATGCAGGTTTACAACCACTAAAGAAATGCTTCAATCACAATTTTTCCCCTGAAACTAAGGATGGTAGTTTAGTACATCTATATTTTACAATACAAAAAATTGTAAGGAACTAAAGTTTTACAAAAGGAAAAAGATATATAGATATATCTTACTTTTCTGGTGGCGAGCCAGACAGTGATCCAGGTGTACTCAGACAGTTTTGTCCAATTTTTGCAATTTTCTTAGCATTCTCCAAAGAAGCTGAGGTATCTGCACAGCGTGGTATTAGTTGTGGGGTACTACTTTCTGGACTAATTATCCCATTTGGTGTCTGTACCATTTTCACAGTGGTTTCAGTGGATCCCGTTACAGAGACTATATTTCCTGCAGAAGTTGTGACTACGTTAGTGATTCCAACTTTGTTCTGTAGCGCTTGGGGTAGAGGGAAGGGCCTGACAGTAGCATTAATCTTCTTATTCCGCATCCGATACCTGTTATCAAGGATACAAATGACTACTTTTTTTTGCACAATACAACCAATACAGTAAAACTCAACTTAAAGACCATCTATCTATGTATGAATGATCAAGTGTCAAAAAACAGAATAGGTAATGCTTCCAACTTGAACATGTACACTACCACCGCAGGACAAAATTTCACAATCTGAAATAGTTTACAAGGATAGCAACAAGTCTAGTCTCACTATATTGTATGACCATCTAAAGCTAATCATATTCCAATTCTCCCCTGGCTGACATCCCATCTTCCACCCTCTATAAATTTGAGCTCCAAAATTCTGCTGCCTGTATCCTAACTTGCACCAAGTCCCATTCACCCATCACCCCTGTGCTCGCTGACCTACACTGGCTGCCGGTCCATCAACACCTCGATTTTAAAATTCTCATCCTAGTGTTCAAATCCCTTCATGGCTTCGCCCCTCCCTATTTCTGTAACCTTCTCCAACACTACCATCCTCTGAGAATTCTGCGTTTCCCCAACTCTGGCCTTTTGCGCAACCCCCACTTCCTTTGCCCCACCATTGGCGGCCGTGCCTTCAGCTGTCTAGGCCGTAAGCTCTGGAATTTCCTTCCTAAACCTCTCTGCTTCACTTTCCTCCTTTATGATGCTCCTTAAAACCTAGCTCTTTGAGTAAGCTTTTAGTCACCTGTCCTAATGTCTCCTTCTTTGGCTCAGTGTCAATTTTCGTCTGATTAACACTCCTGTGAAGCGCCTTGGGATGTTTTACTACGTTAATGGCGCTATATAAATGCAAAATTGTTATATTGTCCTAAAATGTTGGCAGCCACAAAAGATGTCTTCATTATCAAAGATATACAACTTTGTGCAAAACTGATGGTGTTAAAACTTACAATAGTATTTTTGCAACCACCTCAGAAAAAGTACTACGACTCACAGAAAACACTTAACAAAATGCTCGTTTACCGTAAATAATTACTGATTTTTAATATTTTAAACTAAGCATAATTTAAATAAGCTTTAAAGATTTTACAATAGTGGGCTTAATTATTATCCTTTCATCACTCAAATTTAGCCCAGGATGGTGGCATTAAAATCTCCTCTATGCCAGCAATAAAGTTCCTAAGCTCCCTTAGAGATGACAAAAGAGTGGCTGATGTGGGAAATGTAAATGTCCACATTAGTGTAGTCCAGATTGCATTTCTCACATTGAGGAATTGCATTGTTGAAGAAAAGTAAAAGGAGCTCAATAATCCAACTGGCCATGCTAGATTTAACCTGAAAGTACTTGATACAATGGTGCCCAAAACTGCCTGAAAGGGTGGTGGAAACAGATTCAATAATAACTTTCAAAAGGGAATTGGATAAATACTCAAAGGGGAAAAATTTGCAGGGCTATGAGGGAAGAGCAGGGGAGTGGGACTAATTGGATAGTTCTTTCAAAAAGCCAGCACAGGCACGATGTGCCAAATGGCCTCCTTCTGTGCTGTATCATTCTATTCTATGATTTCTCAGCTGACATTCCTCACCAATGAGCATACTTTCACTGCTGAGTTTGGAGGGGGAAAGGCAGGAGGCATGGCATGAGAAAATCGACTTGTTTTCTACAAAGAATAAGACAAAGAAATCATTTGAAAGACACAAATAATTAAAAATACATACTTTTCTAACTCCTCTTGGGAGTGAGCAAAGGTACAGTTCGCTCCACGAGGACAACCTCCTTGTTGTCGAAGATCTCGGCACATACTGGTTTTGTATTTGCTGTTTGGCTGTGGCTGAAAACAACAACGAATGAAGTACTTTTATGATTATGAAAGTCTGGTTTTTGTTATGGCTTTAGCAATTACAATTTGCCATCATCAATAGCAATGAATTGTTTTAGTTCAATACTGATGAACAATTACACCTTAAAATGTTTGCTGTGAAATAAATGGAAAACTATTTTCAATATACAGTCTACTCATTTAAACGGCAAATTACATCAATGTTATAAGCTAAACGCATAATATCAACTGTGCAATGAAATTTATTTTCAAGAACAGAATTGAGGGGCAGAGTGACTGGAAAATTCTGGCAGACAAAAAATGTTCATTTTCTCAAAATCAATTCAAAAGCAAAAAATAGTTCCGTGCATGTCTTTAAACTGCTTTTGAAGGAATGTTTCTCTTTACAATCACAGCTAGTTCCAATTTTGTTCTAGTTTTTTATTAAAAATAATGTGAACTGCAGTAAGAAGGGACTCCGTTTAAAAAACACCTCACAAAACAGAAGGTCTTACTTGTGGTGCTTCGTGACCTTTTTTACTGAAGTTCTGGATGAAATCCACAAGTCCATGAACCACAGTCTTTACAGCTACCATTGCATTCTCTAGTTGTTCCCATGTTGGAGGTGCTGCATCTTAAAGACAAAAGGCACAAATAGTATTTTTCTCTCTGCAATTTCTGAAACAATATAGCATAATCTATTAAAGACTGAAGTTATATTGAAACCCTGATAACTGTTGCATTAGATTTATTTGGCCTCATGTGAGTTGCAAAATTTATTTTACTCCAATTTTCATTTGGTTTTCCTCCCTTTTCTGAATGCAGAAATTCATACACACATATAGGGTTCCACTTGCGACAAGCAGCTTTTTGGGGTACCTCATCCAAATGGTGCAATCCAGGATGGTGGCCATTTCTGGTTATTCATGGTGAAATTATCATTCACAAATCTGCTCCTATCCTAGCATACACATTTCCAGCGGCAGATATTGGATAATGATCAGGAGTGGAAACCCTTCCTAGACCAAGGCCAATTTTAGAACTTTTACTGCTGCTCTAGTAGAATTTAACATAAACTACCAAGAATCAATTATAGGACTTTACTGGGCTGTATGGCCCAGGGTCATACCATATGGTGCACTTTCAAACTGAGCCATTCAGGTTCCATTGAAACAACCATGTTCAAAAAGGATAATGCTTAGCAACGTATTTTCCCATAAAAATAGGAAAGAGTCAGTTAAGAAGTTGGCACCAAGCAATCTAAAACACTGAAGAATGTACTGTTTAAGCAATGCACAGGCAAACAGTTTGACCAATGGGCACAATGTCACTGAGGCACAATTACAGTTAGTTACCTGGAAGAAATAAACTGGCTCCTATAAAACAGCCTGAAAACATCAAGATAAATATATACACAACATATTTCCATTTAAATTTGACTGACTTCTAGTTTGGAAACATATTAAGTCATATATACCTGGGTTAGGATCTATATTTGCCAAAAGTTCGAGATGGGATCGTAGTCGGTTCAGATTAGCTGGATCTGTTGTCCGTTGCAGGACTATCGTCAATTCCTGGACACTCTTTGCAAAAGATTCTGGGGATTGGAGCTAAATACAGAAACAGAGATAGAGGTAAGGACTTGTTTAAAATAAACAATTGAAGCACGATTTCTGTAATTCCTAAACAAAATTATCTATTGCACAATTCGTTTTGTGGCAAAGATTTACAGGAAACTGTACTGCAGGTTTAGCCATCACTCTCAAACTGGTAAAGAGAAATCTGATATTAGATTTCACATCTGTCACCTGGCAAAGCAACTAACTAAAGTTTAAAAAAGTCTACAGCACCAGAGAGATATTGTAAAATCACAAGCCACATTCATTCTAAATTGGTTAGTTCAAGTCAGTTTGGTCAGAATTTCAACATGCATTACATATAGTGACTGCCTAGCTGAACAAAGAAATCCTAATTTAAAAGTGCAAAATAAGAGAAAATATGCCTCTGGAGATTGTGTGAATATTTAACACAAACTATTTGAGGAACTTTTTTGCCTTCACTTAAATAAGATCAGGGTGAAAATGAAACTTCCTCAACCAACTTCTGCTTTTATGGAGAATGAAGCTCCTTTGAAAAATGATTGAACAAGACTACAAACACACACATATCACATCAGAGTTTTCTGAAAACATTCTCCATTTTCTTTTTCGGTCATTACTGCAATCGTACATTCTGATCCTTGATAATTTGTGTGTGATCTGTTTTAAGCACGCTCAGATAGAATTATTATAGCAAGAATCAGTTATCACTGAACACATCGGAACAGCAGCATCACATCCCTTCATGATGTGCCTGTTCGTGCTGAACTGTTAAGACAACAGCAACCATATTTTTTTTTTATTCGTTCATGGGATCTGGGCGTTGCTGGCGAGGCCAGCATTTATTGCCCATCCCTAATTGCCCTCGAGAAGGTGGTGGTGAGCCGCCTTCTTGAACCGCTGCAGTCCGTGTGGTGACGGTTCTCCCACAGTGCTGTTAGGAAGGGAGTTCCAGGATTTTGACCCAGCGACAATGAAGGAACGGAGATATATTTCCAAGTCGGGATGGTGTGTGACTTGGAGGGGAACGTGCAGGTGGTGTTGTTCCCATGTGCCTGCTGCTCTTGTCCTTCTAGGTGGTAGAGGTCGCGGGTTTGGGAGGTGCTGTTGAAGAAGCCTTGGCGAGTTGCTGCAGTGCATCCTGTGGATGGTACACACTGCAGCCACAGTGCGCCGGTGGTGAAGGGAGTGAATGTTTAGGGTGGTGGATGGGGTGCCAATCAAGCGGGCTGCTTTATCTTGGATGGTGTTGAGCTTCTTGAGTGTTGTTGGAGCTGCACTCATCCAAGCAAGTGGAGAGTATTCCATCACATTCCTGACTTGTGCCTTGTAGATGGTGGAAAGGCTTTGGGGAGTCAGGAGGTGAGTCACTTGCCGCAGAATACCCAGCCTCTGACCTGCTCTCGTAGCCACAGTATTTATATGGCTGGTCCAGTTAAGTTTCTGGTCAATGGTGACCCCCAGGATGTTGATGGTGGGGGATTCGGCGATGGTAATGCCGTTGAATGTCAAGGGCAGGTGGTTAGACTCTCTCTTGTTGGAGATGGTCATTGCCTGGCACTTATCTGGCACGAATGTTACTTGCCACTTATGAGCCCAAGCCTGGATGTTGTCCAGGTCTTGCTGCATGCGGGATCGGACTGCTTCATTATTTGAGGGGTTGCGAATGGAACTGAACACTGTGCAGTCATCAGCGACCATCCCCATTTCTGACCTTATGATGGAGGGAAGGTCATTGATGAAGCAGCTGAAGATGGTTGGGCCTAGGACACTGCCCTGAGGAACTCCTGCAGCAATGTCCTGGGGCTGAGATGATTGGCCTCCAACAACCACTGCCATCTTCCTTTTTGCTAGGTATGACTCCAGCCACTGGAGAGTTTTCCCCCTGATTCCCATTGACTTCAATTTTACTAGGGCTCCTTGGTGCCACACTCGGTCAAATGCTGCCTTGATGTCAAGGGCAGTCACTCTCACCTCACCATATGCAGCATGCAAAGCCCATATGTGCGTCAAATAACTAATAACTAATGCAGAGGTCACTAGAAAGTTGCTGGAAAGACTCTCTGGCTGCAATACTACTGGACTGGGGGCATTATTTACTGCTATGCCACATTCGGACTGTAGTTGTTACACATGAGTAACCTTAATTGGGTTTGAAAGTGCAGTTTTCAGCCATTTAAAATGCTGAACTATTAATAACCATGACAGAGTTATCCAATAAATCTGACATATAAGAATGTAAATACTTTTAAAATGATATTACAATTTTTTTGTAATCCAATAATACAAGTCTTAGAAAGGTAGGAATGAAAGAAATCTGGCTTTTAATTAGCATTTTATTCATAAACTAAACTTTTCACATCTGCAAGAGAAAATAGCCAGACAATTCGTGTTTTATAAATCTGTTCTAGGCTGAAGATGGTGTAGATTAGAACTTTTTAAATTCTGCTGGTAAAAGTCAGTATTATTCACAGGTCTTCTACAAGACACACCTTATCAATGATAGACTGCATGTGTGATTTATGCGCCAAGTCTCCATACAGAAGAGAAGACCACTGCTCAGGGGAAATTCGAAGTCCTGCCTCCATGGCAATATGAACAATCTGTGCATCATGCTCCCTGCGCAAAGCTTCATAAGTACGAAACTCTTCTTTCAGTTGCATCAGAGAAGAGTCTTCATCCCTTTTAGTAACCTACAGAAAAACATCCCACAATGAGTCATGGTTTTCCACATACATACAATGCCCCTTCCAAAAAAGTGTATAAACAACTTAACTGCCTACAAATGGTTTCTCTTGAATAGTATAATTTTCTAATTAAACTGTCTTCTCATGTAGGATAATTATATTTAAATAATGACCTGCCATTGTAGGAGAGATTAAATCATAATCTTTCAAAAATAATTCATTATGGTTTCTGCTTTCCTGGCTAGGCTGAATACCAGTTTGAGACCACACATATGAAAATGTGTATTTTTAGCACTGCATTTGCAATAAATTAGCCGCCAACCTTTTTAAAAATGGTAAATTTTTAATCTTTATTTACCAGAGGAGTTAGTGCTAGTGCTTTGTTTAGTAGCAAACAAGGAAAAGAAATCACAACCATAGTGAAATTGCCATCAGGAGGTAGAAGAGAAAGAAAGAAAATAAATTATTCATATGAAGACAAGAAAACAGCAATACACACTGCAAGTGATTTTTCTCTAACTTTATGTTCCTTCAACAAATTCACCACCTCTAATGATAACCTGAAAGTACATAATGTTTAAACAATTAATTACCAGAATGTGCCTTGAAGTTTATACGGACATCAAACACCCTGTTGATATAATAGATGATGGCAATTCCTGTTGCAATGAACTGTGCTTTTAAGAATATGGATCCTCAGCCATTATTTCCCAGGCAGTAAGTTCATAATCATGCTAAACGGCAGAAGCAGCATGCTATAGACAGAACTAAGTGATCCCACAACCAACGGATCAGATCAAAGCTCTGCACTCCTGCCACATCCAGTCATGAATGGTGGTGGACAATTAAACAACTAATGGGGGGAGGAGGAGGCTTCGTGAACATCCCCATCCTCCATGATGGCAGAGCCTAGCACGTGAGTGCAAAAGACAAGGCTGAAGTGTTTGCAACCATCTTCAGCCAAAAGTGCTGAGTGGATGATCCATCTCTGCCTCCTCCCGAGATCCCCATCATCACAAAAGCAGGTATTCAACCAATTCGATACACTCCACGTGATATCAAGAAACGGCTGTGCGCACTGAATTTAGCAAAGGCTAAAGACCCCGACAACATCCCGGCTGTAGTGTTGAAGACTTGTACTCCAGAACTAGCCGTGCCTCTAGCCAAGCTGTTCCAGTACAGACACAACACTGGCATCTATCCAACAAAGTGGAAAATTGCCCAGGTATGTCATGCAGGACAAATCCAATCCGGCCAATTACCGCCCCATCAGTCTACTCTCAATCATCAACAAAATGATGGAAGGTGTCGTCATTCGTGCTATCAAGCTGCACTTACTCAACAGTAACCTCCTCACCGATGCTCAGTTTGGGTTCCACCAGGACCACTCGGCTCTAGTCCTCATTACAGCCTTGGTCCAAACATGGACAAAAGAGCTGAATTCCAGAGGTGAGGTGAGATGAGAGTGAGTGCCCTTGACCAAGCGTGGCATCAAGGAGCCCTAGTAAAATTGAAGTCGATGGGAATCAGGGGGGAAAACTCTCCAGTGGCTGGAGTTATACCTAGCACAAAGGAAGATGGTAGTGGTTGATGGAGGCCAATTATCTAATCCTCAAGACATCGCTGCAGGAATTCCTCAGGGCAGTGTCCTAGGCCCAACCATCTTCAGCGGCTCACCACCACCTTCTCGAGGGCAATTAGGGATGGGCAATAAATGCTGGCCTTGCCAGTGATGCCCACATCCCGTGAACGAATAAAAAAAAAAGCTGCTTCATCAATGACCTTCCCTGCATCATAAGGTCAGAATAGGGGATGTTTGCTGATGATTGCACAGTGTTCAGTTCCATTCACAACTCCTCAGATAATGAAGCAGTCCGTGCCCCCACGCAGCAAGACCTGGACAACGTCCAGGCTTGGGCTCATAAGTGGTAAGTAACATTCACACTAGAAAAGTGCCAGGCAATGACCATCTCCAACAAGAGAGAGTCTAACCACCTCCCCTTGACATTCAACGGCATTACCATTGCCAAATCCCCCATCAACATCCTGGGGATCACCACTGACCAGAAACTAAACTGAACCAGCCACATAAATACTGTGGCTACAAGAGCAGGTCAGAGGTTGGGTATTCTGTGGCAAGTGACTCACCTCCTGATTCCCCAAAGCCTTTCCACCATCTACAAGGCACAAGTCAAGAATGTGATGGAATACTCTCCACTTGCCTGAATGAGTGCAGCTCCAACAACACTCAAGATGCTCAACACCATCCAGGACAAAGCAGCCCACTTGATCAGCACTCCATCCACCACCGTAAACATTCACTTCCTCCACCACCAGCGCACCGTGGCTGCAGTGTATCATCTACATGCCCTGCAGCAACTCGCCAAGGCTTCTTCGACAGCACCTCCCAAACCCGCGACCTCTACTGTCTAGAAGGACAAGGGCAGCAGGCACATGGGAACAACACCACCTGCACATTCCCCTCCAAGTCACACACTATCCTGACTTGGAAATATATCTCCGTTCCTTCATCGTCGCTGGGTCAAAATCCTGGAACTCCCTACCTAACAGCACTGCGGGAGAACCTTCACCATACGGCCTGCAGCGGTTCAAGAAGGCAGCTCACCACCGCCTTCTCAAGGGCAATTGGGGATGGGGAATAAATGCTGGCCTTGCCAGCGACACCCACATCCCATGAATGAATAAAAAAAAAATCTCCTATATGCCATCAGTTGAGGTGGAAGGAATATACTTTTCCACCAGGAGGAGCAGAAAAAAAAAGCATAGGGAACACCACCACAGGATGTTCCTCAGCACCTTCTCGTGGTCAGCTCAAGTGTAGCACTAGCAAAGGCTTGACAGCAGGTTGCCTGTGCCCCCTTTCAGACAATGTCATGTAAAGTGAAGAGACTCAAGGAGTCGCGGTCACTTAAAAACAGAATTAATAAAAAAATTAGTAAGAGATTGGAGAATGGCAGTGCTTTGTAAAAGTAAAAAAACCCAGTAAAAACCATATTCATGCACTTGGTACATTAAAGTCAGGAGCAAAGAAAATCCAGCTTGCTAATACAATTCAAGTTACACACAATCTTTTAGTCAAAATAAGAGAGTTGATTTTTTTTCTTAAAAATCTAAATTACTTTGGCTGCTGGAGAGAAAATCTGATAAACATGGTAAATACAGATGAAGGTTGTACCTTGAAACATGAAGCACGGTACAAGAGTTGTACCACATGACCAATACTAGTTTTAGATGCCTGAGGGAACCTTGGTTCAAGCCTCTGAACAACAAAGAGAACCAGCACTTTCCTAGAGAGTGCTGACCCATCTTCCAATGCAAGTAAGACCAGTTTAAGAGCTTCTTCCTGCATAGCTGATAAAAGAAGAATGGAAAACACAAGCATTATAATTCAGACACATTTAAAAATTCTAAAAAGTATTTTGTTAGGTAAAGGTATCAAAGGATATACAGCAAAGGTGAGAAAATGGAGTTAAGATACAGATCAGCCTTGATCTAACTGAATGGCGGAACAGGCTCGAGGGGCTGAATGGCCTACTCCTGTTCCTATGTATTTACTTACACTATACAATAAATATACCAATACAAGAGGAATGGCTCCTCACCTGGAAGGAACAAAGACCCAAACCATCAACATCCCAAAACCACTCCACCCGTACAGAAATACTGCAAATCAAATATAAGCGACCCTCAAAATGGTCAAGTATGTACAGTCAGGCAATTTATGGTACCCATCCTGCAAACATAATGTGACTAAAACTCAATCAAACCCAAACAAATATTAAATTGTAAAAGCTAAACACACAACACTCTTGTTTTCTGAAATGTTTAGCATTACACATTAGGGAAAAATGCATTTTTTTTCCCTCTTTGGAGCAATTGTAAATTGGTGATTTAAAAAAAAGGTTTGTTTTTCCTTATTACGTATAACTTCAGGTGCAATACTGCACAAACTAAACAGAATAAAGGTTATAACGACAGATTTTGAACAAAAATAGCTTTTTCTTGTTACAAATGGCAATGTTTAAAAAACTTGTTAAACCATAACCACTTTGATAAATAGTATTTTTGTCTCATCACTTACCTGGTCCCAAAAACTGGCAACCTCGGGCCCTGACTGCTGCCCACAAATTGGCCGATAGCTGCTGGGGATTCTGATGCTGCAGAATGAGCTCAGTAACTGTCCTTTCTCCCAGTGATCTTGCTGCCCGCATTGCCCGAACACGACCTTCCTCCTCTACCAACTGACAGTTAACCAAGGTAACCAGTTTTCTCTGCATTGGCCGACTCAGTGCACTCTGATTTAAATTTGCAACACCTGAACAAAGTTAAATTACTAAATCAGTTACAAAATTGTTGAAGCTCATATTACTCATGCATATCCTTTGAACACTGAATTTCCTTTGTAGCGGTATCATGCAACATTTTCCAGATCAAAAAGAAAAAATGCCAAACACCAACATTTAAGGAATTTGCCATATCAAGTCTTGAACAATTAGATAAATATGAACTTAGTTTTGTGAAAAAATGCCAATTAATGACCACTGTGGAAAAACTTGCCACATTTTCAGCCCTTAACCTTTGACAAAGGCAAGGATTTCCATAAAATCAACATCAAAAATGCACAGCAACTAGTATGTTTGTTTTCTTTTTAAAAAATACTATAATGTAAACTGGCATAGCTAACCATCTGTTCGGCTACAAGCAGCACATTTCAAATTGTACATCAAGTATTATTGGTACAAATTAATCATTTTATGACTTTTCACAAAATATTAAATGAATATTACTACATCTGGGAATTTCAGTTAGAAAGGTCTTGATGTTGTGCAACAATCTACTGAAATAGTGTACAGTTTTTTAATACATTTTAATTACAAATACTCATAAGTGAACCATCAATGGAATAGTGTGCACCACTTTAAAGATGCCCACAGAACAGTTATCACCAAGGCAACACTGGGGTATTCTGAGTTTAATAGCTTAAGAGGTGTTCTAAATGAAAATGAGGGTGCACGGAAATAAAAACCCAATAACCATCATAAAAGTCAGATCAGTAGTGATGTTGTTGATTTCTAGACAGAAAATACTGTCACTTAAATACCTTAATTTTGATAATAGTCAGCTAATAATACATGTATCTGTCTATTATAATAATAGAAACAGCGAGTGGTTGCAAGAGTGTGAAGCAATTGCACCTTTAGTTGGCATTGTAAACATAACTGGACCAATCAATTGATTGCAATGTAGCCAGATGTGACAGCTCTTCTCAGAGCACAGGTATCCCAGGCACCAGCCTTTCAGGTAAAAATCTTGCTAACAGGAATATGTAAATTGTAAGTGAACGGAGGTAACGGTCACAGAACAAACATATTTCACCTCCACCACTGAACAAGATTCCACCCCACCCACTTCTAAGCAAGATCTCGTGCCCACCCGCCCCCGCCCATCCTCGGTGAACAAGAAACACTGGTCTGTTGGAAAACTACAAAAGGCAAAGACTGTCCCCTCCTCAAGGCATATTGGCCACCCCCTCCAGTAAGGTTTCAGAGCCCCCAGGCCTCCAAGCAAGTTTGAAGCTCCTTCTACACTCCCTCCTACCCACCCCCCTCCCTCTGTGGAGCCCATATCAGGAATACTCCCAGCTAAATGAAGAAAAAGCAGAAATGCAACATCCAAAATTTTCAGAGGAGTGTCGAATAGAAGACTGCAACTCCAAGTAACCTGAGAGGATCAAGTGTCTCCCACTTGCAACTGAGCAACAAGTCATGGATTACATTCATTTGTCCCCCCCAACCCTCCTGCTGGCTCAAATTCCCATTCATTGCATCTCTCCTTCCATCTCCCCTACATGTTGGCTGTATTACCTATTCCAACCAACCAGCTGGCTGCCATTCCCTCCCCTCCCCAATCTTCCTGACTGGCTGCAGTTCCCCCACAAATGATCCCTACTATGTCACTCCCGATTAACAGTACCTCCCAACTGCAATTCTCATCCACACCACCTCCTTCCCCTGGCTGTGTTTCACCTCCCCCCATGCCTTGCTGTTCCATGCCTCAATACTCTTATTCCCACTGATCTGAATTTCCCTTCCTCAACACTTTTCCTCCCCCTCCCCTCCCCTCCCCTGGTCTCTTCCCTTTCCACCATTTCCCTCCCCACTCCCTTTCCCCTCCTCTGCATTCCTCCCGCTTCCCTGCTCTCCCACTCCACTTCCCCATCCCAACTGCCTCTTCCTCCCCACTTTCCCCTTCCCCACTCTCCCACATTGGTTCCAATATTCCCCACCCTCTAGCCCTGCTTGAGCTGAAAACTTTAAATTGGTCTTCACAACCTAAGGCCATAGGAGACTGACAAGTTAATATATTAAAATTGATGAGTGGATCGCAACGCTCCGTTCTAAAATGCATTGAAAACTTCAGTGTCAGGCTCTGTCTATAGCCTATAGGTGGCGCTGTGATAGAGATCTATAATTAAATGTTCTCCTTTTGAGTTAACAATGTGTGACAGGCTGCCTTAATGTAGATCGATTCGACATAATAATGTGTTTGAGCAGAAAAGGGAATTAAAAAGGTCCAATAAATTGGGAGTGCAAAACGTGGATAACATGAGGTGCAGTGCTGGGTAGATCGTTGTAAAAATTCAGGGGTGAATGTGTGTATCAAAAAAAAAAATTGGAGGGTTAAAAAACCATTTATTAGAATTGGTTTACAATAACATAAAAAAGCAAAATGCAGTTCAAATCAGGTGAGAAGAATTTGGGAATGTATAGGAGTAATAAAAATCAGAATTAAAAAAAGGCGTTGCTCTATAGATGAAAATTGTGGCCCTGCTGCATCACACCCCATGATGCTGAACTTTGGTTCCAAGGTCCCAATGTGCATCCATGCCAAACTGAGGCTCTAAGGTCATGGCAAACTTTGTTCCAATGCACTATGGCCTCACAATATTTAACGTTCACTATAATGCTGAGGGACTGTGGCTTTTCCTGCAGACAGCATTTCATGGCCTCCACCCCCCCTCCCTCCCATATTGGAACAATCGCCACCTTCTCTCAGGCTTGGAGAGGATTTTCTAGGCCGACAGACGCAGTTTGATGACCTACCCCAATTCCCTTCCTCTTTCACCTCCCCCCAACTCATTACTTTTACCCCACTCACTTCCCCTCTTCCCATCCCCCTTCCAATTATTCTCTTTGCCCTCGAACCCTGCTTAGCATCATTACTGCCCTCGGTCTCGATTCCCTGTGTGTAACACCATGGGAGAATAACCAGTAATTCAATAAATATACAGGAAGAAAGAAGCAGCTGGAAAATTATAGTCTTGTTTTCGAGGCTGTCCTGGTTGATTAGAACTAGTTACGTTAATCAAAACATCCTGAAGTACAAATTTTAAACAGCTTTATATGATTGCACAAAATGAAACATTTGCAAAAAATTTTTTAAAAACCTTTAAACTCGGTTGATTTTAAATCTGAGAGGCTGGCATTGCGAGTACACGTCTACAAATGGATTTTGTGCTCATATAGATGAGTCCAATGAATGCATTTTCCAGCCATTTGAAGTTACAGAAGCCAAAAAGGGAAATATTACTTCTTACAATTGTAAATCTCATTGTACGACATACCCTTTCCTCCACTAAGAGGTTTCAAGTAGAGTGCCAGCTCCTCCACACACTTCTTTGCAACCTCATAATGTTTATTTTCAGCCAAGTTACTCAGGTTCACAGTCTGCTGGTCTGGGACCTAGATACAGTCAAAACATTTACAAATTGGCAAACTTGAATAATACAGTACATTTCAATACTGCAAAATGCAAAAATGTTAATTTTTAGCAATGCACCCCAAAATGAATATTAGAAATCATCCTACACACCGAAGGTCAACAATAAGAACAATGAATAAGATGTGAATGCAGAAGTAAAATCAACTCATTTCATTTGGATGGCAGAATGGTGCGCATGAATATTATTGCAAGACTATAATAAGTTGGGCACGTATGCAATAGAGTTGAAGACGGCTACCCTCCGGAAGTAAAGGAATCGGTGTCAACTGGGAAAAGGCAGTGTAGAAAACTACAACTGGACACCCTAATTGAAGAGTGGAAATAGGACAACAGCTCAGACTAGCAGAACAGAAAAAGTGAGTTCTTGCTCGTCCGATTATTGTGATTAATTTGATGGGTGATTCAAAAGTAATACAACATAACACTGGTGCCAATATGGAAGGGAAAAATCTGGGTAGATGAACCAAATTTACAAATCTCTGTCACATTAGATAAAATAATTTCATATTTAGTAGCTAAATGCTAACTTATACTACTTGCTCAAGATAAAGATTCTTTTTCTTTAGGTTTTGCTGGACAAAAGAAAAAGTGAACTCTGACCTGAATATTTTGTGGAGAATTATCTGCTGACAAAAAATGAAAACAATCTGGTGGCCCTCAACTTTTTCCCAACAATATTGAGAAGTTGGAATGTTAGGTGCCCAACTTATGAATAATAGGTGGTGAAGAAGAAAGAAGCATCTAGTAGTGGGTTGTAAGTGGAGCTACGGATACAGTAGTGTATAATTTCATTTAGCTGCCCACTGATCCATTTTGAATACAAATATTGCTTCTCATTTGTGAAGCAGTTAGTTTTTTTTCTGTTTACACAACATAGCAGCATCTGGAACATGATGACTAACCTACATTCATATAACTAGAAATAAAAAGGAGCCTTGAACAAAGTGGTGATTTCATATCAATGCCGTCATTTTGCATTCCTGATGTAACAGGATTTCCTGGAAAGTCTGTCATTAAACAAGTACTTTCAACACTGGCATAAGTTTGCAAAGTAGTTCCATTAGTTTGACCTTTTCATATGTACAGGATGATTCCAGATCAGTTACATCATAACAAATATTTATACCCATACATGATGCATCCTGAATAGGAACATTATTCCTTTTCACCAAAGTCTTTGAAATTAATTAGTAATTAGGTCATCACAAGGATTTAACACTCCTACATTTGTTGAAGGTTGATTTAACCAGGTCACTAATTCAAATATAGACTGCAAATGTTGGTACATTAAAAACATTCCCATTTAGGAATTTAAGCATCAGTCTACAGCTACGAATGTCAGCTCCAAAGATGCAATCATAGCATAATGAAACTACAACATTTGATACAGTTTCGGTAAAATTTACCTGAGCACCGACTAACTGCAGAAGTGCAAAATTCACAGGAAGAACATCGATGTCTGTGTTGATGGCGGTCTGGTCAAAGGGACACGCCTTGCGGTGTAGTTTGTTCAAGCAGGTTTTGCAAACAGTATGCCCACAGCCCAAACTGATGGGTTTGTGCACGTTCTCATCAAACTCATTGTAGCAGATCGGACAGGAGAGGAATTCTGTCCACTGCGATGCTTGCACAGGCATTCTGAAAGCTGGTCTGGGTTCTGTTTCAGTGCTAATGGTTGACTAGCATAACGCTATTGTACTGTCAGAGATTTACACAGCTGGAAGGAAAAAAAAAAGCATTTAACTTTTACAAAACTCCACTTCACACCTGAAAAAAAAAAATCGGGATGAACCCTCCTACCCCCAAAGGTTCAGACTTCAGCACAACACGAGGGTTAAGATTTTAAGAGTTTACTTTGGGAAAAAAAATTACTAAAATGCACACATCTCATGTACAATGTGATTCTGGTGGCCATACTGTGTCATTACTCAGGCTTCTTTAGAGAACGCAAACATCCATTAATGAGCGTTTGTTTTATTGTAATACCTATTCAGGGTTGCTCATATTTGGCCCACTTTTATTTCCCATTTGTAAATCAATGATCAAGTGGATGTCATGAAAAGTCGAGTCTGAGAGATCGTCCATCCATCAGCACTCTGCAAGGGTTGCAAGCTTTGTGGAGTTACAAACATTCAGCTTCTGGGTTGAGAAATCACATTTGATCTACAGTGGGGTAAACAAATGATGAGGATGGATGGAATCCTCAAGAAAATGGAGCCCTACATGTTACCACAGAAGAGAAAAGCAACATCTTGTTGTACTCAGCATATTTCAAAGACATACAAACCTTGGACTGGATCAAATAATCTACTCCATATAAAAGTCCATTCTCCCAAACATCAAAAGAGATAGGACCAGACAGCCATTTCCCTATATCACGACTGCAGCAGCATCATAGGAATTGCTGGCACTGAGGCCAGACCTCTGTTTATGCCAGGAGAGCTGTGCCGTTGCATTCGGCAATGAAAAAAATGCGCCGAAAACTCCAATGGCTTTGCACACAACTGCTCAGAGCTCTGTCCCTTGTATCCAGAAAATTAAATGCAGAGTTAACAACTTGCTGAACCGTGCATTCAGCTATGGGAAATTGCTTGCTTATTTCTGCAATACAATTCTCCAAGTTTAGTCCTCTCAGCAACCAGAGTCAATTCCATCAGACATCTGTCTTGTTGCAGGTGTCTTTGGCTGCCCCCAGTTATTCTATCTAATGTGCAAAAAATTCAGCAGCACAAAGATACAAAATTGATTGTTCAATACTGTTACTCTTTCATATTGGGAACATGTTTGGAAGGTTCTACAACACTATGTAAAATACATTTTTAAAAAGATTGCCAAGGCTAAAACTTAAGGTCCCCCCAAAAATATATATAGCTGCCCCACACTAAACAATTCATATTTATTAGCTAAATATCTGCAAAGGAAAAGAAAAAGACTGGATATTGAAAAGTGAGTTAATGCTCATGTTATTGTTTCAAGTACTGTACCATTGTGCCTCAAAATATTTAGCTGTCAAAAATATCTTCCCATAGAGATTTTCACTTTTCACTGTTGATGAACTTGGCAACACTTTTCTATTGTACAGCAAGTGCCATTAGCAACCAACTACAAACATGGGATCTCTTTCATAAAGCACAGGTTATGTCCACCAGTGTTACTGAATACCATCTGCTAATCAACCTTTGTGTGTTTTGTCAAACAAAGGCTAAATACAAGATCCTCCCCCCCACAAAACTATATTCAGTTACAGTATCATATACTCTCAATTCAGAACAGCACAAGTGAAATAAATGCAGAGCTTCCTATGACCACCTGACCACACAACAATACCCTTCAAAAGTGCCAGACACATTTCCTTTATTAAACAAATCATCTTTATGCTGAGCAAGGTTAAAGTGGAACTAAATGCAGTTTGCCCCTGCCAAAACTAATCTATGCCTTAGACCTGCCAGAGAGGCTTTTGTACCATCTGTCTTGGATGAATTCAAAAGATCCCAGAGATGAAAAGACAGTTTGCTAAACCATTAGCACATTAAATCTGGCCGATTCAGCTTCTGTTGCAAGGGGCACAGTTTAGGATATTGATATAATGAAGAATAACATTAAGAAGAAATAGTAGTTGTATTTATATCGCGCCATTCACAACCTCAGGATTTCCCAAAGTGCTTCACAGCAAGTGAAATACTTCTGAAGTATAGTCACTGTTGTAATGTAGGGAAACGCAGCAATCAATTGGCACACAGAAAGGTCCCACATAAAGCAGTGAGATAAATGACCAAATGTGTTTTAGTAATGTTGGCCAGGACGCTGGGAGAACTTTTAAATAGGATCGTTTACGTTCGCTTAAGAGGGCAAACTCATGTTCAACATCTCATCTGAACGATGGTACCTCCAACAGCACATCATTCCCTCAGTAGTGCATTGAAGTGTCGGCCTAGACTAGGTGCTCAAGTCTCTAGAGTGGGGCTTGAACCCACCACCTTCTAACTCAGATGAGTGCACCACCACTTAGCCCAGGCTGTATTTTTGTAAATCTTTACATGTGATGACTGCTTAAACATAAGTGTATAAATCCTTCAGAATGTTTGAACATAGACAGCTGACTGGCATAAGAGCCAACATGCTAGTTATTTATTTCTGCATTTCTTCTTAAAATGCAAGCTGTAGTACTTAATAACTACCAGAACTCTAAAGCTGCTTTTATACTGCTCTTTTCAGATTCAAGGTGTCCATGAACCAGCTCCCAAAATTTATATTGTCAAATCCATTTTCCATAGCCTGGCAACAGAGGATTTAACAGCATTAACACCTGCAGTTGGCCTCTAAAATTTGAATTAAAATAGAAAAGCAAATTCCTTTTATTTAGTGTGCAGGAGCCATTTATTCTCTCGTGCTGTGGGATTTCTATATTTAATTTGGTCAATGTAAAACCTAATGGCAGGTTTCTCCTCTTTTGTGGCCACTTTCTGTAACCTCCTCCAGCCCTCCGTTCTGGCCTCAAGCATTCCCCCCGCCCTTTTGCCCCACTATTGGCAGTCATACCTTCAGCCACCTGGGCCCCATGCTCTCTAATTCCCTTTCTAAACCTCTGCAGCTCCCTCTCTTCCTTTAAAAGTGCTTCTTAAAACCCACCTCTTCTACCAAGCTTTTGGTTGCCCCTCCTAATATCTCCTCCTTTGGCTCTGCATCCATTATGCCTCTGAAGTGCCTCGGGATGTTTTTCTACATTAAAGGCGCTATATAAATCTAATAAAAACAGAAAATGCTGGAAAAGCTCTGCAAGTCAGGCAGCATCTGTGGAGAAAGAGACAGAGTTAACATTTCAGGTCGAAGACCTTTTGTCAAAACTGCTGATTCTTCTCAGAAAAACTTGTTGAGCTTTTCCAGAATTTTCTGTTTTTATTTCAGATTTCCAGCATCTGCACGATTTTGCTTTTGACTATATAAATGCAAGATGTGTGAGCCTAGACAGTGACTAGCTGTTGGACATTTGACCATGGAGGGCTTCACATTAGAGGCTGATTATGTTTGCACCTGTTTTCCTAGTGTACTTTACAGCAGGAGTCACTGGATACTAAATCAGGGGTGACTGGATGAAACTGTAGTGCCCAACTGGTGCCCTGGCTGAGATCATCTTACTCAGCACAGACAGGGGATTCAATCAAGCCTTCTGATCTGTATAGCTTAGTACCATACACGGCGGTGCCTTTGCCCATTAAGCCATTAAATGGTTCAGGATCTCAGCATTCTTTTCTTCCTCAGATGTTGAATTATCTAACATGGTATGCTTCTTGTAGTTCAACAGCAAGGAAAATTTCCCACTTTACATAACCCTAGACCGTATCAGTTCCTCAAATAGTTGGACATAGACACCTTTATCCCCTCTGCACAAGTCACAAACATTTGCACAACAGTGAGTCACGGACTAACAGGAGGGTCAGATCATAAGCACTTCAGAAAAAGATCCTTCTGCAGTCTGGACTTAGCATTACTGAGAACCTCAGTGGATTTTAGGAACATAAGAACAGGAGTAGGCCATTCAGCCCCTCGTGCCTGCTCCTGTTCCTATGTGGCCCTTTGAAAAATAAAGGGCCACATGAAGAGGAAAGACAGGAAAAAATTAAGAGAACTTAATAACATCTCTAGCAATTGTGTGTAATGGTATGGAGACTTTACACGTTATGGCACGAGGAAAACTGCTTTAAAAAATGAAATGTTTCTGCAATCCTTTAAAAGTCATCACAAATTTGGAAATTTAGTAGAAGTGTGCACACTAATGTAAAAGTCAACTCAGTTACAATTCCATTTTTCAATTTATATTTGTGAATTTTTGAATTCAAAGAAGTGCATCAGTGTTGTAACTCAACCCTCTGTTTCAGAAGAGAAGCCTTTTAGTGCACCCAGTATGAATTTTTCAATTTCCTTCACCAGCCAACTCTGGGGCCTTCTTGAGTAAGATTGCCACTTCAATACCAAATCTCAGCAGTTCTATGCTGTGGACTCATGCAAACTCAGAACAGAGTGGGAAATGATCAGGTCTTTTTTCATTGGCTCCTTGCAACAAGAAGGGAGAGATTTGCACCTACCAATCTGCATTTATTAAGTTAACCCACTGAGATAAAATAGTGATTTTAATATAACACCATTTCTGTAGACCTTAAGCACATCTTTTTGTGCAATAAAAGACCGAAACAATTCCATATAGAATGAACTCAAATGCAATACCGCAAGAAACATTTTCAATGGTTACAAAAATGACATGAAGCACAACCTTTGATTTTAAAAGAGTAGTAAGCTATGAACAGTTTGAAGGGGGAAAAAGAAAACTCTTATTAGCATTGGCCAAGCATGTTAATCTAAATCAGGACATCTGCTTCTTGTATATTTGCGCTCAAGTCCTAATTTTAACAGCCATTATGATCTGCCTGTCATATGATGGCCATCAGTTTTTGGCTTGTTTTAGAGTTAAATGATCAAACAGGAAAGCAAAGAAAAAGATTTGCAACCTCAGGTAGCTATGGGTTGGTGTGGTTAATTGGGGGGGGGGGGGGGGGTTGGCGAGGAGATGAGGAAACAAAAGTTGTACACTTCACCTAAACAAAAGGAATTAGGGAAAAAATGTCTGAGCTATCGTCAGAGAAATTGAGATACACTGCAAATCTATACAAGCATATAGATCGGTATACAGTTTTTTAAAAAAGTACATTAAAATCTATCACATTTTCAAAATCAAAATGAGTGATTTATCATTCCTAATGAGCAACATTTGGAGGTTTTGTACTTTAATGGCAGTTACAATGATACTAGCAGAGGACGCAGAATGGAAGGTAGTGGCGAGGAGAACCAGTACAATGATGCTGTCCTCCTCCTTAATGTGTGACTGTAACATGATTTCTGCATGGCTAAAATGATAGCATACACACTTGATCAAAAGTATGTCCACATTAATGCAAGCTTGATGTTATATTACTGAAGACAAATTGGTATCTTCAAATCATCACCCATGCAGCCAGAACAGTAGGTAAATTACATGACCTTTAAAACAGTAAAGAAAACATCACATCTTAAACCATGGAACAATGTTGCGGTTAACAGATCACAGCAGAAATCAAGTCAGCACTCTTGCACGGTTTTGTATAGCTTCACTTTTAAATACTTTGCTTTTAAGTCATATTTCAAAATCTCTTCCATTAACTGTGAAGTTTTTAAATCCTTAGTCCCTAACCTACCCCTCAATCCATTTGCTTTATCTCTCGACTTAACTTTTGATTTAGTGACTCCTCCTCAATTTCTGTTGGTTCCACTATCATCCTACATAATGCATGGAAGTTGCACACAATGCAAAAAGGTTCAGTATGCAGAAAATTCACTAAAGCCAGTATTCTGGATAAAGTACTATATTGTACAGAATTAAAAATCATAGAATTTTACAGCATAGCAGGCAACTATTCAGTCCAACACTCCTGGACCTCTGAAAGAGCTATCCATTTAGGTCCATTCCCCTGCCGTTCCAAATTTTATTTTTCATATATTTATCCACTCCCCTTTTAAAAGCCATTATGGATTCCGTTCGCACCCATTTCTGATCCATGTCCTAACAATCCTTCATGTAAAAAAATTCTCTCAGCATTCCCTTCTAACTTATGTTCTAAAATTTATGCCCTCCAATTACCAACTCCATGACCAGTGGAAATACCTTTTCCCTATTCACCTCACATAAACTTTTCACAATTTCAAACATCTCTATCAGATTTCCTACGGAGTAAGTCATTGGCAGCATTTCCTCCACTGAGCCCCACTCCAGTCGGTCTCAGTGAGTGGAGACTAGAATATGGTCTCTAAATACTGAGTTGACATCCAGCGGCTACTCACTTCCGATGGGTGGGGGTGGCACTCCACTCCCCCCAATGTGAAAGGTACATGGGGCTCTTTAGCCTTGGTTGCAGCCCTAAAAAGTACTCCAAAGATAAAAGGCGCGAAGAAGGCAACGGGAATCCACCTTAACTACTCTTCCCTAGTACGTGGCTCAAGAATCTCATGTGTAAGGATTGAGCTGGGACCTGCCCTAGGGCAGAACACAACAGACAGATGGATCAGATTTCCTCTTAACTTTTTCTGCTAAAATGCCTCACTTTCTCTAGTCTTTCATAACCAAAGCCTCTCTCTTGGGATCATTTCAGTGAATACTTTTTGTCCTCTCACCTTAGCCATGGCAAGAGTACAGAAGAGACTTACTGAGATGATACCAGAATATATGGCATCCAAAACTGGGCACAATATGCTAACTATGGCCCAACAAATGATTTACAGAAGTTTAGCATTACCTATGCCATGGCTTTGTGGTAGCATTCTCACCTCTTGAATCAGATGGTTGCGGGTTCAAGTCCCACTTCAGAGATTTGAGCACAAAATCTAGGCTGACACTCCAGTGCAGTACTAAGGGAGCGTTGCACTGTCAGAGATGCCGTCTTTCGAACGAGACATTAAATCGAGGCCCCATCTGCCCTCACGGGTAAACATAAAAGATCCCATAGCACTATTTCTTCCAAAAGTCTTGCAAATTAGCAGATTGGGCAAGAAATACTTTCTAAAGAAAATATTTTAGCTCCTTATGGACTGATTCAATTTTTGTTTTCTAAAAAAAGTTTTTGTATCTTTCTGCTTCAGTATAATTACTCAAATAAATCTGATTATTAGTTTATCACCTTTCAGAGTAGACAGAAGAGTGTGGCGGGCATCAGTCAGAGATTCTAGTGCCACTACAGATATGAACAAGTAATCTGGACTAATTCTTTAGTACAGAACTGAAGGAGTACCCAATGGTCAGACACGAAGTCTTTCAGATGAGGCATTAAACATGGCCTTGTCTGCTTCCTCAGGTAGATATAAATGATTCCATTGCACCATTCAAGCACAGGGAGTTCTCCAGGTTATCTGGCCAACATTTCCCCATCAACCAACATTCCTTTTTCAATCATTATCTCTAAAAACAGATCATCTGATCATTCATTGGCTATTTATGGGACCTTGCTGTCTGCAAATTGATTACCATGTTTGCATACGTAACAGATATCGAGGAAAATTTGTTGCATGCATAGGGATAAAATGGAGACCATCTTCACTTTATTTCATCACATGCTCTCATGTGATCTTCCTCATCTTCAGATGGCAGCAGAATAACAGTACAGTGGACTGTGACAAACAAATCTATTGAATAAAAGAATAAGTGAACAGCAGCTGTAATGCTATAGATTTTACAGTTGTTAATTATCTCAAGTACGTAGAAAATAATAAATCACAGATGCTGCACTAAACCATAATATTCTTAATAAATATTGATAATTAATACAGTCATCCCACAAGATGTTTGTATTCAAATTAAATGGCTTGGCATTTCTTGGACACCTGGCTCAGGCACGATGACTAATTTTTAAAATCAAAATAACCTAGGGCATGCTGTTCTGTGAATTAAGATTTTTAAAATCCTTTGCATATTATGACAAATTAATTAGAGAATGGGTGCCCAAGAATGATTATACAACCATAATCTAATGAAAAAGCTCAGGTGACATATTGCATGCGCAAAACTTAACCAGTTTATTATTCACCTGGCGCCAAAGATTATATTCCATTCTGTGGTCTGCTACTGTTATAAATATATACTGTGCTATCTTTACCGTCCCAAATTAATGTACAGGTTGAATATCATGGAACTACTTGTTCACTTGGTTTTAATTTAATATATAGCAAGAATAGAAAAAAAAACACTGGCTCATGAAGTAGGAAAAATTGAAGCAATAAAAACATTGGAAACCAAGAGACAACTACATTAAGCAAGTTAAAAGGAATAAACGATCAGTGTCTAGTAAGAACAAATAGCAATGTATAAAAAGCAACGTGCAGCCGTACATTATACACCACTCCTTAATTCCAAATTTTATGTTGGCAAACCTTATTTGGAATTAAATTAAGAAACTGAGATCATACAACTTCAAGATCCAAGGCCTCCATATCTGTCCAGTTGTCAGTTTTGACTGCAGCTCAACTTGGTCACACCTTCCAGTTTCTCTACTGAATACACCATCGCCCTCAGCCTCTAAAACCACATCGTGCATGCAATACATTTCACAACTGAAGATCTGCTAACCATGTATAATTTAAACAACACTCACAGGCTGATCATTCCCTCACCCCCAATAAAGTGAGATTGTGATGTAGTGATCATAGCAGATTCAAAACAAAACAATGAGCAAATGAGCTGAGTTCAGGAAATTGCTCAGTCTCTGGAAAAAAAGTATAAAGTTAGAAGGCACAGAACCTGCATATGCATTAACTGTTTCAATACTAGATATTTCTACTGACAGTCACATCATAGTAACACATCTGCTAATATACAAATCTATAATTGCAGATTATGCCTTTAACATAGAAAAATATCATGTGCTTTATAGAGGGGTAAAAATAAAAAAAGGAACAGATGCTGAGCCAGAATGAGAGATGAACAAAAGCTTCAATGAAAAGGTGAGTTTTAAGCAAGTTTTTAAAAACACAGAGGCAGAAGGGTTTAAGCAGGGAATTCTAGAGTATGGCCAAGGCAGCTGAAGGCTTTGGTACCAAGGGGACGGAAAGGATGCACAGATCAGAATCGAAGGAGAGGCAAGGCTGCAGGAGGCCACAGATGTAGGTTGAATGAGGTTTTGCAGCAAGGTGAAGGTGAGGATTTTAAATTCAATGCACCGGGGAACAAGGAGCCACTATAGATCAACAAGAATGGTGGTAATGGGCAAACCAGATTTAAAACAAGACAGAATGTAGGTAGCTACGTTTATGGAGGATGGAAGGCCAGTATGGAGGATAGTGGAGAAATTAAGCCTAGAGTTGACAAAAATATGGATAAGAGTTTCAGTGGCAGTAAGGGAGGTAGAGGTGCAAGTAAGCAGTCTTTGATGATAGATAGGAAGTAGAGTTTAAAACTCAGTTCTGAACTACACAATGTTGCCCACATTCCAAGAACAAATTAAAAAAAAACTGGTCTCTGCAGAAATCTAATTTTCTTGTAACACTCATCATCCTCCAGACTATTCTTCCGATATGTTCAGTTATCTATTTTAAAACCTAAATTAAAACCAACAGTCCTTGGTTTCAATCACTGAGCACTTAATACATCTGACTACTTCACACTAGCAGAGAAAGTGTCACAGGGTGTGGGGATGGGAAAAATCCTCCTCTTAGGATTTCTTGGTTTGATAAACTGGATTTCTGGCAGTCATTTTTCACACAATTATGCCATCAGGCAGATTCTGAATATATACATGGGGGTGGAGCAAAAGAAAGGTCCTTGGACATCACCTGGGGCTGGTTACAAAGTGGCACTGACCAAGGTTTGGACCAGGTCTCCTTCCCATCTCCCTTCATCTGGGTCACAGGGTGCAAAATCTAAGAGGAGGAAAGAAACACATTTAAGGAGAAAAAAAAAATCAGTCCATGATTTCAGCGGTCCCCTGCTGCACAGTACAGTACAGATGCAATATTCAGGCATTTTGCCAAAAATAATTTTCCTTCCCTCCCTCAATAAATACTCTTACTTAAAGATGTCACCGCTCATCCCATCTGTATGTAACTTGCGTAATTATTTTCATTAATCGGTGCAGGTGGGCTGGGGTTGCTAGGTTAGTGACACCAGAGAGCTATATTAAGAAAAGAAAGCCACTCAGTACAATTCTAAAGAGGGTACAGGAACAGAGAGGTCTGGGGGTATATGTTCACAAATCATTGAAGGTGGTAGGGCAGGTTGAGAAAGTGGTTAAAAAAGCTTGCAGGATCCTGGACTTTATAAATAGAGACAGAGTACAAAAGCAAGGAAATCATGATGAACCTTTACAAAATGCTGGTTCGGCCACAGGTGTAGTAGTGTGTCCAGTTCTGGGCACTGCATTTTAGGAAAGATGCAAAGGTCTTGGAGAGGGTGCAGAAGAGATTTACTAAAATGATTCCAGGGATGAGGGCCTTTAGTTACATGGATAGACTGGAGAAGCTGGGGTTGTTCTCCTTGGAACAGAGAAGGTTGAGAGGAGATTTGATAGAAGTATTCAAAATCATGAAGGGTCTAGACAGAGTAGATAGAGAGAAACTGTTCCCATTGGCGGAAGGGTCAAGACCCAGAGGACATAGATTTAAGGTGATTGGCAAAAGAACCAAAGGTGACATGAGGAAAAACTTTTTCACACAGCGAATGATTAGGATCTGGAATGCACTGCCAGAGGGGGTGGTGGAGGCAGATTCAATCATGGCTTTCAAAAGGGAACTGGGTAAGTACTCGAAAGAAAAAAAAACTGCAGGGGAAAGGGCAGGGGAGTGGGACTAGCTCGATTGCTCTTGCATAGAGCCTGCACGGACTCAATACGCTAAATGGCCTCCTTCCATGCTGCAACCTATGATTCTAGTAGAACCAATTATCATCACGAACCAAGAAGACACTCCCAACAACAGTAACACTCAGGAAACAGAATTGGGTGGGCCTCATGCCAGATCGGAAGCTGTCTCCCAGAACATTGATTTGAAGTGCTTTCAGTGTACAAGAAGTCAAGAGTATCTGACGTTGTTTGAATGTTATGTGCTATGTGTTATGTGCTAAACTTGGTTATCAGCCTTATCACTTCCTTTTGGGGCTCAGAAGGTTGAGATCCAGGATGGGTCAGTAATCAATTACTGAAAACTCAAAAACATTATTCCGTTACCTAAGCTACTCTGAATTAGAAGATTGGACAAAACATCCATGTTCAAAGATCAGAGCTGACTGTTAAGATGATTCTGACTAATTCAAAGAAACAAAAGCCTTTCAATTAAGGGTGCTCGTTGACAACATTTCTTGGCTCTAAATCGGACGATGAAAATCACACTGCTGAAAGATGTTGGAATCTCTCCCCTTACTACTGGCTAAAGCAGAGGCTAACAAAAGGCAAGATTTTGCCGAGATGTTACAACAGGGAGTCCAAGAAAGCCTTTTTTCTATTTCTTGCTCTGGGTTAGTAGTTAATATATTTACCAGCAGAAGGAAAATGATTTTACTTCAGTGTGTACTAATAGCCTGCCACTTTCAGGAGGGGGGGGGGGGGGGTGGAGAGGGAGCCAGTATAGCTTTTAAAGTAATGAGTGATTTTTAAAATTTAATTCTCTGATGTGGCAAGGCCATCATTTGCCCATCCCTAGTTGTCCCGAGAAGGTAGTGGTAGGCCTTCTTCTTGAATCATTGCAGTCCATGTGATGTTCTTTGATACAACTGAGGGGCTTGCTACGCCACGTCAGAGGGCAATTAAGAGTCAACCAGTTGGCGTGTTAATGGAGCCACATATACATCGAGTTACATCAAAACTACAGCACAGAAACAGGCCATTCAGCCCAAATGGTCTATACCAATGTTTATGCTCCACACAAGCCTCCTCCCTCCCTATCAGCATGTCCTTCTATTCCTTTCTCACCCATGTGCTTATCTAACTTCCCCTTGAATGCATCTATGTTGTTCACCTCAACTACACCTTGTGGTAGCACCCTCCACATTCTTACCACTCTTTGGGTAAAGAAGTTTCTCCTGAATTTCCTTTTGTATATATTAGCAACTATTTTATATTTATAACCTCTAGTTTTGGACTCCCCCACAAGTGGAAATATTTTCTCTATGTCTACCCTACCAAATCCTTTTATTATCTTAAAGACCACTATCAGGTCACCACCCCTCAGCCTTCTATTTTCTAGAGAGAAGAGCTCCAGCATGTTCAGACTTTCCTGATAAGTATATCCTCTCAATTCTGGTATCATCCTTGTGAATCCTTTTTGCACACTCTCCAATGCTATAGGTCAGACCAGGTAAGGATAGCAAGTTTCCTTCCCTAAAAGGACATTAGTGAACCAGTTGATTTTTTACAACAATCGAACAGTTTCATGGCCACTTTTACTGTTACCAGATTTTTTAAAACTGAATTCAAATTTTTGAACTGCCATGGTGGGATTTGAACTCAGCTTCTCTGGATTATTAGTCCAGGCCTCTGGATTACCAGTTCAATAACATAACCACTGCACCGCTGTACTCATGTTTTTGTAAATTCAGAGGTTTCTTAAAATTAGAAAATATCTAAACATAACCCCAATCTCTTTTAAAAAACATCAAAATACATAACTGGAAAAAATAAGTTTAAACTTGCTATTGAAGGAAAAATCTTTGAAACAACCATGGGACATTGTGTAAGTGAATATTTGAAAAACCAAAATTTATTAAAAACCATTCAACATGAATTCAGGAACAAGAGGTCATATTTAACTAATATGGTGGAGTTTTGTGAATGTACTATTAAATTGGGGGGCAGGTGTAATGCAGTTGATATTACAAATAGGATTTTCAGAAAGCTTCTGACAAGCTTCCAAAATCAGCAATTAATGGCTACAGTAGGAGGCATGCACAGTTACTGAAATATAGTGCTGGACAGTTTGTGAGGGAACTTAGGTGCAACCTCTTCATCTAAAAAGGTAATAGAGTTGTGAAATGACATTACTAGGGAAGGCCACTGAAGCAGACAGTGTAAATGAGTTCAAAACACAATTGGATGAGAGAAGGAAAGATAAGAGGGTGTGTGACAATATTGATCAAAGGGATGATGTAGTTGAGGGGTCAAAGACAGAATCTATTTGTTTCAAACTAAGGAACAATAGAGGAGCTATTACACTACTGGGTGCATACTATAGGCAAAATAGTGGGAAGGAGGATAGAAGAACAAATTAAAGGAAGATGCAAGAACTACAGAGCAGTGATAATGGGAGACTTCAGATATCCCAATATAGACTGAGACAGTAACTGTGTAAAGGGCAAAGAGGGGGAGGAATTCCTGAAATGTGCACAGAGATCTTTCTTCATCAGTATGTTTCCAGCCCAACAAGGAAGGAAGCAGTGCTGAATCTAATTCTGGGGAATGAAGTGGGGCAAGTGGAGCATGCTTCAGTAGGAGAGCATTTGGGGAACAGTGATCATAATATCATCAGGTTTAGAATAGTTATGGAAAAGGACAATCAAGCATTAAAAAAAAACTTAACTGGAGGAGGGCTAATTTCAGCGAGTTATAAAGGGATCTTGCCCAGATGGATTGGAATCAAAAATTGGTAGGCAAAACTCGAGGAGGAGATGGTTTGGGTACAGAGTAGTCACATTCCCACGACGGGGAAAGGAAGGGCATCTAAAGCTAGAGCTCCCTGGATGACTACAGATATAGAGATTAAAATGTAACAGGAAAAGCAGGCTAATGACAAATGTACGGTACATAATACAGTAGAGAACCAAGCTGAATACAGAAAGTACAGAGATCTAAAAAAGGAAATAAGAGGGGCAGAGAGTATGAAAATAGATTAGTAGCTAACATAAGAGGGAACTCAAAAGTCTTTTATAAACATATAAATAGTGAAAGGGTAGTCAAAGGAAGGATGGGGCCGATTAGGGACAAAAGAGATCTTCTTGTGGAGGCAGAGAGCATGGCTGAGGTACTAAATGAATACTTCGCATCGGTCTTTATAGAGAAGAGGATGCTGCCAATGTAGCAGTGGTATTGGATAGGATTAAAAATAGAGAAAGAGGTACTTAAAAGATTGGCAGTACTCAAAGTAGAAAAGTCACCTGATCCAGATGGGATGTATCCTAGGTTGCTGAGGGAAATACACGTGGGAATTGCAGAGGCACTGGCCACAATCTTCCAATCCTCCTTAGATATCGGGGTGGTGCCAGAGGACTGGAGGATTGCAAATATTATACCCCTGTTCAAAAAAGGGGAAGAGGGATAAACCCGGCAATTACAGGCCAGACAGTCTAATGTCGGTGATGGGGAAACTTTTAGAGACAATAATCCGGGACAAAATTCATTGGCACTTGGAAAAGTATGGGTTAATAAATGAAAACCAGCACGGATTTGATAAAGGCAAATAGTTCTTGACTAACTTAGCATCATAGAAAGTTACAGCACAGAAAGAGGCCATTCGGCCCATAGTTGATTGAGTTCTTTGATGAAGTAATTGAGAGGGTTGATGAGGGTAGTGCAGTTAATGTTGTGTATATGGATTTTCGAAAGGCATTTGATAAAGTGGCATGTAATAGATTTGTTAGCAAAATTAAAGCCCATGGGGTTAAAGGAACAGTGGCAGCGTGGATACAAAATTGGCTAAGGGACAGAAAGCAGAGAGTAGTGGTGAATGGTTGTTTTTCAGACTGGAGGGAAGTACACAGTGGGGTCCCCCCACGGGTCAGTATTAGGACCACTGCTTTTTTTGATACATATTAATGACCTGGACTTGGGTATATAGGGTATAATTTCAAAGTCTGCAGATGACATGAAACTCGGAAATGGAGCAAATAATGTGGAGGATAGTAACAGACTTCAGGAGGCCATAGACAGACTAGTGAAATGGGCAGACACATGGCAGATGAAATTTAGCACAGAAGTGTGAAGGGATACATTTTGGTAGGAAGAATGAAGAGCAGCAATATAAACGAAATGGTACAATTTTAAAGGGAGTGCAAGAACAAAGAGACCCGGGGATGCACATACACAAATCTTTGAAGGTGGCAGGACAAGTTGAGAAGGCTTTTAAAAATGCATATGGGATCCTGGGTTTTATTAATAGAGGCATAGAGTACAAAAGCAAGGAAGTTATGCTAAACCTTTGTAAATACTGGTTAGGCCTCAGCTGGAGTACTGTATCCAGTTCTGGGACTACACTTTAGGAAGGATGTCAAGGCCTTAGAGTGGGTGCAGAAGAGATTTACTAGAATCGTACCAGGGGTGAGGGATTGCAGTTATGTGAAGAGACTAGAGTTGTTCTCCTTAGAGCAGAGAAGGGTTTTGATAGAGTAAATAAGGAGAAAGTGTTTCCAGTGGCAGAAGGGTCGGTAACCAAAGGACTCAGATTGAAGGTAATTGGCAAAAGAACCAGAGGCAACATAAGGAAACATTTTTTTTTTAAAAACACAGCGAATGATGATGATCTGGAATGCACTGTCTGAAAGGATGGTGGAAGCAGATTCAATAGTAACTTTCAAAAGGGAATTGGATAAATACTTGAAGGGAAAACATTTACAGGGTTATGGGGAAAGAGCAGGAGAGTAAGGCTAATTGGATAGCTCTTTCAAAGAAAGAGCCAGCACAGGCACGATGGGCCGAATGACCTCCTCTTGTACTGTACCATACTATGATAAGGATTGGAGGAGGTGAAAGAAGAAAACTAGTTAAGGGAAGAAATGTTAGATGTTCAGTGGTTCTTCCTTTCCCAGAGAATAATAGACCTGTGGAACAGGTAGCCAGATTTTGCAGTGAGTGCTGATTCACTGTGTAACTTCAAGAAAGTTGGAACGGTGATCGAATTATACAAGAGGTAGGTAGCAATTAATGTAAATAGTGGTCAATGTAGTCTCCTGGACTAGTGTCAATCACTTAGAGGGATCGAAGAGGAATTTTCCAGAACCTTTTTCCTCCTAATTGGCCTTGGGTTTTTGACCTAGTTTTTTGCCTCTCCCAGGAGACAACATGGCACCTGGGGGTCTCTTGACCTGATGCATAAGGCAATACAACTGTATGGGACACAATAGATGGACCAGGAAGAAAGGGAAGGAATTTGTACCCTTTTTGGGGTTCTACAACTTAAATGCCACAAAAGAGGGAAGTTAAATTACAATGTGTAACTGTACAGCAAAACTTTAATTGAACAGTGGACGGCCTTTAAAGAGGAGATGGTTCGGGTACAGTCTAGGCACATTCCCACGAGGCAGAAAGGTAGGGCAACTAAAGCCAGAGCTCATTGGATGACAGAAGAGATAGTAAGATGAAACAGAAAAAAGGGGCATATGGCAGATGTCAAGTTGCTAACACAAGTGAGAACCAGGCTGAATATAGAAAGTTCAGAGGGGAAGTGAAAAAGGAAATATGAGGGGTAAAGAGAGAGTATGAGAATAGACTGGCAGCCAACATAAAAGGGAATCCAAAAGTCTTCTACAGGCATGTAAACAGTAAATAGGTAGTAGAGGAGGGGTGGGGCCGATTAGGGATCATAAAGGAGATCTACTCATGGAGGCAGAGGGGATAGCCGAGGTACTAAATGAGTACTTTGCATCTGTCTTTACCAAGGAAGAAGATGCTGCTAGAGTCTCAGTAAGATATAGTTGAGATACTGGATGGGCTAAAAATTGATAAAGAGGTACTTGAAAGACTACCTGTACTTAAAAGTAGATAAGTCACCTGGTCCGGATGGGATGCATCCTAGGTTGCTGAGGGAAGTAAGGGCGGAAATTGCGGAAGTGCTGGCAATAATCTTCCAAACATCCGTAGATATGGGGATGGTGCCAGAGGACTGGAGAATTGCAAATAATACACCCTTGTTCAAAAAAGGGTGCAAGGATAAACCCAGCAACTATAGGCCAGTCAGTTTAACTTCAGTGGTGGGGAAACCTTTAGAAGCGATAATTTGGGACAGAATTAACAGTCACTTGGATGAGTGTGGATTGAATAGGGAAAGCCAGCATGGATTTGTTAAAGGCAAATAGTATTTAACCAACCTGATAGAGTTTTTTGATGAGGTAACAGAGAAGGTAGATGAGGGCAATGCAGTTGATGTGGTGTATATGGACTTTCAAAAGACGTTTGATAAAGTGCCGTATGGTAGGCTTATCATCACGATTGCAGCCCATGGAATAAAGGGAGCATAGCAACATTGATACAGAACTGGCTAAATAACAGGAAACAGAGAGTCGTGGTGAACAGTTATTTTTCGGACTGGAGGTTACAGTGGTGCTCGCCAGGGGCTGGGACTGTTGCTTTTCTTGATATATATTACGTACAGGGCACAATTACCAAATCTGCAGATGGCACAAAACTTGGAAGGGTAGTAAACAGTGAGGAGGATAGTGATAGACTTCAAGAGGATATAGACAGGCTGGTGGCACGGGCAGGCATGTGGCAGATGAAATTTAACACAGAAAAATACAAAGTAATACATTTCAGTAGGAAGAATGAGGAGAGGCAATATAAACTTGAGGGCACAACTCTAAAAGGGGTACAGGAACAGAGAGATCTGCGGTATATGTACACAAATCGTTGAAGGTGGCAGGGCCGGTTGAGAAAGTGGTTAAAAAAGCATACGTGATCCTGGGCTTTATAAATAATGGCATAGAGTACAAAAGTATGGAAGTCATGATGAACCTTTATAAAACATTGGTTCAGCCACAACTGGAGTATTATGTCCAGTTCTGGGCACCACACTTTAGGAAAGATGTGAAGGCCTTAGAGAGTGCAAAAGAGATTTACTAGAATGATTCCAGGGATGAGGGACTTTAGTTACGTGGATAGACTGGAGAAGCTGGGGCTGTTCTCCTTGGAACAGAGAGGAGATTTCATGAAGGTATTCAAAATCATGAAGGGTCTAGACAGAGTAGATAGAGAGAAACTGTTCCCATTGGCGGAAGGGTCAAGAACCAGAGGACATAGATTTAAGGTGATTGTCAAAAGAACCAAAGGTGTCATGAGGAAAAACCTTTTTACACAGCGAGTGGTTAGGATCTGGAATGCACTGCCCGAGGGGCCAGTGGAGGCAGATTCATTTATGGCCTTCAAAAGGGAACTAGACAAGTACTTGAAAGGAAAAAATTTGCAGGGCTATGGGGATAGGGCGGGGGAGTGGAACTAGCTGGATCGCTCTTGCATAGAGCCGGTGTGGACTCGATGGGCCGAATGGCCTCCTTCCGTGCTGTAATCTTTCTATGATTCTATGACTTGGATGAAGTAGGGAGCAAGCCTCAAAAGTTTCCAATTCTTATAAATCTGATTGTTTACAATGGAGGGCACAAGATGTATAGAGCACTATTTACCAGATGTATTTTCAAACATTTCCATTGTGCCCTATTTGCCCTATAGTCAATCTCCTCCTGTCAAATAAGCCACCTCTCAATCTCCCTACTTTATTTTTCAGTTAATTGAAGAAGCTCTAGGAAATTGACACTGCACGAGTCCTTATGAAGGAGAGTTGCAGTTCACTTAATTATTCAAAACATAGCCAGGACTTCAGAGACTGATGACACCCACCTTATTACCCTTACTTGGGAGAGAGTGTCAAGACAGGTACAAAATATCACCTCATCTGCCATTTCCAAAAAAACATGCTTTGCTGGATAAAAAATGCTTTCAGCATCTCAGAATATTTCCCCTCCTCATTTTCTTTGAAGGTGTTGGTCTTGCTGGGATATAGTTCCACTGAGGCCAACAGCCCTCAGGTACCTCATTCAAAAGCAGTGTGTTTAGGCATGCGTGCACAACAGCAAATGTCACCAGCCTATTTGACTGGGATGCCCTGTACAATCAGGTTCTCACCGGAGATCCCAGCAACATAATTTTCCATCAAGCATCATTATAGAGTGATTAAGAGCACAAACTAATCATACCTCTCCCCCAGGGTTCTTGAGGCCATTGTAGCACCCTACTGTCACATGGCTAACTCAGCACAGATCTTTGGGATTAACCTTGGGAACTACTTGCCTGTACACCCAAGTATCACAATGGGTGGTACATTTGCATACTGTGCCACTGGACATCTTTTGAAAAAAGTAGTTTTGTTTATTAGGTAGCTACAGCAGGATAAACTACAAGAGATATATGTTTTATGAATGTGATTATTTGATCTCAGAAAAACATACACGAAATGTAGTGGAGTGCCAAATGGCATGTCAAATTTCCCAATCATTCAACAAATTATAGTTAACGAGGTTATTTACCAGGCCATCCAACTTAGGTGGCGGGTGAGAAGGAGTACCGGGGAATTTTTAGTAGCCTCAGCAAGTGCCATTCTGCATTTGATAAGTGCTAAAGTGTGACCTGAAGCACAATACTTGCCAAGCTTTCTTCCTGCCAGCTGGCACTTTGCCCAAGCTCGAGGCTCAGCCTGTCCAATTGAGTTTTTGAACAAAGATTGGTGGCATTGTAAGCAGTGTAGATGAAAACATAAAATTCCAAAGCGATATTGATAGATTAGATGAATGGGCAAAACTATGGCAAATGGAATTTAATGTAGACAAATGTGAGGTCATCTACTTTGGATCAAAAAAGGATAGAACAGGGTACTTTCTAAATGGTAAAAAGTTAAAAACAGTGGATGTCCAAAGGGACTTAGGGGTTCAGGTACATAGATCATTGAAGTGTCATGAACAGGTGCAGAAAATAATCAAGAAGGCTAATGGAATGCTGGCCTTTATATCTAGGAGGACTAGAGTACAAAGGGGCAGAAGTTATGCTGCAACTATACAAAACCCTGGTTAGACCGCACCTGGAGTACTGTGAGCAGTTCTGGGCACCGCACCTTCAGAAGGACATATTGGCTTTGGAGGGAGTGCAGCGTAGGTTTACTAGAACGATACCCGGACTTCAAGGGTTAAGTTACGAGGAGAGATTACACAAATTGGGGTTGTATTCTCAGAGTTTCGAAGGTTAAGGGGTGATCTGATCGAAGCTTATAAGATATTAAGGGGAACAGATAGGGTGGATAGAGAGAAACTATTTCTGCTGGTTGGGGATTCTAGGCGTAGGGGGCACAGTCTAAAAATTAGAGCCAAACCTTTCAGGAGTGAGATTAGAAAACATTTCTACACACAAAGGGTGGTAGAAGTTTGGAACTCTCTTCTGCAAACGGCAATTGATACTAGCTCAATTTCTAAATTTAAATCTGAGATAGATAGTTTTTGGCAACCAAAGGTATTAAGGGATATGGGCCAAAGGCAGGTATATGGAGTTAGATCACAGATCAGCCATGATCTTATCAAATGGCGGAGCAGGCATGAGGGGCTGAATGGCCTGCTCCTGTTCCTATGAGAAGCCTTAGTGGAAATGTCAGCCTGAGTTGAGATTTAAACTTGGGTCTCCCAGTTCAGGATGGGTTGCATTGATTGAAAATTCAGTGAATTTGTGCAGCTTTAAGATAGAAAGTCGTTATTTTACATCAGTAATCCCAATAATTGTTCAGATTTTTTTTTTAAATGTGTAACAAACCACAGTATAAAACAAGTTATGAGTACTAAAGACTCAATGGTTCAGGCAAGGTTTGAAGACAGTAAGTCAACACTGAAGAAATTCTGGGAGTCATTGTTCTGCATGCATTTCTGAAGGACAATTTGTCAGATTCCCCAGTTTTTGGCAACATTTTGGTGCATTAATCGTTCTAAGCAAAAGAAAACAACAGAAAATAAATATGTTCAGAAAAAAGCCAGCACCTTGACTTTAAGGAAGCTAAGAGGACCAATCTAGATGAATGTATTCATGAAACTGGTGGGTCATATTTAAACTAAATGAAATGAATAATTAAGAGTTTTTTAACTCTCAACAACAGAAAGGTGTACCCCTAAATGATTATATTGACAAACGCATTTATAATAGATAGCCACAAAAATCCTGATCTATCTAGGCTTCATTATCATGTCACAAATCCAGATGTTCAAAAGATAAATAAAATCCTCCAATCTTCAGACCTTTTGTTAACTATTCTGTAAGATTCTGTTCAAGAACTGCTATGGTGCTGCTTTGTAACTTAACAGGATTATAAATTAAAATTGTAATAGAAAAATGGCGATTTGCTTAAATTGAGACATTTCACACTCCACAAGTCATAGCTGGATTGAAGTTCATTAGTTATAGCAAAGTTATTAAGCAATGCATCTCAGAGGTAAAGTTTCCCCGATCACAGTAGGGGAAGGGAGAGCCACTGGTTATTGTCACAACAAATATTACTGGACCAAAAAGGGCCAACTCAACAATTTACAAATTACTGACAGTTAGCTGATGGCCAACACTGATTATTTAGACCATCTAAACACTGCTTACCTTTAAAATTATTGTTGGGTTGATTAATGTGTACATAAAAATATTTGCTGACTGGTTTTGTATTTAGTTAATTTTTGCCTGAAATTAAGACGCACGTCCTTGTTACAATGGCAAACACCAAAATTATGTATGAACAGAATGACTGTGTACACAAATGGTATCAAGGTAAGCAAGTCCATATGTATGCACACAGAGGTACTGTAAATTAGCATAATTTATCCAGGGTGACATTGAGATACTGCATTACACTGTATACCATTTTACATGAGTTAGTATTATTTCCAGAAATTACAGCACATATAAATTTCTTTATTTTAAAAAATTAACATGTTAAATAATATGCAGGTCTACAGAAGACTGAATTAATATGCAGTTCTGTTCTTTACAATTACAAACCTAACATGAACAGTCAAAGCTCAATGCAGGACACAGGTTAGAGAGACTGAAAGATTAAGCAAATGTAGAAGTAGTGATTAGATGATGACAAGGTTGGGTTTTAAAAGTCTGAAGATTGCAGAAGGAAGGATGGAAAGACAGGGAAGTATGAAGTTCTACAGTTTTGGGGTCCTAGGAAAACAAAAACAGAGTTGGAGTAGAAGACTGTGTGTTAAGTCTCAATTTCAATACAGCAAGGATGTAGGGAGGGGGGGGGGGGAAAGGTGCATAGGACAGCATATTTGGAGCATAAAAGGAACAAGACAGGAAAGCTTAGAAGGAACAAGACAGGAAAATTCAGAGTAGCACTGACCATAATTATATCAATAAAACAAAACAACAAGATAGATTGCAATGGAGGGAAAGAAGTTGGAGGTTCGAGACAAGAGAAGGATTCATCAGATGATGAGCATTTTCTTTCATCCAGTCCAGGAATAACAGAAGTCCTGGAAAAGTCTCCCTGAATGCATTTTATAAATCTTCAAAATAATTATTCTGTATATCAATATTACTTGAATAATTGAAATAAAGAGGTACTGAAGGGCTTTCCGTGGTTGAGAGATTAACTTATACCTGTTAACTAAAATCCAGAGTACAACACAAAAACAGACTACATTTCTAATAACTGCAATAGAAGTTACATGGTATTTGAACAGATTCTGGGAGTCAATTTACTATCACTTCGACAAAAAAAATTAAAAATCGGTGCTATTACAATCCAGACAAGCAGATCGGAGTTATAGTAGCACAGCCACAATAGTGTATTTGGAATTTGTAAGCTGACAATGAATAAAATTGATTTTCCTTCGAAATAAACAAGGAAGCAGGTAGCAATCATCAGCACACTGCATGCAATTAACATTCATGTGGCCTTATTCTATGTCAGTTACCATACAGTCATTGGTGGTTATATTATCTGAATTTTTTAACAATGAATACAGCAACAGCTATTGGAACACTGTGCCAAATGTATCAGTAAACTGTTTTCATTAAAAATTTACCTAATTAAATGTTCCCATGTGCTTCAAAAGCATTTTTGAGTACCGTGTTTAAATTAAAACGAAGTCTTAATCCAAATACCAATTACTGAGGGAATTAATTTCATTAGCTCAGCTGTTGCAGCACAGTATTGCATAAATGCAGAGTGCTATCCCCTTCAGGCCGGAGTGGACAAACCACAATTTACATAGTTTTCTCTGCAATCACTACTTCATCCCCAATTAGCTTCCATAAAGATTATAATAATTTTTTTTTTCCTCTGGCCATTTTATTTACCCTCCTCTCCTGACTGCATTGACTCTGTACTTGGGTACTGTTCTATAGCACCACTCATCATTACAGCCCGCCCTTGTACCTCATCTAAGTGACCATTATTCATGTGTGCGCCTTGATAGTGTGTGCCTGCAGACCATTCACCTATGGGGGCGAAGGAAGAAGAAGAATGATGCAGATCCCAACAATTTCTGTATTTAATAACAAGCAGTACTGCTCGATTCTTATTTTTCCTTACAGGAGATAAGGGAAAAAACAATGTTTTTATAGTAAGGGAATCAACAGGTGGGGATGGAGGTGGGGGAAGTCAATATTAAAATAATTTAAAAAGGTACAGGGGGAGAAATGCGACCACTTTGCACCCGTTTTCAGGACAAATTTCAAGGACCAACCGCCTGCATGCCAAAAGATGCCTGAAAGACGTCCGACTTGATATTGGGTCGGGCCATCTTTCAAGTTTCCGTGGCAACCGCTTAAAAAAAAGGTTAGGCCTCTTACATTTGTAAATGAGGGGCCCAACACTGGTTTTAGGTGCCTTCTACCAAATTGGATTGTGATGAGCAGCAGAGCAGATACCAGATACCAGACCTGCTCTGCTCGGGATTATTAAATGGTGGCTGCCACGGATGCTTGAAAAAGGTCCCAACCCATTATCGGGTTGGACGTCCTTCAGGAGTCCTTGAGGCGCAATTTTCACGAAATTAAAACCAATTTATCCCCCATAGCTTCTTCAAGTAGAGGGTGGCAAATATGTGGAAAAGCCACCCAGATGCAGCTGAAATGGAGGATGTTATCAATTTCAGGATGGATTCATTTTTACCAGATAGGTCTATTGAAGCAAATGATCAATAAAGTCCGTATGAAGTATCTGATTTTTGGGACTGGCCTAATGGATATTGTTTTTTCTGATCCTGTACAATACTACTTTCCTAATGACATTGGACAAAAAGGGGAAGGGATTAGTTAAATCCGTCTAATAATGTGTCTAAGGTAACTACGGATTCTTGTTGCTTCCACGATTGCAGTTGGTAGTCGATGAAGGAATTTTTGAAGAGTTTTTCCTGAAACTGGCCACAGGTTTTCCCCCGCTCTGATTTTTTTGCCTTGCCCAGAAGTTAGCATTATTGCCAATTGGGATGGGTGGTGCATGAGATTGCGCCACCTAATGGATATGGCAAGCATCAACGAGCCTGATTTTTAAAAATTAATTCTCGGGATGTGGGTGGTGCTGGCAAGGCCTGTATTTATTGCCCATCCCTAGTTGCCTTTGAGAAGTTGGTGGTGTGCCTTCTTGAACCTCTACAGTCCATGTGCTGAAAGTGCTCCCACAATGCCATTAGGTAGGGAGTTCTGGGATTTTGACCCAGTGACAATGAAGGAACGGCAATATATGTCCAAGTCTGGACTATGTGTGATTTGAAGGTGATGGTCCTCCAATGCACCCGCTGCCCTTGTCGTTCTAGGTGGTGGCGGTCGCGGGTTTGGGAGGGGCTGCCAAAGAGGCCTTGGTGAGTTGCTGCAGTGCATCTTGTAGACAGTATACACTGCAGCCACGGTATGTCGATGGTGGAGGGAGCGAATGGTTTAAGCAAGTGGAGAGGATGCTGATCAAGCAGACTGCTTTGTCCTGAATGGTGTTGAGCTTCTTGGGTGTTGTTGCAGCTGCACCCATCCAGGCAAATAGAGAGTATTCCATTACACTCCTGACTTGCGCCTTGTAGCTGGTAGAGAGGCTTTGGTGACTCAGGAGGCGAGCGATTCGCTGCAGAATACCTAGCCTCTGACCTGCTCTAGTAGCCATGGACATTAATGTGACTGGTCCAGTTCAGTTTCTGGTCAATGGCGACTCTCAGGATGTTGATGGTGGGGGAAATCAGTGATGGTAATGCCATTGAATGTTAAGGGAAGGTAGTTATGTGTTGTTGGAGATGGTCATTGCCTGGCACTTAAGTGGCAAGTAACATTCGTGCCACACACCCAGGTCATGCCGCATGCGGACATGGACTGCTTCATTATCTGAGGAAATGGAAATGAAGCTAAACAATGTGCAATCAGCAAATAACCACTCTTCTGACCTCAGGATATAGAGGGTAGGTCATTGATGAAGCAGCTGAAGATAGTCGGGCCTAGGACGCTGCCTAGCCTACATAGATCAGTAACATAACCACTGCACTAGTAATCCAGAGAATGTGTTCAAATACCACCATAACAGTTTGAAAATTTGAATTCAATTTTTTTTTAAATGTGGAAATAAAAAGCTGGTACCAGTAAAAGGTGACCCATGAAGCTGTCCAATTGTTTTAAAACCCCAGCTGGTTCACAAATGTCCTTTAGGGAAGGAAACCTAACTAGTCTGGCCTTTATGTGGCTCCAGTCCCACACCAACGTGGTTAATTCTTAACTGCCCTCTGAAGTGGCCTAACAAGCCCCTCAGTTGTATCAAACCGTTAGAAAGGAACAAAAGAATAAAATCTGACAAACCACTCAGTTGCAACCTGGGCACTGAATCAGGACACAAAGGCACACCCAGTGCAGTCGACCCTGCAAAGATCTCCACACTAACATCTAGTGACTGGTGCCAAAGTTGGGAGAGCTATCCCATAGTCTTGTCAAGCAATAACTTGACATAGTCATACTTACAGAATCATACCTATCAGCCAATATCCTAGACTTCTCCAACACCATCCCTGGGTATGATCTGTCCCACCGGCAGTACGGAACGACCAATGGTGTGGACACAGTAGTTTACAGTTGGGTGGAGTGGCCCTGGGAGTTCTCAACATTTACCCCATATCCTCTCCATCACAAAGACCCATGGGCAAGGAATCAGAGCTGATTACCACCTATTGCTCTCGCTCAGCTGATGAATCAGTATTCCACCATGTTGACCACCACTTAAAGGAAGCACTGAGGTTAGCAAGGGCACAGAATGTACTCTGAGTGGGGGACTTCATAGCTGCCAGACTGTGATTGCGGTAGGTGGTGAGACAGCCAACACGAGGGAATAACCTACTCGACCTCGTCCTCACCAATCTACCCGTCACAGATGCATCTGTCCATGGCAGTACTGGTGGTGAATTGGCCATCGCAGAGTCCTTGTGGAGACCAAGTCCCATCTTCACACTTCACTTCCTGGCCAGTTATCTCTGGAGTCTCCAAAGAGTCTATCCTTGGCTCCCTCCTATTTCTCATCTACATGCTGACCCTCAGTGACGTCATCTGAAGACACAACATCAGGTTCCACATGTACGCTGACCCAGCACTAACTCATCACCACCTCTCTCAACCCCTCCACTGCCTCACTTGTCAGACTGCTTGTCTGACATTCAGTCCCGGTTGAGCCAAAATTTCCCTCAATTAAATGTTGGGAAGACCGAAGCTATCGTCTACGGTCCACGCCACAAAATCCATTCTTTAGCTATTTATTCCATCCCCCTCCCTGGCCACTATCTCAAGCTGAACCAGACTGTTCCGCAACCTCGGCGTCCTATTTGACCGAGCCCAGCTTCTGACCCCATGTCCCCTTCACCACAAAGACTTCCAACTTCCACCTTCGTAATAATCGCCCATCTCCATCCCTGCCTCAGGCCATCTACTGCTGAAATCTTAGTCCATGCTTTTGTTACCTTCAGACTCAATTATTCCAATGCTCTCCTGCAGGTAGAGTCTAGTTGCCCAACTATCTGCTAAATGGCTGCTTTAGGGGTTAGGGGAGAATGCTACATTTTCTTTACTACCAACAATCTAATCTGTTTTACTTGGAATCAATAGAATGGTGCATCAATGCCATAATAGGAACAAAGATATTGATATGCAGTGGAAAACATAAACTGCCAATGAATACCATTTGAAAGCAAGTGAAGAGAATGGCATATGAACTTAAAACCCTTATGGGACAAAATTTAAACTAGTATGTATGTTTGCTCTGAATGCATCCAAATGTGTTCTGGTAGTGTAAGATCACTAGTTTCCTAACTTATCAGTTTTAATACTGATGACAATATCTGCTTAATAAGTCAGATTAAAAAAACTGTCAAAGGTGACTTCATTATGTATTTTTTAAATCCAGTATTGAGAAAAATACCATTAGTACATTTTAGAGACCGAGCTAAACTACTGTATTTGCCCTCCTCCAATATCTTTGTTTCAGAGGTCAATTTTGCTTAAGAGTATACAAATAAAATTTCAAGTTAAGGTAAATCAAATAAAATTCATTAGTACATCAATAATGGTTGCAAGGGAACAAAAAGTCTCAGGATAAAAAGCAGCTCCATCCAGGCTTCCTGTCATTTCAAAGTCTGAATTCTGGCTTTTATCAATATGCTCATAAGCAACCAAGGCTCTTATGAACCTACACCCTTATAAATGTTGTGAATGGATTAGTGTGCCCAGTTTAAACAATTAACCTCTAATTCCTCATTAGACAACACAAGGAATGCGCACCATTTTATCCTATCCATTTTTAAAAATTCATTCATGGGACGTGGGCATCGCTGGCAAGGCCAGCATTTATTACCCATCCCTAAATGCCCTTGAGAAGGTGTGGTGAGCCGCCTCTTGAACTGCTGCAGTCCATGTGGTTCTCCCACAGTGCTGTTAGGTAGGGAGTTCCAGGATTTTGACCCAGCAATGATGAAGGAATGGCGATATATTTCCAAGTCAGGATGGTGTGGGACATGGAGAGGAACATGCAGGTGGTGGTGTACCCATGCGTCTGCTGCCCTTGTCCTTGTAGGTGGTAGAGATTGTGGGTTTGGGAGGTGCTGTCGAAGAAGCCTTGCTAAGTTGCTGCAGTGCATCTTGTGGATGGCACACGCTGCGGCCACGATGCGCCGGTGGTGGAGAGAGTGAATGTTTAAGGTGGTGGATTGGCTTCTTGAGCTGCACTCATCCAGGCAAGTGGACAGTATTCCATCACACTCCTGACTTGTGCCTTGTAGGCTTTGGCGAGTCACTCGCCACAGAATACCTAGCCTCCGTCCTGCTCTTGTAGCCACAATATTTGTGTGGCTGGTCCAGTTTAGTTGCTGGTCAATGGTGACCCCCCCCAGGATGTTGATGGTGGGGGATTTGATGATGGTAATGCCGTTGAATGTCAAGGGGAGGTGGTTAGAGACTCTCTCTTGTTGGAGATGGTCATTGCCTGGCACTTCTCTGGTGCGAATATTATTTGCCACTTATCAGCCCAAGCCTGGATGTTGTCCAGGTCTTGCTGCATGCGGGCATGGACTGCTTCATTATCTGAGGGGTTGCAAATGGAACTGAACACTGTGCAATCATCAGCGAACATCCCCACTTCTGACCTTATGATGGAGGGAAGGTCATTGATGAAGTAGCTAAAGGTGTTTGGGCCTAGGACACTGCCCTGAGGAACTCCTGAAGCAATTTCCTGGGGCTGAGATGATTGGCCTCCAACAACCACTACCATCTTCCTTTGTGCTAGGTATGACTCCAGCCACCAGAGTGTTTTCCCCGATTCCCACTGGCTTCAATTTTACTAGGGCGCCTTGATGCCACATTCTGTCAAATGCTGCCTTGATGTCAAGGGCAGTCATTCTCACCTCACCTCTGGAATTTAGCTTGTTTGTCCATGTTTTGACCAAGGCTGTAATGAGATCTGGAGACGAGTGGCTCTGGTGGAACCCAAACTGAGCATCAGTGAGGAGTCTATTGGTAAGTAAGTGCCGCTTAATAGCACTGTCGACGACACCTTCCATCACTTTGCTGATGATTGAGAGTAGACTGATGGGGCGGTAATTGGCCAGATTGGATTTGTCCTGCTTTTTGTGGACAGGACATACCTGGACAATTATCCACTTTGTTGGGCAGATGACAGTGTCATAGCTGTACTGGCTAGAGGCTAGTTCTGAAGCACAAGTCTTCAGCACTACAGCCGGGATGTTGTCGGGGCCCTTGGCCTTTGTTGTATCCAGTGCACTCAGCCGTTTCTTGATATCATGTGGAGTGAATCGAATTGGCTGAAGACTGGCTTCTGTGATGGTGGGGATCTCAGATCATCCACTCCGCACTTCTGGCTGAAGATGGTTGCAAACGCTTCAGCTCTGTCTTTCGCACTCACGTGCTGGGCTCTGCCATCATTGACGATGGGGATGTTCACGGAGCCTCCTCCTCTAGTTAGTTGTTTAATTGTCCACCACCATTCACGACTAGATGTGGCAGGACTACAGAGCTTTGATCTGATCTGTTGGTCGTGGGATCACTTAGCTCTATCTATAGCATGCTGCTTCTGCTGTTTAGCATGCATGTAGTGTTGTAGCTTCACCAGGTTGGCACCTCATTTTTAGGTACGCCTGGTGCTGCTCATGAGTGTAGAAGAGGGTGTCCTGTCCACAAAAAGCAGGACAGAGGGTGTCCTGTCCACAAAAAGCAGGACAAATCCAATCTGGCCAATTACCGCCCCCTCATTGAACCAGGGTTGATGGTAATGGTAGTGTGAGGGATATGCCGGGTCATGAGGAATACAATTCTGCTGCTGCTAATGGCCCACAGCGCTTCATGGATGCCCAGTTTTGTGCTGCTAGATCTGTTCTGAATCTATCCCATTTAGCACGGTGGTACTGCCACAAAACACATTGGATGGTGTCCTCAGTGTAAAGACGGGACTTCGTCTCCACAAGAACAGTGTGGCGGTCGCTCCTACCAATACTATCATGGACAGATGCATCTGCGATAGGTAGATTGGTGAAGACGAAGTCAAGTAGGCTTTTCCCTTGTGCTGGTTCTCTCACCACCTGCCGCAGGCCCAGTCTGGCAGCTATGTCCTTCAGGACTCAGCCAGCTCGGTCAGCAGTGGTGCCACAGAGCCACCCTCTGTGATGGACATTGAAGTCCCCCACCCATAGTACATTCTGTGCCCTTTCTACTCTCAGTGCGTCCTCCAAGTGGTGCTCAACATGGAGGAGTACTGATTAATCAGCTGAGGGAGGGTGGTAGGTGGTATCAGCAGGAGGTTTCCTTGCCCACGTTTGACCTGATGCCATGAGATTTCATGGGGTCCGGAGTCAATGTTGAGGACAGTGTCAGGGCAGTGTCCTAGGCCCAACCATCATCAGCTGCTTCAATGACCTTCCCTCCATCATAAGGTCAGAAATGGGGATGTTCGCTGATGATTGCACAGTGTTCAGTTCCATTCGCAACCCCTCAGATAATGAAGCAGTCCGAGCCCGCATGCAACAAGACCTGGACAACATCCAAGCTTGGGCTCATAAGTGGCAAGTAACATTCGCGCCAGACAAGTGCCAGGCAATGACCATCTCCAACAAGAGAGAGTCCAACCATCTCCCCTTGACATTCAACGGCATTACCATCGCTGAATCCCCCACCATCAACATCCTGGGGGTCACCATTGACCAGAAACTTAACTGGACCAGCCATATAAAGACAGTGGCTACAAGAGCAGGTCAGAGGCTGGGTATTCTGTGGCGAGTGACTCACCTCCTGACTCCCCAAAGCCTTTCCACCATCTACAAGGCACAAGTCAGGAGTGTGATGGCATGCTCTCCACTTGCTTGGATGAGTGCAGCTCCAACAACACTCAAGAAGCTCGACACCATCCAGGACAAAGCAGCCCACTTGATTGGCACCCCATCCACCACCCTAAACATTCACTCCCTTCACCACCGGCGCACAGTGGCTGCAGTGTGTACTATCCACAGGATACACTGCAGCAACTTGCCAAGGCTTCGTCGACAGCACCTCCCAAACCCACGACCTCTACCACCTAGAACAAGAAGAGCAGCAGGTACATGGAAACACCACCACCTGCACGTTCCCCTCCAAGTCACACACCATCCCGACTTGGAAATATATCGTCGTTCCTTCATCGTCGCTGGGTCAAAATCCTGGAACTCCTTATCTAACAGCACTGTGGGAGAACGTTCACCACACGGACTGCAGTGGTTCAAGAAGGCGGCTCACCACCACCTTCTCAAGGGCAATTAGGGATGGGCAATAAATGCCGGCCTCGCCAGTGACACCCACATCCCATGAACGAATTTTTAAAAAAACAAACTCCCAGGGCCACTCCCTCCTGACTGTATACCACTGTGCCGCCACCTCTAGTGGGTCTGTCCTGCGGTGGGACAGGACATACTCAGGGATGGTGATGGAGGAGTCTGGGACGTTGGCTGAAAAGTATGATTCTGAGTATGGCTATGTCAGGCTGTTGCTTGACTAGTCTGTGGGACAGCTCTCCCAATTTTGGCACAAGACCCCAGATGTTATTGAGAAGGACTTTGCAGGGTCGACTAGGCTTGGTTTGCCTTTGTTGTGTCCCAGTGCCTCGTGGTCCGAAGCTGGGTGGTCCATCCAGTTTTATTCTTATTATGATTTTTTGTAGCGGGATTGCACAACTGAGTGGCTTGCTCGGCCATTTCAGAGGGCAGTTAAGAATCAACCACATTGCTGTGGGTCTCGAGTCATATATAGGCCAGACTGGGTAAGGATGGCAGGTTTCCTTCCCTACAGGACATTAGTAAACCAGATGGGTATTTACGACAATCCGGTAGTTTCATGGTCACCAATACTGGTACTAGCTTTTTATTCCAGATTTTATTTAATTAACTGAATTTAAATTCCCCAGCTGCCATGGTGGGATTTGAACTCATTACTCCGGATTATTGGATTACTAGTCCAGTAACATAACCACTATGCTACCGTACCCGGCAGAGAATGGCATCCTTCCACCCATGGTATGCAGGCTAAAACTACTTATTTACCAGTCAAATAGTAGACAAGGTAAATGAGAATGCTACTGAAACAACACAATACTTAAAAGAATAAAATTAGAATTAGACCGCAAAAGGTTTAATACACCCTTTTTAGAATGGTGTTTCCGATGAGCAATAGGACTTTAGAATGAAAATTAGATTTCTCTCTTGGTAGACTTTCAAAATGGAATGTTGTACATAGACAATGAGGATTCCAATTTACACAGAGTTCAATTGCCCTTACTAGAACTAAAGCTTAGTGGCCAAGAATATGATTTATGCCATGACATATCTCTCATATTATAATCTTTTTTAAGTAAGTAAACAGAGAGTTGAACAGTTCTTAATGCATTATGATATCAGGTGTTAGTGTCTGGGTATTGCCAATTGCTGCATCAATATTGCATAGATCACAGGTTCCCAAATGTTTTTTGCTGAGCCCCCCTTCGCAGATTCATGCCCCATGCAAACCACCCCCCTACTCTTTTTAAGAAACTGGGGGTGAAATTAGTCTTTGCCAGTTGCACGAAACAGGCGATAGAGAATCGGCTGCCTGTTTTACATCGTGTATGACTTTGTTTTCCATTGAAGTCAATGGAAAAGAAAATGGTTACGATGTAAAACGGGCTGCCGATTCGCTACAAGCTTGTTTCCTGCTACTGGCGAATACCAAACTCCCCCCCATATTTTTGCATAGAACAAGAGGATTTTATTTTCTCAGCTAACATAACACCGCTGAAGACAGAAAGCAACATAAATAGCACGGTGCCAGTACTATACAACTGAATAAACTTGAACATAAAGCAACACTTGATGACTCACCCTCATCTCAGTGAGTAGGATGAGCCGGTTTGCTAGTGTGCAATTTGTGGAATCTTGGTTTGATTTTGGAGAGTTTCCAATGCAAATCAGTCTCAACATTCAAGCTGCTTCTATATTTGTTTTTGATGTAAATAAGAGAAGAAATTGCCACTTCAGAGATACAGTGAGGCAAAATGGATAAGTATTTCAATGGCTCTTTGAGACAACTCAAGAAACACTTTTTTAAAATTGAGAACCAGACTGATCAAAAGGCATAACTTTAAAATTTTCTCTCAAAACAGTGACCAGCACCGTCGATCAAATTCTTTTTTAGACTCACAGCAATCTTGGTCTTTGCTACGAAGTCCTCTAAAAATGGATTTCCAACCCAAGCAAAATCCTGCAATTTATTTGCCTCTCTTTCAGGAGAATATTTGTTGAATTTTGTACAACACAACAAATTATCTGATAGTGCAGTGACTGTTCGCTGACAAATGTAGCAGGGACTTAGTGCACAGCAACATTCCCCAATGTCATGAGGTGAATGACCAGCTTTTTTTTTGTTGATATTGGTTGAGGGAGGAATGTTTAACTGAGACAGGGAGAACTCCCTGCTCTTCTTCAAACCACTGGAATAGGTAGACAGCACCGCAGTTTAACATCTGATCTGAACAGTGGAATATCTGCAACACTCCCTCAGTATTGCACTGGAGCATCAACTTAGATTATGAGATCAAATCCTTGGTGTGGGGTTAGCCAAACTGACACATAAAATAAAACACTTGTGGTGTACAAGTAGATCAGATGTCAAAACGGTCCACAACCAGTACGCATAGAAAACTATAAATTAAAATTAATGTCACTTCAAACTACCGAGTTAATGTAATGGACTGCCATAAATCACAGTAAATACTAACTAAGTTGAATCATTCAAAAAGGGAATTAGGTTCTTGATTCAGTGTGAAGTCATAATGTATGGGCCTAGGGTAGCAAAGAGATGCAAAGAGATCAGCGCAGGAACTGAAAAACTACTATATAAATGCCAGGTGAGCCACAGAGGGACTTTCGTTATCTGCCATACTAGAGAGCATTCCCTATTCTCCCCCTCCTTGGGGTGGGTAACGGAAATTAGCAATGAAAATGAAGACAAGGGCAATACAATAAAATAATTAAGTAATTTCAACTTCGTCTTGCAAAAATTCTGACAGATTATCAGGAAGGTGGATAATTGGAGTGTAGATAATAGAGATTCCATTGAAAACACTTTCCCATTCTGAAGAGCTATGTGTAAGATTAAGACGAATGATTGCAAGGATCAAGTTCCCAATCTGTCAAAATTTAAAAACCAGGGTAGCTAGCTTAAGCAGGCTGCAAATACATATTTTCTTGCATTTCTCAGGTAGTACTTAACGTAGTGACATTGCAACAAGGAGCTTATCTCATAGACCAATTCAGCAGACTTAGAGGAAGTCAAGATTAGCGCATTAATAAAACATGCTTCCTCCCACCCCTTCCTCCTAAGCAACCCCATTGGACACATCCCTTTTTATTCCCCATCCCTAGTTCCATGGACATAAGCATCCATTCCTCATGTGTGAGTCTGTATGACCACAAGAGACATCACTGCCAAGCTCAATCCTATCTACACAGGCACATTTTTTGTCAGGAGTTACTGGTCAGGGGATGGGAACACCCCGATTTTTTCACTCCCTAGCCTGGAGATCTGGAGACCAATTGTAGTGGATTTTAAAACTGTACATTCATAGGAATTAAGATTAGAATTAGAATTAAATGATTGTTGAAAAACACCATAATAATCTGTATTTTATGCTTAAAATAAATGAGAGATTTATTGATTCTAAGCAAAGAGCAATTGGTCTTCAGGATTTCCTCAACTTCAATGCTGGAATATGGGATTAGAGTAGACAGGGCTTGATGGCCGGCGCGGACACGATGGGCCGAAGGGCCTCTATCCGTGCTGTATGACTCTATGACTCTATGAATACTTGATAAGGAGGCATTTATTATTGTATATAAATCAAAACAAATTACACTAAACAACAGTGTGTTACTTAATGGCACAATTTTAAAATGAAAACCCATGAGAATTTCTACATATAGCTTCTGGTTTTAGAATTGTGACTAGAAGTCCACATGTATAGAACACAACAAAAGCTTGCATTTATATAGCACCTTTAACGCAATAAAACTTTCCAAGGTGCTTCACAGGAGCGTTATCAAACAAAATTTGACACAGAGCCACATAAGGAGATATTAGGACAAGTGACCAAAAGCTTGGTCAAAGAGGTAGGTTTTAAGGACCGTCTTAGAAAGAGGAGAGGTAGAGAGGCAGAGAGGTTTAGGGAGGGAATTCCAGAGCTTAGGGCCTAGGCAACTGAAGGCACCTGTAATAATTTCTCTTCCAATGGAAGAGTATGTAGAGTTGCTGAAACACAATACCATTAGTAATAACTGGTAACAACAGTGTTATGTTGCTCTTTCTAGGAGTTAAATACAAGAGGTAACCTTAGCATGATTCAGTTACATCATGTAAACCTAACTAGAACAAATAAATCCTTCTCTCTGCTGAGCAAACAAAAACTCTGTATGATTGTACAGTTAGCAGAAATATGAGCTTCACAAACATGCAGTGAAATGGCAGTTTTGCTTTGGCAAGATGCCAAAAAGGTACCAGCACAATATCCCTGCCAACAGCATATTCCACTGTAAAGGCCTTCATATTCCCTGTCTTTGATGACACCCAGATACAAATGTTCTTGTTGTGAAGACTGTTACCAAAGTTAGTGCTAAATGCAGGTTTCCATCCTTGGGCATCCAAGTTGTCCATGTCAGGACCTGTGGCCAGAGGTAAAAAAATGGGGATGTGGCACTTGTCCAGCATCCTAGTAGCTAAGAAATGACAACGGCCAAGTGCTAAAAAAAAATGGGGGATAAAATGAGGGAGAAGGGAAGATATCTCCTGTACCTTTCCTTCAAATTAACATTTCTGACTTAATTTGAGATTTCTGATACTTGTGTTAATGCTTTAAAAACTTACCAAAGACTTCCATAACAGTCAAAATAAAAGTCAAAACCATGCAAACTAGAATAAAGGAGGAAAGAAAACAGGAAAGGTCAACAATTCCCACAGTGACAAAGGCAATTATAAAATATCCAGTATTTGCAGTACCAACATTAGATATGAAATTTAATAGGGATATAAAATAATTCTAAAATTAGAAATTCCAATGTACCAAGCACGCATGAAAAATAAGCAGTGTGTTGGACCGACCACATGGCTCCAGACATTTTCCCAGGAGGCTCCAGCTCTAAAATTTAAATTTAAAACAAAAGAAGAGACAAACTACACTGAATTTCACTAACTCGATATCCAAGGGCCAATGACAAAATTTTCAAGACACCAATTCATAATTGCTCAAATAGTGGCGAGAGATTTGAAATACTGTGATTGTTTAATTCATATTAACTTTAGGACTGACGTCAGGAAATTATTCTTCACACACTGAATAAACAACATGTAGAATAAACTTCCAGATAGGGGAGTCGGTTGGGGGCGGGGGGGGGGGGGGGTGGAGGTGGCAGGGGAAAAGAGAGAAAGCTGGATGGTGTGGTGATATGTTTTTCCTCCTGGGCAGAGAAGTTAGGATAGGCCAAAATCTCTTCCTCATTTGGATCTGCCTTATCTTATGAAGTGCATGGCACTTAAAGTTTGGACTTCATAACCAATCTAGTTTATGCCTTTACTAATTTGCAGCACTTGAACTTTACTGATGATAGTAAACAAGTCAGAGAAATAAAATAATTGTTGGACATAGACCAAGAAACTACAAAACTACACTACCTTACAGTAAACAGAAGCTCATACAGGGCATTATAATGCCTTGTTTGGTTGTACTGTTCTGTTTTTAACCTTCAAGTTCAAATATTGGATTTAAAGGGAGGGCAGGAAAATGTTTTTCAGCACATTAGAGCTGTTAAAAAGGTATTATCTTCATTGCCTCACACAACAGAGTAAGAGCAGTCCATTTTTAAAACTAAACTATCCAAGCACAAATTCAAACAAAATATAACAAGTTGCATATAATTCTATTCTGTGCAAACACAATTCAGCACAGCAGGCAAAAGTGAAGATACTGTATGCTATGACATATGGCAAAGCTAACAGTAAATCAGAAACTGATCTAATAAGTTTAAAGACGTTTGGTTTTTGAATCCCAACCTGTGCTAAGTGACTGATCTCAGCCAGTGCAACAGTAGGGAGACTACAATTGGCCTCAGCACCCATTGGTCAGGGAGGGGACATTCAGTTAAGGTTCACCGATGACTATCCAACAACTTTTGCTGGAAATGTACACGTATGATCATTTGGTGAGGACAGGATCAAGGCTCGATGTGATGTGCCCCACCTGCCACCCTCACACCCCCCCTCCCCTCCCCGCCCCGCCCCTCGCAGACAACATTCATCGTCAAGGTTCACAGCATAAGACATCAGCTTAACGACAGGGTAGGGTAGAAAATTAACAAGGAAAAAAAAATTGGCATTTGATTAGCAATTCAAAAGTATATTTATATGAATAAAGTCTTGCACTTAACATGTGCCTGTAGCATTACGCCCCTGTAGGGTGAAAAAAAATGAATTGACTCAGATAGTGATTATTTGAGACAAATATCCAATTCACTACTGGAGAGAATTAAAAGCAGTTCCAGTCACTCAGCAACTACCATATGTTATCAAGAGGAACGAGCAAGCAGCACTAAACCGAGCAAGCTATTTGCTCAAAGTTTCTTCCCCCATGATATTTCGAGATGCTCCACCTGTATGCAGGACAATTAGGAGGCAGCCATATTTGACGCCTAGCGGAACTTTCCTCTGTTGCTGCAATAAATAAAGATAGGAGCTTGGGAGATCCAACTATTTCTGAAATCATAAAATTAAATTCAGGCTGTATTGCAATAAAGTGGACTAGTGGGCAGTATTTAGTCTAATACGAGTCCTGCTTGGGGGCTCCTTTGGGACATCTTGGGCAGTAACTGTAGTGGAATTAGGTGTGTGACTACACTGAATAAACAATAATATTTCTTTGCTGCTTTCATTCAGTTATCCAGCACATTTTGAAATCAATAATGAACAGAATGAAAACTACCATCTGCACAAATTCCTGACTCTTTTTATTTCAGTAGCCACTTTTATACCTTCCAGTCAATACTCCACCCAGGCTTCCCAAACTCCAGCCCTGGATTTCGCACCTTCTCCACAGCAATAATGACGAATGCAATTATAATGCATGAAGTCCACAGCAATATATAAACTGAAACTATATCCTATCAATAATATTAATGAAAAAGAGCACAGCAGCAATATTTATAACCAAATTAGCAGCCCGCTATAAAAAGAGTGTATTTATTAATGTTATTGCCTAAGAGCAGCATCCCCAGTCTTCCTCCCATCCTAGCTCCAAATTCTAACTTCCCAGTCCCTCCCAACCCAGTTCCTTTGCATAAATGTGACAGGACCCTAGCCACACACTCCTAGAGAGAAATAACACTATTTCTTTGGCTTGTGTCTGGCTACAGGTTTCTATGGCAGAGAAGAAAAGGAAGGAGCACAAAACATACCGGGGGTGGGAGAAGGAGACAGAAAGTGGAAAAAGTGAGAGAGTAGGAGATGGAAAGACTTGAGAGGGGCAAACAAGTATGGGCACAGTAACTGGGAAAAAGTTTTTTTCGCCTTATTTAGTCTGAATAATACAAATGGAGATCAGCCATATTATAATATGCATTTCTCGTTATAACATTCCTGTTATAAACGTATGCTCCAACTTAGTGAGCAACACCATGGGCGATTCACCAGTATAGGTTATTTTACAAGATTTACTTAGGCACCAAGTTTGTTTTATATTAGGTTGCGATTTTTTTTTAAAAAGGACACTTTCTATCAGATGGAAAGTTAATTTCAGCTTTATTTTAATCATACAGGCCACTATCCTACACCTTGGTGGTGGTGGTGGGAGGAAGAGGAATAAATAGCAAAGGGGAAGGGAGACAAATTAAAGACAGGAGGAAAAATGAAATTTTTTCATCTCCCTGCCTTGTCACGTACAACCAAAATAATACCACAAAGTAAAACAAAAACCCTTAATATCTAAAAGACTGACATTAAGCAACCAATCAGACTGATTTGATACAGAAGAGAAAAAAGGACACAGAAAAAGTAATTTGCTTCTCCAAATAAATGGATGCCTTCCCTTGAAGCATTCCAAAGATAGAAATTAAAATATACTACTATGTTGGATCATTTATTTCTGTTCCACTTTAAAAATTGCTGGTACTCATTATCCATATCTGCAAGCTGGCTGTGTTAGCATACATTACTATTAGGTTCATTTTGTATGACAATGAATGTCAGTTTCAGCCCAAGGCTTATGGTACAATTGACAACATGCTTCTACGCCTCCAGCTGCAGCAATTATGTAGACTCCAGTTCATTGTTGCAGGGTTCCACATTTTAAGATTTACATAATTAAATAGCATTAATGCCTAAAAAGACAATATATCTTTTTGGGCTATTTATAATAGAGTTCAAGACTCAAACCACTCAACCATTACTCTAACAAGTTAGATAAACCAAGCATCATTTTAAAAACAGGCCAACCATTGCGATATATCTGTAGCTAGGAAGCCCAATAGATAATGGTCGTGTGCGCGCTAACACATGCACATAAAAAAGTATCCATGTTTCCTCAGCTTGCAGGAGACATGTTTTACTTCTACCAAGCATGGAGCAGCATTTTAGAGCATCATGGTGTCACAGCTGTGAAGTCTACAGATTGCTTTGAATGGTGAGTGACTTATCAAGCAACCTAGAGGGCAGAAAAAAGTTAGGTGGGAAAAAAAATGTATATTCAGCCAGCTAAAAGTGGCATTTATCTAATAATAGCATGACTTTACTTTTGTTTACGCATACTGAAATTTGTGACCTCGATATTTGATGCGATTACTACGTAAAGAACATCCTGTCTACCAGAACTAGAATATATAACCAAAGCCCAAATTCCTGCTGTTACTAGGGATGCAGAGGAACCAAAATTAAAAAATCATTATGAACAACATCAACAATTCTAATCTCAATCTTAGTCACATTCCATTTTGGTTTTTGCTTACAGATGCATGTGATAGCTCAAAAACTATTAGTTATGATTATACAACCAAGTTTTAGAAAAAAATTAAAACCTTTGAATTCCCAATTTTCTTCGCCACATAGGACCTCTCCTGGCTCAAGCATCTCTTATATGCATTCTGTTCTCAGACCACTACTTAGATCATTCAGCTAGCTGCTTAGACACACCCACATGACTGTCCAATCTTATTTTCCACCTCCCACGCCTTCAAGGGAGACATCCAGTATACTCCTAGCGACATGCAGATTGGGAACTCTGAAAGGCAGTTGCCCAATCCTGTATACTTTTGTTCCAGAGCATTACATGCACATTTATGCTCCCAATATATAGTGCAACACTAGATTTTTTTAAAAACTCCTTTACGTCCTCCTTTCCTAAAGCTAGCAACTTATCCTGGATGCAGATCCACACCCAGAAACTCTTCGGTACCTTATCCTAACAACCATTCTTTGTTTGAGAGCTGTGAACGGATATTGTTGGTGAGATATTCAACTACTGGGGCATTACATCTGAGCCCAACCCTGTCTAAAAAGATCTACACATACATTTCCAACAGGGTTCACAAGATAGCAACCAGAAGCAGGAACCCAGGACCATTTTTCTCCCCTGCTTGGTTCAGGAAGCTGAAACCAAGTCACAGCAACCCTACTGCATCCCAACTGAAATCATCTAATTCAACACAGATTACCCCAGCTGAAAATCATGTAACAATCCCTCCTTCCCCCCACACCACCCCACCCCCACCTTAAAAGGAAGACTAACACATCAGTAATAGAATCAATGCTTTAAACTAAAAGACTTCAATATTCAGAATTTAAAGTGACAATATCAGCGTGAATCAGTTGATAGCCCACAATTTTCTGCCTCCAAGGTGAATGCTATGTTCCATTAAACCGACACTTCAGTACAATACTGAGAGAGTGCTATTCTTCAGATGAGACATTATACCGAGACCCATCTGCCTGTTCAGTAAACTCAAAGTTCCCACTACACCTATTCAAAACAGTACAGGGATCTCTCCTGGTATCCTGACCAACATTCTTTCTCAGCCATCACTAGAAAAATAGCCAGTCATTCATTTTTTATCATTGCTGTTTGTGGCTTTTATACACAAAATGTCTGCTGCATTTGCCTACATAAGTGACTGCACTTCAAAGTAATGCAATGCATGTGAAGCACTTTGGATATTTCTGAACTGTCTAAATTGTAGTTACTTTTATAAACTTGTAAAGGGGCAGAAGAGGAAGCAAAAGGTCTTAAATATATGGATATATTAAAATACCATGCCCTTCTGATCTGGTATTGCCATGTGATTATCTTGCCATCTGGTACATTTGTCACCTGATTTGCAGAAGTTCAGAAAAACACCATGTCCCCTGAGTTTGTCAGTCCGCAAACTTCATACCAGAATCAGCAGTCACCACTTAGATTTTACCACTATATATGCTACAAATGTAATCTTTCACTCCTGATGCAACACTTTACAGCGTACAACCATGATATAATCAATTATGAAAAAACATAGTTTACTAGTTATGCACCCAAGAATTATACTCTAGTTCTTTCTTTTTAAATGACTTCCATTTAAACAGTTTGTTCTTGTGCAAATACCTGAAAAACCAACAAACGACCGACATGTCATATTACATAGCGCTATAACTGTCATTAGCATTTCTTGTTTGTTTTTTAAACTATGATACAGACAGGCAGTCTGATGTATAACTTCACTTACCTCCGCCCCCGAAAGCATACGAGCTATGGTGCCACAGATGGTGACAGCCTTCAAATATCCTGCCAAAGTGACCAATTTTCATGTTTGGTGTGGACAGTGAGTGCTGACAAGGTAATTAACTTTTTGACATGGGGGTGGGGGGAGAAGTATAAAGAGAATCACGAGTTAAACTTGATCCTGTCTTCCCAGGAAACCCCCACATGCATTCTTCCAGCAAACGTCACTGAATAGCATTTGGAGCAGGAGTTATGGCTAGTTATTCCCTTCCCTAGTCGAGAGATACTGAGGCCAATTTTAGGAACATGGATGCCAACTGCAACGACCCAAAAAAAAAATCAAATCTGGGGCCTTCCCCAGAACAACACATTATATGAATTGTTCAATACTGTACTATGCAGTGCACTTACCAATTGCGTCATCAAGGGAGCTAACTACGCATGACTACTTATTTTTCTAAGTAAAATACAATTGGGGAAGAAAATGGGGAGTAATTTCCAGAAGCACGTCAGATTTTTGTAGCTTTCTTGTTTACATTCTGTAATTTACAAATGAAATTGAAAAACATTCCCTTTTGTTTACTTTCTCTTCATTTATCTCTTCACCTACCCCGCCTTGGCTATTTATCATTTCTACCCCCACCCTCAGTATTGGGGGGGGGGGGGGGGAGAAGAGGGACGGGTGGGAGGGGGAAATAGAAGAAAAGAAAGCAACATTTTTTTAAAAGTTGAGTCACAGAACATTACAAGTGCTCTAGAGTAAGTTTCCTGCCACCAGACACTATTTTTCAGCAGGAATCCAAAAAAAAGGATTTTTTCCCCCCCCCCTAAACCAAAAGCAAAATAACTACTCAAACATAATGTTAATTTTAAAGCAACTCAAGTCAAACAACAGAAAACAATTTCTTCTTTGTATACATTCCTGACAAACTTAGCAGTGTTTCTCTACTTAAATTACTCCAGACTTGTACAGGTGCAACAAATCAACCCATGAATTATCCACAGTCTTCGTCACCTCTAGACATGACTATCCCAATGCTCCCTCGGCCAGCCTCCCAAATCCACCCTCCTTAAACTTCAGCTCATCCAAAACTCTACTGCCCGCAACCTAACTCGCACCAAGTGCCATTCACCCATCATCCCTGTGCTCGTTGACCTACATTGGCTTCAGGTCCAGGAACGCCTCAATTTTAAAATTCTCATATCCCTCCATGGCCTCACCCCTCCCCATCTCTGTAACCTCCTCCGAGATCTCTGCGCTCCTTCAATTCTTGGCTCTTGCGCATCCCCAATTTTAATCGCTCCATTATTGGCAGTTGTGCCTTCAGCTGCCTAGGCCCTAAGCTCTGGAATTCCCTCCCTTAACCTCTCTGCCTCTCTCTCCTCCTTTAAGACACTCCTTACAACCTACCTTTTTGACCAAGCTTTTGGTCACCTCTCCTAATTTTCCTTGTGGCCCAGTGTCAAATTTTGATTGAAAAATCACTCGTGAAGCACCTTGGGACGTTTTACTATGTTAAAAGGTACTATATAAATGCAAGTTGTTGTCGTCCATTACATTCAAACTTTGTTCCTAAACAACAAATTGATACCATAAAGTTCCACATCATCAGAATGGCACCAAATCATGGTTTTAAACAAAACTCATACACCATAACGACATGTTATTTTAGCTAAAGAAACATGAGTCCCAAGAATCATTTGCAGAGAAGAAAGCAATGCCAAGCAGTGAAAGGAGGATTAGCATGGTCAAAGAGATAGGTTTTGAGGAGCCTTCCGACGAGGAGAGAAGCAGCAAGATGAAAGGAGTCAGTTCCAGAAAGTAGAACCAAGATTACTAAAGGTTCTGATCCTAATGGTGGAATGAAGGATAGAGAAAGGGAGAGGGAGAGATGCACAGAGCCAATTTTAGAAGGCCAAGAAGCACAGGCTGAGACACGGGGCTGGAAGACACTTCAGAGACCAGGTGGAGTGAGGCTGTGGAGATTACTAAATGAGGATGAAAATTTTTAATTCAGTGTGTTGGGAAAAGAGGAGCTAGTGGAGGTTGGTAATGGGCAAGTGGGACTTTGTGCAGGACACAAGGTTGAGTTGTGGACAAATTAGAGTCTATGTAGGGTGGAACTCAAGAGGCAAGTGTGAAGGGCAATGGAGAGGTTGAGCCTGGAGACAACAAAAATATGAATAAGGATTTTAGCTGCTAGCAGGTGGGGAGCTGAGAAAGAGGTAGAGGTAAGGGCAGAGATAATGTTGCAAAGATGGAAGTAAGTAGTCTTCGTGTTGACATGTTGAATAGGATAGGGCTTCGTAACTCAGCTCAGTTGGACATTTTGTAAAGGAATAGGAATAAAACTGTTCTCTCTAGGTGGTGGGTATTCCACCCATTTTGAATAGAAAGCTTATAACTGTAGTTATCGATATCACTTATTGGCTACTCTGGCCTCTTAAATCTTCGTGAGAACCGTCTATTGTATTGACTCTTTACATCCATACTCGAGTCCATAATAAATATTTTGAAATTGAGGCCAGTGGGACCTTTGAGGGTTGTGCTCCAGTGTACAGTTGCCTCATCTGGAATGCAATTACTGTATTGAAGTTGTAACATGTTGCCCAAATGTCAGTCAGCTGTGTTGTCACACATTATGGTGCTGCCATGTTTGAACTATTGTAGTAATTTGTTTTCTATAAATCACACACATGCCTATTACAAAGATCTTTTTTAAATCATCTTTTAAAATCATATGGTACATAACCTTTAAGAGGTCAGTTTGACCAGAAATACATTGTTATTTCAGATAGAGATCTGTCTGTAATTCTGCACAAATACTCATCATGTAGAAGCACTACATCATGACCACTAATAACCTCCAGAGCTGGGTGTTGAAAGGAATTTTAACTTGGAGGGGGGGGGGGGTGGGGGGAGGAAAGGAAGGGGGAATAAAATTAGTGGAAGTACCTCATATTATGAAAAATAAATACCACAAGATGAATTGCACTTTTATACTGGGCTTGTGCATGAGTTCTCAGCACATAAACAGGACCCAAGTTGCATTTAGTGTATTCACAATTTACTAAACTATATTATTCTACTTTAGGCTATTTCATCAACAATAGGAAGCCACCATGTCAATTATGAAATTAGCACTTTTCATACTGTTGCTAAAAGTCAATTGAGCTCTTCCTATGACAATGTCATGAAATTTGTAATAACTCATTAATGATATCGTACTGAAGTAAAACATCCACAATCAGAGCAACTTTTCTCAACTTTAAGCATACAATGACAATATGCACTAGAAATGCTAGTTTTTAGTTTAGCAGATTAGCACAGAAACAAAAGAGCTCAACAATCACAACCAATAATATGATTAGAACAGCAAGGTTATCTAATATGTAACTACAAATTTTGCCCAAGCTATCACAGAACATTTATTCAAAGCTGGCATAAGGGGCTTAATGTTGGTCCATTGCGGACTCTTGCACAAATGTCCCATTTTATACATTTGGTTACTGTTAAAGTGTTTGATAGATCTTCAATACTATAACACAATCGGAACTAAAATGGTAATTATTAACAGAAATAAAGAGTTGATCAACATCATTTTAATCTGTGACATCTAAAATATCAAAGTTTTGGATTACCCCCAGCTATAGCTAGCAATTAATTTTGCTCTATTACAGTATGTGTGACTGTTTATCAAAACAAGGTTATTATACCAATTAAGTGAATATAATAAATGTATATTACCATAAAGCAAATTCATTTACATTATTAAGCAGGGTATGGTAGCATAGTGATTATATTACTGGACTAGAAATCCAGAGGCATGATTAAATCCAGAGAATGGGAATTCAAATCCCACCATAGCAGTTTAAGAATTTGAATTCAGTTTTAAAAATCTGGAAATAACGAGTGACCATGAAGCTGTTGGACTGTAGTGAAAACCCAACTAGTTCACTAATGTTTTTTTAGGGAAGAAACCTGCCATTCTTGCCGGGTCTGGCCTATATGTGACTCTAGACCCACACCAATGTGGTTGACTCTTAAGTGCCCTCTGAAGTGGCCTAGCAAGCCACTCAGTTGTATCAAACCGCCACAAAAATTCAACGGTTCAAGAAGGCAGCCCAACACCACCTTCCCAGGGCAACAAGGAAAGGGCAATAAATGCCAGCCTTGCCAGCAACAACCACATCCTAAGAATGAATTTTAAAAATCATCAGTGCTTCCAAATACAGCATCCATTAACAGAAACAGGAAGACAAGATGTCTGCCAATTTGCAACTTTCAATACTTAAAATTATGTACAAATGCAAAAATGGGGCCAACTATTTACCAGTTGCAAAATGATTGCTGTTTTGTTTTGCACCCTCTTCAAATTATTAAATATTAGTTAAAATTACAATCAAAAAACACCATTGGTCATATGCTTTTACTATATAAACAAATCTTTTAAGTCCCAGTTCGTTTACTCTATATTGTTAATTGTGGTAGTCAGTCCTGATGTGCACATTTTTAGTTGCAAACAATGTTTTTGTTCTATCTAATGTATTGTACATAAAAATTATTCCAGTGTAATAAACTTTATGGTGAGACTTTTTCCAAAGTCAATGTGACCAGCTTTTCAAGGTTAGAAATCTGCATGGAGAAATATGTTCCACTACTACATCCACCCACTTATTTTGACTAAGAACAAGAAGCGGCACCGTGTGAGTGCAGTTACATTTTAAATTCAACTGCACAAACCCAAAATATGATAAGTGGAATAAGTCACAGGAAACCTGCAGCAGCTTGTCTTCAAACTGACTTGAAACCAACAGAGCAGGTCTTCTAAAGCCTATGCTTCTTATATTTGAACATGGGAAGGGTGTGACTTTGCATGAAGGAAACGCCGAGTCAGGTCATCTGTGGCTACTACAATAATCAAGTGACTATACTACACCTCTGCTCTTAAATCAAAAACAAACTTTGGTGCAAAACTTATCGTCATCGAGCCTGCCCACCCCGATTTAAAAGATAGAAAACCAGAAACACCACACACCCAAACACTGCGCGAAGTACAAGACATGACGATCTTGATTGCAGGTTTGTGCGCGCTTATTGCGCAATTTTACGTACTCAATGGAAACAAATAGCGATAACAAGAGGGCAATGTTTTAATGTTATTTCCGAAATAAAATATAAACCTAGGTCTGTATTGTTGATTATTTTTTGGAGGGGAAAAGAAGTGTCAAAACCTTCCTGATTAGAAATTCTGTGCATTTCTAGAGGAGCAGCCGTTCAAAGCACCTCAGCCCCTTATACCAGGGGCACTCATTGCCCAGTCCGAAAGGGATTGCCCGCATTACACTGAGCTCGAGGCCGAAAAGATGGTAAAAGGACACGACGGGTATTCCAAAAACCTGCTCCCTTACTCCATCAGAACCACCACCCCCCTCTTGTCAGATCAGCACAACACACCCTTCGCCACAGCCTCTCAGCACTGACACTTCGGGAAAACATGGCGATTACACTTGTCATATCTGGGAAGCCAGGTCCGTGTCCGGAAACGCGCTAATCACACAATCATTTTCTTAACAACAAATTCTCCTGGTCCCATATTTATTCAGCGCAGACCGGTGTCTCAATATTAATGTCAGGTTAAAGCAGCCGCACACAGCGAGAGCTGCGAACCTCAGCCTAACCTGACAAGATTGACGTACGACTAACCCAATCGAAATTGAACTCTGGGGTGTTTGATCTACCATCTGCCAATCAGCAGGCCCGATGGTCGGTTGAGGGCGGGGCTACGCGCCGCCAGCACTTTAGGTTGTCTTTGACAGCTGCTCTCGTAAGGACGGCGGCCGTGAAAACTCTTACCTTTTCTGTAGGCACTAAGAAGAAGTAACATCCATCTTTCCATCGAAGAAAGAAAAACTTTAATAAGTTAACTTCACAGAAGCAATTAATAAATACATGTAAACAGCGGCTTAACCGCGGGTCATAAAAGCCGATGGAAGGTCGAGTCGTTAGCGGTGCAGCCCTGCTCCGGCTCCGACATTTTGCTCCGTATCGAGGCGACTCGCCGTCAGGGAGACCTTAACAGGAAGGGAACATCCCACCCGTGTATCCCTCCGCGCAACGGTCTCTCCAAAAACAAACATAATCCTCTGAGGTATGGAAGGTCTCCCGATCGTTCAGTTGTTTGTGGTTGATGGATATTTTGTTTTGTTTTTTTTTTTGGCTGCGAATCTCTGATGCGACGTGACATTTTTTTCCTCTTCTTTTAATGATTCTTTTGCCAGGCGCTATTTTCTGTGTTATGGAAGGATGCGGCAGAGTTCAGCGGTCCAGCCGGAACGAGCCGCTTTTTGAGGCGGAGGCTACAGTTAAGTGAAAGCTATGGGGAGGGGGGAAGACGGTGTAATGTTATCAGGGAGATGATATCGAAAGATAAACGGGAGCTTTCACACAGCTTACCTGTGACCAGGAATTGAAAACAAATGCGCAGCACCTCCCGTTGGTTTTATTTCCCGCGAACAATTCAGAGATGACCACCTTAAGTGAATTGTGTTGACATACTTAAAAAAAACAGGCCAAAGTTGGCTAATAGAGTTTACACACTGTGTGTGTGTGTGTGTGTATATTAATAAAACACATAATGTATTTGTAAAGCCAAGAGGCAACATAAAAATATTTTTCCTTACACCTCTGAAGCGCCTTGGGACGTTTTTCTTCGTTAAATGCACAATGTAAATAGAAGTTGTTGTAATACCTAACAAGAGAGCACAATCATCAAAACAAAATGTTCGCAAAAGCTACAAAGTAATAATGAATGCTATTGTTCTGCATCTTTAAAGGCTACTCCTTTACACAATGTTAATTTATGGCAATTATTGTTATTAAATTATAATACAGTACATTTTTTTTAAAATGCAGCATTCTTTGGATTAGTGAATGTGTCCATTTTGGCAGCCAAATCAGGAAAAAGTGAAATAATTAAAAATCACAATAAAACCATTATACAATGAACTCAGAATTTTGCAGTAATCAAATGCAGATTCTTTTTGAATAAACCAGCAACGATAGTACAAAAAATAATCCTTGTGTATTACTGTCTGTCTGCAGGAATAACATTAAGTGCACTGAGGTGTTGGTGTCAAATGGCACCTGCTGCCAGCACAAAAACAGAATAAAGTAATGAACAAATAAAACCGAAACAGTATATATTACAAAGGAGTGGTTTCAAGGCAGTAGTCTTGAGGATTCTAAAAATAGTCAAAAACATTCAAGTTTTGCTATTCTGATTTATTGATGGCCTCTCATTACATCATTAGATTACTTACTTGTAATCACCAGTCCCTATCTTATTTTACATACCGGTGATGGACTGGGGTTGACAATTGTAAACAATTTTACAACACCAAGTTATAGTCCAGCAATTTTATTTTAAATTCACAAGCTTTCGGAGGCTTCCTCCTTCGTCAGGTGAACGATGTGAACGATTTTTTTTTCACATCGTTCACCTGACGAAGGAGGAAGCCTCCGAAAGCTTGTGAATTTAAAATAAAATTGCTGGACTATAACTTGGTGTTGTAAAATTGTTTACAATTATTTTACATACGATTAAGAAAGGGAAGACTAGAATAGATTGCCACCTGTGCTCCCCCATTCTCAACCCCTTAGCTTATGAAGCAGTCTGTGCCCGCATGCAGAAAGTCCTGGACAACATCCAGGCTTGGGCTGATAAGTGGCAGTAACATTCATGCCAGGCAATGACCACCTCCCCTCGACATTCAACGGCATTTCCATGGGAACATCATCACCTGCACGTTCCCCTCCAAGTCACACACCATCCCGACTTGGAAATATATCGCCGTTCCTTCATCATGGGAACTCCCTACCTAACAGCACCGTGGGAGAACCTTCACCACACGAACTGCAGTGGTTCAAGAAGGCGGCTCACCACACCTTCTCAAGGGCAATTAGGGATGGGCAATAAATGTTAGCCTTGCCAGCAATGCCCACATCCCATGAACGAATAAAAAAAAATTAATGTAAGGCTGCATACATCATAATCCATGAAGTTGCCTTGCATGGATCTTAATACAGTTTGATAACTCTGAACTAATACATTCTGCGTCCAGTTCCGTGGTCTCCCTCCACTACAAATGATGTTGAACCAACATGGGAGTAGAGAATTTTTGTGGCATACATTAACGATTTGGACTTAAACGTAGGGGGCATGATTAAGAAATTTGCGGGTGACACAAAGATAGGCCGTGTGGTTGATAGTGAGGAGGAAAGCTGTAGGCTGCAGGAAGATATCAATGGACTGGTCAGGTGGGCAGAAAAGTGGCAAATGGAGTTCAATCCAGAGAAGTGTGAGGTAATGCATTTGCGGAGAGCAAACAAGGCAAGGGAATACGCAATAAATGGAAGGCTACTGAGAGGTGTAGAGGAAGTGAGGGACCTTGGAGTGCATGTCTACAGATCCCCGAAGGTAGCAGGACAGGTTGATAAGGTGGTTAAGAAGGCATATGGAATGCTTTCCTTTATTAGCCGAGGCATAGAATATAAAAGCAGGGACGTTATGCTGGAACTGTATAAAACACTAGTTAGGCCACAGCTTAAGTACTGCGCACAGTTCTGGTCACCACATTACAGGAAGGATGTAATTGCACTGGAGAGGGTGCAGAGGAGATTTACGGCACAGGATGTTGCCAGGTCTGGAGAATTTTAGGTATGATGACAGATTGGATAGGCTGGGGTTGTTTTCCTTGGAACAGAGGAGACTGAGGGGTGATTTGATTGAGGTGTACAAAATTATGAGGGGCCTAGATAGAGTGGATAGGAAGGACCTATTTCCGTTAGCGGAGGGGTCAATAACCAGGGAGCATAGATTTAAAGTGATTGGTAGAAGGATTAGAGTGGAAATGAGGGAAAAAAAATTCACCCAGAGGGTGGTGGAGATCTGGAACTCTCTGCCTGAGAGGGTAGTAGAGGCAGAAACCCTCAACTCATTTAAAAAATACCTGGATGTGCACATGAAGAGCCATGAGCTGCAGGGCTATGGACCAAACGTGGGAAAGTGGGATTAGGCTGGGTGGCTTGTTTCTTAGCCGGCGCGGACATGATGGGCCAAATGGCCTCCTTCTGTGCCGTAAATTTTCTATGATTCTAGGTGAGGAAGGAAAGCAGATGATCTGCTCAAAGACCTCAGCCACTCCATAACTAATTGTTACAAGGTGCACAAGAGCAGCCCAGGATAGCACTCCCAAGAATTGTTCCTCCTTCCCTATGAGCATTGCCAGAATTCCATTCAACGTTTTCCATGACAGTACAATTGACATAGTCAACTGAGCATGCACAGAATCATGGGAACCTTTGTTCATGTCACTCAATAATACTGATAATTAATCCTGATAGTAAAAAAATTCAGACAACATTTGTGAGGAAAACTAGTGGTGTGGTGGGTAACACACTGGCCTTTCGCTTCTGGGAACTGAGTCCAAATTCACCCCGGACTCAGGATAAAAGTCTCCTCTGTCTGCTGGCTGTCAGGTTCCCAAGTGAAATCTAGTTTTAGTGGGCATGGGCCTAGAGCACAAAACTCTCTCAGAAGCCACAGGATGACTGGTGTGGGAAATGGAAAATATGTTGCTCTGGTACAGTATGGGCTACTTTTCTGAGACTGTGGCTGAGGCACATTTAGGGGCAAAATACAGGGAGGTTTATTCTGCATCTGTTTGTGCTCTATTTGATCCAAGTGCTGACACTGGGTTTCTGAAATGGGAAGAGTTCCATTTCCCAGCGTTAAAATCCCTCACATTGATGAGCACAAAAAAAATTAAAGGGAAAGTTAAACTTGTGACAGAAGCAAAAAGCTCCATTCAATCAGTTATCACTTTTTTAATATATAACCTGAGCAGGCAAAATATTGTGGGGTAGAGTTTCCACTTTAGGTGCAATCGAGAAATTGCACCCAAAATGCCCCCGAAATTGCGCTGATTTAGGTTACAGTTCAATTTTCCGCTAAAATCACAAATGTAAAATCTTCCATGAACCAGCGCAATCGGGCAGCATAATAGAACGTAATTATTTATTCTTTTTCTTTAAAAAATATTCATTGATGTATTTACGAGTGGTAACCTGGTGCAGTTTTATTAATACAGCTGAAAATGGGTTTAATCGCAAAAAATAAGCACTTTTAATAAGTGTCCAGTCCTCCACCTGGGAGTAACCTGATTTAAAATCACTGAAAATGACTTTAAAAAAAACTATACTGAACCATTTACTAGTTTTATTGGTGTACACTAATCATTTTCCTAGTAAATTAAATATTTTTTGAAATGTAAAAGCTATTAAAATGTGCCTACTAGTGCCTGTGCGCAATTTGAAGAGCCTTTCCGAACCAGCGCAATCGGCGGAAACTCGCAGTGTCAACCCGGAAGCATGGCCATTTTTGTGGGCGGGGCCTGATTCGGACGAATTGAGTCTTAAACCAGCGTAAATGATCGCGGAAAACATGAATGTAAGTGGTTTTGGGCGTAACTCACGTTTAAAATTCGCTGATCTTTTGCACTGGTTCGGCCGATTGTGCTGGAATCTGGGCGCAAAACTAGCAGAAACAAGAGCAAACTCTACCCCTGTGAAATTAAAATTCATTTTAATTAGCTATATTCTTTATTTTTGGGAGCAAAGAAACAACACACTAGCTATATACAGCCCTGATTTTAAGCCCAGACAGGTTTTGGGTGGGTGGGTAGCAGGGTTAGTTCAAAACTCACCCACTACACCAGAAAACTCATGGGCCATGTTAGAATCTCATGGGTGGGTTTCCCACCCAAAACGCTGACAACAGGAAACCTGCCCACTTTGTCAGCACAATTTCCAGCGGATCAGCCAGAGGCCTATTTAATGTGGGAGTGCACATCTTAAAGCGAGATTGCATTTCTTTCTCAACACCTGGTAACAGTTCTTTCCCCCTCCCTCAGCACTCTCAACAACTCTCTCCCACCATCACATCCTTCATCACCCAGCACAAAGGCACACTTTACCACCTCTCATTCTCATTACAAACACACATTCACTTCTTTCTTGCTTCCTTCACAGCAACCCCTAACGGCATTTTCACTTTGCCAACTTCTGTCATGACTCCTTTCTCATTTCAAACTTCAAACACATGCTTTTCATTCAACATCAGCCCATTCTGATTTCAAATACTTCTCACTCTCAGCATCTGAACAACAAGCAGAAGCCCTACAACTGTGCGCTCTCCTTTGTAGGAGACACTCACTAACACTCGCCTTCTCTTTTTGCAGGACAAGATTGTGCACAACACAAGGGAGAGGAGTCAGACCAGAGGACGACCAGCCAATAGGGATCTCTCCAGTTTGGAGCTGCAAGATCTGGAAATCAGTGGCCTCTCCAGAGCTGTCGGAACAGGACATTTGGAAGTCGAGAGTTGCTCTGAACAAGATCTCAGACTGTTACTTGCAGCTCTTCGTGAACCACAGAAAATCAATCAGCTGCATTGTTACGCATGCCATCCGCTACTGTGCAGCCTCTCAGTACCATGCTAATTGTTGTCCTTTTTCTATTCTAGGTCCTTCTCAACAGCCACAGCCCGCAGAAAAAGACGCCTCAGCGGAGGAGAAACGTTTTGAGGAGGCACCATCACACCCTGTATCACTCCAAAGCACCCGCACAGAGATTGGCACCCCGGCTGGGTTAGAGTGAGTTAGAAGGGTCTGCACATGGTGATGTACCCAGCACTAGTGAACAGCAGTAGGTACTGGTGGTAGGGACAGCCCAGGAGACAGCTCATCAGATGGCGAGGTTCTTTCCCAGCTCTCCTGAGGAGGACAGTAATGCAGACTCCAGCAATGAAAAGAAAACTATTTGCTTCACACAAGAAGTTATATCCGGTATTGCAGGTCTGCCAAGGAGTTTCACCACCATGGCAGAAAGTATGAGGGAGTCCACTTCCAGCCTTTGTCGAGGCATCTCACATAGCATCAGCACTCTGTAGTCTACATTGGAGAATGTGGTCCAGTGATGCTGCAGCCAGGCCCTCCCACAGGACTCTATCTTATAGGTATTGTGTGGTACTTTGTCAAAAGTATTTTGAAAATCCAATTATACAATGCCAACCGGGCTACTTACATCCAGCAACCTAGTAATTTCCTCCAAAAATTCGACCAGGTCACTAAGACATGATGTTTTTCAGAAGCCACGTTGAAATTCTCTATTGCTGCTAAGAGGCCTATAATTTCCTGCTTCTGACTTGTTGCCATTTTTCAATATTGGTGCTAGTCTTAATTGTCTTGTATGGGCAAATTTCATGGGTTCACAGCCACGTTACCATGTGGACCACTTCGTCGCAGAATGCCAGCCTACTGGCACATCTCTTGTTCAATATTAGCGGAGAATTCTGTCACCCAGATTGTGTCATATTCCTAGGTGAAGAACAGCATGGAAACAGGAAGATACCAAAAAGGGGATAAAGCAGGAGTGAAATAATATTTTTGGATAATTATTTCATTTTCCTCCATTTTGCCAATGTGATGGCTTCTGCCAATGCTGCTGCACGAGTAGTGAATGTGGATGGTCCTCTGATTTTCCTGGCTTCCCTGGAAGGATACAGTTTGGCCTCCACAATGTCTGTCTCCACAGTAGTATGGTTGATAATACAACTCACCATGTAGGGAGATTGCAGACACATACTTGTGTCCAACTACTGTACTCTTAAGTGTTTTTTTTAAACAAATGTATACTTGTAAGCACAATTAAGAGATGAGTCAGCTTCCCTTATGGCCCAATTTTATGAACCAGGAAAGTCCTCAGCCGTTTGATCCATGGGGTGGTGAGTTAGCTGATCTTAGCCAAGACATTGTTGGCTGATAATGTATCCAAGCCACTTTCACACATCTCCTTGTAGTTGGTTCAAAACTTGAGCATCTTAATCAATCTTAGGTGCAGATTATAGTGCTCTGTGAAGATAAAAGTGGCCAGTGGGTATTTGAGAATTAGGAGGCAAACAGGGAAGGCTGGAGCAAGTGAGAAAGTCAGTGGCCTGAGGGTGTGTGGATGCCAAGAGTTCAGCATGGAAGTTTGGGGTCAGCAAATAGGAAGCAACAGTTCCTGACCGCATGTAGAACACCATAGGGGACCAGGAGATAAGCAGGGAACATTTATATTGTAATATCTCTGTTCCATGCCAGAAATTTACAAACACAATCTGTAAATTATAAATAGCAATTAACATCTATTGACCTCAGGATGTGCTATTTATAGTGATTGAACCTTGAGGCCTTAAAGGCTATCTAAAACACAATCTCACCATGGGGCAAAATAATAAATTGTTTGTTACAGTATGCTCCTGTTATAAAACAGTGTATTATCAAACTTACCACGAGCAACACTACATGAGACCTGTAAATGAAAGTGAAGCTATTAAAACCAAAAAAGACAATGCAGAAAAGATAAAATGGAGAAAAAAGATAAAGGGAGCAGAATTAAAGTTTCTAAGATATATTTATTGTAGTATTGTGTCATTACAGCAATAAAGCTATTCCTGAGAGCTGTGTAACAATAGTACTGTATTTATTCCCAATTTTGTGACTCCTCTTTTGTAGGTGCTGACTTTTCCTGGCATACAGTTCCACAAGCATCAGCAGACCTCCAGTACCTCAAAGTTAACCATGGCTTTGTAGTAGCACTCTTGCCCCTGAGTCATACGGCTGTGAGTTCAAGTCCCACTCCAGACACTTGAGCACAAAATCCAGGTTGGTGCTCAAGTGCAGTACTGAGGGAGTGTTGCACTATCGGAGGTGCCATCTTTTGAATGAGACGTTAAACCGAGGCCCCGTCTGTCCTCTCCGTTGGACGTAATAGATCCCATGGCACTATTTCGAAGAAGAGCAGGGAAGTTCTCCCCAGTGTCCTCGCCAATATGTATCCCTCAACCAACATCACTTTAAAAAAAAAAGATTATCTGGTCATTATCACATTGCTGTTTGTGGGTCCTTGCTGTGCGCAAATTGGCTGCCACGCTTCCTACATAACAACAGTGACTACACTTCAAAAACTGTGAAGTGCTTTGGGATGTCCTGAAAGGCACTATATCATTGCAAGTCTTTATTTTTTTTTTAAAACTCATCCAAATGGCCATTTATTATGTGTGGGAGAGATGTGTCCAAAACAGCCGCAGAGTCTGAGGAGGAATTGCTCTGTGGGCTGTTCTGTGCCAGCTTGAGACCCGAGGCAAATTCAGCTTTGGGCCTCAATTTAAATGCCGCCAGCGAGCGCTAAAGCAACACTCTGCTGCAGCTTGCCGGTTAGAGAGCAGAAATTGAATCTGGCACCGTCTCGACTGTATGTCTTGGTCCTGCATCGGTTAATAATTTAACCCATTGAGGGAGCTTTGGTGCATTAATGGATTTTGCACCTCATAGTGCAATAACTGAAATTTTTCAAAACATTAGTCAGCCCAGGGACAACATAATTTCCTGGAACTCGAGTCTGATTAAGGGTCAAGGCATTCTTGACTTTATAAACCCATTGTTGTTTTGGTCTTGCTGTTTTTTCATCTTTTTTTTAAGGGGCGCAATTAATTAAACCCTAATCGCACAAAAAAAAACAAAGGAAACTTATTAAATTGAGTTATAGTGTTGTCATCGATGTTGACTATACACTCCTGTTTTTTCATTTTTTTTAAGGGGCACAATTAATTAAACTAGAATCGTACAAAAAAGATAAAGGAAACTTATTAAATTAAATCATAATGTTGACTATACACTCCAGTTTTTTCTTTTTTTTTAATCCTTTCAAATCTTCTGAATTTTTTTTATATTACATATTCTCCGATCATTTTTTGTCCATTTTATTTTAATCTTAGCATCTCTAAAGTTTGTCATTATAAAGCTATGCTCTCATGTAATGTTTCTGTCCCCAGCAATGTCAAAAATCTATTTGCGCAATGATCCTCAGAAAACAAGCATTCACCACTTCCAGATTACTAATTTCTGAATTATCCTAATGTCGCGTGTGCCCCATTAGCCTGCTTCCCACGCTGTGTTATTACCTATACAAAATTGCTTATGCTTTCCATTCTCCCTCTTAGTTGTCCTAGATCTGTCTAGTTTAGCTCTGAGATTTTGAAATCCCCTATGATTACATTACAACTCCCCGCAGCTCTCTCTTACTTGCCTAAATAGCTTGTTATGTACTTGTTCGCCTTCAGCTGGCAGTTACCAATTTTACTTAGTTGTCATTATTATTAATTTCTACACAAATTGCTGCTGACATTTCCCCTTCTATTGTTAGTTAAACTCTTTTGAGAGAGGTTATGTTGTTTTTAACCAATAATAGTACTCCTCTACAGTGCTTTATAGGTCTATCTTTACAAAACATTTTATACCTTTTTTGCTCTATCTCGCATCCATCCTCTGGTTACAATCCCCTTTTTGAATGCCAGTAACATCATTACTATTGCTCGCCTTTCTTTTCAAATAAATTATTCCCAAGCCTTTGGCATTGATATAATGGCCATTTTATCTTATCCTTCAAATTCACATAAATTTACATTCCTCTCTTTACCATCCATCTTTCCTCCCATGGTGGGGGCAGGAGAGGGATGTAAGCAGGGGCACCTTGGTGTCAATGTAGCTTCAAGTTGACATGCCCGATGACATGAGATTGGAACCGTCGATCCTCTGTAACCCAATACTTGAGCCAGGCAGATCAGTACTACTCCAGGGTGCTGTTGATAATTTGTCTAGCCATCTTGGCTCATTCATGGGACTTAGAGGGGTAGACCTATCACACAGGACTGGGACTTTTCCCAATTAACTCCAGATAACCCTGCAAACGAAATCCCTAATGAGCGTGCAATGGGAAGTGTAGCATTGCTCTGTACTGCTGAGCAGCACAGTTTTAGTTGGCAGTATCCCTGCACACGCTTGGGGGTCCCTAAATCTTGGCTGTTGCCAACCTCTGCCTAATCATTTTGAGCTTAGTTAATTAAGTCCTTATAGGGAGAAAGTGTACACTCCATATCAGGCAAACAGAAACAGATCCTGCTTACCTCCCTTCCCTGCCCTCACCATAGGAGGAAAGTTGGAAGCAAACAAAAACGACACTTCTGTTGATTTCCCAGTAGTTCAGTTTGGAACCCAGAGTATAGTGATGTTTTTTTGTGTGTGACAGACACATGACTGACCAAAACAAAACCTCTTGCTTAACATCAACTAGTTGCTAGCCTATATTTATCAATGTTTTGGCATCGCCCTTTGCCATATCTATCGTTAATTAATCTCAATTACTTTTTCATGTTCAGAGCCAATTACTTAACCTCCTCCAATATAGTTAGGTGCAGATTATCCATCTCAATAAACACCCTAGCTATAAATGCCTTCATATGCTCACAATTTTAGTAATACCTCATTGAGACAATTTATTCTGCTGTTTTGCTTCTTGTCCCCAAATGACATAATTGGTCTGCCAGCAGTTTCAAGGGAATTCCTGTCTGTCTGGGCCAATTGGTTTTATAAATTTTCAGCTCAAACACTGTGACAGCTCCTTTATTTTAGCTCAGTTTCTCACCTTAGAAAGGATTCACACAATTGAAACTATGAACCTAATAGTTTTAATCCCTCTAAACTATACAAGGTACAGATGCCTGCAGTATGCCGAAGCTTTGATATTGCAGTTTTGCTGTTTTATGGCATTGCTGTGAAGTAGTTACTGTTTTGCATGAATGCAAGAGGAGCAATATATCTGTGGCCAAACTAGTGACAGTTCAGCATTTTGCACCTGGTATAACTGCAACTGCTTCAAAGCAATATTTTTAAACTTTTAAACCAGCTAGTCCTATCAGATTGTCTAAGTTTCTAATGTTAGAAGAAAACTGTTGGGACATTTGGCTCTAACTTTTAGCAGTTCACTGGCAGAGGCCAGTGAGCAGAGCTGTGCAAAAAATTAGATTTGTGCACTCATTGCTCTAAACACAAGCACCTATATTGAATGCCATCTTCAGTAGTAAACTACATTGCAGTTCATTGAAGACAGTAGTGCAAAATCAATTTAAATAAAAATATTTACACAATCATCTTTTCAATTTGTTAAACACTGCAAAAATTAAAGTTTTAGACATTGTTTCAAACTCAAATAGTTTTAACTAAATTTTGGAGAACTTCCTCCCCATTTCCTCCCACCTCAAAAAGTCAGATTTAAAATACATTTTAAATATCTTCAGGTTGTAAATGTTAATCACCTTTAAACATGGTCTGAAGACTGATCCTCTGATGCCCTCTTTCTTTCAATGTCTCAACCACATGAAGACAGTTTTATACTAGAGTCCCAAATAAATCATCTACCAGCTTCCGCTATTTGCACTACTCTTTGATGAAACAAAGTATAAAGTTTAACTTTACTAATTCTTTAGATGGCCAAGTATATTGGTATACCAATATATTGTGCTACAAGTACAAAATATAGATCTTAAAAGTTATTAATCCTACTTGCTCTATAGGAGCATCTCATACTAAGAATACAACATGAGTTGTGAAACTGTTAGCACAGTGCTTAGCTACATCAAATAAATTGCATCAGCAGAGGAACAGAATACAAGATCAGAAGATAAATATAGGTGAGGAAGGCCAATCATTCCATTTTAGTTCAACCATCCAAAAAGACTTTATATTTCCCATTGTGGCATCCAACTGTTTCTTAAATAATTCCAGGGATTTTGCTTTCACTACTCTATCCAGAAGTCCATTCCATGTATTGATCATTCTTTGTGTGAAAAATAATTTTGTGATATAAGTAAAAAAATTGTTTTTTTTACTAGTTTGAACCATGGCTCCTTGTCCTACTCTTGCAATTTAATTTGCATTCATTTTCCACAATTATCTTTTCTGTACCGTTTACTATCTTACATACCTCTAAAGATCATCTTTGCCTCCTTTCATAGCTAAAAAGCCTAGGTTTCTCCAGTCCTTCCTGAAGACTCAGCCCTCTGACACTAGGGATCAACCGTATGGCTCATCTTTGTACTGCCTTCAGTGCTTGAATGTCTGCACTGTGTTTTGTTGACAAGAACTGGACACAGTCATGAAGGTGTGGCCTGACATGGCTTCCTCTGACCTGCACTCCACTGTTTTGGCATGATAGTCCAGCATTCTTTCCCCTTTGTCGATTGCTGTTTTGCAGTGGTTAGACATATTCAACATTGAGTTTCCTAAGACTCCAAGGTCTCTTTCAACTTCATCCCTAGCTATTTTGAAGCCATTTATCGGAGTACATGTCATCCATTTTGTCTTCCTATGTGCAGTATTTTACACTTGTCTGTATTAAATTTCATCTGCCATTGTCCTGCCCACTTATTTGTCCAACTCATTCTGTTATTTCTGAGCTGCCTCCACTGACCCTCCTAGTCGGAAATCAGCTATAGATTTGACTAATTTGCATTAAGTTTCTGAAAATAAGTTGTAGATGTAAATTAGAAACAGTAGTGATCCCAACTCTGAGCCCTGGGCCACCCCACTCAGCACCTACCCCACCCACACACCTCCTGTTTTCTACCCTTCAGCCAATTTTTTGTCCAATCACATGATAATCATGAATGAGGAAGCCTATGCAGCCCATTTTAATTCAGCCATTGAGGGAGATCCTAATGACCCCCCCCCCCCGCCCCCACTGTACCATCCAGTTATTTCTTAAATTATTCAAGGGTTTTTGCCTCCATCACTCTATTCCAGAAAGTCTATTCCAGACATCAAAGATTTACCCTAAATCCCTACTGCTTTTTTTAGATACCTTTTGGAAGTCTAAGTACAACACGGTTATGTACATGTCATAGGACTTACCATTGTTCACTTTGGTTGTCGTTTCCTCAAAAAGCAGAGTAAGGGAGGTTGGCCAGCTGGGATTTCTTTTCAAATCCATGTTGACTGCTTTTTATTAGGTAATTAATGTACAAATAATCCTCAAGTTTACTCCTCATAAATCAATTCTGTTATTTTACAAGGTATTAAAGTAAGACTTGCTATTGAAGTAGTTTTTTTCATTTGTTCATGGGATATGGGCGTCGCTGGTGAGGCCAGCATTTATTGCCCATCCCTAATTGCCCTTGAGAAGGTGGTGGTGAGCCGCCTTCTTGAACTGCTGCAGTCCTTGAGGTGAAAGGCAGTTCCAGGATTTTGACCCAGCGACGATGAAGGAACGGCGATACATTTCCAATTCGGGATGGTGCGTGACTTGGAGGGGAATGTGCAGGTAGTGTTGTTCCCATGTGCCTGCTGCTCTTGTCCTTCTAGGTGGTAGAGGTCGCGGGTTTGGGAGGTGCTGTCGAAGAAGCCTTGGCGAGTTGCTGCAGTGCATCCTGTGGATGGTACATACTGCAGCCACGGTGCCCCGGTGGTGGAGGGAGTGAATGTTTAGGGTGGTAGATTGGGTACCAATCAAGTGGGCTGCTTTGTCCTGGATGGTGTCAAGCTTCTTGAGTGTTGTTGGAGCTGCCTCATCCAGGCAAGTGGAGAGTATTCCATCATACTCCTGACTTGTGCCTTGTAGATGGTGGAAAGGCTTTGGGGACTCAGGAGGTGAGTCACTCGCCGCAGAACACCCAGCCTCTGACCTGCTCTTGTAGCCACAGTATTTATGTGGCTGGTCAGTTAAATATCTGGTCAATGGTGACCCCCAGGATGTTGATATGGAGGATTTGGCGATGGTAATGCAATTGAGTGTCAAGGGGAGGTGGTTAGTACCTCTCTTGTTGGAGTTGGTCTGTAGTTGCTTGTATCTGCTTTCTTTCCCTCTTTGAAAATGGGTGCCATAGTAACCCGCACCAGTGCACATTGTTTCCCTCATCATGACTGTGAATGCCTTAGGAATCTCTTCCCTGATCTCTTTCAGTACTCCGAGATAAATGCCTTCCTTCCATGGAGATTTATTTAATTTGAGTCCTTTTAGCTTGTCTAGGACTTCCACTTCTTATATTTATCATTAATTCTACTCAGGTTATCACCACCTAAGGAGGGCATGTTATTCACATTTTCTCTTATGAATACTTGGAGCAAATCATTCAGAATATTAACTCTCATGCTCATCTTCTGTTTTAGCTGATTGCATCTTTTATAGTTCTCGATTTTTCTCTGAGTGGTACTGAAAAAAATTCTTACTGCAATAGAAACATAGAATTATACAAAATAGGAGCAGGAGTAGGCCATTCGGCCCTTCGAGCCTTCTCTGCCATTCAAAATGATCACGGCTGATCCTCTATCTCAATACCATATTCCCGCTCTCTCCCCATATCCCTTGATGCCTTCTGTGTCTAGAAATCTATATATCTCCTTCTTAAATATATTCAGTGACTTGGCCTCCACAGCCTTCTGAATTCCACAGATTCACCACACTCAATTGCATTACCATCGCCAAATCCTCCATATCAACATCCTGGGGGTCACCATTGACCAGAAATTTCTCCTAATTTCAGACCTCAAAGGTAGTAATCTCAGGATTGCTGCCAGTGCCACGTGCTAGTCAGAGTAGAAATAGGAGGATATTTCAAATGAATACGTGGCTAGAGGAATGGTGCAAGGGGGAGGGATTCAAATTCCTGGGACACTGGAAACGGTTCTGGGGGAGGTGGGACCAGTACAAACCGGATGGTCTGCACCTGGGCAGGGCCGGGACTGCTGTCCTAGGAGGAGTGTTTGCTAGTGCTGTTGGGGAGGGTTTAAACTAAAGTGGCAGGGGGTTGGGAACCTGAGCAGGGAGAGAGAGGAAAGCGTAACAGGAAGGGACAGAAGGTATGGAGTAATAGGTAAAGTGTTAAAAAAGGAAAAAGCAGGAACTAAGCGTCACAAAACAGATTTGAAAGTTCTTTATCTGAATGCACGTAGCATTCGTAATAAAATGGACGAGTTAACGGCACAAATAACTACGTATGGGTATGATCTTGTGGCCATTACAGAAACATGGCTGCAGGGTGACAACGACTGGGAATTAAATATGCCAGGGTATTTAACAATCAGGAAGGACAGGCAGGAAGGAAGGGGAGGTGGGGTGGCTATGTTAATAAAGGAAGGAATCACTGTAATACAGAGAAATGATATTGGGACAAAGCATCAAGATAATGAAACAGTTTGGGTGGAGATAAGGAATAATAAGGGAAAAAAAACATTAGTGGGCGTAGTATATAGGCCTCCTAATAGTTGCAACTCTGCTGGAAGAAGTATTAATCAGGAGATAGTCGGGGCATGTAATAAGGGAACAGCCATAATTATGGGGGATTTTAATTATCATATTAACTGGACAAATCAAATTGGGCAGAGCAGCCTTGAGGACGAGTTCATTGAGTGCATCAGGGATGGATTTCTTGAGCAGTATGTAACTGATCCTACAAGGGGGCAGGCAACCTTGGACCTGGTCCTGTGTAATGAGTCAGGATTAATTAATAATGTCCTAGTTAAGGATCCCCTTGGAACGAGCGACCACAACATGGTTGAATTCCATATCCAATTAGAGGGTGAGAAGGTTGATTCTCAAACAAGCGTACTGAGCTTGAATAAAGGAGACTATGATGGTATGAGAGCGGAATTGATTAAAGTGGACTGGGAAAATAGATTAAAGGGTAAGACGGTACATGAGCAGTGGTGTTCATTTAGGGAGTTATTTTACAACTTTCAAAATAAATATATTCCACTGAGGAAAAAAGGGTGTAAAAGAAATGACAGCCATCCGTGGCTAAGTAAAGAAATCAAGGCTAGTATCCGACTAAAAACAAGGACATATAAGGTAGCCAAACTTAGTGGGAGGATAGAAGATTGGGAATTCTTCAAAAGACAGCAAAAAGTAACTAAAGGATTGATTAAGAAAGGGAAGTTAGATTATGAAAAGAAATTAGCAAAAAATATAAAAACAGATAGCAAGAGTTTCTATAGTTATATAAAAAGAAAAAGGGTGGCTAAGGCAAACATAGGTCCCTTAGAGGATGAGACCGGGAAATTAATGGTGGGAAACATGGAGATGGCAAAAATGCTGAACAAATATTTTGTTTCAGTCTTTACAGTAGAGGACACTAAGAATATCCCAACACTGGACAAACAGGGGACTCTCGGGGGGGAGGAGCTAAATACGATTAAAATCACTCAGGAGATGGTACTCAGTAAAATAATGGGACTCAAGGCGGATAAATCCCCTGGACCTGATGGCTTCCATCCTAGGGTCTTGAGGGAAGTGGCAGTAGGGATTGTGGATGCTTTGGTGATAATTTTCCAAAATTCCCTGGACTCAGGAGAGGTCCCGGCAGATTGGAAAACTGCTAATGTAACACCGTTATTTAAAAAGGGTAGTAGGCAGAAGGCTGGAAATTATAGGCCAGTTAGCTTAACATCTGTGGTGGGTAAAATTTTGGAGTCTATTATTAAGGAGACAGTAACGGAACATTTAGATAAGCATAATTTAATAGGACAAAGTCAGCATGGCTTTATGAAGGGGAAGTCATGTCTGACAAATTTGCTTGAGTTCTTCGAGGATATAACATATAGGGTGGATAAAGGGGAACCAGTGGACATAGTGTATTTAGACTTCCAGAAGGCATTCGACAAGGTGCCACATAAAAGATTATTACTTAAGATAAAAAATCACGGGATTGGGGGTAATATTCTGGCATGGGTGGAGGATTGGTTATCGAACAGGAAGCAGAGAGTTGGGATAAATGGTTCATTTTCGGACTGGCAACCAGTAACCAGTGGTGTTCCACAGGGGTCGGTGCTGGGTCCCCAACTCTTTACAATCTATATTAACGATTTGGAGGAGGGGACCGAGTGCAACATATCAAAATTTGCAGATGATACAAAGATGGGAGGGAAAGTAGAGAGTGAGGAGGACATAAAAAACCTGCAAGGGGATATAGACAGGCTGGGTGAGTGGGCGGAGATTTGGCAGATGCAATATAATATTGGAAAATGTGAGGTTATGCACTTTGGCAGGAAAAATCAGAGAGCAAGTTATTTTCTTAATGGCGAGAGACTGGAAAGTACTGCAGTACAAAGGGATCTGGGGGTCCTAGTGCAAGAAAATCAAAAAGTTGGTATGCAGGTGCAGCAGGTGATCAAGAAAGCCAACGGAATGTTGGCTTTTATTGCTAGGGGGATAGAATATAAAAACAAGGAGGTATTGCTGCAGTTATATAAGGTATTGGTGAGACCGCACCTGGAATACTGCATACAGTTTTGGTCTCCATACTTAAGAAAAGACATACTTGCTCTCGAGGCAGTACAAAGAAGGTTCACTCGGTTAATCCCGGGGATGAGGGGGCGGACATATGAGGAGAGGTTGAGTAGATTGGGACTCTACTCATTGGAGTTCAGAAGAATGAGAGGCGATCTTATTGAAACATATAAGATTGTGAAGGGTCTTGATCGGGTGGATGCAGTAAGGATGTTCCCAAAGATGGGTGAAACTAGAACTAGGGGGCATAATCTTAGAATAAGGGGCTGCTCTTTCAAAACTGAGATGAGGAGAAACTTCTTCACTCAGAGGGTGGTCGGTCTCTGGAATTTGCTGCCCCAGGAAGCTGTGGAAGCTACATCATTAGATAAATTTAAAACAGAAATAGACAGTTTCCTAGAAGTAAAGGGAATTAGGGGTTATGGGGAGCGGGCAGGAAATTGGACATGAAGCTGAGTTCGGATCGGTCAATGCCCTGTGGGTGGCGGAGAGGGCCCAGGGGCTATGTGGCCGGGTCCTGCTCCGACTTGTGTTCTTTAGATTTGTGGTTGGGATCAGATCAGCCATGATCTTATTGAATGGCGGAGCAGGCTCGAGGGGCCGATTGGCCTACTCCTGCTCCAATTTCTTATGTTCTTATGTTCTTATGTTCTCAATGCCCTACCCCATATCCTGAGACTGTGACCCCTCGTTCTGGACCCCCCCAGCCAGGGGAAACATCCTCCCTGCATCCAGTCTGTCTAGCCCTGTCAGAACTTTATATGTTTCAATGAGATCCCCTCTCATTCTTCTAAACTCTAGTGAATACAGGCCTAATTGACCCAATCCCTCCTCATACAACAATCCTGCCATCCCAGGAATCAGTTTGGTGAACCTTCACTGCACTCCCTCTATGGCAAGTACATCCTTTCTGAGGTAAGGAGACCAAAACTGCACACAATACTCCAGTTGTGGTCTCACCAAGGCCCTGTAAAACTGCAGTAAGACATCCTTGCTCCTATATTGTTGGTGTATAAGGCCATATCTGGAGTAATGTCACCTAATCATAGGAAGAATATTATTGCTGTTGAAAGGGTACAGAGACAAGCAACAAAGACAGTTCCTGGAACTGTGGAATACAGTGAGAGGACAGGTAGATGGGGTTGATCTATAAAAAAGGGACTTACTTGGGCTCAATGCTTTCTTCCAGTTCCTAAAAATTCATAATTTCAAGTTCTTTTTTGCAATGATATTCAAAGGTTTAAACAGAAAATAGCTGGGATGCACTAACTTTCCAAATATTGTGTAATTTATGTTATCTAATATAAATGAAAATAAAGGCCAACATATTTGTGGTGCTTTTAATTAGTTTGACTTACAAACAGCTGAATATTTATTTCAGCATTTAATATGCTGAGTGCAGAGAGTTAAGATACAAAATACAACCACAGAATTGGCAGAAAACTGTTCATAATCAGCTGTGAAAGGACATTCTAGGGAGGTGAGTGGGGGAAGAGGAGGAAGTGGGAATTCTTGGCAGGGAATTAAAGCTCCTGTTTGACAGGAAGCCAGCTGCATTTGTATTGTGTTGCTCCATTATTAGGCCACATTTACAAAGAGTTACCATGACCATCAGGGATACTGTAAGAGACTTCCTGAACTCAGATTCCAATAACAAATTTCTATAAAATGGTTCTGTTTAGTTTTCCCATCAACTTGATGTAGAGCGGAAGATTGTTTTCTTAGTAACACATATAACTTTGTGTACATATTCAACAAAAAGACTGACAAAAAAAATTAAAACAAATTGTGGCACTGTTACTTCAAGCCATCAGATTATTAGTAACAAATACTATATGTACATATTAAACAAGAATGCCTGTAGATTGTCTGGTTTCTTAAGTTAATCCTTTGGGTATTTTTTGCAAATATTCTTTGCAAAATTGAAATGTGTATTTTCTCATTGGCAGACCATTCAATAATTTAAGTGGTATGGCATTATAGAAATATAAAAATTAATTTCTTTATTCAGAGTCTTTTAAAATGAACATGAAGTGAGAAATGCTGTTCAAATACTTCTGACTGAAATGGTTCTGGAAATAATTAAAAATACAATTCAAATTTAAGACATGCAAATATCATTTATGTGTAACAAACTCTGGATTCAAGGTAATAAAAATTTAAGAGTAAATTACTTTTAGAATGCAGCTTTGAAAAGCAATTTTTTTAATGTAATGATTTCCAAAGTACTTAAATATTCCAGCAATGACTCACTATTTTCTCCTTATATGAGCCCCTGCTGGTTTTTATATAATAAAATATCAAAAGGTCAAAGAATAATTACGAAGGCTATATGTAGTCCTAAGTTGGTTTTGGGTCAGTATGTAAACTGGTGATAAACAGTGTACTGCTGCCATGGGTGCAAAAGAACAATGGATGTATTTGTCAGAGATGCAAATTTACAAAGAAATCTGCATGTTGTAATATCTGAACAGAGAGCTGGCAGATTGCTCTTCAGTATATACAAGAGCTACAGCAGTATTTGTGTGTGTATATATTATATAATTAAAAAAGTATGTTTTGCAGTATATTAGAGAATGATACTTAAGTCCAATTTAAGAGGCCTATAAAGGTAAAATCAGATATAGACAGGCTGTGGGGCTTTAAAAAAGTGGGACTAGATTATAAAACTGCCAGTTCATAGCTACCTAAAATGTTTCAGAAATTTGTTAGTGATTTGAATACACAAGGACTTAAATATAGAAACATACAAGTATCACACATACAACTATATCCTCAGGAAGCCATTATTTGGCCACTTTTGATTTGAAATACCCAAATAATTACACTCAGGAAATTCTTCAGGAAGCCCTTGTTTACTGAATCATGAAAGAAAAAGACTAACATTCCGTAACTAAATGAAATAAAAAAATTTTAAAACCGGAACTGCACTCGATACAATTGAAGTAAACAATTCTCCACAACACTTAGTTTGCTACGATATTAAATCTGTAAACTTGAATGGAGCTTTCACACTAACTTTTCCTTCTACCAGCAATTTTTTTTTCCACTGTTGACCTTTTTACTAAATTTAGATATTTACTAAATCCCTATGTCCACAAATGTTTCCCCCACTTATCACTTCAGGAATATTTAAAGATATTCTCAATCCTTACAGCAACGGAAGTTTATTTCCTCTCCCAGTTTTCTGCTGGCTGGTATTTAGCCCTGTGTTGCTGGGACAACGATGGTGGAGCATGTTCTGGGTTGGGAATCATTGTTTAGAAGGCCGAGGTGAGGTCTGGAGATCAGTGATTACATTTTCAGGTAGCCAGAAGATTGTGTCAGGTTTTTGGAAAAGCTTTCCTCCCAACAGAGGCTGAATTTTATAATGTTAGGACAGAATATTCTGCTCATTCATGTGCTGCCTATGTCTGAGAAACAATAACCTGAGAAATTTAATTGGTAAAGTGTGTTAGCAAGGGGTTGAGATTTATCTCATCATCTATTAATGGGACATTTCTACTTGCACCTTGAGTATGGTTAATGCAGCTTCTGTAAATTGAGGGCCTAAGAGTGAAAGTCTGCTCTTACTAATGCAAGTTAAGTTGATGGTTCACTCAAAGCCTGGTTAAGATTGAGCTGAAAGTAAGACACCTAGAAAATCATAGTGGTCACAATAACTCACTGACCCCCAACCAGGCCATCATATACTACAATCAGTAGTTCCTTCATCATGGTTAACAATCACACAGTGAATGCACTAGAGCACACAAGAAAACTTAGATGGTACACAGTCATCTTCATTGAGAAGTAAACATATGTGTAACAGTGGCTTGTTTCAGTAAAATTCCTTGAAGTTGAATGCTTGCAAAGGCCTCTGCCTCTGCCTCTGAAATTGAGGGAATACTTATAGGTAGCAGCAGGTGCATGTTTTTCAGTCATGTGGGGATTTGGCAGTGGGCAGCAAAAGTGCTGAATGGAATGCTCTAGGAATTGGGGTTGGGACTCCTACAGATCTTAATTTACTTCAGTCACTTGGGGCCCGATATTAGGAGGGCGGCGGGGGACGACTGGGCGCGTGGGTAACGCGCCCAGTGAAATCGGGGTGCTCCGCTCGCAATCGCAGGCTAATTGCTGCCACTTACCTGTGCTTCCGGGTTTCGCGCTGGAAAGCTGCGCAGCGGGCGGACTGCGCATGCGCAGCATAGGCTGTCAGCTGGAGGAGCCCTATTTAAAGGGGCAGTCCTCCACTGACTGATGCTGCAGAAAATAGGAAAAATTACAGCATGGAGCAGCCCAGGGGGAAGGCTGCTCCCAGGTTTAATGATGCCTCACTCCAGGTATTATTGGATTGGGCGGGAGGAAGCGGCCTGCCTCTGCCACCAAGAAGGCATGGCTCGAGGTGGCAGAGGAGGTCACCTGCACCACCAACATATCAAGCACCTACATACAGTGCAGGAGGCGCTTCAATGACCTAAGTAGGTCAGCTGAAGTGAGTACACTTACTCATTCCCCTACACTCCGTCTGCCACATCACCGTCCCCACCCCACATCTCCTTCTGCACTGCCAACACTACTCTATCACATCACCCCTCACACCCACTCAAAGCTCATCCTCATCTTACCTGCACTTACTCACCTCGCCAGTACTCATCCAGTCACTACCACTCAACCCAATCCTCATACAATCTCATGGCTCTATCTCATACTCACCCTCTCATGCATCTCTTTCACGGTTAGCCTCACTCAACCTGCCACTACCTGTACTGCACATATGTACAGTAGGAAGCATAAGGCAAACATGTCGTGAGCACAAAGGGATGCACAAGGGTGTTTGAGGGTTTGTCATGGTTTTTACTGATATTTAATTTCTGATCAACTCATATGACGTGTTATATCATCACCACTACTGCCACGTCTTTGCGAATCTTGTCTGGTTTGTGCAATAATGCCCTTTCCTGAGGATCACTATGAAGACCCACAACTGATGCCACCCATTGTGTCACTGCAGAGTGGGTGTAGGTGTATTTGCAGGGCTCTTTTGTGCAGACGAATGAGACACGTCGGTGATGTCCCCGGTGGCACCCTGGAAGAATGCGGAGGAGAAGTTGTTGAGGGCAACGGTGACTTTGACAGCGACAGGTAAGATGATGGCGCTTGGGCCAGCTGGGAGCAGGTTGGCATGAAGGAGGCTGCAGATGTCCACGACTACATGTCGAGTGACTCTGAGCCTCCATGTGCACTGCTGCTCAGAGAGGTCCAGGAAGCTGAGCCTCGGTCTGTAGACCCTGTGGCGAGGAAAGTGCCTTCTGCAACGCATCTCTCTCTGCCGTTGCCTTCCCTCCTGCTGTGCAGGTGGATGTGTCACAGCACTGCGTTGTGGAGCTCCACGTGTCAGAGGTGGACGGAGTGGCCGGCGAGGCTGATGATGCTGTTCGTCCTCCGAGGAGGTCATGACTGCAGCTACGGCAGCCCCCATCCGGAAGATGAGGGGGTCCGCAAGGTAGGTACATGTGTCTGGACACCGGGGTAAGTGTGCAAGTTTGTGAATTTTATTGTTAGGAGGAGGGCGGTGGAGGCTAAACTTTGTCCAAAGTGACAACGTGGCCTCCTGCACTGAGTGAGGGTCTCCCCCCACTACCTGTCAAAGGGACCTTTGTAGCTGCCACAGGCTGATGGCTACAACACGTCCATTTCAACTGGAAGTGTTTCCCCCAGTATGGGAAACAGTCCCAGTTGTTTGCAAAATCCCACCCCTCCTAAAATATCATGTTAATCAGGTCTGTAAACGACCTGAAGTATCTAAATAATTACCTTAAGTGGCATCCCACCGGCTTTAATTGCCGGCGGGAGTCCCACATGCAGGGGCTGCGCGCGCATGTCAGCGCGTCACTGGGGAACCCGCAAGTGGGTGGGTTGGAGCCGGGCTCCACACCCGCCCCGGGAATCCCCGATTTTCGCAGCCCCCCCCACCACGAACGCGCCCGCTCGGGGGTGCGAAAATCGAGCCCTTGGATTCTAAAATCAATGGAGCTGGTCAAATTTACAGACAATACCAAACTAGGAGGGGCAGTTGAATCTGAGGAGGCAGCCCAGGAACAACAACAACTTGCTTTTATATAGCGTCTTTAACGTAGTAAAACGTCCCAAGGCATTACTACAGAATGAGCTAGAAAAAAAAATGTAAAAATGATGGGCAATGGCAGATGAAATTTTAATACTAACTGATGCAAAGTATTCCATATAGGGAAAAAAATGAGTGATGTAGTACTTCATAAATAATGTCAAAATAGTTAATGGTGAAGTTGAAAGTGATCTAGGGGTCTTAATTGAATCCACACTCAATTTGTGGAATGCTTAAACTCGTCTGAGCACATCTTGAGTACTATGTTCAGGATAAGAGGCAAGATCCCGAGAATCATCTAATAAATTTGGGGGGAGGGGAGGGGTTGGTCGTAAAATGAAAAGGAGCGACAGGATCTTTCTGGAGGGATGATTTAGGAGGGGGCAAATTACCCACCTGTTACTGATCCGTGAGTGGTACCTTAAAACTAAATGGCACCTTAAAACTAAATGGCTGCAATGTCCAGTAATATTGAATCAACTTTAAACCTCCCACTGTTAAGTAACATTAGACGAAGACATTATGGGGCAGTATAGAAATATTGTATTTCCATTCACATATCCAAAGCTACTGGTCTTAGTGAAATTTAAGTGATACATTCTTGCTATAAAATAGCAGCTATTGCGTGATACACCGACACCTTTAAAATTGAAATACTTATCGCAGCAGCACCTATGGGCTAACAGGTACTTCTAATGAGTTTTCAATAAAATGTGTTCTCCACAACATAATTTAATGTGCAGTAGATAATATAATACAATTTTGAGATATCTTTTGAAAGTAGAAATGGATTTCATCTGAATTTCTCAACAAGCACTTCAAGTTTGTGAGAATTGTCAGTATTCTGCATTAAAAGTTGAAAAATACTCACTGTAGGAATTATAGCATTTTTCCCCTCAAATTTATTTTGCCAAGCTTTTAGCTTACCTACTTGGCTGTAGTTGTTCAGAATCAAAAATATAACTGATCCTTTTCTTCCTCTACGATGGCATTCTTGCATGATTTCCTTTTCACAGAGTGCATGCTCATTTATAGTGGAGGGCAAGGGGAGAAAAATTTCCCTAAACTCCACAAATTCAAATACCAATACCAGCTGTAGCTGGAATTATGTATTTTATGAGAAAATGAAACATTTGAATAACCCAATTATTAGCCTTGCTTAATAATACAAGGTTTTCTTGTGCATTATTAAAATGTTTATCTAATTTGGAATTTGACTGTGAAAATGAGAACTGATGCATTGCCAGCAACGATAGGATTAATTCAATGTTAGGAAAGAGCTCCTTGGATCTGGCTGTGTGCCACACTGGTTTTCACAGCAGTTGTTAAGTTCAACCTGCATCTGGGTCAATGAGGTACAATATCAGTGAAGTGAGCCTTTTCTGCACAAATTGCAGGAACACTTATGAATTTTCATTGTGTTGATATAGCATAATCTCCTGAAGGTGTGTGAGCACAATTAATAGCATGACCAAGAGAGTGATGAATCTAAACAGCAATAACATTCCCAATATTCTCAACCAATTACATCTGACAACACACATATTTAATAAATAGCAATTTATGAAATTACAAATCAGAAACTATGTATCTAATTAACTAACTTTTTACAGGCTACTCTTAAAAAGTTGAATTGTCAGAATTTGAATTGAGCACTAAATTCCCATTTTACTGTATTTTTAATGTGTCATGTTGCTTAATTCAAATTTTCAGTGATAATTATATTGAACCATTATGAGTAGAAAGTATTTGTCTCAGTTATGTATGACCACCTCAGATGGGTTAATGGGTAAATATATTGGCTGGTGTATTACTGAGCTCGACAGACCAGAAAGGTGCCAGATTTGATTCCAGCTGTGTGCTGAGTTAGCTGATCTCAGCCAGGGTGGTAGTAGGACTTCTGCAATTGGTCACAACACCCCTGGATTAAGATATATGTGGGGACATCAGGAGAGCACGGGGCAAGGTCGGTTGCAATACATTTCAGTCAAATAGCCAGCCCACATTCACTGCCTAGGCTTATACATCAACATATCCACTTAGATAAGAACATAAGAAATAGGAGCAGGAGTAGGCTAATCGGCCCCTCGAGCCTGCTCCGCCATTCAATAAGATCATGGCTGATCTGATCCTAACCTCAAATCTAAATTCATGTCCAATTTCCTGCCCGCTCCCCGTAATCCCTAATTCCCTTTACTTCGAGGAAACTGTCTATTTCTGTTTTAAATTTATTTAATGATGTAGCTTCCACAGCTTCCTGGGGCAGCAAATTCCACAGACCTACTACGCTCTGAGTGAAGAAGTTTCTCCTCATCTCAGTTTTGAAAGAGCAGCCCCTTATTCTAAGATTATGCCCCCTAGTTCTAGTTTCACCCATCCTTGGGAACATCCTTACCGCATCCACCCGATCAAACCCCTTCACAATCTTATATGTTTCAATAAGATCGCCTCTCATTCTTCTGAACTCCAACGAGTAGAGTCACAATCTACTCAACCTCTCCTCATATGTCCGCCCCCTCATCCCCGGGATTAACCGAGTGAACCTTCTTTGTACTGCCTCGAGAGCAAGTATGTCTTTTCTTAAGTATTGACACCAAAACTGTATGCAGTATTCCAGGTGCGGTCTCACCAATACCTTATATAACTGCAGCAATACCTCCCTGTTTTTATATTCTATCCCCCGAGCAATAAAAGCCAACATTCTGTTGGCCTTCTTGATCACCTGCTGCACCTGCATACTATCCCTTTATACTGCAGTACTTTCCAGTTTCTCGCCATTAAGATAATAACTTGCTCTCTGATTTTTCCTGCCAAAGTGCATAACCTCACATTTTCTAATATTGTATTGCATCTGCCAAATCTCCACCCACTCACCCAGCCTGTCCATATCCCCTTGTAGGTTTTTTATGTCCTCCTCACTCTCTACTTTCCCTCCCATCTTTGTATCATCTGCAAACTTTGATATGTTACACTCAGTCCCCTCCTCCAAATCGTTAATATAGATTGTAAAGAGTTGGGGACCCAGCACCGACCCCTGTGGAATACCACTGGCTACTGGTTGCCAGTCCAAGAGTGAACCATTTATCCCAACTCTCTGCTTCCTGTTAGATAACCAATCCTCCACCCATGCCAGAATATTACCCCCAATCCAGTGATTCTTTATCTTGAGCAATAATCTTTTATGTGGCACCTTGTCAAATGCCTTCTGGAAGTCTAAATACACTACGTCCACTGGTTCCCCTTTATCCACCCTGTACGTTATATCCTCAAAGAACTCAAGCAAATTTGTCAGACATGACTTCCCCTTCGTAAAGCCATGCTGACTTTGTCCTATTAAATTATGTTTATCCAAATGTTCCGCTACTGTCTCCTTAATAATAGACTCCAAAATTTTACCCACCACAGATGTTAGGCTAACTGGTCTATAATTTCCAGCCTTCTGCCTACTACCCTTTTTAAATAAGGGTGTTACAGTAACAGTTTTCCAATCTGCCGGGACCTTTGCCGAGTCCAGAGAATTTTGGAAAATTATTACCAAAGCATCCACAATCCCTACTGCCACTTCCCTCAAGACCCTAGGATGTAAGCCATCAGGTTCAGGGGATTTATCCGCCTTGAGTCCCATTAATTTACTGAGTACCAATTCCTTAGTGATTTTAATTGTATTTAGCTCCTCCCCCCCCCCAGGGCCCCCTGTTTGTCCAGTGTTGGGATATTCTTAGTGTCCTCTACCGTAAAGGCTAAAACAAAATATTTGTTCAGCATTTTTGCCATCTCCATATTTCCCACCATTAATTTCCCGGTCTCATCCTCTAAGGGACCTATATTTGCCTTAGCCGCCCTTTTTCTTTTTATATAACTATAGAAACTCTTGCTATCTGTTTTTATATTTTTTGCTAATTTATTTTCATAATCTATCTTCCCTTTCTTAATCAATCCTTTCGTTACTTTTTGCTGTCTTTTGAAGACTTCCCAATCTTCTATCCTCCCACTAAGTTTGGCTACCTTATATGTCCTTGTTTTTAGTTGGATACTATCCTTAATTTCTTTACTTAGCCACGGATGGCTGTCATTTCTTTTACACCCTTTTTTCCTCAGTGGAATATATATTTTTTGAAAGTTGTAAAATAACTCCTTGAATGAACACCGCTGCTCATGTACCGTCTTACCCTTTAATCTATTTTCCCAGTCCACTTTAATCAATTCCGCTCTCATACCATCATAGTCTCCTTTATTCAACCTCAATAGGCTTGTTTGAGAACCAACCTTCTCACCCTCTAATTGGATATGGAATGTAACCATGTTATGGTCATTTATTCCAAGGGGATCCTTAACTAGGACATTATTAATTAATCCTGGCTCATTACACAGGACCAGGTCCAAGGTTGTTTGCCCCCTTGTAGGATCAGTTATATACTGCTCAAGAAATCCATCCCTAATACACTCAATAAACTCTTCCTCAAGGCTGCCCTGCCCAATTTGATTTGTCCAGTTAATATGATAGTTAAAATCCCCCATAATTATAGCTGTTCCCTTATTACATGCCCGGACTATTTCCTGATTAATATTTCTTCCAGCAGAGTTGCAACTATTAGGAGGCCTATATACTACGCCCACTAGTGTTTTTTTCCCCTTATTATTCCTTATCTCTACCCAAACTGTTTCATTATCCTGATCCTTTGTCCCAATATCATTTCTCTGTATTACAGTGATTCCTTCCTTTATTAACATAGCCACCCCACCTCCCCTTCCTTCCTGCCTGTCCTTCCTGATTGTTAAATACCCTGGCATATTTAATTCCCAGTCGTTGTCACCCTGCAGCCATGTTTCTGTAATGGCCACAAGATCATACCCATACGTAGTTATTTGTGCCGTTAACTCGTCCATTTTGTTACGAATGCTACGTGCATTCAGATAAAGAACTTCCAAATATGTTTTGTGACACTTAGTTCCTGCTTTTTCCTTTTTTAACACTTTACCTTTTACTCCATACCTTCTGTCCCTTCCTGACACGCTTTCCTCTGTCTCCCTGCTCAGGTTCCCAACCCCCTGCCACAGCTTTGATGCTGGGTTAATCGCCTTACGCCTTCTAGTTTTTATTTTATCTGTCGCGCCTAAAGTACACTTTCTTTCCGCTGCTCTACGCTTTTCCCTCTCACTTGTTCTTGAACAACTGTTTGTATTGTAGATTTCCCCTGGGTCTTCCACTCTCTTGCTGCTCTCAATTTTATTCCCTTCTGACTCCCCGCTCAGGTTCCCATCCCCCTGCCACTCTAGTTTAAACCTTCCCCAACAGCACTCGCAAACACCCCCATGAGGACATTGGTCCCAGTCCTGCTCGGGTGTAACCCGTCACGCTTGTACAGGTCCCAATGTCCCAGGAATCTAAATCCCTCCCTCCTACACCATCCCTGCAGCCACGCATTCATCCTGTCTATTCTCCTGTAGATAAGGTACTGGAGGGCTGTTGCTATCACTGGAACTGTACTCAAGATAATCACAAAGGTCAATTGACCCATCTTAGCTCATCCATCCAGAATGACCCCCTCCTTCACCATTGCACTACCCAATTGATTCTTAAATAGTTTCAGGGATTTTGTCACCATTGCTCTATCTGGAAACACTCATGACTCGAGTCATAAAATCATGGGTTCAAGCCCCACTCCAGAGTCTTGAAACATAATCTACGCTAACACTTCAGTGCAGTACTGAGGAAGTGCTGCATTCTCCGAGGTGCCACCTTTCAGATGAGGCGTTAAACCAAGGCTCCATCTGCCCTCTCAGGTGGACGTAAAAGATTCTATGGCACTATTTGAAGAAGAGCAGGGGCATTCTCCTGGTGTCCTGGACAATATTTATCCCTAAACCAACATCACTAAAACAGATTATCTGGTCATGCATCTCACTGCCATGTGTGGAACTTTGTTGTGTGCAAACTGGCTGCTGTGTTTCCCTACATTACAACAGTGGCTACACTTCAAAAGTACTTCATTGGCTGTGAAGCACTTTGGGATGTCCTGAGGTTATGAAAGACATATATAAATGTAAGTTCTTTCTCTTTTTTCTTTGATCATTCTGTGAAGAACAATGTTCTGATATCAGTACTAAATGTGCCATTTATACCTGTAGCCTATTGTCCAATTCACAATTTAATGTAATTTTCTATATTTACCTTTTCTATACTGTTTACAATCTTTTATAACTCTAAGATCACCTCTCCAATGCCTCCTTTCAAGATTCAACAGCCAATTTCTCCAGTCTTTCCTCATAACTCGGCCCTCTTAAGATTAGGGATCATCGTTGTTCTTCTTTGTACTACCTCCAGCGCTTGAATGTCTCCCTAGTGAGCAGAATTGGACAAAGTGCTCAAGGTGTACAGTTTGATCATAACTATTCCTACCCGAGCCACTAAAGGAAATAAATACTGACAAATCACAAAATATACCTTTCGGTAAGGAGGGAAGAATAGCAAAAAGTTACAAGTGACCAGAGACCACAGACAAATAAAGGCAAAAAAATTGTGAAGGTTTGGAGGTAGGAGAACCATACTGGTTTTAATTAAAAACTGATGAATTGTTAAATAAGAGATATTTAGGATGATGTACAGGAAGTATTTTACAAGGCATTTAAGAGATTCAGATACCATCATACATTGTTATGGTTTATCAATGTGCCTGCTGGAAACACATTCAAATCTTATCTGTGTAACATACTGGTAGACCACATATGGCATTGTTCATGGCATGTCAGGAAATATTGCTTTATAAAAGATAGGAACATTATATCATGCTATGTACAATGTATTATTTTGTCGCTAAGGGGTACTGTCCCCTTATGGCCACAAGGTCTTATTGATGTAAAAAACATATCTTGATCAACTGAAGACTACTTGCTCTTAGGTACATCCTAAGGTTAATCAGTAGGTCTCTTCCGTTGCTGTGGAAATTTTTCTGAAAGTAGGAAATTCCTTTTTTTTTTAAAAAAGTGGAAGAAATTTATGTGACATGTGATAAGGTGCATCTCAAAACCTTTGTATATTAGCATAGCCTCTGTGATATAGCTCATGGCAAGTTGGATGTTGTTTAACTAGGGGTGTTCATACCAGATGGAGCATAGTATCAGGGCATCTGATTTACAGTAACTGAGTAAGTCAAATTGCATTTTTATTTTATAGTATCCTGGGATTTTTAACCAGTATTTCATGGATTTAATTCTGCATCTGTTCATTATTTTGTGAAAACTGTTAAGGCTTATATATATTCCTCACTATGTGAAAGATGAGGATACACAGCAAGATGGTATGCAAGATGTCGGTATCTGGGGCAGGGCGGGGGTAAATTTCTGTGGGGATTCTTTTCGTGGCTCTTCTGCTGAAATTACCTCCATATGAAGCACTACCTCCAGAACCCTGCAGTACTTTGCAGACTTCAGCATGAGCCAACACCCTTGAAACTATATTTGTTTCACCTTTGGACACCCAATGTCTAATTTTTCAATTGAAACCAGTAATTATTTTAATCAGTTCTGTTTGCTGCACCATCACAAGTGAGACATCAGAAGGGAATTCAGCTCTGATTGATTAATAATACAACACTAAAAGCTGTAGGATACAAATTCTGTTCAACTGCACAGTTTTGATAAAATGTTATTTCTATGTTTTATAAACTGCAGTTTTGATACAAAACAAAATGTTATTTCTACACAAAACACACACAAGTTATCAACTACATTGATGTTAATTTAATTAAGAAATTATGGAAAGGATCATTAAAAGTAATTGGCATGGTAATGATCAATAATAGAACGCAAATTTATTAATCATGGAACCCAAATGCATTAATGTGCGAGATACAAGCCTGCAACTAACTGGAAATGTGGCATATACTCATCCATTTCTACAATATTACTTCACTCCAACACCCTCCCCACCCCCCCCCCCCAACCCCCAACAATTATATGGTATTTTTGGAACTTACAGTGGTATCCTCTCCAAACGCGATTGATTTTGTATAGCAATGCTGGTCTTCAGCTACGTCAGCTCATACGCCTGCTGTATTTAGGTGGGATGCACTGTTGCACATAGTAAATACAAGGCTCAATAACTTCATTTACAAAGCAGTTTATTTTTAAGTGAACTTGTTTTCCAGTGAATAGATTTGAATACTGCTATTGTAAAAAAAAAATCCTGTCATTGCAGTAATATTACACCACCAGGAATGTGTAAACCAGGTGTTACAGAAAAGAGGACTTTTTTTGTCAGTGCATCTGTTAGAGTTAACTGCTAGGCTAGGATAAAACAAATAGAAAACGTTATAATTGATTTATTCACATAACATATGAAAAAAATAAAAAAATAAAATCTTTTAACATGTGTATACACTGTACCATAAAGAAACTACTTTTTCAACTTGTTTAAGTACTAAATGTGCCTCTTCAACACAATTTATTAGATGTATTTTTGATATAGCATTTTTGTTTTATGATTTGAAAAATAAAGGTTACAAGCAACTTTTGTCCTTTAGGGACTTGTTTTTTTGTTGTTCTCAGCCAGATGTTGGAGAATGTCAGAGTTCAGCTATCAATGCACATTGTACTCCAGCAGACTTCCAGCTAAAATTTAAAAATTGTAATGTGGTTGAGGATACAGCTGTTTGAGCTCAATAATACAGCTGAAAACGAAGTTAATGCAATGCTGCAAGAGGACACAGACATTTTTAAAGTAAATGTACTTCAACTTCTACTCGAGAATGATAGCAAAGACAGTTAATGACTTCAAGTACCTTGAAATCAATGGTTCTATCAAGAAAGGACAATGAAAGCCACACACCTCTAGTTTATGTCGCATCCTTAAATTTATACATCTGCAAATCCCAATCAGGAAGGTAGTATTTTAAAACTATATAAACTGTCCGTTCTGCTAGATGACTGCAGGAGTTAGGATAAGTACTAAAGTCACAGTTTAGAAGATTTTCCACTAACTTCTATGCAATTAGGCCAAGTGACAAGTACATCACCAGGTGTACCAAATTTAGTTTAGACAGGTGAGTTTTGTGCCAAGTAAGCCAAATAATGAGGTGATATCCAACTAAGCACTAAACCAGTCAAAATACAGAGTGCAACAAAGGGACATCCAAGCGAGTTAAAATATAATGAATGCATTGTCAAATGTATTAGCAAAAGCCCAACTGTTCCTTGACAACATCTGAAATATTGCCCAAAGACTGTGAATTGGGTACAAATTGTATAATCAGAAAATGACAATTACATTATTTTGGCCAAACCAATTTAAATTTTCAGTTGGAAATAATATTGGATCAGTAGGTATCAGAGTTTAAACTGTCCCATTCTCAGCTATAATTTTAATCCCATTCCAAAAGTTTGTGCCCAAGAATTGTAAAACTTAGCACTTATCATTGATTAGCTAAAATAAATAGATAACCACCTTTGCTGCAATCTTATATTTTTTAAACGTCGTTTTTAAGCTATTTTGTTTTTGTCCGTGTGCTATCCCCTGCAATCAAGAAACTGTGCTCATATCATGTGCCCAGATCTTTGACAATGTCACTTGTCTGAACAATAAAATAGGGAGGGGCAGGAGAGTGACTCCTTTTCCTGGTGCCTTATCTTTGCTAAATGTCACCTTATTACATGGGAAAAAAAAAATCACACATCTGAAGACCCATCCAATCATTCTGCAGTAGAGCAGGTTTTTAGATGCATTCTGGTGCATATAAAGACCATCTTGTGATCTCCAGAAATAAGGGATACTCTACAGATTTTTTCCTCTGACACATAGTTTTTTCTTGGAATATTATATGCATTGATAAGGGCATTGTAACTTTTTTTTTAAAAAACTATAAACTCTAAATGTTTGGATATGAACTTTATTCACCTTTACCTGGCCTTGGTTAAGGTTTTAATGTAATCATTAACAAAACTGGTTCATTCCACTACAACAGCTGCAGTAACACACATCCATACTTGGTGAGAACCTAAGGATTTCACAGCTGAGAAAAATGTTGCGACATTCTAAAGCTACAGAATTAAAAGTACTTGTATAAATATGTCACAAAATACTGTCCCAGATGAGGTATATGCTATTGTGCTAGGTAACCCAAAAATCTAATTTCAGGACCAATAGTGTCAAAAGCTACTGAAAAAACGGTAGTCGGCTCTTAGTGACATTGGATACAGTACTAGAAAGATGCATACAAACTATTAAAAACAGTACTATTTAACTGCTGGTAAAAATAGAATACACTTTATCAGTTTGAAAACTTTGACAAAAGTCTTGTGTGTACTAGAAGCAACACTTTAAAAAAACACCCAAAATGGTAATTCTTTAAATTATGTTTGCAACTTAAGTACATAGTAAAATCAAATTGAGAAACCACTTTTTTGTGTGAACTGAATCTGCAACTTACGAGTCTACTAAATATGTAGTCTACTAAACATGACTGACAATTTTGATAAACTAGAAGTACAACTATAGTGGAATCTTCATTATCCATACATTAATTATTTTGGTGGGATAAACCCTTGTGTCAGATGTCACTTCATGACATAGTCTGCTAACACCAATCTCCTCCTGTATAACCTCACTCTCAAGAAGGAATATGTATTATGTTATTTGTACACTATTTTTCTTCATTCCTGTGCCTAGGGTATTGCTATATTAAAATTGAGTGTCTTGTTCATCTACCAATTTCTATTATCCACAGACCTCCTCCCCATTGTGATGGCTGATGGAGATTGTGCTGCGTATACTAATATCTAGGTGAATACAAAATAAATCAAATCTAAAGGAAACTGATGTATATCGGTAATAAATTGATTAAAAAAACCTCCCTCAAATATGATAAACCAGGAATTTAAACCAGACTGCTTTCTGATATTTTGAAGAGTTTTTTTTTAAAAAACATGGAATTGTCCAACATCATACTTTTGGAATTATATGAAATAATTTTCCATTTAGAGAATAGTCAGATCCCAACCACTGCACTTAACGTTGTCCCTCAGTACTGCAAATCTCTATTCCACAACCAAGAGGGTGGTCAAAGCAACCTTGCAGGCCTTTGTAGCTGCTCTAATCTGAAGAAGTGGAAGGCAACAGTAATGCTGACACACTTCTCCCTCCCCATCCCTATAAGTGGCACCTCAGATGATGACTCTGTCCGAGATCAGGAATCCTTCATAGGAAGAAGAAACCAGAGGGGAAAAACCCATATCACGTACCACATTGATAAGTGTATTAGTGCATTGCGCTAATATACTACTGAGGCAATAAGGAGAACCATTGAGCTAAAACTTCTCAAGGTGTACTAATCATCCCATTCACTGATTCACTTCTGGAGGGGAAAGATAAGTAAATAAGCTCTCTAGCTCACAAACATTAGCTCTGCAGGGATTTATCCATAATCCCTTGAGCAGATTTATATTCAATGCCCAAAAGTAATTACATGGGAAGAGGGTTGGGGGGGGGGGGGGAGGAAGGAAGAGGAGGAAGAACATAATCACTAAAATCATGTGCTTAAAGAGTTAGCAAGTGGCACTAAATCTCTGTCAACTCCTTATGGAGGCCTCGATTTGAATGATAGCTTCAGCAGTTACTCAAGACCTCCAAAAAAAGTGTTGTTGATTCTGGGGTTGGCTGGAGTGACAATGGTTTTGAGGGTGGGGGGAAAAAAAAATCCCTTGGAGATACATCCCACTCTGCTAAACACCTCCATTGGCCAATACAGAAAGCCACCGATTATGTCAGTAGACAAGTTCCAGTTCACGAGTCTCACTCCCTAGGTCAATATAGACATAGCCTAAAAAGGCGGAATTATGGACGCGTGAATTTTTTTTAAACAAACCAACAATTATACATCTGGTGCTTTTTTAGGACTGTTTAATCATTCAAGTACATCAGGGGAAAAGGAAAAAAATGAGTTTACGACCCCTGATTTCTGAAAACTCTGCTATTAGTGAAGATATAGCTGAAAAATTGGATTCATTTTTTCGTTCCTTATCTTCAAGGGAACAGGACAGTAAAGCAACTATTGCAAAGTGGATGTTCCAAGATAGCGGGGAGTAATGAAATTAGCATCACTAGAGTTGGCAATTGGATACTTGGATATCAGAGTAAATTAAGCATTTGCGCTGGGTGGGATTAATCCCAGAGTTCTTAGGGAACAGTGTCAGCCATGGCTCAGTGGTAGCACTCTTGCCTCGCAGTCGGGAAGGTTGTGGGTTCAAGTCTCACTCCAGAGACTTGAGCACAGTGCAGTACTGAGGGACTGCTGCACTGCTGGAGGAGCAGTCTTTCAGACGAGACATTAAACCGAGGCCTTGCCTACCTTCTTAGGAGGATGTAAAAGATCCCATGGCGCTATTCGAACAAGTGCAGGCGAGTTCTCCCGGATATCCTGGCCAATATTTATCCCTCAACCAACATCACTAAATCAGATTATCTTGTCATTATCCCATTGCTGTTTATGGGACCTTGTGTGCAAATTGTCTGCCGTGTTTCCTACATTACAACAGTGATTACACTTCAAAAGTACTTCATTGGCTGTAAAGCATTTTGGGACGTCCTGACGTCGCGAAAGGTGCTATATAAATATGCAATTCTTTCTTTCCAAGGATACGCTGACAGAAATATTCAAGATTTATTAGAAAAGTGGGTGGCAGGAGAATACTGGAGAACAGCAAATGTTGTGTCCTTATTTTAAAAAGGATTGAGGTGGGGATATTGGGAACTATAGACCAGTTCGTCTCATTGTACCATTCGAGAATTGATGGTAAAGAAGAAATTGGTAGAACATTTAAGGAGATATAAACTAGTTAGAAAGGGTCAGCGTGGATTTACAAGAGGGAAGTCATGCCAAACCAATTTAATAGTTACTTTATCAAAAAAATTCTAAGGATAGGGGTGACAACATAGATGTAGATTTTAATAAAACTTTTGATAAGCTGTCACATGGAAGAGGCAGAGAATGATCGAATCATAGCTTGGTGAAAGGAAACAGAGTTTTTGTGAAAATTGGAAGTATTCTAGATAGAGCTGTGCGACGAGTTGACAAGTGGAGTCCTACTATCCCCGGTGTTGGGACCGGTAATGTTCACTGATGATCTGAAAGAGCGTGTCTGTAGCTTCATCTCAAATTTTGCAGATGACAGCAAGGGTGGATAATACATGGAAGATCGGGGCAAGCTACAGGAGAGTTTAAACTGTTTTAGGGAGTTAGGCGGACTGTTGGCAAATGCAATTTAACAGAGAATCACAGAATCATACAGCACAGATGGAGGCCATTCAGCTCACTGTGCCTGGGCCGGCTCTTTGAAAGATCTATCCAATTAGTCCCACTCCCCTGCTCTTTTCCCATAGCCCTGCAAATTTTTGCTTTTCAAGTATTTATCCAATTCCCTTTGGAAAAATACTTCCACCGCACTTTCAGGCAGTGCATTCCAGATTGTAACAACTTGCTGCATAAAATAATTTCTCCTCATTTCTTCTCTCCTCATTTCTCCTCCCCCTCCCCGGGTTCTTTTGCCAATTACCTTAAATCTGTGTCCTCTGGCTACTGACCCTCGAGCTTTAGATCTCTTTACACATGCAGTATTTGGTTCCCTGCAAATAGAAACTGCTTTACTTGCTGTGAGGACCAGGGCAAAAATATTGTACATTTTGACTTTTAAAAGGTAGATTTTATTTTTTTTTGCTCTTTTTAATCCTGCCAGTGGAAACAGTTTCTCCTTACTTACTCTATCAAAACCCTTCATAATTTTGAACGCCTCTATTAAATCTCCCCTTAACCTTCACTGCTCTAAGGAGTACAATCCCGGCTTCTCTAATCTCTCCACATAACAAATGTAAAGTCATATACTCAAGGATTCAAAGGTACATCAAGGTTAAATATCAACACATCATTGGTTACAACTATTAGGACAGCAGGAAGATGGATTAATTGGATTGCTGATTGTTTTTGGCTTTGAGATTTTCTATTTCAGTATTTATTCCTTATATAGAGTAGCTTACTCACCCAGCACCCCTGAAATAAGTAACAACTATAATAAAGCAGTTCCAAGGGGAATCTGGTTACTATACTTTGAGAGAGAAAACACAAAGGGCCCCAATATATGGAATATAGTAGCATTAATAGCATAAAATAAACATAGGCTGGGTGGCACAGTGGCTTGGAGTATGATCCTTTTTTACTTATGAAACTTTAAATCAAGATAGTTCAGATCTTATTGAGGGGAAGGTCTGATATCTGTGCAGGATGGGCATAAGGTCAAAACGTTCTATTCTATTGTCTAGAGATTGACGAGGTAACACACAGTGAGACATTAATACTGGCATGAGCTATTGTAACTTGTCCTTACTCTGGACTAGAAGGTGCTGTGGAAACTGGATATAATGGAAGCTTGCAAACTCCCATTGTGACAGATTTCAAATGCAGTGAGGCCTGAATTTAACACACATGCAACAGGAGATGAATTTGTCAATGTTCTGAAATATATGTCTCATTAAGTTACCTTTCTACTTCCATTAGCTTGATAGTTTAAAGTCAGACTTCACGCATTCATATCTATGTGGGAGGTGGGGAGAAGAAAAAAAAAAGCACGGTTCCCACTTCTGATCATTATCTAGCAATCCCTGCGTGGACATCAAGTGACGGCAGGACTGGAGTCACTGATGATGGCTCTTGTGAATGTCCCCATACACGGTCAAGGTACGTACAATAGCTACTTGAGGTAAATTGGGTGCCAGCCACCTGTAAAACTGTACTCCATAAAAAGGAGTCAACCCTTCAGGAGAGGAGGGGAGAAAATTGGTGAGAAACCTCTCTTCCGGAATCAGTGGGAAGATGGCAAGACTATCTTAGTCTGTCTTTTCCAAAAACCATGGGCTCGATTTTAACTATCCTCGGCTGGCAGAAACCAGGTGGGGACACTTAAAATACAGCAAGGCACTTACCCACTCATTTCACACCCCAAACTGGCCAATTGCCCCAGGCTGGTGAGGTCCTCTTTAAATGTGATCAGAACCCAATCTGCATATCATCGGGGCCTGATCTGACATTTTAACCACAGCTCTGTGGGGGAGCAGTCAGAGTTGGCTTCCCCACCAGGCAAAACCAGCTGGGAACAGCAGCCAGGGCCCAAATTAAGTTTAAAAAATGTTTTTTTTAAATTTAAGTTTCTTTGTCGACCAAGAGGAGCAGGAGTGCTCCACCGGGCCCCACAAGGAAACCCTGGAGCTCGCCTGCCCTGGGCTTCCACCCACCCCGTCCCGACTGGGATTCCCCTCCCAGAGCATTTACCTTGTGCTGAGAACTGTTGTGCGGCAGCCTCCTGCTGCCTGATTTTAACGGTTGGGTCGCCACTTCCCATCAACTACCCAGCCGATTTGGTCAGGAAGTCGGCAAGCAGCATGCTAATGAAGCCCAGCCATGAAAAACAGATGAGCCTACCCGCTACTGCTCCCAGACGGGCTTGCCGCTTGCTATGCCACATTCCCGCATGGGAGTTAAAATTGAGCTCCATGTTTCTGTAATGCACATTTTCTCTGTTAAATTAAGAGTGACACAATGAAAAGGCCTGCAGTATTATAAATGCTAAAAATAGAACACAATGATTAAACATCTGTTGTGGTGCAACTTCCCTCTTTGCAAAAATGTTTATGCTCCCACACCACTTTACAAAAAATTTAAAAGATAGTTCTTGATGTGGCACATTAGCTGTATGTGTACTTAGCCTAAATTGTCAACTGGAGTGTGTCTAGTCAATGAATAAGATTGCTCACCAAACTATCCTGTTGATGAGTATCGTGTAGCTGTTTTTGTTTGGGGGGGGGGGGGAAAGAGACAAATTGCAAAATAGTCCAATACTACCAAATCTGGAATATACAAGAAACCAAAAATCCAAACATCTAATTGAAACACAAACCAAGTAACAATTCCACACGCAAATCTCTCCCCCAGATCAGTTTTATGGAATTCTGCAATGCCCACAAGGAGTAGACCATTATTCACAGGCGTTAGAAACTTCAAGGAATGGCATAACAAAAGAAGTGCTGAGGCCTGAAATCAATCACATGACCATTAAAATCAAAACTAGAGTAATGTGTATCATATAAGCCAACTCCCATGATTAACAACAGCTATCATATCGCAAATAATTCTGTCACTTAATTTTAAAAAGACACCTAGGTAGAGCAGCTTATACTACATCATCATTGCTGGGAGCTGAGCAGAATCACTAGTATAGTGATTCTAGTAACATCAAGTTACAATGTACAAAGTATGGAATCACTACTCTTGAATAAAGCTTTAATTGTAGACCTGGCATTTTAGATCTATGCTGAAGACACAGAAACTACATATTCTTGCCTATCAATAATCAGTCCTAGTTTCCCCAAATAGCATATTCTATAGGAAACAATATCTGGAGACAATACAGAAGGCGGCAGGACCAGTGCCACACCAGTTGAAAATAGATTTTAAAATAATACAAAAAAGCCTTCATCTCTCACAGAAACTGAAAAATGATAAACACAGGGATGATCTAATTGAGGTGTTTAAAATAATAAAAAGGGGTTCAATAGGGTAGATACAGAGAACTATTTCCTCTGGTTGGGGGAATCCAGTACAAGAGGGCATAATCTTAACATTAGAGCTAAGCCATTTAGGACTGAAATCAGGAAGCAGTTTTTCACACAAAGGGTAGTGAAAATCTGGAATGGATGCTGTGGGTCAATTGAAATTTTCAAGACTGAGATCAATAGATTTTTGTTGGGTAATGGTATCAATGGATAGGGAACAAAGTCAGGTAAATGGAGTTGAGGTACAAATCAGCCATGATCTGACTGAATGGTAGAACAGGCTCGAGGGGCTGAATGGCCTACTCCTGTTCCTATGTTCCACAAAGTCATAAGGCAAAATGTCACAATTTAGGTATTAGCCCTGGAGAATTATTTAATTAACCAGGTGGTCTCTATTGCCTACATGTAAAGAGGGTTATTGTGCCTTATTTTGAACTTAGCCCTATACGATCAGCAAAAAGCTGCTTAAAGAGATTGACATCTGTTCAATGATAAATGCTAAATGGCCCATTACAATGCATTCAGTTATTTTAGCAGTTTAAAGTACTGAATTGCATCTTTCAAATTACACATTCCAGCAAACACCTATTAAAACTGTTAGTTTATAATGCTCTTTCATCAGCTAGAAGAGAAATCTACAGAACATTTCTTCCAAGTGCAGTGCTCTGCAGATTTTCTAACCCACTGATTGTATACCATTTTTTTTTTGATTTGGTGCGAAATTTCTACCACCCTCCCCAAAGTGTTTAAATTTACTGCTTGCCCAAAAGAGGTTCAGTTGGCCTTCTAACAAGATATTTGATCTAAAAAAGCATTACTGCAATCATTCAATAGTATCTACTTCCAGAGTAATTTCTTGTATGCTTCCTTCAGTGACATTATCTACACATTTCTTCCCATGCTGTTCTTTAAGGTGCCGCCTGAGTGCGGGCTTATGTGCAAAGCCCACGTCACAGTAGTTACACTTGTGTGGTCTGTCGCCACTATGGAGATTCAAGTGGTCCTGCAGGGAACATTTCTGAGTGAACGTCTTCCCGCAAATTGTGCACTGATAGGGTTTGATTCCTGTGTGTACTCGGATGTGCCGGGTCAGATTACTTTTTTGTGTGAAAATCTTGCCACAACGCAGGCACAGAAAAAGTTTGTGTGTTTTCAAGTGACTAATGAAGTTTTCGAGGTGCTGAAAGATTTTACCACATTTACTGCAATGGTGGGGCTTCTGAAGCCATTTGTCTTGCATTTTAAAATGGTTGGTATACATAGTTTTGTTGGCAAACAGTTTTGTGCCCCTGTTGCGCCTGAACAAAAACCCACCTGCAGCAGCCATTTCCTCATTTGGAAAACTACTCAAACCTTGCAACTCAAACTCATTGGCTGCCAGCATAAAACTTGTACCATTGACAACTTCGGACACTCTGGGCGGATTGGCTACAAAATTCTGTAAACAACTGTCTACCACTTTGTTGCTTCTAGAATCAACAGTTGAATTAACGAGGGAGTGCTGCGATTCAGGAGAATTTGCAATAGCTCTTTCAGCACTATTGCTGAAATTATTTGAGAGATGGCTCAAACTGTCACCATTCTCACTCTCTTGAATATCACTAGTCAGAGATTCCACTTTAACAATACGAATGTTGCTGTCCTCCGAGTCAGTTTCACATTCAGAGACATCCCTAGTTTGTGTAAGGTCTTCCATTTTGTTCTTTCCAGAATCAGGTGGAGGACTTTCTTGCGGCCTGTCCGAATTTTTAGGAAATGCAGTTGAAGTGCTGCTTTCACCTATGCTGTGCGCTTGGTCTTCAGACAATAACTTTGGCTCAATGTATTTAGAAAGGGCCTGTGTGCACCTTTCCACAATGTGGCCCATTTGAAGGTAGCTTGCAGCAGTTAAGTAGTTTACCAATTCTTTCACAGGGAACTCCAAAACACCAGTGTAGCAGGACAAAAGTATCTGTTCCCCAACCTCAGAACTCTGGAGAAGTGAAATTCTGACATCCTTTGAATCGTTCAACAAAAACTGGTCCCTCAAAAAGGGAGAGCATGCTGCAAAAATGATTTTATGCCCTAGAAATGCCACATTGTTGATTCGGATTGTGACATCACAGAATCGGTTTTGCTGCCTCAAGAGATTCATTTTCTGCAACATGGAATCTCCATAGCTTGTAAACTTAAAGCGAAGGACGTCAGAATTTGGAGCCATGTTTCCAAACCTAGAAAGAAACAGAAAAAACATGAGAAATTCACTATAAAAGAATAAAGATCACTTGGTATTTTAAGTCACTTTTACGGTATATGGTATACTTTTTATATTGTTATTAAGAGTATTCATTTCACACTCCAAGTTCAGTCCCAAGATTACCAGACACTTGAAGCTGCCTACTTGAATAATAAGATGTTACAACAGTCATTTCTGAACTACTTTACTTACTTGGTAAAACTCTTAACACTGACTCAAAGATTATAAGTTCCAGCCCCACTCTATGAACAGAGCACATAATTAAGACAAAGCTCGTGTCTTTGTGAGCAATATGGGTGCATACCATGGAATTGTGGTCCACACGAAGTTTAAATATGCACTCTCATTAATTTACATTATTTCAAGCTACTGATACTAGGTGTTCTGACTTAGGAATTATCCATCAACGAGGCAACAGTAATAAGAACAGTCCTTTCCAAACCTCCAGGCCGAGCCAACGAATTAGAAATAATAAGTACAAATAGAACATAAATGTCTGGACTTTGAGGGCTGGATTGCCAGGGCTTGGAGAACACGTGACCCATTGGCCACAGTATGGACACCTCTGATTTAGATGCATGTGCAATACTGAGCATTATCAGATATATATCTGCCATTCTTCAGATGAGATGTTAAACCAAGGCCTACTCTGCCTGTTTTGATGGATCAGGTAGACATTAAAGAACTATTGGCATTTGAAGAAATGCAGGGAATTCTCCCAACATCTTGGCTAACATTCCTCACTCCAAAAAACAGTCTTATTGCTTTTTGTGGGATCTTGCAGTATGCAAAATGGCAGCCACATTTGCCTTTGTAACAACAGTTAAAGCACTTCAAAGTAAGTCATTGTATGCATCATAGTCATGGGCACAGCAGGAGGCCATTCGGCCCATCGTGCTTGTGCCGGCTCTTTGAAAGAGCTATCCAATTAGTCCCACTCCCCTGCTCTTTCCCCATAGCCCTGTAAATTTTATAGTACTTGGAGAGATGGTGATAATGTATAATAAAAATGTAAGTCTTTATTTGAAAGATTGACTTTTATTCAAACAATTACACAGTGGGTTTTTTGTGTGTGCCATTAAATTGCAAGGAATGTATCAGAGTGTCCTGTTTTGACAATTGCAGGTATGGGCATCATACTCAAGTCATTTTCAAACTGTGTGTGGGGATCCCTGTATGTACTCGCACGCTCAGCAAATTCCTGTGCCCACCTCCAAAAGACAATGTCAGCCACTCAAAAAGAAAACAAGCAGTGCTACGATTGCAGAAAGTGTTTTATTAGTATACAGTGACAGAAATAACATGCCAACAAGTCCGAAGTGCAAAAAATTATAGCATTTAAGTTTTGTTTGTTGTGCAATCAAGATCCAAAATCAATTTTTTTTTAAATAAAAAGTGATATGTAACAAAAAGTATCTTTCAATACGAACTAAGTTTTTATTTATTTTTTTAACACCACTGCACATCCCACCTTCAGTAGCAGATGACCTTTTTCAAGCTCTTAGTTTATAAAATTGCGACACAAGGAACAAAAAGAGTGCACTGTATAAATTAAAACACAAATCAACATCTGCAGCTTTTTGAAAAATCACAGGAAGATTGCTTCATAAATGTCAGCCTTGGGTCAGAGATAGCACTCTCATCTGAATCAGGAGCTAATGGGTTCAAAATCCATTGCAGAAACTTGAGCACCTAATACAGGTTAGCATTTCAGTGCAGTACTGAGGGAATGCTGCCTTTCAGATGAGATGTTAAAGCGAGGCCCAGTCTGTCCCCTCAGGTGGACGTAGACGATCCCATGGCACTATTCGAAGAGCAGGAGAGTTCTCCCAATGCCCTGGTCAACATTTATCCCTCAGGTCAACATCAAAACACTACCATCTGGTCATTTATCTCATTGCCATTTGTTGGACCTTTCAAAGTGTAGCAAAATCCTGCTTTGCCAGTGATTTGTGAACTGGACAATAATTCAGTCAAAGAAAGTCACCCTTTACAGGGTAGTTTTGTTAATCAGTGATTATTTAATGATTTAAGTGCACACAAGCATGAAGCAAAATCAAGACACATGATCTTAACCTATTATACACTTGGTGGTTCACAATGTAATTATTTAATGATTTAACTATTCATACAAACATGCATGAAGCAAAGCAAGCAAGCAATACCCACAACCTTTTATAAGCCAAGGGTCTTGCATCAAGGCAGTTCAGAAGTGATCAGCTTCTCATGTCTTGAGGTTCTTTATCTTCTTGTCAAGGCAGTTGAGGTTCTTTGTCTTCTTGTTGTTTGACATCCTTCCTCGAGGTAAGCTTAGTTGGGATCCACCTGGCTACCGCTCCTCCGACTGTTGACTCTCCAACTGTTGAAGCTGCTACGATGTCCTATCTTTATATATTTTTTTACAGTTAGGATGTGTTCAAAGTTATGTGAAGTCCCATTTTGGCCACTCACCCACCGTTGCATTAATGATGGATGGTTGGATGGACCACTCAAAAACCGTGCGAACCCTGCTTTGGCTTCTTGTCCGTGTGAATCCAGGGACATTTCCAGCACTGTTTTTCCAAGTTATTGTTTTGAGAACCAAAGTTGTTTTCAAGCATCAATGTTGTTGTGAGAACCAAAATCGTTTTGATAATTGAAGTTGTTCGAACCCTCTAGAAGGTTCTGAAGGCTTCTGTCTTTCGTTCTTATCAGTTATTATTGAAAACCGAAGCTTGTTGAATTTTCTGCACAGCTGCAGTTCTAAACGTATTGCACTTACTGCTTTTGCAGTTTTAAACTAAGTCCAAATGTCCAGTTTTAAATGTTAACGCTGTCCTTCAAATGTAATGTCCAAATACTTTGAATTCACAATATTCAAAGGGGTTTTAATCATAATGTTCAAGAGGTTTTAACCCCTGCCCTGCAACAGTGACTACACTTCCAAAGTACTTAATTGGCTGTGAAGCACTTTGGGAATTACCTCCTGTTCGTTAGTTTCCAAGAGGAAAAACCCATGTCAGTTTCTGCTCTCTCAGCTTCTCAAAGTAATATTGAGGTTCCTCATAAAGACTCTGGCTCTCAGAAACTAAGTCACAGGTTCAGGGCTCTCTCAGACTCCCAAGGAGTAGCACTACCAGTCTTCAAGGTTCTCAGTTTTAGCCTCAAGCATTAGGCAAACTAATGCTCAGTCTCAGTGAATTAATCCTCAGACAGTTTTGAGCGAACAATCTCTCAGCCTTTATAACTCTCCAATCTCACAAGTAACTTTGCACGCGAGATGTTTTTAGAATTTTGGGACAGATTGGAGCGGATGTGGCTCAAGATATTTCTAGAATCTCTAGGCAGATTTGCAGTATGTGCGGTTTAAGACGTTTGTAGAATATCTGGCCAGATTGTGTGTGTGGGGCTTAAGATGTTCCTGATATCTCCAGCAGATATTTGGAAGGGAAACTCTGTCCTTTAATTTTAATCTTATGAGCCAATTCCTCTAATGGTCTGTTTTAGACCTTACATTTTCTCTGGCAGTCTGGTTTTACTGTACTGAAGAATCTGGTTACTGCTTTGACGGTCTTAAAAGTTTGGCACTATAGTCAATTTCAAGCTAAACTTTCATCCTTTTTGCTTCCTTTCAAAATTGCCTTAAATTCATCAGGACCTTAAGTCAACTTTCTTACAACACATACACAGGATTGAGATATTTGAAGTGTATTCTACAAACACTAGATTGTGATATTTTATTAAATAAGTTAAAAGAAAATAAATCCTGTTCTGTAGATGATATGTGCAATAACACTCAATGGTCATATTAAGTTGAAATTTATTTTGGAAATATCAATTGACCAAATTTCTGGAACATTGCTAATTTTCAACAACAAATACTTATTTTAATAGAATTCGGCTGAGTTTAAAAAAATAAAACTCCAATTTCCAAATCTTAAATTGTTACCAAAAATTTAGATTTGATGCACGTTACAACACCAGATAGTTATCTGTGAGGGTTATAATTGAGACCAATAGATCTCCAAAAATGTCACTCTGAGGGTCTTCTAGGTTACTGGTAGCAAGCTATTTTTGTGAAATATTAAAGATTCCTCCTATATTATCATTTTCTGGTTCGTATAGTAATAGGGTTTCTTGTTTTTTTTAAAAACCATCAGAAACAAGGTGAAAGGTCAAGACCCGCAGGGCAGGACAATACAAAGGTTGAAAACAGTAAAACAGAAGATATAAGGTAAATCAGAAAGTAGTGACTAGTTGACACCAAGCTTAGGTTTTGAAAGCACAGATACTGTAGGAGGAAGGAAAGACTGAGATAAGTAAGCAGCCAGGAGGCCCTGAGAAGGAATAAGCTAGAGTCAAAGACTGTTCATTGAGTCTTGATTTCAAGTGTGAGGATGTTTAACACATCTTAAAAGAAAACAAATATCAACAAGCTGAAGAAATAGTACCTAATAAGCTAGGTGTACAGTATTGTCAACCAATAAAAAGGCAAAACTAACGTTGTAAACAAAAGCTCACAGTGGAAGTAGCTCAAAATAATTGTTACCCCACCAGCGAACAAATGTTATCTGTTTTTAATATAACGGGTCAGTTGCTGTCTTTTCTATGTTTCTACCTCTCTATCTCTGTTTTTTTTTGTTTGTTGTTTTTTTTGGTGATTTGTATATTCTGAGACCTGGCAGGTAACACCTGTCTGTCTGCACACTGATTGCCTTGGCAACGGGCAGTTGAAAAAACTGTCTGTAATCACCAAGCATTGTTCTGTGAATTATAAATGCGATTTCATTTCGAGGATTTCATTTTCACATCGTTCACCTACGAAGGAGGAAGCCTCCGAAAGCTTGTGAATTTAAAATAAAATTGCTGGACTATAACTTGGTGTTGTAAAATTGTTTACAATTGTCAACCCCAGTCCATCACCGGCATCTCCACAAAATAATCTCCAGCAGAGGAATGATAAATTATTTATTATTGGGCTGCATGGTTGCCTTTTCAAATCGCAAACTAGATTCCTGAAAGTTGCCATGATCCCAGTCTCTAGTACGATCTTCAGAAAAGCAATGTGGGTAGTGGGTCTGACTGATAATAAACCCGTGGGGGCAAGCTGTAAATTATGTGTTCTAGACTTAGGCCAGAAGGGATAAAAAGTTGTTTCTTTTTCTCCAGTATTTTGGACTTGATCCAATATTATAAAGGACAGAAGATCAAGTGAATTACAGTGCGAAGGCATAGTACCATTAATCCTTTCCCTCGGAATTGGGTCACACAAGCCAGCTAATTTCCACAAGAACTAGTGGAAAATATTACAATTTGTGGTAGTAAAAGGACACCATTGGGTCAAAACAGCATTAATACTATGAACGCTCTAGATGATTATAGTTGCTTTTTAAAATCATCCCAGCTGGACAGTAAAAGATATTTCAAAGTGGAAGCTTCGGCTTACCCAATAACAACCATTAGATCATTTGAAAACATTAACAGCCAGGTCATTGAAGAATGATGTTTGGATTACATCCTCACTGCTCACACCCTCTGGCCCCTTCCACAATGAATTACATCTTCACTTCCATGTCTTTCAAATGGGGCAATAAAAATTTGTTTCTTTGAATTCTTCACGAGGTGGGTTTTTAAAAAAATGTTTCTCACAAATTGCCATCTTACCTTTGATAGTTCCACCTTTAGTCCTTCATATATTCTTGGCTTCACCATTTCCTCTGACCTCAAATGGAGCTCCTGCATGTCTAAAGTTATATCCAGGAAGCAGTTTCTCCTTTTGTACCAAAATTTTTTTCCACTCAACAACTCTTAACTCTCTATAAATCCTTAGTCTGTCCAAAAATTGAAAACTCCAGAGGCTATCTGAGGAGGCTCTTAGTACATCTCTTATACTCTGGGGCAGGATACAAGGAAAAGCTTGTTATCTAAAAGAGCCATATCTCTCACCATCACAATCTTTCTCAGTTTTATCACTAGTAATAACATGGTCAGTGCTACTCTGAACTTTCCTCTCTTCATAGAACAGGCCATCAAACAGGTTCTTCCTCATCCCTACATCCTCTCTGCTGAAAACAAGGCTCATTGCACAGCCTTCTAGAATCATAGAAGTTACAACATGGAAACAGGCCCTTCGGCCCAACATGTTCATGTCGCCCAGTTTATACCAGTAACCTAGTCCCAATTGCCTGCACTTGGCCCATATCCCTCTATACCCATCTTACCCATGTAACTGTCCAAATGCTTTTTAAAAGACAAAATTGTACCCGCCTCTACTACTGCCTCTGGCAGCTCATTCCAGACACTCACCACCCTTTGAGTGAAAAAATTGCCCCTCTGGACCCTTTTGTATCTCTCCCCTCTCACCTTAAATCTATGTCCCCTCGTTATAGACTCCCCTACCTTTGGGAAAAGATTTTGACTATCTACCTTATCTATGCCCCTCATTATTTTATAGACTTCTATAAGATCACCCCTTAACCTCCTACTCTCCAGGGAAAAAAGTCCCAGTCTATCTAACCTACTCTAGCTTATTCCTTTCCAGGGTCTCAAACATCAGCCTTTCCTTTCTGCTACATTCTTCAGGCTTTTAGAACCCAAGCTTGGTGTCACCTGATCACTACTTCCTGATTTACCTCATCTCCTGTTTCATTTTAAACCTTTCTGGTGTCCTGAGCAAAGGGGCTTAACTCTTCACCCCATTTCTTAAGTTTTAAAACATTATTTGTTACTAGATAGTACATAAGTGAAACAGGAAAGGGCAACATGCCGGCCTCGCCAGTGACGCCCACATCCCATGAACGAATAAAATATATAGGAGGGATCTTTATAACCTTTCATAAGAAATTGCTTAGTAAAATGTCCTAGAAGAGACATTTTGTACCATATACACTCACATATAAGGCAACCCACGTAAGAGACAGGCCCACAAAATTCCACAATTACAAAGCTTCTAGTCACCATAATTAACATCTTTTTCTCAGCTAGCATCCACAAATATTTTTTCTTTCTGCTCTTCTCAATTCAACAATTACATTTCTAACAGATGCTTCATTTTGCAGTGCTATGATATTTAGATGGTTACACTCTCTATCTAGACTTCAGTCCCAGCTCCCTTCTGATTTTTAAACTTCTAGGCCTTGTATCTATTCTGCTATGCTGTCTCAGTTTTTAAAAATCAGCAATCTTGGTCTTGTTATCAGGTCTGACCTCAAATCCTGCCATCTCATTATCTAAAGCTGCCTTCAGGAAACGGTGTTTCTTTTGTGCCAATCACTTAGTTTTTTTTCAACAACTTTAAACTCTATATAAAGCCCATTTCCACCCAAGACTTGAATGCTGCTCCTGTAATTTTGAAAGCTCTTCTAGCACCCTTCTCACGAGGAAGAGTTACCATGCAAAATATCTCAGCCCTGGAGGACCAAGTGACAGCTGACAGCAATTGATGATTATAATGGGCTGGTACGGTGCTGCAGCTGGGCCTAGCATCTTTAGAGATTGCTCAGCTAGGAGGGAAAGCAGAGGGAAGAGATGACCCTGGCACATGACAAACCCTATATTTTTAACTTCAGTCAGGGACACATTTCTAGTCTTGTATGATTACATACAGTATGCACTCATTGTTATTCTCCACTGACAAAATGTACAATTTTCACACCAGTAACTGTTAACCTTTGATCACCTGGGACAAAAGAAACCTGCGATTATAGCTAATGGAAATATCCACTTTTAAAAATAAAACTGTACAGCATAATAGTGCGCATAACCATAGATAGCAATGCAGACCTTCACCGAACACTTCAGAAGGCACCAAAAATGAGCCAGTTTCTACTGACTCCCTCTCGACTTTGATTTTTCATTGTGGCAGATCGGGCTGTTTGACAGATGGGTCCAAAGAGCAATCTAGCATCTACTCAGACTATAGTACCAACTGTGGAGGATTTGCAGACTCCCTGGGATTTGTTTCCTTGTGCAGAAAGGCCAGATGGTCATTTTGAATGCTGCAGCAAGTATTGGTGTGGGTAGGGTTAGAATTCAAATGTAGTAAATCTGGTATCTTGAACTTTCTAAAGGAACTGCATGTAAATTTGTGTAGGAGGAAAATTAAACCCAGGCTTTTGTGGTTTCAAACTATCAGTGATAAGGTTTTAGAGGTCATTGTTCCCATAACATCAGTGTACATAGAAATACTTAGCCATATGTACAAGCTGATATTTTCACATTTAATATTTCATTTTCACTTCTGTAAATTATCACTGCTGGGGACTGTGAAAATGAAGGTAATGGATGTATACACATTTTGTTCTAAGTTGCAAAAGCTGACTAGTAGCATGGGGGGACCAGGCAAGTGGGGATTTAAAATCAGACTATTTATATCTGTTGGACTGCTACAGATATAAAGTAAGGCAGGTTTGAAAGGGAATACCTAGAGTATTCGGTCGAGTCAAAACTGTAGCAACCCATAATTATTTTTAACATTTCTACCTAGATTAATATAACATTGCTCTCTGAACTAATTTCAGTTCACAATAATGTTTATTCCTTTTTAGGCTGCAAAGCACTGTAGGAATTAAAACTAAACATTTACCAAAATTCAGCAACAGTGATGTGAAATACCATAAGCATTTTCCACAGCATCCTTCATCCAAAAATGTCAACCTTTTAACTGGAGGGCATAAGAGGGTGAATGATCATAGAATCATTGAAAATTTACAGCACAGAAGGCGGCCATTCGGCCCATCATGTCCACACTGGCCGAAAATGAGCCACCCAGCCTAATCCCACTTTCCAGCACTTGGTCCGTAACCATGTAGGTTACAGCACTTCAGGTGCACGTCCAGGTATTTTTTTAAAAAATAAGTTGAGGGTTTCTGCCTCTACCACCCTTTCAGGCAGTGAGTTCCAGACCCCCACCACCCTCTGGGTGAAAAGATTTTTCCTCAGCTCCCCTCTAATCCTTCTACCAATTACTTTAAATCTATGCCCCCTGGTTATTGACCTCTCTGCTAAGGGAAATAGGTCCTTCCTATCCACCCTAACTAGGTCTGTCATAATTTTCTACACCTCAATTAAATCACCCCTCAGCCTCCTCTGTTCCAAGGAAAACAACCCCAAAAAGGTAACCTATGTGTGGAGTCAGAAGATGTTGTATGGTTTTTAATGAATACTTTGTGCCTGTCTTCACAAAAGAGAGTGACGATGCAGACATTGTAGTTAAGGAGGAGGAGTGTGAAATATTGGATGGGATAAACAGTGAGAGAGGAAGTATTAAGGGGTTTAGCATCTTTGAAATTGATAAATCACCAGGGCCGGATGAAATGTGACCCAAGCTGTTAAAAGAAGCAAGGGAGGAAACAGCGGAGGCTCTGAGCATCATTTTCCAATCCTCACTGGACACAGGCATGGTACCGAAGGACTGGAGAACTGCTAACGTTATACCGTTGTTTAAAAAGGGAGCGAGGGATAGACAGAGTAATTACAGGCCAGTCAGTCCAACATCGGCGGTGGGCAAATTATTGGAATCAATTCTGAGGGACAGGATAAACCTTCATTTAGAAAGGCGAGTAATCAAGGACAGTCAGCTTGGATTTGTTAAGGGAAGGTCGTGTCTGACTAACTTGATTGAATTTTTTGAGTTGGTAACAAGGAGGGTAGATGAGGGTAGTGCATTTGATGTAGTCCACATGGATTTTAGCAAGGTTTTTGACAAGGTCTCACATGGCAGACTGGTCAAAAAGTACAAGCCCATGGGATCCAAGGGAAAGTGGCAAGTTGGATCCAAAATTGGCTCAGTGGCAGGAAGCAAAGGGTTAATAGTTGACCAGTGTTTTTGTGACTGGAAGGATGTTTCCAGTGGGGTTCTGCAGGGCTCAGTATTAGGTCCCTTGCTTTTTGTGGTATATATTAATGATTTGGACTTAAATGTAGGAGGCGTGATTAAGAAGTTTGCAGATGATACAAAAATTGGCTGTGTGTTTGATAGTGAGGGGGAAAGCTGTAGACTGCAGGAAGATATCAATGGACTGGTCAGGTGGGCAGAAAAGTGGCAAATGGAGTTCAATCCAGAGAATTGTGAGGTAATGCATTTGGGGAGCGCAAACAAGGCAAGGGAATACACAATAAATAGGAGGATACGGAGAGGTGTAGAGGAAGTGAAGGACCTTGGAGTGAATGTCCACAGATCCCTGAAGGTAGCAGGACAGGGAGATGAGGTGGTTAAGAAGGCATATGGAATTCTTTCCTTTATTAGCTGAGGCATAGAATATAAGAGCAGGGAGGTTATGCTGGAACTGTATAAAACACTAGTTAGGCTTGAGCTAGAGCACTGCGTACAGTTCTGGTCAACACATTACACAAAGGATGTAATTGCACGAGAGAGGGTACAGAGGAGATTTACGAGGATGTTGCCAGGACAGGAGAATTTTAGCTATGAGGAAAGGAGCACTTTCTATACTCCTCTAGGCTTTCTGCAGTATTGAGTTCTGAGTGTCTGACATAAGCTTTCCATATGCTCCTTGACATCCAGGGGGCTCTAGAATTGGCAGTCCCACCCTTTTTCTTTGAGGGAACATGTTTACTCCTAACCCCTTGAACACCTCCCACTGCTCTGACATTGATTTGCAGTCAAGTAGCTGTTTCCAGTCCATTTTTGCTAATTCACTTCTCAGCTATTAAACGCTGTGTTCTGATACAATTAACGTTTTTCATTTTGTAAGAACCAGGGCAGAATTGTTGTTTAAGAAGTAAAATATCTATACCTATTCCTTCTCCTCCACCCACTCCCTCATAAAAACTGTCCTTCCTTGCTTCAGTTCTCCATGTACTAAGGGTTTCTCCCTACTTCCATTTGTCTTTTCTGCTTAGAAGAACTTAAGTATGAAATGTTTGCATCACCAGAAGACCACAACAGTGCACTCATCTTGACGGAAGAACCTGTTTACAAACTATTTTATACAGGAAAAAACAGTAGGCTTGCATCTTTCAACAGTGTGTGCAAGATATCAGAGAACAAGTTTAAATAAATACAAGTTTTCCTTTTTAAAATGTCGCAATTACAAGTCACTACTACTGCTGTAATCGGCACTGTTTAAGAAGTGCATTTTAATTCACTAGTGTTATTGGAACTCTTTGTTTATTACAAGCACAATAGCCTCTTTCATCTCAAACACAAACCATAAGGACACCTGTTTATCCCAAAACTCAAATGTTTAACACCTATCTAACAACATATTAAGAAAGTGTAATAAACTTAATTATTTCTTCACACCTATTTAATATCAATTTTCCTTAATGTCAAGCAAAGAGACATTTCTTTGAACTAGGACATAATAAGTTATTTACAAAGTGTCCATGTCTCTTTTAGTTATCTTTGTACTTAAGCCACTATCATCTACTTGCATTGAAATGCCCCATTTTATTATTTTTGCTGTCATTCATTGTGCTCTATAAGACTAACTAGATTGAGTATACTATATGAAATCTAGTGGCAATAGACACTTAAATCACTTAGAGTGCTTTACCACAAACCAATGACCAAAGCGAAACAGATGGGCTAAGAAGCAGAATGAGTTTGAGATTTTGACACGATGTACACCAGACAAATTGAACAGCACATACATAAAAAGTGTTGTGATGCCACTCAATACACATAGAATGAAATAAGGACATTAATTTGCAACATGCACAACTATTTTTAAATTTATCAACAAACTACTTGCAGCAAGACAAACTGGCTAAAAATAACATGTACAAATCAGTGCAGTGGTACTTTAAATAACTTGTCCTGCATCTGTTGTGAAACATCAGAACATAGGAGGGGGGGGGGGGGGGGGATGGAGGAGAGGAGAAAAAGAGTTCAATTTAGGATATCAATTCCTAATTAATCTCAATAGTTCTGCAAGTAGAAAACGGAACGAAATTCCTTAGTAAGTTACTGTACAAATAATTTTTTTAAGGCAAAAAAAAATCTGTAAAATATTGTGTGGGAGTCAACACTTTATGTTTGTAAATGGAGCCAGATTGCAGCTTTCTTGGGCCTAGTACCATAATGGAACAAAGCCAAGCCTGCTCTAGGTTTGCTCTGAATACAGAGTAACACTAACACACACATACAAACACAACAGCAACATGGGGGCTGCTCCAGAAACCGCACGCCAGCACCAACTTCCACCTCAACATTTAATTTTAATATTTATATATTTTTTCCCCTTTTTTAAATCGCTTCCGGCCTCGTTAGAGCGTGTGTCTGTGTGGGTTTTGTTATGTGTGTGTGTGTGTCTAGGCGGAGCGTTAGAGACGGTTCTAGCAAAAAAAAAAATCGCCGATCTAGCATTGTGATAGCGGGAGGAGCGAGCGCCCCAAACTGACCAGAGAAATAAAAAGAAACAAGTCCACAAACCAAACCCCCGCTTCCTTTCTGCGGGACGGTGACACGGCGCTCAGGGAAATGAGGTTGGGATTAAAAAAAAGCGGGTGAGAGTGAAGGGATCGAGATTTTATAAACACTGTACCTTCCCCTCCTCCGGATTCTTGAAGCTCCGGGACTCGCGTCTCTGCTCGAACACGGGAGCGAGGCGCGGACTGGATTAATCTAGACAAACACTGCAAGAACCCCGTCAATCATCCCACTTAAAGGGGCCACCCTGACCCTGCATCTCCAACTTCTGATTTTAATCCCTCTCATTTATATTTTCTTATTTTTTAAAAAAAAATAAAACTTCACAAAAACCCATGTGTGTTTTCACAAATTAAAATTCCACATCCAATGAAGTGCTGTTGAATTGCAGTTACTGTTGAAATGTTGTAATGTGGGAAAATGCAGCAGCCAATTTATGCACATCAAGGTCCCACAAACAGAAATGAGATTACGGATCAGATAGGTCAACAATTGTTGTTGTTTGATATTTGCCAGGACACCAGGGGAACTCTCCTGCTCTTGTTCAAGTAATGCGGTGTGATCTTTTATGCCCGCCTGAGAGGGCAATCAGAGCCCTGATTTAACGTATCATCCAAAAGGTGGCACTCTGACAATACATCACCCCCCTCAATCTAAATTATGTGCTCGAGTCTTTAGAGTGGAGCTTGAACCCACAGATTTCTGATTCAGCGGCAAGAGTGCTACCAATGAGCTGACATCGTGCAGATGAAACCTCTAAGAGCACAAGTTAAAAACAAAAGGGGCTTAACGATTTCACTCTCAAGATAGTTGAGAAAATGAGGGACATAATAATGACAACTGTAATTTAGCATATTACATCCACAACAGTGGCTCAAATCTTGCTGGAATGGGGCATACGCCGTTATTAGACTTTATCCTGCACCCTTCTGCTCGAAAACTTTTTGCTCTCTAAGTTGCTGTAAGTGCAAGCTGATAACGGTGCGGCACGGGCATCTGGGACCTTAGTGAATGATGGGTCCAACAGTCTATCTCCTTAACTAATGAGATTTAAGGATTGAGAAAGAAACAGAGGAATAACGGAGGAGGAGGGTGAATTGGGGTGGGTGAATTAGAATCAAATCAGGTACAGAAAGAGAAACAAAGAGGAAAAGAAAGATTGGAGTAAGTGAGAGAGAAAAGGGAGACAATTTTAAATTTTAAAAGTCTCTAACAACAATTTACTACCTGCAGGAATGAGACTCCACAGTTTCAATTGTTCCCTTTCTGGGCCAAAGAGGTTGATTGGCATTGCATTAACAATTATCACATCGTAAAAAGGGTATGCATGCTGTTAAGTACCAGCTCTAACTTTCTGCGGCAAATTTAATTTGAGTTTAATGTGAAAATCCAGCAATTTCTTAAAAATAATGGGGAGGTTGAGGGCGAGCTATCGTTTGTGCGAGGCAAAGGGCGGAGCGGCTTAAATGGACCAGCAAGTTCTGGCAATTCGCAACTCACGGTATATCTCTTCTTTCCCTGAACTTGCTGGCTGGTTTGCGCATTAATACTGGCGTGCGTCATGAACTCGCCATTGTTTTTCCAGCAAGATTTGGGCCAGTATTTCAGCCCCCCTGCTAAAAATTAAATTATGATGTGGACTTTTTATGTTATTGCTTAAATCTGTTTTCGATGATAAAGTTTGAAGTTCAGCTTTGTAAAAAAACAAGAAATATTGAATTAACCTCTGATGGTTAGTTGGCAATGTAAAGATTACAATGGTCTGTCAGCCATAGCTCAGTGATAGCATTCTCGCCTCTGAGTCAGAAGGTTGTGGATTCAAGACCCATTCCAGGGATTTGAGCACAAAATATAGACTAACATTCCAGTGCAGTATTGAGGGAGTGCTGCACTGTTGGAGGTGCTGTCTTTTGGATGAGACGTTAAACTGAGGCCCCGTCTGCACTCTCAAGTGGACGTAAAAGATCTCATGGCACTATTCAAAGAAGAGCAGGGGACTTGTCCCTGATGTCCTGGCCAATGTTTATCCCTCAACCATCACCTAAAAAAACAGATGATCCGGTCATTTATTTCATTACTGTTTGTGGGACTTTGCTGAGTGCAAACTGGCTGCTGCCTTTCCTACCTTACAACTATAACTACACTTCAAAAGTACTTCATTAGCTGTAAAGCGCATTGGGACATCCTGAGGTTGTGAAAGGCGCTATATAAATGCAAGTATTTCTTTCTTTAATGGTGACAAATGTAATTTTAGATTGAATTACTATAAGTTGTAATAAAATGGAAATATATTCTGTTTACATATCAGGCTTGGGAATAATTTTGTTTAAACTATTTTAAAGAGACTGTATGCCTTTTATTTCTATAATTGGTAGTACATGTTTAATATTTATACTATATATATATTTATACTATTTATATATATTTATATTTATCTGGTCAGTTATCCCATTGCTGTTTGTTGACCCCTGCTGTGCACAAATTGGCTGCCACATTTGCCTACATACCAACAGTGACTATACTTCAAAAGTACTTCATTGGCTGTGAAGTGCATTGGGACATCCTGAGGATATGAAAGGCGCTATAAAAATTCTAATTTGTTCTTTCATTGTGCTCCAAGGGACCAGTGGATACACAGAAGGAGAGTCAGCAGTAGACAAGATCAACAAATCAGTAAGATAGGAAATAAAGGAGAAAGAACAAATGATGAGAAAGGAGAAAATAAAAGGGCAATCCTAAGAGCTATAAGAAACATCCAGACCTTTCTTGAAATTGCAATGTCTGAGCCCATGACTTGAAAACCATGACCAGCAAGTTATGCTTACTGGACCTGGACTAGCAACCAAAAAGAAAAAAGACACTAATTAAATCACATTACTGCTGATCTCCGATTTTCCATCCCTTCCTGTGGGGAGATGCCTGACTCGTATCTACTTCCCCTTGTTGATAGATTATTTACCATGAAGAGTATTGTGTGTTCTAATGTATTATTTCAGTCTCTATTTCATAGGCAATATTATAATTTCATATTATGACTGTATTGTGATCCCTCAAATTTCCCTGGCCTACAAGTTTGGGGATCTACCCAATTTCCCTTCATTTACCTCGTTCCCCTTTGTCCTTCTCCCTCTCTTTCTCCCCAAGACATTTCTTCACTCCTCTTGTGCAATTCCCCATGGATAGCTGAAAATGCCTGGGTTTTTGGCCAGGCCATGTTGGATCTACCAGGTATTCACCCTGACCCTTGCCTCTCAAAATAAATAACCATGATTTTATCTTCTACCCTTTCCGCCCTGAGCAAATGATATTGTGCTAATAGCGACTACTATGCTGCTTCTATAAATCTGTCTTATTTCCTGATATACAATAGTGTCTAATACTCTTGTCTCTCGATTTCAACTATGTATGCTTATATGTTCCCTTGTCCTTTATGTATATTAAAAAGGTGTTCAAAATGAGAGAATAGCTTACAGGTTTAATTTAGCAAATTCCTGCGGATTTAATCTCCCTTTATTGACAACTAATTTGTTAAACAACCTAACATTTTAAGACAACATATTTAAATCCAATAAGGGCAGTTAGAATCTCAGAGGAAAATGTCATCAGCCCAGGGAAGCAATGCAATATGCTTTGTTGAGATTGATGGAATGTTTAATAAAAAAAAAGAAAAATAATCAATTATGAAATCTGAGAAGATAAAAGATAACTTAGTTAAAAATAATATAATAACATTGAAAGAGAAAAGTTTAATTAAAGAAAATTGTCAAAGGAGAGATAGATTAAACAAAATGAATTAATTAGAGTTGACTCGAAACAAGCATCAGGTAAAGTTTGTGGCCTGAATTGTTTTGTGTGCGGTCGGTTGATGCACAAACAACACATAGTTACTCTGCAGTCATAAGAACAATACTTTGCACAGGATAATTTACTACCAATGATAAGCTAAGTCTTTCAGTTAAAAGCTCAATAGAATCATGCAGTTTAGTAGCATAACTGTCGGAAATTGACTGCTTGACCTTTGTTGATGAGTGTGGCTTATTGTCACTGGCAGTAAATCAAAAAAAGTAGGAGGCAACACAAAATCACACAGAAACCACATTACAGGAAGAAAGAACTACATGTATTAGCCAAGTAATTTCTATATTGGAAAAGAGGATATAATAGGTTCATCAAAACATATACCAACTACTCCTGTGTGTCAAAGTGCAACTGCTGAGAATAGGCAACATGCCCATATTACAAATGATGTTGAGGAGTGTAAAAGTGCCTGGATGGCCTTCAAAGGGTAGAATGCTTGAGGATGGTGCAGAATAAAGGTCTGAAAAGAAAGGGCAAGGTTGAAGAAGTTCTCTCATGAATAAAATTAACACCGACTGATGAAAAGTGAAACTTTTTTTTAATGTTGTGAATAAGAAAATCATATTCAATAACCCTTTGTATTCCAGCAATTTATATCATAATTGGGTGTATCCAAATAATGTAATATGAGCACCAAAATCACTGCAGTTAACATGTTGCAACACAGATGATATGTATTGTCTAATTGTATATGCATTTTAAAAAGTTTAAAATGTGGAAAATATACTCATATTCATAATCAATGGGGAGAAAATCTTTGGACTCCTTGAATAACATTACCAATTAGTGCTGAATTAGGATCAGTTTTATACTGTAGACATATGCCCATTAGGAACTAGATTGAGACTGCCCAAACTCATTTCATAAGGACCATAAAACATACAATGAAATCGCTGGAGACAATCAGTAGGCCAGGTAGCATCTGGTGAGAAACACACAAGTCTGTTGATGTTTCAGGTAAAAACCCTTTCTCAGAATCTGCTAAGTGTCTCTAGCACTTTTTGTTTTTTCTTTCAGATTTTCAGAATTTCCAGCATCTGCAGTATTTTGATTTTTGTTCACATATGACCATTATAGCTAACAGATGGAGGAGCCATCAGTTTGGCTTGGATTTGCACCCTGGTCTTTGGTAATAAATGGTTACTATTTAAGATGCTATCATCTTTAAAAATGTCCCCCAAGTTCAGTCCCTTTCTTTCTCTTGACTGAGACTGCCTTCCTTTCTTTGCTCAGTTTCCCTTACTGTTCTACCTCTCTTACATTTTTTTCCTGACTTAGCCTTTCTCAATTTCTTTTAGTTTTCTAGCTACAGGTCTCTTCTTTATTCTGTGGATTACTTTCTCTTCCATCTATGGTTCTGCTTCTCCCTTTGCTGTCTTTGTCTTTTTTTCTTTATACTCAGGCTCTCCATCTCTCTATCCTGGCTTATTGTTTCTGTGTCCTGCCTTGCTATTTATCTTTCCTAGATTACTCTTTATTTGCTGGATTAGATGTTCCTTTCCTTGGCTATGTTGCTCTTGTTTGTGAATTGATATTACTCTTTGCTGGATTTGTCTCTCCTTTTCCTCACTTAGTGGCTCCTCCCATTAATGCAGTACCTCCCATTACGGGCACAGTCTGTCCCTTTCTTTGCTAGGCCACTTTCTCTGCAGGTTCTTACATGCTCTGTCCTGTTACAGACCTTGGTCCCATTGTGTCCTAATTTGACGTGCCTTGCTGCTTTCCCTCTCAGTGTGAAATGTGACATCTTAGCAAATAGTATGTAATATTTAACGTGTAAAACATTCCAACGTGCTTCACAAGTGGAAATAGATAGGGAAACCGACAGTCCACACAGTTCTGCTTATTATAGCTTTGAGCATAAAAAGCTCATTGGTTTCATGGAGATTTTGTAAATTATGTTTTAAAAATCAAATTAATTACACCAAAAACATAGCTCAGAAATCCACTTCACTTTTATCTCAAAAAGAAAACATTTAACAGAGGAGAAATCAATGGGAAAAAATTAAAATGTAGATTTTAAACAAAAGGTTGAAACACAGTTAAATAAAATGAAAAAAAAATTTTGTTGAAAGAATTGAAAATGCCGAAAGTAAGAAATCAGATGTGGCACTGTCTTGGTGCACGCACCAACATGTGTTAGAGTCCAGGTTCTCCTTGATTTGTCTCCAGATAGTAATTCAGCTAGGCTGTTGGGAGGGAGGATTGAACACCAAACAGAAGCAAAGCTCTTCCTCACAAAACAGGGAGGGATAATAAGAGGGCAAGTTATTGGGCAGGCTCTCAGCCACGTCCCTGTGGCTAGTTTCAAAAGTGTATTGGTGGAGACTATGGAGAAATCTGTTATGGAATCATACCTGGACCTCAAAAACAGGCAAAAAAAAGCTAAACAAAAATTGGGAAAAATGGTAGAAACTATTTAATTAAAAGCAACAGTAATTCTTATCTGCTAGTTAATTTTTAAGGCAAATTCAAGAACTCCTAGATTAGCCAATTATTGTGCACTTTATGAAGTTATATTGACTTCAAATTTCAAACTTAAATTGGCATATTGTAGTTTATAGTAAAGTAAGATGACTGCAATGTTGTTACACGACATTTTTTGCTGTGAGTCTGAGTGATTTGATCCCTGTAGGGGTAAAATTCTGATGATTTCATGACTTTGTATTTGGGTCCCTTTAGATTCCAGAATTGCAGCTGACAATCCCACGTAAGTATGCTGCAGTTAGCATACTTTACTCTAAAGCTACAATATGCCAATTTAAGTTTGAAATCACTGTACCTTCATGTCGTGTACAGTAACTGGTCATTTGGATTAATTAGCTTAAATTAGTAAGCAGATAGTTGGGTACTCGTCATCATTGAGCCACAATACATTCTTCAGGCATGTGTAAAATTCTACATATGCATTATATATAAAAAGCTTAGACAGGTTTCAAATGTCCACAATATAAGAAAAGCATATTGTAAAATACTATGGAGTGAACATTAAGAGTGCATGAAATAAAAATGATTGAAGCATCAAATATAATCTCTGGAACTGGCGTATGTAAAAATAGCAAAGAATGAGATGTGAAAGTAGGTCATTAAGAACATAAGAAATAGGAGCAGGAGTAGGCCATACGGCCCCTCGAGCCTGCTCCGCCATTCAATAAGATCATAGCTGATCCCCGACTTCAACGCCACTTTCCTGCCTGATCCCCATATCGCTTGATTCCCTTAGAGTCCAAAAATCTATCGATCTCAGTCATGAATATACTCAACGACTGAGCATCCACAGCCCTCTGGTGTAGAGAATTCCAAAGATTTAGCACCCTCTGAGTGAAGAAATTCCTCCTCATCTCAGTCCTAAATCACCCACCCCTTATCCTGAGACTATGCCCCCTAGTTCTAGACTTTCCAGCCAGGGGAAATATCCTCTCTGCATCGACCCTGTCAAGCCCTCTAAGAATTTTATACGTTTCAATGAGAATTTGTTTCACAGACTAAGCTGTAGCCCTGAAGTTAAAATGAGGCTAGGACGTCAGTTAAAGAAATATTGTATATAATCTGGGTTATCTGGAAGCTGTAGGAGCTGTGGGGAGAGGAAACAACACTATGGATTATCCTTGTAGAATTTGTAAATTGATTAACAGCCTGATGTATAAACACAAATGCAATCTCTAACTGACTCTTTTTTTTAAGAACTTATTCTCTCTCTTTCTCTTGCTACCTGCACTAGGTTAAAAACTAGCATATTGTTACCAAATACAATGATGCTCAATTCTGCAGTGAACAAGTTGCTGTAGGCTAATACAGTGACTTCGAATGTAAATTGGCATATTGTCGCTTTAGAGTAAAGTACTCTGACTGGAACATGCTTACACGGGATTCCTGGTGTAATTCTAGGAACTAATGGGCATCCAAGTGCAGAGCAATGAAATCAGCAGAGCTCTACCCCTTCCAAGGAAATATAAGGATTTTATCTATGTAGAGTAGGTTACAGAAATAATGACAAGTGAACTGCATGTCAGAAGACCCCAAGTTAGTAGAAATTCACAAATTCAGGTCTTCAGGGCCTAGTGTTATCTGGTGTCTTAGTTGAAAGTTGGAAATAGTAACTGCAGCATATTGTTATACTCAGACTCATCTCCAGCATGCAAAGCGTATAGGCCACCAGATAATTTAGTTAGTGGGAATGATTCAACGATGTGGAACACGGTTTGTATTTGACTGCAAGGACATTTATCATTGTGACGCGAGCCCCATAGCTGATGTTTTGAGCCGCGCAGTTCCTGTGCAGTTTGAAAGCGGTTGAGAAGCGCCCAACTACGATGTGACCAGTTGAAACCTGATTGATGTTCTGTAGGGTCGGAGATGATATGGTGATTTATAGGAGCATCTGCTGTCCACTCTTCACGCCAGCAAGCTGATAAGACTATATTGGGTGTCTTGAGGAGAGCTGCGTTGTTGGTGGATAGAACAAATTAGAGTGAATTAGCAACATGGTATTGTCACAAAGTCGATTCAACAATTTTGCTACTGCATCTGAACTTAGTTGCAAGTTAGGATATTTAGTAATAGTAAAGATTATGGTAGATACATTCTGGTCAAAAAAAGGATTTCCAGGCATGTGTGTTATGAAATTCCTTCACTGACACTGTTCAAAAATTACATTTAATGTAAAAATCTCACTGGAGTTGACTCACCTGTTGTATTCTTTACTTTTACTAAACACGTTAAATCAGTAACTAGAGCCTGATTTATGGTAGTATTTGTCAACTGAGGAACAGGCTCTGTGCAGGGCAAACACTTACAACAAATAGCTTTTAAAGGACACCATTCTATTTCTTATTATAGACGATGTGAAAGGTCATCGCCAACAGCTTTAATTTTTCTTCGTGCACATCTCAATAAAGATATTCCTGTCAGAAATGAAAGGTTGTGGCATTTTTGGACACAAAGGGAAAGTCAGTTTGCCTTTCTTCTTTGGAATTGCACCAGGATGTTTCCTAAAATTCTAAAGCTAAAAATTCGACCTTGCTAAATAATTCCTAATGACCCAGCAAATCAACAAACATTTTTCTGCTTAGTTTATTTTGTGAAACAGCGATTTGTAGAACAGCAAACAAAACTTTGTTGACCTATATAAAAAATTCTAATAATTTATTTGCACTGTACAGCACAGTTATTTCCTAACCAGTAGATGTCACTGTTGCTTCACTTTCAATTCAGAAGATTCAGCAATGCTATCGACTGCACTCTCAACTGTAATTGTTACTACATCCTATCGCTCTAAAGCAGTCTGGAAGAAGTTGAAGAGAATAAAAATTTAAAGGGATATTTTAAAAGGAACAATGTGGCTTAAACTACTTGCACTTCATTCATATTATCATTCCTGAGTAATTTATATTTGAATGGTTGCATCACAAAATTAATTGCTCAAAAATTGTTTTATTGCAGATCCAGAACAGATCCACTATACACGCTACACCTTGAATTTGCATATAGACAGGCATGTAAAATTGTGAGTTGGACACTAAGTCACTCTGACCAGTATTGTAAGCTTTACTGAAATCAGACAGGCTAGTTTGGTATGGGTTCTAATTAGAGTACTTTAAGTCTCTCGCAAAGATTTAAATTTAATGATTTTCACATTTATAAAATTGTTGGTAAAATTATAGGGGATATGCAAAGTACATAGGCTCAAGAATATGGCAATTTTTAATCAAAAAGCTTAAGCCAAGGTTTAAATAGCCCACTGGATCCACCAACAGGAACTTGGTGGTACTGCAGCATTAATAAAGCATGCAAGCTAAATACACACAAAATCTAATAGCTGCAAATTGACCTTAATAAAAACAAAATGGAAGGTTTAATAGCTATGGATTTATGCTACAGAGTAGATTTTGACTGCAGATGAGAGTCTGGCTGGCTTATGGTCCTAACGGGGTCCATTTTGAGGGCCGGTCTTCGGTAGCACAGGGCTGGCGGGCTGTGGGTGGAAAATGAGTGCCTCCGGGCAGCCCGCTGGCTCTGGGCAATCCTCAGTATCGGCCCGGCCTGGTCCCCAGGTTGTTTTTGTGGAGCCCGGAGGAACACACCTGCTCCTCCTGGCCCCACAAAAATAAATGAGAACTTATTTGCTGGGCTCCTCTTTGGCTGGACCGCCAGCTGATAATGTGCTGAGTGTGCACAGCGTCTGCTCCACCCAGTACTGTCCCAAAATGGCAATTGGGGTCCAATGTATATCATAGGACCCTGATTTGCATATTAAAAGGGCTTACCGCTTGACTCAGGCAGGTGCTCCAGTCGGCCAGTGCTAGGCCCTGGGGAAGATAGAATTGGCCACACCATTGGCAGGAACGGGATGGTAAGTCATTTCCCATTATTTTGGGGGTGTTGCTGCCATGGTTCTGCCGATGGGAGGCCTTAAAATCTACTCCGATATAAAAGCAGTTGTGAAAGATTTATAAGTTGCAGTGAATACGAAGCATTTCCCACCCTCAATTGGCAAGCTGCCTGCCAATGCTCATTGAGTGCTCGCAGCTTGCCGATCCCATTCAAATGAGGCCTGAGCATGAAAATGGTTCGGCCTTCTCACTAGGGCCATCAGGCAGGTTATGCAACTGCCTGCCCGATGTGGGGTCTGTATGAAAATCGGTTGCTGTGTCTTTTTTTCCTGTAACTACTTCTCTGCCTCTTTGCCGCTATCTAATTCTTTCTGTGACCCTCTTTGTCTTTCTGTTTGCATTCTACACATTTTCTTTCTCTCTGTCTGGCTTTCACACATTTTCTCATCATGGTACCTGGATCTGCGACTATTTTTTCTTTCTCAATCACCCTGGCTATTAGTCTCCACTTTCCTCAATCTCCCTTCCCTTTTTTATGCATCTCACTAGTCACTAAATGTCTCTCAAAAATGTCCCTTCATGATGAACTCAACTTCTAGCTCTTAGCTTTTCTAACTCCTCTGCATGCAGTAAGATGGGAGGCCACATGCATTGAGTTGGAGATGGGTACTGGATTAGGAGGAATATGGCAGTTGGAAAAATGCGGGAACATGCGCACGAGAGAGGTGGGGTCAGGCTGGGAGGGATTGAGGGGGACTGTGATTGAGAAGGACTAAGGGGGCTATGGTCAGGAAGAAGTGGGAGTTGCAATTCACACATGGGAGGGGGTGACCAGAGAGGGGTGCAGCCTGGGAGAAAGTGGAGAGCTGGGACTGGGAATAATTGCAGGACTACGCTTTGAGAGCACTTGAATCTTGGTGCAATTGGTGGGGTTGCAGACTGAGGCATGGGAGTAATTTAAGGGATTCTTAGCCCTGGGAACTCGTGCCATTGCTGGAGTCTGAGGTGTGGGAATAGTGGAGGAAAAAAAAAATTGGATAAGGCCTATTTTCAGGCGTAGGTAGCGTGATCCATTAGTAACCTGCGGCCGATGGCCTCTGTGCAGGCAGGATGAGACTTTCGTCTGGCCTGAGGACTTACCTGGAAATCAGGTATTGTAAATCAGCATTGACATGAGGATTCAATGCAATTTGCACCTTCCAGCAGCAGGGGGAGCCTCGATCTCTTAAAGGGAGGATGTCTCTTAAAAATCTCTAAAGGTAGCCGGTACCTGTCATTTGCTAAAAATAACATTCTACTGTCTGCACAGAGTCTGAATGGAGATGTGACATTGTACACATAAAACAAAGATGCAGGTTCCGTCCCTATGTTTACAAACTGACGAGTTACGTTAAAACATTGAATAAAAGTTGCGCACTACTAAATTCCACATCCTCCAATTTGCACGCCAGAACTCACCAATTTGCCAATCTGAGTTTGTACCAGGCCTGCGAGAGTGCGTGCACCAAGGTTCTCTGCCAATACACTAGAGGCTTTGGTGCAAGAGGGTGGACAGTAGGAGGAGCATCCTATATCTGCAGGAGGGCATGAGGCCCTCCAGACATACATCCAGAATGCAGTGGGAGGCTGCAGGGGATGCAGTCAATGCCAGGTGCACAGCACCATGAACATGGATCCAGTGCAGGAAGAAGTTCAATGCTTTGACATGAGTGGTCAAGGTGAGCGAGGTCAACTCTCAAGTGGCATCTCCTTACCAACTGCACCACTAGCCACATCCACTGCTCCATGCACCACACTGCCAATCACCTACATACCAACAAACTCTTTCAATCAGTACTCAACTCTTCCAATCAGATGCTCCCTCTCACCCTTACACATTACCACTGTTGCAAGTCACCCACCCACAACTCAGGTCACGCACACTGGCAGCTATTCTACCACGACAGGCACATCACCCAGACACAGGTCCTGCTTTCTTGCAGGAGAAGGTGGCGCATAACAGAAGGCAGCAAGTGGCAGTGGCATTTAGACCCATGAGTCTGTTCCGCCATTCAATGAGATCATGGCAGACCTGTGACCTAATTCGATATACCCGCCTCAGCCGAATATCCCTTAATACCTTTGATTCACAGAAATCTATCAGTCTCAGATTTAGAATTCACATTTGATCTAGCATCAGCTGCCATTTGCAGAAGAGCGTTCCAAACTTCTCCCACCCTTTTCGTGTAGCAGTGTTTCCTAATTTTACTCCTGCACGTCCTGGCTCTAAATGTTAGACTATGTCCCTTTGTCCTAGTATTCAAGTATAGAAGACCTCCAAAAACAGGTAAAAATTAATCGGCAGCCAGGAGCAACATTCCAATCACTAACCTGTAAATTCTGCATGGTCCCTTAAAATAGCACTGGTGGGGTCCTCCAGGCACTCTAAGGCATGTTCAGATGGTCGTGGTTAAGACTCTGCGTTAAGTTGAGCGTTGTCCCAAAATGGTGTCTATCACTTTAAATCAGCATTGCACACTGTTTGTATCCATTTCCTCTTTACTTTACACGTTGCTGGCATTCAGTGTTTGTGCATGCGCTAATACCTATACCAAGATGGAGTCCGGCGCACGTCATGCTGGAAACGGCGTCTGCAGCTAAGATGCCATCTTGAATGTTCGGTGGACCGTGTAGCGTGAAACAACGAGTGCTACATGGCTCAATTTCTTGCCCAGTGTCTGGATGGAATAAGAGGCCCGGTTGAATGTAGCCTAGCTAGTAGCACTCAAGTGGTAGGGGTTTGGGAACTGGGAGCAGCCAGGAGGTTAAAGGTCTGGGAGAACTGAGATTGAGACTGAGAACTTGGCAAAGGGGAATACATGGACTGGGAGCAAGATAGTAGTGGCTTGGAGTAGAGCCAGGGTGCAATTATTGGAGCTTGTAGCTTCCTGCCTTTCAGGTTATTAATGATTTGGGATTTGATGGTTCTTGAAACATACTTAAAATGTGGTCACCATGCAGGTAATTTCTAAGTTATTTACCTGGGCAGTAAATTGGGCAGGTTCTACAACAGGTGAGTGACCCGCTTTGACAGGTTACCGCCCAGGCTGTGAAGTTGAAAATTATGCCCTACATCATATGGAGGATGAGATTGAGTTGGCAGATGCATGGAGGGACAAAACAATTGAGAGAGATCATCACACATACCCACAAGGACAAAAATATTGGCAGGGAAGGCCCAGCATAAGTATCAAAGCTTCAGGAATGGAGCAGAAAGCAAACTCAAAGCCATGAGAAAGGGGAAACCAGTGTAGGCAAAAGATACTTTAAGTATTGGAAGGTGGGATAAGTGAGTTTATTGGTGACATTTGTGATTTTTCTGATAATTGATGATTTTGTTAATGTGTCTATCATGTTGTACATTTTATTTTTAGGGGTACAAAATGGATTGGGTGGGGGATCAATATGATCCTTCTAAAATATTTCAAATTCTTTGATTTGATTGGTTGCTCTTGTGGTGATTGTTTGTTGTTTATTAGTTTATCAATTACTTTTAGTGAAAAATGTTATAAAGAGATTTAGTAACTTCTTTTTACTGACGGTGGTATTTGATTTTTTTTGGGGGGGGGGTGGGGTGGAGATTGGGCCATTGGAGTCAATCAACATGCTTCATATCTTACACTTTCCAATGCCCCATGGACACTTTTACCCTTAGGATACAAAACTTTTAATTATATATGGATATACTGGAGGGGGCTGTTAATGTTTAAACTTGAAGTCTACTTACTGTCGGTGCAACTGTTGCCCATTACATTTATGTTTATAGCTGCTATAGTTTCTGTTTGATTTATTTTATGTTCTGTGACACAGGAGGTAGAGTATATTCTAGGAGACAAAGTTAAAATCTATGAAAATAGATTTGTTTTGAAAGTACTTTTCAATGTGTTCTGCCAGTTTCTGGATGGCCACATTTTTGTCAGTCACACAAGAAAAAAGCTCTGTGTGATGTTTAATCAAGACAGGTAACATTCAAATGGCCTTGTGGCATTGTACATTTAGATATTAATTTCCCTTTCTAACTGAAAACTTTGACGTCATATTTGGGGACTATACAAATTAGAAAGGTAGGAATCACATGAATCCAATAATTACACTAAATCTGCATATAAAATTATGTTAATTGAAAAAGAGGCTCAAAATTGTGAAATCTATCTTCATGAAAGTTGGTTGTTTATTTTTATTCTCTAACTGCAGAAAACATATTAATTATTCTATTTAGCCCTACTTTGTACATGCAAATTAGATTAATTACATCTCCCAGACAAAATAATTAGATTAATTATATTATACAAGCAAAGCACCATGGTATCACTGTTGTCTGATGAGTGCCAATAAATTACTGCATATTCATGCTTACTGCAAAATCTATACATCGCAAAACACTCTTTGGAATTCCAGTATTACTGCTTTCAACATCATAAAAAAATTTTGACGTTCCCAATATAACATACACAAGCTCCTTCATCTATCTATATTACTTAATATATTTGCTATAATATGCAAATCAGGGTTCTATGATATTGTATAGCCTTAAAATGTATGCAATATTTGTATCTCTATGTCTAAACCATACTCCTTTAAATTGCTCATTCTCTTTTGGGAGGGTGCAGATTATTGTCCTGTAAATTTGCATTCCCAGTGTCACGCAACTATAGGTTTCCACAATCAGTTATTGCCATATTTTTATCACCTCGTTTGTCAATTCACCCCACTCTGATGCAATACTGGAGAGTTTTACAAGTGGAACCAAGAGGAAAATCATACTACAGACTACAGCTCAGGCAGTGGAAAATAAATATGTATGGAGTACCTTGTTGGTTTGGATCTTGGATCTAATTCATAGCTTTAAACTTACCCACCTACTGGTCCAAAAGCATCCATATAATTCTGTAGCCCCCTGTTGGCCATTCATTATTCCACAGGTAATCCATATTAAAAAAAACACACACATAGAGAGCATGCAGGTTAATTCCATGTAACCGTTTCATTGTTGAGGTCAAATGCCCAGTGAGATGTTGCAATTCTGACACCATGGGTCTTCATTACCAACAGCCTGGCCTCTGCAGCTGTGCACTCAACTCACTCCATTGCAAAACCATTATTTTTTTTTGAACAGGGGCAAGGAAAAATCAAACTTCTGTATGAGTGTATATTATATCTAACTGAATTGTACATTAGTAGATCGTAAGGGATAAATAACAAGCGTGTAAGGAACCCGTGTGTGTTTCGAGTTTGTATCTACTGGCCCCAAATTTGTGGTGACATACACAGCTATAGTTTACCTCTATGTTCCATTGTACAATGGGTAATTATCACTGATTTGATTTACAACAAATTAACCTAATTATCTGCTACAGTGATTTTACTACCATTGCATGATAATACCATGCTCATTTAAAAGTCATGCAGAGCAGTTGTGTACTATATTAGATAAAGCAGTGTTAATTTAAAAAATGAAATACTAAACAGTAATTATAATATAGTGATACAGATAACTGTACATGCCTGTCTTTATTAAATACATTTGTGTTGCTAATTGCATCGTTTCTAAATTTGTTCCCTGACGATTGGAACAAAAAATGTTTTGGGACAACAAAAGATTATTAGACTCAACAAGCATGTCCCTTTCTGGTAGATCAAACCCACCTGCTGACCTTTTCACCAAATCCATGAATATGTTCTCTCTTCAAAAGTGCTTCAAAAATCCCAGCATGGCAAGTTGTGAAATTGAATTTGGCATTTTGTGGGCTGCCACCAGAAAAAATAGTCCATCAAAGCTGGTGGATTGTTGTAAAAACTCAACTGGTTCAGTAATATCCTTTAGGGAAGGGAACCTGCCACCCTACCAGGTCTGGCCAACATCCAACAGCCCCATACTATGTGGTTGACTGTTAATGGCCTAGTGGCCAAACAAACCTCTCAATTTTAAAAACAATGGCTACAGAAGGACTACCAGCACATTCTCAGGGTAGCCAATGGGCAATAAATGCAGCCTGATCAGTGTCACCCATGTCTTGGAAACAATTAAAAAAAAATTCCAATAGTCTTTCTGAACCCACTTACGATTGTGCTGAGAATATTAGGGCAATTTTTTCAACTTCTTTTTTATTTCAATAACAATATGCAAATTTCAGTTAGAAATATGCAGCTTTTTGAAGCCAAGTTTTTTTTTAAGTATCATAATTTCTGAAGCCAGTTCTGCCTAATTCTTCCCTCAATATTTTCAAACCAGAGCTATTTAAGAGCAATTGATGCCCCTTTCAAATCATTCTAAATCACATGCAAGGGGTAATTAAAAGCAGGAATCTGATAGATCATATCTAGTATAGAAAAGGCAGAAGCACTATTCCATATTCAAAAAGGAAGACAAATCGGGAGGCAGATTAAGTACACATGGGATGACTTGCTGTATCAAGGTGATATTCTGGCCCTGTCTGGCACCCAGGCTTTGTGATGGTACTACCTTGATAAGGAAGCCAGTCAGTCTTTGTAAGGATCCCTGAGAGGAGAGCAGCCAGAACCAATAAAATATTTCTAGCATTTAAGATAACTGCTGATCTCACATTTTACACTGTTGGGACTTTTTAAATACCACTGATATTATAATAAGCATAATTCAGCCGGGTTCGCTATGTTCAGAGGTTTAAGCCATTTCACTGCTGAATTTGTGATTGGAGGTGCTCAGTTTATTAGCTTCTCTTTGTATCTGTTTGAAGCGACAGAAAATAAAGCAGAAATTGTAGAGATCCTGAATGCTATGGCAGCAATTGTCTGTTAGAATGCAAGATCATCGGTGTCATTTACAAACGAGTAGATCTACAATAATTACAAGTGTTTCATTCCATGGATATGAAGGTAACATGTAAATCCAACACAGAATCAACACTGTTACTAAATTCTTCGCATTATAGCATGACCTATAAGCAGTAGTTCTGCTCAAAACATGGTGGACAGTTCAAAGCTTCATGGAGCTGGGTTGGTGTTGATTATTGTTCATATGGGCCAGTTTTGATCCCTTTGCCACCTTGCCTTTTGGTGGGAATGGGGCAGTGACGAAATCAAAATTAGCAGAGAAGACTTACCGCCCCGTCCTGTCATTGCTGATGTCCGGCCCACTCTCAATTTGGTCCAGACTGGGACCAAGGCTCCTGCCACCTCATTAACTTATGCAAATCAGGGTCCTGTGATGCTGCTATTTTCAGAGTTCCAGTGGGCAAGCTGCGGAGGCCGATCCAGTGGAACTGTACATAAAGCAGCTCAAGCAGCGGTCATTAAAGGGAGACTGCTCCTAAATTGCTGCAGTTGTGTGGTTTTAAGGATTTTTTGTGGGACTAAGCATTAATGCTCCTTCTGGCCCCACAAAAACCTTCCCGCCCACCGCTGGACCATGTGCAGCCTCCCTCCCCCACCGTGCTCGTCTTGCTCTACCCTTTAAGCTGAAACTGCCAGCTCGGCTCCATGGAGGAGCTGCCGGATTTCCTGTCCCCACCTGCCACCCCCCCCCCCCCACCCCCGCACAATTGACCAGCTGCCAATCGGTGCTGGAAATGCATGGGTAGCTCTCCTGTCAGATTTAAACAAGGCCCGACCATTGGACAAGTATTCTGATTGTGTCGCCCGCCAGCTATGCACCACATATATTATACAATAGGTAGGTGTGAATGGGAAAAGGCCATTTGCACCTCAAGCCTGGTCTTTCTAACAAGCCATGTCCAATTTGCAGTGATGCAGAATCTACCCACATCATTTCATCTTCTGAGACCAACCACAAACACAAACTTCTAAGAAAATAAAGCCTATGAGATTTTTCCCTGAACTTCAAAGATAATATTGCAAAAAGTCCAGGATACCAATCTAACACTACAGTCCATATTGTTCAACTCTGAGTGGCAGCATTTAATTCCTACATGTGCACTGCATAGTCATCCAGCTGTTGCCTCCTCGACCCTTGCTTGCCTAACTGCTGATCACTCAACTAATCTTCCTGGCCCACATTCTCACCAACATTGTTAATGTATCTCTTCCCTCTCATACCATTCCTCTCCCTTTCAAACCCTCATCCTCAAAGAGCTGACCTTTGAACCATCTAACCTCTCCAATTACCACCACATCTTTAACCTCCCTTTCCTTTCTAAAGAACTGCATTGTTTTTGAGCACCCAGTTCCGTGCTCGCCTCTCCCACAACACTAAGGCCATCATAGTCAAAGTCATCAATGACACCCTCTACAATTGCAACCATGAGTTCTTCCTCCTGGAGTTCTCCACAACATTCAACATGATCAACCACTGACTCCATTCTCCTCCCTAGCTACTCACTCAGGCTTATTGTTCTATTCAACCTTGTGCTGAGCTTCAAACCCTATATTCTTTTCATCGCCAAAACTACTCATTTCCATCTTTGCAACACTGACCCTCTCTTACTCCTACTACTGGTAAGACTCATGCACACCTTTATCACCTTCGGATTTGCTTTCTCCAATCCCCTCTTTGCTGGCCTCCTCACCTGCTTCAGGTTCAACCTGTCCAAAGTTTCACCATCCATTTGCTAACCTGTACTAAGCCCCATTCACCTATCACCTATCACCCCATCCTTGCTGGTCTACACTGGTTCTTTATCTTCACACCAGCTCTTTGTCTGCCTCTACAAGTCTCTTCATGGCCTCACACCACCCTACCTCTGTAAAGTTCTCCAGCTTTACATCCCTTCCATACCATCCAATCCTATGACTCTGTGCCCCTATTCATCCTCCGCTCCCTCTGCTCCATTATTAGTCGCAATCTTCAGCCATGTTGGCCCTACTCTTTGGAATCCCTCCCCAAAAATCTTTGCCTCACTATCTCCCTTCTCGTCTTTAGAAACATTCGATCTCTTTGACCCAGCTTTAGGTCATTTCTTCTCAATATCTCTCAAAAACCCAATGTCTGTTCCGCTTCTTCCCATGTGAAGTGTCTTGAGACATTTTTCTGCATGAAAGTTCAATATAAATGTAAGTTGTTATAATGAAGTTACTTTTGGAGTTGATTCAAACATGTTATTTAATATAGCAGGCTATTATATCTAGTGGCCAGTTGTTATCATTTTATGTTCTTAATCCAACAGCAACGGCAATTTCAAACAGTAACCAGAATTATTTCACAGAACATTTGTTTAGCATGAACATTTCAGAAGCATTCTCCATTTTCCAGCAGTGCAAATCTCATTTCCAAAACGAACAAGTGGTTGTTGAGTCAATTAATTAATCAGGTTGTTGGTTCTGAGAAAAAAACGCATACTTTATTGCTGGCAGTTGAATCAGTCTGAGTCATAATAACTAAATAATGTGATAATCTGTCTTCATACTGCAATATGAACATTATGCAGCACTCAACTGTAATTTCCACTTAAACAAATAGTTGCACACACCAGGTGCAAACGCGTTTACTTTTTGGTAAAATGTGGTTCATACATTATAGGGATCACCACCTAAATCGATCCGAATTGGGTCTCTTTGGCCTAATAAAAAAAAAATCCAAACTTTGGATTTGAAGTTGTCTGTTCCTTCAAATAAAATGCTGGCGTACATATAGTAAGCCTTTATTTTAATTGAATAATTCCTGATAGGTCAGTGGGAAGGGTAGGTTTGAAGCCCCGTGTTAGGTATTAGTTTTCTGATGATTGACAAATGTAATCAGGGAAGGACAAGTTCTCTCGTGTAGGTGAAACCAGCCTGTAGGCACTAAGGAGTCCATATGGCAGATGTGTAGGTGAAACCACTCTTTAGTCTTATGAATGAGTTTCAATTTTCTATTGACCTGGGGAAGTACTCATACCGTTTGGATTTACATAATCAATAGTTGAACAAGTTTCCTGGTGAGTTTCCATGCTAACTGTTACAGTTGGTGTAATGTATCACCCTAATGTGAGGTGGAGCCGGACAAGGTTAGTCTGTGTTTCAACATTAAATCAGATTATAGATTCACATCAAGAGAAGGATCATGATTTAACTTTATTGGATGTAATGGTGAACTTGAGCTTTAGCACAACATTTAAACAGGTGACATGTTACACTGAAGTACGGGATACAAGAACAAAACAGAAAATTAAACCCATTGTACTCCATGCAATCAGCCAGGTTAAATGACGATTCCAGTACTATTCCTCTGTACACATGTACGTTAAAATCTTAAATCCAGAATGTTCACACTCAAAAAGAAACAGTAACTAAATAAGGGTTGCTGCAGAACTGAGCCTGAAATTAATTTCAACTGCTTTGGATGAGTGAAAATGCAAAAACAGTATTTCTAAAAGTACAGTTAAATATTTGCTTTGCTTTTCAGCAGATGAACTTGGAACATTTTAAGGGACAGAATTAAGAAGGTCTTTCAGGAAGTTGTCAGGATCTTCAACATCTGTTAAGAGACCTAAAGAAAGTGAAAACAACATAGATTAAGTGGCCATTGTGGGATTTTGCCAACATAGCAAGTAAAAGTAATTCATTGTATGAAAGTGCTTTGAGATATTTTTGGAAGGTGTGATAAAGCAAGTCTTCTTTAAATTAGGGCTCATGGGATTGGGGGTAATATATTAGCATGGATTGAGGATTGGTTAATGGACAGAAAACAGAGAGTAGGAATAAACAGGTAATTTTCGGGTTGGCAGGTTATAACTAGTGGGGTGCCGCAGGCGATCGTGCTTGAGCCTCAGCTATTTATAATCTATATTAATGACTTAGGCGAAGGGACTGAGTGTAATGTTTCCAAGTTTGCTGATGATACAAAGCTAGGTGGGAAAGTAAGCTGTGAGGAGGACGCAAAGAGGCTGCAAAGGGATATAGACAGGTTAAGTGAGTGGGCGAGAAGGTGGAAGATGGAGTATAATATGGGGAAATGTGAGGTTATTCACTTTGATAGGAAAAGTAGAAAAACGAAATATTTTTTAAATGTTGAGAAACTATTAAATATTGGCGTTCAGAGGGATTTGGGTGTCCTTGTACAAGAAACGCAGAAAGATAACATACAGGTTCAGCAAGCAATTAGGAAGGCAAATGGTATGTTGGCCTTCATTGCAAGGGGGTTCGAGTACAAGAGTAAGGAAGTCGCTGCAATTGTATAGGGCTTTGGTGAGAGCACACCTAGTGCAATTTTGGTCTCCTTACCTAAAGGAAGGATATACTTGCCTTAGAAGCGGTGCAACGAAGGTTCACTAGATTGACTCCTGAGATGAGAGGGTTGTCCAATAGAAAAGATTGAGTAGAATGGGCCTATACTCTCTGGAGTTTGGAAGAATGAGAGGTGATCTCTTTGAAACATATAAGATTCTAAGAGGGCTTGATGCTGAGAGGTTGTTTCCCCTGGCTGGAGAGTCTAGAACTAGGGGACATAGTCTCAGGATAAGGGGTTGGCCATTTAGGATTGAGGTGAGGAGGAATTTCTTCACTCAGAGGGTTGTGAATATTCAGAACTCTCTACCCCAGAGGGCTGTCGATGCTCAGTCGTTGAGTATATTCAAGGCTGAGATCGATAGATTTTTGGACTCTAAGTGAATCAAAGGATATAGGGATCAGGCGGGAAAGTGGAGTTGAGGTCAAAGATCAACCATGATCTTATTGAATGGTGGAGCAAGCTCGAGGAGCAGTATGACCTACTCCTGCTCCTATTTCTTATGTTCTTATGCTTTGGCGAAGTAGGAAATAAACCCCCATCTATGCTTTTTTATTTGTAGATTTGGAATGAGTAGACTAACAACATCACAGAAACATTGTAAAACGCATTTAAGAACAAATGAGCTGATTGGACATGTAATCATGATTAAGTAGCAATGTATTCCCAAAATGGCAACTGCATCTTATTATATATAAATGACCTGGACTTGGGTATAGCGAGTACAATTTCAAAGTTTGGGAATGATACAAAATTTGGCAATGTAGTAAATAGTGAGCAGGATAGTAGCAGACTTCAGGAGGACATAGATAGACTGGTGAAATAGGCAGACATATGGCAGATGCAATTTAATGCGGATAAGTGTGAATTGACACACTTTAGGAGGAACAGTATGAAGAGGCAGTATAATCTAAATGGTACTATTTTGTGGGGGGTGCAAGAGCAGAGGGACCTGGGGGTGCATATTCACAAAGCTTTGAAGGGGGCAGGGCAAGTTGATAAGGCAGTTAAGGTACGGGATACTTGGCTTTGTAAACAGGGGCATTGAATTCAAAAGCAAGGAAGTCATGCTAAACCTTTACAAATCACGGGTTAGGTCTCAGCTGGAGTGTTGTATACAATTCTGGTCACCACACTTAGGAAGGATGTCAAGGCCTTGGAGAGGGTACAGAGGAGGTTTACCAGGATGATACCAGGGATGAGGGACTTCAGTTATGTGGAGAGATTGGAGAATCTGGGATTGTTCTCCTTAGAGCAGAGAAGGTTAAGGGGCAACCTAATAGAGGTATTTGAAATTATGAGGGGTTTTGATAGAGCAAGTAACGAGAAACTGTTTCCTCTGGCAAGTAGGTCAGTAACCAGAGGTCATAGATTTAAAATAATTGGCAAAAGAACTGGAAGGGAAATGGGGAGAAAGTTTTTCACACAGAGGGTTGTTAAGATCTGGAATGCACTACCTGAAAGGGTGGTGGAATCAGATTCCATAAGAACTTTCAAAAAGCAATTGGACATGAACTTGAAGAGGACTAATTTGCAGGGATATGGGGAAAAAGCTGGGGTGTGGGACTAAATTGGACAGCTCTTTCAAAGAGGCATGATGGGCCAAATGGCCTCCTTCTCTGTTGTAAGATTCTATGATTCTATCACTGTATAAGCAACTACAAAAAAAAGAACTTGCATTTATATTGCACCTTTAGTGTCCCCAGATTTCTCACAGGAAGGTCCAGTAAACAGCAATGAGATTAATGACAAGATAATGAGTTTAATTATGTTGACCGTGACACTAGGAGAACTGCTAGATGAAAAAAGTCTACGGTGCATCTAGTTCGCCTTGTACCATCCTGGTAGTTGCATGATACAATGTTAACGGAGTTGTTGACTAATCATAGCAATCAATTTCTATTAATTAGTCCACAACAGGCCCAGAAGTGACACAAGGAAACCCCAGTGGTGGAGAGCTTTGGGAACCATAGGTCCAAAATCGCCTTTAGCCTCCCCAAGCACTCTTCTTCGAACAGTGCCACCTGAGAAAGCAGACAGGACCTTGGTTTAATACCTCATCTGAAAGATAGCACCTTCAACAATGTAGTACTTCTGCAGTACAGTGCTAAAGTGTCAGCTTACAGTAGGTGCTCAAATCTCTGGAGTGGGGTTTTAACCCACAAACTTTTGACTCAGGGGCAAGAGTGCTAACATTGAGCCAAGGCTAACACAGAAATCAAAGGGTCAGATATTGGAGGAACTGAACTGACTGTGTGATGGGAGCAACAAATATGTCTTTAATGCAAGGGGGAAACCTCCCTACCCCATTTTGAGTCTTGCATTTAGAGCTTGCCAGTGGCGAGACAGGAAATGACATGAACAGCCCTTAAAAGGACAATTGCCCTCCAATACCGAGTTCTCGCTTCTGCCTTTGATGTCTTTGCTCCCCCCAAATCACACATGTTTCTTACTCTTGTTGTCCCCTTAGTACATTCCCAATCTTTGTTCTCCTAGGTGCAAGGGCCACAAACTTGAATACACATGATGCACAACTGGTCCAGTCATTCATTGACAGATCTGGCTTGGCCATGCCCAGCATAGAATCATAGAATCATAGAAGTTTACAACATGGAAACAGGCCCTTCGGCCCAACATGTCCATATCGCCCAGTTTATACCACTAAGCTAGTCCCAATTGCCTGCACTTGGCCCATATCCCTCTATACCCATCTTACCCATGTAACTGTCCAAATGCTTTTTAAAAGACAAAATTGTACCCGCCTCTACTACTGCCTCTGGCAGCTCGTTCCAGACACTCACCACCCTTTGAGTGAAAAAATTGCCCCTCTGGATCCTTTTGTATCTCTCCCCTCTCACCTTAAATCTATGTCCCCTCGTTATATACTCCCCTAACTTTGGGAAAAGATTTTGACTATCTACCTTATCTATGCCCCTCATTATTTTATAGACTTCTATAAGATCACCCCTAAACCTCCTACTCTCCAGGGAAAAAAGTCTCAGTCTATCCAACCTCTCCCTATAAGTCAAACCATCAAGTCCCGGTAGCATCCTAGTAAATCTTTTCTGCACTCTTTCTAGTTTAATAATATCCTTTCTATAATAGGGTGACCAGAACTGTACACAGTATTCCAAGTGTGGCCTTACTAATGTCTTGTACAACTTCAACAAGACATCCCAACTCCTGTATTCAATGTTCTGACCAATGAAACCAAGCATGCTGAATGCCTTCTTCACCACCCTATCCACCTGTGACTCCACTTTCAAGGAGCTATGAACCTGTACTCCTAGATCTCTTTGTTCTATAACTCTCCCCAACGCCCTACCATTAACGGAGTAGGTCCTGGCCCGATTTGATCTACCAAAATGCATCACCTCACATTTATCTAAATTAAACTCCATCTGCCGTTCATCGGCCCACTGGCCCAATTTATCAAGATCCCGTTGCAATCCTAGATAACCTTCTTCACTGTCCACAATGCCACCAATCTTGGTGTCATCTGCAAACTTACTAACCATGCCTCCTAAATTCTCATCCAAATCATTAATACAAATAACAAATAACAGCGGACCCAGCACCGATCCCTGAGGCACACCGCTGGTCACAGGCCTCCAGTTTGAAAAACAACCCTCTACAACCACCCTCTGTCTTCTGCCGTCAATCCAATTTTGTATCCAATTGGCTACCTCACCTTGGATCCCGTGAGATCTAACCTTATGTAACAACCTACCATGCGGTACCTTGTCAAAGGCTTTGCTAAAGTCCATGTAGACCACGTCTACTGCACAGCCCTCATCTATCTTCTTGGTTACCCCTTCAAAAAACTCAATCAAATTCGTGAGACATGATTTTCCTCTCACAAAACCATGCTGACTGTTCCTAATCAGTCCCTGCCTCTCTAAATGCCTGTAGATCCTGTCTCTCAGAATACCCTCTAACAACTTACCCACTACAGATGTCAGGCTCACCGGTCTGTAGTTCCCAGGCTTTTCCCTGCCGCCCTTCTTAAACAAAGGCACAACATTTGCTACCCTCCAATCTTCAGGCACCTCACCTGTAGCTGTCGATTCAAATAGCTCGGCTAGGGGACCCGCAATTTCCTCCCTAACCTCCCATAATGTCCTGGGATACATTTCATCAGGTCCCGAAGATTTATCTACCTTGATGCGCGTTAAGACTTCCAGCACCTCCCTCCCTGTAATATGTACACTCCTCAAGACGTCACTATTTATTTCCCCAAGTTCCCTAACTTCCATGCCTTTCTCAACCGTAAATACCGATGTGAAATATTCATTCAGGATCTCACCCATCTCTTGTGGTTCCGCACAAAGATGACCTTGTTGATCCTTAAGAGGCCCTACTCTCTCCCTAGTTACTCTTTTGCCCTTTATGTATTTGTAGAAGCTCTTTGGATTCTCCTTTGCCTTATCTGCCAAAGCAATCTCATGTCCCCTTTTTGCCCTCCTGATTTTTCTCTTAACTCTACTCCGGCAATCTCTATACTCTTCAAGGGATCCACTTGATCCCAGCTGCCTATGCATGTCATATGCCTCCTTCTTCTTTTTGACTAGGGCCTCAATCTCCCGAGTCATCCAAGGTTCCCTACTTCTACCAACCTTGCCCTTCACTTTATAAGGAATGTGCTTACCCTGAACCTTGGTTAACACATCTTGCTCGCTGCAGCTTTAAATTGATGGAAAACTAGTGTTATGGATCTTTACTCCATTCCAATTAGTTATACTCATGTAACAAATTAAAAAAAATCAAACCTAAGATCACAAGCTTGACGTTGATTGTAAAAAAGGCAATTATGGATCTTAGTTCATCCATTCAGAAAGAACATGCACTTCCCTCATAAAAATTCAACCTTTTCTTGAATGATTGTAGGGGTTTAGCCTCCAATTTCCTATCTAAAAGCCCATTTCATGTATTTACTGTTCTTTGTGTGCAGAACAGTTTGCTGACACAGTCCTAAATTTGATTTATGTTAATTTGAACCTGTGCTTCCTTGTTCTGCTGTCTTAGCTTAGTGTAAGAAAATGGTTTAAAACAGGCATAGGAAATTGGAGGGCAAAAGTTCAGCATCTCTGTGAGAACAAGGACAGCTCACGCAGCAGAACATCAGGGAGACCACAGAATAAATAACATTAATGTCAGAAGGTGGTTTACACCAAAACGAGAAATGTGGTTGCTACGAAACCGACATTGGTGAGGCCGTGCAAGGCCGAATAAGGGGGGCTGTACTCAGATAAGAAGGACGCATTCCTCAGAGGAACATAACAGCTGCAAACAGAGATGGAAGTCGAGGTCATTAGCTACGTTATGTACAACAGCTTATCTTAAGTTGCTAACATGGCGTCAGCACGGTGGGAGGACTTATGACCACGAGATGAGACCAGCGGTGTTTACGTACAGATCAACACAGCTGAATAAAGATAGGGCAGGGTCCCTCCCAAAAGTTAGAGCTCGCAAGAGGGTACGGTCGGAAATCCATCAGGTTGTATTGATTGCTTGTCATTTAATGTAATCTGTAGACAGTTGTATTATAACCATAATACAATGTAATGTTGAAGACAGCTGTAGTGCAACTCTGTTGTAAGTCAATCTATTAAACTTGCTATTTTATAACCCACTCAGGCTAGAATCAAGCTGAAGTTATTGTTGATGGATTAACAACCCATATGGCAACAGTTAACACTTAGTTCCAGATTTACATTTTGGATGCAGTTTACTATCAAATATACCTTTATAGGACCACCTCTCAGAGACACAAGATAAGTATGGATAAGGAAAGCTATTCAGCTGATCTTAATTCCTTCCAGAGAGATCTAAATTCCTCTCTGTTTCAGCATCCAACTGTTTCTTAAAAGATTCCAGGGTTTTTGGCTCCGTTTCTCTTCCTGGATGTCTATTCCATTTATTGATTGCACTTTGAGTAAAAAAGAATTTCCTGGCATCAGTCCTAAATTAACCATTTATTAGTTTGAATCTGTACCTCCTTGTCCTATTCTTGCTATTTACTTTTCAAGGATGAAAATCCCAAATTTCTCCAGTCTTGAGGCAGTCATGCTTAACATTTACCTCTGAAAAACTTGGCTATTCCTAGTTTATACTTGGTTGGTTGAAGTCTCCCATTGAAATAGCCTTTTTGTTTTCACATACAGTTCTTATCTCTTCATAGAGCAAATTGTGTCCTTATTCTGATTTGGTGATCTGTAGCAAGCCACTAGTGTTGACCTTGCCCCTTTCATGTTAAGGATGTCCAACCAGGGTAACTCATTGTACACTTTAGCACCTTCCAATAGATCAACTTCTTTAACCTTCCATTGTTCTGATGAAGGGTCATCAGCCTGAAACATTAACTCTGTTTCTTTCTCCACAGATGCTGCCTGACTTGCTGAGTATTTCCAGCATTTTCTGATTTTATTAACCTTCCATTGCATCCCTAACCTCCTTTCTTATCTATTCTATCTTTCCTGAATACTGTGCACCCCTATATGTTGATAGGTTAATAAGAAACTGACTGTGATTTGGGTCCTGTATTCTGGGACATCACATCAACTTAAATTTGAAGCTATGAACTTCTGTGATATTGTTTCGTTTCAAAACCTTAAATTTTGTTCAAACACTGATTATGTTATTTTGAGAGAGCTCAATTATAGTTTAAGACCAGAATTTGGAACACATAGACTCCTGGAAAAGGAGGGGTTGGGTAGCCCTGATAATAAAGGATGAGATGAAGGCAGTAGTGAGAAAGGATCTTTGCTCAGAAAATCAGGATGTAGAATCAGTATGGGTGGAGCGAAGAAATAACAAGGGGCAGAAAACATTGGTGGGAGTAGTTTATAGGCCCCTGAACAATAGTTATAGTATTGGACAGAGTATAAATCAGGAAATTAATGGAGCATGTAACAAGGGTAATGCAATAATTGTGGGGGAGCCTTTAATCTTCATGTAGACCGGGCAAACCAAATTGGCAAAAGTAGTTTGGAGGACGAGTTCATGGAATGCATTTGAGACAGTTTTCTAGAGCAATATGTCGAGGAACCAACTAGGGAACAGGTTATTTTAGATCTAGTATTGTGTAATGAGACAGGGTTAATTAGTAATCTTATAGTTAAGGATCCTCTGGGGCAGTAATCATAACATGATAGAATTTCACATTGAGTTTGAGAGTGATGTAGTTAAGTCCGAAACCAGGGTCTTAAATTTGAACAAAGCCAATTACGTAGGTATGAGGGGTGAGTTGGCTAAGGTAGTTTGGGAAATTAGATTAAAAGATATGTTGGTAGATAAGCAATTGCGAACATTTAAAGAAATAATTCATAATTCCCAATGAATATACATTCCCTTGAGGAATAAAAACTCCATGGGAAAACTGATCCAACTGTGGCTAACTAGAGGAGTCAAGGGTAGTATTAGATTAAAAGAAGAGCCTTACAATGTTGCCAAAAAGAGTTGTAAGCCTGAGGATTGGGAAGGTTTCAGAAATCAGTAAAGGATGAACAAGAAATTGATAAAGAGGGAGAAAATTGAATATGAGAGTAAACTAGCAAGAATTATAAAAACAGATTGTAAGAGTTTCTACAGGTATGTAAAAAGGAAGAGATTCGCAAAAGTAAACATGGGTCCCTTAGACATAGAGACAGGCAAAATTATAATGAGGAAAAAGGAAAAGGCAGAGATGTTAAACAAATATTTTGCATCTGTCTTCACAATAGAAGACACAAAAAATACCAGAAATAGTGGGGAACCAAGGGTCTAATGAGAGTGAAGAACTTAAAGTAATTAAGATCAGTAAAGAAAAAGTACTGGAGAAATTAATGGGACTAAAAGCCGACAAATCCCTGGACCTGATGGCCTACATCCTAGGGTTTTAAAAGAAGTGGCTACAGAAATAATGGATGCATTGGTTTTGATCTTCTAGAATTCCCTCGATTTCAGAACGGTCCCCATGGATTGGAAGGTAGCAAATTTAACATCGCTATTCAAGAAAGGAGGGAGAGAGAATACAGGGAACTACAGACCAGTTAGCCTGACATCAGTAGTAGGGAAAATGATAGAATCTATTATTAAGGACATAGTAACAGAGCACCTAGAAAATCATAATGTGATTAGGCAGAGTCAACACGGTTTTATGAAAGGGAAATCGTGTTTGACAAATCTATCAAAAATTTTTGACGATGTAACTAACAGAATAGATAAGGGGGAACCAATGGAAGTAGTATATTTAGATTTTCAAAAGGCACTTGATAAGGTGCCACACAAAAGGTTGTTACATAAGATTATGGCCCATGAGATTGGGGGTAATATATAAGCATGGATTGAGGATTTGTTAATGGACAGAAAACAGAGAGTAGGAATAAATGGGTCATTTTCGGGTTGGCAGGCTGTAACTAGGGGAGCAGCGCTTGGGCCTCAGCTGTTTACAATATATACCATTTACTTAGATGAGGGGACCAAGTGTAATGTATCCAAATTTTCTGACGATACAAAGCTAGGTGTGAAATTAAAGCTGTGATGAGGTCGCAAAGAGGCTGCAAAGGGTTATAGACAGGGTAAGTGAGTGGGCGAGAAGGTGGCAGATGAAGTATAATGTGGGGAAATGTGAAATTATCCACTTTGGTAGGAAGAATAGAAAGGCAGAATATTTTTTAAAAGGAGAGAGACTAAGAAATGTTGGTATTCAGTGGGATTTGGGTGTCCATGTACACGAATCACAAGTTAACATTTAGGTACAGCAAGCAATTAGGAAGGCAAATGGTATGTTAGCCTTTATTGCTTGGGGGTTGGGCTATAAGAGTAAGGAGGTCTTGCTGCAATTATATAGGGCTCTGTTGAGACCACACCTGGAGTACTGTGTATAGTTTTGGTCTCCTTACCTAGGGAAGGATATACTTGCCTTAGAGGAGGTGCAATGAAGGTTCACTAGATTGATTCCTGGGATGAGAGGGTTATCCTGTGAGGAGAGATTGAGTAGAATGGGCATTTGGAGTTTAGAAGAATGAGAGGTGATCTCATTGATATGTATAAAATTCTGAGAGGGCTTGACAGGGTAAATGCTGAGAGGATGTTGCCCCTGGCTGGAGAGTCTAGAATTAGGGGGCATAATCTCAGAATAAGGGGTCGGCCATTTAGGACTGAGATGAGGAGGAATTTCTTCACTCAGAGGGTTGTGAATCTTTGGAATTCTCTACCCCAGAGGGCTGTGGATGCTCAGTCATTGAGTATATTCAAGACTGAGATCGATAGATTTTTGAACACTTAGGGAATCAAGGGTTATGAGGATAGGGTGGGAAAGTGGAGTTGAGGTAGAAAATCAGCCATGATCTTACTGAATGGCGGAGCAGGCTCGAGGGGCCATATGGCCTACTCCTGCTCCTATTTCTTATATTCTTATGTAGAGACTGTGAAAATATTTAAGTGTGAGGAATGCTTGATTTGAAAGATAGTTAGTTAACAGATATGAGGGTAGTATAATGTTACTATGGACTTTGCAGGAAGACTAGGGCCAGACAATAGCGGATACCTGCAGTGTATGACTGTGTAAGAATATGAAACATGAAATAAATGTATGTTGTAAAACAAAATAGGATGGTAGTTTTGAGTGGTTGTGACATATAAGGTTGTCCTTTTACAGCTTATCTTCGTGAAATTGATACACTCTTATATTACAATTTCAATTAATTTTAGGTAACTGAGTAAACAATGTACCTTTGTCTTTTTGAATACAGCCCTGAGGCGTATCCTGTACAAGTGAATACTATCAACCCTAGAACAAAGCAATTTAATTCTGGCAGAAGAAATATTGATGTTATAAAGAATAAGTAGGCGAAAAGTGCAGCGTTAAGGGATTAAAGTTTGTGTTTAACCTGGAGGATCTAATAACCTGCAGGCAGAAAAATAGATCTTAAACCTTTGTCAGCACTTATGTGATCAAAGAAATATAGGTAATAAATCAAAATGGAGTATGTCATCAAATGGGTGTGGGCTTGGCCTTTAAAATTGCTGTATAAATAATCTTGGGCAACCAGACTTCAGAGTTGATATGCACAACTATGAGAACATTGAAAACCAGGTTTACAGTAAATATCTTGGCATTCTTACTCTGTCTGACATGTTATTACTGTTTTTCCTTGCCAATTTTTTCTGCTATATTTCCATCCTTTCCTCCTGAAGGCATTGGCTCCATGTTGAGGTATGGTGGCATCATTCATGTCTGAGGCTTGACAACGTGTGTGGGCAGGCTATTTGACTCAGGGGCATTACAACCAAGCCTGATCTTGTCCTCACCCAAAGACCATCCATATGTAATTTCAGCAGGGGTTTCTGGAGAGCTATGGGGAGTGGGAACCCTAGTTGAATTTTCTCTCGTAACTGAAAGATGTTAAGGCCAATTGTAGCAGCCCTACCATCATCCTTTCCGAAAGCAAATAATCCAGCACAGACTGGAGATTAAACCTGAGATTTTCCTAGTCGGTATAGCTCAACTACTCAATCAAATAATCAACACATCATGGGGGCTTGCAGGATATTGGGCATTGACTTGTATAATTATTTTTCAAACACCAGCCCTGCAAATGTTTTCCTTTCAAGTATTTATCCAGATCCCTTTTGAAAGACGTGATTGAATCTGCCTCCACCATCCCCTCGGGCAGTGCATTCCAGATTCTAACCACTCGCTGCGTAAAATAGTTTTTCCTTACGTCACCTTTGGTTCTTTTGCCAATCACCTTAAATCTATGTCCTCTGGTCCTTGACACTTCCACCAATGGGAACAGTTTCTCTCTATCTACTCTGTCTAGACCCTTCAAGATTTTGAAAACCTCTATCAAATCTCCTCGCAGCCTTCTCTGTTCCAAGGAGAACAACCCCAGCTTTTCCAGTCTATCCACGTAACTAAAGTCCCTCATCCTTGGATTCATTCTAGTAAATCTCTAGTAGATATGCTTGATGTATCTGCGGATAGCAGACTGATTGATCTGGCCGATGTCCCCTGTAGTGGCCCTCTTCACTGGCATCCCTACCTCCACTCAACATAAATTACAACTCATCCCGAACTCTACCACCTGTATCCTACCAGCCCTGTCCTTGCCAACCTCCACTGGCTCCCCATTCCCCTCTGTCACGATTTCAAAATATTCAACTTTATTTACAGTTTCTCTATGGCCTTGTGCCACCCTACCCCTGCAACCTTCTCCAACCCTGGATCCCAGCTTAAACCTTTCTCTCTTCAAACTCTGCTCTACTGTGCTTCACCTCTTCCCTGCACTTCACTATCTGGGGTCTTCAGCCATCATACCCCTGAACTCTGGAATTCCATTTCCCTACCTCTCTGCCTTAGTACATCTCTTCCCATCTTGAAATGTCTCCTCAAGACTTACGTCTTCGACCATGACCTTAATCACCTACTCTAACTCTTCACTTTAGTCATGTTTGGTATACAACTCTCTCCATCCTCCACCTTAGGACATCTCGATATATTAAAGATACTATATCAGTGCAGGTTGTTGATTGGGGTGCAGCATGAGCTTGTGCCTATGATTCCCCATGTGCTGAATTTTTGATTTTAGCTGAGATACAGTGCTGAGTGGAAGCCAAGCACTTTCCCACAGGGAGACAAGAAGGGACAGTTATCCTTTGATTACTCTTGTGCACCTCCTACCAGTTGGCTTTAGAGTGGCATTAGTAGAAGCCTGGGAGTAGGTCACCTGTCTGCTCACTAGACCACAGGTGATGCTTGGAAACTATGAAGGGTTAGGAGAGATAGGAATCTTAAAACATGAGATTATCTTACTTGCAACAATAAATATATATATATATATTATTGTTGATCATAGTTAAAGTAGCCATGATGTGGAGATGCCGGTGATGGACTGGGGTTGACAAATGTAAAGAATCTTACAACACCAGGTTATAGTCCAACAATTTTATTTGAAAATCACAAGCTTTCGGAGGCTTTCTCCTTCGACGAAGGAGAAAGCCTCCGAAAGCTTGTGATTTTCAAATAAAATTGTTGGACTATAACCTGGTGTTGTAAGATTCTTTACATAGTTAAAGGACTTCTGTTCTCTTAATTGCATTATGGATGAGTAGGTAAAAACCTTACACAATGAAAGCAATCTCTCAAACATAAAACATTCATAACTTTGTAACATGCATGCCATTTAGATACCTGTTATCTCTGCTCGATTTAATCATTCAATAGGGTCGAATGCATAACATTGTGATGCTGTGATTTGCTACTTATGAGAAATTGCACTTTCAGAGATTTACATTACATATGGGATTTAAAAAAATAAAGTTACTTACTACCTTTTGGCAAAAAATAAAACAGTAACATTTAGTTGCATAAAAAAGGAAAGAAACAAAGAACTTGCACTTATATGGCACCTTTTATGATCTTAGGACATCCCAAAAAGGCTTCACAGCCAAAAAGCACTTCTGAAATGTAGTCACTGTTGTAATATAGCCAATTTGCACAAAGCTAGGTCCCACAAACAGCAATGAGATAAATAACTGGATTATCTGTTTCAGTGGTGTTGGTTGAGGGATAAATATTGGCCAGGACACTGGGCGACCTCCCCTGTTCTTCTTTGAATAGTGCCATGGGATCTTTTACATCCACCTGAGAGGGCAGACAGGGTCTTGGCTTAACATCTCATTTGAAAGATGGCACCTCCCACGGTGCACCTCCCACAGTGCGGCACTCTCACCATACTGTACTGAAGTGTCTAGATTATGTCCTCAAGTCTCTAGAGTGGGACTTGAACATAGAAATTACAGCAGTGGAAATATTGTGTGTGGTAAAACAAGACAATACCAACAGCTGCAAAGGTCCCAGATGTGGTGTGGTTCATACTTCCTTTGAATTGTCTGCATTGATCAATTCATCAATGTGCTTGTTTCATAACTCAAAGCGGTATTTGTTTGATATATTTTTGTTTAAACTTGTTGGTAGATCCTATGAATTCTGAAGCCAGATAGTCCTTTATTTGCCAGATCTGACTATAAAGAGATGAATGCAAAAGTGTGTTGTCACACCCTGGGAAATTCATCAATTGAGTGGAAAGCACAAGGGAATGGCCTTGTAGTGCTTAGCACCTGCTAGCAGATACAACACAAAAAGATCAATAAAATACTTAGGAATCGCTTTCCAAAACAAAGTAGAACATGTTTAGTATGAGACCACAATTATACCTCTAACTGCAAAAAATCAAACAGCAACAATTAATCTTCTTCTCAAGTGTTAAAAAAGAATGCAGTTCAATGCAATAGACCGTGCCACAGACATTTTCTTAAAATTCAATCTTTCAAATGCAAGTTTTATTTTGCTGTTAATTACATTAGTCAACAAAAACTTGCACTTTTAGAATAACTGTCATATAAGAAAATGTCCCAATGTGTTTTACGGAGGGACCGGAGATCTAAGTATTAAGAGTTAGGGGAGGTGGCTGAGAAAATGGTTTTGAAGAGGCTACTGAATAGGATGAGAAGCAACAAGACAGAGAGGTTTAGGAGGAGAATTCAGAGTGCAGGGAAGCACAAAGTAAAATTCTGTGTAAAGAGGGGCAAGGCTTCAAAGATGGCACCCATGTGGACATCAGGGGTCTTCACATCAACCCCCAAGCTCCATGAACAGCAAGGATTTGCACTCAGTTAATCTGCAGGTGGTACCTGATCACAGAACCTTCATTATGCATGTCAGGGGTCATTAACCAGCAAGCAGCCACGATGCCTTCATTTTGAAGCAGTCCACAGTGTCCATATTTTTTTGAAGGAGGAGAAACACTAGAGGGTTGTCTCTTAGGAGTCAACGGCCAACCTCTCCCTCCATGGCTGCTCACCCCTCTAACAGCAGAAAGGTGTTTCATACTGGCAGCCTGAGCATCTGTTTGCTCGTGCCATCACCTCCATCTACATGAAAAGTGTGTCGATCAGCTTTGGAACAATGAAAGTGTGTGTGCAAATTGCCATTGTTTTCGTTCAATGCTTAAAAGGTACCTCCCAGAAAGTGTGGGATTTCCCAACTTAGGTTTGTGCCATGCTTCATGGGCCCCACAAGAAATGTGGGTAAAGATGAACAGCACATTTACCTTTGCCTTCCTTCTGATATCAACAAACTTTATCCTCATCTGCAGCCAAGCATAAGGGACCTGGCTGACTCATTGACTTGGTCCATGCCATTTACACCTACACTTTTACGGGAAGCTGGCCTTCCATCCTACATTAGGGCCACGCTCCTTTGGTGCACCTCTTGCTGCAGAATCTTCAACTCTTTTATCTAAAGGACTCCCCCATCTCCACTCTACATCGTGAACCATTAGTCCACTCTTCTGCCAACTTTAATGGTGAGCTGCAGCACTCAAGAGATGCTGCTTCACCGGAGTTTTACACTCTCCAGCCAAGTGTGCTTCAGACCGAGTTCTCTTTTCGTGTACCAGTAGCCTATCAAATTAGAGGGAGGAACTCCTGTTATAAAATTTGGCACGGCCTGCCCTCTCAGCCTCTAATACAGGTGAGTCTGCACAATGAGCCAGCATGAACCCATTTTTGCAAAATTGGCATTAATATCTCCAAAAACACATATCCAGCAAGGTTGTTCATTAGTAATCAGGAGTGCCCATCCTGACCAACATGTTTTTTTCCTCCTTCCTAACCTGGAGATACTCAGTCCAGCCAAGAATAAAGGACCTGATGTCATTCCAGGTTTTAATACTTTAATTTTATAAAATGTGCTCTGTTCTGTTTACATGCAACTGAGGTAATGATATGAAAGAAATTCTAATACCAGCGAGATTTATCAATGGCTCCTTGTTAGACTAAGAATTAGTTCACCTTGACAGAAGTTTGATCGTCACAAGGACCGTAAATACCTAAAGATACTCACAGAATTTGTCTTAATATTTTCAATCAGTGAAGATTCCATTCACTTTGGGTTACACTCCTCCGGGTTTATACAGAGGCCTACTCCTAGTGAGATCATGCTCTGGGAGGTATTAAATTTCCTTGCCTAATGCGCAGTTAATGAGTGTTTGTAGGTGGATTGCACTTTGAGGTTAACATATCCTTTTACCCAGGTGGAGTGTAGGATCAGTTGCAATAAATAAACAGTTTATTTAACACGAAAAAGGGGTAAGTCACACTTGCACAATACCACACATAGCCAACGGAGAAAATATATTTGATTTTGAATTTCCATGTAGCGAGTTGCGCTGCTTTTATGCCAATGAAGAAAGAATTGCAGCTGCCTGTGGTCTCGACAGGTACTTACACGAGGATTCGTGGGGTCAGCTCATTCGCATCGCCATTGGAATAAATTGGCGTAAATCCCATATAAAATGGGTGTAATTTGCTGGAGTGCGTGGAAATTAGAGCAACCTTTAAAAAGTCAGTGCAGGTAGATAAAGTGGTTATGGTGGCATACGGGATACTTTCCTTTATTAGCCAAGGCATGGAATATAAGAGCAGGGAGGTTATGCTTGAACTGTATAAAACACTAGTTCGGCCACAGCTAGAGTATTGCATACAGTTCCGGTCACCACATTACAGGAAAGATGTGATTGCACTAGAGAGGGTACAGAGGAGATTTATGAGGATGTTGCCAGGACTGGATAGGCTGGGATTGTTTTCTTTGGAACAGAGGAGGCTGAGGGGAGATTTAATTGAAGTGTATAAAATTATGAGGGGCTTAGATAGGGTGGATAGGAAGGACCTATTTCCCTTATCAGAGAGGTCAACAACAGGGGACATAGATTTAAAGTGATTGGTAGAAAGATTAGAGAGGAATTGAGGAGAAAGTTTTTCACCCAGAGTGTGGTGGTGGGGGCCTGGAACTCACTGCCTGAAAGGGTGATAGAGGCAGAAACCCTCATCGCATTTAAAAAGTATTTGGATATGCACTTGAAGTGCCGTAACCTACAAGGCTATGGACCAAGAGCTGGAAAGTGGGATTAGGCTGGATAGCTCTTTCTCGGCTGGCACAGACATGATGGGCCGAATGACTTCCTTCTGTGTCGTAAATTTCTATGATTCTATGATTCTAATATTAAGTAAAATTGAAAGCGGGGCAGTTGAGAGAAGTAAAACTAAAAGGGAGCACTTGAGGGAGGTAAAACTACAATTGGACTATCTTGGAAAAGTTAAACTATAAAGGGAACACCCGAGAAAAGTCAAATCAAACAATTATAATTAGGATGGCGGTTATAAGATGTCCTTGTTGTGCATTGTTTACCTACAAGAAAGCCAAATACAATAGATGGGGAAAAGATCTTAAAATTGTCTATTGAATAAAAAGCTTAAGGAAAGCATTATGGCCTTAGAGAGGAGGGTACAGGAACTCACAAAGGCAGATAAAAGTGGTGAACGGATGGTATGCTTGATAAAGAAAGAAAGACTGGCATTTACATAGCTCCTTTCATGACCTCAAGATGTCCCAAAGCACTTTAAAGCCAATGACATACTTTTGAAGTGTAGTCATTGTTGTAATTTAGGAAACGCAGCAGCCAATTTATGCACAGTAAGGTCCCACAAACAGCAATGTGATTTTGACCAGATAATCTGTTTTACTGATGTTGGTGGAGGGATAAATATTGGCCAGGACACTGGGGAGAGCTCCCCTGCTTTTCTTTGAAATTGTGCCATGGGATCTTTTCCGTCCACCTAAGAGGGTAGATGGAGCCTTGGTTTAACGTCTCATCCAAAAGACGGCATCTCTGACAGTGCTGCACTGGAGTGTCAGTCTAGATTTTGTGCTCAAATCTCTGGAGTGGGACTTGAACCCACAACCTTCTGACACCAGAGGCTAGAGTACTATTACTGAGCCATGGCTCAGTGTGTTGTCATAGGTCAGTGAAATTGATAGGCTAGCACTAGAACTTGCGAGTGATTGACAGGATCTGAGCTATGGGTCGGTAAAACCAGGTAGAGGGTTGCCATGAGGAGGTGATCAATGCTGAGGGAAAGCAGGAAATCAGGACATTGGATGGATTAAGTTTGGAAAAAGTAGCAAGACAGGTAAGAAGGTCTGAGAAGGTCACAATAATTAGGCACTGTCCAATAATACAAAAGAAAACCAGGTCAAAGCAGTTAGAAAACTGGAGAAGATAGCTGGGGTAAAGACATAGACAGAAAAGCACAGAGTAATTGTAGTCTTAGGGGACTCTTTGTTCAGGAAGGTGGAGAGATATGTGTGTCATAAAGACAATACCTACAGGATGATGAGTTATTTACCTAAAACAATGCACACTAGAGAAAGGTTAGAAGGGCTACTGAAGGGACAGGAAGGGAATCATAATCAGTGGTAATCGATGAAAGGGTAAATGACAAAGGGAGAAAGAATATAGTCACATATGTAAGGATTGCCTTCAAACCCAAAGCAATGTTCTCTAGTATACTTGTGGTGTTTGGCAAAGGAGAGGAATTCATCAAAGGAACTGAAGCTGTATGTAGGTGGCCAGCAACCTGGTGTCCAAATAATCAGGCTATCCTTATAAATAACTGGGAATATCTGCAAACAAAAAGGATTGTTGTAGAAGAAAGGGGCTGAACTTAAACAAAGCAGAAGCAACGAGATTTGCAAGGGACATTTCTTCTACTTCTGCTGTTTCCATTTTCTTCGGTAAGAATAATACATGAATTATGATGTTGATTATTTTAATATCAATGCTATTGTTAGTGCATCTTATGAAAGATATGCCAGCAGTATTGGGGTTAAATGAAAGCAATTTCACATACAGTAAAAGTAAATTATGCACAAATGATCTATGCCTTGTCTGCCAACACTAGTATGTTTACTGTATGACAAGGTTGTATTTTAATTTAGCTTCGCTGTCATTTTAATAATGTGACATATTTTTCCATTGTTTGTAGTTCATTCAACATGCCTTTGAAATCACCTTTAAACAAATTGGGCCCTTTTAATAAAACTGACTTCCCAATGTAATGCAGAAAAAAAAACATTTCCCTTTCTCTAGTTAAGCATGTGTCAGGAAACCATTACCCGTTTGATATGTGAGCTTGTTAATATCCCTAAAAAAAATGCATTAGGGTCATTTTTGTCCAAACACTTGGGGGTTTCATTTCCTTTGTGCACTGTTTTTAAAGCACCGGTTAATATATTTCCATCAAATTTCTATTTCTGCTGTTTTAAAATAAATAGGTTAACATCTGTAGTTAGTGAGCTACTTTTTCCACTTGCTTTTGTTTTTTTGTAAAACAGATCGGAAAACACCACTGGAGTCCTGATCCACCGAGGATAGGAATCTACAACGTTATAGTTTATCAGGGAAATTTATAACCTTTGGAATTATAATCTAGAATCTGGAACAAGCTCCTGTGGAGATGATTATGAAAATGAAGCTAATGATCACATGCAAAAACTAAATGGAGTTGCCACCTATTCAGTTTTGGTCTTACTTTTGAATTTTTAAATTGTAATCTGGACACTAAAGAAACAGAAGTGTTTTTCTCACTTATTGCTGTGCCTTGTAACACAAGGAGATTAGTTACTATCATTTCAGATGAAATTTTAATCAGCTTTAAAGTCAACACGAGGACTCATCTTCCCCAAAACAGCAATAACATATTAACAGGAGAATCCAGGAAATGTGGGATAAGGAATGACTGGTGGTACCTTATTTTTCATCCACTGTCACTGCTGCTGGTGGAAATACTGCAGCCTTTACCAACAGCATAAGATTCATGGCTTCTTTCTGTTAATGCAAACATCGAATGATTAACAAGTCTGAGCACATTTCTTAACTGTGTTGTTGCATCGCATCATTTCGTGTGTTCATATCAATTTGCCTGTAGAAGTACTAAATGACATTCATTTAGGAAGGCTGCTCTCAATCAAAGCCTCGTTATTCCTGAAATAATTTACAGTAGATATAATAAAGCATTTGCTGATATCTATGTTATAATGGATTTTACAATGTAAGTTATGCATTAGATTTGGGATGAAAAACTGTATTGGGCTGAAGTTTCTGTGGGCAATATGACTGCTGCCCAATTTTGCAATGATTTTTGCAATCCATCCACCAAGTATATCAAAACATCTTGACTAATGCTAATGGGTTATTGCTGGTGTGGTTGTAACAGGGTAATTGTGAGTAAGTTGGCAGAGTCATTGCCACGTATCCAATTTTCTATTTTTTGTTTACATAAATGTTAAGGTTGGATTTTGTGTCAATGGAATGGGCATAAATCTAGTCCTTGTGTTAGGCAATCAATAATGAGATGGGCACACCCCCTTCATGAGAGCTCACTGTCTGGCTGCAAACAGATATACCAGTACATGACACCTGGTCTTGTCAATGACAAAATAGACTCACTGCCAAAGGCAACACTTTGGTATATCTATCATTCGGAAAAGACAACTTTGTTACATTGTAATCAGGAGATAGTTATTAAAATAATTACTAAAACTGTTCTATGGAGGTGGAAACCTGTTTAAGATATTTTAAAGATTCCAGAAACTCTCAGACCCATTTTTTAACACATGAATGACTGTCACTGGTGCTTACATTAGCATCGCTAGTCTTTTGTATTACTACATGGATTCATCGATTATCCCATTCATAAAACATGGTGGAGTGGCAATTAAAGCGGCGAGGAATAAAATGTTGGGGGAATGTTTGCACTCGGGATAAGTAGGTTTATGGATATTTGTTTCCAAGACCCAGGATAAAAAGCATTTCGGTAAACTCATCATTTGAACTGGGCTTCATACATTTTCACTTTTGCAAATGATTCAGATTCCAAGATAAAAAGGCTATTAGCGATCATTTGGCTGGAACTTTGAAGCAAAGTCAATTGTATAAATTGTAATGTCACACTTGAACATGAACATCCATTATTGATAGAAGGGAACAGTCAAAAAAGAAACAGACGGCAAGGTAATTATTTACCAGGGAAGTCACATTTTAAACAAGGTAAGACTAACACCCATTGACAGTAAGATCTCAGAATTCTGAGACACATCCACCACATACAAGGAGGAATCCCAATGTCAATTGAGTTATTAACAGTGTTTTTTTTTAAACACAGCTCATTGCTTATCTCCTTTCTTAAACATCCCTGATTGTGAAACCCTTCCTTTAATTTGTAAGTAGAAGTATTTTCACCAATGAGTCAGAAGGTCCTGGGTTCAAGCCCCACTCCAGGACTTGAGCAGCAGAATTGTATTTCTCCACAATCTGTAACCCCATGGCCTGGCATATCCCTCACTCTACCATCACCAACAAGCCAGGGGATCAACCCTGGTTCAATGAGGAGTGTAGAAGAGTATGCCAGGAGCAGCACCAGGCATACCTAAAAATGAGGTGCCAACCTGGTGAAGCTACAACACAGGACCACATCCATGCTAAACAGCAGAAGCAGCATGCTATAGACAGAGCTAAGCAATCCCACAACCAAAGGATCAGATCAAAGCTCTGCAGTCCTGCCACATCAGTCGTGAATGGTGGTGGACAATTAAACAACTAACGGGAGGAGGAGATTCCGTGAACTTCTCATATAAATACTGTGTCTACAAGAGCAGGTCAGAGGCTGGATATTCTGTGGTGAGTGACTCACCTCCTGTTTCCCCAAAGACTTTCCACCATCTACAAGGCACAAATCAGGAGTGTGATGGAATACTCTCAATTTGCCTGGATGAGTGCAGCTCCAACAACACTCAAGAAGCTGAACACCATCCAGGACAAAGCGGCCCGCTTGATTAGCATTCAATCCACCATCTTAAACATTCACTCCCTCTACCACCATTGCACCGTGGCTGCAGTGTGTACCATCTGCGTAATGCACTGCAGCAACTCGCCAAGGCTTCTTCGACAGCACCTACCAAACCTGCAACCTCTACCACCTAGAAGGACAAGGGCAGCAGGCGCATGGAAACACCCCCCCTTCAAGTCACACACCATCCTGACTTGGAAATATATCGCCGTTCCTTCATCGTCGCTGGGTCAAAATCCTGGAACTCGCTACCTGACAGCACTGTGGGAGAACCTTCACTACACGGACTGCAGCGGTTCAAGAAGGCAGCTCATCACCACCTTCTCAAGGGCAATTAGTGATGGGCAATAAATGCTGGCCTTGCAAGCGATGCCCACATCCCATGAATGAATAAGAAAATAGCACACCAGGTGGGCTGGCATTCTAGTATAGTATTGAGAGAATGATGCATCGTTAGATGTTCCATCTTTCAGATAGGATGTTAAACTGAGGATCCACTGTCCATTCAGGCAGATGCAAGAGAGTCTCTGTTACTATTTGAAGAACAACAAATAATTTGAATAACTAATAATTAAAATAATTTGAAGAATTCAGCATAGAACAGTTGGGCCAAATGGCCTGTTTCTGTGCTGTAGACTCTATGTAATTCTAAATAACAGCGAGTTCTCCCATTTCCTGGCTACCATTCCTCATTCAACCAACACCACCAAAACAGATTAACAGGTCAATTCTCTCCTTGGCAGCTTGTGGGACATTGCTGTGTGCAAATGGGCTGCCATGTCTGTCTCTATTACAGTGACTATACTTCAAAACGTAATTTACTGGATGTGAAGCACTATGAGATGTCCTGCAGATGTAACAAGGTGTTAAACAACTTCTTTCTTTAGTAACTATCATTAATCTACATTCTATTGCTGACTGACAGTTATCTTCTATTAGATTAGAGCAGGTTAAAATCATTTATTAATGTATCTGAAGAACAGATTAGTCAAACATTATTAATTTAAAATGTGACACTGATGATTTGTCAAGAGTAAATAGCAATTCATACTGAGGCTGGGAGCTGCAGTTAGGGTTTCAAGCCAGGCAGAATTCTGGGGCCCAAATTCCTCAGCTCCCAATGATGCGTGAGCAGTGCAAGTCAGGGGCAGGAGGCTCAACCCAGGTGGGATTACTGGTTGAACCTGGGGACACTGGGGCTCCGCTCAGATACTTTCCCGCTGGGAACACGCACAGAGGCTGGGGGAGGCGGAACTTCTGTCTAATGTCAGAGAGGTTGGGGCCAATGGGAGGGAATTCATATATTAGCCACACCAGGGATTCTCACACTGCTTTGCTCTGGAGTTGGGCCAAGTCCTGATTCTAGATTTACACTGCAGGTTTAGCATTGGTCGGCGGTGAAAATCATTTTGTACTGATGAGAAACCTGCGGTGTAAATGCACCTTATTTCAAGCTAGAATCATACATGTATGGACGCACAAAAATAATAAGACTGATTTTCCTGACTCTTGTTCCTGGGGAATGCCCATTTCCCTGGAGAGATAGGTCAATAAAAAAGGGGCAGAAACTGTTTTGCCAAATCTCTGCTCCTTTTACTTTGCCCTAGGAGTCATTGTTTTCCTAATAGGGGATTTGGGGTGGGGGGTTTAGGGGGACAGGGTGGGAGAATGTTGTGCAGGCCCAACATACCAAAGCAAATATGGCAGGAGGAAGCATTCTTAGCATAATCCCTTATTTTCAAAGGTAAATACTCAACTGGGCAACCCAGTGCGGAGACGCCCAGACTGAAGGGCGTAAACATGAATGAAGAGTTGGCAGGTGTCCCAGAGGCAGACCAAAGACTGAAAGGTGAATAAAACTGCAAAAGTTTAAACCTCCTCCCATGCTATAGAGGGGTTATTGGGACCTTCTGTCTGCTTATCTCCGAAGCCCTGATCTCGGAGACTCAACATGCAGCTGTGCTTAAATTGCTGCCCCTTCTGTTGGTGCTGGGATGCGACAGGAGGATGGGCTGGGACAGGAAATCCCAGCACTAGTGCACCTGGTGGGGACCAGGAAAATTGGTGTTAATGATTATATACCTTATACAAAAATGTTATTTTCTCAGTGGCAATTTACTCATGCTTTATTTGAATTACTAACACATTCATGTTCCTGAAGACAATAAGCTGTTCTGTTGAATTACTGGCTCCCAATTACGTATTTGCCTTGTCTAGCATTTAAGTAGCTATTGATGACAATTTAATTACATTCATGAAAACCAAAAGCAAAATACAGCAGATGCTGGAAATCCGAACTAAAAACAGAAAATGCTGGAGAAGCTCAGCACGTCAGGCAGCCTCTGTGGAATCCAATGAAGCTCAACGTAAGCTCGAGGAACGGTACCTCATCTTTCGTTTAGGCACTTTACAACCTTCCAGACTCACCATTGATTTCAATAACTTCAGATCATAACCATTGCTCCCATTTTTTCGGTCAGCTAGTGCTGTTAATGGTTATGTTGCTGCCATTTACAGCTACCCCTGATCAATCTTTTGTTTCTTAACCTGTCCCATTACCACCTTCCTTGCCTTGCACCATCATCCCTTTTGTCATTTAATCACTCCTGCCCTCTACCCTATCACAGACCTTTCCTTTTGTTCTTTCCTCCCCTCTCCCCTTCCCCTGGCTCTGTACTTGCTCAAAAACTTTAACTCTTTTAACACCTGCCAGTTCTGACGAAAGGTCTTCGACCTGAAACGTTAACTCTGTTTCTTTCTCCACGGATGCTGCCTGACTTGCTGAGCTTCTCCAGCATTTTCTGTTTTTATTTTAATTACATTCATGAAGTGGCATTGTTCCCTGGTAATTGTTTCCTGTCATTTGACTGGTTTGTAAACAGAAGTGTGCAATAACAGGATTGTGATGTGATGAAATATTGGTGTCACTGACTGTCTAGGAAATGATAATGATTATTTCACACTTCACAGAGGTCCGCATCAAAAAGACATTATTGCTCCAGTTTGAACGCTAATTTACATGACAACAGTGTAAATGAGGTAGCACTACTTCTGCTGAAGTGCTCACCACCAAAACAGACCATTTTGGCTGGCACTTCAGTCAATCAAGCATCAGACAAAAAGGCCTGCCATCAGAGACAGGGTCAGCCACATATTATGGCCAGTGGTAGGCTGAGTGTCTGTAGCATCATACAAGGTACAAGTGCTGCAAAGGAGTTTTGAAATTGGTGGCCTGCCATTCTGCTGTCAGCCAAACAGTTTCAGAACAGAACATGAAAACAAATGTGCAGGAACTGATGGTGTCTCAAAACCCCTTTCATTTTTAGTAATTGACAGTTGTGAAGAATATTATTGAGGTATGTATACAAGTCGAATAAAGTAAATGATATTAAAGACCAGATAACATAAGTGTCTATGGGATATGCTGCCAATGTCTTTTTAATATAATCTGAATTCAGTCTGGAACTAGTTTTGAGGCTGCCATTGCTTTGGATCCATGTTTAAGCTAGTCATACTGTCTTGGAAACTGTACCCAACTAGTTTCATTTCCTTTATCACTTGTATATTTTGAGGCCCACGGTATAATTCCATACTTGGCATATAAATCTGCGTCTGATTGTCAGAATCAGCTCCTCTTAACAAAAATGCAGCCATGTGCTACACGAAGTGTAAAACCTGACTTCTTACTCTTTGCTCACTTGGACCTACTCCAGTTTGGGATTGGATGAGGGCCAACTTGTCTTAAAGCATAGAACTACTGGCCTTGCAGTACTGAATGGAATATACAGCTATTCAAGCTTAGTCCTCGAGTGCCCTAACTCTTCCAGTGTAGCATTTAATTGCATTTTGAATGCACCTGTGTCTTTTGGTGGTACTAAAAGTTCCAGATTAATACTCTGTGGATTCTGTCGCAAAAACAACTTGTCAAACTGGCCCCAAAGTGAAGCAGATCTATTATAAAAGTCAGCCTAAATAAGAGAATTGAAAGTATTTCCACTGTGCTTTAGATATCCAGACTTCTAAAATAACAGGAGTAACCTAGTGTTGAAGAATCATGGCTTCCAACTTGTAATAGTATGTGAGCTTTAATTAAAATATTAATATTGTAAATTTCAAACAACAAAGTCTGATCACTCAGCCCTTGAAGACCTGGATGTTATTTTTATCATTTCATTTCATTCAACTAGCAATACAATGATATTTTAATGATACGAGTCACCTTACCATGACATGGAAGACACAACATGATTATAAACACAGGAAACAACTTGATGCAAAGACAGTGTCCTTCAAAAGCTTTGCACCATTGCACTTGCCACCATACAAAGTTCTATGACCTCTATAACTCAAGAATAACCCACATCGATTTTCTTACAAAGCTGCCATTTTGGAATTAGATTACTTTATGGCAAACTTTAAGTATAGGCTTATCCTCTAATCCCTGATTTTATTTTTTGTAAAACTTATTTAACATTAAATATATTTCAGAAAACAATACGTGACAGTCAATGTGCTGATGCACCACCACAAGCACAATGTCCAAGAAAGTTGTGCTGCTGAGAACGAGGACAGGCATCTTGTTTTTTTTCCACAGACGCATTGAAGAGAAGGGAAAGGTCGTCCATTTTAGCTTTGCGTGTCACAGAACAATGCCAGGCATCTATTTCCCACACAATTAAACATGTAACATTATCATTACAGTCTGGGTGTTATTTCCAAAGGAGTTATTTTGATGTCTGGTTTGTCTGCATTTCTACAAACTACATTTTTTGAGGTACAGTAAATAGTAACTATAAGGACAAGCCTGTGCTTGGGGCTGTTCCTCATACTATGGGCAAGATTGAATACTTGATATGGATGTTAGCTGTCTCCTACAATGCAGTGTTCAGCACATTGATGCCAGTATTGATCTTGCCCCGCCTAACTCAGAGGTGCTGAAGCCAGTCATAATAAGAGGACACAATCAAACAAGAAAGATCCATCAGTCATTTTAAACATGGAGTTGATGCAATAAGCACTGCAGTAAAAAGAAAGACTTGCATTTCTATAGCGCCTTTCATGACCTCAGGACGTTCCAAAGCGCTTTTCAGCCAATGAAGTACTTTTTGAAATGTAGTCACTGTTGTAATGTAGGAAACGCGGCAGCCTATTTGCACACAGCAAGGTCCCACAAACAGCAATGTGATAATGACCAGATAATCTGTTTTTGAGGTGTTGTTTGAGGTATAAATATTTTAGGTCCGCCTGAGAGGGCAGAGAGGAATTTCTACTGGTAAAATTGTTTTTATCTTATGGATTGTTTTCTCACCTTATTTTTGCTACTCTGTCATTTCAGATGATTTTGCCATGTTCACAAGCCTATCTTTCCAATTATTCCCATTCTCATTTCTTCCCTTGGGGCCTTGTACACTTTTATTTGTTTTAAACACTTTGAGGTTTGTTCCATTTCAGAGAAATAACCAATGATGCTGTAGGGCGTGGGTGTGTCCCATTTGGCCATTTGGTAATAGACAGCACTGTGGGAGAACCTCACCACACGGACTGCAGCGGTTCAATAAGGTGGCTCACCACCACCTTCTCAAGGGCAATTAGGGATGGGCAATAAATACTGGCCTCGCCAGCGACACCCACATCACATAAACAAATAAAAAAAAGAGTACAGTGTTACTAATTAAAGGGCTGTGCCAAAGCCAAAAGTCATTGAATCATATGCAACCTCATCCTCCATAGTCGGAGTGAGATTACCGTCAAGTCATTTCAGGGAATTACAGAGAGTGAATTTGTAAACATGTAGTGCAATAAAACTGAATTATCAAAAAGGAGTTTTAATAGTTATAAGAACATAAGAAATAAGAAATAGGAGCAGGAGAAGGCCACACAGCTCCTCGAGCCTGTTCTGACATTCGATAAGACCATGGCTGATCTTCAACCTCAACTCCACTTTCCCGCTCGATCCCCATATCCCTTGATTCCCTTAGAGTCCAAAAATCTATTGATCTCAGTCTTGAATATACCTCAATGACTGAGCACACGCAGCCCTCTGGGGTAGAGAATTCCAATGATTCACAAGCCTCTGAGTGAAGAAATCTAAGCTGTTCAGAGATATTTAATTTTCTGTGAAGGTGCCTGCCATTATTGGTCATCTAGCTGTATAACAGAATGAAACGTGTCTTACTGCATCAGTGTTTTTTCCAAAAATCATTTACTAATACTTGTACTGAAATATTTAGATTTCTTCAACTGTAAAACTCATAAGTCACATTTAAGTGCAATAATACCTAAAATATAAAATACTCCATGCTAGAGATGTACAGATGATAGGTATTGTATTACAATTGAACACAAAAGAAACGATAAAAAGAATATTTTTAAAAAGGAAACCACAATAATGCATTAAACTCAATATAAACGCATAGTACAAAAAAAGAAAATATTAGGATATTCAAATAGTGTTGGTGCCACACATAGTAATATAAAGTCTCTCTATTTGTCTCTGATTTGGAAGTTTGCATGTTTACAGGTATGGCACTATCTATTATATATTTGTCCCTGTTGTGATATGGATTATGGAATCACATAGAATTTTACAGCACAGAAACAGGCCATTCAGCCCAACAGGTCTGTGCTGGTGTTTATGCTCCACACGAGCCTCCTCCCACCTTACTTCATCTCTAACCCTATCAACATATCCTTCTATTCCTTTCTCCCTCATGTACTTATCTAGCTTCCTCTTAAATGCATCTATGCTAATCGCCTCAACCATTCCATGTGGTAGCAAGTTCCACCTAGGATCAGGAAACAATAATGAAACATACTGCAGCTGAGAAATTCTACAAAGTATAAGCAAAGCAATTTTGAATTGCAAATGAGGAAAAAAGGGTCAAAAGAAAGAATAAAGATGACAAGAACAGAAATACATTTGAAACAAAGATAACTGGCTAAAAAAAAAAATCAGAAACAGAAACAGAAACTGCAGGAAACACTCAGCAGGTCAGTCAGCATCTGTTGAGAGAATAGACAAGTTAATGTTTCAGAACACTTAAAAAATGCAGTGTTGGTGTTACATTGACCCAAGGCATAGTTTTTAAATGAAGACACATCTGGTAATGTGAACCGCGGGCCTGCCATGGATATAGGAAACACCAAGAGGCCCCAGGGAAAGGTCACAAATCAATTACCTCTCCTGGCTGTTTATGTTAAAAATATGCTACTCTCTTCAGAGGTGATCTACTACACATTTTAGGTGTAGCACCTATAGCTGTTTGAGATTCATTCTTACCAGGTTATAGTAGAATGTGCCAATGGAAAAGATTTTACTGTTTTGGTTGTCTTAGGGAGTTAGGAGTAAAAAGAGACATCAGACAGAGTTATTTCACCCAAAGTCTAAAGGACCAATGGAAGAAAGTCTTTGAAGTGAACGGTATAAATGGGTTGAAGAGAGAACTAGATGCATTACTGGTGAGAAAAGGGATTCACAAGAATTAAAATGTGAGTATAGATGAGGGAGGCCATTTATCCCATCTAGCTCACCCTTCTATAGAAACCTATGGTTCCTTCACATCACAGCACCTAACTGGCTTCTAAATGACTTGAGAGTTTTTATTTCTACTAAATGACCCTGAAGACCAGGTCAATCATTCTCTGCATGAAGATACTTCATGACCTGAACTTGCCTTTTCTAGTTTATATCTGTCTCTTTGCACAGCAGCCTTAGCTTAACTTGAAATAGTGCTCCAGATTAACCTTTTCTATTCCACTCGAGGCGAATAAGAGATAACTTTACAGAGCTGTATAAGATACTAATTTTTCTAACCTTTCCTCAGAACTCAGTCGTCTGACATATTTATTTAATATTCATCTCTGTACCACTTCCAAGACTGTAATGCTTCCCTTGTACCTCAGTGAACAGAACTTTTTGCAGTAGTTTACTGGGAATGCATTTCTTGAGTGAATCACACCAGTCAACTTAACCTTATATATTATGTACATGTACTGAATGTACTGCAAACTGCAGATTAATTTGCACAATCTTTAATCTTTGTGTATGAATGTCATTGTAAATCAATGACAAAAACACACAGGCAGGGAGCTGCTGGCACAAGAAAGTAAAACACTCATAAAAATTTAGACAATAGTTATAAACTCCTTGAACTTGACGATTGTAATCTTGGATCTCTCCCAAATTACCGCCTTGTGATAGCTGCCATGTATTTATTATTCTTGATTAAATAAGCAACAACACCAACAACAATAACTTGATTTACTTTAATGTAAAGAAATGTCCCAAGGTGCTTCACACATAGGTGTAAGGAGACTAGGGGCTGAACCTGGAAGGGAGATGTGACTAAAACCTGGTTGAACAGATGGGTCTTGAGGAGGTTTTTAAAGGTGGAGAGAGAGGTGGAGAGGCAGAAAGGTCTAAAGAGGTAGTTCCAAAGGACTGAGACGGTTGAAGGATCTGTACCAGTGCCAGGGCAAAGGGAGGGCGGATGCACAGAAGGCCAGTGTCAGAGGAACGAAGTGTTCGGGGTGGGATATAGGGCTGGAAGAGATTGCAGAGATAGGCTGCAGCGTGGCCATGGAGGGATTTATTAATGAGGGCAAGGATTTTTAATTTAATACTTTGGGAATGGGGAGCTAGCAAGGATGGGGTTGATAGATAAGTGGGACTGGATCTGTTTGGTAGAGTATTGGAGAAGTTGAAGTTTATGGAGGGTGGAGAATGGGAAACCAGCAAGGAGAACATTAAAGTAGTTTAGTCAGGAGGTGACAAAGATTTCAATGATGGAGGGGAGGAAGTTGGGGCACAGGTGGGCAAGGTTGCAGAAGTGGACATAAGTAATCTTAGTGTTGGATAGAAAGTAGGGGTGAAAGAACAGCTCAGGATTAAACAGGGTGCCAAGGTTGTGAATGGTCTGGTTCAGTCTGAGACATTGGCTGGGAAGAGGGATGGAATTAGTGGTATGGGAATGGAGTTTGTGGTGGGGGCCAAAGATGATGGCTTCGATCTTCCTGAAGCTCAGTTGGAGGAAATTATGACTCATCCAGGACTTGATGTCAGACAAGCATTGCTCGAAGCAGCGAACCAACAGTGCTTGCCGTTCCATGGATTTATACTAACTTGCTCTTCTTCGGACACTTCCTTGAATAGGAAGCGGAGAAGAGCCCAGGGTCAGTTCAAGCGACGCTAGGACCCTGGGAGAAGTGAGAGGATCACACGCTCCCCTCATTCAATCAGATCGCAGCATTTTTGACACGCTGCGTAACTGTCTGCAGGCTTCCAATGTTAAAACCAGGAAGTGAAAGGTACAACATTAAAACCTTTGTGAAAATAGTTATAGACAGCAAAAAGAGAGGGTAAGAAATAATTGAATTAGATAAAAGAGACAGAAATGTTTTAATTAAAAAAAACGATTAAAATAAAGAGTAATGAGACTTCACATTTTTAAAAGTTAATTTTTAGTTGTTTACCACTGTTAAAACTTAGTTTAGACCTGGTATTTTTAAGCGTACCTGTTTTGTGGCTTAATTAGTTACTTTCCAGCTGGGCAGATAAGCAAGTTGGCACTTTTTCAATGATTTCTCTGATTGCAGATGGTGATATACCTTTAATTCAAAGCTGTCATATCACTGGCGAACCAGCAGGAGCAAGTTCTGGATTCCTGCGTCTCACTGCACATGTGTGAATGCCAGAACTTGCTCCTCCATTTTGCCACTAACAACGGAGAGTACTATTGAGCTCACCGTTATTTTGCAAACAACTTCTGCCCCAATAATTACAAGTTGAAACACGTTGATCTATTGAAGTGGTGTCCATTGAATTGCCATTAGTTATATATATACATATATATTTTATGCTGATCATTTCAAGTTTGTGGAGATGTCCTCCATACAGGTATTGACGATGTGTGAGTGATATAGGGCAGGTATTAAAAGTTGTAAGTGAGTCCAATTCTCAGGTGCCATTAAAATGCTGTGATGATCCTTTAGAACCAATGTTGGCATAGGAGCCCATTTGGTCACTTCAATTTATTGAAACAGCAACAAAAAATATGTACACATTTCCACCCCCACATAAATGGCTCTTGATGCTGGCTGGCACTGTACAGCCGTCCATCCTGGCACTATTCTGTTATTCTTTCCTGATGCAGAGCTGCCACCGAGACAACATAGATTGGACATCCCTCAGTTTTATTTTGTTTACATACGGTTTTGGAGCTGGTGCCAGCCACAACTTACCAAACTTCTTGAACTCAATTTCACAACTCGCCACTGATAGATTTCAACCCACTACTTCTGGGTTGCTAGTCCAGTACTATAACCATTGACAAATCTGCTATGAATTTCCAACATGTACAGTTCAAATTTCAAGCATTCATAGCTTTTTTTAGTTACATGGAAATATATGTTCCTTCTTACTGTATACACTTATTTCAATTATCACTTCTCAGAGAGCGGATAATCCCATTTGTTTGAGTCTAAAAAGCAATCCTGTGGAGACCTGCCAAATTAAATATTACAGCTGTAAAACGATCTGCTTGAATCTCATATCCAACAGGTTTGTTTCTGGTTGGTTGCCATTGAGACGAGTGCAGTTCAGCGCTCTTTCTGCTCCTGAAATTGGAACACAACGGAAAGCTCAGTAATGGGTTTGCGTTCAGTCTAAGTGAATTGAGTTTGGGATAGCTTGGGACACTTTTGATGATAGAGGGCAAGAGTCATAATTCTAAATTAATTCTCACTCAGAGAAAGAAGATAGAAAGGCAGATCTTTCTCTGGGAACTTATATAGCACATTTCACAATCTCAGGATGTTCCAAAGTGCTTTACAGAAAATGAGATGCTTTCTGAAGTGTAGTTACTGTTGTAATGCAAGGAAACGCCGCAGCCAATTTGAGCACAGCAAGGTCCCACAGACAGCGATGCGATTAATGCACAGATAATCTATTTTAGTGATGTGGGGACAAATGGTGGTCAGGACACCAGGAGAACTCCCATGCTGTTCTTTGAATAGAGCCATGGGAGCTTTTACGTTGACCTGAGAGGGCAGATAGGGCAGACTTGGTTTAGCATCTCATCCAAACGTGGACACCTCTGACAGTGCAGCACTCCCTCAGTACTGCATTGGAGTGTCGGCCTATTTTAGTAACTCAATTTTTCATATGGAAACTGTGCCTTCTCAAGGCTTCAAAATGGTAGCTGGTGCCATCTCACTTGTGGGAACGAGCCTGCTTTCCTATGATCAGAAATCAGTTAAGTTAAATGTGCTTTGAATCAGATGTGAATTGAAATTGGAATGTTTGAGTTGTGTTGAGTGCCAAACCTAGGTGATGTATGGTTACAGTCCTCATCGACACCTAAACTCGTGAAGTTCAGTATGGAATCTGATTTGCATAATTAACATAAGGTAATATTGGCTGTGCATGCCCACAGTGAGGCCTCTTAACCCCACCTGCCCCTCCAAAATTGCTGTTGAAAACTTGGGTGCAGATGAATTGCGAGCCATGCTTCAGAAAATCAGAAGAGACAGGAAAAAATTAAAAGAGTAAACAAACACGGAAAGAATAAAATAGAGATATAGAGACATTGTACCCCAGCAGTGTTTGCATTTTATCGAATGATTCCTCTTTAGTTACAGTTCGACATATTTCTCATTTTCAAGTGTTAACACACTTTTTCAATATACAAAGGTAAAAGTGACAAACGTCAGCATAGGCTAGTTGACTAAGAGCAGCCTCTCCTGAAGAGTTCACCCAAGAGCGTGAATCCTATGTTCTACTCCGTGAATTCCTGAAAGGGTGCTCCTACTCAACAATATGTGGTTTGGAGATTGGGAGATAATGATGCACCGGCTTTTACAAACTCACTGCATGTTTATTAAATAGAACTTCATCTAAGAGCCAGATAGGAATGTTTAGGAAGAGAAAAAGCACAGTTAGCCCCCCCAAAAAATCCTTTTTTGACTGATCTCATTCCCCTCTTTCACTCAACCCAATTATATTATTTGCTTCATTGACCTTCCCTGGGCCTTAGTGTAAAGCTACTCTGCCTGAATTCCTTATTTACTTCTAATTTCCTCATTCTTAAATTATGTTCCCTAACTTTTGAATCCTTCATGGGTTCAATTTGGGTCAAACTAATCGATCCTTTTCAAAATTTTGGAAACTTCTTTTAGGTTGCCTTAAAGTTTTCTCCTTTCTATCAAGAATGATGCTCTGGCAGTTGGGTCAGCTTGAGTCAGTTGCTAGGACTCTTGCCTTGGTTGTGGGCTCAAACCTAATTCCAGGATGTGAGTACAAAATTACATCTACATTAAGATACTTATATATGAATGCTAGCAGCATTAGAAATAAAATGACAGAAGTGAAGCCTCTTGTGACAGTAGGGAATTAGGATTTGGTGGGAATATCAGAAACGAATAAGCACTAACCAAAACACTGTTTATGGGACCCACAAATTTGCTAGTATCTGTCTTCTATTTAATTTTTATTTAATTATAGACTTTTTGCATTGTTTATTCTACCCTGATCCCTCCAAATCTCTTATAAGCCCTGTGGTTCAAGGTGAGGTCCTTCTGCTGCACTTGGATTAGGTCCAAGCTCTTCAGACAAGAGGGCAACAAGTGCTTTCTAATGTGACAGCAGAAAATTACTGGAATTACAGAGGTCAAAGAATGGTTCAATTCACTTTTATGGCTTAGGATGTTGTGATCTCAGCAGTGTTCCTGGCCATAACTCACTAGTGGAAATGAAGCCAAAACACAACTCTTTGTTTCACTTCTCCTATGATTAGCAGTTTACCTTTACTGCCTAATATCCAGTCATACAACACTGTGACCCGGGACAGTCCGATAAACACTCTGGTGGGATGAGGTCAATTGTAAACCAACAAACTGTGTTTTTCAACACTGAATATATGAGTAAACAGAATAAAGTGCATGTCGGAGCATAAACACCGGCATGGACCAGTTGGGCCAAATGGCCTGTTTCCGTGCTGTACATTCTATGTAATTTCAATCTATTTCATAATGCTTATCATAACATAGAAAATAGCAAAGCACGCCACACTATCCCTGTTAGCAGGCTAAATTCACTGATTGACTAACAAATCTCTGAAACTAGTCAGTGCTGAACTCAAGGACAATGCTCGCTGCCACTGTGTCTGTCTTTTACACCCAATTTCTGCAGACTGTATGCCAGCTTGTTCGAACTAGTCATGAAGCCAAAGACGACTCCTGACTGCTCCCTAGCTTTCCGTACCTGGGGATTGGCCAGTCACATTACCAATGAAACCTGCTGCTGCCCTTTCGGGTGCGGGCTCCTGGCAGCAATCCACACCATGCTCACATGAATGAAGCTGTTCCAACATATTCCAGCTGAATCCCTCGGCTTTTCTTGCAGGAGAACAGCAGAGTGGCTCAGAAAAAGGCCAGAACCTGGATACTTGAGTCCCAACCTTAATTGGGAATTCCCACTCGGCCTTGGAAGGGGCAGGGTGGCTGCCTGCCACTTACAAAGCTACGTATGGGGAGGGGAAGGGGATTCCTTAAGCTGGGGGTTCCTGTTTTCTCAGCCCATAGGGGACTCAGTACAACCCAGGGAAATGGCCTGAAACCCCAAAGAAAGTGCACTTCACCAGGCCAACACTGGAGGGCGCAAGTGGGTCTGAACTCCTGGCTTAACTGTTGTGATCATAACCAATATACATTTTCAGATCCATTATGCATAAATGTTTACTAGAATGTCTTAAAGAACCTCATTGTCTCCAATTGATGTGGTATGTAGGGAACACAATTCTAATCCACATTCACAGAAGATGTGTGTTGTGGATCATCATCCTAATGTAAATTGATCGGAAATCCCGTCTGGGCCAAATAGTCAAAAACTTTGAAGTGTGACATATATATATTAAAATTTTAGCAGCCTTTGTAAAATATGGGCTAAGAACCCACTCAATTTTGTAAATGAAGTCGAAACTGAAAAAATTAGTCTTGCTAATGATACACCAGTCAAGTAATATTTGATCAGAGGCTCCATTGGATAATCTACCCAGCAGTGTCTGCCTTAGGTGGAATGAATGATTACCACAACCTAGTGACTTCAAACCAATGAGTTGTTCAGGTTTGTACATTGCTAGTGCATATCCTGCACATATCTGGTGAAAACGCAAGTGGCCATGCAGAAGGGCAAAAAAAATTATTTCAGCCTATAGACTGACTGAAAATGGTTTTGAAATATCTGTCAGTCTTTTCACAGGCTTCACGGGTTAAAAGAAGTGGCAGGCCCAAAGTAAGGGAATGTGAAGGCGTAAAATCGAGTCTGTGCTCAAGTGGAAGAATGGAACAGCATCCAACCTTCTATTTGCTGGCTCATGAATTGGCCCAAGTCTCACCTGCTGCCTCAGTGTGTAGCACTGAATCTACTCCACAGTGCAACACATACACGTTTTAACAGGAGTGGCTTTGGTATTCTTCCAGTGATTGAGCTCACTGTGAAATGCAGTAAGTGTATAATAAAAATAATAATGCTTACATATTGTGCCTTATCAAGTCAAAATGTTTCAAGGAGCTACCAACGGAATCATGCTAGGACAATGTATTGAAGTCTTTTGAAATACATAACAACATTATATGTCAAGATAGCTGGGAGCAAAAGCTTTTATAAGAAAGCATGTCCAGACTCAGAAAAAAGAAAATACCCAGGGGTTTGGTAAAACATGCCTACACCCAATGGAAACGAGAAATGACACCCACACACTGAGTATTTGGTCATTATGAAGTATTGACGTACCTTTCTAAATGTCAGAGTCAGTGGGTCTTCATTGTTCCAGGCAGACATGCCTTTCAACACACAGCAGCTACGTACATCACGAAAGTGAGGCATACCTGCCCAAGTGACAGGGACCATGACTTAAAAAATTAATTTTACTGAAGCTGGTTCTTTCATTGGATGAAAACAACATTTGCATTTTAATCAACTTGTGCACCATTATGGAAATATAAGATTGTGTAAGGTCATGGTAAATGTTACATGTTCATGTTCTGCAGAGTAAATGAGTGGGTTACAACTACCAGATGTCCTAGGTGATGATTTTATATATTACTGACCAAAGGGGTAGAGATAAATTGTCAAATTACTGTGTTTGTGCCAAAGTGTTTGGTTGATAATAAAACCTTTAATGATGCCTATTAATTCTTGATTAATGTACTTCAGTATCAGTTTAGTTTCCTTGGAGTTCACGGTTGTTAGAGCTATTACTGTCCTCAGCTCGCCAGCTCGATGTTAATGAGGCCCGTGGCCCAATATCGAGTGTGCCTCGGGCCTCGCTTTTCAGGCGCAGGGATTGTTCCCTGTTACCCTCGCGCACCCAAAAATGGGCGCGTCCGAATTTCTAGGCCAGAATGTCTGGAGGTGACAAAGGCATGGATGACAGTTTCAGCAGCAGATTGGCTGAGGCAGGGTGGAGACGGGCGCTATTATGGAGGTGGAAGTAAGTGTCCTTTGTGATGGAGAGGATATGGGGTTAGAAGCTTAGCTTGGAGTCGAATGGGACACCGAGGTTATGAATAGTTTGGTTCAACCTGAGACGGTGGCCGGGGAAAGGGATGGAGTCACTGGCAAGGGTACAAAATTTATGGTGGGGGCCAAAAGTAGTGGCTTTGATCTTCTCAATGTTACCTGGAGGAAATTATGGCTCATCCAAGGCTGGATGTTGGATAAGCAGGGTAGCCAGACGAAGGCAGTGACGGGATCGAGAGAGGTGGTGGAGAGATAGAGCTGGGTGTCATCAGCGTACATATAGAAGCTGATCTCAAATCTTTGGATAATGTCATCAAGGGAAACATATATATGTAGAAGAGCAGGAGGGCAAGGATAGAACCAAATGAGGGCAGTCTCACTCAGCTGGACAATGGAGGAAAGGCATTGGAGGAGGATGGTGTGGTCAACCATGTCAAAGGTTGTAGACAGGTCAAAGAGGAAGAGGAGGGATAGTTCACCATGGTCACAGTCACAGAGGATGTCATTTGTGACTTTGATTAGGATCGTTTCAGTGTTGTAGCAGAGGTGGAAACCTCATTGGAGAGATTCAAACATGGAGTTGTGAAGAACATGGGCACGGATTTGGGAGGTGACAACATGTTCAAGATCTTTAAAGAGGAAAAGGAGGTTGGAGATGAGGCAGTAGTTTGCAAGAGCAGTGGGGTCAAGGGTGGGTTTTGTGAAGAGGTGGGTGATGATGGCATTTTGAAAGGGTGGGACAGTACCTGATGAGAGGGAACTGTTTACAATGTCAGCTAACATGGTGGTCAGCAGTTTAATGGGAATGGGGTCAGGGGAGTAGGAGGTGGGTTTCACGGACAAGATGAGGTCAGAAAGGGCAGGAGGGGAAATCTGAGAGAAACTAGAGAAAGACAGTGATTCAGGGCTAGCCCAGGAGGGAGACTGGGATGGTTTGGCTTGGTGAGCAAGGGGAAGAGCGGGAAGCAGCAGAGGCAGCTGAATCAATGGACTCAATCAGTGACAAATCTTCTTGCACTTGTTGTTGGAGGCAAGGGTCGAGAGGTCATGGGAGAGAGGTTTAGGAGATGATTGGTCATGGACAAAAGAAGCCGGGGGTATCTTTGCTCTCCAGGATAACCCTGGAGTAGTGAACAGTTTTGGCAGAGGAGAGCGAGGCCCAATAATGCTTATTGTGGTCCAGCCAAATCTGGTGATGGATGGCTATTCGCGTTCTACACCAGATACGCTCAAGTATGTGGCCCCTTGTGAGATTGAAGATGGCGGCCATACGACCGGGATGGATGACTGTAAGGGTTTTACTGGGAACAAGGGGATCAAAGGTGGAGGAAAGGGAATGGTTGAGTAGATCAGCAGCTGCAGAAGTATCATGGTGAATGGAGGTCCAAAAGCTAGGCAGTTTGCAGCTTGAAAGTGTAATTGTAAGTGACTTGAAGGAGAGATTTTTCCAATTGGGGTTGGAAGGGGGTAGGGGATTATGGGTGGTGAGGGATACAAGGAAGTGGTCATAGATGATCCTGTCTGTGATTTAGACCATGGGAGCAGAAAGGCCACATGAGATGGCAAAGTCGGGGATGTGTCCATGTATATAGGAGAGTTTATTTGAAAGAAGAGGTTTAGGGAGGACAGGAAGGCTGTGAAACGAGAAGAAAGAGAGCAAAATGAGTTGAGATGAAGATTGAAATCACTGAGGATGAGGATGAGCTCAGTGCCAAGGTTGAGGGAGGATAACTCAATCAGAAAAGCAGACTGGGGGTTGGGGGATTGTAGAGAAAGAGGATTCTAAAGGACAGAATGAGTGCTCGTAGGAGGAGTTCTGAAGGATGTGGGGTCAGCGGCCACGGGAAGCAAGCGGAAAGCAGTAAAGCAGAGATTATTCAGCAGCAAGGGAGCAGAATCTGGAACAAGACGGGATCCAGCAGATACAGATCAGCGTAGACTGAAAAATTACCAGCAGAGGAGCAAAAAACTGGGCCCATAGAAACAGACCAGGCATTAGAACAGAGGCAGTTCAGCAGAGAGTCCAGTCTCAGTGATGCGTGGTGGTGAAGGTGGATGTCACAGGAAAGTCCAGAACTGCAGCTCGGGAGAAAGCTTATTTCTGTCCAGAACCTAACGCGGCAACAGAGTAAAGTTGAGAAACCAGCAGTGCACTGAAGTACAGTTCTGAAGCTCAGCAGGTAACAGCAGCAGTTGGAGGATGGTCAGGTTATCTTAAACTTGAGGCGACTTAATGAATTCTCTATAGAATGAAACACAGGCAACTTTAAAGTGGTATAGCATTGTATTAAACATTTCTAAATACTCGATAGATCAATTTCAAACAAACTCCTCTGCCAAATATAGTGAACCATATGCTGCTGTTTTGTGAAAAGGTAGCCAGCTTGTATTTTCACCACCAGAGGGTGCTATTGCTTCTCCATGCAGTGCACTCTGGGAAGATGGCATTATGGTTGGCAGATTGTGCTTTGTAGTCTGTTCAGGGACTAAAATATTGAAACTTAGAAATAAAGAAGAAAACGTAAGGTTGAGTTGCCCCTGTAAGAGCTAGTTGGGTAATCCGAGGCCCCACATTATGCTTTGCAGAACTCTGGCTCCCACATAAGGACAATGGTTGACGTCACTGGATCTTCCAGGGTCAGCCTAATTATTTATTCCTCGCCAGCTCTCAGCCTGAAATTGGCCAGGAGCTCATTCAATGAGGGAGGAGGACAGGATTTCTTACACAGTGGCAGGCCTTAAAGCTGCCATTTCAAGGGGAGGAAATTTTGTTTGCACAGAAAATTGGCAAAATTTTGGTGAAAAAAATGTCACACAGGCATGAAAAACACTGCCATTTAGTGAGGCAGCAAGTGGACAAAAGGTGGGTTGTCTTGCTTGCGACAGAAGGGAACCCTCTGCCAAGGACAAGTGTTCGCAATGTGAGGGAGGAGGTGATCAAAGTGTAAACATGGTATTTAAAATATAAAGGAATCTCCTCACATGTTTTCCTAGCCTCCCATGCACAGTGCGGCAGAGCAATGGGAGGTGATAGTGTGCTGCTCACTGGAGAGCTAGCTTGTATCCTTCTTCACCAGCTGAGCACAGGAATTTGACCTCATGGGGACAGTACATAAAGGAATGCTGCTACCTGAGCACCAATATTCTATGTTGTCATTTGAGATTGTGCAAAGCACCCCAAAAGGTCTGGCGCTGACTGTGGAAGAGCCCGCCACCCACATTTCTGTTGTTGTATGTGACCGTTTAATGGAACTGTAGTCCACTATGGAGTGCGTTGCAACTCTAGGGCCACCTGGAGCAGAACCCCCAGTGACAGAGTTCCTAGGCCCAGTCATAGCATCTCTCATGGCTGCTGTAGAGGCCTTGGGCACCAATTCACAAGTCCTCTCGTCTAGCTTCAACATGATATGGGATTGAATGGAGAGAGACAGGCCTTCACAGACTTCTCTGTTACCCTCAGATCTTCACCACACAATTAGTGAGTATGCTGAAGAGTGTCCAGAAGCAGGGACATGGCTATAGCAGGCACAGGTGACAGAGCTGATTCTCCTGGTGACACCACATCCTGCCTATGGCCCCCACGCCCCCCCCCCCCACCCCACACTGCCCCCCCCATTATACAAGTAACATGAAATGTGCAGAAAGCAGATAAAACCAAGCAGTTGCTGCAGCATCTTATGAAGCTCAACCAGTTTTATGGCCATCTCATGACCCAGCAGAAGGAAATAACAGGGCCATAACCATGCCAAGAGGCAAACAGCGACATCCAGCAGGAAGGCAGCATCCCTCCCACTGGAGTAAGGATAGGAGACACACATTGTCATGAAGGGGAAGGATCATGGAAATATATTTATGGCAGATAGACTGATTACTTGCCAGGAAATAGATTGCACCTATACGATCCTTGTCCAGAGAGTTTGCTTCTGATAGAGAAAATAAAATATCAGATTTAAAAAATGGCACTCATGTTATTTGAGGACTGTGCAGAGGACAATGTTCAGGATGGTGCAATGTGCCACTGCATTGTGCACTTTGGACCTTCAAATCATGTAGGCCTGATGGATTCCCTTAAAGTTAATGCATCATGACTGCAACTAGAAAAGCTGGCATTTATGTGCATAAATTTGTGCAAATGGTCACCTTCATCAAATGGGACTTGCAGTTCATGAGGACATTGGTATGTTGGTTTTGCGACCCGGACAGCCACCTGAGTGCCACCAATGATGCCCTACACTTTGGGAAATCTTGCCTCATGGAAAAAGTGCAGCGTCCTCTCATGCTGCTACAGGCTTTCAAAGGAGAATCCTATGAATGAAAATGTACCTGTTACCTGCTCTACACATCAGTACACTGCTGATTGATCGACGTACAGTAGCATATATCCTCAGGGTGGCTTGAAAGGATCCAACGGCACTGTGGTCATTTTTACAGCCACAGGCAGCCTGCCTGAAAGAGTGATGGAGGCGGATTCAATCGTGGCTTTCAAAAGAGAAATGGATAAGTACTTGAAGGAAAAAAATTTGCAGGGCTACAGGGAAGGGGCGGGGGAGTGGAATGAGCTGGATTGCTCTTGCAGAGAGCCGGCATGGGCTCAATGGGCCGAAAAGCCTCCTTCTGCGCTGTACCCATTCTAAGTCAGAAAATCACCCCTTAAAAGTCTGATGCCTTCACATTGGAGGTGTATAGCGCTCTGATCAAGCAGCGTCTTGAATACTTCATTCAGTTCTGGCCAGTGGGGCACAAAGGAAATCAGTGCCGGGGAACTGATCTCTAGTGTCAGAGGACTGCGTTATGATGAAAGGTTAGAAAAACATTGACTCTTCAGCCTTGATAGGAAGAGAATGGGAGGGACCATACTGAGCCATATACAAGATACTGTGGAGTAAGATACTAAATGGAGCACTATGTCAAGTTGAAACACAACTGCACAACACGGAAGCATAGATACAAACTGGTAATCGACAAATTCAGGACTGATATCAGGAAACGCTTCGTCACCGAGTGACCACTGTCTGGAACGATCTACTGGGTAGTGTGGTAGAAGCAAATACTCAAGTTATTCAAGAGGGAGGTGAATGCTGTGGTGGGAGGAATTTTAGGTTTCTATGGAAGTATAAGGTAGATGGGCTGAATGGCATCCCTGATCTGTACTTTGTGATCATTAAAAAAAAACCTGTTGTGGTAATTCTTGAGTCTTTCAGCAGCAGTATTGTCACCTCATTTACAATACAGCCTTGCCCCTAAAGTTGCAGATACTATTGGCAACAGCGCTATGATATAAAGGGGAGGGGGGAAGGGAATCATTCTACCTGATTATTGCCTGTGGGTGATGCTTCCCTTCAAAAAGAATTTCTATCAATGGTATGAGTTTATTCCATTTCTTTTCATAGAAATACGAACATACGAACTTATGAATATACAAACAGACAGGAAAAGATCCACTGGTCCATCTAGCCTGTCGCATATAATTGTGATGCCTTGTGCATCACAAGACGTACACTCCCAACCCCACCCAGAAGCTGTGTAGGCTACAGGGAGAGGCGAAAATCTAGATTAAAACCGAAGCCAATTTGGGGGGAAAAAAATCTAAGAAATTCCTCTCCGACCCCCTTTGGAGATCGAAAACTAGTCCAGGACACCACTCTGGCCCTTAGTAATGTCATGTGGTATATCTGCCTCTTTTACAAGCCAGAAATAGGTCCAACTCTCATCTAAAGGAATTCAGCGAATTGGCATTCACCGCATGAGCCGGAAACCTGTTCCACAGGTTCACTATTGTCTGGGAAAAGAAGAATCACATAACATCCAACCTAGTACTGCCCTTACATAATTTGAAAGTCATGATGTGGAGATGCCGGTGATGGACTGGGGTTGACAATTGTAAACAATTTTACAACACCAAGTTATAGTCCAGCAATTTTATTTTAAATTCACAAGCTTTCGGAGATTTTCTCCTTCCTCAGGCAAATGTTTCAAGATCTCCTTGAAGCCTACGCATTTATACATATTGAACAATAAAACATGGTGTTTACAGACTGCCCCTGCAACTGCCCGTTGCCAAGGCAATCACCGTGTTCAGACAGAGAGGTGTTACCTGCAGAACCTCCGAATACACATTCAACAAAAAAACAAACAGGGAAAAAAAACAGAGAGAAAAAAAAACACAGAGAGAGGCAGAAACATCCGGAAGGCAGAGAGAGCCAGCAAATGACCCATTATATTAAAAACAGATAACATTTGTTCGCTGGTGGGGTAACGTGTAGCGTGACATGAACCCAAGATCCCGGTTGAGGCCGTCCTCATGGGTGCGGAACTTGGCTATCAATTTCTGCTCGACAATTTTGCGTTGTCGAGCAGAAATCGACCTTCGGGTAAGCGTACTCCAAGGCGGCCTTCGAGACACACGACAACGCAAAATTGTCGAGCAGAAATTGATAGCCAAGTTCCGCACCCATGAGGACGGCCTCAACCGGGATCTTGGGTTCATGTCACGCTACACGTTACCCCACCAGCGAACAAATGTTATCTGTTTTTAATATAATGGGTCATTTGCTGGCTCTCTCTGCCTTCCGGATGTTTCTGCCTCTCTCTGTGTTTTTTTTTCTCTCTGTTTTTTTTCCCTGTTTGTTTTTTTGTTGAATGTGTATTCGGAGGTTCTGCAGGTAACACCTCTCTGTCTGAACACGGTGATTGCCTTGGCAACGGGCAGTTGCAGGGGCAGTCTGTAAACACCATGTTTTATTGTTCAATATGTATAAATGCGTAGGCTTCAAGGAGATCTTGAAACATTTGCCTGAGGAAGGAGAAAATCTCCGAAAGCTTGTGAATTTAAAATAAAATTGCTGGACTATAACTTGGTGTTGTAAAATTGTTTATAATTTGAAAGTGTAATCCTATTCTTCCGTAATTGTTTGGTTGAAACAATTTGTCTACACAAGCACAATCTAATTATTTCATCATCTTATAACCCTCAATGACCCACCACTTCTCTCAAGTGTAGCGACCCAGCTCTTTGAACCTATTTGGGTAACTAAAATGCTTTAGACTCGAAATTAATCCTGTGGCCTTCCTCTGTACCCTTTTCAACGCCTCAATATCACTCACATTGTGAGGAGACCAAAACTAAGCACAGTATTCAAACTGAGACCTTACCAAGGTCTTGTACAAGGATAAAATAGTATGCTTTGTTTTTGTAGTTAATTGTCCTTTAAGTATACCCGAGCATCCTATTCGCTTTAGCTATTGCTTCTTGGCATTGGTCATGAACCTTTACAAATCTATGCACCAGAATGCCCAGATCTCTTTTTTTCACCACTGGCTTCAGTTCTTTTCCCTAGAGGGTGTATTCATGTATAGCAAATGACCTGCCCACATGCATAACACTGCACTTTTCTAAGTTAAACATCGGTTGCCAGTCACGGGCCCAAGCCCCAGCACATCTAGATCTACCTGTAGTAGTCAAGCATCCTCGACAGTCCTGACACTTGCACATATCTTGGTATCATCTGCAAACTTGCAGATAATTCTTCCAACACCTACATCGAGATCATTAATGAAAATAGTAAACAGCAAGGGTCCTAACACTGACCCCTGAGTGACACCACTGGTGACCGGTCTCCTAACAGATCCAAATCCATCTACAACCATTTTCTACCTGCAGGCTTTCAGACAGCTTTCAATGTAGTGCAGTAGATTACCACTAGAATCAGAAGATTCTATCTTGCAGAGAAGTCTTTTATGTGGTACCCTATCAAAAGCTTTCTGCAAGTCCAAGTGGACAATTATCTACCAGATTTCCCTCATTAACTATCCTGGTGACTTCTTCAAAAAATACAATCAAATTAGAAAGGATATTATTAAACTAGAAAGAGTGCAAAAAAGATTTACTAGGATGCTACCGGGACTTGATGGTTTGACTTATAGGGAGAGGTTAGACAGACTGGGACTTTTTTCCCTGGAGAGTAGGAGGTTAAGGGGTGATCTTATAGAAGTCTATAAAATAATGAGGGGCATAGATAAGGTAGATAGTCAAAATCTTTTCCCAAAGGTAGGGGAGTCTATAACGAGGGGGCATAGATTTAAGGTGAGAGGGGAGAGATACAAAAGGGTCCAGAGGGGCAATTTTTTCACTCAAAGGGTGGTGAGTGTCTGGAACGAGCTGCCAGAGGCAGTAGTAGAGGCGGGTACAATTTTGTCTTTTAAAAAGCATTTGGACAGTTACATGGGTAAGATGGGTATAGAGGGATATGGGCCAAGTGCAGGCAATTGGGACTAGGTTACTGGTATAAACTGGGCGACATGGACATGTTGGGCCGAAGGGCCTGTTTCCATGTTGTAACTTCTATGATTCTATGATTCTATAAATTGGGAAGACAAGACCTTCTCTTTCGGAAGCCATGTTGAGTGACCCTGATATGGCCATCACTTTCTATTTCTCGTAAATTTGTGTTGAAAGAAAAATTTATATGGTACATTTATCAGATGTGATGCACTCATAAACTGTTATGTCGTAAATAGCTGGGGATAGTAATACAATTGCAGGCTGATAAGTTTTGGAAGGTGGTGATGCAACATTCCTGTTAAAGCACAGAATGGAGGCTTGTACAGGGAATTATTGCATGCAGTTGCTTGAAGCAAAAAGTGTGATAAACAACGTGATAAACAGTCTTCTCTTATCATAATCTACTATTGTTATATAATTCCACCAGAGATATGGTGGAGCAGCAGGCAGGATGATTACGACCTGCCACCCAGCCCCCACCCCTGCAGATTCTCAGACACAGTGGTGCAGGTACACACAAACCAGTCAGCAGTAGGAAGGAGGTCCACTTCCCCTTGATGGGCATCAGGTGCCCAGAGAAGCATCTCAGACGTAATGGAGAGAGGCCAAACAGGAGGCCAGGCACAGTAGGGTGTTTGGCCATCTTCCTTTACTTTTCTCTTATTAATTAACTCTTTCACTCACACACTCAGCCGACAATCTGGTAGTGCATTGTGCGGCCACCCATCCTACTACTTACACTTGCCACTACATGGTAACCTTTGGCCCTCTGCTCATTTTTCTAGGTCCATCAGATGTCTGAGGCCTTGCAGTTGCACAGACTGAGGGGGAGAACCACCCACCCCCCGCCCCCACCCCCAAAGTTGCAGCATCACTTGCTCTTCCCCTTTCAAGAACCAGCACAGAAATCGGCACCTTGTGTAGTACAGGTATTGAGTTAGAGAGGACTGCACAAGGAGATTCGCTGAGCACAAGTAAGGAGGAGCAACTGCAGGTGGAAAGGACAGTCCAGGAAAGAGCTCACTGAATGGCCAGCTTATGTTGCCAGAAAAAGTAGCAAGCCTGAGGATTAGGAGCAGTTTAGAATTCAGCAAAAAAGAACCAAGAGATTGATTAAGAGGGGAAAAATAGAGTATGATAGTAAACTTGCAAGGAACATAAAAGTGGACTGTAAAAGCCTCTACAAGTATGTAAAAAGAAAAAGATTAGTGAAGGCAAATGTAGGTCCCATACAGTCAGAAACAGGAGAATTTATAATGGGGAACAGGGAAATGGCAAAGCAATTAAACAAATACTTTGGTTCTGTCTTCATGGAAGAGGACACAAATAACTTCCCAGAAATGCTAGGGAACCATGTGACTAGTGAGCAGGAGGAATTAAAGGAAATTGGTATTAGTAAAAAATAGTGCTGGAGAAATTAATGGGACTGAAAGCCGATAAATCTCCAGGACCTGGTAATCTGCATCCCAGAGTACAAAAAGAGGTAGCCATGGAAATAGTGGATGCATTAGTTGTCATCTTCCAAAATTCTATAGATTATGGAACAATTCCTGCAGATTGGAGGGTGGCAAATGTAACCCCACTATTTAAAAAAGGAGGGAGAGAGAAAACGGGGAACTACAGACCGGTTAGCCTAACATTAGTAGTGGAGAAAATGCTAGAGTCTATTATAAAGGATGTGATAACAGGACACTTGGAAAATATCAGCGGGATTAGACAAAGTCAACATGGATTTATGAAAGGGAAATCGTGTTTGACAAACCTACTGGAGTTTTTTGAGGATGTAACTGGTAGAATAGATAAGGGTGAACCAGTGGATGTGGTTTATTTGGATTTTCAGAAGGCCTTTGATAAAGTCCCACATAAGAGGTTAGTGTGCAAAATTAAAGCACATGGGATTGGGGGTAATATACTGGCATGGATTGAAAATTGGTTAACAGGCAGGAAACAGAGGGTAGGAATAAATGGGTCTTTTTCGGGGTGGCAGGTGGTGACTAGTGGGGTACCGCAGGGATCAGTGCTTGGGCCCCAGCTATTCACAATGTATATCAATGATTTGGATTAGGGAACCAAATGTAATATTTCCAAGTTTGCTGACGACACAAAACTAGGTGGGATCGTGAGTTGTGAGGAGGATGCAAAGAGGCTTCATGGCAATTTAGACAAGTTGAGTGAGTGGGCAAATACATGGCAGATGCAGTATAATGTGGATAAATGTGAAGTTATCCACTTCGGAAGGAAAAACAGAAAGGCAGAGTATTATGTAAATAGTGATAGATTGGGGAATGTCGATGTAAAAAGGGACCTGGGTGTCCTTATACACCATTCACTGAAAGCAAACATGCAGGTGCAGCAAGCAGTTAGGAAGGCAAATGGTATGTTGGCCTTCATTGCAAGAGGATTTGAGTATAGGAGCAAGGATGTCTTACTGCAGTTATACAGGGCCTTGGTGAGACTACACCTGGAGTATTGTGTGCAGTTTTGGTCTCCTTACCTAAGAAAGGATATACTTGCCATAGAGGGAGTGCAGCGAAGGTTCACCAGACTGATCCCTGGGATGGCAGGACTGACGTATGAGGAGAGATTGGGTTGACTCGGCCTGTATTCACTCGTGTTTAGAAGAATGAGAGGGGATCTCATTGAAACATATAAAATTCTGACAGGGCTAGACAGACTGGAAGCAGGGAATATGTTTCCCCTGGTTGGGGGGTCCAGAACGAGGGGTCACAGTCTCAGGATACGGGGTAGGACATTTAGGACAGAGAAGAGGGGAAATTTCTTCACTTAGAGGGTGGTGAACCTGTGGAATTCTCTACCACAGAAGGCTGTGGAGGCCAAGTCACTGAATATATTTAAGGAGAAGCTAGATGGATTTCTAGACACAAAAGGCATTAAGGGGTATGGGGAGAGAGCGGGAATATGGTATTGAGATAGAGGATCAGTCATGATCATAATGAATGGCGGAGCAGGCTCGAAGAGCCGAATGGCCTACTCCTGCTCCTATTTTCTATGTTTCTATGTTCTAGCTCTGCAGAAGAGGACAGAGATGCACACTCTAGGGCCCCCAGCTTTCAAAAGAAAGAAATAAAAGCAGAAAATGCTGGAAAAGCTTAGCAAGTGAGGCAGCATCTGTGGAGAAAGAAACAGAGTTAACGTTTCAGGTCGAAAACCTTTTGTCAGAATTGGAAGATGTTAAAGAGTTAACAGATTTTGAGCAAGTACAGAGCCAGGGGAAGTGGTTGGGAGGGAGGGGTGGGGAGGAAAGAACAAAAGGGAAGGTCTGTGATAGGGTAAGAGTGATTAAATGACAAAAGGGATGATGGTGCAAGGCAAGGAGGGTGGTAATGGGACATGTTAAGAAACAAAAGATAGGTCTAGAGGAGCTGTAAATGGCAACAGCAGAACGATAATCAGCAGCAGCAGTCCAACAAAAAAAGGGGGAAAAAATGGGAGCAGTGGTTTTGGTCTGAAGTTATTGAAATCAATGTTGAGTCTGGAAGGTTGTAAAGTGCCTAAAGGAAAGATGATGTGCTGTTCCTCGAGCTTACATTGAGCTTCATTGGAACAGTGTAAAAGAAAGATGCTTTCTGTGCACTGGCAATTGCTCGATGCATTGGACTGCCTGCCAAGGAAGAGTCCACATGTCGGGAAGTGTGGAGGAATCCGCTCCCAACTTGTGTGGGATCCCTGCACGTGGCACCAATAGTCTGCAGTCAACCATGGAGTGTGTGGTCAACTTAATGGACGCTGCGGCTGGGCCCTCTCTACACGAGTCTGTGGAACCAGTAATTCTAACAGTGATCTCATTGAAACCTATCCAACCACATGTATGTGTGCTATCAGATGTCTTATTTCTATGACAATGATACTCATGTTTAATTACTAGAAATAAAATGCCACGCTGTATGGGTTTTTTTTTAACAAGCCTGAACAAGTACTTATGCTTCCCTGGCGGAAATCATGCGACTTAATATTACCATTATTTGTTAAACAAATAGATCCTCTAATGTTATGCTGTCAAGACTGTGACTTGTTTATTGATTGCTATCAATACCATCTAGTACACAAATGTTTAGAGAATGGAGTTTCATTTCAATGGATGCCATTATTGGAACTCTGGTCATATTAAACCCTTCCCTGTAACAAACATTATCTTTAGTTCCAGATCCAATTAGCATGGTAACCTGAACCTCAATAACCTGAACCTTTGCTATGAAGAACTATATCCTGAACATTTAATGAGATTTACTTCACCTATCCCTAACAATGATGCCTGCACAAAAAGGGGCAAAGAATGATGGTGCTGAAACTTCATTAACACTATTAGATTTATTAATTCGCCCCAAGGAGCTCAGTATCAAGAGATGATTTTTCAATTACACACCAGAGTAAAAGATTTCATGCCTCACCCTTAACCTTGGTGTGAACTGCAGCGTCCTGAATTTGCAATCCACTAGTATTATTGAAACATAGCAAACTCTGAGCAGTCTTTCGTCTATACCATGAGGGCAGGGTTCAATTTATGTTATCTGAACCTTAATTCACTGGGGCCAATTTTAGTATCCATTATGCCCCGGAAGTGAGTACAAATCGGGTGTAACAGATCCTAAAAGTGAGCAGGGATCAGTCTTATAGAGTGTCTTGGATGTGAGTCAGGATGGCAGTGGAAACTTCCATCTGAAACAGGTGGGAGCTTTATTTAAATACTGAAATGGGGGCAAGGACATCCTGCAAACAATTCCCTGATGTTGCTGCATGCAGGGCATCCAGAGTAAACAATGTCCAGGAAACTAGACATCCAGGGTTGCTAGGTTCTGAGAAGTCAGGTGCGATTTTATTTCAAGGACACGATAAGATAAAAGGAAGGGCTTAAGGCCATTTCAAGACAATTTTCATTTTTCTCCTTGCTAGAATTTAGTTCTTATGAGCTATTTAAGTCATTTGTTTAAAAAAAAAGGTCCCTTTGCCCCCAACACCATTACTGGCACCAATGGGCCTTCCATTGGGAATAGCCCATTGATATAAGGAAAGAGAAGAACGGATGGTTGCCAAGCATTTCAGGCTGTATGAGAGGTGATCTGCGCTCACTTGTTTGTACGCTTACATCTGTATCTGCAGACAGGGTGACATATTTCATTTTGCAAGATGATTAGTGGAACCCCAATGTCACTATTAACATATTTGAATTCCTGATTAATTTTGCTGTTCCTTGGAAACACTCCAATCATATTATGACATGCTTTCAGTGGCTATGCATGAAAGAAGGCCTGCGAAGATGATCAACAACCAAATTACCTTGATTAGCTGCACCCACCAATATGCCACCAACCATATCTATAGGCCCCGGCACATCTACCCGATCAAGACTGTGGGGAACTTTCTTCATGAGGTCTGGGTCAGAGAGTCAGAAGCAGAACAATAACTTGCATTTATATAGCGCATTTAACGTAATAAAACGCCCCAAGGCACTTCATAGGAGTGTTTTCAAATAAAATTTGACACCGAGCCACATGAGGAGATATTAGGACAGGTGACCAAAAGCTTGTTCATAGAGGTAGGTTTTAAGGAGTGTCTTGTAGGAGGAGAGAGAGGTAGAGGGGCAGAGAGGTTTAGGGAGGGAATTCCAGAGCTTAGGGCCTGGGCAGTTTAAGGCACGGCCGCCAATGGTGGAGCGATTAAAATCGGGGACGCACAAGAGGCAAGAATTGGAGGAGCACAGAGATCTCAGAGGGTGGTAGGGCTGGAGGAGGTTACAGAGATAGGGAGGGGTGAGGCCATGGAGGGATTTGAAAACAAGGATGAGAATTTTAAAATTGAGGCGTTCTCGGACTGGGAGCCAATGTAGGTCAGCGACCACAGGAGTGATGGGTGAACAGGACTTTGTGCAAGGTAGGTTATGGGAAGCAGAGTTTTGGATGAGCTCAAGTTTATGGAGGATGGCAGATGGGAGGCCCGCGAGGAGAGCATTGGAATAGTCGAGTCTAGAGATAACAAAGGCATGGATGAGGGTTTCAGCAGCAGATGGGCTGAGGCAGGGGCAGAGATGGGTGAAGTTACGGAAGTGGAAATAAGCGGTCTTGGTGATGGAGCGGATATGTGGTCGGAATCTCATCTTAGGGTCAAATAGGACGCCACGGTTGTGAACGGTTTGGTTCTGTCTCAGACAGTGGCCAGGGAGAGGGATGGAGTTGGTGGCTAAGGAATGGAGTTTGTGGCAGGGACCAAAGACAATGGTTTTGTTCTTCCTAATATTTAGTTGGAAAAATTTTTTGCTCATCCAGTACTGGATGTCGGACCAAGCAGTGTGACAAATAAGAGACAATGTAGGGGTCGAGAGAGGTGGTGGTGAGGTAGAGCTGGGTGTCATCAGCGTATATGTGGAACCTGACATTGTGTTTTCGGATGATGTTGCCAAGAAGCAGCATATAGATGAGAAATAGGAGGGGGCCAAGGATAGTTCCTCAGGGAACTCCAGAGGTACTGCAGAACTGTGCAATGTGCTGCAAGAATGCAGCATAAGGCTGACTCATCCAATGATAGTACAGTTCAGCAACGGCCTCAAGCCTACCTCCACTTCCTTACAGACATGTTACAGTGTTGACAAATGGGAACGGTGATGTGGAATAGAAATCAGGGTTATTCTCCATGCAACCACCTCATATAACACCCCCTCTACTTCAAACATCAGATGCCTGCAGACATACGCCCACACATTGGGTTTCTTTATCCTTCATTTTTGCCCGTCACTTTTTAGCCCTCTCCCACTTCACCCTTTGTCAAGACTGCCAATGGACTGAGATAACTTTTGAGCCTTTCCAAAAGCTTTCAGAATTTTTGTCCCTCTATTCTGCCACATCCCCTTAACTGCATCCCTTTATATTTTAACCACATGCAGATTTCCACTCCCACTATAGTACGCTCCTTGCATCCATTCAAATATGTACCTGGAGTTTTGAATAATTATACAAATTGAGTGGGGCTGTGGAAAATTGAATGCTATTAGCACGCGACCATTCTGGAATGGTTTGCTGCTGTTCCTAACTGTTTAGAACTGATTTACGCCAGCACATGAAATATAGCCCCAATGTCTTCAAACAGATTGACAATAAAATACAAGGTGTAAAATGGATGAAGATAAAAAGTTTGGTAAAAAGGCTATTTTTTTAAATGACTAACAAGTATGTTGCAATATGTGACTCAGTTTATTCATGCTGCAGATGTTTTCTGCCAGTTACTAGCTGATTCAGCATGGCCTTCAAGCAGTGTACTTTTCATAAAAACCCTTATAAGAATAAGCCCACTGATACTTGGGGCTTGGTCCGTTTGACTGAAGCAACAAGTCTGATTGGTGCTCAGTCAAACCGAGAGGAATGTTTGGTTCCATTAAATAAATCTTAACTGACATAAACATAGAAACTTAAAATGCTACCAGTTAATTATCCTTCACAGTCATCAGGAGAAATAGATTTTATACTTGGGAGCTTAGTTTGATTATAGTGACAATCTGCAAATGAGTAAGTGTGAATTTTAAGCTGAAATGGGAGTGAATTAGAGAATGGGAGTGTGAATTAAAATGGACTTGAATATATTGACAATAGGACAAAAAGAGGAACAACCTGAACAGGAAAAAAATGAGTTGTGTACTAAGAAACATAGAATTTAAAAAGGAAAACAAGAGAAGTTGAGAAATAATGGATGTAGAAAATGGTGAAAGCAGCAAAGGCAATCTATAGCCTATTAAAGTTGCTAGTCAGCAATAAACCCTGCCAAAATCAAACCTGTCACATTTCTGATTCTGAATTAGAGTGGGGCACAGAAGAAATGAAGCAAAACAGTTGAAATAGGTAAAGAAAGAATGACTACAAACTCCACAGAGCAGTTAAAACATTCCTGTCTGGATCATTCTGTGTGGGTTACGGGTACAACACATTTCCCACTGATTATGATCTGTTACTACTGGCTTGGCTATTTCTGTTAGCCAACACTGTACTATCACTACTTTGCATTTTCCATATAAAGGTTAATCAAGCTTCAAAGAAATCTTGCATGTTGATTAAAAAACCAGTTTGGACCAGACCTCTTTTGAACGATCCTCATTAATATTTTCTACATTTTATGGGAGGTAGGGGTATTCATTTTCTTGTCCACAAAGCAATTCCTGATGCCTAGTATGTATTTTAAACAATGCGTGATCTTCGGAAAATAATTTTTATGACATTACACCCTCTACTGAAAAGACAATGTTGATTTCATTTGATATTTCATGTAGTGCAACATTTATTAAGAAACTAGTTGGTATAGGGGAAACCATCTTAAGAAAATTAGGACCCAAAGGATCAAAGGATGCCACATGTGAATTAATGTGTTGGATAAAAGAGGTTAGCAGGCGTGTATTATCCAAGGTTACCTAACAATAAACTTTTGTTTGTGTAATTAAAATAAATAGTAATTTGCCCAGTCTAGTAAATAAATTATTTTAAGATACCTTAAACTTACAGTTTTAAAAATGTGTCTAAAAAAAGAAGTCCCTTGGAAACAAAGACCTTTCACTATCACCTGGTCTACTGTGTTGAAACTAGTATTATTCATTCTTAGGATGTGGGCATCGCTGGCGAGGCCGGCATTTATTGCCCAACCCTAAGTTGTCCTTGAGAAGGTGGTGATGAGCCATCTTCTTGAACCGCTGCAGTCCATGTGATGAAGGTGCTCCCACAATGCTGTGGTAGGGAGTTCCACGATTTTGACCCAGCAACGATGAAGGAACGGTGATATATGTCCGAGTCAGGATGGTGTGTGACTTGGTGGTGATGGTGTTCCCATGCTCCTGCTGCCCTTGTTCTTCTAGGTGATGGAGGTGGAGGGTTTGAGAGATGCTGTCGAAGAAGCCTTGGCGAGTTGCTGCAGTGCATCCTTTAGATGGTACACATTACAGTCGCGATATTGTTGGTGCTTGTAGACTTTGCTGTGTCCATGCACTCAGCCGTTTCTTGATATCACGTGGAGTGAATTGAATTGGCTGGAAACTGGCATCTGTGATCGTGGGGACCTCAGGAGGAGGCTGAAAAGGATCATCCACTCGGCACTTCTGGCTGAAGATAATTTTGATCGCTTCAGCCTTGTCTTTTGCACTCACGTGCTGGGCTCCGCCATCATCGAGGATGGGGATGTTCATGGAGCCTCCTCCTCCAGTTAGTGCTTAATTATCCACGACCATATGTGACTGGATGTGGCAAGACTGCAGAGCTTTAACCCGATCCATTGGTTCTGGGATCACTTAGCTCTGTCCAAAGCATGCTGCTTCAGCTGATTAGCATGCATATAGTCCTGTGTTGTAGCTTCACCAGGTTGGCACCTCATTTTCAGGTACCCCTCACTGAACCAGGGTTGAGGCATATGCGGGGCCTTGAGGTTAAGATTGTGGTGAAATACAATTCTGCTGCTACTGATGGCCCACAGCGCCTCATGGAGTCCCAGTTTTGAGCTGCTAGATCTGTTCTTAATCTATCCCACTTACCACGGTGGTAGTACCACGTGACCCAATGGAGGATGTCCTCAGTGTGAAGATGGGACTAGGTCTCCACAAGGACTATGCGGTTGTCACTCCTACCAATACTGTCATGGACAGATGCAGGTAGATTGGTGAGGATGAGGTCAAGTAGGTTTTTCCCTCATGTTGATTCTCTCACCAACTGCTGCAAGCCTAGTCTGGCAGCTATGTCCTTTAGGTCTGCGGTGGTACTACCGAGCCACTCTTGCTGATGGACATTGGAATCCCCCATTCAGTGTAAATTCTGTGCCCTTGCTACCCTCAGTGCATCCTCCAAGTGGTAATTAGCGTGGAGAAGTACTGATTCTTCAGCTGAGGGAGTGCGGTAGGCGGTAATCAGCAGGAGGTTTCCTTGCCCACGTTTGGCCTGAAGCCGTGAGATTTTGTGGAGTCTGGAGGCAATATTGAGGACTCCCAAGGCCATTCCCATTTGACTGTATACTGCCGTGCCCCCACCTCTGGTGGGTCTGTCCTGCCAGTGGGACAGGACAGACCCAGGGAGGGTGACGGAGGACTCTGAGAAGTTGCCTGATTGGAATGATTCTGTGAGTACGACTAAGTCAGGCTGTTGCTTGATTAGGCTGTGGGACAGCTTTCCCAACTTTGGCTCCAGTCCCTAGATATTAGTGAGGATTAACTTTTCAGGGTTGACTGAGATGGGTTTGCCTTCATCGTGTCCTAATTCGATGCCTAGGTCACAGCCACGTAGTCTGTCCGATTATATTCTTCTTATTCTTTGTATCGGATAATCTTCATTGCAAGTCACTGTAAAGCACAGAGTTAGTCAAACATCTACCTCAAAAATGAAGAAACGTCAAAATGAATTCTTTAGAAATCCACTGGGCTGGAATAGTGAAATATGCAGCCATGCAACACAATTAACCTTAGGTGGCTGGAAATCGAGCCTGACATTCAGCCAGCTCAGCTTCATTTGGCATAAAAACTAAAACATAATCATGTAAGCTAACAATTCAGTGCCTTGAGACAACAGGACGTTAAAGAGCCTTTTACAGGGTTTGGATAGTGCTGGATCCATATACTGGGTTTTTATGTCAGTTTTTGCAGCAGTAAAATTACTGTGCATTGAATCCTTAGTAGATTGAACAACTGGGATTTTCCCTTCAGTTTGTGCACCCTATATTTGTTTTAAGTGAAGTAGTATTACTGTACATATTAGAAAAGTGCTGTACATCGTTCTAGTATAAAGCAGTGTTTCCTGATCAACCAATACTTTAAAGATGGATCTAAACTCTTTGATCCTTACATTTATTTGCCTTCAATTGTAAATTATACACTCCCAAAAAGTTTTCTCTGAAAAATGTATAACAGTATTACAAATCAGATAAATCAGATTTAATGCAAGTTCTGTACTGTTACTTTATTGTATAATAGTTCTTTGCTAAAATAGTGCAGCACAATACAATTAGTTATCCAAACTATTCACTTATCTGAATGACAGTGTTTTATGAGCTGTTTGAATAAGCTGTGTCCCACTGTATGGTCATTTTACAAGATTACAAGATAATTATGGATGAGGAAGGCCATTCAGCCCATCTTAGTTCATTCATCCAGAAAGAACCTAAAGTCCACCCGTTGCTGCACCTAATTGTTTTATGAAATGATTCTAGGATTCCCATCTCCACCTCTATCTGGAAGTTATTTCCATATATTAATCACTCTTTGTGTGAAGAACTTCCTGATATCAATCATAAATTTGCCTTTTTCTAGTTTGAATCTCTGTCCCCTTGTCCTCTTGCAATTTAATTTAAAATAATTTTCTAGATTTAGCTGTTTCATACCATTTATTGTCTTCTATAAGATCATCTCTCAGATGCCTGCTAATCAGGCAAAAAAGCCCAAGTTTCTCCAGTCTCATAACACGGACCCCTGACACTGGGGATTGGTCTTGTGGCTCTTCTCTGCACTGCCTCCAAGGACTTGAATGTTTCCTTTATGTCCAGGTGACCAGAGCTGAACACTGAAGGTGTGGTCTGACCAAAGTACTGTACTGTTTGATTGTGAATTCTCTGCCTTGTATTGTACTGTTTTGGCTATATAGTTCAACATTCTAGTGCCTTTGTCAATTCCTGCACTGCGTTGGTTGGACATATAGAGCATTGAGTTTATAAAGACTCCAAGGTTTCAACTTCATTCTTACTTGTTTCAAACTACTTATGGAGTATGCCTGTCATCCATTTCTAATTCTTACGTGTAGCACTTTACATTGTCCATTAAATTTCATCTATGCTTGTCCTGCCCACTTGAATATTTTGTCCAACTCATTTTGTAATTTATGAGCTAACTCTTCTGATTTCACTGCTCCTTCTAGTTTGTCATTATTTGCAAATTTGACCAATTTATGTTGAGTTTCTGAGCCCAAGTCATGTAAATTAGAAAGAGTAGTGGTCTCAACACCAATCCTAACACTTAGTACCTCCCCCTGACATATCTCCTCCAACAAGCACCCATTGCTTTCTATCCTTCAGCCAATTTCTTAGGCATACCAAAGGTTTACCCTGAATCACCTAATAGCCTTTCAAGTAGAACTTTATCAAATACCTTTTGGAAGGTACAGCACATCATTATAGCTTAGCATAGCCCACTTGGGATATCACTTCCTCAAAGAGGTAACATAGGAACTAGATATACTCACTACATACGGGTATAGTAGCATAGTGGTCATGTTACTGGACTTGTAATCCATAGAGACCTGGCCTAATAATTTTAGAGTCAAGAGTTCAAATCCTGCCATAGCAGCTGGGGAATTTAAATTCAATTAAATAAAAATCTGGAATTAAAAAAAACTAGTGTCAGTAATAGTGGCCATGAAACTACTGGATTGTTGTTAAAAACCCACCTGGTTCACTAATGCCCTTTAGGGAAGGAAACTTGGTCCGGCCTATATGTGACTCCAGACCCACAGCAATATGGTTGATTCTTAAATGGCCTAGCAAGCCACTCAGTTATCAAGAAGGTAGCTCCCCACCACCTTCTCAAGGGCAATTAGGGATGAGCAATAAATGCTGGCCTTGCCAGTGATGCCCACATTCTAATGAATAAGAAACACATATTTTATAATCTTTCACCAAATATGTTTCTTTTTAATTTTTAAATTTTTAAATGCATTAAAAGCAAATTCTTAACAGAAAATGTTAATTTGGGAGGTATTACATTGTTATAAAAGGCTATTAAGTTTTTTTTGGAATAGATGAATTAGAAGATAGGAATATCATAACCCTTTCTGAAAAGAAAAGAGAATCAGTTAAAAATGACATAATTGCGTTGATGTTGTATTAGTATTCCACATCACATTCTTGCACATACAGACAGGAAACAACTGCCTGTTGCTTCCTTACTGTGTGAAGGCATTGTAAATACCCTGATTTACACATCAGTACTGGAGTATCAGCTTGCACAGAGCTTTTAAGTTGTGTTTGAATCCCAGAGATGAACTTCTGAAAACAAGAAGGAATCAGGTCCCAATGCAACATAATGGGCCAGAAATCACGCAGAGAGGTGAGGCAACGTTCACGGCAGCCCCCTCAAGTACTGTTCCATGACATAAATCATTTTTAAAAAATGTAATTAATCACAAAAATACTTTCAAAAGGATTAAGGCTCCATCTAATACTCCTGCAATTTTCAAGGTAATGAAAAATAGCCAGAAAATACTATAGGAGGGTTGGGAAATGTATCCTTGCCCTGATCTATTTAGCTCCCAGGCTCCTGTGTTGATTTTCTATGAGATTACTGGCAAGGTGGAGCAAACCACACACCCACCTCTACACCCCACCAAGGAATGTTCAAATCTCTAAGTGGGCGATTTTCAATAATAACAATGTTTCAGACAAGTTAAAAAGATAAACGTTGTTGCACAAAGTCACACGCTTAAGGAAAAATGCACAATTTAGAAGTTTGGGATATTTTTAGTGAGATGTTGGAAAATGTTACCAAAAGCTGAAACTTGACAAGTCTCATGTGTAGGCTTCCTCATTCACATGATAAGAGTCTATTATGACCACACCTTTGTCTAAAGGTAGGTACTAAATAACTTCTGATTACGATATAAAAAACTCCCCTGATTAGATACCATTTTGATTTGTTCATCTGAACAGGAAAATCAGTCTCCTAATTGCTGCCCTGAGATTGTTTTCAGACTTTTATCACCCAGATATGATGTCACTTTACCGGTTGCTGGTTTATTAATGGTAGTTCTATTTCTGATTGGAAGGTTCTAAGGATAAGTACGTATAAAATAGCTCCTGAACTGCTGTGACCGTGCAAATGTCATACCTAGACAGGGATGAATAATTAACATTTCAGCCTACATTATTTATCTGGTCAGGATGAATAATGTAGATGTAAAGTTAGACCGGTATTCTGGAGTTTTGCTTGATTTATGTTTGAGGTGACAGAGGGTTTGCCATCTTTATCAAATCTAAAATCAAAATCAAAGTTAGCAGGGTTGGACCATGGCTTAAGTTTTACGGCTGATGAAGACTTTGCTTCTCTGGGCAAATATCACTAAATGAACAATAGGGAAGGCCCATGCTTATCAGCACACTTTGGAGCATCTATTGAACTTGTGCTGCACCACTCCTGGGATTTTCTACTCACCCATGTGCCAGTCTAGGACATTGCAGTACCTAGTAAACTATAAAGGTATACTTTAGTAGATAGTGCAAGGCTTAGCACCATTTACCCTCTGGCATTTTTTAGTGCTCTAGTATTTCAAAATTTGGGCTTTACAGCTTTTCCTGAAGGCCCGACTATAGTGGCACTTTCCCCATTGCACAATTCTTTTTTGCTATCGCTATGTCACAGTGTCTCACCTGAATGAGAGGACACCTCTCTTGCTCTTTTTCAAATAGTGGCTTTGGATCTTTTACAACCACAAAAGAGGGCAGATGGGTCCTCATCTGAAAGATAACACCTCCCAACAGTGCAGCACCCCTCATGGCTGAATTGAATTGTCAGCCTAGATTATGTGCTTAAGTCTCATGGAGTGGGACTTGAACCCACAGTCTTCTGACTCAGCAAGAGTACCAACACTGAGCCAAGGCTGACACAGGATATCTATCATAGCTTGGAGCCACATTGGCATTTTGGCTGCTATATCATGCACCACAGATGATCACAATTAGTTGTCTGATATGGTGTCAGAAATGATGTAACTTTTACTGGTTGTAGGGTTGACATTCTTTTTTAAGGCTGCATATGAGAAGACATTGAGCTGGAACTTGCTCAGACCAGCATGGCAAGGCTGTGCGGACAAAGACTACGAGAAAACTTGCCTCATGGCCTCGGACGCCCACTTGCTCCCTTTTCCATTTTTTTTCAGTTCAGTGCTGTGATTTCAATGCAGATTCCTTCCTATCGATAGAGACTGTGGGAATGGAAGCCACGCCCACAGAATCTGTCAAGAAGAGAAGTCACGTCTACAAGCAGGCAAGTACAAATCATTCATTTGAATAAACTTCTGTATTTTAATTTTGATAAAAATTTAATATATCTTATTATAAAAAGCCAAGCAAATGATTTAATTTGATGAAACTTACAGAAGCTAAAAGTAAAAAAATCTTAAAATTTTTAAGTTGTAAATTTCTTTTTAATGATCAAAATATATTAAAATAAGAGTAATTTGACAGTCCACATTTTTTAAATTAGTTTTTTGTTGTTTCACAGTCATTAACAGTCACCGTGCTTTTAAAAAGTAGTATAGAGCTGGTATTTTCCAGCATACCTTTTGGTGGCGTAAGTATCTTCGTTCCAGCTGGGCAGATGGGCAAGTTTACGAATGTTTAATGATTTCTATGATTTTAGCGTACCATGTCCCTTTAATTCGGAACTGTCAAACCGCCGGTGAACCAACGGGAGCATGTTTGCGATTTCGGGTTTTAGTGCACATGTGCGCATTCGCGAACTTGCACAATCAATTCGTGGAGAGACAGGACACCATTCAGGGATGGTGTCTGTGGGTGAGCAATTCCTGGGCCATTATAGCTTAGATTTTCTTGCCCGCTATCAGGGTGTAGTGGAAAATTGCGTGCGTATTGCTTGCGATTTTCCAGCTGGCGCATGATTTTCTGATACGCACTGGTGCTGGATGAGGTACTTTGTTGCTGACATGGACTCAGAAAATTTACCCCTTTAAATGGAAAGCTCTTTTATTTTGAATTCAGCACTGATCAGTGTATGAACTCAAAAATACAAGTTTCTGAGACAAGACAGAAGAATCATGCATGGCATTGTTTGCTTTGCATCTTATTTAAAAGCTACTGCTTCCTCCACCTATTGACTATTCAAAAAAGTGCAAATGATTCTGTTAGTCTTACCGGCAGAACCTAATCAAGCCTCACCCACATTAATGCTCATCTTGTGACTCTCGTGTAGCATATCAACTATTTAACCATTGAAGGTTTTTTTAAATTCAATCTCAGGATATAGGCATCACTGGCAAGGCTGCCATTTATTGCCCATCCTTAGTTGCCCTGAGAAGGTGGTGGTGGGCCTTCTTCTTGAACTGCTGCAGTCTGTGTGGTGCAGGCGCTCCCACAATGCTGTAGGTAGTTACCGGATTTTGACCCAGAGGCAATGAAGGAATGACGATATATGTCCAAGTCAGGATAGAGTGTGACTTGGAGTGGAACCTAGAGGTGATGGTGCTCTCATGCACTTGCTACCTTCCAGGTGGTGGAGATCGGGGGTTTGGGAAGTGCTACTGAAGGAGATTTGGTGAGTAGCTGCAGTGTATCCTGTATATAGTGCACACTGCAGCCACGGTACGCTAGGCGGTACATAAGAACATAAAAACATAAGAAATAGGAGCAGGAGTAGGCCATTCAGCCCCTTGTGCCTGCTCCGCCATTCAATCAGATCACGGCTGATCTTCGACTTCAACTCTAATTCCTGATCAATCCCCATATCCCTTGATTCCCCTAGAGTCCAAAAATCTATCCATTTCAGCCTTGAATATATTCAATGACTCAGCATCCACAGCCCTCTGGGATTGAGAATTCCAAAGGTTCACAACCCTCTGTGTGAAGAAATTCCTCCTCATCTCAGTCTTAAATGGCCGACCCCTTATCCTCCGACCATGCCCCCTAGTTCTAGACTCTCTAGCCAGGGGAAACAATCTCTCAGCATCTACCCTGTCAAGCCCCTTCATAATCTTATATGTTTCAATGAGATCACCTTTCATTTTTCTAAACTCCAGAGAGGATAGGCTCATTCTACTCAATCTTTCTTCATAGGACAACCCGCTCATCCCAGGAATTAATCTAGTGAACCTTCGTTGCACCGTCTCCAAGGCAAGTATATCCTTCCTTAGATAAGGAGACCAAAACTGTACGCAGTACTCCAGGTGAGGTCTCGTTAAAGCCCTGTACAACTGTAGTAAGACTTCCTTACTCTTGTACTCCAATCCCCTTGCAATAAATGCATACATGCCATTTGCTTTCCTAATTGCCTGCTGTACCTGCATACTAACATTTTGTGTTTCTTGTACGAGGACACCCAAGTCTCTCTGAACACCAACATTTAATAGTTTCTCACCATTTAAAAAAATTCTGTTTTTCTATTCTTCCTACCAAAGTGAATAAACTCACATTTCCCCACTTAATACTCCACGGTGGAGGGGGTGGATGTTTAGGCTAGTGGATGAAGTGCCAATCAAACTGATTGCTTTGCCTTGGACGTTGTTGAGATTCTTGAGTGTTGTTGGAGCTGCATCCATCCAGGCAAGAGAAGAATATTCCATTACATTCCTGACTTGTGCCTTGTAGGTAGTGGAGAGGCTCTGGAGAGTCATGAGGTGAGCCACTTGCTGCAAAATACCCAGTCTCCCACCTGCTTTCATAGCCACGGCATTTATGTGGCTGGTCCAGTTTAGTTTCTGGTTAATGGTGATCCCCAGGATGTTGATGGTAAGGGACTCGGCGATGATAATGCCCTTGAATGTTAGGAGGAGGTGTTTAGACTCTCTCTTGTTGGTCATTGATGGTCATTGCCTGGCACTTGTTTGGCATGAACGTTACTTGCCAGTTATTAGCCTATGCCTGGATGTTGTCCAGGTCTTGCTGCGTGCAGGCATGGACTACTTCATTATCTGAGGAATTGAGAATGGTGCTGAACAATGTGTAATCATCAGCGAACTGCCCCACTTCTGACTTTATGATGGAGGGAAGGTCATTGCTGAAGCATTGTTGGGCCTAGGATGATGCCCTGAGGAACTCCTGCAGCGATGTTCTAGGACTGAGATGATTGGCCTCCAACAACCACAACCATCTTCTTTTGTGCCAGGTATGACTCCAGCCACTAGAGAGCTTTCCCCCTGATCCCCATTGACCTCAGTTTTACCAGGGTTTCATGGTGCCACACTCGGTCAAATGCTACTTTAATGTCAAGTAACAAGCAAGGACATTAATCCAGTTCTGGAAAATGGTAGAAATTAAGCTGACTAGTTAATTTGTAGAGCCTACTTTATTGTCATAGTCTTATCTGGATTTTGAAAGACTGATTGTAGATGGAACTTGAACCAAAATGTTTCTTCTTACATCTGTAAAAATAAAATCCTCTGATTTCTGAAATGAGGGAAAGATTGAACCACAACTCAGTTTTTAAAATTGTGACCATTGTCTGCTTGTGTAGTTTGTGTTGTAAATGATATTTAAATTTTAATTCATTGGTTTGTTCTGGCTATTTTAGTAGTTCTAGTGCCTTACTAAAATAGCCAAACCTCGTGATTCTCAATTTTGCATGAGGAAAAGCAAAATATACAACTGAGCAATTTGCGGCTTTTAATAGGTTACTGAGGCTTCAGCTTTGGCTTAGGAGTCACGCTCTTGCCCCTGCATCAGAAGGTTATGGGTTGAAGTCTCACATAATCTTGATTGATAGGTTAGTGCACTACTGAGGGAATGCTGCACTGTCAGTGGTGCTGCCTTTTAGATGAGACATTAAACCAAGGCCCCATCTGCCCTCCCAGGTGGACATAAAAGTTCCCTTGGCACTATTTACAGGAAAATTTCAGATGAGGAAGGCCATTCAGCCCATCTTAATTTATCCATCCTCCATTGTAGCATTTAATTGTTTCTTTAATGATTCCAGTTTTTGCCTCCATAACTCCATCTGGAAGCTTATACCACATGTTGATCATTCTTTGTATGGAGATGATTGTGTCCCCTAATTCTACTCCTACAGTTTAATTTATACCCCTAACAATCTTATCTACCTTTATAAGATCTTCTCTCAGATGCCTCCTTTCCAAGCTGAAAAGTCCAGTTCTACCTAGTCTTTCCTCATAACCCAAACCCCTGACACTGGGAATCAGCCTTTTGGCTCTTGATTATCCATTGCCTCAAGTGCTTGAATTCTCTTAATTCTTGGTGACCGGAACTGGACACAACATTCGAGGTGCAATCTGACCAGGGCATATAAAGTTTGATCATTACCTCCTCTGACTTACATTTTACTGCCTTGGCTTTGTAGTTCAACATCCTATTAACTATGTTGGTTACTGTTCTGCATTGGTTGGACATAATTAGTGTCAAGTCTATTAAGATTCCAAGGTTTCTTTCAGTTTCATCCTTAGCTTATTTCAACACCATTCATGGAATATGCGTGTTGTCTATTTTTTCTTCCTATGTAGGAACATAGGAACATAGGAACAGGAGTAGGCCATTCAGCCCCTCGTGCCCGCTCTGCCATTTGATAAGATCATGGTTGATCTGTGATCTAACTCCATGTACCCACCTTTGGCCCATATCCCTTTTTTTTTTATTCGTTCATGGGATGTGGGCGTCGCTGGCAAGGCCGGCATTTATTGCCCATCCCTAATTGCCCTCAAGAAGGTGGTGGTGAGCCGCCTTCTTGAACCGCTGCAGTCCGTGTGGTGAAGGTTCTCCCACAGTGCTGTTAGGAAGGGAGTTCCAGGATTTTGACCCAGCGATGATGAAGGAGCAGCAATATATTTCCAAGTCGGGATGGTGTGTGACTTGGAGGGGAACGTGCAGGTGGTGTTGTTCCCATGTGCCTGCTGCTCTTGTGGTAGAGGTCGCGGGTTTGGGAGGTGCTGTCGAAGAAGCCTTGGCGAGTTGCTGCAGTGCATCCTGTGGATGGTACACACTGCAGCCACAGTGCGCCGGTGGTGAAGGGAGTGAATGTTTAGGGTGGTGGATGGGGTGCCAATCAAGCGGGCTGCTTTGTCCTGGATGGTGTCAAGCTTCTTGAGTGTTGTTGGAGCTGCACTCATCCAGGCAAGTGGAGAGTATTCCATCACACTCCTGACTTGTGCCTTGTAGATGGTGGAAATGCTTTGGGGAGTCAGGAGGTGAGTCACTTACCGCAGAATACCCAGCATCTGACCTGCTCTTGAAGCCACAGTATTTATGTGGCTGGTCCAGTTAAGTTTCTGGTCAATGGTGACACCCAGGATGTTGATGGTGGGGGATTCGGCGATGGTAATGCCGTTGAATGTCAAGGGCAGGTGGTTAGACGCTCTCTTGTTGGAGATGGTCATTGCCTGGCACTTGTCTGGGGCGAATGTTACTTGCCACTTATGAGCCCAAGCCTGGATGTTGTCCAGGTCTTGCTGCATGCGGGCTCGGACTGCTTCATTAATACCTTTGATTGCCAAAAAGCTATCTATCTCAAATTTAAATTTAGCAATTGAGCTAGTATCAATTGCCATTTGTGGAAGAGAGTTCCAAACTTCTACCACCCTTTGTGTGTAGAAATGTTTTCTAATCTCGCTCCTGAAAGGTCTGGCTCTAATTTTTAGGCTGTACCCCCTACTCCTAGAATCCCCAACCAGCAGAAATAGTTTATCTCTATCCACCCTATCCGTTCCCCTTAATATCTTATAAACTTCGATCAGATCACCCCTTAACCTTCTAAACTCTGGAGAATACAACCCCAAGTTGTGTAATCTCTCCTCGTAACTTAACCCTTGAAGTCCCCGTATCATTCTAGTAAACCTACGCTGCACTCCCTCCAAAGCCAGTATATCCTTCCAAAGGTGCGATGACCAGAACTGCTCACAGTACTCCAGGTGCGGTCTAACCAGGGTTTTGTATTGCTGCAGCATAACTTCTGCCTCCTTGTACTCTTGTCCTCTAGATATAAAGGCCAGCATTCCATTAGCCTTATTGATTATTTTCTGCACCTGTTGATGACACTTCAATGATCTATGTACCTGAACCCCTAGGTCACTTTGGACATTCACTGTTTTTAACTTTTTACCATTTAGAAAGTACCCTGTTCTATCCTTTTTTGAACCAAAGTGGATGACCTCACATTTGTCTTCATTGAATTCCATTTGCCACAGTTTTGCCCATTCACCTAATCTTTCAATATCACTTTGTAATTTTATGTTCTCATCTACACTGCTTACAATGCCACCAATCTTTGTGTCATCGGCAAACTTAGATATGAGACTTTCTATGCCTTCATCTAAGTCGTTCATAAATATTGTGAATAATTGAGGCCCCAAGACAGATCCCTGCGGGACTCCACTAGTCACATCCTGCTAATGTCTATACTTACCCATTATCCCTACTCTCTGTCGCCTTTCGCTCAGCCAACTTCCTAACCAAGTCTGTACTTTTCCCTCGATTCCATGGGCTTCTATCTTAGCTAACAGTCTCTTATGTGGGACTTTATCAAATGCCTTCTGAAGTCCATATAAATAACATCCATTGACATTCCCCTGTCCACTACTTTAGTCACCTCTTCAAAAAATTCAATCAGGCTTGTCAGGCACGACCTACCTTTCACAAATCCATGCTGGCTCTCTCTGATTAACTGAAAATTCTCGAGGTGTTCAGTCACCCTATTCTTAATTATAGACTCCAGCATTTTCCCCACAACAGATGTTAGGCTAACTGGTCTATAATTCCCTGGTTTCCCTCTCTCTCCTTTCTTAAAAAGCAGAGTGACATGTGCAATTTTCCAATCTCGAGGGACAGTTCCTGAATCTAGAGAACTTTGAAAGATTATAGTTAGGGCATCTGCAATGTGCTCACCTACTTCCTTTGAAACCCTGGGATGGAAACCATCTGGTCCTGGGGATTTGTCACTCTTTAGTGTTATTATTTTTTTCATTACTATTGCTTTACTTATGTTAATTTTATCGAGTCCCTGTCCCCGATTCAGCATTAGTTTTCTTTGCTATCCTCTTTTTCTACTGTAAATACTGACGCAAAGTAATTGTTCAACATGTCCGCCATTTCCCCATTGTCAATGACAATATCCCCACTTTCAGTTTTTAAGGGGCCAACACTGCTCCTGACCACCCTCTTTTTCGTAATGTAACTATAAAAGTTCTTTGTATTGGTTTTGATATCCCTTGCAAGTTTCTTTTCATACTCTCTTTTTGTAGCTCTTACTATCTGTTTTGTGACCCTTTGTTGATCTTTGTATCTTTCCCATTCGTCAGGATCTGTGCCATTTTTTGCCTTTTTGTATGCCCTTTCCTGATGCCTTAGACTGCCCCATACCTCTTTAGTTGTCCATGGCTGTTTTTTTTCGCAAGTAGAGTTCTTGCCCCTCAGGGGTATAAACCGATTCTGTATCACGTTAAATGTTTCTTTAAACATTTCCCACTGATCATCAGTCGTTTTACCCATTAACAGATTTGCCCAGTTTACTGTGGACAGTCTCTGTCTCATCCCTTTGAAGTCGGCCTTACCCAAGTCTAGAATCTTAGCAGCTGATTCACTTTTCTCCCTTTCAAACACTACATTGAACTCAATCATGTTATGATCGCTATTGGATAGATATTCGCGTACAGTTAAGCCGTTAACTAAATCTGGTTCATCACTCATTACTAAATCTAGTATGGCTTGCCCCCTTTTTGCCTCCAGGACATACTGCTGTAGAAAACTATCCCGAACACACTCAAGAAATTCACTACCTTTCTGACAGTTGCTAGTTTGCGTTTCCCAATCTATGTGAAGGTTAAAGTCCCCCATTAAGATCACTATGCCTTTCTTACATGCTTGTCTAATCTCTGCATTTATACAATCTAGCACTTCAGAGCTGCTGCCAGGGGTCCTATACACAATTCCCACTACAGTCTTAGAGACTTTCCTATTTCTCAATTCAACCCATAAGGTATATGGCTTTGTATTTATCTGCATTAAATTTTATCTGCCATTGTCTTCCCCACTTGCATATTTTGTCCAACTCATTCTGTAATTTCTGCGTTACCTTTTCTGATTCCACTGCCCTTTCTAGTTTGGTATCATTTGTAAATTTGACCACATTGCATTGAGTTTCTGAATCCAGGTAATTAATATTGATATATATTAGAAACTGTAGTGGTCCCAGCATGGAGTCCTGAGGTATCCCACTCAGTACTTTTCCTCACTCCAACATATCTCCTCTAAAGAGTGCTCATTGTTTCCTACTCTTCAGCCAGATTCTCATCCATTCCTGGAGTTTACCCCAAATCCCCACAGCTTTGAGTTTAATTAATAAGCTTTCATGTGGAACTTTATCAAAGGCCTTTTGAAAGTTGAGGTACAGCACATTATAAGACTTCCCACAGTCCACTTGAGTTGTCACTTCCTCAAATAAGTCAAATCCATGCTGACTGTTATTAACTAGATTATTGTTGTACAGATGATCCTGAAGCTTACTTTTGATTCCATTATTTTACATGGAATGGAAGACCAATGGGTTCGTAGTTGCCTGGGCCTGTTTCGTCACCCTTTTTGAATAGTCAAAGAAGAGCAGAACCCATTTTAAGTCACTGAAATACTTCCCTTAGTCCTCAGCACTCTTCATAATGGTATAAATGTTTGATTTGTTTGGCTTCTCAATGTCAGCTGATATTAGCATGTTGCTTTTGGAGAAATCAAAATTCTTTCACATTACAAATTTGTTACCTAATATGGGAAAAGATTTCCTCTGTGCGCTATCAGAAACAAGATTGTAATTCTGTTAATAAAGAAGAGAGTTACTAAACAACAATCATGGAAAAGGTCAAATGTTCCATTTATGGCTCTTCAGCTGATTCAATTTTGTAATTTCAACTTGTAACTGACTGGATGATTTACTGTACCAGTGCTGATATTACCGAATTATTGAAAAGCAAAGCTCTATGTTAGCACTTGGCATACTAACCCCCAGTGTACAATCAGGTGTGTTTCTGCAAAAAGAGGTTGAGAGATCAGGTGAGAAGGCAGGAAGGTGGGGTAGCTCCATCAAAAAGATTTCGAAGATGCTTTCCTTTGTTATGTTATTATACCGGTAACACTGCACCTCACCCATCAAACATAATCAGTTCAAAATAATCATTGAGGTGGCACTTGGAAGAATCAGCTGCTAAAGAGAGACGTCACTTAAGCAGTTGGCTGAGGAATCAAATTCCATTGTATGTCTACCGAGCTCCACCACTCTGCCCTCCCTGAACCACACCTTTCCAATTTGAATTATGATAATGCAGTCATAATGTAGTTGATGCTGTGGGAAGTCAGTCACATTCCAGTATATAAGAATACCACGCCCTTACAATCAAATCAACTTTAAAAATAACCTCTGGCAAATCGCTTATTATGTGTCTGTTAATGTTTTTTTAATTAAAATAACCCACTACAGAAATATGAAAATTAAAACCATAACCAAGATTAATGCTATCTTGACACCATTCACTTTTTCCAAAGTTCTGACTGTATACTCAGCTGCACTCATCAATTTTTTTGTAAACAATAACAACAACTTGCATTTATATAGTGTCTTTAACTTAGAAAAATATCCCAAAGTGCTTCACAGAAGCTTCACAGAACTCTCACAATAGTGTATGATGTGTTGCAAAAATGGAAACAATTTTTATTTTATATAATAGGCTACTGAATGTTCTGTGAAACATGCGAGTAAAGGGGTAATTTTATGAAATCATACTCCCTGCACGAGAGATTTGCCTGCTGAGAGACAGTGCATATTAGGAATTCAGGTGTGCAATCCCCACAATTTTCTGTCTGTCCTTTGGCAGCGTGCTGTGTTGTATCAGTAATGAATGCATTTGTATGAAATTCCTTTGTTCACTATTTTGATGGAAGAAAGCATTAAAATAGCTGACAAAGGAATTTCACATGAATGTATTAATGTATTTGTTATTAACAATTCAGAGGTTGATTTCAACCCATTTGTGTTTCATACCTTCTCAGTGGACTATACGAGATATTTTATTTTGCAAATGTAGTATATTCCTCACTTCCTGGTGTCTCACACAAGGCCAATCTGACATTTCCTTCAATTCCCCATTTTGTATAATGCCCCTCTGCCTAAACCATGACCAGTAGTCCATTATTGTAGCTTTCCTCCCCTTCATTCCTGAAGGGGCTAGGTTTGTAAAAATATTTCTTCACGGGTTTATTAACCATCACTAGTTGCCCTTAGCCTCAAGAATAATGGCACAACAGGATCCAGCAGTGAAACTGCAAAACTCAAAAAGGGATACTACATCTTAAAATAAATAATAAATTGCAAACATCATTGTCACTTAACAGTAAAACATGTAAAGTGACTTCTAAAATTAATTGCACCTATTTCCCGTATAATTTTTGAAATCAAAATAAAACAATTGCGGAGTCAAGTTTCCACATTTCTCCTGAAGAAAAGAACAAACATGGACCGTCAATCCTGGGATCACGTCACCTCATCATTGGTTTGAAAAAAAAGTTTTCTTTTTTTGTTTCACAATTATTTCCTTTCACAAACTGATCCAGTACAGCTACAACACTGGCATCTACCAGACAATGTGGAAAATTGCCCAGGTTTGTCCTGTCCACAAAAAGCTGGACAAATCCAATCCAGCCAATTACCGCCACATCAGTCTACTTTCAATCATCAGCAAAGTGATGGAAGGTGTCGTCGAAGGTGCTATCAAGCAGCACTTACCAATAACCTGCTCACCGATTCTCAGTTTGGGTTCCGCCAGGACCACTCAACCCCAGACCTCATTACAGCCTTGGACCAAACATGGACAAAAGAGCTGAATTCCAGAGGTGAGGTGAGAGTGACTGCTCTTGACATCAAGGCAGCATTTGACCGAGTGTGGCACCAAGGAACCTTAGTAAAATTGAAGTCCATGGGAAACAGGGGTAAAACTCTCCAGTGGCTAGAGTCATACCTAGCACAAAGGAAGATGGAAGTGGTTGTTGAGGCCAATCATCTCAGTCCCAGGACATTGCTGCAGGAGTTTCTAAGGGCAGTGTCCTAGGCCCTGCCATCTTCAGCAGCTTCATCAACGACCTTCGCTCCATCATAAGGTCAGAAATGGGAATGTTCGCTGATGATTGCACAGTGTTCAGTTCCATTCTCAACCCCTCAGATAATGAAGCAGTCCGTGCCCATTTGCAGCAAGACCTGGACAATATCCAGACTTGGGCTGATGAGTGGCAAGTAACATTCGTGCCAGACAAGTGCCAGGCAATGACCATCTCCAACAAGAGAGAGTCTAACCATCTCCCCTTGACATTCAACAGCATTACCATCGCCAAATCCCACACCATCAGCATCCTGGGGGTCACTAATGACCAGAAACTTAACTGGGCCAACCACATAAATACTGTGGCTACATGAGCAGGTCAGAGGCTGGGTATTCTGCGGCGAGTGACTCATCTCCTGACTCCCCAAAGCCATCTACAAGGCACAAGTCAGGAGTGTGATGGAATACTCTCCACTTGCCTGGATGAGTGCAGCTCCAACAACACTCAAGAAGCTCGACATCATCCAGGACAAAGCAGACCATTTGACTAGCACCCCATCCACCACCCTAAACATTCACTCCCTTCACCACTGGCGCACCATGGCTGCAGTGTGTACCATCCACAGGATGCACTGCAGCAACTCGCCAAGGCTTCTTCGACAGCACCTCCCAAGCCCGCAACCTCTACCACCTAGAAGGACAAGGGCAGCAGGTACATGGGAACAACACCACCTGCATGTTCCCCTCCAAGTCACACACCATCCCGACTTAGAAATATATCGCCGTTCCTTCATCGTCGCTGGGTCAAAATCCTGGAACTCCCTACCTAACAGCACTGGGAGAACCTTCACCACACGGACTGCAGCGGTTCAAGAAGGCGGCTCACCACCACCTTCTCAAGGGCAATTAGGAATGGGCAATAAATGCTGGCCTCGCCAGCAACGCCCACATCCCGTGAACGAATTTTTAAAAAACAAAGTCTTTCTTTCTCCCTTCCCTTCTCTCGTTCGCAGTAAATCCCACAGCAGGTTCTGTTCTTTTTACCATTGTCGCCCAAACACGTCAATTTCACAAAAATCGAATATGTGCTTTGGGGAAATTAGTTGGCGGCTGAATGAAACATTTCTGAACTTAATTAACCAGGATTAGATTCTTACAGATAAACCTGAACAGAACAGAGTCTTATGCTTACACTCCCACGCAGGGCAAAATCAAATATTGCATAGAAGCGGGCTGGGTTATTTAACACTATGAACTCCAGTCTGTAAAGCATGTGTCAGACAGAGGCTGAAATTAACCTTCTTCCCCCACTCCCCCAGTTATAGCCCTTTGAAATTGATGTTCAGTACATTCATTTCAAAGATGGGTGATACAGCTGGTTGTAACGGCTGATTTTCCTTCTAAAAAGGACCCCCCTAAAAAAAGTGCTTAAGATCTACAGGCTGTTCCTTTCTGTGGGGGGCAATTAGATAAATGGGGTTGATGAAAGAGACAGACATCACAAGCCCTTTGCTCCCAAAACAGGCATCGCATTACAGTCACAGTGTAGAAGTGTGCGCCATCCAACAAGCATTTAGGTTTCTTACATGTTCAGTGATGAGTTTTAGAAGTGGCTGTGACACATATAGGAAGAGACATCTTTCAGATTCAGTAGGAGTTAAAATTGAGATTATGTGGCCTATTAATTAAAGTCCACGACGGTATTTCCTTTCAGTTACTGGAGTCATGCCTGGTGCTGGAACGTTAAAAACAAATTAAGGTAAAAATGTACTTTTTTTTAGCTGCTCGGAGGTTTTCGTTTATTTATTGCGGTTTATCGTCTGTAGCATTTTGTTCACACAACGCATTTGTCCCTTTTTAATTACTTCGGGGTTACATTTGAGTCTGACAGGAAAGTGACAAAAATGGGTCTGATAGCTCATGATCACTGTTGTCATTCAATGCCCATTGGCTGCACTGCTTCTGATTCACTGCTATGCTCACTCTGCCGTATTCTAATTAGAAATGCCGAAAAATATGGAGGAAGTTATCAATGGCGACATCGCGTTCTCGGCGATTTACAGTGTATGCCGCCGATTTTGCCGATAACTCCAAAAAGTTTGTTTGTGCTGCAGAGGCTTTTATCATCAGCGCGTCCCTGTAAACAATTTGATCTGATTTATCTGGAAACTTCCTTGATGCTTCTCATGGTTTCTATTTTAAAAAAATTCTTGCAATTTTTTCTTCAGTTCCGCATTCTTTACACGCATTAATAATGTACATGCTTCTTACTGACTCTTCTGCTTTTATATGATGAATAAAGGTTCATAAAATGTCAGTTGGTAGCACTCTGGCCTTTGAGTCAGAAGGTCGTCGGTTCAAGTCCCACTCCAGAGACTTGAACACAAAATCCAGACTGGCACTTCAGTGCAGTGCAGAGGGAGTGCCGTCTTTCAGATGAGACATTAAACCATTTGCCCTCTCAGGTGGATGTTAAAGATCCCATGGCACTATTTTGAAGAAGAGCAGGGTAGTTGTCCCTGGGGTCCAGGCTAATATTTATTCCTCAATGAACATCACTAAAAAATAGATGATCTGTTCATTATCACATTGCTGTTTGTGGGACAGTGGGACAGTGACTACACTTCAAAAGTGCTTCATTGGGACAGCCTGAGATTGTGAAAGATGCTATATAAATGCAAGTTCTTTTTTTAAAAATTGCCAATTTACTTTTGAATGAGCTGCATGAAAAGAGATATAATTCAATATGTGTTACTATGACAAAAATTAAATGAAGAAAGTAGGTTCACAGCAACCAGGAAACATAGAGATGCTAATGTTTTGGATTTGACAAATTTTACAAAAGGTACTTTTAAATGCAGCATGTGGAATTTATATCCTGGAGAGTAGAAAACCTGGGTCTTCGAATTTTGAAAGATTTAATTCAGGATCATTCAATAAATCATTGCAGCAGATAAAATGGATTGTTATTTGGTGTCAAATTACACTTATCAGTACTTGTGAGCCAAATATTTCATGATGCACCAGCAAAATGAAATGCTATCACTGCAAAAACCTGCCCTATGGTGCTGAGATTCTTACATATTCTATTGTTCTGGCCAGTAATTCAAAAATGTTAGGACATAATATACTTAACTAAAGCATCGAACAAGAAAACATAATTTGACCCATCAAGTCTATTCCTTCCAAAGATCAATTTACCCTAAGATGGACTCTATTAAAACTTATTTAGTCTCCTGAAGGAAAGTTCCTTGAAATTTTTCCCTCACCCCTTAAGATTATCAGAATATAAATTTGGGGATTGCTGCTGTCACACTGATGTAGACAATGCACGATATGTTTAGCCAGACATGGCACAATGTGATGCACAGAATCATATTATATGCTGCAAGAAAATATATCACAGCATCATGGCTGAAAAGGATGCCCTTCTTTTGTACTAATCTCCATGGGACAATGTGGCACTTGAGAAAGTTAAGTATTCCATCTGATCAACAAATTATCTTTACAACAGGAACATATAATTCCCTGTTTATTTATTTTAAAACCTTGCTTTGATCCAGCTGTTGGGGTATCTTCCTATTAAAAACGTTCTTCTGGATAATTAACATGTGGGGCTAAACTCCTATAAGAAAACCCCAGGTTACATTATGGCCTTTGCTTGAGGTAAGCTGAATGCCTGAAGGTTGCACTGACTTATACATAATAACAATTGAATTTATGATGATGTTTGTTTTGGGAAATCTGGGTGTTGCCTGTTGTCTCTCCTAACACAATAGCTGTCTGAATGTATTAAATATGGGTTAGATAGGCCTCTAGCCCTAAAATATGTTTAATTTATTATTTTTGGAGTTTTGTTGCAATGTTTGATTGTCTGATGCATATACATTAGGGAAACTGTCTCCCAGCCAGGATTCAACACCTACAGGACTCAGGGAACTGTATCCCAGCCAGGATTCAATTCTGTCAGGACCCAGTGAATTATATCTCCTCCAGTCTTCAACCCCCTTAGGAGAGGAGAGGAGGAAGACAGATAATGAAGGAACTTTGGCAAGAAAAAGCTTTCCTTTTATGTATAGCCACTTGGCAGCCGAAGCAGCCAATACATAGACCTAAGAAAATCAGTTTTTACAAAATAAAGTCTTCAAATTACACATTTTTAAAATAAGAATGAAATTAAAAACATATAGAACAGCTGTGATCAGCAGATGTTGAAGTTAAAATGTTTCTTTTGGAGAATTAGTTTACAAATAAATCTGACATTGGGATCAGATGTTCCAACTCCTTTGATTTACAATCAGAATAGCGCACCACTTTGAAAAAACCTGCTTGATTATCAAAGTCCTTATTGTGCCAGCCCTTTGAACCGATACTGCAGTGTACGTGGGAGGGACTGAAGATGCCACAATGCCTCTAACTATTCTTTTTAAAATACTCCTGTCTCCTACTGAGAAGAAATGCGTCATTCAAAACATTCAATTCACCATTGATAATGCATGGTGTCATGGACCACCCAATGTGAAATATTACAGTTTTAATGATAGGATATATGGAAATATAATACACACTGCTCGCCAATAAACCACGTTTCAAAACAAAAAATTTTCTATGGTTCACAACAGTTAACCAAACAAGTTGCAAATTTTCACAAACATCAGAATATCTTATGGGGAGCATGTCTGCTGCCCTCCTCGTGTTCCTTGAGAGTTCTGTGCAATCGTCTGTAGTTCACGAGTTTTGTAGATTGTGTTATCAACGTTGCATTTCTCTTACGCTTAGCTGAGAGGTTATCTAGCTTGACATAGCTTCTCGTGACAATTATGGGCCTGGTTGTATTTTTATGAAATTATTTATAGCAAACATTTCAAAATGTTTAGTGTCCACTTAATCTCAAAATAACAATTCAAAAGGTAAGCCAGCGAAAGGATAATGAAAGTGTTGGCAAATTACCATATTTACCTGTCATGTAGTGTAGCAGGTGCTGGGACAAGGCTGGTGCAGTGAGCTAAACACTGACCTTTCACACTTGGACTTGGTGCAAGCCAGCTTAGATTGATGGGATGCAAGTGTCGTCTGTATGCTGGCTGTAAGAATGGTCCTTGCCAGTAACGCATGCAAAAACCATACAAATGAGTCGAAACACTGGGGGAGTAGGCTTGAAGCCAATTTCTTGCCTGATTTCTTCTCCTTGCATCCCTGTCCTGAGAAGATTGCCTGTGCCGAGGCCTGCTACACAAAAAAGCCTCATTCAGCCCCCGAATAATATGGTACTTACCTCGTGGCATCATTTCCTGTTTTTGTTTGCTGCCAGGAATGTGTTTGATGCCTCCTGTGCCAATTGAAAACTGGCAATGCTGGGAAGGCACTTTTTGCAATTATAGAGTTGCATACTTGACTGTGATTAGCAGTAAAGATGATTGACAATATTTGCTGTTGAAGTTTGAACTATTGGACTACTTGGTTTCTGGATTCATGTTTCTACATTTTTTCCTCTTTCATTTGTTGCTGGTTTGGGTTTTGTCCTAGTTTTTGAATTTTTGAGGTTTTTTTTGGCTATTTTGGAGCTGCAATTTCAGTTGTGAATAAAATGAAGAGGATGGGAATTCCTCTAGGTATGTCTCTGTTTCTGCTTGATTTTGAGGAAGGAAATGAGGATCAGAAGCAGAAAGAAAGATAACACCTTTCACAACCTCAAGACATCCCAAAGCACTTCACAGCCAATTAATTATTTTTGAAGTGTAGTTACTGTTGTAATGTAGGGAAACACAACAGCCAATTTGCACACAGTAAGGTCCCACAAACAGCAATGTGATAATGACCAGATAATCTGTTTTAGAGATTGGTTGAGGGATGAATACAGGCCAGGACACTAGGTTGGACTCCCCTGCTCTTCTTCATGCTAAGGGATCTTTTATGTCCACCTGAGGGGGAGAAGGGATCTCGGTTTGATGTCTCATCTGAAAGACTGGAGTGTCAGTTTAGATGAAGTGGGCCTTGAACCCACAACCTTCTGACTCAGAGGCAAGATTGCTACTCACTGAGCCACAGCATGTCAATTTACACATGTGGCAGACTGCCTGCACTCATTCTTACCAAATGAGCCATGTCTGGACCAGGGCATAGTTATGTAAATATGTCTGAGGAGAAGTTTCACTGGCTATGTGTCACCAGGGAGGCAATCACAGAGTAATGCTGTCTCCTCGAGCTGGACCTTCAGGCAAGACAAATGACAGGAATGGTTCTATTGGCAGCTGTGAAGGTGCCCACAGCCTTGCTGTTGTGTGCAGCTGGGTTATTCCAAGCAATCTGTGGGAATATATGTCAGATCGGTCAATTGGCAATGTACTGATTCATGCAGCAGAGAGTCGCTGCCTTATTTGTCAGGTCACTTTCCCCTGGAGGCAGATGTCAGCATGTTGCGAGAGTACAGTATATTTTCCATTTGGCTGGTTTCCCCAAATGTGATGATGGTATAAATTACATGCACATTGCCAGCCGGGGCCCTGCCACCAGTCTCGTGGCCTTCACGAATGGGGGGGGGGGGTCCATATCATTAATGTGTAGGTGCTCTATGACTGTAGGCACAAAGTTATGTATGTGAATGTCCACCATAATTTTATGGCAATCAACCGTACCACCATTATTTGAAGGGGAAGAAGACTGGCTGAATGGAGGGCTCCTCAGTGACCAAGGATACCAAGGTCGAAAGTCCATAGTACGTGATCCCAGCATTTAAGCTGGGACCACACCTACTGGTGCCTTCCAGCACTGAACCTGCTGGTGTGTCTGTCGCACCTCCAGAGGCAGCTCTCCCATGTCAGGAGATCCAATTTGGGCCACCTGCCTCACTGGCAGATGCCCTCAGGTAAGTGCTGGGGATTTGAGGGGGGGGAGGGGTTGAATAAGAATGGGAGGGGTGGGGGGAGGGGTTGATCGTGGACCGGCAACAGCTCTCAGGAGTTCTGTGGAGCAGAGAGAAGAACTCCTGCTTCTCCCAGCTATACATGAAAGTTTAAAAAAAACAGGCTCTAGGCCCCTTGCATATGTTAATGATGGGCAGAACATCCAGATCACATAAGATCACACAAGTGCCATCTTGACAATATACACAATTAGTCCTTTCTCAATTTCAGGAAGGAGGCCTAAAACAGGCATTAGGCCCCGGATTAAAATATGCAAGGAGCCTAACACCTGTTTTAGGCGCCTGTCAAGAACGCTTGAAAAATCACCCGGCCCTATGTAGGGTCAGACGCATTTCAGGCATCTCTGGGGCGTTGCCCCCGTTTTCAACACCCTGGAAAATGACTGCCCGAGGTTCAATTTCTACCCCATCCTTTCTAAATTTTTGGCAATATTGTTTAATTTTATCAAAAGATATACTACTCACGGATGCGTGTCTAACAATCATTTTAAGTTATTCCAAACACAAGTTATTTTATTTTCACTCAAATGTTGAAAATGATTCAGTTATTGACCTTCTACCTGAGGTAAGGCTTGATGGAAATGATCTGATGTCCTTGTTTATGGTGTTATTTGATCAAGTTGGGTCTCGCTCTCACATTTATGCAGGTCCACAGATGATTATCATAGAATCATAGGAAGTTACAGCACAGAAGGAGGCTATTCGGCCCATCGTTTCCATGCCAGCCGAAAAAGAGCTATCCAGCTTAATCCCACTTTCCAGCACTTGGTCTATAGCCCTATAAGGTTTCGGCACTTCAAGTGCACATCCAAGTACTTTTTAAACAAATTGAGTGTTTCTGCCTCTACTACCCTTTCAGGCAGTGAGTTCCAGACCACCACCCCCCTCTGGGTGAAAAAAATTCTCCTCAACTCCCCCCTAATCCTTCTACCAATTGCTTTAATTCTATGCCCCATGGTCACTGACCCCTCTGCTAAGGGAAATAGGTCCTCCCTATCTACTCTATCTAGTCCCATCATAATTTTATATACCTCAATTAAATCTCCCCTCAGCCTCCTTTGTTCCAAAGAAAACAACCCCAGCCTATCCAATCTTTTCTTAGAGCTAAAGTTCTCCAGCCCTGGCAACATCCTCGTAAATCTCCTCTGTACCCTTTCTAGTGCAATCACATCTTTCCTGTAATGTGGTGACCAGAACTGTATGCAGCACTCAAGCTGTGACCTAATCAATGTTTTATACAGTTCTAGCATAACCTCCCTGCTCTTATATTCTATGCCTCGGCTAATAAAGGAAAGTATCCCATAAGCCACCTTAACCACCTTATCTACCTGTCCTGCTACCTTCAGGGATCTGTGGACATGCACTCCAAGGTCCCTCACTTCCTCTACATCTCTCATTTATTGTGTACTCCCTTGCTTTGTTTGCCCTCCCCAAATGCATTACCTCACACACTTCTCTGGATTGAATTCCATTTGCCACTTTTCTGCCCACCTGACCAGTCCACTGATATCTTCCTGCAGTCTACAGCTTTCCTCCTCACTATCAACCACACGGCCAATTTTTGTATCATCTGCAATCTTCTTGATCAAGCATCCCACATTCAAGTCCAAATCATTAACATATACCACAAAAAGCAAGGGACCAAGTACTGAGCCTTGCGGGACCCCACTGGAAACAGCCTTCCAGTTACAAAAACACCCATCAACCATTACCCTTTGCTTCCTGACACTGAGCCAATTTTAGATCCGACTAGCCACTTTCCCTTGGATTCCATGGGCTTTTACTTTTTTGACCAGTCTGCCATGTGGGACCTTGTCAAAAGCCTTGCTAAAATCCATATAGACTACATCAAACACGCTACCCTCATCGACCCCCCCTCGTTGCCACCTCAAAAAGTTCAATCAAGTTAGTCAGACATGAGCTTCCTTTAACAAATCCATGCTGACTGCCCTTGATTAACCCGTGCCTTTCTAAATGATGATTTATGCTGTCCCTCAGAATTGATTCCAATAATTTGCCCACCACTGGGGTTAGACTGACTGGCCTAGAATTACTTGGTCTATCTCTTTCTCCCTTTTTAAACAACGGTACAACATTAGCAGTCCTCCAATCCTCCGGCATCACGCCTGTAGCCAGGGAAGATTGGAAAATGATGGTCAGAGCCTCCGCTATTTCCTCCCTTGCTTCTCTTAGCAGCCTGGGATACTTTTCATCCAGGCCTGGCGATTTATCTACTTTCAAAGATGTTAATCCCCATAATACTTCCTCTCTCACTATGTTTATCCCAACCAATATTTCACACATCTCCTCCTTAACTACAATCTCTGCATCGCTCCCCTCTTTTGTGAAGACAGATGCCAAGTATTCATTAAGAACCATACCTCCACCTTCTCCCTCCTCACATAGGTTACCTTTTTGGTCTCTAACAGGCCCTACACTTTCCTTAGGTATCCTCTTGCTCTTTATGTATTTATAAAACATTTTTGAGTTTTCCTTAATTTTACTTGCCAGTATTTTTCAAATTAGATCAAATTACAACCATATTATGGTTTTGAACTCGGTTTCATTGAAAAGCTTGGCATATATTGCCTTCACTCCCTGAAGGTACATTCAATATAAAATGCTTTCTTTTGAGCTCTATGATAATGCCTTTGTGTGCAATTCTTAGAAAAAGCATTGTGGCAGCATCTGAACAGGATTAGCACTGTTGCTGACTGGGAAGGCTCGAAACACTCCCTCTTCAAACAGTGTCTTTGATCTGCTGCTTTCAAAAATTCAGAGAGTAATACCTGACCAACTGATCTGTTTTTCCGATGTGCGCACCTTATGTTACAAGTGGAACACTTGTTGTATAGCGCTGTCGCCTTATATTTGGCATTCTCTGTTTTCCATCCTCCACCTGGATTTTTGATCTGTATCCGTACAACTGACCGCTCATATTACACTGGCTAAACCATTATTTTCACAGCCCATCTGTCTTGACTGTTTTGGTTTCTTGTTCTGTTGACATTCTCCATATGCCACGTTCGTAAAAGCTGAAGGACCAGAAACCTTGTGAATAATGTGGCATGTGTTTCTTTCTGATATCCAACATGAATAATAAACCTTTAAAATGAAAAGCTAAAGCTGCATGCATAATTTAGCAACTGCCCATATGTTACCTGTTGTTCCTGACATTACCCAATGAACGTGTCTTCTTCGCTCACTTATTTCACCTCTGAGGCAGAAGGTTGTGGTTTCAAGCCCCACTCCAGGACTTGAGCACATAATCTAGGCTGATACTTCAGTGTAGGAGTGAGAGAGTGCTGCATTGATGGAGCAGCCATCAATCAGATGAGACCATTAAATGGAGGTCCTGACATCTTCTTCAGAGGATCATAAAGGACCCATGGCCCTATTCGAAGAGCAAGGACTTCTCCCAGTAACCCGGCCAACATTCATCCCTCAACCAACATCAACAAAAACAGATTATCTAAGTGTTCGTCTCATTTGCTGACTGCAAATTGGATGCTGCAATGCCTATAAAATGGTGACTGCTCTTCAAAAAAAAAATCCACTGGCTCTGCAGTGCTTTGGGATGACCAGAGGACATGATAAAATGTTACATAAATGCAAGATATTTTTCTTTCCAGTAACAAAATCAATGGGGCAATTTTCCTCTTGGCCGCTTCAGCAATGTAACTTCAAGAGGGCTAGACTTCAGCCATCCCATCCGTGGCTGTGCCCTGACTCTGGGCCAACTTCCTAGGGTTAGCAGGGTCTACTGCTGCCAGGTTGCCTGCCTCGGGCAAGGGAAGGGAAATTAACACAGCAGCTACTGCAGTATAGCACAGCTGCTTGTGCCAGGAGAAGAATAAAAAACAAAATTTTGAAAATATGTAACTTCTGCAACCAGGAAAATGCCAGCATTCCTAACACTCCGTGTTGCTTTGACACAAATGATGAGAAATATGTTGTACGATGTATCCCCTAATTAGTATCTTATTACAATATGCCCACCCGTACTGTCTGTCTGAAGTCACTTCCAACGTGAAATTGCAAAAATGGAGTCGGTGTTGGCAGAGCTGGCAGAATGGCTCCCTGCCCGATTTACATCCTCTACCCACAGCATAGAGGAAAATCTCCACTTATACAAATCGCTATGATAGAAACCCCTCAGGATAAAAAATATAGCAACGTGCAGAATATCTTTACTGAGTAAGGCTCCTGTTAATTGCCGAATGTAATGGGTTACCTTGTTCAAGACAAGGGGGGAAGAAGTGGATAGGGGCCATTTTTGGGCGTAGGTAGCATGATGTGCTATTACCCCGCGCCTAACGACCCCTGTGCAGGCAGGACGCAAGTTTCGGCCGGCCCGAGGACTCACCTGCAATCAGTGTTCCATTCCAGGCCTTGCAGGTGGAATCAATGCAATTCGCACTTTCCACCACCGGGGGAGCTCAATCTCTTAAAGGTAGCCGGTACCTGTTATTTGCTGAAAATAACAGTCTACTGTCTGCAGGGAATCTGAACGGAGATCAGGCATCGCACATATAAAACACAGATGCAGGTCCCATCGCTATGTTTACACACTGATGAGTTATGTTAAAACATTGAATAAAGGTTGCACACTACTAAATTCCACATCCTCCAATCTGCACGCCAGATCTCACCAATCTGCCAATCTGAGTTGGTACCAGGTCTGCAAGAGTGCATGCACCAAGGTTCTCTGCTGATGCACTAGAGGCCTTGGTGCAAGAGGTGGGCAGAAGGAGGGACATTCTATATTCGCGGGGGGCGGGGTGGTGGGGGGTGGGGGGCAAGAGGCTGTCCAGACATATATCCAAAAGGCAGTGGGAGGCAGCAGGGAACAAAGTCAATGCCAGGTGCACAGCATCATGAACATGGATGCAGTGCAGGAAGAAGTTCAATGCTTTGACATGAGTGGTCAAGGTGAGTGAGGTCAACTGTTAAGTGGTGTCTCATACCAACTGCACTACGCACTACACCCCCCATCACCCACATACCAACAAACTCTTTCCTTCAGTACTCAACTCTTCCAACCAGATGCTTCCTCTCACCCTTACTCATTACCACTGTTTCAAGCCACCCACCCACAAGCCACACACACTAGCTATTCAACCATGACAGGCACATCGCCCAGACACACGTCCCGCTTTCTTGCATGAGAAAGTGGCATATATCAGGAGGTAGCAAGTGACAGTGGCATTTAGCCCCTTGAGCCTGTTCCACCATTCAATGAAATCATGATGGACCTGTGACCTAGCCCCATATCCTTTAATACCCTTGGTTCACAGAAATCTATCAATCTCAGATTTAACATTCACAAGTGAGCTAGCATCAACTGCCGTCTGCAGAAGAGCGTTCCAAGCATCTCCCACCCTTTGCGTGTAGAAGCATTTCCTAACTTCACACCTGCACATCCTGGCTCTAAATGTTAGGCTATGTCCCCACATCTTAGTATTGAAGTCTAGGAGACCTCCAAAAACAGATACAAATTCCTCGGCAGCCAGAAGCAATAATCCACTAACCTGCAAATCCTACATGGTCACTTTAAATAGCCCAGGCACTCTAAGACACGTTCAGATGGTTGGGGTTAAGACTGTGCGTTGAGTTGAGCGTTAAGTCCCAAAATGGCGTCTATCACTTTAAATCAGCGTTGCACACTGATTGATGCCATTTTTTTCCTACATTACATAATTCCAGCGTTCGTTATCTGCGCCTGCGCTGACTCTTATACCAAGATGGTGTCCAACGTATGTCACGCAGGAAACGTGCGTGCGCATCCAAGATGAGAGGCCGTGCAGCGCCGAAACAACGGGCGCTACACGGCCCAATTTAGCGCCCAAAGTGTCATATCACTTTCTAGGATCAGTTAAAAAAGCGATCTGCATAATTCTATTAAAAATCATGGAGGTATGAAAGGGTTAAATAGGTGCCTTCATATTCTTAACTTAGATGCTGATAGTTATCTGTGGTTTCAGTTCTCACATATAGCAACAAACTAATTCTTCTGTTTAAATGCAGGAAAATAAGTCTGGGAATTTCACGGGGTTCCTCCCAATTGACCACTCTAACCTTGGCGTTAGATCGGTGAAAACCCCGGATGCACATTTTTTTTTATTCGTTCACGGGATGTGGGCGTCGCTGGCGAGGCCAGCATTTATTGCCCATCCCTAATTGCCCTCGAGGGAAACGGGGATTCCGCCGAAGATATGACGGCTGATCGAGAGAAACTCTGTGGAAATTCCCGGCATAAGTTCATTTCAGACATTATGATATATTGTCATTTTATTCTTTTTAAATCACTATTTCACTCTAATCCTTAGTTAAATCCCTTTGGCACGCTGCAATGTAGAGTGTAAATTTAACATGTGGTTCCTCCAACGGTTCAATATTACTGAGCCAAACAGACCAAGAAGGCACTGCCCCAGTGAATCCTTGGTCTAAGCTAACTTAGCTCAAATCACTGGGGCAGTGGTGGGGCTGCTAAAAGTTGTCTTAATGTTCTGGGACTAGGAAAGGGAAAACAATTATCGGTTTCCACTCCTGACTGCTATTCAGTGACTCTCCTTGGAGTGCGTGTGTGTGGGTGTCAGGCGTGGTTGTGATTGTTCCCTCCTTTCTCATTAAATAGCCTGCAAACATGCATGGTCTAGACCCAACTATGAAGAAAAGTCGCTCGGCTGATGTACTGAAGTGGTGCTGGTGCCTTCACTAAAGCAGAAATCAGCATCTTTAAGAGAGGAGAAGATAAAACCTAGAAGCTGGAAACAATTCATTTAAAACCTCAGAAGTAGGACATCACCATTTTACTCAAGACTTAAACGGCTTTTATTTTGTTGTTTTCAGAATAAGTGTCTTTCCTGACCATTTAACACTGCATGTTATAACGGTGAAACATAGAAATGTGTAGCATTTGTGTGCACCAATATTCCCACTTTGTGCATGACACACACACTATTTTGTCATATTCTTAGTTCCCACACATATATAATGCTTCGTGAAGTTTCTAACATCACAACAGCTCGCATTTATATAACACCTGTAATGTCCCAAGATGCTTCACAGAGGCATAAAGCAAATGGCCGCTGAGTCAAAGAAGGAGAGACTGGGAGGTGTGATTAAAGGTTTAACATAAGAACATAAGAAATAGGAGCAGGTCATACGGCCCCTCAAGCCTGCTTCGCCATTCAATAAGACCATAGCTGATCTTCGACCTCAACTCTACTTTCCTGCTCGATCCCCATGAACCTTGATTCCCTTAGAATCCAAAAATATATTGATCTCAGTCTTGAATATACTCAATGACTCAGCATCCAGAGCCCTCTAGGGTAGAGAATTCCAAAAATTCACGACCCTCTGAGTGACGAAATTCCTCTTCATCTCAGTCCTAAATGGTCGACCCCTTATCCTGAGACTATGTCTCCTAGTTCTAGACTCTCCAGCGAGGGGAAACATCCTCTCAGCATCTACCCTGTCAAGCCCTCTTAGAATCTTATAGGTTCCAATGGGATCACCTCTCATTCTTCTAAGCTCCAGAGATAATAGGCCGATTCTACTCAATCTTTCCTCATAGGACAACCCTCTCATCGCAGAAATCAATCTAGTGAACCTTCGTTGCACTGCCTCCAAGGCAAGTATATCCTTCCTTAGGTAAGGAGACCAAAACTGCACAAAGAGCTCCAGGTGTGGTCTCACCAAAGCCCTGCACAGTTGCAGCAAGACTTCCTTACTCTTGTACTCCAACCCCCTTGCAATAAAGGCTGACATATCATTTGCCTTCCTAATTGCTTGCTGAATCTGCATGTTAACTTTCTGTGTTTCGTGAACAAGGACACCCAAATCCCTCTGAACACCAACATTTATAATTTCTCACATTTAAAAAATATTCTGTTTTTCTATTTTTCTTACCAAAGTGAATAACCTCACATTTCCCCACATTATACTCCATCTGCCACCTTCCTGCCCACTCACCTAACCTGTTGCTATACCTTTGCAGACTCTTTTTGTCCTCCTCACAGCTTACTTTCCCACCTGGCTTTGTCAGCAAACTTAGATACATTACACTCGGTCCTTTCATCTAAGTCATTAACATAGATTGTAAATAGCTGAGGCCCAAGCACCGATCCCTGCGGCATCCCACTAGTTGCAACCTACCAACCTGAAAATGACTTATTTATTCCTATTCTCTGTTTTCTGTAAGCCTCTTCTTTTAATCTAATACTAACCTTAACTTCTCTAGTTAGCCATGGTTGGATCACTTTTCCTACAGAGTTTTTATTCCTCAAGGATATTTATATTAGTTGGGAATTATGAATCATTTCTTTAAATGTTCACCATTGATTATCTACCATCATATCTTTTAACCTAATTCCCCAATCTACCTTAGCCAACTCGCCCCTCATACCTACATAATTGGCCTTGTTTAAATTTAAGATCCTAGTTTCGGACTTAACTACATCATTCTCAATTTCAATATGAAATTTTATCATATTATGATCACTTTTCCCCAGAGGATCCTTTATTATAAGATTACTAATTAACCCTGTCTCACTACACAATACTAGATCTAAAATAGCCTGTTCCCTAGTTGGTTCCTCGACATATTGTTCTAGAAATCTGTTTCGGATGCATTCCGAGAACTCGTCCTCCAAACTACTTTTGCCAATTTGGTTTGCCCAGTCTATATGAAGATTAAAGTCCTCCCTGATTATTGCTTTACCCTTGTTATATGGTCCTCTAATTTCCTGATTTATATTCTGTCCAACACTATAATTACTGTGAAAGGGCCTGTAAACCACTCCCACCAGTATTTTCTGCCCCTTGTTATTTCTTAGCTCCACCCATACGGATTCTACATCCTGATTTTCTGAGCAAAGATCCTTTCTCACTACTGCCTTCACCTCATCCTTTATTATCAGGACATAACCCCCCATCTCTTTTCCATTTTGCCTACCTTTTCTAAAAGTCAAGTACCCAGGAATATTTAGTTCCCAACCTTGGTCACCCTGCAACCACATCTCAGTAATGGCTACGAGATCGAATCCACTTATCTCTATGTGTGCTATTAATTTATCAATCTTGTTATGAATGCTTTGTGCATTCAGATACGGTGCCTTTAATTTTATCTTTTTACTTTTTTTCCCTGATATGACCTTGGTCACTAATACCTTTGGAGTAGATAACAGGCCCCTGATCAGTAACTATTACCTTTGTTAAACTCTCTGTCCCTTCCTGACACACTCTGCTTGTTTTTACCCAAATCACTACTCTGCTCTACAGCCTTGACTTTTCTTTTTAGACTGATAAAATTACCCTGACCTGAACCCTCCTCCCAACTTATTAGGTTAAAGCCCTATCTACCGTCCTAGGACACTGGTCCCAGCCTGGTTTAAGTGGAGCCCATCCCAATGGAACAGCTCCCTCTTTCCCCAGTACTGGTGCCAGTGCCCCATGAATTGAAACCTCTGCTTCCCACACCAATCTTTCAGCCATGCATTTAACCATCTAATCTGTTTGTCCCTATGCCAATTTGCGTGTGGCTCAGGTAGTAATCCAGAGATCATTATCTTTGAGGTTCTGCTTTTTAATTTGGCCCCTAGCTCCTCAAACTCCCCCAGCAGAACCTCATTCCTAGTTCTACCTTTGGTCATTGGTACCTACATGGACCACGGCAACTGGATCCTCCCCCTCATGCTCCAAGTTCTTTTCCAGTCATGAGGAGATATCCTTAACCCTTGCACCGGGCAGGCAACACCGCCTTCGGGACTCATGAATCGCAGCTGCCGAGAACAGTACTTATCCCTCTGACTGTACTGTCCCCTACCACAACCACATTCCTTTTTACTCCTCCCACTTGAATGGCCTCCTGTACCACAGTGCTGTGCCCATCCTCCCTGCAGTCTTTGTTCTCATTCATACAGGTAGCAAGTACCTCGCACCTGTTGGACAAGGTCAAAGGCTGAGGCTCCTCCATCACTGCATCCTGGGTCCCCATACCTGCCTGACTCACAGTCACATCCTCCTGTCCCTGACCACTGACCAAATCTAAACTACTACCTAACCTTAGGGGTATGAGACTACCTCCTGGATCGAAGTGTCCAGGTAACTCTCCCCCTCCCTGATGCGTCACAATATCTGCAGCTCGGATTCCAGCTCAATAACTCTGAGCTGAAGTTCCTCGAGCTGCAGGCACTTACTGCAGATGTGGTTGCTCGGGATCTCGCTGCTCTCCACAAACTCCCACAAGCTGCAGTTACGACACACCACCTGTCCTGCCATCCCTATCTAATCTTGTTTTATTTATTTACTTAATTAAAGTTTTTAATCCCTCGATATTTTTAGTTTTATTAACTAATTAGTTTATCTAGTTTAAGTTATTAATTTAATAAAGTAATAGCAAGTTATAGTTTCCCAGCTCTTAGTTTAACCCACTGCCCTAACTTAGAGAGCAAAAAAAAGGTAATGCTCACTAACCAATCACCTACCTGCTGTCCTGTGATATCACCCTTTCAAATTTCTGCCTGTGTGATTTGGTCGCTCTGCTCTCGCTCTCCTCTCTCCTCTCACTCTCCTCTCGCTCTCCTCTCTCCTCTCACTCTGCTCTCGCTCTCCTCTCTCCTCTCACTCTCCTCTCACTCTCCTCTCACTCTGCTCTCGCTCTCCTCTCACTCTGCTCTCGCTCTCCTCTCACTCTGCTCTCGCTCGCCTCTCTCCTCTCGCTCTGCTCTCGCTCTACTCTCTCCTCTTACTCTGCTCTCGCTCTCCTCTCTCCTCTCACTCTGCTCTCGCTCTCCTCTCTCCTCTCACTCTCCTCTCACTCTCCTCTCACTCTGCTCTCGCTCTCCTCTCACTCTGCTCTCGCTCTCCTCTCACTCTGCTCTCGCTCGCCTCTCTCCTCTCGCTCTGCTCTCGCTCTACTCTCTCCTCTTACTCTGCTCTCGCTCTCCTCTCTCCTCTTACTCTGCTCTCGTTCTCCTCTCTCCTCTCACTCTGCTCTTGCTCTCCTCTCACTCTGCTCTCGCTCTCCTCTCACTCTGCTCTCGCTCTCCTCTAACTCTGCTCTCGCTCTCCTCTCTCCTCTCACTCTGCTCTTGCTCTCCTCTCACTCTGCTCTCGCTCTCCTCTCACTCTGCTCTCGCTCTCCTCTCACTCTGCTCTCGCTCTCCTCTCACTCTGCTCTCGCTCTCCTCTCACTCTGCTCTCGCTCTCCTCTCTCCTCTCACTCTGCTCTCGTTCTCCTCTCTCCTCTCACTCTCCTCTCACTCTGCTCTCGCTCTCCTCTCACTCTGCTCTCACTCTCCTCTCACTCTGCTCTCGCTCTCCTCTAACTCTGCTCTCGCTCTCCTCTCTCCTCTCACTCTGCTCTTGCTCTCCTCTCACTCTGCTCTCGCTCTCCTCTTACTCTGCTCTCACTCTCCTCTTTCTCTCCTCTCACTCTCCTCTCTCCTCTCACTCTGCTCTCGCTCTGCTCTTTCCTCTCACTCTGTTCTCGCTCTCCTCTGTTTCTTGCCCTTCTCTCTCTCTCCTCTCACTCTGTTCTCGGGCCGTTTGGACAAATAGTTGGGTTTCAAAGAAGGTCAAAGGAGGAGAGGGAGTGGGAGAGGTGGAGGGGTTTAGTGTAGTAATTCAAGAAAGAAGGCATCTAGGTAGCTGACGCTTTGGATATGATCAAATACATAAAACTGGAACCAAGCGAGGGCAATTTCACAGAGCTGGACAATGGAGGAGGAACATTGGAGTAGGATGGTATGGTTGGCTGTATTGATTCAGAAAATATTATTTGAATTGTATTTTTTAGATTTTACAACAGAGGAAGCTAGAATGACCATAACATCATCATCATGAATACCAAAGCATTAGTTTTCATTTCTGGATCACTTCTCAATATTGGATAAACATCACTTGCTGGCCTGTTCTACAACATACATTACTGACTCCCACTTACTGGCCTGAGAATGATGGCATGTCTGAGAAACGGAATATTTCTACATTCACAGCATTCAAGAATATAAAATGAAACGGTATTTTTGTTTAATTTATTGTTCAAATCTGTCATCAGTACTCAAAGGATTAAATATAATTTATACCAGCCCCAGCTTTTCTATAGGTGCTTAATGAGTCAATACCTTCCTAAAATCTGTTGTAGACATAATAATCAGCCTGATGGCAACCAACCCAGTCATTTAAGTTTAAGACATTCAGCAGCTGCTCCACATATTCATAACTGCTTAATTGTTTCCCCCAATTCAGTTCCATCTCCTGCAATACTTGTCTCACTGGGTTTGATGGTTTGTTTTAACAGCTCGAGAAACTTTATTCTCATCATTTGAATCATTTGTGCATTTCTCCTGTAGGGAAATGCCTGGTGTCCATTCTGTGCTTTCCAATGAAAGCATAGATGAAATAGGAACTCTTAGATCTTTTCCAAAGTCTTCTTACTTCCACCTTCAATTCATTGCCCACCTCTGCCCCTTTGAGGCTGAAACTCCTATATGTGCCTTTATTGTCTCCAGACTCGAATACTCTAATGCTTTCTTTGCTGGCCTCCCATCCTCCACCTCCCATAAACATCATCTTGTTCAAAACTCTGATTGATGTATCCTGTTCTGCACTAAGTCTTACGTGTCTATCCTTGCTCCCCATCTCTCAATGCAGTAACTTTAAAATCCTAGTCCTTGTCTTTAAATCTCTTCATGGCCTCACCCCAATCTATCTCTGTAATCTTCTACAGTCCTATATTCTGCCAAATACTCAGTTCCTCTGACCTTAGCCTTTTGCTCATCCTCTCTCTTTTCACCCCACCATTGATGACAAAGCGTACAGCTGCCTGAGCCTACTCTCTGGGATTCCATTCCTCAACTTATCCACCTTTACACTTCCTTTTAAAGACCTACTCAAAACTCATCTCTTCGACCATGACCTTTGGTCACCCCTCCTAAACTCTCCCTTTCTGGCTAAGTATCCACCCTCCTTATGCCCAACTGAGCAGACCTTTTTACATTAAAGGTGCTACATAAATGTAAATTGTAATTGCTCTTGTTGTAGTGAGACACCGGCGCAAATCCATATTCTCCAGATTATGCACAAAACATGGGGCTGCAGCACTATTCCCACACTGAAATCTATCTAGTACGGCATTTGCTTTACCTGCTTGTTGTAGACAGCAGTACTTGTACTCACCATAAGTTGCTAAGGGGAGAGTGTTAGCATGTTTGAGTATGTAACATTAGGATGACCCAAATCTTTCCTTTGGTCTAACATGTGGATCAAAAATTTGCTGTACATCATTTAAGATTTAATAACATTGCCAGCCTCTTAAAATTTAAATTACAACATCACATGTTACGTAGTGATGACTTTGCATGATGATGTCATATGGCACCAACCTACCTGGCAACTAACAGTATTTTTGTGCACGTGCAATACCTGCAAACAGTCGAGTTGGCAGAAGTACAAGGTAAGTTGAAATAAAGTACACGGTGGCAGGAAGTGAAACATCTATCTGTCAGGTGCTATCATTTTTCCTCTGCTCTCAGTCCATATTTGCAAGGTAAATGGGTTATGAAAGACCAATGCTTTTTGTGGGGGACATAATGTCAGTCTAAACAAGTGCTGGTAATGGTTCTGCTGTAACCATTTACACCTCCTCTGGATCCATCATTTGTTTCTTTTTTGTCCCATTATCACCTTCCTTTTGCCTCGCACCATCATCCCTTTTGCAATTTAATCATTTCTGCCCTCCGCCCTATCACAAACCTTTCCTTTTGATTTCCCCCACCTTTCCCTGGCTTTGTACTTGCTTATAAACTGTAAATCTCTAACTTCTTCCAGTTCTGATGAAAGGTCATCGATCTGAAACGTTAACTCTGTTTCTCTCTCCACAGATGCTGCCTGATCTGCTGAGTGTCTCCAGCATTTTATGTTTTCATTTCACGAACTATAGCATGTTATATTTGGGGCAACATGTAGTACAAAACATTGCCTAGGGTATGTTACACTTAGGATAAAAGTTTATTTGGATTGTGTTACATTTGTGTGTGTTACAAGGAAATTGAAGTCAATGGAAATAAAAATCGGGAGAGCTGTAAAACGGGTGGCCAATTCACTATCACCTGTTTTACATTATTACACAAAGTCAAAATTACCCCCCAAGTGTGAGATTTAACTACTGAGCCACTGAGAGGGATATGTATTAGGTTCTTGATTCTCTCTAATGTTCCTTCAGGACTGCAAAATAATCCCTTTATTATAATTTCCAGTGAATCAGTGACACATTTATCCTATAGCAATGGTATTATAATAGCCTTTCATGTAATTTCAGCACTGCATTTAACTCTATTTGGCTTGGCTTGCCTTTTATTATGAGCATGGTTAAATATTTGGATGGTAGAGAGTGAAAAATAAGGCTGTAAATTAACTCCAGAAGATATGCTTTCATAGTTCATGTCATCAGAACTCCTTTATAATATCACAGCCTCATTTTACTTTTCATTCTCAACTATTCATAAATCTATATAGAGTAATACGATAATACTAGCAATTCTCCACTCAAAGGGGTTTATCTGTAAGTATGGGAGTTTAATTATAGAAGGTAGTAATCAAATCTTCCTTTGTTGATAAAATGGAGCATTTTATTTACAGGCGGACTTTGACTTTCCACTTTTCTTACTCACCAGGCATAAAGACAGTGGCCAGAATTTCCTCTAAATGAATTACACTGCTGTTACCTCATTAAAAGAAATTAGCGCCCACTGTTGGCCTGCAGTGGGAGTTACATGCAGGTTTCCTGGGTCTCTTTATTTGTATTCCCTTTGCAGTCATTGGTATAAAACCCATGTAAAATTAATGCAAGCAGCTGTACTACCTGGCAACTTCTGTGCATCCTTCAAAAAGACAGTTCAGGCTGCACTCTCCAGCAGCAGACTGACGGACAAATAGGTGAGGTGGAATAATGCACCATGGGCTCAGTCACAGAGAATGTCGTCAGCCGCTTGTTCACTGTGTTGTCCAACTCACACAAATTGCCATTTGGTAGACAGTCTGGTTTCGTGTCTTAGAATGTGAGGTGAAAAGCCCTGCTCAAGCTACATGCGTAATCTGATGTATTGTGAGACAAGTACAAACAATGATGACATTGAGATTGTTTAAATCAGTTCTGTTGCCTGCTGCATGTTGCAGGTGCCCAGCGTAGGCAAGGAAGAAAAGGAGAGAGTGCTCAGTGTGTTCACTTACCAGGCCTGGTGAGGTCATTGAACTATTTGCTGCACAGTTTCGCTGTCATGGGGATAATGGGAGTTGGCCCTCAGAGCCAGAGCCAGTGCCACTTCCCTCCAGGTGACATGAGTTACATTTTTGGATAGCTTGGTGACACCCACAACCAGCAGCCTGTGCCTCCTGCCTTTGATTTCTTCGGAGAAGGCTTGGCGATCTGAATCAGTGAAGTTTTTGCTATTGTCACCTCTGGTTTGGTGCCATGCCCTACTGACCTCTGGGCCCAATGTCACAATTCTGTACAAGCATAATAAAAATATTACTAAGTCAGTCACTTTATTGGAGAGTGAAAGTGAAAGAGACAAACACTGTTCCTCTCTCACCTATTTGTCCAACAGTGGACGCTAATTTCTTTTAATGCGGTAACAGTGGTTTAATTAATTCCGAGGAAATTCTGGCCATTGTCATTATCACTGGTGTGTAAGAACAATGGAAAGTCAGGAACAATTTTCATCACAACAAACCTGCAAACTAAGCAATGATATTTTTGTGGTGCAGTGACACATCGCAACATGATTTGCATCACCAAACAGCATACTAGAAGTTTGTAGAACATTTATTCACAAAATAATGACTATTTAAAACCCCCATAGGTTTTCATCTGTTGTTTTGTTACCTTCTCTCTGCTTGAGCCATAAATGATGTGGAGATGCCAGTGATGGACTGGGGTTGACAATTGTAAACAATTTTACAACACCAAGTTATAGTCCAGCAATTTTATTTTAAATTCACAAGCTTTCGGAGGCTACCTCCTTCCTCAGGGTTTTCCACATCGTTCACCTGAGGAAGGAGGTAGCCTCCGAAAGCTTGTGAATTTAAAATAAAATTGCTGGACTATAACTTGGTGTTGTAAAATTGTTTACAATGAGCCATAAATGGCATACTAGCCTTTTATAAGTGCCCAATATCCTCCTGTATTTGAGAACCTTCTCTAGTATGGTTGGATAAATTTTATTTTTGGCCCCAGGGTGAGTTTAGTTTGCACTCTCCCAAGTAATTGGTCTTGTGGAATCTCTGTTTCCTCGTCACGGTTAGCAGTGTGAGGAGACGAGTAAAGAAAGTTTTGTTTAATTGCAAGTTGCCTGATAGGTGATTACTCAGGAATTTTAAACATTTTCCCAACATGCATCTGTTATTGCCCAGCGATGTGTCATGACCGCACGTCTGCATGCTGTTTTCTATTGCTTATCTCATCTTGCGTGCAACCATGTGAAGATCATAATTTTATTGCAAACCATTTGATAATAATGTTTATGCTGGAAACTGACCTATAATATGATCTATTATCAAATGGTTTGCAACAGGCTTTCGAAAACTGAGTCTTTTAAGGCAGCGACTGATCTCAGATTCGTAGCTACAGCATCCAGTTACAGCCAAAAGTATCTTGTTTATGCTGCTTGGCTGCCATTTGGACTTTTAGACTCAGGAGAGAGTTCTGCACCCAAGCACTTTTTAAACCTGATTGGACACCTCGCTGAGGTTATACGCTGTGTAGTGTCAAACACAAATCATGAGAGACAGCCTCTTCCATCAGTTCTCATAATAGTATGAGACCCGATCAGGACCTGCCTCTGGAGCAATACTGTCACTTTTGCATTGCTGCAAGGAGGGTAATACAAAGGTGGCAGTATAACTGCACACTGATAAATTTGACTACTACCCAGCCACCAATTGTTCTTCCCACCCACCGTCCACCGATCCCCCTGACCTGGCCACCGATCGCTGCCCCCTGTTCTGAGGTCTGATCTCTCCCCCCACCCCAGCCACCAATCACTCACCCTTAGCCCAAGGCCCGATCACTTCCCCTGGCTAGCAATCCGCCCTCCTCCGGCTTGCGAAATTGCCCCCGGCCAATGATCCTCCCCACCGGTCTCCCCCTTCCTTACTTACCTGAGGGCCATACCCGCGTCGCAGCAGCCCAATCCTCAGCGATGCTTTGCCGGCCGAGCTGCCTCTTACTCTCCGCAGCTCACTGCTTCATGGACATCTGGTCTGAGGCCCAATTTCGGGGCTACCTTGGGCCTCACCATTCAGGAGCAGGGGTTGAAGCCTGCGCCCCCCACCCACCGGCCCAAAAATAGGCATGCCTGAATTTCTAGGCCGATATCGCTCACTTGGAATATTTTTATTGGTGCATAAATGCATAACTCAACTAACTGGACAACTTGTGAGCTAACCTTCTTATGGTAGATGTTAGTTAGAGTACCATTGTCCTGTGGTCGCACTCTTGCCTCTGAGTTAGAAGGTTGAGGGTTTAAGCCCCACTCCAGAGACTTGAATACATAATCTAGGCTGACACTTCAGTGCGATTCTGATGGGGTGGTGGCATCTTTCAGATGAGATGTTAAACCAAGACTCTATCTGCCCTCTCAAGTGGATGTAATAGATCCCATGGTACTATTCAAAGAAGAGCAGGTGAGTTCTCCCTGATATCCTGACCAATATTTATCCCTCCACCAACATCACTACAACAGATTATGTGGTCATTTATCTCATTGCTGCTTGTGGGACCTTGCTGTGCGCAAATTGGCTTGCTGCATTACAACAGTGATTACATTTCAAAAGTACTTCTTTGGCTGTAAAATGTTTTGGGATGTCTTGAATTCCTAAAAGATGTTATATACCTGCAAGTTCTTTCATTCTCCTTTAAAGACACACCATAAAAGCAAATCCATTTCCATTTTAGACTGTTTTGTAATAACAAAAGAATGTTGTCATGATAATCTTTTTATGAATTAAATCTTTAGACTGAGGAAATTGCAAATTTGTAAAGGCTGAGCTGCATATACGTTTCTTTCCTCAGAATTCCGTTTATGCCCAGCTGCTGTTTTATCCTAGGTCCGTCCATATGATTGCGGATGATGCAGTCGTTTTAATTAAATTTAGCACATCCTTTATTTCTTATATGGATTTTAAATTTGGTTCATGTAAAGTGGAAACAAATCTTAAGAAAGGAATTTGAATCAAATGTTCTCCACCTTAAACTGAGTGGTGCTGTAGGGTTTTTACATTGCCTTTTCACCTACATCCTTGACTGCAAGGTAAAGTTGCCTTTAAGGATTGCACTCTATGGATTCCACATGATATGAATTTGGGTGGTTTCCACAGTATCGTGAGTCTCCGACTCCCCAAACTTTATCAACCTACCTGCTGATGGCAAGTGTGGGAAGTGGTAAAAGTCACTCCAGCGAAATAAGAGATCCTCATTTCATATTGGGGTAAAGCATGCTGTCAACTGTTAGGTGTGAGCTGTGGCTCAGTTGGTAGCCCTCTAAATCGGACAGTTATGGGTTCAAGTCCCACTCCAGAACATAAGCACATAATCTTGGCTGATACTTCCAGTGTAGTACTGAGGGAGTGCCGCACTGTCAGAGGTGCTGTCTTTTGGATGAGATGTTAAACCAAGACCCCATCTACCCGCTCAGGTGGACGTAAAAGATCCCACAGCACTATTTGAAAAAGAGCAGAGGAGATGTCCCGGCCAGCATTTACCCCTCAACCAACAACTAAAACAGATTATCTGGTTGTTGTTTTTGGGAGGTTGCTGTGTGCAAATTGGGTGCCTTGTTTCCTACATTATAAGAGTGACTACGGGGTAAATTTTAATGGGGAGCCGGGTAAAGGGCGGAATTCCTGACTGAAGTACGGGTTTCCCGGACGGCCTTACAATTTTGACATAAGGGCGTCATTCATTTTTTTTTGTTAGGTTTCTCGCCTGACAGGCCAGCCAGATTGACAGGCTGGCTGTCACTCAGACGGGAGAGGAGCCAGGGAGCGGATCCAGCAAGTAAGTCTTAGATGGGGGGGGAGGGGGTCGGTCATTGGGGTTGGCGGTCATTGGGGGCGTCATCTGGGGCTCAGTCATGGGGGTTGGACATTGGTGGGGGGGGTTGGACATTGAAGGGTGTGTCGGAGATTGTGGCGGGGGGGTCGAAGATCATGAGGGGGGGTTGGAGATCGTGGGGGCAGTCGGAGATCGTGGGCGGGGTTGGAGATCGTGGGGGGGCGTCGGAGATCTTGAGGGGGGGTTGGAGATCATGGGGGCAGTCGGAGATCGTGGCGGGGGGTCGGAGATCGTGGGCGGGGTTGGAGGTCGTGGTGGGGGGTCAGAGATCGTGGCAAGCGGGTCGGAGATCGTGGGCGGGATTGGAGATCGTGGGGGGGCGTCGGAGATCTTGAGGGGGGGGGTTGGAGATCGTGGGTGGGGTTGGAGATCGTGGTGGGGGGGGTCAGAGATCGTGGTGAGCGGGCCGGAGATCGTGGGCGGGGTTGGAGATCGTGGGGGGGCGTCGGAGATCTTGGGGGGAGGTTGGAGATCGTGGCGGGGCGGTCGGAGATTGTGAGGGGGTCGGAGATCGTGGCGGGGGGTCGGAGATCATGGCGGGGGGGTCGGAGATCGTGGGGGGGTTGGAGATCGTGCCAGGGGGATCGGAGATCGTGGGGGGGTTGGAGATCGTGGCGGGGGGGTCGGAGATCGTGGGGGGGTTGGAGATCGTGGCGGGGGGGTCGGAGATCGTGGGGGGGTTGGAGATCGTGGCGGGTGGGTCGGAGATCATGGGGGGGTTGGAGATCGTGGCGGGGGGGGTCGGAGATCGTGGGAGGGGTCGGAGATCGTGGCGGTGAGGTCGGAGATTGTGGGCGGGATTGGAGATCGTGGGGGTGTCGGGGATCTTGAAGGAGTGTCGGGGATCCTGAGGGGGGTCGGAGATCGTAAGGGGGGGTGGGGTGGTCAGCCGATTGTGTGTGTGGGATCGTGGCAGGTAAGCTTGTTGGGCCTGGAGGAAACAGTCCTGCTCCTCCTGGCCCAGAAGCAGTGCAATAAAGGCACTTATCTGCTGAGCTGGGCCTTCTCGCCTGCTCTCACATGGCGTGTGGCAGAAGGCCCGAGAATCCTGGCTTACAGGAGTTAAAAATAAAAAACCTGACAAAATGGAGGCACTCAGCATCCTTGAAAGCTTTCACTGACCAACCTGCCACCTGAGAACGGGTTGTTCGCCCGCCCCTCGACCCGCCCCTGTTAAAACTGGGAGTTGGCGGCTGGAGGAGGGTTGGGGTCGGGCTTTAAATTTTTACGATTTTTGCCTTCCCTCCCGCCCCCAACCCACCCATTCGTAGGGTTAAAATTTACCCCTACACTTCAAAAGTTACTTTGTTGGCTGTAAAGTGCCTTGGGACGTCCTGAGGCTGTGAAAGGCGCTATATAAATGCATGTCGTCCTTTTTTTTAGAGGAAAGGATACTACTGTTCAGCTGACCAAGCTGTGCCTGATCGGAAATGCTTAATTCTAACAGTGGTTCCCTAAAGTGCAAAAGTGTCCCATTACCTGGTATAAAAGTTCGAACATTTAAAAAAATATTCCTTGCTCCTTGATATATACACAAATTTGTGGTAATTATTGACTGCAGAAACACATTCTTTTTTCTAAAAGACTATTTTGAAGTTTAACATGATCCAAGAATTCATCATGCGATAAGAGCAATAGATTCTCTGAGGGCATTCTCAGAATTAAGTCACGATTGCTGTTGTATTCTGCTTACAGCTGTAGCCTCACCCAAAATCATAGGCACTTAATAATTATTACCTGCCCTTGCGTGAATTTCTGTCCGATACCTCTCCTATTCTCCATTCTCGAAACTCCCACCTTTCCCTGTGGCATATGTGATGTATGCATCATCTGATAAGTAGTAGGCCCATTTTTGTCTAGTTATGTTTCTGTGAAGCGCCTTTTAATCTTTTTAAAAGATCTTCCTTACAAGAGTAAGGAAGTCTTGCTACATTTGTACAGGGCTTTGGTGAGACCACACCTGGAGTACTGTGTACAGTTTTGGTCTCCTTATCTAAGGAAGGACATATTTGCCTTGGAGGTGGTGCAATGAAAGTTCACTAAATTGATTCCTGAGATGAGAGGGTTGTCCAATGAGGAAAGATTGAGTAGAATGTGCCTATACTCTCTGGAGTTTTGAAGAATGAGAGGTGATCTCATTGAAACACATAAGATTCTGAGGGGGCTTGAGGCTGAAGGGGGTAGATGCTGAGAGATTGTTTCCCCAGGCTGGCGAGTCTCAGGATAATGGGTCAGCCATTTAAGACTAGAAGGAATTTCTTCACTCAGAGGGGTGTGAATCTTTGGAATCCTCTACCCCAGAAGGCTGTGGATGCTGAGTCGTTGAGTATATTCAGTGCTGAGATAGATAGATTTAGGGAAATCAAGGGATATGGAGATCGGGCGAGAAAGCAGAGTTGAGGTCAAAGATCAGCCATGATCTTATTGAATGGTGGAGCAGGCTCGGGGGGCCGTATGGCCTACTCCTGCTCCTATTTCTTATGTTCTTATGTTTTCTATGTTAAAGGTCTTATATAAATACAAGTGTTATTGTTGTTTAATTACCTCTCCAACATCTACTTATTTTATTCTGTATTCTTATCAAACCTAGGTTAAACCAGGAAAGCCTGGAATAGATAAGATAATTTTTAAAACTCAAATGTTCAGGGATCTCTAAAGGAATACATTGGATAGTTTTTTTTATGTATGTCAAAGTTGGAATCTACCCCATCCTCTTCTATTTTTGAATTAAATCTGTCTGATATTTTACATTGTTTTATTTGTAAAGTATTGATTGAGGACAGTGCTGCAGTGCAGTGAGCTTTTATGCTACTTAAAACATGTTTAGCAATAAATGGATTATCGGAATGTTTAACTACAACAGTTCTAGGCCCAGATCCTTTGTTCTGATGTGGGTTTTTCTCTCCAATATTTAGAAAGCCTAACCTTCGTAACTTGTTTCTTCTCTAACTGACCTTTCGTGATCTTTCTAGCTTTACTGCCAAGTTAGTCATTCCTACAACACGCAACAGAAACTCACCACGCCTTCAGTCATGTTATTTTTGTGCCACATTAACACTTGCAAAATTTAAATGGGGTGTGGAAATTCTAATACACAACTGACAAATCCCATTTGGCTCTGTGCTGATATTGCAAATCCTCGCCATCGTGACAAGAGTCAGTTTGCGTCATCTCTGGCCTAATGGATGGAGCCAACTCAATGCCGAGGCACCAGTTGGAAAAGGCCACAAGCAACCAGCTGTATGAACCAAGGATCATATTCTCCACATTCATATGTTCTCGGTTTGTCGCCCGTTTCCCTAGCAGCATGCACACAACCTCGCATAGCAACAGAGCATCCCAGCCACTGATGCAAAGCCACTTGAGGAAACCTAGCCCAGCTATTCCTGTGTTCATTAGTCTGAGTGAAATAGTAGACATGAATAATATGAATAATATGTCAGGAGAATGTATCAACAGCATTAGAGACAATTTGTTTGTCTGTAATGTTGTTCTGAACGTTTCTACCACTCCAGATGGAGTAAAATAATCCAATTTAACTTGTTAAAAGCCTCATTTGAGATCATTGATATTGAACTTGTCGAACATTTTGCAGCTGCAGTGACATTGAAAAGTAAGCAACATCTGACCAATTGTCAAACCTGGATTTGGGGAAGCTTAACGGAAGAAATTATTTTGAAGTCCTACAATGGCGAAAGGAGTGAATAGTACGGAAGAGTAATCTGACATTTATTTCCCAAAAGTGTTCACTCCACAGCTGGATTAATATATTTTACAACATTTCTACGTGATAAGTGACTCTTTAGCTGCTTGACAAGCTTTAAGGGATCATCATTTCAGGTTGACTGTCATACATTCCATCACATATTTGAAATCCACATGACACCTCAATTTTGTTATGGTTTAATAGGTTTGAAAACAGGAAAATCAGGCTCTAAGTAATTCAATTTTATGTGCAAATCAGTCAAGTCTTGTTAATTTCAGATCATTGCTCATTTTGTTCAAAAATTAGTTTTATAAATCTCACTCTTGCAAAATAAGGCAACAAAGTTCTGTATATTTGGGTCTTGCTCTTTGTATTCATAGAATCTTACAGCACAGATGGAGGCCATTCGGCCCATCATGCCTGTGCTGGCTCTTTGAAAGAGTAGAGAGTTATCATGTAGAGAGGCGGTGAATGTGTGAAAACGTATCTCGGTGTCAAAAATGACTTGTGAAGGCTGGACTCTGACAGTAATGATCCGGGCCTTTGGTAAGTGCCAGAACTAAAGTCCACAACATGCCTTTGAATTTGGGTTGGCAGCAGCCACAAATCTGTCTGTTCAAGATGGTGACTGAAACTAATCATTTAAGAGTATTACTATGTTACACCAGTAACTGTACAGCCAACAAAAAAGAATTATATTGCCATCTGAGAAATTTAGCTTTGCACTGGGCTGGAGTTATACAACATACAGCGAGAAGTCTAAACAGTGAGAAACTCCTGCATTTAGTATGCTTGGGAGCCATATCCTAGGACATAGGAACAGGAGTAGGCCATTTAGCACCTCGAGCCTGTTCTGCCATTCAACGAAATCATGGCTGATCTGTGACCTAACTCCATTTACCCGCCGTAGCTCCATATCCCTTAATACCTTTGGTTAACAATTTATCAGTCTCAGATTTAAAGTTAACAATTGAGCTAGTATCAACTGCTGTTTGTGGAAGAGAGTTCCAAAATTCTACCACTCTTTGTGTGTAGAAGTGTTTCCTAACTTCACTCCTGAAAGTCCTGGCTCTAATTTTTAGGCTATGTCCCCTGGTCCTGGACTCCCCAACCAGTGGAAATAGTTTCTCTTTATCTACCCTATCAGTTCCCCTTAATATCTTGAAAACTTCGATCAAATCATCCCTTAATCTTCTAAATTCCAGGGAATACACCCTAGTTTTTGTAATCTCTCCTCGTAATTTAACCCTTGGAGTCCAAGTATCATTCTAGTAAATCTACGCTGCACTCCCTCCAAGGCCAATATATCCTTCCTAAACTGCGGTGCCCAGAACTGAACACAGTACTCCAGGTGTGGTCTAACCAGGGCTTTGTATAGCTGTAGCATAACTTCTACCCCCTTGTATTCTAGTCTTCTAGATAGAAAGGCCAGCATTCCATTAGCCTTTTTGATTATTTTCTGTACCCGTCCATGACATTTTAATGATCTATGTACATGGACCTCTATGTCTCTTTGGACCTCCACTGTTTCGAGTTTTCACCATTTAGAAAGTACTCTGATCTATCCTTTTTAGGTCCAAAGTGGATGACCTCACACTTGCCTACATTGAAATCCATTTGTCACAGTTTTGCCCATTCACTTAATCGATTAATATCTCTCCATAATTTTATGCTTATTTATTTATAATTCATAGAATCTCTGATTAGTGTGCAGAGATCGATCAGCTCAATCCATATATAGACTTCAATAATGCCACAGGAATAGTAAACAGTTAAAAGTTAATGCCGTGTGTCTAAGAAAATATAAATTGTGCTAATAGAGAAGGTAATATTGTACTGTATTTCACTGTTATACCTACTGACCTTGAGTGTCAACTTGGCTCAGGTTGTATCTTTACCTGTGAGTTAGAATGGTATGGGTTCCAGCCCCACTCTAGGACATCAGCACAAAATCTGGGCTGAAACTTCAGCGCAGTACTGTGGGACTGAGATGTTATATATTCATACGAGATGTTAAATGGCTGTGTGTTCAGATGAACGTTAAGGATCTTGTGGCACTATTCGAAGAAGTGCAAGTTCTCCTGGTGCCCTGGTCAATATTTCATCCCCTAAATGTAAATGAACTGTTTGTGGGACATTACTGTGTGCAAAATGGTACCGTGACAGCAATGTATTGCATGTGAAGCACTTTAGGATTTTGAGAGACCTGATTCTATATAAATGCAAGCTCTTTCTTTAGTACCCTATGTAATATAATATATATTCTAAAATATACTGTATAGCATTTTCTAAGGCATTAAGTTACATTATGTGGAGTGTTATAATATATTCAAGTTTTCTGCTAGAAGTTGAAAGTTTTGCTGTAATCCACCCAAGGGTTTGTTTGCTTGTGCTTCTAGTTAATGTTTTGTTCCCATTCATTGATATTTCTCACTGACTAAATCTATGTGTTGAAACTGAAAGCTGCATTTGAGATATATTCATGTGAAATTGTTAGTTTTCAAATATTTCAGGAGTTTGCATAAGATGCTGTGAAAATGCCATTTTTTTTCCTTCATAATTGTCTCCCATAGAAACCCCTAGTAAGCTGTTCTCTCCCTGTCTAGGGCTGTTGGTATTTTGTGTGTTTGAATGTGAGGAACGAAAGGGGTGGGAAATGGGGCGGGGGTGGGAGGAATCAATTCCTTAAAAACTGTACATGTCCAATTCTGCTCTATGAAATTATGACAGCCAGAACTGCAAAGATGTTTAGCATTCCATTGAATAGTTCCATTTAGTTATAGATCTTTTCAGAGACTAGTGGCACAATATCCCTTCACCTGTGAAGCACTGGTTCTAAACTAGACTGTTGCACTGTTAGCGTCGTAAATGAAATAAATTTGTACAACGTCAGTTCAGTTTCCGATACGTGAAAGTTCATAGCACAAAATTGCCTATAATTTATTTCTACCACTCAGAGAAACTACAAGCATTGCTCATCTGGGAAATGAAAATGTCACTAATGTTATAGGGGGTTAGGATACAATGTTGGGTTAATGCAGTAGGAGCTTTTCATTTTGTTCTATTTATGCTGTGCCTGGTTTGGGTGGGCTTAATGCTGGCACTGACTGTAATGCAAGAGTTCCATTTTCCAACATTAACATCCCTCCATTTTGATGAATACATTGGGGGGTGGGGGTGGTGGGTGCGGAGGGGAGGGGGGAATTTTAAGCCACCCTGCCCAGCGGGAATTGGAGCAGGTACACAGTTAAATATTGGTGCAAACACTTAACACTCATTAATACATGCAAATCAGGATCAATAGGACCCCGATGGCATTTTATTGACCTACTGAGCAGGGCTCAGTAAAACCTGGTGAGTAAGAAGAGGAGGCCCCCCCCCCCCCAAGGTAACTTTGCCATCCTATTTGACCCTGAGCTTCAGACTCCATATCCTCTACCATCACCAAAGCCACCTACTTCCACCTTCTTAATATCACCTGTCTCCACCCCTGCCTCAGCTCATCTGCTGCTGAAACCTTTATTCATACTTTTATTACCTCCAGCCTCAACTTTTCCAATTCTCTCCTTGCCAGCCTCCCATCTTCCACCCTCCATTAACATGTGCTCATCCAAAACTTTGCTGCCCATATCCTAAGTTGCACCAAGTCCCGTTCACCCATCACCTCTGGGCTTGCAGACATACATTGACTCCTGGTCTACCAACTGCTCAAATTTAAAATTCTCATCCTGATGTTTAAATCTCACGATGGCCTCACCCCTCCCTATCTCTGTAACCTCCTCCAGCCCTACAATCCTCCAAGAATTCTGCGTTCCTCCAATGCTGGCCTCTTCGGCATCCCCGACTTCCTTCACCCTACCATTGAGGGCCGTACATTCAGTTGTCAAGGCCCTAAGCTCTGGAATTCCCTCTGTAAATCCCTCCACCTCAAAAGAGGAAATCCTTTGACGCTCCTCAAAACCTACCTCTGACCACGCCTGTCCTAATGTCTCCTTCTTTGGCTTGGTGTTAATTTTTGTCTGATTATGCTCCTGTGATGCGTCTTGAGATGTTTTACTACATTAAGGGCACTATATAAATGCAGGTTTGTTGTAAATAAACCAATTTATCACCAATCTTTGCAAAAGGGAAAAGATTTTATATCAGAAAATGTAAAAACTTATTGTGAAAAAGATATGAAATTTAATGGAGCCCTTTAATATGATGCTTATGGAGGTCCTTCCTCATGTTTGCTTATTAAATCTTCTTGTTACTTGGACAATTGTAAGAGTAATGACTGCACACTAATGCAACACGGACAAGAGCTAAAACATTTATTAGAGCTTGTGCCATTCCATACAGTGGATAAGGTAGAAAATTCAAACTCTTTATGCAAGATTATTATAGCAGTACATTGCTTCAATTATTAAACCATTATACCCGAGTAACAAATACCATATAAATACATGATATTTCACAAGACCATAGTTTATATATTTATGAGCATTAATGTTGTTTATTTTTCAACCTGATCATTAAATTCTTGAACCTCACTCGATTCATCAACAACTTTGCCATCAACCAGTGTGGTAGTGATGACTTTGACAATTCTCCTTGTTGTGATCTCAGGTTCAGCTGTTAAGTAAAAAAGAAATATGACATTAAAATTGATCTTTTTAAAAAAAGTCATATTGGCATGTTTGACTAACATGATGGGATTTAATTATATTAAAGATTGTCTGGCTGCTCATCCGTGACGATGTCAGACAAGCAATCATACAGCACAATGATGGGTGACTGCAGAGAGATAGAGTTGGGTGTCATTGTCATGTACATGAAAGCTGACCCCATGATGTCAATGAAGGCAGTGTATAGATGAGGATAAGAGGATCAAGGATGGAATTTTGGGGCACATGTCAGGTGACCATGTGGGGGCAGAAGGAATAGCCATCGCAGGAAATATGCTGGCTAGGTTGGGACAAGTAGCAGTGGAACCAAGTGAGTGTAGTGGCATGTAAATGGAACACAGAGAGATGGTAGAGTATTTGGTGATATAGAATGATGTAGAGAGGTTGAGGAGAAGGAGTGAAAACGTACCATAGTTGCAGCCATAAAGGAAGTCAGTAATAACTTTGACTAGGGTGTCAGGGTAAAGCGGACTGAAAGGATTTGAAAAAGGGAGAGAGAATTTGAAAAAGGGAGAGATGGAGAGGTGGGCACAGAGCTGAGGGGTTAGGACATGTTTAAGGGCATTAAAATGGAAAGGGAGGTTAAAGGTAGAGCAGTAATTGGAGGATGGAGGTGATTGAGAGTAGGCTTTTTGAAGATGGGATTGTTGACTTCAATGAAAGAAGGCTGAAGCCTAGGAAAAGGAATCAGCGGAAAATGTCAGTGGACACTGGGCCAGGAAGAGGAAGCTGTGTGGAACGGACTTGGTTTGAGAGGCGATTGAAGAGATGTGTCTGATGGGTGAGATGAGTCTGATGAATGCAAGGGGGAAGTTGGAGGAGAAGCTACAGAATGACATAAAGATGATGGCTGGGGTTCCTTTGACAAGAGAGATATATTAACATCCACCAGTTAATGCAAATTAATTTACTAAAAGTTAGAATTTACTGATGGATATCTGCATATCATGCATTTTAGTGCACAGTACTTTTATATGCAATAAAACAGTTAATTACCAGAGAACATTTAGCTTAAGAGACTCTTCTTGGCCTTTCTTATCACAGTATTCAGAACAGATCAGAATATACTTTACAGAACAAACAGAGTTTTTATTTCTCTTCTCATCCACCTCCAGCATTTAGCGTGATAACTTGTGTAAGTCAAGCACACACAGAAAAATGTGTCAGAGGTCCAGTTGGATTAAAATCCATGATTTATAATCCATTTCATATCTGACAGAAGCACAAATGAAGGTGATATTTTTGGCTACCATCCACTTTATCTCAATGATTTTTCTTTCAGAATACTTATGCTTAGTTGGCATTTAAAAACATCAATCTAACGGACTGTTGTGATTGTTTGAATATTCTTCCTTCCATTTGAAACACCAGTATTTTTGTATCATCGTGGAGTACCAACATGCATTGTTATGAAGTGGTGGCTTCATTCTTCAATTTCCTACACTGATCCCAGCTGTGCCATATGGGGACATGAACAGAGAGAATGGAAAACTGAAGGGACAGTCGTCACTGTGCCACTCTCAGGAGTTGCACACCTACTAAGCCAGCTGGTTATGGTGTGTGGCCCAGGGGGGGAAAAAATAGGAGAGAATGATTTGAGAACTAAGGGTAAATACTGCCACCATAAATAACTTGAAATTTTGGTGTTCATTTGTTTGCAAATATCAGTTATAAAATAGACCTTATTTCTATATTCTTTAAACATCTTCAGCCAGAAGTGCCGAGTAGATGATCCGTCTCGGCCTCCTCCCAATATCCCCACCATCACAGAAGCCAGTCTTCAGCCAATTCGATTCACTCCATGTGATACCAAGAAACAGCTCAGTGTACTGGATACAACAATGGCTATGGATCCCCACAACATCCCAGCTGTAGTGCTGAAGACTTGTGCTCCAGAACTAGCTGCGCCTCTAGCCAAACTGTTCTAGTACAGCTACAACACTGGCATCTACCCGACAATGTGGAAAATTGCCCAGGTTTGTCCTGTCCACAAAAAGCAGGACAAATCCAATCCGGCCAATTACCGCCCCATCAGTCTACTCTCAATCATCAACAAAGTGATGGAAGGTGTCGCAACAGTAATATTAAGTGGCACTTACTCACCAATAACCTGCTCACCGATGCTCAGTTGGGTTCTGCCAGGACCACTCAGCTCCAGACCTCATTACAGCCTTGGTCCAAACATGGACAAAAGAGCTGAATTCCACAGGTGAGGTGAGAGTTACAGCCCTTGACATCAAGGCAGCATTTGACCGAGTGTGGTACCAAGGAACCCTAGTAAAATTGAAGTCAATGGGAATCAGGGGGAAAACTCTCCAGTGGCTGGAGTCATACCTAGCACAAAGGAAAATGGTAGTGGTTGTTCGAGGCCAATCATCTCAGCCCCAGGACATTGCTGCAGGAGTGTCCTAGGCCCAACCATCTTCAGCTGCTTCATCAATGACCGTCCCTCTATCATAAGGTCAGAAATGGGGATGGTCGCTGATGACTGCACAGTGTTCAGTTCCATTCGCAACCCCCAGATAATGAAGCAGTCCATGCCCGCATGCAGCAAGACCTGGACAACATCCAGGCTTAGGCTGATAAGTGCCAAGTAACATTCGCCCCAGACAAGTGCCAGGAAATGACCATCTCCAACAAGAGAGAGTCTAACCACCTCCCCTTGACATTCAGTGGCATTACCATCGCCAAATCCCCCACCATCAACATCCTGGGAGTCACCATTGACCAGAAACTTAACTGGACCAGCCATATAATTACTGTGGCTACAAGAGCAGGTCAGAGGCTGGGTATTCTGTGGGCAAGTGACTCACATCCTGACTCCCCAAAGCCTTTCCACTGTCTAAAAGGCACAAGTCAGGAGTGTGATGGAATACTCTCCACTTGCCTGGATGAGTGCAGCTCCAACAACACACAAGAAGCTCGACAACATCCAGGACAAAGCAGCCTGCTTGTTGGCACCCCATCCACTACCCTAAACATTCACTCCCTTCACCACTGGTGCACCGTGGCTGCAGTGTGTACCATCCACAGGATGCACCACAGCAACTCGCCAAGGCTTCTTCGACAGCACCTCCAAAACCTGCGACATCTACCACCTTGAAGGACAAGGACAGCAGGTATATGGAACAACAACACCTGCACGTTCCCCTTCAAGTCACACACCATCCCGACTTGGAAATATGTCACCGTTCCTTCATCATTGCTGGGTCAAAATCCTGGAACTCCCTACCTAACAGCACTGTGGGAGAACTTTCACTACACAGACTACAGCGGTTCAAGGTGGCGGCTCACCACCACCTTCTCAAGGGCAATTAGGGATGGGCAATAAATGCTGGCCTTGCTAGTGACGCCCACATCCCATGAACGAATAAAAAAAACCCAGAAAACCAGCTCAGTATTAATTTATTCTAGTGGAATGACGCACTGGAGGTTATGGATTACAATGATAAATGTCTAGCACACAATTTTGCCTACATTCTCTACGTGAATACTTACGAGGAGGAGTTGGTGCACGTGGAGGAGGAGCTGGTGCACATGGAGGTGGAGCAGGAACAACCTTTATGCTATAATGATTAAAAAAAAAGTTATCAGTCACAAAACTGACAAGTTGTGGAGTTTGTTTAGGATGCTAGAAGTAAACCTAATACAGAAGTTTAGTTGATAGAGTAAACTCTGTCTAATTAAATAATGATTACTCTAAAAGGAAACTGAAAAATTAATTATTGAAATATTTTCTGAACAAAAAGTTATATAGGTTCAGTATTTCATCAAAAATCAAACAGTTAAAAAGATGCCATCACGTGGGTATATAATTTAGGATAGGACATAAAATGCATCTGCACTCTCAGGTAGAGGGATCAGTGTAGGATATGGTAAATTACAGCACTGAGTGGGACAACAAAGGAATTCATAAGTTGATACAACAATCTGCAACAATTGGTATTAAAATTTATCAATAAGTATATATGAAATTATACTAATTTTGTTTTATATCTTTGAATATTGGAACACCCCAAGTTATTCCTCAAATTGAGCTGGACCAGAATAGGACTTTCCTTTAAAAAAGTCATTTCTGTTCTCAAATTCTTGTGAAATGTTAACATCTTCAACTGAAGATAAGTAAATCTTGTAAAATGTTACTATCACTTGAGGTAGTGTCAGTAATGGGATTAGAAAGGTATTTGGTGTAAGGTGGCCGATGTTCAGTGCTGAGAATGTTTACCAGGGGAAGCCAGGATTTAAAAGAAGTTGACATTGTAAGAGCTTAACTATGAGTGGGCTGTGATAAAGCTCGGTTACTTGCTTTTCATTTATCATGAGGAAGCACTTATAGGTGGTATAGAATTTGACGCCTTAATGAAATGGGAAACATTTAGTCTAGAACCAGGGGTCACAGTCTCAGAATAAGGGGTAGGCCATTTAGGACTGAGGCGAGAAGAAATGTCTTCACTCAGAGGGTGGTGAATCTTTGAGCTTCCACAGCCCTCTGGGGTGGAGAATTCCAGTCATTGAGTACATTTAAAACAGAGATCGATAGATTTCTAGATATTAAAAGGCATCAAGGGATATGGGGATAGTGCAGGAAAATGGCGTTGAGCTAGAAGATCAGCCATGATCTTGTTGGATGGCACAGCAGGCTCGAGGGGCCGAATGGCCTATTCCTGCTCTATTTCTTATGTTCTTATTTAGAAAAAAAGAGCAGGAAGGATGGAGGGACAGGCTTCACATTCAATGAATTACTTTTTAAGTGTAGTCACTGTTATGACAGCAAACACGCAGTCAGAGCCCACAAACAGTAAATGAGATGAATGGCTAGTTGAACTGTTTTTTTGTGGGGGTTGAGAGGAATGTTGGCCAAGACACCCCTCTTTAAAGAGTTCTGTGGAATAATATACAAGACAGATGGGGCCTCAGTTAACTGTCTCATCTGAAAGACAGCACCTCTCATAATCCCTCAGTCCTAGATTATGTGCACAATCTCTGGAGGGAGGCTTGAACCCAAAACCTTCTAGTTTGAAGGAAAGAGGGCTGCCAACTGAGCCAAAATGAAAATAGAAAGGACTAGCTTGGTCTGTGGACTCAATTCGTAGAACTTTCGAAGGGGTTCCCTGATCTTCCATCGTAACTTGGATGAAAATCCCCGTCAGAAACAGTGTAAATGGCCATTTGCACTGTTTCTCCAGCATTTCTGCTAAAGTTATGGTGGGAGATCACAGAACCCCATGAAAATTACTGGTTTAGGACAGATTGACTTATGCTATCACATACTTTTATATTGTTTGCAACCAGAACTTTTCATTCTCAATGCAAAAGTTGTTTGGAAACCAAGCTCAATCTCTTTTTCCTGTTGAAGTATTTAACTAATAGCATTGACAAAAATGAAACCTTAACAAATGTTTTTAGGCAGAATATTTCTGGTACCTCATTTCCCCATTAAGTAAGCGCCTGTACTCGCAAAGTTCTGCTTCCAGAGTTAGTTTGGTTTTCAGAAGAGCTTCATAGTCTCCCTTGTGTCGCAACATTTCATTATATATCTTGATCAACTCAGCTTCCAATTTGGAGATAGTTATTTGCAAGCTATTGCACTCCACTCTATATCTTTCTTCAGTGTCTTCTAATATATTTTCCAGTCCTATGTTCTGTATAGATAAAGAAAAGTTACACCAATGAGATAAAACTGTAAAAGTTGGTTCACAATATACAACCGCTTTGGAGCAGCACTTTAACTAGAAAATCCAGAAATAGCAATATGCAAATTTGTGAAAATTCAATTTGCTAGCAAGCTGCATCTGAGCTTTGTGAGGTTCACTATCATTTTAAACTTGTAACACCTCTTGTTAACATCTTTTAAATTCCAACTAGTGTTTATTTTATTAACATAAATAGAAATTTTAATCAACTTATTTTACACTTTTAAACTTACATTACTTTCATATTAACTATACCATCGATGTCATGATTTCAATAAACAATGCATGAAGCATTTAAAATGTGATCATCACTGTAACAAGCTATGGGCGGAGTGAGGGAGAAAATTTACCAATTTGAAACCACAGATATCTACAGCATTTTAAACTTTTCAAAATTCTAAAAGGACTATTACGTTAAAATTTGAAAGATAGTCATTGTTTAGTGATATCTTTGTGGCTGCTCAGTTCTGCTGCAGTCACTGTTTTAAGGCAACAAATTTAAAATCAAGCTCCCTCTCATTTGTAGCATGACTTTCATCAATTCTCAGTTTACTTGGTGGGACATCCCATAGATTTTAACTGTTGAGTAAAGGTTAGAATCCCTAATTACCCAAACAAGTCACATCAGCTCTTGGCAATCACTCAAACACAATGTTGATGTTAGATGTTTGCCACACCAGTTTATCCACTTTCTCAACGGAAGGCGTATGACATTGATAGCAAGATGCCAGAATATTACAGTAAAACTTACTAAAAGGATTAAATCTGGACCAGTCATCAAGAGAATCAATGTGCATTGTAAATGCTGGTTCTTCTCCTAATTATTTATCACCATATTGCATTGTACTATTCCAGCAATTATCCTTTTTACAGAATCGATCAGGTTGATCTTGAATTATCTCACTCTGGTTTATTGGATACCATTATTTATATTTGGGAAAACACTAGTACCTGTCTCCTCATGGTTTCCAGCTCTATCTCCAGTGATTGCATTGCTTGTCGTTTACTACTGAGTTCTGCCTTGGCCATGTCAAGTTCTTTAGTGTTTTTCTGTACTTCAGTTGTGATAGTCTGCACCTGTACCAAAAAATAAAAGCCCTGTAAATTCTGAGATTACATACACATATATCTATGACATGTTACAACTAGAGATTGAGGCAAAAATACACATACGGAAAACTCCAAGTATGCAAGTAAATTTTGAAAAATTACAATGTGCAGGCGTACATGCTAATTATATCTACAAACAAATGCACAGTTCTGACAGGTGTGACCAATCTTGTTGATGCAGGGACACATCTAGTAGAATTCTGGAAATGTAAATTTCTGTTTTTTCCCTTGAAATTTGTACTTCTAATGTAAGAAGCACAAGACAGAAGTACAGATACATGTGAAACAGACTTTGCAATCAATATCTTTTAGTCTTGATCACCACATTCAGCTTTAAGAGGGTTTACCTGGGACTGGTACCAGGCTTCTGCATCCGCCTTGTTTTTTGCTACCATTTCGTCATATTCAGCCCTGATCTTTGCAATAGCGACAGTAAGATCAGGTCCTTGCTCAGCTTCCACCTCCACGGTAATTTGTTCATTCTTCAACTGTGACCTGATGGCATTCAGTTCCTATCAAACAATGACAGACAGTGTGATTCTAACTGTTCATTTGTCACACAACATGCACCCTCTTCATTCTGTGCTAATACCTCTGCAATCCACGATCACTCATGAGTATGAAGTCTTTTCCTTACTGTATTTAATCCTGTTTGCTCATTTAGAGGGATTTTACTTCAAGGGCACAAGACAGGAAGCCCATTTGATTTATTCGACTATGAATGTGAATTGTCAATGTACATCTTTATTTAAAATCAATAACTTGGACAGTTGTATGATACTGCAATGGGCTTTACTGCTGGAAAAGCAATAAAGGACTGCTCCAGACATTGCCCTGGATTGAGAGTCACTGGTAAACAAAATCCTTAAGAAATGTCTTAAGCAAGGCGACAGGTTTACGATTTACATGGAAAATGCAACGGGATTCGATCCAGTAGAAAAGAAACCAATGGGAATTCCATGTAACTTAAACGCAGTCACCTAAATCAATGGCCACCGTCTTACACTGAACCTCTGCACCGACTACACCTATTAATATTGGCAACATATGACCAGTGGGGAGCGCTGGTGGGGTCAGCTCCCTGCTCTCACCTCTTGGTGGTTCTTTTTCAGGAACAGAAGTTCTTCCGTCAACATCTCCCACTCGTTCCTCAGAATGAACGCGTTGCCATCGTATTCCTCCTTGATGTGTCTCAGACGGTCCATATCGTGCTCCACCGTTTGCCGAACCATAGCTTCAGACTCCATCCTGTATGAGAACCAGACGTACAGATCTAGAAACCTTCTTTCAAATTAAACTACACCATCGTAAACACCCCGATAATGTCGTATTTTAAACCCTAATGGGTTATATTTGTGCAACCGGTACATACACACACATATTATATATATATATCTACAATGTAATGTATATATCAAATTGAGAAATTGATTAACACGGTAAAAGCTTTATTTTGTGCACCTCAATTATCAAGACCGAGTATTTAGCCAGAAAACTGAATTTCACAGGATTAAATTGCAAAGAGAAGTAAAAATTTATGGCACAAACTTCATTCTGAAGTCCTCGGCGCTCAGTTTTGCGTTGTCCATTTGTAGCAAAATTGCGGCATTGTTCAGCGTGAGATCCTGGATCTAAAAAGAGTACAATATATAGGTAAACTTGACATCGGATATTCAAACGTGCCTTCCATTTAAAAAAAAATTGTAGCGGTTTTTGTTACAGATTTGTTTATTTTTTTTAAGCAGCTGACTGTTTATTTTAATTGTTGTCCTTTATGCATTTCTCCACGTGTGGAGCCGAAGTCTGATGGTTCTCGGCAGCACTCAGGGTGGATACAGACAGTCAGACTGAGCCTGTTTGACCGGCTGCATTCAGTCTAACCCCGTTATCGAGTTTGACTTGGTTGTTTTGAAGATAGGTCGTTTCCTGTATTTAAACAAGAATCTACTTCCCGTTACAGGGAAATTATTCAGGGATATAAAGTGCCTGTAATGCCGCCCTAATAACATTTTATTTTCAAAACTTCTGGCCTGGCAAAACAAACACAACACGAATAGGACGAATGATCTTGAAAAGCCGATTTATCTGCGACAACTAGTTCAAGGCCAGTGGTTTGCTGAGTGGATCAGATATTTACTTGATTTTTTTTAAAGCTGACAAATTTTGATTAATGTTCCCGGTAAAAATGTTTGCGTGTTTGATGAACATAATTAATCACAATTTAGAGCTGGGTTTAATCATTGTCCAGGGTCTAACAGTGAGGTAGTACCTGTTTGGGTATTACACCCAACGAGTAAATAACATCACGTTTGTTTACTGATTTTAATTTTCCAGCGAAACTGAAAGCATATTTTAAAGCACCTGATGGAAGTAAAATTTGTTTTGCGGCTGTTTTATGAATGATTAAAACGGGTATTACACAGTGAGAGTCAAAGTGATTTTTATTGAGTGTCTCAAAGTTCATATTCAACGGTTTAATTTTTAAAAATATGATAATAAACTAAAGTGGCTCCCATCTGAGAGTATTAAACTGTACCTGTTTATTCAGGGCCCGTGCCTGTGCTAGCATGGGATTAATGTCACGTTCAGTGGGCTTCCTCTCCTCTAGCAACTCTTTGATCTTGATCTCCAGATTATGGTTGCTGGTCTCCAGGGAGCGGACTTTCTCCAGGTAAAGGGCCAGGCGACTGTTCAGACTCTGCATAGTCTCCTTCTCGTCCCTGGCGGCGCTCATCATCCCGCTGGACACCAAGGGGCCAACGACAGAACTCGCACTGAAGGCGCCAGGGCTGTTCGACAGGACGACGGAGACCCTGCTGGATGGGCTCCTGGACCAGGAGCTGTTTTGGACGGATCTGCTGGAGAAGCTGGGCACGGTTCGGCTGGATACCCTGCGCTGTGACGAGCCGCTGATGATGCTAGGCATGGCTGCGGTGGTTGAGAGACGCTCACGGTTAGCTGGGTGTGTGGACTCAGTGGTGTAGCCATATATATAGCTGGAGGGAGCAGGGGAGGTTAAAAGCCGGTATAACCACACCCAACTGGTAGCTGCACCTACCAGCCGCTGGCTTTTATCAGCTAATCGGTATTTATCCAAATAATAACATCAGATTGTTTTGGTCTATGTTATTGTCTAGAGTGTATATTGCAAGGAGGAGCTTCAGTTACAGTTTCACGAAGTGCATTGATGCACCTGTTAACATTACCTCTCTGTATCCATAATAGCGACCCGTTCTAATATAGACAGGGCTACCGGGTTTTATTGAAATCAGCCACTATTAACTTCGGATGTTATATAATCTGCTCTTTAAACTAATGTATTAACAGTTTAAATGGACAGATAGGCGTAGCGTAATTGCTAAGGAAGAGTAAACCCGCTCCCTTCAAATAACGTGAAGAAATTCTCATCACATTTTACTGAAAGTCACCGCATAGGACTGGGAATACCACAATAAGATTCAAAGAAAAAAAACTGAATGCTGTAAATCTGAACGAAAAGGTCCTGCATTGTGATTAACTGATGCGCTTCCACCAATTCCTTTTGTGACGGACTAAGCGAGGGCATTCGGCAATACAATTCAGTTTCTTTTCCTTTAAAGGCTTCTCGTTAAATATTTGCATTTGTTCTAATATATTACATCACATGGTTACTGCGTGGCTGAGGTTGGGGTTGCGCTGAATTAGGTGGAATCGTCGGTGTCATTCAAGACGGAAAGGTTTTCACTGTCTACAGATCACGCCAATCTAACCGCGAACTCATTTTCTTGTGGTGATTCAATTCCAATTGACGCATGAAAATGTTCTTTAATGAAATGCAGTAACGTCTAATATTTAATTGTTTTTCTTGATACTGGTGAATTAAAAGATAGATTTAAACACACAAAATAAGCAATATAAATGGAGTTTGATCGTCGTTGGCATTCATATAATGAAATAAACTTTATATTGTCATAGGAGGAAGGTGAATTTTTTTGTAATTTATCGGCCAGATTAACCGTGTACTCTGCGAAGCTATACATCATAACCCGACCAGCAACATCAAAGAAAGTAACAGTTAAAACTACTCCCTATACATAACTGGGTGCCTAGCAGAACATTCCCACTGATCTAATCGTGGTGTTCAGCCAACAAATAACTCATGCTTTGCTCTTGTAGTTTATGACATCTTCATTTGGATTCTGCCGAATAATTCACTGTCACCATCCAATATTCTGTACATCCTTGTACATCCTGTCTCTCGTATACTGCGCAGTATCCTATCATCGCTCATAGTATCCTGCCTATCTTATATTGTGTGTAGTATCCTTTATGTATTTTTCAGTGTGAGATTTTGTATACCTTATACTGTGTGTATTTTTCAGTCATCCACTGGCTGGAACATAATGGTAAAATAGTCCCTGTCAAGTGATGCTATATATACATATATTTATATTCACGATCTATGTCACTATTGTATAACATCTTGTCTCGGCCATGCTCATTAGATAATAACTAAAAAAAGAATTATATTTTAAAATAAAATTGATACCATATAAAAATGTCTGGTGGTGAGTTTAAAGAAATAGTTTAATTTCACAATTGTGCTGACTTAAACTACTTCAACATTGTTCATGAGTCTTACGACACTACAGAACTGCGTATTTGAATTACTGCCTTGGTTGAATCATCTATTATCCACGCATGATTTGATTTATTACGTATACACAAGGCGTTGTGAAAAACTCAGCAAGTTTGAGCGGGTGAATGGGTTGAAATGTTAATTAGTAATCGTGCATGAATGCTTGTAAAACATTTCCAAATGCGATCAAGTATTGCCATTGGGAGTACACTTATCATTGAGATTCAATATTATCTCAACTCACAAGTTTAATAAAAGACTTGCCTGATTTCATGTTTTAGTAATACATCGTGGTTTGCAAAGTAGCACCTTGAGTAATCTTAATATGGTTCAGTATTTTCACGTAACGCAACTGCGCCACAGATTTGATTACAGCATTATTAAGCTGCTGTCTGTCCATTCTAAACTAGCATTACTATGGTAATACATGGGTATTGCACAGCTGTTCCTGGCTCACGAGGACTCAAGGTGTGAACGGTAAATCATCTGAAGGTGCTCAGAGCAAAAACAACAGCAGTAACCATTGATAATGGATCTTACTCTGGAAATAATTTGCTTTAGTTTTCAAGGTAAGCTGCAGGTACAGGAACATTACAGCGGCACTGTCTTCAAGAATTTGTGTTTGGCACGTCATTTTTTGTTTGTGGAGAGAGAAGAGGCAGCCAGCTGTACCATCATTTTCATAATGTGGAGATGCCGGTGATGGACTGGGGTTGACAATTGTAAACAATTTTACAACACCAAGTTATAGTCCAACAAATTTATTTTAAATTCCACAAGCTTTCGGAGGCTTCCTCCTTCCTCAGGTGATTTCCACACCATTCACCTGAGGAAGGAGGAAGCCTCCGAAAGCTTGTGGAATTTAAAATAAATTTGTTGGACCAGAACTTGGTGTTGTAAAATTGTTTACAATCATTTTCATAACAAAGGCATTGCATGCAAATGATGCTCATCTGCTTTTATAATTTACATTATCACATTGTTAGTATAATGTTATTGCAGTGTCAGCTTGTCCCAGTTGGTAGCACCTTTGCCTCTGTCAGAAAGTTACAGATTCAAGCTCCACTCCAGGACTTGAGCACGCAGTCTAGGCTGGTATTTCAGTATAATAGTGAGGGAATGTTGCAATGTCAGAGGTCCTGTCGTTCACATAAGACGTTAAGAGTAGGGCACATCTACCTATTCAGGTGGACACAAAAGACTCCATGATACTATTCAAAGATGAACAGGGAGTTCTCCCAGTGTCCTGGTCAGCATTTCTTTCTCAAACAACACCACAAAAACAACAGATTAACTGGTCATTCGTGTAATAAATTGGAAAGCCAGGTGTTGAAGGATGGAATACTAGAGCCTAGTCTTCGGTTGCTTCCAAGCCTTTATTCGCAGATCCCAATTACACACACAGCCCCCCTAGATAAGCTCCCGCATATAAATTGATATGAGAGTCCCCAATTGATACCCACCATCTGAATATAATTAACACTAATTGATATAAATCACATGGATACAATTAACAATTCATTTCATCTGCTATTTGTGTGACCTTTCTGTGTGCAATTTGGCTGCTGAGTTTGCTTACATAACAACAGTAGCTGCAGTTCAAATGTAATACATTTGATGTAAAGTGTTTTGGGACTTGATAAGATGCAATTATAAAAGCAATTGTTAAACATTTTTCTCGGAAGGTGACACCCCTTTAATCTGCTCTGCTATGGCAGGGCTCGTGTATCCCTTCTCCCTAAAGTAACTATTACTTTAAAAACAATTAGAACATGATGAGCATTTATGTTTTTGTTGTCTCTATTCGATTGTCCACTGGTATAATATCGTTCTTGGTGCACCTAAAACTGGAGAGGGGATAGTGAATGCTTCTCTATAGAACTGGGTTTCCTGCTGCAATTAAGAAGAGGTAGCATCTATCGTATTTATAGAAGCTGCACTGATATCTATCTGCAGTGTTTGTTATTATAGTTCAGTACTCTGGCAAAAGCCACGGTCACACATGGCTAAATTTATTATAATGGGCCCTGATAGATGTCGAAAGCAGCCACCTTCTAGTCTGAGAAGGGCAATGTTGCCAAATGTTTTTAAAGTCTAGATCTGTCAGATTTCACAGAAGGAATCACAAAGGAGAATGAGATTAAAAGCTTATTGGGCAAATTACCAACAAAAATGGCTTGGGGATATAATAGTGAGCAGTATTACAATAGAGAAACCAGCTGATGCAAAATTTACAAGAGTTATATAGAGAGGTACAAGAGAAGGGACAGTGGTCAGCCACTAATGTGCTTGCAAGTGGCCGATATTTCTCATTTATGTAGACTACAAGAGACTGTCAGGTGCAGGGGGCCTAACAATTCCTGACAAATTCAGAACAACTTTGATTGGTATAAAATTGTTACTCCAGAAATAACAAAGCAGATTATCAGCAACATGTAAAAGCATCAATGAAAATAGTCTAATGGCAGGAATTTCCCTGGATGTGGAGAAGGTATCTGACAGGATTTAGTGGAGGTATTTTTTCTATACTTGGAGGAACCTAGTTTTGGATAGAGGCGAACCCAGGGGAAGTCAAATAATACCCTGGCAACAGGCCAGAATGCTTTTGTGGACCCAGGAGGAGCACTTCTGCTTTTCCTGGGCCCACAAAAATAAAAACAGAAACTTTTGTGAGCCTTTCTTTGAACGGTCTCCAGCAATCCCTTTAAAGACACTCGTTAGGCTGTGCAATACCTGGTATGGTTAGGCATACATTGCATGCACTGCTCATTTGTACTTGAATTTCGCATTCAGCATCCTACAACCCGCTTAGGCCCCAATTTGCCTGTTTCAGGCAGGCACCCTGGATGACAAAGTCGCCTGAGCCAATATGGCATCTGGCGCATTTCTGGCCCAGATCAGGTGCAACAGATTGCAATGTGAAATTTGGAGCAAGGGCAGCCATAAGTTAAATTTTCTAACTGGGAGCCAATCTCGAGTGCTGTGGAGTCAGGGAAGCACTTCAGCTCACCCTGGCTCCACAGCAATGATTTCTTGTTTCAATTTTTAAAAAATGAATCACTTATATTTCGTTGGTGGACGCCATTTCAGTGATGGGACCTAAAACAGGCATTAGGCTTCTCATTTACATATGTAAAGGGCCTAATGCCTGTTTTAGATGGCTACCCAGATGCCAGCAAAGCCACCTTTACCAATATGGCGACGATTATTACGCAGGTGCACATCAGGTGGGGGATGTTGTGCCCTGAAATTGGTTCTTTTTGCCCCCAGTTTTCCATCCTGAAAATGGGTGCAATGAGGACCAATTTCTACCCCCAGTGTCAGAGGACTGAGCTATGAGGGAAAAACTTGTGCTCTGCAGACTCAAAGAGGAAACTGAGAGGTGATATTGAAACTGGGTCGTAAGTCAAGGAGATGCAGGTTCAAGGCAAACTTAGGACTGATGTCCGGAAATTCTTCTTCACACAGCAACATATGAAATTGATTTCTGAGTATGATAGTGAAGATGATCCTCTTGGAATCATTTAAGAAACAGTTGGATTCCATGAATATGCTATGAGGAAACATATTTCAAAATCAAAGGGCGTCAGGATGATGGAATTGTATCATTGTGGGATGAATGGATTTAACCAAAATGGACATCTGACCTAAAGTAATTTATATTAGTGGGATTGGACTGTACTAATATTACCCACAATTGGAATATTCCTAAAAATAATAAAATCACTGGAACTGAATGAAGCATCAAAGTATACCTTCTCCCTAAAGCACATATTTTGCAGAAAGTGCATGTGTAGAAACAGCAAATCAATACAAGATATACCACTTAACCTAAAGAGGAAGAAAAACCTTTATTGCCTGGAATTTCTACGGGTGTTCTGCTAATCTCTTGCCATAACTTCAGGGGAAGATCAGCGGAAAACCCAGAGAAACAGCATAAATGGTCATTTAACTAATATACGTAAGGTTATAAAGTAATATATTTTCCATCTGTTTTTCTCCCTTTACCCCCTCCTTTCCTCAAGGCAGTGGCACATGCTGGAGTCTGGTGGTGCTGGCTCTCGATGGTAAATGCTCTTTCCCTATGAGGCTGAGGCCAATTGTAGCACTCCACCCTGATCTGCTTGAGATTGGCTAACTCAGCACAGACCAGGAATTGAATCCGAGGCTTTCAAGTCTGCATGGCCCAGTGCTATACCTGAAGATATTCTAAGACGTAGTTGTTATCTACATAATTCAGTAGCATCTTGTGCAACTTGGAGTTTGTAAGTGTGCCATTCTGAAAGTTAACCTACATGAGACACACCGTTTAGAGGTGAAGTTCATTTATTTTGAGCAGCTGTTGGGCTAGAATTTCCAAGTTATGCAAAGGAGAAGGAAAATGGTGAGTGAGTAGAGTAGTGGTGGCATTAACATTACACGGCCATATATTGAGGTGCCGATGAATACCATTGGGGCATTATATTGAGGAATAGTATTGGCCTAATTTAAGAACTTTTTATTTAAGCTATAAATAACTCAAATATATGTAATTATGGAGCTATTTAATTGTTGCTGAGATTCCATTCCAAGAAATTTTCCAGCATTCATTAAAGATTTCTTTTGATAAAGACCTCAGGCATCGAGAGGTTCAAACATAGAGACCAACAATACAATGCAAAAATTAGAAACCAATAATTCTAAAAAATCAGGAATAGCATCAGCTAGATTTTTCCTTTTGCAATTAATGCTGGTAGTTGATGCCATGGGATTTGTATTCATACCACAATCATGTTACCCTTTGACCAGAATTCCCAACACATTTGGGGTTGGGGAGTTGGGGGGGGGAGGGGGTGGAAGCGGGGGTTGCTCTAGTGTAGCAACACTGCAAACATGTTCTTCTTGATTGCCTTTGTAATGTAGTTGTATATGATGACCAGAGCAATCCTTTCCCCATGATGGTGCTGTTCCCTTTGTTGTCTTCCATTTGTATTGTATTTGGACCAATACTGAGCTTTTAAATTGGGTTCAAAGAGGAAACACAACAGGAAGAAATGGAAAGTGAAGTGTCAAGTAAAGACAGTCAATATTTCAGATTGGCCATGAATGGTTAATTTTCCACAATCCAATATCCTGGCATGTATTTTGTTTATGTTATTTAGCCTTTGCCTTTGTTTAAAGCTGTAAGATAATATTCGTTCCTTTTTTAAAAAAAGAATCTTGTTACACTGAGAAGGGACTTTTGACTGATTGTTTATGTCGCTGTTGCAGTCTTATTGGAGGTCAGTGTCATTGAAGCCTCTGTGTGAGTTTCAGGAGTTCCTCTATTTGTATGGAAAGCCTTGTAAAATGATACCAGAACAGAGAGCAGTAGGGAGGAAGGGAGCCAGGAAAGATAAGCACAGAAGTAAGAATTAAATACCGTAACAGGAACAAGGTGCGAAAAGGGAAGGAGAAACCTTTTGCGAGAAGGTTGGAAAATACACAGTCGTGTTGATATAGTCAAATACACAAAGTGGTTGTGGCAGTGTAACATGAGCGTTATAAGCCACAGAGAATGAAAACCATTTTCATAAGCACATTGGTATGGTATTGGTTTGCTTCTGGACTACTTTGTTGTGAACAAATGAAGTCAGGGTTGACCCAGTTTTCAGGCTAGTTTGAGAATTTATAATAGAGTGACGCTACCCCAATAGTTTCGTTGGTAAGTCCACTTCCAAGTCCAGAACAAAACTATACAGACCAGGAAAGTCTTAGGTTTGATTCCTGGTCTATGTTGAGTTAGATGATATCAGCACATGTGGCACTAAGGTTGTCACAATTGGCCTCAGCCCCCTGGGTAGGAGATGGGTCTGGGTGAAAACATAAATAAATAAGCCGAGTTCCTTACTCCTTATAATTATCTAATGATTCCTCCTGGAAAGTGTGTGTACGAGGACATAAGATGAGGAGAAAACTGGGCTTAGAGTTGATGTCTTCCATGTTGATTAACTTACAAACACATAATATCTGGGCTGACAAAAAATGGCCACCTGGGCGAGGTACTGTGGGCACCCAGTATGATATCCCAATATGTCAGTGCCACTGGGCGAGTGGGGTAGAAATTTAGAATGTAGAAACCAAATGCAGGAGCAAGTGCTCCACGTGCAGCAGAAATAACAATATACATTTATTCTTAATTTTAATTTTTTTTGAGCAAAAATGATTTTGAAATAATAGGAGTACACTGTATATCCCAGTGAAATGTTTTGGGGAAACTCTTTCATTCTCAGGAGATTATAACTGGTAACAATTTCATCAAAACACAATTAGGTTCTACATCGGCCGTTGTATAAATGCATTTCACAAATGGCTTATGTGCTTTCTGATGCTTAAAGTATTCAATGAACAAATATCCTGGCCACGGTTCCCAGAGCAATACTCAAGGACATGTGCTTAACATATTAAAATTAATAAAATTTTTCAGAATGTTGGCAATAGATATTACAAGGGCAGGGCTATTGGTAGGTGAAGTAGTTGAAACATTTGAATATCTCGACTGACAGTGAATCATTATTAACTACATAACATGAATCTTTTAAAAATATATCTTGCATTAGTCAACTGTGTTAAAATTGGATAGCCATGTGGGGAAGGATGGAATACTAGAGCCTGGTATTTAATTGCTTCCAACCTTTATTCACAGAGATTCCCCTTACACACATACCACACCCGAGCTAAGCTCTCCTATAAAAAGGATACAAGAGAGTCCCCAATTGATACCCACCACCTAGAATCAAAGAAAAGTTACAGCATGGAAAGAGGCCATTTGGCGTATCGAGTCCACGCTGGCTCTATGCAAGAGCAATCCAGCTAGTCCCGCTCCCCCACCCTATCCCCGTAGGCCTGCAAATTTTTTTCCTTTCAGGTACTTATCCAGTTCCCTTTTGAAAGTCATGATGGAATCTGCCTCCACCACTCCCTCGGGCAATGCATTCCAGATCCTAACCACTCGCTGTGTAAAAAAGTTTTTCCTCATGTCACCTTTAGTTCTTTTGCCAATCACCTTAAATCTATGTCATAAGAACATAAGAACATAAGAAATAGGAGCAGGAGTAGGCCAATCGGCCCCTCGAGCCTGCTCCGCCATTCAATAAGATCATGGCTGATCTGATCCCAACCACAAATCTAAAGAACACAAGAAGTAGGAGCAGGACCCGACCACTCAGCCCCTGGGCCCTCTCCGCCACCCACAGGGCATTGACCGATCCGAACTCAGCTTCATGTCCAATTTCCTGCCCGCTCCCCATAACCCCTAATTCCCTTTACTTCTAGAAAACTGTCTATTTCTGTTTTAAATTTATCTAATGATGTAGCTTCCACAGCTTCCTGGGGCAGCAAGTTCCACAGACCTACCACCCTCTGAGTGAAGAAGTTTCTCCTCATCTCAGTTTTGAAAGAGCAGCCCCTTATTCTAAGATTATGCCCCCTCGTTCTAGTTTCACCCATCTTTGGGAACATCCTTACTGCATCCACCCGATCAAGACCCTTCACAATCTTATATGTTTCAATAAGATCGCCACTCATTCTTCTGAACTGCAATGAGTAGAGTCCCAATCTACTCAACCTCTCCTCATATGTCCACCCCCTCATCCCCGGGATTAACCGAGTGAACCTTCTTTGTACTGCCTCGAGAGCAAGTATGTCTTTTCTTAAGTATGGACACCAAAACTGTATGTAGTATTCCAGGTGCGGTCTCACCAATACCTTATATAACTGCAGCAATACCTCCCTGTTTTTATATTCTATCCCCCTAGCAATAAAAGCCAACATTCCGTTGGCTTTCTTGATCACCTGCTGCACCTGCATACCAACTTTTTGATTTTCTTGCACTAGGACCCCCAGATCCCTTTGTACTGCAGTACTTTCCAGTCTCTCGCCATTAAGAAAATAACTTGCTCTCTGATTTTTCCTGCCAAAGTGCATAACCTCACATTTTCCAATATTATATTGCATCTGCCAAATCTCCGCCCACTCACCCAGCCTGTCTATATCCCCTTGCAGGTTTTTTATGTCCTCCTCACTCTCTACTTTCCCTCCCATCTTTGTATCATCTGAAAACTTTGATACGTTACACTCAGTCCCCTCCTCCAAATCGTTAATATGGATTGGAAAGAGTTGGGGACCCAGCACCGACCCCTGTGGAACACCACTGGTTACTGGTTGCCAGTCCGAGAATGAACCATTTATCCCAACTCTCTGCCTCCTGTTCGATAACCAATCCTCCACCCATGCCAGAATATTACCCCCAATCCCGTGATTTTTTATCTTAAGTAATAATCTTTTATGTGGCACCTTGTCGAATGCCTTCTGGAAGTCTAAATACACTACGTCCACTGGTTCCCCTTTATCCACCCTATACGTTATATCCTCAAAGAACTCAAGCAAATTTGTCAGACATGACTTCCCCTTCATAAAGCCATGCTGACTTTGTCCTATTAAATTATGCTTATCTAAATGTTCCGTTACTGTCTCCTTAATAATAGACTCCAAAATTTTACCCACCACAGATGTTAGGCTAACTGGCCTATAATTTCCAGCCTTCTGCCTACTACCCTTTTTAAATATCGGTGTTACATTAGCAGTTTTCCAATCTGCCGGGACCTCTCCTGAGTCCAGGGAATTTTGGAAAACTATCACCAAAGCATCCACAATCCCTACTGCCACTTCCCTCAAGACCCTAGGATGTAAGCCATCAGGTCCAGGGGATTTATCCGCTTTGAGTCCCATTATTTTACTGAGTACCATCTCCTGAGTGATTTTAATCATATTTAGCTCCTCCCCCCGTAGAGCCCCCTGTTTGTCCAGTGTTGGGATATTCTTAGTGTCCTCTACCGTAAAGACTGAAACAAAATATTTGTTCAGCATTTTTGCCATCTCCATGTTTCCCACCATTAATTTCCCAGTCTCATCCTCTAAACGACCTATGTTTGCCTTAGCCACCCTTTTTCTTTTTGTATAACTATCGAAACTCTTGCTATCTGTTTTTATATTTTTTGCTAATTTCTTTTCATAATCTAACTTCCCTTTCTTAATCAATCCTTTAGTTATTTTTTGCTGTCTTTTGAAGACTTCCCAATCTTCTGTCCTCCCACTAAGTTTGGCTACCTTATATGTCCTTGTTTTTAGTCGGATACTATCCTTGATTTCTTTACTTAGCCACGGATGGCTGTCATTTCTTTTACACCCTTTTTTCCTCAGTGGAATATATTTATTTTGAAAGTTGTAAAATAACTCCCTAAATGAACACCACTTCTCATGTACCGTCTTACCCTTTAATCTATTTTCCCAGTCCACTTTAATCAATTCCGCTCTCATATCATCATAGTCTCCTTTATTCAAGCTCAGTACGCTTGTTTGAGAATCAACCTTCTCACCCTCTAATTGGATATGGAATGTAACCATGTTGTGGTCGCTCGTTCCAAGGGGATCCTTCACTCGGACATTATTAATTAATCCTGACTCATTACACAGGACCAGGTCCAAGGTTGCTTGCCCCCTTTGTAGGATCAGTTACATACTGCTCAAGAAATCCATCCCTGATGCACTCAATGAACTCTTCCTCAAGGCTGCTCTGCCCAATTTGATTTGTCCAGTTAATATGATAGTTAAAATCCCCCATAATTATAGCTGTTCCCTTATTACATGCCCCGACTATTTCCTGATTAATACTTCTTCCAGCAGAGTTGCAACTATTAGGAGGCCTATATACTACGCCCACTAGTGTTTTTTTCCCCTTATTATTCCTTATCTCCACCCAAACTGTTTCATTATCTTGATGCTTTGTCCCAATATCATTTATCTGTATTACAGTGATTCCTTCCTTTATTAACATAGCCACCCCACCTCCCCTTCCTTCCTGCCTGTCCTTCCTGATTGTTAAATACCCTGGCATATTTAATTCCCAGTCGTTGTCACCCTGCAGCCATGTTTCTGTAATGGCCACAAGATCATACCCATACGTAGTTATTTGTGCCGTTAACTCGTCCATTTTGTTACGAATGCTACGTGCATTCAGATAAAGAACTTTCAAATCTGTTTTGTGACGCTTAGTTCCTGCTTTTTCCTTTTTTAACACTTTACCTATTACTCCATACCTTCTGTCCCTTCCTGTTACGCTTTCCTCTGTCTCCCTGCTCAGGTTCCCAACCCCCTGCCACTTTAGTTTAAACCCTCCCCAACAGCACTAGCAAACACTCCTCCTAGGACAGCAGTCCCGGCCCTGCCCAGGTGCAGACCGTCCGGTTTGTACTGGTCCCACCTCCCCCAGAACCGTTTCCAGTGTCCCAGGAATTTGAATCCCTCCCCCTTGCACCATTCCTCTAGCCACGTATTCATTTGAAATATCCTCCTATTTCTACTCTGACTAGCACGTGGCACTGGCAGCAATCCTGAGATTACTACCTTTGAGGTCCTATTTTTAAATTTACCTCCTAACTCCCTATATTCTGCTTTTAGGACCTCATCCCCTTTTTTACCTATATCGTTGGTGCCTATGTGCACCACGACAACTGTCCTCTGGTTCTTGACCCTTCTGCCAATGGGAACAGTTTCTCTCTATCTACTCTGACTAGACCCTTTATGATTTTGAATACCCCTATCAAATCTCCTCGCAACCATCTCTGTTCCAAGGAGAACAACCCCAGCTTCTCCAGTCTATCCACGTAACTTAAGCCCCTCATCCCTGGAATCATTCTAGTAAATCTCTTCTGCACCCTCTCTAAGGCCTTCACATCTTTCCTAAAGTGCGTGCCCAGAACTGGACACAATACTCCAGTTGTGGCCAAACCAGTGTTTTATAAAGGTTCACCTGAATACAATTAACATTAATTGATATAAATCATACAATTAACAAACTGTCCCGTGCAATCTTATATCTTACTTGGAAAATGATAATGAAATATCTAATTGTTCAAAACATAGGTGGGTGTGGTATGACTTTAGCGCTGTCCTTTTGAAATAAAATTCTTTACTTATTTACATTTCTCCCTATTTCGATCTGCAGGCATGGCCGATAAAACATCATAGATGCTTTCAAAAATACCCTTTGTTTGGTCTCTGAAGAGGTGTGTTTGAGTTACGTAGGAAAGGTTTCCTGTCTGGTTTATGTTCCACCCTTTCTTCATTAACAGCACCAAAACTCACCCTTGCCTTAGGGGTAGCTCCACCAAGCAACATGAATCCCTACTTCGATTCAACTAGACTTTCCTTGTTGAGCGTCATGTTCTTTTAATTTAGTCATTCCAGGCCCAACTTTGGGAGAAAAAAAGTTTCTTTCCTGGGGAAAGGTAAGTAGGTTCTCTTTACTGTTGATGATTGACCACAACCTGGTTTATTATGGGATCTGCAAGAGTAGACCTGTCATTGGTGACTGAGATTTTCCTCATTTGGCTCTAGATATTGCTGAAAGCCAATGCCTTCATTGGGTTGCTCATGTCTGGATAAGCAGCAGGAAGCTTACCTGTGTTCTGTACTGGTGGGCTGGGTGGTTTCAGCTGGTCCAACGGCACGTCAGACAAATTTTGGTGTCCTTCAACCTTAGCTTTTGCCATCCTGCATTCAAGTTCTTTGAATTTAGGCAATTGGAGTGTGTCCATGGTGGGATAGAGTATGCACTCCATATTGGTCAAACATAAAGACGAGGTGTATGGGTTTCTCAATCACTTGATTTGGAGATTCTTAAGCATGGTGATGGGCTTCCATGCATATCAGACCCAACTGACCAAAAAAAATATTAGCCCACCCCTGCCTCTGAGTAAAAGTTTGACTAAAATAATAATTTACATCAGAAAACCTACAAGGTCTAAAAATCATAAAACAAGAAATAATCCTGTCTGTAAGACACGAAGGGAAGAATTTCCAACTATACTTTTGGTCAGTTTATATTTTTGATATATAACAAGTTCATAAGTTGCTTACAAACAAAAGTATAAAAAAACCTTCTTCCTGCAATTGTGCCAAGTAATCCATTTTAAATAAGCCTGTATGACTTGCAAAGCAGCAAGTGGCAAGGGTGCATCCAGTAGCGAGGGTGTGGAGTCAGCCCAGGATTGGAGATGCTGGGATCAGCGTTAGTCCAGGATTGGAGAGGCTGGGTTCAGAGTTAGCCCAGGGTTGGAGATGCTGGGATCAGAGTTTGTCCAGGATTGGAAAGGCTGGGTTCAGAGTTAGCCCAGGGTTGGAGAGGCTGGGTCCAGAGATAACCAGGGTGGGAGAGGCTGGGTCCAGAGTCAGGTACAGGCACAACTATAGCTAATTTCTTTGTTGTGATCTATGGGAACCATGTGGTATTATGTCACATGGTTAACATAGATCAATTAGCTCACTCAATAGTGACATTTAAGGCACTCAATATTTTAAAATAATATAAATATTTTTCTGGGTAGTTTAATGCTCATTACGGACTTTGACAGTCAAAACAACTTATTTTTTCTGTGATGTGTTTGACATGTGAAAATATTTAAGCTATTTCAAATTACCACAACTATTAGTTCATTACTGTGTCTGTGATACCACACAATCGATGTAATATGCTTCTGAGATGTCATAATGAAAGAGGGACACTGGACAGTGAAAGGAATGAGGACTGATAAATTATACCCATCAATACACCTTTTAAAAACAATGGGGGTGAAATTGGTCTTTGCCAGTACCATGAAACAGGCTATGGAAAAGAAAAATCGGGCAGGGTGTAAAAACGGGCTACCAATTCGCTATTAAGTCACTTTGGAACTACTGGTGAAGACCAATTAAATTCCAAAGAAACTGATTGGAAACATAGATCTTTTTGGAACAAGAAAAACTGATCAATGTTAAGAAAAATTGCTGGTTTAATGCGTTTCATGTAAATCTTTACGTATGTAACACTTGTTGAAAACCAACCTCAGGAAAATACCTCAGAAAAGTGACAACTCAAATTTTTTTCCCTAAGAAATAACCTTTTATAAACTATTGTAAAAATTGTTTTACAAACAATAAATACTCTATGGATCAAGATGTTTTTTGGATGAACTCATAAACTACAGTTTCATTTCCTTCTTACAAAATTGTATTTTTAACTGCTTGACTTTATTAAAAATGTATTCATCATACAAGCCCAGTATTTTCTGACGCTTTGGGACTGCTTCAGGTCAATAACTCTCCAAAGTTAGGAATGAAATCAACAATTGTCATATTTTAAAAACGATTGCCTCTTTTAGTTTGGGTACCTGGTAGATCTCTAATGATAAATATCAGTGTGTATTTCTTTGGTAAAATGTGTTTATCTTCCTCAACGTCAACTGGATCAAGTATAAAGAGACCCCACCTTATCCTTCAGATTGCCTATCCCTGGATTATTCTCAGTCATTCTGATATAAACCCTTACCACATTATAATTAAACTTGAAGGCAGAAGTCTTTTACTCTAAGGATAAGGTGGGGTGATATTAGGAAATAAGCAATGTTGGACTAGTTAGATCTGCTGACCAGATTTTTTGTTTTACAAAAACACTAATTAAAAACAAGTTTTCACATGACAGGAAGGTTCTTCAGAAGCATCCCAATTGCAACACGCCATGCTTTACGCGGCATTGCATGAACAAAGGCCTGTCAGGGTGATCAGGAAGCCAGCGTTGTCTGTGCCCACACCTGCCAAGATGCCACCAACCATTTCTGTGGGCCCTGGCAAATCCATCTGGCAATGACTGTGGTAACTTGCCTTCTCGGTGTCAACAGAGAGGAAGATGCTGAGCTCTGTCATCTGTGTAATGATGTCAGCAGTCACCATGCAGCACAGAGCTTGCACATGTGCAGGGATAGTAGCGGTTGGCTGCACCTTCTTGCAGGCGTGCTGACCTATGGGATTGCCCTGTAGAGTGCCACAGAGGAAAACCTTCTGCACAAGCATCTTATACAGCATCACCTCGACATCAGTAGCCATCAGAGAAGCCAAGTGCTGGGCTGAACCTTCACTTGTCTGCAGGCTCACACCTGTCTTTACGGGTCCCTTTCCCTTCATCCTGGCTTGCCACTTCTTAATCCCATGCCCCTTGATCCTTGGCAAAGGTTGCTGATGGGTTGAGATGCCTTTTGATGCTCTCCAGAAGCTGTCTGTCATCTCTGCGAAGTTACTAATTAGACTCAAAAACAAAGGCAGTCATTTAACACAGGAGCCAAAACTGCCAAATGTCCTTACAAATAGTGCTTGTCATCACAATTCAAAATGATTGGCACCAGTTTCCTGTTCAAACTATAACAAATCACAGGATGTATAAATCAGCAAAGAATTTTAAAAAACTGAACAAAAATAGGCATTCAACAAAATTCTTTTGAAAGCAAGCTTTGGTTTTCTACTAAACTGAGGATTTACTACTGTAACATAATAAAGACATAAACATTTACAAAAAAAATATTAAACTTAATCTTTGCAATAGTTTGTGTGCTTCAAATATCTGCAACAAAGTTTTCCATTTGAAGCATGTGCCTTTGTGAGAAGCCTCAGTCTCAAAGAATTCATCAGGATTCACAGAGCCATTGCTCCCCTGATACTATTCGAAGAAGAGCTGGGGAGATTTCCCAGTGTCCCAGCCAATATTTATCCTTCAATTAACATCTCTAAAACCGTTTAATTGATCAGTTATCTCATTGCTTGTGGGACCTTGCTGTGTGCAAATTGGCTGCTCCATTTCTCTACATTACAACAGTGACTACACTTCAAAAGTATTTCACTGCCTGTAAAGCGTATTGGATCATCCTGAGATTGTTAAAGGCGCTACATAAATGCAAGTTCTTTCTTTCTTTGCTGAAGCGACCAGATTGTAAACTATAGCTCATAGCTCATCTATAGCTTGCAGAGTTTTTATTTGATTGACAGTGAGATTAACCATTCTCAGAGCAAGTCCTGCAACCCCCTACATTCCCTTGTATCAAATATTGAATAGGATAAAACCTACAAGTGTGCCAATGACCTCAATTATCTGATTATATTTTGTAATGCATTCTAAATGGTTACTCCAGCCGCATTTATTTTATTTATGATCGTTTTTTAAGTTCTGAGACAAACTATCAGCAATGATTCTGGAAGAACTGTATCATTACTCAAGTTTGCAGGGAAGTTCTGAATAAAAAATCCTGAATTAAACAGATATATTTAAGTAGAACTGTTTGTTAACACTAAATACTGCCTCAGAGATATTGATAAAGAAGGAAATTTAAAAATTAGTTTAATCTTACGTTTTAAAAATGTCTTGGCATTTGCTATAAAACCCATACCCAAACTAGATGGATAATAAAGGTAAAAAGCTTCTCCCACATATTACGTGCAGATCTACTTCCTTATTTGACTGTGTTATTTATCTGTCCAACAGCAGTGGGTAAGGAAACCACTGTCTCCATTAATTCCCGCGTAAACCCTCGGAGAAATGCTGTTTTTGCCATTTCTCCGAGGTTTCTGCTGATCTTCCACTGAAGTTACGTGGATATTCTACCCTTGTTTATTTTCCAGGAGTCAATCAAATCACACTTACTTCACTGTCTCTATGGAAATCTCTTACAAATATCTTTCCAAATTGTTTCAGTGGACAAGTGCACCCCTCCCATTTCCATGCCTCAGCACCTCTACTTTGGAACAGCGTGACTTTTGAGTCAGCACAGGCACCATTACATATGCTAAGCAGTTCTAAATAAGCTGTTAGTCCTAGTGGAGTTCATGTGGAGGCAGAGAATATGCCTCCCTAGAATGTTTACTTATTTTTTTAAACATTTGAAAGCAGCTGAAGATGAAAACGCTATTTTAGCATTTGATGCTGTTTACAAGCTCTCTTGCAATGACTCATGTAGAACAAAACACCTCAATGGAACAGAAGATAAACTGTACAAATAAAAGGATTGTTCAAGGAAAAACAGGAACGATGATAAACATGGGTGTGATCAGAGAAATACACGCACCTATGAGAAACATGGCCCTGATTCATTAAAACAAAAACAAAATACTGCGGATACTAGAAATCTGAAATAGAATCAGAAAATGCTGCAAAACACTCAGCAGGCCATCTGAAAGGTCATCGACCTGAAAGATGGGCCAGATTTTGCTGAATGAATGACGCACGCCGTTATTAATGCGCAAATCGGCCAGAAACTTGTAGCGAGGAAGAGATACCCCGTGAATTGCGAATTGCCACCAGTTGCTGGCTGATTTGTATCACTCTGTTGTTAGGTTCATGATAACGGCATCTTGCGCTTAACCACCCCATGATTTTCATGAAGTTGCTGCATTTGCACATTAATTGCCCATTAAACATGCCACAGAAAGTTAAGTCTAGTAATTAACAGCGTAAGTGCCCTTTTAACAACGTGATAATTGTTAATGCCTGCCAATCAACCTCTCTGGTCCATAAAGTGAACAATCATAAGTGTGGAGTCTCATTCCTTCAAGTTGAGTTGTTTTAGTAAACTTTAAAAATATCAAATTTTAAAATTTAACCTTTGTTTTCTTACTTTTCCTTTCTGTCTTTTTTTTCTCTCTCTCAAAATCCAATCTTTCTTGCCCTTATTTATTTCTCTTTCTGTAGCTGATTTGACATTGAATTCACCCACTCTAACTCACCCTCCTTTTCAGTCCTTCCTCTGTTTATTTCTCAATCCTTAAATCTCTTTGGTTAAGGAGATCCACTGTTTGTCCCGTTTTTCACGGAGGTCCCAGATGTCCCGTTGTCCTGGCCACGCCATTATCAGCTCACACATCCAACAACTTTATGGGCAAAAAAAGTTAAAACCTAAATGTGCACGAAACAAGTCTAACTAATGGGGCACACCGCGAGATGACCCGTTCCTATAAAATCTGGCCCGTTAACTCTGTTTCTCTCTCCACAGATGCTGCCTGACCAGCTGAGTGTTTTCCAGCATTTTCTGTTTTTATTTTAGTCCTGACTTCACTCTTTGAAAGGAGCTGACACGACCTTGGCACTAACGTATGCCTCATGATGTAATTTTATATTTTGGTTGCCTCACAAGTGCCACCTTTAAACATCATCCAAATTCATCCTTTGATGTTATTTGACACCAAATCCACCCTTTGGCCTGCAGCACTGCAGGTAATGCCCAATTAATGCAAAGATTAATTAAAGGTTTCTGTTTTCTGAGAAACTGTTTTGACTAATTTTGCACTCATCAAGATAAAGGATGTTAGCACTAGGAAATGAAACACTTTCCCATTTTAAATTGTGCCAGCATCAAGTATTCTTCAGCAGTGGCACAGCCAAGGTTGAAAGATTGGGAGAGTGAAGTCCAGATTTGGCCCCGACAGCCAAGCATTTAGGCGAGGGGTTTGTGGAGCTGGGGAGCTGATGTTTCACAGCTGTGCGTACAGCCCAGCCTCGATGATGCCCTCTGATGCTGCATTGTTGTTCGTGTCAGACTCAAAACAGCAATGGGGCCACGATCAGAAATTTAAAGGTTAAGTGAATAAATTATTTGCTGTCAGTTTTGGGCGAGTCCTGACATACAAAATTGGCTGACCTCAAAGGTGATTGGGGGGTTATGACCCCACTCCCCCATTGCCCATTGGGTCCGCCACTGTTCCTCGGTCAGGTACAACGTGGCTCTCTCTATTTTACCCCAACATTGTGGCTCAGTCCCTGATCTCAGAAGGGCAGCCCCAACTGCACCAATGTGCGTTTGCCATTTCTCATGCCAGCAGTCTGTTCCATGTGTCAAGTGCAGTGTGGAGGAAATAGGCGTCTTTTCATTTCTAGTCTTGTTTTAAGCTTGCTAGTTTTGTGTACTTAATTCCTCTAGTTACATGCTCACAGTCCAAATAATATTGCCTCCTTATACCTACATTATCTATGCTGCTGCTTATGTATAAAGAACTGCATCATGTATTCTCCTTCCCCCAAACTCTTCTCCAATAAAACCCAAGATCAACTCTTTTGAGTCTTTATTCATAACTTTTGAACTGTAAATCATCCTTGTTGCTCTTCTCTGATCCTTGCCAATTGTGAATATTTTTGGGTGACTGAGCGTTGCAGTGAGTTTGAATATTGTCCTCTCACCGCTGAGACTTGCGTTCGAGTCTAGCTATGAAGAATTACAGATTTCTCTCTACTGGCTGTAGGGGTTTTACATGAAATGAATTTGGGGCAATCTTAATTTGGAGTAACATAATTCCACAGCAAAACAACCCAAAATGTGGCAATATTTGAGCAGAGAAACCCAAAAGATAATAGGTGTCTGTGTGCGTGTGAGGTGGGGTTGTTTTTGTGAGGTTGGGATTAAAGCTAAAACCTGAACAACAATAAAAAAACTTTATGATAAAGTATATACATTAAGTTAAAAATGGATTATACAATGAAAATGTGCTTCCATTACCCAGTGAAGTTAGCCATCAATGGCAATGCTGAGAGTGGAAAAACGTAAATGTTAGTGGGCCTTCTGGGTTGATTATGTCATTTATTTGGGCCTCACTGACGTACAAATAAGAGCAGTAAATTTATTTTCACACATTCTTCGTAAAGAGTTTTAAAAGTTTTTTTTGTTGGTGTGCAGCCTAAATTGCACTGAAACACCATAATTGTGCCGACTGCACATTACCACAGCTATGAAACTTATCTAGATTTCTTCTCCCTCAAACATAAAGGGATTGTCAAACAATGTTCCATTAAGGCAGTAGCCTTTATAGTTCCAACGGTCCGCAACACTTATGATCTAAAGGTGAAGTAACTATTTCTCAAAATTGATAATATGGTACTAGTAGGTCACCTGTGCCATTTCTAACTGTATATCAGAAGATACAGTGAATACCTAGCGACCGCAGCCTGCAATTTCCATTATAATTGATTATATAGGCATTTTCAGTATTAACTGTTGACATAAAAATTGTGACCAAAAGTCATAACAAGAGGAAGTGGGGTTTGTGAGCAGTAAATGTACACAGTCAAAGAGTTTTAATACAACATATAGATATTTAGGATGACAGTCAGTTGGCATGTTACAGCTGCCAGAATAGTTCAGGTGTAAGCATTCTGCGTTCATTGCTTCAATTCGTGCCAGATATTTTACTGTAAATAAGAATTTGTTCCTTGCCTAATGACAGCTTATTGTTTCACGTCAGTTTGAGTGCAATTAGCCACAGTTTTGTCAATTTACACATACATGCCTTTTGCATGCTCTGCAGCACATCCATCACGAGAGAAATACAGGAGAGCCCTGCCTGTGGACCAGCCCTTTAAATTGACCATCCTGCTAAGTCATACATTTTTTAGAATTCAATTTGTAAAACAAGTAAGGGGAATATTAGAAAATCGGGTGGGTTCCTTTAAGAAATGTGCCTGATTTTCTAATATTTGCTTTGCCCAGGCATATCAGTGCATCTGAGTACAGATCCAGGAAAATCTCCCCATACTGTCCATGGGAATTATGACTCACTAATTTAACCATTCTTCTTAGCCCCAACTTCATTTTTCACCTCTCTATAGCTAACTATCAGGAACTGGGAGCTAGAGGTTGAATTGTCATTTATATATGAGTGCTGGAGGAGCGGTGGGATCAACAACTGTTAGACTAGGCTGCTAATGTTTTGCAGGCATTCCAACTGCTTTGATAGATCCATCAAACAAACTAACAATTAGATTGAGCAATCCATCAGTTGAACAAGCCATCAATTTTAACATTTTTGAATCCTTTTACTGTAGCACCGAAGGAGTGGGTAACATTCCTATCAGCATTGCTCATTCAGCGCTCTGTGTCAAGTTACCTGTAAAGAAGAAACAACATGCATTTAGCGCCTTTCATAACCTCAGGACATCCGAAAGCAATTCACAGCCAATGAAGTGCTTTTGAAGTACAGGGGGTAATTTTAACCCCAAAGAACGGGTGGGTTGGGGGCAGGTGGGAGGTTAAAATAACAGCTTTTTGAAGCCCGACCATAACCCGGCTCCAACTCGCCCACTTCCGGAGCACAATTTCGGTAGGTCCACGAAGGGCTATTTAAAATGGTAATGTACCTCTTAAACCAACTTCTCTCGTGGCTACTTCCTCACTTCGCAGTCCACACCTCTGCTTTCAATTCAACACCTCCACATCCTGACTGGCTCTTGCTTTTTCTCCCTCTCAGTATCTGCAAAACAGGCAGAACCCCACACATCTGCACTCTCCTTTGTCGGAGACACCCACTAATTCTCGCCTTCTCTCTCTGCAGGATAAAACGACGTACGCCACCAGGGAGAGACTAGGGAAGACCACCCAACTTCAGGCGTGCTGTTGGAGCTGGAGCAGAAGCACTGGAAATCAGTGTGGCCCCTTCAGAGCTGTCAGGATAAAGGATTTCAAGGCTGGGGGCCTCTAGGAGACATAACCTTAAAATCAGAGCCGGTCCATTGAGGAGAGAAGTTAGGAAACACTTCTTCAGGCAAAGGGTGGTAGTAGTGTGGGAACTCCCTCCCACAGAAAGGACTAGGTGCTAGCTCAATTAATAATTTTAAATCTGAGATCAATAGATTTTTGCTAGCCAAGGGTATTAAGGGATATGGAGTCAAGGCAGGTAAATGGAGTTAGGATACAGATCAGCCATGATCTCATTGAATGGCAGAAGAGGCTTGAGGGGTTGAATGGCCTACTCCTGTTCCTATGCTCCTATTACTTGGACCCTTCATGAATGTCTGAAAAACACACAATCATGCAGCTTGATTCCATCACATCAAGCTGCATTATGATGCCTGTCATCTGCTACTGTCTCTAGTTGTCATCCTAACTCTCGTCCCTTTTCTTTTTCCTCTAGGTCCTTCTCAACAGCCATGGCCTGTAAAAAAAAGAATGTAAACAATCTTACAACACCAAGTTATAGTCCAACAATTTTATTTGAAAATCACAAGCTTTCGGAGGCTCCCTCCTTCGTCAGGTGAATGTCGTGTAAAAAAAAGACACCTCAGATGAGGAGAATCTTTCTCAGGAGGTACCGTCACTCGCTCCATCCCTCCCTGAAACCTGCATGGAGATTGATGCCTCAGCTGGATTAGAGAGTAAGATAGAGGGGTCTGTGTGGGATGAAATGCCCAGCACTAGTGAGCAGTGGCAGGTACTGGTGGTAGGGACAACCCAGTAGACAGCTCGTTGGATGGTGAGGTCCTTTCCCAGCTCTGCTGAAGAGATGTGGACTTCAGGGGCCCAGCAATGAGAAGAAAACTGCTTGCTTCACACAAGCAGTTATATCAGGGCAGGCCTGCCAAGGACTTTCACCACCGTGGCAGAAAGTGTGGAGGAGTCCACTTCCAGTTTGTGTGGTGTCATCTCACATGGTATCAGCACTCTGCAGTCCACCTTGGAGAGTGTGCTCGTCTCCAGCGAGTCTGCAGCTGGGCCGTCACAACAAGAGTCAATATTCACAGGCTTTGCAGCATTGGTGGAAGCTCAAATAGCTGCCATGCAGACTCTGGGCTCCTTGACAGATTGATGGAGTCAATGAATAGGGGCTTTCAAGACGTCACTCATCTTCTGCAGTCTGCTGTCCGGCAGATGAGTGGAATTGTGTGAGCGCCAACCCCACGGGAGTAACAGTGGCTCAGCGGGAGTAGCGCACGTTGCCCTCTCTTAGACTGTCAGCATGTCTGCTTCCTCACCACCCGTCAATCAATACCAATCATGGCGTCAGAAATCTAACTGGGCCTGATTGCCTCAGCATTAGCTAAAGTGTGGCAGTCTGCAGCCGGGCCCTCAAAGGCTCGAGTTCCCAGAAGTCGCCGGCCACAAGCACCTCAAGGGTCCCCACATGAGCAAAAGCAGCCTGTCACCAACTCCACTGAAGTCAAGGGGGCAGCACTTCGTAGGAGTAGGAGGGTTAGTAAACCTTTTAGGAAAAGCTGCATGGGTTGATCACTTGGGTGACAAAAGAATTCACTACACTATTCACCTGAAATGTGAAAAGTTCACATTGGAACTACAGTTTAGGGAGGGGCAAGGCCATGAAGTGATTTAAGCATAAGGATGAGAATTTTAAATTGGAGGCGTTGTGGGACCAGGAGCCAATGTTGGTCAGGAAGGACTTGGATGATGGGTGACCAGAGCTTGGTGTGGAATAGGATACAAGCAACAGGACTCTTGTGTTCCTCCGACTCTGGCCTTTTTGGTAGCATTGCCACCAGTGTCTAGGCCCCATGCACTCTAAGCCTTTGTATCTCCCTACCTCCCTTTCCTCCTTTAAGGCCAACCATAAAACATAGAGTTTCGGATGAGCTGAAGTTTATGGAAGGTGGAGGGTGGGAGGCTGGTCACGAGAGCATTGGAATAGTTGAATATGGAGGCGACAAAGGCATGAATGGAGGTTTCAGCAGCAGATGGGCTGAGGCAGGGGTAGAGGCAGGCAATGTTATGGAGAATGAAATATCACAGTATCATACAGCACAGAAGGAGGCCACTTGGCCCATTTTGCCAGCTCTTTGAAAGAGCTATCCAATTAGTCCCATTCCCCTGCTCTTTCCCCATTGCCCTGTAATTTTTTTCCCTTCAAGTATTTATACAATTCCCTTTTGAAAATTACTATTGAATCTGCTTCCACCACTCTTTGAGGCAGTGCATTCCAGATCTTAAGAACTGTCTGTGTAAAAAAAATGTTTCCTCGTGTCATCTCTTGTTCTTTTGCCAATAACCTTAAATCTGTGTCCTTTGGTTACCAATCCTTCTGCAACTGGAAACAGTTTCTCCTTATTTGGTCCATCAAAGCCGTTCAAGATTTTGAACACCTCTATCAAATTTCCCCTTAACCTTCTCTATTCTAAGGAGAACAACCCCAGCTTCTCCAGTCTCTCCACATAACTGAAGGACCTCAATCCTGGTACCATTCTAGCAAATCCCCTCTGCTCTCTCTCTCTAAGGCATTGACATCCTTCCTAAAGTGTGGTGCCCAGAATTGAACCAGTGTTTTAAAAAGGTTAGCATAACTTCCTTGCTTTTGTACTCTATGCCTCTATTAATAAAGCCAGGGAACTTTTTTAATAGCCTTCTCACCTTGTCCTATCACCTTCATAGATTTGTGTACATACACCCTCAGGTCTCTTTGCCTTTGTAATTGAGAGGACATGGGGTCGGAAGCTCAGCTCAGGGTCGAATAGGAGAGAATGAGAAAATTGACCAGCTTTTTGAAGCATCTACCAGAATATCATTGATAATCATAGAAAGGTTACAGCACGGAAGGAGGCCATTTGGCCCACTGAGTCTGCGCCGGCTCTACGCAAGAGCAATCCAGCTAGTAATCCTATGAAAGAAAAATACTGCACGTTGCAGCGGCAGACTTTAATCAGACAAGTCTACACCCCAGAACATTAATCTACCTTCTGTCTTGACAGATACTGACTGACCTGATATGTCCCATCCTTTTTTTTTTATTTGCCACACTTTTAATGCACTGACACTGCACGCTTTGGTTAGGCTGCAGGGCTGAAAAATGGCCTTGTGCGATTTAAACACGATGTGAAGCAACTGTTGCAGGCGATCTGTTGCCGCCATCCCGCCTTGCTGGTTGGTCCTTGTTTCTGGAGCGCTTCCTACCCGGTGCTGCCGACCGTCACTGCGGCAACATCGGTGCAACGACGGCGGAGGCTGCACAGGAATTTTCAGAGGCCGCTTCCTCTACCGGGCAGTTGTAGAAGCTAGATAAACACATGGGGGAGAAAGGAATAGAAGGATATGCTAATAGGGTTAGATGAAGTGGGGGGAGAGGAGGCTCTTGTGGAGCATAAACACTGGCATAGACCAGTTGGACCGAATGGCCTGTTTCTGTACTGTACATTCTCTGTAAAATGGTTATCTCCACTTAAATATATTATAATTAGTGAAAATCTATCAAGTCATTTAACACAGTTATTGCTCATGGAGAAAAAGATTGTGCTACTCTTACACATACAGTAAATAAAACTGAAGGGAGCCTTTAAAACAATTATTACATTTTTTTAATAACACGTAAAAGCCACAAAAAACACTCGGACACTATAATTTAAAAATTAATGAAAGCCTGAAGCTGCTCATTAGGTTTCAGTAAACATCCTGTGCTGGGATCGTATTACTCCCACCCATCCTGTTAAATCTTTTACCTCTCACTAAGAGCCCACGACCTCCCTCCTTCTCACTGCCAGCACCATCAGGAGCCTTTAATTCACAGCCCTGTAACTGTTTCTCATCCAAAACACAATCATACACATCCTCAAGGTGTCTTTATAAAGTACCTAGACTGCACTTTCCAATGTTTAGAACCAGAAAAGACTTTTTGTAAAAAAATGTCTTCATGCTGAAAGTGAAGTGAGGCTGTACTAATTTCACTGTAGTTTGCTGTTTCAGCAGTCAAGGTTGAGGGGGTGCTAAGAAACTATTAACAAGGGCGCTCGGGAAATTTCCCTAATTTTAAAAAAAATTTTTTTTATTCGTTCACGGGATGTGGGCGTCGCTGGCAAGGCCGGCATTTATTGCCCATCCCTAATTGCCCTCGAGAAGGTGGTGGTGAGCCGCCTTCTTGAACCGCTGCAGTCCGTGTGGTGACGGTTCTCCCACAGTGCTGTTAGGAAGGGAGTTCCAGGATTTTGACCCAGCGACAATGAAGGAACGGCGATATATTTCCAAGTCGGGATGGTGTGTGACTTGGAGGGGAACGTGCAGGTGGTGTTGTTCCCATGCGCCTGCTGCCCTTGTCCTTCTAGGTGGTAGAGGTCGCGGGTTTGGGAGGTGCTGTCGAAGAAGCCTTGGCGAGTTGCTGCAGTGCACCCTGTGGATGGTGCACACTGCAGCCACAGTGCGCCGGTGGTGAAGGGAGTGAATGTTTAGGGTGGTGGATAGGGTGCCAATCAAGCGGGCTGCTTTATCTTGGATGGTGTGGAGCTTCTTGAGTGTTGTTGGAGCTGCACTCATCCAGGCAAGTGGAGAGTATTCCATCACACTCCTGACTTGTGCCTTGTAGATGGTGGAAAGGCTTTGGGGAGTCAGGAGGTGAGTCACTCGCCGCAGAATACCCAGCCTCTGACCTGCTCTCGTAGCCACAGTATTTATATGGCTGGTCCAGTTAAGTTTCTGGTCAATGGTGACCCCCAGGATGTTGATGGTGGGGGATTCGGCGATGGTAATGCCATTGAATGTCAAGGGGAGGTGGTTAGACTCTCTCTTGTTGGAGATGGTCATTGCCTGGCACTTATCTGGCGCGAATGTTACTTGCCACTTATGAGCCACGGCCTGCTAAATATATTTATGGAATCGGATCATTCTTTCATTTAATGCTTTTAGAATTGTACAAGAAAACATGCAAGACTATGGCTCTTCAATTGGGTCAATCAGACGCCTCGTCCAAATGGCCATTCTTTGTGTGGGGAGCCTTGACAATAATTGTTGAAAATCCGTGGGGGTTATCAGAGCTGAAACCAATCCTCTCCTCGTCCAATTGTCTCACACATTTTTCAGTTGGAATCACTAGAAAGCAATCAGGAGCAGGAATGGGTTTGAATCATTCGCCTCCTCTTGTTCAGGAATTTAGAATCCAATCTCTCTTCCCCCACAACTGACTTAGGTCAAGTTGTGAAACTGAATTCAATACATATGGCAATTTGTGGGCATCCACCAGAGCAATGACCATGAGAACTGCCAACTGGTTCACTAATGTACTTCAGGAAAGAGAACCTGCCATCCATACCCAGTCTGGGATACGTATGACTCTAGTTCCACAACAGGTGGTTAACTCTTAATGCTCTTCTTCTTCTGCTGCTGCTGCTGCTGCTGCTGCTGCTGCTGCTAACTATGAAGGCCAATAAACAGAGACCAAATATCTTTTTGACTCAGTACACACTGTCCATTTACTCCCAAAGTCACTGGAAGGGCCCACTATTCTGATTTTATATCTTTCATTTGATAACAACAGGGTGCAGCTGGGAGCAATTGTAAGAAGCATGAAAATCTCCTGACCCTGGCAGTTGCTCAGGACACAACAAAGATCTGGAGAGGTTGCACTGGGGTGTTAATAGTTTCACCAGAGATCTTTTATAGCCTAATCAGTGTTCCAACAATCTTGATGTAGTTAATGATAAATTACTCTGCATTTGAACTTCTGCGTTCAAGTGTTGGAGGGATGGGAGCCAGTGCAGGTTGGCAAGAATGGGGATGATAGAGGAGTAGGACTCAACACAGCCTATGACATGGGCAGCAGAGTTTTTAATGAGATGGAAGCTGGTGAGTGGAGTGTATGAAGGTATGGGATAAGGTGGAAGTAAGCAATGTTGCAGAGGTAGAAATAGGTGGTCTTGGTAATGAATAGGATGTGGGGTTTGAAGTTCAGTTCAGCTCAGGGACAAACAGAACACCAAGGTTACCAACTATTGAGTCCCACCTAAACAAGCAGCTAGGGCTAGGTGTGGACTTTTTGTTGGGACCCAAACTGGAAGTCTTCAGTCTTGCTGATGTTAAATAGGCAAAATTTCTGGCTCATTCATCACTTGAGATTGGACATACAGTGGCGGAGGGGTGGAGGTGAGTTTTGTCAGAAAACCAATGATGATGTTGTGGCAGTGAATGATGATGATGTGGCAGCATATAGAGGAGTGGATGAAGGATGGAACTATGGGTTCTTCTCAGATGACTGTGCGAGAGCAGAAGGATTGTCTGCATTGGGAGAGGTAGGAGTGAAACCAAGCAAGGGTGGTGACTCAAAGATGGACTATGTGGAGAGACAGTGAAGTAAGATGGAATGGTTAGTCATGTCAAATTCCATGAAAAGGCTAAGGGGGGATAGTGCAGAGGACATTGTTTGTGACTCTAATTAAGGTGGTCTCAGTGCAGCAGCTCAGATGGAAACCAAATTGAAGGGATTCAAATGGGAAACAATGGGAGAGGTGAGAATGGACATGTTTGAGGACCTTAAAGAGGAAAAGGAGAAAAAGAAATGCTAGCTCCTAATTCTGTACCTTTTTGATAATTTACACAATTGCTTTTTCCTGCAGAAAATGTACTTCACCATTGATTTGCATCTTCTGTAATTTGGGAGAAATTTAAATCAAACACAAATATCTACATGATGTGAATGTAAATGACATGGCCAAAGCAAATCTAATTTTTTTTTGCCATGAGTAGAACAACATGTTGAGAAAATTCTTGGGTGTGAATTGGCTGAATTAATATTTTTTTTACACTTTTCTTCACGGTTCAACAGCTCCCCAGAAATTTTTATTCATCAGTCATTAAGTAACTGAGGTGAATCCTAAGTTCATACCTGGCATTGGTTGCAAGCTCCACTTTATTGGTCATCATAACTCTTTCCCCACCCCCCTCATCACCACCACCATAAAAAAATCAGATGGATTGCAGGACACAACACAGTTCACTTAATACATAAGGAAAGCACATTATGTCATTCCTTAATTGAGTTCCTAGTGGGCATGAGCCCAAAGCACAAACTGTTCTAATTTGGCACCAAATTGGCAATCTCACTCAAAGAGGCCACAGGATGGCTACTGAGAGAAAAGGGAAATGTAATTTTGTTGCAGTAAGGAATGCTCTTCTGGACATGGCTGGGGTAGAGTATAAGAAGCTTTACTACGTATCTAACCTTACCTGTGAGTGCTTGATGCCTGAAGTAGAAACTACTCCACTACCTAGTACTAACATTTCTCATCCTGTTGAGCACAAAAAACAATGTTCTAGGTTATTCAGTTGACAGGTAGCTTACACCATGCTCAAGTTAAGTTCAACTTCTGCTGTTTGCCTCAGCAAGCCCCACTTTGGTATAAATGCTTTAAAAGAGCACTGAGTCTGAAAATCTGCAATCTTCCAGCGGACTCCTGCTGTAACTTTGGAGGAATTCCTCTGGAACCGCCATGAACTAGGCCTAGACCTGGTTACGTTGAGTCCCCCAGAGTTTCCTCCATGGCTTGCTGAGGGTGGAGTCTCCAGCCACCCCAAACATGGCCATTAGCGGAAGTGGGGATGGGGCCAGGAGTAGAAACTACCTCCATTGGGGTTTCCTGTGTCCTGGACTGTCACTGGGACCCAGCTCTGGTTGGCAGAGCTATGCTTCATCAAACCAGAAACGCTTCCTTGATCACCAGCAGAAATGGAGATCAACTGGGGTCCAGGCTGGGGTTTAAAGCAGCCCTTATAAAGCTCTTATATGGCCTTGGGGAGCACATCTCTATTGGTATGAAGAAGGTGTGGGCAATAGTCGTCAGTCAGACTTTCCAGCCTCTTCAGCAGGCGGGTGCTGTGAATGTGCCCACAGTGGTGTGGGCACCTGCCATTAGCAGTAAAATTAGGGAACCTCCCCCTGATCCTGCAAAGTCCATGGGGGGGTTAGTGGTGGAGTTTCCTGGCTGGTGTGAGCCTGGCACAATTGCTGGGATTGCTGGCCCATGAATTTTTCTTCAAGTGTTTGGCAAACCTTTTATTTGTTCAGAGAAAGAAAAGAACCAGGATAACTTTGCATCACTTTTCAGCACGATAGCATCACTCACAAGTAGCATGCAATGATATACTTAGAAGCAATCGCTGCCATTTTATTGTGTATTGTAAACAATTTTACAACACCAAGTTATAGTCCAACATTTTTATTTTAAAATCCACAAGCTTTCGGAGGCTTCCTCCTTCCTCAGGTGAATGTGGAAATGAAATCCTCGAACCTATCGCATTTATAAATCACAGAACAATGCTGTCACACTACACGTTACCCCACCATCGAACAAATGTTATCTGTTTTTAATATAACGGGTCAATTGCTGTCTTTTCCTTCCGGATGTTTCTGCCTCTCTCGCTCTGTTTTTTTAATTGGCATCTCCACATCATCTGTTTTTTTAGTTCTGGCCATTTGTATATTCGGTGGCCCTGTAGGAAGGAGGAAGGAGGAAGCCTCCGAAAGCTTGTGGATTTTAAAATAAAATTGTTGGACTATAACTTGGTGTTGTAAAATTGTTTACAATTGTCAACCCCAGTCCATCACCGGCATCTCCACATCATGGCTACCATTTTATTGTGTGCCTCTAAAGAAATGGACAATGATACCCCTTTAAGATATTGTAAGCATATGCATCCTGGATTGCTACATTATCGGTCAGAAATTCACCGACAATTAAATTGTTAATTGTGAAATGTTAATCAGACCCATTTCCATATACTTACATATGACCTGCCCATACATTCATCAAGATCTGCAACCATTCTTCAAGCTAGAGAGAAATAACCCTCTCTTCAGTAGGTGCTGTATTAGGTACACAAGTAGGAATATCACTACATAGTGAGAGCATGCAGTACATGAAATAAAAAAATTACAGTTGGAGACTTATACAAGCAACATTGCTTAAGAACAAATTGCTTCTGAAAACTTTCAAAAATGCTTTGATTTTTGTGGTTAATCTCCTATTCCCACGCCTCAGTTGGAGTTCCATGCTACATACATTTTTTCTTTCTTTTATTATGTTGTGACCTATTTTGCAAATTACAAAGTGGCAACATGTCCTTGCATGCTAACTGGAAATTTGCATTATATTTCCCAGCTCCATTTTGAAAATAACAATTATGCAAATGTTATATTAGCGATCCATGAAAGAAAGAAGCACATTTTTGTGCCAAGATCCATTTTTCCTTAGTATTGATGGGCAGTCCCATTGAACACAGTGCTGATTATAAGCTCATAAGCAATTTTTAAAAATTACCACAGCTTTCCATGTAAACAATGCACAGATTCAAATTTCCCTTCTGTTGTTTCACGCCTTTATTTCACTCCAACTAAAACAGACTTTTGAGTACTGTATCTGGTAACAGATAAACTGAACACAAAATGTTGAGAGCTAGAGATGGTAATAGTGAGGGGCGTGTCACAGAGATAAATAATTTAGATGGTTTCTCTGTTAGCAAGGAAGCCACAAACAATAGGCCTGATTTTTCCACTGGTGCAAACAGTAATTACATCATTCTAACTGTGCCCAGACATGGAATAAAGTGTTTACAGCAACATCTGTATCTACAAAACCTGCATGTGAAGATTTTAATAGAAGCCTGAAGCCTGTCCAGTTAAACTACCAGCACAGCTACCTAAAGTAACTGTACGTAGTGCTCAATATACAATTGATTTTGAAGTGAGATTGTCATCTTCAACACGCTTAGGCATGTCAAAGCTGTTCAATGGCTTGGTGGCTAAGAGAAACAGCTCCGTGTGTTGAGATGATGGGGATTCCCAGTTCTTTGCCCCCCATCTTTACCCAAGATGGGTTGTACCTCAGCAATCCAAATTTACTGTTAAACCTGACCAGAAACATTGGTTAGCTCCAGTCTCAGATAGTATCTATATAGTACACTTTGCCAAGTGTAGTAGTGGGTTGACCTACTGTGGGAGAGCTTAAAAAGTCAAATCTGCCTAAATCATAGCATCATAGAATGATACAGCACAGAAGGAGGCCATTCGGCCCATCGTGCCTGTGCCGGCTCTTTGAAAGAGCTATCCAATTAGTCCCACTCCCCCTCTCTTTCCCCAAAGCCCTGCAAATTTCCCCCCCTTCAAGTATTTATCCAACTCCTTTTTGAAAGTTATTATTGAATCTGCATTCACCACCGTTTCAGGCAGTGCATTCCAGATTATAATTTAAAACCACAGTTCCTGAGGTTTTAATGTAATTTCAGCTGGATGACAGAGGTGAGCAGATGAAAATAAATAATCCCACCCCCATGTATTGTGGAGGAGGCATCTGACAAATATAGTCAAGTTAGCTGTCCTGACGGGTGAGCATGTTTGGGCTTTTGCTTGATCTTTCTATGAACAATGCGTTCTCATCTTACATTGGTAGTGCTGTAATGCAATTGCATTATTAGTTTTAGACTAACTCTTCTTCATGAACATTAACAAAAACTTTAATTAAAAAAAACATGCTTCCGCACCTAACAGGTCATTGCAACCTTGTGACTTCAATCAATATGAGATATAGTCACAGGCTTGAAACCACACCAGCACCGTTACGCTATGTTTGTTTATCATGTGTTATGATGTTGTGAATATAAACATAGCTAATCAAATATAATTGCATCAATTAATCACTCACAAGCTGACAGAGCCAATGGTAAATTTACTGCTCTGCTTGTTTCCAAACATTGAAGTGAGGTTTGCCATCTGACTGTTTTTTTAAATCTTCATGGTACTTACTGTTCTGAACACAGTAACATGCTGTAGGTCATGCAGGCATTGTACCTGAGTGTTTCACCATCATCAGATAACCTTCTCGTGCTTTCTGTTTGTTTTTATCCTGTTACTGGTGAGATGTGCTGAACAAAATGAATACTTACCTTAACAGAAATTATGGAACAAATTTTTAACACATTCAGTTTTTCCCACAATGTCACAACTGCTGCTGCATTGCACTTAAGTTCCATTTGAGCAATTAGGGAGAAATTGTGACAAACAAAAACATTGTGGGAAACAAACTAGAAGGATTCTGTATAACTGATCGGCAGTCAATAATCAGTGACACAATCAGTTGCTTCAGCCCTACCAGCAGCAACGTCCTGCACATTCAGTGAATGAAAACGTTGCTGTTCGCATAAATGTATTCAGTTCCTGAAAGTGCTCAGAGTCTTGTGCATGTGTTCATGTGTGGGCCTATTACTTCCAGGGCATCAGAAACCCTGGCAAAACCAGTGAAGCTCATGTTTTGTTTGTTGTTACTGGATAATGGAAACTGATATCACGAGCTTGCCTCCTGACTAATGCAACAGTTGCCTGACTGACAGGTACACCCTAGACTTGTTACTTAATTTTGTATTTGAAAGGTACAAATGGCTCTTATTGACATCCAGGTTGTCCACTGGTGTGGCACTGTGCTGTTTTCATTCCTGAAGCAAAATTATGCATAGTCTGGCCATGACAAATTCACACCCTGCGCGTGCAATGCATTTGCATTGTGTTGTCATCAAATTGTACCATGATGCACAAAATATCTAATGGAATAAAAAGAGTTATGTTATGATGTCATCACAATGGTGCTGTGCACATGATGATGTCATGCCTTCATGTGACAGGGTCAAAAGTAATTCTACTAGTGCTGCTGCAGTGCTTTTAGTGGCCAGAGTTTGCTTGAAGAAAGATTCACATCAGTGTCATTTATCATCACTCAGAATTTCTGCAAATCCTTATATACTGAGGTTGTTGTTCTTTTTGTATCTTCACACTCTTCCCTTGGAGAACAGTGTGAAGTATTGGAAGGATTCGCAGGCTGATTAACAGTCTGACAGGCTCCTTCCATGGCCATAACCATTGTTATATTGGCCGAGTGGGTGATTAGTCCTATACAGCAGGAGGGTTTTATGGGTTCTCACAACCCATACAGTGGGCAGGGGTCACCCACACCCACCGGACGCGAGTATCCCGCTGGATGTCAACCCAGAATTCAGAGCCGGAGCTCCAGTTGCCACTCATGTACTGAGGTAAACAGCCTAAGATTCAGGATCTATTTAATGTCCTTTACGTGAACAGGAGGCACCCCCTAGTGTCCCTTGGTTGAAATAATCAAATTGTCTTTACTTTTTGTAGTGATCATTTACTTAGGCGTGATCTTCATTTTAACCATAAAATTGCATGTATAATATGGATGAAAAAGATCCATTGGCTCATTTTCATTAGAGCCTTGTGAACCTCACCAGCAAGCAATGCCAGATGCTAATCACGCACAAAACTTTCCCCTTTTTCTCGTTTCACTTACTTTTATATCATATACATAGTGTGCTGCTGTGTTCAGTGAGCTAGTCTGACCTTCAAAAACGACTACTAACATCACATCACCTCTTGCTAGCAGAGGTCATGAGTATCCTCATCCTTGTTTGCCAGAATATTCTAATATACTATTTCACATCACGTTCATGTGAAATCCTAGTGTTCAAATCCTTCCATGGCCTCACCCCTCCCTATCTCTATAACCTCCCCCAGCCCTACAGCCCTCCATGATCTCTGCATTCCTCCAATTCTGGCCTCTTGTGCATCCCCGATTTCCATCGTTCCACCATTGGCAGATGGGCCTTCAGCTGCCTAGGCCCTAAACTCTGGAACTCCCTCCCTAAACCTCTCCGTTTCTCTACCTCTCTTTCCTCCTTTAAGATGTCCTTAAAACCTACCTCTTTGACCAAACTTTTGGTCACCTGTCCTAATATCTCTTTGTGTGGCTCAGTGTCAAATTTTGTCTGTGATGCACTGTGGGCCATTTTACTAAATTAAAGGCACTATATAAATGCATGTTGTGTTGTTGATATATTACCATAATAGATGACTTGGGAGAGATGAGACATCATAAACGAATTTAACGTGTAACATTGGGAAGCCCAAACCCATTGTCTTGTATGCTGTCAGCGTACATCATTCTGAGCTCTCTCTGTTAATTATTATGTGATATCCCACCATTTATATTTTACTAATATCTCCTTCATCAACAGAACTAGTGGTGAAAATAATAAATCGCATTTTAAAAAATGTGATTTATCTGATTCTTGTTTCAGTATTTGGTTTCCTCTGCTGGACTCCTCCATGAATCCACCTCTAAATGAGAGTGGGTAACAATCTCTTTCACCAATGCAAGAAACGGCTGCAGTAGCTGTACTGACACATGTAATGCCAATTGAGACAATTGACTGAGGTCATTAAGAAAATAGACAGCACATGTAATATACGTGGTTTGAACACTAAACTTCTAGAAGAAACTGTAATGCTAATACTAGTTTAACTCTAGCACACATTAACAGATTTATTGAAGTGAATCCTATTACTAAACCCTCTGATAATAACGTAGGCTAATTTTGCAAATCAAGTCTGGTGTTAAGAGGTGTTCAAAATCATGAACAATTTGATTGAGTAAATAAGGAGAAACGGTTCCCAGTGGCAGAAGGGTCGGTAACCAGAGGGCACGGATTTAAGGTAATTGGCAAAAGAACCAGAGGCGAGACAAGGAGAACTTTTTTTATGCAGCGAGTTGTTATGGTCTGGAATGCACTGCCTGAAAGGGTGCTGGAAGAAGATTCAATAATGACTTTCAAAAGGGAATTGGATAAATACTTAAAGGGGAAACATTTGCAGGGCTATGGGAAAGGGCAGGGGAATAAGAACCAGCACAGGCACGATGGATTGAATGGCCTCCTTCTGTGTTTTATCATTCTATGATTCTAACATTGCATACAGGTGAGGCTCCCAGTGACAGCACACACTTATATGAAGACAGTACTGACACATGGCTTGAGATTGGATATGTCATAAAATCATATTTCAAAATCATTATATCATGCAGTCTAACTTAAATATTTTGTTGATCACATAATCCTTCAGGTAAGCAGAACATTTTAATGGATTCTGATGAGATGCAATAGCATCTCGATTTTAGCGAGTCTACACTTGTCTCCTCATTCTCACCCAACAATCTCATTCTCACTGTCTTTGGAATCATTCATACCAATTACATCAGGCTTAGTGAGACACATTCCTTGCAACCCTATGATCATCTAAGTTTGGAGTCACAGCTGATCTATTCTGGTATGTCACTGTATTTGTTTGGGGAGATACTTTTCATTGCTCACAGTTTTTCTGCCTACATGATCTTTAACCGCCAGACATACCTCCTCATCAGAACATTCCTTCATCTTGCCTTTTGTCTGTATTTCTTCTAGATCAGATAATTCTGCTGTGTGCTGTTCATTTGTGATAAAGTGACCCTCATTTATAACATCTCCCATTTTTAAAATCAACCTTGTTAGCTCCTGATCTTATTTACATCATAGTCTTTCTCTAATTCGCATTCATGGAATTCCTTTTAAGACTTAATCTTCGATAATCTACATTTGGAGCTCACAATCCACATTCTGAAATTGACCTGTTCATCATTAGCTATCTTAGTCATGCACAAAACAGAATCGATGCCTATCCACATTCTTGATATACTTTTAATATTAAAAAAAAGATGACAGACCATTCACTTTCGTAAAAACTATCTCGATAGTCACTGTTCCTCTCCAACCATGCTCCTCGCTCACAGTTCGTTAGATACTTTACCTGCTCCAATTCTCCCAAGTCCCTCTACTCTTTCCGGACTGAGTTCACAGAGGTGCACTGACCCTCCCAGTTCATGCTGATACTTTCCTTCCGTCCCCCAGTTCAAGTTGGCACTCATCCTCCGCCCTTCTCTCCCTCTCACAGAGCCAACGTGGGGCTACTTCCCGAGTCCTGATGTTGATGTTGCTATTGTAAACTGAACTGATTGAATGCGGCTGCGTACTGCGAGCAGAAATTCTGGAACTCGTGAGAATTCCTGCCAACATTATGCAGTTGCATTCAATCACTTTGGCTTACTGCAGTAGCAATAACAGGACTTATAGGACCCCCCTGGAGGGGCAGTGAGGGAAGGATGGGGGACGTGACCGGGCATCCGAAACACTGACTGTTCACTTCAAACGTGGATGGTTGGTATGTACAAGACCTTGACCACCACACATCTCCTCGTTCAGGAGCCTGCGTAATAAATGACAGCATTATGTCCTTGACAAGCTCCATCTGCTAGATACATACGCAATTGCATATATACTTAAACACTACAGGAAAGAGATGGATCTCTCATAACTTTAGGATTTGTGTACGAGTATTACAGCCTCGAACAAGCTTTGTAACCCAGAGACCTTTATTTTATGTAGGGAAGGTGCTTTATCTGCTGTATTAGCAGAAAAACATAAAATCTGTACTGCATGTGCATAAAAGAGAATGTGCAGATCACTTTCTGTAGGATATCCTTTATTTAACAGCACCTGATTTGCTGTATTGCCATCCCTCTATTTTATTAACTATGTCCTCATTTGTGCAGTAATTTAACCTGCACTGAACACCAGCTATTTTACATAATAGAAACAACAGAAGTAACCTGCAGATGTGAGTGAATCAATAGTTTGAGCCAAGCTGATATTGTACAAGAATGTGAATTTATAGCTATTCTCTTTAATTACATTCTGACCCCAAAGCAACTTAATGACAAATTAATTCCCAGACTTCATCCCTAAATGTTAGACTATTTAGAATTCATCCCTGACCATCCCTTATTCTATCTAAAATTCACCTCTGGCGATCCATAGTTTTAAGTCAAAAGGATCTTTTACGTCCACCCGAGAGGGCAGATAGGGCCTCAGTTTAATGTTTCTTCTGAAAGACAGCACCTCCTACAGTGCAGCATTCCTTCAGTATTACACTAGCAGTGTCAGTTTAGATTCTCTAGAGGGGAACTATGAACACACAACCTTCTCGGCAAGAGTGCTACCAACTGATCCATGGCCGACATGAGAGTGGTGCATTTTGGTCATTCCCACATGACCATACTTTGGGGACTACAGAATGAAAAAATGGCTTAAATATCAAAGTGCATAACACAGTATTTGATAAAATTGATGCAGGCAGTGAGTATCAAATTCAGCGAGCTGTTTTGACAGCTTCTATGTCTAATTCTGATATTTGCCTTCAGAGGGCGCTGTCGTACCAGCATTGCTGCAGGAAATCATTCCGAGACACAGTTTTAAAATTAATGTCATTGCTGCAGGTCAAGAGTTTAAAAAAGCCTCGTAAAGAGAAGAATTTGTCAGAATGCTGCACTGACTGTGTGTTATTTTGTTTTTGCTAAATATGATCAGATTGCAAAAAATAAAGTCTCATTATTGCATTAAATGCATGTTTGTTACATAAAACAGACAAATGAGTTATAATGGGGTCATCTTGAATGCTATTGTACATGCAACTGAAGTAATCGTTTTACAATATGATGATGGATTGTAATTGTTAATGTGTTATTTGGATTGACACACTGCAAAATTCAGTTTAATGGTTCTCTCTAATTAAGTGCACACATTTAGCTGAGTAGAATGTGTTTGGGAATGAGCTCTGGTTTATTATCTAGGAATGAAAAAGACCACAAACACCTTGGACGCTGCTTGCCCGTGTGCTACTGAGCCTTACAGCCTAGAAGGTGACAGCTTTTGAAATCAACTAACTCAGCTGGGGCGGCAATTGAGGTACTATTATTGGCTACTAGGCTAAAGAGGGGAGAAAACCAGCAACGATTCACGCCACTCATCACTATTCAGTCACTCATGCTGTGCAGACATTGTGTAAGGATAGTATCGGCCTCGGCCATGATACCCCATGGTCAAGGCCTGCCTGCACTCACAAACTGAGGTTCACACATGTGTAACAGCCACTTGGGTAAGATAGAGGAAGGGGCTAGGCCCTGCGGAACAGAGCCCCAACATGAATCAGTGCCTTTAAGAGAGGAGGGGAGAGGGAAGTAGTAAAGGATGCTGACCTCCGTAGTTTCAGAGCAACCACTTGCTGATTTTGTTTGTCTGCTTAGTGGAAATCTATCTCTCCACCTGATGCAAAATGACATCTTGCGATAGCAGGCACAGCCCTGGGCTGAAAGATGCATATTTGTTAAACATATTTTCAAGGTCACTGAGAGAAGTGCTTTGTTTCCTGCAGTAGTATTCTCCTTTAATTATAATCTGTGCAATCGGCAGAAAAAAATTGGTCCCTAATGGATCTCACTCGAACTTTAAAATTGCTTAGCTCCATATTTAGAGGTTCAGACATTTTTGTTTCCAAATTCTAAATTGTAGTTGACTTTTAGACACAGATCAGTGAATGGATTATGGGAGAGCAATGCGGCAGTGAGATTGTGTGTACAGCGGGGAGCGGTTTCCATGATATTCATTGTTTGTTAATCAGCTTCACCGCATACCAAGCAAGTACCAATGTGATAAGATCACTGATACATGGGCACTTTGGAGTTCAATGTTGCCTGCCACATTGGAGCTTACTCAGTATAGTACAGCAGGCATTAAAGTGATGGAACAGTGATGAACCATTCACATTTCATTTTAGGAAAGCCTTTCTTAAGTCCTGCATTCTTTCAATGGACAGTAAAGAATTTTGAGCTCTCTGCTGTATGTGGAGAATTCGTAAATATGTTTTTAAAGAACATGTTTGTGATTTTGCCAATCCTAGTACACAGAGGAAGTCTCCCCTCAACAGTATACTATTACTTGTTCTGCTTCTCCCTGAATCAGTATTTTGGAGTGGATTGTGTTATTCTGTTCCCTTATGGCCGTCATTTAAGACTTTCTACTCACTTTAAGAATGTCTTTTCCAGGATTGAACTGTCGACCAGTCAATCAGAACCTGCAGTTTTACCCAACCATCTACTAGATGCTTAAAGGGAGAGAGGTGTGTGATGTGCAGCATTCAGTTGTTAAGCCAAGTTTTAATAGAATTGCAGTGCAGGAGGAGTCTGTTCGGCCCGTCGTGCCTGTGCTGGCTCTTTGAAAGAGCTATCCAATTAGTCCCACTTGCCTGCTCTTTCCTCATAGCCCTGCAAATAGTGGTAGACTTTCTGAATCTGAGACCAGATATAAAATAACACACTTCTACACCCAGTGTAGGTTTTTAGATGACAGTTGGGTAAGTGCTGATTGTTTTATTATAACTGTCACCACTAACATTACAACAGTGACTACATTTCAAAAGTATTTAATTGGCTGTAAAGCGCTTTGGGATGTCTTGAGGCTGTGAAAGGCGCTGTGTAAATGCAAGTTTTTCCTTCTTTCTTTCACAGAAAATCCTGAAATAATTGGCTTAAAATAGTAAACTGTATGACAATGCTGCAGGTTGAGCAGCATCTTGAGGGTCTGGGCATGTAATCGATCCCCCACTGCACTGAGTTCCTGATCACAATGCACTGCTAAAGGGAGGTGCCGAGCAGGGGTTAAGCATCCCCCTGCGTGCAGAGGAAAGATCAGGTGAGGAGTCTGCGCCAGGTAGTTCTCACACAATTCCTGGTGGCTGTCCATCAGAGGACTGCTAGTGGTATGGGAGTGAAGGTAGGGGTTGCACAGCCTGGGCATATTAGGTATGAGAGGGAGAATCACAAACCAAGCTTCCAAATTTAAGTAAGGCAAACTTTGAAGGGATGAGAATTGAATTAACCGCAGTAAACTGGACTGAACTGCTAATGGGTAAACCTACACACAAACAGTGGGAGGTATTCAAAGAAGTATTTGGTACGATACAAAATCAGTGCACACCCCTAAAAGACAAAGGCTCCACTTGTGTAGTTAAACAACCAAGGTCAATAAATGAGGTAAGAGACAATATCAAGCTGAAAGAAAAGACTTATACAAATGCAAGAAAAAGTGGAAATCCAGCGATCTGGGAGAACTATAAAAAGCAACAAAGAGATACAAAGAAAGTAATGAGAGATGCAAAAAGGGAACATGAATAATGATTTGCATGTGATATTTAAGCTAACAGCAAAAGTTTTTATGAATATGTTAAGAGAAAGAGAGTGGTAAAGAGGAATGTGAGCCTATTCAAGATGGATGCAGTTGAAACTATAATGGATAATAAGGAAATGGAAGACTTGGATTCGATAAACTAGATACAGAGAACCTATTTCCTCTAGTGGGGAAATCCAGAACAAGAGGGCATAATCTTTACATTGGAGCTAGACCATTTAGGAGTGAAATCAGGAAGCACTTTCTCACCCAAAAGTTTGTGGAAATCTGGAACTCGCTGCCCCCAAAAGCTATGGATGTTGGGGATCAATTGAAATTTTCAAGACCGAGAGCAATAGATTTTTGTTGGGTAAGGGTATCAAGGGACAGGGACATGGTCTAAATGAATGGCGGAACAGGCTTGAGGAACTGAATGGCCTACTCCGGTTCCTATGTAAAGGTAGAAACAATAGGACCGAAAGGGGCATATAACTTAAAAAATCCCAAACTGTAAAATATATATAATCATCTGAAATATTTCATATATTTTTAATTTGGCATCTTTGCACAGGACACTGAGCCCTAATGAAAATTAGCCATGAGCTAAGACAGGCTTCTGCAATCAAATATATCATTGTAATTGTGAATTACCCTATTTAGAATAATACTCAAATCAAAATAATAATCAAATCAAATCAAATTAAAGTAAATTTGATTAATATACAGCTGACGGGTTTTACTACAATTCAGGTGAAGAGTTCTTCTGGTTGAAGCATGGTAAGTGTAATGCTGTGGGTGGAATTAAAACATTTGTAAAACACACACAATGTCAGAGCGCCATTAGAATGTGTGTGTGGGGAGGGGGAGGGGCACACACTTAGTTTTTCTAAAGTAAAATCCGATAGAGAGTCAAAGGTCAATTATCATTCCCATGAGATCATCAAATTACTGCATCCCTTTTCTCTGTCTGATGGCCCCGTGTTTTATTTGAGTCGACAGTCTAAGGACACGCTGTTGATTATTACTACTAGTGGTTTAAGCTTGCCCTTTTTAGTTTCATTTTCTCTCCTGTTGATGACCATGAAGATTTAACATCCTATGTCCTGGAATCCTACTTAGGAACCTATGTTACATGCAGTAAGAAGCTGAAAAATTCAACTTGCAGCACAAGTAGAACTGAGCATCTGGCCTAATTGCAGAGTTGGAACATAAATCTTCTAAATGAATTGAATGTGACTCACTTGATTTAATGATTCTCTGTAAAGCACCACAGGATATTTTTCTACATTAAAGACATTATACAACTGCAAGTTGTAGTTGTTCCTCAGGACTGAATAATCATTACATGGATGCTACAGGCTGACAAGCAGACATTAACTTTTTGAAATTAAGAAAGGTGTCTCCAAAACCATGTCACAGATGTTTTTGAAGTTATGTTCTGACATTAACGCTGTTAACACGCAACGTAGTTATCATCACTTAGAGGGTGGATCACATAGATTTTGACCTTGTTCGATGGTGTAAAATGGGTGATAGCGAATCAGCAGTTTTACATCAGTCCCCATTTTTATTTCCATTGAAGTCAAAGACGCTGATGATTGGCATAAAAAAAGTACATTTATATCCTACTAGGCTGACCTACTCCTGATGTTGCACCAGTGTTTGTGTCTGTGACGGAAAAGTACTTATTGAAACATATAAGATTGTGAAGGGTCTTGATCGGGTGGATGCAGTAAGGATGTTCCCAAAGATGGGTGAAACTAGAACTAGGGGGCATAATCTTAGAATAAGGGGCTGCTCTTTCAAAACTGAGATGAGGAGAAACTTCTTCACTCAGAGGGTGGTAGGTCTGTGGAATTTGCTGCCCCAGGAAGCTGTGGAAGCTACATCATTAGATAAATTTAAAACAGAAATAGACAGTTTCCTAGAAGTAAAGGGAATTAGGGGTTATGGGGAGCGGGCAGGAAATTGGACATGAAGCTGAGTTCGGATCGGTCAATGCCCTGTGGGTGGCGGAGAGGGTCCAGGGGCTATGTGGCCGGGTCCTGCTCCGACTTCTTGTGTTCTTTAGATTTGTGGTTGGGATCAGATCAGCCATGATCTTATTGAATGGCGGAGCAGGCTCGAGGGGCCGATTGGCCTACTCCTGCTCCAATTTCTTATGTTCTTATGTTCTTATGTAATGTAAGCTCCAGATGGTAAAGTACAACTTAATCTTTATCAGAAATAAGCTACAATACTAAGATGCATTATACAAGAGAAAACCTTCACATCTGAAATGAAACGTGTATCTATCAAGACATTATGTGGTGAAATTTGAACTTTGCCAATGGTGTTAAGTACCAGTCGGTAAAGTCAACTGATTTATCCAAATAGGAGAGTGGTGCTTGATTTTTAAAACTTTTTATCAGCTTGGGTTGCGATGGGACAAAAGTTGTTGTTTTCTTCCAGTCTGCTATTTTCGAATGACTTGCAGAAAAGTTGAGAAAAATGCGACTTTTTGTAAAAGGTGCTCTCAGCACTGAGCGTACTAATGACATGTATCAGACATTCGAAAGCGTGTTCCGCCAGCTCGAATTTGAAACAGACTCAGACATGGCTGAGAAAACTTCCCCAAGGTCAGATTTTCAGAGCAAGAAATTGATGGGCTGCTGGTGGAGGCCCTCAGTGCGAGGGTAAACTGTTTGCTAAGAGGAAGAAACAGTTAACCCTGCAGTTAACAAAAAAAGATATGGCAGCAATTTGGGACCAAGATAAAATCTGTGTCAACAAAACACCGTGCATCTAAGAAATATATATTATGACCTAAATGCTAAAGCCTAGGAATAGATGGCTAGAAATATCAGGCACACATTGGGCATGAGGGGAAGAGGGAGGGGCTGGGAAGCAGTGGTCGACACAGGAAACACTGACTGGATAAGAGAACAGGATTTTAGTCTTTGTATTGAGGTGATTACTGGTGTGCTGGATATGGCACGACTGAAACACAGTCAAAGCAGCCTCAGTACCAACAGCAGCTGAATATTCCTTAAGGGAAGGTTTCTTTCTGTTGTCATAAATGTTTTCACTGTCTGAAGGCACATATACACCTCATTCCCAGGAGCTAAGAAAAACTTAGCTTGAAGCATAAAGTTCATGCTCGATCTATTGTTGCTGCAGCAGGGTCATGGGTACAGTTGCTATAATAATGGCACTTTTAAGTTTAAAAACTACAGTGGACTGGCAATCTTCTCGTCCTCAACTGCAGTTAAGAAACATTAGCCACTTTACTTACCTGGTTCCGGTGACAGCAGAGGGGTCCCATGAGCTGTTGCTGAATTCGCCTGTTTCACTTCTGTTCAGCGTCTTATCGAGAATGGTGAGGTGTGGAAATGTAAATGGGGGAAGAGTTGTGCTAGAAAGCTGTCATAGTACCACACTGCTGAAAACCAGCATTGCAGTATACAAACGCCTTGTTATTCGCCTGACTAATGCAACAGTTCCCGGACTGGCCTGTTTAACAGAGCTGCTGGGTATATTGTAGGAACGAATTGGTGGGGGTAGCAGTCAGCATGACTACTGCAAGTAGTTAGCACCTTCTGACTGTGACACTCAGAGTTGCTGACTTCCTATCTGTACAATGTTTGCACAAGAATTTGTGGGGTATATTTCCTGCTGCCAGTGCCAATGGAAGTTGGTGTTAAAAATGATGAAAAATCAGGGAAAAAACACTAATAGTGTCAGCAGGGCAGTTGTAGCGCTATTCAAAGTTTTCCACCCTATGAAAAAAGAGTTTAACAGAATGAACGTCTACTGTTATTTTAATGCCTACTACTTATTTCCTCTGTTGGGGAAATCCAGTAACAAGGAGGCATACCATTAAAATTAGAACTAGGCCATTCAGGGGTGATGTCAGGGTGCACTTCTTCACACAAAGGGTGGTGGAAATCTGGAACTCTCTCCCCCAAAAAGCACTGACTGGAATACTCGGTGGCGATCTCTATGCCTGATCTCTGCCCATTTTGTGTCACATGCAATTTCCTATGGGAAAAGTGCTCGCTAGAAACATGTGGGAGTTCCATTTAAATATTAATTTAATTACCGCATCATTCGCCATAAAATGCTGAACAGAAATGGAGCAGGCGAGTCCAGCAACAGCTCATGAAACCCAAGAAAAGCCTTCTGCTGTCACCGGATCCGGGAAAGTACAGCAATTTATGTTTCTTAACTGCAGTTGAGGGCGAGGAGATCGCCATTTGCTGTCTGCTGCAGCTTTTAAACATAAAAGTGCCATTATTATAGCAACTTTATCCATGACCCAACTGCAGCAACAATAGATCGAGCATGAATTGTATGCTTCAAGCTAAGTTTTTCTTAACTTCTGGGAATGAGGGACTAATAGTGGGTGTATATGTGCCTTCAAACAGTCCTATTAATAATGCCAACTAAAGGCTTGTTAACGGCTCATACCACTGAGTGGTGCTGTTTTCTGTTGGGTGTAATAAATTTCTATTGGCACCTGACCTGCATTGAAATTATTGGTGGGTATTTTCCTATCAAGTTACCTGATTTGCAAGCACTGACTGGAATACTCGGTGGACATCTGATCCGTGCCTGATCTCTGCCCATTTTGTGTCACATGCAATTTCCTACAGGTGGAAAAGTTCTCGCTAGAAACTGGTGGGAGTTCCATTTAAATATTAATTTAGCGCAGAGATGTCCTACAGCCATTTCCCAGTGTTCAGCTATTCATAATCATGCCCATGTGAAATGGCCATCCAGAGTTGTTAAGTAATGGTAAGTATATGCAAAGTTGTGGAAAGGATACAGAAATGTTACAATAAATACAGCTCGACCAATTTCTTACAGGTTTTTTTTCTGTTGGCACTTGGGGCGATTATGAGACTTTGTGCCAATTGTTCCGATTTTCTTTTCGCCCAGCCCTATTTCTGGCATTGTAGGAACAAGGAACGTAGGAACAGGAGTAGGCCATTCAGCCCCTTCAGCCTGATCCGCCAATCAATTAGATCATGGCTGATCTGTATTTTAACTCCATCTACCCGCTTCGGTTCCATAACTCTTAATACCCTTGCCTAACCAAAATCTATCTATTTCGGTTTTGACATTTTCTATTGACCTAGCCTGGGGAGAGAGTTTCAGGTTTCTACTAGCCTTTGTGTGAAGAAACAACATTTCCTAAAGGGAATCCCCCTCTCTGAAGAGGGGGATAAAGGACACCAATTAAGGGATGCCTGATCACAGCACGCTGCAGGAGAGGTGCTCTGTGCCTAAGCACTGGTACCTGCACCCCCATATCTACAGATAGAAGTGAACATACCCTTTTTGGGTAGGTGAAGAGTCCATGCAGATGCTCCTATTCTCAAAGCAAGCTGGTGTTATTAATATGTGACTGCATGACGAACCACAATGTTGGCTGCTTTACAGTAACCTGTCTTTACTGGGTTTGGGTCATTAGACAGCCAGATGCAATGCTTTGTCATCTGCTGCAGGCACATCCAGTAACAGTAATGGTCAGCTGTGGCTCCACCTGTTCGCAAACACACTACAGTCTGAGTTAAGGGGAATGATGCCGTGGGATGGAACAGAGGAAAATCCTCCATGTAACCACCTCATGTAGCATCACCTCCACTTCAGCGGCCATCAAATCAGGGTCCAATTCTTTGTCTTGCCTGCAGAATCACGCCTGCATCTAGAGTTCCCTTTCCCTTCATTTTCACCTGCCACTTCTGAATCTCCTGCCCCTTCAACCTTGGTAAGGAATGCCAAGGGGTTGAGACACCTTTCGAGCCTTTCCAAAGGTGAGATGTTTAGGGACTGAATTCCAAAGGTAAGAGACAGAGGGCAGAGTGGGAGCAAAGGCTATGGAATACTCAGACAACCTGCACCAACTGCACCTTCAGCAAGGTGTACAGATCAACAAGTAGGTGCTTGTCCCTAATGGAGGAGCAGTGTGTGCAAGGCTGAGACTGTCCAAGGAGGTCATACCACCTCCTGTGTCATCCCCAGAATGATGAACTGCAGGGACAGTCTTCAGTCATCACTGCCCTCCTTGTGGTAGTTTAGTTAAGGTAAGGACATGTCTCAATTTTATGTCACTAGAGACTTCCATGCCCCAACTGGAGACTTCAGGGTCAAATGCTACTTGGTCCACATAGCTATTGAATAGATGACTTATGTACTGTTGAGCTGCGGCCACTAGTACATAAACTTTAGCAATGGGACAACATCTGTAAACCCAAAGACACCTGGGTGTCTACTAATTTGCATGTTTCCCATCGGTTCAAGGAATAATTAATTACACCCACACATCAATTAGTCAACATCCAGCAAACTGAAAGGGCCTTCACCTCCTTATTGTCCAGATGGTGTGTGATTTGTGACAGAATTATTCATGTTGACCCTGCCCCAGTTTAGCTTTACCAAGTTCTTCCAAGGGGAGGGTTGCCAGGAGACATGGGCTTTATGTTGCAACTGCAAGTCACGATGCCTCTGTACAACTTGCGCAGTGGGGCTGGGCTATGATATGAGGCCAATGACTGGACCAGGGTGTAGATCAAGCAAAACTCTGATGTGTTCAGATAGGCTCTGGCAGCTGCCTCTGGCATACCCCTGAAAAGGTGGCCATCAGCATGCAGTTGACTAATGATCAACAGGCACCAATACAAGAGGAGGATGAGAAAGAACAACATTTGCCTCCTAAGAAAGAAGGTCTGCAAGCAATTGATTGCTGGTTTGTTCTCTTGAGTTTCTGTACTTGGACATCTTCTGTATTTGTCTTATATTGAGTGCGATGGTGTCTGTTCAATCTGCTTCTCAATGTTGCCCAGGATCTTACCATTATTTCATCAACATATCTCTTGATTATCCAAGTTTAAAGTGTGCATGCACACCTCTGTAATCCTGAGGTCCTAATACTCCTTCTCAAACCTTTGGTTCCTAAACTACCCCTACGTGCTGTGGTCCCTAATCTACCTCCAAGTGCGAAAGGTCATAATCTAGCCCCGACCTGTTGTGGTCCCTAATGTAATTCTATATGCTGCTGCTGCTAGGGCCTGCCATGGTCATGTGGCTGAAAAACAACCTTCTCTACTTTTAGGGGAGCAGAAGGCCCTTCACCTCTCGCTGTGAGCAACCTGATACATCAACATCAATCCCAGAAGCTTCGTGAGCTACTGTCCTCACAAGCCTTTTGTGTTTATTTCCTCTCAGGCTTGGAAAATTCCATAAATCTCCAAAAGAGAATTTGTCGTCACAAATCCACGACAGTTGCAGAAAAATTCAAAATGCCATCAACCTTTCAAAGGGCTTCAGTACAGCTCTTGGCATTATATCCATCCTTATATGTAAGGTTGTCAACTCTGTTTGGACATCTTCCTGGAGGTTTCATCACATGACCTCCTGCCTCCTATCGCCCCGCCCCCACACTCTCGCATTGGTCGCCCGACATGTCTATCCTCATGTTGCACAGCCTTCCTGCACCAATCGGAAAGTGAATAGACTCTTCATTACCTAATTGGATGACTCTTGACTGTCATTCAAACAGCACTTTTTTCCCATGTCCAATATTTTTAAAACTAGTAAACAAAAATGTTCAAAGAACATTTTTTAAAAATACAATTGTTTTAATGATTTTTCTCCTGGGTTGATCACAGCAGTGTCCTGGAGATTAGTCTTTAATTCCTGGAGACTCCAGGGCAGTCCTGGAGGTTTGGCAACCCTAACTATATGTGAAGAGGAAAGTTCATTGCTTGTGATATAAAAAGGAAGCTCGCTCTAGGGCTTTTGCAACTAAATGATATCTTTAACTTTAGTGACAAAAAGGTGCAAGGCCACATTTAACATGCCTGAATGAGAACAAACTAACCCAGTTCAGATTTACTGGACTTCCCTCCAGTGTGACTTTCAAAGAGCTGCTACTTTGGAAGGGTCTTTGCAATTTCTGACCCAGTAAAAGGGTCAATAAAATGAAGCAAAAGACCGTGCATATATCAATCTAAAGTTTCTGTTTATAAAAAGGACCTTGGGCTGCAAAAGGATGCTTTATTTTGATTTCCATATAGTAATAACTGTCATAATCTCTAAAGTGAACAGTGCCCTCAAGGGAAACAATATTTTATAAAGGTAATTCAAAATTGAAATTTGTCATCCGAGAAGCAAAGATTTCTTGTGAATGGTAATGAGTAACAGTTCTTTCAAAGCCAAGCTACTAACTCTTCAGAGCAGCCATTACAATGCGTACTTTGCATTTGACTGAGATGGTATTTGTTGAAGTAAGGGATGAAATGAGATGTGAAGAAGTCTACAGAGAATACAAAAAATATCCTTGAATAGTGAAATCGTAGAATAATCTTGATAAGCCTATATTTCAGATGTGAAGATTGTGAGCTATTGTAGGTTTTGGGTCAATTATGTATGATTGGAAACTTATTAACTATTAACACATGCAGTATTACCTCAGCCAAGAAATAGCTCTACTTATATGCTAAGTTATAACCCAAAGATTCCAATATATGCACCAAATAAAAATAATAAGGCCACAGTGTTCTGATAAAGGCATACACCTGAAACATTAGCCTGCCTTTTCTCTTTCAGATGCTGACTGAATGGCATTTTGTATTTTTATCTGAAGACTATAGTATTGCTCTAGTTTGTTCACAGAACATTTTGGACACATTCCTCGCCTTCACAAAAAAGAGCTCTCCTGTTGAACTGATTGTTTTTCGAGTAAAAGCTCACATTGGAGACAAAAACCATAGAAAATATTTGACATGGCTACATATTTAACCTGTTCTGCTTTACAATATTTAGCTGCAGAGAATGACAGAAAATAATTCTTATTTCTGTTAAATGATAGAAAATATTTGTAATTTGATGCATAATCCATCAGCTCTGAGGGTTTGCCAGGAATGTCTCTTCAATTCTGTACAGCAACAAATTTCTTAATATTAGCTTGAATAAAAAAAGACCCTTGCCAGGTGTCGATATTCCTATTTCTTCGATAGGGAAACAAGACCCTTCCAAATACAGCATTCTGCTTACCCAAACAAAGTCAGACATATAATAAGATTAGATACTTTAAAACATTATTATTAAAATAATAGCAGCACTATATGGTCCAGTACATTTCTCTTCTTAGAATTGCTTGTAACTGTTTGATTTTAACATGAATGCTAATGGCGAGAGTCCCTCTTTAAACACTGATGATTGAACCCACTAAGTGCAAGGACCTGTGAACGGCAGCTATTTGATATCTGGCGAGTGTCAGCATACAACTGAATCCTGATTAATGCACAACTAGTTTGCCAGGAAATGTCATGCTTGGGGCAGGATCTCCATAGTACACACATAAGAAAATATTCTAATTTATCATCTTTATACCCTAGCTCATATTAATCACGCAGTCAGCAATGAAACATAAATTAAAACTATTACACACAAAGTGTGATCTTTACAAAAAAGTTACTATTGTGTGAAAGATAAGTCCCATGTCCTGGACTGCCAATGTTCACTGTACAAAGAAACAAAAGCATGAACAATTTGCCGGGGAGTGGGGTGGGGGGGACATTTTCTGGTTGGATCAGCTTTGAAATTTAATGCCTCGTTCAGGAATTTTATGCAATAGAAGTGAATGCGAATGATTCGGTCCATTGGCATTCTATGTTTGGAACTGGAATGTGTTTATCTAGAGTTAATCATGCTATCAATAACTGATATAATGTCTTCCTGTTAAAGTCAGTCTTCCAATGGCCTAGATTTTTCAAAAGACTTGCAGCAATAAGAAAGGTGTTTAATGCGAATACTTGATGCACTTTATGTTTGCTGGTTGTTACCTGTTTAAGGTTTGGTTTGTGTAGGTACCAGGCATTCGGATTGTTTTTTGACCAGTGGCAAATTGGCTCAAAAAAAGGGGGTGGGGTCCAATGTAAAACTGACCCCCATAAGGAATTTTCAAAACGATTCAATTTTTGCTTCAGTGGAATCTTGAACAGATGGAAACCAGATGGGAAAAGGAACATTAAAAAAAGGAAAGCCTTAAAAGTAAAAAAAAAATAAATTATGCAAATGATTTCAACCGTTACAGGCAACAAAGACAAGTTGATTAGTTTTTCACCTGGAAGGGCGATATTTGTGTCACTAATTGTTACTTTTAAAGATTTTAACTTACGCGCAGTTCTAATTATTTCCTACATTAATTGTGCCTCGATATTCGTAATGCACTATTTTCTCTTTGCTGCAATAGGTTTCGATCAGTCTGGACAAACATTATACATCTGGCTTCCAAATGTGTCCAATGCATCATCTTAATATCCTTTACACATGATGTGCGATGGACAGAGTAAATAATGTTAAAATTTTAGTTCAACTATTGGAACAGGCAGAGCTTGTGTTTCCTGTCCCACAATATTCTGGGTGTTACAATGTTCTGAGTGGGTTACAAGGCTGCAACTTACTGAGGAGTTCAGTCAGCATCATAAACCATGAATGCAAAACTCAAGTCGATTTTGAGATAAATTCACTATCCCACAATCCTAGTGGGGAAGCCACACTCAAAAGGGAATGTGGATCAGAAATAGGCCCACAACACTGGAGCCCCAAGTTCACCCATCCTCGTTCCCTGCGAGTACATCTTCCTGCTGGGAATTATCCCTTATATAGATCCCAGTCCCAGGAACACAAACCAGTGCATGCTGTATAGAAACAAAGATTTTTACCTTTATCATTTTCTATTTTTAAAAATTTATTGGCAGGTGCCATGTCAGATAGTTATGGATGGTTTAGTGATATTGGAATTCATAATGCTCCCGTATACAGGAAAATACTGTGGCTTCTATACATTACAGCACAGTTACTGTTCTAAGGTAAATCGCATCTCTACTTGCTGCTTTCAAGTTTTCAATTTCTCAAACATAGAAATAATAATTGTGTATGAAAATGAAGAAATATTTCTACAGAACTTCAAATAGCTTTTTGGAGATGAATAAGTAAATTGGATTCTGATATGAATTCGATGTTGTAATGTGTCAGTGGCACTTGCGTGCACTTAACCAGATTGTCATTTGGTTCTTTCAATAAAAATAGGCACATGTGCTAAATCCTGTCTGAAGCAATCCTATTTCCAACAGAACTCATGTTAGGCTCAAGCACACAGTTTTCAACCTTTAAGTCATGCCCATATAGTTCTACTGTTTAGCTATAAAGGTGTATCGTGGAAATGACTCCTCCAGTGACTTAGTGGGTAAATGTGGTGCGGTACTAAGCTGTACAAGTAATGAGGGTCCCAGGTTCAGTCCCTGGTCTGTGCCCAGTTAGCTGTTTGCAGAAAGGAAGCAACAGGGTCACTAAAATGTGCCTTTGGCTGGTAAGGGAGAGAAACAAAAATTAGTGAAGGTCCCCACTCTTGATTTCAATCCAGTGATGCCTGCTCGAAAGTGTGTGTATGGGTGTCAGCTGAGGCTGGCATTGGCTCAGCTGTGATGCCCACCACTGTCGAATAGCTTGCTGAAATTCAAAAAAAGGGAAATGGTATTTTTTGGGAGGTTGCTTTTTGAGTCATCTATTTATACAGATCCAGCTTCCTCACCTTGACTGACTTTCAATCTAGCAAGATCATTCGAAAAATACTATGAGATAATAATAGGTGTTATGGCAAATTGGAGACCGGATAAATGCAAATAACAAATTTAATATATAAAGTAAAAAGTTAATAACAGTGGATGTCCAAAGGGACTTAGGGGTTCAGGTACATAGATCATTGAAGTGTCATGAACAGGTGCAGAAAATAATCAATAAGGCTAATGGAATGCTGGTCTTTATATCTAGAGGACTAGAGTACAAGGAGGCAGAAGTTATGCTGCAGCTATACAAAACCCTGGTTAGACCGCACCTGGAGTACTGTGAGCAGTTCTGGTCATCACACCTTCGGAAGGACTTATTGGCCTTGTGGGGAGTGCAGTGTAGGTTTACTAGAATGATACCTGGACTTCAAGGGTTAAGTTACGAGGAGAGATTACAGAAATTGGGATTGTATTCTCTAGAGTTTCGAAGGTTAAGGGGTGATCTGATTGAAGTTTATAAAGATATTAAGGGGAACAGATAGGGTGGATAGAGAGAAACTATTTCCGCTGGTTGGGGATTCTAGGAGTCGGGGGCATAGTCTAAAAATTAGAGCCAGACCTTTCAGGAGCGAGATTAGAAAACATTTCTACACACAAAGGGTGGTAGAAGTTTGGAACTCTCTTCCGCGAACAGCAATTGATACTAGCTCAATTGCTAAATTTAAATCTGAGATAGATAGCTTTTTGGCAACCAAAGGTATTAAGGGATATGGGCCAAAGGCAGGTATATGGAGTTAGATCACAGATCAGCCATGATCTTATCAAATGGCGGAGCAGGCACGAGGGGCTGAATGGCCTACTCCTGTTCCTACGTTCCTAAAATGCAATTGCGGAAAACAAATGACATATTTTATTGATTCTAAGTGAGTGAGATTCCCCTGAATGAAAATGGGGCATTGCTTGTTTTCCTCCGTAATTAAAGATCTGCTCATGAACCTTTTGGAATGTGTGGCTTTGAAACAGAATGGCCCAGAAATTGCTCCGAGCGGTGACTCAACAGTGCTCGCCTCTCCATAGATTTATACTAACCCACTAACTTACCGTGGTCCTTACTGGGTGCACTTCCTCTAATAGGAAGTGAAGGAGAGCGCAGCGTTAGTTCTTGTGAAGCCAGCACCCATGGGAGACGCAAGAGCAATGATCGCTCCCCTCGACCAGTCAGATTTGACAAGCTGCGAAGAGTTCCTGCAAGCTGGAAAGGAAAATCCAGGAAGTGAAAGGTACAACATTAAAATCATTTGTAAAAACAGTTATAGACAGCGAAAAAAAGGGAGGGTAAGAAATAATCAAATTAAATAAAAGAAACAGAAGGAAAATGTGGAAATTTTTTCAAAAATTTTTTAATTAAAATTTTTTTAATGACCAAAAAGTATTAAAATAAGGAGTAATGAGACTCCACATTTTAATAAGTTAATTTTTAGTTGTTTGGCAGTTGTTAAAACGTAGTTTGGAACTGGTATTTTTAAGTGTACCTGTTTTGTGGCGATATTAGTTACTTTCCAGCTGGGCAGAAGAGCAAGTTGGCATGGGTCCATTGATTCCATTGACTTCAGCCGGTGATATCCCTTTAATGTGAAGCTGTCATATGAGCGTTATTGAGCTCGCTGTTGTTTTTTAAGTAATTTCTGGCCCATGATTTCATTAGTGGGTCATTAATTATGGAGAAAAACTGGCATTCTCTCCTTTTTCATTAGAAGAGGAATTTCAAGTCTCCCAGATTCCTGAAATCCTACATGAAATCTAGATACCCGAAATCCCATATAAGGTGCTGCGAGTTGAAATACTTGACTTTTTAAAGCCTGTATCAGGTAACAGATTTGAAGGCTACAGAACTCCTCTGGGTAATTGCTTAATGCTCAGAACAAAGGACCTAATCCTAAGAACGCAACTTCAGTGCCAACTTTCTGTTGTTCATTTTACCACGAGCTCGTTAAGTCACTATTTTTAAAGTTCTTCTCACTGCTTTGGCATGAATTACGATATCATTATCAAAAAAATATTTTTCGTGATGTTCGCGTTGTTATGTCCACATTGGGAGAGTCTAAGAACAATGGGCGCCAGGGGGTGAATGAGCTCCAGCTTCCAGCGCGTTGGTTCACCATTGCTGCAGGGAATCCCAGCAACCTTTACTTCTTGTAGACTGGCAGTTGTATCAGAATGACATGTTAGAAACTGGCACCAATATAACTTAGGGCATTATAAAAACAGCTATGTAAACATGTTGGAAGAAGTTGGGGCTGTTACAGGAAAAACAAAGCAAATTCTGCTTTTTCCTGTCATCAAAACCTTTAACAAAATGATACAGGCATGCCGTAGTAGCATTTTTGATACTTGTAGTACACTTGCATATTTCATATCAGCACTATTGTATAAAGTATTAGTTTTCAATGCATATTTCCGTATTCATGCCTCACAAGGAGTATCAAAGATACAGTTCTACAGTCTGTTTTTAATTTAATCTTAATTACTTGCCAAAATTCAAACTCAACTTCTCTTTAGTCGCTGAGATATATTTAAATAATATTGATGGTATTTCTATACCTATAGTTATGGCAAGTGAATTGGTGTGGTGTGTCATCTCATGACAAATCCAAGAATTTCTGCACTTGCTGCATGTAGTGTGATTTACTGCTCGAGTATCTCAGCTTTGCATAAACAGCCCCAGAGGCAATGAAAATGTTGGCTTCTAAACAGATCGGAGTGATAAAAAACATTACTCGCTGCAACAAATCACTTGTCCTACCTACACTGTGGTCAGTGCTTCATGTGCATGTGATTATGAGCCTGGGCTGCTAGAGCCTGTGGCCCTCGTCATACTCACACATCCCTATGTGACGGACTGGCAGCTCTAAGGGTAAACAAAACCTTAAATCACAACAACTCAGAGTGAGAAAAGAAGTGAAAGCAGTTTTGTTTTTTCCAAACTAGGGTTATTTTAGGAATTGCTTTGCAATATGGATTTTAAAAAGAAAAACAGGAACATCCCAGCCTTTCTATCGCTGACTGCAGAGACCGGGTGATGGTGAAGTAAATGAAACTGTTTACATCTTCGCAACAGTGCAAGAGAAAGTAAATGATTTATTTCGGGTGTCAGGATGAGTTGCAAAGCCTCCTAGCAGTTTGGCTTAATTTACACAAAGAGCAACCAAACTTTACTGCTCAGGGCAAGTGTATAGACATCGACATTTGCAGCAGATCCTAGCCAATCCCTTTAATTGTATAGCCAGAAAAAAAAGCTGTGAACAGTATTTTGGCTTTTTAACAGATGACAGTTTTAAATCCCGCGATTGAAAGGAAATAATATGCAGTTAGCAGTAATGGAAAAGCTGGACAAGCAATTCATCTAAAAATGGAAGAACTAGCTGGGTCAGCGCAATGGCAATCTTAAAATTGAGCTGAGTGGTGTAAATGCTCCTCTGGTGAATATAATAATTCTATTGGCACACATCCAGTGTCTATAACCCTAATGATAATTGGCCTGCTACCGTGTGACATTAATGTTACTGGGTCATGTTAGTGGGCAATAGAATAAAGGAAGATAGAAAGAAAGATATACAAGAAAATTATCTCAGGCCTTTGATCCACTGGGAGTAATTTTGACTTTAGATGATAGCGTAAAATGGGCATTATCAGCCTGGCCGCCCGTTAAACACCTCTCCCGATTTTCGTTTCCATTGACTTGAGAGGTGTTTACCGGGTGGTAGCCGAGCCGATATGGTGCTTTTTCCACTGTTGTCTAAAGTCAAATGATCCTAACTGACCTTTACTGGTTCTGTCGGGTTGACTCTGATTCCAATGAGCCACTTACGGCTCTCGTCAAACTGCCACAACACCACAGATCTGCCTCAGAACCCACAATTCATAAGGAAAATTATAAAAGCAAAATAAAAGCTACAAAGTTATCATTTAAATATTGCTTTAAGACGAAGAATTCTCAAATTGCATTCATGAACTTGGGGTCATATAGTAGGTTATGACTGAGGATTAGAGTTTGATTAAAAGATTCAGTCTATGGTTTCATCCTTCAATCAAGCTGCCTGTTCTTAATTACAACTCACTGTAGCTCTGCAAATTCATTATCGCTTAAATAGTACATTATAAGATTACACAGTTAGCATCAAGTGTAAAGGTACAAATGAAGATTGAATTAGCATTGGTAAAGCAGCAGTTATGATGTGTTTTATTGTATCAGCCTAACGGTGTACAGGGATGGAGTAAAGTTGGCAGTGTACATTATAGTGTAGTCATGGAATAGAGGTTTCAGTGTACAGTCATGGAATAGTGTTTGCAGTATACAGTCATGGAATAGTGTTTGCAGTATACAGTCATGGAATAGTGTTTGCAGTATACAGTCATGGAATAGAGGTTTCAGTGTACAGTCATGGAATAGTGTTTGCAGTATACAGTCATGGAATAGAGGTTTCAGTGTACAGTCATGGAATAGTGTTTGCAGTATACAGTCATGGAATAGAGGTTTCAGTGTACAGTCATGGAATAGTGTTTGCAGTATACAGTCATGGAATAGAGGTTTCAGTGTACAGTCATGGAATAGTGTTTGCAGTATACAGTCATGGAATAGAGGTTTCAGTGTACAGTCATGGAATAGAGTTTGCAGTATACTGCCATTGAGTAGATCGCAGCGCACAGAGATGAAGTAGAGTTTGCAATATACTCTACCCCCAACACAAAAAGAGTGAAAATGAAAGAAAGAATATAGGTACGAAAACATAAATAGGAAGAAGGTATAAGAAAATGAAATTAAGTAAAAAAAACTGAAATTAAATGGACTTCCCTGAAGCTGATTTCAATGCTGCTGAATCCTGTGGATGGTATAATGTGAATCCTATGCTGTCAATCAATTTTCAATCTTACTAACCAACTAAAGAAAAAAAATCAATGTTTTGAACTCTGGCCTTTAAAAGTAGATGGGGTCTACTGCCAGTTTATGAACTAATTAATCAACTGGCAGTTGATTTGCATATTTGTCTATTTGCCTGCCACATGTTCATTTTGCTTCTTTGAGGCTACGCTCACTCAGCCACACCTTTACTAAAAACACTAAAACTCCTGCTCCTTGCAGGCAAACCATGATGGACACACACCATGAGGTAATTGGGCTTCAAGGGTCATTGTTCACAATAAAACAGTTCCATGCTTCCACAAGAGAAAGTTGGCATCACGAGGCGGGTTATGTATGAAAATAATAAGGGGGTTTCAGTGCGCATCAAACAATCTGTACATGAAGTTGTGTGACTACCAATTAAAGGCTTGCTAAAGTTTACCTTTAGTGTTCAATTTTCATATTAACCAGTTTGTATAATTCAAACTGCTGATGTTTAAACAAAGTTCACTTGAAATAGGAACAACATTCTTCAAGTGTCAGTTTTTCATGCGTGTTGCTGTTCCTACCATATGTTTGAGGTTAAAATAATTGCTCTACAAAGCCAAATGTACAGTACAGATGTTAATAGATGCAGGAGTGTGCACAGAGTTGCTCACAGCAGACCTGTCTGAATTTGCTTGATTTGTTTCCAAATTGCATTTCACGAGAGTTTCTTAATATTTGTAACAAATTGCTACGACCTAATGATGCAATCAGTAATAAATTGCAAACAGATACAATGTTAACCAACAATGTTTGGGCCCCACCCCTGTACTCAAACAATACAGGCCTTTAATCAAGATCGCTGGGATTTCTTTTGCATTCACAAGAGATATCATGTATGGCTGAAGACCCAGTGTGTAGGTGCACTGTACAGTGTGGCAATGAGGGCAAGGGATTTTTGAGGCACAGCATCCTTCAACCAATCCTACCAACAGCGCAAACTTTCTTGTCAGTTTCTCTGCTCACCAGCATTTGAATTTTAAACAGCAGAATGGTTTAAAGTGCTGGTGTTCTGCCTCCCTCAACCTGCCAAAGAGTTACAAATGTTGAGAAAGTCTCGTGAAATGCAAATTCTAGTAAACAGAAATCCATGGCAGGGTCTGAAAAGGCCTGGATGAATTCCTTTTAGGAAAGGAGATATGCAGCTATTAGAGCCAGAATCGCAATGAGGAAACTAATGGGAGTTTGGAAGGGTCGGCTACATGGATCAAAATGGCCGTCTCATGCTCAAAATATTATTATGTTACTACACATATTGGGAATGAAATAGATTCAGGTAGTTCAGTTAGACATCAAAAATACCCAGCAGCCTTTGAAAAGCATTAGGTATATAATAATTATTTCCACAATCTAATACTAATCTATCCTCATCTATGGTGTCTATCAAACATGGCCTATTTCAGACCTGAAAGACTCAGTTCACTCCTCGGTTCACAAGCACACAAGATAGGTTTGGGTGAAGAAAGTTGTTTGGCCTATTTGGCCTCACCCTTCCAAACTATCAATCCTACTTTGTTCTCATTAAAGCGACTGGCTGATTCTTAAATGAGTGCAGTGACCTGATCCCAACCAATTCTTGCTGGCAACCTGTCCTAGCTGTTGATCTGCTATAGAATTCATTTTGTCACTTGGCTGCAAAAAATCCTTGTGCATCATGTGAATTATTGGGAGTAATTTTGACTTTGGGTGATAGTGTAAAATGGGCGATCAGCCTCCCGTTATACATCTCTCCCGTTTTTCATTTCCATTTGACTTCAGTTCGCCTGAATCAATATCGCCTGTTTTACACTATCACCCAAAGTCAAAGTTACCCCCATTCTTTCTATGTATATAAAAAAAGAATCAATCATTCAGAGTTGCGTGAATCACATTAAGGGACACAGCATGCACTGGGATACCTGTATCTGAATCCACTCGGATTCCTAGTGAACTATTGCAGAGATTGTGTCAATATTTTTCTTATTTAATTGTAAGAATGGTACATAGTGTTCAATGTATTTTTACCGTCTAAAGATATGACTGGATAGGACAGTTGAGCCAATTTGACATCATATTTGTAGCTAACATAATCCACATCTTTATTTCCATATTAATTTAATAAATCTGTTTTGAAAATGCAACATTGCTCTTTTATCCTAATTTTTCCAAGGTTGAAACTCCTTAGTTAACTCCAATTTACCTGAATTCAACCAGCAAACACATTTCAATATTTTCACACCCAGCGTTCGTGTCAATACCATTATGAAGTATATAATGAATTGGTCGCTGATTACATTATCATATTTATAGAACATTAACTAACCCTCCTGATTACATTAATTAAATCCATGAACAGACTTATCAGGGTCATTGTCCATGGGTGACTCAATTTACCCTGACCTTTCATATAATCCTTTCACTTCCTTTTGTAGGCTATGCAGCTTCATTTTACTTGTTCTGATATGATTGACTTAATCCATTCTAATGTGGCATCATAATAATTTGTATATTTTATTACTCCCCCAATATTTAAATATTTTCGCACTAATCCTGGGTCCTCCTGCATTAAATGTTACTCCCCTTTGAATTGGGAAGGGAACTAGCATGCAGGTCTCTGTCAATGCCACTCTGAAATAGGTTGGAAGGAGATGTAAGATAATGATATTAACAATATTGGAAAGCATGACTGCGCACAATGTGGCAAATTTTCTTCAGGGGAACACATTTCACACTCCCATTAGCAACCTGAAGAAAATATTCCCAAATATAAAGCTGCCTTGCCGTGGTGATAAAGGTGGGGACAGGAGATAAAAGGAAGGAGAGGTTCAGGAAGGATGAGAAGGTGGAATTATTGGTGGTTGAGATGGCAAAACATGAAAAGAAATGTTTTTTTACAATAAAAGATGTCACCCAAGCAAAAGAGTTGTATGTATTTTGGGTGACTAAATACCACCTTAAAAGTTAAGAGGATCTGATATTTGTGTAGGGACGTTAAAGCGTTCTGTCAGGCTCGGGAATATAGCCTAAATTCTTAGGAATGATTGGCGCTGATGGAGGAAACAGCAGAGGTTGATTTTTGGGATGGATGGGGTTTAAGTCACAGCTTCTAAATTACGAGAAGGGTAAGTCAGCAATCAAAATTTCCAGCTTTCTTAGCCATTATTCTTGCTCCATAATTTTATTTAGGTCATTCTGTTTCTGGATAAACTGTGGTAATAAATAGAAGAGATAAAATGATATATGCAAATGAAATGCATATTTGAGGTGGGATTCAGAGAGTAGGGATAAAGGGAATGTACACTAATTGGTGGATGTGACAAGTGGTGTTCCCCAGTGATCTGTATTGGGGCCTTAGCTTTTCACCTTATACATCAACGACTTGGATGAAGGAATAGAGAGTTGTGTATCCAAGTTTACAGAATGACACTAAGTTAGGAGACACAGAAGGTTGTGTGGAAAGGAACAGGAAGTTACAAAGGGACATAGACCGATTAAGTGAGTGGGCAAAACTCTGGCAGATGGAGTTCAATGTGGGGAAGTGTGAGGTCATCCCACTTTGGATCCAAGAAAAACAAATCAGAATATCTTCTTAATGGCGAGAGACTAGGAATTGCAGAGGAGCAAAAGGATTCAGGTGTTCAGGTAGACAAATCACTAAAAGTTAGTGCACAGGTATAAAAAGTAATCAAAAAGTCTAATGGAATGTTGGCCTTTATCTCAAAGGGGCTGAAATACAATGAGGAATAAATTATGCTTCAGTTGTACAGAGCCTTGGCCAGACCGTGTCTGGAGTACTGCATTTAATTTTGGGCGCCACATTTCAGGAAGGATAGTTTGGCCTTGGAGGGGATGCAGCGCAGATTCACCAGAATGATACCAGGGCTTAGAGGGTTAAATTATGAGGACAATTTGCATAAACTTGGCTTGTATTCCCTTAAGCTTAGAAGATTGAGGGGTGATCTAATTGAGGTGTTTGCAATGATAAAGGGATTCGATGGGGTAGATACAGAGAAACTATTTCCTCTGGTGGGGGATTCCAGAACAAGAGGACACAATCTTGAAATTAGAGCTATGCCATATAGGAGTGAAATCAAGAAACACTTTTGCACACAAAGGTTAGTGAAAATCTGGAACTCTCCCCCCCAAAAGGCTGGGGGGTCAATTGAAATTTTCAAGACTTGGCATGCCTGGCGCGTGTACACAAAAGGTAAATCACCTGAACCTGGAAATATGGCCTTGGTCCAGCAGTAAATCCCCCAACTTATGTTGTAGGACATGTGAGGGGGGGGGGGGGGCAGGAAAATCAGCTCCTGTATGCCTTTTTAAACTCCAATGTAAAATCCACCAAAGAACAATCATTGAGTTTCTCTGTTCTTGGTATCTGTTCTCAATGGTGGGATTGAGATAGAAAAACACCCCTAACCCTCCTTTCTTCCCCGTCAGCACAAATCACTGCATTCTCAAACTCATGGACTGAAATAAAAAATTCCATCAGTGTACTTGGCAACCCTGATGTACAATGGAATCATTATCTCAGTTCAATGGTTGAAAACTCATCTCTCCTTGCCAACAACAGAAACCTGAACGCTCTGCATGTATTCATTGGAGGAATCATTGAAACAGCGCTGTCCTGTTATAAAGATTTAGAAAGCAAGGATGGTGCTCATGCTTTTAATTTTGTTTCATATTGCTGTATTTGCTCCAAAAATTATAATTTGGTAATGGTACATATATAATTACTACACACGCAAAATACTTATCCACTCGCATTTTACTTTAACATTATTGAATTTATTGAGACCTGGAACAGCTGCAATTTAAAATTAAAATTAATAAACAAAGATGTACATGTAAAAATGTCTTCTTATTTTGCACTTAACTGCTATGTTAAAATGCAATTAGAACTTACGCAGAGCAAAATTGGCCAATGCCTTTAAATCTATACTCCGTCTGATTTGAAAAATCCTACGCAAAAATCTGCTGGATAAATGAGAACTGATAATGGCTTCTTTTGTGTGCTGTGAATGTTTTCAATCTGTGAATAGTCTGGTAACATCTACCAGCTTCACCATTTCTGAAAGAATTTGATCTTTGCAAAATGACATGATATTAGTATGCAGTCTTTTGAATATAATTGCATAACAATGAGTACAGAGCCATAATTTCTGATGGATGGTGCTGCAATCAAGCTTCCATTCATTAGTGTATGGCTCATAATTATCTTCACATCTCTGGACTCTCATATGCGTCAATCATGACACAGCACTGCACTCATTTCAAACAGCGCAGTTCATATGTCATGCATTAACTTAACTGTACTTTATGAAACTGATGCTAATAAGTGCCGCAAGTGCAGGGTAGCAATGATTTATTAACAAATCTGTACAGAAGCAACATACTGACTATTTTAAGGCTTTGTGTACATGATGTTTATTTCAGTAAAGTTACTTTTTTGTTAATGGTTGAGATTTCTTGCATGAGTTTTACACCAGGTACAGTCATTGTAGTTAAATGCTTATTTTATTACATTGGATTTACATTTTAAAGGCAGCAATTAAAATTGAGGGCTGGACATATCTTCAACTTCTTGAATAAATGTCCTCTTGGAGAAAGTTTGCCTCCATTTGTTCCGACTCTGTTGTACTCTGTGATAAATTATTTTTTGTTGGCCCATAATTTTGCAGATTCTCAACATGTTATAGTTTCTTTATACACAATAAAGCTGTTCGAGGTCAGGAACACTTACCTCTGTGCTCAAGAAGGCCCCTGAACTTTTAGCACACCATCAGAAGATTCCAAAGCTTTCAGAAACAGGATCATTCCCAATCGTAATGGAATAATGGAATATTTATAAAATCAAAACTGTTGCCAACAATTATAATGATTTAGTTCCATCTTAGATTGTAATTTCTGTCGTGGAGAACAGAATTAAGTTCTGTGCATATATTTGAAAGAATTTCAGAGATTTTAATAGTAAAAGAAAGCACAATCACCATAAATGATTACTTTAATTGACTGCCCAATATTTAGTCAAACAATAGCTTACCTGGGGAAATTGCAGCGTAGACAGGTGTATAGAGATGTGAAGATAATTCTGAGCCATGATATGTTATTGCTATAAGGTTACAAAGGGTTAACTCCCAGAGGTACAATACTTTTTAAACTTAAAATTTAGAGCCATTTGGAGTACTAATTAAGAAACAATGTTAAATTATTGTGCACATCCCATAGCAGTTTGTTTTCATTCATTGTGCTCGGAAGGGGGGTTAGCTGAACAAACATGCAGATGCCATAAGGTTTCACGCAAAGGGAGTGGCTTTTCATTCAAGGGGGTAACTTTAGCAGCTCAGCAGACTGATCCCCAACACCCAGCATTGAGGGAGGGTCAGATGACAGTCTTTGTTTCTCTCTCTTCCTTTCGAAAGGTAGTCTGAGGCAATCAGAGACACAAATAAATCTTGCTCTCTGTTGATAAAAGAGAGAGAGAGATAGAGACAGTCCAGGTCTAGATATCAACAATTACAGCCCATGACAGAGGATGCTAGGTGCCAGTTAGCTCAGGGACAGCTAACTTCTACATGAGTGTAGCCTATAATAAGAGTCACATATTTTGATTTTTTTGGTACATTGAGCAATAAGGAATTGATTGAATCTCATTGCGAAAATTGTATTCTGTTCATTTATTTATTTTATACAATAAACCAGTTTGTAGTTAAGATTTGTCACGCTAGCGTACTTTTCAGTCCACCTTCTGTAAAGTCAGGACAATGCAAGAAATAGCTCGTACAAAATCATAGTATCCAGAGGCTTTATGAGAGTACCATAGAGCAAGTGTCATCTTCGCCACCATCTGCATGGAATCCCCAAAGCTGTGAGGGAACAAGTGTTGATCAGTGTTCCCTCATGAATGCTGTAACTAGTGTCATTGAAACCTTGAGCACCCTTTTGCCCAAGGCCTGGATTGGACATATTGGGTGACTGGAAAGAACAGTGACAGCAGGCTTTACTCACACCCTGTGGACTACTCTTATGTAGCCTGCTGTGTACAACCCATGGGGCATGGCAGGAGAAGGGTCTGATGGGGCAGCTTCCTCTCATAGTGGCCAAATAATCTTCCACTGCAGCCAGGTCCCTCAAAGGACTGAGGAAGTGCATGAATATTGGAAAATCCCACCAGCCATTATGCTGTTGGATGTGGTTCCAGCTGTTGCTGTTCTTTTCCCAGAGAATAGTGAGCCTCTGCAATACAGTGCCAGCTGGTGTGGTGGGTGCAGGCTCTGTATGTCTTCAAGAGGGAACTGGACCGGTTCTTGACTGGGGCAGAGATCGCATCATATAGAAGGTAAGTGTCTTTATAGATAACACTTAGCCCATGTGATCTCCTCGACTGATTTCGATCACCTGTGGGGGTTTGGAGAGGAACTGTCCAGAGTATTTTCCCCTTATTGACCCTGGGTTTTTTTCTGCTTTTTTGACTCTCCCGGGAGATTATGGAGGAGGGGGAAGAGGGGGTGGGGGATGGAAGTCTTTAGTCATGATGCTCCAGCCATCGTGAGTGTGGGTCAGGCTTGATGGACCAGCTGGTCTTTCCCTGCCTGTCCATTTCGTATGTTTGTTTGTTGCAGGGACATTGCTTTCCAATGTTCAAGGCCACAGCCATCCCAACAGGGCTACACCACCATATCATAACCTACCACCAGAGTTCCTCTCCCTAATCAGGGAGCACATAGACACAGCTTTAGGGTAGAAGTAGGAGAAGCACTCCTTATAGAATCAATAAAGGAAAGCATATTACCCATATAAATATCATTAAATAAATATTCAGCTTTCCATTTCTCCATTATATGGACAGTATCTGTTGGGTAGGGTTGTAGAAAATGGAAAAAGGGAGTCTGCATGGCATCATCACTTCAGCAACATGGTCTCACTTTAGACTATTATAAAATGACTTTAAAATATAGTTTGTTACAAGACAAACAGATGAATCTATGAAGTTGAGTTTATTATAAATGAATGCATTTCTAAAAGTACTCCTCACCAATGAACTCAGCTTTGAATAATTTCATTTCAATAATGGTTGTGCAAATTCTTTTGAAAATCATTGATGGGAATTTAACAAATTGCACAAAATGTTTTTTTTCAGTGCTGGAACCTGGGTCTGAATCTGGCCAAAAATAAAAGTCTTCCCTCTCTCAAATGAAAGTGGGCATTAGTGAATGCAAATACACAAAGCTCATCACTAAATTGGCTTTCTCACTTACATAGGCAGCAGGAATATGTGTATACTGGGAATATACTTCTGAGGCTGATGTCACATCACATTGTTGGGACAGGGTAGAGAAGGCTTTCCTCCATATCTAACCCATGCTGTTCCTGACTTAAAATATTGACAAAAAGTGGGAAAATATTTACTGCCCTCTCTCAAACATCTTCTTTCTTTTAAACATTTTTCAGAATAAATTACACTGTGATTTTTGCAGTAATATTCCATATTTTCTAAATAGTCCAAAAGTGTACCCTAGTCATCCAAAGATTTAAGGTTGTTGCTCACACTGTAACGAAGTATTTGTTGGTTACCATATGGCAAATTCACAACAGTCTGTCATAGTTAATGAATATGTCTGTTCAACATGTCGAGGTCTGGCTTCCTTTCAAAGACAGCAGCACTGTCTTCTACTTCAGGTTATACAAAACACATGCATTTTGACTGGGATCCAAAGTTACAGAATTTCAGTGGTCATTGTTTCTGTTAATCAGAGTCATAAATCTCAGAGGATGACACCCTTTTCACAGCTATATTTGTAGTCAGGATACAGTGCACCTTCTTATTCCTGCTGATTATACATCACCATGATCTTTGAGGGAAATAATATCTCAAAACTTACAGGAAGGGAGTTAACATAAGGAAACAGAGAGGATCAATAAAAAAATCTTTTTTGGAGCTTTTTGTCATAGAGACAGTTCACGCTGTGCATCCTCTATTGTTAATACTTAAACTGTCAGGCTTCAGAGGAGAAAGTGTTTCCTTTGCAATAAATCTTGTGCTGCCCCTTCATTTTCTTCCCATTGACATTAGGTGTTACCCTAGTTGTTTTCAAAGGAAGGCAGAATGTTTATGTAATAGCCCTCTAAGACCTAGGTATATCTCCAAGGGTATATTAACCCTTTGAGGCTTGAAGTAGTATTTTGGACAGTGCAATTGTGCATTATTTGGAGCAATAGTACTAAGTCCCAGATTAACAGGATATGGGTTTGCTTTATGAGCCACATGTGCTGAGTTGCTGATCTCAGCTTCGTTACAATGGAAAGGTAATCACCAGTGAGGTGCTACCTTACTGTGGACTAATTATTTCAGACCAAGTAAGAGGGAAAGGAGGAAAATACTTTAAAAGGTGGGAATAATGCAAAGGGAGAATGTTCTTTCTCCAATTTATTTAATTCAGAAAATTCTGCAAATCAAAAATTATTCAGAAGTTCCTTATAGTTCTATAACTTTTTTTATTTGTTCATGGGATGTGGGCTTCGCTGGCAAGGCCAGCATTTATTGCCCATCCCTAATTGACCTTGAGAAGGTGGTGGTGAGCCGTCTTCATGAACTGCTGCAGTCCGTGTGGTGAAGGTTCTCCTACAGTGCTGTTAGGTAGGGAGTTCCAGGATTTTGACCCAGCGACAATGAAAGAACGGTGATATATCTCCAAGTCAGGATGGTGTGTGACTTGGAGAGGAACGTGCAGGTGGTGTTGTTCCCATGTGCCTGCTGCCCTAGTCCTTCTAGGTGATAGAGGACTCGGATTTGGGAGGTGCTGTCGAAGAAGACTTGGCGAGTTGCCGCAGTGCATCTTGTAGATGGTACACACTGCAGCCACGGTGCACCGGTGATGAAGGGAGTGAATGTTTAAGGTGGTGGATGGGGTGCCAATCAAACGGGCTGCTTTGTTCTGGATGGTGTCAAGCTTCTTGAGTGTTGCTGGAGCTGTACTCATCCAGGCAAGTGGAGGGTATACCATCACACTCCTGACTTGTGCCTTGTAGATGGTGGAAAAGCTTTGGCGAGTCAGGAGGTGAGTCACTCACTGCCGAATACCCAGCCTCTGACCTGCTCTTGTAGCCACAGTATTTATGTGGCTGGTCCAGTTAGGTTTCTGGTCAGTGGCGACTCCCAGGATGTTGATGGTGGGGGATTCAGCGATGGTAATGCCGTTGAATGATGGGGAGGTGGTTAGACTCTCTCTTATTGGAGATGGTCATTGCCTGGCACTTGTCTGGCGCCAATGTTACTATTCTGCACTGAAACCATACAGAAATAATATTAGCAAATGTTGGAAGAAAAGCATTGAAAGGACAATGAGAAATGAAAATTGTAAAGAGTGGGCAGCAGTTTGTATTGACAATCTTATGTTAAAGGGATGAAATCACAATATTCAGAAATTTTGGATAAGCTTAGATTTCAGAACATTCAGAGAGAGCTTTCTGTAAAAACTTATTCCGTCCATTTAGCAGCAGACATTATAAATTAAATTCTGTTTGTTTGTTATTGCATTCATGCATGGATATATGATACACAATGTTACTTAGGCCCAGTAACTAAAAGCATGTTATACAATGAAAAAAGTCATTGGAGTTGCACCTTATCACATAGGAATTCTAATATATTATGGGAGTGTATTGAAACAATCAGGCCGCACCACTTCTTATTGTAACTCAGTACAAAGCTGAGAAGGATTCAAAACTGTGAGTCAAAACATCCTGAAAGAGATTCCACACAGTGCTGAAACCAGTTATAAGGTGGGAACCCAGTGTACAATATTGCTTATAAAAGCCCAACTATAAGTGAAAGTTGATAATGAAATACCAGAACTAGTCCATCTCTGAAGATCAGCCTTGACCATCAGGGATTCTAAGGGCATCAACTGAATCTGAGGCATCCTCAGGAAGAACCTGCACTAACACCAACAAAAGGGAACACACTCCGTCATGACACAATCCACAGCATCTTCATGCGCAAAAGAGCTCTTAGTCGCAGTCTCTGAGGATGTGGAACTCCCAGTAGAGGAAGCAAAAGTAGGTACATCTTTCAGAATCTGAAGGAAACAAAGGCCAGAGGGACAGGAAGCATGACACAACCTCCTTGCCCCTACTAAAGCATCAGCAGGACGTGGAAGTAGGGATTAGACTCCAATAAAATCAGTGCTCTGCATGCACTGAATTACACACACTGACGTGGTTAATGTGTAGGTTGGGTTCAATCAGGCATGCTACATTTGTATGGCTCTGGAAATGATTTGCATGGGGTATTAGATTCTTCTTTGCTGGATTTCAGTCCACTCTGCAGTTACTACAGTTGACATGAGGGCTGGATTACATTCAGTTCTGAGCATTGATTCAGTTGCTAACAGGCATGGCTTGCAGCCTGTGTGGCATGTAGGACTATCAGTCATTTGGCATGTCATCCAGACTGGTCTCCAGGTGAGTGCCTGGAAACTCTGCTAATCACAGTATTGTTTGGTTGGAACACCTGGAGGAGTGGGGTGCTTGTACTGGAGGCAACTCCAAACAACCTATCCTTTACATAAGAAAGCATGAAGCAAGAAAAGGTAATTCAGTACCTCAGGTCTGTTTCTTTCACAGACCATGTACATTCTGCTTGATCATAGACTCAGCCCAGCCATCTCACCTTCTCAGAAAAAGTTCTGCACAGTTTCTTCTTGGTAAGTCAAGCAAAATAATAGCGGTGACCATGCTTTTGGCAGGACTGTGAATGACTGCTAGTGATTAGCAAGAGTGTCTTAAGTGCTCCCACCAGGCCTGCAGAGACCAATGATGCAACTTTGCAATTGCTGGCCTGGTCAGACCTTTCCCAGATATCGGCTAAATAGTTACAAACAACCATTTCAGGAGGTGGTTCCACAATTACAGAATCATCCTCATCATTCTTCTCTGAAGCTTCTAACAGATCACTATCTTTTTGAAGGTGAGGTGTCCAAAACTGCACACATTAATCCAAATATTGTCTTACCACTGATCTATACAAGCTTAGAATTACAGGTCTTGTTTGACTACAATAAAATGCTTTTGAGGTGCAACCGAGTTGATGATTGGCCCTGTGGATAGTTTCACATTGACTGGATAATTTTAGTGAAGGATCAGTAGCAGTTTTCGTAACTGGTCACCATTCAATCCTAAATCCTCCCCATTGCTAATGTTCATTCCTACACTAGGGATGATTTGAAGGGAACGGTACTGATGGAGTGCAATTTTCAATTATTTCTTTTAGTTCACAGGATGTGAGTATTGCTGGCAAGGCTGCATTTATTGCCCATCCCTAGTTGCCAACGGATGATGCCGGTGGCTTTTCCTTGAACTGCTGCAGTCTTTGTGGCTCCTACAATGATGTTGGATCAGGAATTCTAGGATCCTGACCCAGCAACGATGAAAGAATGGCAATATATGTCCAAGTCAGGATGGTGTGTGACATGGAGGGGTACTTGAAGGTAACGGCGTTTTGGGAAGTGACGGTCTCGCAGCCATGATTTTCCATCCATTAAAATGAATGAACCACAAATCATGGGTTGGTGCCTGTGATTTGATGAGCTGTGGCCCCTGCAAGTGCCACTGTCCACCGGGATTGCGGAATCACCCCTACTGTGTACGCATTTTTCTTGTTCCTTGTTCTAATGTGCATATCTTTGCATTTAACTATATAAAAATCCAGCCGCATGTCTTAGCTTATCACATAGTTTGGCCATAGATCTTTGATTGCTAACAACTTAACTGCACACACAATTTAATACCAATGTAACATTGCAATCTGCGCCATTCATCCATGTGTGACTGACATTCCCGTGGTCTCGATAGTGCTGGAGCCTTTTTTTTATCATTTGTGTCCAGACTTATCCCTAATACCTTCAATTGCTTTCCTAAACAAAGATTTATCCTGTTTGTCTTTAAAAAAAACTTAATTGACACAGCACTAATCTCATTTTTAGGCTTTCCAATTTTGTCTTTGTGTTCTTTACCCTGTGAACACAATTTGAGTTAAATAACGTCTTCGTTTTTCAACACTTTATTCGATCATTTGCAACAGCTGCAAAGTCAGCAACATAAATCAAATTTAGGAGAGAAGGGGTTAAATATGGAGAGACAAAAATAAGCTGGTCTTGCACTAAATTTAGAGTTGACAGTTGTGTACTTGACAGATAGGAGTTTTGTTTCAGACTCAGAATGCCACCCAGAAGTACAATTGTACTGATCGCATCAACAATAAGAGCAGCACAAAGCAAAATCTGCTTCTATCCCTGGGGCATCTTGTTGAAACTTAAAACAAATTTATGTTGCTGAAATGGTTCAATAAAGCTTGTGAGACTGGACATGTAGGGGATAAATGATGACAAGTGGTGATTTACTGAGAAATATACTGCATGATGTCATTGTAAGCCAGTCACTGCAGAACGTCTGCTTTAGGTGAAAGATATAAAATCACTGGGGTACGAGCAGTTGCTTTTACATAGATTCTACCAACAACAAAATGAGACTAGGGAATCGCACAGTAATCAGCACATGATTGCAGGACATCATTACATGGAAAATGGAGCTGCAGTATGGTAGATTAATTCCTTTAAAAAATCTAAAATAAACAACGTGTGTTATCTTGTTTAATCACAGTTCTCAAACATGCAGCATAATGGTGATGACCTTACGAATCCTTCCAGAGTCTAATTGACAATCAATGGGTCTAGCACAATAATAAATATATACGGGTCTGTAGCCTTGATATTTATGCAACATACAGCAGCCATTTAATTCCTCATAAATGTGAGGATTCCTGGCATTACTCCTTAGATATACTATTGAGTGACATCAGCCTGCCTAAGACCTTGAGTTGAAGGGTGTTAGTCATGTAGTAACCAGGTCAGGAGGTGATTTACTTTTCAGTAAGCCACTATCTCAAGTCATGTCTCCAGTAAAGCCATGCTTTAAATATCTTAATGATTAAAAATGTCAATTTAGATAAAAAGCAAGAACATAAGTGACTGGTTACATACAAAACTGTGCATAGACTCTCATACTAACAAATGCAGTCAACACTGCATATATTACATAGAATTTACAGCACAAAAACAAGCCATTCGGCCCAACTGGTCGATGTTGGTGTTTATGCTCCACAAAAGCCTCCTCCCACTTCTCTTCATTTAATCCTATCAGCATAACGGGTGCATTCGTGCTAGTGTGATTTGACCGCTCTCCACGCTGGACGGTAAAACCGTAATAGGTTGTAGCAATGAAACAGCGTGTCGTGGTCCAACATAACCAACAGCACATCTGCACCGAAAACCACATCTGGCCGTCAGGATATTTCACTGCATGTAGTGGAAATATTTCACATGCAGATTTTTAAAAAAATCAGACTTGATGGATAACACCTGAAGTCTCCACTCTCCAACTGCCTCCTGTAATTGTTAACAGTGCGGACAGCTGATTGAAGCTGCCTGAAGAAATTACTTTGCCTGAAATCAGTGGAGTTTTTAAATCGGTAAGTACAGGGGATTAACACATTGGGCGAATCATCATCATTTGGTTTCTCCCATGGAGGTGCGAAGAATTTATTGAGTGGCATGAAATAGTCAGCCGCTTAATACTTTATAAGTGGCGCCTTTATAATCGACTGCTCTGGTACTGGCGAAGGGTTGGTGCTATTTGCCCGATATGGGCCGCGGCCCATGATAAACATGGACGGTGTAAGTGGTGAGGAATAATAATAATAAATTATAGATTATTTGAATATAAAGTATATATAAATGGACTTTTATATATATATATATATATATAGTTGACCGGAGGTCACCGGTTACGGTTACTGGCTTAGTACAAAGAGGAGAAGAGTCAATTCTCTCTTAACTCTCAACTCGCTTTATTCACGCCGTTAGATCATATATATATAGCGTATACATCTGGTTAGATTTAGACATGCAATTTGCACCAGGTTATACAATTTTATACCCAAACTAGGATCTAAACGCACACCCACTAGGTTTCTCTGACACTCCCTGAGTGGTCACAGAATATAAAGGATAATACCCGAAAAGGAGAGCTGACGCTGGCCAGGCGTTCCGTTCTCTCTCTTTCGACGTCGTCTCTACGTCCCTGACGTAGGTTCTTCCACTTCCGCGACGGTTGGTCTCTGGAGTCTTCGCTCTGGCTCCACGCCCCAGATTCTTCATTCTTATTCAGAATCTTATCTCTTCAAGCTGTGCTGTCTCTCCTGTTGGTTTAGGCTTGCTCGTCTAGTCTGTGTCTTCTCCTTATTGGCTCTGTCCCAAGGACTTAGGTAGCATTACCTCATTACTCCTTTTCTAAATAAGGACTTGTGTCTTATCACATCTCCTTTGTCTTTCACAAAAATTAACTAATTCAAACCGGTTCCAGCCAGCTCAGGCCAGCTACTGAACTCAGGTTACTTCAGTTCAAAAGTTGCTTTTGCCTGTGTGTCAGCAGTTCGGAATAAACTCAGTAGTTTCTGCAGCCCCTGGCCAACAATATATAAATATATATAAATAGCGAATGAATTAATTTAAGAATTAACCATGTTGTCTGTGTTATTTCCTTACACTCATTTGTTGCACATTTTCAGGTGTTGTATCCAAGTATATTTGACTGCATGGAGAGGGTATTTCTCTTGAGTGGCAATCCTCTTTTTCCCCCCAAAAGAATGCTTTGAATAAAGATGTTAATTTTTGCTGATGGTAGCAATTTCTGTACAAAACTGGAAAGGGACAGCAGGTCTGTTGGTACCTGAAAGAGAAAGATAGGTCAATTTTTCTGGTGTAACTCTTTCCAGAAGTAAGACAGCCAACATTAATCTGCCTTTCTCTTTTGAATGCTAACATGCCCATGTACATTTCCAGCATTCTTCAACCTGAAATGTTAACTCTGTTTCTTTCTTCACAGACGCTGCCTGACTTGCTGAGCGTTTCCAGCATTTTCTGTTTTTAATTTGCTTTTGATCCAGCATTTTCTGTTTTGTTGCAGCTTAATGTATTGGGGATTTTTATTTTAGGGCCTTGCTCTAAAAGAATGACCCCTAAATATTGCAATACCTACATTCCTGTGATGTGTGAATTAATGTGCGAGGAGGTGACAGGTAGCTCCAACCCTTCCTATTGGAGCTAGGAATGGTTTTGGTGATAACTAGTGAAAAAACTAAAGTCTAGAAGTGATTGTTTACAATGTTAGAGGACAATAGCTCAACATATTTGTATGTTCAAACACTAATTAGCAAAATGAAGAAATCATTCCCTTTTTATAGCAGGAATTTAACTGCATCCCATAACTGCTGTCTGGTGAGAATAATTAATAGGCTAATTAGCTAATTAATAAGAAATCAGAGACCAAAACATATGAATAATTGTGAGCTCAAATGATGAACACATTTGTTAATATAACTAACTGACACAATTGACTGACCATGTTGTTTAGACAAGTGTAAGCCAGACCATACAGAAGCAGCCTAATTCCATAAAATGAGGGTCCAAGTCCAGTACTAGGGGACGAAAGGCCAACCAAATAATCTGTGCACGATTTCATACAAAAGCTGGCAGTGCACTCAGTGAGAAGGGTCAATGCAGCTGTAATAACATCTACAGGTTTTAGGATTAGAATAATACAACTAAAACATCAGCACCTCCAATTTTACAGCTATTTAATTCCAAATTAAATGCCCAATTAACCATTGACCAAATGAAATGTGCGCTGCAAAGCTTAAGGTTGTTCAGCCCATTAACAGCTTGTACAGCTTTCTGACCAGGGATTGTCTGTAGTGCTATAGTATTCTTCTGTTTACCTGAAGTGACTTAAAAGCCCTGGCCTAGGTTATCCATCGGTCACCGGCCTGTGTATGTATGCTCATCTACAATTTGCTCAGGTGCAGCTGTGTTTCCTCTTCCTCTCTGGACCTTTATTTGCATCTGTGTAAAGAACAATTATTGTTGTGTTTTCAAACCCATGGTCCATTTGTACACATTAGCAATGTGAATTTTAGAAAGAAAGTGTACACAGATAGTAAGGTTAGTCCTGTTGGTTCAATTCCTCCTCCTCACAGTTGATCACTGGTTTCGTGCAAGTGTAAAGTGTATTGTGACAGAACCGACTGTAGAAAAGGAATTGGTTCTGAAAAAGATCAGCAGAACCCAAGGTGGATAAGTCATTGGCCCCTGATGGCCTGCACCCTGGGCTGTTGAAAGAAGGCAGAGTGGAAATAGCAGAGGCTCTGGCTAAAATTTTTGAATCTTTCTTAAATATGCAAAAGTTGCCGTGGGGTTGGAGAGTAGCTGATTTAGCACCCTTGTTCAAGAAGGGAGAGAAGGATAAATCGAGTAACTATAGGCCAATTAGTCTACATCAGTTGTGTGCGAACGCTTAATTTCAGATAAAAGTTGTAAGCATTTAGAAATGCAAAGGACAGCCAGCACAGATTTGTTAAAGGCAAGTCGTGCTTGACAAATCTAATTGAGTTTTATTAAAGATTGAATGATTATATAGATAAAGAGAATGCAGTAGATGTCACGGGGGGAATTTTAACCCCCAAGAGCAGGTGGGTTGGGGGCAGATGGGAGGTTAAAGTAATAAGTTTTTGGAGTGGGACCGCATCCCAGCTCCAATGCGCCCACTTCTGGGTTTAACCCAGGCAGGTTTGTTTGCCTGTGCACAGCAGACACCAGAAAGTCCCGCCCCCACTTAAAGCCGGCGGGCCGATACTTAAAATGGGCAATGTACCACATTGAGATACTGCAGGTACTTAATACTTTGTGTATTGGAAAACATAAATGAATTTAACTATCCTGTTCGGGAATCCATCGCTTCCGGTTCACGTCAAGTGAAAGCAGGCGGGAAGGGCTCAATATTAGGAGGGAGGCGGGGTGGCAGCGGGGGGTCGACTGGGTGCGTGGGTAACGCGCCCAGTAAATTCGGGGTGCTCCGCACGCGATCGCAGTCTAATTGAAAGCACTCACCTTGGCTTCCGGGTTTCGCGCTGGAAAGCTGCGCAGCGGGCGGACTGCGCACCCGCATCATAGGCTGTCAGCTGGAGGAGCCCTATTTAAAGGGGCAGTCCTCCACTGACTGATGCTGCAGAGAGGAGCCAAAATTACAGCATGAAGCAGCCCAGAGGGAAGGCTGCTCCCAGGTTTAATGATGCCTCACTCCAGGTCCCACTGGATGGGGTGAGGAGGAGGGGGAGGACAGAGATCTTCTCCTCGGCGGACGGGAAGAAGTGGCCTGCCTCTGCCATCACGAAGGCCTGGCTCGAGGTGGCAGAGGAGGTCACCAGCACCACCAACATATCGCGCACCTGCATACAGTGCAGGAGGCGCTTCAATGACCTAAGTAGGTCAGCCGAAGTGAGTACACTTACTCATTCCCCTACACTCCGTCTGCCACATCACTGCCCCCACCCCATATCTCCTTCTGCACTGCCAACACTACTCTATCACATCACTCCTCACACCCACTCAAAGCTCATCCTCATCTTACCTGCACTTACTCACCTTGCCAGTACTCATCCCACCACTAACACTCAACCCAATCCTCATACGATCTCATGGCTCTATCTCATACTCACCCTCTCATGCATCTCTTTCACGGTCAGCCTCACCCAACCTACCACAACCTGTGCTGCAGCCACAGGGCACATATGTGTAGTAGGCAGAGTAAGGCAAACATGTCGTGATCATGAAAGGGATGCACAAGGGTGTTAGAGGGTTTGTCATGGTTTTTACTTATATTTGATTTCTGATCAACTCCCATTACATATTATATTGTCACCACTACTGCCACATCTTTGCAAATCTTGTCTGGTCTGTGCAATAATGCCCTTTCCTGAGGATCACTATGAAGACCCACATCTGATGCCGCCCATTGTGTCACTGCAGAGTGGATGTAGGTGTATTTACAGGGCTCTTTTGTGCAGACGACTGAGAGACGCCGGCGATGTCCCCGGTGGCACCCTGGAAGGATGCGGAGGAGAAGTTGTTGAGGGCAGTGGTGACTTTGACAGCGACAGGCAAGAAGATGGTGCTCGGGCCAGCCGGGAGCAGCTCAGCATGAAGGAGGCTGCAGATGTCCATGACTACATGTCTAGTGACTCTGAGCCTCCGTGTGCACTGCTGCTCAGAGAGTTCCAGGAAGCTGAGCCTCGGTCTGTAGACCCTGTGGCGAGGGTAGTGCCCTCTGCAACGGATCTCTCTCTGCCGTTGCCCTTCCTCCTGCTGTGCAGGTGGATGTGTCATAGCACTGTTTTGTGGAGCTCCACATGTCAGAGGTGGACTGCGTGGCCGGCGAGGCTGGTGATGCTGTTCGTCCTCCAAGGAGGTCATGACTGCAGCTATGGCTGCCCCCATCCAGAAGATGTACATTTGAGAGGGTCCGCAAGATAGGTAAATGTGTCTGCAGACCGGGGTTGAGGTTACAAGTTAATGAATTTTAGTGTTACGAAGAGGGTGGTAGAGGCCAAACTTTGTCCAAAGTGACAGAGTGGCCTCCTGCAATGAGTGAGGGTCTCCCCCACCCCCCCCCCCCCAACCTGTCAAATGGACCTTTGCAGCTGCCACAGGCTGGTGGCTGCAACACGTCCATTTCAACTGGGAGTGTTTCCCCCAGTATGGGAAACACTCTCAGCTGAGATGAAAATCCCACCCCTCCTAAAATATCCTACAAATCAGGTCTGCTAATGACCTGAAGTATCCAATTAATTGATTTAAGTGGGATCAAGCCGGCGGGAGTCCCGCGTGCGGGGGCTGAGAGCGCATCTATGCGCGTCACTGGGGAAACCCACAAGTGGGTGGGTTGGAGCCGGGATCCGGACCCGCCCCGGGAATCCCCAATTTTCAGAGCCCCCCCGCCATGAGCGCACCCGCTCGGACATCTGAAAATCGAGCCCCATGAGGCGAGTGCCCTTATTGCACTGCTTTTGAGCCCGGTGGGACCTATCAGGGATGATAAGGGTAACTTGTGTGTAGAAGCAGAGGATGTGGTAGGGTGTTAAATGAGTATTTTGTCTCCATATTCACAAAGGAAAGGGATGATCCGGACGTAGTAGTTAAAGAGGAGAGGTGTGAAATATTGGATGAGGTAAACATAACGAGAGAGGAAGTACTAGAAGGACTGGAATCCTTGAAAGTTGATAAGTCACCAGGGCCGGATGGATTGTCTCCCAGGCTATTGAAGGAAGCCAGGGAGGAAATAACGGATGCTCTGAGGATCATTTTCTAATCCTCACTAGATACAGAGGAGGTACCGGAGGACTGGAAGACTGCAAACCTAGTACCATTGTTTAAAAAGGGGACGAGGGAAAGGCCAAACAATTATAGGCCGGTCACCTCGGTGGTGGGCAAACTATTAGAATCAATACTGAGAGATAGGATAAACTGTCACTTGGAAAGGCATAGTTTAATCAGGGAGAGTCAGCATGGATTTGTTCAGGGAAGGTCATGCCTTATAAATCTGATTGAATTCTTTGAGGGAGTGACAAGGAGGATTGATGAGGGTAGTGCAGTGGATGTGGTCTACATGGATTTTAGTAAGGCATTTGACAAGGTCCCACATGGCAGACTGGTCAGAAAGGTAAAAGCCCACGGGATACAGGGCAATATGGCGAATTGGATCCAAAATTGGCTCAGTAACAGGAAACAAAGGGTAAAAGTCGATGGATGTCTTTGCGAATGGAACTCCATTTCCACTGATGTGCCACAGGGCTCAGTGTTGGGTTCCTTGCAGATTGTGACACACTCAATTTGATTCCGGGTTTCCCACTCGAATATCTGTGACGTGTGGGGTACCCGGCTCCGAATAAAAATTATGCCCCATGTATATGGAATTTCAGAAAGTGTTCGATTATCATTTCTATCCAATCATTTCGTGATTGAATTCCTTGGACCACGATGTATAAATTTCTCCAAATGTCTCTTTTTCTTGTTTGCGCATTAGGTCATCAGAAATGTCTTTATTTAAAAGCTTCTGGAGCAGGGAGGATTCTTGAATTTTCCAATAACAACAGCTAGTGCCATCTCCCTTTCAGAAATGAAACCATTAAAAAGAAAGAGAAAGCTTGCATTTATATAGCGCCTTTCATGACTTCAGAACGTCCCAAAGCCGATGAAGTACTTTTGAAGTGTAGTCACTGTTGTAATGTAGGAAACGTGGCAGTCAATTTGTGCACAGCAAGGTCCTACAAACAGCAATGTGATAATGACCAGATAATCTGATTTAGTGATGTTGGTTTTGATGTTGGATTAAGTAGTTCATCTTTTATTTTCCTGCCTTTGCAATGTTACCCTTTGAAAACCATCCTTTTGTCTGGGAGTGCATAAAAGAACACACCTGTTTCATGCATACTAAAGACATCACCTATGTCATAACCACCAAGTATGGATAGCAATTTCTCCCTTTATTCACTCAAAACATCCTCTGCTAAATCTGCACCTTCTCCATCCATACTAAACATAAGATTAAAATGTTTCTTAAACGAATCCAGCCAAACATTGGAAGTTATGGAATCTGTGTTTCCTGCCTGATAAGTGAACGTGAGAGTCTTTTCTATGACAGTTTTTCTTTTACATTACTAAAACCATCTTATAAAGCACCTTGCATTCCACCTACACATCCACCAAACTAAGAGCAGCAAACATATGCAGTCAGGCCTCCACACCCTGGACGTGTCTAAAAAAAACCGGAATAAATCGAATGACTGAACTGAGGGTAGGGTCAATCTGTGCTAACAAATCAAGGGGAGGGTTGTCAAAAATCCATACCTAGAGAAGGTAAAAGAAATGGGGCCATCAAGAGCGCATCAAATTGTGTGCAGCAAGTGAAATAGGTGGTAAAAGGAAGGGCTAAGTACTACTAACAAATCAAAATTGTTGTTTTAAGATTGCCATTTTAAAAAGCAGTATGCAGTAAAAGTTGTCTGCCACAATTTTACGCATTCTCTTTCTGCCGTGTTGACTGTTTCAAACAGGTGCAACACGCAGGCCCCTTGAGCCTTTTCCGCCATTCAATTAGATCATAGCTGATCTATATCTTAACTCCATCTATCCGCCTTGGTTCCGTAACCCTTAATACCCTTGCCTAACAAAAATCTATCAATCTCAGTTTTGAAATTTTCAATTGACCTAGTCTCAACAGCTCTTTGGGGGAGAGAGTTCCAGGTTTCCACTCCCCTTTGTGTGAAGAAGCTTGTGAATGAAGTATGGAACACCACAGGTGTCCATTTCCTCATTTCTGCTTTTATTGCAAAGCACTGAATTGTGTCAATCTGTTAGCTAATTTCATTTTAAAGACATAAGCTCACGTTAGATGTCTAATCTTTTGAACATTTAATCCTCGAGGCATTTATTGCAGCATATTTTTGAGGAAATTGTACTTTGGCTTTAATCATAGGTAATTTGCTTTACAGATATGGCTGTAAGTATAGGCTGCACTGTAGTGGGTAGCAACACTGGCACACTGTCTTTGAGGAGGTGAGATCGGCAGAACTGAGAAACCCTGAATGCTTTATTGCTACTATTTCCTGTGACCCAATAATGAAGGTGACATTGCTGCACCTCCATAATAGTGTGCTGCAAAAATCAAGTGTGTGGTTTGCATGCCACTAAATAGCTTCAAATGCTAACACTATGTGGCCGTGGCACAATAGTAATAAAACCCTGAGCCTGTCCCTAGTGAATAAGACGTTTTGAATGAATATAAGGCTCAAAATATGCTGCAATAAACGCCTCGCGGATTAAATGTTCAAAAGCTTAGACATCTAACATGAGTTTATGCCTTTAAAATGAAATTAGCCAACAGATTGACACAATTCAGTGCTTTGCAATAAAAGCACAAATGATTAGGGGGAAATGTTATGCTTGGACCAGAGTGATGTTTTTGGACGGCTATGGCTTGATCAGGAATGCTACACAATGGGCGCGAATGGAAAGGCATTTGTTATATTGGAATTCACTATTTGGAACAGACTTGTGTTTATCTGAAATGAAACTCTATTTACTTTGTTTTAAAAACTGTGCCACTCCCCCCCTTCCAGGTGATCGCCATTATCAAAAAAAGGTCAATAATTTCTAAGTATAATATTGCATTTAAATGTATCGGCTACATGACAACAACAATCAAATCTCTTCAGCGCATGATACAACCCAACAGGAACAAACCTGAAATTAGATCTTCCTTTCCCCAGGAAAGATTGAAATGGATAAATGCATTCCTGATTCAAGCATAATAATCCCAGCATAGATTTACAGGTGTATTTCACAGTGGCTTTCTACCAATAGAACAAATCATACATAACAACAGTTACTGCACTTCAACGGCGAATCATTGCGTGAATCAGTTTGAGATGTTTCGATGTGATAACGTTTCATACAGGTACAAATATTATTTTTATTTAAAGGAGGAAGTTGAGTAATATTGGAGTGTGATATGACATAATCCCAGGTGCCACATCATTGACCTTTCACTGTGTCTCTTTTATGCCACCTAATGGTAGGGAAAGTGAGAAATAGTCATTATACTCTTAAATAGAGTATATGCTGTAAAAAATGGTAAATTGCTGGCACTAAATTTAGTGTCATCCTGGAAACATGAATTGCAAGACACATTAGCAGGTAAGTAGACAGATAAATCCATGAGGACTTGATTGATGACACAATAATATCATCGATTGTTAGTAACATTTTTAACTTTAGAAAGAATTTATTTAAAAACTAAAATCAAAATGTATAAACTACGTTGCAATAGTACTTCAGAAATAGCATCTGCTGTGTCCCGACTCTGCGAGACAATCGACATGGTGTTTAAGCTGTGCTAACAGTACAGCCTGCACCTCATTGCAGCAGCAATTGAATGTGGGCCAAAGCTTCCCACAACTATAGCAGTGAACCTTAGTGCAGAAATGCAATCTCAAGGTTTGGCTGGCATTTATCAATGCTTGAAGTTCACTATTTGAGTTTACAGCATGATCAGCACCACTTGATTAAATGGTAAGTCCTAGATTTAATATATACATGTATAAATAGTATATTTTAGGTGTTAACTGTGGCTCAGTTGGTAGCACTCTTGTCTTTGAGTCAAGAAGGTTGTGTGTTCAAGTCCCACTCCAGAGACTAGAGCACAAAATCTAGGTTAACACTCCAGTGCTACACTGTCAGAGGTGCTGTCTTTCAGATGAGATGTTAAACTGGGGCCCTGGACATAAAAGATCCCATGACACTCTTTTGAAGAAGAGCAGGGGACTTCTCCCCGATGTCCTGGCCAATATTTATCCCTTAACCAACATCAGTATAACAGATAATCTGGTCATTATCTCATTGCTGTTTGTGGGACCTTGCTGTACACAAATTGGCTGCTGCATTTCCTACATTACAACTCTTCAAAAGTACTTAATTGGCTGTAAAGCGCTTTGGGGCGTCCCAAGGTTGTGAAAGACACTATATAAATGCAAGTCTTTCTTTTTGTATGGAGCAAACTAAATCATGTTTCTCTCTCATTTTCTATTGTCGCATAATGTGAACACTTATATTAAGGCTGCCCCCATTGTCATTCCTACCACAAGGTGTCACTGTGACCATGACTGGCCTCAGGGACTGACAAAGTTTGAGTGAAATTTTATATTATGAGATACAGAGCAAATTGTTGACATTACATACAATAACATCCAGCTTCTATCATATTACAAGTCTGAACACAGTCTCAACGGCCCAGGTGACTGTAAATTGCTTGTGCTTTGCCCTTTCCGTCTATTACAATAGGTTCAGTCTTGTAACTCACTTCAAATCAGCCATTATTCAGTGTGTAATATCCTATTCTTGTCCATTCCCATTGTGTGGAAGTCCTGATCCACCAATAACATTTCTTGGATAAGAAGTTCCACATTTAGTAATCCACCTTTGGTTGGGGAGAGTTGGTTTTGTTCTCTGACCTGTAATAAACACATGGCCGGTTATATTATATATTATTTTGCTTGGATCAAGATTTCTATAGTCTGCTTATTAAAGAAAGCACCTTTGTATAATATTTGTATCTCAATCCATGTAATTACTCAGGCTGCTAGAGTCTAAATTAAAACACTTCATTATATAAATATAGTACATATTTTGTAAAAATGTGCTGGCATGATCATGCTTGGTGTGTATGAATAATTAGGAACACGTTCTTCTTGGATTAGGATTACATGTTTAAAAGTTAGACCTGGATCATGATCTGAGTGTAATGGGACTGAATGGGAAATGAGTTGATCTATTGGCACATGTTTTATCCAAAGTTAACTGCAATTAATATTCTTAGTGCCGCATAATAATCATGTTTTAGAATTTATTTTTGTTCATTTATTCCAAGAACATTTTCAGTTGATGTGAACAGGAAAGCAATTGTGATGACACTGAAATGCTTCACTGCTGTAGTGAAGCCAATTGTACAGCTGTATTCAACGTGTGCGGCCAATACACCAGCACCTCACCCTCGATCATTATTCATTTTTTGATGATTGCAGCAATATCTTACACCTAGGATTAAATATATCAAGATTCAGACTTACTACTTTATTCAAATTAGCATTCCGTGTTATATTTCCTTAGTTTTTTTAAAGAAAAGTTTTTTCTTTTCGTAGTTTATAATACAACCAACTAGGAATTTACAAGAATATTTCTGCAGATGTTATGTCAATTAAATCGCTTTTGTGGCTTAGAAACTGTGACAGGAGGTTCAGAGGATCAGTCTGTACAAATACAAAAGTTTAAATGTGAACATGGATCGACGCTGAGCTAATATGGCAGCTGCTGTGTATTAATAAGATTCTGAACAAAAATTCATTGATATATTTCCCCCCTGTTTTTAGTTATTCTTTAGATTAATGTCCCGTGATGCACATCAAGAGGGTGGATAACTAATATGCTCCCAGGGTTCTGCTACTGTTGAATTGGTTACTAGGAAGTGCATTAGAGTGGTCCAGGTTGATTTGTCCCCTGGGTTTTCCTCTTGCCCAGTGAAGCACCTTTCTTATCCTCAGCAACTCATCCTAACAGTTCTTCTGACAGAAGGAACTCCCTCTTACTATGTTTCTTTTTCAAAACCCCAATCCTTTAGGTCTCCATTCAATTTGATCAATTGAATCGATCCCCAGTTTTTTCCACTTATTACTAAATATAATAAATTATACTTTTGGTGAACCTGGTGTTCAACAAGTTGACGCATGTTAGCTCTGAGGGAATACAACACTTTTCCATTTTACCATCAAGTTCAGGCTGATATAATATTCAGCAAAGCTTCTTCTACTCTACCCCAACAATCTATTTTAGGCTCAACCTCAGGAGTGCACCCCCTCCTATAGCAGCATGACACTTCCATTTCACACCAACCACTGAATGAGACTGTCCATTTAGGTGATAATGTTGAGCTTGCTGTGCGCAGTTTTGTAGGCCTCCATCCACTAGCAGCTGGGAGTAGGTTGATGCATGTCAGAGGCCATCTCAATTCATGTCATTAAGACGTTTACAAGTAAGAGATAGAGGGGTCTTCATTGCATCGGTCTGTGCTAATTTTAATCCCAGGTCCCAGAGACGAAAGGACTGAATTCAATGTGCCTTCCGTCCCCTGTTTTTCATGCATTTTCACTCCTCTATAAGGTTGTCTCATATCGTATCTCTGAAAAGGAATGCATCAACCTACTCCCAGGTCCCACCAATGCCTGCTGAGAAAATTATACATTTGGAATCCAAATTGTTTGATTTTCCTCTTCTTCCTTAAAGGATATGGTGCACCTCCAGTTAGCACAATTCCAGATGGTTCTGGATGAGATTGGGAACTCACCATGTTGGGAATTGACCGCAAGAAAAATTGATGCTGCCAGTGCATGGCAAAGCATGATAGTGCCATGCACCACTGTGAAAACTATTATTTTTATCACCAACTCCTGCTTAGCATCACTCAGTCACACTTTATTATTACCAGTCCTATTGATGACATGTAAATGTTTAATTGCCTCAGATCCACAAAGTAATCAACTTTTTAAAGAAAGATCCTTTAACATCATGAACTGCAAAAAGCCACTGACTTTTTATTTAGTGGGGATTTTCCTATGAAGTACTTCATTGGGATTGTTTTTCTGAGGTAAACTACTTTGCATTCGGAAACTCCAGTTATTCCCACTTCCTGCTTTGCAGTTGGTTTTTAGGATTCCAATCTAATAAATACACATGGCTGGCAGATGCTCAACCTAAATGCTACAGGGTTTGATGCTTTCAGCCTCCTGAGTGTTAGCTCTCTGCAGACCAGCCTTGTGTCCTTACCCCTCTGATGTTCTCTCGTAAATAGTGTGTTACGCTCAGGATAATGAATGCCCTGAGTAGGTGAGCACCAATGAATAGCCAGGGTCTGACAGCTGATTAATGAATACCATCTTCACAGGTGCACCATGCATCAACTGGAGGATTCTGTTTTATTATCTTTAAACACTTGTTTTCACAAAGGCTGTTTTATGTCACTGTAAAGCAAACTCCTTTTACTCCAACACCAAACACTAGAGTCGACACAATGCAAATTTTACTAAGTTAAAGATGTTGTCCATTATGGTGTGCCGCAGATGAATGGAGGTGGTTTTGTTTTTGCCTCTGGTGTGTAAACGCCCTACTTTTATTTTAAAGTTATTCTCCCTCCCTCTTTTATCCTGGTCTCCGTGGCCCACATACCAACTGTGCCAAAGACAATGACCTCTTCCTGGCCCTTTGGCAATGAGTAACTAAAAAGTGCCTGGGAGTAGGCCAGTGACAATTTTCCCCCTGATTTCCACTTCGTCCCCTTCAACTGAGTGATGACAAACTAAAATGGATCCAATCAAAATTCTTCTACTTTATTTTTAGTGAAACAATGCTGTTTTTTTTGATTATTTCTTTTGTGAATGAACTGATTTATTTGGTTAAATGAGAGCAGTGCTATAACCCCATGCAAGATTCTGCAATCCACTTTTTCCATTAATTCATAGGATCATTTGATTACTCCACACAAAACAGCTTCTTTTTCCTATCTCTTGCTGAATGGGAGTCTGTAAGGATTAAGGATGAACTTTGTCACCGCAGTTAGTTGGCCCCCCTTGTGAATTTTTCACTCCTTGGCAAAATCTGAAGGAAAAAGTGACTATTGCACGCACAGGAGTGTGCGTCTCCAATCTCCTAGTTCAACTGAATGCTCTACTCCGACACAATGAATTGTTGTAAACAAAAACAGAACACTCAGCAAGTCAGGCAGCAACTGTGGAGAAACAGAAGTCCGTCGGTCAATGTTTCAGGCCCAAGAAAGTTCCTCAGAACTGGAGAATTTTTGTGCTCATCGAGGTACTAAGCAGGTAGACCCAACCTCAACAACAGCGCCCCCTATTGTAGCACTGTTAACACTTGCATTTTCTACACCAACCTTCCTTTTGGCCTCTCTCAGTGAGATTTCCATTTAATGGCAATCTGCGCTTCATTATGGACAGATTTGCCCTCAAACCTTCCTCTACCAGGATTTGGGTTGAGACTATCAAAACTCTTTTTGTGTAAGATGCTCATACCTGACAGAGAATTGAGGTTTTCACCCCAATAGCATGGACTGGATTCAAACTCAGGATGCAGAGGTGAAGGTCCCCTTCTCCTAGTGTTGCAATTTGTGTAAGTGAAGTGTTATAGTGGTATTATGTACAGAACCTCAATAAGGTTTGTTACTTTAGAAAAAATATTATTCTAGCCAGCTTATAGGTGTCTTATATTTGTTAAATATGCTTGTAATGACAATTCTAGAAATATATTTAAAATAATGAAGGGAATTGACAAGGTGGACAAGGAACAACACCTTCTTAGTTGGGAAATTCAGAACAAGGGGATGTAATCCTAAAACTAGAAACAAGCAGGTTAAAAAACATTTTAAAAAATCTTTGAACAAAGGGTAATGAGAATGTAGGATGCACTGCTCCAGAAGGCATAGTTAGTACAGCCGATAAAATAGCAAACCAAAGAAATTTCATACAAATGCGCTTGTACTGTAATATTTGTAGAGCCCAATATTAGGTTATGAGGAAGATAGTCTAAGAAAGTGAGGCAGTTGTACAAACTGGGGATGTGAAAAGTCATGAAGCACTGCCATTTGGCCTGAGTTTGCTTCGTAAGTAAACATACACAAACTCCCTAGCAAATCCCATTCTTTCCTGACACAATCAGTTGCTGCTAACAGATCACCTTCTACAATATTGTAATAGCTCCCAATCAAATATTCACAGACGAATTCTCCACTATGTTATTTCTTTCAAATTTTTGATTGAAATGGTGGATTTTTTGGAAATGTAAACTTTTTTGTTGTTATTACTTTTAATTTGCTGTAACTTGGTTCATTATTCAAATAGCAGAAATGGTTCTGGTCAAATGTGTAATCTAAATAGCTACGGCTGTTCAGTTAATAGGACCGAATGCAATGGGCACACATGAAAATGATTTTGAATTACAATTTATTTAATAGAAATTTATTCTCAAGTGAAGCTGCCTGAAGAATTATAGACTGTTAAGCACCTAAATAGTTCCAGTATAACTTGAACTACGGAATGTTGCTCCTTATCAAAGGTTCAACTTTAGGTAAAACCCTTTTCACCTCAGGTCCCGCATTCCACAGCCAGGAAGAGGTGACTGCTGGCACATTGTGTGACACATTGCTGCGTGTGGGTGGGGGCGGCCGAGGGTCAGTTAACCTGACATCTGCTATTCGTGTAATGTAAAACATCAGCTGGCAAACAAAGGACATAAGCAAGGAAAAAATGAATTGCTCTATTACCCAAAGGGAACCAAACCCCACACCTCGTCAAAAGAAAAGTAATACAATGCGTTCCTTCGAAACTGCCAAGAACAAAAGAGACTGACATTTGCCAGGAATTGTCAATGGAGGTATCAGGAGATTTCTCATTTTCAATCATCTTCACTCCATTTAAACACCGGTGTACACACCCCACTGAGATGTTCTTGGCCATCCTTATATCACCAATTTAGTGTCAATCTGCAATAAAATGTAAACCGCCTTGTGCTATTAAGTTACGCTTATTAAGAACTGGTCTGAGGTTGTCCAAACCCATTTTATGTAGGACCCTTTCAACCAACACAGGAAGGTATCTTTGATCTGTTAGGTTGGACTGGATTCATTCCAAGTCATGAGAGATGAGAGGACAACTATTCATCTGTTAGCCTAGACAACCAATGTTGACCAGCTGTCCAACTGTTGGGAACTACATAAATTACTACTCGGAATCGACAGCACAGAAACAGGCCATTCGGCCCGACTCGTCTATGCCGGTGTTTATACTCCACACAAGCTTCCCTCCACTCTAATTATCTCTTCCCACCCTGCTCTGTATCCCTCTATTCTCTTCTCCTTCAAGTGTTCATCAAGCTTCCCCTGAAATGTGTCAATGCAATCTGCTTCAACCACTCCATGTGGCAGCGGTTTCCATATACTCACCGCTCTGTGTAAAGAATATCACAGCTGAGGTCAGTTTTACCCACACCTGACCACTACACATGTGTATTCACAGTAGAGATCACTGTATGGTGATCAGGAGCAGCAACCTTGGGCTGAATTTGCCGAAAGGCGCTGTGGTCAATTGTAAAGTTCCTACTGCTGACCCAGCTGAGATCTGCTAACACTCAACTGTTCGAAGTGATGGAGAGGGGTTAAGAACCAGAGTTTGGCAACTCTCCCAGCTGTGATTAAACTGCAGAGACCTCGTTTGACCTTGTTGAAACTTCATTGCGGCGATTGCTTTTGGTTATTGCTGAGCTTTGTCAGTAACATGAATAAAGGTTTTAAACAAGACAATGGTTCAGAATTTGCTGGAGTGGGGCATCTCGCAGCTTGCCCCGTTCGATAGATTCCTTTTCCTCACCCTTCAACTCGAAAATATTTTGCGATGCAATTTCTGGAAGTGTGAGCTGATAATGAGGTCAACAGGGCATCTGGGACCTTGGTGAATGACAGGACCAACCATTTATCTCCTTAACCAAGAGATTTAAGGATAGAGAAAGAAACAGAGGAATGATAGAGAAGGAAACACGGTGAATGACTGTCAAATTAGGTACAGAAAGAGAAATAAAGAGAGGGAAAGAAAGATTGGATTAAGAGAGAGAAAAGAGACAGAAAGGAAAAGTATGAAAACATTTTTTAAATTTTAAAAATCTCCAGGAATAATTTACTACCTGCAAGAGTGAGACTCCACAGTTTCAATTATTCCCTTTCTGGGCTGGAGAGGTTGAGTGGCATTACAGGAACATAAATCTAGTCATTAAAAGGGTCCTTACATTGCTAAGTACCAGCCCCAACTTTTGGAAGCGAGTTTAATTCATATTTACAGCACAAATGCAGCAATTTCTTGAAACTCATGGGGAGGTTGACAGTGAGTTCCCCGTTTTCGCGAGGCTAACAGCGGAATGGCGCAAATTGTCCAACTCATGGCTTATCTCTCCCTCACCACAAATCGCTGGACGATTCATGCACGACTAATGATGTCCGCGTTAAACTCGACGTTGTTTTCCCAGTAAATTCTGGGCCGATATCATTCAGTTTAATGAGATCAGCCTGATCTCAAAGCTCTTACTTTTCTGAGAAAATTGACAAGCTCAAACTGTACAGTTCTTAAATTATTCTTTTATCAGTTTTACCATGTTTTAATGGGCTGGACACTTCGTCTGTCACCATATCTTTACTACGTGTGAACCTGCCATGTCCATTGTTTTTGACATAATTTTTCTGAGCCAGGCAGCATATAACTCAATGACTGTCACACTGATAAACATTCGCATGTGCTGTGATTGCAAGGGCTGCCCCTGCACTATCATCCTGCCCTCCCTTTCTACCTCATCTTTTTCAATTAAAAAGTTGTCACAAATCAAAACCATTGTATAGCCAAGATTTAAGTCCCGATTTTAACCCAATCCGCCTGGTGGGAATGGGGAGGGTTTGAGTCGGAAGCATGATTTATCCCCCCGCCCAATTTTACGCTCTATTGGCTAACATTGGATGGGGTATAAAATGAACGTTTGACTTTAACCTGTCCTATTCCCGGTAGACGGGTTAGGTTAAAATCAGGACTTTAGTGTCAGAAAATTCACAGGATTTGACATATAGTTGAGCTTCTACACACCATTAAATAAAATTAAGGTTATGAAAAGCTTGCTTCATTGTTCCTATTAAAGCCTCAGCAGGGATATTTTGGTAAAACGTGGCTTGCAGACAAGTGAACCAGAGTGTTACCTTCCCTCCCCCAGTTTATTACTCTTTGTAGCAACCTCTTGGTATTGCTATTCAACCACAGAGAGCATTACAGCCCAGCAGGATCGTGTCGTTACCTCACACATCCACATACGCACTTTCCAGCTGGAGTCAGTGAACAGTTAGAAGTGGAAACCCTGGGTGGTTTTTCTCCACCCTAGCCCAGGGACAGTGAAGTTAATCTCAGCACCCTAACTAGTGCTTTTGGCTGAGACTAGCTATTTAAGCATAGATTAGAGATTGAAGCTGGGACTCTCTGGTCCATATGGCTTTAGTCCTGCACCAGACAGTGCTTTTACCTACAAGGCCACTGGGGGAGAACACATCTGTTTTACTGATTTTTGTCACAAGTTGGTGCTTGCAGAATCCCATTTTACTTTGTGTGGAATAAATCTGACACCGCAGTAATCAAGGTTTTACAGGATTAAATCACTCTTAAGCTGGATTTATAATTCAGAAGAGGTTTCTTAGGTGGTATGCCCGATGTCACTCTGCAGTTCACTTCCTGGTAAATTCACCATTCTCTACATATCCTACGGCCCTGCACAGGAACTTCCTAACAAGACTGTTACTGGAAGGGTTGAACTTTAAGGAAATTAAATGGGCCTTCAGCTGAAATAAGGGGAAAGGTTTTATTGCAATAGGAGGTCGATATTAACCCAATTTGTTCTAATGAGATTTGATTGTATTTGCAAGCCCTTCCCCTCCCCTTAAACAAAACATTCTGGAGTCGGTCCTTCCCAAAATATTCACAGCTGCCAGACAGGTAGGTGTTCCATATTCATGAAGTTCTCCAGTTCTCCGCAACATCTGCACTGATGTAGAATCTTAATCATTTTCTTGTGCTTTGTGGCAATACTCAAGAGTTGCTCTTGAACATTTCCTAAAGGACCTCAGGTATTTTCAACACAGCAATAATATAAATTCCAGTCAATGTTGAACCAGGCTGTGTCCCAAGCTGTATTCTGTATGCGTGGTGGAAAAAAAAAGTCCCAAAGGGCTGGGTCAGATAATGTTCCTCCATGAAAGATGTGTGCAGCTTGTTAGACGTCATCTTTTTGGAGTGTACTTTATTTATAGTAATTTTATCATACAGCCAGGGCAGGCCAGCAAAATTGGCCAGAGCAGCTTTATGTGACGTGCGCACGGAAATTTGCAATGCAGAGCACAAGAGACTGTGCATTCACGGGGGAGTTAACTCAGCCAGTCCTTCTCTTCTGGCTGTTGAAAGATAAGACCCTTACTGCCCAGGAAAATGCTGCCACAAAATGATCTGATTGTGCAACTCTAATCAAAGACCGGTAGTTACAGCTACAGGGGAAAACGGAAAAACACATTGGTGCATAAAGAAGCATCCAAAAATGAGAAGAATGCATAATGTACAGTCACCTTTATCTGTTAAGACCCAACCAGATTTCATTGAAGAAGCCCTGTGCTGTATAGGTTATAAAGAGTTTGAAGGTTGCTTAATAGCTTCCAATGTAAAATGTGGAGAGAATCTGAAAAGTAGATAAAGAGACAGGGTTACATCAGCAATTTACTCATTATAGTTTTAGTGTGGATGCTTTCATCTCCATTTCCACACTTGTGCTTCCTAGAGCTCGTTGTAGTTTCCAACTGGGGAGGATGACTGCACCTGCCTGTAGTTGTTGCCTCTATGATCCAGTGGGGAGAGAGCTTCGTGAGGTGGAAGGTCTGAGGACTTCATCTCACTCACATGGATTAGATGCACAACGCTGTCGGTAGCCCCCAGTACTAACACACGGGACCCCGAGGTAGATGGTGTAGCTAACAGTTCAAACTTGTGCACACATTAGCCAATGCATTGCCTCATCTCCACCTTGGCTTGGTGTCTTTGGGACTTGAACACATACGCATACCTTATAATAACCCCGTACCTGGCTATTTCTACCTTCTCAATCAGCACGAGAAAACAAAATGGCATGAATGAGCCATCGCTGGGACAATGCTGAATTAAAACTGTACCCAACTGTTTACAATATGCAGGTTTCCCAATACCCCTACCCCACAGGCCCTGATTCTGCTCACACAGGTCGCTGAGACGCTCTCACAGGCCCTGACTCTACACACACAAGGTCCCCACGGGGCTTTACAGGCCCTGACTGTAGATACACAAGGTCCCCATGGGGCTATCACAGGCCCTGACTGTAGATACACAAGGTCCCCATGGGGCTATCACAGGCCCTGACTGTGGATACACAAGGTCCCCATGGGACTATCACAGGCCCTGACTCTAGATACACAAGGTCCCCATGGGGCTATCACAGGCCCTGACTGTGGATACACAAGGTCCCCATGGGGCTCTCACAGGCCTGACTCTAGGTACACAACGTTCCATGGGGCTATCACAGGCCCTGACTCTACACATACAAGGTCCTCACGGAGCTATCACAGGCCCTGACTCTAGATACACAACGTTCCCATGGGGCTATCACAGGCCCTGACCCTACACATACAAGGTCCCCATGGGGCTATCACAGGCCCTGACTCTAGATACACAAGGTCCCCACAGAGCTATCACAGGCCCTGACTCTAGATACACAAGGCCCCCACGGAGCTATCACAGGCCCTGACTCTACACACACAAGGTCCCTGTGAGGCTCTCACAGGCCCTGGCTCCACACACTCCCATGCTGTACCACCAGCCTGCCCTAAATTAGCAATTTAAAATCCTGTAGTAATAGTTTGCAGCTGCATTGTGTTATGATACAGTCTGAGCTGAGCCTGCTGATGTCTATATTTCCAGGCAGTTCCAATTTTTAGTTATTCTTTACAGCATCTGTGAATTTATTTAGAGGATTACAGATTCTGGCGGAGAGTTTTCAGGTGAGGAGGGAGAAATTATTTTTTTCTATTTTTCTCCCTTTTCGCTTCAAAAATCTTGTTTTGATCCCTGAATCCTCTTAATTGGCCAAAAAAAAATTTTTAAATGAAAGAAAGGCAGTGTGGTGACATATTGATGTATCTTGCCATAAACATTATGAAGTGGCCTAAATTGCAAGTGTCAGGTTGACAGTCTGACCTGTGAGCCATAAGATAGTGCGTTCAAGCCCCCCTCGAGGAGGTGAGCACGTAATCTGAGCAGCACTGAAGGACTGCAGTACTGAAGGAGTGCTGCATTGCTGGAGGTGCCAGGGTGGGCTTTCAACTTGTGACACAGTCGTAAAACTGGCATTGCGGATCGGCCGCTGGTTAAAGGAACCGTTCGATGGGCGCGAAAACCGGGCGGTTTCTATAATGGGCAGTCGGCTCGCAATGCCAGTTGTATGCCAGAGTGGCAAGTTGACAATCTCGCCCACTATCTTTCAGATGAGATAGTAAACTGATTCCCCGTATGTGTGGGCTGGTGGAAGTAAAACCATCCCATGACACTTTTTGAATAAGAGTAGGGAAGTGCCCTGGCCAACATTGCACCAAAAAACAGTTTAACTGCTTATTCATCTCATTGCTGTTTGTGGGATCCTACTGTGTGCAAATTGTTTTCCTACACACCAACAGTGACTACACTTCATTGGATATGAAGCACTTTGGGATAAGGTGCAATGTAAATGCAAGTTGTTTCTTTCTAAATGGGTTGCAGGGCATGCTGCCTGCTGCTATATCAGTAACTTTAATCTATTTTTTGCTAAATCTTCACAGTGCTGTACAAGGTATTAAGTATAGTCATCTATAAATAGGGAATGTATTTTTTTTATATTTCTGCATTTTGGTTCAAAGTAGTACTGTCACTTTAACAGATGCAGAAACTTATTCATTCCTACAGGAGACACATTAAAAGTCTACATGACTCTCACATCACTAAATGCATCTGATATATAATTAATTTTTTGTTGCATGCCAAACCAGTAACTCGCCAAGGCTTCTTCGACAGCACCTCCCAAACCCGCGACCTCTACCACCTAGAAGGACAAGAGCAGCAGGCACATGGGAACAACACCACCTGCACGTTCCCCTCCAAGTCACATACCATCCCGACTTGGAAATATATCGCCGTTCCTTCATCGTCGCTGGGTCAAAATCCTGGAACTCCCTTCCTAACAGCACTGTGGGAGAACCTTCACCACACGGACTGCAGTGGTTCAAGAAGGCAGCTCACCACCACCTTCTCAAGGGCAATTAGGGATGGGCAATAAATGCTGGCCTCGCCAGCGACGCCCACATCCCATGAACGAATAAAAAAAAAGTACTCCATCCTTTGTCAGTGCTGGACAGTGGGGGCCTTTGATATACTGTAAAAGAGCTGACAGACTCCCCACACCTTTGGACCTGTGGATGCACCTCATATAGGAAGGGGAGACAACATGGACGAATATGCATCTAAAGGACAAAATGAATCTGCAGCAGCAAACAGGGGTGGTGCCTCCCATTCTCCTTCCCATCCTACCTGACCGTATCTCCAGCCTCTCCTGTTATATTTCAGATTTCAGATAATAGACAACTACTGGCCAAGTTATCTAAAAGCAAATTCTTGTCACATGTAAAGAAAAAGGTACATGGGGAATAAACGTTTGAAAAAGGGCTGAAATCACATTGATATTAACAATGAGCTCGGTGAATGAAGTTCCTCTGTCTGCTGTTTTAATGAGGCTACTAACCCTTTTCTACAACAGACAAAGAAATTTCATACCTGCCCTCATCATTAATATAGCATAGCGCCATTTCAACGCAAAAATCTGCACAAGGGACTGTCTCAAGGCCTCGTCCTCTAAAACCTTGTTAAAAATAATCTTAACAACTAACTTCTCTCGTGACACATAACTACCAGTGTCAGGGATTGGGAGAAGAATTTGAAAACTGCCAGTTTCACAATTACGAAATGCAGCTCGGCAACTCTCTCTAAACAGATAACATATCTCAAAATCAATTTCTGGAATGACGAGAGAGCAGCATTGGGGAGAAGCTGTGGGTTTGCTTCGCAGATGCTGGCTCTCACTATCACAGGCTGACAAGGACGAGAAGATATACGTCAGTTGTTTTTTTGCTTCCACAAAACTGTAGCTAAAACAACAGAAATATAGGCCTCGATATTAAACCCCCCCCTCCCACAATGATGGTCGGGTGGGGGGTGCGTTAAAGAGTTAAATACGAAAACATGACCCCAACATGCTACGCATGCGCCAGCCGCCTTTGTTACAGCGGCGGATATCGGGGCACCTGGGTAGAGGCGGGACATTAATTAACATATTTAAATCGAGCTCCCACACCCTCAACCAACTGTATAGCTGCTCGTTTGCCTCATTTGTGGGATCTTGTTGTGCATGCTGTGTTTTCCCATTAAACAATAGTGTACAAACTTCCAAAGTAATTGATTGGCTGATAAAGGCTTTGGGGCATCTTGAAGATGCAAAAGATGCTGTATAAATGCAAGTTTTTTCTTCTTTAATGCGTATTGATGAGGAGAATAGTTTTAAATGAGCCACATTATACAGAAGTATGTTATAACCCGGTACTGAGTAGCTCTTGCTGTATGTGGTGGGAGTTTGTAGTCCTTCAGTGGTCGGCGAGCCCTGTCTATAGATTTGGCAGCAATAGCTTGAGGTTGGCAGTGTACTGATTTACAGTGTTATTTTCGTTCTCATTCAGTCAGTGATATTTTTCATCTGTGTGGTACTTTGTGAATAAAGAACACATGAAACAGCTATTATCCAAGAAATTCAATCAAATAATAAGCACAAGCCGATTTTAATCCTAACCCCCCACCTGCCGGGGCTTGGTGGTGCAGCGGGGGGAGTTTTGAAAGTGTTGGGTGCTGCTGACGCAACTCTAGTTAATGAGAAAGGAGGTCATTGCAGGCCGGGCTGTTTTGGTTTCACTTAAAAGATTAAGAGAAATGCTAGAATATTTTCAATTGCTAAATAATTCCTGAGACTACAAGAAAGAGGATTCTTTCAAAAGTCTGAGGTTATCTTATGCACTATTTGGGACCTTCATATCACTGTGAAAACAAGCTGAAACATCTTAGGATCTCACCAAGAGCTACAGTCCTCCAAGGAAGCGAATGCATATACATTAAGTGATGCAATCACATATTTGGTTCGGTTATCCATCACATGATATACCAATTTTCCATTTTGTTTCAAAATGATACTTTATTCATAACATTTGTAAAGGTACATACAATACGATTGCAATATCACTTTTCAAACAAAAACAATACAGGTCATACAATTTGCAAGATACATACAGTACAATTCAAATATGATTCAAACAATACAGTTACACATCATACATGATAATTACAGTTCATGTCACTCTAGGGTGCTTCATTGCATTACAATTAATACAGCCTATTGATTACAGATACATTACAGATTCAGTACATTACATTACATTCATTAGTTCTTACACATTAAGTCCGAGGGGGGTTTTCTCAGATTCCAGCCCCTCGGTATATAAGGGCCCTAAACAATGGCCTTTCCCCATAGAGCCTTTGTGGTGGCCGCACCAAGCTTCAGTGCGTCCTGGACCTTGGACTGTGTCAGTCTGCAACACTCGGTCGTGGACAGCTCCTTGCACTGGAAGACCAGCAAGTTTCGGGCAGACCAAAGGGCGTTTTTCACCGAGTTGATGGTCTGTCTCGGTGTGCGTCCCTGTGCTCGGGACGAACCTGGACAAATATCATTGCATCGCTCTCCAGACCTTCTTTGCAAAGGCACATTCCAGAAGGAGATGGGTGACGGTCTCGTCACCACCGCAGCCCCTCGGGGACAGCGCACAATGGCACTGAGATGCCGGGAGTGCATGAAGGATCTGACGGGAAGGGCCCTTCTCACCACCAGCCAAGCTACGTCTTGGTTCTTGTTTGAATGTTCTGGCAATGAGGTGTTCTGTCAAATGGCTTTGACAGTCTGCTCGGGGAACCAACCGACAGGATCCACCATCTCTTTTTTCCGCAGGGTCTCGAGGACATTCCGTGCAAACCACTTCCTGATCGACTTGTGGTCAAAGGTACTTTTCTGCACAAACATTTCTACGAAGGACAGGTGGGGCGGAACGTTGCAGCATGGCCAGGCCCATTCTCCGCAACACTGGGGACAGGTAGAACCTCAGCACGTGGTGACACTTGGTGTTTGCGTACCGAGAGTCTATGCACAGCTTGATGCAGCCGCACACAAATGGCCATCAGGATGAGGGCGGCATTGGGTATGTCTCTCCTCTCTTTCTCTGGAGATTTGTACATCGTGTCCCTGCGGACATTGTCCATTTTTGATCTCCAGATCAAGTGGAAAATGGCTCGGGTGACTGTCGGGGCGCAGGAGCGAGGTATGGGCCAGACCTGCCCACGTACAGCAACACCGAGAGCACCTCGCACCTGATGACCAGGTTCTTACCCACCATTGAGTGAGATTGTCAATCCCACCGTCCCAGTTTTTGCTTCACTTTGGCAATACGCTCCTCCCAGTTTTTGGTGCAAGCCCCGGCCCCCCCGAACCAGATCCCCAGCACCTTCAGGTAATCCGATCTGACAGTGAAGGGGACAAAGGATCCATTGGTCCAATTCCCAAAGAACATAGCCTCGCTCTTGTGGCGATTTACTCTGGCTCCCGAGGCCAGTTCGAACTGGTTGCAGATGCTCATCAATCTGCAGACCGACACTGATCTGAGCAGAAGATGCGACATCGTCCATGTACAGGGAGGCCTTGACCTGCCTGGGATTGTCACCCATCTTATGCCCGCATCCCTCCTGATGGACTCAGCAAAGGGTTCGATGCAACACCAAAACAAGACAGCCCTGCCTGACTCCAGATTTGATCGGAAAGCTTTCCCATTCCCACCCGTTGATTGAAACTGCGTTACTGATGTCTGCGTAGATCAGTTGAATCCAATTGCAGATTCCCTCCCCAAACCCAATTTTGACAGCACGTCCATCATGTACGTGTGCGATATTCTATCAAAGGCCTTCTCCTGGTCCAAGCTGATGAGGCAGGTGTTCACACCCCCCATCCTGTATGTAGGCAATCATATCCCTAAGTAGTGCCAGGCTATCAGAGATCTTCCTGCCGGGTACAGCGCAGGTCTGATCCAGGTGAATCACCAGCTCCAGGGCTGACTTGACCTGATTGGTGATGACCTTGGACAGAATTTTGTAGTCCACATTAAGTAATGAAATAGGTCGCCGATTTTTGATTTCTTCCCTCTCCCCCTTCCGCTTGTAGATGAGGGTGATGATGCCTTCCCTCATGGAGTCTGACGTGCTGCCTGCCAGAAGCATACCCCCGCACACTTCCAGCAGGTCTGGGCCTATCCAGTCCCACAGAGCCAAATATAGCTCCAACCTTAAACCATCGTTTCCGGGAGTTTTACTCGTCTCGAAGGATCGGACGGCCTTTGTCAGTTCGTCCAGAGTTAGTGGGTGATCCAGACTCTCCTGCTTGCATCATCCAAAACCTCCGTGATAGTCGACAGGAAGGACTGGGAGTAAACCAATATCATTCTCTTATTTAACCACAGGAAAATAGATTGCGCGGATTCTCAGGCAACATGACCCTCTGCCCTTTGCCCTCTGCCCTTATGGTAACTGTTGCTGGTGTAATGGCCTGGCTTCATCATTATTTTCTGTGGTGCCCTCTAGTGGTCAGTCGATAAAGTGCCCGAAATCTATTTCTACTTTCTGGGGGAATCGGTTCTGATCAGTGAAGTTCAGGTATGAAATCTGAACATTGTGGATCAGAAAATTCCCTTAAGCCCTGGTTACTTTGTGGGACACTAGAATACAAACCCTTAACAAGTTATTCGGAAACTGTTTCTTCTGCTATTTTAGCAGCGTTAGCCCTTTTAAAATAAATGTCAATTTAAATAACCTGTCCAAAATAGCAGTAAGCGAAACTTGAGAAGAGCACATAAAACATTTGTTCCCACCATTCCATGAGTAATTTCAAGGCCTTAATATTTGTTATCTCTTTATTTTAAATTTTCAAGTCTCTTCACCTTTTTTCTGCTCCACTAGCATATTTCCTGTATCTTTACTTCAAATTTTAAAAAATGAACATTCATTATTTTCACACTGTTTGTTCTGTTTTCTATTCTGTTAACTCTAATTTTTTTATTGATTGTGTTTTCTTTTTTACTAATATGTCTATTTACATTTATTTCAATTTTTTCCATTCTTATTCACTCTGTATATTTTTCTCCTGTTAAATATCCTTACTTTTCCTTGTTCTGTATCCATTATAGATAATCTAATCTCTGCTGGCTCTTTACTAAAGCCGTGTTTGTCCCCCTTTGCTGGTGGCCATCATGGGCGACCTTGATCCTGTCCTCACCTGATGCCATGTTTTGTTATTATTTGTTCTTGGGATGTAGGTGACGCTGGCAAGGCCACATTGATATTCTGTGTGGTGATCCTTCTAGAGATTGTTTTTACAACAGCGGGCATTAAGAGTCAACCACAAAGGGTGGGACTGGAGAGAAGCGTAGGCCAGACTTTCTTCCCTCAAGGACATTAGTAAAGCATTTGGGTTATTGCGACAATCTGGCAGCTTTCATGGTCATTTTATTCTGGTGCCAACCCACAAATTACCACATTTGTTGGCCAGCTAACTCAACACAGACAAGTGATCTAATCTGGCTTAGTTACCCACTAGAACTTTTCCATACTTAACCTCAATGCGCTTCTTGGAGCATTTTATTGAGCCAACAGAATGGAACTTATTCACCAGGGCTAGCTTAGGTTCAGCTGCTTTGTGTAAAAGATCATGGGCTAAATTTTATTACCATTGCAGTGCTGTCACATAGTGTTAGCAGCACAGTCCATACATTAAAGCTGCTTAGTGGCATACACACCACAAGTAATGCTGCCAGACCTGCCACATCTCACTCAGTTTGAAGTGAGATTCACACATTTTTTAATGTAGTTTGTCACCTGTTTTGACCTATCTCACTTATAAAAATAAATAGAGCTTTTTAAAAAATATATTCATTCTCAGGATGTGGGCGTCGCTGGCATTTATTGCCATATCCTAGTTGCCCTTCAGAAGGTGGTGGTGGGCCTTTTTCTTGATCAGCTGCAGTCTGTGTGGTGAAGGTACTCCCACAATGCTGTTAGGTAGAGAGTTCGACCCAGCGATATAAGTTCAAATCAGGATGGTGTGTGACTTGGAGGGGAACGTGTTCCCGTGCACCTGCTGTCTTTATCCTTCTGACTGGTGCAGGTCGCGGGTTTGGAAAGTGTTGTCAAAGAAACCTTGACAAGTTGTTGCTGTGTATCCTGTAGACAGTACACTCTGCAGCCATGGTGACGGAAGGAGTGGATGTTTAGGCTAATGGATGAGGTGCTGATCAAGCGGACTGCTTTATCCTGGATGGTGTTGAGCTTCCAGAGTGCTGTTGCAGCTGTACCCATCTTACCTGTGCCTTGTAGGTAGTAGAGAGGCTTTGGGGAGTTAAGAGGTGAGCCACTTGCCACAGAATACCCAGTTTCTGACCTGGTCTCGTAGCCATGGCATTTATGTGAGGCCAGTCCAATTGAGTTTCTGGTCAATGGTAACCCCCAGGATGTTGATGGTGGAGGACCCAGTGATGATAATGACATTGAATGTCAAGGGGAGGTGGTTAGGATCTCTCTTGATGGAGATGATCGTGGCTTGGCACGAATGTTACTTGGCACTTGTCAGCCCAATCCTGGATGTTGCTGCATGCTGACATGGACTTCTTCATTATCTGAAGAATTGCAAATGGAGCTGAACACTCAGCAATCATCAGCGAACATCCCCACTTTTGACCTTATGATGGAAGGAAGGTCATTGATGAAACAGCTCAAGATGGTTGGGCCTAGGACGTTGCCCTAACAAACTCCTGCGGGGCTGAGATGATTGACCTCCAACAACCACAGCCATCTTCCCTTGTAATTTAAACCTAAGCAATAAACTTTATTTGGAGTTTAGGCCGAAATATATGCATGGTACTTTCCCATCTATTGAAGTAATCAGGAGAGTAATGTGGCATCTCATATATCGTTCCCCTGTGTAACTCTTTTTTTTTAAAAAAGGGTAGGTCTGCAACGTGCTAACCCAACACATGAGATTTCTAAGTTTCAGATCATAGCAGGCAGAAGGCTGCCTGTGAAAAGCTGTCTGGTCACTGGAAGAAGTTGTAATTGTAATATGGTACACAATACCTTACACAGTAACTCCTAGAAACTGATGCTGATCTTTCCTGGAAAACCTGAAGTGAAAGAATGTAGATCTTCTAGGGACACTTGGAATGGTACCACGACCACCTCAATAGACACCACTAAGTCCCCTGGGATGGTTTTAGCACTACCTCCATGTCAGACTTTTAAAACCCGCTTGGAGTTACCTAATGCTAATTAAATGCATCTTCTCTTTCACTCTTTTTGACCTTTGTGGTGCCTTTCACTACAGGCCATGACCCTTCACCTCGGTTTCTCAATTAAAATTAAACCCAGTCAGTATCACTCAGCTCTGTCATGATACTGGGAATCTATTGAAAATAACAAGAAATGCTGCAGCAGTGAAACATTTTCATTGTAAAATAGTGTGATGCTAAATAATAAGTACTGCCCGGGAACAGAAAGCACAAGCCAAGCAATACAGTTGGGTGCTTCAGATAACATCATAACCCATTGGGAGTAGCTTATAAGGCCAGCTGAACCGTACTAGAGCAGTACAGTACTGGATTCTAGCCCTTCCTGTTGCATGTTATTTTTTTTGCAATGGAAATGGCATTTATTGAAAATACATTTTGGGATTTTTAAGTTAACTATTTTCAGATTTTTAAGTAATCTATTTTCGGATTTCTAAATGCTCTTGGTCAGTAGTGGAGTGAGCAAGGGAATGCATCAGCTGTTCCTGACTTGCAGAAGCCAGGTTGCAATGATACAAAGGCATGCCTGGGCGTTACATGTTTATTTTGAGGGTCAGTAATGAAGCAATGAGTGCCTTTCTACGCTACTTTTTAAAACACCAGAGAACGAGTCACAGCAAAGCCCGTGAACTCGTCTCAGGGTTCAGGTGCCATGGTTTATGACATAAGTTTGAGCTCTGTCTTTACCCACTGCTATATATGAACTGCTAGAGACGGGTTCAATCTGTTACTTGTTTCTTTAAAGTCTAACTGAAGGAATCCATAAGTTAATATGATAAAAAGAAATGCTCTTAGCCTTAGTCTGTCTCTTTTTAAATCCAAAACCATGTGCAAGGTACTGCATGCAATGAGAATCAGATTTCTGAATATAACAAGAACGATAAAATTATCCAGGTTTTGTCCTAGTGCATTTCAGGGATTGATCTGAAGTTGCCGCAGAGCTGGTACATTGTTAATTTCTGATTTAGGTTTGATTGCAGCTGCTGTCTCCTTGGAAACCAGCTCAAAGCAGCTCTGCATCGTCCAACTAACTGGCAACAGATGCTGCTTTGACCTCAGCTACTTCCTGGAAACAAAAAATTTGTCAAAATAAAAAAAAAAGATTAATGCGCGGAAGGTTTTCTACATGGGGGGAGCACGGCTTTTGAAAAAAAAGTCATTTGTTTTAGCTGGCGGGCTTGTCTTTTCCAATTGTCTTGAGGTGTTTGACTAAATTTGAAAGAATCCACCACGAATTAATTTTAGTGCGATGCCACGTATCCAGCATTATGACAGACTCTCCCATCGATGACAGACTGTGGCCCTTTTTGTCCGGTTACTAGATTATATTCTAAGGCAGCTGTGAGCCTGCAATTGATTTAGACTGACATTCCAGAGAGGATAGTGTCAGAAAGATGACCATGAATGTTGGTGTCATTCCATTGGTGTGCGGATAACCGTTTGTCTTGCCAAGACAAATGCACGTTACATACGATGCAAATTAGTGATCATTAGACCAAAGTAAACTTGGATCACATACACATGCTATGGCCTCCAATTGGGAATGTGTGTTATACTATTCTTATAAACTATGTGACTCTCTGAACTTAGAGATATGTTCCCTCATGCTGCTCCCTTATATGTCAACACTGAAACGTTTAAGCCACTTCTTGAAAAATGATCTTGTGCTACAGGACCTTGTGTCTGATGGCTCTCGATATCTGATGGTTTACGTGGGGTTTTGCTGGTTTAGTTTTTCCTACATTCAGCACTGGTTTGTGATCAAAGGAGCTGGTGATGCAAAAGTGGGCACCTTTGATTGTGAAGCTGCCCTGAGAAGCATCAGTAATTTAAACTGTGGAAATATATTGTGGTTACAGTACTCACATCTGGTGCTGTTGCTGAGTCAGATTGCTTGTTCCTGGTGCTTGGTTCACAAGGAATTTCCTTCTGATGACTTTTGCATGTCTTGGAGCAGTTGATACAAAACGACAAGAGGTTTAACTCATCTTGCTAAGGACGCAAAGAGACAATAGGCTTTATTATCTGACAGACATTAGTCTATATGCAAATACAATCATTTGCCTGGTTTTCTCAACCATGTGCAGAAAAGTCCCCAATTGCACTGCAATTTTTCATCTTTGAGTTTGGAGCCGGGGAGAAATGTTTTTAACTTTTGCTCTATACTCTGGGTAATATGACATTGGTGGAGCCTTGCACTTGCTGTGCATATAATTTTCCACACAATTTTTGACTCATCAAAAATAATAATTGCGAAAACGGGCCTAAAACAATTTCCATCCCATTATTTTCACAGTAGGCGGTTAAGACATAGAGGGGGTTAAATTGGTTAACCCCAGAAAATGGGCGCTGGGATCGCATTGCGCGATTAACCCTCGCCCGGTCACTGAGATGCAGGCAGCACGTAACATTCGTGCTGCCTGATGATTTCTATGATTGCTGCGTGCAGCCAGCGCTACCTGCACTGTTGATCAGCTGCAGACACCAGCAGGGGGCCCGATATTGGGAGTGGCTAGCACTACTTAAAGGCAGCCTGCACCTCTTAAAGGGGAGGTGTACTGTGACTGCAGGGAGACCTGGAATTGGTCTCTGAGCTGGACTATACTGAGGAATGGCTGGGCCTGTAAGAGAGCGTGCACCAAGGTTCTCCGACAATGCACTAAAGGCCTTGTGCAGGAGGCAGAAGGCCCTCCAGACACATGCTGAAGAGGTAGTGGGAGGCTGTGGTGGACGAGGTAAATGCCAGGAGCATCGCAACACGTGCATGGATGCAGTGCAGGAAGAAGTTCAATGATTTGACACAAGTGGTCAAGATGAGTGACTTCAACAGTGAAGTGGCATCTCCTACCAACTCCACCAATAGCCTCATCCACTGCTTTATGCACTACATCCCCCCGTCACCCGCCTACCAACAAACTCTTTCAATCAGTACTCCATCCTTCTAATTAGATGCTACATCTCACCCTCACACATTACCACTCTTGCAAGCCGCACACCCACAACTCACAGGTCAAACTCACTGGCAGCTATTCAACCATAACAGCCACATCACCCAAACTTCTTATAGGACCCTCACTGACACACTTCGCTCTTTCTTGCAGGAGAAGGTGGCGCATAACAACAGGCAGCAGGAAAGACCTGGGGGAGGACAGGCACGCCTACATGGAGGAGACCATGCTGGCCATCATTGGACGGGCCATCACTGCAGTCGTGGCCACTGGCGGTGCTGGAGGTATCGATGATAAGGGTCTCTGCATACCCAATCCTCCTTCTCGCTTCCTACATCTCCCTTATCCCACAATCTTTTCTGACTCACGTGCTGCAGATGGTGTCAGCACGCACATCTTATTCGCTCCTCTCCCCGCTCCACAACTCAACCCGCCTCCCTTTGTCGTTTCAGATACCCAAGAACTGGAACCGGCAGCGTCAGAAGAGGCAGAGGATGATGACAGTGATGATGCAGGCACATCGACACTCGATCTGACACTTGCATCCACCAGCTCAGAGACAGACACTGCGTGTACTTTAGAGACTAGGTTAGAGGAGCGATCTGCACACGGTGAGACACCGGGCACAAGTGCACAGGTGCCGGGGCGGGGTGAATGGATACCGCAGGTGTCAGCTTGCCGGAGGGCGAGGTCTCACATTGGTTCTGCTGCCAAGGAGTCAGATGATGACTTTGATGGGCCAGGCTACAGAAGAAGGCTGATGGGCGCACACAACCAAATGCTTGGTGCACTGGAAAGCCTGCACTCAATATCAAGGGACATGGAGGAGCCCAGCTCCAACTTGGCACAGGGCTTTGCGCAGAGCTTGGAGCCCATCATTTCCCACATGGAATGGGTGGTCACCTCCATCAGCACACCCACTGTGGAACCCACCATGATACAGCGGCTGATGACCGATGTCACAGCTTCCATTGCAGCACAAACATCTGCCATCCAAGGTCTGTCCGCTGCGTTGGAAGCTTAGACTGCTGCTATCATGGCTCTGGGGACCACTGTGGAACGGGGCTTCCAGGGCATCACAGCAGTCCAGCAATCTGTTCTCCAGCAGATCACCAGGAGTGCTGAGGCACCGCCCCGGGAGAGTGGCAGTGACGCCATGGAAGACGAACCTGCTGTCTTCTCTCAGAGTGACAGCGTTCCTGCTCCCACCCCTGCCACTCCGCCAGTCATCGCCTGTCAGCCAGCCAGGCCAGACTGCTGCAGCCCAGGCCGAGATGGTGCAGCCTGAAGCCGGGCCTTCCCAGCCCATAGCTACTCGGGGTCATCCTCCAAGGCCATCTGCACTCTCCTCAATTGAAAGTCATCAGCCTTCCACCACCCATGCTCCAACCACTGGGGATGCACCTCGTAGGGGCACTAGGAAAGGTAAAGGCACATGAGAGACAGGCACTAAGGGAATACACAAGGGTGAATAGTCTCATTTTGTTTGAATTCTTACATGTGTTAATTTAAAAATTTTGATTTGAATTTGCATTTGGTGTTGGTTTTCATTTCTGCAATGGGCTGAGGGAGGAAGCAATGTGTAATCATAAGGAGGACAATTTGATGGTCATGTGGGAGTTGAAAGGTAAGGAATGTGGGGCTGTTGGTGAATGGGGAGGTGTCGTTGAGGTTACTGGTGTCACTCATTAATCTGATCACCCAGAGCCCTGGCAGACAGGGCCTGTCTACTTGTTGCCTCTCTGCCTCTTCCTCCACTTCCTGCTGCACTTCCTCCTCCTCCTCCACTCCCTCCTCCTCCGCCTCTTCCTCTCGCCGGATGGGCGGTGGCAAGGGCTGACGGTGTGCTCTATGACGTCTCGTGTGGCCGCACGGCTCTCGTTGTACGCCTGCCGTGTACGCGTGCGTGCGTTCCGGACCGGAGTCATGAGCCACTTCGTGAAGGGATAGTCCTTGTCGCCCCGTAGCCAGCCTTTGACTTGCTGTGCTGGTTGAAATATAGGTGGCACGTTGGGCTGCCACAGAACGAAGGAGTCATGACTGCTGTCAGGTTAGCGGGCATTGACCTGCTGATGCGCTGCGTGTGGTCGTACACCAGCTGCACATTGAGGGAATGGAATCCCTTTCTGTTCATGAATATGGCCGAGTTCAGATGTGGGGCACACATGGCAATGTGCATGCAGTCAATGGCACCCTGCACCATGGGGAAGCCTACAATGTGAGCAAACCCTCGTGCTCACTCATGCTACTTGTCTCTGTCCGGAGGGAACGTGATGAATCTGTTTCTGAGTGTGTACAGAGCCTCCGTGACCTCCCTCATACGTGCGTCAATACAGGGGACAGAACGGTGCAATTAGAGACTGTAATATGAGAGGCTGTCCTCATAATATCTCAGATAACAGATTGCAGGTCACTGCAAACTACGAGATGTTGCTTATATCGCCAGCAGCAGCTTGAAAGGAGCCAGAGCCGTAGAAATTAAGCGCCACGGTTACCTTGACAGCCACAGGCAATGCTGCCCTTGCCCTGATCTGAGGCTGCAGTTGTGGTTGAAGCAGTTCACAAATCTCAGTCTCGACCTCTTTCATGATCCGCAGTCGTCGCTGACGTCTAGGTAAGAAAATTAGTCCCTGAAGGCCCACGTTGGATGTGGCCTCCCGCTGAGTGCCCTGCACCTCCTCCTCTTCCTCCCTGTTCTCGCAGCTCGTCCTGCTCTGCGTGGCCTCTCTGCACGCTCCCAGTCATGTTCAATTCCCAGAAGAAGCCCTAGCAGGCCATCCATGTCTGGCAGCAACATTGCTCAGCTCACTATTTTAAATGCCACTAACAGTACTGCACAACCAGCCAGACCCCTCTCTATATAATATTGCGACTTTCTCCAAGTGCAGGAAACTTCCACAAGCACCCACAATTGTACCAGCAGCCAGAATAACTAATCCAGCAACTAACCTATAACTCCTACATGATCCCTTTAATCGCGGTGGTGGGGGGTCCTTCAAGCGCTTTAACTCCTGTTCAGTTGTGCAAGGTTAGGACGGTGCATTGTCTGGAGCGGGGAAAATGGCACCAGCTGCTTCAAATCAGCGTTGCACATTGATTAACATCATAATCTCCCTACTTTACATGCTGCCAGCATTCGTTGGGTGCACGTGCGTAAAAGCCTTTACTAAGGCGGTGTCCTGCGCACATCACGCCAGAGGTGTGCGCGCGCATCTCAGACGCCATTTTCGGGGCTTAGGTGTCCACGTAGCGCCTACACAACAGGGCTACGTGGCCAAATTTAGCCCATTGAATGCCCTACCGGAAATAGAAACAGAATCCATAGTAGCATTTAATAGATAAGTGGACTATTATTTGAAAAAGGGGGAATAAGTGGATAGCTCTTTCAGAGAAACAGCACAGGCGTGATGGGCTGACTGGCCTCATTCTTTGCTGTAAAATTCTATGATTCCCCACTTTCCTTTCCAATACATTAAAATTGAGCAACCTACTTGATTGCACGAGATCGAGAATGCAGCGATCAGAGAATAAACAAAACTTTTAAGCAAAATTACAATTTTAAATTATTTTCATCAAAAATGAAATAAAACAATGTCCAAAATATAGCTTTACCGACTTATTAATGTTTAAAGTAATAATTGCAACAGTATGTTCAGCATTCTTGTGGAAAAATACAATCATTAAAATTCTGGAAAGCAAATCAAGAGTAAAGTGAGGATTCTGTGTTTTGCATTGGAGTTGATAGCAACTGGCATAAATCCTGTGAATAATCTGATCTGAAGGATATTGGACTGAGACCAATGTCTATCTGGGTTATAAGAAGTAATGTTGCAGTAGTAATAACTGCTTCGATCATTTTATCCAAATTCACTACACACTGAAGAACTGTATTGTTACATTAGCAGTTCACCAGTCACAGTCATTCATCCACTTTATCGTAAGAGACAAGTTTGAGTGAGCAGAAGCGTGTTTCTGTTAAATTATCAGGATGTAGGGAGGACCAAACAGAAACTGTCTATTTATGTAATCAAGTTCACTTTCTTAAAAATTCCGAGTTTTTTTTTCCTGTTTTCAACTGCTTTTGATACGACATCTGCTCAGTGTGTACTGGTGACTTAGCTCAGTGGTTTTCTTCTTGTTGGCTTACGTGTACACCATGAGCATTTTGTACGAACGTAGGAAAAGAAGCCCTAGGAAAGGCCTATTAATGTTCACCGCAAACAAAAACAATCCATTTCGAGCTTCCCGAAGTCTCAGTGACTCCCGCTGGAAATTGCGGTGAGACTAGGAAAAGGAAAAAATAGGCTTGCATTTATATAGCACCTTTCATGACCTTAGGACGCCCCAAAGCACTTTACAGCCAATGAAATACTTTTAAAGTGTAGTTACTGTTGTAATGTAGGACTGGGTTTAGCTGTGCAGCTCTAGACCTACTGCCCAGGCCCACATGTGATAGACGGTCACTTGTTGGAGGAGTGCTGGTGCCTGTGGAATTATATCCCAGCAGGAATCAGGGTTCTCAGGGAGAACGTTATCGGCAAAATGTGGGAATAAAAAATAATGGATTAAGTGTTGTATCAATAGAATTACAGGTATCAGGAATCAATAGTTCATGTAAAGTACTTGTGCTACAAGCATCATGACTCATTTGCACCTATGTCACTTGTAAGTAACGCAGTTGACACAACTCAGTAGTTTATTCCCTCATATCTGTCCTATAAAAACAATTTTTGATTTGAAGTTGATATATTTATTACTCTCAATTAGATTTTTATATTGATAAATTTCTAATATTAATGCCCAAATGCCTATTGCCTGGTGATGAACATTTGCTCGTTTAAATGGGAAAGAAACTAATGTGAAGTCTCAATGATGTGAAAATCAAGAACCCAGATTCTCACATGGATGCTTCAAGTAGCAAAGGACCATATTGGCTGTGGGTTACTCGTAGCACTTTTTAATAGCCAATTAAATATTGTTCAGAACCTCAAATTCCACAGCACCATAATCCCTTCAGCGTTTTCAGCAATTATTTCTTGATTGTTGTAAACTGTTTCATTCTTCCAAATAAAACATTAAAAAGATGATTCTTAGAGACTTTCTAAAGGCACAAATTAGTTCTGGCTCCGCAGGCTCCTTTAGCTGACTGATTTCTTTCACTATATACAAAGGTTTCTCTGAAATCAATCACCCAATTGTTTTTTAAATTTCACTCGATAGACCTGCGTTGGAGTAGGATTCAGTTACGTACATTAGAGAAAAGGTTGCACAGTCGCATTTACATACAAGAGGACTGACTTTACCAATACTGACTAAAGCCATAAAGGACAGAGATGCGTCAATACAGGGGACAGAACGGTGAAATGAGAGACTGTAATATGGGAGGCTGTCCTCATAATATCTCAGATAACAGACTGTTCCCATTTTATCCTGATGTGTGAAGATTATATTACTACAAAAAGCATTACATAGAAGTAAAGTATATGTGAGTGAGTGGGGGCTCCATACGCATTTGCTTTAATAAGCTCCTTTTACAGGGTAAACCCAAATAATCAATGTACTTGCTTTTGTTGGAGCCTTCATGGCAACAGTAAAATTACATGGACTCTTGTACGTTCATTTATCAAAAGTAGATCCGATCAAACAAAGACTGTCAATGTATTAAAGGACAAAATCTGGATAAGAATGAAATATATACACAACTTAATTCTTCAATTTTAGCACAATCAGTTTTGTTCTGAACCATTGCAGCCTTTATTTTTGACAATTATTTCAGCAGCAAGTGGTACATGTCTCTCTACTAGGAATGAAAAACAAATTCATACCTTTTTGTAAGTACACAAAAGTATAATTGCGGGAGTAAAAACAGAAAATTCAGGAAGGGCAGTCAGCATTTTAAACAGAAGGAAGGAATGAAATATTATTTCCTTATTTACTTTATCGAGAGCCCTTTGGATGCCTGCATTAGATCGCCTTTTAATCTTCTTTATTCCATGTAGCAAAATGTCCGAAGATGAAACTTTCATAGCTCAGTCGCTTCGTGTCACTGTGTAGACTATCCATTCCGTCCTTGCATTATTTACTGTGTAGTGTTGATGCTGGAAGCTCTTGGTTGAAAGTGAAACGTGCTTTCTTGGCTGGGCAGGGTGGAATGAAGAGGAGCATCTGTGAGAAGAACTCAGCTGGTCTAGTCCCAGACTTATTTAAAATAAGGCCTGTCAGGTTGTTCGGCTGGTAGGCTACTCTTCCCTCTTGTTGCAACAGTAATATTATAATGAATTGTCCCCCTATTACTAAACCAATAGTATCACATTACTGCAGCTCATTCAATGCTGTGGTGATAAACATCATGCTAGTTCTTTAACCGTTTTTTAGTTGCAACACCTGGTGACACTGTGATGACTGGGATTTCTATTGCAATGGGAAAACTGACTATTTGCATCTGCTGATATAGCATTTCACTCATGTAGTTGTTATAATTGTTATCAGCCTGAATGCAGACAGATGTATTGACACCTCACTGTTAAAATGTGACTGGGCAGTCAAAGCAAGTGTTTCTGACATTCAATGAAGACAGGAAAATTATCAAAATGGCTGATTAAAATAGAACACTGCTGCCCACAGACTGGTCAGGCTGATTTGAAAATGATCCAGATTTTTGAAGAGTTGCTAATGAGAACTGAGGAAAATCTGTTATGAGAATAATCTTCATCCTTTAACAGCGATGCAGACCAAATAATTGTAGTTGCCCTAAAATTTCATTTTCCTCCATTGTATTTGCACTGTATGGTACCAAGCAACTCATCAGAAAATAGGTTTTTCTACGATCCACTCGAAAATAAAAAGTTATTTGTTTTTCCTATGTCCAGTTCAATTTTGCTTTATATTAATGTAGCCTCTTCTGAAGGCCGAACTGCCTGCTATTCTTCAAAAAGTGCCATGGGATTTTTCATGTCCACCTGAACGGAGTCTCAATTTAATGTCCCATCTGTAAGGACGGTGCCTATAAAAATGTAGCACTCCATCAGTACTGCACTCAGTTGTCAGCCTAGTTGGTATGATTAAATCTCTCGAGTAGGACTCAAACCCATGACCTTCATAGAGACGAGAGTTCCACCAACCTAACCAAGCTGACGTACAATTGTAGGCAAGTTCTGTATCATACGAAGAATGATCGAGATTGGAATGGGACTTGCAGGTAGTGGAGGCAGAACCCTAGAAATAGTTGGATGCTGTGACGGGAGAGCTACATGCTTTTTCTTTTTGGATGAGCTAAAATGACCTTCCTCATTTGGATCTATCTTGCAATTTTATGAATGATTTATGCTTTAGTTACTGGAACTCGAAGAATGACATTGAATATAATGGGTGTTGCAGCTGGCTTCAGCCAGGCCATGATGGAAAGGGTTAAGCCAATAGGATGTATATATACTTCCACAGTTCATGCATTTGCTCTTCATTTACTATTACATAGAATTACATATTACATAGAATTTACAGCAAAGAAACAGGCCATTCGGCCCGGCAGGCTGATGCCAGTGTTTATGCTCCACACGTGCCTCCTCCTATCTTACTTCATCTCACCCTATCAACATATCCTTCTATTCCTTTCTCCCCCATGTACTTATCTAACTTCCTCTTAGTGAAGTCTCAATATTGTTCTGCATTCTCCTATGTTACACATGTGGACTTGGATTTGTGTTTGATAGCAATCTCTGGCCTTCGATTGATTCTAAGATATGCAATATTATAATAAGGAAGTGATTTAGCCATCTAGCCATAGCAAGTTGGTCTTATTAAAGGCTAGAAAAGAGACAAATTGCTTTCTTCATGTCATCCAATCCTCAGCAAGTGAAAGTCTTTAATCCAATAAAGGATTTTGCCTTTACAATGTGTAATGACACACATGTGGTGGAAACAAACGGAACACTGTTTTCTTTTAGTAATTAACTCTCTGTGATCCTAAATGTGCTGCAAGAGGGAAGGAAATAGCCTCTCACTTATCTGCTGTCTTCAGTTCCCTTTTAAAAGAGGAGCGTTATCCTAGTTAAAAATAATTAAATTTCTGCGATCGCTGACAAAAGAACTGGCAGGTTTTCTGAAACGTATACTATGTGATCTAAAGACTCCCACATACAGACTGGCCACTGCCTCCAGATCCATGTAATAACACTTATGTGGTACCACACTGACAGGGAACAACATTTGGTAGTTGGTAGTTGGAGCTGCATCATCTGACAACCTCTCACACTGCTTTATCACTCTATTAAACAAATTAATACATGCGAGCATACTAACATAGAAGCACTTCAACAATCCTTAAATACGTGCCTTGCCCTTCAACAAAACACTCAAATGATTATTCTCCACAGTATTGCAACACTATAATATAGGGTTTAAGAGAGTGATTACAGCAGGGTTACAGCTGGTTCAATGATGCAGCTTGCAACAGCCAGAAGTAGCCCCATGATGAAGTTTAACCTCACTGATGTTATCACACTGCTCTAGAGACAGCAGCCATTGGAAAAGCTCAGTTTCTTTAGATCTCAGAGTACACATTTCAGAAAACTTGCCGGTTGTTTTTAACAGATGATTTAGTCATTTATTTCATTGCTGTTTGTGGGAACTTGCTGTGCGCAGATTGGCTGCAGCGTTTCCTACATTACAACAGTGACTACACTTCAAAAGTACTTTATTGGTTGTAAAGCACTTTGGGACGTCCTGAGGTCACGAAAGGCGCTATATGAAGGTCTTTCTTTCTTTTGCTGCAGCAGCAGGTTAGTAATACTATATATAGTGGTGCAGAACCGAGGCATCATGACACTATACCTACCACTCCTACATCACTATCTTTGACCTGAGCTGCAGTTCCTCTTTTGCTGTCAGCATGCCTGCAACAAGATTAAAATAAAAGTCTTTTTGTATGGTTTAAAAATAAACAAAAATTACAGGCTACATATTTTCAAAAACAGCAAATGCCTGGGAGTGAATGATTCAATTAGGGGACTGTGGTGACATTCATAAGCTTCTTGAACTTTCCTGTCACAATTTTAAATATCAGCAGAACTGTACAATTGAATGTTTGCCTCATAACTCATTGCTGTCCATCCTGTGCTTTTCATAAACATGTTGAGAGATTTTAAATACACCTCCTTTTCAGACCCCAACTTTCTGGTTTTTGAATGTTGTTAGAGCTAGTCCAGATGGGTAGAATAAAGGTCTCTGGACTCTGCAGGCTGTTAAGGATTTAGCCATGCACTTTCAGTCCAGTTCCTAGTGGACAAGACTTCACAGCATCAAATGCCTCAGATTTTAAACTAAATGTCAATAATTTTTCATTTTGCTCTGAGAGCTGGAAGAGCAGTGTGTATATGGTGAAAGGAAATGTGATCAAAGTAATATAGTACAAATTTGGGGATTAGGTATAGGAACATTAGCAGGGCAATGGATCAAGATCTGTGTGTGCTTTGTTACGATGTGGAGATGCCGGTGATGGACTTGGGTGGACAAATGTAAGGAATCTTACAACACCAGGTTATAGTCCAACAGAACTGCTGGACTATAACCTGGTGTTGTAAGATTCCTTGCTTTGTTACCCAGCACTGTACTCAATTAGGGGTGATCTTGAACCTGTCGGTGAAGGGCTCAAAGTGGGATTCCAGTTCCAATCTCAACTACTTAATCTTTCACATCTATAAGAACCCAAGGAAGATAGCCAAGTTGGCCTTTCTTGGAGGCTTTGTGTATTTGAATTGTAATTTTGTTTGTTGTGTGCTGAAACATTTTAGATCAGGACATACTTGTAAGAAAGCCTTTGGCCTAATGTATCAACTTGGAAAAAATGAAGAAATATATAAATCTAATAAAAACATTATTTTGAAGGTATAAATCCCTCTGTGTTCCATTGTGCAGTGTCAGCATGACACCAATAAACTGATGGAAAATAAACATAAAACATATAAATATAAAACAGACCACACATATATTCTATCTTCCTTATATCTTTTACTTTTCATCTCTTGAAATGGTAACTATCCTTCTGTACAAATTGGATCAGTATCAACAACTTTTAAAAGAGTCCATGGTTCCTTTGGAGTTTATAAATGGGAAATGTTTCTGAGAAATCAATGTACTCAGCCGTTATCAATTGTGAAGTGTATGCCCCTACTCAAAGATTGTAAACTAGATATAAACTATGAAAAATTCCATCTGGTGTCTTAACTATAAACTCCAATGCATAAACCAGCTGTTTTTGAGCTGGGCATCAGAATATAATTTTATCATTCTTTCCATTTCTTCAATTGATATCACCCTTCGACTCTAGCCTCATGTGCATCTCCCCTATCTACGCCCCACTATTTGTGGTCATACCTTCAGCCATCTAGGCCCCATGCTCTGGAATTCCCTCCCCAAAACTCTCCACCTCCCTCTCCTCCTTTAAGGCCCTCCTTAAAAACCACCTCTTTGACCAAGCTTTTGGTCTCCTCTCCTAATATTTCCTTCTTTGCCTTGGTGTCCATTTTTGTTTGATTATGAAGAGCCTTGGGACGTTGGTCAATGTTAAAGGCGTTATATAAATGGAAGTTGTTATTGTTGTTGTTGGTCTTGGCGGTGAAATAAAATTGTGCATTGAAATCCTTGAGGTAACTTTATTGGCAACGGGATATAATTGCCGCTGAGTTAAGATATAATGTTAACTGGACAGTTATGAAAGTAGATTTTAACTCCAGGCACAGAACAAGTGCGTAGTGAGCAAAACGCCCGCCCACTCTTGCTGGGGTGAGGCCCGGTCCATTTTGAGGGCCAGACCTCATTACCATGCTACCAGTGAACTGCATGTCTCAAATGGACACCCACTGCAGCTTGCCAGCTTTAGGCCGAGCAATATGTAGGGGCCCAGGGGCTGACCCAGCCAGCAGGCATGTATGGGGCTGTCCCATCATGAGGAGTGGGGAGGGGGGGGGAGCGGGGAGCGGGGAGAAGAGGGAGCCTGGGGCGGCAGGGACCCACATTATTCCTGTGGAGCCCAGAGGAGCACTCCTGTGCTCCAAGTACAGTCAGAGTACAGTCCTGACTTTGGGTGACTTGTTCCTACACCCTTAAAGTAGATATTAATCTGTCTAAAACAAATATGGCAGAACTAGTGAGACTGGCAGGTTCTGTCAGTGAAACTAAATCACAACAAACTGCTAATTCTAATCAGGCCTTGCTGTAATGCCATCTGACATATATTCCCTCCCGTCTAATCCTGCTCACAATATCAAAGATCTGAAAAAAAAATCATCACTATCTCCAGGTGACTTGTGACAAATTTACGTCCAATATGAAACATCAGATGAAATGTTTCTAATTGAAAAATCTATCATAGAAAAATTCACTCTTCTGTTTTTTTGATAATTATGACGATTTTCATTTACATATGACTTCTCACATAAAGATTGCTTCACAAGGGGAGAGGTGGACACTAAGTAAGAAAAGTAGAATTTAGGTCAGGAGATTGAAAGCTGAGTTGAGAGATGGGGTTTTAGAAGTTTTGGAGTGGGGGGGGGGAATGAGATAAATTAGACAGTGAATTCGAGAGAGCAAGGTGTAGTGATAAAATGATCAGCCTCTGATGGTGAAGTAGTTATTCAGAGTTGGTGTAGATAGAACGTAGGGCTAGACAAGGTTGCTGAGGTGGACGAGAGGGCATGCGGCCTTAGAATGATTTTAAAAATGAGTACAAGGATCTTGAAAACAAGGAGCCGGAGATGTTTTGCAAGGATCGGGGAGGGAAGGGGCTTTGTGCAGAAGAGCAGTCAGGCAGCAGAGTTATGGGTTAGCTGAAACTTCTGAAGGGTGGAAGTAAAAAAAAAACCTGGTAAGGACAGCGTTTGAGATCCTCAAGGGGACAAGGTGTGGAATCAGGTTCCAGTGGTGTTAGAGAAGAGGAAGGAATGTAAGCAGGCACAGTTCAAGAGAGAATGAGACCTTGGCGACAGACTGGACACGGAGTAAAAAGCTCCACTCAGGGATGATCAGAACAGATTCTGTGCTACCCGATTCAGCCTCCGTGGGCAGCTGGGGAGGTAGATGGATTCAGAGCTGGAGGCATGTAGGTACAAATTGGAAAGGATGGCTTTGGTTTTATCGACATTGAGCTGAAGGAAATTTTGATTCATCCAGGCCTTGGTAGTGGATAGGTTAATTTGTGGTATGTCAGCATACATATTGAAGTTGATTCTATGCTTGGGAATGATGTCGTCAAGGGGTATAAATTATGAATAGTAGGGGGCAAAGAATGGAGTCCTTGTGTACACTTGAGATGACTGAATTGAAAGAGAAACCATGTAAGCAGATGTAGTGGTTTCATTGAAGTGGATAGGAGTGCAACCACAAGGGACAGGGGCAACAGAGATGGAGGTGGAGGAGGGTGGAGTGGAGAGGTGAAGGACGGCAGGGAGTGACTATTAGCCACAATCATGGTCAGACAAGCAGTAGGCACACAGATGCTATTTGAAAGGATTCCCAGCTTCCTAGTTCAGAATGAGGTAGCACCTATTCACGTAGAATGGAGGTCAAACTGAAATACTCTTCATATATTTCAAAGCTAGTGTAAGATTAGTTAAGAGCAGCAACAGGGGAAAGTATCCTCTGATTCAATTTTCTTTTTCTAAAGGTGCACGTACATTGATAATGTGCCAGCAGAAACAGGAGCACTGCATTCCTGCCAGCAGCACCCAACAATATAAAGGAGGCCAACTTCTTCTGTTTGATTACACCCAGAACCTGAGTGGACCCTGAGAGCAGCCATTGGAGGTGTAGAAAACGCCTTTGATTGCACCTCCCAAAGCCCTGCTAGTGACTGGCATACTGGCAAAGTAGAACCATGTGAGGAGCACTCGGAGGTTGTGGGTCTCCACGAGTGGTACTATCCTGCAACATTTGCACTAATAAAAATACCTTCAAGTTCAGAGCTTCCTTTGTGATACTAGATTCAAACATCTGTTGGATACCCCATTCTCCACAGGGAGGATTCCTTTGGCAGACATGGTTGTACCGTCACAACGTATGGTGCTAATTAATGGGAATGGAATGCTAGATGTATACAAATGGGTGGAATTGTTTTCTCTGGACTAAAATGTTGGAATTTAATGACTGAAACCAGGACTTCTGCTGAAAGTGAAGTGGGTTACCAACAAGCTCTTCGAGATCATTTTTGTAATATACCCATTAAACTTTGGTGGCGGACCTGTTTCTGATATTTCATTAAAAAAAACCTTTAAAGTGATATTACATGACATGCTGTACCAGGGAGTTCAAGGACCTGGATTTGTTTTTGTGATTCCCCACACATCAATTTCACAATTTTGGCTGTGCCATTAGGAGAAATGTTGAGTTAAAGCTGGCAATTCCTCCCCCCCGCCCCCAAATCGCACCCTTATTCCATGCTCTTCTTATACTGAATTTCAACAAAAGGGAGTAGGAACAGCACTGAAACCCAAACTCTCGTACCTGGGAAGGCCTTGAATGGAGGCACAGAGATGTGAGGAACAGTGAACCGAGGGCCACGGGTGACGGGTTACAAATGGCACAAAGGAGCAACTACTTATAAAGAGTTGGGGATCATGTCAAGGCCTGTTACAGGATTTGGAGCAGGACAATAGAGGGGAATTAATTCATGCCAAAGAATGTGGGGGGGGGGCAAAAATAGATCTCCCTTAACCCCCCCACCTCCAGTGATTGTGTGTATGCCCAGGTGGTATTATGCATAAGATTGCAACAGGCCACACTGTACCCAAATATTGGAGAAGATTCTGAATTTATGGTCAGTCAGCTTGACAGATATTTGTCTGAGGCACTTTATAAATCTCTTCCTGCTTGATGTACAATGCCTGTGGTGTCTTAGGGAAGCTTTTATTATTTCCAAACATTTGGCTTGTTGGAAGTAAAGTAGTCACTTACATATTCTTGGCAAAATGAGTTCACTATTTATGATCGAAAAATACACATATAACCATGTAGCTCCATTCAAATGGCATAACTAAGAATTTATTTGTGCTTTTGACATTTTTATACTTTTAACAAAATAAACACTTGCAAATACTTCAATCTACTGTAAATCCAAGCATGGCAGATGCTGAGCGATCATCAATAATACTGAGGGATATTTGCCTCTTGAGACAGAGAAATTGTAATCATCAATAAAATTAATCTTCAGTGAAGCTAAAGTACTTGACATTTTGTTCGATGGGAGAGGATTCCCTGTGTTTCTGTTTGTGCAGCCTGCCAAGGAGAGGCCTCAAAGGACTCTTAGTGTACTGACCACTTATAGGAATAGAGGCCTCCAGCATGTGCAGAAGGGTGAAGTAGTTTGTCATTAATCACAGCCGATGTCAGCACGTGGCACAGAAACCTTATTTCAGATCACTTGCCTCTAAAAATGTCAGTTCAGAAACCTTTCCCATACAACTGTCATGCTACAAGACTAATCCTACTTTTTAAATATATATAATCTAGTTTTATTTTGCTATTTCTACGTGTCATTAGACACTCTGGGACCAATATTGTAGTTCAGTTCTTTTGACCCACCTTGTATGTGTGTGTATATATATATATATATATATATAAAAGAAATCACATTTATATGCATTAGGCATACCAGTTTCCATCTGATTCACCTTGCTGCATTTATAATGCTGCAAATTGATACAATGTTCTAAGTTAACTGAAAAGATCTCATCTATGGTAGATAAGTCAGCTTAAAAATTCCAACTACCACAAGTGACCTTCTTTGAGGTTAATCAATTTGAATTAAAATTGATTCTATTATAAATTACCTTATCTCATCATTTTCTTCTGCAGTACTCCATCAGTCATTTCTGTTGATTTCAGCTAATAAAGAACTGCATTTATATTGCACCTTTCATCAGGCTATCCTAAAGAGCTTCTTAATTACTTTTGAAACGTAGACCTTGTTACGTAGGCAACTGCAGCAGCCAATTTGCACCCTTTGCAATTTATGTTCCACAAGCATAAATGAGAAAAATGACCATGTAATCTGTGTTAGTGGTGTTGGTTAAGGGATAAATGTTAGCCACGACACTAGGAGAACTCTCTGCTCTTCTTTGAATTGTGCTATGGGATCTTGTATGTCCAGCTGATCAGGTTTAACGTCACATCCAAAAAATTGCACCTCCAACAATGCAGCACTTACTCTGTACCGCACCGAAGAGCCAGCATTCATTATGTGCTTAAGTCCTGGAATAAGGCTCAGAACTCAACCTTCTGACTCAAGAGAGCTACCAACTGATCCAAGCTGACACTCAGGGTAATTTTAACTTAACTCACCAGGCAGGAAGCCCACAGGATCAGGTGGAATGCCGGTTTTACACCCCGCCCAATGTTACTCACCATTGACTTCAGTGGAGAGTGGAATCGGGCAGGGTGTAAAACAACATTGCACCCAATCCCATCTGTTTCCGGATGGGCGGGTTAGGTTAAAATTGCCCCCTTAGTGTAGGTACGTCACAAGTGTGAAACGTTGTAGTTGATGGGGGAGCAATACAATGGAAAGGAAGGGATTCAAATGGATGGAGTTAGCTTTGTCAGTGGAAAGCACCAGCTAGTGGTCCAACTGAGAATTGGTTTTGCAATTATTACAGCGTAGTTTAGAGTATCAGCCACTGTCAGAACATAGCCCACAACCAAAATGGCAAGAAGCAAGCAGTTTGCAAGCCTTTTATCTTCTATATGGTCAGGTGGATTACAGCTATATTTATTTACATATCTTCCACTCCTTTGGTTGAAAATGGAGCCATTTTGGAATTTAACTTCCATTAAGAGCATGAAGTGAGAAAAGGCCAGGTTGCCTATAAAACCCTCTCCTTCCACAGATCATACACAATCTACCACACCTACTGAATCTATAGCCTGGATGTTCTACTTAACAATCCCTTGATCTCCAGTTTGCTGGCGCCTTGGGATGTTTTACTATGTTAAAGGTGCTATATAAATGCAAGTTGTTGTTGTTATTGTAATGATGGGTTCACCTGATGTTTGGTCACCAAATGAAATGAATAACTGTCTAGGGTGGCAAATGTCATTTGTTCTCTTTACATAGCTGCTTCAAACACTAAGTATAATGATATGTCCTTTCTAATCAGGATTGTACTGAGAGTAGGGAGTTACTTACACCTTTTTGTCTATGAGTGTTTTGTTTTCAGGCTGATTTTTAATTATTTCCCATTTCGAAACATTTAAACTTTTGAAAGTTCTTTGTTGGTTTCGTGTTTATTAAAACCTTTTTTCTAGAAGTTTCTCCCTAGCTCAAGCGCAGCTCATGGTTTTCAATTTCAGATTCATGTGCTTAAGTCCAAGACTTACTTTTGGATTTTAGTTCAAGTCTTAGTTCTTGTGGCCGGAATTGCTATAATCGTAGGAATCCGATGCTGGTGCAATGTTTGTTTGTTTATGTTCCCTAAGTGGTTGCAGCATGAAACTGGACTCTAGTAATGCTAAGGTGCTGCGTTGTGGCTGGAAGGGGCAAAGTTAATAATGACAGGATTTCCTGACATTTGGAACAAAATAGAAATGACTGCCAGTGTTAAAGGTGCTGCTGGAACTCCCCTCAGACCTGGAACCTTGACCGCTGAACTCTGCTGTTCATGATTGCTTTCTTTCTATAACATGTCTGGCTTTGGGAAACCAACAAACAAGTCACTTTGGAAAATTAATGCACATAGAAGTCATAAAACTAATGGCAAACATCTAGAATCGCTGGTATGACGATTGTATCCAGTTCTGCTCACCTTACCTTCAACAGAACATGGACGCACTTGAAAAGGTAGAAAGGAGAGAAACATTAATGATTCACAGACTCAAACAAACTATTCTGAAGCTCAGATTGTTCTCATTAGAAAATACATGCAAGAGTGATAATGACCGAGATCCAAGTAAATGAATGCACTTGATGATATGAGAGATACATTCTTTCAGTTAAAGCCTGGACTTAAGCACATGAATCTGAAACTGAAAACCATAAGCTGAGCTTGAGCTAGGGAGAAACTTCTGAAAATTCTGAAGTAGTGGCATGTGGAAGAGGCTGTTACCCTGTGCAGTTAATACTGTGCCTATCCATCTGTACAGGTTTCTGTTATGGTAGAATTAATTACAGCAGAGAATGCTCTTAACTCTAGATTCACTATAGATGGCTGGGGGAGGCAGGGGATAATGTTACTAAAGCTCTTCCAGAACGAACTAAATGGACTAAACAGTCTTCAAGTTTATGATTGATAAACATGAAATTTAAAAATCATCTGAAAGTAAGAACATAATTGAATAAAATAACATCTTAGCACAAAAAAGAAAATGACCTCTACACTTTAACTGTTTAATAATAAATCTTGGTTATAGAGCAATGAATATCAATTTCAGAAACAGTCTAACTGTAGAATAAGGAATCAATCTATGGTATGAGTAACCTATTGTTTATCAATTTGAGTCAATTTTTACAGGTGTACACCACTTACAAAGACTGAATTCATGGGGCAACCTTAGAGATGCTACAATTAGTCTTAGCACTCCAGGTTAGGGAGGGGAAAATCAGCCAGGGTTCCCAAATGTGATCACTTCCCCTGTGTGCATATCAAGTGAGGATAGGTACAGGCTTATGATTATCTCACCCCCTGGAGTCGAATTGTCAACTGAAACTCGTTTAGCTCATGCACGTAAAGGTCAAGGTACCATAGGGTGCCTGGTATCCGTGGAAACGTACCCTAGCAATAGCTTCAGAAGAGGAATAAACAGGAGAAAATTGGATCAGTGTTTTTTTTTAAAAAAGGCCCAATTCACATATTCTAAAGTTTGCTTTTGGGACATAGTTACTGACAGCGTCTATATTGATTTTACTGCAATGTTTTACTTGTTTTGAAGGTGCAGCCTCTTTGGTTTAAAAAAAAATTAATAAGTTTGATTAAGACCAAATTTGTACCATGGAAGTATATATTAGATTTAGAAAAGCTTTACTCTGTTCTGCTTACTCAGTGCAAAAAGCCAGTCAAGCTTTGAAATCGTCAAGTGGGTTTAATCTCTAAAGGATTGATTTCAAAAAATCTCAAAACAAATTGTTTGATTGTTCCCAGTCTGTTGAAATGAGTCCAAAATAATTCATTTTTCACCATAACTCTAAGAAAAGGAATATTTTGTGTATTATCCCTTTGTAACCGAGTTGGCTACTAATTTTAGAGAAAAATATTTTCTCACAAGAGACTATCACCTAATACCTAGGATTAAATGTGGGTTGATAACAAACGGCCCAGGACACAGGATTTTCAACCAATCAGGAAAAAAAAAGATTTAATATACCGTAAATATTGCTTAAGATCTATGTTCTACAAGGACTCTGGCATTGAAAAAATCAGCACCCATCTTACATGGTATTTAATGTAATTCTTTTCTTTGTGTTGGCACTGCAGTTAGACTGAACATTCAATTAGCAGTAATCTCACCTCCGATTAACCTCACTGCTTTGTGGTATTATCTCTATGAAAAAAATTGCAGGACAAGTTATTTGAGCGCACGGTTCCTTGTGTTTTAAAAAAAGAGATCCCAATTACCACACCTTATAAATGGAGTTAATAAACGTGCTCGGGTTAGTATGTTTTTTTCTCATGGATAGAAGAATAACGTTTACGAAGTATTCTCTGGAATCAGGATCTTGTGAGGCCTGAAAATGAGGACAACTGTTGGACATTATTAAGTAATCTGAGATTTAACAAACACCTTCCATATTCTGTGGTAATTCATGCTGTTTTTCTTTCTCTCAACACATTGCAGTTAGATAAAAAGATTTATAAATTTGATAGTACAGATGGTTTTTTTTTAATTCAGATGTTTTGTGTTTTTAATTAGAATTATATGCCTTGGCAAGGTTTAAAATAAAAACTGTAAAATAATCTTCAAACTTTCCTGAAGATACATCTGTGAAACATTTTCTACCTAACTGGACTGTTAGATTCACAGATAAGCATACAGTTAAACTCCCTTATATGGTAGCTATTGGCTTTCTATATTTGTATTGTGATCATAAGTAAATCCTTGGGCTCAATTACTAATGATACAATTCTGACAATAATAAATCCTTCACTAAATTTTACAATATTAAAACATTTAAAAATCTAAACACACAGCTTCCATTTTACGGCTATACTCGTGCTGCTCCACGAGCATCATGTGGACTGTCATGGTGTCAGCACACTAGAAGGTTGTTGGGTTCAAGTCCCACTCCAGAGACTTGAGCACAAAAATCCTGGCTGACATTTCAGTGCAGAACTAAGGGAGTGCTGCACTGTCAGAGGTGCCGTCTTTCGATGAGATGTTAAACTGAGGTCCCGTCTGCTCTCTCAGGTGGACATAAAAGATCCCATGCCACTATTGTGAAGAAGAGTAGGGGAGTTCTCCCCAGTGTCCTGGCCATTATTTATCCCTCAACCAACATCAATAAAACAGATGATCTGATCATTATCACACTGCTGTTTACGGGACTTTGATGTGTGCAAATTGTCGGCCGCATTGTCTACATTTCAACAGTGACTAGACTTCAAAAGTACTTAATTGATTGTAAAGCTCTTTGGGACATTCTGGGGTTGTGAAAGGCACTGTATAAATGCAAGTCTTTCTTTTTCTTTTTCCTACTGATGTCACAGGTTGACACCATCTGGTCCCTTACACTAACTGTTCAGCTCATGATGTCATGCAATGGGACAGTGACAAAAAGAGGAAAGAGCAAATTTAGAATTTAAATGAATTCAGACTTTTGAATATTGTGTTTTAGTAAGAAGCCAAATACTTGCCAGGATTTGATATTTACTTGATAGTGGCCATATCCATCTGGCTAGCTTTTACCAGTCGAAACCTGTTGAAATGCCAGCTTGGGCAGTAAATATTCCACTCACCTTCACTTTCCACTGAGGTACAACATACTCTAACTGTACAAATGATCTCGGATGGTGATTGTACAATAGAGATCAGCCAAGCTATTTATTTTTCAGATCTGTAAAGGCTGTGGAGGAGGCCTTAAATAAAATGATATGCAAACTCCAAACTCCAATCAGTTGTCATATCACTTTGCAAATCAGAGTCCAAATGTGACCAGTCAGGAAGATTTTAGAAGTCCCTCCCCCTGCATTATAATCTGTCATAACCACTTTAAATATGTGACAGCTTCCACCCACCATATTGTCATTCAAGCAATCGCGACTGTTCTTTAAAAAGGTAAATACTAGTGAAATGAATGGTTAAACACTGCAGGAGAATGATGAGTGACAACAAAACCCACAGATACCCATCCTTGCTTTGTTGAAATTCCATTCAACATTTCTCCAATATCTTTGTTTTTAAAATCAGACCAAGAAAGGAGTTTGCAGAAATAAAACAGAAAATGTTGGATGCACCAAAATGGATGGGTCTGTACCTGAAACTTTAGCCTGCCCTTTCCTCTTCTCAGCTGCTGATGGACTTGCTGTGTACTTCCAGCAGTGACAGTTTTGTTTTGCAGGGTTTACCAGTGTAGTTCAGATCTGTAAATTCTGAATTAAATTAACTTCTGGTATTTTACTGTTGGAATTCAAAATGGTCCGGCTGCTATCTTGACTTTTAATCAGTCTCAACCCAAACTTTGATCTGTCTAATCTTTGAGCTTGTTCAATGTGAAGGGAGAGACAGGGAGGTGGGACAACTTCATCACCACATCCTCCTCCATTTAAGATAAAACCACAAATCAAACTATTTCAAGACAAAGTTAGTGAGCATTTAAAAATGCAAGAGTGTTACAAATTTTGGGTCTGTCTTAGATAGTCTCCTGGCTACAGCAGCGCTGGTTACTTTCATACGTGGTCCTTACGTACTGCCAAACGTCTAATTATACAATAACAAAACCCAAGGGTGTAAAAGGAGGATCACCTTGTGATATGAACTGGATCTCATGGGATAGATTTTCAATGCAGTGCCCAGGTGTAAAACCAGTGTTGTGATGAGACACCCGCGATAGAAACCGTCCGATCTTCATTCCCTTTAATTTCAGCGGAAATGAAAATCAGGTGGTTTCTATAACGGGCGGCCAAGCTGCAGCATCAATTTTTGCCCAGGCGGCCAATTGAAAAATTACCCTAATGTCTTTTGTATGTGCCCACATGTGCACTTCTCCAATATTTCTGAATGTGGACTGAAACACTTAGTGAGACAAAGCCAGACACAAATCATTAAGCTGCTTTATTTTACAGTCAACGTACAGAGCAACCGATGTAATCAAATGTCACTTTGCTTCAATTCAATACAGAACCTTCCTCAGGAACAAGAAAAATAATGTTAAAAATACACCATACTATCCCAATAAGTGGGCTCACTTAACTTTTTCTGGTCAACCTTCTGACCCTGACTAGCTCTGGGCTAGAGATGAGCTTCCTCCCCAAACTTAGCTGGCTGACCGATTGCCCATGGATCTCTTTGTCCTTTTCTCTTTATGTTTCCAGCCAGTGGGAGTGCAATTCCTCGAACTTCTTCCCCAGTGATGCGTCAGTGGCCTTGTCAATAAAATCCACCCCCCACCCCGCCCCCTCCAAAACCTTGAGGTATGAATTTTAAGAAAACATCTACTATTTTCAAAATGAGTAAGGACCATCCTGGATTAATGGGCCAGCGATGAGACAATTGACCCTCATTGTCTCAGCTTGAAGTACGCGTTGAGCTGAAACTTTTGACAAATTGGTTGGTTTCTCTTTGTACACAACGTCAAGGCCTGTAGCCTGCGCTTATTTTTAAACCTGTTGAAATTCACTTTATTTTAAAATACAACATTTAAACATAATTCATTGCCAGATCATTTCTGTGCAGAGAAAAGAGTGCTCAAAAATCCCCAACCGGGACATATGGGTTAATCAAGGATAGTCGGCATGGATTTGTTAAAGACAAGTCAAGTTTTCTTTTAAAAACAAATGACCCATTATATAGAAACAGGAAATGCAGTAGGCATGATGTATATGGATTTTCAGGATGCTTATGATAAAGGTGTCAAACAAGCAGCTTGTAAGAAAAGTTCAGACGTATGCTATAAGAGGAAATGGAGCAACATGGATTAAAAGTTGTTTGGCAGACAGCAACACAATGGGTTAGAAATTTATTTCGGCCTGATTTCGGGCATGGAACGGTTGGAACTCTGGGAGCGCACACCAGTAGCCAGAGGCTCGAACCCCAACCGAAATTGGGCCTCAAGCCTCATATGCATATTTCCAGCGAGCTTAGGACGTCCAGAGGCAGCTCGAAAAGGACCAATATGCTCCAGTTGCCTCGTCAGCAGCGGCCCTCAGGTAAATCTTGCAAGGGGTGGGGAAAGGACTAGCGTAGGCTGGTAGTCCTGCTCTCCAACTCGACTCTACGTGAAGATAAGTTTAAAGGAAAATACTTACCTTTTTGGTGGCAGCCTCCAGCCGTCCCTTTAGGACCACTGGTTAGGCTACTGATGAACCCAAAAGCCTGAGTGGAGCATGCAGGAAGCGGTTGAGGCAGAGACATTGTATTTTTTAGTGGAAAACAGGATAAATATTTAAAGAAGAGGAAGATAGCAGGGCTATGGGAAGAGCACAGGGCAGTGGGAATTGCTCTAGAAAAGAGTTGGCTTGGATACCATGGGGCAAATCACCTCCTTCTGTGCTATAAACATCTATGGTACTATCAGACCTACCACATTGACCATTAGTGATTTTATTTCAGCTACAAATTCTTGCTAAATGATTACTTTCTGTTCATAGATTTTATCGTACTTACATCATAATAGATGCTCAGATTTTGACCCATTCTTTCCATGACTGCTGTATTTCTGACTTTCAATTAACCTGAAGCAGGTTTAAGTTTATAAGTATAATTCAGTCAGAAATATCAAACATTTTTATAGCAACCCAATTACTGAATAGAAACCATTTTCTACACAATTACATCAACATTTTGTGTTAAAATTCATATATTTTGAAGTGTGTGTGCTTGGTTGTCAATTGCATCTTCTCAGACACCATCCAGAAGGTCAACCCATCATAACACATGACATCACTTCCTAGTTTTGTCTGACTTGTCTGGGAACAATTTTCAACTGATTCTCAACTGAACCATACCTACAATCTGAGCTTTGGCTGTCTTAGTTTATTAATCTAGAAGTCCAACCCTCCCAATTTTCCTGATAACATTTGAAAATGTCACTGGTTACCTTTAACATCTGAAATTTTTAATCATAACACAATAATGTGACTTAGGTCTAGCAGCACAGAAGGTAGTTCTGAGACCAGTGAATAAATCTAGAGTTGATCACGGGACGGTGGTTTCAGTGTACCATCTCCAAAATCCTAAATCATTTAAAATAAATGTGAAGGGCATATATTAGAATCATGGTGTTGAGTGTCAGAGTATGAAGACAGAAAGTTTATGTTTACTTGTTTGAATAATTAAGTGTAACATTATAAATACTTGAAGAATAAGGCTGAAAAATCCCAGGGATTTTTCCAATACAAAACACTTGCAGAACTCCCCGAGCAATGATGACTAAAAGTGGATATTATGTTAGTTATACATAATGAACAAGAAATTTCAAAGTATTTACAGGATTTTTAAGCCGTTATGGTTTTAAAAAAAATTAGAAAGTGAATAATGTTAAGTAGTCAAAGATACTTAAAGCCTGCCGGAAATATCGAAAACTCGGCATTTTTTCCACGACAAAAGCACACCAGTAAATATTTCAGACTTCTGCTAATGTCTGCCTAACTCTTCCGTGTAGTGTCAATTGCTGTTTACATTCCAGCTCAGTCTGAGATTTTTTTTTCCAGAGCTGCCTGCTTAGTTTTAAAGTGCTCATCCCTAACTTCATAGAAAATGACAACCTTCACAAACTAACATTTAACTGGTTGCAAATATTTCTGGTAAGTTTTTTCTTATTAGTTTTATGACCTATTGGTACATTGGCTCAATCCTTTACCTCTGCACTATTTTTTCTCCCCCATAGCTTCCTCCAGTCTTTATGAATTCTCAATATATCCACAGGGCATTACATCTCAGTCACTGCTTCTTGGTACTTTCAGATTCAATGTGATGGCAAGAAGGAACAAGATTTTTCCTTGGCGTCTAAAAATGGAGCATATTATTAAATATTATATCAAAGCCCTATTATTAAAAATAAATATGTAGCCTGCTTCTATATACAAAAGCTGATAATTGCTATGCAATCTCAGTTCTCTCCATTAAACTCCAACCAGACTCTTGCTGCTCCAAAGGGATGATTCAGGAAATTTCACCATCTTTCCATGGGTTAACTCGGGAGTTTGGTAATCACAATTCAGCTAAGAGCCCAATATCCTGAACATAAATCCAGACATAATCTAGAAACTCAACTTAATGCACCACCGTTCATGCAGGTTCAAGTGTATTCTAGATTCACGCAGGCTAGAAATTTATCCATTTCAAATTTAAGAAATAGTTGGCATAAAAGAAAATTGTAGTTCAAATCTTGCTATGGAATATGGGATCCTGCATTTTTAGCTCCAATTTTTTTCATCAGGTTTCCGGTGCAGAGGTGTGCTGCTTGTGTGAAATAGATGGAGATGGATTGATTAGGGAACTGAGTAAAAACACAACAACATGTGCATAAAAGATGAATACATAATTATTGTTAGTATTGTTCTATTATTGGTTTTCTTTGTATTGCAATAACTATCTCCAATAGTGTAGCATCGGTGAATCTGTGAGGATCAGAAGCACGATACATAAAGAGTTACTGGCTGATTGTAGTAATATGAAGTGATCCAGCCAATTGGCAAGCAACACATTAAATGTTAAATTGCAAAGTAGAGCCTAGTTAAAATTTGGTAGAAATTATTCTGTCAAAATTAATGGTGAGAACTGTCATACTGCTAAGTGAATAATTCATTCCAAATTCAGTGATGCCAGTATTTACCTGGAATGTCATCATTAAAGTGAAATGGGAACCAGTAATATAAAGGCTGTATTCTTAATTTATATGAATAAAAACAGTAACACCTATTTCTTTCCAAATGGTTATTAACATATTTACAAGAAAAAAATACATGTCCCTCATTTATGGAAAATTACTGGAGATTTCTGATTCAGAGTTTGAATGCAATAAGTTGCACAATTCATTTTTACACTATTTTGTGCAAAAAAAGCAGCACACAATAAGGGCATGAGTTGCTGGTAGTGACTGGGTGCACAAAAGATTGGCAGAAATAGAATGGGATATTTAAGCAAAATGAATACCAATAACAAAAAAGGATTAAAAAGGACATTATTTTTGATAAAGCAGAATTCCAATCATGATAAAAGCTCATTTACTATGATTGCCTTTCAGTATATTAGAGTTTTCACTGTGAGTTTCAATGTATCAGCAGCACATTAAGTCACTCAACTTGTAATGTGAATTCTGAAACTCTTTATTATACATAGTAGGTGAATGGTGAGTGACCCTGGAACAACAAATATTCATAATGACCAGGACAACGTTGTAAGCAACAACATTGCAAGTGGGTCATCTTGTGCCTGGATCATCACGGTGCGTCTCTTGGGAATCTCTCAAACTTCTGATCTCAATTCTATTTACGTTACGAGAGTGTAGCATAACCACAAAATCTTCTTGCATTTTTAAAATCAATGCAAATATGGATGTCAGGCAATTGATGTTACCAAAGCACACGAAAGGACGACAGGTAGTCACAGGGCTCATGAAAAGATGACAGGCAGTCACGTGGCACACATTCATTGCTGGTAGGTCCCAAGTAACCCCGGATGCCATTATGTTCAATTGGTATACTTCCTTCAACACTTAACAACCTTCATGGGATTAAAGGAGTTTTATTGTGGGCGAGCTTATTATAAAATGATTTCATTGTATCGGAAGCATGTTACAATTCAAATGTGGAACTCAACAAAGGGTGGAGAAAACTCAGAGCCACTTCCCCTGGAGCTGTAATTCAGAGGGTTTCACTAAACCTGTGCTCACACGTTTTGTAGATCAAATCAAAACTAAAATTTAATGCAACCAAACCAAAAGCTGGAAGAAGTAATAAAAGGAGCAACTTTTCATTCGAACCTCCAGGGTTTGTTCTGCTTTTGCACTGTATTAAAATGCATCTGTTGACATTTTTCAACCAAGTTTGAAAGTGCTGTGGATCAGCTGAAAGCAATTTGCTTGGAAACACAGCTGCCAGGAGGATAAGATTTTCCTTCATTCGTTTACTTTGAAATGCTTTTATAAAAGCCAAAATACACAAGGCAGTAAAATTGCTGACATGTGTGCTCCAAGTACCACAACTCTGCATTCTTTCATGTCCCTGTATGCTAAAATCACTGTTGTTTATTTAAAGTACGCAGAACACTTTAGCACTATTAAGAAACATGTTTTATAGTAATCTAAAATCCCATCACAGTATAAAGTCCCTAAATGTTTATTATTATTTGTAGTTATTTTATTTTTGTTTCATATATTTTTTATATGCTGAATATTTATTGAAAGTTTTATACAGTCCAATTCCCTTTGCAATAAAGTTATGGCTGAGATCTTATCAATAAAACAATTAATATGAAAGCTATTCTATTAAGTGCTTCATGTGTGGAAACCTTTTCAATATGTCGATTAAATAATATGCATCTGTGGAAAAGTGACCAGGTATTTAATTAGCTCCCTAACCCCATTGTTAATTGAAAATTTAATACAATAGTTTCTTGTCACATTCTGGGAACTGGCACAACTATACAGAGCAGTACAAATCTACTAACGGTTCTGGAGTAAAATCTTTTGAACTTTCAGTTGAATACACAATGCTTTTGTTAAAATAAAATATATCAATACATACTTGTCAGTTGTGTTTTATTTTGCTGGTCCGGGTCCGCGTAATAAAATGCCTGCTGTTTTTACAGGAGAAAATCTTAAACTCCTAAAGTGGGTTGATTTTAGAACGGAGAAAGTTTCAAACTTCAAACCAGGAGTTTGATCTGTGTAAATGATCTGCAGATCAGGCTGTGGCAGTTAAAGGTTTTTTTTTGTTAAAGTGCACTATTATGTCATGGTCATGAGTTTAAAAAGAGGTTTTACCTTATAATATGTTCAGACCTTGTTAGTTGTAATATGTACAGAATTATTTCCTGGTAATCAACTGCTGATTATCAAGTAATCACTGGAAGTTTATTAAATAACAACTATCATTCCTTCAGCATGGATGTCATCACATTAACTATATGGAGGGCAGTGGTCATTGGTGTCCATCATGACAGCCTCTGCAGACAAAAAAAAATTCGGTGTAAAATAAAACCCATCGCAAACTTCAGTGTATTTTATAAACATCAGTTAATCTCACATGGCACTGTTCGCCGACAAAAGTAAAAGAAAATTCTCTCTCCCTGCAACTGCTTCTCTTCCACTCTAATTCTTTCCATCTCCCTTCCTGTGTCTTTCTTTTTTGCCTTCTATTCTTTTCCTCTCTTTGCATTGCTCTCACACACTTTCCCTTGTCGATGTCACTAGTTCATTTATTTGGGGGGGGGGGGGGAAGCAATGCGCCATTTTAAATAATTCCAAATGACCTTGCTGTGATCTTGTTAGAGCTGCTTTCACAATAGTTGGACTATTTCTGTGAAGAGTTTTTTTTCAACAAATATGCACACATACCTTACCTGATCTGATTCTTTCCATACCACTCATACTGGGGATCTTGCTATCACCCAAGGCATTGAGGGAGGAGACACTTTATTTTTCTAAATTTATTTTCAGTGGGAAAGAAATATCTTGAAATGAGCTAAACAAAGGCCTGTGTTTGCTGATTTTGATGAGCGACATTGACAGACTGAATTGTTGCAAACTCTTCCATTTTTCATCACTGATCAGTGACTCTGCGTAGCTCGATGGATAACAGCTTATTTTTTTCTTTCTGGTTGTACTTTTCATTTGCTATTTTATATCAAAATATTTCAGCTATTTCAAATGACCACAATCACTAAATCACATCATATGCTTTCTCTTCCTCTCACCAAACTCCATCCCAAATTGTTACTGTATCCAGGAGACCACCATAAGCCTGATGTAATATGCTATTGTGACTTCACAGTGGAAGAGAGACATTAGAGAGTGAGAAGATTAACTCCTGGCAATCTATATCCCAGTAACACAGCTTTTATAGATCTGGGGTCTAAATTAGTTCGTGCCCAAAATCAGGCATGATTCGGGCGGCATGCCAATCAGGAGCCATAACACAAATCATCTGTCTGGGCTTAACCAATTTTGAATAACACCAAGTCCGGCGGGGAGGGTGGGGGGGGAGAGAGAGAGATGGTGGGGGAGGGGTGGGAGCGGTGGCCTGCAGTTGTTTTCTGGAACAAGGAGATGTGCTCCTGCTGACAGGAAAATGGATGAAACCAATCCTGACTTTTGCCTTGATCCATATTTATCTCATATTCCATGCACCAATTAGCTTGCTCAAAATCATCATTCTGAAACTCAGATAAATGTGTTCTGATGAAGGGTGCAAAACAAAATGGTCAAAAACATTCTTTTCTCTTGACAAAAGCTTGACTGCCCTGCCATGTATTTCCAGCGTTTTCTGCTTTTGAATTCAGAAAAGAAAGTTCATTCATCAACAAGAGAGATATTACACATCTCAAGTTGTTTCAAGGTTGTAGTCTCGGGCTCAGGGTTCAAATAAGTTATAAGGAACTTGAGATTCAGCCTGATGGCTGGTGATGTCATTAAACCACTGAGTTTGCTGCCTCATCATCAATCACTTCTAATTATTTCCTTTTTATTTGCAATTTGGATTAGATTTTATCATCTTGGCACTTGCTTCTTGTTGACTATCTGAATTTATACAAGTGAAGTTTTGGTTTATACAATAGATTCAGTAATGTAATGGTGAGCAAAATTAACACCTTGTTCTTATGTATAATAATGGTGAGTTAAGACAATTTAAACCTTTTCTTGGAATACATTGCCTTTTGTATCCCACAATGACTAAGTGTGAAATTACTATTCACGAGTGAGGGCCACCTCACAACAGTGAAAAGCTTATGAGATATCAGACCATTTATACCATCATAAAGACAGTGATATCAGCTTATATTTCACGGCTAAAATACTATCACGTGCAATGTAAACATCTGTGTTGACTTCTCTGGAGCTGTTTGTGACACTTTAATGTTTTTGTTTTAGTGGTGCCTTGTTTAAAATCACCAAGCAGTACTCTTGCACTTCGTGGTCATTGAGTCAATGACAGTCTCTTGTTATCTTGTTCAAATAGGCAAAAACTGCACCGCAGTCCAAAATTAACAGAAGAAGCAATCATACTATGTTGGCCTATAATGAAATGAAGTTGAGGTGGACTTGATATCTGACAGTTCCGAATCTTGGTAGTAGTGACTCATGACAGTACTTACCGAGCTATCAGTGCGGTAATTTACATCATTCATTATGGGTAGTTGATGACGTCATGGTGGGCCTGTGATGTGAGCAAAGTCCACCATTAACATTACCTTACCATGTCCTTATCATCAGGATCACTAGTATTTCCTGAATTTTATTGCCTTCTTTCCTATATGCACACTATCACTACAAGAAAAATCTGGAAGCTATAACACACGTCACGTAAAGGAATCACTAAGCAAACCGTTTTAGTACAAATAAAACATTTTAAAATGTTAAAACCTGGAAAAGGGGCAGGAAATTGAATAACACTAAAAAATTCATAAAATTGAATTGACCATCACAAAGTTAATGGATTTATGAACAGTTTCAAAATAATCATTGTGAATGATTTTACTCAATATGCTTATTTAATTTTCTTTAAAATCTGGCAGGTTATAGCAAGCTGAACGAGCATTAGATCATACCGTGCAGGGCATTTATCTTTAGTGGGGCCCACAGTGTGCACTTATTTCAAATTGTTTTCCGTACTTTAGGCAGCCATTTTGTACTTTTTATTAGCATATGGGGCAGCCATTTTATAACCAGAAAAAGGATTTATTTTAGATTTACATTTTGCACCTATTTTCTTCCAGCCACATCATTATTGTCACACAGGCATTCTCACATTGATGAAAGTACTGCATTGTGTTGAGCAGACAATAATTACTATAGCACAAACATATAATTGACTTTTGTGCTGATAACATCCTCCAAGAATACTACAGAAATATTACTGTAATAATGACTGCTCCTTAAGAAAACTCAACACCAGTTTTTATTTGACAATTCCAACAGTTTATTGAAAAACATGATCATCTGCCGAGTGTTTAACCTTGTGTTGCTTATCATGGAGAAATCAGCTGGTGGTGTTGCAGTTTTTGTCTACCATCACTGTTATGCCATTTGCTGCTCTTTCATCCAGTGAATTTTAGGTATTAGCTAACAGTGACATCATACCTACACACCAGTAAGTTTTACTTTAATAATGTCCACAAGCAAAATAATTTGTAAAAATTGAAATGCAAATTCAACATTTGTCAAAAACCTTCTCATTTCTCGTTTGGTTGACCTTGTTTCTTTTTCCCATTGTAATTTGACGCTTCCTCAGACTTGCTTGCCTTCCCCCCCCCTCCAATAGACTGGTTCTATTTAGAACTGGACTGCTTTAATAAGATGGTTTGTTGACCAGTTCTATTGACCCATAACAAGTGTTCTCCCTTAAAGGGGACACATGAGAAAAAAATAATTGGGACCAGTCTAACTGAGAATATCAACAAAAAACAGATGTGAAAAACTAGTGTTGTAAAGTATAACTAAATGTGAGATGGAGTGCACAGGACCCATTGGTCCAGGAAGGTTTCCACACAGTCAACAGATTTTATATATATATATATATATATATATATATATATATATATATATATATACACACACACACACACACACACACACAGGTATTCCAAGGTTGCATATGTAGCTAAAGGCCTAACATGGGTTAGCAGTCAAAGAGAACCTTCATGGTGAACTTTCATTTCCTTGACTTCAAAATGGTTAATACACCAGGTGACCAAAAACAAACAGTCTGAGAGAGAAAAATCTAAGAAGTTACTTTATAGCATGGTCCTGGACTAGTAAAACAGGAGCTGCAGCTTTCAACACTTCAGATATATTGGGCAACTTCAATTGACCTAATAATGCTCAGATCAGGTCATTTTTCAAGTACAGGCTATGCTTCCTTATTAGCATAGAGGGTGGTTAATTAAAACATGCACAGTAATACCCAGGCTAATTTACCACTTAAGAATTTGTTTTTTTTCTTCCAGGATTCTTCCTACCACCTACAACCAAAGAAACTGTCTGGGGAGGCAGATAGTTATTTTTTTGTACAAAAAACAATAGTCCATCTAATAGTAACTACTTATCTCTCAGTACCATAATTGTTTTCATTCTCAGCATACATCAAAACCCATCCTCTATAAGTGTTCCCTTTCAAAGAAATTCCAGATAGCAGAAGCATGCCTTGTCCTGATTGGATTGATAGACAGGTTCCAGGTGAGATGTATTAGCCAAATCACCTGTTAGCAGCAAATGCCTATCCTATTTTCTTGTAAAAGTAGCAGTTGGCAATTATGTACTTTGGCTAATAGCTGGCAGCTGGAACCCATTTGTTGGTACACAAGTAGAACAATCGAACAGAAAAAGCAATATTAAGTAATCTGTTAGAGAAAAGTGCTAGATTACCTGGGAGCAGTCAAAATGGAAATAGAACTTCCCCCAAAAAATCATAAAGCTGCCAAGGACTAGAGCAGAATTAATTATGGGTTGGTGCAGTGTCATGCAGGCTGCTGTAGGGGTTGCTAAGTGGAGCGATTAGAGCAAGAATCACCCCCAGCTTGTCTCGTACACTCATAGTAACCAGTTCAGGTGATATTGGCCAATGCCTGGTACCCTCTCAGCTGTGGTCAGTATAGGGGTGTGGGGAGAAAGTAGAGAGATTAAACATCCTGAAAAATATGAGTATTTGTTCATTATTTTGATGAAAACGAGTTGACCTCCTGTATCTTGTTACTTTTCGTTCCCCCATTTTCCACTCTCCACCTTCCTACATCCGTGATTCCTCCAATGCCCACTGCCACTTTAATAACATCAGATTTTCTTCTTTTCATCATGGACGTTCAGTCCCTTTACAGCTCAATCTCTCTCCAAGAACAGCTTGCAAGCCCTCCACTTCTATCTTGATCAGCAGCCAAATCAATCTACATCCGCCACCACCCTCTACCGCCTGGCTGAACTTGTTCTCACCTTGAATAACTTTTCTTTTAACTCCACTCACATCGTCTAGATAAAAGGCGGCACCATGGAAACATCCATCGGTCCCAGCTACGCCCGTCTTTCTATAGAATATTTTGTAGGATTTGTAGGACATTCTTTGTTCCAGTCCTACTCAGGCCCGCTCCCAGATGTCATCTTCTGTTGCTGTGTGGGTCCTCCTCCTCTCATTCTGATCTTGAAAATACCATCAACTATACTTCAAACTCCCATCCATTCCTCACCTTCACATGGTCCATCTCTAATTACCTATTGCTGGTTGAGGGATAAATTTTGGCCCAGACACTAGGAGAACTCTCCTGCTCTTCTTCGAAAAGTATCATGGGATCTGAGAGGCAGGTCCCCAGTTTAACGTCTCATCTGAAAGATGACACTTCCAACAGTGCAGCGCTCCCTGAGTACTGCAGTGAAGTGTCAGCCCTAGACTATTGCTCAAGTTTCTGTAGTGGGGCTTGAACTGTTAACTTGTCTTTCTATTCAGTCACTGACCTGCTGTGAATTTCCAGAATATAGCATTTATTTCAGAATTGTCTGAAATGACATACGAATATATGAAAGTGACCAACAGGAAAAGACCAACTAGTCCATCCAGTCTGTCCCATACAGTCGTGATGTCTTATGCATCATGATATGACACTCCCAACCCACCCAGAGCCAGGTAAACCCCTGGGAGAAAAAAAATTAAGGAACCCCGGCCAGTTAGGGGGAAAAAATCTGGAAAATTCCTCTCCAACCCCCTTTAAGCAATCAAAACTAGTCCAGAAGATCACATTGACCCTGACTTACATTACAGGGTACCTACCTCTTGTACAAATTGATCTCTGATCCCAGAAATGTTAGGGAACTAAGGGTCTAGTGAGAGGGAGGAACTGAAGGAAACCAGTATTCGTAAAAAAATAGTGCTAGGGAAATTAATGGGGCTAAAGGCTGACAAATCCCCAGGGCCTGATAATCTACATCCCAGAGTACTAAAGGAAGTGGCCCTGGAAATAATGGATGCATTGGTGATCATCTTCCAAAATTCTATAGACTCGGGAACAGTTCCTACAGATTGGAGGGTGGCAAATGTAACCCCACTATTTAAAAAAGAAGGGAGAGAAAAAACAGGGAATTACAGACCAGTTAGCCTAACATCAGTAGTGGGGAAGATGCTAGAGTCTATTATAAAAGATGTGATAACAGAACACTTGGAGGGCATTAACGGGATTGGACAAAGTCAGCATGGGTTTATGAAAGGGAAATCATGCTTAACAAATCTACTGAAGTTTTTTGAGGCTGTAACTAGTAGAATATATAGGGGAGAACCAGTGGATGTGGTGTATTTGGATTTTCAGAAGGCTTTTGATAAGGTCCCATACAAGAGGTTAGTGTGCAAAATTAAAGCACATGGAATTGGGGGGAATACACTGGCATGGATTGAGAATTGGTTGACAGACAGGAAACAGAGAGTAGGAATAAACGGGTCTTTTACCGGGTGACAGGCAGTGACTAGTGGGGTACCGCAGGGATCAGTGCTTGGGCCCCAGCTATTCACAAAAATATCAATGATTTGGATGAGGGAGCTAAATGTAACATTCCCAAGTTTGCAGACGACACAAAGCTGGGGTGGAATGTGAGCTGTGAGGAGGATGCAAAGAGGCTCCAATGTGATTTAGACAAGTTGGGTGAGTGGGCAAGAACATGGCAGATGCAGTATAACGTGGATAAATGTGAGGTTATCCACTTTGGTTGTAAAAACAGAAAGGCAGATTATTATCTGAATGGTGATAGATTGGGAAAAGGGGAGGTGCAACGAGACCTGGGTGTCCTTGTACACCAGTCGCTGAAAGTGAGCATGCAGGTGCAGCAAGCAGTTAGGAAGGCGAATGGTATGTTGGCGTTCATTGCAAGAGGATTTGAGTACAGGAGCAGGGATGTCTTACTCCAGTTATACAGGGCCTTGGTGAGACCACATCTGGAGTATTGTGTGCAGTTTTGGTCTCCTTATCTGAGGAAGGATGTCCTTGCCATGGAGGGAGTGCAACAAAGGTTTACCAGACTGATTCCTGGAATGGCAGGACTGACGTATGAGGAGAGATTGGGTCGACTAGGCCTATATTCACTAGAGTTTAGAAGAATGAGAGGTGATCTCATCGAAACATATAAAATTCTAACAGGACTAGACAGACTAGATGCAGGGAAGATGTTCCCATTGGCTGGGGAGTCCAGAACCAGGGGTCACAGTCTCAGGATACGGGGTATGCCATTTAGAACCGAGATGAGGAGAAATTTCTTCACTCAGTGGGTGGTGAACCTGTGGAATTCTCTACCACAGAAGGCTGTGGAGGCCAAGTCATTAGATGTATTCAAGAACGAGATAGATATATTTCTTAATGCTAAGGGGATCAAGGGATATGGGGAAAAAGTGGAAACAGGGTACTGAGTTAGACGATCAGCCATGATCATTTTGAATGGCGCAGCAGGCCCGAAGGGCTGAATGGCCTACTCTTGCTCCTATTTTCTATGTTTCTATGTTTCTTCCCAAGCCAAAAACAGGTCCAGCTCCCTCTTGAAGGAATTCAGTGAATCAGCGTTCACCGCACGAACCGGCAACCTGTTCCACAGGTCCATTATTCTCGATAGTCCCTTCCTTATTTCATATACCTCAATCAAATCGCACTTGAGCCTATGTTTCCCTATAGTATATTGAGCCATACAAATTCATGCTTCAGTGTTTGCTTTGATTTAATTTACTTGAATTTTGTTGCTGTAAATGAGATATTACTGCTGCTATCAATCACTATTACAGAGAAGGCAGAGGTGGCTTTGTTGAGTCTGTCACAACTCCCAGAAACACAGGCAATTAATGATGTCATTCAGTGAAGTGGGGAAACTCTCAAGACTGGATTATGTATATTCCATGTTATCTTTAACATCAACTAACAAAATCAAGGGACACATTCTTAAAACTTCATTTCAAGCTTTTGCGTCATCGCTGTACAGCTCTTATAGTGAGCACTTTGGTTTATAAGAATTACTTGGTGAGATAAAGAGTTAAAGTCAGCACACGGCCGCAGTATTTGTTTTGGTAGTCCATTTTGATGGATAGCAGATCAGGTCATGGTCCCAGATGTGCGCACAGAAAAAACACAACAGGTGTATTAGAACTCTGATTATACCTTGCCACATTGAAATAGATGCCAACACTATTAACAGCAGTGAAAACACAGATTGCAGAAACATGCACAAACTCGTGAGTGCAGGCGTAAATAGCTTTAACTGTTGTCAGTTCCTCAGTTTTGTAGATTTGGTAATGATCCAAAGCAAACAGCAGACTTCTTGGGAGGATCATAGCCTTATTCCTGTGAAAAGCATTCTTTTGTACCAGCTGTCAGCACCTGGGGGTCCTCTTTCAGAGAAGTGTCTGCTTGTGGATTTTTGACTCTGTGTTCTTCACACTTCTTGAATTATAGATAAATTTCCTCCTTTTTATTTTAATAAGTTATTTGTTTAATTGGTAGTCTTTTCATTTGAACGGTAATGGAAGTTTATTTTTTAATTATTGTCAGGGTTTGCGGAGGGGGGAGCACATTACGCGGAATAAAGAAGGAAAGATACTTGCTTAAGTATCTTTGAATTGGGAGTGCACTTAGTACTTTAGTACAAAGGTGTCAATAGTCTTAAAACTGAAAGTGTAATGATCATTATTATTAATGGAAATAACTAAGGTTTAACCAGATTACCTACTGATGCACTGGGAGAGGCTGATGTCCTTTGAATAGTGCAAGAGAGGGGTCACCTTTGGGCTATAATGTCACATTTAGGGGATTTACATGGCATGACCAGACATTGCTGTACTTGTGGTAAATGTGCTAGTCTACCTATATATAAAGTACATCATAAATTTTCAGATATGTGGGGCCTTGAAGTTGATCATTGCTAATTGATTGACATACTACATTGATACTTTGACACGAGGGAGATTCTAACAGGGTTTACATGATATCGTTATCTATCGGACTGTCCTGCTGAGGGTGCTGTTGTCTGTCTTAATGATGACAAGCAGACAGCACATCATACAAACACTGACAGACCATATTTTGTTCCTTTGAGCTAAATTTGTAAGATTGATTATTACCACATGGTTATGTAAATACCCTCTGTAGAAAAATTAGTGGCAATTTATTTTTAAATACGACAGATTTCAACAACTACTTTAACATGTATAGATGGCAGAATGGGGGGTGGGTTCAACATGAAAAATCCTATGCATTGATGTTTGGCAATCTCCTGTAAATAGCCTGCTTGAGGACCATTGCCCACTGAGACACTTACTAGACTAATGTAGTTTGGTTGCTGTAGCCAAAGTAATTAAACAAATACTGACTACAATGTTCTGGTAACATAAACACTGAAATACTGAGCTGCAGCTTCTGGCACAGGAACATAATCTCAGTCATGTACATAATCCTTGGGCAATATCTTACTTTATAGACCGAGAGCAGTTAATATTTTTTCTACATTACTATACAGTAAAATCTTGGGTGGTGCAATAGAGCTGAATGGACCAATTGAGACTCAGAAACCACTACCCGTGTAAGGAACGTGCTGATCTCAGGATTACATGTGTGGAATTGATTGTAAATTATATGAAACTTCCCAGTATTCAGTCCCCTCAATTTTGCATCTTAATAAACTCTTAGTTCTTGCCACCCTGTCCCATTTGAAGTGGTGATATGGGGTTGTTTGAGTGACAACACTCAGAGCTCTGTGACACTATATAGGGAAGAATACATTAAAAATAATTTCTGCTTTTTAGGCAATGTTTCAAGACTATTTATTAGGATGCAAAGTTAGGCTGAGTTTTATTTTTCGAAATATGATCTCAGCTCTCTATGTTGATGAATTGTTGTTATGTGCTCCAGTTCAAATTGTTAAACGTTCACTGTTGTCAAACTAATTTCAAAGTAACCCATTAGGTAATCATCATAATTACTGATAAAAGCCTTGTTTTTTTAATTGTGCAATACTGTTAAATTTATTCATATGCAAGTTGTATGCCAACAAAAGCTATTGAACATAAGGCTTAAGAAACCCCAAACTTTCCATTCATTCCATTTTGAAAGGCCACTTTTAAAGCACTGGGCAATTTTTGTGGAGGCAAAGATCCTAAAACTGCCAGCAATCATCTGCACAAATATTTCCGTTCAGTGTCTTGCCAAGTTGTCTATTTGTTGGCCGTTGACCCTTGGTCATGATTTATATGTTGGTCACTGTTCTCTATACATGTTGGTCACTCATTGTTTGCCATGATACATATCGGTCAAAGGCCTCTATACATTTTGGTCGCTGGCTGCTGGCCACAATGTATGTTGGTCACTGGCCCTTATACATGTTAGGCACTGATTGCTGGCCACTATATATATGTTGGTCACTGGCCAGCAGCCATTATATCTGCTGAAGCACAAGTTGTAGCAAATCTTTTCACCCTTATATAATATTAAAGTTATAAATCTTATGCTCTAACAAAGGCTTAATTGCAATGTGGTTTGTGCCATTTCATATAATTCTGCTCTGTATCTTTGCAGCTATAAATCTCTATAGAGGTTCTGGAAATGTGCAAAATAAAAAAAAAAGATCATTATAGAGCCATTCTTGATGTCTATTTACATAAAGATCAAATAGTCCCAGTGTTACTGAGAAAATCAGGTCAGGAGTATAGCTTTAAATATAACAGCAGCAATTCACACTCAGTGCCATACATATAAAATTAAAGGCATGCTATGAACAATCTGAAATAATTTTCAGATCAACAGAACGAATTAGTTTCCTATGTGTAGCCTTTGAATGGTGTCTCATTGTATCATTTACTTTGCTGTAGATTCAGACCCATGCGTGTGTTTTTCAGCCTCCAGCTATTTACATGAAAAAGGTTTTCCCTATAATTACAGGTTATTTAAAAGCAACCCTTCACCGCCACATGACTGAGGACTAATATCCAGCACAGACAGAGAGCGTGGATATGAGGTTAGGTGTTCATGAAAAAGGGCAGCACCTGTTGAATAATCCATTTATTCTGCAGCCCTTTTGTTAGTAATCGAGGAAGCGTGCATTAGATATGCCATTCATTACTAATCGCCCTATCATTAAAGAAAGCAGGCTGCACTCTCTTGCCACACAGATGCTTTTCGAAACTTGGCATAAAGAAGCAAAAGGGCTAAGCAACGATTTTTAAAACATAAATGTATAAAAGGTCACTGGCAGATTTCATCGGAACTTTTAACGAGTCAGCGTCACCTTTAAAAACTTACAGGTTTTGCCTTTTGTTTTTTTGTTAATTACTGTCTTTCTCTTAAACATTTTTAAATAGTTTATTTCAATGTCGAGTGTTGATGATATCACCGGGACTGTAGGCTTTACTGAAAAGTAATGTGAAAGAGTTGAATTAGCACATGTAGTTGAACCTGAAGCACTCTGTGTTAGTTGTCGGTGACCTGCGCTTTCCACTGACCGAAACAGTACTGTCCTTTTGGCAAAGGGCTTGTCTGGTCTCCAATAGATAGGGCCATTTTGCACTTGGTATCCAAGCTGCTGCAACCTTTTCAAATGTGACTGTATTGGATCCCATCTTACACCCTGTGACCCACAGAACATATACATTAGCAGTCACTTGCCCTGCAGCGTTACTATTTACTCAGTGTCTAGGAGCAGCTTATTATGGCATACACACTGTGATTCCTAAATATATACATAGGTTACACAGTGGGGTTCTATTATAAATGGTACTTAAATGAGTGAACCTGACACATAAACAATGAATTTCCTGTTGTGTTAAAGATACATTTTTGAGTTTGATATAAGGTAGACCCAGACGTGCTTTCTATTTTTCTATGGCTGTGATGCTGCTACCAAGCAAATAAATTGTAAATATTGTAATGCTATAGTTATTGTAATTTAAGAAATGGTGTGTTTTTTTAAATAGTTAAGGGATTACCAACCCATCTGGTCAGGTCAATGGCTGGGGAGAAATCGTTTCAGTCTAAATGTGGACGGTAATGTGTAAAAGTGAATCATTCTGAGGTATCACCATAAGGAGCAGACGTACCACTGGCTTCAAAGATGACTTCTGTTCCTCTGTAAAATGTATATTTTTTTTAATTCATTGGATGTGGGCATCACTGGCAAGGCCAGCATTTATTGCCCATTCCTAATTGCCCTTGAGAAGGTGGTGGTGAGCCGCCTTCTTGAACCGCTGCAGTCCATGTGGTGAAGGTTCTCCCACAGTGCTGTTAGGTAGGGAGTTCCAGCATTTTGACCCAGTGACGATGAAGGCGTGTTCGGTGCCTAGTGGTCCTTCCAGTTTTATTCTTATTATGACTTTTTGTAGCAGGATTGTACAACGGAGTGGCTTGCTAGGCCATTTCAGAGGGCAGTTAAGAATCAACCACATTGCTGTGGGTCTGGAGTCACATACAGGCCAGACTGGGTAAGGACAGCAGGTTTCCTTCCCTAAACAACATTAGTGAACCAGATGGGTTTTTACAACAATCCAGTAGTTTCATGGTCACCATTACTGATACTAGCTTTTTATTCCAAATTTTATTTATTTAACATGAATTTAAAATCCCCAGCTACCATGGCAGGATTTGAACTCATATCTCTGGATTATTAGTCCAGTGACATAACCACTATGCTACCGTACCCATAATCCTGTTAGGTTATCGGAAATGCAGCATACATCAAGCTGAAATGATTCATTTTCTGTTCCTGTGTGCATTTTTTTATATAGAGCAGTGTTATCCGTAACAGGGATGTGTTAGATCCTTCAATAGCTTACCGTGGCTGTGAAGATGTGGTATGTGTGGCTTTAAAGGTACATCAATGAGTGTGTCAGGTGCTTTAATGGTTCTTATGGTAGTGTTTACTGTATTTAATCTGCAGATATTGCCATGAAAATAATCGTGGCTGCGAGAGAGAGAGAGGCAGGTCCAATACTATAGATCCAGCACCATAGATCCAGCAACCATGACTGGAGTAGGAAACCTTGCTCTGCTCAGAAGTTCTGATTCTAACATTTCTTCCAACTGTTCTCATGAGGCACCTTCAGGGGAAGGTGTCAGTCGAGGAAATAACCAGTTATAAACTGCAACAGTAAAAGTGCCCTTTCTCCCCTCCCTCACTCACAGATACTCCATGTGAATTCTGAGCTGTCTCTCCCCTCCCTCACTCACAGATACTCCATGTGAATCTGAGCTGTCTCTCCCCTCCCTCACTCACAGATACTCCATGTGAATCTGAGCTGTCTCTCCCCTCCCTCACTCACAGATACTCCATGCGAATCTGAGCTGTCTCTCCCCTCCCTCACTCACAGATACTCCATGTGAATCTGAGCTGTCTCTCCCCTCCCTCACTCAGTCACAGATACTCCATGTGAATCTGAGTTGTCTCTTCCCTCCCTCACTCACAGATACTCCATGCGAATCTGAGCTGTCTCTCCCCTCCCTCACTCACAGATACTCCATGTGAATCTGAGCTGTCTCTCCCCTCCCTCACTCACAGATACTCCATGTGAATCTGAGCTGTCTCTCCCCTCCCTCACTCACAGATACTCCATGTGAATCTGAGCTGTCTCTCCCCTTGCTTAGTCACAGATACTCCATGAGCTGTCTCACCCCTCTCTGTCCACGTGGAGACCTCTCAAGAAAATCTCTTTGGGTAAAGAAACCATGTTGAGTCAACAAATGTTTCATTTAAAAAGTGAATGTCACCACGAGAATCACTTTTAAACACCAAATTATTACAAAACCATAATTAGTATGTCTGCACCATTAGTTTGATTCCCTTAAGATGAATCTTGCAATTTCTTAAATAACATTACAGTATTGGAATGGATTGGGTTTTTCATTTTGATTCTCTTAACCAGCGATTCCCCTAAGCGAACTTGAATGTAATTTTGATTAACTTTAATAATCATGACATACCATCTTGAACACCCTCATTCTCACATAATTTAAATAAGAAGAGGATTCATTTCCTCTGGTACTGCACTACTTAATGCGTTCACATAAGAAACATTTGTGCACTGCCTCTCCATGTTTCTGTGGGGAGTGGGGGCCAGGGATTGGGTGGGGGACGTACAGTGGTGGAATACACTGCCTTGGGATGAAAAGGCCAAAGCAGGCAATTCTCCTGTCAGAGACACACTAAAGAGAATTGGCATCAAAAATTATAAAGGGGCTGCAGCCTGTGTGCTGCCCTCTCAGCTGTATGAAGGTACAGCGAAGTTAAAAACAAAACTCACCAGGTTTTTTGTTTGAATGGCAGCTGTGCACCCACTTACATACAGCTTAAGCAAACAGAGTCCTGTGTGTTGCCTTTACACTTCACTGAGAATGGAATCTGTACATTGTACAGCGATTGTTAAATGGGCAGCTACTGCATGAAAAATATTTAATGATTCCATTTCAATGTGTGAACATCTGTCAGTGACTCAACATGGTTTCCTTGAGCAAACACCTTTATAGAAGTATGAACTGCCATGTTTTGCAATTGTTGCTTTTTTTTTCTTTGCGGCCTATCCCAACCGTGTAGCTGTGGCTGTCTAGTATTTCAGCTGTCAGTCCCGTGATGGAGTGGAATAAATGAGACCTGAAGTGGCAGCAAGCAACAAGTCCAACATCCTGTCACAATGCACGCACTTCTACATTTCAACAACTCCCTCAAGGCTTTATATAGATGATGGGGAGCCACCCCAAAACACATGTAAACTCTGTAATTACTTGGAATTCTCTTGTTTCATTCATTGCAAAATCAAAGGGACAACCCACTCACGTTCGATTCTAATCAAATCAAAATCCAAAATCCCCTTGGAGACTAAAAAACCTTCCAAGTGCAAATCCATTGCAATCTAAAACATCACAAGGGAGGTTTAAATCTGTCAAATCAGCTGTCTTGTGAATTAAGATGTACTGACCATCATTTGAGATTAAATCTGCCCTTCTCTCCATATCATAACTTAAGAGTTTAATGTCCTGTGGTAATGCATTGGTTAACATGTTTGCCTAAAATTCTTTTGAAGAGATGGATTTGATACCTGTAGGCAGACACATTCCCATGGGAGATGTGAAGCAAATGTTTTACCTGCCAGGGTAGCAGGAGAATACAGAATCCATTCAATTGCTAATATCACCCAACAGTTCACTTGTGAGAATAACTTTCATGATTTAGTGAGTCAAGGGGCTCTCACACTTGTGAAAGAACAATAAACAGAGGATGCTTCATGGAGGTCTGGCCAGAGGAGGTAATTTCTATTTCAATGAACAGAGCGACAATATGCGTCAACAAGTGAGTTATGACCAGCCTCATGAATGCAAATTGAAATCATATCACACAGACCTCCGTGAAGTATTCTGTTTATAACACCCATCCTACACTGTATTTATTTAAACCACCTTTTGATGATTATGTTTTATTGGGAGGGGAAGCAAGTGAAAGTCATAAAAATCAAAGTCCTGAAATTTTGTTGTGGAATACCAACACTTAATGCATTCATTTATAATTTCTTTCTCTGCTATTTTGGTGGAAACGTTAACTCATTTAAAATGAATGGGTTAACTCCTTTGTTAAAATAGCTGACAAAAGAATTTCATACGAATGTATTAACATGTTAATTACAAATGCCACACATTGCTAGTTCAGCCCTTTGTTATGGAAATTATGATAACATCATTGCATAATTACCAGCAAACATGTATCTGATATTAATTCACATTTACTATTGATCCTAAAACTGAGATACCTTTGATACACATGCTCTTGTAGAGGGTATTAGTCATTTAATTTCAGGGCTACTGTTTTGAAAGACTCTGTGTCACCTAGTGATCGAGCTGAAAACTCATTGAAATTAAGGCTGCAGAGTCAGGTGTCAGGCAAAGTCAGATTGAGAAGTCTTGGGCTGCCTTGAATTTCTTTCCCTCCAGGTCTGTACAGCTGCCTGCCACAGTCATAGAGTTTTGCCTTTCACTATGGGCAGCAGCAATGTCGCCCTGTGAGATGAACTTCCGACTGGGCTGAAAAGAGCTGCACCAGTGTGCGGTGCCCCATCTAATAAGCTGGTGGACAGTTGACTGCTCTTGTCAAAACATTTGAGAGTGGGTCACAACTGTAAGCCAAGCTGGTGGCCTTCACCATTGACAGTCCAATGCTCTGCCATTAGAGCAATGAAGCTACTCCAAATCATCACAATTGTACCTTACAAACAGAAACGTGGCTATTTCAAGGGGCGTATTCAAAGAGAAATAATTTAGACAGGATTTCAACTTTTAGTCTTTCATCACGAAGTACGCATGAGAATAGAAACCTTTCAATATACTCATTAAGATTTGGTAAAAAAAACAATTTGAAAAGTTATCATCCAACACATTCTAGGTATGAACCTAGACCTGTAGAAACTCAGGCAATATACTAGCAAGTCAAACAAGCACTTTTGAACTCCTCATGTCAGGATCAAAACGTGGGAAATGAGGACCACATGATATTAACCAGAGGCTCTGGCGAGGACCTTGTAGCCCTTTTTCATAATCATTTTATGTATTTTCTTAAATGAGGCAGGGGATTTAAGAATATGAGCCCAGCAACATCATCAAAGAACCACAATTTTAAAACCACATTTTTCCTCTTTGTAGTTTGTTTGTAGTCATTCCAATACTGCCTCATTCTTACATTGTTCATATAGTTAGTTTAGATGTTTACAAAAAATGTCCCTGTGATGGATGAGGCCCAAGTCAAAAAGTTAGGCTAGAGGACGTACATCAAAATGTTATTCATAAGCCTGTGTTTACCGGCATTAGATTTATTTCATACAGGTATAGATTTGCTTTTCTGGGGCTACAAACTTCGATGATCTTTGTAGGTTATACAGCACTATAACCTCTTTCTATCATTTCTGAATCTATTTATAGGCTATTAAATCAATTAACTGTCTCTTAGTGTGAACCTAGCTGTCATGCCTCAAACCTTGTTCATTCCTCCTTTCTTTGTTTTGGTCAGTCCTATAAAGGGGCTTCTCCAATCTGACTGTGTCAGTTCTAATGAAGTGTCCCACTCCAAACCTTAACCTATCTGTCTCTTTCAGATCCTGACTGATCTGCTGTGTATTTCCCAGCATTTTCCATTTTTACTCAAGCACCAAGTCTGGCTTGCTCTGGTCTTAGTGTTGTGTGTGGCAGACTCTTCTCACCTATTTACTTCCACTACACCGTAACTCAAATCATACTCAGGATTACACAGAGAGCATGGCCGAGAATTTCGACTTGCGGCCTAAAACGGGTGCAAAGTCGGCATAACGACCGCTCCACGTACTGGCCTGAGGCCCGAGCCAAATTTAGCTTCAGGCCTCATAAATGCCACTGACGAGCAGCGGGCACCACACTGCAGCTCGCTGGTTGGTCAGGGCGGGAAATTGTCTGGCCCCTTTGCTGAGCTGTGTGGCAGGGGGGGCCTGGGGAAGCAGAGGCGATGCCAGGGTTGGCCTTGAATAGGCCGAGAGTGGGCCGGAGTTATTTTGTGGGTTCAGGTGGAGCTTCTCCTGGGGCTGCAAAAATACAAACTGAAAATTTCCTGGGTCTCTTTTTGAGCGGCCTCCAGCTGGCCTTTCAAGGACGGCTGGTTAAGCTGCTCAATGCTTGTTACAACTAGTATTGCATAAGTTACGCCCACTTGTACCTGAATTTTGCATTAGGGGGTCCCACGGCCAGCGTAGGACCCCAATTTGCATATTTAAGGAGCCAAACACCTGTTTCAGGCAGGCGTCCTGGACGACTAAAAGTCACCCGAGCCAATTTGGCGTCTGGTGCACTTCCGGCGCAGTTTGGGCACGTCAGATCATGGTGCAAAATATGTCGAATTTACGGCGGGAAAGCGGGCAACCCGAGTTGACTTTCCCTCCATGTGTTCCCTAAAATCACCTTTCATTTGCTTTTTTAAAAAAAATTCCCCAAATATTATCAGATTGTGCTTAACCAGAAAGCTTTATAATAGTGAATGAACATGGAACGTGAGAAATTGAAGGTTGTGTGAAATTATATTTGACGACACACTATGGGCTTTATTTGTACTACAATATTAGATGGTTTTAAGCAAGGATTAGTTTGAAATAAGAATTGTCTGCTCCTCTTACTCCAGTCACTTATTTCATCATTCATTTTGTAAATTCGAATTAAATGATAATTTAAAATTTTAAGCACTAAATTCCCACTTTTCTGTGTTATTTACTTTGCTTAATTCAAATTATTGTATAATTCAGGTTCTTCTTAGCTCAAAAAAGACGTTCAATTATCAGGAATTGAAGCACCAAAATGAAAAATGCATGAACAAAATACAATGCACTTTTTTCCTCAGACTATTAATCTTAAAAGAAATTAAGAATCATTTCTCTTTAACCCTTCTTGGACAGTACTTTTTTTTTCAATCAAACCTAAGAAACATTGCAATGATTTTATGGAGTTTCACATCTTCAGTAACACTAATTTTAATTTTCAGCAAAAAAAAACTACACTTGCAGACACTTCTGACAAATGGAACACACATTCTAAAAACTTCAAAGGAAATTTATTGCTCCAAAGAATCATTCTATTAATGTAATCTTACTTGCCAGGCAAATTTTGAAGAAAGTATAACGAAAAGAAAAGTTTCTAATGAAATGGTGCTTTGCTCTGATTATTTTCACTTGAATTGCCAGACTTGTTTCTCTCCAATAGCCCACATACACGCCCTTTCCTTTAGAAATTGTTCTTTTTCAGCTCGGGCTGCACACATGGGTTCTGGTCGACTTCTACAGAATAGTGACGTTTAGTGTCAGGTTTAGACAAGTAACCGTCTGTTACAGCTTACTTTATAATGAACTCATTTAGACATTTCCCAAAAGAAGGGCAAAGGGCAACCAATCGGAGCAGGAAGACATCTGATTATTACGGACTAATTAGAAACTGTGAAAAATTAACTAAATAATAGTTGAATCAACAAAATTAAGAGTGCATTCAATATTGGGCACTACAGAAGTGCATAGGTGGTATGTTTGGATCAACCCCATCTGTATATAATCCTATTGCTGGCAAATCCTGCAGAATCTGAACATCTCCTGGATGACGCCAAGCTGCTCTAATATGTCTTTTTAAAAAATCTCTGCATGGCATGTTAAGAAAGAATGTTATATATAATGCATATTGGAACAGGAAACAGCAAACATGTGTACACGATGAAAGAGTGTTCTTTAGTTAAGGATGAGAAGGGAAAGGATCTGGGTGTGATTATTGATCATTCACTGAGAGCTTCCAGTCAATGTGACGTTGGCATCAACAAAGCTAATCAAATACTAGGCTACATCTTGAGGGCATTTGACTAATTCAAAACAAGTTGTTCTAACCTTGTGCAAATCACTAGTGAGGTCACTCTTGGAATGATTTTGGGCACCCTACCTTCAAAGCATTGGACAGGATTCAGAGAAGAGCAAAAGAAAAGAATGATTGTGACATATAGGGTTTTAAGTTATGAAGATGGACTTGCAGAACCGAACTTACTGACAATTGAAGAAAAGGAGACTGAAGAGAGACACATCCAGGCCTTTAAAACGCTGAGAGGCACAGGTAGTGGAGATATAAGCTGGCTAAGTGTCTCAGACTGTGAGTGCAGACTAAATGACACAGGGTTAAAATTAACAAGCCTCAAGTGCAACGAGGGATTAAAAGAACTTTTTTTTTCTAACAAAATAGTTGACATGTAGAACAGACTCCAGCTAAACAGTTGAGGTTGTATCACTTAACACCTGTTGGGAACTGGATTGCAGATGATAGAGATATGGTAGACTAAAATGGTAACATTTTGTATTTCTGCTGCAGGCAGTGCAATGTTGTCTATACAGCACAGCAGTCCTGGGCTGAATAATGGAATTGTGAGGGGGGATGAATATTCTGAAATTCTCTTTGATTACCTTTGGGGATCGGTGAGTATTTAAAACAGAACATCCCTTGATTAAATGGGTGAGTTGAGTCTATGTTGGGGTAGATTTTATGTGGTCTTTGGAAAGGAGCAGGCTGGACGGACCAAATGATCTGATTTCTATTACGGTCAGAAGACCCCAATCTCGGAGCTCCAGACCACAGCCATAGTCCAATTAGGCCTACAACTGTGCTTCAATTACAGCCAGGGGTCTGTACCTGGAGTTCCCCCAGGCCATGAAACTGGCACATGGAGGAAAGATGTGGGCAGCTATCTCCCCTCATGAGCATGGCATCTGTTGAGAACCCACCCGACAGTCAAAGAGAGAAAAATCTATCCACCAAACTGCTAATCCTTTAGAAATTCTAGACTAAATTGTAAGTAAAATCCAGTCTTAAATGAAAAAAATGAGACCGTGATTTAATATATATTACTTTTCCCCCTTCAGTTAGTTTGAATTCTTGATTTAATTGGTTTTGTACATTGCACTGAAAATTAGCTTTGTGTAGTTTCTTTCTCGATTATATTGTTGCTAACGTGTGGTATAATGTTAAAAAAATACGTGGTGCTTTGCCAAAGACGAAGTTAACCAGATTCCCATTCCATTCGAATCATGGTTTGAACTCGTAACGCTACTTGTAATGATTTCTTACCTACTGTGGAGCTCCCCTCTTCTCAGACCTTCCGCCGACGATAACAGAAATAATCACACAGTTTTGCCATCGTGCCAAGCGTCTATGCAATGTGCAAACAGTAGTTTTTTTAGGAAGTATATTCATCATTAATTTCAACATCCTTCAAACCACATAATAAGCAAGGATAGTTCCATTTGGTGCCCGGGGATATTGGTGCATGCCACTTACCTTTCATACCACAGGCTGGCAGCTTGTATTATTCAGCTCGTCACTGTCGAATATACAATTGATTGAGACAGTCAAATCCTTAAGTATCCTCAGGTTACCAGTGTTCAGCTCAATCAGAAGTTAACATGGATTCAAAGAAAACCGTCTATTAATTTTATAGTCCCTTCAGCCAACTGAATTGATCTTGTGTAATTCATAACAAAAATACAGAATGAAATGATGCATCTTAAATATCCCTGTAAGAAATATAAAGCACCATGTAACTTAACCATTGCTGTGGATTTTATGTTTGTTAAATTGCCATGAAAATATTTTGGTATGTCATAAATGAGATTTATATTAACCACAATGTGGGATACAGATGGTTGATTTCGTTTAAATTATTAATACGCATTTAATTTGTGTATTTCAATCAGCAGCAGGGAGTGGAGATGCTTTCTTACTCCACTCAGTCTCCAAATTTACTTTGATCAAACATCTGAAAAGCAGAATATTTTAATAATTCATCACTGGACTAGTTTAAACTTGGAATTCGTTGGCACTTTAAATATTACAAGACTATAAATAGATGTCAAAATTGGCATGTCAGGAAGAAAGTGAGGTTGAGAAGTTTGCTGCTTTTACCAGTGCTCAGCAGAAAGGATGCCATCTAGGGCAAATAGATTTATATTATTCTAATACTGCTAGGGCTATTGATTCATGAAGCTAGAAATATAAATTCACTCCATGACAAATTATCAAAATATGTAGTTATTGGGGAGATGTCTGCTCAGCATTGGTAACTTGAATCACTGCAAACTGGTTTTCAAGATGGCGGACAACATCCTTTGGAAGAAGGTGAATGGCTCTACACATAAATGCACGAGAGGTACTGAAGCACTCTGTGCATTTTAGATAGTCTGGACTGAAATAAAATTTAAATGATGTTAACATTGAATTTTCATTTTACACTAGTTGATGGATAGTTTGGCGTCTGGAGTGCAGACCCATTGGAGCCAGTAAGTGCAGCACAGCGGTGTGAGAGGGGGAGGGGATACAGAGAGAGTTGGGTAACATATTTTAAAATTAAAACTACTGGACCTCAAGAGAGGTAGAGGCTGACCTATTTAATACTGACAGGACACAGCAATCTATCATGGCAGCTGTAAGCGAGAACATCCTTTCTTAAATAATTGATAGCAAGACATACCATGATTTCAAGACATACCATGACTTCCTGTTTTGTAAACTTTGCCTGGCTGTCCAGTGCCTTATTAGACTGAGGAGAAAAAGGCAGCTTTAAATGCCTTTTGGGGGTTGTAGTCTATCAGAGTTGCACATGTGGACACTGGTGCATTATGGGAGTTTTGGTCCGCAAATGACATGAACATAGTTACATTGGTACATTTTTGGGTGTCTGCTACTTGTTTGAGCCTCTTCACTCACAGAATCCAGGGAATATAGCAGAACTCATGCTCCAAGCTTCAGCTACAGGATCAAGCCTTTTTGGGGGAAACTATTTGGAGGCACCTCTAGCATATAATAATTGGTTTTATGGGCACGGTTGTGCTTTTTCAAGAATTATAACATTTCTTATGCTTATCTTGTAGATGTTATATATATGGATATATATAAACATACAGGGCCAGAAATGTAATGGCTGTAACCACTTTGAAAAAAAGAATTACAGTCTTTCAAGCAGTTGGTTTTCTGTGGGTTTCTGTGAAAAATCTTTGCTGATCTATAGTTCAGCAAATCCATGTGCTTAAGTTGCTTATTTGAGCCAATGAGAAAAGTGTGGCGAGTAATTTTCTTTCTGCTACAGACAGATTTAATGTGCTACCACAGATTAAATGTATGAGGCACCATATACAAGCCTTTTAATTAAAGAACCTTTTATAACTTGTAACAGATGATTGAATGGGAAGCAATGAAAATTATCCCTTACAAGTGGGAATCCGCACAATTAACTCATGGTCGTAAGACATTGCGATCATCTGCCTTGTGGGATAAATTCCATATTACAGGACCATCGAGCAGCCTCCATTTATTAGACATTTTATTTAGTTGTATCTCGAAACATAACTAAACCAGTCAATGCAAAGTGTCACACCGGGGCTCTAATTGTAAACAGCAACTGTCATCAAATTAGCTGAAAAAACAGAAATTAATAGAGTCCACTATAAGCAATGATTTACTACTTTTACACGAAGAAATTTTATCAAACATCTTTCTATATATAATACACATATACACTCACATTGAAAATAATGATGTGGTAAGTGAACACCAAACTGATATACTGCCCAGAGGACTTTGCGATCAGCCTTTAACAGAGGCCCAGACTGTGCTGTCTGATGTTTTGTATAATATAGACTGGCTGTGTGCATTTAAATTGAAGCTCCAGTTTCTGTTTTTTAATCTTGTCAGACAATCAGTGTGTCTCAGTGCTACAAGTTACAACATTCACTAGAGGGTACTAAACTGAATTGTGTCACCAGAGATTAATAAAAATATGTGTTTATTATCACTAAGTAAAAAAAACAGTTACAGGAAACAAAAGAATAAATATTTACAATTGAAGTGCGAATCAGAAGATATATCTAGCTATTCTTCCGCTGTCTCAAAAGAAATTCTATATTTTTGTCCTCATGCTTTGTGTGTCTCTCTTTTGCCAAAATGTGCTTCCTGTGATCGTCAGCGCTAACTGATGGTGACCTCCACCTTCCTCTGTGTACCTCAAAGCACAGACTGCCACGAGCCCCTGCAGCCACGCCTCGGGCTGACCGCGGTTCCCTGCAGTTTGCACATTGCCAGGGTCAGGCCTATCTGTCAGCAGCTTCCTAAGCCAAAGACCACACCTGGAAAAATCACTATGGAAACCATTTATCTTGAGCGCAGTCAGTTTCAGTACTGTGACATTGTGTTGCTATTTGTTGTCAGCAACTTTCAGTGAGTTTTACATCCTTCTATGATAACATGCTAGTTTCCCATTTCAACAATTTCCAAGGGCAATATAGGGTTTGTGAAACCAAACAGGCAGCTTAACAATCTGACATTGAGCCAGATTTTCAATACCTATATTAAATATCTATAATATATTACAAATTTGCATGCATTTCCTGTCTACAAAACCTTACTTCCTGTTGTTACATTTTTTGTCACACTTTTGTGTCAGTTTTTGCCATTATAAATTCCTATGTCCACAATAGAATGGAAACTGCTGATATAAACCTGGGAGAGTGTAATTACGCCCTTCTGCCAGTGGTGGTTCTATAGCACCACTGTTTTACATCACCCAGTTCCTTAGAGAAACTACTATGCTCCAAATTATCATACTTAACTATTTCACTGTAAATAATAATGTAAAATCAAAATGTGATATAAAAATAAGGAATAATGTATGACTTTAAAATGGAGATTGAATTATGTCAGTATGCCCAGGTCCAATTATCCCCCGATCTCTAACCACACTTCAGTAAGGTCTTAATTCCTCATGTGCAATGCCATGGGAGACTGACTAATAATATTATAAAAACCTATTTCTTGTCCATCACTTTAAATTTCTTGTCCATCACACTTCCTTTTGTCAGTCATGTTGTCTATCTGTATCACACTTTCACCTGATTCACTCAAATTCTGGATTCCTAAAACTGCAACAAATCAGAACTCAGTAATTCAGAAAAGCGACAAAGATCGAGCACTTGATGTTTTTTTCAAAGACTCTTCATCCACCATTTTTCTTCTCCCACAAACATGAACATCTAGGATTCAAAATAAAATTTCTAACACGATAAAACATTAAAAAGTACGTGATCACAGAAACATGATTAAACTTACCTATAAAATTGTTTTAGAGTACTTCATTAGTGATTTTACTTGGAACTCTCCGGCTCTCATCGTGCAGTTGATATTTTTTCCAGAAACTATCACTCTGTTAGCTGAAGAGAGGAGCCTGCACTTGTAATTTCAGGATGTGTGCAGAGTTGCCCAGTATGCATCAGAATGTGTAAAAATTGAAGCATATCCTTCCTCGTGCTGCAATGGGATTCCTGAGTTTCTTTGATTCTTTTCAAATGATTCAAAAACAAGTTGGTGAATGAATTTTTAAAAAAAAATTTCAGGTGAAATTTCATATTTAAACTATTATTGAATGCTTAATTTTTACTTGAGAGATAGCCTAGCTCAGAGAAAGAGCAATTATAGTGCCTATTGTTTATGCTGGGAATTGAAAAAACTAATGATTAATACAGAAAAAGTATTTTTCTCAGTGCAAATGTTGATTTTTTTCAGGCTATAACGCATTTGAGTATGTTTTTCCCAATGATCTGAAAACAAACTGCAAGATTGATTGAAGAAGCATTTTTTGAGTAAAAAAATCACATGAAAACTATTATCAGTGGCTTATCATCATATTCTTGGGGTTTCTTCAGTCTTTATTTACTACAGATATTTTGATTTGCTACTCTTGTAGGTGAGCCCTCGTTCTCCTTGTCTCGGAGAATGTCTTCACTTGCCCAGATAACCATTGTGTACCCAAGAAACAAAAACAGACATCTCTTCAATTTAATCCAACTATTAGTTTTATCAAAAACCCTTGTGTGATCTTTCTTGTCTTCAGAAACTAATTTAGGCTTTAAATGCCAAAGTTGTTAAACATTGAGAGAAGAAGTGAATAGTAGAACACAAATTAGATTTTCACATGACCCTTTGCCAGCTCCCCAAGTAGTAGAAAATGAATAGTTTGCAACTACTGTGCTAAACTATGGTATAATTATTTTTTTTGACTGTAACAGTTATTTTCCTTTCTCACCATCTGTGGGAGCTATTTCTCTTCAAAGATTCCAGACAGACTCACTGATTTGAAAAAAAACATAGGCTGATAAATACATTAAAAAAATTGAAACAACTGTCTGTAATAATTCAAAAAAAATTGTTAATAAAAAATATTTGTACAAATTGCACAAGGTGTTTGTATTTGAATTGAATGGCTCTTTCAGGCTTTAGATTAATTGCTGTAACAATTATAACGAAATGAGTTGAAACATTCTCCTGTGAGTAAAGTTGGTTTTTAATTCCTATGTACCATAACAGAATTAAACAAACCATACCAAGCTAAAACTTAGATAAAAATGCAATTATTTTGTAATATCACTCCACTCTTTCAGATTCAATACTCATGAGGACAGAAATTGTGTTAATTTCTAATATGACAGTGCATTGGCATTTCTGTTTTGGGAACCACGACAGTGTTCAATAATGCTCCATCACAACACGTGTATTTTTGTTACAGGTTTATTTTAAGTCCCTTATAGGTGTAGTTGTAGCTTCTATAGCACCCAGGTGATGTTTAAACATTCTTTTATCATTGGTGAATAAGCCAATTCTCATGGCAGCTTGTGACTCTGGGTGTTAGTCCCCAAGGACATTTATCTCACCCAGAAAGGCACCAATGCTCCCATCCAATGTGCCAGTATGGACCATGAGAGCTTGGAAATAATCTGGATTATCTAGCATGGGGCCCACATGCATGGCATCTTTCAACCTTGCAAAAGCATCTTCCACACGAATGGACCAGCTCACTTGGTTGAGATTCACCTTCCATGTTAAATCAGTTTATGGCGCAGATACATTGCTATAATTGGGAACAAAACTGTGTTAATAACTGGCCAACCTAAGGAATGCCTATACCTCATTCTTCATGCTGGGGCACTGTGCAGTACTCAGTGGTGCCTACCTTCACCTAGTCCAGTCTTTGTTTCCCTCCACCCAAATAGTGACCCTAGTACAATACCTCAGCTCTGTCAATATTGTACTTTGGCCTTAACAGTCAACCTTGCTCTTCTCAACTGGGTTAGTGTTTTGGTAGCATGGGTGAGGTGTTCATCCAATAAAAACGGTGATGTTATCAATGTATGCCAGAGCATAATCCGAAGTCCCTGTTAGAACAGAATCCACTAGCAGTTGGAAGATGGCAGATACATTCTTCATTCCATAAGGCATATTACCTCCGGGAAGACGGATATTATAAACTATCCTGAATTAAATCTTTTTGATATGCCCACAGTACCACTATCTTCCAAAATCTTCCAATTCCTGTCTCTTGACTTGTCTGAATTTGTAATTACAGTCTGAAAGCTGGTCCTCATATCTTATGGTTCAGGCTGTATCCCTGAGTGAGCTGACCTCCCGCACCCAAACATTCAGTCAGTCCCGTGAGCCTCTGCTGATTGATTGTGGTCAAGACCATCCAGGTTCCCATGGTTATTTGTCTCTTGCAAGATATCATGCAGGGAACGCTTTCACATGCTCTTACATGAACTGGCATCGCTGCAGTAGCAGGATCCTCCTTGCTCCAGAATCTGCCCATTACCTCATGGGCTGTACTAACTCTACTTTGATCTGGCTTGGCACCATGGCCTTTGTCTGACTTTAAATAACCACCCAAGCCATCCCCTTCTCAAACATATTAGCAATAAAGTCCCCATCATTCAAACCATCCTCAGCAAAGCCTTGAACAGTACATGTCGACAGCCTTACTTCTTTAATCCCCAACCACAACTGATTTTCTAGCTAGACCCTGTGGCTGGTTCAATTTTTCCCATTGGCATTTGGCCCATCACCTAGACAAGCAATCGTCTACAATGTGCCTGACCTGAGAATTCTGACATCATTTCATGGGGTCTTTATCCTGTGCCATGTTCCCCCACCTCTGAAAGTTGTGGACACACACCTGGCTGTGTGGATCTTCCCCACTTTGACTGGTGGGAGTATCTGACTGTCCATTTGGTCACTTGCCGGACGTTCAACCATGTCAATGTAAGTTTGAATAACCTTGTCAGCTTTTTCATTGCTGTTTTCATTTAGTCCATCCCTCTTAATATGATGTTGACAGTGCACATAAATGATGTCTTCAGGTCATACTTCTGTGGCCTGAACATCATTCTTTGTGCTTGTAACGAACAATCATTCAAAGATTTCACAAATAGAGCATTTCTGATAGAACCATTCACAAGCAAGAATAACAGTTCTTCCTTGATCTGTGCACATCTTGTCTCTGCATCAGTCAAAGAATGTGATGCATACACAATGGATTTCCACCAAGCATGCAGCAGCATGGCTCTTAAACCTATCTATGATGCTGGATCATAGATGTTCAGAACTAGTTCTTTCATGAGCAATCTCCTTAAATTTTCCTGACTTTCTCTCTGTTTATGATTCCAGTTCCAATCAGTAGTCTTTTCTAATAGTTTTATAAATGGTGATACATTTTTATAAATGGTGATACATATTCAAAAGATTTGTTATGAATTTATTACCCGGGTAATTAACTATACTTAGGAGTCTCTGGGACACTTTCCCAAATGGAGGCAGTGGCATGTGTTCAATAGCTGAAACTTTCGTCTTTTCAAACTTAATGTCTTCACTAACGATGATATCACCAACAAATATCAGCTTATGGACTCCAAATACACATTATTTTTTTTTAAATTTCAGGTTGACTCTTCTTGTATCTTTGACAACTTTCCAAAATTGGACATCATGCTCCTCTTTGGGTGAATACCATATTATGTCATCCACCTTCAATGTGCTCGTGCATCATATAGATGGTCTTGTGATATACTTCCAGAACCAAAGCAATGCCAAATAGAAAACTTTAAGAATCTATACTTTCCATAAAAAGAACTGAATCTGCATAACTTGGAATTTGCTTTGTCCAGTTTCAATTGCCAGAAACCTGAGCACTCATATAACTTTCTGAAATATTCTGTATTTGAAAATTGTGCTATAATTTCTACATGAGTTGGAAGTCTGAAATGTTCATTTTTAACACCCCTGTTTAGGCCTCTGGGATGCAAACAAACTAGCAACTTACCATTCCCTTTGTCAATAATTAATAATTAAACTATTCTATTTGTTTCTAGTTTATTTTTAATATTTTGTAACTCCTCCATTCTATTAGGCTCCATTTTTAGTTGTTCCCACAGTGTGAGTAGTATTTTTCTACATGGGTGGATTATTGGGGTAATTGTTTATCAATTCTGATCCTCTGGCAAACGCCTCAATCCTTGAAATAGATCCTTGTATTCCAGAATAACTATTCTATATCCAGTTTCATTTTGAGTGTTTGATGTACTAGATTGAGTTTCTCAGTAACTGGCTATATATCTTTTAGGTACACTACAAGTGACAACTTAGAGTGACAGTGGCAATATGCCTTCCTTGCACTCATATGCCTGCTCCCAAATATCCTATCATTTTTGCCTTAGTCTCCTGCAGTTTTGGTCTATGCTGTAACCCTTGTTCAGATATGACATTCACACATGCTTTTGCATCCATTTTAAATGGTGTGATTACTTCATTCAATATTTATAGTAGCTCCGATCTCTTTGCTTGATTTTCAGCTACTATATACAAATGAAATTCCTTTTCTTTTGTGTACAGTTGGCCTTGTCTGTTCTATGATTTGCAACATTTAGCATAAAGGTTATGTTTTGCCACATTTAATGTATACTTTCCCAAAGACTGGACAACTCATGGTCTTTGCTATGTTCCACGTCATCCACTCATTTTTTTCTTTTCCTTCTCTTTAGCTTTGAGGATCACATTACAGATTTCTCATTTGATGTTTCTTAACTTCTTTCTTGAATATTGTCAGAATAGTTCTCTATACTTTGCTGTACAGCTCTTTGGCTTGCACTTTTATCATTTCAGTTGGCCTACAAATAGGTACAGCTGTGTTTAATATAAATCTTGTTCCCTGAGCAACCTTTCTTAGAGAATTATCTAGTACTCAACAAACTAATCTGTCCTTTATTGAGGATACAGTCAGTTCCTAAGATTCATGGGTCTTACAGTGAATTCTTATTCATGTACATACTGATCAATGATTTCTCCTATTTTCTGTACATATGGAACTTCTATGCTTTTCATACATCACATTTTGTCTAGGATTGCAGGACGGCTCAAAGTTTCTTATTATTTATCTAGTGCCAATTTCTCTCCTTCCTCAAAGTTGAAATGATTATAAATATCTAATGTTTCTTTCTCTGCCACCTCACTTGTCTCATCTGCTCTAATAGTTGCTAAGAAACTGTTCTTTAAATCTTTTCTAATTTTCTGCAAGATCTCCATTCACTCAAAAGCTAGGCTGAGGTTTCAGCTTTTCCATCTTATTATTGTTTATTTTACTGCACAAGGTTTTTTTTTATTTACTATGATTTTGTTTTTACTTTTACTCTCCTTTTTCCTTTTCGCTCTTCTTTTTCATCCAACCACTTCTAACATCATGTAAAGTTTGTGCTTGAACTTGTTTTAGGCTTAATCCAAGAGTGAATGAAAAGGGAGTAACATTGATGATGTTTATAACTACTCTGTATACAGCAGAACTCATCAAATCAACCTTCGCTTACATACTTCATCTTGCAGACTCCTGGCTAGTGCAGTACGGATCAATTGGTTGCCTAATTGATACTGAGTCTTAAGGGTAGAGGAAAGCAGAATTAATGAACCTGTACCCCTTTCTGCCCTATCATTTTACTGTAGAAGGATTGTTGGGCTCCAAGATAGTTTTGAATCTCATGTTATGGGTTCGTTGTTTGACATCCTGATGTACTGCAGCCTCAACAAAATGTGAATTTGAACTCTCTGCTGTGCCCTGAAAAAGTAAATTATCCCAAAGTTTAATCATTTTCCACAATGAGGATTGGCTGATTTTCAATTTTAAATATCCTTAAGATAATACACATCAAGAAAACCCTAAAACATAAGGGTAAAACATTGAATTTTCTCCAGTATGCTAGTTCGCAATGGATCACTCCCATATCTAAGTCATTCTTGTGTCTGACAGGAAACCTTGCTTGAATTGGAATAAGGAATGGAAATAGTAAAAGCTAAATGAGCAGGATTTTAAGCTTCCATAAATTTTCTGCATATACCAGAAATGGCTGTCTTGCGTTTCTAAAATTTTAAATAGTGCAGAGAACTGCATACAGCAGTTACAAGGTGATAAAGTCTTTCAACCCCCCCCCTTTAACATTGCATTTTGTTGCTAATTAACAAAATATCAGATCAGTTTTGTGGTTTTAGTATTTTCATTGCTGTGTTCATATTTATGAAAATTTATGGGAAAACAATCAAAGATTTTCAAGAAAAAATACAGCAGGGAGGGAATCTAAGGTGTACAGCGATAATTTTATTTATAATCTTAAACCACCAGCTCGTTACTAATGAATATGCTTCTACATCACAAATCAAGGGCATCTCCTTGGAACAACTGATTCAACTGACTGAAACCTGCCTCAACAACCAGTTCCAAACTAATGATAAATAAAAATTGGATAATATCAGCTAGGAAATGCTTCCTGTGTTCTGTGAGGATCAATTAAATATTAATGCACATATGTAAGCCAAAATTAGTGCCCTAAATTCCCAGCCATCCTCTTTCTAGTAAGATTCCGCATCTTTCGCTGTAAGCTACTGTACAAATAAAGACTTAAAGTATTGAATTCAGTCTATTATAGTATATGTCGTAGTGATGGACCATCAACTTCAATGAAGGCTAGCTTGGAAATTAAGTCACTCCAAGTGTTTGAACTCTACTGAAACACTCTTAATGATACCTTAGTCAACTTGTAATCTAACTTCAAGTAATACTTCTAATTACTTGGAATTAGATTATAATATAACCAAGGTATCCTGTCCCACATAACAGATTTACTTCAGGGCAATGGTTTACGTAGTGAACAGTAATATTTACCTCAAAGTTAAGAGGTCACAGAACTCTACAAATAAGTGATACAAAGCACAGGTAGGTGTATAAAAGTGTAAAAAGAACACATTATTTTGTTTTATGAGTAAATGTTTGAAAGAGAAAGGTTGTTGTGTGCAAAACTGTATGTAAGGGCTCACCAAAAAGACCACGGTCATCAGCAGGCCCATTGTTTTGTAGTAAGTGACAAAGTCAAATTCCATTTTAATTACATTTTTTACTGGAGTTTTTGGAATCACATTCCACAAATCCATGCATTAATAATTAGGCCCAAGGGTTTATGGTGACTGAATAAGTTAAATTTGTTTTTTTTAAACATGGGAGTAGGGGATTTGGAGAGTAGCAATCTGCAATTCCCTGCATGTTTCCATGAAGACTGCAAATCAGTGGCCTTGACCATCATATCTCAAGTACCAGGAATTTGGCCTGTGCTATTAAGTTGTCAAAGAATTAAGACCTTCATTTTAAAATGCTTTATTCATAAGGCAGAACTCTGTAAAGTTATAGATGGAACAGTTACAAAGCATGAGCTAGCCAACGATGTCATCCTCCCTAGAACGCTCTGTGCAGAGGAATAAGGACATTGCCCAGTTGTGGAAAACGACGCAGTGTTTAAGGGAGATTTCTCTTATCAAGGAACAATATATAGTTCAGTCCACTTGGCAAAGAATCTGGTTTCTGATTACACTACTGAGACGTACTTTTTAAAGATTATGTTGGAACGTCCATTACTGAAGGTGCCGATTTAGCAGCAAAGTGTATGAATAATAAACAGGGGATTATACAGTCCTGAAAATTTGAAAGTATTAGTGCAACCTCCCGTTTTAATGCCATCTCTTTTTTTCAAGATTAAACTTTAAAATGTGAAGAATACGCTCAGTTCCGCGGTTTTCTTCACCCCAGTATTTGACATATGGCAATTTCCATTCCTTCCTCTCTCCTCTCACTTGCAATCATTACATATGAGTTTATTTCAGTAAGAATCAAACATGACAATATTTTTTGTTATTCTTGTTGAAACACGCCTGTTTCCAAAATTCAGGTGTAGGTAAATCTGTAGTCTCCTAATGCGTGTATTGCAAGTTACGATCATTTATTCCTCTCGAACAGACTTTTCGCCCTTTTGTCAGCTCCTTCTGGGCAGCATATTATTCACTGCAACCGGATTTAGCTACTATGAGGTATTCTGTTTACACTGAAGTTTCAAATTATTTTAATTTGTAAGACACATTGCCTAAGGGGTGTATTTATTTGGCAATTTTCACGCAAAAAAAAATGTATTGGATAAGCCCAGGATGAAACAGTTTTCAATCAGATAACCACTGTGCGTTTCATTATTGGCCATTATTAACGAGTGTAAGATGAGGTAACTTATTGACTATGTGGTAAACTTAAGTATAGCAGGAACGAAAGTGTGTTGGAAAATGTGTGCAGACAGGCTGAGCAGTTACTGAGAAAACAACCGTCGCATGGCACGGGCACAAGATCAGCGATTCTCAGCCTTAACAGTTCAATGGACACTGCAGGTTTCCTTTAACCGGGCCATGGACACTGCAGGTCTCCTTTAACCAGGCCATGGGCACTGCAGGTCTCCTTTAACCAGGCCATGGGCACTGCAGGTCTCCTTTAACCAGGCCATGGACACTGCAGGTCTCCTTTAACCAGGCCATGGGCACTGCAGGTCTCCTTTAACCAGGCCATGGGCACTGCAGGTCTCCTTTAACCAGACCGTGGGCACTGCAGGTCTCCTTTAACCAGACCGTGGGCACTGCAGAGCTCCTTTAACCGGCCCATGGGCACTGCAGGTCTCCTTTAACCAGGCCATGGGCACTGCAGGTCTCCTTTAACCAGACCGTGGGCACTGCAGAGCTCCTTTAACCGGCCCATGGGCACTGCAGGTCTCCTTTAACCAGGCCATGGACACTGCAGGTCTCCTTTAACCAGGCCATGGGCACTGCAGGTCTCCTTTAACCGGGCCATGGGCACTGCAGGTCTCCTTTAACCAGACCGTGGGCACTGGAGGTCTCCTTTAACCAGACCGTGGGCACTGCAGGTCTCCTTTAACCAGACCGTGGGCACTGCAGGTCTCCTTTAACCAGAGTGTGTGCACTGCATGTCTCCTTTAACCAAACCGTGGGCACTGCAGAGCTCCTTTAACCGGCCCATGGGTTCTCCAGAACTCCTCAATCTTCGCGGTTTGCTTTTGACCAAAACAACTTAATGCAAGTGTAATCTTTTTTTAAAAATCCTGCAGACATAAGCAATGGTTTTACTGCATTTCTCACAAATGACAATTAGAAATGGATCCTCTCTGTCTGTAAAAATAACAGTCAGTACGACAGCATAGTACTGGCTCAAAATTCTTTCGAAAACTGGCGAGCGGGATCCGCACACTCGGGTAACAGAAGTTAGATCTCAAGTATCGCTGAGCCCCGTGTTTTCTTCCACTTATGTATTAGACTGCTGTAATTCGCATACCTTTTGTCTACCTTTAATTGAACTCTTTGCGTAGGTACTGTCATGTCACAACTTGTTGCAACTTATATCCATTTTACCCCAGCTGTAATAAAGATGCCATCTGGGATCTATGAATGGCAGGGAATTTGTCTACTTATTTCGTGAAATGTACATAAGACCCTTCCCCCTCTCTCTTCTACGCATCTACAAAGCCTCAAATAATCCCATTTAAAGCGAAAAATGCTTTTTGAAGCATTTTGAAGCTTTTTGAAGCATTTTTAACAAATAATATATATTGTGACCCAATCTCGGGTAAAATAAAAGGGTGTAACACTCTGCATGAACATTTAGTCATTTTCACATATAACGTCCCATAGCCTATCCGACACGGTGGGGCATCAGCAACACATATTTGAATATCTTTTAGTGTATTATACTTGGGTACCTGACACATTCTATCCCGCCTACATATCTGAACAAATACTATATAAAAAATAAATTTGCTGAATTTCGAAATTCTAAAGAAAACTAGTTTGTTAAAAAGGTAATATCCACACTACTACTTTACTGCCACAATATTGCGTTGTATAGTAAAGGTATAAAGCTTTGCAAAAAAGCACCAACAATCAGCAATATTAAATAGGACAACTAACGTGACCTACCTCTGAAAGTTATGCGATACCTGGCTTTAATCATATTAATAAACATACTTCAGAGACACGATTGGCATCCAAAGTTTGCACCCTTGTGATAGTAGAAGTGTCAAAATCATTTACAGTAAGTGTAAATATATTGCTGTTAGACTGCCAGCCCTCCAGGCAAACTGTAATGTTGCATGGTAAGTGCATTTTATTAAAGTTGTTAAAATATTCACAGGAAATCCAAACCAGCTGTTCGTTTCTATTGTCTACCGAGAAACCGCAAGATACACTTGCAATGCAGTTTTCTGGTCATCTGAAAACAGGTGGGCCACCGTGCACATTGACCTCAGCGTGCCCTATCAAATGAGCACCTAACGTCAGCAAATCTCGAGTCATTTAATCAGCAGTGCAGAGGGCATCATAACAAGACAGAACACTTCCAATCAAGACCATTCACTCCAAACCAGCAACTTTGATCATATCCACCTACACATCTTATACAACATTGACTTCTGTACAACACACATCTATTTCATTGGTAATATTCGCTTTCTATGTTTTGCCTCCAAGCTCTTGTATCTTGATTGTGCCCAGGTAATTGTCTTTGTTTACCATTTGGACATTTCACAAACATATTTTGTAGCATTTTCTCTTTAATCTGCTTTACGTATAATGTTCATTTTATACTTTTTGTTTTTAAGATCCTGTCCAGGTAATTGTTTTATTATTTAGCAGAAATGCACTGAACGATTCACTGCCAGCTTTTCTGTGATCTGGGGTGTAAAAGGGGAAAGGCAGTACCGTGTGAATGGGCAAACCACAATTATGCTGGTGAGTAAGAGACTTCTGTTATATTGCTGGCCGCCTCCCTCTCTAATGATGCAAGGATATTAAGATCTTTGCATCCCATTCTGCTCACCAGTGCCGAACTACCAGTGAACTCATTAGAAAAGGATTGGCAGCAGTCAGTTGTTTTCTAACACTGGGATCCTGGATGCTATACAACAGACTGCTAGGCACTTTTTAATATTGTGCCAAATTTTAAAGGCCAGCCCTGGTAGTGTGACCATCTCTACCATGCGGCCTCACTACAGCTACCAAACCATGAATGGCAGAAAAATTGAACAATACATTTGGCTTTGATGTGGCTCAAATGATCAACCTGAGTGTAACATAACTGGGGCCTAACATTTTAAATGTACAGATACAGGGTTGTGTTTGGAAATCTAATGCATTGTAATTCAGGTTTAAATTAGAACACAGAATGCAGTCTGCGTACTTAGACATAAGCGATGTAATTTCCTATTTTAATTACCTGCTCAGCAAAGTATAATTGAGGATTCCGCTGAACTTTAAATACTGAGGTCGATTTATTAGTGATCATATATACACACACAAGTTTCACATTTAAATTTAAATTTTTATTTTTTGGTGAACTTTAGTGAGTGAATGTCAGTGTTAGGAAAAACTCCCAATGATGGCATTGAGTATTTCTGGGTAATGCAGAATGCAGATTAGGTTAAAGATCCCATTAAATTATCCAGGTGCCTTAATCTAAGAGCACTGCGACTTCTCCATTTCCTGCACTAATAAAACCAAATTAAGAATGAAGTTAAGGGTAGCTTTGTGCTGGGCCCACTAGGAACTGAATCAACTTATTTCACTTAGTACCATGACAGAACAGAGGAGCTTTCATCCCAGTATGGGTTGGATTCAAACCCAGCCACTGGAGGAGAAAACTGCTCAAATTCACCATGCCACCCTGTCTCTACAAGTTTTGCAGATTAGAAAGTGTTTTATATAAAACAAATGATGCACCAAAGTGTCAAATAACATTCAACATTTCTGATCAATGCAAAACTATCAAAACCCAAGCTGGTGGACAGCTTGGTACTGTTCAAATGTTTCATCTACATCTTATTACACACAACGTGGTTGACGTGTTTGCCAATAAATCAGTCAGATTTGTAATTTTTAAACTGGATAAATATGACTTGGCTTAAAAATATGAGCAAAGCTGGGCTTATTCAGCAAAGCATCATGCACACTGTACAAGATGGTAAATACATTTAACAAAATATTAAAAGTAACTTGGTTTAATGTACTTTTAAGTTTAATCCTTTAGTTTGTTACAATAGTCCATCATAAAAATTACTAGTTTGAAAACAACAGAACTGCTAAATTTCTGCCTTTCCTTTCAGGGGAAAAAAGTAAATTTAGAATATAACAGACAGTAAATATCTTAGGAATAAAGACTGGACACGCCTGAACATAAAGGTTCACTTTTTGTGCACAATCCAAATTCCTTAGCAGCACAATGGAGAAGGCAGTAGAGAGATGTACTAGAGTGTGCTGGGCCGGCCACCACACCATCAGCCAAAAAATACTGAATGTCAGCTACATTGATTTGCTCTGAGTTTTGGGTCATCTCTCAAAGTATTCTAATGTGTACTATATATTCAGGAACATTAAACTTTGGGTATCCATTTCTGACAGATGCAACATATATTTTCTATGATTTCACAAATTTGCAGTGTATTTTGATCCTAAATCAGATTTTGGGTTTTATAAATAGGGATGTGGAATACAGGAGTAAAGAAATAATGATGCATTTGTACAATGCAATGGTTACACCACCAATTGTAGTAGTACCCCATTTATAAAAAAATATTAAAGCTATAGAAAGCACACAGCATTGATTCAGCAGGATGGTGCCAGTGATGGGAAGCTATAATTATCAGAGATTTGTAATATTGGGATTAGTTCCAATGCAAAGAGATTTCATGGAGATTTTTAAAATTATGAAAAGTTTTGATGAGATATAGACTATTCCCTCTGGTTAGGGAATAATTGATGAAGGTCAAATGAAAATTGGTACTAATGAGAGGATTAGGTCTTTTTGCACGTAGTTACTTAAGCATGGAATGCTTTGCCACAGGGAATGGGTGAGGTAGAGACCACTGTATCTTTTAAGGGAAAACTGGCTAAATATTTGAAGCAGAGGAAGTTAGAGGGCTATTGAGTGAAAGCAGGCAATGGGATTAATTTTGGATTGCTCAAGCAAAGAGCTGGCACAGACACAGTGGGCCAAATGATCCTTCTGTGCTGTAAACTTGCATTGTTCTATATAAATTGCTAATCGTTACATTGTTCAGAAAAAAAGGAACATCTGCAATTTACATCAAATTAATTGTATGTGCATTGTGACTGGTTACACTTAGGTAATACACAGATTTGTCTGGAAACCTAATAATGGTGTTTGGACCTTTGTAGATACAAATGACTTCTTCTGCTGATTAAATCTTGTGAATCCCATTACTTAAGTATATTTACTCAAGCTTACGTGCCAATTGTATTTATGAATATTATTGAATTAAGCTCATCTGAAAACCTGAGTGAACAAAATGAAGGGTTAACAACAGGTCTCAAACAGTATTGTGTTCACAACTTCTGCACTTTTTATATTCCTACTGAAGTTCTTACAAAGGTCAATTGATTGTTATAGATTTTTCTCAAATACAAGTCCAAACTTTTATACTTCATCCCTCTAAATGTAATGTTTTGCATTTGTAGTCTGTAAAACTCATCTGTGTTTAATATCTGTTATTCTGAAATGAGCTTGGTAACATTTAATCCAGTAAGCAGAGTATGGCAAGAGTAATTGTTAATCCTCAGGTGATGTAACTCTACAAGGGTACATCACCAAAAAAAAAAATCACAGCTTCTGGATCATAGTAGACAGACTCTGTTTATGGAATGGCTACCTAAAATAGTTCTACAAAAAACAAAATTGTAAAACATGGAATGGTCTTTGTGGCTTAAAAGTTGATATGTATTTCTGCATGTGCACTATTCAATAAAATCTGCATTTGCTTTTAAAAACATTTCACATGGAATTATGTCAATCTATTCCATAAGTGATTGTGAACAGGTTTAATAGAAATATTGAATACTTGGCTGTAAACCTTTTTAAATTCACAAATACTTGTTCTATATTGTCTAGAACTAAAATGCTTACACATATTTCAGGCCTATCTAGATCCCAAAACTATATTTAGTGTTGCTCTTATTCAGTCTGTACATGCTTAACATAAGGTACAGGCCAGTGCTTTTACACTTCAGTGCTTACACAGAGCAGCGATGCTGTTCATGTTGGGGAGGTGGAAAGAGAAAAAAATTATAGCAACTTCAAGGGCACGATTAAATTATATTTTTATTTCTCTCATTAATTGTGTACACCAATGATAAGGATGTCTGTGCTCCAACTAGCCCTAGGTATTTTTAAACACCCACTTGGATTGGTGCAGACATAAACAAGTTATTTAAATTCTTCAGTCTCTCAGATGAGTGTGGGGTATTGCTTCATCCTTCACCAATTCCAGAAGAAGAGCCTGCTGCCATATTTAGAGGGCTGTAACTCTCCTTCACTAACTGGGTTAGGCTCTGGTCTTGGCCTTGAATGATAGACATTCTCAGGAATTGGCCGATCTGTCTGCACCTTGGTAACCTATGGAATACAAAGCAAGCAATCAATTGAACCACGAGAAATACTCTTCACAATGCTACACACATTATATATAAAGATTCATTAAGTAAAAGGACCTTATACTTTCCTCTAAATGTAATGGAAAGTAGGAAATCATCATCTTGTGCAAAGATGAATGTTTTTAAAGATTAACTAATCTTCAAAAACATTTCAGTGAAGCCCAGTAAAGATTAAAATCAAGCTAAACACTTATCTTCCATATATAAAAATAACTTCCTTCACTGCAACACTTTACACACCATCATGATTAATCCTATCAAATCAGATTTGAATTAAAATTAGTGACAGTCACATTCCCTGCACTTATTCCCAAACCACAACTTGTTTGTCAAATCTCTGTGTTGATAGGGTCACCACTGAAAAAAAAAGTTAACATTTGCAAAAACAAAATTGTCTGTTATTTGATGATGTTTGATTGAAATCTGAAGTATCCAGGGAATGTTCACTCTCTTTACATTATGGGGCACTTACTATAGATGAAGTTTACCTGCACAAGTTTTTTTTTAAAAACTCTACACTCATATTTTGGATGAGGTGAGAGTCCTGAATACTAAGGTCCAGCCCTCTTGTTTTCAGTGCTAACAAAGGGTTTTATTATAAAGATTGTAAGAGTATACCATATTCCCAGCAATAATGGTCAGTTCTTAATTTAATTGTCATTCAGGACTGCCAGTTCTGAGCAGAAAACACATGAAACACAACTTTTGAGCTCTTTAATGCTCAATGCCCTACCCACATAGCAATTTGAGGTTGGAGTACTCAATAACTATACCATAGCAAACTGAAAACACTTTACAATATCCAAGTGAAATTTGTTTATTTAGAAAACTGACCCAGTCTTACATTGGAACATGTTAAACCTAGTCATCTGGCACAGTATTTTTTTTCTGTGCAGCATAACTGATTGAGTTACAACCAAATGTACAACAGAGGTCATCATATCTTTTATATAATACACCCAATTTACATCAATACTATTCATTCAATTGTAAAAAAAGTCTTTTATGGGAACTCTTGCATAGCTTTATAAAGTGCTATCATGGACATATGCCAACGTATAGCAAAATCTTCTGGAACAACCCACCCTTCCCATTTCAAAGATGAATAACAAAGCTAATGCATTGAATCTGTCCCTCCTCCTTCCAATGGCATGAAGGAAAAAAATCTTTCAAGTCACTGAAGCATACAATAAATTTTGCATCATGAAACCAAATTAATCAACCACAGTTCAAGTACTGTCCCACCAGACTGGTTTGATCCAATGCTAATCATTGGATTATCAAGCCTCAAGAAAAAGACTTGCATTCATATAGTGCCTTTCACAACCTCAGGTTGTCTCAAAGCGCTTTACAACCAATGAAGTACATTTGGAAGTGTAATCACTGTTGTAATGCAGGAAACGCAGCCATTTGCACACAGCAAGATCCCACAAACAGCAATGTGATTGTGACCAAATAGTCTGTTTTAGCGATGTTGGTTGAGGGATAAAATATTGGCTAGGTCAGCGGGGAGGATTCCCCTGCTCTTCTTCAAATTGTGCCGTGGGATCTTTTACGTCCACCCAAAGGGGCAGACCAGCCTCAGTTTAACATCTCATCCAAAGATGGCACCTCCAGTAGTGCAGCACTCCCTCAGTACTGCACTGGGAGTGTCGGCCTGGATTTGTGCTTGTGCTCAAGTCTCTGGAGTGGAACCTAAACAATGCTTTGCTTTATCTTCTCTACCCAATTGTTCTCCTCTCCCCTCTCCTCCAGAAAATGCTGCTTTATGTAAGCACTATAGGATGTCCCCAGAGTTGGTGCATTTATAACAGCTGCTTGTGGAAAATTCAGCAATTCACCAAGGTACACAGATATTATAGAAATTATTAACTCAGTTCTGGGTTATGATGGAGGACACTGCTGACGTGTATTGCTAAAATACAAAGTATGGAATTGTACAATTTGTCACAACTTGGGCCAAGTTTCTGATTCTTCAGGAATTTCATTGAATCTTCAGCTTTCAATCTTATTTAAAACATATACATTCCTCTGTCGTATCAAATCAAATACATACTCCCGTTGAATTGCATGTCTCATGTGGGTTAGAACTAGTGAAAATATATGATATTTGAACAGGCACCAAAGAAGCTCTAATCCAATTTTATGGCTTACTTCACAATAAATGCAAAAAAATGTATAAATTTGCATTACAAATTCAGTTATTGACCACTATATGCAAAACAATCTCTTTTAGGAAGAATTAGAAATGGAGAACTTTGAGGGATCCAAATAGTTTAATTCACGTTAGCTCTATTCTCAACATAGTGAATTTTCTTCTTCTAAAACAAGTTTCTTTTAACATTTTCATTTTACTCAGTGACCAATATCGGATAATGATTGGGTCTTTCAACCACTCCTACGTACGCTAAGCAAAAAGCTACTTTGGCCAATTCCAGTGAAACTAGAGATCACTGGTTTCGTGTCACCATTATTAGCTGTTATTTTCCTCACAGCTGTTCTACTGCCATACAACTTCCAGTGCAGTACACAGGATATCTTCCTTTAGACCAACTTAAAATGCAAGAAACAAACTTTTGGGAGGTACCAACAGGCACCCAGTTTGTCTCAGTGTGTCACTTACTGCATACAAATGCTCAGGAGTTGAAAACAAAAATCAAACTCACTGGCTACAGATATTGTATCTTGAATTCAATTTTATGTCTTTATGTTAATGTTGCATATTTTCCACACGATTTTGTTTCTCTCAGGTTGATTTCACTATTTCTTTAGCTCAATGCTTGTTAATCTTGGCTACGAATGATAAACATATACCTCAGCTTGAATCTCAATCTGCGGTTACATTGTGTTACCAGAAACCAGTAGGTGCTGAGTGCAATTTACAGCCGGCAAGTCCTGGCCGTGAATTATACTCTCGTATTGCAAGCGTAGTTGTCTCCCGCAACACGTAGGTTACAGGCAGAGCTCCATTCCCAGGTGGTACTTTTTAAAAAATGTATTGGGAGCGCAGGTGGCAACATTTCACTCACAAAAAAGACAAGTTTATAAAGTGCTCAGGACTCCCAACCATCCACCTGATAAGTTTTAAATCTACTTGTCACCTTTCTGGAATTATGGTCCACAGGATGTCAAACCTTGGTGGACACAAGACACAAAAACAAACTCCAGAATGAGAAAAGCCCAGCCTACCAAGGCCACTCAGTCTATAATCTGTGTATGATTATTCTATCCTGGACTTCCATCCTACACCACCCATTAATCTCAAGGGGCTCTCACACCACCATTCTGGATATGGATCAGATCTGGTATTTTGCAAAAGTGTTAGTAGAACTGCACTCAGTCTTGTATCCACCGGGCAGGACACATGGAAAACTTTGCCAGTTCTGAACTAAAAATGCCCTGGACAAGTGGAACCTCTGGTCTATACTTCTGAGCACATGTGAAAGTATAAAGTGAAGGCTGTATATCCAGAACTTTTGCTGTTTTGCCCGTGTACTCAGGAAAAAAAAAAATCACAACTCTAAGCACAACCACTGGTTACTGCCACAAAGGCCTGATAGATATGAATCTTTCTCCCTCCAGTAAACTTTTCATGGCTTTCTGGCTAAGGTGTTCTTCTTCATTCAGTATTAAAATTTACAAACATGGATCATTGGCTAGATTTCACTAAAATACTAGCAGAAAGGAAAAGCTTTTTAAAAAAAATGTCAAACTACAAAACATTTCTGAAAATGGTTCATTGCCAGAGCAATAATTATCATAGGCATGAAGGTTTGTTACAGCTTCCAAAATACACACTTCATCTGACGATCTATCATGCATTTTCTTTACAGTTCTAATGTACAGCTTCAGCACAGAACATTAAACCTGCAGCAGTCTAGTTATTTCCATCATGCGTAGGTCATGCACTTACTGTCAACAAACCTTACCTCCTGCTGTCACGATTTTTGGTCATGCCTTTCTGACAGCATTTCTACTGTAATTTGCTGTGTAACTATTTCCCATTCAATTTTGCTATGTCAATTGTTATGTTATAATAGGGGTACTGGTTCCTAGGTGGTTCTATGCAGCAAGCATACGAAATCTCTCTCCCAACTCAGTCTTATTTTGTATCTAAATAAAAACCTTATATTTATCAACTGATCACGGGCAATTTACTAGTATACAAATCAATTTTGAGGGACAGATAGATCAGGGACAGTCATTTGATATGCACAATACAATAGCAATGCTACCATTACTAGACAAAACAAAAACAGTTTGAATTACAAAAAGTTGAACCTAGTTGTATTTCTTAGAATTCAAATCACACTTATGTGCTATTGTAGTCTACTGAGGGTTAAAGATAACAGAATAACCACAATGTCACTAAACAGAATATGAAACATAAATAGTAAAGCCTAGTGACATGAAATGAAGCAAAGCCTTGGCTTGATGCCCACTGTAAATACAGAACTGTTTTTCTCACAACTATTAACATTGGGTTCAGTTCTCCCAGGAGGAGAGTATTGGCAAATGGTTCCTGAAAATTCTGCAAAATATGTACAGCTGGATGACAGACAAGCTTGCTGAGGAACTCTGGAATAGGATATGTATAGAGTCTGCTGGCAAGATGCCATGGTGCCAACTAATTTAACAGAGAATGATTGAAAAAAGCAGAAATTCCTAATATACCCTTCAAAAGAACTGAAAATCTTAAGATATGCAACATAATTTAAACCACAGGAATTTTAATAATTTTTTTGGGCAGTAGACTCAATACAAAGAGTAAATAGGGATGTGGACCTGAAACCAAACTTTTACCAATCTCTCATTTCAGGCAAAAAAATTGCCCCAACAGGAATCCATCCACCTACACGGGTCAATAATCAATTCAAATCACTGGTTGGTAGTAGATATGTAATATCAAAGATTAAACTTTTCACTGACCCAATGACAGGCCTCATCAGCTGTACCATTAAACACAATGTACAATTCTCAATTTTCTTGTAAACCATGAGTTTGCAAAAATGTCTTCCACATCACTTTAAAATGATACAAGACAGGTTTTTGCATATTTGTGATTTAACCATAACAGAGTGAACAAATCCCGGTCAGTACAATAAATACTGCAACTTTATGATCAAAAAGCAAGTTGAATCACTGATAATTCTTCATTTTTTTTTAAATGAGTTTAATCACATTTTTAAAAAATACTGAGTGCTTTACTATCACTGTGGGAAAACAAGAAAGTACTGACCTGATGGTTAAGTGAGCTAAATTATCATGCACAGAATAATAGAATTATGTATCCTGAGTTAATGACAATTTATCTGCCGATGTTAGTGAAGGTCTCTCACAAAGCTCAACAAACTTAGCCAAGTTAGTTCCAGATGATATCTGCACTCACTGAAAAATATTTTAGCAAGTACACAGCACAATTCACTTCCCAGTAACTAAACTTAGTTCAATACCGTCCTGAACATGAAATATGAGCAATTAAAATTTAAATGCTAGGGATTTAAATAGTTACAGTATATCAAGTGCAAATAGTGAACAGTCCTGCAGCCTTTCAAGCATTTAGGTCTAATACATAAATATGGCAATATATGTGAGCACCAAACAGGTATCTGCAACCGGACTAATCAGTAAAGAATTTGCTGATGGACTTCAGAAGTTTTTAATTAGTTAATTCTACCCACCGAGTAATGAGAGTTAATTGCTAATCAGTCACAATATGGAAATCTTCTAAATACATTTTATAGATATTTGCAGACTTGAAAACAATGAATAAATTTATAAAACAACAAATATCCAATATTTTTTTTTGCCAAATTTATCCCCTCAAGCTCTACCAAGTATTGACTTCTACACATGGTCCAAAAGTCCTGGTGCCCTCTGGTATCACAGCTTTGTGTACAAACTTAGAAAGTGAGTTAGCCTATTTGACCTTGCAGGCCTCACACCAAAGCCTGATCTTGTCCTCACTTGGCATCTACACACATGCCTTCAAGCAAGGATCACTTGGTAACAACCAAAAAAGAGACACCTCTTAACCTATTTCCCTCAATAGGTTAAGTGCACTTAACCTATTTCCCTCAATAGGTTAAGTGCAACCCCTACTGCCACCCGGGTAAGATAATTCCAAGATCGGGAATTAAAGCTGGGGCTTTCGTGTCTGTAGGTCTTAGCTACATACTGCCTTTACCAATTAAGCCATTAGGGGAGTTTGTTACTATCTCTCTAAATATGTAGCACATACACTACATTCTGCTACAATGATATAACAAACATGGTGGTTTTAAGTGGTTTTAAAACTTTGCACAAGGCAAAGTAATGGAAGCCATTCTAACGAGTAAACTGGAGGAGTGCTTGAATATAAATGACTCAATAAAATAGTTAACATGGATATATGGGAAGATCACCCTCCTTGAGAAATCTGGACTTTGAGGATATTATAGTTAAAGCAGACAATGGAATTCCCTGCAATATAATTTACTTGGACTTTCAGAATACTTTTGGTATGGGTCTGCATGAAAGACTTTGAATTAAGCTGGAAACCTATGGTGTACTATTGGGCCAGATACAAATTTGGTACAAGAATGGAAATAGAGGATGCTAATGAGGCGCATTTTGACAGACAGAGATGATGAGTGGTGTTCTGCACATGTCAGTGCTTCCTACTTATAAAAGTAATTGGAATTTTGAAAGCAAATGAAAGATTGTGAAATTTGCAACAATAAAATATAGAGAGCAGCTAGGATTTGTTAAAGGAGACAGATAGCAGATAAAATTTAATACTGACGAAGTGTTGCACGTTGGACAAAATAATGAACGCAAGTACAAAGTGAATTTAACAGAATTAGTAGTGAGAAAATTTTAAAAAGCTAACAAAATGCTGGGATATATAATGAGAAACAAGTCAAATGAGGTTATGTCAAGACTCCACAATGCACCAGTTAGACCACACTTGCAGTACTGTGTACAGTTCTGGTCACCATGATGCATCAGGAATTTGTGATATAACAAGAATGTGAAAATATTGGAGAGGGTGCAGAAAAGTAGAATGTGAATGATTCCAAATGCAAAGAAGAGGAACTATAAAGAAAGTTAAAACAATTCAATCTCTACAGCCTAAAATGATGCTTTAAGGGAGGACCTCGAAATATATAAAATATTAAATGGCTTAGATAAGAGAAATCTTGAAAATTAAGGAAATTAGGACCAGAGATTGTAAATATGAACTGGTGAAAGATAAATAGAACACAGTTACCAGAAGAAACTCCTTCACATGTATGGAATAATCTGCCATGCTAAGTAAGCTAAGAGACACAGATATGAGGGGCACTCAAAGCAGTTGGAAAGCTTGACTGGGAGAGTGTGAATACTGGAGGGATAGGATTCACTGGACTGAAATGACTGTTCTTGTCCTCATTTTATTTTAAATGGAAGGAACATAAGCAACAGAATCAGCTCATATCAGAGAATGATAGAGGTACAATGCTGTGGCGAGAATCGACCAAAACAATACCACTGATCAATTAGTAGTGAGGAGTACTATTTGATGGAAAATTTTGCTGCAGTCCTCTAACGGTCATCAGTAATAAAGCCCTTTTTTGTGCTTTCCAGTGTCATCTTGGATCAGTGGTAACACTCTTGCACCTGAGCCAGAAGGTTGTAGATTCAAATCCCATTCCAAGGACTTGAGCAATAGTCAAGGCCAACACTTCGGTGTTGTACTGAGGGACTACTACATTGTCAGAAGTGCCATCTTTTAGGCGACAGGTTAAGCCAGTTGTTCAGGCAACAGATTAAACCAGTCTGCCTGCTCAGGTGGATGTTAAAGATCCCCCGGCACTATTTGAACAAGAGCAGGGGAATCCTCCCAGCATCCAGGAACATAGGAACAGGAGTAGGCCATTTAGCCCCTCGAGCCTGTTCTTACATTCAATGAGATCATGGCTGATCTGTGACCTAACTCCATATACCCTTTGTAGCCCCATATCCCTTAATACCTTTGATTAACAAAAATCTACCAATCTCAAGATTTAAAATTAACAATTGAGCTAGAATCAACTGCCTTTTGTGGAACAGCGTTCCAAACTTCCAACACCCTTTCCGTGTAAAAGTGTTTCCTAACTTCACTCATGAAAGTCCTGGCTCTAACCCCTAGTCCTAGACTCCCCAACTAGCGGAAATAGTTTCTCTCTATCTACCCTATCAGTTCCCCTTAATATCTTGAAAACTTCGATCGAATCAGCCCTTAATCTTCTAAATTCCAGGGAATACCACCCTAGTTTGTGTAATCTCTCCTTGTAATTTAACCCTTGGAGTCCAGGTATCTATGCTGCACTCCCCCCCCCCCCCCCCCCCCCCCAAGGCCAATATATCCCTCCTAAGGTGTGGTGCCCAGAACTGAACACAGTACTCCAGGTGTGGTCTAACCAGGGCTTTGTATAGCTGTAGCATAACTTCTACCCCCTTGTATTCGAGTCCTCTAGATACAAAGGCCAGCATTCCATTAGCCTTTTTGATTATTTTCTGTACCTGTCCACAACATTTTGATGATCTATGTACATGGACCCCTGTGGACCTCCACTGTTTCAAGCTTTTCACCATTTAGAAAGTATTCTGATCTATCCTTTTTAGGTCAAAAGTGGATGACATCACACTTGCCTGCATTGAAATCCATTTGCCACAGTTCTGCCCATTCACTTAATCTATTAACATCTCTCTCTAATTTTATGCTTCCATCTACACTGCTTACTACGCTGCCTATCTTTGGGAGGACTACTTGATTCTGCTGCAGTCCTTAAACGATCAGTAACAAAGCCCTTTTTGTGCTTTCCGGTATCATCTTGGCACAGTAGTAGCACTCTTGCATCTCAGCCAGAAGGTTGTAGATTCAAGTCCCACTCCAAGGACTTGAGCACAAAGTCAAGGCTAGCACTTTGGTGTTGTACTAAGGGAATGGTGCATTGTCAGGAGGTGCCATCTTTCAGGTGAGAGGTTAAACCGTGGCCCTGTCTGCCTGCTCAGGTGGATGTTAAAGATCCCATGGCACTATTTGAACAAGAGCAAGGGAGTCCTTCCAGCGTCCTGGCCGACATTTATGTCTCAATCAACATGACCAATTGGTAATTTATCTCACTGTTTGAGAGACTTGCTCCTGCATTTACCTACACTTCAAAAGTAATTCATTGGCTGTAAAGCACTTTGGGATATGCTGAGGTCATGAATAGTACTTTATAAATGCAAGTTCTTCTTTTTGCCATTGTTCTCTAAATAAAGAGAAATAGCCCAACCATCTGTCATTCTCACAGTATTTGAAGTTGGAATAATCTACTCTACCTTAGACAGTTCTCCTAAGTCCGGTCGAACCCAGCCCAGTTTGTCTAGTACACAGTTATCGAAAGCTTCTTGTTGCTTGCGGCATTGGCGGAACTCTTGCAGATTGGTATAATCAATGCATGTCCAGTATTCTGTGAAAGGCTCAGCGCAGTGGGTCTTTATCTTCCTACATGAAAAAAACATTGATACATTAGCAACTCAGTGTCCCATAAGCCAAAATTATGAGGGTTCTACAAAATACTTCAACAATAAGGAAATAACAGTAAACACAGAATAAGAATGCATTGAAGCTGGCAATTCCCATAATTTATCAAAGATCCAAATAATTCTCACGTGCCTTGTATAACATTAAAAAGCTTGCCACTTTATGGATATTTCTGTCGAGTGTGATGGCGTTGACCTTCATTTTTTTGCCCCATTGTAACCAACTACACTTTGATACAAATCAATTAACAGCAAAAAAGGCTGAAAGATGAAGCAAATGACACTGAATTACCAAAAACTCAAAATAGTACAATGGGAGATAAGTGCACACCTATTTTATGTTTTGTAACTCATAGCAAGTTTGGAAAAAATCCTGTACAGAATTCTTCTTCAATGTCATGACTGATGAGTACCATCATTGAAACAGAACTTAATCAGGAAAAGTTTTATACTGTGTGTTGCCAAGCTTCCTATAATAAGCTGGTTTAAAGAATTTTTAAAAACTATTACAAGAGGCGATTGAGTTAAAGATAATTCCCTTTCTAGCATCTAGATCAAAACTTAGTAGTTTCACATCCTCCTACAATATTAAAAAGGAGGAAAGTCTCAGGAAAAAAATATTTAAAATATTTACTATGGGGAACTGAGTGGAGTATTAAGTTAGTTACTCCCCTTTCATCTCTGGGATCTGGTCTGAATCCAGTCCTGGCTGATGAGATTGAAGTCTTCTCTGTCTTCTAGCTATAAGGGCCATACATGAAATGAATCTAGTCAGTCTCAATTCACGGTGGTATGCATGGGCCCACAGCACAAAACTGCCACTAATTTAGCAGTAATTGGCAATCTCACTCAGAGGCCACAGGGTGGTTGGTGTGGGAAACAGAAAAATATCACTGCTGCAGCAGGGGCTGCTCTCCTGAGGCACATTGTTGGGGCACAGGCAAGGGAGCTTAGTTCTGCACTGAACTGCTGCAAACCTGCCAAGCAAGGGAGTACTTGATCTTGATACCATGTGCCCAAAATGGAAAGTGTTTTATTGCTCAGCAGCAAATTTCATTACCTTGACATGAGAAAATTCACAAATCATGACTTGATTTAATCTGAATCTATGCAAGTCAATTCCTTCATGCTGTCAACAGTGTAAACAAGATTTCTAATGGTAATTGAGAAAATGCCTTAAATTGCAGTCAACTACCAAAATCTCTTAAATTTCTAATGCAATTGTTATTTAACAATCAAACAGTAAAAACCATATGGCAGGTAACAAGTGTACCAATACATCTGGCAAAAGCATGACAAAAAACACCAGTGATTTGTTTTGTCCAAAGTCAGCTAGGAATTTTGACACTGTATATGTTGATAAATACTCAGGACTTCAATGCGTACCTCTCAATTACATTGCTTATAGCTAATCATCATCATTATCTCCTTCACTGCTTGCAATCTGCAACTTTCCATGCAATCTGGCACAAAACAATTTATTTGACTTCTGAAGTTGCATCCAAAAGCCAAGTGCTTGCAGAAACAGAAATTAACAGAGCAGCAATAACTTTGCCATTCAGCATAACTGCTCCTTGTCAACAGATCTGCTACTGAAATTTGGGGTGTGAGTGTGAATTGAGCCCACTTAATTTCTGAAAACAAATGCATGGTCAGTTAGCAGGCAGCAATTGAATTTGGTTACTCCTTTAGTTCCCAAAAACTAAATTGTTTAAATATGGATAAGATGATGCTTATATTATCAGTAAATGAAGAGTCTGAGTCAAACTTAGCCATTTTTGCTTATATTGCCTCAGTGATATCACGTAACAGGTGCATTTCCTACATCAAGCAAGTGAGCATATTTCAATTATACTTTGCTCACGTTTTTAAAAAAAAACAAAGCCCTCAAAACTTAAAAGGCAAAGCTATTTTCCCCTCATTTCTAAAAAAAAAATCATTCACACATTATTCCTATGATTCCTCCTGCTCCTTAAGTTGCAAGATTTAAGTGCACAAGGTGCACTAAAACTGAATGTAAATTCCTTTGCCTAGAAATAACATGGAAACAGGCTGCTCAGCCCAACCTGTGGGTGTTGCTTGTTCACACACAACAATCCTAATCCCATCTGCTCACCCTGTTCCCATAGCCTTTTATTCCCTACCTAATCTGTTCTTAAATACTGATATGGTCTTTGCTTCAACCATTAACTATAGTAGTGCATTCCACATTAATTCCTTTAAAACAATTCACAGTCCCATTCACAACTTCAGAAAGCAACAACTATACTTCATGGATTTAACTCACAATGAGGGCATGTGCTTGTGCTACTTTGTAAGCCACAAACAAGTTTGAGTGTATTTAATTTTAACACTGGGGAAGTTCTCATAACCCAAGTATTATGCCTTTGCTAACACTTTTTCACTAAAGTTGTAGATTTTTTTTGAAAATTTGATTCAAGCATTGACTTGAAAACTTCCATTCATTGGATTTCCACTCCCATACAGTCCTCCCAATGGTAACAACCCATCTTGTCAGTCCTCTACACACTGCAATCTATTGCCAGCTGGAGAAGTAGGGAGGTTTAGGGAGGAAATTCCACAGCTTAGGACCTAGACAGATAAAGGCATGGCCATCAATGGTGGGGTGAAAGAAGTGGGGGATGGACAAGAGGTGAGAGTTCTTGGAACGAGAGTTCTCGGAGGGTTGTAGGAAGTTACAGAGAAAGGGAGGGGGGCAAGGCCATGAAGGGATTTGAACACAAGGATGAGAATTTTAAATTTGAGGCAGTGGTGAACCGAGAGCCAATATAGGACAGCAAGCACAGCGATGATGTGAGTGGGACTTGGGGAACCTTAAGATACTGGTGGCAAAATTTTGGATAAGCGCAAGTTTACAGAGGGTGGAGCAGCAGATAGACTCAGGCAGACTGGCGATGTTAGAGGTGGAAGTACAGTCTTTGTGATGGAGGCAGTGAGGTAGGAAGCTCAGCTCGGGGTCAAATAGGGCATTGAAGTTGTGAACAGTCTGCTTCAGACCAAGACCGTGTCTCAGGAGGAGGATGGAATCAGTGGTGAGGGAACAGTGTTTATGGAGGGACTAAAAACAATGGCTTCAGTCTTCCCAATGTTTAACTGGAGGACACTGCAACTCATGCAAGACTGGGTGGCGGACAAGCAGGCTGACAAAAAAAGCAATGCAGGAGTAAAGAGACGTGGTAGAGAGGAGGAGCTGGATATCATCAGGGTACATGCAGAATTCAATCCCCTGAATTTTTCGTTTACATTTTCATCTCATATTAATATTTTCTATTGAAAATCAACTTTCGAATGAAAGCACCTAAAATTGACAGTTTTACACTACCATGCCTACCCACTTTCTCAAATAATGGTCAGATAATTTCGATCTGCTGAGAGATCGAACGGTTCAGCCCTTGTCCTGTCACTTTGATGTGCAGCGCCGGGCTGTCGTCTGAAATCCAGTGCGGGGCTTGCCGGCCTTTACCCAACTAAGCACAGCGTGCGGACTAAAATCGTTAAACCAGCAGAAGCAGCATCCGCCGCCTAGCTCCTCGCTCGGGCCTGGAGTACCTGAAGAAATCCAGCGCGCACTCGTTGACCTTCCTCCCCTCCTGCAGACATTTCCGCGGGTCCTTCTCCTCCCAGCGGCACAGCATGAACTCTTTATTGGGCTTGTCGCACTGTGAGCCGTAGTGGTGAGCAGCCGCCTTCAGCACCGCCGACGACACGTTCACCTCCTGCACATTCAGCTGCTGCAGCGACGGCAGCTCCACCGTTGTCATTTCGAACCCCCGAGCTTTCCTTTCACAGCCCGAGGCCCAAATTGCCGGCAGAAGGTCACAACAGCACGCATGCGCCGCACCCACACAGCCTAACTTGATCATTTTACATAGTCCCGCCCATACCTTATTTGTGATTGGCCGATTCTTGCCCGTCGCCGCAATTCGCACGTAGATGATTGGATAACTGGACTGTCAATCATTGGCGGGTAGCAAGCTTGGTTGAATCACAGCCCAGCTCCACTGTGATGTTAATTTTTTTTCAACTTCCACTTTTAGTTTTCATTTTATTTATTTATATTTGTAAAATATTAATTGTTCCGCTGTGTGTAAATATTTTGAGGTTTTGTTTTTTTCAACGAGTGGACTGGTCGGGTCAAAGGGCGTTGCCATGGTGACATTGTTGTGCCTGAAGCCGGCTGGGGTGCAGCGGTCCGCGGGTCGCTGTGTGAAGGCGGCGCAGCCATGGAGTATACAGGTAGCAGCTACATCGGGGAGTACCACAATGGCAGGTATGGAAAGGACGATCCCATCGTGACCGGACTGAAATGTCAGCTTACTTGTGACCTAAGGAGAAGCACTGGGAGAAGGGACCAAGGGCCTCACATTGACTTCACTGGGGAGGGAGACATCATCTGCAGCCGCAGGTGGAGAGGCTGCTCTTTAAACAGAAAGTGCTGCAACTGGGCACCAGCTGAAAGGGGAAAAGCAAATAGTTTTTTTTAGCTGGAAAACGGAAACGTTCACCTGTCGCCCTTTACCCTTTCAGATGCTGACTGCCTTGCTGTGTATTTCCAGAGTTTTCTGTTTATCAACATTTGCAGTTTTTCTGTTTAATTCTACCGTCTATTTATTAAGCTCTTGATATTCTTAACGTTCTTTTCAACCACAACATGAATTCTGTGAATCGTGTGACAACATTATTCTGCAACGATGATAGATATTTCAATAACCTCTTACCACTTTCAATTAATCAGTATAATTCTAAAACTATTTTATCTGTAAGCATTGTTTTAATTTATTGGCACTGTAGTACATCCTAAAAAAAATGGAAGATACAGAGTGAATCTATAATTTGATCTTGATGGTATTTGAACTCTTAAAGTAAGTCATGATTCTTTTATTCGCTCCCAACCACTGGAATAAAAAAAGGAAATTTTCACAATTTAAATTCAGATGAAGAAAGTCTTTCCGGCCATCCGATCTGATCTCATCCATCCAAATTACCAACTCTGCTGTTTTCTGATAACCGTATTTATCTGTTTCTTAAATGATGCCAGTCTGCTGGCCTCAGTCCCCTTCCTGGGAAGCTGTTCCAGCTGTTTATCATCCTCTTCTTAAATTCTGTCCTAAATTTGCCATTCACAACTCTGACTCTGTGGCATCTTCTCTTGCTGCCCTAGTTTTTCTGAAAGTATTCTTTCTGATTTACTTTATGCTGTTAATTATCTTATACATTTCTATAAGATATCCTGTGAAATGTCCCTTTTCAAGATTGCAGGGTCCTTGTTTATCAAATTGTTCTAAATACCCTTCCCTTGGACACTGAGGACCAGCCTTATTGCTCCCCTCTACAATGCCTTTAAGGTCTTATGTTGCAGAGACCGGAACTGGATGCAGAATTTCAGATGCAGCCTGACCACAGGACTGTACAGCTCCAGCTCTGGAAATTTTAACTCGTTGATTTGGCAGTATTACACAGAACAATATTTGTTCTGTTTATTGCTGCGTCGCACTGTTTAGACATTATGAGCAATAAGTAAGTCTTTTCCCTCGCTGGCAAGTTCTAGCCCACTGATTTCTTGCCCATCCGAGAGGAAAAATAATTATTTTACATTCCTTTAGCATAACAAATGAATGTTCTAGTGTTTAAAGGGTTAATAACTGCTTGTAGTCTCAGCATTCCATCCTTGCTCCCTCCCGTTCCTCATTAATATATTCTCCAGCACCAAGTGTGCAAAATGCATGTCATGCAGCCCATCATACTTTTTTTGATTGGATCATTGTCATTCATAGAAAAGCAACAAAAGAAAACCAATCACTGTTAACTGAATGATGCTGGTATGAAAGCAAATAGGAAAGCTACCAACGAAGAATCAGCAGAAATCTATCAACAAATTATTTGCAAGGAGAAAGAGAACAAATGAAATCAATCAAAATATTTTTTTGAAAATGCTTTCAGCCGCCATTTTGCTTTGTCAGTAACCTGAGGATATAGTACAAAAAATAAATTTTCCATCATTGCAAACACATAAAACTTAATTCACCAAAAAATCTTTGAGCTTACTCAGTAAATTATCCATGCCTTGTTGGAAATCTACCCAATAGGTTTTGCCCTCAAGGCTACCCTATCACGGGCTGCTGAAGCTCGAATTTTACTCCTTTCAAACAGCTCGCTCTGTATAACTGATCCTTTCCTGGTGATATTTATCTGATTTCCATGCATGTATGACGGTTCAAGCCTTTGCACATTCACGACCTCAGTGCACAGTAAAAGGCTAGTCCTACTGTGCATAATTCCAGTTTGTGATTAAAATGTTAGTGTGCACATGTTTAACACATGTGTAGGACACGGGCTTTAGCCCATTTATTTTAAACAGGTAATGCTTCTGTCATAAGTGAAAAGCAGAATGCCATGCCAACGCATTAATTGGCCATACGCAAATACCAGCAATAGTAATCTCTCGGCTAATATTTTCTAAATTTGTAGAATCAATGCATTATATGCTTGTACTGTTGTTGAAATGTTGGTTTCAAATCAGTGCTCTGCAAACCTTGATTGTACGTATATATTTTGTGAAGCCATTCTATATTTATGAATGCAAACTTTTGAAAATACAATTTTAAAAAGAGAATTAGAATATGTTGTCCCAAACCACTGTTTTCACAGCATAACTGAACTGTTGCCCAATCCCACTGCATCAAATGACAAATCATCTTGATTATATGGACAATTACAGAAAGCTGAGATTGAGTTCAAGCCTGTGGCATCTTGGAAGCTTCAGATGGCGTCATAAACCACAAAAATAAAATCAAGTGATTTATCCAGTCACTTGAACCCAGAGAGTTTGCTCCAGCCCTGAACACTTCTCCAGCCTTTTTTTTAATATCATGCACATTTCTCCACACCTTCTCATTCATTTTTACTATTGAAGTTCATATCTTGTGTGTTGACTGTAACACCGTTCAACAATACATGTCCTGATAAATAAAAAATAATGGTGCAGTACTCATTTTCTGCCAGTAGGGGCCTGAAATTCCACTTCTAATGAAAACCAGGAGAATGCCTGTTTTTGTCCCTGGTTAACGACTCACGAAGTTGCAATGCGGGGAGCTTTGAAGCGCGATTTCTGAGAGTGCAATTTTGTTGGCAGGTTGTTAATTACCAAGAAAAACAGATGTGCTTTTGTTTTTTGGTAAAAGAGGAAATTCACCCTCTAGATGTCATTAGCACTATTTAAAGAGGTTGTACAGTAAATTACGATTTCTCAATTGCACCAGAGACATCTACTGATGAAAACTATGTCTACACCAAACTTTCACTACTGTTTAAAACAAAGGGAATTTAAAAACACCTAGTGATGTGTTAGATTTGAATCTTGCTTATGATCTTTTTCTTTATTTTCTAAGTTTATGAATGTGGGAGATTTTTGTAACATTAAAAGACTATTTGAACTTGGAGCCCACCCTTTTTGGTTGATCTCAGCCCCACCTTTTCATGTTATCCCTCAATCTCTAGAAACCATATCCAGTTGTCTCTTGAACCCACTTATACTTTTTGCTTCAAAGATCTTCCTGGTAACTGATCCCAAATGTATCTTGGCCTTTGTGTGAAATAGTTCTGCCTGAGTTCCCTATTTTCTGTTCTTGGTTTTTATATTGCATCACCTAGTTTGTGCTACCTTTGACAGTGTGAATGATTTGCCATGATCAACTGCATAATACTGAAGCCTGTTCGATCACCACAAATCTTTCTCACTTCTAGTGAGAACAATGTGCAAACACTCTACCATCCGCTTTACACATGTGGTGAGTGAAACCCGACGTACTAGGATGTGTTGTGTATGATATGAAATCAACAGAGTTAAAAAGGCCAACATGAAGGGTCTAGACAGAGTAGATAGAGATAAACTGTTCCCATTGGCAGAAGGATCAAGAACCAGAGGACATAGATTTAATGTGATCGGCAAAAGAACCAAAGGTGACATGAGAAAAAACGTTTTGCACAGTGAGTGGTTAGGATCTGCCTGAGGGAGGCAGATTCAATCATAGCCTTCAAAAGGGAACTGGATAAGTACTTGAAAGGAAAAAATTTGCAGGGCTACAGGGAAAGGGCAGAGGAGTGGGACTAGCTGGATTGCTCTCGCTTAGAGCCAGTGCGGACTCGATGGGCCAAATGGCCTCCTTCTGTGCTGTAACCTTTCTATGATTCTATGATTTTATTTGGCAAATAAGAAATGGTACTAGGAAGAATCCACTGAAGGAAGTGCACCTTTTTTAAAAATTCGTTCATGGGATGTGGGCGTCGCTGGTGAGACCAGCATTTATTGCCCATCCCGAATTACCCTAGAGAAGGTGGTGGTGAGCCGCCTTCTTGAACCGCTGCAGTCCATGTGGTGAAGGTTCTCCCACAGTGCTGTTAGGTAGGGAGCTCCAAGTCCTCAACCCAGTGATGATGAAGGAACAGTGATATATTTCCAAGTCAGGATGGTGTGTGACTTGGAGGGGAACGTGCAGGTGGTGTTGTTCCCATGTGCTTGCTGCTCTTGTCCTTCTAGGTGGTAGAGGTCGCTGGTTTGGGAGGTGCTGTCGAAGAAGCCTTGGTGAGTTGCTGCAGTGCATCCTGTGGATGATACACTGCAGCCACAGTGCGCCGGTGGTGAAGGGAGTGAATGTTTAGGGTGGTGGATGGGGTGCCAGTCAAGCCGGCTACTTTGTCATGGATGGTGTCGAGCTTCTGTCAGGGGTGAATCCTTTCAATGTTTCTGGTAGTGAATAAAAATCCAGTGGAAACCATTTATTGTCAGTTCCTACTTATTGCAACTCTTATAAACCTAGATAGTTCAGACCAACATTTTAGAAATTTTGATAATATCATGTTTATATAAATTTTTCATTTATTCAACTTTTTACATACACAACTTTTTTGATGAGTTCTTGTGCCAATCAAAGAAAGGGATGTCAGAATGTTACTGCTGGTGTAGCTTGGCCAGATGAAGATTAATGGAGATTAACAATGGCCTGGAATTTCCAAACGTTTTCTGCCCTTTTTCAGTTGGTTTCTGGGTGGGGGAGTCGAGGAAATATGGCAGGGAGTCATTCTGCAGGATGCTGAATACACCCATATTCAAATTAAACATTTATGACAGAAATATGTTATCTGATGCATTAACACCACAACAACACTGAACAGCATGAACATAGAGCTATTGATTGCATTTGGACCAGCGAGATATTTTAAAAAAGGATTAAAGAGAAACATTTTTCCATGACCAGCACTGCCGGCTGCGGTGTGGTGCAGCAAGTGCCACAGGGGTTCCTTGTTCACTCACCATCTGAAGCCGGCAACCTGGGGACAGAAGTACCACCAGGAACCGGCCTCAATTATTATAATTAGCCTAACCTCGGAAGGTCTGTTGGGGTCAGGGCAGAATTGGAAAATACAGGCCAATGTGCCTTTACCCCAACCTCGGAAAGCATCCCCTTCTTCACCAGTGCAAATTGTTCATTATTCACATCTAACATCTTTAGCCCTTGCTTGATATAAGGAGCCTGTAGCAAATTGTGCGCAGTTTTGTGCTGTGAACCCACACCCAGTATTGGGTTGAGATTGCGTCAATTCATTGCACACAGGAGTCTTACAGCTTTTGGAGACAAGACTTCCATTCCATTAGTTTGGGATGGATTCAAACACAGGGGTGAAAGGACAGGACATATTGGGGGTGGGGATTTTAACTGCCAGCAGGTTTCTGACAGGAACCCACTGGCTTCAATTATATTCCTGCCCGCCCATGGTGGGATGAGGCTGCAGTGATTTTAATCGGGTCTCATTAACATGCCGCTGGCCAACTTTCCCAGAAGTGGGTGCTGGCCTGAATAAATTAGGGCAGCCTTTGGCAACCTCCCAGCACTCAGGTAAGTGAGGGGACTAGGTTTCCGGGAGGGGGGGTCTCACAGTAGGGAAGGAGTGAGTCCAAGGCAGGGGAGGCCTAAATGTTCCTTGTGGGGCCTGGAGGAGCACAACTGTTCAAAAGAAAGTGAAAAAACATAACTTGAATGACGTCTTCTGCTTTGGATCCTCTTCTGACTAGAGTTCACCAGGTGGGAAGCCGCAGCAGCTTCCCTGCTCAGTTCAAATATAATGGTTAAAATAGCAGTCGGGGCCTAATGACATCATCAGACTCTGATCTGCATATTTAAAGAAGGACCCCCATCGGCTTCAGGCGGACGCCTTTGCTGCCTGCTTAGAAGAGCAGGTTAAGATTGAAGACTGGGGATCCATACGGGACATCGGCAGGTAAGGCACCTGGTCGATTTTAATTGCCTACCCACCCAGTATCCTGCAAATGGACAGGGTTAAAATCGACCCCCTTTACTTTAAAAAAACACTTTCTTATTATGGCAGTTCTATGCAAGTGCTTGCAACTCCTTCAGAATCTGCACAAGATCAGAGCAGCAGTAAATGAAAAACTGGCCAATGCATTGTATAGTGATTTTATTGAGAAATGGTTCAGTTTGAGTGAGACAAGCAACATCGGAAGGAAACTCTTTTTATTCTGTCACATTCAGTGTCATTATGAATAGCCAGCCAATATTAATGCAACTTTCTATTTTCTGCTTTCTGTTTTCTCTCAGGATGGAGGGGTTTGGGGTGTACACTCTCCCAACAGAAACAAGATACGAGGGAGAAATGAGAGACGGCATGTTTCATGGCAATGGAACCTTATACTTTCCCAATGGAAACAAATATGTAGCCACCTGGGACAGTGGAGTCGTAATACAGGTCCGATTTGAATATCTTTGGACAGTATCAGACCAAATATTGTCATTCATTGGGAGTGACAATCACTCAGCTTTGTTCAAAAATGTTTTGATGTTTGTTAGTCTTAAAAATAAAAAGATCTTTGTGTGATAAGTAATCTTACATGCTTTCATTCTTTCTGATTGGAAATGTCTTCCAGGCAATCTTTCTCTGATGTTAACAGCTCTGCAGTGCTTCCAACCTGTATCTGACATTTATTGATTCGCTATACTTGTCTTTTAGGGTAACTACATATTTGCAGATGGATTGGAATATGAAGAAGACTGGCAGTACTGTGATGGTTACGATAGGCGCTTTTACACTGAAATATGTAAAGGATTGAAACCAGCAGGTATGTTTATAAGAGAGCATCAAAAGATACATAATATTTCACAAAGCAAAGAGCAAATAATAAATAAGCATATTTATGTAGTAAGATATTACTATACAATAGTTTATTTCTTGGTAAGCTACTATGATATGTGACTGGAATTACTGCTATTCTACCTTATATGGTATATAGCTTCTACCCTTTCAGTTGCATCATGCCATCTCTACCATGCTCAGGAAATTTATTAACCCAAAAGCAAAACATATTATAAAGAATAACAGCTGTATTTAGGGATTAATTTAGCCTTGGAAAATTTTTCATAAACCACTCAAGATTTGCTCTCATGGTTTGTGACATAATTAGACTTGACTGCATTCGTGCTGAACTCACTTCCATCCATCTATTATCCTATATGTAAGACACGTATATACAGTGGATATTGTTGTAATCTGTTGATATTTCTGCACTTGGCTAAGGTCGTTCCCAGCTCACAAACTTGGATCCTCCAAGAACAATTCCAGAAGGATGTTATGACTGTGGCGATGGCTTCTATGACCCAAAAACCAGAATAATCACTGATTACAAGAATGAATTTCTTCGTAATGCTGGTAAGTTTCTTAGAAACACATCCAGTCTGCTCTGCAGATTTGAAATATGAACTGGTAATTTGTTTCCTTTCTTCAAGACTCTGTGGCATTCAACAGTTATCTTTAATCTATTGTTTGACTGGCATCAGTCACATAATAATTCCCTATGCTTGCTTCTCTGTTTCTTGTCACCTCTTCAATGCATAAACACCTGTACATATCCCATGTTTTTGTGATTTAAAATAGTAAATTTTGCACAAGGCATCACAACACTTTGAGTTTGGTGCCATTTTGACTGTTTTACAGGGAAATAATACTGAAGTATATTGAAGTACATCTAATTACATTTCTGAATGAAAGCAATTTCATAAGTTCAATGAATCCTACTGCTTATGTGCAGAATTTAACTACTTCTTACTGCGAGTTGAGTCAGAATTAACAGTCTTTGTGCTTTAAATGTTAATTCTTTTATGGACTAATAAGATGCATGTTTTTCTCTGACATTTCTGTCTTGTTCGTGTACGAAAGTAGCTTCCCGTATTTCATGTATAATTCTACTTTTGCCTGCACAAAATTTGATTACTTTCATTTTGTACATCAAACTGCCTTGAGCTTATTCTTGGTTTATAAAAGCCAAACCCATCACCGGGGGTGTTTTAAAAAAGATATATTGCCAACAACCTTCCTTCAAGAAAAAAAAAACAATTGAGGGCAGTTGGTATCCAATATGCAGAGGAACTGGGTTCCCTGGAGAGAGATAGTATGGGCCAGAAGGCCAGGGCTGTAGAGGAAGAGTAAAGGAACAGCTGCAGGCAAGAGGAACCGAGAAAGAAGGCTGGGATAAAAGGGACAGACCTAGAGCTACTTCTGTGTAGACATCGCAGGAAGGGACAGGAAACACCAAGGCTTCTGGCCAGGGCTTGAAGCTAGCAAAAGCAGATGGTAGGAAATATTCAGGAAGCTCTTTACGCAGTTCCAAAGACCAGACAGGTTAGCAGAAAGTGCTGCTGTCTCGCTCTTAGGTCTGGGAGTGGCTTTAAAGGATGCACAGGTTCCTTGGCCTTTAACCCATGTGCTTGAATGTTCTCTGTAGAGACTGGTGTTTTTTTCACTGATTAACAGGGTGTAAAACAGTCCCTCCTTTGGCAATCCTGTACTTAATTTGTTCTTGACAAGCAAAGGGCACAGTTTTCTAATATGTAGCATCTCCATCAAAAATGGAACTTTTTTTTTGTTTTCCTTGTTTGTTTAAAATGTAGATTACTAATTTAAGAATGTGACTACTTTTAAATGCAAGTGAAAGTCTAAAGAATATTCCCAGCTCACAGTTTGACAATTAAAACAAGTAGATGGACTGAGATAAACACATTGTACAGAAAGCAACTCACAGTAGCTGTAAATTCTCATTAAAGTTCCTAAAAGCTTTATGTAGCTAATAGTTAAAGAATGTACAAAAATAATTGTCTAATGCTCAGGGGCCATTCAAAGTGTTTGAAGTACTTTACAAGAGTATGTGTGCCGAGATGTTTCAAAGATATTCCCTGATTTCTAGTAGTAAGTAATGTATTCTTAAATGTTATTTGTGCCCATTCTCTTTTTTCCCCACTTGATTTTCCCCCCCTACATTGGTGCTGCACATTATGCATCTTTGTACCAGATATGCATCTTTGTACCAGAGGGCAAATGATCTGTGGTTGCTGCTAATGCCATCCCATCAATGGCAACAAGGGGCACAGTTCAGGTGGGATGGATTGCATTCTATCAGCTTTCCATTTACGTATCCCTGAAACTCTCTGCACAAACTGTGTCCAGTCTGGCCAAGGGCTGACAAACCTCATTGATCCAAAATGGGAAAACTCAAAGAATGCTCAACCATGGAACTTTATCTTATAGTCTGAAATAAACTGCTTAAACTACCAGATCTCCCTGCCTTATTTTTATTACAGAAAAGATACAGATTTGTAAAGGACTAGTTTTTGATCTTTACTACTGAAAGGCACTTTAACAATGATGACTTTTTTGCACTGTTTAAGAGGGATACCAGTTTTTCTCTAAATTAGCCAAGTGTTGACACTTCACTTCCATTTGGTACCACGTGACTTGGGTATTTCTTAGTGTCAACTCCAACATGTATAATCTCACAATAACTGGAAGTGGTATCTGAGAGTAGGATAAGCTATGTTGGTAACCAAGGGCCTGGTTTTACTTTGTCAAATATCTCAGCTGGGTGTAGCAGCAGTGAAAATGGCAGTTACCTCCTTTACATATGGCCTATATCTCTTACATAAATGCCGTGCAGCTTGTGTGTGATACATACCGTGGTAAGCTTTTACATGTGTGCTATAACCTTTGTCTGTTCAGCAAATACTGTACTTTTGGGGAATTGTGGTTCTTATTTCCTTTGAAAAAACATTACTGACTGTTGCTTTACCCTTTAACAAACAGATTGGGGCAAAAAGAGGTAGATATGTTGTTTCTTGCAAGCTTCTGTGTTCATTCATTCTTCATTGATGCATTTCCCTCTACTTGTTTAAGGCATAAGGGGAGAAACAGAATGTGAAATAGTGACCACTCCTTGCTGTTTTAAGGTGTCTGAGATTAGAACATGTACAGTGCAATGCATAGCCAGCAGACACTGCTAGCTGCCCAATGATAAAGCAGTACTGTGCATGTGTGCACACCTTTTGACTCCAGAGTTGTATTGTCACTTTAGTATCAATATGAACATGGCAGCATAACATGGCTAGATTTAACAGCAAAATAGGAAATATTATGCTGGTGTTATCCCACAAACCCTGGTTGGCAAGCTGAGGATACCTACAGTATACTGTGCTGTAGATAGCATGGTGCTTATTTATGGAAAATGTACCCAACCAAAAAGATCTCCAGGCTCTTCTTTTAGACCTTCCTCCAGATTAGCCCAGTGGTTCATTTTTTAGATTTCATTTTTACTCCCTCACTGACTATGATGAATTTTCATTGGGTTTGGGCACTGTGCCACAGCAGTGTAAGGGGGAGGGGGAGGTATCTGAAAATGATACTGTATGAAATCGTATACAGTAGTGCTGCAGAGCTGCCCTCATATTCAGGCTTGCTAGCAATAGCAGTGCTGTAGTACAAAATAAAGCATTAGACATTGAAAATGTGTATTATATATTGCAGAAGGTACTAAGGGCTATATTTTATCCTGTTGCTAATATTAGAGAAAAAGTAGACACGAGCATAAAGTGGGAATGCCATTCTATACTAATACCTACTTTATCACTTAAATTACTGGACTGAGAAAATAAACCTTAGGTCCTAACTACTGGGATTTAGTACAGCAGTGTTCTTCTGCCACTTGTTGTTAAATCATAAAATGAACTTAAACAGAATGTTACATGGAACAATAAAAGCCTGCTTTTACACTAGTCCTGCTCTTTAACACTGTTTTGGAAAAACTACATTATAAAGAGTGTGTTTTATCATATAATTAAATTTTATGACAATTTAAAGAGCAAATCATACACAATGATTATATTCAAAGTCTTGTTATATTGGAGAATATATATTTGATACATTTACCCAAATGTTTGAAAAATATATTAAAATATTGAATAGTGTTTTCCTTTGCAAAGTTAAAATGGTAAGACTGAGATCCTGCCAATGATCAAATCCCAGCCAAATAACAATTTCCAGTTGATTATAGAGTTGTGCTATGTTAAAAAGGGAAAATGTAGCTGCTGTCTCAAAGAATAAATTATACAAAAAGGTGAGAATATGCCGCGCAATTGTATTTAAGCTTTAATTACCATATGCAAACAATTGCAGTTAAGCTAAATGGTAATTATAGTTAGCTGGTAGCTAGTACGATTGAAACCACAAGGATTAATTGCGCTTTAAAAAGTGATAAAATGTGTTTCTTGAGTTTGACCCAGTGTCACAGGGTGAGGGAGAATAAGAGAAAGTAGTTAGTTTCCATGCAGCTGGCAGGAATCAGCCTGGGCATCTGGGATTTAATTTGGTGGCCACACAGCCAGGTAGAGTGTGAAAAGGCTAGTCAAGTGGCTGTTAAGGCCATCGTCACCAATTATGAACAATCAGGGAAGGATTTAAGCCTTGTTCATGACAATAGGCCAGTTCATCTTGTTTCATGGGTTACCACTGAAGAGGTTGCAGCTGCACTGATTCAAATTAGCCATGAAACCTACTGCAATTATCCTACAGGGTTCTGCTGAAGCTGAAATATGTTTATCATCCACTATTGTAATACAGTACATGGCCACCCTGAGCAGAATGGTGTATGCGACAAAAAGTGCAAGTTAGCAGATGTAATTGATGTAACAAGGAGGTGGTGGTCTGACATGATGCCCATCGTAAGTCATAAAATAACAGAGTGCATTATTGGAGCCTTCCCTGATTGCAGATGCAAAAAATACAAATGTTTGGGTCTGAAGGATTGAGTCAATTTAAATCTAATTGCAGCATGCTGCAGCCTGAACTTCACTGGCAAAGTTCCATTTTCATTTGACAAATTACAAGAAAATGTCTGTCTGTATTTTCAGATGATGATGAGCATGAATGGATAGTCCGGACCTGTCGGAAAGGTTGGGATCAGATAACAGGATACAGGCCTGAACTGCACCAGCAACAACTACCAAGATACCCCTCGTGATATTGGAGCCGGGCTTTTGGAACCCATGCTAATGCCTCCCTGTATCCTCATTCCTTTGGTGTTTAGCATTACTTAACGAACCTTACAGAATTGGTTGAATTTAAATGCTCTTCACACATCATCCCTTTTCTTTAAAAGAAACAAAAATTCATTCACATTAACTTTTTAAAGTTATGATTTAATGCATTTGGATTTGGGGAGTCTTAAGGAAATAATACTAACTGTAATCTTTCTCAATTCTTTATCTTCTGCACATAATTCATGTAAGATATACGATTCATAATTTCTTCAATTTCACATTTTTCTGTCCTGATAATTATACTGCACACAGTTTTGATCTGCCACATGCTGATTAGTACAGGTCAAAAAAAGTAAATAGAGCAGTGTTCATACTGATGTGTACATGTAGCCTTGATATATGTTGTATAAATCCTTCAGTATAAAACTGTTCTGCTAAAGTTGTAGTTGATCCCCAATCTAGTTAGCCTAAGGTAGTTATTACTACAGGATTACTAACTTAAGCCAAATGCTGTCCCCAACTGAATGCTATGATCCTGCCTTTTACCACCTGACATTCATGATTGTGGATTGTAGCTTTGATTTGGAATATTGTCCTTAAATGCTGTGAATATTTTCCTGGTATAAGTTAAGGATACCTTGATAGCTACTCAGTTTTATAGATATGACTATGAGGTGGAAACTTTGTGTGCTTCTGTGGTTTACATAAATCAGGTACACCTTCTGTATACTGTTTACCAGTAAAAAGTAATTAAAACACAATTAACAGAAGCGTTTGTGGGGGAATGGGAAAGATGCTCATTACTTTGTAAGATGGAATTTTATAACCTCTATATTAAACCAGATATACATTTACATCTTGGTGCACTTGTTCAGCTAATTGAATTTTATTGTATTTGTAAGTTCAAACTAATTAGTGTAACACCTTCGACGGGCAGGAGCTGATAGTCTTTCAGGAGTGTTTATCGGAATACACAAGCCTTTTCTAGTCTTCTGTACACCAACAACAGGTTATTAAACTACTTGTCTAAGAAACATAATGACTCACATTACACCCTTTGTCAGTCCTGAATTTAGTAGAAGAGTGCAGCTGTACTAAATTATTTATATTATAAACATGCTAGTGCTCTGTGTCTGTCACAATAATAGAAGGGGATTTGTATGTTGATTCTTAGGGCAGGAAGTTAATCCTAGCTCATCTCATTTGGGAAATAAAAGCAATAAATGGACACTGAAATGTTTCTAATGTGGTAGTGGCAATGTGTGATTGTATCCCCTCATCCTCCGATTCATCTCAACACTAATGTTGCAGGTTCTGCTTTGAACATATGCATAGGAAGAATCAGATCTACACCGAAGGGATTAGATAAACAGTGGGGCCAATTTTGGTTTGCTGCGGTAATCAGGCAAGCGGCCAGCGTTTTGACCGCGCTGTCCGCTCGATCACAGCAGCGAGCAGCCCGAGCCACCTAGCGAGCATCGATTGCAGCTCCAAGACATCCCGCTGGTCAGGGAGGGTGGGAAATGAACCAGCTCCTACGCCAAGTGGGCCGACAGTACGGACATGGAGAAGGGGAAACGATTCCAGGGGATGCCACGCAGGGACTGGCAGCAGGCCAGAGTAGTTTTATGGAGCCAGGAGGAGCAGGAGTGTTCGTCCTGCCCCACAAAAATCACGTTGCAATCTTACAATGGGCTTAGAACCCTGATATAAATATTTCGGGGGGAGTGCTTATTTCGGGGGGAGTGCTGGCTCGAGGCCCCCTTGACCACCGAGTCCGGCAGGCGTTGGGTGGGACTCTTTTTAAAAAAAAATTCACTTGCCTGCCGCCCCGTTTTCCAGCGTAAATGGGGCAGGAGGCAAGATTATTGCTATCCAGTGACCGCTTCTGGAAAACTTGCATTTTTGGATGTTGGGTGACCACAGGGTGTGGCAGATTGTGATGCCTACCACAGTTACTTAGTCTAATCATTGTGCAGGCTGACACATGGAGAATATCCAAATAAGTAAGGTGTCAGAGGCGGACTTTATTTTAAACCACCAGCTTAGATCCACAGTAATTGCAGACTCAAGGCTTCAGTATCTTTCTATGCTCCCCCAAAACAGTGAACCTATGGACGCCAGAATGACTATAGTGGGCCTGTGGCAAGAATTCCAGTGCTGAGTCACAAATGTAAAGATTTTAGGATCACGTAACTTGTTTTACCCACAAGATATATTTAAAAGACTGCAGAGGAAAATCATTTATCCAAAACAGTTGCACTCTAGAAGCCCTTCATTGTTCCATGAAAAAAAAAATCTTTTTTTGGGATATAATTCATTAGAACTTCTAGACATGAAGCAGTTTTTAATAGGACTATTAACATTTATCAAAATAGCAGTATATAACACACAATTCAATGCAATACTGTAACAATTTAAGTTCCCTCCTTAAATTAGTATTTTTTATTTTTATAAACTAGGTTCAGTTGTTAAAGGATTTATTATGTCAGTAATTATACGTTGTGTAAACAAAGCAAAGAGTACTGTTTGTTCCAGGCTTGAAATTGCTTCCTGTAATATACTAGTGCTTTAAATCACAGTCCCGCACAATCAATGTAAATACCCTCGGGTTTGAAATCTCTTCATTTTTTTATTTTATGATGAGTGGAACAAGGGTAAATTGCACAGGGGCTATGTTTAAATACCCTAAGGGTACGTCAATAACATTTATGATTTGGATCTGGATGATCTGAGCCCAAGCTCTCCTAAGGTTTGTACGTATGGTTGCCTTGGTTCAGCTCATGCACCACATGGCATTAAATTCCCAGCCCAATGTCTGCAGTGCTTTATTTTCTTCAATTGCACAAAGTATAAGAAGATTACCGTCATTCAGTAGTAGCAGTCTGATGCAAATCTGCATCCTATCCAGGCCAACTCCATTCATTATAAAAAGAGGTGGGGGTTTTAACTCAAACCTATAGTCACGACAAATAAACATAAAACGCTGGGAATGACCAGATCAGACAGCATCTGTTCGAGTAGGATTGTCATCGGATCTTCTGATGAAAAGGCCCTGGTCGAAATGTTAACCTATCTTTCTCTTCCCAATGCTAACTGACCTGCTTTACAGTACCAGAATTCTCAGATTTTATTTCACATTTGCAGCATTCTCCATTTTCCTTTTAACCAAAACAAATACCCACACAATTTATACTCAAACACTTAGTGCTAATTAACCATGTTTGCAGAACTCTGGGGTACAGAGGGATCTGGGTGTCCTAGTACACGAATCACAAAAAGTTAGTATGCAGGTACAGCAAGTGATTAGGAAGGCAAATGGAATGTTGTCATTTATTGCAAAGGGAATAGAATATAAAAGTAGAGATGTTTTGCTACAGTTGTACAGGGCATTGGTGAGACCACATCTAGAATACTGTGTGCAGTTTTGGTCTCCTTATTTAAGAAGGGACATAATTGCTTTAGAGGCGGTTCTGAGAAGGTTCACTCGACTGAGGGGGTTATCTTATGAGGAAAGTTTGGACAAGTTGGGCCTGTATATATTGGTGTTTAGAAGAATGAGAGGTGACCTTATTGAAGCACATAAGATCCTGAGGGGACTTGAAGGGGTAGATGCTGAGAGGATGTTTCCCCTTGTGGGAGATACTAGAACTTGGGGCCACAGTTTAAAAATAAGGGGTCTCCCATTTAAGACGGAGATGAGGAGAAATTTTTTCTCTGAGAGGATCGTGAGTCTGTGGAACTCCCTTCCCCAGAGAGCGGTGGAGGCAGGGTCATTGAATATTTTTAAGGCTGAGTTAGATAGATTCCTGATTAACAAGGGAGTCAAAGGTTATAGTAGGTAGATGGGAAAGTAGGGTAGAGGTCACAATCAGATCAGCCATGATCTTATCAAGTGGCAGAACAGGCTCAAGGGGCCGAATGGCCTACTCCTGCTCTTATTCGTATGTCCATATGTTCGTATGTTTGCTGGAAATTCAAATGTGCAGCATAACCGGAGTTAAAGTTTCTACTTGATCACCAGGATTCAGATACAAATATTGCCCATTGGGAACCAAGTGAAGAGTTGTGGAGGAAAAGTAGCTTGCAAGGGATATTTTAGGAATCATATATGCTGCAATGCATCAATAATGAAAATCAATGTTCTGTCATTTGTGCAGTTAGAGTGGATAGTTAATTTAATTGAATGGTGGAAAATGAAAGAGAGAAAAAGAAATTGACTGAATGGCAAGGTCAGGGAGGATGGGGTGGGCTGGAAAGTTCACTTTTAGTCCAACACTAAATGAACAGTCTTTCAGATGTGTGAGTGCCCATGATGACCTATATTTATTGGAGTTGGTCAAACTTTAATTTCACCTTTCAAACCTTAGCAATCAATATAATGATCAATGTTGCTTTATGTGCAAGCACTCTCTTTAATGTTACAATAATAATAATACATGGTTTAATGACAAATGAAAAGAATGTACTAATCAATATGATAGCTATTCTGCTGTGGCCACTTTGGCTCTCTTGTACTGTTTTACACTTGTAAACGATGGTTTTTGTCTGATGTTTTTTTTTCATTCATGAGCCGCCTTCTTGAACCGCTGCAGTCCGTATGGTGAAGGTACTCCCACAGTACTGATAGGTAGGGAGTTCCAGGATTTTGACCCAGCGACGATGAAGGAACGGCGCTGATGGTGAAGGGAGTGAATGTTTAGGGTGGTGGATGGGGTACCAATCAAGCAGGTTGCTTTGTCCTGGATGATGTCGAGCTTCTTGAGTGTTGTTGGAGCTGCACCCATCCAGGCAAATGGAGAGTATTCCATCACACCCCTGACTTGTGCCATGTAGATGGTGGAAAGGTTTTGGGGAATCAGGAGGTGAGTCACTTGCCGCAGAATACCCAGCCTCTGACCTGCTCTTGTAGCCGCAGTATTTATGTGGCTGGTCCAGTTAAGTTTCTGATCAATGGTGACCCCCAGGATGTTGATGGTGGGGGATTCGGCGATGGTGAAGCCGTTGAATGTCAAGGGGAGGTGGTTAGACTCTCTCTTGTTGGAGACGGTCATTGCCTGGCACTTGTCTGGTGCAAATGTTACTTACCACTTATCTGCCCAAGCCTGGATGTTGTCCAGGTCTTGCTCTTTGCATGGACTGCTTCATTATCTGAGGGGTTGTGAATGGAACTGAACAGTATGCAATCATCAGCAAACACCCCCATTTCCCTGAAAAGTGTATTTTACATTGACAAAATGTCAACCACTGCAAAAGTCTTAACATTGCCACCATTCTATAATTATTTTATAATTAACCATTTCTATGAATCGACAGAAGCCAAACCTCTTCAGGGGATAATGTATCAAACAATGTTTGATAAAGATTCTAAGTAATTGCTAAAACTTTACAGCCAAAACTGTATGAAATAAAGAATTATTGCAACAAACATATTTGATTTCTGTCAACTGGTATTATTCATTTGGTTAAACTAATTCTGCCATTGATAGGAAATTGCAGATTTGGGTGTATAGTTAATACTGAGGAGGACTGCGACAAAATATAAGGTGACATTAACAAACTTGCAGAATGGGTGTGTAAACGGCAAATGAATTTCAATATAGATAAGTGTGAGATGGTGCATTTTGGTAGGAGGAATAAGGAGGCCACCTACTCCTTGGAAAATAAGAGTCCAAATGGGGTAGAAATGCAAAGGGATCGAGGGATACAAATACACAAATCAAAAATAGCAACGCAGGTTAACAAAGCATAAAAAGCGCAAACAACACACTGGGGTTCATTTCTAGAGGAATAAAATTCAACAGCAAAGAAGTTATGTTAAACTTATATAGAACCTTGGTTAAACCACACTTAAGAGAACTGTGGAGAGTTCTGGTCACAATATTGCAAAAAATATATAGAAGCACTGGAGAAATTGCAAAAAAGATTTACGAGGATAATACCAGAACTGAGAGGGTACCACTATCAGGAAAGACTGAACAGGCTGGGGCTCCTTTCTCTAGAAAAGAGAAGACTGAGAGGTGACCTGATAGAGGTCTTCAAAATTATGAAAGGGTTCGATAGGGTAGATGTGGAGAAGATGTTTCCACTTGTGGGGGTGTCCAAAACTAGTGGCCATAAATATAAGATGGTCACTAATAAATCCAATAGGGAATTTAGGAAAAACATCTTTACCAGAGAGTGGTGAGAATGTGGAACTCACTACTACATGGAGTGGTTGAGGTGGATAGCATAGATGCACTTAAGGGGAAGCAAGGTAAGTACTTGAGGGAGTAAGGAATAGAAGGATATGTTGATCGGGTGAGAGGAAGTAAATAGTGGGAGGAGGCTCATGTGGAGTGTAAACACTGGCATAGGTTGGGCTGAATGGCTTGTTTCTGTGCTGTAAATTCTATGTAATTCTACGTATGTGAAAGTCGAAATTTGATCTGCACCCATAGAAGTGTGATATATCTGCCTGAGTACAATGTCCTTGAGGTCATAGATTTTTGAAGTGTCAGTAGCATGTGAGCCACAAAAATAGTAAATTAGATATCTTCCATCCATTCTAAAATGCTGCTTATGAGCCACATAAGATGCATTTTGTATTAAGTGACTTGGGAATGTTTTAGATAATCCTTGTATTCTGGAGAGACCTAAAGTGACTCTTACAGATGCAGTGAGGGGTTTGCTTATGTGATCTGAATTTAATTTTTAAGCTTCCATTATTTAAAGGGAGGTACTTGGTAAAGGCAGTGAACTTTTGACCTGTTTAAATTAGATTTTGGTGCAGTAGTCTACCTGCAAATGTAGATATCTTTCTTTCATATTCGAAACTTCCCCAGAACCAGTTACTTTTTGTCGCTTGTGTGAAACCTTTGCAGGTTGGGCAATTCCAAGGTTTTCAGTCTGATAGTGTTTTCTTGTCAAACAGCTAAAGAATAAACAACTTCTGCTGCTTTTCCCAACCTAAAAAATGAACTCACGGTTGGACAAGTCTGTTTCAGTTATCCTGGAATGTAGCTGGTGGAATATAAGGGTAAACTTTGTAACCACTTCACTGGTTGCGTTCACTCTATTTTGCCTGGGCTTAAAGCATGACATTGGGCATGAGCCCAATGCCACCAGAACAAATATCACCTGAAGTGTCCTAACCTCAGGAGGAGCACACCACTAAAACCAAGAAATTGACCCAGTCAACTAAAAATGTATGCAGATGTTAAATCGCAATCCCATTCTAATCATTGATTAGACAGATGGTGTCCTGTGGTGCCCATCGGTTGTGGCAAGCTTCAAGCCAACCAGTAGACACAAAGTGTAACCTCACTCCATTGGAGTTCAGAATTGGAGTTGGAGCAGCTTGCCCCTGTCACATTACACATCCTGGACCTGCTTATGGTGGTTTTCACCAGCCCCAGGAGCGGACCCACCAGGGGATACCAGTTGCACTGGCACGATGTGGGTGGGGATTGGAAAATTTAGTGAACGGGCCTTGGGCTTGTTTCTCTTACAATTCTAATGAAATATGATTTTTGTATCATGCACGATCTATGCTCTAAGAGTGCGTTTAATCAAATTGTGCAAGAGCCTCGGTAAGGCTCTGTGAATAATGTAAATTAGTTTTGACTGCCAGGTGCGATTTCCTCAGTTCCATGTTAGGAACGAGTTAGCAGCTTTGTAAGCCCATATAAAATCGATGATGCTGGGATGGTCTTTGAGAATCAAGGTTCTCAGCATAAGAGGCAGGGGCAAAAAACAAACTATAAGCTTTAAGTAAATGGATGTAACAGGCTAAATATACTAAACTGAGAAATAGAAGTAACCAGTAGAAACCAAACTAAATCCACCTGAATCATAATTGAGTATAAAAGGCCAATCAGCACTAGAGATAAATAAATAATTGCTGTAAAATAAGTAAATGAATAAATATGGACTAGATAATGGAAGCACATGGGAACTTGTGGACAGTAAGATTGTCCCAGATAACCACACCTGTGGGAAATGTCTATCTCTTGAGTCACTTTGACTCAGAGTCGTTGAGTTGGAGTGCAAGATAGAAACACTTTGACACATAAGGAAGGAGGAGAAATATCTAGATAGGTTACCAAATAGAGAGTTACATGTATAGGAAGAGAAGTGTGTGACAGACAGTCAGCAGGGTAAGGGGAACCTAGAACATGCTGGGAACGAGGAATCGCAGAAACTGATCCTGTAAAGGATATGATGCACTAACCATTACAGAGACATGGATACAAGTTGGTCATGATTTCCTTCAGAAAGGACAAGGAACTTCAAAAAGATGTGGGGGGAATAGTATTACTGATAAAAGACACAATCACAGCATTGGAAAGAAAGGACATCAGTAAGGGTGAACAGTTTGGATAGAACTAAGGAGCAGCAAAGGATGAAAGATTCTGGTGGGAGTTGCCTACAGACCTCCTGACAACAGTGATGTAATGGGAGGATATAGAAATACAGAGATCAGGGAAGCATGTAACAGAAACGATGTGGTTATAATGGGAGATTTTAATTTTCACAGAGAAGCAGAATAGCTCAAGTAATAAAGGCAATGAATTTATGGAATGCATTCGGGACAGTTTTCTGAAACAATGTTTTAGAACTGACAATGGATACGACCATATTAGATTTAGTGATGAGTAATGAACCAGAATTAGTTAACAATCTGATTGTAAGGGAACATCTTGTGAATAGTGACCATAATATGATTGAATTTGATATAAGTTTGAGAGAAGCAAGAGTCATAAACCAAGATTTTAAATTTAAATCAGGGAAACTTTAATGGGATGAGAAATAAATTGACCACAGTAAACTGGACTGAGTTGTTAATGGGTAAACCTACAAACAAATAATGGGAAGTTTTCAAGGAAGTATTTGGTACAATACAAAACCAGTACATACCCCTAAAAGGCAAGAGCTCCACATGTGCAGTTAACCAACCATGGTCAACAAACAAGCTAAGAGACAGTATTAAGCTAACAGAAAAGGCTTACACAGATGCAAGGAAAAGTGGAAATTCAGCAGATTGGGAGAGCTGTAAAAAACAACAAAGGGATACAAAGAATGTAATAAGAGGTCCAAAAGGGGAGTATGAACAAAACTTTGCAAAAGATATCAAAGCTAACAATAAAAGTTTTTATAAATATGTTGAGAGAGTGATAAGGCAGAATGTGGGCCCTTAAAGACAGATGCAGGTGATGCTTTAATGGATAATTAGTATCTGTTTTCACTGACAAAATTCCAAGGGAACATTAAAACAAGCCAAGGAGAGGAACTTATTGGATTTAATATAAGTTAAAAAAAAAGATAGATAAGATAGATAAATCTCCAGGACCTGATAGTTTCCACCCTACGGTATTAAAAGGAACAGATGGGGAGATTGCATATGCGTTAGTCATAATTTTCCAAAGCTCTCTAGATTTGGGAATTATGTTTTTGACGTCAGTTGTGGGGAAGTTTCTGGAATCTGTCACCAGGGACAGAGTGACTAAGAATTTGAAGAAATATGAGCTGGTCAAAGAGAGTAGATTTATGAATGGTAAGTCATGTCTGACCAATCTGGTTGAATTTTTTGAGGAGGTCACTAACGTGCTGGACAGGGGAATGTCTATGGATGTTGTCTATATGGGCTTCAAGAAGGCATTTGATAAGGTTCCACACAACAACAACTTGCATTTATTTAGCGCCTTTAATGTAGTAAAACGTCCCAAGGTACTTCACAGGAATGTAATCAGACAAAAATTGAAACCACAAGAGATTATTAGCAAAAATTACAGTGCAGGGAGTTGGAGGTAACCTTGTGACATGGGTTAGTAATTGGTTGGGAGGAAGGATAAAGGGATGTGACAAGTGGTGTTTCCCAAGGATCTGTACTGTGGCCTCAGCTTTTCACCATATATATTAATAACATGGATGAAGGAACAGAGGGTTGTATATCCAAGTTTGCAGATGACACTAAAGCAGGCAAAGTAAGCTGTGTAGATGGGAGCAGGAAGTTACAAAGGGACATAGACAGATTAAGTGAGTGGGCAAAACTGTGGCAGATGGAATTCAATCTGGAGAAGTGTGAGGTCATCCACTTTGGATCCAAAAAAGGCAAATCAGAATATCTTTTTAATGGCGAGAGGCGAGGAACCGTGGAAGAGCAAAGGGATCCTGGTGTCCATTAATGTAAATCACCGAAAACTAATGCACAGGTACACAAATAATCAAAAAGGCAAATGGAATGTTGGCCTTTATCTCAAGCAGGTTGGAATACAAAGTGGAGGAAGTGATGCTTCAGTTGTACAGTACCTTGGTCAGATGCCATCTGGGGTATTGTGTTCAGTTTTGGGCACCACGACTCAGGAAGAAGGGGTGCAGCGCAGATTCACCAGAATGATATCAGGGCTTAAATTGTTAAATTAAGAGGACAGGTTGCATAAACTTGGCTTGTATTCCCTTGAGTTTGGAAGGTTGAGGGGTGATCTAATTAAGGTTTTTAAAATTATGAAAGAATTTGATAGAGTAGATACAGAGAAGCTATTTCCGCTGGTGGGAAAATCCAGAACAAAGGGGCACAATCTTAAGATTAGAGCCAAGCCATTCTGGAGTGAAAACAGGAAGCACTTTTTCACACAAAGGGCAGTGGAATTCTGGAATTCTCTCCCCCGAAAGACTGTGGATGCTGGGTCAATTGGAATTTTCAAGACTGAGATCGACAGATTTTTATTAGGTAAGGGTATCATGAGATATGGATCAAAGGTGGGTAAATGGAGTTGAGATACAGGTTGGCCATGATCTAATTGAATGGAGGAACAGGCTTGAGGGGCTGACTGGCCCTACTCCTGTTCCTATGTAAATGTTCACCACCTTGGTAGCAGTCACAATGCTTTCATTTTATAGCAACCTACTGTTATTTGAAAGAGGCATGGGACTGGACAAATAAGTCCTTGGAGACCAAAGGTATTCGCTATAGTCCTGGCTACTTAAGACAACCATGAACAAGATGCGAATGCTAATATAATGAGGCATATGTCTCCATTAGGATCTTTGTGGAATATACTATTTGCATGTTAAAGTAGAGGTTCAGAAGCTTGAACAGATCAGGTGTTTTCTGCAGTGTAGCTCTGATGGGGTCTCCAAGATCTTCGTAATCTTTTGATTCACAGCTTTGCAATTGAGAGAGGAGTTAACATGCAGCAGGTGGTCAAAGAAATACAGCCTCAATCATTAGCAGCAGCAGCGAACAATGAGAGCAAGGTGGATGAAATGGCTTGTCAACTCTTGTTGCAACTAGGAAATGTAGTGCTCCAGATTCTAAATGCCAGCACTTTTAGCTTAGCCACTCAATGCATTACCAATCCTTTTCACGTGTACAATGCAGTGGCCAAATGGCCACCATGCCCTTCATTATCCCCCACCCTATCTCAACTACCATGCATGCCCATTCTTTCATCTACTGCTACCTTATTTTATCCCATCAGAAGTGAAGTCTCTGGACAAAGTTGAAATAAAATGCAACCATTTTGTTTCCCTACAAGTGAGCAGTGTATGTGGCATTAACAATATTTTCCCCAGTGCTTCTCCTTGTGTATGGTATGTGTCTTCTTGAACCTATTCTGCTGCTCCATTGAGGTGTTTCCCCGGTGGAAGGGTAAGTGAGATGTCTGACTCCTGAATGTCAATCGGTGCCTTCTCAAATGGATGTGATCCTTTGCCCCCTTATGCCAGGTCATGAGCTAGTCCTGCAACCGTTAATACCATGTGCAATGCCACAGAAGGTGACAAAAAGTGGGCTGCTTGCTTTTTGCCACCATTTCTTGTCATTTGAGTGACGTGTCTGGGTGGTAGAGATGTGACGTCACGAAGACACAGCTGCCCTATTCGTGTATTCTCCTGCCATGCCCTTGCTGCCAGGCACTTCCTCAGCATGTTCAGTGATCTGCATAGGAACAGACTACTAGCCAGAAATGAGGTATGTGAAGCCTTGCATCAAGGTTCTCTTAATCTGATCTCCTAGTATGTTGCACACAGACAAGAGAGGCTTCTGTACATTGGAGACCAATGTCTCAAGCCAGAGGATTCAAGAGAGAAACCATGACTGGTGTGAGTCTCCGCTGCAGATGTATTTGGAGTTGCCAGCACTCTATGGTGGACTGCAGTTCTTGCTAAGTGGCCATGCACCACTGCACACATGTGGGTGATGGATTCCTGCATAGTTGCTGTCAGACCTTGCAGGGTGCTTTGCATATTCTCAAATGACTGTATAAAGCACTGGTGCTCAGATAGCAGCCTTCCTGTATCAGCAGGTCCTGTGAGATACCAATCTCTGGACTTGACAGCTGAGGAAGGACTCAACTGGTACTCTGGTTGGCAGTTCCTATTTCTTTACTGCTGCTTCTATTTGTTCCTTTTCACCTGTGCTTAGTGTTTCACTTAGTGCTCTCAATGCAACCTGACTAGCTAAATCCCCAGAGTGAATGTAGCTATGCTGGCATTTGTACCAGGTGGAATGAGTGTGGAAAGGTGCTGTGAGATGCTGGCTTCTTTGCTGGTACTAGGAGCTGTATCATCATTTTCGGAGGCACCTATAAAAACAGATGAGATAGGTAGTTTTGAATGGTGACAGCAGCAAACCCTTTGAACATAGAGTTGACATGCCAATATATTGTGTGTCATGCTGCCAAGGTAGAGTGCATGCCTGTGAGTGAGTGAATATGGGCTCAGAGTTTAAAGAGTGAGCTCCTCAAATCTATTTATGGGCCTGCAATTGCAGGGCCCTCCTCCAGTGAAGTCTTCTCTTGCAAGCAGATACAAAGTGTTGAGATGTTGGATGCTGAAAGTGCACAGAAATTACACCCAAGTGCTTATCCTGCCCAATGTGTGTGCAAGCCAATGGGCACACACCATACACTTCCATTTTGCTGGAAGCTTGCTTTGTGGGCACAACTTTTAAAGATTCAAGTGTGACAGTGGTTGCATATTTCAGTGCCAGCTACAAAGTTTGCCCTACAGCAATCTGTATATGCATATGCATGAGTAAAAGATCTGAAAGATTGTCTGATTGTTTTGCATGTGGCTTCAATCAAGCTGCATCAGGTTGAGAGGATGTTATGTCCATATACTTTCAGTAAGCAAATTTTGGGTAGGCTTGCCTTGGTTCACCTTCCAAAGGCTGGCAAATTTCTATCTCATTTACATAGCATTGACCCTTTCAGCCACTTCCTCCCATGTAGTTCAGACTGCTATGTGGCCCTTGTGCCACAAACCCTCCTTTGCTGTACTTTAAATATATGTCTTCAAAGGGAGAAGTTTGAGGATGGACTCTTCTTACCACAGCAACTGTCTCCGGCTCCGACTTATTCCATATGGATTCCAACTTAAATTCCACCTTTTATGTTTTGAATCCACCCTTGATCAGAGATATCTCCATCTTTCGATTAGGCACTTTACAGCCTTCTGGCTTCATCATTGAGTTCAACAACTTTACATCATAATCACCTCTCCCATTTCCTCTGGACCCATCTTCAGCAAGGATGTCAAGACCTTGGAGAGTGTGTAGAGGAGATTTACTAGAATGGTACCAGGGATGCAGGACTTCAGTTATATGGAGAGGCCAGAGAAGCTGAGATTGTTCTCCTTAGAGCAGAGAAGGTTAAGGGGAGATTTGATAGGGGCGTTCAAAATCATGAAGGCTCTTGATAGCTTCTCCTTATTTGCTCTGTTTCCTGTGCCAGAAGGGTCGGTAACCAGAGGACACAGATTTAATGTAATTGGCAAAAGAACCAGAGGTGACATGAGGGAAAAAAATTACACAGCAAGTTGTTATGATCTCGAATGCACTGCCTGAAAGAGTGGTGGAAGCAGATTCAAAAGTAACTTTCAAAGGGGAATTGGATAAACACTTGAAGGGGAAACATTTGCATGGCAATGGGGAAAGAGCAGGGGAGTGGGATTAATTGGATAGCTCTTTGAAAGAGACAGCAGCGGCACAGTGTGCCGAATGGCCTCCTTCTATGTTGTATCATTCTATGATTCTATGATCTTTTGTTTCTTTACTTACCCCATTACCACCCACTTTTGCCTTGCACCACCATCCCTTCTCTCATTTAATCACTCCTGCCCTCCACCCTATCACAGACCTTTCCCTTTGTTCTTTCCTCCCCCCCCATCCCCGTCTTTGACCCTGGTTCTGAAGTTGCTTAAAAACTGTTAAATCTCTAATTTCATCCAGTTCTGATGAAAGGCCTGTTTCTCTCTTCACAGACTCTGCCTGACCTATTGAATGTTTCCAACATTTTCTGTTTTGACTGCACTGGCTTGTGTCAACTACACACCATTAATTTATGAAAAGATTTATCTTTTTTCTGTATTTCTTTTGATCAGTGTGAATTATCACAGATTTATTTCACACGGATTTCTAAACAAATATGTGTTTGCTTTAAGGTTTGTTATTGCTGATAATATTATTGTAATAGATTTATGTTGGCATTGTTGATGCATCAGTGTGTGTTATATTGATCACACACAAGAAATCTAGATTGTAATCCAGTCAGACTCTTTGCTCCTCTTATAAGTATATAACTGCACACGCTTTACTCAGCTTTCGGAAAGTCCTCATGCTTTATATAATAAACAGAAAAGGTGATTTTCTCAGGCTCCTCCAAAGGCTGTAGCAACACTGGCAGTTAACGATTGCACGCGCACAATCTCACTTGTTGCTGGGGATGTGAAATCCGCCCTGCAATGTGAATGAGCTGAATTTCACAGCACTAAGAGCACTAGCTTATTACAGCATTACTTTTACTTGAAGCAATTCTGTGTTTTAAACCACAAAAACATTCTGTAGCCTTTTGTCTGACACCCAATTTTACACTCATTGTCATTAACACAATGATTGTGTTACTTTGACTCTGCCTTTATGAACACAGTTGATCAACACCATCAGTCTGAGGAATTTTAAAGCTAGTTGCCTTGTTGACATCATCAGCGTTCACGTTGTTGTTGTTTTTTGGAATTAAAGGACTCGAAAGGCAGGGTGAAATAATTCACCAATTACCCAGGTAAATCGATCAAAGTGAAACCAATCCAGTCTCTCGCTGGGATTAATAATAAGTTGTGGGTTCATTATCATGTTTCTCCACATGGTGAGTTTTCCACCTGAGCCGTTCCAAGCACAGGTTAGACACTTGCCTACAAGTGTGGAGGGAAAATCAGAGAAAGCCAACCTGGTCTTGGGCCTGAGCCTGAGCTGTCCTTTTACATCTCCCATCTATTCAGTGAGATCAATGGAGGTCTATCTTCACAGATCAGGAAGGTGTTTGATGCAGGGAGACTTTGGGGGAGAAAGGTAAAACTTAAAACAAAAATGATATTAGCGGAGGCTTGAATTCATCAAAGTGGCAGCACTTTTTTTTAATTGCATTTAATCACACAAATAATACATTAACAACGCACAACAATAAAAGTCTAAATGTTACAAAAACTGAAAATTTTAAAAGTGCTTACAGAAGTTTATATTTTACAATAAATACTTGATTAACAGTGTCTTGACATTTTAAAAGTAGCATCCATTTTGTAATGGTAATTGTTGTAAGCCAAGACATGTTTAATCATCACATGCTAAAACAAACAATTTACATTTGGATTAAAAACGCTTTAAACATCTATGTACAAGAACACATATGACAGGACATGAGTCTATGCTTCAGCATAATCCATGAACTAGAGTGAAACCTCCCTTTTCAGATTACAAAGTTGTACATACAAAGTTGTACATACAAAGACTGTATGCTTGGAAAGAAGTAAACAATTTAGTTTTTTACTAAAACAAAATAATTTTGTCATTGTGCTTCTTTGCTCTAGCCTGGATGGTCCTTGTAAACCTTTACATTTTCATTAGACATAGAATGATGAACAGTAAAACCTGTCTGTATGAGGTACGATGATTCATTCAATGTTCTGTGGTTAATCCTGTGTAATTGCTGATACATTATTTGCTGGAATTGCTTGTGAATCCATTGTGCTATAAATGGCGAGAACTACTCAACTTGATTTCCTTTATGGTAAAATGTGCGAAACGCTGACAATAAAAGTACTCAGTTAATACCATTAATACCATATTATTTTCTCACCTCTCTAGCCAACCAGACACGTCAGCATTTGCATCCTCTATTAGTCACTGCTACCAGTTAAAACACAGGATGACACACAGATCTAAGTACATTAGATAAAATAGCAGTGGAGCTAAAAATGGATATGTGAACCATTAGCCGGCCAAATAACAGTTATCCCAGTGAAGTCTCCTTCTCTACTGTATACATGCACACAATGGCTCTGCTACCAGTCAGATAAGCGAGAGATAGATATTACACTTGTATGCCAGAAAAACTCTGGTCTATTTTAAAGTCCAGGAATGAAGCACTCTATTGATTTTTGAAGCATCGTTCAGGATGACTCAAGCACTCAATCTTACCCTGAAAACTGGGCAGTATAAACACCAAATGATCCTTCTGACTTGAATTGATGGTTGTCTCCCATTTCAACGCACTGGAGGTTGCCTACTTTTAATTCCATAAAAGATTTGAAAAATATGAGTAAATGGTTTAATTTTGGAGGTTCTCCTGCATTGTGATGTCTTCCTTATGAGCTCAAGTTGCCTATCTCAGCATGAATAATCCACTGAAAGGGATGTCTATAGACCATACTTCAAAATGTTTCACTATGGTGACAGACTCTGCTCTTCTACACTGCAGGAGTTACATTGAAGCCAATGAAACCTGGTTTGTGTACATACATATCTTGAACAGAATGATGCCCTTTTTTGGTGGTACAATTTTTAAAAATGTAAATCTCACCTTTAAGACATGAGTTTACGTCTTTGTCACTATTGTTCTGTAACACTATCACGCACGTTCCAGGATCTGACAAGCTCTAGCTACACTGGCTGCAATAGCACAGCAGCTTGCATTTAGAAAGAAATGGGATTGCTTACTCAGGTGAAGAAAACAGCAGAAACCCTTTTAAATCATTTAATTTCCCATGAATAAAATGTGCGACACGCATTCTGCTGTGGTCTCTAGTCATTTCTCTTCTCTTGCAATGTTCATGTTAACATAGGTCCACACGCCTCATGATGAGAGCTGGCAAACTATTTTAATTTGTTTCTATTTACCCAAGTGCTTCAATTTTCCACTGATTCTCCCCATTTCTTTCCTCTTCTCATGAAAGCCTTGACTCTTAATGGGGTATGGTTCCATAAGTGACAGGAGCTTTGCCAAGTCACCATTCTTAATGTGTGACTCTAGACAGAGTGCTTGCAGGCTATCTGACCTTTGGAGTTTCCTCTCCTCACATGCACACTTTCCAGCACAGGCCACCAGGTAGCAGTCTGGAGCAGGACTCTTTGCAGATTTTCCCCCTCCCTAGCTCAGGACAACTAAGGAAAATTGCAGGGGCCCTACTGTTGCTCTGGCTGAGATCATCTAACAGTGCAGACTGGGGATCAAACCTAGAAGCCTTTGGTCTGTTTATCCCAGTATCACAAGGGGGGGTGCATTTACCAACCAGACCAGCAGGGCAGTCCAAATGCATCTATTGTTCTCACTGTGCCTCAAGGACAGCAACCCTATGCAGGCCATATTTACAATACAGACAACCCAGTCTGACTCACCCTATAGCTTTACATTGCTCTCATGGGATGTCTACATCATGTTCCTTTTATTATTATTTGGACAAATGGAAACAATTAATTTAGGCTTCTTTTTCAGTTCAGACATATTAATTCGTGCCACATGAATGAAACATTCTACAACAAATTACAGCCAGTGGCCTTAGCTGGGCTGGTCTGAGACACAATCATTCAGCCTTGTTCAAATGCAGTGAGATGGGTAACAATGATTATTTCTGATGGGTTCCTTACTTCAAATTTTAACTAACATCATTTCACCTGAGCTGGACATTATTGGTTGTTGTTAGAATTTTGTAGGCGATATATGAAGAAGTTTGTTGTTTACTAAAAAAATAAGCCACCATAAACCACTGAGAGCTGTTTGGGCTCACGAATTATGCACTAACGATGAATGAGTTTTGTGGGCCTGATTTTCTCCTGGTTTATATTTCTCTAAACCAGCAAGCCCCATTATGTACCTTGTTTAAAATAGAGTCATTGATTTTAACAATTCATTTAAATTACTTTTGACAAATGACGGCAACAAAATTGTGTTATGATGTGGGACATTCAACATGGCACAAGACTGTTGCTGTGTTGTGATGCATTCCCATGTCAGTGATGTAGACTGGCTGATGTGCATGTGGTGGAGTAACACAAAATAAGAGGGAAAGTTTTCACTAGCAAGTTATTTTGAAAAGAAGGCCTGAGACACAAAGTTTGTGAGAGAGAGAGATAATTATGCAGAAAGTTTTTCTGTGTGGAGTAGAGTTCTGTGTTCATGTTTCGTCGTTGGTGGGATGGGAGAATGTGATCTCTGCTATTATTGTGTGTCATGTGCTTTTGGGAGTCAAAAAAGTGCCAATTCAAAAAATGCACTACAAGTAATCCATCCATATTGTGTCCACATGTTTGATACTAGACCAGGATATTTAAAGGTTACAAGTTGTTGGCAATATTGGGAGATATGAATCACAACCCTCCTTAATGCTGTATTGTCAATATAAAGAAAATGGACTAAGTCAAAAAAGCTAAACAAAGTTCAAAGCCTTACTGATGCAATGCTGGAGGCGATTTTATGCACCAGCTGTTTTAACCAACTCTGATATGGGAAAACCTTAATATTGTTACTGGAAACAAAATGGAGAAAAACTGATCTCTATCATTGACATCGGTCAGTGCCCTGATAAGAACCAAAAAGGTCCAGCCTCCGGACTAGTGAGCATGTTCTTTAGATAATAAACAAAGAGCAAAACACTGCAGATGCTGGAAATCAGTTCTGATAAAGGGTCCACACCTGAAATGTTAACTTGTCTGTTCTCTCCACAAATATTGCCTGACCTACTGAGTGTTTCCAGCATTTTCTGTTTTTGTTTCTTTAGATAATGAATTGGATCCAAAACAATTTGAAAACCAAGCCATGTGAACAGCATATAGACAGGTCCTAGCATCTTAATAAACGACTGAGAAAGTACACAAGCAGGGTTTATGAATTAAATTTTTGCTTGACACATGATCCATGAATGCCATCTGTTCTTCAAAGATTATTTTTTCGGTAGAGGGATCAGCGGCTGATTGGCAACTGTGGCAGAGCCAAAGCTTGATGTGGAATAGACTGTGCTGTCAATACTGAAAATGGATGACCTAAAAATAAAATGAGAGCAAATATACCAATTCATTTGAATAGAGTAGTGATTAGTTTCATAAGTATAAGGTCGTATTAACATTGTAGGAAGCATTACATGGTTAAAGCATTATATAGTTGTTACCAAGAGGAGAAATTCAGTTAGTGGCTTTAAAGCATCTAAAAGTAAACTATTGTTTGCATATGTCCACCAAAATATGGGTGGGAATATTAAGTGCCTGCCATCATTTCAGGCAAAAAACTTCCAGAAGTGGTGGCAGACATCAGTGAACCAGTGAAATAGCTCCGAATCTGTTTGCCCCGAATCTGCCCTCAAACTGGTAGAAAATAGGCTGAAGTGTGTGTGTGAAATTCCTTTGTTATTTTAACAGAGGTATTGATACTCAATATGCTTGTGTGCGCCAAGAAACAAAAATCCTATTTTCAAGGCAAAAAGGCCTTAATTATACATTAGTGCCTTGATTCAAACTGTCTCCAGATAACGAAGGATTCAGGGGCAGTTTCTTCCCAGGTACGCCCAAAAGAGATTCTACAAACCACCAATGACTGCGGGTCTGGGAAAATCTGTTTCAATCTGCGGGCAATCTGTGGAGTTTATACCGTCAGCTGTAAACCAGAACAAACTGATAATTAGAAGCACTCCTATTTCTAATTAACAGCATAAACAGGATAGAAACTGTCGGTGGGAAATAGCCTGGGGACTCACATTTTGTTTAGAACATCCTGCTGTGACATCATGAAGTTAACTTCAGTGACATCATGACTAGGTAAGTGCTGCATAAATATAGTAAAGTCCAATCAAAGATGCTGGTAAGAGCTCGGATATTAAGGGGCAATTCATAACATCACAGGATAACTACAGATGAGGAACGCCATTAGGCCCACCTTAGTTCATGCATCTAGGGAAAAAAAAGCCTTAACAGTTCCCCATATCACGCAACTGGATCTTGAAGAATAAATCGAGTTTCTTCATATTCGCTCCCCGAGCACTTTGGGACATCCTGAAGTCGTGAAAGGTGCTATATAAATTCAAGTCGTCCTTTCTTTTACTTTGAATTCTATTTCAAATGTTGATCACTCTGTGTGAAGTTCTTCCTGATATCAGTTCCAAATTGACCTTTCATGTTTTAGCCGACTGTAATGGCTGCCTGTGAAGTAGTGCTCCAGATTTACCTTTCTATACCGTTTAATGTCCTGTGTACTTTTAAAGGCTCCTTCTCAGTCATTGTCTTTCAAAGGTGAACAGTCATAGTTTTTCCATTTTTCCTCATAACTAAACCCTCTTATGCCAGGAGTCAGTTTCATGACTCCTTTCTGCACTAGCTTTCGGGTTTGAATGATCAAAACTGGGCATAGTACTTAAGGTGCTCAATTTAATAGAATACTTTAATTGTTTGATATAATAAAAGAAATTGTGCTTGTTCCCAAAGCTTATATACTTTAAAGAATTCCACATAGCTGAATGAGGAAGACTCTGTAGAATATTATGTAAACTCAAGTGGAACAGAATGTAACACATGTCTACTTACTTTCCACATAGCCATGAAGTGCCACCATCCTGGTCCGCTCATGGTGACTGAAAGCTTGGTAATGGATGTCCTCTGGTAGGGATGGAGGGAGGCGTGACCGAGGGGGACCTGGTTGACCTACTGCATGCTGTGGAGTATGCTTTTTGTGCCGTGCTCTGCAGTTTTGAAACCAGACCTGCAATAGCAATAGGTAGAATCCATCATAGTACTCCATGGTGAAAACCACAATTGGGCCCAATGATTAGGAATCTTTTCAATTGTGCACATGACTACAAGGTACCCCAACAAACTTTTAAAAAAATATATGAAATCTATAACTCATCTATTAAGTTACTTAAATATAATTAGTTACCAAGTGCAAATATGAACACAACTTAGTACATATTCAAAACAATTAATAATTTATTCATAAACATGAATAATGAGGACTGAAACTTGAGGAGAGGGGAATTATAACGTACATCCATGTGAAGCACAATCCTGATCTTCTGATGGACATATAGTACAGATGAAAGTAACCAGACTGAGCACTGCAGCTCTGAGCATGCACCCTCTTTGCGGCCCTGATTTTAACTCCGGGTAGGTTTTGGGTGAGTGGATGTGGAGGAGAGTTGGAAACTCATCCGCTGCTGCAGAAATCAGGCCTGTGCTATTTTAACTCCTGGGCCTCATTATCGTGCCGCCAGTGCATTCCCTGCCCGAGGGGAAGTTGGCGGGAAGCAGCTGCTGGCCTCAGGAAATTTGTGTGGCCCATGGCCATCTGCCAGCACTCAAAATAAGTGAGGAAAAGGGGTACCTGGGAGGGTCTCATGGGACGGAAGTGGGGGGGTGGAAGAGTCTGGGGCATCGGTGGTCTAAACTTTCCTTGTAGGGCCTGATCAAGCACTCCTTCTCCTCCTGGCCCGACAAAAGAAAGTAAAAATCTTATCTGTTTGAGTCTCTTGATCTCCCCGACATGTCCCGACTTTCTTCAGCCCAGCAGGAAAGCCACAGTGGCTTCCCCACTTGGGCCTGAGTTAAAATTGCAGTCAGAGCCCGATGATGTCATCAAACCCCGATCTGCATATTTAAAGCTCAGCTGCCCGTTCAGAAGCCTGCGTAAAAATCGCGGTCAGTGGGAACCAGGCAGCTCGAGGGTGGGTATCCACACGCATGCATTTTCCAGTAGAGTTGCTGGATAGCAAATAGGAGCAGGGACACAGGCTGATATATTTCTCTCTAACTCCCAGGTGCTGATGCCAACTGTGACACCCCTCCAGCTCAGCTCAGCTAACTCAGCACAGACCAGGGATTGAATGTGGTACCTTCGATCTCCATAGTGCAGCTACTTACTGGACATGCTCACTGAGCCATGGGGAGCCAGAGATGAGCTTCACAGCCACTTCTGAATTCAAACCACTCTAGTTCACATTCCATTTTTTTCCTGCAACAGCACAGTTCCAACCAGGGTAAGTACACCCACTGGTGTGAGAAACCCCCCTGATATCATCAACAGAAATTGATTGCACTGTTAAAGAATCTGAGTCCAAAATTCAGATTTGGGAAGTCTGAAAAATATCATTCCAAATCCGTAGCTGGATGTCAGATTTGGAAACCAGAAAATAAAATTTATAATCAGAAATTTGGATTTAAATTTCCAAACATACCAAAACCTCAATGTCAAAACAGTATATCCACTCCCATAATTCTAGGTAATGGTTGTTTCTATACCCGAGAGATGGTAATTATTGTCAGACATATGGCAAACATATACATGACAGCAATAAGCATATTACACTGTAACTCCTCCCTGCATCTTGGCTCCCATCTTGTGTCTGTGTTCCATCACTAAGATAAAGCTGAATAATACATAAGGTGATTAAAATAACTCTTGGAATCTGGAGATGTGTAATTCCTTCAGAGCTGGAATTTTCATTTTAAATATTTCTCAGCACTTTGGAAGATTTCTGAATTTGACATAAGTTAACTTCATGCTCACCAAAAATATGTATTGGACTGGAAAATATTAATCCCAAGAGGAACAAAATATGCTTTGGGAATAGAGGTGGATCGAAATGGGGAAGAGCTGCCATGGGCCACATCGATCACGTGGCCAGAAAGCTCAGGACTTATTGGAGGGATGAACTCACTGCACTGGAGACTGTCTTGATTCTTAGTTCATCAAGAGCTGGAAGGTAATCAACCCAGGCTAGTTGACAAGTGGAATTTTCCAGCCCTGATCACTTTACATTATAATACAATGAAACATGTTTTTACTTACATTGCATTCCATAGAAATTGAAAAATAGCTAATACTGGTGAAAAAATATTTTTAGAAAAAGCCATAGTCCCTACAAGTTTGAAGGCATAAAAGTGGAGTATTAGTGAGTGTTAACATATCAGGTGTATAAAGATCACACATGATGGGGAGCAGAGGTGATAGAAAACATTGCATTGAGTGACAGCGAACCGAATAGCATGAGTACCAAAGGCACGGCTGAGCTATAATGATCCATATCTTAAGAGACGTATGATGTATAGCACTGCTGCCAAGTCAGGTACTCTGTTCACAACAATGCCAACAGATTCAGTGGGAACATTCCATTGTTATACCCACACTTGGAATATTTGTAGCAGACTGTAAGCATAAATCACAATTCAAACATTACATATGGGGCCAGACCATTTATAAAATTCTGTCATCCGTACAATTGGTGTTCATTGGGTCTTGAATAAAACTATACTGACTGTGGTTTTACTATCAAAGTGCGTCACAAGTTGTAATACAAATTAATTTGAAATGGCAAATGTAAAATTGGAATGTTGTTTAATCAGTTATCGGTTTCAAAGTTAATGTTGGCTGACTTACATTGTGCATCTCATGATTTGGTTAAAGAATTGTTAGCCGGTATAATATCCTGGAAGATACTGACCTAAGTTTATGAACAGGACCAATTACATTTAACTGAATGGTGACCCAGTGGCACCATCCTAACTCTCACTACTCCCTCCTCCCCATTGCATCTGGTGCCTAGAAATTTTTAAACAAATAGATTAAACAAAGTCTAACATTTAAAAAACGAAGCACAGTTTGAACGTTCACACTGCATCTGGCTTATTCAGGAATTGCTCCCACCATTCCAGCTCAATGAGAGAAAATCTGCTGCACTGAAAAACAACCCCGGCAGCCAAAATAATGGAACTGAAACAAATGCTGGGAACTGGCTGCGTCTGTCCCTCTGCTGGTCCATAGTTCCACAATATAAGATTGAGAATCATCATTAATCATCCCACTTCTTATTAGGGCTTGTCGTTTAGTGATCTATACAAAACAGAAACACACCTTCTGGGATTCATTCTTTGATATAATGCAGTGAGCTATTCACTGGCATATAATTTCAGCAGCTACCCAGCTCAGAAACATCTTAATTATGTGAATCTATTCATACCTGGATAACACGTCTGCTCAACCCAGTCATGTCCGCAAGCTTCTGAAGTGTTTGTGCGTCAGGGTTGTTGTCTTGTGCAAACTGTGCCTGCATCACCTGTACACAGATAGTGAGAGAAAGGTACTGTCAGCAAAGGCAGAGTTCAATATAAGGATTGTAAGGCAGTGTCTCCCTCTTAAAATCAATTCTTGTCTGTTAAAGGAAAAGATGGTCATTGACAAGATAATGAAAACAAAGCAGCTGGTGTGGGATCTATATTTTGGCACTAGATGTCACTATAAGGGATGAGCATTGAATTCAACTGAAAATCTGAAATGACCTGAAAAGGGCAACTTTAATCATCTTGCAAATACTTGACTTTGCCTGATTTGGTTCATTTTGGGTTGACAGTCCCTTTAATAAATTAGGGCCCCTCTGTGAATGGACGCTGTATTTATTGATATGTTTTCACTACCGTCTCACTCTAATGATGGATTGCTATCCAGCAATATATTTTTTATATTTTGCACCCAATAACAGCGTCAAGCACTTCCGGGTATGACAGGAGTTGGTTGAATCATCGAGGCTTGCTTTATGTTATATAGGAAATTAATAAATTAAGTGAGTGGGCAGAATAATGGAAGATACAGTTTAAAGTAACAAGCTGTGAGGTTATACAATATGGAGGTAAGAATGGTAGATGGATACAGTCTAAATGGGGAAGTACTATAATGTTCAATGGGTGATTTTGAAATATAATTTTTATCCCACTGGTTAGTTATCCAGTTTCCTCACTGATAGCAGGCAATAGTATTCATTAAGTATGCTTCAGGATTAGTAGCAACAAACATGGAAAGTGACTGATCTTAAATGGACTCCCCCGCAGTAAGAGAGACGGGGATCCCTGCCGCAATGCTACCTGTAATTGCTCTGCTGTGAATGACGTCCGTGCTCTCTTTGCTGGTTTGGGATGACTGTCTTGGTCTGAAGGTACAGCTCCCTCCAAGGTCAGCCCATTACCTGAATTTAAAAATAAAACATATAAACGTGATAAGCCATCATGTGATAGACAATAATTCCTAAAACTGGATTATAGGAATGGTTATGTCAATCTTTGTTAAAATAAATTAAGACTTGGAAAATATGTTTATTAGCTTGTCTTAGGTTTGAATATTGTACCTAATGACACTGTACTTGATGTAAAAAATGTCTCAAATTTCATAGCTCAGGATCCGAGTTATGATGGGGTAAGTTGCTCACGTAACATACAGTTAAAAAAGAATTAGTAACAGAGAGACTATGTAGTGCCTGGGATTAGGGGTGAGAGAACATCGCCTCCTCCAGCACGGCTCCCCACTCACCCCAATCTGACTTTTTAATCTTTTTCTGCTTTGATTTTTAATAAAGGCAATCAATCTAAAAAGGGATTTTCATTCCCTACACCAGCCATGCACCTAAAGAACCTCAAGACACACAAGAAGAACAAGGCAACGTGGATCTAACAGAGCAAGGTCAACACCACAGGTGGACATAGGGATTTCCTGGGATGTGTCGGCACATAAGGAAAGAATAAATGGAGTAATTGAGGTGGGAACAGAAAGGTTAGAAAGTGGGAAGTGTCAAGAGGAAAAGTCGCCATGGTAAAATAATTACCAAAACAAAGCCCCTACCCCTCAAAATGTAACTAAAACATGTAAACCACCTCCACAATATTTTGAGTTAAAAAATCATTGTGGTTATCCTGCATGGATTGTACCATTGTAAACAATTTTACAACACCAAGTTATAGTCCAGCAATTTTATTTTAAATTCACAAGCTTTCGGAGGCTTCCTCCTTCCTCAGGTGAACGATGTGAAAATGAAAACCTCGAAATGAATTTCAGGTGAACGATGTGAAAATGAAAACCTCGAAATGAATTTCGAGGTTTTCATTTTCACATCGTTCACCTGAATTTTATTTTAAATTCACAAGCTTTTGGAGGCTTCCTCCTTCCTCAGATGAACGATGTGAAAATGAAAACCTCGAAATGAATTTCAGGTGAACGATGTGAAAATGAAAACCTCGAAATGAATTTCAGGTGAACGATGTGAAAATGAAAACCTCGAAATGAATTTCGAGGTTTTCATTTTCACATCGTTCACCTGAAATGAATTTCGAGGTTTTCATTTTCACATCGTTCACCTGAAATGAATTTCGAGGTTTTCATTTTCACATCGTTCACCTGAGGAAGGAGGAAGCCTCCGAAAGCTTGTGAATTTAAAATAAAATTGCTGGACTATAACTTGGTGTTGTAAAATTGTTTACAATTGTCAACCCCAGTCCATCACCGGCATCTCCCCATCATGGATTGTACCAGATCAAGGACGTTGTCACGTGAAATCCAGCCCCACGTCTGCATTCCACAGAAAACCACAGCTTCTGCCACCATTGCAAACTTTGGATTGTACGTCTGATTCATTCACTTTATAATATCTTTAAACTATGAATCGCCAACTTTAAGATACTGGAATGCACTTCAAAAAAGCAACGGAATTGTTCTAACAGGGCTGTTTTGCACTTTTGCAAAGGGACAAAATGTTTTTTTGAAATTTATAAATAACACGTAAATGAACTGTGACTGAAATTGTGGTCAAATGCATTAGCATAAGAAAGTGTTACTACTTTAATTGCAAAAAGTTATATTGTGAAAAGATATAAAGATTGTATATTAGTACTGAAAATGTATTCGTTATATTAATGTTAAATTGAAATAAACTGTTTATTAGCAAAACAATCACACCAACATAAAGTAAATTATTGTTTCCAGCAACATGAAATTTGTGGTGAAATTCAATTTTAGAAATTTTAAGTAGCGACTCCGTGAGTGAACTCATCATTTACTTAAGACCGACATGCCTGATTCCCTTAAGGACCAAGTGGGTTCCATGAGACAGAGTTCCCATATAACTTGTTAGTTTTAGTTCTGGAAGAGGAGACTGACCGTGTTGAAATGGGTGTGCGATGCGCTGTGTAAATGAGAACCAGTATAATAATATAGGCACGGTTTGGACTTTTAAAAAAATCCGCAAAGTCAATGAAATAACTGAATGATACGAAAAGCATATCATTTTACAAGCCCACATTCCTAAAACTTCACTTTCATGTTTAATTCCCCTCCATTAAAATCTACACGTTTTGATTAAAGGTTTTGACCATCAGTTCAAAGAAAATGTCTTTCACAAATACATTTATTCAATAATATTTCTCCTAAAAGCAGGAAAATTGTAGTAGGGTTTGATCCTTATTAAAATTCCCAGGCCCCGAGTGCAATTTCACAATTACACAGCCACTTAATGCAAAACAGCGCAAATGTTAAAAACTTTCAGGCGAATGGGGGGAAGAATTGTTTCGGCTCCCCATGTGTAGGAGACCCCATTAATGCGTTAAATAAGAATGTGGTTAAAATGTCCTTACTCACAATGACCAGGGAAATCCCTCCCTTCGCCCCGGAATTGTCAACATTATCCTCCGAAGCCATAATTACAAATGAAGAGCGGCGTGTGTGTGTGTGGGCATCGAAAGACAGCCGCCTGCAGTGATCTATAAATCTTCAGAGACTCATTCAAAAACTGCCCAGAATTTTAAAACAACCCGAGAAAGAAACAAGCTGCAGACTCGTTTAATATAAAGCACGATCTATTGACCCGTCTTCATTAAATCTGAATTTAACCATTCCATACTGATTCAGTAGCAGGGCCAAAAACTCCAGCTACAAACCACCCTGAATAATTATATCTGTCACTTTCGTTTAACACAATGTAAAATCTCTCAGTTCAAATTCACGTCACTATGCCACCAAAATCTTATATAAATCCGTGCAACGTTGTACTCACTTTCCCCCTGCAGTGTAAGGCTGTTCAGGCATTTGTTTTTTGCAATGCGCTGATCAATTCATACAGACTGCAGCTGGACTGCAAAAAGTAATAGTAACAACACTCCTTACTGCCTACCTGAGCAGAATTGAATATATAATTACAGAATATATTTTTTTAATGAACAATGTTAGTATATAATAGAAATCTTTCGAAGTATGAAAAGGTTTTAATGCAAGTTCAGACTTGGACTGTGTGAATGGAAGACATAGCAGCAGGCAAGGAGGCATAGAATTGGTCGAGCAAAGTTATGGGATGTGTCGTTGTGTTCTGCGTGCACTTTAATCATGATTAATGTGCCGCTTTTAATCCTTCCCCCTCAAACCCGCTCTTGCAGCGGGAAGCGGCAAAGTGTAATTCCGATTACTCTGGTATGTAACGTACAGGCCAAATGAGTGCAAACATCCAACCCCTTTGCCGCTATCTGATCAGTCAGATCGGCGTCAAATTCGAGATTGAGAGAGTAAATCTAACTGAGCCTTGAAATAAATTCTGATATAACAAACCTCTCTACCAGCACTGGCCCAGATCTGGGCTGGAAGCAAAGCTCAAAGCACGAATTAGAGGAAACTCGGATCAGGAAATAGTTATACTGTAATTCTTCAACAATGGTTATGGTTCAAACGGACAATCCCTGCTCGCTCACTCCTAGTTACCCGGCAGTTATGCAGTTAGCCCTCGTCACAGAAATTTGATAGCACTGGTCAAAGATCGTCACCTTAATTTTAAAAGACTGTCTTTGGGCACCTCGCCCATCTTTTTTTTACAACAGATTATTTCCCCATTCTCATAAAAGAAACAGTGAGCACATTTTGTGCAGTCACGGTACAAGCTTTCTTGTTACGTTAATGGGTTTGTCTATTGGGTTGTAGACACGCTGGAAACAACATATTGGCGATTATGTAGTGGTGTACCCGGGACTTGGCTGGGATGAGAGGGTTGTCCTGTCATGAGAAATTGAGTTAAATGGGCCTATACTCTCTGGAGTTTAGAAGAATGAGAGGTGATCTCATTGAAACATACAAGATTCTGAGGGAGCTTGACAGGGTAGACGCTGAGATGTTGTTTCCCCTGGCTAGAGAGTCTAGAATTGGGGGGCGTAGTCTCAGGATAAGGGGTCAGCCATTTAAGACTGAGATGAGGAGGAATTTCTTCACTCAGAGGGTTGTTAATCTTTGGAATTCTCTACCCCAGAGGGCTGTGGATGCTGAGTCGTTGAGTGTATTCAAGACTGAGATGGATAGATTTTTGGACTCTAGGGGAATCAAGGGATATGGGGATCGGGCGGGAAAGTGGAGTTGAGGTCGAAGATCAGCCATGATCTGATTGAATGGCGGAGCAGGCTTGAGGGGCCATGTGGCCAACTCCTGCTCCTATTTCTTATGTTCTTATGTCCAGGAAATATCGGTGTTCTTGTGGGACAAATGTCCAGTCCCAACAGGTACTTTGGAGACACCGGGTAGTTTGGACCCTTATCTGGCAGCTTTCATAAATCAGACAGATATTCTCCTCACACGCTTAAAAGAAAATGGGAATGGACCAAACAAGAGCCTACTCCTAAAGTCCCACAAAGGGCAATGGACCTAACTCTAAGATTATATTTAAGCAATAATGACAAAGAAGGTATATCTTACAGTTTTTAGCATATACTTTAGACCATTTTTCACCGGGGGCCACGTGCTAAATGTATCTTCAATACCTGTGTTCTAATTCACAGTCACAACTCTTATTACAAAACAACAAAAGGAAAGAGACTGTATGAAATCCTTTCCCAAAATATAATCTTATTTTATTTAGGTTTACTTTAATTTAGTTTACTAACATCCGTGTGTTTGTGTTTAAAATGATAAGGAGATTAGATAGAGTAGCTACAGAGAAACTATATTCTCTGGTGGGGTATTCCAGAACAAAGGGGCATAATCTCAAAATTAGAGCTGGGCCATTTAGGAGTGAAATCAGGAAGCACTTTTTCACACAGAGGGTAGTCAAAATCTGGAACTCGATGCCTCATAAGGCTGGATGCTGGGTCAATTGAAATTTTCAAGACTGAGATTGATATTTTTTGTTAAGGAAGGGTATCAAAAGACATGGAGTGAAGGCTGGCAAATGGAGTTGAACTACAGATCAGCCATGATCTAATAGAATGGCAAGCAGACTCAAGAGACTGAATGGCCTACTGTTCCTATGTCTATTCATAGAATCATAGAAGCATACAGCGCAGAAGGAGGCCATTCAGCCTATCGTGCCTGTGCCGGCTCTTTGAAAGAGCTATCCAATTAGTCCCACTCCTCTACTCTTTCCCCATAGCCCTGCATTCATTAAGTGTTCAGTAAAAACAGATCTTAATAAATGTGTCTGTAGCACTCACAGCATTTCAGTTTGCCTGTAGCTGAGCTGCAGGCTTTCCCTCTGCCTAATGCTGCTCGTAATCACACAGCCTCCCTGTGGGCTTCTAATTCCATGTGTTTAACTTTCAGTTAATAACCAATTCAAAACAACTTAGTACATCAATTGGTCTGAACTTTACCATTTCTAACTGATTCTAACTAATATCATGACATCTTTATTGCATGGATCTGAATGCATGGCCTCCTGAAATCTGGTCAGTTTCCCATGCTATCATGTACAAGATGTATTGCCTTGTACATAACCAGTATTCTTACTATGTAATTACACAGCTAGTACATGGCAGTGAACAGGTCCATGGCAGTGAACAGGCCCTTGCCGTAACACACCATTTGATTGGCTGGCATATGACTGACTCATTGAAGTGATTTAATTTTATGAGCAATGAAACAAATTATCTTAAAATATATATTTTTTTGCAATGACATTTCAACAAAGCTATTCAGATGACGAACTTGGGAAACTGCTGTGGGCCAGAGCTGCTCAGCCAGCTCGTTTATTCACGATGTTATTGCACATAGCGCTCAAAATCAAAGGGAAGGCTTGGAAACATTGTAAACATATTATCCCTCTTCAATTTATTAATATTAAATTGATACATGTTCCTATCATGCTATTTTATAATATTCCGTATTGGAAATTTACAGAAAGTTAGCTTGGTGGTAAAACATTGTGTTTTCTTGGGACTTGAGTTGGAATCCAGGCTAGATATCTGGGATGAAAGTCTCAGATAATTGTAAAGGGTTTTAAATGAAATGAGTACCCACCATCTCAACCCACTGCACCAAACTGCCCCCATAACTGGCACAATTTGGACTAACTCAGTCATCTCACACACTTCAATCTCTAAAGACAGACAATATGAGAGATGGAACACTCGTGTTGATACCATAAGGGAAGCCCTGCATTGTTATCCCTGACCTGTTAGTGCACTACTGGGTGTGAAAATCTACTCCCAAGTATTGTCAACCCACCCCTTCCTCCTATCACCACCACTACAAATACACATGGAATGAAAAAAAGTACCGAGTTGGCATGTGACTCAAAAGGCCATAGTAAAATCTCATTTGCATGGAGATTCGAAAAGCTGGCGGAGTGTGCTGCACAGATAGAAGACCTTAATGAACCAGTTTGATGGGAGGAAGTGAATTCCACACTGTTTTGCCTGGTTAATAGCAAGACACCAGATAGAGAAGGTATTCATCCCCAGTATTTAGAAGCTGTTCTGGGCAAGAACGGTTTTGCAGAACAGTCCCAGGAGCCACTAACTTTTCTTGGAGCTGCCATTCTGAGATTGATGAATAGGACATCCATACTCTTGGGTGTTCCAGAGCCCAGTTGTGTTTTTTCCCCATAATGAGAAAAACCTTAATAAGCGGCAAAACTACTGAATAATCTCACTGATATCAATGGCTATTAAGGTGTTTTGTTGGGTTGTTTCAGTATAGGGGTATGAAATGCTTTGGAGGCCCACAAGGTAATCAGAAAAGAAAAGACTCATTTTTGCTCCCGTGAACAATGTGTACGACAGGTTGTGGCTTTATGCAAGATCACAGTGTGTTGTAAGATTCAGAGGAAATCCAATCACATTGCCTTCATTGATTTTCATAAAACTTTCTACCTAGTGCATCATACAGCCCTCAAAAAGAAGCTGGAAAATCTAGGAATACATAATGTGGTGTTGGGCTTTCGCATATGTCAGCTAAACAAAAAAAAACATTTTAAAAAGAGAAGAAGCTCACTGTAAACCAGAGAAATAAACAATGCAGCACTGCACCCCAACTGGTGGAGCTACCAGTAGTTGGGGTATAATGTGTGTGGTGGCTATGCACACATTATGGTAAGTTGTGTTACTGACAATATTGATCATGGAGAGTGATTAGTTCCTGCATCTTATGACTATCCTTTTTGGGAGGGAGGGTAGGTGAATGGATCTCTTTTGTATCAAGGTGGTGCCAAGATGGCACACCTAGCAATGGAAGTTCAGAATCTTCTGTGCTAAACTAGGTAAGTTGATATCTGAGCTATGTAGGTCTGCAGCACTGCAGGGCACTGTTGATGATAAACTAGTCAGCCTAGCTCAATAATGGAACTTGGAGGAGTAGACCTGTCACTGGGGGCTGATATTCTTCCCACTCTTCTCCAGCTAATCTTGCAAGTGAATACCCTAACAGGCAAGCTGGTCCTGGCTGGACAAGCAGTGGGAATATGCATGATTTGAATTATTTATACTCCAGCAATACCTCTCTGCCCACTTGGGGGTCCTTAGGCCTTGGTTCTGCCAACTTGCACTTATGCTTTATGGACTTAAGCAGGGGTGTGTATACTTACAGATAGAGATTGTACACTCCATATCAGGCAAACAGAAACTCTAACTGTAAGATTTCTCAGTAGCTTGGTTTAAACACGTCAGATAATTGGCTAACCAAAAGAAAATATTAATACAAAAGCATGGAAAAGAAATTTATCAAAATCCAGAATATAAAGTGCAGCTCCCAGTCTGTGTTTAACCTTCAGAGGACCACTGTAGAACTTTTGTAATCCTCAACTCAACACCATTGCTGCCCTCAGCATTGCCATCTCTACCTTCACCAGTCCAACACCCACGACTTCCATTTTCCAGTTATCTCAGAGAATTCCATATTAGACTGTTGGATATTGTCCATCAACAAACATTTTGTTCTTTGGCAAAGTGTCTATGATGGAACACACATTTGAAAGTAGAGAAGCATACACAGTCCTCAAAAGTTAAATAATAAAATGGACTGAAAAGTTCTGGAAAATATCATTACCATCACTCTCCACCAACAATGAATGACCTCTAAATTTACAAAATAATATGATCATAGAATCATAGAATGTTTACAGCACAGAAGGAGGCCATTCGGCCCATCGAGCCCATGCCGGCTCTTTGTAAGAGCAATCCAGTTAATCTCATTCCCCCGCTCTTTCCCTGTAGCCCCGCAAAATAGAATTATAGAATGGTTCAGAAGGAAATGAAGGAAATTTGCCTGCAGCCTGCACATTCAAATACATACAAACATAACTTTCCAAATAAACGGGGTGTGGCACAGGAGATTCCAGACTTCCATTGCTAGGTGTGCCCCACCCGTTCTTGGTCCTCATTCTCTCCAGTGTGTTTCACGCACCAAATGGGAACTCCCAATAAAGGAGCTGGTAGGATCCAACTGAGGAATTAGGAATTTTATGGGGCTGCATTTTAAATTGTTTGTGTTCCTGCCTGACCTATCTTATTTTGAGCAAAAAATTAGGGAACAATTTATGAGGAGCAAGAACAGGGTGTGGCACACCTAGCAATGGAAGTTCAGAATCTTCTGTGCTCTAATCTAGCAGCAAAACCTCTCTCTGTCAAAGGGTACCATTACCAACTATTGCTCTCTATCTGTGCGTAAAGTCCATTAGGTGCTAACACACTATAAAGGATCTTGAAAGCAATTTTGAACCAAATTTATTAATCTTTTAATTGACGTAATAAAACACTTATTATTACTGCCTCTTTTTATCATTTCAGAGTTACTGAATTTTATCAGATTAAAGAGAGAAAAAATAAATAAATTACACTGTCAATCGGGCATATAATGAACACCATAATGCCATGCTGAACATTTATTATATGTGGGTGTTTATTCAATGTGGAGTTAACTATATATTTAAATTGTTCCCTAATTTTTTGCTTAAATAAGATAGGTCAGGCAGGAACACAAACAATTTAAAATGCAGCCCCATAAAATTCCTAATTCCTCAGTTGGATCCTACCAGCTCCTTTATTGGGAGTTCCCATTTGGTGCGTGAAACACACTGGAGGGAATGAGGAGCAAGAACGGGGTGTGGAAGGTGGAGGTTGAAATCCAGACACAGCAAAAACTCAAACGTCTGACAAAGTCAGTCAGTTCTTTCACTGGCCAGTGACTGAGGTCTTCACCGACAGTACGTTCCCTTCATCAAAGCTCTGACATTACAACACAGTGACTACACTTCCAAAGCTTCATTGGCTGTAAAGCACTTTGGGACAATCCTGAGAGCGTGAAAGTCGCTAAAGAAGTGCCCCAAATTCTTGCTTTCTTTGAGGAACGATACCAATTTTCCGATGTCTGAGAGTGAAAGTAGAAGGCCAAGACAACAGATCGGTGAAGGGGGCTGTTCAGTAAGAGGCTTGTGTGTCAGTGAGAGCAGCTTGGACATATTGAGAATAAGAGCAGAGGCTCCTGTCATTTTGTAATTACTCTGGGATTTCATTTGTTCATTTCAGGGAACTTTATTAAAAAAAACATTGTAAAGAAATAATTTTTCATTATATGTGAGTACTATTACCACACAGTTGCTTTAGATTCAAGTTGGGCCAGTTCAATCTGTTTCTTATTGTGGGAATTCATTAAAAACAGTTAAACTTAAATGGGGAACATAGAATATAAAGATTGGAATAGACCATTGCAGTCCATCTGGCCCAGTCCCAGTATCCCAGGAGACTACTTCATTTGAAAAATGCAGCACAAATTATCAATTAAACTCATCAGTGTATATAGACATAGCAAGGATTAGCGTCCATCTATAATGCATCCATTATTTTTTTCCCCAATTGTAATTAAGTACAAGTATATTATCTTCATTAAAAGTATTGGGCCTAGGAAGTGCAACTAGATTCCTATCCATGGCTTAAAACAGTGCCTTTTATAAGGAGATCAAATGCAGAGAAATCTGGGTGGGATCAGGTTGCAAGATGAATGTGTCTGTGGGTTTATATCCTGGCCAATGTGTCTCTATTGCCATGACGTCTGAGAAGTATTTGGCAAACTATAGCTGTTTTTTGGCCTGGTTATACAGTATATGCTTATATTTGTGAACACAAGCCTCTTTTCTATTTACAGTTTTGTCTTGATTTTTCTCCATTTTATTCTCTCAAGGGCTCTCGTCTCTGGTCAATCTCTATCCATTGGGAAGGCAGACACTATAGACTCTTACATGACTCCAACATTAACAGTGCTCCATGCTAAAGTGCCAGGAGAAATGCATGGGAGAGGGGCAGAACTGAGATGCACTGTTAGTTTTTCCTCTCTTGAGATATCCAGAACATAAGCCTTTTTTGATATACACAGGATCCTGCACACTAAATCATGAAATATACCTCTTCAATGGTTCAATGAGTAAATGCACCTAGTGGTGTGTTATTGAGCCATAAGGACAAGGAAAGTTTCATATTCAATCCCTGTGAGTTAGCTTGTCTAAACTGGGAAATGGTTAGGCACTGGAAACAGTCTCAAAGCCTCTAGACCAGGGACGGAATTAACCAGCGAGGTTTCTCAATCCTGATGGCCATCCATTGATGATTGTTGGAAAAGACATATATCTTAATATTAGATGACTGGGCTGTGTTGTGATGCTCCCCATTGTCAATTAGTCTGCAGACACATTGTGTAGGCTCACACATGGGTAATAGCCACAAGTGAGGTATTGGAGATATCTCGCTATTCATGGAGTGAAATAACCTAAGCTTTTATATTTCATGATCTCTCCCCACCCCTCAGTATCCTTCCCTTCTATTCTCTGAAGAAAACTGAGGGGCAGGGGAGAACCATGAAATACAATTTCTATTAAGTAAGCATGGATGGTGTCACAAATTATTATTACATTACCCACAATTATATCCTATTAAAGAAACATTTCATGTATGATTGATTCGTTAAAGGTTCAATAGCAATTTCTTTGAAATGTGATATTGCCCAATATAGCCAAGATTTATATATAGATAGAGAGAGAGAGTATGTAAGTGTTGTGCTCATCAAGGTGAAGGTTGTCATTTGTGAGGAAAGAACACATTTTTCAGCCAGTGTCAGCATCAAGTAGTGCCAGGTTTTGTATGATATAGATTTATATCTAGATCAAGATGCTGCATAAAGTTTGTTTTGCAGAACACAACACTGCACCTCACCTGAACCTCAGAAGAATTACATAGATTTACATGGAATGTACAATACAGAAACAGGCCATTTGGCCCACCAGGTCCATGCCAGTGTTTATGTTCCACACGAGCCTCCTCCCACCCTTCATCTAACCCCATCAACATATCCTTCTATTCCTTTCTCCCGCATGTGTTTATCTAGCTTCCTCTTAAATGCTTCTATGCTAATCGCCTCAACTACTCCTTATGGTAGCAAGTTCCACATTCTAACCACTCTCTGGGTAAAGAAGTTTCTCCTGAATTCCCTATTGGATTTATTAGTGACTATTTTATATTTATGGCCCCTAGTTCTGGTCTCCCCCTCAAGAGGAAACACCTTCTTACATCTACCCTATCAAACCCTTTCCTAATCTTAAAAACGTCTATCAGGTCACCCCTCAGTCTTCTGCATATTACATTAATAACCATCTAAATAACTTATTGGACCAAGACAGACAATTACGTACCAAATAGTTCCACAGTATGGAAGGTTTCATGCTGTGGATTTATGCCCACTAAGAACTAAGTTAAATTGTTTAACCTCATTTCAAATAGAACCCTTGGAGAAAGAGAGAGGGAGAGAGAGATAGAACTTGTCAGTCTACATTGATTTTGAATTCAGGCTCTGGAGGAGAAAGGGAAGAACAGAACTGTCCACAGGAACATTTCTCAACATGGGAGGGGCAAGTTAGTAATGAAGGATGCTAAACCAATGTGCCACTCAGTCTTAAGTGCACTATGATTTTAATAGTCTGTATGTATAGATTAGAATCCTTAGGAACCTGTGAACCAACCCATCATATTTCACAAATAGCTTCCAGAAAAAGATCACTATTCTTTTGTTCTCTTTTGTTTTGCTTAACTTATGCAAAATTCTGGGATGTGGAGTTCTGATCATTATCATTCCGAATAATGACCTCTGCCTGATCTCCGAATTTTTAAAAAAGCCACAGAATTCACATTGACAGTTTAAAAATGTAATGCTTGGTCTCAACTGTGCTATCAAGGCGAAATACAAAGCAGAGAACTAATGCTTCCCCATTGGGATGGAGGAAAAAAAAATCAGAGATGGTCACACAAAGCCACTCTTGCACACCTTCTCGGAGCTGGTACCAGAGTCAACTTAGTGGAGGCCTCGAAGCAGATCACTGCTATCCTCTAGGGTAGGTAATGATACGCAGAGCAGGGAAAACCCAAGAAAGAGAGGGGCAAGAAAATTCAGATGAATAATTACTTCATAATAAAAATACAATGTATTCATGCTAAGTGAATCAAATGCAACATTACAGCCATATTCCATGAAAAACCATTCTGTTTTCAACTCATGGGGTTATTGTTGGTTTCAGTCATTGAAAACAGGCTAGTCCTTCATGAAACTCTATGTCAGAAAAACATTTGTTTTACAAATGCATCATAATCTGCATGTGTGCTTCACATTGTCCCACCGCAACTGAAAGGGAGACCAGAGCAAGCCTGGTCTCCAGAGCAGCTGATTTGTGTCTCTGATTCAATGCATTAGTTGATTCAATGCCCTACAGATGTTTTTCCTTTTGCTGTTTAGAATGCAGAATAAAATTATCTTCTGAAGCACACTGCAGCGCAGGTGAGGAAGATTAGAACTTAGCCAGTGAATGATTATTTGGTACAAAATTATAATAATCACAAAACAATACAAGATGTAGCAAAATTATCATCACTGTCAAGTAAGTCAATGTCAAAAATCTGAAATCATCGCAACAAGAAAGTGCTGGAGGAAATCAGAGAGGAAGCACTGACCTCAGGAAGGATGTGGTGAATTCACAAACGAAGATGGCAGTGGTTGTTGGAGGCCAATCATCTCAGCCCCAGGATATTGTTGCAGGAGTTCCTCAGGGCAGTGTCCTAGGTCCAAACATCTTCAGCTGCTTCATCAATGACCTTCCCTCCATCATAAGGTCGGAAGTGGGGATGTTCGCTGATGATTGCACAGTGTACAGTTCCATTCGCAACCTCTCAGATAATAAAGCAGTCTGTGCCTGCATCCAGCAAGACCTGGACAACATCCAGGTTTGGGCTGATAAGTGGCAAGTAACATTTGCGCCAGACAGGTGCCAGGCGATGACCATCTGCAACAAGAGTCTAACCACCTCCCCTTGATATTCAATGGCATTACCATCGCCAAATCCTCCACCGTCAACATTCTGGAGGTTACCATTGACCAGAAACTTAACTGGACCAGCCACACAAATACTGTGGCTACAAGAGCAGGTCAGAGGCTGGGTGAGTGACTCACCTCCTGACTTCCCAAAGCCTTTCCACCATCTACAAGGTATAAGTCAGGAGTGTGATGGAATACTCTCCATTTGCCTGGATGAGTGCAGCTCCAACAACACTCAAGAAGCTCGACACCATCCAAGACAAAGCAGCCCGCTTGATTGGCATCCCATCCACCACCTTAAACATTCACTCCCTCCACCACTGGCTCACCATGGCTGCAGTGTGTACTACCTACAAGATGCATTGCAGCAACATGCCAAGGCTTCTTCAACAGCACCTCCCAAACCTGAGACCTCTACCACCTAGAAGGACAAGGATAGCAGACATATGGGAACACCACCACCTGCATGTTTCCTTCCAATTCACACACTATCCTGACTTGGAAATATATCACTGTTCCTTCATCATCGCTGGGTCAAAATCCTGGAACTCCCCACCTAACAGCACTGTGGGAGTACCTTCACCACATGGATTGCAGCGGTTCAAGGTGGCGGCTCACCACCACCACCTTAAGGGCAATTGGGAATGGGCAATAAATGCTGGCCTTGCCAGCGATGCCCACATCCCATGAATGAATAAAAAAAATTGAGAAGCAGTGATGCGGAGACAGGACTAGATTGACGGGAATACGTTGGAAGACACCAGATCTGATTCAATTAGGTTTGTCTATTTTTCCATTTAGAAGCTGGGTGCGGAAAGCCTGAATTGAATGGATCTGGGATAAGCTCATTGTTTAGTCTGCAGAGATTGTTCATGAAACGGGATAAAGCAGACCCCATATTCAGACCCATAACATAAATGACAAAATTGTACGCTGCTCCAGTTTGGGTGCAGTTTCACATCCCCTGCCATTTGGGAGCACACAAAATGTGGTAGATTTTATGGAAGCACTTCTTTACACAAAGGTTAGTGAAAATCTTGAACTCTCTTCCCCCAAAATGCTGTTGAAGCTAGGTGAACTGAAAATTTCAAAGCAGAGATTGATAGATTTTTATTAGGCAAGGGTATAAAGAGATAAGGAACCAAGGCGGGTAAATTGAGTTAAGATACAGATCAACCATGACCTAACTGAATGGTGCAACAGGCAAGATGGGCTGAATGGCCTACTACTGTTCCTAGATTTTAACTATCAGGTGGTCGACTGGTGGAGTGTGTTGGCGGGAGGCCCGCTCCACTTCGAGGGCCAGGCCTCATTAACATATACGTGGTGGGCTGCGGGCTGTGAGCTGACAATATCGGGCGGCCCAAAGGCCGGCCCAGCTGGGAAAAAAGGTAGGTCAGAGGAGGGTTGTGATTGTGGAGGGGGCGGGGGAATTTGGGGGGCAACCTGGGGCAGGAGCAGCCCACATTATTCTTGCGGATCACGGAGGAGCACTCCTGCTCCCGGGGCCTCAAAATTAATCTTAGCACTAACCTGGAAGGGACACTTCTGCCGGGTTATACGGAGCAGACTGCCCATGGTGGAAATTCTCAGTCAGCAGTTAAAATGGCATCAGGGTCCTATGGCTCAGGACCTTGATTTGCATTGATTTATGAGGCCCCCTGCCTGATTCAGACAGGTGCCTCTGCCACCCAGTTGAAGAGGCCAGGAAATATGACGTCAGAGCAGGATTGGAGCAGTAGGTCTATCCACTGTTTCAATGTAGCAGACATTGTAGTTAAGGAAGAGTGTGAAATATTGAATGGGATAAACATAGTGAGAGAGGAAATATTAAGGGGTTTAGCATCTTTGAAAGTAGATAAATCGCCAGGCCTGGATGAAATGTATCCCAAGCTGTTAAGAGAAGCAAGGGAGGAAATAGTGGAGGCTCTGACCATCTTTTTCCAATCCTCTCTGGCTACAGGTGGGGTGCCAGAGGACTGCTAACGTTGTACCATTATTTAAACAGGGAGAAAGGAATAGACCAAGTAATTACAAGCCAGTCAGCCTAACCTCGGTGGTGGACAAATTATTGGAAAAAATTCTGAGGGACAGTATTAATCATCATTTAGAAAGCCACGGATTAATCAAGGACAGTCAGCATGGATTTGTTAATGGAAGGTCGTGTCTGACTAACTTGATTGAATTTTTTGAGGAGGCAGCAAGGAGGGTCGATGAGGGTAGCGCGTTTGATGTAGTCTACATGGATTTTAGCAAGGCTTTTGACAAGGTCTCGCATGGCAGACTGGTCAGAAAAGTAAAAGCCCATGGGATCCGAGGAAAAGTGGCAAGTTGGATCCAAAATTGGCTCAGTGACAGGAAGCAAAGGGTATTGGTCGATAGGTGTTTTTGTGACTGAAAGGCTGTTTCCAGTGGGGTTTCACAGGGTTCAGTACTAGGTTTCTTGCTTTTTGTGGTATATAATCAATGATTTAGACTTAAATTTAGGGGGCTTGATCAAGAACTTTGCAGATGATACAAAAATTGGCCGTGTGGTTGATAGTGAGGAGGAAAGCTGTAGACTGCAAGAAGATATCAATGGACTGGTCAGGTGGGCAGAGAAATGGCAAATGGAATTTAATCCAGAAAAGTGTGAGGTAATGCATTTAGGGAAGGCAAACAAGGCAAGGGACTACACAATAAATGGGAGGATACTGAGAGCGGGACCTTGGAGTGTATGTCCACAGATCCCTGAAGGTAGCAGGTCAGGTAGATAAGGTGGTTAAGAAGGCATACGGGATACGTTCCTTTATTAGCCGAGGCAAAGAATTTAAGAGCCTGGAGGTTACGCTCGAACTGTATAAAACACTAGTTAGGCCACAGCTAGAGCACTGCGTACAGTTCTGGTCACCACATCACAGGAACGATGTGATTGCACTAGAGAGGGTACAGAGGAGATTTATAAGGATGTTGCCAGGACTGGAGAATTTTAGCTATGAGGAAAGATTGGAAAGGCTGGGGTTGTTTTCTTTGGAACAGAGGAGGCTGAGGGGGGATTTAATTGAGGTGTATAAGATTATGAGGGGACTAGATAGAGTGGATCGGGAGGACCCATTTCCCTTAGCAGAAAGGTCAATAACCAGGGGGCATAGATTTAAAGTAATTGATAGAAGGATTAGAGGGGAGTAGAGGAGAATTTCTTTCACCCAGGGGGTGGTGGGGGTCTGGAACTCACTGCCTAGAAGTATGGTAGAGGCAGAAACCCCCATCGCATTTAAAAAGTACCTGGATATGCACCTGAAGTACCGTAACCTACAAAGCTACAGACCTAGAGCTGGAAAGTGGGATTAGGCTGGATAGCTCTTTTTCGGCTACAATGGGCCAAATGGCCTCCTTCTGTGCCATAAATTTCTATGATTCTATTACCTCCATTTTAACTCTGCTACTGCCCGTTTCCGCCTGGCGGAGGGAATTAGGCAATATGTTTAACATATTTAACTCTTGAGGGCCGTGGGAAATTATTTTTTTCGAACAAGATTTGTTCTATGATGTTTGGCAAAAACCTGATGCTTAATCTAATAAAACACAACACAGAGCAAAGAACACGTTCTCATGGATGCACTCCAAAAGAAGTTAACAATTGACACATGTTACTCTGACGACTGGCACAGAGAAATCAGGTGCAGGTCATAATGACTTATTTGATACCCATGAGAAAACTGCAGCATTAGGACGGGTTGGCTATTGTACTTACAAGTGCAAACTAAGGCTATCACAACGTGATTTCAGATACCATAACATAATAGACCAATTCAATGGAATCAACAGTGCACATCAATAGAACCAGACTGTGAGGTTTCTACACACAAGTTAAAACGTTTTCCTTTTCTAAATGGCACAACTCAATATCCATCCTTTTGAATGTTTTGTGCTAGGGGAGCTAAGGTTAGGTTCATCACCTGTAGGACTTTATTGGGTAGACCAGCCTTTTAACTAACCTGTTATCCTTAGTTTGTGGTAGGGTACACAAGGACATTTATTATGTCTGAACAATGCATAACCAGATAATACAACACTATCACTCTAATAGCTGATTGAGAAACTATAAATTAATAGGCATAAGATGTCACTGAACGGCCACTGGAGGTGAAAGCCTCTTCCTTTGGGTGACATTGGCAAAGTTATGAATTGTTGAGATTATAGGTTTAGAACACAATAATATTCAAATTTTATTATAACCTTTGAAGGAAAAAATCAGAAAAAAGATGATTGCACATTTTGATTTTCAATGATTTTGTATGGCTAACATAAATGGATATTGCAGCTCTAACATGAAAGCATTCTTATCTTCAGTAAAGTACATTGATCTTGACTGATTTCCCAGCAGAGCCATTTGGTTAAAGGCCAGAGTGTTAGTGTGCCACTAAAAGTGAACTTTGTGATTCCACCCACTATATATTACTGTGCTGGCTACGGCCATTTTTTTCTGTATAATAAGAAACAATAATAATGAGAAAACATTTCACAATAACGAGATAACATTAAGAGGTTTGGAGAAACTTTTGTAAGGGTTCCAGCCCTTTCTAATAAAGTGCTCCATGTTGCTCCAAAGTACCCTTTGTGGACTCAACATTCAGTGTGAAACGTACCATGACTTTCACCAAATCCAATGTTAATGTACATCTAATATCATAACTACTGCAATAAATCTCAATTTCTTTACCAATAGATTTTGTTAAATAAAAGTAGATGCTTGGAGCTATGAAATATTATTTCAGGGTAATTAAGGGCTACTGCATCCTGAAAAGATTAACTTGATAAACAAAAGACAAAGACAAGTGAATGCAACGATAAACAGCTTATTGTTATTTTCAAGCAAAATATTTCCAAATATCCAACTAAAGGGAATTGTTATCACGCTGTCCTTTCATCTCTGGGGTCTGTGTTTGAATTACATAGGAACAGGAGTAGACCATTCAGCTCCTCAAGCCCTTTCCACCATTCAATTAGATCATGGCTGATCTGTATCTCAACCCCATTTACCTGCCTTGGTTCCATATCCCTTACCTAACAAAAATCTATCAATCTCAGTTTTGAAGTTTTCAATTGACCTAGCCTCAACAGCTCTTTGGGGGAGAGAGTTCCAGATTTCCACTACCTTTTGTGTGAAGAAGTGCTTCCAGACAACACCCCTGAATGGCCTAGCTCTAATTTTAAGGTTATGCTCCTTTGTCTAGACTCCCCCCACCAGAGGAAATAGTTTCTCTCTATCTATCCTATTAACCCCACACTAAAGTCCAATCTCTTTGCCAGAGCCATGCGAAATATGTTTTGGCAATCTCAGTTACTAGTGGTTGTACATCCACAGAATAAAACTGTCCATAATTTCAGCCAAATTAATAATCTCAATTCAACAAGTCACAAGGACGACAGGTGTAGGAATTGGACAGTGCAAGGAGACCTTTGTTGCAGCTAACCCTCTAGGTGCCAATAATGGAAAAATGTTCCCTTCCCTCACACTGACATAAAAACATCATCAAAGTGAAAATCAAATAAAAAGAAACCTATAATGTTGTTACATTATCAAAGTAAAGTGGTTAAGTGCCTCTTGACCATGCAGTTTTATGACCCAGTGCTTCCTGTAAAACCTCAGTCAGACGAGTTTAATGCATTTCCCACTCAAATTATTAGGTGGAGTGCCACATGGGCACAAAGCATTCAACTGTCAGAGGAAAACAAAAGGCAATGACTCATTTCCACATAAATCGTATGCCCTACTGCCCAGTCATGAATTGGCATTAATGGCTGTTGTGTCATCATTGCCAACTCCAGGGAGGATGTGTGGTGGTGTGTGGGCTACAAGGGGCAAAAATAAGTTGAAGAAAAGTAGGTAAGTAGGAAATGGGCAAAACGGACGTAAAGATACAATCAGTATTGAATCCTTGGTGAGAGCTATTGTATTGTAGTCATTTTTATCGTATATACATTCAGCTCCAGATAAACTCAACTCCCAATTGAATCACAGAATTCCAATGTACCAAGCCACCTTCCAATCATTCCTATCACGTAAAATTTCTGATACAAGGTATAGCATAGAATATACCCAGCACAACAGAAACTCTGAGTCAGACATTAAATGTTATCCAATTACCAGCACAATACATACAGCCAGTCACTACCAAGTATCATCGAGAGGCTGCAGAACATTCCAAATGTTGCATTTCAAGTGTTTTATATTATTTTGTTTAGATTGATTTGCTCAATGAATAATTAAGTGAGTGCAGTACAGAGATTCGAAAATTGAACATTTTATCTGCACTTCAAAAAACTTTAAAAAAATCAAAGGAATCTTAATCCAAGTATAACATTTCTTGGCGACATGTTTAGCAGGATTTGACTGTATAAAGAAAATTGTATTCGCGTCGCTTTTTCTTGCTGTTTCGAGGACACATGCATGCAGCAGTACATAAATCCATTGGATTAACAATCTCACTACAATTACCATTCTCCGCTGCTTGCTTGAGGTTTTCCAGCATGGTGTCGTAGTGGATCCTACAGAGCACTTTTTCTTCAACCAGCCCAAACTCCTCCCCTGTGGAGAGCTGCCTCTTACAGGAGAAACAAGCAAAGCATGCCAGGTGGTAGGCATTACCCCGTGCTCTCCGTACCCAGTCACTGGCATAGATCTGCCTACCACAGCGGGCGCACTTAGTGCCAAACCGGCTGAAAAAGAGGAAACATTACATCAGAAATGCAATTATGTCTCAGCTGTATATCTGAAGTCTTGTATCATAAAATATCAGGAAATGGAGCTTTAGCAGTGGGTGGTCTAAAATAGTGAGTTTTTGAGCATGACATAAAATGAAAAAGTAATCAAAGAAATCTGGTACCGCATGCCCCCTACAATGCCCCTAACATTAATTCATACCATAAGAAACAGCTGAAGGCATACCTGCTTTAGTGAATTTAGTAATCATCATATGACTCTTAAACTAGGGGCCTGATCAGGGTTTCAGGAAAGGGCAGCCATCAACTCTGGATAAAAGATTGGACCAGTGGGGTGCTCCCACCAGAAAATAGTTAGTTACTCATTGGAAAAGTTACTTTCCCACAACTTAGGATGATATATTCCTAGAAAAGGCATGTTCCCTCTTTCCCACTTACATATTATAATCTGGCATATCAAGTGTTACTCATTTGGAATGAGACTCACTCATGATTTTAAAATATGACACATTTTAATGTACCTCATTTTTAAAAACAGTTCCATATGTTTAAGTAGGTTTGTGATCCGTTTCTCTTTTTGATTATGAATCTCACTCGGGACATTTTCCCAAAAGTTGACGACTCTGGTTATCGTATTGCAACACTGGATTTTTTTTTGTCCTATTTGTGAACAGTCCTTTGCTTACTGCAACTCCGCAATCTCAGTTACTGCACAGTTTTGAGATTCAGAAGCAAGGCTATAGTGTGGGAGGAGGAGTCAAGAGAAGCAAAGGCCAGACTGTGCAATAAGGTGTTTATAACACAACCTGCAGAGGTTATTTTTCATGGATGTGTGTTTATTTGTGTGAGAAATGCCATGATGGTATTAATCATCTCTTACAGGCATGAGAGCCAGTAACTGCTCCGTCCTTACAATCCAACTCTTAACTCTTTCAGTGCTGAATCTCAGGACATACAAATTCGCATTGCTAGCCAAACAGTTTGAGTTACTTGAGTGGTTACTTTGTGGGATTTATAATATTAAACTAATTTTAGAAACTGAAGTCTCAATCTAAGATCAACACTATATTCCAAATTTCAGGTTCTCTCTTTCATTCTTTCCTCCTCTACAATTCCCCTAGCTGTAATCTGGAAATTATAGATAGCACATGTGGCTTTTATTGAAAAATATATCAAACAAAGTTATTAAATTTTAGTGCATGATAGATTTTTCAACAGTAGAATATTTGTAACTATTACCATTTGTTTTGTAGCATTTAAATCTTATAGAGTTAAATTTTATTACATCTCATCATATCAATAGATAACTCCAGTGCACAAATACAATTTTTTTTTTGGGGTGGGGCTTCAAGACTTGATTTCACATTCTCAGTCCTGAGCCTGCTCCCTCTGCCAATCTTCTGAAAATTAAGGGTGAGGGCCATGGGTAAATGAGATCAGGACCCGTGGGATAAGCAATGTGGGCCAAGCAAAGCAAAAATGGACCAGCATAGGGCTGCCAAGCTGAATTTTCATTGACCACTTTAACCACTTAATTTTTAAAAGCTAACATATCACTTTCTATATTTAATTTGATGGCCCACATTTACACAACTTTATAATCTTTCTGCAGTAAAATTTAAGATGCTCTCTATGCATATTTGAAAAAAATACAAAATACAAACCTTGCCATGCAATACAGTAATATTTTAACTATAGTTTGTAATTTCCAAAATAGTTTGTACTTAATGCACATGTATTAGCAATTTAACTAATTAATATTCAGTGATGATTACACAAATACTCTAGATAAAGACAAAGCTTTAAATTGCAGTGAAATAAAGTAACTCTCTCCCTTTTCTTTTGTTCTGTCTTCATTTGTGTCCTTTTCTGTTTTACTTTCTTTCCTATACAGTTTTTCATTAAAAAAACAACTTTCTTGTATCTGCATTTAGGTTGAAAACGACTCACTATCAGTCATTTTTACTTCGGTTTCTAAATAAAGTTGATGATCTATTAAACTTGGAGACTGCAGGATTGAAGTCGTGCCTTTAGGCTTTTCTTCTAGAATGCTCCTTTACAGAAAGTGCCAACACATCACTTACTGTGAAGGGCAGAATATCCTGTCGTAATTCCAATTTCTTCTAATTTAATTTTAATAATAAAAAATCAATTTGTGGACTGGAACATGGTTGTGTAAAAGTAACAAACTTTAAAGATTTAAACAAATATTAGTATCCTGGTTTACTAAACAGAAAATGACCTGACTGATGTAAAAGGGTAAAATATTATGCTTTGTCTAAGAATCCAACAAGACAAATCTCCAATTCCTGCTACCAGTAGCTGCATTCAATTGGGCAAACAAAACCCAATTGGACAGTGACCCTTCAGCCTCTCCACATTTGTAATTTGGGTGCAATTGTCCTTTAAAACATTGGTAATTGCTTTGATTTTGTGATATCTGTTTTCATTGGAAGCAGTGCTTTCTCAGTTTAGCTGCTGTCAGTACATGCCTGTCGGGGACCAAGACAACACTATCCTTACACATGAGCAAGCATATATTCATTGTGTACTTTAACAAATTGCTAGCATTTATGTACCATCTTAGAAATATAAACTGCAACTCTGATTTGGCTAAAGGCAGAGACTTAAATGTAGTTTCTCTGCCAAACTGTCCAGAAAAAGAAGAAATACATTAAACAGAAACATAATTACCATCCTACAATAACATCTCTTCCCCTTGACCCAGATACTGGCATAGAACCTTCCAAAATGGGTGTATGCAGAGCTTTAGTCAAGTGATTAGAAACATCATGTGAATACACTATAATTTGTACCTATTAGATTTGGTTATTTTATTGCTTCTCTTACCCCCCCCCCAATTTCCACACCCTCCTTTCCCCCCACAAGTGCTGACTCAGGCTGGGTATGGTCCAATGAGTGCCTGTAACCCTCAAATACCTCATCCAGTGTCAATAGGTTATTTGACTACAATGTGCATCACAGTTGGGGCCAATCTTGCTCTCATCTGCACACACAGTTCACAGCACAGGTCATCGGATAACAAAGAGAAGCATATTTTAATTTGTTCTATAACCCTCCTGCCCCACCAGATATCAGCCAACTCAGCACAGCCTAAGAAACAAATCTGGGCTCTTATGGTTCAGTGCTACATCAGATAGAAAGAACAAATCTGCATTTATATAGCGACTTATGTGTCTCTCAGAAATGTTCCAAAATGCTATATGGACAGTGAATGCTTTAAAGTGCAGTCATTGTTGTTATGTAAGTGAAATGCAGATTGTGCATTTATTCAGGGAGCACTTATTTTTGTACCACTGGAAATATATCAGCACTTGCCTGTCTTTTGGGGGAAGAATTTTAGTGAATTGGTAAGTTTTTAACCATAGAATATTCTACGGTTATAATGTTCAAAGGCTACAGCCCCATAAAGAGGACATATGTTTGCTCTGTGCTTTGTTCTTAGTTGGTTCAGTTTCATTCAGCCTTACGTTCATGTGGAATATTATTGCAGGAAGCAATATGCGATGGGAAACATAATAGTTTCTCACAAACTAAAAAAAGGAAATCAGTCTTTAAAGGGTAATAGAAGCCAGAACTTGTTATTGTTGCAATTTTTCCTATCAATCAAAACAAATAGGAATTCAAGTTATTTTCAAAAATCAACATTTGTAACAATGGAGGGTATTTTTAGAAATTTGCTAAAACGATTATAGTGAGCATATCCTTAGCTTACAATTTAGAGTTTATTTCTTTTAAGGTAAGGACACATTTATTTAAGTGTCAATGGTGCAGATTTACAGTCAGAGAAGTGATAAACCAGGCTTCCTCATACACTGCCAAAGTACATCTGCAAGAACTGTACTAATGCAGTAAATCCCAGATGATGAATATACTTTCTATTAAGCACTCGTTCTGTAACAAGGTTTAATTATATTTTGCCACTGTATTTGAGAATACAGTATATTATCAAACATTATGAAGTTACCACTTACATATACAAGGGGAAAAAGTTTGACACAAAAATTCTGCTTATGTACCAAATATGTGTCAGCTGTGGTAGCAGTCTGAGTCAGGAGGTTGAGGGTTCAAGTTACACTCCAGAGACTTGAGCACAAAAATCTAAACTGACACTTCAATGCAGTACTGAGAGAGTGCTGCACTGTTGAAGGTGCTTTAAAGACGTGAAACTGAAGCCATCTCAGGTGGACTTAAAAGTCCCACGGTACTATTTCAAAGAAGAGCAGGGGAGTTCTCCCCAGTGTCTTGGCCAATATTTATCCCTCAACCAACATCACTAAAAACAGATTATCTGGTCATTATCACATTGCTGTTTGTGAGACCTTGCTGTGTTCAAATTAACTGCCACATTTCCTACATTACAAAATTGACTACAGTTCAAAAGTACTTCATTGACTGAGGTCATAAAAGGTACTATATAAATGCACGTCTATCTTTCTTTTCTTTCAATTATCTGCTTAATTCATATTCTATATACATAATATAAGAACAGAAGAAATAGAAGCAGGAGTAGGCCATACGGCCCCTCGAGCCTGTTCTGCCATTCAATAAGATCATGGCTGATCTTTGACCTCAACTCCACTTTCCCGCCCGATCCCCATATCCCTTGATTCCCTTAGAGTCCAAAAATCTATCAATCTCAGTCTTGAATATACCTCCATGACTGAGCATCCACAGCCCTCTGGGGTTCCAAAGATTCACAACCCTCTGAGTGAAAAAATTTCTCCTCATCTCAGTCCTAAATGGCTGACCCCTTATCCTGAGACTATGCCTCCTAGTTCTAGACTCTCCAGCCAGGGGAAATAGCCTCTCTGCATCTACCTTGTCAAGCCCTCAAAGAATCTTATACGTTTCAATGAGAACACCTCTCATTCCTCTAAACTCCAGAGAGCATAGGCTCATTCTATTCAATCTCTCCTCATAGGACAACCCTCTCATCCCAGGAATCAATCTAGTGAACCTTGTTGCGCCGTCTCTAAGGCAAGTATATCCTTCCCTAGGTAAGGTGACCAAAACTGTACACAGTACTCCAGGTGTGGTCTCACCAAAGCCCTATCAGATAATATCAGATTGACTTCGATTATGTTGATTAGTACATTAGATAATATCTGTTGCAGAATATCTTTCAAAGAAATAGTTTTTTATCTGTTTCTGATGACATTACATAAAGCATTAAAATTATTTTATATTAACCGTTCAACAAATTGCAGAAGATGAATGGTTGCCCAGCAGATGCTAATTCCTGTTGCAGTCGTGCATTCTAAGGTTGTACTTTAATTGTAGTTGCCAACATTTTCTTGGAATTTCCTAAAAATTCACAATGGCACCACCTGCATTTGAATGCACCTCACTGAAGGGGCAGGTGTTGCAGGGATACCTTCCAGCAAAAAGGTGGAGCTCGCAGCAACTGCATTGAGATGTGCAGCTGTGATGCAGTAACCCTGGCACAAGAGACATTGCCAGCAGGTGAGATAAAAGGTATAGGGAAGCTTTGTTGTTGCGGATATCTCTCTTGACAAACTCCACCCTGTTTGTGTCTGTTGAAATTATTTTCCACAAATTCAGTGTTTCAAAATCTGAATTCATAATAGCCTGCTCACGAAGTACCACTCCAGTGAAATCATGAGCAGGAGGGTGCTGCCCACAGCCCCACCATTCTCACTCACTTGGTCATGATGTGGAACTTCATGGCGTCAATCCTACACAAACTATCTACTCCAAGCTGCCTCAAGCAAGGAGTTTTAAACCATTAAATACATCAACAAAGGTTATCGGAGAGTCATTGATGAATATTTAAATGCATTCCTTTAGAACATTTATTATTTGGCAATTCCATTGAGCACACTGTCCCTTTAAGAAATTTAATTGTGAAAGTCTAAATTTAAATAGAGATAGAATTAACAGTTTGAATGAATGTATTTTTTTCTAAGCATCAGTCAGTGCAATAGAAAGAATATTTCAAATAAAGAGACTGGAAGACATTTAAACTCCAAGAATCAAATTTCAATCCAATAGGAATATCCTAAGTCTTTCAGATTCACAGTTAAAATGTCTTTAGTTTCTGAACCTTCAGTCACATGCATTTTAACCTTGTTCTCAACTATGAAATCTCAAGATTACAGCCAGTCCTGTTAATTTACTTCATGAAAAGAATGGATTGCTGATGGTTTTATTGTGGACCAGCTTAACACAGCATTAACGACAACCTGTACTAATATACAAAAATAATTAAATAGAATATTGCCAAAGGCGTACCTAAAAATGAGGTACCAACCTGGTGAAGCTACAACTCAGGACTACATGCATGCTAAACAGCGGAAGCAACATGCTATAGACAGAGCTAAGCGATTCCACAACCAACGGATCAGATCAAAGCTCTGCAGTCCTGCCACATCCAGTCGTGAATGGTGGTGGACAATTAAACAACTAACGGGAGGTGGAGGCTCTGCAAACATCCCCATTCTCAATGATGGCGGAGTCCAGCACGTGAGTGCAAAAGACAAGGCTGAAGCGTTTGCAACCATCTTCAGCCAGAAGTGCCGAGTGGATGATCCATCTCAGCCTCCTCCCGATATCCCCACCATCACGGAAGCCAGTCTTCGGCCAATTCGATTCACTCCACGTGATATCAAGAAACGGCTGAGTGCACTGGATACAGCAAAGGCTATGGGCCCCGACAACATCCCAGCTGTAGTGCTGAAGACTTGTGCTCCAGAACTAGCTGCGCCTCTAGCCAAGCTGTTCCAGTACAGCTACAACACTGGCATCTACCCGACAATGTGGAAAATTGCCCAGGTATGTCCTGTCCACAAAAAGCAGGACAAATCCAATCCGGCCAATTACCGCCCCATCAGTCTACTCTCAATCATCAGCAAAGTGATGGAAGGTGTTGTCGACAGTGCTATCAAGCGGCACTTACTCACCAATAACCTGCTCACCGATGCTCAGTTTGGGTTCCGCCAGGACCACTCGGCTCCAGACCTCATTACAGCCTTGGTCCAAACATGGACAAAAGAGCTGAATTCCAGAGGTGAGGTGAGAGTGACTGCCCTTGACATCAAGGCAGCATTTGACCGAGTGTGGCACCAAGGAGCCCTAGTAAAATTGAAGTCCATGGGAATCAGGGGGAAAACTCTCCAGTGGCTGGAGTCATACCTAGCACAAAGGAAGATGGTAGTGGTTGTTGGAGGCCAATCATCTCAGCCCCAGGGCATTGCTGCAGGAGTTCCTCAGGGCAGTGTCCTAGGCCCAACCATCTTCAGCTGCTTCATCAATGACCTTCCCTCCATCATAAGGTCAGAAATGGGGATGTTCGCTGATGATTGCACAGTGTTCAGTTCCATTCGCAACCCCTCGGATAATGAAGCAGTCCGAGCCCGCATGCAGCAAGACCTGGACAACATCCAGGCTTGGGCTCATAAGTGGCAAGTAACATTCGCGCCAGATAAGTGCCAGGCAATGACCATCTCCAACAAGAGAGAGTCTAACCACCTCCCCTTGACATTCAACGGCATTACCATCGCCGAATCCCCCACCATCAACATCCTGGGGGTCACCATTGACCAGAAACTGAACTGGACCAGCCATATAAATACTGTGGCTACGAGAGCAGGTCAGAGGCTGGGTATTCTGCGGCGAGTGACTCACCTCCTGACTCCCCAAAGCCTTTCCACCATCTACAAGGCACAAGTCAGGAGTGTGATGGAATACTCTCCACTTGCCTGGATGAGTGCAGCTCCAACAACACTCAAGAAGCTCAACACCATCCAAGATAAAGCAGCCCGCTTGATTGGCACCCCATCCACCACCCTAAACATTCACTCCCTTCACCACCGGCGCACTGTGGCTGCAGCGTGTACCATCCACAGGATGCACTGCAGCAACTCGCCAAGGCTTCTTCGACAGCACCTCCCAAACCCGCGACCTCTACCACCTAGAAGGACAAGAGCAGCAGGCGCATGGAAACAACACCACCTGCACGTTCCCCTCCAAGTCACACACCATCCCGACTTGGAAATATATCGCCGTTCCTTCATCGTCGCTGGGTCAAAATCCTGGAACTCCCTTCCTAACAGCACTGTGGGAGAACCGTCACCACACGGACTGCAGCGGTTCAAGAAGGCGGCTCACCACCACCTTCTCGAGGGCAATTAGGGATGGGCAATAAATGCTGGCCTCGTCAGCGACGCCCACATCCCATGAACGAATAAAAAAAAATTTTTTAAATTGCCAATCAGTCAAATTATGAAAATATAGTTTAGAGTTATCAATACCTGAAAATAATTAGGCTGATTGAGTATCTTTACTGAATGTAACTGCATCATCATATAAAGCATAGCTTGTGAGGCACTGCTAGCTTTCACAGATAATTAATATACGCTAGTCACCATTTCAATGGAGAGGTAACATACATATTGATAAAAACCTGTTGCAGTAATATTCGATTATTACTGATTTATGGATCACTATTACTTGTCTCCTCCAGTCTAATTTTGATAACTTGGATATTTTCAAGCTTTGTTTAATTTATCTATTTCAATTAATTTCTTACACACGAAGCATTCTGATACCTAAACTATGTTTTTTTAAATTAAAACCTAGGTTTCAGGAGCGGCTAGTGTTTGGATTCCATTATCTCAATATGCTGTGATTTTCTGTTGGGTTACTATGTTATCATTCTAGAATCTTGATAACTCAAACTGCAAATTGTGTCCCAAATGGCTGCTGCAATAAACATTTCTTTAAAAAATGTCTAAATACACAAAGTAAAATTCATTCAAGAGCGTAATGTAGTTTATATTTAAAAATATTTGCATTGCATTTCAAACTGTGCCAGAACTTAGGCTACAGAATAGTTTAATATTTTAATGGAACGTTGTGTCCTATTACCTGCTGCCAGTCACAGGGAGATCCATCCAGTGCTCTGTTTGAACAGATGTATGTTGTTTCATTTTTAAGTTTGTAAAATGATTTTAAATGGACCTTTTAAGATCAAGAAAATTGATATGGGTTGATATTTATTTCCATAATTCTGGTGTTACGTGAATGTTAAAAAAAAACTTATCTTGGCTGCAGTTTTCAGACTATAATTGGTAAACTATTGCCTTGTGGGCATTTCGCTGCAGTCAGTATAAAACATTCATCTATCACTTGTGAAACTTGAACTTGATGGGCAAAGAGAACCATAACTGAAGCCAAGCAGGTACCAACTTTGGCTGCAACACCAACTATGCAGCAACTTTAGAGCCAATTGCTTAGCTCCAGTTTATTTTCCTGATCTGACCTTCCCCTTTACTGCTTCCATTAGACCCAAGACTTTGATTGATGCCTCAGTTTACATCCGGGTAACCACTCAGACCTGTGTTTTTAAAATTGCTTTTGTGATAAAAACCTAAGTTAAACTCCTCATAAGTTGTTCCCCTTTTGTACATAGGCCATAAAAACATGCAGAAGTGTGTGATTTATACACTAGATATTACTTTTTCTATTAACTGGCAAATCTAGGTGAAGGCCCGAGGTCCATAGTTCAGGAAACAACCAAAATTGAAAAGAATAGAGTCGATGATGTAAATCAGGAAGTAGTGTTTAGGCAACCCCAAACATGTAAAAGTCTGAAGATCATGAGAAATAGGAATGACTGGGGAAGGTAAGTACTTCCACAAGATGGAGATAGAAAAGAATAAGTTAGACTATGAAGATATGACACCTGGGGTAATGGTGTCACGTTGATGCATGTAATGAATTTGCTTATTCTAACCGTGTTTTGGATAGCACAATAGGGATAGAGATAGACAGATAGAATTACTTCAATGCATAATTTAGAAAAATATTAGTATGTACAACAGCAACACATTCTATGTCATCTGTTATGATGGTATTCCTCAAAGATGTTCAAGCAGCAATAGATTCCTGAACTGTAGAGCACTTTAAAGTGTTAAGAGAACAGGTTAGGAGTATTCAGTCCTCCTGTGATCAAAGTATGGCCTCCAAACATTATACAGTGCTATAATATCTTCAAAACACGGAACGGGTCGCCACGGCCAAACAGAAGCTTGGTATGTGAATGGGGCGATCCCTCTCCATAACCGACAGGAACCTGGTGATAAGGTGTGAGGTACTCGCGGTGTTGCTCCAAATGGCCAAGGTCTGGGCCCATTCCCCGCCAATTCGCCGTCACAGTCACCCGAGCTATCTTCCACTTTGTCTGGAGGTCCAAGGTAGAACGTGTCCGCAGGGACATCATGTACAAGTCCCCAGACAAGGGGGGGGGGGTGGGCGCAGAGCGTCCCCGACGCTGTTCTGATCTGGATGGCCACTTTTGTGTGTGGCTGCCTCAGGATGTGTGTAGAGCCCCAGTACGCAAACACCAAATGTCTCTGTGCTGAGTTTCTACCTGTCCACCACACTAAGACGACTGGGTCTGGCCACGCTGGCCGAGCAGACACAGGATGTCCCATCTAGTTGGACCATACTCCACCACCTGTCTCAGGTGGAGAAGTTCCTGAGGAGGAAGCCCTTCGACCACAAAACCATCAGACTGTGGTCGACATGGAATGTTCTGAAAGTCCTGCAGGGAAAGGAGAGGGTGCATCTGATCGGGCAGTTCCCCGACCAGATGGCCGATGCCATTTGGCAGAACATCTCATCGCCAGAACTAACCAACAGGCACCAGGATGTAGCCTGGACATTGGTGAGAAGGGCACGCCAGTGCGGTCCTTCCAACATGCAAAGAATCTCAGCACCACCGCGAGCTGCCCTCGAGGCTGCGGTGGGGACGAGACCGCCGTCCACCTCCTGATGGACTGCCCTTTTGTGCAGAAAGTGTGGAGAGATATATCTGTCCCGGTTCATCCCCAACATTTCAGTAACACAGGACGCTGTGCTCTACGGGCTGTTCCCCAGGAAGCACACCGAGACAGATATCACCTGCAGCTGGAAGACCACCAACTCTGTGAAGGCGGCCCTTTGGTCCGCCCAAAACCTGTTGGTCTTCCAGCTGAAGGAGCTGTCCACGGCCAAGTGTTGCCGACTGGCACACTCCAAAGTCCAGGAGTACATGTTGTGGGATGCACTCAAGCGAGGTGCGACCTATGCAAAGGCTTCATGGGGAAAGGCCACCGAGTAAGACCATCCCACCTTGTATTGTACAGCATGTATTATAAGATATGTACTGTGTTTTTAAATTGCAATATTGGAATCATATTGTGAATGATCCGGGTTGTATTGTTTTGTATTTTATCGCCTTGGAATTGTGGTATCTTTAAATTTTATGAAATAAAGTATATTTTGAAATTTAAAAATTTCTTCAAAACACATCAGTTCCATTTTTAACATGAGGCAGGGGAATACGATTAACTGACTTCACATAAACAATAAACAGCAGTATTTCCCTTCTGTTATGAAGTGCTTGCACCTATATGATAAGAATCTGAGTGCTCATGGCAAGGTCACCCCACCATGGAGAATGTGGTTTGTCAGCTGGAACTTCAGTGTACGTGTAAACATCATCTGTAACAGGAAGATGCTTTGTCAATGGGACGAAGAGCACCGAGTATTATAACCTTTTATTGGGACGGAGTGTCATTGATCATTACTTTTATTGTGCATTATTTTTGGCATTCAATGAAAAAGTGTGCCCCTTTTTCCACTCTTACTTTTATTTCAGTTTTAGATAATTGTATCCATTAACATATGTTTTGATGTCCTCATACAATTCTATTACAAAGTGCTTCTGGAGAACAAATTGATGCTTTGGGCTGGCTGAAGACTGGAGGCAGTGCATTTTTAAGCATCAAGGCAATTTGGCCATGGCCCTGGGGTGTGTAACTTTTAACCAGTACTTCAGAAACATCTTATAAATGTCATACTGTTCATTTCTCCAGTAATTTAATCATGTGTTTTTATTTTTTTTAAATCAAAACTCCGAGAATGGCTACTTGGACATAAAAGCAGCAATCCTCACATCATAGGAGCTGTGGTGAGATTTCTATATCACTGTATTTGAGAAAATGTAAGTACCCTCTAGACAGTAACAAAGGTAATGGCTGAACATCTAAACCTGTTAATAAACTGCACGGTCACAGTATTCAGAACAAAGTGGCATTTGCAAGTTAGAATTTTAAGGGGGGGGAAAAACAAACGCACACAGTATTAACCAACTGCACTAATTTTATTTTTAAAAATTGATTTTAATTTTGCCTTAAATTAAACAAGTATGCCCAGCGATATACTGCCATAAAATATATTCTTGTATGTGTATGAAATTGAAACTTCAAGAGTATAATTGAAAATACACTTTATATTAGGCTGTGAAATTTAGCTAACTACGTGTAAATGATTTGTAGAAGCTGTTGCGAGAATGGTGAGCTAGCTCTGGGCTCCCACACTGAAAAACACAGCTGTTGATTCTTAAATGAAAGCCCAGTTTAATCAGGAGGATAATGAGATTGGCAATAATGTTAGAGATTGTTTTTCACATTTATGAAGACGGCTAACTATAAATAGGCTGAAGTAATAAATTGAAAAGTTTTATCTACCAGTTGTAGTATCTGACTTAACCTACATTAAAGCATATTGAGGTCACCGTCATCTTAAATTCTTTTGTTTTCTCTGCATTTATAAGCTAGTTCAGGTCAACAACACTGCCCACACAACACTCCATGTAGCTCATACACCAAGCATCTGGAGCACAATCCGATCACTTGAATAGGTTAACTTCCAAAGTACTAGTGACACAACCAAAACCCATGGGGTACTGACACAGCAGTGCAAACTAATGCCAACACCACTTCCTGGAATCAATTTCCAGAGTCATCCACCAGCCCAAGGCACTCAGTAAAGCTCACTCACTACCACAATATACCATGTATTCTAATACACCATGTTGTAAACAAAGAACGTTATTCAAAAAGTCAAAATAAATATTTCAAATAAAGAATAGAAAATCTATGGAGCAAAGTACCTCCTCAATGATGTAACAAGAGACGCCTAACTTTAAAAAAAAATTGCTTAACTATGCTCATTTTACAGCTTTTCTGAAATTTCATAATTGTTACTGTACAGACCTTTTTTTGCAGAGCACCATTGGTATTGGGCTCATTAATGCTTTACTTAACCATCGATATAGATCAAGAGGACTGAGTTGAATGAGGATTCATCTCACTTTGAATTGGGATATAGCGTATTCTCTCAATGTCAAGCACTGAAAGACAGAACACTGATTACAATAAAATAAAACTGGAGTGTGATGTGCTAGGGCTGGATTCTAAGATCAGGTCAAATGATGAAGCAACAGAAAGTTTACTGATGGGACAATCTCTGTGATATGGTTACAGTTTGCATGAACCTCATCACACATGACACTATGGGAGCTGTGTTTGAATCCAACCCAGACAGCTGGGATGAATGTCATCGCTGCCTGTAAGGGTCTACATGAAATGAGTTTGTGTAATGTCAAATCGGTTCCACAGCACAAAGTTGGCTGGTGTGGGAAATAGAACAATTACTATAGAATAGGGGATGCTCATCTGAAACTGCGGTTCATGTAATGGGGAGGGAGCTTTACTCTGCATCTAAACATGCTAAACCTGGAAGTACCCTAATACCGATATGGGTCACCAGTACTGATAGCGTTCACTTAAAGAGTGCAAAAGTTTACAAAAATAGATCTAAAAATATATCCTTTAGGAAGGATGTCAAGGCCTTAGAGAGGGTGCAAAAGAGATTTACTAGAATGGTACCAGGGATGAAGGACTTCAGTTATGTGGAGAGAGTGGAGAATCTGGGGTTGTTCTCCTTAGAGCAGAGAAAGCTAAGGGGAGATTTAATAGAAGGTGTTCAAAATCATGAAGGGTTTTGATAGAGTAAATAAGGAGAAACTGTTTCCAGTGGCAGAAGGGTCAGTAACCAGAGGATACAGATTTAAGGTAATTGGCAAAAGAACCAGAGGCGACATGAGGAAACCTTTTTTTATGCAGCGAGTTGTTATGATCTGGAATGCTGAAAGGGCGGTGGAAGCAGATTCAAAAATAACTTTCAAAAAGGGAATTGGATAAATACTTGAAGGGGAAAAAATTGCAGGGTGTTGAGGAAAGAGCAGGGAAGTGGGACTAATTGGATAGCTTTTTCAAAGAGCCAATCATAGAATGATACAGCCATACGATGAGCTGAATGGCCTCCTTCTATGCTGTATCATTCTATGATTGTGAGCAGTTACTTTAGCATTGTTAATGTTCTTTATTTCTACAGGCTCTGCTGGAAATATCACAGTCCCTGGAAGGCATTGTTCACAACTATGAAAATAAACCAGTTCATACCCATGTAATGTACACTGACACAGTTTTATTTTATTTAGTTAATTAATTTATCTCCAATCTTTTCCACTCCCCTCCTCAAGGCTGATGTGTTGGGGTACAGTTTCAGGGACGCTGGTCTTCGTCTAGTTCTTTGCCCAAATGGCCATTGCTTTTGTGTGAATAGGACATCACAACCAGTCCTATTTCTGTTCTCCCCTAGAGCCTTTCTGGTCTGTACAACTGAGAGATGGTATCTTTACCTCTGAGCGACAAGGAAAACTTGGAACAATTCAGGCAATGCCCACAAAACAGAATATCACAGTGGATGACTCTGTGATATTAAAAGTATGTAATATTAACAATGCTTCCTCGGTAGCTCACATAACAATGTCATAACTGGACATATTCATCACATTACATGGTAACCCTGTGTATCATATTTATAGCACTTGATTTTCAATCAACAAAAAAATTATTTTCATTTTACTAAGTTTGTTTAAAGTTTTTGATGCCCTACAAGATCATATGGAGCTGCTTAGTGATGACATTTTACCACCCAATATCATACCTATAAGAGATGGGTGTACATTCCACACAAGTATTTGTCACTCATAAGTTATCTGGTCAGCCTCACTTGAAAATATATTTACCACAGGTCAAAGCAGGCCTGTCAGATTATCTGTTTCTTCTTATCTTAAAAATACTATCTTTTTATTCAAGACTTTTAGACTTTCTATTCAAGAAATATTTTAAACGTGGACATTGGATATTCGACCACATAAACAAATCACAACATGCACTCCTTCCAGCTTAGTCACTGCTTAGCTATCGCTAGCCCAGGAGCGCTGAACTCAATTGATTTTCTAGATATTTGAGCCCAAGGAAATCGGCTGAAGATCGTGAGGAAGAGTCTTAGACTGACTACCTTCTGTTCCTACACAGATGCTCCTGAATTTTCCCTGCTTTTTCTGTTTTCAGCTGAAGGTGTTTTGTGATATTGGTCAATCAGGGTGAGGTCACGCCAGCAGAAATCTATTCCCACTGGTATTTCACCACTGGTGTGCTAAATAGAGGTTACATTTCACCTCGCCTTTAGACAGAATATTCAATAGGTCCCCAACATATTTTCTACTTATACTATGAACAGGCCAGAATCAGTATGTACAAGTGCAAACTTATATACCTTATAGACTGACGAAAGACTGAGATGATGTGGCACCCAGTGATGTAATGACATCATGTGAAATCATTAATTGCGTAATTGCAGTAACCATTTTAATTGGATAATTTAGCTTTTTGGTTCATTGGTGCCAGCGTAGTTGCTAAGGGAACGTTTATTATCTCGTGCTAGAGTTCCTGGAGCACGTGGATGATGAAGGTCTGCTTGTGTTTAAACATTCAACATATTGCGTGATGCCCTTAAAAGGAGTGGAAATAGTTCCATTAAAAGTGTTCATAAGATAATGAGCTGTCACACAGCTCGAGAAATAAGCGTTGTTTTAATTAATAGGAATGAGTATTATTACGCAGATAAGAATGTGCCAATCACGTTCAATATTCTATTTATACTGCAATACGGTGACTAACACCCTAGTACTTATTATGGGGTGTCATTATTTGCTCATATCGTGGTGCTGTTGCAGTGTTATGATTTTGCTTATGTCACAGCATTACTAACATCTGATCTTATTGCTCCAAGTTCAAGTGTTTTTTTAAATAAAAGCTGAATTTGCTTATTTTATATAAACTAACACGCAGCTGGGAGGGAGTAGCTTTAATACAATCTTGGGGTTCAGATGACAGATACAGTTACTGTTGCGCTTGTATTTTAGTGCGCTGTATGAAGAACTTGATTATGTCTCCTCCTATCTGTTCAATATTTAAACCCTAAACACTGGTGCTTCATGGGTGAAATATAGAGATACAATGTCCAGGATAACACAGCAGTGCTGGTGAGTTACGTTGCTCATGATACAAGTGCAGCCCGGTGTCACTCAGCAGATTAATGCTTCAGCAAACATCTGCTCTCTTTAGCCTAATCCTCGATATTCCGCAGCCCCAGCAGAAAGTTCCGATGCACAGAATCTATAGACACAAGCACTCTCATTCTGCCTGCAAATCCACACGCAGCAGAAATGTTAATACAGCCAGCACGATGGGGCAGATATATGCTTTTGTCCTTAAATTTGACCAGCCTGCACTGGGCCATTTCCCTCTCGTTTATTAAAGCTGAGTATCTCTTTGATATTTTATAGAGCTAAAAGAAAGACTTGTACTTATATAGCACCTTTCGCGACCTCATGGCGTCCCAAAGCGATTTACCGCCTATGAAATACTTTTCGAAGTGCAGTCACTGTTTTAACTTAAACTATAAACACCCGACGTTTCCCCCCCCCCCCCCCCCATTTATATTCATGTAATTGTCCCCATTGTCTTTGACTAACAAATATTTCAATCCTATTTTGTTCACTGCTGATTATGTTTCTGAATGAGCTTTCTGGTTACTTAAATGTCAATACTTTAAACGGGTAAGTGATTGATTTGTAAAAGGGCGGTGCAACTCTGATCTGATTTCACCTGTTGTGCCCGACGCAAATCTTCATTTAGCCTACTAAAGGTTAATCCCATACACTTACTTTGGACAACCATGGTTTTAAATCGTGGTGTGATGAGAGCTCTCAGTGCGATGGCGTGACGCAGCGTGGAATAGTACGGTACAGTATACCACCGCCTTTAATAAATCACCTATACTCATTTTTTGTATGATTCTACTGAATCCATTTTTAAAAAATGAACACACCATCAGCTAACAACATTGCCAATGCTCTCCCTTCCCCCACCTTCAGCATTATGGAAAATAAGAAAACAGTCCAACTTAACTTAATGCTACAGATGGAAAATATTCATATTTAGCCATGACAAAGATTACTTAGACATGGTTATTTACGGGCCCAGATGCTAAATGTGGTGCTCAAACATAATTATCACTACCCTCGGTAATTTATTACACTGCTTTCAATTATTCCCAGCTTTAGATTCTCGTGGAAACACCGATTGGATGACGAGCATATCAAATGCCAACACCTATATTGGTGGCATTTGTTTTTGCGAACTACTTCTATAAGGAGCGAGAAGGTTCATAAGATGTGAGTTTATTCCTACTCTTTCCCCATACACACAGTTGGTTTGTGCAGAAAGCCCATCTGGTCCAGTAAGAATACTGATTACAAAGTTACTCCAACGTATAATTTTGTTTGTTGGCATTTAACAAAATATATAAATGATATAAAAGCTGTTGTTAAACCGAGCCCTATTTTAATTGATTTGCTGATATGATCAATTATTCTTGCTTAAAAGTTAGCTACTTTATTCTGTTTTGCTGGCACAATTTCTGAATGACTGATCAGAAGAATCGGTGTTTGGCCAATCTTTGATAAAAATGAAATGATTTAACTTGATAGCAGCGTATTAATGCAGTAAACGTACAATAGATTTGCAAACCTAACAGTGTCCTTTTCAAATTCTACCAAAATCCAGTGCTCCAAAGTCTGAAATCCTGAATCTGCACCTTAAATGTTACTGATTCAGGGGCCCTCTCTTTTGTGAATATGAGCAATTCAGCAGAATGGCATTTTGACAGATAAAACAGAGAGTGCGTGAGATTCAACTCATCAGTAGAACAGAGAGGAAGTAGATGAAATGAAGTAAATTTGATGATACACACACGCAACAAACACACACATATGTTGAGGGATCCACACTTTTGGGAGTGGGATGACTATTTTACTTCACGTTGAAAGCATTGTTTGAATATGATAGCTCTGACAGTCAAACTATGTTTGAAATTTGAAGGGAATTAATTTAACAGGCTGTCACAACACATGTCATATGTCATGATATATTTGTAAAACATGTTTGCTCAAGGCTAAAATATTGTTCATCTGACAAAGCACAAAGCCAGAATAAAAGATTTGCAGCAAGTTTTAAAAGGATAAAAGAACTAAGACATTGAAGAGGAATTTTAATAGTTTTGGTCAAATTGTTAATGTATTTTTAGTGCGATAACTTAGACGTGCATAACATTTGTTCTGTTATAATTTACAACATGTAAAGATCATTTAGCTGTTGAAATGTAAATACTTCTTGCTGGACCGACGCAATAGAGAATGCGTTCAACAAACTCAGATCTGGATCCAAGCAACAAATTCAAGTTTTCGTATAGACTATCCCTGGTATATACTGGTGGCACGTTTGATGTGGCAGCTCTAGAAAGGCCTCCCATATGGACATTAACAGTTCAAGGAAAATGATAGTCATACTTCTCATGTTGTGAATTTACGCATCAACTGTCAGCAAAATAAGAAGAAATAAACTTCCTATCGGAATTTCGGCAAATGTTTCAGCCTTGTCTTCTCCCCTGAAATTGATATTAACTTTATTGCAGTAATCCAATACATCCCAATGACCAAATCCCCATAGCACCGAGGGCACCAGATTACTTTGAACTAGTATCATACAGGGTTTGATCTAAAGATGGAAGCCTGAGACACTACCAACACGTCTACTAAAAGTTCTGCAGTGCCCTGGAAATCTTGCACATCCTGCTGCAGAATATTTATAACTTGAAATAAATTATTCATGAAATATGAAAACTCCGTCCAGACTGAGCTAGATTTTATGATTTTGTAAATATATTTCAATCGTTTCTTTAGGGTACAATACACCCCACAAACACCTTTGAATGCAATCTAGCAATGACAAACCAAATATCGCATACAGTATATTGACTGGTTGGGAATTTAAATTACAAATGGAACTTAAATTGACAAGTTGATTAATAAAAAGGGGCAGTGTAGTTTCCCCGTTCTGAGAAAAAATGGAAAATTCTGACCTTGTAAAATGTTTCAATGTGGCACACAATACTAATGCAAGCCTCGCACAGCCGACACAAAGGCCTGCCTGTTCCTTTCTAATAATTACATTACGTACATTGCACATCATGGAAGGAGTTGGGATTATTTTCATATAATTGTCTAAATGAATCGCGCAGTTATGTGTAAGAAAACGGAACTTAAAATACCGAAATGAACTAAACATTAGGCAAATAGCAAGAAGCTAAAATAATTCCGAAAGAGTGAAAAATAAAACGTAAATACAATTTGTAACACTATTTATAGCAGGAGGGTTGAATTATTCGCTGTTTTTGCCTACTCGCTGGATTTTAACATGTACACTGGTTATAGATGAGAACAGAGAGAATTTTTGATCTGATGAAGAGGTTTGAAACATTCTCTCAACTTTCAAACCGATACGACTCTGTAAAGGGCAGACTGCGGTCACCTGTTTGGATACCTGATTACTGCACCGCAGTGCTTCATGTGATTGATTTACTGAAAGGACCCGTTTAAAAACCACACACCCTCACAGACTCACACACACACACACACCCATACAGAGTCTAACTACGTGGTGACATCAAATCTTTTGAAATTTACAACTTTAACTGATGAAAGTTCGGTTTAAAAAGATTCAGTAACTCAAAAAATGTTACCCCTAACCGTGCTTAAAAGGTTGGTTATGAAATATTAAGACGCTGTCTCCAGATATTTCATTCTGTGCTCTCTAAAGCGCGCTTTACCCTTTTTTATTATCCTAATGTACTTTAACAGAGTCCTTACAAAATGGGATTGAAAGCAACGATTTAGATTCTCAACGGAATTTGGGTCCTTACCTGAAATAATCCACTTTGCAGAAGATTTCTTTGTTTTTAATGTAACAGCTGGTATGTCTGCGTAGGGAGGTCCTGCAGACTGAACAAGCCAAACAACGAACGTGCCAGATCAGATTATTCACCTGCAATTTAATGCAGAAAATCCATCAACTGTCACAGAGTCAGATTAAGCACTTCAGTCACTTGACCTGAACACATCAAATGCGCGGAAAGTGCGAACTGAGGCCAACAAGTCCATACATTCGTTAATAATCTGTTTAGGGTTTATTTGAGGTTGTTCTTGTGTATTTTGTCTGATTTACTTTATAACCAGCGATAAACTACAATGTTATTGTAACATTATAAAGAGACGAAGGTGTAGAGCACAATGTTCTGTTGGTACTGAAAATACTTAGCGAAATATTGAATGCGGATATTAGTATTACTTTCTGATAATCTTATATATCTCATGTACATAATTTTATTTTATTTTTTTATACAGCATCCGAAGTTTATCGCATACATTGAAAGCGAAAACCAAAGTAATCAGGTCCACTTTGCGGTTGCCAATATATTTATATATTAAATATGACGCAAAATTTACGATAATTTATTTGTAACATATAATGGAAAATAACGAGATCGCCTTGATGGCGTCATCTTCCCACCTCAGATTGTAAAAATTATTTAATAAGGTTCAAAATATCGAAGGAAAGGTTTCATTAAGTAAGTTACTTGAACATTTAATGCTACTCTTTTGGGGTAATTTTCTGCTGATCGATGAGTCCATCACCCAAGATGGACAGCGTACGCACCCTGCCTCTGTCTGCAAAATATAACTAGAATGTCAACTATTTACAAGTGAGAATAATTAGGTATGGGCTCTACGAGTCACAATCTGAATAGAGATTCATGTGGTTTTGCCTAATGTGCTAAAAAAAACCTGCACGAGTTTCATGCCAAATAGATTTGGATATTCATGTAAAGAGTTCTATACAATTTGTTTTAAAAGGAGTTTGTCATAGTGTTACACCAATCCATCATTCCATTTCCCCCGCCCCTCATTTGTTTTACAATGTCAAAAAGTCTAAAATAGTAAATTCGACATAACTTTGAATTCGAAGTACATTAAAGTTTAACAAGAACTCCAGTTACCGATGTTCCAAGCAACACGCGATTTATCCCTTGATCCCACCACAAACATTAATTAAATACACGTATCTATAGAAAACCAGCGAGGAAGTCACAAGGTCAAGGTTTAGAAATCGGAATACTTCCCTTTTAAATAAATTGGAGTCCCCCAACAGTTCGGGTGAAACCACATTTCGTAACATTATAATCATCTCTGAATTGCTTGTGTGCAGCAACGAATATAACTGCATGTGTAGTTTATAGTCAGTGAACCTTTCTTTCGTTAGAATTCATGTATTAAAAATGAGTATTTAATTTTATAAAACGTTGCTCGATTCTGCCAATGTTTCTGTCGAGTGATTAGTATTTCCACTTACAAGGAGTTAAAAACCAACAGTTAACAATCCACACTTTCCAAGTAGTAAATTCTGTCATTATAGAGTATTGTTTCCTTATTCCCATTTATTATAACCCAGTTCCGATTTATTTTCCATAATCCTCTATCTACCCAGCATGCACAACGCCTCCCATATCACCATAAAGGATATTGGGAATTTTCCAACAAAATTCTAATTTGGATGTTGATGGCGCGTTCAATGACAACTTATGAAGCGGCCTTTTCTGCAACATTTTGATACTTTAACACGGTGTTTCCAAACATCCTTTAGATGTTGCCTTTCAAACTTTGAAAATTGTGTTACCATCACTCATTGTGTTTGTCTATAACACTGAATCAGACCAATGCATCTATGTACCCCAGTGTTCCATCTATCAGGACAATATCTACTGCACTGCTGAACAGTAGATTCAAAGTACATGTATTTTATTTTACTATATACAAATATCGAAAAGTAAATATATAAAATTGGAATTGACGCAGCGAGTAATCTGAATTAGCGAGACCTATTTTCATTCGCCACGCTTATCAGAGGAGATCAACGCTTCAAGACTCGCTTTCTCCTCTTTGTGGCCATTATCTACTTTACTTTTCTAATTCAATTGAGATTTAAGACTATTTGCTCATTAGATGAGCGGGCTTTTATTTGAATTGCACGTATCTGATTACTCTATATGAAGGTGTTATTCTGGCATTGTTCTCCTTGTGACCTTTAATTAAAATACTCACCTTTAACAGATATTTGTCTAGGATTTCTAAGCCACAGCTGGCACAGATGTTTTTGTCAGCAGAGGTGATGGAGTAAGAAGATGAAGGCGGAGAGGAAATAGAGGGAGTGGATGGAGGACTGGGAGAAGATCGGAGCTCATCCTTCTCCACGTTAGTTCCCAGCGTGTCACCATCAGAGTGGGACTGTAGAAAAGGACAAAAAGAAAAATGAATAAACTTCATCCAACTACATATCTGTTTAAAGTATTATATCTGTTCTAGAGTCCTTTCACAACCTTATAAAAACACTCCCGTCCCCACTTTAAATTTAGCTACTGCCATCGCATATTATTTTTAAATTTAAACACTATGTTTGTTGCAATTAACTATTTGCTGTCAGCACTAGTTCTACAAGCAGGCCGAATATAAGGTTGGATTACAGATTTTAAATTTATGAAACTAACCTTTCACGTTGAGAAATAAAGTATACCAAATAAATAGATGATCTGTTGGTTTCCAGTTAAATAAATCATTATCCAATACACGTATTTCACTGTTAGCAGATCAGACTCAACCAGCTGCACACCTCTCTAAACAAGGGCTGATTTTACTTGGATAGATGTCTGATTTTATAGACTAGTCCTATCATAACATTGATTAGAACAGTTAAAATGCACCCATCAAAAATTATTGATGATCGATTTTGGATTTTGTTAACCCTCGAAAATCATGTTATTGTTTTAAGTAAAGAGGGGCCGGAGAATTAATACATTTTACCAATAAGCACACTCGATTAGTGTGCGATTCTGTACTATATTACCTACAGTTCACCTGCCTATAACCAGGGGATGCCACTTTCACAAACCAACACGGTTTTCTCGCTACTCCGACTGTGTTTTCTATCGATGGATTCAAATGTTACCCCCATTTTATACTCAGCATCGTGCAACATCTATCTAAAGGTCGATCAATGCTACGGGTTTATTGCGGTCGATTTTTAACTAGATTATGCATCACCAATAACATTACAGCCGAGGCTGACCAGTTTTGTTTTTGCACTGGGGAGTTCGAAGGGGATCGCATTCTATGACACGGGTTGTTACAAAGGATCTAAATATTATGAGTTTAGCCAACAATATGCATTTCATCCGGACAGCTGCATTGACTTGTATCTGAAGAGCACGCTTTGATCCTTGTCATTTAAAAATACAAATATATTGGGGCTCATGTGTTATACACCGAAATAGGTGAAGCGTTCGAACAGTTAATAATTACCATCCACATATGTATCTCCTTATCCTATAAAATCCAACACACACTAACAGGGCTAAAATCAACTGGATTTTAAAAATTGTCACTGGCGAGGGGGGTATTTTCAAGTATGTTTCAGCTGATCATTAAAATGACAATTATATACGGGAAAATAATGGCCAGCGTTTAGAGTCAAATCATATTGATTAAGTACGAAAATTCGTAACATTAAACTATTTATTTCTTAGAAGCGGCCTAAAGCTGTATTGAAAAAAACAAGAACACAAAAAAGTGACGCAGTTAACATAGTCTGTTATTCACCATTACTTTTTCTTTTCAAACTTTGATTGTTTTACTGTGACGGCCCCGCTTGTAAAAGCGCCGAATTGTTTAATCTGACATTGACACGTACAATGCAAGTGGAATCCTGTAACTGCAAATGAACATAGGATTTACATGAAAAAAAAATCAAAATTTCTAGGTACATAGTCAGCCTTGAGTGAATGAAGCAAGTTCTGATCAATCGTGTTCATTTTAAATTATCTCTTACTTACCATGATCTGAAAAATTTTGCTTTCCACACAGCGCGATGTGCCTTGTTTATGCTGACTGTCCTGTGACATTACCTTTAAGAGAGATTTTGAACCAGAAACATGAATGCAATGCTTGCTGCAGCAGTCTTATAAAGGTCTTTAAAGAAGAACTGGACGTTTATATATGCGCCTAAAATAATAAATAATATTTTTCTAGTGGGCATTTAAATCTCTGCAACAATACGGCATTTAATGAAGCAATTTTAATTTTGATTCGATCTTTTCTCCACTTAACCCTGGGCTCTTGAAGTAATCGCTCACTTTCTGTGCAATCCAAGGCAGAGAAATAAACTACCTGCAATTAGAAACTGGATGAAATCCGGAAGATAAGTGCCAGCCAGGGTGTCAATTACAGCTGTCAATCAATAAGGCATCCGGGCACCACAGAATTGGAAATTTGATTTCCTAAATGGCAGTAATTAAAAATCTAATATTTTTTGAACGAACGACTGGGAGCTGAGAGTGTGAAGTGGACAGCTTGAAAGCTTTTTTCTATTCAGAAGACCTCCTTTTTTCCCCCTTTTAATTTCAGATCGAGATTTACAATTGCAAATGCTCCTTTTTAACCAGCTAATACTGAGAAGGAAGGTAGTAATTTTTGGATCCATAGTGCGGAGTTAAATGGAAACAGGGCATGTTTTCGATTATTAGCTGCATTTAAGGAGACGGTACAACTTGCACGAGGTCTGGGAGCCCAGTCGTATCTAGGAGGGTTTTTTTTGGCACACACATTGCATCATACATTTTATAATACGTTTTGTTTCCAATGGTCTTGTAAACAGTATATACTTGTTTGAATATATTCCCCAAACTTAAATGGTTAAGGGCACTATTACAATTTAAACAGTGAATTGGAAATGTATACAAACATAACACTACACTACAGTTGAAAAATCTCACTGATATTACTACGGCCCATTTATAATTAGACGTTCCTCCAACACTCTTAACACCTATTTTTGAAGGGCCGATCTATTTTCAATTCAGTTTTATGTTTGAGAAGTTAATTCCCCAAGTTCGCCTTTTATCTATATTTGGAGATCTTTTTCTCCCCTGTAATAATTCCAATCATAAGCTCACAGGAGACACTTGGACAAACTTTATCCTCATTTAAATCAGATTTTCAAGCCATTCATATCCAACAAGGTTTTGCAGCCGGCTGCTTTTCTATAGTTAAAAAGCAAGGGACAAACACACGGACTGACTAGAAAGTTACTAAAAACTCCCATTTAACTTGCACACATATTGTCCAAAGTAATATTTCTCGCTCTCTCTTTCCCCCTGTAAAAGCGAAGTGTTTTACCTTTTCGGCTGGAATTCCTTCAGACAGAACCTTGTTCCCCTCTGGCAGAGGAGCCAGAGTTTCACTTTTCCAGTACATGGGGAACGTCGAGTCTTAAAAGAACTGGTTCCGCAACACCCAGGAAACTGCTCGAGAAGTTTCAATGTCGATCAAAAGATTCCCTCTTATGTTTTCTCTTCCCCCTTGCTAGATAAAAGTATAAAATCCACTTGTGGACAGCTCCCCGTGTTTCGGGAGCTCTGCACGGTTAGACAGCATCAGCATTTATCAGAGGCGTACCAGAAAATCCTGTTTGCACTGAGGTATGAGGGGGCATTCAGTGTGATTACGTTTCGAAACTGGACATCAACGCAGCGCTTGCGATTTCTTCGCCGTGGAGAGAAAAAAAAACACACATACACACACCAATTTGGTTGGAAGGTTCAGATCCTCGACTTCAGCGAGCTTGTTGCAGACCAGCGGGCTTTTTCCAGAGCTGAATGTTTACTGGACTTTGTAAAAAAAAAAATTCTTCCTTCCACTTTTCCGTTTGGAGATGGAGTTGCTGGAAGCCAGGAAGTGAAGTGACTCGATCATGTAGGGCACGTCTGGTCTGTCAGCTTCTAGAGAAAGTCCATGTGGAAGTACGAGGGGTTTAGGGATCTGTTTAATCTAACTGTGTAATCAGGATTGACCGGAGGGAGTGGGGGAAAAAGTTTACCTCCTCTCATTCACTTTAACCGTAGTGAATTCAACTTCAGCCAGAAGCGCCCATGGGGTTATCAGTAGGTTAGCAGGGTTTAAAGATCTGTGTATCTGTTTCCCAATAACTTTTCATAGGCGTTTATTGAATGTAGTTAAATTCCTACAACAATCTATTTTTAATAATGGAAATTCATTGCGGTCATCTATATATTGATGACCCATCTCCTAAATCAAACCAAATAAGCAGTTGGTTTGCTCGGTGTGTGTAAAACTGACCTGCTGATTAACAACCCTGCCGCCTTAACGTATCCCTTTAGCGGAAAATACGATTTAGGGAGTTAGTTATTGTACTTGCCAAATGCGCACATATCTACAAATAAATGAAAGGTACACCTCTCTGGTTGACTGAAAATGTATAGGTGAGATGATGACATTAGGCATGTGATTAAACGCATGTCTGGACTGTTACAGTAATCTGTGCACATGGCACTGTTGCTGTTGTCTGCTCCTCACTCCATCCTCCACCCTAACATACTCCGGACCGGTGCATTTTTATGCAAATTGGTCGCAATTTTTTGGCTCAACTCAAACTCCATGTGATATGTGACAAATCTTCAGTGTAATTATTTTGTTTAGATTTTATGCCCGTATACTTGTTTTTCTTGGGTCCGTTATATTGCTATGATATTTATGATAAAATAGAAATGCATCAGTGGAGCATTATATATGTATTTGCATCTAGTCATCTATTTCATAAATGTCAATGTATACCTAAGCATCTGGATGAGTATATTTCTGTCTGCAGCTGCATTTGGGCATGTAATTATTTGTGTGTCTGTGGATAACTAGGCTTTGTACCTGTATACAGGTGTGTACGCAACTGTGTCTACGACATTTACATGTGTTCGTATATTAATACTGCTCGTCTACGAACACAAACCATTGTCTTTAGTTTTAATGTTCAAAGCTCTTTCGCATGTATTATGGACCGGACCACTTGCCTGTCCTCCTCAATTGCCAGCACTACCCCGGTCAAAGGTCTGAAACAGTGCATATGATTAATTTGTCACAGGGCCAATTTGAATGTCTAGCTCCCTGATGGATTGGCATCAAAACATTTTATAAGAAAAATATATAGGACGAGAGGGCGTAATCTTAAAACTAGAGCTAAGCCATTCAGGAGTGAAATCAGGAAACACTTTTTCACACAAAGGGTAGTGGGAATCTGGAACCCTCTCCCCGACAAGACTGTGGACAAGACTGTCAACTGAAATTTTTAAGACTGAGATGGATCGATTTCTGTTAGGTAGGGGTGCCAAGGGATTATGGAGGTGAGGGAGAGAACAGCCATGATCTAATTGAACGATGGAACAGGCTGGAGGGGCTGAATGGCCCGCTCCTGTTCCTATATAAATACATATTAAAATTTGCAAATGAAAGAAACATCATCATCTAAGGCGCTATATAAACGCAAGTTGATGTTGTTGTTGTGGGGCATGTCCGTGTTACCGTCCACCTACCAGCATGGTTAACGTTTAATTATAGATTATTTTAATAGTTAGAGAGCTAATGAGGGAAGGAGCGAGAAATCTAAAATAGCGCGATGTTAGATTATTAAAATATAACCGGGACTCCCTGCAGCCCGCACAATTTCAAATTTCAATCCTCACTTTTTGGATTTTCAAGATGGCAGACAAAACCCTGGGCAGAAACCTGAAAGTATTTTACATAAAGACAGTGAGCCACTGGAGTGTCTCGGTGCCTGTAACAGCGTATTTGTTGCATAAACAGTTAAACAGTTCAAGAGCAGTTTATCCCATTCGTGAATGGGACTACAAAACTGACTCGTACCTGTCCCGCTCACTCCCAGATGCATTGTGCACCAACACTTTACTCTCCACTACCTCTCCCATGTATGTGTGAACTTCAGTCTATTCAGGCGAGGAATGCAGACTCCCTTTAAGCACATCTGACATCTCCGATGAGGTCAGTTACCACTTGGCATCCATTCCTCTCACCTCACAATGTTCTACTCTACACTTTCATCTTTGGTAGCACTGAGGACGAGGCCAGCGTTTCTCCATTTGGTTGAATCGATATTTTAGGTTCAGTGTAGTAACAACTCATTTTACAAGTTTCTATATCAGTAACTTTTTACTACAGTGTTTTTAAACTATATGAACGGTGCCATTTCCCTGTTCAGCTGGATTTTTTTTCCGGAAAGTACAATAATTCATATCAATTATCCGCTTTCCAAGAAATAAAACATATTCAATCGCCCATTTCATATACTTCGGATTTATTTGGTGAAATGTGTTTTCTTAGGAAATCACACGGTCAGAGGATCAGTTTGGCATGAAGCAAAATACTGAGGCCATCAGTTTAACTATTACAGCACCAGAGACAACTAACCAGTTACTTAAACCACTCAACGGGGAACTCACATGAAACAAATAATTCACAACTCTCTCATGAAACAACCAACAGTTTCCACGTCACCTGCTAGTGGAACTGGGCCCTTGCTCGTCACAACAAATTCCCAGCAGAATAGCGGTGAAATGTAGCGACGGCTGTGACGCCCACAGATATCCCAGTAGCCCGAGTAAATCTCTCCAGCTCTGCGGAAGGTGTGGCCAAAATGATAGAAAAAATAAATAAGCGATGAGGATAGAAAAAAAAGGGCAACATTTCTCCCACCACGGACTGCGTTAGATTCACTTGTGGGTTAAAATGTTATTTGATCATTTTGGTTTGAGGGTGTACTCTGACATTTTAACTGGTAAATCCGCGGCGACAGTATTTCTCTGCTGAACTCTGCCATTTCTGATTGAAATACTGACTGTAGCGCTTAAAGGGGACCTGCAATGACTGGTGAACAAATATGTAATAACTTTTAAAAAAATAAGGAGGACCCAGTGGCCCTGCCAGTTTACTCAGTGAGTAGTTGACCCATACATATTAAAGGTCCTAGCTTCCTTCTCTGGTCTGTGTCGAGTTAGCTGAGAATTGGGCAGTAGGAGGCTTCAGTGCCCTTGTGTTGGGGGGAGGGGGGCGAGAATCAGTCAGGGTTGGTACCCAGTGACCTCTGCTAGAAATGCGTTTGTGTGGACCGCGGGTAAGGACATGATCTGGCTGAGCTGTGAGGCATCCCACGGTTAAATAGCCTGTATTCGCTGCCATGATCACACATGTATAATGGGCACCCGTAAGGCTGCTGGAACTCTACCCCAAGAGGGAGCCAACACCTCCAGGATAGGAAGCTTGTCCCTCAAAAAATGAATCACAACTGATAAAACCTCCTAAACAATTACCAATTGAACTGATCCAATTCCACCTGTACCCCTTCCTATCATCGGTTTGTGTGGGAAAGGGACGGATGATACCCTGCTCCGTCGACATACCACTATGTAGATTATAATCACAAAGTGCCTACTATGGAGCTCAGTAAGTTTTTACAATAAGCAGTATTATATCAATGTTATACTGTAGACGTGAAATGGTCATTCGGCGACTATTAAACAAAAGCAAATCAATACGCCAACTAACGATTGGTCCGCAATAAATCAACTTTAGGGCTCTTTGGATCGACACTCTTGCTCCCACACAAAATCCCCAATGTTTTGCTGCACTTCCCAAGAACGAGTGCAAAGTGGAACTCTGAATTTGTACGCTTGATACAGAAAATAGATTTGTGGATACTCGTTTCTAATCTGTTACAATGCTGTTAGTCTGGGAACTTTATGGAGCACAGGGATATAGAACCAACAACTGTGCTGAGTTTGGAGGTAATAGGAAAGTCATATTTATATTATTCGTTTTAAGAACAGGATATAAACTACACAGTTATCTACAAATAGCCACAAGTCAAAATCGTCATTACCCATTTAACTGTGAGTTGCTGCGGTCTTTAGGTATTACACTTTACTGTAGTGACTTATTTGAAAGTGTTATGACTTCATTCAGAAAGTAATGTGAAGCGTTACTTTGGCGTGCACCATCCATGGTGCGGGTCATGTGCGGTCCAGCGGTCCGAATTGTTACAACTGGTTGTGCAACACATCCTTCAAATAATAAACGAATTGACGGTTTAACGCAGCTAAATGCAAACCACTTGCGTGTTTACGGTACAAAGTAATCCATGCCGAAAAGAACAATTGAATCGTACAATTTAGCACTGCCTCATCTGTAATCCATCTTAAACTTGTGTCGGGTATTAGATATTAGTGTTTAGATATAAGTATAAAAGTGTATTATATAAACCATATAAAACATGTACAACCACACCATTAAGCTGCTGTTGGATAAACAGTGATAATTGTAGTGATGTCTCCCATTCATCACACACTCAGTAGTTTCTTTTCCACTTGCTGTCTTTATGTATGCTTCACAAAACACATCCTTAAAACTGAGCTAATTGGCTCAGTCCAGTTGTGTACTTAGCTATGATTTCTGTGACTTCTTGAACTGCAAGGATTACAGGAATACATTGATCTCTGGTATTGGTCTAATATCTGTATTGTGCATATATCATTTCATCTCTATTCTTTAAAAAAACATGATAAGTTTCAACGTACTAAATTAAAACTAATTGAGTTTTATCTTACAACTTTCTCCTTTAACTTCAATGTAATTTGATCGGTCTACCTCTCAATGATCTCTGTCGTTAATGGTGGTGGTTTCTGACTTGAGGATCTGAGTAAGTCTTCCCTCTTTGGTTCCTTTTCTGTATCCTGCATGAGTTTGCTCCCAGCAGCAGTTGGTAGTTTTCAGTGATACAGAGGCACAGTTTGTGTAAGAATCCACATCCACTTGGCATCTTGTAGATCAATCAGGAGATTCCTTTGTTTTCACAATTGTCTGCAATTGTGTCTACACTGTTCCATAATACTCTTCACTTCATAGGTCTAGGAACAACTTTCTTCACACATGATGCTTTCTGCACTGATTGTTGTTATCTGCTGATCATGGTTGCATTTTCTTCATTTAGCTTTAGTTACTGTCCTATTCCTCTTTTGTAATAGTGTAATTACCACCACCTTCTCAAGGGCAATTAGGGATGGGCAATAAATGCTGGCCTTCCCAACGATGCCCACATCCCATGAACAAATAAAAAAAAATGTCCCCCTTACTCCTTTCTAGCTTTCAAGAACACCTTCCATAATTCTTGGCTTTGAAAGGGAAATGACATTTTGGTTCTTTGTTCCATCAGTATTTGCACTGGAGAAGAGTCAAATCCTTCAGTTGGAGTGTTTCTCTGGTCATCAGGGATAAGTAAGGACCTTGATCTGCCTTAGCTTTCTTGATCAATCCTTTCATTGTTTTAATTGCAATCACCACTCTACCATTGGACCATGCATAATTTGAAAATTATGTTAAATGGGTAAAGCACCAATCTATTGCAAATTAAACTCCAAGTTTAAGATCAGAGATTCATTGCCACTACACACTATAGGACTGAAATTCTTCAGTGCACTATTTTAGCAAATTGGTTAACATTTTTACATCAAATTTCTGTGTTAATCTAGACATTAATCCAGTTAAATAAATGGGTTAAAACTTCATTAAAACAGCAGAAGGATTTTAACCTCTCTCTGCTTTGCCACGAGAAGTAAAATGTGATTTAAGACTTGCAATAACAGATTTCCTAGTAATCTGTTATAAGTTAACCTCAAAATACTTTGAATAGCAGTTTGAAGCAATGGAATAATTTTTTTCTATCTAGGATGAATTAATCTACAGTTACCTTTGGCCACAGCCTGCCAGGGATATCGTGCGACACCAAAGGTTCTTCAGTCTGTGATTTGCAATATGTAATACATATGCTACATGAAAAAAAATGTAGAATTTAATTTCAGCATTTATGCTGGGCCAGCATATAACATCTCTGGCTTTGTAGAGACATTCTTTAATTCCAACATGGCTGGGGTGGATTATGCACATCATCTCTGCCTGCCAAGAAACTCAGTTTCCTTTGAACAAGATCTCTTTTTGATTAGACAGGTCAGGTTGGAAATGGTCATGTCCTTTAATCACATAAGGATCACGATATTTTGCACTTTGGTCATCCAGTCAAAACAACAAATTTCAATTTTTGTAGGGCTTGAGCTTTTGAGCTGTCAGCTGGATTTCAGCTAGTCACTGTTCCAAGATAGAGGGACAGTGCATGATGTAGATATTCCTGGTCTCTTCAATGAATTTATCTTCAGCTTTGGTCAGGAGTACTTCATAATCACCATCTTTATTTGTCCAGGCAAACAGCTCTACTGAAAGTATCAGCAATGTACATATCCTTTCCCAGCTTGTATTACAATTTCAACATGTACTTCTGCAAACATAACAGCATACCTAGCACAAAGGAAGATGGTAGTGGTTGTTGGAGGCTAATCATCTCAGCCCCAGGAGATTTCAGCAGGAGTTCCTCAGGGCAGTGTCCTAGGCCCAACCATCTTCAGCTGCTTCATCAATGACCTTCCCTCCATCATAAGGTCAGAAATGGGGATGTTTGCTGATGATTGCACAGTGTTCAGTTCCATTCGTAACCCCTCAGATAATGAAGCAGTCTGTGCCCGCATGCAGCAAGACCTGGACAACATCCAGGCTTGGGCTGATAAGTAGCAAGTAACATTCGCACCACACGTGCCAGGCAATGACCATCTCAACAAGAGAGAGTCTAACCGCCTCCTCTTGACATTCAATGGCATTACCATCGCCGAATCCCCCACCAACATCCTGGGGGTCACCATTGACCAGAAACTTAACTGGACCAGCCATATAAATACAGTGGCTACAATAACAGGTCAGAGGTTGGGTATTCTGTGGCATGTGACTCACCTCCTGACTCCCCAAAGCCTTTCCACCATCTACAAGGCACAAGTCAGGAGTGTGATGGAATATTCTCCACTTGCCTGGATGAGTACAGCTCCAACAACACTCAAGAAGCTCGACACCATCCAGGACAAAGCAGCCTGCTTGATTGGCACCCCATCCACCACCCTAAACATTCACTCCCTTCACCACCGACGCACTGTGGCTGCAGTGTGTACCATCCACAGGATGCACTGCAGCAACTCGCCAAGGCTTCTTCGACAACACCTCCCAATCCCGCGACCTCTACCATCTAGAAGGACAAGGGCAGCAGGCATGTGGGAACAACACCACCTGTACGTTCCCCTCCAAGGGACACACCATCCCGACTTGGAAATATATCGCCGTTCCTTCATCGTCGCTGGGTCAAAATCCTGGAACTCCCTTCCTAACAGCACTGTGGGAGAACCTTCACCACACGGACTGCAGTGGTTCAAGAAGGGGGCTCACCACCAACTTCTCAAGGGCAATTAGGGATGGGCAATAAATGCTGGCCTCGCCAGCGACACCCACATCCCATGAACGAATAAAAAAAAAATTCTTTGCAATCATTTGGATGCAGAAAAGAGTGATTTCTTACAATACTCTTCAAGGGCTTATGCTCAGTCTCCCTTAAAATGTTTCTTCATTACACATATTTCTGAAACCTTACAGCCATATATCTTGACAAACCTCTCTATCACCTTGTACATAATTCCTTCCTGGTAAAGAACTGAGGCATATGCCATTGGCTATCTTTTTTGGTTCAAAATTGCACCAACCTGATTCCAATGGATCTCCTTCAAATCACAACACCTAAAACTGGATGTTCTGTGCTTAGCTTTTTGACTTCATTTACAGCATGGTCATGGGTCTCTATCCAACTCCATTCCACACCTTTGTATTCTATACATTTCAATGATTCAGTTGCAGTCAAGAAATGTGGAACAACCTTTGAAAGATAATTCACTATGCCCACTAAGTGCTTGAATGAATGGACATAAATTGGTTTAAGTATCTGCAGGGAAGCTTCAATTTCTTTTCATGTGGCTTCAACCTACTAATAGTTAATAGGTGACCCATATATTTAACCTCTCATGTGTTCCCTCAAACAGATTACAGAGAATCTTGTTATGCTCTATGGTAATCATAAGACCAGCTCATTCTTTATACACTAAAATGTCATTGCAATAACTTTGAAGGAAAAAGATTTGGTTAATGTTTCAGGACATTGTTATAATCGTTTTTCTTTCTCCACAGATGCTGCCTGACCTGCTGTGTGTTTCCAGAATTTTCTATTTTTATTTCAGATTTCCAAAATCTGCAGTATTTTGCTTTTTGTTTTATTTCAATAACTTTTACTGATAGAGTTCCTCAAGACTTTTAATGCATTCCATTTTGTTACTCCTCTGAAGCCAATCCAACAGCAAACACAGCCACCACTACCTTTGAAATGGAGTATTGAAGGTTGCCAATAGATTGATTCTTTGGCCATCTTGATTTACCAGAACACATCTTTGGCATCTAGTACAGGCAAAATCTTGACTTTGACTTTTGCAGCAATCTTTTCAACTGTTGGCAGTAGATTGTAAGATCTCTTAACTGTTCAGTTTAAATGCTTATGATCAATGATTCTCAGCTTGTTCGGCTTCCCAGACATCACCATACTTTGTTTTCTCAGATGAGTGAGTACCTCTGTTGCAAACAGGTCATCAACTGCTTTCTTCATTGGCTCCATAATTGTAACAGTAATTTTGTCCAGGGTGTACATCACCAGTTTTTACTTCAATATGTAATGTATCTTGTTAGCAACCCTGGTTTTCAAATACACATTCATAATTTTCTTAGGCTGCCATTATACTACAGATATGTGTGTATGTGTAAAATGTAATGCAAAGGCAGCAGCTGAGCATGAGCAGATTGTGCAATTCCTTGTTTGGACACGTGCTGAACTCCAATCCCCAGTTAATTTTTTAATGCTAGCACATAGGAATTTTTTAAAACTACGAGATCTAGTGACTGCATGGGAACTATTAAACTTACCATACCTTTGCACCAGGTTGCAGTTACATACACAGTCGGTGGGACGCCCAAGCACTGTGAGGCTACCTCTTGGCTTCAGTGGACTCTTGAAATATACCACCACTTTTGGGTCAAAAGTAGCAACCTTATATGTCCATAAACTTGAGCTCATCCAAAACTCTGCTGCCCGTATCCTAACTTGCACCAAGTTCCTTTCACCCATCACCCCTGCTGCTCGCTGACCTACATTGGCTCCCGGTTTGACAATGCCTCAATTTTAAAATTCTCACCGTTGCCCCTCCTATCTGTAACCTCCTGCAGCCCTAGATCTCTGTGCTCCTCCAATTATGGCCTCTTGCGCATTCCTGATTTCCTTCGCTCCACCATTGGCGGCTGTGCCTTCAGCTGCCTAGGCCCCAAGCTCTGGCATTCCCTCCCTAAACCTCTCCGTCTCTCCTCCTCTAAAGAAAGACAGACTTGAATTTATGTAGCACCTTTCACGACATCCCAAAGTGCTTTACAGCCAATTAAGTAGTTTTGAAGTGAAGTCACTGTTGTAATGTAGGAAACAAGACACTTCTTAAAACCTACCCCTTTGACCAAACTTTTACGCACCTGTCCTAATATATCCTGATATGGCTTGGCGTCAAATTTTGTTTGATAACGCTCCTGTGAAGTACCTTGGGACATTTTACTATGTTAAAGGTGCTATATAAATGCAGCAAGTTGTTGTTGGTTCATCAACAGTATTTTTTTGTAATGACACATGGCATCAGTTAGCAGGGTCTTCAGAAAGTTTAATTTCTATCACATTTCTGCACTCAACGATTGTGCAACATCTTCTAAAACAAACTTGTGTTTAACTCCTCTGGTACAGTTCAACTTACATCTGCCTATTGGACACATCACACAGTTTTAGCCTAGTTTTATTCACAATCTATTTGAAATTCAGGATCCATGGGAAATGTTAGACTTGCCATTTTAAAAAAAAAATCTAAAAGCAGTGACTAGAAATGTAAATTAATTCAGTTTTATTCCATGTATTTTTTAGCCTTACAGACAGAAATTCAGCCGATCAGGACTCACCTGCAACAGTGCTCATTTTGACCCTCCTAAGCAGTTTAACAGCCACCTAACTAGTTAAGTAACAGCCAGGAACATCAATCCAGCTCAAGAGAGCAGGAAACAGTGCATAATTAAGCAGACCAATGAATTTGTATAACCGTATTCACTAACCCAGTCATTTCCATATTCTGAAAGACTGATTTATAGATCCAGGGCATTAATAGATGCTCTTATGAGTGTAATCAACCTCTAGGTTTTGAAATCAGAAACAAAGGGCAAATTACAATTCAACTTTTAAAATAAGTATGCATCTGCTTCTGTAGTTCGTATTGAAAATTATATTTATTTCTTGATGAATTGACCTTTTTACTCATTACAATTTAAATATTCAAAAACTGAAATTTTCAAATTCCCATGACAGAAGATGAAATATAATGCTGAGCAACGCATTGGAGATTTTCACAAATTTCTGCTCACCATTTTAGGTGCCCTAAGATGTGCGTTGCTTATCTGATTAAATGTTGGTAATTGTGGGGCAGTAGGTTGTTTAAAAGTCTGATGGTAGTTGGTGGGTTGGATGCTCAGTCTCCAGTGGAGTCTGTGTTCCTTGGCGGTCTTCACCCATCACCAGCAATATGGAACCAGTTCATGAAACTATTGCAACAAAATCTACGACAATACTGTGCCAATCATTGAATTAACTACAGCTAAGCTAACTCATACCTATTCACTTTAATTTCTACCAGTGGAAAATTTCTGGTTCTTTCCCTGAACATTCATTAAACCAGGTCTGAACATAAAACAGATTTTTTGGATAAATTGAGTTACCAATTTCACTCCCTTTTTTTTTTGGAGGTGGAGCAGAAAATGAAGTAGCAGAGAAAAGGAAACAAAACTGTTAGTTTCCACTCGTCTCCAAAAACCAGTTTAGATGTCTGAATCTCATTGCTGCCACCTTCAAATTGGAGTGGGAAACAGCCCCTCACATCATTGACCTTCAATGCCATACAATTTTTTTTTCATATCTTCCACTATTGAAAGGCGTCAGCTGTGGCTCAGTGGTAGCACTTTTGCCTCTGAATCAGAGTGGGTACAAGTCCCACTCCAGAGACTTGAGCACAAAATCTAAGTGGACACTCCGGTGCAGTACTGAGGGAGTGCTGCCTTTCGGCTGAGACGTTAAACCGAGGCCCCGTCTGCCCACTCAGGTGGATGTAAAAGATCCTGTGGCACTATTTCAAAGAAGTGCAGAGGTGTTCTTGCCAATATTTATCCCTCAATCAACATCACATACAGATTATCTGCTCATTATCACATTGCTGTTTATGGGACCTTGCTGTGTGCAAATTGGTTGCTGTGTTTCCTACAATACAACAGTGACTACACTTCAAAAGTACTTGATTGGCTGTAAAGTGCTTTGAGACATTTGGAGGTTGTGAAAGGCACCATAAAATGCAAGTTCTTTCGTTCTCTTGATTATTTATTTACCTCATCAAATCTTCAGGATCCTCTTGTTTGGATGAGATAAAAAATATATACACACTTATAATTGTTACAGAATTACTTTTTTCCCTTAAACTGCCTTAGTAAGATAAATGTATGTTGTTGACTTGACAAATCATATAATCCATTATCGAACAAAACACAAGCTTTAATTTCTTGGGTGATAGTTCTTCGACTTTAAGCAGAAATAGGCAACCAATTTGCACTTGAATATCTTAGATGAATCTTTGATGTAGAAATCTTAAGTCTGTCATATTTCTATCTCTTTGCACATTTTAACAATAGTTATGAAACAAGAAAGTTGTTCAAATTAAATGTTACAAATGCCTTAGGTAAAGGTTTTTGAAGAATTGTATTTTTTACCTATTCAATGAAGAACTTTATTCAACAGTCTAAAGCCAGGAAATTATCACCATGGATACTTAAGGGGCAACCGGAAAGAACACCCACTATTGGCCAGCAGCTCGTGACCACATTTATCTTTGAGGCTGTGCGTACATACAACTCCTCTACATCAGAATCTCCCTGTTTGGAAACCGGTCATAATTCAATAAAACTCAAAATGGTAACCAATAGCACCAATCTCACAACTGGACAGTTATGGAACTGGCTGAACATCAATTTTTCCAAATTCTGGGTCAGCCTTATTTTATCTTGAAACTGGATGACCAAAGCTCTAAACAGCTGATGGCAACATTTTCATAGACACGTGATTGCACTTTGCTCAAACATTTATACTGCCAAATATTTTTGGAAATTAGATAACCTTACATTTATCAAAGTCTAAAGAGAATTGTACTGATGTAATATTATTAAAAAAAAGTTTCAGCACATACAAATTCATGCTTAAACATACAGCTTCTTTCTCATGCAATGCAGATTCATCCTCTAGATAAAGCCATCATTACAGGGACAAAGTATATGTATACAATTTTTAAAAATGTTTCATCTTATGTGCCCAAACTAAGCAGTTTTTAAACAAAGAAAATCTATTGAGTGGCTTCATTTAAGGAAAATCTGCAACTTTATTGTGCCCTTCAGGTCAAAGCTTTATACAGGTTAATCTTATAGAGCATATACTCATTTTGCCTATATTACAACAGTGACTACACTTCAAAACTGGTTCATTGACTGATGCACTTTGGGAAGTCCTGAGGTTGTGAATCGCACTATATCGCAAGTTTTTTCTTTTAAAAAAATTGGTTCCTAGAATTAAAGCAAATTATTTTCCAGTTTGAATGTAGCAATGTATTTATCGGCCTTTTTAATGTAAACTGGAGGGGCAGAGGTATACAAATAAAAAAAGTTAACAATTTTTGTTCAGGAGTTTTGACAAGAAAAATTGAAATTTAACTGCATTATTTTTCATATTATGTATTTGCAATTCTTAACATTTTATACAAAAATGGCAGCCTGAATCACTCTAATGTAGCTCTAACATCATGGTATAACAGCTACACTAATGATTTAGGCTGCCATTTTGCATGTAAAATATTTCAAATTTAATTGCAAAGGAAAGTGATGTTGTTGCAATCAGTATGGATCAGATGCACAGAAATATACTTAGGCCAACTATTTTTAAATACTTTCATTTTTAATAAGTTTCAAAAAGATAAAACAAGCATTACAGAAAAGGAAACTTGTTATACCAGTCACAAAATCTAGAAAAAAAACAATACATTTTCTCCATTCTCCAATGTTGATGATTTGAAAATCTAATATTTTTACCTAAAAATGTTTAATTGTAAGCCATAAATAACAAATTTTACACAAGGAATGACATTGAGATTTTTACCATTATTAGCATGGAGTAACAAAGTCTTTAAAAGGGATTCAGTCATAAAATATACACAAAATACAGTTTCTAATTGAAATCATGATCTGTTCTATAGATGACTCTTCAATGTACAAGTAGAAACCTAGGGTTAGGTAGGTACCCCTTCTCTAAGTCACAGGATTCAACCCATTGTGAGTGGGAATTATCCAATCACTTTGGGCCTGATTTGTATACTAAGGATTGGGAAAAAATAGGAAGCAATCTTACCACTTTGGGTGGTTTACATAAAAAAAAAGGCCAGTCAGTTCCTGAGATTGAGTTAGTGGCTTGGCTAAAATAAGAAAGGCTCACTCTTCAAAAAGCAGGATCATAGTGCTCAAGACATCTGGCCAACTACAACATCAAACCTGTACTTCAACCTTCATAACATTAACCAATTTAACACTGGCATCTAAGGCTGTTTAGAGTAATAGTATCAATTTTTGTAAATATTTACAAATCCATGTTCACACGTTACAATACACAACTATACTATGTGCATGGCAAATATTTTGTTACAAATGGTTTAAATTGTTTTAATGTCCTCCTTGCATTTAAGGGAGAAAGCTAAATCTGATTAGTGCAGAGGATGATAAAACCTCTTACATGCAGCAAGCAGTGCATCATATCACCATCCCCAACAGCCAAACTCAGTTACAAATCATGTCCCCATAGCAAGAAAGTTATAGGCTCCCAAACCAATATCTTTAAAAATATACACAAGTCTGGTCTCATTAAAACAAAATCGGAGTGTGCTTTGCAGTTTTTCTTTCGTGAAGTCCTTCACATACTACACCTGCCAATCTCGATGCATTTATGAATTTCAAGGCTTGTGAATAATGAATAAAGACAAAAAGCTGAAGGTCTACAGAGTCAGGGAAAATAACCTGTGTGAGGTGCTTTAGTTACATGGACTGGACATTGGATCTATAACCATTAATCAATTGCACAATACCATGGATCCTGAAAATCTAGCCAATATCACAAGAATTTTTTTTAATGTCAGAAGCTTCACTATATTCCACCACTTTTATTCTGATCTGGATCACCAATGTGCATTTTGTTACTGGATTTTTAAAAAGTTATAGTCCAGCCATACACAAAGTGGCAAAATTTAGCTTGCCACTCATCTGATTTACAAGCAAAGCAGTGTTGCTACGTAACTCACCTTTGCTGTATCATGGAAAAGAACAGCACATACTATTTTACAAATATCAGTTTGAGATCTAACAAGCCTTCAGTTCATTTTGAATGTGTCAAAATAAAACTTTTGTTTCATCACCAGCCTTTCCATGATGCTCTTTGCTGCTAAATCTATAACTGTATTTGTGTTGCGATTCTAAATTTGCAAAGAAATGGAAAGGAGATATATCACCAGATCATCAAGAGCATTTTGTGACAAACTCGCAAGATTCTGGATATGTCCTTCATGATAAGCCACAACAGAACATCCCTGCACCACAAATTGCAAGAAGCTTTTAAGTGACATTACTCAAGTAACAGATGTATTTCAGTCCCACTGACATCACCCAAAGGCATGGGCACAGAACCTTAAACAGCATGGCCAAAATAGACACCCAGATTAGGGAATCAGCTTTCCAGGATGAAGAGTAGAAGTAGTTGGCACTCCCAATGACCCTGCTGGAATACATTTGAACCACGTGTTATAAAGACAAACAGCTTAACTTTGTTCTCTTAGAAAAATAAATTATATCATATCAATTCACTGTACAGGAATTGTTAGGTTTTACAATGTCTACAGTGTCACTGAATATCATTTGAAGAAATCTGCTGAAAAAGATCTGACTGAAAGTGAAGCTTTCTTGGTCTCAGTCATCGCTTGGATTTACGAGCAAGTCTAGAATAGGGAGCAGTTCGTGACTTGCTACCTGGTACTTTGTCTGTGGGCTTATTGTACGAGTAAGCTGGGGGTCCTGTATATTCGGCATCTGGGTTTTCAGCCATCATTTTAAGCTTGGTTTCGATTGCTTTTATTTTTGCACTAATGCTGCAACAAAAAAAAAGAGAAGGCCATTAGAACAAGATTAAAGCACTTTAATTTGCATTATATCCTGCGGCTTTGATAAGTCAATAGCAAAGTGACTTTCAAAATCAAGTAGCTGGCAATTAGCATAATAGCTTAACACATTGTTTGCCAGACTTCAGTAAGTGCAGATATCTAAAGCACCAAAAGGAAAGCTTTTCTATAATGTTTCAAGTTTTCATTTAAATACAAAATATGTTTCTTAAAAAAAGGAACATCCTTGTTGGCAGAAAGGGTTACATTTGATCAGAACAGCAATATGTAGAATTTGATTCAACCAAACTACACGATCTTTTAGTAATTTTAGAATAACATCCATCAAAAAGTAGTGCAGTCAAATGATGAAGCTGTAGTTCGTAAATGGCACTTTTTTCTTTTGTGGAACACACTTCAAATGACAACTATTCTAGAACTGATTATTTTTGTGATAAATTTAAATTTGCTATTTTTGCAGGGACACCCAGTCCATGAAAATATACTTATTGTAATTATATGGGGTATGGAGTTTGGATCACAAATTTAAAATTTACTGTAAAGACCCACACACCCCATCCCCACAAATTTTTATAGCACAAGCTTACAATTCCACAGTACATCTAATGCAGCTGGAGAAATTCTATTGAGACTCCACCAATGTAACACAGCACAGTTGAGACTCCTTGCAAGAAACTCACCAGGACTAACTATGTAATTTCTCTAAACAGGAACTCATCTAGTTGTAGGCTATAATATTCCAATGTGGTGCAATTTTATAGTAATAAAAAGTCACTATTTAATAAGGATCAACATATGCATTACACCATTTTTTAAAAAACTAGTCTCACAGTATCACTGTAAAAGTTTACTACTCTTTCAAATATTGTTTACGTTTCTGTAAAATATCAAATGGCAAGAGACTTTAGTCCTTATTCTGCTCTCGTGCTTTGACTGCTACTGCAGGCTAATCATGAACATCTCAAACCACAGGGGCCAGAAGGTATCTGTCTCTTTACAGTCTAATAACACACAACTCATTTATTGGCAGTAAAAACCTTAAACCACTGCCTGCATATTCTTATGTTAGATTGGCAGTGTAAACAGCATCTTGTTTATCATCTCCTACCCTGCCCATCAGAAACATTGGTAATAGTGAATAAGTTGTGTAACAAAAGGAGATATCATTCTTGGTGAGGACAAGTGAGAGCCCGGTTCTTCTCAAAAAAAAATTAAAATGCACTGAGGTTACATTAAAACAATCCAGTGGGCCTAATATGTGGTACATAAAATATTTTAAACTGGTTGATTTGTCCTCTCTGTTTTGATGTTTTACCTAGCTGCAGAGAGGAGGGGGAAATCAGGTGGCCAGAGCAGGAGGAGTTACTGTTCTTTCACCAAGTCCTTATAATTTATATTTGACCTCCTCCTTCCTTCCCAGTTTTTTTTTTGTTAGCTCTGACCATGCTCAGTTCTGGTGTGTGCAGCTAAAAATGATCTAAAATTCCTTCAAAACATGCACTCCACCCTCCCCCCACATTACCAATTTCCTCACCTCCTGAAGGTATTGGCACCTCGTTGGGCTACAGCTCCATGGGCATTGATCATCTAAGTGGCTATTATTACTGTTGGAGTCTAGACAGCAAATGTCAGCAGGCTATTTGACCGTGGAGACATCCTAGCTGTGCCCAATCCTGTTCTCTCCCAAGACCTACACATGGGCACTTCCAATAGAATTTGCTAGATATTGACCAGGCCCTGAAATTCTGACTGATTTTTTTCCTCCCTTCCTAACCCAGGTTACCGAGGCCAATTTTAGCAAAGCTACAGTCACTCCAGCTGAAATCAGCTAAATCCACACAGGTCTTGGACTAAACCTAGGGCCTTCCTAGTCTACAAACTCAACTACTCACTGAATAAAAACAGAAGATGCTGGAAATACTCAGCAAGTCAGGCAGCAAAGAAACAGAGTTAACGTTTTAGGTCGATGACCTTTTGTCAGAACTGGGAGAAGCTGAAGATTAAACAGTTTTTAAGCAAGTAGAGCGCCTGGGGAAGGGGGGAAAGGAAAGAACAAAAGGGAAGGTCTCTGATAGGGTGGAGGGCAGGTGTGATTAACTGACAATAGGGATGATGTTGCAAGACAGCAGTGTGGTAATGGGACAAGTAAAGAAACAAAGGATGGATCTAGAGGAGCTGTAAATGGCTACAGCAGAACCATTACCAGCACCTGCTGTCCAAAAAAATGGGCATGATGTGGAGATGCCAGTGATGGACTGGTGTTGACAATTGTAAACAATTTTACAACACCAAGTTATAGTCCAACAAATTTATTTTAAATTCCACAAGCTTTCGGAGGCTTCCTCCTTCCTCAGGTGAACGGTGTGGAAAAAAATGGGAACAGTAGTTATGATCTGAAGTTATTGAAATCAATATTGAGTCCGGAATGTTGTAGTGTCTAAATGAAAAATGAGGTGCTCCTCCTCGTGCTTCATTGGAACAGTGTAAGAGGTAGAGGACAGAGAGGTCAGAGTGGGAGTGGGATTGGGAATTAAAATGCAAGCGACCGGCAGGTCAGGGTCACGTTTGCGGATTGAGCGCTCAGTCTATCAGAGATCTTCCCTTTTGTTCTTTCCTCCCCCCGCCTTTTCCTTGGTTCTGTACTTGCTTAAAAACGGTTTAATCTTCCAGTGCTGACGAAGGGTCATCAACCTGTTTCTTTCTCCACAGATGCTGCCTGACTTGCTGAGTATTTCCAGAATTTTCTGTTTTTATTTCAGATTTCCAACATTCACAGTATTCTGCTTTCCATTCACTGAATAAAGTCAGTGACCAGAGAAGCTCAAAGTGTACTTTTCTTGTAATAAGGGAATCAAGTGTTTCTACCTAATGTTAGGTCAGTTGTAGCACTCTCAAACCCACAACCTTCTGACTCAGGTGCAAGTCCCACTCCAGTGACGTACTGGGGGAGTGCTGCACTGTCAGAAGTGCCGTCTTTCAGATGAGATGTTAAATCAAGGCCCTGTCTGCCCTCTCAAGTGAACATAAAAGATCCCACAGCATAATTGGAAGAGCAGGGGAGCTCTCCCTGGCGTCCTGGCCAATATTTATCCCTCAACCAGCAGCACTAAAACAGATTATCTGGTCATTACCAAACGTGTTACAGGAAAATGAGAGGTTCCATTTTATGTAAATATGGTATAAATTGAACACTGCCATTTTTCAGTTCCATAGACTTTACACATTTGTGACTGACTGGCTAAAGAAACATTCTCTACATTACCTCAGATTGGACTGGGCTGGCTCAGTGCTCGAAGAAGGCTCCAGACTTATTGGAAGAATCTTATCATTTTTGTACTGATCATATCTCTGCATAGAAAACAAGTGGAAGAAATATAAACTTTTGCTTGGCCAAAACTGCTATGCACTTTCGATCAGTGGATAAAACTATATAGAGTCTCAGATCTGTTCAAAACATAGTCTGACTAAACAGTAAAGAACACATTGGGGTAGAAAATGGTTGGAGCTGCGAACGAACACTGCTCGCCGCTCCACAGATTTATACTAACCCACAAACTTACCGTGGACTTTTCGTTGGCCACTTCCTCTAATATGAAGCGGAGAAGAGCCCAGCCTCAGTTCAGGTGAAGCTAGGACCCTGGGAGAAATCAGAGGATCAAGCTCTCCCCTCGACCAATCAGATCGCAGCATTTTTGACAAGCTGCGTTCATGGTCTCTGCGGGCTTGGAACGTTAAAACCAGGAAGTGAAAGGTACAACATTAAAATCAATGTAAAAAGAGGGTAAGGAATAATTGAATTAAATAAAGGAGACAGAAGGGAAAAGTAAAAATAAATTAAAATTATTTTTAATGACCAAAAGCTATTAAAATAAGGAGTAATGAAGCTCCACATTTTTAAAAGTTAATTTTTAGTTGTTTGGCAGTCATTAAGACTTACTGCGCTATTAAAACTTAGTTTAGACCTGGTATTTTTTTAAGCGTACTTGTTTGGTGGCGTAATTAGTTACTTCCAGCTGGGCAGATAAGCAAGTTTGCACTTTTTCAATGATTTCTCCGATTGCAGCGTGATGTCCCTTTAATTCGAAGGTGTCATATCGCTGGCGAACCATTAGGAGCAAGTTCTGGATTTCCGCGTTTCACTGCGCACGTGCAAATGCTGGAACTTGCTCCTCCATTTTGCCACTAACAACGGAGAGCACTGTTGAGCTCAGTGTTATTTCAGGAGCGATTTCTGCCCCAATATCTTGTAGTGTAAGGGCACTTAGTTTCTGCCAAATAGTTACCTAACTTGCTAGCAGAAACACCAAGAGTTACAGTGGAATAAATTCTTCTAAATATAAACTTTATTACATTTACTTTGATACAGAAATAGTACAAGTTAGAATCATAGAAGTATATACCTAATTCCCTTTTGAAAGTTACGATTGCATCTGCTTCCACCATCCTTTCAGCAAGTGCATTCCAGATCATAACAATGTGTGGCGTAAAAAAGTTTCTTCTCCTCTCACCTCAGGCTCTTTTGCCAATTACTTCAAATTGGTGTCCTCTGATTACCAACCCATCTGCCAATGGAGTGTCTTCTTATTTACTCTATCAAAACCCTACATGATTCTGAATGCCTCTATTAAGTCTCCCTTTAGCCCTCTCTGCTCCAAGAAGAACAACCCCAGCTTCTCTAGTCTCTCCACATAACTGAAGTCCCTCATCCCTGGTACTATTCTAGTAAATCTCTTCTGCACCCTCTTGGACACAATACTCCAGCTAAGGCCTAACCAGTGATTTATAAAGGTTTAGCATTACTTCCTTGCTTTAGTACTCTATGCCTCCTATTTATAAAGCCACAGATCCCATATGCTTATCAACTTGTCCTGCCACCTTTAAAGATTTCTGTATGTAAACCCCAGGTCTCCCTGTTCCTGCACCTCCTTTAAAATTGTACCATTTAGTTTATATTGCCTCTCCTCATTATTCCTTCCAAAATGCATCACTGCACACTTGTGTTAAATTTCATCTACCATGTGTCTGCCCATTTCACCAGCCTATGTCCATGTCCTTCTGAAGTCTGCTACTATCCTCCTCACTGTTTACTACTTTTCAGAGTTTTGTGTCATCTGCAAACTTTGAAATTATGCCTTGCATACCCAAGTCCAGGTCATTAATATACATCAAAAACAGCAGTGGTCGTAATACCGATCTCTGGGGGACATCAGTGTATACTTCCCTCCAATCTGACAATTTCATAGTTCTCAAATGGGCAAAACATTCACAGGCTTACATATTGGACCACCACTGGGCTCTCAGAACCTTACAATTGTCCATGGTAATAAAAGATCTGCAAATAAGTGATGCCAAAGTAGGAATACAAGCACTATCCTGTGCTTCCAGCAATTGAAAGAAGTGCAGATCAGGAGGTAGGGATACAAGACTGCTGCCCTAATCTCCAACCCATGCTCCCAGTGAGTCTCAAACAGAGTTTCTTGGCAAAAGCTATATTCACAATACTGGAATGGATATATTCAGCCATGTTCAGATCAAGTTGACTGAGCAGAATAGGGAGATGGCAATCGTGCAAAATTAAAACAGGTGAGTCTGAAGCTGCATTAAACGTCAAACTGGCAAGGTGGTACAGCAACTCAAACTGCTCTTAAACAGTCAATGGGTATTTCATCAATTTAAATCTCTACACAATGCCATTATAGATGGTGTACATATATAAACAAAATGCATCATTCACAAATCTACAAGATTACATGCATATTATATTTTGTAATACTATTAGATGTGAAAGAGTAGGAGAAATTAATGGATTGCAGAAAATGTGGTATGTGGAGGGCATTTGGAGCCTTGTGCTAATCTACAAATATATGTAATTGCCTAGCTCTTCACAAATTGTATTACTGAACTTTCTCCTCCTGCCTAAGTGAGCAAGCAATAGTACTGATCTGAATAGACTACTGGCTTAAGTATCCCAAAATAAATGGATTTTACATTGTTGCTAGAAAAACAACCATGATCAGCACTGGGCCCTGACTTTTTCTAGTTGAGAGATGTATTCTAAGTAGAGTCAAGATAAATTTAACCAAAATTGTGTATGTGTAGTCCACATGTTGTCATATTTCCTAAATCATGTATAATTTCTCACTGCTTCCTCCATTGCTTTTGTAAAATGCAAATGTAATAAGCATTTTTTTAAAGCTTTGTACGCTCAAGACCTAGAACACATTAGTTTTACTACTGGTTTTTGAAGTAACAATCTCTTCATTGCACATTGGGTAATAGTTGCATACACAATTGCTGTACATGTTGCAGTGCTAAAGAGTACCAATCTTTATCTTGCACATAATTATTTTGGAACATTTACAAAGAAAAAATAGATACAAGACAATAAGTGACTGAGTAAAGACAACCTAATGTGTCTAACTGAAATATACATCTTAAAGTGTTTAAGCAAAAGATATGAAAAATTGGTTACTGTAGTTATCAAAATGGAAGCTACAATTTTCAATTTAGCTGTCGGCTTCCCCACCCTGAAACCTAAAAATTAGGGTCCCTGCTCCTAGTCCTGGGTTGTAGGGCCTCCTGAAACAGGATCAGCATGTTCAGCTTCCTCAGAAATGTTTTCTTTGGCAGTTTTTCAAACTTACTTTCTAGGCGGAACTTTTGAAATGTCCTGCAGCTGTTAACTGCTCCTTATCCATGCAATTTTCATGAAAATAGCCAGGATCCCCAACATACCCAAGCTATAGGTCGTAATTAGAACACTATACAACGTTCCCCATTATTTATGGCAGCACTCAAACAGAAATTAGCATAGTTCGATAAATTAATCAGCCTATATGACTATTGCAATTAACAATTCTGAACATGACAAAAACAATCTTTTCAACAAACTCCTAGCAAGGAACTAGAGCTGTTCTCTCACTTTCTCTATTTCAACCCTCAGTTAACCTTTTAAGAACCAGAATTCATCAATTTGAAAGTTTCATTGATTTAAGGTACAGGATCAGTTCCCCAACTCTCCTCCCCTCCAATACAGACTAAGAACCCTGACCATTACCACAACTCATTGTGATACATTTCCATGTTCTTACTTCAACAGTTTAAATCTGAAAATTTATTGCGATTAAGCAAGAGCCCCGTCTGAACTGCAGCACACGGCAGTCAGCTGTGCGCTGCAGACAGTCAGTATAATGCACTATTGCAGTATACAATTTGTAAGTCACAGCTGTTGAACAGATGACCAGTACTGAAAGACCTGGATGTTTTGGGTACAATTTTCTACAATGTCTGAATTAGTTGTAACTTTCAACATGTATTTCACTACAATAACTTGCATTTATATAGTGCCTTTAACATAGTAAAACATCCCAGGGCGCTTCACAGGGGCGTTATTAAACAAAATTTGACATTGAGTAGTATAAGGAGATATTAGGACAGGTAACCAAAAGCTTGGTCAAAGAGATAGGTTTTAAGAAGCATCTTAAAAGGAGGAGGAGGGGTAGAGAGGCAGAGGGGTTTAGCGAGGGAATTCCAGAGCTTAGGGCCTAGGCAGCTAAAGGCACAGCTGCCAATGGTGGAACGATTAAAATCGGGGATGCCCAAGAGGCAAGAATTGGAGGAGCGCAGAGATCTTGGAGGGTTGTAGGGCTGGAAGAGGTTACAGAGATAGGGAGGGATGAGGCCATGGAGGGATTTGAAAACAAGGATGAGAATTTTAAAAATCGAGGCATTCCTGGACTGGGAGCCAATGTAAGTCAGCGAGTATGGGGGCACTAGGTGAATGGGACTTGGTGCGAGTTAGGATATGGGCAGCAGAGTTTTAGATGAGCTCAAGTTTATGGAGGGTGGAAGATTGGAGGCCAGCCAGGAGACCATTGGAATAGTCGAGTCTAGAAGTAACAAAGGCATGGATGAGGGTTTCAGCAGCAGATGAGCAGATCAGGGCGGAGATGTTATGGAGGTGAAAGTAGGCGGTTTTGGTGATGGAGCAGATATGTGGTCGGCAGCTCATTTCAGGGTCAAATAGGACGCCAAGGTTGCGAATGGTCTGGTGCAGCCTGAGACAGTGGCCAGGGAATGGAGTTTGCGGCAAAGACCAAAGACAATGACTTCGGTCTTCCCAATATTTAGTTGGAGGAAATTTTTGCTTGTCGGACAAGCAGTGTGACAAATGAGAGACAGTGGAATCGTCGAGAGATGTGGTGGCGAGGTAGAGCTGGGTGTCGTCAGCGTATGTGCACACTAGAGGAATGTTCTGTCCATGAGACCCTAGTCAAGGGTGCCTGCGCATACCCCCATCTACAGATCTCTTCTAATTCAGAACTGTTAGGGTACAATAGTCTTCCAACATCAAAAATAGAAATTCAGTTAACAAAGAACCCTGAAGCAGTTAAAACTTAGGAAAGTAAGGTACTCGCATTGGGATGTCAAGCTGAATTTAGGTATGAACTGTTATCTATCACAAATGAAGATATCAACTATTCATAAAATTATAACCTGAAATATGTAATGTACTGACAAAAAGACTGAAGAAGATCTGGCTTGGTTAAAGGCACAAGTTATAGCTCTTATTGTGTGAATCAAATGGAGCTTCTGTTCATTCAGCAGGGTAAGGGTTAATGCAAGCACATTGATTTTAAAATTATAATCTAAAAAAGCAAACAAAAAGGCTGCTTTTAAATCTCAAATCCCTTATCAAAAGTCTGCAGGATAAGACTTTTATATAATATTTATGACAAATTGAGAAAAGCTCAGCAACAGTATTCACCTTCATTTGTGCATGTGCCCAACGCACTACCAGTTTCTTAGAGAGGGCAAGTTTGCCATTTAAGCACTGAATGGCTCGCTCGGCTTCCTAGAAAAATAAAACAAGGAGGAAACTAAGTTAATAGTGTTTGAATAGGCAACATTTGCTTTTTCTAAAAAAACCTCAGCACTGATGTATAGTTATTTGAATAACTCATTACGTTTAGTAGGTGTCAGCCTTGGGTCAGTGGTAGCACTCTTGCCTCTGAGTTAGAAGGTCGAGGGTTCAAGCCCCACTCCAAAGACTTGAATACATAATCTAGGCTGGCATTTCAGTGCATTACTGAGGGAATGCTGCACTGTCGGAGGTGCCGTCTTTCAGATGGAACGTTAAACCGAGGCCCTGTCTGCCCTCTTGGGTGGATGTAAAAGATCCCACAGTATTATTTGAAGAGCAAGGGAGTTTTCCCTGTGTCCTGGCCAATATTTATCCCTGAACCAACACCTAAAACAGATCATCCACTTCATTGTTGTTTGTGGGTAAATTGGCTGCTGTGTTTCCTACATTATAACAGTGACTACACTTCAAAAGTACTTCACTGGCTGTAAAGTGCTTTGTGGCATCCGGAGGTCATGAAAGGAGCTATATAAATGCAAGTTCTTTCTTTCTAGTAGATGAAAGTGCATAAAACCATGGAGGGCTGGCAAGAATTGTGTAGCTATACACAGGTCCAAAAGGACAATTTTATCAGTACCCCACGAGAAGGCATTTTATAAATCTACCCAGGAAGTGTTTTGACAGAGATGGTTTCAGAATCAAAAATGATTCAAATATGATTAGAAAAACAACAGCATGGCACTGTAAGCTGAAAACCTATTCATGTAAAATTTATTGAGGGCTATACCATTTAGCATTTTAAAAAGAACTTCAGTTTGTCCTAGAACTATAACATATCTTAATGTTTCGATTGCAATGATAAGCTTTAAATAATCACTTTTTTTTAATCCAATGGGAGGTCGAACTATTGTAAACTAAAACAAACACTTGACTTTAGGTAATGAAACACAATTATCTAAGAAAATGTTCCATGTCCCAACACCATTCCTCAAACACTGCCATGTGTGATATGATGGAATATACCTGAAAACTTCCAACTCAAACTGGACAGGTGACAATCTCCAGCATCCGAGGATGGCCATTTGCAGTGTACTTTCCAGTGCAGTAACTACTGCAAGTATAGAAATAACCCAACCATTCGATTATACAAAATACTCGAGTTGTGAGCTGCAATAGAATCATGCTACTCAGACAACATTTACAAGCCACTTGAGGTTCAATCACCGTTTAGGATGTCATCTTAACCCCTTAATTTTTACAGCTGATATACACTCCAGCCCAGCTATTATTTTATATGATGTATATTCTGAATGGTGCATGAGACAGTATTAAAATTAGACTTTAAAATCTAGTTTATATATGCTGACTCCACTTGGAATCTATATACTATCTATCCTGTTAATTTAAAATAGTGAAGTTGCTAGTTTCAGACCTTTCCCCAGAGTAAAACAACAAGGCTCTACATCATACCATTCAACCTACAGCATGTAGAATTTGGGTCAGGACTTGGGCCAGTACTGAGAGTTTCTTATTGGACTTGCAAATCAGTTGGTTGTGTCAGCTTGGGAATCAAGCTGCTTTTATCAGTGGTGCTGCTTAATGGACCACATAAGAGGCTTCTCTGCAAGATCGAAGACTTCGATAGTAGTGGTAATGTATTAAGCTGGATTGAGAATTGGTTGGAAGGACATAGTCAGAAAGTTACAGATGGATTTGGATCGGTTTGGAGACCAGTCATCAGTGGTGCCCCGCAGGGATTGGTGTTGGGACCACTGCTCTTCACTATTTTGATGTGGAGATGCCGGAGATGGACTGGGGTGGACAAATGTAAGGAGTCTTACAACACCAGGTTATAGTCCAACAGTTTTATTTGAAATCACAAGCTTTCGGAGGCTTCCTCCTTAGTCAGGTATTTTCATGAACGATCTAGATGTAAGTGCTGGGGGGACGATCTGCACATTTACACATGAGATCAAGATCTGTGCGAGTGTCAGGACCGTAGATAATGCTCCACTGCATCAGGCGGATCTTGATGTGTTGGGGGACTGGGCTCGTGACTGGCAAATGATGTTTAATTTGGAGAAGTGCAGAGTTATGCATGTGGGCAGGACAAATACTCAACATACATACACCCTTCAGGGAAAAGCATTATGGCAGGTGGAGAGAGAGAGAGATCTGGGCGTTCTAGTGCTTAGGTCTCTAAAGGTTCATGAGCAAAGCCTTGAAGCAATAGCTAGAGTAGATAGGGCGTTGGGGCACATTTACAGAACAACTGATTATAAGACAAAGCATACTATTTTGTCCTTGTACAAGACCTTTTTTTTTATTCGTTCACGGGATGTGGGCGTCGCTGGCGAGGCCAGCATTTATTGCCCATCCCTAATTGCCCTCGAGAAGGTGATGGTGAGCCGCCTTCTTGAATCGCTGCAGTCCGTGTGGCGACGGTTCTCCCACAGTGCTGTTAGGAAGGGAGTTCCAGTATTTTGACCCAGCGACGATGAAGGAACGGCGATATATTTCCAAGTCGGGATGGTGTGTGACTTGGAGGGGAACGTGCAGGTGGTGTTGTTCCCATGCGCCTGCTGCTCTTGTCCTTCTAGGTGGTAGAGGTCGCGGGTTTGGGAGGTGCTGTCGAAGAAGCCTTGGCGAGTTGCTGCAGTGCATCCTGTGGATGGTGCACACTGCAGCCACAGTGCGCCGGTGGTGAAGGGAGTGAATGTTTAGGGTGGTGGATGGGGTGCCAATCAAGTGGGCTGCTTTATCTTGGATGGTGTCGAGCTTCTTGAGTGTTGTTGGAGCTGCACTCATCCAGGCAAGTGGAGAGTATTCCATCACACTCCTGACTTGTGCCTTGGAGATGGTGGAAAGGCTTTGGGGAGTCAGGAGGTGAGTCACTCGCCGCAGAATACCCAGCCTCTGACCTGCTCTCGTAGCCACAGTATTTATATGGCTGGTCCAGTTCAGTTTCTGGTCAATGGTGACCCCCAGGATGTTGATGGTGGGGGATTCGGCGATGGTAATGCCGTTGAATGTCAAGGGGAGGTGGTCAGGCCTCATTTGGAATACTGCATCCAGTTGTAGTTCCCTCACATGGTGGGTGACAGAGGCTTTGGAAAGAGTGCAGAGGAGGGCCACTACACTAATTCCCAGCTTAAAGCATTTTAGTTATCAAGATAAGCTAAATGAGCTGGGACTCACTTTAGAGAAGCATAGATGTCGGGGTGATCTGATTAAGGTTTATAAGATGAGGGGAATAGATTGTGTTCCAGTTGACCGTTTGTTCCAATTAAATACGCCAGGGAGGACCGGGGGGGGGGGGGGGGGGTGACAATATTAAGTTGTACAAGGCAAGATCTAGGTTAGACGTTAGAAGGTGGTTCTTTTCCCACAGAATCTGGAACAGGCTGCTGGCTCGTGCAGTGGACGCCAATTCGCTGAATTCCTTCAAGCGAGAACTGGACCTGTTTCTGGCTGGGGCAGTGATCATCTCTTACAAAGGTAGGTATCGTAATGCATAGAATTATCAGGGCCAGAGTGATCTCCTGGACTAGTTTCGATTGACAAAAGGGTCGGAGAGGAATTTCCCAGATCTTTCTTCCCCAAATTGGCCTGGGTTTTTAAAAATCTGTTTTTTCTCCACTCCCAGGTGATCACATGGAATGGGGCGGGGAGTGTATATACTGTGACACACAAGGTATCACAATTGTGTGGGGCAGGCTGGATGGAATACTGGGTCTTTTCCTGTCCGTCATTGTTCATATGTGGGGAAATTGAGAATAGTTAAGAAGCAACCATGCTGCTTTTAGTCATCATCACAAAACAAATCCAGTAGAAATAATCCTGAGTGGACCATCAATGCTAAACTTCTAATTCAGTCAAGGTGTCATTTTCACTGGTTAAACAGTTGAAGCTGCAGCCAGTTAAATTAAAAATTTCAGACAAAATAGCCAGTATGAATGAGATGCAAGAGAACCAGCACCCAGGATTTTCGTGGCCTAGAGTTCACAGGCCAGCAGCTAGTAATTAGTGGGCTCACTTGTTTTTTTTATTCCTCAAAATTACAAATTGAAGAACTTGTCAATACATTCGTGGTAAGAGGATAGTCAAATATGAATGCTAAGAAACAAAGGTGGCAAGCTTGTCTTGAAGAGTAGGGTGATGGCGGACATAATAAGCAAATACTTCGTCTCAGTTTATACAGAGGGAGGTGGATATTGAGAATTTAGAACCACCAGAGGTGGCTGGAGAACAGTTCGTGGTTATCATTTAAAAAGAGATAGGCATAAAGAAGTTACCCAAACTTAAAGTAGACAAATCACCAGGATTTGCTGGCTTACATTCATCCAGAGAAACTGGGCAAGAAATAGCAGAGGCTGACTATAATCTTCCAAAATACTTGGGAAAGGTAAATTGTGCCAGGGGCTTTCAAAAAAGATGAAGATAAGCCAGGAAATTACAGCCCAGTTAGCATTACTTTAGTTGTTGGTAAACTACTCATCTATACATTAATAAGCACTTGGGGAAACAGGATCATTGCCACTTAGCACAGATATCCAAAAGGCAGGTTGTGCTTGACTAACCTCAGAATTCTTTGAAAAAATAACAGAGGGTAGAAAAAAGAAAATGTAGTCGATGTGGTACAGCAACATATGGCTGATATGGATTTTCAAAAGGCATTTGAAAAGGTGCCACATAAGAGACTGACAGCAAAAATAGCAGCACGTGGAATTATAGGGAATGTAGCCACAAGGAGGTGGTTGGAGTAAAGGAACTTTCTGTGAATGGAAAGACATGGTGAGTAATGTTTTACATGCATCTGTGTTGGAACTGCTCTCATTTACTACATACATAAATGATCTGGATTCAGGGAACAATACTGAAATTTACTAATGACACCAAATTGCACTGTAGGTTGTGAAAGACTGTAGCAGGATATAGTAAGGATAGTAGGATATAGAAGGACTAAGAGAATGGGCAGTGCAGTTCAATGTAGAAAAAAAATGAAGTAATACAAGAATAGGGAAAGGAAATACACACCTTAAATGGTAAGATTTTAAATGGAGCCTTATTGCACAGATATACAGGTCCTCAAAAAGGTGGGAGCACAAGTACACAAGGCCATTAAAAAAGAGAGATAAATGAATCCTTTGTTATCTGGAGGTACAGAATACAAAAGCAAGGAGGCAATATTGAATCTAAGTTACAAGGAAAGGTTAAGGATGTTCCGCTTGTTCTCTTTGGAAAAGGGATTTCAAGGTGACCTAATTATAATTCTCAGGATTCTGACAAAGCTGATCCGGGCAATTTTTTTTTAGTATGGAGAGGGGGGGGGGCGGCATCACGAAGAATATTTTCATACAAAAGACGATAAACTGGTGAGATAAGTCACCAAGGAAGACCATTGACGTAAATAGTACAAATTGGGTCAAGAAACAACTGAAGGCATTTTGGGATAGAGCTCAAAAGGATATGACAAGAAGATAGGTAAATTGGGCTCAGAGCCAACCGAAAAGGCACAGATTTATCGGGCTGAATTGAGCACAAGATCAAAAAAAGTACAATTTAACATGTACTGACTGTTGTATGCGACAGGTCAGTCCCAGATAACTCCCCTTCCAAAATATTGGGATCCACTCCTGCAACATACACAACCTACCAACTTGACTGAAAGCTAGTGAGTCGTATGTTTTCTTTTAAACACAACAAGCTTTTGTACCTATGCTTGTTGAAGACAGGTCTAGAAAGTACAAAGTTAGCACAACATAACTATCAAGTCTCATTTAAACAATATGGTAAATATAAATCAACATACAAAACAAGATTGGTTGTCCTTCACAGCCAAAGCTGTTTTTGATTTGAGAGTTTTCCTTCTCTGCAGGAAAATGCTAAATGTACCTTATTAGCATGTGAGAGGAAGTGAAGTCAATAGAACAAAAATACCTAAGGGAGGGAACCTAAGGTCACCAATTATTAAGGCCTGTACAGTTGACTGGTAAACAGACTGGCTCAGGACTTTTTCCTCATGTTCACTGCAAAGGTCAGCTGGTCTTTATTTTCCTTTGTTGCTACTATGGTTTAATATTTGAAACCTTTTCTTAACCAATGGTTTACAGTCTCCAAACTTATACATGAGTGGTTTCTGAAAATATGACAGAACTAGTTTCCATATAAATATATTAATCCCTGTAAGTACTAATGCAACATTATTTGCACTCACTTTCAAACATACATTATTAATTCAGAAAATACAGTGAATTTTGTGTTATATCTGGTTTAGCATTTTAATACGAGAAATTAAGGCAAAGATAAAATCACACTACAAACACTGTACTCAATAATGCTTAGTGAGGTTTGAAAAAAAGAGCAGGTAGCTGGTTGAATGTTTTTTTTTTAAAAAAAGGAAAGCAGCACAAATTTTGCCACTGGAATAATGAACATTCACAACATGCTACAAAAACAAATCTCAATTCAAAACGTTCTAAGGGGGTGATATTAAAGCTGCAAGTTTCAAGCATGAAGTCATTAGAAATTAGAAGGCATAAGATATATGCTATAGGCTAAGGTGGTTTTTGTCTAATTAAACTTAACATTTAATTAGCGAGATTTTGTGCACTCATTATTAATTTCCCCCCTTGCGATGATATGGAAATGCTATTGAAGCAAGGACTGTGTCTACAGAAGCCCATATGAGTGGTCTTGCTGTTTGTTCTCAAAGCTGTGAGCTTTGTTGTTTTTTGATTTCCTGGTTTGAGCCTTTTCATTACAATTTAAGCCAAAAGGTATGGAGCTTCGGTGCGTGCCCCAACATACAAAGTGCGGCCTACTAATCAACTAGCCAATTTCCTAAGCTTTTTCTGACTTAATTGAAGCTTTCAGGATTATGAGGGGTGATTGACAAAGTTGTAGTAGGCAAATTGTTCTAATACGGGGGGGGACTAATAAAAATTACAGAATAAAGAGTGAAGTCTGAGGTAATAGGCTGGTAAGTTACTTGGGAAGGCCACTAATGTGAATAATAAGTGCGTGCAAGAGAAAAATGGATAGATTTGTGGCATGAGAAGGGATTGAGGAACATAGTGAGAAGATGGGTAGATGGGAAATTAAAATGACACTGTAAACGTGATAGATATAATGAAAAACATTTGGCGTGCACATAAAGCAGGTATCTGAAAAAAAACTATGCTGCTCCCTAGTTAAATAAAATTGAAGCAATTCTTAGATTGGGTTTTCACATAAAACTTGAATGCACTGTTAGTGTGTTAAGGATAGGTACAACAGTATTACTAACCAGACTTCTTTAATGCTAAGTAAGTAGAACCAACATAAGTAATGAATTTTTAAAAAAAAATCATGATTGATCTGAATCTTTAGTGGCCCCAAAACAATATTACCTTTGGAAAAATACCTACCTCTTTTGTCTCAAAGTTGACAAAGCAGTAGCCCCTAGGTTGCCCCTCAAGTGGACCCGATTTGTGAAACAGAAAGTCAAATTGCTTTACTTTTCCAAATTTCTGGAGAAGCTTTAGAAGGTTATATCTGTAAAACAGGTGGGAATGCTGTTAATATGATTGTGGTTGTTGATTCAGAATTGAATATTACCACTATTGAAGAAACCTGCACATCCACACATAATTTGAGTAAACCCACACAATGTAGCCTGAATTGTAAATTCAAATAGGTGGTTTTCTGATTTTACTGAAGGCTCTGTTTAGGGCCATGCTCCCTTTCCAAGCTGGAACATTTTGTTAAGCAACCGCTCAGGCAACACTAATTTACAGGAACCTCTTGTCATGTGTGAGGGGTCAGTACTATGCTATAGTACTATGCTATGTTTATTCATCAGATAAAAGACAAGTATGATTCAGGTAACTGTGCAATGAATTTCAGAGCAGGCATGTTAGCAACATAGGTACTGCATGGGGGATGTCACAGTGGAAGGGGTTGGTTAGTAACAGGAAAGCATAGTAAAAAAAAAAGTTAAAGATTGGGGAAAGAGATTTTTTTTTACCCTAACTAAAAAGGGCAGAGAAAGGGAATAAGTACTTAGGATGGCATGGCCGGGAAAAAATATTTATTGTACTCTGGAAATAAATTACCATTCTCCTGCTAGCAAGTTGGCAATAAAATAATTGACTGATATCCTCACATGTAATCATTTCCTGTTTCTCTCCCTTCAAACAAAAAGTGGGGCATTTTCACTTGCCAAGACTTCACAGTTTTGGTTTCCCCCCCGCAACCACCATATATAAAAAAAACACTACTGCAACAGAAAACAAGATACATTAAATTGGTGTTGCATTGAAAAAAAGTATCTTGGCAAATCTTGGGAAAAAAAAGTCTGTCACTAGCATTTGCTTCCACAGAGCAGCACGGCAACAGCAGTGCACAAAAACTGGCAGTACCCCATCTATTGTGCTCTTTCCAATACCAGTTGGACAGAGAAACAAAGGCACAATTACATTCCAATAAAACCAGTTCTATGACATCCCAGTGTCCAAGTCTTTCTGGAAGAATAAGTTTAATTTTTTTTATATAAAGAGTACAGCCATTCATTTTCAGATCCAATCTTGTGTTTCCAGGACATGGTCAACAGCAGCAATGGATTCAACAGCTGAAAACACAGCTTGTCGATCAAACAAGTCATTTCCACCCAATTCGCTGCCAGGTTTCAAAAGCACTTATCAGCCTCTAATTTTAAAAAGCTATTGTAGTAAATGTGACCCCTTTTGTTCAGCCATTAGATGGCAATTTTCTGTAACTTTTCAGTATCACAATGCAAAAGCCATAACTGGGATGTTGATAACAATTCTATACTGAAAGCTCATGGTTTTAAAAAAAAATCGGCCAAACATCACATTGAAGATGACTCCTCATTTTACTCTGGCTGAAATTTCAATTGGAGTAACTTTATTTTTGTGGTTTGCCTCCATTCTTAGTATACAAAAGATTCCCATTCTCTTGCTTATAATTATGTACTAACTTGACTTAAACAGTCTTAGTGTTGATAATCCGATGCAGTAGGTTTGGTGGTATATTAACAACTTCCTTTATTTTCCCTCTACTAGTCACCTTCACATACAGAGGTGCTCACTCTTCCCACTCACCACCCACTGAGGCTGGACAAATTTGTACTTTTCCCAAAGATTGATTAAGGTTTAAAAAGTTGCAAGGATTGCGCAACACAAAGTACAAATAAGGGGGTCACGAGTTTAGAGAGAGAACTAATTTTAGATCCACTGATTTATGGCTTGTGTCATATTTTAATGAAACTACAGAAAGACTGCATGCATGGAGAAGGAGATCAGAAACCGGGGAGGGGGTGGGCAGAAAGTAAGAGATCGTGTTGTGAGAAAGACAGGCATTAAGAAAACAGATGGGGAAATAAACATTGCAAGGAGAGAAGACACAGGTTGAAAAAATATCAGGGAGCAGACAAATGTTCATTCTAACATACAGATTGTAGGATAGAATTGTTACAGACAATCATACACGAAAAAAAATATGGGAGCGAGGAGCAAATGAAGGACAGGCAGGCTTACGGGTAACAAGTCAGGGTAGAGACATTTGTAGAAGAGATGGCAATACAGAAAGATACTGGTGATACAGATAAGGGCAATTAGAGAGTCATGAGAGATAAAAAGGTCACAAACAAAATCAAGGAACAGAAAACAAAAATCAGCAGGGTGGGCGGGGGCAAGATAGATATAATGAAATAAAAGAGGTCAGGGAAAGACACACAAAAACACAGGGAAAGACACTCATGACACACAGAAGAAACAGATCAGGGGCATACAGCACTCATCGTGAGCAATATCACAGGCGATATACCTGTCTATTACTGTCTGACCATTCCATTGGTCCAGAGTCTGCATCGCCTTCTAGCACTTTGAAACTCCTGTGGGAATCATATCACCAATACCATTTGTTTACCAGACAACAATGACCCCTCTGCTCCTTTAGCAATCTGAATGGTCCATGGGAATCATGTGATCTGCAGGGCACGGACTCAGTTTTTTTTTCTTGTAATGGCAGCCACTCAGGTCTTACCTCTTCCTTACTGACCTCTTGACCTCACTGGCCCTGCAGTGGAAGTGTCCTTCTTGGGGACCTTGGGCTTTCCTACTTGAACTATGTTTAAAAATGAATACAGCACTTGACTCCAGTCACTTGATAGAAGCTGCAAAGAGGCAGGAACTTGGCCCACCTTTGTTCTCTGTTATGCCCCATCAACAATGCTGAGCCACAGCATGAGAGATCCATTCCTGTCTTCCTTAAGTTTCTCCCCCCGCCGGGTTTCCATATGGAGTACAGAGGTACTATTTTCAAAAAATGGCTTGATTAACATCTTAAGGAGAGGGAGTTCTCTTAACATTTATGCAACACACTTAAATACAAGCTGTTGGAGCAGACAAATTTACAAAAACTTCCACTTTTCAAGAAAACTTATAGGGCAGTCCCAAGTTGTACAATATTTGCACAAAAAAAGCATTTTGAAAGAGCTCGAGTATTTAACTTAAATATTAGAACAACCAACATTACTTTGAATTGCTACTAGTAACGGACATAGCTGCAGTTACGCTTTGAAGTATTGAAGGCCACCTGGCAACTATGGCAGTGTTAATCTAGCGATTCAACTAAGTTAATTCAGTATAGCAAACGAGACAACCATTGTGGATACCATGCATTGGAATGTTTTCTCTCTCTCCTCCTTCTCACCAACCACCCCCCACAACCCTACTGTAGCTGGGATTTGGTTCCAGCTGCAAGCAGCCATCTGGTAAATTGCCCAAGCTGTCCATCTTCATGTGAGCCCAAAGAGTGAGCACTGCATTCTATTCCAAGCATTGGAAGAAGCACAGAAGAGCTATGGGGCCATGCCCTAGTGTCAGGTATCTGAGTTATCAGAATGAATGGATAGGAGGTGTCTGAAAGATGATCTTAGAGGTACGCAAGATAGTTAAGGGGCTGAAAAAGGTAAATTTGGATTATTATTTTAAACTAAATTCAGAAAGTGGGACAATGGGACGCAGGTTTAAAATAATAAAAAAGGCAGATTTAGCACTGAAGTCAGGAAATTCTTTTCACACAGTGATCAATGCATGGAATGGATTTCCAGATAGAGCAGTGGAGGCCCTGCCCTTGCTGACCTACATTGGTTCCCAGTCCCAAACACCTCAAATTTAAAATTCTCATCTTTGCATTTAAATCGCTTCAAAGATAGGGAGGGAGGGGCTAAGCTGTTACGTTCTCCAGCCCTACAACCCCCCCCTCACCCCCCATACTCTCCGTTGCTCTATCTCTGGCCTCTTATACATTGCCCCTCTCTTCGACCCACCATTGGCAGCTGTACTTTCAGTCGCCTCTGGAATTCCCTCCCTAAAGCCTTCTGCCTCTCCACTTTAAGACCCGCCTTAATACCCACCTCATTGCTCAATATCACCGTCTTGGTGGTTTAATGTCCATTTTTTGATTACACCTCTGAAATGCCTTGGAACATTTTTCTACATTAAATGTGCTATATAAATGCAAGTTGTTGTTTTTAAAAACCATAGAACCATTTAAAAAACAATTGGGTGCAACATTATGATGTCTTTAGGGTCTTTCGGCAATGTTTGAATTAAGATAGGCCGAATGGCCCTGGTCATCTGTAATTGTCTTGTGATGAACGACATTATAGCATCACCCCAGCCGAGATCAGTCAACTCAGGGCAAAACCTAGCATCTGACGACCTGTATGGCAGGCAGTGCCCTTCCAACTCAGCGAGTTCACAAGTAAGGAACAGAGACAATAATTAGCTAAAAATTTCTGGACAGGGAACAACAATCCTGACGGCTTAACTTTCTAAAATCTCACTTTTGTTATTAGAACTTAAATCAAAATCACATTTCACCCATGTAAAGAATATCTAAAACAAAAGCAAATTACTACTTACAGGATGTCAGATTTGGCTCAGTGGTAGCATTCTTGCCTCAGTCAGAAGGTCATATATTCAGGCCCACTCCAGAGACTTGAGCATATAATCTAGGTTGATACTTCAGTGTGGTACTGAGAGTGCTACACTGTTGGAGATGCCATCTTTTAGATGAGATGTTAAACAGAGGCCCTGTCTGCACTCAGATGGAAATTGAAGATCCCATAGCATATTCAAAGAAGAGCAGGGGAGTCCTCCCGGTATCCTGGCCAACATTTATCCCTCAACCAACACCACCAAAAACAGATTATCTGGTTATTTATCTCATTGCTGTTGGTGGAACCTTGCTGTATCTGCCCCATTTCCCTACATTACAACTGTGATTACACTTCAAAAGTACTTAATTGGCAGTGAAGTGCTTTAGGAAGTCCCGAAGTTATGAAAGGTACTCTTTAAATGCAAGTTCTTCTTTCTTTCTTCGGAATGTTTCAGTACAGCAGATAAATGTAGAAAAATACAATTAAGATGCTAGCACTGACTGGATTACAGGCAGTTTAAAAACTGCAGTTGTTAAAAAAAAAAACTACTGTAAATGGACACAAGTCAAAAGTCAAATGTTAAGAGTTTAGTAAGCAAAGAAAAAATTACAACAGACATGCTCCAGGAAATATTCCCACATGGATCTGGTATTGAAGTATAAATGAAAGGACTTAAAGATTTTACTTTTTATAAAAAAACACATGTTCACAACATAGTTATTTCAATTATCTTCAGTATAAACCCAAATCCAACAGGGTTCATTCAAAGCTGACAACCAGAGAATATACTCACCAACTTTCTAATACATCCAGCTTTTAGGCGACCAATTTTCATAAAATTAAAATAAGTGAAAGCCTTAAAAATGGGAAATCCCTTGTGCATTTTTCAGTGTTCCTTGTGCAGTTGTTTGTTATTCTTCCAAATTTGCAACTTTTATTTTCTCTCCCTAGCCTTCATCTCCTTAAGACATTAACCTATGCTTGGGGTTTTGTCCCTTAGACAGCAATAGCTCTCTGGTACTTCATTCAAGTGGTTATTCTTTCTGTCTGATCATTGGTTATCTTTCAACCGTGGAGATAAGAGGCAGAGCTTTATCCTTTCTTTGTCTAGTATCCACAAGCATGTATTTCCAGCAGGCATTGCTGGTTAACAATCTAATATGGGAACCTTGGATAATTCTTCCCCACTCTGGTCCAGGCAGGACACCCTGCTTCTTTCTGGTGATTGGATAACCCAGCAGAGGTCAAGGGTTAATCTGGAACCTTCCTAGTCCATATGGCTGAGTTCCAAACCACACAAAGATTGTATCTAATAAGCCTTTGCAGGAATGTAGTCAAAGTGTCTCATGCTGACACTTTCTGGGAAATTCTAAAAATTGAGAGATTTATTTAAAAATCAGTTTGGGATGGTGTTTACTTGCAAAGGGGAGCCAAAATCACACTCTTTCTTATGAATTTATTAACAGCTTTGATAAGAGTTTTAGAGGTCACTATTCTTCATGGTTTAGCTAAAAATATTCAAAAACAAAGATAGAAAAGCATGTTTTTGTATATTGGCAAGATCGCCTGATGACGTGGTCAGTAAATGCACTGCCTGGCATGGCACGGAGTTAAAGGTTAGGATTGTCCCAGGTTCAATTCCAAACTCTGCAGAGTTAGCTAGTCTCAATAGTCTAATCGGAAACAGTAGTTGGGGTGCTAAAACTGGCTTTAGCATTCTGCATTGGCGGGAGGAGGAAGAGAAAAAAAATGGGAGGTCTCACTCTAGATTACTATCCAGCAACTCCAGAAATGCCACTAGGCATAGGTGGTATGCATTCCCCAATATTGATGGAGGTCAGGGGGGGAAGATAACAAAGTCAGTAAAGAAAACATTTCAAAAGTCTTTGGAAACAGGAGGTGTGCCAAAAGGACTAGAGGGTGTTAAACACTGCACCCTTTTCAAAAAAAAGAGAAAGGTACAAGCCCAGGAATGTATTGACTAAATAGTCTTACGACTGTTGTGGGTAAACTTCCAGAGTCCATAACACAGAACAAAATCAGTGAACGCTGAGAAAAACTTGGGCTAATCAGAGACACCTGCATCTGTAAGGTGCAGGTTATGCTTGACATGTTAATTGAATTTTTTTGAAGAAATTAGTGTATAAAAGGCGTGCAGTGGCTGTTTATATATGGATTTTCAGAAGGCACAAGATAAGCTGCCACATAAAATACTTGCTGTGAAAATTAAGGTACACAGTATTAAAGCAAATGTAGCTGCATGGAAAGAGAGGAAGCTTAAGAGAAAATGGGATACAAAGCAGAAAGTAGGGATGTAAATGAATGTTTTTCGGAATGTGGGTTGTGGTGTGTGCATTTAATCTGTTCTGGGCCTTCTTTTGCTTTCCATTTATATAGAAATCATTTGAACATAGGTACAAGAGGAATAATATAGAAATTTGTTGATTGGGGGCACTGAAAATTGTGAAGAAGAATGCAATAGATTGCAGGAGAACAGACAGGTTAGTAGAGTGAGAAGACAGGTGGCAGATGTAGTTCAATGCAGAGAAATGTGCAGTAAAAGTTAATATAACTTAAGCAGCAAGATTCTTAACAGACTGGAAACAGATCTAGGGGTGCAAATACTTAGAACTTTAAAAGCTGATAGAAAAGACCAATGAAAGACAGCAAATGGGATTTTACATAGGTATGGACAGGGACATTGACTACAAAAGCAAGGAGATGGTGATGTTGAATTTGTGCAAGACGTTGGTTAGACCAAAGTTATATTGTTTTGGGCACCTAGCTATAAGAAGGATATTAGAGCATGGAAAGGGTACAGGATAGATTCACTACAATTATTAATCTATGTATGAAGAAAGGCTTCCCCCCAATTGGATAGAGAATGATATAGGGTGAATCTACAAGACTTTTTCAAAATTATGATAAGTTCTGAGTAAAAGATGGCTGGTGAAATAGTAACAAGGGGCCATAAACTGAAGATTAATCATTAACAAAAGAAGAAGTTAGAAGATTTTTTTTCCCCACAGACAGGATTATTAGAACACAGAATACTTTACTATTTAGGCAGAAGCTACATCATTTAAAAAGGGAATTGGATAAATATTTGAAAAGCAAGAATGTAAAAGGATACATGGACTAGAGTCGATAGCTCCGGTTGAACAGCTAGCACAAGCACCATGGTGTAATTTCCATGACGATTCCTGATCGTCAATCTGTGTCCCCTGATATAAAGTGTACATTGTATGAGGGCTGGATTAGGTTTGGCTGTGATACCTGTCCCCCCTCCACCACGGTCAAATGATAGCCTGCCAACACTCACCATCAAGGCTCACATAAAGAATGGCCATTTGGGCCAGGTACCAGAGAACTGTCAATACCCGTGAAATTGTAACTCAGCAAGAGTCAGTGCCTTTGGGGGGGGGGGGGGGGATGTGGGCAAGGAAGAAAGAAACTCTGATTGTAATAGTGAAGTGACTTAAGCTGGAATTAAAGACAGATATTACAAGACTTTGCTGGATAAAGAAGGAGTCATCAGAAACACTCAAAACAGCTTTTGGAAAAGGAGGTCATGTCTTACCAATTGGTTAGAATTTTTTGAAGTTACTAGGTTACTGTCTACTTGGATTTTCAGAAAGCCTTTGATAAGGTAAAGTCTCCCAAGGCGTACAGTGGGCTCATTTGCGCAAACTCGACTTGCCCGCTATACGTGACGTCTGATATAAAATTTGACAGACTTTACAGCAGGTGGGCACCCAAAATAATGCCAGTGCCACCACTTTATTGCAAGTGTAAGGAATATTGCAAAGCTCCATGGGCCAACAGAGTGTATTATGATGAGTGCAAGTAACTTTGTTAGGTGCTTGTAAATCAAAAAAATACAGTTAGACCAGCAAAAAAAGTTTTTAGATCATGATTTTAAAAAAAAATCCTGTTTGGGATTAAGGTTGAAGCATTCTTGTTTTCTTGATAAGCCCAACTTATGTGGTAGTGAATGTCTTTCAGAAATTAACATTTATTAAGGGGGTGATTCAAATACATTAAAACTGTGCTGCAGGGCGTACGGCTAAATTCATATCCGTTTCTTCGTTTAGATAGTCATCAGCTTCTCGTATAGTAACAGTTACACTGTGTCGGTTACTGCCTACGATCTGCCTTGGTCAATTTCAAAGTTCCTGAGCCATTGCGTTTGTGAATGCCTTTCAGAAATTAACAGGCCGAACGGCATTGGACAGGGCAGGACAGAAGGTTGACTCCGAACAGCTGCTTGAACTGCCCAAAATAGTCGGCATACTTCATATGGTTTAAGCGTGGCCTTTGTAATTGACGCCTATGGTAATGGCAAATGGTTAGCGCCATTTGCCCGAGATAGGTAGCTGTCCCAGGATAAACAGGGACAGAGTAAGTGGTGGGCACTGTACTTCACACCACACGGACAGCAGTGGTTCAAGGCGGTGGCTCACCACCACCTTCTCAATTGCAATTAGGGATGGGCAATAAATGCTGGCCTTGCCAGTGACGCCCACATCCCATGAACGAATTAAAAAAAAGGTTACTCTGCAAAACAGAATCTTGTGGAGTCAATGGGAAGTTGCTACAATGGATTAAAAATTGGCTGCATTCCCATAAGCACAAAGTTGTTATTAACAGCTGTGTATCAGCTTGGAGGCCAGTTACCAGTAGTGTCCAACAGGAACTGGTGTTAGTAAAAAGCAATGGCCCTATCTAAATGACCTGGATATAGGTGTTGAGGGAATGAACCACAAGCGCACAGATTATACAACAATTTGTGCAAGCGTTAAGGACTGTGGAGGAGAACAAATTTCTGCAAGATGATTTAGATGCACTGCGAGAATGGGCCAAATTCTGGCAAATGGCATTTAATCTAGTTAAGTGCAGTGTTATGCACGTGGGATGGACCAACACCAACTATACTTACTCTTTACATGGAACAGAACTGAAACCGAAACCGGTTGAGATCGAAAAGGACCGTGATGTTTTAGTTAATAATTATCTAAAGGTTCATGACCAATGCCGAGCAACCATAGCCAAAGCAAATCAGGTACTGGTTGTGTTAACAGGACTATCTAATATAAACCAAAACATGCCATTTTATCCTTGTACAAACTTTGGTTGGACCACATGTAGAACTCTGCAACCAGTTTTGGTCCCCTCATATAATTGGTGATAGAGGCTTTGGAAAAGGTTCAGAGGAGGGCCAAAATAATGATTTCCAGCTTAAAACAACCATAGTTACTCAGATAGGCTTAAAAGGCTGGGTCTATTTATTTTAGAGATGCGTAGACTTCGGGTGAGGTATATAAAATAGTTAAAGGGCTAGATTGTGTTCCTACTGATATACGCATGATCTTTGGTCCCCCGATCTAAGTTACGCAAAAAGTAGGACTAGGTTATTTGTTAGGCGATTCTTCTTATGCCGGAGGATAGTAGACCTATGGAACAAGTTGCTGGCTTGTGGTGAGTGCTGACTCTCTGTATACCTTCAAGAGAGCTGGGCCTCTTCCTGGGTGGTGCAGAGATCATTTCTTATAAAAAGGTAGATGAAATACTAGGCAAAGAAGCATGGTTAATGTGGTCTCCCGGACTAGTTTTGATCGCCTAAGAGGTCGGAGAGGAATTTTCCAGATTTTTCCCCGTCCCTAATTGGCCATGGGTTTTTAATCTGTTTTTGCAACTATCCCAGGAGCTTACATGGCTGCAGGTGGGTAGGGGGTATCTAATCATAATGCTTCACACATCACGACTGTGGGGAAGGCTTCATGGATCAGACGGTCTATACCTGCCATCATTTTTGTATGTTCATATGTTAAAACTGTACTTTAGTTGCTGTCAAAAATATAATTTAGCATCCAGCCTCTCAATGAAGTGCTATGTGCTCTCATTTACCATAAAAGATAGTAAGGTAATTATTTTGATTGTATTTATATCAGAAACCTGTCAGAATCTGAGACAATAAAACATGAGTCTGACAAAAACTGGCTAAATTGATATGTTCCAAATGTTACTCAATGAGATTCAAGTCATTCTGCCACTTGCATGTAATAATAAGCAGATTTTGTTCAGTCAGTAAAATACACCCAAGCTCTTAGTACATTATTTAAAAGCAGGCTTCAGAGTGACAGCAGTCACAATTAACAAGGTCCCAGCTGCCCAAAAAGGAGTGGTCATGCAGGCTACTGTTGGCTAAGTTTGCCTTCTACTTCCTGACAACTGATGTGAACGTGAGTCACAACAGCAGCCTTCCCAATTCTCCGCTCTTTCCTCTTCCTCTTGCTTTCCGCCTGGCACTACAACAACTATTCAAATTTTTTTGCCATTAGAGTCAAGGCTTCTTTCAAAACAATAATATCCCAAACACCGAAAGCAATAAAACAGCAGTCAACCACATACGGTAAATCAATCACCACCAGTGATTGTACCCCGAGGAACAATGCTAGTTTGTTCTGACATAGCCCGGCTACCACTTCGTACAGTATGAAAGCAGAGATTTAGTCTAATAATAGCTTAAATCTACTTCTACATACTTAGGGCAGAGAAGAGTTTCAGTACAGTATCACTGACCTTTTCTTAAGCTAATAAGCATTTCTAAATACAGCATTAGCCTTTTCAGAACTGCAGCAATATTCCTACACCAAATAAATGACAAGTTTCCCAGTTTATTTAGAAAATTTTGCAATTATGAAGTATTTAGTACAGTAATTCAATTCTGCTAACCACCCATAATATAGATTTATTAAGAGGGTAGATAGAGATATAAAATGACTAAAGTAATCCATTATCCACGTGGTTAATTTTAACCACAAATGAGAATTTGAACTACAAAGATACTAGTATCACCCTTAGATACATGTCCCCATGTGATCTTTCTCAGCTTTGTAAGGAAATGGAACAAACACTAGACTCTGGCTTAGGTGATAAACTGCCAAACAGATTTGTTAAACAGTAAAAAGATAAGTGAACAGTAAAGCATTGTAGATCTACCATCAGTCCTCAGAAAATAAAGTAAACTTCAATATGAACAAGACCGGATATATTGTCGCTGAATATTAATCTTATGTGCTGACTGTCCATGGAGTTTCTCTGGTCTCTCTCTCTCGTGGTTTCAGATAGACCACTAAATTAGACCAAGATAGAAATGCTTTAAATAACCGGGACACTAGAAATTTAAATATGTATATATATCAAATGCAAATAGAGCTGCTGAACACAAATTCAAACAAAACCCACAAGATGCTTGCATTTGAGTTGAATGGCCCAGTCCCTCCCTCAGCGACCTGAACAGATAAAACAAATATTCTGGTACTATTGTGTATTAAAACAAGTTGGGCCATTATTTTTAAACCCCATTTGTACCGTGACAGAAAGAACAAAACCAATGACATGATACAGGCAAAAATGTTTTTTTTTGTCAATGTAGTGCTGAATTCACAATAGGACTTTTGGTGACAACTCTACCAATACCGCAGTTTGCTGCTGGAATTGCAGTGAAAAGTGGGTATGATTGGAGAAGGTTTATTTTGTCTTGATGAAACCACTTACTTTAGCTTCTGAATTCTTATTCTTTGCATCCATACAAGTACATGAATACATTTCTCTAGCCCTCTTTTGTAAAACCAAATAGCAGTAGTGTTGTTTGAATGATACCTACCAATAGCTGCATGTCTGGATACTTAGAAACATTCTTCTGAATGCATTGGAGCTGAACAAAAATCATTCTAGATAACACTTTTACACTTAACACCGATATCTTGGGCTTTTTAAAAAAAATTAACAAACATAAAAATAACCAATTTAACCAATGAAATGATGTCAAATAGCTAATGTGAAATTTAACAATCTTATATCAAAATATTGTATTCCTAAAATATATTCCGAAACGTAGTAAACAGTGAGGGGCACAGTGGCAGACTTCAGGAGGACAGACACAGACTGGTGAAATGGGCAGACACATGGCAGATGAAATTTAATGTGAAGTGATTCATTTTGGTAGGAAGAATGAGGAGGCAATATAAACTAAATGGTACAATTTTAAAGGGAGTGCAGGAACAGAGAGACCTGGGGGTGTACGTACATAAGCCTTTGAAGGTGGCAGGACAAGATGAGAAGGCTGTTAAAAAGGCATACAGGATCCTTGGCTTTATCAATAGAAGCATAGATTACAAAAGCAAGGAAGTTATGCAAAGCCTTTAAAAAACACTTGTTAGGCCCTAGCTGGAGTATTGTGGCCAATTCTGGGCACCACACTTTAGGAAGGATGTTAAGGCTTTAGAGAGGGTGCAGAAGAGATTTACTAGAATGGTACCATGGATGAAGGACTTCACTTACGGGGAGAGACTACAGAAACTGGGATCGTTCTCCTTAGAGCAGAGAAAGTCATGGGGCGATTTGATAGACATGTTAAAATCATGAAGGGTTTTGATTGAATAAATAAGGAGAAACTGTTTCCAGTGGCAGAAGGGTCCGTAACCAAAGGATACAGATTTAAGGTAATTGGCAAAAGAACCAGCGGCGACATGAGATAAAACCTTTATACACAGCACGTTGTAATGATTTGGAATGCACTGCCTGAAAGGGTGGTGGAAGCTGTTTCAATAATAATTTTCAAAAGGGAATTGGATAAACACTTGAAAAATTTACAGGGCTATGAGAAAAGAGCAGGGGAGTGGGACTACTTGGATAGCTCTTTCAAAGAGCCGGTACAGGTATGATGGGCCGAATGGTGGCCTCCTGTGCTGTATCATTCTATGATTCCTAATAACAGGCTTCATAATTAGATGCAGCTTCTTTTTTTAAAAAAAATGGAACCTCACTGTTTTATGTCAAGGCTGTATAGCAGAAACCCTTGAGTTTGTTGAAATATTTGATTGTTACCAGTCATGGTACAATACTATACAGACGTTCGATTTAAGTCATTTTGATCCTGCTCCACAGAAGTAGGTGTAATACAGAGCTGAAAACATGCATTTGGTATTTATTTAGCAGCTGCATCTAATTACGAAGGCTTCAACTTATCCAATGTAAGATGATCAGTTGGGTAAGTCAACTGAGCAGTTTCCACTAAAAAGTAGAACAGTGGGGAAAAGAATGTAAAATGGAAGGAATGACAAAGACAGAATCTGTATCAAATGATGAGTGATTTTGTGCTGTGAACTTGCATATTCCATTTTAATTTGAGATTAATAATTTTAAGTCAATATTTGATTGTTACCCATCATGTTAATATACTGTACAGACATTAGATTTAAGTCATTTTGATCCTGCTCCACAGAAGACAGGGGCAATACAGAACTGAAAAGATGTATTTGGTATTTATCTAGCAACCAACAATTATGTGGGCATTAAAAAAAGAATAATAAGTTTTTTTATTTAGCATAATGCTTATAGACCAGTGACAAAATTATGAAACTGAACTTTCTATTTGGAAAACAAACCAACATTTACTGTACTTACTCAGTTAACCTGGAATCGAGATTGCCAATCCAGAGTCGATGTCCCTCTTGTGAGGAGCTTTCAGACAGAATAGAAGCATTCTCCAATGGAAGAGATTCATTTTCAGTCCCCATACGTCACTACCAAAAAAAAAACTTGCATTTATATAGCACTCATCACAACCTCCCAAAGTGCTTTACAGCCAATTAAGTACTTTCGAAGTGCAGTCACTGTAGTAATGTAGGAAACGTGGCAGCCAATTTGTGCACAGCAAGGTCCCACAAACAGTAATGAGATAAATGGCCAGATCATCTATTTTTAGTGATGTTGATTGAGGGATAAATATTGGCCACGATACTGGGGAGAACTCCCTGCTCTTCCTTGAATAGTGCCATAGGTTCTTTTACCTCCATCGGAGCCTCGGCTTAATGTCTCATTCGAAAGACGGCACCTCCAACAATGCAATGTTCCCTCGGTACTGCACTGAAGTGTCAGCCTAGATAAAGTGCTCAAGTCTCTGGAGTGGAACTTGAACCCAACAACCTTCTGAATCCGAGTTCTACCACTGAGCTGAGGCTGACACCTCAAGAAGAATGAACGGCCACAATATTAATTCAGCCACTGTAAGAGCTCCCTTTTCATTCGTCTTCAAGTAATGAGAGGTGTAAGTCAGTACAAACTATATTCTTGATTGTGCACATTATTTTAGTAAAACCAGACTTACTCTTAATACTACATTTATTAAAATAGGCAGTGGCTGAATTAAACAGACATTTTCCAGCTGCTTCAAGGAACTGTACTGTTTTGACTACAAAATACAATGTAGCATGTTATACCATTTACCAGGAGAAATGGCCAATACACACATCCCCTCCGCCCACACCCTTTTCCACTGTGTAGATACAAACAAAACTCCAGCTCCCCTCTCCAGTGGTTCAGTTGGTAATTTTATGTCCAATGTGGAACTCAGCCATACAGATCAGAAAAGCCATTGGTCCAATTCCATCTGTGTCGAATTAGCTGATTTTAACCAGACCACAGGCAGAATGGCTGCTTATGATCCCTAGCCAGTGGTCTCAACTGGACAAAGGACAGGATCTTGCTCACCTATAATTCTCTGACCGAGGCTCACACATGAACAGCACTGATTTAGGAGAGATATCAGAGGGTGGCCAGTGCTAGTGGAACCAGTACTTCACAAGACTTACTACATTCAGAAAATGGGAGGAGACAATTGAATAATGGGGTGGGGAAGGAAGGAGGAAAGACCCCTTTAAAAAAATTTAGTACAGATACGTGAACTGTTTTGTGCAGTAAAAAATAATTATGATTATATATAATGAATTGTGTCAGAATATCCAAGGGCGAAATTCAAAGACCCAGGAGGGGTAGCAGACTTAGCACTTTACATGTTTAAATCACTGCAAAGCAGCAGAATAGACGGAATGCTGAATTATGTAGCAGAGTCAGTGAAGTCCAAGTTGGAGGATGTAGCACTGAAAATGTATGAAGCTAAAATCAGACTGCATCTTGTGTACTAATTCTGGTCACCAAGACACGAGAGACATTCAAGCCCTAGAGACAATGGAGAGAGCAGCCATGAGGCTGATCCGCAGCACAGAACAGAGTTATGAGGAAAGACCAAAGAAACTTGGGGTTTTCAGCCTTGAAATAGAGGCAATTAAGAGAAGATACAGAAAAAAATAAATCTGGATTATGATTTCAAGTCAAATTGTCACAACAGGATAGGAGAGCTCACATTCAAAATACCAAAAAAGGCAAATTTAGGACTGATGACTGGAATTTTTACTTCATACTAAAGTCAATTCAGAAGTAATTGCAAAAGTTTATATCATTCAGGTCTCAATTTTCATGGCCTCCAACATGCATTAGAGTATAATAGTGCTTGAGTACAGCAAACCACCTTGTACAAGTTATGAAATTGACTCTACAATGACGTACATTTCTATAATGATCATCTCAGTACCCTTTACAGGGTGGTGGACAAGGAGCAAGGGAGAGTGGGAAAAGAATTCTGTGAATCCATCATGTGGGTATATGGAATTTATTTTTCATGGGGTGGGGGCGAGGAGGTAATGTTCATTATCGTCTCAAGGCAATAATGTGAAAAGTACAGCTGAAGTGAAGAATCTTTAGGAAGCTTGCAAAGACAGGGAGGGAAAGGACCAGGGTAGAGGTGGTGAAGGAGTTCCAGAGAACAGGGACAGTAGCTGAAGAACAGCAGTAAGTGCTGCAGCAAAGGGAGTACAAAACAAGAAGCTGACCTGTGTTGGATGCAAGACTGGAGATCAGGGGTAGGATGAGGTCAGCACTCAAGGGGATCTTAAGTCCACTCCACCACATTGGGGGAAGTTGAAAATTTCCTCCCCATTTTTAAACACTTATTTATAGGATTTTGGTAGCTGGGCAGCTAGTGAATATTTAAATTTAATTTCTATATGCTGGAAACAACCTGTCTTTCATACACTTGTAATACATATTTAATTGTCTCATGCAACAAAGCACTTCAAAAAGCAGGAGTCATATCTATCTAGGTGGACTGCTAACAACTGATCAACATAGTGAATAGCTGCAACTATGTTTTTGATCTGTCAATTAATAAATTCAGGGGTAGCAAATTAACAGGCAGTCTTTCACATACTTTCTGTCCAAAAATATATAATTATTTATTAACTTGATTACTGGGCTGCAAGAGTGGGACAAAGCCAATTGTCTACCCCATGGGGGATCCCACAAGAAAGGGTTTCACAACTGGGTTTTGCCCTAAAAAGGGCTGTATAAGCATGAGACAATTTCTGAGAGACCATCCTGATACCTTTGAATTCAACAATGATTTATAGTTATATTTAGTGGTGAAAGGTACCTTTGATATTCCTTTGTCTCAGTTCAAACTGACAACAACTTGCATTTATATAGTACCTTTAATATAGTAAAACATTCCAAAGTGCTTCAAAGTGTTAATCAGACAAAAATTGACACCGACCCAAAGGAGGAGACATTAGTACAGGTGACCAAAAGCTTGGTCAAAGTGGTAAGTTTTAAGGAGGGTCTTAAAGGAGGAAAGCGGTGGAGAGGTTTAAGGAGGTAATTCCAGAGCTTAAGGCATAGACGGCTCAAGGCACAACCATCAGTGGTAGGGTGAAGGAAGTGGGGAATGGACAAGAGGCCAGAGTTGGAGGAACGCAGAGTTCTCGGAGGGTTGTAGGGCTGGAGGAGGTTAGAGATCGGGAGGGGCGAGGCCATGGACAGATTTGAACAGGAGAAAGAGAACGGGAGCCAATGTAGGTCAGCAAGCACAAGGATGAGAGGTGAACGGGACTTGTCACTAGTTAGGAAACGGGCAGCATAGTTTTGGATGAGCACAAGTGTTAGGATGGCAGAGGATTGGAGGTGGTCCAGGAGAGTATTGGAATTGTCAAGTCTGGAGGTAACAAAGGCATGGATGAAAGTTTCAGCAGCAGATGGGCTGAGGCAGGGACAAAGAAGGTAATTATTACAGAGATGGAAGCAGGCAGTCTTGGTGACTGAGAGAATATGGGGTTGGAAGCTCAGCTCAGGGTCAAATAGGACCCCGAGGTTGCGTACAGTATGGTTCAGTCTGAGACAGTGGCCAGGGAGGGGATGGAATCAGTGGCTAGGGAACAGAGTTTGTGGGGGGGGCCAAAGACAATGGCAGCAGTCTTAGCAATGTTTAATTGGAGGAAATTTCAGCTCACCCAGGACTGGATATCAGACAAGCAGTCTGACAACAGAGGCAGTGGAGGGGTGGCAGTGAGGTAGGGCTGGGTGCCGTCAGCATACATGTGGAATCTGACAATGTGTTTTTGGATGATGTCGCTGAGGGGCAGCATGTAGATGAGAATTAGGAGTGGGCCAAGAATGGATCCTTGGGGGACTCGAGGTAACCGTGCAGGAATGGGAAAATAAATCTTTGCAGGAGATTCTCTGGCTACGAATGGATAAGTAAGAGTGGAACCAGGCGAAGGCAGTACTGCCCAGCTGGGCAACGGAGGGGAGGCATTGAAGGAGGATGGTGTGGTCGACCGTGTCAAAGGCTGCAGACAGTTTGAGAAGGATGAGGTGGGATAGTTTGCCACAGTCAACAGAATGTAATTTGTGACAGATTAAGTGAAGATAACAAAATTAAGGTAGTTACAATGCATCACTGCTGCACAAAATAATATTTGCATCATTTTTACATCAGACACCAAAGGCTGACCAAGGGTTCCCAACTGCAACGTTAACCTGTCTTTTCAGCTACCGAAGGACCTGCCGTTCGGTGCACTGTTTTTCTTTACAACCTCTTGAGGAATCTGCACAAGAACCGCAATGGCACAAGTTTCAAGCGCTGTCATGTAAACGGGAGGGGCTTGAAATGGAGTTCGTCTGAGTCCTTACCCCGGGGACTGTCCACGCAGTGATCGGGGGCTAATACCCGGGGGGGGGGGGGGGGGGGGGGTGGAAATGAGTGGCCGTGGGCCCTCGGTCGCTGTGGGAACAACTCACAAGGGCGAAATAAAAGCCTCCGCCTCAAGTTGCCAACCGCGGCCAAGTTCATTCCTCCACCCCCTCGGGCGCCCTGTATTACGAGAGCCCCGGTATCAATTTCGGGTCAGTGGCAAAAATGCGCTTCGATTTCGGCCGATCACCTCTCAAGCGAGGGCGGCGCCATTTGCTTTATTTAAACTCCCACCGCCGGTTCGATCCCCATAAACCTTAGGCTGCCGAACTCTATCAGAGTTCCTTCCCCGCGGCCCTCACGCCGTCCATCTCTATTACCTATCGACTCGGGTGAAGCTTTCATTCCCCCTCCGCTCCTTATCGCCTCATCCTCCTCCTGTTTACTACATCCGGCCAAGACAACTGTTCACCTTTGAACCCGTTTCTCCTGTCAGTGCCGCGAGATCGAGTTTTTAAAATGAACGGCGAGGGCGGGCTGGACTACATTACCCGTGAGGCCTCACGCGGCTACCGCGCGCAGCCTTTTCGCGCGCACGCAAACCGCCATTCTGGGTAACGTAGTTCTGAGGCGGCGCAGGACGGGAAGCAAGCTCGGGCCCTGTGGCCCCACGGATGCAGCACGAAGGTGAACGGCAGGAGGAGCGGGGAGCCTTTAACCCCACTGGGTAGGTAGTTGGCTTTAAGAGTCGAATCACTCCCAAGACGACAACAATAACAGTGGGATATCGGCCACTTTAATAAGATGTCTGCGGGTAAAGCTGAAAACACCCCCCTCCTCGCTTAAATGTCTCCACCCCTCTCACACCTAAAAGAGTTTCAAACCACATGTCCTTCCATTGGCATTTCTGGTCCACTTTAGTGGGTCATGTTTCTTACAGATGTCAGAGATCAGCCCCGTGTGATCATAAATTATTATGCTTTGTACTAATCATATAATTTAAATCATAAATATAATGGGAATACGGTGGGAACGCAGTTCAAGGTATGAGTGCTCTCCAGCAACTAAATACGTTTCCTCCCCTCAAAGGTATTCGCTTCTCGTAATAAAGCAGGGGAGTTTGCTTTATTTTCTGTGTGGCATAGTGGTGCAGTATTTAGTTTCGTTTGATCAGAAGGTATCAAATACCAGTTCACTTTGATGATGAAGTTGATGCAAAATGTTCGATTTGTGTTGATGGAGGACTGTGCAAAATAAATTTGCAGCGATGAGTGATTAGCTTTATGGCAGATTTTCACTTTCTGTATTTTTCCCACAGCTAAATAAATGAATGTTTGGCGTATTACCTAGTTGGATTTTATTGTTGCTGTATAAGGTGTTGAGCAGACAGATCCCATTTTAAGTAATGTACGCACTTCTGGTCATCTAGTTATAGGAGACACATCATTGCCCTTGAGATTCTGTACAGGTGAGCAGCAAAGATGATTCTGAGTATTAAGGATCTAAGCTTTGAGGGAAGGTTAAGGAAGTTGAGCTTATTTTCTTTTGGAAAAAAGATTTTTACCGTTGTGAAATGGATTAACAAGGCTGATCAAGTCAATTTTTCACTGAGTTCCATTACCAGGGACACAAGTTTAAAAGTTAGGAGCAAGAAAGGAAATCAAGCAGAATTTTTTTTTTGATCGGTATGTTTCTGGAGACAAAAGGAATTGAGGAATATGGAGTGAAGATGGGTAGGTGGAGATGAGAGTATTCAAAAAGGGCTAGATTTATTAAGCCTGACTGTTCCTAAAAACTCTTGTTTAACATGCTGTCTAAGTAAGAGTGCATTTCTGAGTATTAGCTGACACGCCTTTTCAAGAGTTGAGATTGTAATATCTGTTTGTCTACTTTACAAGAGTGACTTCATTGACTGAAGTGCAATGGGACGTCCAGAGGATGTGAAAAATGCTTTATAAATGCAAGTTCTTTCTTTCAAGGACACCCATTGATATGTAATTTCCAGATTGCAGACTCAGCAGTTGATATAGCAGTTGGATTGGGTGATACGGTTGGTTAGAACACTGGCCCTTGACCTCTTGGACCAAAGTCCAGACAGTCTCAATCTAGTTTTTTGTAGTCATAGGTACACAGTATAAAATATCCTTCAAATTGGTGCTAAACAGCTAATCTCATCCAAAAGCCACTGGAATGACTTGTGTGGACAATGGAAAAATTCATATATAATAGCAATATTGGGTGCTCTTCTGAAGCTGGGGTTAGAAAATGGTGTTGAGGCAGTTTTTTTTTGCCCAGTTGCATTTCCATTGTTTTTTGATTAAAGGATGCATTACGATGCATTGTAAATGCATGTGGCCATTTAATTCCTGTTCTGGTGAAGATGAAAAACATTCTTGAAATAACATAAGATGCACTAAATAATTTTTTGGGTTTGGAGCTGTGAGTTGCAAAAGAAAATAAATAAAAACTGCTGATAGGTGCTTTCTACCACCCAGGAAACCACACCAGCAGTTGGTGCAAGTCTGCCATTTTAGTGCTGTTTTTAGAGAATCGTGTGTAATGTACATTCAGTGTTGAAAGTGCCTTGTCTGTTTGGAAAAGCATTATTGATGGATCTATAAATAAGATGCAAGTACGGTTTTACTTTTAAGTCTCATAACTTCAATTGTGAACAGTAACTCATTAATGAGTATAGTTTTTCTGAAATAATCTGGTGTTATGCAAATGTACTGTGTCAGAATGCTAGGCCATGTGTTCAAGTCTGATTCATAACAGAAAGAAAGGGTTCATTTGTGAGCCAATAAGCCTGTGCACATCCCAACACCCAAATCAAGAGTATTTTGGCAGAGCATTGCCAGTTAGTCAGCTGTTTAGCCCCTCGTTCACAGAATGGTGAAATTAAAAATGAAAGAAGATAGAGAGAATTTTTTAAAAAAGTGAAATAAAGTATCAATTGCAGATTGGAGTTTTACAGCTTTTGTTAAAAACAACAAATTATGCTTGCAAAAAGAAACATACGTCCTTTGTTAAATAAGAATGAAATAATATTTATTTCTAGAATTTAAGGAGCGCAGCCTTGTTCTGTTAATGCAAAATACAGGTTTAGGTGTAGAAAAGGATCTGGTTATAAAGATGCATTTTGTTTGATGTTGTCCATTAATGACTTCAATCATGGAGCTAATGCACTTTACCTGCATAATGCATTGTTAATGTTTTCCAGAGTGATGCAAGCTGAATTTGGTTTCTATTAAATAGGACTTCAAAAAGATAAAAGAAAAGCAAATCCACTTTGTTTCCAATTGTGTGTGGCTGGCAGTGTTTGTACTAAGTAAGCCTTCAAAAGATATTTGTGCAAATGTGTCTTATTGTATCCAAATTCTGTAGCATAAGTGAAGGAGGTTTAGGTTTAGGAGCTGCAGGCTGAAAATCTTAATTCAATGTAAGTGTAATGCTACATGCTGATTGATTGGGGTTCACGTGCTTTAGGTTTTTTGGAAGCAATTTTAAATTGTTTTTCTCTTCTCCCTCGCTCTGGCGCTGGAACTGGTTGCTTTCCAATACTTTGCCCAAGCGTGATTGTTCAATCTAACAGGCTAGCCAACTGTGCAGGACATCATTATTGAGCCCAATCGTGTACTTACCCAGTATGCACATACACGCAGTTCCAGTCAGGTTGCTGTATAGCATTCAGTAGTGGCAACTGTGACTGATTTTTCCCTTTCCCAGCCCAGAGGTACTGTGGACACTTGTCGCACCCTTACTATCTTTCTGGCTGAAATCTGCAAAATCAGTGCAGTTCTGGAATTGAACCTGGGGTGTTCCCATCTATATAACCCAGAAACAAAGATTTCACCTTTAAACCATCAGGATATTGAGATGGAGGTGAAATAGATTGCAAATAGCAATTGATATTAGAATTTATTATTGGGTGCCTATTGAGAAGTTTTCTTTACAAACTTTTGCTTTGAAATTGTGGTTTTTATAGCACATGAATATTTAACATATCCATATGAGATTCCCTTGTCTGCTAAGACATTTATTTGTGGTTTCAATGTAAAGGCCCATTCCTCTCATTCAGTAGTACTTGCCATAACACATTAATGCTGAAAAGGTTATGGAATCAAATAAATTAAAGATTTGTGCCTCTGGCACTTATACCAAAGCTTCAACCAATGCAGATTACCATGAATTATCAAGGATGGTACTAAGTCTATTATCAACAGAATTATTTAGTTGCACTGCAGAGAGAAAAATATAGCTTCATGTGGTAAAAACTGTAATTATAAACTTCATACAGGAAATATTGTCTGTCAGTCTGAAAATTTAGTTTTACAAAGTGGAGTATTATTATATTACAGAACAAGAGTTCATGTAGCTTTTTAAAATGGTGATTATCCTCTATTTCTGCCCCTCAAATTTCACTCCACCTCTGCATGGTCTATTGGGTGTGGTTGTCCATCTTGTGAACATCTTCACTGGTGCTGTCATTCCTCCTTCCTGGCAAAGAGCATATTTGAGTAATACAGGAAGGGATCCCTTCTGTAGAGTCAGTCGGACCAATCCCGTGTACAATCGTTGGCGTCAGACCAGACTGGGATTTGAGTTTAATCTCCTTGTTGAGAGACCAGCATTCTTAATAGCATATGTATTTGCCAACTCATTTTATTCTAAAAATGTTCTGAAAAATAAAATGTTAGCCAGAATTGGACATAATGAAGATTCTTAAGTTAGATGGATTATTTGATAAAATGTAATTTACATTTAGAAAATGATGTCTTAATTAGAATTGCAATGAAAATATGTTTGGTAGGATGCAGACTAAAATGGGAGCCTCTAGCTCATATGTATATATTTGAACATTTGTGGCTTTTTATAATATTCATTGGACCACTGCATATTGGAGATAAGTTCAGCTTGCCATTCCCTTATTTTAAGCATAAGGTACTGTGGTGTCAATTAAAGCCATTTGTTTCATAGAGTTGGTACTGTAGCATTGATTTATGCCTATTAGCAGTACTTCCTTTATGGGCAGCTCTAAACTTTTAGATGGCACGAGTCCCGATTATCTGAGTTCGTCAAAATCAGGGTTGCACTTGCTCATGGTGCAGTCATTCCCATCCAAATAATAGGGAGGGCTGCCCTCAAGATGCAAGCCCCTCTCCTTTATTTGAATAGACTCCTTCCTCATGGGAAAAGTATGGAAGAAGGCAGGCCAGCAAGATGGTTGGCTAAAACCCGCATAATTAGGCAAGACAGCAGCTCTTAAAGGCCTGCTGCTCACGTGTAAAGGGGAGTAATAATTATTTTAGATATTCATACTAGTGTTTGAATCCCTTCCAGGCCTCATCCTTCTTTATCTCTGTAACTTTCTCCAGCGCTACAACTCTATAACTCTGCCCTTCTCTCATTGGCGGCTATCTTCAGCCGACTGGGCTCTACGGTCTTGAATTCCCTCCCTAAACTTCTCTGTCTCCTTCCATTGAGACCCTCTTTAAACCTCACCACTGGCCAAACATCTAGTCACTCTTCCTAATATGTCCTTCTTTGGCGTGGTGTCAATTTATGTCTGATTATGCTTCTGTGAAGCACTGTGAGATGTTTTTCTACATTAAAGACACTATTTAAATTTAAATTGTTATTATAGTAGGAGACAACAGAATTGTGATTAGCATGTTTGCAAGCCGCATGCATGGGGATCATGAGCGAGTGACTGTAGTCTGCCAGGTCTGCCACAGCTGGGAGCAAATGAGGGAAAATTCAATGGCATCGGGAGAATTGCTAAGGTATCTTTGTATATATGCATACTCTCCCTTCACACAAAACACGGACTTAATTAAATGTTTATCTGCTGTATTCTCTGGGAAGTAAGCTGCAAAGCATGCACACAGCATTGGCTGGGGGATACGTTGCTTCTTTGCTCTTCCTTTAGGCTCTCCTCAAGCTGAGGAGGTCATAGGAAGTGCTGTCACTAACCCAGTAATTCACAGCGTGTTGTGCTAAGCACTCCACCTGATTCAAGCACCAGCACAGATATTAGCACCCAGGGAAATGTAGTAAGTGAGTTTGAGAAAGAGATGGCAGGTAAAATGCAAGACACAACTGAGGGGGAACAAGTGGAGGTGGAGGGAAAGGAAGAAAAAAGATCTGACCAGTCTGAGTCCACTATGTCAGCTGTATGGGATTAGTATACACTCGGCCTGCCTTCAGATGGGAGTTAATGTAGGAACAAAAGGCACTTGCAAAATCTTTTGACTTCACCCTGAGAAGTTGATGGTGTATTAGCATAATTTTGACATCACTGCAGTATATGTGAGGAATTTACTCAAGTGCAGAGTACCATAAAGTGAATGGCATCATCATGGCCATCTGCAGGGAAGCCTCAGAGAAGTGAGGGAATAAGCACAGAACACGCTCCCACGAATGCAGTTCCTGATGTCATCGAGACCCTGGACTCAGTAAGGGTTCTGTCGATCTTCCGCTTTAACTTTAGCAGAAACAGGCATTTATGGCCTTTGTCCAGGGTTTCCGCTGATCTTCCACTGAAGTTGTAGCAGAAGATTAGGTAAACCCATGTGAAAATTCTACCTCACCTCCCACCCCACCCGTTACAAAAGTCTCACTGCCAAATTGGATAGCTTGGGCGATTGTTTAGAAAGAGCAGTGACAGCAGACTTTACCAACTTCAGAGATGCAAACTGCTGTCCAGCAGATCAGGACAATCCAGCTAGGTATCCAGCACTGGAGACAGTGGCTTCCTCTGAAAGTGCCTGAAGATCCTCCCACTCCAGACAAGCTCTTCAAAGGACTGTGGAAGTGCCAGGGAGCAGGCATGTGCCGGCAGCCACTGCATTGTCGGACATGGCAACTGCAGCTGTAGGGACATTGCATAACACTGCACCTAGCAGTGACACTGCATCCCACAGGACAGTAGTACCAAACAGCAACCTACCACCATGGTTGCTCCTCCCACTCATGGAGCACTTTGACACAGCCTTAGGTTGAGGAGTAGGACAAGCACACCTTATAGGGTCACCATGTAGGATGTTTGCAATGTAAATATCAGAAAATGTTGGCCTTTTTATTTCTTAGTATGAACCATGTTAGTTGAGTAAGCCAGTAGAAAGGGAATGAGTGGTAGGAAGGGCCTGAAAGATTGATGGCCAGCTTGACTGAATGAAATGGGCAAGTGTGTGAGTGTTCATATGGTCAGTAACAAGAGATGTTCATTATGGGAAGTTGTTGTTCATAATAGAACTCCACTCTAAATTTATTGCCATAACATCATTTCTGTTGATGTCACCCAAGGGCATAGCCTCTACCTTGTCTTGCTGTATGCTCGCTCTCCTTCACATGGCAAAATTATGCAGCGTGCAGAAGACAGTGATGACATTGGAGGCTTTGAATGGACTGTACAGCTGTACCAGGCCTGAGGGGTCCAAAAAACAGAATTGTTACTTCATAATCCCTATGGTGAGCTCCAAAGTAACTCAGGTGATGGCATGGGCAGTGTATACACTCTGCTTGCTGCATATGTGGAGTCCTAATTGAGATCATCAGCCACGGCTACAAACTGTAGCCCTGGTCACCTGAAAGCCATCCAGTCATTCTCTGTTTCAACTTGGCTCAGTGGTAGCACTCTCAGCTCAAGTCAGAAGGTTGTGGTTTCAAGCTCCAGTATAGAAATGAGCACATAATCTAGGCTGACACTTCAGTGCAGTACTGAGGGAGTGCTGCATTGTTGGAGGTACTGTGTTTTGGATGAGACATTAAATCGAGGACACATCTGCCTGTTCATGTGGATGTAAAAGATTCCAATACACTATTCAAAGAAGAGCTGGGTGTCCCCCCAGTGTCAGGCCAATATTTATCCCTCAACCAACAACACCCAAAAAAACAGATTAACTAGTCATTTATCTTGTCTGTTGGTTTGTTGGACTTTGCTGTGCATAACTTGGCTGCCACATTTACCTACATAGGAGTGATTATACTTCCAAAGTAATTCATTGTCTGTGAAGTGCTTTGGAAAGTCTGGTGGACAGGAAAAGTGCTATTTAAATGCAAATCTTTATTTCCTAGGACTGTCAAATAACATACACACCATTGACTACTACATAATAAAAGCTCATGGGGTATTAGTGTGCAGGATAACTTCTGTGTGGTCTGGAATCACCTGATTATGGAGTGTTATCCCTTCCAGTTGTTGTATTTGTGTTGACTTGTGGAGCACTATTGACTAGATGGGTTCTGTCTATAATGTCTTGTGAAACCTACTGTGTCCTCTCCACTAGGCGTTTTCCATGGGATACTAGCTCAATTGCTAAATTTAAATCTGAGATAGATAGCTTTTTGGCAACCAAAGGTATTAAGGGATATGGGCCAAAGGCAGGTATATGGAGTTAGATCAGCCATGATCTTATCAAATGGCGGAGCAGGCACAAGGGGCTGAATGATCTACTCATGTTCCTGTGAAAGTGATGAATTGCTAATCCTGGTAAACCTGATGTCAGGTAGGTTGTTAGTTGGTCCTCTTTATGCAATTCATCCAGCACTGAAAGGGATTCCCATCCTCCCAACTTTGTTAGCTGTAACTTGTGCTGCAGCAGTAATTACCCAAACTCCAGAAATGTGCGTGTTAGCCGAATGTTGCCTTTCAGCAAAGAGGCAACAATGTAGAGGAAGGAAAAGTATGCAGGATGTACGAACACAAACAAAGAAATATTCACTGCCAGTAAACTAGACTTCATAACACTTAGCGTAACATCAACCACAGCCTTGCTTTAAAAGATAATCTAAAGCAGTCCAGATCTGTTTCTCTGTGATGCGCCTGATCTGAACTCATAAAATTCAGTGTGGAACCTCATTTTCCTAAATATACTATTTAGATGAAGTTTTACAGGTCTGTGATGCAGCCTCTGTTTCCTTCAAAAGTGTGGCGCAAATAGGGGCACAATAGATTGGGGACACAGTTTTCCTACCCATGCCAGCGAGTCTGTGGGAAATTAAGGCTGTGATGTATGTTGTATGTTGTTTCTGGGCATACATTTAGTTGAGCTAGTTGCTGTCTTCTCTAGCATGGTGAGGCCCTTTTGTGTTTCAGGACACACAAAGGTAGCCAGTCTCAGTGAAGTGCATAATACGTTATCCACTCTTCTATTAACCCTTTGACCCACTGTTTCACCCGAGAAAATCCATTCTAGGCACAAAAAGTCATGCTTGGAAATACTTTTATTGAAATTGTATTAAACGATTTATTGAAGTATTTTAGGTACTCCATGACTTTCACAACTTGCAACATTGTGTTGATGATTATGCTGAAGAATACCTGCAGTATTAGTCAGTCAGATTTCATGTGTCCTGGATAAGATTTTCAAAAGGCTCTCGTTGCTGTGCCACAGCGTGGTGAGATGACAAGTTCCCCTTCATGACCACAACATTGCTGGGTGGTGACTGGAGCCTAGAGCTCTTCTCCCAAGAACACTGGAAGAACATCTGCAAATTAATCACCTTGGGTCACTCTTCTAGTGTCTGTCTCAAGCAGAAAAGCAGGTTGTCTGATTGCCATCTCAACTCGGGAATAGGAGAGAGATGCTACTTCAGAGGATAAAAGAAACATGAATTACAGGAGGAGACTTGAGAAGTTTTTTTTAAAATCTGCTAGAAGAAATTGACATTTTCTGAGGCATAGTATTTTTACAACTGTACTTAATTGTACAGTTGGAAAAATACTGATTACATATTGGGGAATAAAATTACAAAGTTGTATTCATCAGTCAAGCCATCTATCACACACTAATTTACAGGAGGAAATTGCACAGTAACGTTAGAACCAGAGATGTAAAAGAGCTGCTTCCAGAATGGGGTTACAACACAAATTCTAATTATTATTGACTAGAATAATGAATAAGTTACAAACAATGATGGTGGTTGCCTTTGAGAATCCAGTTTCAGGAAGAAAGGGTTAAACATGCAGCTGCACGAATACAGTAATTACAGATTTCATTGGGAATTAAGATTGTTAATGAGCCTTAAATCCTTAATTCCGATGCCCCACAATTGGGCTATTCTTCTCTTATTTTGGTGTTTTACTTAAAAATACTTTTACACAGCATATGTGCTCAGAAGTAATATTAAAAACCCAACCATACGGTAGGTGGAATGACAAAAAGTTAGAAAAGTACATGAAATGATTTGAATAAACCATTATGCATAAACGGGAAAAAAAACATTAAAATGTGCATCTCATTTGTTTCTGAAGCACTCTAAACATGATTGCTTCTGTACTTGAAGAAGGTATTTAGAAAGGTTTTTCAGTTAAAACTTTGCATGTGATTTTGTACAGTATAGTAAGTTAAAATCAGGTTGCAAAGGTTAAAACGAAGCTTCTATTGAATAGGAAGTGATCTGTGTGAGATATGATGCTTTTATTCAAATGTGTTAATATCGAGTTTGAAGTAGTTCTTTCAAAGTAGAATTTCTTTTTGGCAGTACTGCTTATATAATGTTTCAACCCATTAACTGCAGTGGCACTTCCAGTCTGCTGGGGTATGTTTTTCCACATAGTGAGCTCCTGACCTCAGGTCGACTAGGATGGTGAGGGGTGAGTAGAAATGAATTTCTTTTCCACAGAAGAGTAGAAATGTTGGAGGGCAAGCCATGCTCGGTCACTATTGTGCACCTCCTAGTAGCCAGATCCAGAGCAGCATAGACCTGGGAGAGGGTTACTTGACAACCCCTTTGCTAGGCAAGTGGTAAAACATAAATCCAGTGATATTGTAACAATACTTTTTCACCAGATTCTCGGTCAAATTACATGTTTTGTCCCATACAGTATGTAGTCCGTATCAGTAGTTAATGAATGATATCTACAGTGTACATGTTGAACATTTGATATCTTGGAGGATATTGCAAGTTAGTAGCACATCTAGGGTTCATATGATGTCAAACTCTAGTGCAGGAAGTGGAATCCACAGTACCTGATAGTTTGAGACATGAACTGCACATAGCAGACTAGTGTATATGCTTTCTTCTGCAGTTTTGGTTGATGGAGATGGGCACTTGTTCTGCCCCAAGTAACTTTCAGGCAGCTTACTTACAAAAACACAGCTTTTATTGTCAGGCTTTCTCTTCTGGTGAATGCATTCTGAAAGTTATGATGTTACCACACTAACAAATTGCTGGGAACTCTGATCTGATTTTGGAAGTGTCAGTGTGATTTAGCTCTCTAAACCCTAAGCTAACTCAGAAGTGATTTACTCCCAGTTTGGTTGCTGCAGTATGAATGTACCATAAAAGAATGAACTTCAGAAACTTTGGAAAATTTTGTCAAACTGCTCATAGTCAGTCCTCAAGCAACAAAGATGGCACATAGGATTCCTATTATGCTCCACACAAAAAAAAAGCATCAGGCAAGCTCCTACTCTGGTAAGAATGAGTGATGTATGTCCTCATACTTTCTTTTCCTCATATTTTTAGGCTAACTTGAGTAAGTTCAGTTGCACCCTCTCCTCCAACTGCAATATAAGTAGCAGTCCAGATGAGTGGCATGATTATTTAAAAAAAGGTATAACTGCATAACACTCCCTTATAAGTTATAAAAGTATGAAACAAATGAATGACCCTCTAGGAAGATAACTAAACCCAACATTTATTTTTAATTGTGTAGCACATGCCTGGACCTAATTCCATAAAGGAGCGACTTCATCTCAGCACCAGCATCTTAAAAATGGTTGTGATGCATGTTCTGCCATTTCACTCCATTAGTCTTCCTCCCCACCTCTGTTCAAAGGATATGATACTTTTACATCAGATAACAACAACTTGCAGTTATATAGCATTTTTAACATTGTAAAATGTCCCAAGGTGTTTCACGGGAGCGTTATCAAACAAAATACAATGCCGAGCCACATAAGGAGATATTAGGACAGGTGACCAAAAGCTTGGTCAAAGAGGTAGGTTTTAAGGAGTGTCTTAAAGGGGGAAAGTGAGGTAGAGAGGTTTAGAGAGGGAATTTCAGAGCTTAGGCCCTAGGCAGCTGAAGGCACGTCCGCCAGTGGTGGAGCGATTAAAACTGGGGTGTGCCAGAGGCCAGAATTGAAGAAGTGCAGAGATCTTGGAGCGTTGTGGGACTGGAGGAGGTTACAGAGATAGGGAGGTGCAAGGCCATGGAGGGATTTGAAAATAAGGATGAGAATTTTAAAATAGAGGCATTCCTGGACTGGGAACCAATGTAGGTCAGTGAACACAGGAGTGATGGGTGCACGGGACTTGGAGTGTGACAGAAGGATAGTAGTTTATACTTTGGAAAATGTTTTTATTTAAAAAGTGTAGCTTTAGTTCACTTACCCGCTCCTCAAATACAAAGATTTGCAACAAGCTAATGCTTTGAAGCTAAAATCAGCTTGATATTGAAGTCACAGATTTCATTTACCACTTTTTGCTGCACCTCTCTGCACATCCTGCTGGCTCACCTTGCAACATGCTGCCTCCTATTCTTCTGAAAATGTCAGGCACGCTCCTGTTGGTCCATTTCCACTTCTGAAGTCCTGCTCCGGCTTGTAAAGCCATTACCAATCACACTTGCTCTTTGAACCCTGCTACTGACACCACATGTAAAGGTCAAAAGCTGCACTTGAGATCTGGAAAAGCTCCAGCGACTCACCAGGAGGGATTCTCAAGCTTTTTTGTTCTGGAATCAGCTCAGGTTTTAACTCCAGACCTGCACTACAAATATAAATGCAGCCTTGTTTCACTGATACCAGGAAATGCCATCCTTTGTATAAATAAGAGAATAATAGATATCTGGGAGTCACTACAAGACAATAATCTATTTGTGGAGGGGGAGGTCAGGTGGCTTCATCAAACCACACAAGTGAGTTGAATTGGCATCTGAACTGAAAAGTAAAATTGCTGCTTCAAAATCACCCCCTGCTTCTATTTATTTTTCTATTGGCTTTAGTTTTATGTGAGGATTTTATGGTTTTGGGTGTGTTTTTCTGCTGTCCATGTCTTTAATACATAAAGATGTTTACACTAAGGGATTAATAATTGACATACCTACCACAATTGTACTGTGAATTCCCAGTCAATTCAGTAACGAGTCTGCGTTTTAGCATTGTAATGCTCTATACTGTGTTTAAATAGATTCCGCCTTGGATGCTTGTAATTTTACACAGTAGCACCATTCCTAGCTGCTGAGGAGCCATTAAATCAAGGATCCCTATTATAAATGTTATTAACAACTTTCCCAGGTTAGAATTAACACAATTAGTGACAAGTACTTTGAATCATTAATTGAGATTCTTTGACCAATCTTTAATAGAACAATCTCTTTTATAGGGAAATACTAATAGTTGGTTATGTTTAGAACTCTGTTTATGATCTACAGAAAATGATATATTCAGTCAGAATATTCACAGAATTCTGATCAGAATCAGATAAGTAACAAACCAGGAACAAACAGCTGAGATTTTAGTAACACTGACTGATGTAGACAAATAATACTGATAATTTTACGCACTGAGCCAGTGTAATTTATCCTCCTGTAACCAGGTGAAATCTTCACGACTATGACTTTCTTAAGTGTTACTGAAATTCAGACAGTCTATTTTAGGAGACCGGGTGGCACATTGTGTTAAAACGTGTCCTTTGATCTGTGGGATTTGCATTCAAATCCAGCCCAGACAGATGGGATAAATGCTTCCTCTTTCTGCTATAAAGGTCCTATATAAAATGAGTTTGGGCAGTTTGAACCTAGTTCCTAACGGGCATAGATCAACAGCACAAAGCTGCTCTAAATACAGCTCTAATTAGCAATCTCGCTCCGAGGCCACAGGGATGGTTTGTGTGAAAATTGGAAACATTCACGCCCTTGCAGCAAGGCTTGCTGTTGTGAAAATTGGTTTAAGGTGCATTTGAAGGGATAGAGTGGAATGAACTTTATTCTGCATCTGGACTGTGTTATACCTGAACTGGAAAGTGGTTCAGTGGGTGTTAAAAGTGGAAACCGTTTCCATTCTCCAGCACTGGCATCAGCCACCTTCATCAGCATTAAATTCAACCAAAAAAATTAGAAGACCTTAATTATAAGAATAATAAATTGTTTAAATTTTTAGGATATTTCCCACAGTATCTCAGTGTCTTCCCTCTCCTTTTTTAAAAACTGTAACAGCTATGCATTGAGCTCTGATAAATACACTATAAAGTTTTGGTTATGCACAAGATAGCAGCTGGTGTTAAAAACAGCTGAAATGTTTAGTTTAATAGTTGATTGGCAGTACTTTTCAGGGGCTGTATGTGGCTGATGCTACATTGAGTTGGAAGCAGCTAATTTAGGCTACGTGTAAACGAATCTATTAATGAAAAAACTGGAATAATACCAGAATGAGCAGTTTTGTCTTGAATGTTGGAAGATGTTAAAGGAAAAGTTGTTTTCATCTGCTTTGTAACATTGGGAATATGTAAGTGACTCAGAAGCCTGGGAAAACTAGGGAGAGTGGGAAAAAAAAATCAAATTTTAAATAATGTTAACAAACTGCTGAAAACTTCTCTGGCTTGGATCTGTCTTACTGATTCTTTTTGAATTATTCCTCAACACTGAAAATGCCTTTCTTTAATACTGTAGGTAACAATTAAAAGCAGCTTCCTCCAGAATGGCGATTGTGCTGAGACAGATGTACCAGCTAGGACCTACGTTCTATAAATTTCAGCCGGTTCTTGTTCGATCAGTAGTGCAGAGCCGGATAAGACCTGCAGCTCTGTTCCTGGACAACTGCAAGCAGTGTGGGGTCCTGCATGTAATACAGAGCCGGCAGCTGGCTACCAAGAAGACCAAAGGTAATCACCCTCCCTTTTTTTTAATAATATACAACTGTAGAAATGGAAAAGGTGTTTAAGTTGTTGAAATCATTTGACTATGTAATGGTTATATTTGTGATACTATTATAGAAAGTTGTCTGGTTCAGTTCAGTTTTTGTAATAATAAGGGTTGAAGATAGTAAGGGTTGAAGTACTGGTTCTCCATGATCAGAGTCATGGTTTAAAATGTAATCTTATTTTGGGCTTGAAATCCTATCATCTGGAACCCTGTTGTGTGGTACGTAGACGTGTACCGTACATAGACATTTTTTGGCATCCATCTCTGAACTCTGTGCATACTCTTGCTTGTTTATGAGTTGGAAGTGTTTACAAGGCCTTTCCAAGTGATCGATAAAATATCTGTTGGTCACACAGCCAATAAGATGCAAATACAACCACTAGAATGTAATTGTAAGGTGGTTATCAAATGTTTGCTCAGGTGAGTTCAGCGACGATTTTGACTTACTAAATTTTGGTAAAATACTTGAAAATGAGCAGCATTATAGCACTGCATACATTACAAAGAGTTCTTTATGAGCAGTCAGAAAACAAGAAAACATCCTTCTTAATTTGATATACAGAGTATAGAAGTAAAAAGAAGTGGCCTAATCACTGAAAAGACCTTTACTCCAGCTCCTTTGGTATACAAATACAAAATGACTCACCCTCAATCTGACAGCTGTGGCAAGTAAATCTATAAAAATTTAAGTGATTTCAGCTGTTTACAGATGAGCTCTCGGTGGTCATTTACTGTGAGCTGAGATTACAGTAGCGTAGTTCATAGTTCCTTTATACTTGCAGTTCAATGCACCTTAACTGTTGCTGTTTGTAACTTGTAGTGAAAGCTAAAGGACAGCCAGGACCTCGAGTGAACATCAATGCTGCTTTAGTGGAGGACATTATTAACCTCAACAAATTAAAACAAGAAATGCTGGAAATCATAGAGAACCTCAAAGATGATTATGGGAAGAATCTAAATATAAGAACCTCACCAGGTAAGCTTTATAGATGTACAGTGTATTTTGGTATGCTTAAAAATTCATTATAGCTCCTGCTGTATAAAAATGTAATATTTTAAAAACCTGGAGGTTTTAGAAATAATGAACATTTAATTATACCATGTGTGTGTGGGCTTATTCATGCTGGTTTATTGCTCAGCTGGAATTGATTTTTTGCACAGCATGAGCCTTCCAGTGTGACTATATGTGCTACCACAGGTCACCCAGAATTTTGCTTTTGCCACTCACCACTTCTTTCATCAAGTTAACCAGCACAATGCCACACAAACAGCTATCTATAGTCCACATAACATTACAGAGGAATCCTAAGCTGCTCTTTGCTGCTGTGGTCAAAGTGGCTGCCAGCACATTACAATGTGATAAGAATGTCTCTTCTCATCAAAATCACACAGTCATAATATGCAACAGGACGTTGACCTCCATTTTACTTATTTTTATTCATTATCCAACTAAGCTGATTTGGCTCCCCACTATGTATCCAATACCTAAATCGCTGCCCAAATAGTCACTCATTTTGTTTGGCAAAATTGACCTTCATTTCCACTACTGTGCAGTTGTGAGGCTGTTATTTTGGTGATGCAGCACTATTTTAATAGTCAAGTGCCTGAATTAAGTGTTCTTGGGTTTCCTGAAACTTGCCCCGGGCTAAATTTCATTACATTCTTTGTCTGAGTGGTAGAAGCTAAAAAGTCAAGATGGGTAATTAGCCAAATTTTATATGAAAAAATCTATGGTGTGAAACCTTAATAACTTCCAGAAATCATTGTCTGAGGATCATGGCTCTGTTTCTGTACCAAAAATGCCCAGTGTTCAATTTTCACTTTTGGAGAATATTGTTATTCAGCAGGAAGCTATCCATAATTATTATCTTTTCACCAAACCATAGAGTACGATTTTACTTACTGTTCGCAAAAGCGTTCTGTTAAATAAAAAAGGAACATAACCCCTCTCTCTTTCCTGAGTACACGTTATAGCCTTATGAAAATTATAAACATTGTATTCCATTTATTTTTTCTAATTGTACATTTCAGTAATCTGAATTTGAAAATTATAGAAAGGTGCTGTTAAAAGTTTATTCACCAGAGTGGAAAGTTTCATTTTGAAAGCTATATAGGTAGGACATTAAGTACTCAAAATGATTAAAATTATATATCAATTTAAAAGGAAATCCAAACACTGGTTGCAGTTATCCCAATGCAAGATTCCCAAGTCTTGATGTTGCACACTTATTTTGAGTGCATAACCATGCTTTGGATGTGCTATATTATATTTTGAAGCAGGAGTTTATATCTTTGGTACTTTGGTCACCCTGTAAGACCTTCCACAGCGCCTCTTTATCATGGTCTTGACCAGGAAGAATCCATTTTTGCTAATAGCTTCCTGAAAATGGTTTTTGTAGGAGGCATATGTCAAAACTGTCCAGCAGAAGTGTTTGCAGATGTGATGGATTGGTTTTCCATGTAGGCTGACAGGTAACAGCATCCCAAGGCAGGAAAATTCTAATTGTCATGAATCCATTTGCAAAGAAACAATTTAGCTGTGATCCAAATATCAAGCAAGTTATCAAGTACCGAGTTCTATCACTTAAGGAATTGTTTCACCTTCACTGATATAAGTACTGACATAAAACTTTCAAATAAAGAATGTTGGTTATATTGAACTGCAAAATTTGAGAGAATGAGCTGCCAGCCATAAAATTAAATTCACTTGTTTCTGACCTGTAGTGAAGTGTATAAGAATTTTTGGCATGTGGAATAGTAGGAGCAAAATAATACCCATCTTGTAACATGTTGAAGCACCAGCCCCTGTTGTTTTGCTTATTTTTATGTCAGAATAGAACGTTTGACACCTGAAGCTGTAATTGCCATACTGTATGGTAAATAATAATAAATAGTTCAATGTGTATTCAGTGAGGTGTTCAACAAGTCCCAATAATACAGTTTTATTAGCTGTAGGTGAGTTGAATAGAATAGGAAAAGTGAATTATAGAGACAGAATGTGAACGGATGCTGGACTGTAATGCTGAGTCCTTGATTTATTTATAATAGAACGGTCTTCAAATGCCAAGGTTCTTTTAGAATCGATTGTGGGGTCTGACATCAGTATTTCAGTCCATGTTTACTGTAAATAAAAAGGATTATTAAAACCATTATTATTGTAGTGTTGACTGAATAGTTATGTTAGTCAGGCTTCATTTACTACCAGAATTGATTTTTCAAAACTCCTACTTATTACCATTAAACCAAAATTCCTTTCAGTCAGGTCTGTAGAAGGGAGTTGTTAATTCAGGTAGATTTATAGAAAATATTCAACTCCTTCTGCCTCATGAAGGCTATTAACATAACTAAGGAGGACTTTCTGGAAATATATATAAAATTTAAACCATAATGACTTCATATTCCAAGATCAAACCTCTGCAGGAGATTCATCCTCACTTGGATTTACAAGATAATGCCCTACTATCCATTGTGATTCTCTAATATAGTTACTTGAAGATGATCAATTCATCAGTGATTCTTTTACATCTGACTCATTTTCACAATGACATAAGTAGCCAGAAATAGCTCCATTAATATTTCTGTTGCTGCATGGTGCAGGGATGATGTGGTGTGAAATCCTGGGATTGGCAGGGTTACATCAGGTAATTGATTTATGTTGATAGCAGTCCACAAGACTGGTCCAGCAGCTTGAGACTTTCATGTATTGTGGAGGAAACTTATTTCCGAGTTGATCACAGGAAAGAAAATAGCAAATCCGTAGAATCAGCAGTTTTGGGTTTTCTGTCTATTTTCAAAATGGCTGCTTTGTGGTTTCAGAACATAAAATGTGTCACAAACAGCCAGTCACTTGTAGCATGCCTCCCCATCACAAATTGTATTTGATGTATAATTGTGTATTGCCACTAGGCAGTTTGTTAAGAGATAACATTGAGCTGAATTTCAATTTTTTTTGCAGGACCTATGTTCATTTTATATGTAGGTCAGAGGTATGGGAATTTTGCAGTGGATTTACAAGGAAAATTTTACGTTGAATACAGGGAAGCCCTGTTTGTGATCTGTGAACATTCAATTTAAAACGAGCACATTTACTACTATAGAAACATTATTTAAAAATGCCCCATTTTACATTTTACTTGATCTTGCTTGTTAAACATTGTCATCAATGTGCTGAAAACATGATATTTCCTTTAGGTGCTTTGGATCATATAACAGTTACTACTAACAATGGAAAATTTCCATTAAACCATCTGGGACAAGTCTCCCTGAAGTCGCCTCAACTCATCTTGGTAAATATGATGAGTTTCCCTGAGGTGAGTGAATGTATAGAATATGCACAATGTTTATGTACTGTAAGTGTGTGTTTGTGGATACAATTAGTGGTATGTGCTTATTTTACCTTTACTTGGTATGTAGCTAAATATTAGTCGAGGCAAAACATTGTAATTCTGTGTGTACGACGTTGATTATTCAATTAAGAAATTGTATTTCGGTGAAAAAATGTAGTAACTCTTTTGTCATAACCTTTGTAAACTATAAGAGCAAAATGTACATTTACAAAATGTTTTATAGACTAATAAATTCTTTATTTAAGTGCAGCTCTTAAAGTACTTAAAAATCCTAAAAGTACCAAGTATAAGAATCATGCAGAACCTTGATTTTTCTAAAGTGACATTCAGAATCAGAGTGCCATCTTTAAATATATCTCACTTGAAATCAATGTGAAATGGTGATAAAAGTAAATAGAGATACAAAGCACTTATCTCGCTCTCTCTTTCCCTACAGTGCACACCATTGACTGAGGGGGGTGGGAGGCATGTTACCTCTGTCAATACTGCCATCTAACAGGCCACAAGGAGTTATGTTCTTCCCTTTGTTTTTTCCTCATTCTCAGTGGGAAGTGCCTATTCTCCACTTAGCACCTAGCCCTCATAGCCTCCTGAAAATTAGAAACTTGCTATGTGAGAAATCATGGGCAGGAACCTGTTGCTGTAGCTCAGCATCTTGGTACACCAGAGCACTGCTCTGCTTTTGCACTGCTTGGTGCAATGTGATGTGTAATATTTTCTAATCAATAAAAGTACTGTGAGCCTGTTAAATACATTTAATTTTTCAAAATTATGAAAGGCTTTGAGAGGGCAAAAAGTGAAAGATGGTTTCTACTACTTGGCAAATCGGTAACAAGGGGCCAGAAACTCAAGATTGTAACTAGAAGAGTAAGAGGGAAGTTAGAAGATTTTTTTGTGAAGAGGATTATTCAATCATGGAATGCTTTATTGTAATTAGCCATTGAGGCAGAGACTATGGGCTCAATTTTAAAAGAAACGTCAGGGTGTGATGGGGGCGGTGGGGGGGCAAAGAAAATCGTGTTTTTTCTTGGAGCGGGCAGAAATCCCAGTTCCAATACGCTGAAGAATGTGCACAACCCAGAGTCATCTGGGTGCGCGCGCCGTTCCCAAACCCAGAAGTCCTGCCGGCAATTAAAGCCGGCAGGACGGTATTTAAAGCACTAAATCACCTAGTTGAAGTAGTTTAAAAATGAATAAATGCAATTTACAATGAAGGCAAGCGATTTCAACGTACCTCAACGTGTTTCCCGTGCTGTGTGAAACACGCCATGTTGAAGGAGTCGTGTTTCAGCTGGCAGCCATTTGGACATTTAAATGCCTGTGTGACAAATGGGGATAAAAGGTGAGTTATGGCAGCAGGGCACTCAGTTCTCTTAGGCAAACTTTTGGCTGGGATATCTTTGTGTTTAGACTGAAAATTCTTGGTTTCCACTCAGAATTGTTCTGTTTACACATATTTACCAACTCAAAATGACACCATCAGGATGGGGGGCACGATGTCTGCGTTCACCACTACATCTGAGGACGAGCAACATCACCATCCTCGCCAGGCACGGCGTGCACTTCCGCCACTTGGAGCTCCACAACACAATGCTGCGTCACAGGCACCTGCACAAGGGGAACAACAGAGGGAGCGACGTCACAGGAGGCATTACCCTCGTCAGAGGGTCTACAGACCGAGGCTCAGCTTCCTGGACCTCTCTGAGGAGCAGTACATACGGAGGCTCAGAGTGAGTCACCAGGTGGTTGCAGACATCTGCAGCCTCCTTCGTGCCGAGCTGCTCCCAGCTGGGCTTGGCGACATCTCATTACCTGTCACAGTTAAAGTGGCCACTGCCGTCAACTTCTTTGCCTCCGGATCATTCCAGGGTGCCACCGGTGACATTGCCGGGATCTCTGTCGTCAGCACACAAGTGCATAAGGCAGGTCACGACGGCTTGTTTTGCAGGGCCTCGCAATAAGTCAGCTTCCCCATGGATGACCTCAGACAGACGGAGAGGGCAGTGGGATTCCACTCTGTGACTGGCTTCCCAGGTGTACAGGGTGCAATCAATTGCATGTATATAGCAATCCGAGCACCTCCACACAAGCCAGGACTGTTCATCAACAGAAAGGAGTATCAGTCCATCAACGCTCAGCTCGTTTGTTACCACTGCAAAAGATTTCTTCATGTTTGTCCCTGGCAGCTGCCATGAGGGAATCCAACATCCTGGGCCTTTTCCACGCACCGAACACCCTTAAGGGCTGGCTTCTCGGGGACAGTGGTTCATGACACCTCTGAGGAACCCCATCATTGAGCAATAGCATCGATACAATGACAGCCACATCGTCAACAGATCTATAATTGAACACGCGATTGGGCTGAAGATGCAATTTTGATGCCTCAATCGTTCTGCGGGAGCGCTTCAATACGCACCAGTGAGAGCGGGTCGCAATATAGTAGTGTGTTGTATCCTGCACAACATAGCGCAACAGAGAGGGGTACTGGTTGAAGAGGCCACATGCCCTCATCCACCATCCACATTTGCCATCCACATTGAGCAGGAGCAGAAGGAGGACAAACCCATGGGCAGAGCAGCGGCTCACTTGGCTACTTGTGAGGCCAGGCAGTCACTCAAATGTGAACGGTTCTCGTAAGATCAGAAAGTGAGAAGAGTCCAGTCCTCACACCACCTGGAAATACCAGCACCAACACCAGCTTCCCCCTCCCGACACAAAACAGTCCTGCAACAACACATACGCCCACTGTAAAGTGACCCACTGGGTGGCAGCAAGTGTCGCCGTTCATGATGAAGGACATGAAAGGGCGCTATCACAAAAGCCAGTCAAGAATGGTTAAGACATGGCAGTAGTGGTGAGAATGATAACATTTAATGTGACTAACAAACACCAAATATAAATGAAAAACATTACCATCTGTTAGACACCCTTGTGCATACCCTTCATGATCACAAATCCTTAGCCTTTCTCTTCCTACCGCTTCTACGTGGTGCATCCCCTGTGGCTGCAGCAGAGATAGTGGCAGGTTGCTCATGTCCATGGCCGGACTGCTTAGCTTTCAGCCTATGCCCTCTGGGTTTTGGAGCCTGTGGGGGCCCCTCTAAAGACTGCTCCACCTGCACCTGTGCAGGGGCAGAATCGGCCACCTGGAGAGGAGGCAGCATTGCGGGTACTGGTTGAGAGGAGGCCAACGGGTGAGATGTGGGAGCACTTTGAGTGGCATCCCCACTTCTATGTCCCCTTTTGTCTGCATCCCGCTCTTCGACCAGGCCCACATCACTCCTACCACCCTGCTGGAGAACAGTTTGGAGGACATGTGTGATGCCTTGGAAGCCCAGTTGCAAAGTTTCTGTCTACCTGTTTGAGGCGGCAGAATTTTGTTCAGCGTGAGCCCGAACGGCCGGGAGTCAGTGGCTCTGTACAGACAGAGAGACAGTGGCTCTGTACAGACCCCGGGAGCCAGTGATTCTGTAGGACTGGGAGGCAGTGACTCTGTACGGTCCGAGAGTCAGTAACTCTGTACAGTCAGAAATTCCCTCCTGTACCTGTGCCACTATTCCACTAATGCAGGAGTTGGACTCATCCATCCTCTGTTGTGGAGAGTGTGCGAGGCACCTGTTCCAGTACCTTGCAAATGTGCTGCTGTCCCTTAATCCTTTTAAAGGATGGCCCCCGGGGTTCAGCATCTGCATCTAGCTGAGCAGAGTCTGGAGACGAGTGCGCCCACTGACGCGGACTCTCCACAGCTGGCCCTGCCACTCTGCTCATGCTCACTTGTGTGTGGTGACTCACCAGGTTCCAACCCAGTTAACTGACCACTAGGACCCACCGAGGTGTGAGTATCTGCGCTGGTGGATGGCTCACTAAGATGTGATGGTGCGCCCTCAGAGGCCGGCAGCTCCTCAGAGGAATTGCTCTCTGCCGTCACTGCGGTCGTTGAAGGGCCTGTAAGAGAACAGAAGGTAATATTAAGCGTCATCACAGATGGGTCATGTTGTGATGAGCTTACTGAGGTGTTCAACATGCCAAGCATTGTTATCAACTCATGTTGTGTGCGATGAATGTTAAAGTTGTGTCACCAGACATTTGTGGTGTGCCAGTCTCAGCGTCCCCGATGGACAGACACTCGAGGGTGCGGCTGATCTGCGGGGCCTCATCCTCCGGGTCTGTGAGGACCACTATTTGTTGTGGCCCCCCTCCAGTACTCACCCTCTTGTGTGCATTTTACACTCTCTTCGAGAAGGGGAGAAAGTATAGACGTATGAGTGAGTGATGGTAAAGTGGTCAACCGATGAATGTATTGCTTCGGGTGAGGCTGACCGTGAAAGAGGTCCATCAGAGGGTGAGTATGAGACAGAGACATCGCATCGGATCAGGATTGGGTAATGGTGGGGTCACAAATGAGGAGGTGGGGGGGGGGCGCAGTACAGAATGAGTTGGGGGGGAAGGTGGGGTGATGTGCACCATGTAATGCGGGAGAATCAGTAAGTGCACTTACTTTTGCTGACTTAGTTAGGTCATTGAAACGCTTCCTGCACTGGATCCAAGTGCGGTAGATGGTGCTCCTGCTGGTGACCTCCTCTGCCACCTCGAGCCAGGCCTTCTTGGTGGCAGAGGCAGGGCACGTCCTCCTGTCGGCCGGGTAAAATAGTTCCCTCCTCCTCCTCACCCCGGCCAGTAGCAGCTGAAGTGAGGCATTGCTGAATCTCGGAGCAGCCTTGCCCCTGTGCTGCTCCATTGGGTCGTCTTGTTCTTTGCTCCTGCAAAATCCATTGGAGAAATAGCCCTTTAAATCCAGACACTCCAGCTGACAGCCTGTCATTGTCTGACACCCACTGCGCAGCTTTCGGACAGCAAACCCGGAAACAAGATTAATGGCCACCAATTAAGTTGCGATCGCGTGAGGAAAGATAAGTTTTTATTCGTCGGGTTTGCTGCGTGCCCATTGACCCCACTCCCCCCTGCTGCCATCCTGCTGCCCTTTTAAAATCAAGCCCTATATCATTATTTAAGAAGGGAATGGAATAACCATTTGAAAAGGAAGAATATAAAAGGATAATGGGGAAAGCTAAAAGAAATGTGATTCAAGTAAATAACTCCAGTTGAAGATCGAGGACTGGCCCTGGTGGGCTGGGCCGAATGGCCTCTTCCTATGCTGCAATTTGTATGGTTCTGTGACCTGTTTCGAAGAACACATTTTGCTGGATATTGTGAATGTACTGTATTTCAAAGGCTACCACCACAAAAAGAGCAGCGGGTTATACAGTTCAAATTCAAATTCTCGCATGACAAGATGATGGATTGTTCAAAACCTACTTTAACTTTTAAGTACTCCATTCCAAAGCATCTTTCATGAGAAGGAAATGAGCCACATTTCCACCTTGTATTGTCGTATTCTAGAACATGTTTGCTCGATAAACAGAGCTTTCACTACAATTGTGCAAAATTGCTCTGCCTACTCTGATAATGTCTTTTACTGTTATGAATATGGTTACAAAGACAAACATGTTCTGAATAGGACTGTCATTATAACAATGAGAGTTCTGCTATTCCTTTATCTGTGTGAGTTATAATTTGTTCCGACGCCCTGGCACACTACAGTTTGGTGGCACAAACTGTTTCTCTCCTGAAGGTGCTGCCTCATGCTGGGTATAGTTCTATGCCACTGGCAACCCACCAGTAATTCACCCAAGCAACCATTTTTAATGTGTGAGCCTAAACGGAGTATTGGCAGACTATTTGACCATGGAAGACCATTGTAGCCTTGCCATTTCTGTCCTCACCTAACATCCTCCGACATATTTCCCAGCAAAGGATAATGGGGTAGCAAACAAGATGGGGGCTAGCTCAGGAAGGCTGAGGAAAATAATAGTATCCTCGCTAATTCAGCATATACTAGAATTTGAACTTCAAACTTTCCTGGTCTGCATGACTCAGTACCACAAGGTGCCTTTACCTACTAAGCCATAAATGGTGCAAACTATATTTAGTCTAAAGTAAAATGCTTTCTTTAGTAACATATCTGTTGTGTGTGCATTACTGTTTCCAGGCTATCAGATTAAAGATCAAATCTCACCATCAAAATTTGAAAGTCAACCATGTCAGAAACTGCGTATTTTGGACTATGGGTTATGTTTTTCTAGTGCCTCTTAGTAGATATAACCCTCTATTCCCATAGTTATCTATATGTAATGTAAGTGGAAGCATCTTAGATTTTGACACATTTCCAATTCAATTGGAAAGTGTTTTAGGTTTATATTTTGGAATCACTTTTTTAGTCCAACAAACAGAAGTACAACATTTATAGCTTCTTAACAACAGCCAGAAAATGCGTTTGCATAAGTCACGAGTAAACTTTTTTGAATACTGAATTTTTCTGGCGGCTTGTATCCTGCAATAGGGTTGAACAATATTTTGAAAATGGTTTTGAGCAACTTCACAGTGTGGGTAATGATTCCACTGAGTGCCCTTTGCAACTTTCAAAATCTGATCATGTTTTCTTATATTTAATATGTGCAGAAATTATTGACTTTAAATTTCTAAAATACTCCCAAGATTAAGTATAAGGAATCTTACAAACACCAGGTTATAGTCCAACTGTTTTATTTGAAAATCACAAGCTTTCGGAGGCTTTCTCCTTCGTCAGGTGCATTCACACTCACCTGACGAAGGAGAAAGCCTCCGAAAACTTGTGATTTTCAAATAAAACAGTTGGACTATAACCTGGTGTTGTAAGATTCCTTACATTTGTCAACCCCAGTCCATCACCGGCATCTCCACATCAAGATTAAGTATGGCATTGATCAGGTACATTGTCACCATTTCCTTGACAGAGTGTCTAAAGCATGGAACTGTGAGCTGTCCAGTTTTTGCACTGTCTTTAATGGCTGAATAAGAATGCAAAATTACTGCTGGTTAATGATACTTAGTGAAATTTAGAGTACCTTGAATGCTGTGAGTAGAACCAGTCTAATTAACAAAGATTGGTTCCATATTGGTGTAACTCTGTAGATTTAAGTTTCACAACTGTAGAAAGTTTGTGTTATACAGTTAATGCAAGGCATGAAAGGTTTATCTTTATTTTATCACCACTTTCCTGTCTGCTTGTGACCATTTGTTATATAAAGACATTGGCGTTTCTGCTTTCATCACCAGAAAGGCAACCTGAGCTTGCTTTTTACATTCTGATTTCTCTTTGTGTTCGAATAAAAGGGCACTGCTCTGTCAAAACAATACTGATCTAGATCTGTAGTACTGAGATTTATGCGAGCTCAGCATAATATTGAATTATTTTGACTCCGAACAATTTGGGTGTGTGATTCAATGTTAAAAACATTGAGTGTAAAACTGTAATTGTGTCCAGTAGTTTTCAAACTTTCCTGTGGGGGGGGGGGGGACTCCTGCAAATATTGACATACTCCCTGGGACTTTGCAGTCCTAATTTCTGAAAGATATTATTGGGTATTTAAAGGAAAACCTTGCTAGCGCTGAAGAAAACTTTTTCCAATTGTATACAGAAATAATGCAATGACGTCAACAAATACAGAAAAAAACTTTTTTAAGACTGTGCCTGTTGAACATGGTGTGTCCCCCGATGATCACATGGACTCCCCAAGAGTCCCTATGTGTTGGAGAATGGAACTCGCAGATATGAAATATGAGTTCAGATTTTGGTCTCTGCTGAAATTTGCACTTGGGCTTCGCCTTGACGGTGAGTTTATTTGTATTCACTGCAACATTCATAGGCAATCAACACTATTCCCCTCACTTTTATTCTTGTCCAGACCTAGAATAACAGTTTATACAAAAAGTGAAAATCTCATAATTTGAGTTTTCTATTATAGTCAAGCCACTTTTTATTTTTCCTAAATATATCTAATATTTTTGGAAAACACATTGAACACTTCAGAAGATAGGTTTACAAACAAAGGTCGAGATCTTAAAGTCGTCAGGCTTTTTACATTATTGCCCACCAGATCACACTGAATGGAGCAAATGGACAAAATAACAACTTTAAATGGGAAAGATCACCTCTGTATTGAGAGCCAGTAACTGGAGAACATCCAGAAGGACATAAAATGCTTTCACAACAGCATCAGTGAGCAGACAGACAAGAAACTGCCCCTATAACTACAGTTGGTATTTAAGACATCATAGCAAATCAACTGTTTAATCCCCTCTTCCTTAGAGGAAAAAGTGAGTAGGTGCAAAAGTAGCATTTAGTTAGCTAGCCTCAGAATAGAGCAGTATCCGGCTGGAGTTTGCACAGGCAGTGATGTTTCCCTCTCCCTTCGCCCCACCATTGGCATTTGTGCCTTCAACCACCTATGCCCCCGTGCTCTAGAATTCCCTGCCTCAGCTCATGCTTCTCCACCTGCATTTCCTCCTTTAAGACCCTACTTATAAACCACCTCTTTTACCAAATTTTTGGTCACCCTTCTCTTGGTATGTCCTTCTTTGACTCGGCACCCTTTTCTTTCTGATTATGCCTCTATGAAGCACCTTGGAGTGTTTTTCTAAGTTAAAGGCGCTAAGTAAATGCATTGTTATTTTTATATCTGGCTTACTAACATGTTATTTCTATTGCTGTGTGCTAATTTTAAAAATGCTTTCTGCCGTATGAGCACTGTCTTTCAAAAGAATGTGCCACTATTTGCAGTTTGAAAACCATCACTTTAGAAGAGGTTGCTATTTAAACATTATGTACATATCCTGCTCTTTCATTTGCCATGGGAAACATTAGTACAGTACAAGTAAAGTGTAAGATCTATACTGAGATTTACAAGTAGCTTTGTCTTGGTTTTTGACATCTGGCTTATAAACCCCCCCCCCTGTAGGAATGTTAAAAATATCCCTCAGGATATCAAATGTTTTTATTTGTACTAAGTGCCAGCATCATTAACATTCTTTATTTTTCCCCAATTTTTTTTTCCATTTCTCTGCTTTTCTCCTGAATGTTGATTTTTGCTCGAGTATTGTTTTACAGGGGTAGCAGTCTTCTGGTATCTCAGAAGTGACCATTTTTTTTGTGTGTGAGCCTGGACAGTGAGTATTGGCAAACTATTTGACCATAAGGGGCTTCACAACTGAGTCTGATCCCATCAATACTTGCATTGCAGTGCATTTTGCAGTAAGAGTCACTGGATAGTGATCAAGAGTGGGAAACCTGGCTAACCTTTTCCTCCCTTGCTCAGGGACGTTGAGGCTAATTGTAGTTCCACAGCTGTTGCCTTGACTGAAATTGTCTGATGTTGCCCAGACTGGGGATTAGACCCAGGACCTTCTGTCTCTGTGGCCTGGTGCTAAATTGTGCACAAGTTACCATTTACCCATTAGGGCACTGGGGAGCTAGCATAATACGCTAAATGTTACTGCCTGCTTCTCTTCAAAATAAGATTTCTGAAAGATAGCACAGAGACTTGTGACATGCAGGCTGTCACCTGGAAATCCTAACACACAAATTTCCCTATTTCAGTCATGGAACTTGAATGTACTGAGCACAGACCAGACTTTTCGGAACCTAGGAACAAGTAGGCCATTCAGCTCCTCAAGCCTGTTCCGCCATTCAATTACATCATTACTGATCTGAACCTCAACTCCATATCGTTTGATACCCTTACCCAACAAAAATCCATCGATCTCAGCCTTGAAAATATCAGTTAGCCCAGCATCCACGACCTTTTGGGGGAGATGGCTCCAGATTTCCACTACCCTTTGTGTGAAAAAGTGCTTCCTGATTTCACTGCTAAATTGCCTACCCCTCTTTTTAAGATTATGCCCTTTTGTTCTGGATTTCCCCAAAGAAAATAGTTTCTCTGTATCTATCCCATTGAATCCCTTTATCACTTTAAACACTTCGATTAGATCACTCCTCAACCGTCTAAGCTCAAGAGAATACAAGCCAAGTTAATGCAACCTGTCCTTATAGTTTAACTCTTTAAGCCCTAGTATCATTTTGGTGAATCTGCACTGTACACCCTCCAAGGCCAATATATCTTTCCTGAGGTTCGGTGCCCCAAAACTGAACACCGTACTCCAGTTAGGGTCTGACCAAGGTTCTGTACAACTGAAGCATCACTTCCACACTTTTGAATTCTAGCCCCCTTGAGATAAAGGCCAAGATCCCATTAGTTCTTTTGACTATGTTTTGTACCTAGGGAGAAGCAGAAAGCAAAAATCAGAAAAGGTGGCACCTGAGGCTTCTTTTGCATATCTCTCAGCATATGGATTTAGAAAACCATTGATGGAGGCTTTGGAGCAGGCCAACTGCTAAATCCATGTTGTGTGGATGGTGTTTGGTGCTGGGAGACCAGTGGACAAGTAGAAGGGACAATGAAACCAAAGCTGAATCTAAGAGGCGATTATTAGCTGGAAATCAGTCTCACGTATTCATTACCTTTTACAGTACATACACTTAGATTTGCGGCTGTTTCTATTGAAGTTTTGAGTTCATATTTGTGTTGGCAAGGAGTGTCACTGTGGACACCAAGTCTCACTGCTTGATGCTGTTGATGCATATCATTATTGCTACTTTATCAAGAAATAATTTGTAGTTGATTAATGAGCAATTCTGTGCCCAGTACATAATAAAATAAATGTTTAACACAATTAGGAGGAAATCTGGTTTTGATTATAAAGTCCTTTCTGTTCATTGCCTTTAGATCAACCCAAAAATTATTCCTTATAACTACTTACCTGTGTTTTTATCGATGTCAGATCAGTACCCTTTAACAATTATGTAGGTTATTTCTTTTTATGTATTTAAGTCCTGCTTTTCAACTTAATAAGTCTGTTTGATATTTTAGAAAATATATTTATTTAACAGTTATAATGAATGCTGTGTAAAACATCTACACAGGTACCTAATTTAAACTTTTTTTTAAAAAACTTAGATTTTAAAAAAAATTCTTGGTTTTGCAACTATCCCCAAGAGCATTAATTTGTGGTTTCTAAAATAGATTGCCTCAAACCATTGAAAATATGTTCAAAGAGGCAGAACTTTTTTTTCTTTCTTAAAAAAAATTTCCTTCCTTTCTCCTCCTCTACAATACCACAATTTTATCCCTCTGTGTGCAAGGGGACTTAGCTCGCAATTCGCAGTGGGATCAAAGCTGCTTGGACTGAATCTAACTTCCTGATATTCTTGGTGAAAGAGGTAAACGTTTCCATGTTCTGGGCAAATAGATTAGCCGGACGGAGACGGAACCGTCATCTGTAAGTAATTATTCTGCTAATGCCCTTTACCTTTTGATCTGGTTCACAGGCGACGGTGGCTGCCACCAAGGCCATAAGAGAAAGTGGAATGAACCTGAACCCAGAAGTGGATGGGACTCTGATCAGGGTGCCAATTCCTAAGTAAGTAATTTGAAGGTTATGCCTAAGGTTTCCGTCTTTGTCTGCTGACTGTCATTACAGGGCAGTTGCTGGCAAAAATACTTAAGGCTGAAAATTAAGTTTTTGAAACATGGTGAATTTTCTTGTTGAAGATTATTTCTGTATAAAATGCAATGTTTTGTTTTCTGTATTCAGAAAATGATGTGAATTAAATATTTTACCTCCTCTAGCTCCAATTTAGAATACTTTGTAAAATACAGAGAAATAATATGTTGTGGAAAATGTTACTTGAAAGTTACAAAGCCAGTTCAAGTACTTGAAATCAAACTTGCTGTGATTCAAAAGCTCACTAAGAAACTCTACTTTTAACTAGTTTAAATACTGCCAGGATAAGATGATTTTTTAATCTCTAGTTTTAAGTAATTTTATTTGTAACCAATTTTATTGCTTTTTCTAAACCTATAATTTTCATTCTGGGTCCTTTGTCAAGCTTGCTGATCTCTTGGAAGTGTGTCTTATGTACACAAAAGCTCAGGACATACACAGTACAAGTGGAATATTTGAAAACTGTGATGTAATTACTTGGAATAATCCAATTTATCTTCCAATTATCAAGGCATGGCTCAGTTAGCGTTCATTTTGAATACCAAATGCCTTCTTTTAATCATGAACTCTCACACGACTTGATCTTAAGCTGTCTGATTCACTTCAGTAATAGTAATGTATAATTGAGCGTTAAATTGGCCTGAAAACGTCCCTTTGTGTAGATAACATAAAGCAAAAGTCTGCTGATTGTTGGTAGTTCTGTCATTTAAACAGAACTCAAAGACTGAAGTTTTAAGTGTGTACAGTTAGTTCTTTAATGGCTGTTGATATCATGTCACAATAGCAGCAATAATTGTTTTTAATGCTCATACAGCAACAAGAATTTGTATTCATATAGTGCCTTTAATGTAAAAACATTCCAGGGTACTTCACAGGTACCTGAGACAATGCCAGGGAAATGGGGATGGGATCAGTGGCAAAGGAGCAGAGTTTGTGAGCTTTGGTCTCCCCAATGTTGAGCTGGAGGAAGTTACAACTCATCTAAGACCGAATGTCAGACAAACAGTCTGACAGCACAGAGGCAGTCAAGAGAAATAGTGGAAAGGTAGAGCTGGATGTCATTGCATACGTGTGGAAGATGATTCTGTGCCTGTTGATGTCACGGAGGGGCAGAATGTGGATGAGGAGGGCGGCAAAAATTGTTCCTTAGGGATCTCCAGAGGTGACGATGTGGGAGAAGGAAGAGAAGCCATCACTGAAGATGCTCTTGTTACATTCGGATAGGTAGGAATGGAGCCATATAGTACAATCCCACAGGGGTGGATGATTGGGGTCATTGTGCTGAAAGCTGCGGGGTGGTTAAGGAGAGATAAAGCACCATAGTCAGAGTCGTTCTTCATTTTGGTCAGGGCTGTTGGTAGCATGAAGACAGAAGCGGAACTAGAGGAATTCAAAGTTATGGGAGAAAAGGGAACAAAACTGGGAGACATGGACATATGTTCGAGAGGAAAGGGAAGTTGGAAATGGGATGGTAGTTGGCATGGATGGATGGGTCCAGAATGAGATTTTTGAGGAGGTGGGTGATAATGGTGGTTTTGAAGCACCATGCCCGAGATGTTAGCTAACATGGGGGCCAGGAAGAGGAGTTGAGTGGTCAATAGTTGAGTGCAAAGGGGATCAAGGGTTTCATAAACAAGATGAGTTTGGAGTGGGCTGAAGGCAGCTGAGGAGAAACTGCAGGGATACGGCGTTCTAGGGCTAAGAGTGGAACACAATCACTTTGATCTCGCTGCCCAGTAGTGGTGTCTGAAGTTTGGGAAATTCAGTTTGCCCCCACCCCGTTTTGGGAGCTGAAGGTGCTTGAGGAATACTTGCACCCTCACCACCCAGAGGAACTTAGTTCCTTGACCGTCAGCATCTGAAATGGGTAAAAGAGGATATTCATCTATATTATTTTTATCCTACCCACGAGTGATGGGTCTGTGAATATATTGGTTAGGGAGGGGAAAGAGAAAGTTAATTTTGTAGAGAATGGCAATTTTGCTATAACACGTGCACCAAGGAATCAAAACCCTGACTATGCAAAGTCCTAAAATTGTGTGTGAACATTCTGTGTGAGGGACACGTGCTCTGTGTTAGAGTAGGTTGGGTTTGTAACCAGAGTTGCCCAAAATCTTTTATGCTTTGACAGATGCTGACCAGTATGATACTTTGCTGCTACAAATTAATATATTATCCTTTTTGTTATTCCATGCCACAGCTGATCAAATTAATTATAACCATATCAATTTGTTGGTTTAGCCAATAGTCCCCTTCAAGTTGCATATTTGATTAGTGTGATAACTTATGTAATGAAATGGAAAGCAGCAGTGTTCAGTTCTCTGATCTATTTTATAGTTTATTTTGCTTATTGCAACAAAATTCCACTTGATGCTTATTCAGTTGTGATATTTAATCAACTGTACTATGGAATTCCTAGGTAATACATTGATTTGTAGTGGAATGGTATAACAGTTGGGTGCTCCGACGTCCTGTCGTAATAGCAAGTTAATTAACACCCACCGTTCCGCACACACTTTCCTGCTTTGAGAAAATCACGGAGTGGAGGCCAGCTATCAGTAGGGAAAAGGGGAAACTTGGTATTGAGGCACATCTGTCATACAGCTCCTAGCAGCCGGCCAAAAGCATTATTGCCAGAGGCCATCGGAATGTTGTCTTCTTGTTACCTTGGTTGGAGGATGCTGCATAGCCCAGGAAGGCATAAAGAGAGGGGAAGAATACAGGAATGTTAATTTTATTAAACATAATATAGTGTTCTTAAATACATAATACTTGCATTAAATAGTGCCTTATCATATTGAAATGTCTCAAAGTGCTTCACACAATGAATTACTTTCGAAGTGCAGTGATTCATGTAGGCAAACACATCCCAAATATCTTGTATGTTTCCCAAAATTTGTTGATTTAAAAGTATTAAAATACTTATTTGTAATGGTAGGTTTGGAATATTGCATTGTATAAGATATATTTTAGCACTGTTGTTATCATAAGCATTGTTTTGACAGCTAATCAAAATGAGGGTTGTCATGGACTGATTGATTTATTGAATAATAATTACAAGTTTTCAGTTTTAATTTCAGTGATCAATTCTAAATATAAAGAATCTTGTGATTTTAAAAAAAATTAAAATAAATGAAATATTGGAGGATATAAATGTTTGCTTTCTAATTTCCTTTTGACAAAAAATTATGAGGAATATTTGTACCCCAGTGATAAAATGCAAAGTGAGTGTTAAATATAGAAATCCATTATTTCAGCTTTAATATGCAAAAAGGCAAAGCAATTTACAATCAGTATATTTTATTTTAATCCATGCGTTGTGAAATACACTGTGTATAATATGTCCTATTGTTAGCCAAATCAAAGCTTGTTATTCATGTAAATAGAAATGTAACAAGTGTTTTCACATCCTGGAAAAGAATAGGAACTTTAGATACTGTCTAATCATAGTTATTAAGGAAAATTTGTATTTTAAATTCAAATTGCTGCTTCATAATTTCAGTTGGCCCATGGTAATTATACTAGATGAAGTTCAGAGTCAATTCTAACCACAGATCTTTCAGGGCTACTATTACTATGCGAGATTGTTTTTATAATGAATCTATAATTCACACTGAGCTGGTGCCATAATGAAGAACAGAGAAATGTCAAGGTTTAACCCAGCAATACAACCGACAAACATTGTTTGTAACATGCGTAGCGACTGGTTTACAAAATGAAGATTGAATGCAAATTTGAACTTTCTACCATTTCAAAATAATCTTTTGAGGCTTAAGGGCATAAATCACCAAACCATGCTAAGCAAAAATTGAATTGATTTTTTTGGAACATTTTCGCTATTAGTTTTACTTGTAGACACTTATACTTTTGGTATTTTGTATAGAATGTTACAAGAGCATAACAAAGAAGTTAGCCCTAGGAGCACTGAAGGTCAATTTCAGCTAAATATTAGCATTTTATTTTTACAATACACTAGTGGAATTCTGTCAATTTCCAATGATAAAAATTCAGAAGTAAAATTGGAGAAAAGTAAGCATAATACATTACCACACATTCTTAATTCAGTGTATTTGAAGACAAGAAATAATGCTTTTAAAATTTTGCTTCAGAAATGTGCTGAGATGGCATGATGGGGCAGTGATCGACGTACTTAATGTGGTCTGCATGGAATGGATGAGCACAGATTCTGATTTACAGTTCCCTACATGTTGTTAATCTCATCTGAGGTGCAGCAGACATGGTGAATGGAGGCGAGGCACCCTCGCAGAAGGAGGGAAAATCTGAACACGAGTCACCCGATACCATTCTTGCACACCTCCTAGCAGGCCACAGTCAACCCCAACCAAGGGGAATTACAACTCTGCAATTCATCCCCAGTCTATTTACACAGTCATTTTTTATTTCCTTTATTAAAAAGTTAAAAATCAGAATGACTGACCCTGTCAGTGACGTGCAGCATGGTGTTGTTGCAAAATAACGGGAACATTTGTACATTCTGATGTAAAACATTCAGATTAGAAGAATCTACCTTTGAAAATACAGGAGACAAAGCAGTTTATGTATTTATGTACAAAGAGTAAATCTAGCAAGATTCTTAATGCAGTATTTTTTAAAACCATGTATTATTGTGTTTGTGTATACACACCCTTCAGGCTTTATTTTTCTGGAATTTGCTTTGATATCTGTAACCATTTTTGCAGGGTGACCAGAGAACATAGGGAAAATCTAGCCAAACTTGCCAAACAGTTTACAAACAAGTCAAAAGAATCACTGCGAAAAATGCGCACTAATGCCATTGTTCATGTAAAGAAATCAAAGGACTCTGTCTCTGAAGATACAATCAGACTACTAGAAAAACAGGTCAGTGTGGTGTCTTTTAACAGAATATGGTTACAATTTTCCCAACCTCATTCTTTTGTTTTTAATGTTTTCAGTAGACCAAAAGGATTTCTTAAATGTTTCTTAAAAGCAATGTAATAATGTTTTGACTGAAAACATTTGGTGTTCACAATTGCACTACAGGACTAAGTACCTGACTTTATGATACCCCTATCCTATCTGTAGGTTGATAAAAGTGGAATAATGGATAGAAAGGATGCATTACATAATTGTGTACGGTCAAAAGATGATTTGGAACTACTGAACCCTTTCCCCATTATTTCTTGACTGTTTACTTATAAATTGGCTGCTGTCAAACCACGGTAGACTGCAAAGACAAGATCACAAGCTAGATCTGGATGAAGAAGATCATTCAGACCATCCATCTAGAAAAAAAACCTGTAATTCTCTACCCTCCCCCCACACCATCTTATTAGGATCAGAGGGTGATGTCAGAGGTATAAAATACAGTGCAAGTGTAGGGAAGTGATACTGTAAATTCTGACCAACAAACATGCAAAATATAATTTACTTCTTCAACCCCCCACAGAGAAGGGGATACTTGTATGTGCATAAATGAAAGAAAAATAAAGCAGTGGAGAAGCGACACCGGCAATGAAATTAAAGATCAACGATCCACAGAAAGTCTGACTAGTTCATGTAAAAAAGTAGTGAACGTCTATTTTTGGCTTAACTGTACTCATGTCTGAATTAATGTTATATGGAGCAGTACTGTGTACAGATGGTACAGTGACCAATTGCCAGAATGTCAGTGCGCTGTGATATGGCCTGTAATCTTCCTGCTACTGCAAACAGGGAAGGTTTGCTGCAGTTTGTCCAAAGATGAATTTACTTGGCATTGAAACTTAAGGTTTCCTACATGGTGGGCCAATTAAGTTATGTTGAAAATGAAGAACTGCAATTTTTAAAATACAGTTATTAGATCTCTTGTGGTTTTGCTCACGGTGAGTCAGACATTATTACATTGTTGCAAAGTAAGGGGGAGTGGACATGATGGGCTTTCCGACTTTGTAGCAATGCTAAAGATTGTGTAAACTGGTCAACGGCGGATCAAATCAATCTGCTGATGTAACTGTCCACTACAACACCTAGTGGTTTCAGACCTGAACTGCAGATCTCAGACTGTAATATTGATACAGTCTTCTGCAGTTAAGGTCCCAAAGGGCTAGGGAGCTAAGGTTCAGCATGGCTAAGGAGGAAAAACTTTTTAACTGATTTGTGAAATCGTTGCTCCATTCGTTGCCCCTCCTGGGATAAAGTTTATATTAATTTTAATGCCTCCAAAATTTTGTTTGGTAGTGACATTGTGACACCTATGCACCAAATGATTTTATTTTTAAATTTAGGACTTTTGTTCAGAATGTCCTTCCAAACTTGAATTCTAGGAGAGTTCTTCTTGAATTTTCCACTTATATCAATTGTACTTTTCTTTATTTATATTAAGAAATAACTCAAAGCAGGTAGTACAACCATTCAGAATGCATTACAAAATATTAAATTTCAAGTGAAACATTTAATGTTACATGTAACAAGCTGTATTTGCTTATTAAACAACCTCCTTGAATATAACAAACTTACTTCTTTTTTCAGTCAATTTATCTCACAAAAAGTTACAAAAGTTTTGAAATTTTGTATAAAAAAAACTGGTTTCTTTCCCTTTACCTGGGGAGGGGAGGGAGTTACAAACAGCAACTGACCAGACTTGTGTTAAAATTTAAAAAAATTGTGGGAGTTGAAGCCATAGATGCACGTTAGGAGAAAGTCTGGTTTACTGTTGAGTCTCTGGCAACAGGAAGAAAGCCTTCGGCTTTTCAGAGAGATACAGGGCTCCAACAAAATGTTGTTAGATGCTTCAACACACAAAATCCTGCTGAACTGATGCTTGTTTTCTTGCAATTTTTTTAATATCTTTATGTTACAAATTTTATTTCCAGTACTAAGTTTGAGATAGTGAAAGCTCAAGATAGTGGTCAAAAGGATTTTCATAAAGTATTTAGTTCCCTTTTTCCTTTTTATATTGGTATCTTTGAGCAGTCAGCAAATGTTGATTGGTTGTTTTTATACATTCCTAATAGCTTTTCGTCAGATATATGTAGTCACTTCGCTCATTATGTGAATTGCTCAGATTTCCTACTCAAAAGCAGCAAGTTACAAGTTACAAATGTGATGTAAAATCTGGATTTTTTTTTTATTCTTGGGATGTGGGCAACACTGGCAAGGCAGTATTTAATGCCCATCCCTAGTTTCCCCGAGGGCATTAAAAGTCAGCCATGTAGTGTGGGACTGGAGTCACGTGTAGGTTAGACTGCGTAGGGGTGGCAAGTTCCTCTTCACTTGTTTGTTTTTTAAAATTTGTTAGCTTTCAAGATCATTTTCCAATGTTAGCTCACACATTACCAGATTTATTGAATTCAATTTCATGACTTGCCATGGTGGGATTTGTCCTTATAACCACCAGGCTACCATTCCCAACACTCTGGATTGTAAAGTAGTTACAGGAATGTGGTGTAACTGACATTAAGGTTCAGACTGTGAGACAAAGGTTATTTTATTACCAGCGCAGTGAGTAATGGTGCTTTTCAGTTTTTGACATTTAAGCATCACCCAAGTCCAGCATCAAAACTTAATGCATAGATGTTCTACAAGATTTTTACATTGTGCACTGTAGAAAGGAATATAAAAATTTCCCATTAATGCAGCAGTTCTACTGGGAGTAAAGTTATGTTATTCTTCTGGTGGCTGGGATAGTACCATCTCAAAAGTGACATGGGGAAATGGAGCTGGATGTCTAAATGATCATCTGGTATTCAAAACGCTTTGTTTTGTGTCGCCATTTAAACTTCCAGCACCAAATGCAATTAATCCCCCTTAGTGATCATTTAAATAAACTCTCCTGTTGCAAATTTTCAAATTCAGTCCATTAATTAAATTACAAGCCCTAATCATCACCACTGACCTTACATTATTGAAATCAAATTAATTATTAATATGATGGAAACTAATATCAATACCAAAAACCACAGGGGACTTGCCAATAAATACAAATCCAAAATACTGCAGAAGTATGGAGTTAAGTCGACATCCTCTTCTCTCTCAGCCAAGTGATTGTGAATGATATCTGGTGTTACCCATAAAGTCAGTGAATAAATCCCTGGCTTGCATACTGGCTTTCATTTTACTGATGATATTATGTACAGACATGTCAGCTTATTGGGAAGATGGTAGGCATTCCTGCTTGATAATGGCCAGAGAGTTTAGTTGCTGTTTGTGGAAGATCTCCTAAAGAAGCAGCAAGTCAGTAACTAAATTGCATCTAAGGGGCGCCAAGGGCTAAATTATGAGGAGATATTACATAAACTAGGGTTGTATTTCCTGGAATATATATAAGGTTAAGGGGTGATTTGATTGAGGTTTTTAGGATTTTGAAAGGAATTGATAGGGCAGATGGAGAGAAACTTTTTCCGCTGGTAGGGGAATCTGGGACAAGGGGACATAACCTTGAAATCAGAGCCAGACCATTCAGGAGAGAAATTAGGAAACACTTCTTCACACAAAGGGTGTTAGAATTGTGGAATTTTCCCACAAAAAGTAGTAGATGCTAGCTCAATTAATAATTTTAAATCCGAGATTGATAGATTTTTGCTAGCCAAGGGTATTAAAGGATATGGAGCTCGGATAGTCAGCCACGATCTCATTGAATGGCGGAACAGGCTAAAGGGGCTGATTGGCCTACTCCTGTTCTATGCTGCTATCTCCAAATTAAATGCAAATAGCGTCTGGAAGTGTTCATAACCTCTTCAGCAAATCCAGGCTGTGATTGAAGATTACATCACTAGACATTGATCTTAGTCATTGAAAACACTTAGCTCTGCAGGTAACAACATATTTCTTTTTTTTGTTTGACGAAGCTGGAAATCATTGTACATATTCATATTTTGTGAGGTCAAGATTCAATTTGCAATGTGCTTATGGAAGAATGGTTCTTGCTGATAGAACTGTGCAGACTCTGGAGGCATTGAATGCTTAAAGATCAACGTGATTTGTTTGGTCAGGTTCCTTGTGTTTAGTTGAGCTGGAGGAGGGGTTACGGGGGTCTTACCTATAGATTGGAGGTAATGCTACATGAGGAATTTTCCTTAGTTGAGGATTCTTCTCCCCTTTCTTCCTGACTTGGCTTTCCTGAATCACAAATCATTCACAGTTGGGTCAGGTAATCCACTTCCAGGTGTCCAGTGTGCCAATGTGAATTTGGCCACCAGGAGATCCACAACAGCCCAGCAATGATTCTTCCTCTGATTTTTTTCTTGCTTCCTGTGGGGAAGCACCTGGCCCTTCTGACTGCAGAAATCTTTATAGAAAAGGCCAATTAATGTTGGTATAGATATCATATATATCAAAGATTAAGTACATGCTAAATAAAGCAAGATGTAATTATACTGGCATTGCTACATTAATTTTCTGGTAAATGATATTCCAGCCTAAAACCCATTGCAGATCCCTGTATGTCTCTTGCATGAATTCCTGTAATTACTTCCTTCTGACTGCAGTATTTGGTTTTGTTCTTCATTTTAAAGTTCTTTAAACTTTAATTACAGTAGTCTCTATACTGGCTGGTTGAGTTTGTAACGTTGTTCTGAAATTGACAAATAAGCCTTTTAGTTTGTGTATTGTGGAGGGGAGTCACTTTGGTTTCTGTTACTTTATTTTATTTAAAGTTTGGGGAACATTTTTAAAATTTTGCAAATTGTTTGTAGTGCAGGAGAGTTAATATTGTGATTCTAATAAGTCCGGCCTAGGATATCCACCTTTAAACAGATTTAAATCTTTTAAACTTGGGCTCTGAAATCACACAACCATTTTAAACGGGTTGACACCCCAGCTAAAATAGTGGAGAGTGTCATTTCAGCCGAATGGGTTAAGTATTCATACACTGTTATTACACAGGGTCCTAGTGTTAGTATGCTGGAATGGTTTAATTGAATCACATGATCTAAACATGTTGATTCTGATTGTTACAGTGAAGTTAGAGAGGTTAACTATATAATGCATGCAGATTAGGAATAATCCTCTCAATTATATTTAAATGCTGCAGCCCAGATAAACTGGCAAAATACCAACTCTATGTCTTAATTTTATTTCTGTATCTGTACCATAACATGTACAGCAAAGGAATACAGGATCAACAAAAGTTGGCCGTGAATAAGTAGAAATCATGGAATAGATGGACAAGCAACAAGTTTTTTAAAAATTCGTTCATGGGATGTGGGCGTCGCTAGCGAGGCCAGCATTTATTGCCCATCATGCTGGACCATTTTCTATGTGAAATGTGTCATACCAGTGCTTCCGAATTAGTTGATTTCTATCAAGCCATTGCTTAATCAGCTACATTTCCCTACTCTCTGTATAGAATCATACAGCACAGGAACCGGTTATTCGGCCCATCATGTTCATGCCAGCTCTTTGAAAGAGCTATCCAATTAGTCCCATTCTCCTGTTCTGTCCCCATAGTCCTGCAAATTTCTCCTGCATGTTTCTATTGTCACTTTATATTTTATCTTACTGATTATTAAACCCAATAGCACAATGCCCCCCGCAAAAGGTCAACTCATTCCATTTATCAGCTGTCCACTGAATGATGCGATAAGATCTAACAGTAAGTTATCTTTTATAAATTGACTATTCATCAGTGAACAAGAGTGAGAGTCAGGAGCAAAGCAAATCGTTCGGACAAGGCTGCTAATAACTGGCTTCTGTGATGTTCGCAACGTCTTTAGAAACCACTGCTTTTTACCAGTGATGGATAAGTGATAATTGTTGGAAGAAGGCGTATTTCAATTAAATTATACAGATCAAAAAAGAACAAGGCCTTTTACCAATGTGGTGCTGTATGTAGGCCTGAACATTTTCTGGATAGTGTAAAACTACTGTGGTTGGTACAAGCTGTCTCATTATCTTTGTATTGTTAATAAAAAATTGGGACAATTAATATTGTATGAACCTGGGGTATATTTTGCTCTGTGTGAAGTTAATTAAATTAGGGAAGTTTAAAATGATAGCTTAAAGTATTTTTTCTTTTATTTCACACACAGCAAAATATGCACACTTGTATCCAGAAAGCCAAAGCAGCTTAACAAAAATTTAGTCCAAATTACTATTAATTTGCTAGTTTATTTTATTTTAACTTCAAATATAATGTTCCAAAAAAAACTGCATTCAGTGCTATAGCAAAGTTTCTTTGCAAACAGTGGTTCTGTGAGAGGTTAAGCAGTGGTTGTAGATGATAAACTCCTTTTAATTCCTTTGTTGTTCTTTGCAGATTCAACAGATGGCAGACGATGTTGTTGCTGACATGGACAAACATCTGATGGCAAAAACCAAAGAGCTCTTAGGTTGAGCAGGATGGAAAGTATATGAAATGGGCAGGAGATAAAGAAATTATTTTTTCCCACCTCCTTTCCAGAAAGTGGTTGCTCATGCTGGATACAGTTCCATGGGTACTGGCAGCCATTCAGCTGTTTGCTCCAGAGACTATTCTTTGCGTATTAAGATTGTATTTATATAGCGCCTTTGACAACCTCAGGATTTACCAAAGTGCTTTACAGCCAGTGAAGTACTTTTGAAGTGTAGTCTCTGTTGTAATGTAGGAAACGCAGCAGCCAATTTTACACACAGCAAGCTTCCACAAACAGCAATGAAATAAATGACCAGAACATCTGTTTTAGGTGTCGGTTGAAGAATAAATGTTGGATGCCAGGAGAACTCCCCTGTTTTCCTTGAATGTTGCCATGGGATCTTTTATGTACACCTGAGGGGGCAGACAGGGCCTCAGTTTAACTTCTCATCCAAAAGACGGCACCTCCAATGGTGCAGCATTGCTTCAGTACTGCACAGAAGTGCCAGCCTAGATTATGTGCTCAAGTCTCTGGAGTGGGACTTGAACCCACGGTCTTCTGACTCAGAGGCAAGAGAGCTATCACTGAGCCAAGGCTGACTGACAACTATTAACATAGCCACTGAATATTAACAAGGTATTTGAATATAGTGCCATTTGACCTTCCAACAAGCACATAAACCCTGTCCATTTGCTGAGCATAGACTATGGATCAAACTTGGGAAGTTCCTGACCTGTTTGCCTACATGACAACGATGAATCTACTTTAGAAGTAATCTATTGATGGTGTTTTGGTGTGTCATGAGGAAATGAGAGGATCTGTATAAATGCAAGTCCTTTCCTTTACTCTTTTGTATGGCCCTGTATCTCACCACATTATGCATTAGTCGCTGAAGATAAGTTGTACATTGAAAAGACTGAATGCATTTTCATTCTACATAGTTGTTATTTCAAACTGTAGAAAATTAAATTGACACATTCTGATTGGTGTGCCTCAGTAACTTAGCTTTGTAAAGTATAACTTAGTTTAACTGCCACAAGTAAAAGACTACATAATTTTGTCACTTGAATTATGTGAATGATTGAGAGATCCATGCTGTTGTCAGAAAATGAAACTGTAATTATCTTTAAAATAAAAAGTTGTTTCTTCACAATATTCTCTTCCTGTAATAGTCTATAAAATATATGAAACCACATAATTTCTTAATTTAAGAAATTTATTGGAAGTCGTTTGCATGCACTTCCTTAGTGTTAGGTCTGAACAGGTGGCTATTTAAGAAAATGAACACAAACAGCATTAATCTGACTATACTTAATATTTTAAAACATAGTAAATTTACTATTTGATGAAATATTCCAGGGCTGTGTGCGTTTATCTAGTTTTAATTTATAATTAGCAAAATGTAGAAAAACTTTTGCAAATGTTATAACTTTTCAAAAATTCAAAAGAACATTTGAGCCCTTGAAGCTTTTAAGTTCAAGTTGGTACAACTGTGCCCAATGTTCATGCACTGGAAAATGCTGACTTTCATGAGAATAAAAGGTAGATTTTTGCAGTGATGGAGGAATGTTGCGGTGCAGGCTTTGTAAAAGTCGAGTGATGCATGTCCAATCCCAGTCAATCATCTGGGTTCAAATCTAGTTACGTATTCAAAGCAAGCTCCTGGTGTGTAACTCACCACTCACAAGGGAAGCTCACTGATTTAGGGGTGGGATATTTGATGCTGCAGCACCTGTATAAATTGTTGGTTAATTTTTGCAGGCGAATCTTGGGAAGAGGATTTCTTGACCTGTTTGCAAGCTGCAGACCGATAATGCAAGGCAGAGCCCCAGATTCTTTGATGCTGCTCAAGTTGGGGGAAAGTATGGCACTCTATGGAATTCTCCCCACAGGAGTAGTCAAAAGTGCTTAACAGGAGGTGATGTCAGTTAGGTCTGTATCACTCAGGGCAACTGGCAGCAAATTTGCAAGTTTTCAGACTTATAGAAGGTAGCCAAGGAAAGGTGACCTACCAAGTAGATGGGCAAAGTAGGCATGTCAAAGAGTGTTTCCTTGCACCCTGTTACACATTGACCTCTACCCCATGCAAAACTTTTAAACTATCTTACAACCCTTTAAGTGCTTACCATGCATGCCTTTACTATAACAAGGCACCATTTCTGGCTGCAACTTGATACTGAAACTTTTGGCACACAAATTCCTTGAAATAGTTTCACACTAAAAAATCCTTCTGACAAAACTGAGCTGTATGATGCATGTTCATGCACTCACACACACAATGCGCTGCAGCATAGGTACTTCGCTGTCCATACACAACGGGTGCATCGAAATCATATTCCAATGATGGAAATACATGACCCGATTTGTTTTCCTACATTTGACCCATAGTTAATTGACCCAAAAACCAATGCAATTCATGGTGATTGCAGTGGTATAGGCACCAAATTCAAAACAATTGAAAATTGTTTAGATTTACATCAACAGCACAGAGGCTGCCGGCAAAGGCCGGTGAGCCCACCAAAATAATGCAAATGGCCCCGAGGACAGAAGATTGGCTGTGGTTAGGGGCACATCTTTGTGGCCGGTGGAAGTCCTAGTATCTCACTGAAGATGTGCTCCAATTCCACTAAAGCGGAAAATCAAGACTAATCAGATTTACAATTAATTTCTGAGTTTATAACTGCTTTCTAAATTAAATGTGTAAAAATAGGATTTAAATTTGAGGAGTGCTCTTCGTGAGGTAGGAGTAAGGTACATGATTATTCGGATCCACTCAACTCTGCTTTTTAGCTGCCTTTCAAATTTTTTTAATGCAAATTGTGGGACTCGGACAGAAAACTGCAGGACACGCAGCAAGTAGAAATTCCTCGGATTTGTTCCAGGCTGTGCTGTGCAAAGTCACTTATGCTGGGTATGGTGCATCGGGTCACATAACTTAGAATGGTGTGAGGGCATTTCTTGCATAGTGAATGAAGTTTCCTTTTCTGCTGGGTCCATATCCCTTAAACTTCTGGAGATGCAGCCTTGACAAAAGCATCCTCATCCCTAAGGGAGTGTCCCAGCTTTGGATTAGAGTTTTCATCTCTGTGTATTAAAAATATTTGTAATGTTGTTTTAATGAAGCACAGCTTTTTGTTGTTCTAAAACTTAAAAAAAAACTAAAAAGTATTTATAAGACTCTGTAAAGGGCTCTGAATCTGCACTTACTCCATTTTAAAATAAGTAGAAAAAACTTGCGTAGTGCAGCACCTGAATTCATGCATTTGCTATTTTGGAGCTTTCCTCTTTGCTACGGTTACAAGTTCAACCAGGAATGACAGTCAGTACTGCACCAGAAACTTGCTCAAAACAAAAACATCGCACAACTTCCCAGATCAGCGTTACTGGACTCAAATGGTAGACCTGGTGATATGAGCTGAGGTGCAGCAGGAACTTCTGTTTGCGTGTTGTTAGAAAATAAGAATTGCAGGACTCAAGAGTAACCTTGCTGAATTATGCTTTGGATTTGCTTCCAAATTGCTCCAAAAGCCTGATTGTTTGAAAAAAAAGTTAGTTTGAATGAGTGTCAAAAAGTAACATTTTGCTAGTGAGGATATCATTTATTTTGTTCACTGATGGCAATATAATAAATTATTGTTCAGATTTAAGCTTACAAAGGGCAAGATGGGTAAAATGTAATTTTGTAATAGATTTTCTTTAATGGCCACTTTTCTTTTTTAAAAAAACACACACAGATCTTTCATCTACTTTTAAATCCACCTCTCCCCCATTGGTTAGAAGAGTAAAAAAAAATCTGGGCTGGGTGAGTATGAAAATTAAATTCTGCATGAACGTGCTCGTGAGAAAAAAGGTTCCTCTGTATTATGAATGTGATGTTAGAAATTTTTCCAGTGAAATAATTGAAGTCTATAATTATTTTACAAATGAGTTTATAACAAACAGAAACTACATTTTATGGAGGTATTAGCTAACCTTTGCAGTATCAAAGCCCCCCTGACATTTACAAACAGCTTAATTTCAACCATATAACTCCAAAGTGCTTTGTAAATTTTAAAATGTGTAATTCTCCATCCAAAATATCCAGCATAATGAACTGTTTGCTAATGTACTTCAAAATACAATTACATCAATTGGCATTAGTTCCAACTGCTGATACCATAATTAGAGAGTTAAGAGCTCAAAGCCTCTCCACAACTCTCTCCAGAGTAACAGTAAGGTAACGATTTTAAAAGTTTATTTTAAGTATGATGTCATTATGTATTATATAAAACAACAGATGCCAAGGAGTTAAAAGCTGTAATTAAATCTCAGTGTTCTGCTGATGCCTCTATGACATCACTATAATCCCTCTGCCGAGTTAGATTTATAGCACCCTTCCAGTACAGTATCTATTATACTGTAAACATCAGCTAAACACTGGCACTGGTGCATGTACCATACTAAAGCTGTATGTGATTTGTACAGCATATTTATACAGTGGACCACACGTTATTTATCCAGCTGCTGTCCCTGCCTATACTGCAGTTATAGAATACTGGCTCCTCCTTCACCAACACTGCTCGTTCTGCTGTCAGATATCAGTTTCTCTGCTGCGCTGGGCACGCAATTTAAAGCAAACATTTTTATTTGACACAGTATTACAACCTAGAATATCAAACGCGACTGAATCACTTGCTTTTAACATGTACTGGCATCTAATATGAAGTAGAATTACAAAAACGTACATGATAACAGTATATTCTTTCATTTAGATTATTCAGTGAATAAAATTAAAAGATGGATGTAAACAAATGATTCCCTCCTCTGGAAGGCTGCATCTACAGATCCACATATGCAGGGTGGGATGAACAAGCTGCTGACACAACGCTTTACCTGCTACATTTTCTTTGTTTAATTTTCCCCCACGTAATGTCAGTATAAAAATAATTTGAGTGAAATCATAAATTATGCAGAGATTTCACTTTTTTGGAACTTTGTTTAAAATTAACTCCTGTTTTTCTGCAGTGAAATGCAGTCCTATCAAATTGTTGCTATTTCTGCTGTTGAACTCAAGTTGAAATGCAATGCATTTTACAGGAGTTTGGATTTCATGTATATGTACAGGTTAAAACACTCTGTTAAAAGACTGCAATTTTATCTTGCCAATCAGGCTATGGCTGTAGTCCTTCCTAATAAACTGAGGAAATTGCACATTGTTTAAGAACTGCATTAAAAAAACATTGTTGCTAATAGCGAGAAAATGCTCTATGGTCTTCAAATAAACAAAAATTTATTTTGCCCAGGCACAAGAAAAAATGTGGGATTTTTTTGCAGTTAGTCTACATATGTCAGCAATTTTACTGCTTTGTGTATTTTGGCTAACAACACTATTTCATGATAGATGAATGAAGGAAAATCATAAGCCTCTGGCAGTCCCAGGGACATGCAAATTGCTTTCAGCTGATTACTTTATTTCATTTGACATTTATCAAATAGTTTTCAATGGATACATCATTCTACTACTGTGCAAAAGATTGTTAAAATAATAAAAAAAAAATCAACATAATGTGTTAATAAGTTTAGCTATGCAAAAATGTTAATCTGCTGAAGTTAGACACAGAGCCGGTGACATTTCTACAAGACATCAGAACCTTTCAACTAAAACTTGCTGCTCTTGTGAGCTGCACGCTCCTGTTGAGTTTTTCCCCAATTCTCCACCCCCAATCATTCTTCATGTTAGACCCCAACACTAGAATTGAGCGAGGTGAAGATGGTCCATTCTGAAGCGGTCAATAGATTATAACCACATCTTCAATTGGAGATACATTGGAACGCTGGCAAAGGTCTCATACTCTGGCTTAAATTCTCTCTCCTCCATCAGTTGGCTCGGAGTGGGAAACTCAATCTCCAGGGGGAAACTCGAGTATCGACGTCAGTTAAGATTAGAATTTGAAGCTGAAAGATGCCCTTACTAAGATTAGCTTTGGGAGTGATGAGAAGAATTTTGGTTTCCCCTCCCCTTCCCCTTAGGTTTGGAGGGAGCAGTTCAGATATTTCTTAGACATGATCATTCTCCTCGCTTAAAGTATGCATAATTACACAGAAGTGCTTGATTTGTTGTTCCCATCGTGAACATTTTCCAACCTCTTTTTAAGCTCTGCAGTTTTTTTTTAAGATTGGAATTTGAGCCAAGGTCTCTTAGTTTTTTTTATTGGAAATTAAGTGTTCTAGCGGTGTAGCTTCTGAAACATTTCAGTAGAGGTTTAAGTGATCTGGAGAAATGAGTTAAAACAAGCGAAGCTGCAAACAAAATATTGCAAAAGAAACCCTTTTATGTGCAAATGCTTAGGGACTTGAAAAGGTGGACGCACCTGATTCCAAACAGGAAGGTAAGACAATGTAATGCATTCCAACACCTCCAATGTATGGTAATGGATTAGTCAGATTTGATGCTAGCAGCAACATAGCCTCAAATATAGATAAGGGAGGGTGAATGTATGGAATGGATTGTCAAGGAAATCAGTGGGGGCTGGTTGTATCAGCAAATTCAAGAACGAGTTGGATAAGTACCTGGAGAAAGATTTGATAGAGGGGAAGGAGAGGTATTGTGGGCTGAGATATTTCCTAGATACTGGGGCTGGTCAGATGGACTGCAATGTTTTTTTTTCTGGTCCTCTATATTCCAGTAGCTCCTGGGGTCAATTTTAACTTATGGTGACCAACCAGCAGAGCGCGGCAGACAGTCGCCCATATCCACGGCGAAGAGGCAGCCATGATTTGAGGCTCCAGTCTCATTTACATCAGGCCGGCGAGCTGTGAGTCACCAAATGGGTGTCCCGATGCAGCTCGCCGGATTAAGCCTGGCCAAGGCCGGGCCATCCCGGTCGCCAGCAAGGTAAGTGATCAGGTGGGAATCGGGTACGGTGTTGAAGTGGGAGGCAATCCATCTGAGATTTTAACTCCCAGGCCTCAGTAGCATGTTCGAACATTGACTCCCGCCCAAACCTACGGAAAAGGTCCCCGGTGAGGTGGGGGTGGGGGTGGAGTTGGTAAAGTCCGCAATCAGGGATGGGGGGGAGGAGGTGGAGCGGAAACCCAGGGCAGTGGGAGCCCAAGTTATCCTTGTAGGGCGAGGAGGAGCTCTCCCCTGTTACTGTTTTAAATTGTAAAAGAAAATTGAAGTTACCGGGGCCTTTAATGGCCAGGATCCTGCCTGCCATAATCTATCGCTGGCGGCTTCAAGGCTGTCCAGACCTTTGTTGAGCCTGCAGTTAAAATGGCGTCTGCTTCCCAATGACATCATCGGGATGTGAATTTGCCATTTAAATTAGGCCCCTGTTCCTCTGGGATGGGCAGCCTTCCTGTGTCTGAATTCAGGCAAGTTAAGATTGGGGGGGGGGGGGGGGGGGGGCGGGTGGAGAGAGAACGGGAACGTGCCACAAAATAAAGCGTATGCCTCCTTTAAATAAATGTAGCATGATAATAGAACAGCAGAAGTCAGCAACCAACATTTTGTGGGTGTATAGGGGTGTTGAGAGGAGTTCAGGATAGGTCTCAGATCTCAGCTCAGGGAGTTTTTTCACTGAAGCATTTATTATGAGCCCATGAATAAAGATAACAGAAAACAAATGGCAAATTATTAACATTTTGTAATTTGGTACCTTTGGCATCCTGCCCAGGTTGCTCACAGAAAGGATATGGTGTCTTATATTCTACGCTTTGTTGCACATATACATTAACACATTTTACTCATTATCCTACCTATTTCCCATTTTGACAGTTATGATGAGCTATTTATAATTTGGTGCTGTGTTACACACAAAAGAATCCTAATTCAAAAGGTTAAAAGTTAATGTGATTTATTGCGTTGACAATTATTATGAGAGAACACAGCACCCTAACAAATATCCCCAACTTCCTCGTCCAAAACTTGCTTGGTGGTATAAGGCCAAACAAAAATGATCGTTCTCTCACTGCTTCAGGCTCAGAAGAGTCTGGATCGCTTTATAAATAACATGAATATAAATCTTAGCTGGTATGGCCAAGCATTTCCATTACCCATGAGTGAGCCCGGGGAATAGAATTTATTTATTTTTAAACTCTACATTCCCCTCATTTTTCATAAGGAGGATGTAATTGTCTGGTCTTCAAAAATCTCCATGATGTCATCACTACCAGTCCATAGCTGACCAAGCAGGGGTTGTTCTTGAGCAGTGTTGTTACGTTTTTGGGTTTTAACAGTGGATATTTTTTTCTTGGTTGAGTGTCAGAAGACCAATCCCATGAATGAGGCCTCGCACCTTATGGAACATAGGAACAGGAGTAGGCCATTTAGCCTCTCGAGCCTGTTACTCCATTCGATGAGATCAGGGCTGATCTGCGACCTAACTCCATATACCTTAACCAAAAGTATGAAGGGATATGGGGCTAACAAAAATCCATCAATCTCAAGATTTAAAATTAACAATTGAGCTAGCATCAATGGCTGTTTGTGGAAGAGAGTTCCAAAATCCTTTCCATGTAGAAGTGTTTCCTAACTTCACTACTGAAAGTCCTGGCTCTAATTTTTAGGCTATGTCCCCTAATCCTAGACTCCCCAGCCAACAGAAATAATTTCTATCTACCCTATCAGTTCCCCATAATATCTTGAAAACTTCAATCAAATCACCCCTTAATCTTCTAAATTCCAGGGAATACAACTCTAGTTTGTGTAATCTCTCCTAATTTAACCCTTGGCATCCAGGTACCATTCTAGTAAATCTACGCTGCACTCCCCCCAAGACCAATATATCTTTCCTAAGCCCAGAACTGAACACAGTACTCCAGGTGTGGTCTAACCAGGGCTTTCTATTGCTGTAGCATAACTTCTACCCCTTTGTATTCTAGTCCTTTAGATATAAAGGCCAGCATTCCATTAGCCTTTTTGATTATTTTCTGTACCTGTCCATGACATTTTAATGGTCCATGTACATGGACCTCCATATCTCTTTGGACCTCCACTGTTTTGAGCTTTTCACCATTTAGAAAGTACTCTGATCTATCCTTTATAGGTCCAAAATGGATGACCTCACACTTGCCTACATTGAAATCCATTTGCCACAGTTTTGCACATTCACTTTATCTATTAATATCTCCGTAATTTTATGCTTCCATCTACACTGCATACAATGCTGCCTATCTTTGTGTCATTGGCAAACTGGGATATGTGGCTCTCTATCCTGTCATGACCCAGAGTGTGCCTTTGTTCAATATCCAGAGAAATGTAGTGAGCCCAGGAGCTGAATAGAGAACCTGTGTCAGTGCATTTTGGCCTATTGGATATATGACTTGCCGTCATGTGCTTTAATCAACTTCAGAGCATTCTATCAGAAGTAGCTTTGGCTATGGAAAGCCAGCACGGATTTGTTAAAGGCGAATCGTGTTTAACTAACCTGATAGAGTTTTTTGATGAGGCAACAGAGAGGGTAGATGAGGGCAATGCAGTTGATGTGGTGTATGTGGACTTTCAAAAGATGTTTGATAAAGTGCCGCATGGTAGGCTTATCATCAAGATTGCGGCCCATGGAATAAAGGGGGCAGTAGCAACATGGATACAGAATTGGCTAAGTGACAGGAAACAAAGAATAGCGGTGAACGGTAGTTTTTTGGACTGGAGGGAGATGTACAGTAGTGTTCCCCAGGGGTCGGTGATGGGACCATTGCTTTTCTTGATATATATTAATGACTTGGACTTGGGTGTACAGGGCACAATTTCCAAATTTGTAGATGACACAAAACTTGGAAGTGTAGTAAACAGTGAGGAGGATAGTGATAGACTTCAAGAGGATATAGACAGGCTGGTGGCATGGGTGGACACCTGGCAGATGAAACTTAACGCAGAAAAATGCAAAGTGATACATTTTAGTGGGAAGAACGAGGAGAGGCAATATAAACCAGCGGGCACAGCGACAGAGAGATCTGGGGATATATGTGTACAAATCATTGAAGGTGGCAGGGCAGGTTGAGAAAGCGGTAAAAAAAAGCATACGGGATCCTGGGCTTTCTAAATAGAGGCTTAGAGTACAAAAGTATGGAAGTCATGATGAACCTTTATAAAACACTGGTTCGGCCACAACTGGACCATTGTGTTCAGTTCTGGGCACCGCACTTTAGGAAAGATGTGAAGGCCTTGGAGAGGGTGCAGAAGAGATTTACTAGAATGATTCCAGGGATGAGGGACTTTAGTTACGTGGATAGACTGGAGAAGCTGGGGTTGTTCACCTTGGAACAGAGAAGGTTGGGAGGAGATTTGATAGAGGTATTCAAAATCATGAAGGGTCTAGACTAAGTAGATAGGGAGAAATTGTTCCCATTGGCGGAAGGGTCAAGAACCAGAGGACATAGATTTAAGGTGATTGGCAAAAGAACCAAAGGTGACATGAGGAAAAAATTTTTTACACAGAGAGTGGTTAGAATCTGGAATGCACTGCCAGAGGGGGTGGTGGAGGCAGATTCAATCTTGGCTTTCAAAAGGGAACTGGGTAAGTACTTGAAAGGAAAAAATTTGCAGGGCTACGGGGATAGGGCAGGGGAGTGGGACTAGCTGGATTGCTCTTGCATAGAGCCGGCACGGACTCGACGGGCTGAATGGCCTCCTTCAGTGCTGTAACCTTTCTATGATTCTATGAGCTATTAAATAGATTTGTTAAACAGATAAATGAACCGTATTAAATACAAACAGTAGATTTATTTATTACAAATTTTATTGTTCCTCCTTGGAACATCAAAAACAACAAAAGCATTGCTCCGTCACTATCTTTCACTTTAAACTGTAGTGGAAACACGGTCACTGTAATGGTTTTCGGCGGATCAACCCACAGTCTCTGATGTGCTCCTTTCTATGATGGCTTCAGGGTGCCTCCGGATCCAGGAAAAGGCTGCCAAATATAAAGTCACATCAGACAGCTCCTGGCTACAGATCTGTGAATCAAATGGTCTACACGAATTACAGTCCGTTCCCTCACAGGCCAAAGGGGATTCTGAATGGTATTTGCCCATATATATCTGCCACTTACAGTAGGTTCAAAAGACATCTCTCAGCTTACGTTGGAATTGAATGGCTTGAACCCCTTCTATCCTGGAATATCTATCCTCAAATATTCCAGATGGCCTGTGAGACAGGTCACCATCCAGAAGCAATGGGAGGACTAAGCCACCTCTCAACAATCCTTTTCCCCCGAACTGGCTTCACATATACATCAACCAGACTGGGCTACTTTCTGTATTTGAATCTAATTTTAATCCTGATTATTCTGTGACTGGCAAGACAGAATTCAATAGTATAATTGAAAATTGAAAAAGAATCAGTTGGAAATTTAAAAACTGAGATTGATAGATTTTTGTTAGGCAAGGGTATTAAAGGTTATGGAACCAAGGTGGTAGATGGAATTAAGATACAGATCAGCCATAGAATCATAGAAGTTTACAACATGGAAACAGGCCCTTCGGCCCAACATGTCCATGTCGCCCAGTTTATACCACTAAGCTAGTCCCAATTGCTTGCACTTGGCCCATATCCCTCTATACCCATCTTACCCATGCAACTGTCCAAATGCTTTTTAAAAGACAAAATTGTACCCGCCTCTACGACTGCCTCTGGCAGCTCGTTCCAGACACTCACCACCCTTTGAGTGAAAAAATTGCCCCTCTGGACCCTTTTGTATCTCTCCCCTCTCACCTTAAATCTATGCCCCCTCGTTATAGACTCCCCTACCTTTGGGAAAAGATTTTGACTATCTACCTTATCTATGCCCCTCATTATTTTATAGACTTCTATAAGATCACCCTGAAACCTCCTACTCTCCAGGGAAAAAAGTCTCAGTCTATCCAACCTCTCCCTGTAAGTCAAACCATCAAGTCCCGGTAGCATCCTAGTAAATCGTTTCTGCACTCTTTCTAGTTTAATAATATCCTTTCTATAATAGGGTGACCAGAACTGTACACAGTATTCCAAGTGTGGCCTTACTAATGTCTTGTACAACTTCAACAAGACATCCCAACTCCTGTGTTCAATGTTCTGACCAATGAAACCAAGCATGCTGAATGCCTTCTTCACCACCCTATCCACGTGTGACTCCACTTTCAAGGAGCTATGAACCTGTACTCCTAGATCTCTTTGTTCCATAACTCTCCCCAATGCCCTACCATTAATGGAGTAGGTCCTGGCCCGATTCGATCTACCAAAATACATCACCTCACATTTATCTAAATTAAACTCCATCTGCCATTCATCGGCCCACTGGCCCAATTTATCAAGATCCCTTTGCAATCCTAGATAACCTTCTTCACTGTCCACAATGCCACCAATCTTGGTGTCATCTGCAAACTTACTAACCATGCCTCCTAAATTGTCATCCAAATCATTAATATAAATAACAAATAACAGCGGACCCAGCACCGATCCCTGAGGCACACCGCTGGTCACAGGCCTCCAGTTTGAAAAGTAACCCTCTACAACCACCCTCTGTCTTCTGTCGTCAATCCAATTTTGTATCCAATTGGCTACCTCACCTTGGATCCCGTGAGATCTAACCTTATGTAACAACCTACCATGCGGTACCTTGTCAAAGGCTTTGCTAAAGTCCATGTAGACCACGTCTACTGCACAGCACTCATCTATCTTCTTGGTTACCCCTTCAAAAAACTCAATCAAATTTGTGAGACATGATTTTCCTCTCACAAAACCATGCTGACTGTTCCTAATCAGTCCCTGCCTCTCCAAATGCCCATAGATCCTGTCTCTCAGAATACCCTCTAACAACTTATCCACTACAGATGTCAGGCTCACCGGTCTGTAGTTCCCAGGCTCCTCCCTGCCACCCTTCTTAAACAAAGGCACAACATTTGCTACCCTCCAATCTTCAGGCACCTCAACTGTAGCTGTCGATGATTCAAATATCTCTGCTAGGGGTCCCGCAATTTCCTCCCTAACCTCCCATAACGTCCTGGGATACATTTCATCAGGTCCCGGAGATTTATCTACCTTGATGCGCGTTAAGACTTCCAGCACCTCCCTCTCTGTAATATGTACACTCAAAACATCACTATTTATTTCCACAAGTTCCCTAACATCCATGCCTTTCTCAACCGTAAATACCGATGCGAAATATTCATTTAGGATCTCACCCATCTCTTGTGGTTCCGCACATAGATGACCTTGTTGATCCTTAAGAGGCCCTACTCTCTCCCTAGTTACTCTTTTGCCCTTTATGTATTTGTAGAAGCTCTTTGGATTCACCTTTGCCTTATCTGCCAAAGCAATCTCATGTCCCTTTTTTGCCCTCCTGATTTCTCTCTTAACTCAACTCCGGCAATCTCTATACTCTTCAAGGGATCCACTTGATCCCAGCTGCCTATGCATGTCATATGCCTCCTTCTTCTTTCTGACTAGGGCCTCAATCTCCCGAGTCATCCAAGGTTCCCTACTTCTACCAGCCTTGCCCTTCACTTTATAAGGAATGTGCTTACCCTGAACCCTGGTTAACACACTTTTGAAAGCCTCCCACTTACCAGACGTCCCTTTGCCTGCCAACAGACTCTCCCAATCAACTTCTGAAAGTTCCTGTCTAATACCATCAAAATTGGCCTTTCCCCAATTTAGAATTTTAACTTTTGGGCCAGACCTATCATTCTCCATAGCTATCTTCAAACTAATGGAATTATGATCACTGGTCCCAAAGTGATCCCTCACTAACACTTCTGTCACCTGCCCTTCCTTATTTCCCAAGAGGAGGTCAAGTTTTGCCCCCTCTCTAGTCGGGCCATCCACATACTGAATGAGAAATTCCTCCTGAATACACAACAAATTTCTCTCCATCCAAGCCCCTAATGCTATGGCTGTCCCAGTCAATGTTGGGAAAGTTAAAGTCCCCTACTATTACCACCCTATTTTTCTTGCAGCTGTCTGTAATCTCCTTACATATTTGCTCCTCAATTTCCCGTTGACTATTTGGGGGTCTGTAGTACAATCCTATCAAGGTGATCTCTCCCTTCTTATTTTTCAGTTCTACCCATATAGACTCCGTGGGCGAACCCTCGGATATATCCTCTCTCACTACTGCCGTGATGTTCTCCCTAATCAAGAACGCAACTCCCCCTCCTCTCTTACCTCCTGCTCTATCTTTCCTATAGCATCTGTACCCTGGAACATTGAGCTGCCAGTCCTGCCCCTCCCTTAGCCATGTTTCAGTAATATCCATAACATCCCAGTCCCATGTACCCATCCATGCCCTGAGTTCATCTACCTTGCCCATCAGGCTTCTTGCATTGAAATAAATGCAGTTTAATCTAGACTTCCCTTGGTCTTTGCCCTGCTTTCTCAGACCATCTGTCCGGTCATGTTTTGTACACTCTCCCTTACTGCCTTTTGTTTCTGTCACCACTTTACTTCCCACTGACTTCCTGCATCGGTTCCCATCCCCCTGCCATTTTAGTTTAAACCCTCCCCAACAGCACTAGCAAACACTCCCCCTCGGACATTGGTTCCAGTCCTGCCCAGATGCAGACCGTCCAATTTGTACTGGTCCCACCTCCCCCAGAACCGGTTCCAATGTCCCAGGAATTTGAATCCCTCCCTCTTGCACCATCTCTCAAGCCACGTATTCATCTTAGCTATCCTGTCATTCCTACTCTGACTAGCCCGTGGCACTGGTAGCAATCCTGAGATTACTACCTTTGAGGTCCTACTTTTTAGTTTAACTCCTAACTCCCTAAATTCAGCTTGTAGGACCTCATCCCGTTTTTTACCTATATCGTTGGTACCTATATGCACCACGACAACTGGCTGTTCACCCTCCCCCTCCAGAATGTCCTGCAGCCGCTCCGAGACATTCCTGACCCTTGCACCAGGGAGGCAACATACCATCCTGGAGTCTTGGTTGTGTCCGCAGAAACGCCTGTCTATTCCCCTTACAATCGAGTCCCCTATCACTATAGCTCTGCTCCCGTTCAGGTCCGCCGCCGCTCTGGTCTCGGGCCGCCGCTCTTTTATCCCCGCTCTCGGTCTCTCTCCTCTGCTCCTGTCCAGGTCCGCCGCCGCTCTGGTCTCGGGCCTCGGGCCGCCGCTCTTTTATCCCCGCTCTCGGTCTCTCTCCTCTGCTCCCGTTCAGGTCCGCCGCTGCTCTGGTCTCGGGCCTCGGGCCGCCGCTCTTTTATCCCCGCTCTCGGTCTCTCTCCTCTGTTCCCGTTCAGGTCCGCCGCCGCTCTGGTTGAATGGCAGAAGAGGCTTGAGGGGCTGAATGGCCTACTCCTGTTCCCATAATCTACATTTTCTTTTGGTTGAAACAATCTAGTGATTGAGTTTGTAAAAGTTAAAATAGTACTTTTTGAATTGGTACACATTGGGCATGATTTTGACCCCGAACCGGGAATGGGGTGGCGGGGGGGTGGGGTCAAATTGCAGATGGGCAACCTGGAAGTACGGGTTTCCCGGACGTCCTTACAATTTTGACGTAAGGACATCTTTTATTATTTTTTTGGCGGTTTGCCATCCGACTGACCAGCCTAAGTGACAGGCTGGTCTCAGTCGGACGGGAAAGCAGCCAGGGAGAGGAGATGCTTAGGTAAGTTTTCAGGTAAGTCTTTGATTATATGGATGGGGCACAGATGCGCACGGGGGCACAGGTGGGCATGTGGCACCGATGGGCATGGGGGCCATGGGGGGGGGGGGTGGAAATCAGGGGTCAGTCACCGGGGAGGGTGTGTCGGGATCGGGGGTTATCGCAGAGGACCACGATCGTTTGTGGGGGGGGAGGTCGGGGGTCATCATGGGGGAGTCTGGGATCGGTGGGGGGGTTCACAATCATTGGGGTGTCATTGTAGGTAGGCTTGTTGGGCCTGGGGGAAGCACTCGGGCTCCTCCGGGCCCACAAGCTGTGCCAGAAAGGCACTTACCTGCAGTTTCAGGCCTTCTTGCCTCCTTTCACATGGTGTGAAAAAGGCAGCTCCAGAATCCAGGTCCCCAGGGATTGAAATTTCAAATTCTGCAAAAATGGAGGCCCGCAGCCTCCTTGAAAGGTTTTAGTCATCAACCCGCCAATTGGAAGCGTGTTGGTCGCCTGCCCCTCGTCCCGCCCCGGTGAAAACCGGAAATGGGCAGGTCTGGAATGGTTGCGATTTTGAAAGCCCCCTGCCACCAACCCACCCGTTTTTTAATGTTAAAGTCATGCCCATTGAATCTGAGGAAAAATACAAATAATATGATTGCTACAAGCCCAGGAACTAGGAAAACATTTTATTCATTTAGTAACTAGCTAAAATAAGCTGGAAAAACACACATTTTTACAATGAAAATACAATGTAAGTTTAGCTAAATGCTCAGGTTTTTTTTGAGTTTTGTAACATCAGTACAAAAGTGAGTGAATCAGTCAAGTACCCCCTCCTCTTCCTTAAAAAATTTCATCGGTTCAACTAATGTCAGGATATGTCACCAAATAGTAATGCTACAAAAGAAATTTGGCCACAGCATATATGTAGGAGAAAGGGCCAGTCAGTGGTATTTATAGGAATGCCTCAGTAGATCAATGTGCAAACCATATTGACAGCCATATATATTTCATGACTGTTGTTGGCTGACTTTTCTTTTGTTGTTACTCTGTTGGGTTCAAAGCATGAATCCCATGTCCATAGCAGATTTACAGATTGTGATCTTTGGCTAGATTGTCCTAGGTTTCTGGATGCATGTAACATCCATTAAATTTCAGCCTCACATCCTTCAAATATTTTTCCTGTCACCAGCTAGCTGTGGAATATGTCTTTGGAAGAGTTATATGTCTGAAATTCAAACACCAGAGCTGTCCCTGCATAGCCATAACTTGGACACTAATCATGTTGGCATACTGCAAGATTTCAGTGTTCGTCATTCTGTCTTGCCACGTCATTTTCATGAGCAATTATATACATCTTCGGTGGAATTTTTCTAGCTACTCCACGTGCTGATGACAGACAAAATGTGGTGAGCACAATTGCGCTGTACAGCCATAGTAGTACCTTTCACTGTAGGCTGCATGCTGCATTGGCCTTTTTGACGTGGCTATTGGATTCGTGCTCCCATTGTGCGTTGCAACCAAGTACAGTGTTCAGGTATGAAAAACTTTTCACTGCATTTAGCTATGTGCTCCCCGCCATGAACTTCAGCTCATTGTAAATGTGAGCTGGTCCAGTTCAGTGCAAGTCTCAAAACTTTCTTTAACCTGATGGTCAACCTATAATGCAAGGGTGACCAAGCAAACCACTCAATAATATGCTGCAGATTAGCTTCAGACTACTAACACAGACACTGCTTTCCATTTATATCCTTTGCATATTTCAACTATAGTAAGTGGTCCATTGTGGTCTCCGCTCATTGTCTTTGTTTGATTGTGTCTATTGCTTTTTGGACAATTATGGAAGATAAGTTTAAAAAGCGAGTGGAAATGTTCTTTCCTACTGAGTAAAATGCCCATATCAGTGAATTGCTGCTTGCGCCCTTCAGCAGTGCAAAGCAAACATGGTTCTCAGGATGTCAGAGAGGTCTTTGTGATCTGATTGCCTTGTTGATCCAACATTTATCATGCAGCATTCAAAGTAAAATGTGCAACTTGTAACATGCTTTGGTGTGCTCTGCTGTCTTAGATTGCATTGCCAGTCCAGGTACTTTTCTTCTAGTAGAACTGATAATATAGAGGCATGGACGCCCTAATGGGGAGTTTTTAGGCAGAACCAGTTGCTCTGAAAATTCTATTTTACAGGCGCTATATTACCTACTGGTTAATGTTATACTGCAGTAGATGTGACGACTGCAAATTCTACCATTTTCACGTGAGCCTTACTTCTGCGGATTTCTCATCCGCACTTTTGTTGTGGAAATTAGATCATCACAAATGTTTGTCACTTTCATTATAAAATGGCATGAAAATGGCCAGGAGCAAAATCAAAGCTGGACAAAATCTTTTGGTTTAGCTTGCTCTTGTGAAAAATATTGCAGCACAAACTTGAAATGCAGATTTTGTAAGATCGTTTTTTTTTTACACAACTGGTGATGTAGAGATGTTATTGCATTATTTATTTATAAACACTTGGTATAATCCCATCATATTAATAAAACAGGGGATATTTAATATTTTACTTATTTCAGTTCTCTTATCTTTCTGCCCGGTTTCCTTCACCCGTTGTTGAAGTTATTAATAATCAGATCATATTACCTCATGGTCTTGGGGAGCACTAGCTCTGTTTTACAAAGTCAAAACTGTAAATGTTTCATTATTTTGTGGGCTGTTGAGCAGGATCAGACAGCTGAAGTTGTAAAATTAGAAATGCTTTCACAAAAAACACTTCCAGATTATTAAAGCAAACACATGGACTTGTTGATTTGTGAAAAGAATTCAGCCTTTAAGGAAAGTTGATAAGTTCCTTAGTCTGGGCAACATCTGATAAATGTCCAAGTTACTGAGTGAGTCAGGCACTGTTTATGGATACCCCTATACACATGTGTGCAGTGTTTTCAGCAGGCTTCACTTTGGGAAAGCATTCAATGTCTGATGAGAAGATGTTGCAACTTAGGACATGTGATTTGTATTTAAACAAGTGTTATACGTTCCTGAGTTAATGTTCAGAGTGGACAGACAGGCAGCACCACAACCAGAGTTATGATGATCTGGAATGCACCACCCGAGAGGGTGGTGGAAGTAGATCAACAGTAACTTTCAAAAGGGAATTGGATATATACTTAAAAAGGAAAAATTTGCAGGACTACGGGGAAAGAGCAAAGGACTGGGACTAATTGGATAGCTCTTTCAAAGAGCTGGCACAGGTTTAATGGGCCGAATGGCCTCCTTCTGTGCTGTATAATTCTATGATAACATAAATCACACACACGCTTTTCTAAAGGGATAGGGTATTAAAATATTAACTTTGTTATGTAGTGTAGATCTCCAAAGACTATTATTTTGAAGAAAGGGATGGAAAAAGTACCATTAAGATATGATGGGACTTTTTAGATCTACTCAAAAAAAATAACATTACTCAAATTTGAACCACTTTGGCTTAGAGGAGACGAAGAAAGAAGAACAAACTTGCATTTATATATATTAAAGAACATCTTTCAGATCCTCAGGAAGAGCTGGCAACCAAGGGTATTAAGGGATATGGGCCAAAGGCAGGTATATGGAGTTAGATCACAGATCAGCCATGATCTTATCAAATGGCAGAGCAGGCACGAGGGGCTGAATGGCCTACTCCTGTTCCTATGTTCCTATGTGCTTTTTAATGAATGAATTATTTTTGAAGTGTAGTCACCGTTGTTTTTAAGGCAAGAGCAGCAGCCAATTTGCACGCAGCCAGATCCCATAAACAGCAATGAAACAAATAACCAGTTGATCTGTTTTTCGTGGTGTTGGTTGAGTGATAAATGTTGGCCAGGGCATCAGGAGAACTTCCCTATCCAAAACATTTGGAAGGTGCTACATATGTTTTGGAAGTACGCAGTTTTCAGAGGTGTTTGTTCACCTTAATACATTTGGTTCTTTGATAATTATTCAAACTGAAAGGATGTTTCATTCAGTCCTCTCAGTACACAAATACAATTGTAAACAATTTTACAACACCAAGTTATAGTCCAGCAATTTTATTTTAAATTCACAAGCTTTCGGAGGCTTCCTCCTTCCTCAGGTGAACGATGTGAAAATGGCAAGATACAATGGCAAGAGCACCTCAGATCACAGCTGTTCCTCATTTTGCCTTTACAGCAACTGCACTAAGCTTCCGTGCATCCCTCAGCCCATAGGCCTGGACTATTGAATGTGCCAGTCTGCAACACTCTTATGGACTGGGTCTTCGTTTTGGAAGAGCAGCAGGTTTCAGACAGACCAAAGGGTGTCTTTTTGCTGAATTGATGGCTTTCCAGCAGCAGTTGATTTTTGTCTTGGTGTGTGTCCATGGGAACAGTCTGTAGAGCAGAAGAGGAATTTTCCATGTTTCCTGGCAAGTCAGGGAGACTCCTGCTTTGATTTCAACAATATTCAAATTTTACTAGTTCTAAAGAAGAAGTCTTTAAAACCCCTGAAAGACTTAAATGCTCATTCCTGGCTGTTGTCATAGAAATAGTAATGAAAAAATTGGTGGCTGCAGACATACATATTATAATTTTTAAAAATCCCAAATCAACCATATGGCTCACAAATTGAGTTTGATATCAGACAGCAACAGTTTTGGTCAAGCTTCTGCAAAGCGTTTGCTAAAATGGTTGTTACATTGATGGCCATTACCGTACAATTGAATTGAACATTATTGTTCTGTTAGGAATCAGAATGAACTTGCATTTATATAGCACCTTTCACGACTTCAGGACTTCCCAAAGCGCTTTACAGCCAATGAAATACTTTTGAAGTGTAATCAGTGTTGTAATGTAAGAACTGCGAAAGCCAATTTGTGCACAGTAAGGTCCCACAAACAGCAATGAGATAATGACTAGATCATCTGTTTCAGGTGATGGTTGAGGGATAAATGTTGGCCAGGACACTGGGAGGACTCAACAGTTCTTCTTTGAATAGTGCCATGGGATGTTTTACATCCAATTGAATTAAATATTAAATACTTATTGCATTAAAATTTTCAGGTAGGCAGATGGGGCCTCGCTTTAACGTCTCATCCAAAAGACAGCACCTCCGACAGAGCAGCACTCCCCCAGTACTGCACTGAAGTGTCATTCTAGATTATATGCTTAAGTCTCTGGAGTGGGACTGGAACCCACAACCTTCTGACTCATAGGCAAGAGGCAACTAACTGAGCCAAGGTTGGCACCTTAAGATGGTACTCAGAGAGTTGAACAGTAGTTATTAGGATCAATTTGGAGAGTTATCTTTCCTACTTTTTTCTCCTGAGTACAGGTATCCAATTCATAAAACTGAGGAGTGTTTCTGTTATCTACATTCTAATATGCATTAATGTACTAATATGCATTAATTCACAAAGACAAACACAGTTGCGGGAGAGCACAAGCTTTTTAGCAGCTATGATTTTGATGGATTAATATGACTAAAATTAAAATTAAATAATAATTGAGGATGGATACGGTGGCACAGCATTTCGGTGTTCCAATGGACACTGTGCCTATCGAATGACAGGATGTGCTTTTTTTGCCTGTGATTTTCTAAGGAGGCGACACTGTGTGCAGGCTGGGTGCCTCTGCACAGGGTGGGGAGCAAAATTTGCAGTTGACTTATGCACGGCATTGGTAAACAACTGGGAATGGGTTGTCCAGGTGCCCACTCTCTCAACTAGCAGCTGGTACATGGCAAGGAGGGACCTAAAGAGGGAGAAATACAAAAGGGAAGAGCCATTTCAGAATTACTAATTTGCATGTGAAATCAGGCAATTTATGTGCTTACTAAGTCCAGTAATTAGAATAAACCAATCACACACACTTTATGGAATCTAACCCTAGCAATACAATTTATATTTTTACTTTTTAAAGCCCATTGACTATGTCATGGCTGGTTAATTTGTCCCTGTCTCACTTTGTTTTGATATGGAAAGCAGCATTTCAGATTACCTCACATCCTAAGCAGCACAAATTGGATCTACTTATTAAAGGAATGTTCCACAGTGAGACTCCGGAATGGCCTTAAAGAGGAATGTCACTTTGGAGAAGTGCTTTCAATATAGAATACTCCTATAAAACCATTAGAAATGATTGTTAAATATAACTCCTTGCTGAGATGACATATCTATGTCCAAAAGCATGCAGAGGCCTGCTATGTCAATTCTGACTGGAAGACTGGATGAAGTAACGAAGAGATCCCTCGACATTCAACTGCTACTGAAGGCCTTCCTGCTTCTAAATGCCAACATTAGCACTGAAAGCACATCACGGGCTCAGTTTAAGTCAGAACAAGCTTTCAACTGTTAAAATTGAAACTTAAAAATACAAAGCCCCAGTGATTATTTAAAAACTTGCTGGTTTCAATTATATTTTTAGGACCAGGACTTGTTGTGTTTAGTGTCTGAACTCAATTGTGCCAGCTACAGAAAAACAGCATCAAGTGCACTCGTACTCAGGCAAGAGCAGACATTGCAATATTCCCAAGTACAGTGAATGCTTGGAACTGAAGCTTTGGGAGAATGAAGAAGGGCTTTGAACTTTGTAGCTACAGTTAGATACCACACATCAGTGCAGCTTACTAAAGTACATTTTACCATCTGTGATTGTATTAAATACTTATTGCATTAAAATTTTCAGGCAGGCAGCCTTCCAAAAAAAATTAATCTGACAGATTTTGTGGTAGTTTGCAAATGTGTATCAATGAACAAAACCCTCCCTCCGCCATTGTTTCACACAATGGAGATGGAGGGAAGATCAGGGGGTGAATCACACAAAGCTGATGCTACACAATTTTCAGTGCCTGGTTACGGAGTTACATTTGTAGGGGCCAGACAGCAGCTTCCCAGTATGTCCTCAGCCCGTGGATGGTGGATGGTGCAGAGAGATCCCTGAGAGGGGGCAGGGTACAAAATATAAGATAGCTTTCAACAAAAAAAACCTCATGTACTGTTACTATTTAAGAGCCATCCATACATAGTGGAATCCTTTCAAGAACTCTCTGATAAGATTCATTAGACATATCTGAAAGCAAAGGACCATCACAGCACAATGTAACATATATCTAATAGCTTAAAAATGCAAAAACAAACAACCAAAAGGCCTAGGGAATAGAAAGCAAAAATACAATTCCTATTTATAGATGTTGCTTACATGTCCTGCTTGATGAAAATGAAGCACCCACGTATTTAAAAATATTTTTTCCCATCTCTGTATCTGCTGCCTTCCAGCCTGTCCTGATCTGCCGACCTTCCCATGGCTGCCATCATTCCATATCAGCCCACAGGAAGCACATTTCATTGGGTAGGTTAATCTCCATTGCTGACTTCTATTATGGAGCACCCTGTCAGCGCAATATATTACAACTATTGACTGGGGAAAGCCAAGTGCTAAAATTGATGGACGCATTTCAGCTGAGGTCCCCTGTCTGGGACTCCTGCATGCAACAGTCAAAATTCTTAGCCTACTCTATGTAAGGGCTTGCTATTTGGCTCCAAGTACTTTTTTAACCCAGTATTTATTATTAGTGAGGCTAAGTATTCTACCGTACACTGATAAATGTTAGAGTATTCCATGATGTCATTCATAATGCTATTTCAATTAGCATTCCCTGAATATTATTTTGCAACAAGTCATGCTGAATCATGCTCAGAATCTGTAACAGGCAATGCTTATAGCAAATAAGATTATGTCATTTAACAAAGTTGTTTTACTCATTGTAATGATTTAGAAAATCCAGCAGGTGGTGTTTGCTTAGTACTAAAGTGCAGGAGTAAGTATAAGGCCCAATCCTTGGAGGTATGTATCTCTGCATCGTCATAGAATTACAGTAAGTGTGCAAAGCCTAATTAAAGTATAGTTAAGCTGTCTGATTTTTGTTTTAAACTGATAAAACCAGATAACATCTCCATCCTCGTTAATAATGTTGGGCTATGTTTCTGAGCTTCTTCCAAAATAACAGACAAAATTATTGAACAGGATCATTTGCACCAGAATGCATGGTCTTTAATGCTATTTATGTTAAACACTCGTTTTAGTGAGGTGAGTAAAGTTACCATATATATGTCCTAATTTTTACTTTTTACTTGACAGAAAGCACCCAATAAAGCGCAACCAAAAAACAAAGGGCTGAATAAGAATCAGGCTGGGATTCTCCTCGGACCTGCTCCCGTTCCGCCGCCGTAATTTCGCTGGAAGTGTGGTGAAACCCCGTACAGAGCGGGAGAAGCTGAGGAAATTCCTGGGTTAGGTACATTTCCAGGGTTGCGGCAGTTAAGAACTATCCTGTTCCACTGGGTAAAATCCTCAGTTCTGCTTCTAACTAGATATTCATCCAGCTGTGCTTTTTAAAATTCTTAATTGAGGTGGGATTAATAACTTTATCTATTTCACATATTCACCACTCTGAGGGGGCAAAACATTATGTTCATCTCATGTCTTGTTGGTAAACCTTATATTCATATCCTCTAGTTTTATATTTCCTGTGTAGTTTAAATAACGTGCTTGTATCTACACTATTCATTCCTCTCAGCATTTTAAAAACCAGGATCATATCTGCTCATAATCTCCAGTGAAGACAAATTCAGTTCTGTGGCCTGCTGGAAAGAGCTGGTTTGATTGAGCCAGTGGCCTTTTCTGATGGCACAATTTATGTTCTTATGACTGGCTTGTGGGCTGTAAATGACCATTGCTGTTCTAAAAAACTCACAATGCCAGTTATGTATGTCAGTCAGACTAGCAGTGAATTGGCACCAGACCCCTTGACCGTCAAAATGGTCACCTGTGAGTCTCAAGAAAAAAAACACTTTTGATAGCCAGTCCTTCTGTTACCACGATCATCCAATCTTTCTCTCTCACCACATCTTGACTCTTCACTCCCCTGTACGTTCTTCTCTCATTCTTCCTCAACTTCAAATGTGCCACCCTTACTCCTCTTTATTTCCCACAATGTTGAAAACAAGTCTCGTGTTCCACTTCATTCTTTCCTCGGATCCCATAAATGTGGAACCTCTTACTTTTCTCATTCTTCCCTTCCTCTGACAATCTACAGGCTTTTAAAAGCCAACCTTGGCATCATATAATTGGTACAACTTGATTTACCTCATCTCGTCAACCTAGGATTCTCCAAAAAAAAAAATCTGATCCCAATGGTGTAGCAGTGAACGTGCGCCTGATCCCTGGCAGATTAATTTTGTCTGTTTTTTGGCCTCTGTAGTTGGAAATCCCAGTCAGAACACGACAAAACCACTCTGAGGGTTTGGAGATTAATGAACACTTGATTTTCATGTTCCTGAGCTGGAAGGTCTTTATTAGACACCATCTGCTCCAGGTAATACAAGCTGTCATTCATGTTGAGCAAAAGATTGTGAAATAAGGCCTGTCATTCGAAATAATTTGTGGTTTACTACTGAAGGTATTACTGATGGCACAGCAGTGTGAATAGATTAAAAAACACGGCAATTAAAATGAACTAATGAGTAACCACAATATCAGGGTTAAGTAATAAGGTGAGAATGCAAAGACAACATGTGAGGATTCTGAGCTGTACCATTGTGCCTGTGCTTATACTGATTATATGGTTTTAGTTTATCAAGAGTCCATTATTGAACTGACAGTAGTCCCTCGTCAATCCAATCCTTCAATTGGATCTACATGGAACATTTTCCTTTTTCTATTCTACCAATGAGCCATTGATTAGTATTGCTTCATTACCAACTCAGAATTATATAAGTGTTTTTAAAAATAAGCACTTTCAAGGTTGATAATGACCGACTTATTCTATGTTGTAACCCAGAGAAAACAGGTAACCAACTGGGTTATACAGTCTATATGGTGCTGCAGTGAAACCACACTTCACTAATTTCAGACTAAATCCAACACATAATCAAACTGGAAAAGAACATGAAAAGGGATTGGGAAGAAGAGAAGCATATGGATAAATCTACTGCAGGTGCTGAGAGTCCATCCATTGAATTCTAGTGAGAATTGTTAACATAAAACAGATGAAGCTAGCTTTGTAGTAAATCTTTGAAAATATATTAATTTCTCAGAGCACTTAATGTTACTTAAATCTAACTTTAAAATGTATAGAAGTGGGGAGGTGTACACCAGAAGTGCAACAAATTGCTCCTGAGAGCAGTGGGATGCTGAATCTCCACATGAAAGGAGATGCTAAGTAAAAGGCTATGCTTTCCCACAGAAAAGGAAAATCTGAGGTCCATTCACCCATCGGTCCTATTCAACTGCTTCCATGTGGGGGATTATTTAATGCCATTGGTGGAGGGTCAATCACCCATCCTCTCAGCTCGGAAGGATGCGGGGAAAAAGGAGGGACAATCAAATAATACTTGAAGTCATCTGGCTGTTAACAAATCAACAGTATTGGATTTTACATTCAAAGCTGAAAGGAAGGAAACAAGTTGATTGTAATTTTTACCAGAAAGGATTTTGGAGGAGTATTAAATGTTGCCTCTTATTTTATTTCCCCCTTGCTTCCAATTTTCTCCTCTTATCTCTTGAAGGTACAGACTCATACTGCTGTTTGGTTTCATGAACATGAGTTGTCCTCTGGTATTTTACCCAAGTTATCTTTCCTCATATATGAGCCTGCTTGGTAAATATCAATGGATTATTCATCAGACCCAAGCCTAATGCTGTCCAAACCTGATGTTCACATGCACACACTTTACAACAGGGATTACTGGATAGCGATCATCAATGCCATCCCTCAAAGAGAGCAGCATAGCGGCAGTGGCAAGAGCTGGCCATGGTAGTCAGTGCCAACCCAACGACTCAAGCACAGTGCTGGAAAAAGTTTAATGACATTACCAGGTCTCACAAGATAAGAAGTAAAAAAAAAGTGTCTTGTATGAATGTGCCTTGCAGTCAGGAAAAAACTGTCCTCTTCAAGCTGGTGCTGTGCCTCCTTCTCCTCTGGCAAATGTAGGTAGTGGCACTTCTGCCTGTATCCTAAAGTGTGGTGGGACTAGTAGTTAGGTGCCATGCGTCTCCAGTGCAGCCTCAGCATCCAGTGCCCTCCCTCCATTCCACTTCCCATTTCTCCAGGAAGCGGAGGCAGAGAATAATCCCTGATGGATGGATGGGGTGGGAGGGGGGGGGCTGATGGATGGGGTGGGAGGGGGGGGGCTGTTGATGGGGGTGGGGGGGGCAGCCCTGCAACAAATGGCAGATGGTAAAGTAGTTGGTAGGAGCAAAAAAACAATTTTCAGAATAAGTGGAGAAATAAACATTTTGCAAAGCTTTAAAATATTGTGTATGACTCTTGAAATTCGCCTCTGCCTTTCCCCCCAGTGCTTAGCAACCCGAGATGCCTGTCATATATGAGCCTGATTTTGACTGAATGTAAATGAAGTTGTGGTGACACCATTTGTGATGTGTGATGTCATCATGTCATTACCACCTCTTTAAAATACACCCACACTTTTTAGGGCAGGCACTTCCACTTGTAGTACAATGAGAGGGATCTTGCAAAGGGGAGCCCCAGACCATTTCCTGTCCCCATCCACCTAAGTATCAATTGGTAAGAAGAGGAAAATCCAGACTTTGGACCCAATAGTACATCATTATACAGCAACAAAACCTTCATCATTAAATGTAATAAACAAATAGAAAAATAATCAGCTTCAGCCACTTTTAGCTCAGAAGAAAGGCTGTCACAAGCTAAGTGTTAAATACTCTTGCTTTTGTACTGCCAGGTTTAGACAGTAGCTGCCCAGACAATTGTGCCCACTTTTTTTTTTAAACACAGCGAGTGGTTAGGATCTGGAATGCACAGCCGAGGGGGTGGTGGAGGCAGATTCAATCATGGCCTTCAAAAGGGAACTGGATATGTACTTGAAATGAAAAAGTGTGCAGGGCTACAGGGATAGGGCAGGGCAGTGCGACTAGCTGGATTGCTCATGCATCGAGCTGGCGCGGACTCGATGGGCCGAGTGGCCTCCTTCCGTGCTGTAACCTTCTATGATTCTGTAAGTTTCCCTGGGTATCAAGTTATCAGCAGTAAGTTAGGTCAATCAGAGGCAAGTGGAAATGATTTAAACTTAGCACTTTAAGCGAAAGTGAGCCTTTTACCAAAGCAACTAATGTGACATATTGTACTGATGGTGATAAATGGTAGAAAGTGGCAGCACAGACTGCGTTTTAGTGGTGGACCATAATGTGTTTTCTACGTAGTGCAAGAGTATACATTATTTAGCATTACCATCATCCAGGGCCTTCAAAAGGCTTGGGACAGCACTGCCAACAAAGTCAATAAGTATATACATCGGTGCTCAGAACTGCAACAGACTGTTTGGAAACAAATCAATGACATGGAAAGGGTTACAATATTTTAATTGCAGCACAGTAGGAAGTTCAAATAAATTGCACAGGACAGGAGGGCACCAAGGAAATAACTGTCATGACCCGAAAGAATGATAGCCCATCTTTTCAAGTGACAATGTCAGCTTCTCGGCATCCAAGTCCGCTACTTAATCTATAAGTGGCAAACGGTAAATAATGCTTGCTGCTTGTCATCAGCCCAGCAATTTTCATGTCGTCCACTAATATAAATGCCACTGATTCATTGTGATATCCTGTGTCCAGAATAGTTTGATGTGCCTTTGCTAATTTAATTAATAGATGGCAGTACTCCAGATGGGGTCTGACCAAGGCTCTGTACAACTGAAGCATAACTTCTTCCCCTTTGTATTCCAGCCTCCTTGACATAAAGGTCAACATTCTGTTAGTCTTTTTCACTACTTTTTATACCTGTTCTAGCTTTTAGTGATCTGTGTACATGGACGCCCAAATCTCTGCTCCTCCACAGCTCCTAATGTCTCACCATTTTAAAAATATACAGATTTGTCTTTCTTGGATCCAGATTGGATGACCTCACACTTCCCCACATTGAACTCCATTTGCCACAGTTTTGTCCACTCATTTAATCTTTCTATGTTCCTTTGTAGCTTTCTGCTGCCACCTGCACAATTTGCTGTGCCTCCTAAGCTAGTGTCATCTGCAAACTCGTATATACAATTCTCTATTCCTATATCTAAGTTATTGTTATATATGGTGAAAAGCTGAGGCCCCAGTACACTTCCCTGAAGAACTCTACTTGTCACATACCACCAATTAGAGTACGTTCCCTTTATCCCTACACTCTGTCTCCTATTTTCCAACCCATGTCGCAAGGTTGCCTCCAATTCCATGCGCTTTCTTTTTTGCTAATCACTTATGTGGAAACTTATCAAATGCCATCTGGAAGTCCATAGATATTCTCTTCTCCACAATTTAATGACCTCCTTAAAAAATTCAACCAAACTAGTCAGATATGACCTACCCTTCACAAATTCATTCTCCCCGATGATGGAGTCCAGTAACTTCCCCGCACCTGACTTTAGACTGACAGGTTTGTTGTTACCTGGTTTATCTCTCCCTCCCTTCTTAAATAATTGAGTGACGTTTGTAATTTTCCAATCCATCGGCACAATTCCTGAATCAAGAGAGCTTTGTAAAATTATGACTAACGCATCTACAATTTCCTCACCTATTTCTTTTAATACCCCAGGGTGGAAACCAACAGGCCCTGGAGATTTGTTTATCTCAAGTCCCATTATTTTCTCCATTACCATTTAAAAAAAACTTATATTAAATCCAATAAATTCTTCCACTTGACTTTTTTGTTTCCCTTATACCATTGGTATTTTATCTTCTTCCTCTACTATGATGACAGATACAAAGGGCCCGAATTTAGCAGGCCTGCGGGTTCCCAGCGGGTGGTCCTCCGGGAGCGTGGTCAACACGCTCGGCGAAATTAGTGGGTTGCCCGCGCGATCGTAGCAGGCAACCCACTAATAGGAATCAATTACCTGCTCCTCCGGGGTCCACGGCGCTGGCCTGAACGTCGGTCGGGCTGCGCATGCGCAGTACGATCTGTCAGCTGGAGGCTCTCTAGTTAAAGGGGCAGTCCTCCACTGACAGATGCTGCAACCAATGGCACAAATTGCAGCATGGAGCAGCCCAGGGGGAAGGCTGCTCCCAGTTTAATGATGCCTCACCCCAGGTATCATCAGATGGGGTGAGGAGGAGGGGGAGGACACAGATCTTCCCCCCGGCGGGCGGGAGGAAGCGGTCTGCCTCTGCCACCAAGAAGGCCTGGCTCGAGGTGGCAGAGGGGGTCACCTGCGCCACCAACATATCGCCCACCTGCATACAGTGCAGGAGGCGCTGCAATGACCTAAGTAGGTCAGCCAAAGTGAGAACACGAAGTCTTTCCCCTACACTCCGTCTGCCACAACACTGCCCCCACCCCACATCTCCTTCTGCACCGCCAACACTATTCTGTCACATCACCCTTCATACCCACTCACACCCCATCCTCATCTTACCTCCACCTACTCACCTCGCCAGTACTCATCCTGCCACTAACACGCAACCCAATCCACATACAATCTCATTGCTCCATCCCATACTCACCCTCTCGTGCATCTCCCTCACGGCCAGCCTCAACCTGCCACCACCTGTGCTGCAGCCACAGGGCATGCATCACATATGTGCAGTAGGCAGCGTAAGGCAAACGTCTCGTCAGCATGAAGGGAGTGCACAAGGGTGTCTGAGGGTTTGTCATGGGTGTTACCCATATTGAATTTCAGAGCAACAAACAGCACACATTATATTGACACCACCACTGCCATGTCTCCGCGAATCCTGTCCGTTGTGTCCAATAATGCCCGCTCCTGGGTATCACTATGAGGACCCACCACTGATGCCACCCATCGTGTTACTGCAGAGTAGGTGCAGGTGTATTTGCAGGGCTCGTCCGCGCAGACGACTGAGAGACATCGGCGGTGTAGCCGGCTGCACCCTGGAAGGATGCGGAGGAGAAGGTGTGGAGGGCAGTGGTGACTTTGACAGCGACAGGTAAGCAGTTGGTGCTGGGGCCAGCCAGGAGCAGCTCGGCATGAAAGACGCTGCAGATCTCCACGACTACATGTCGAGCGAATCTGCGCCTCCCTGTGCACTGCTGCTCGGAGAGGTCCGGGGAGCTGCGCCTCGGTCTGTGGACCCTGTGGCGAGGGTAGTGCCCTCTGCGACGCGTCTCTCTCTGTGGTAGCCCTCCCTCCTGCTGTGCAGGTGGGCGTGCAACAACACCGTGTTGGGGGGATCCACGTCTCTGCGGCGGACGGCGTGGACTGCGAGGCTGCTGGTGCTGGTCATGCTCTTCGTCCTCCGAGGGTCTCCACACACCACCCAACTGGCAGGTGTTGGTCTGAGGGGTTGTGCAGGGTAGGTGTGTGGTTCCTCGGACTGGGGCTGCGGTTTTGTGTCGGTCTGTCCTCTGGCTTGGCGGGGGGTGGTGGAGGGCAGGGGTTGCCCTATGTGACGCGGTGGCCTCCTGCGTGGCTGAAGGCTCTCCCCCGTGGAGCGCACCTTGGCACCTGCCACAGGCTGCTGGCTGCAACACGCCTGGTTGGAGGGAGACTGTTTCCCCCAGTGTGGGAAACTCACTGCCTTGAACCTAAAATCCCACACTTCCTCTTTTGACAGCTGCTTCAGCTCATTAACTGACCACAACGAGCAAGGTAAGTACTCTCAAGTGGAACCCCGCTGGCTTTAATTGCCTGCGGGATTCCCACCAGCGGGGCTTGCGCGCGCAGCCCCGCACGTCAGCGCGGTACCCGGAAGTGGCCGGGATTTCGTCGCGATCCGGTCACGTGACCGGATATCGGGATTTTCGGGGCGACCCCGCTGGGAACCCGCCGGAAACACGATCCTAAAATCGAGCCCAAAGTATTCATTTAACAAGTCTGCTATATAAATGCGCGTTCTTTCTTACTCTACAGGGTACAAGTTTCATAATTTCTGAAATATTGTTCCACGTGTTGCTCTTTTGTCCTGCTGGTCTTCTGAATCCTTCTGCTGCTAATACTTCATACAGAACGTGATTTGCGTTTTGTCACTTGGAAAACAAAATTTGTTCTGTGTCAATGTTGGAATGGCAAACTGTGCTCCAGTGTCCCTTTGGAGCAATAAGCAAGTTATTAAAGAAGATAAGGCCATAAAAATGGCACACAGAATCCTTGGTTTTGTATCTGGAGGCATAGAATACAAAACAAGGAAGTAATGTTGAACTTCTTCAAGACCCCTTAAGCCACAGTGGTTGAGTACAGTTTTGGGTGCCCCATTATAGGAAGAATTTAGAAGCACTGGAAACTGTGGATTCACTAGGATGTTACCAGGGATGAGCAGTTACAGTTATGAAGAGAGACTTGAGAAAGGGCATTTTTCATTGGAGCGGAGAAGATTAAGGGGAGATTTGACTGAGCTGTTCTTGGTTATGAAGCCTTATGATAGGAGAAATAGTGATAGATTATTTCCACTGGTCAGAGGGTGCAAATTTAGGGTAATCACAAAACTTAAAGGGGATATTGGAAAAAGTTTCTTTTCAGAGGGTGGTTAGAATATGGAATTCATTAACCAATGTTGAAGCAGATTCGATAAGTACTTTCAAAAGGAAATTAGATAGTTGCTTGAAAAACAGGAATATTAAACGGTGTGGAGTGTGAGCAGGAGAGGGGGATTAGAGTAGATGGCTCATATGGAGAAAATCATTATAGACTTCATGGACCAAATGGCCTGTTTTTGTGCTGTAACATTCTATGATTCAATGCAGAAATGAGGTGTCATGCAAATAGGTTTGTTAAACAGTTCCGAAACCAGCAATGTTCTTAAAAGTCATGCACAATGGTCTCTAATGGATCATGATTCAATAGTCAGATTCTAACATTTGTTTCATATCATTTTTTTCCCCAGTGTATTAAACAAATGAAAATAAACACTTAGATTGATGATAACAAAGATTGGTGCAACTTACTTATAGGTAGATTTTCTGTGATGCTGGGGGTGGGGGCGGGATGATGGGTAGGCCAGAAGTTTGTGTTACTGACTTTGATCTTGTATGGACAGCTGTTAGCTGAGTCCATCGAATTGTCTGGGATCAGCCCTTATAGATATTCACAGTGAGCGTCCAGGGTATAATTCATTATCTCAGGGAGCTCACAAATTATAGGGATGGGATACAGCATGCTGAACATGGGATGCTGGAACTACAGCAGTCATTTAAAGGGAAGGGCCTCTTTTGCCAACAGGCAACTTTGGAAAGTTCTTCTACATTATGAACTATTACTATGGAAGGAGGAAGCACTGGTTGCCTTTTTCGAGGCTTGATTGAAAGTGAGCAGTACATTTTTTTTTTAACATTTTGGTCTGTCTACAGCCCCAATTATGCTGCTAAACGGGTTGTAGGCAGTCGAAAATCTCCTCCATAGGCTCCAAAGTAGGAAGCTTTCAGACCTGAAGAAATCAGCCAAGGTAAGGCAAACCATTACGATCTTATTTGTTCTTTGGGTTTTGACTCCATCTTGGGTTCAGGATCTCAAAACATTCCTATGGGTGAGTCCATTACCCCATATGAATTGGATTGTGCCTTTACTTGCTCACCTGGGGCAGGCTTGATGGACCAGCTGGTCTTTTCCTGCCCGTCAATTTTGTATGTTCGTAATACCTAAGGCTTTTATAGTAAGTCCAGGAGTTGAACAGAAAACCGTCATCAATGTACTTCAGCTCACTGATTATATCACATGCCCTCAAGTGATGATCTTCAATTTCAGGAGCACTCTACTAGTCTGTGGCTTAGACTAATACATCTGTTTTTGCAGTTTATAAACTGTAAACAGATTATTAAACAGTAGTAATGGTATGCTGTAGATTTACAGCAGTTACAGGTTTAACTCTCCCTCCTTAGAAGATTGAAAATAACAGGCATGTCTGCTGTACTACACTTCAATGCTGTGGTCAGGACAATGATATCAATGTACTCACAGGTCTTATGGTGAGGTGTGCTGCTCAGTGTGGCACTCATGAGTTCTTGGTACCTACCAAGAGTAGAGCTCCAACTCGTACTTGTTAGTTGTCAAATGATTAACTGATATCCACCCTGCTTGGGAGGGAGATGAGTGGATTTCTTTGGTGTCAAACTGCATTCAAGATGGCACACCAGGAAAATAAGAGATTGGAATTAAGTCAATTGCCTATGGAAAACTTGGTGATCTGATACCTAAGATAGGCAGGCCTGCAGTAATCCAAGTTGATGTCAGGCTCATTGATGGAACCTAAGATTTCTGGAGATGTAGACCTGTCTGGGGGATTTTTCTCACTCAGAGTGGGGTGCTTACAAATGCCCTGCGCTGATAAGTCCTCTGGTTTTAGCTGGTTAAACTGGTTTGGAGACTAGAAACATGATGATTTTATATGAATGTTGAACATCCTGCCTGACCACAAAGGACATTTGTCTTTATACAACATTTTCTCACACCAAAAATTTCAATGTACTCCACATAAAAAATTACTCTTCAAGTGTTATGCAAGTAAATACTAGGAAATGACCAGAGATATGATAATCTAATTAGCAGAACATCACAAGCACACTATGTATGGTTCATATGTGCTTGCACAAAACAGCCCTTCATTGACTTAAGCAAAAAGTTCTAAGGACGAGGCTCTCCGAAATCAGATAAATAACCCGAATAAGATGTAAATCCCCCTCCAGGTTATCCTATGCTACAGGTGGTGAATGCGAATGTGGAGGGGTTAAAGAGCATTGATTCAGCTCAAAGGATGCTAGGAGTCTAATTTAAAATAGCAGGGGACCGAAATCAGAAAATAAGGTTGAACGCAGGTAAGTGACCAATAATTTCCATCATAACAGCATTTAATTTCTCCCCCCTGATGGAGACCTCAGACTGCCAGGTCTTTTCTGCAGGGTCTGAAATTTCTTTTGTGCAGAAAAAAGAAACAGTAATAGATTTTTCCAAATGGAGCCCTGCATAACTGTCCACTAAAAGCATTATTCTGACTGCTGTGCTCCTATTTCTCTCTCTCTGTATTACTTCCAGCCAGCATATTTTAAGAGATTTTCTTCAGAATCTATTCCTAGGCTCCAAGGTGCAAAGCACTTTCAGCACTTCCAGGAGAATACAATTTTTCCACAAGATTGTATGACATTAGCATATCAGTGTTCTTGTAAAGCTGCATGCTTGAGTGACAGTAAGTTCAAAATGAATCAGTCTGTTATTAACTTCCTTCTGCAAGCACTGATGAGATGCAATTTGCAGTTGGATGCAGAGATAGTTATACAAAACTGAAGAGCTTTATTAATCACTTCAGTTGGCTGTAATTGGCTGTCAACGACTCTTATCTCCATCTGCTCCGTACATTACATTGTAATCTTCACCTAGATGAATAAAAAAGTGATTTCAGTACAAACTGATGCAATCAGTGGCTCTGTTTTGCATGGGCTCCGTCCTTTTATGTCTGTGAGACTTAATCTGACCTGGGCACCTGGTTCTTTCAGTGGCGCAGTCATCAAAAAACAAATGTAATTTAGACCGATTCGGTATCAAACATACAGCGTGTTATGACTGTTTTAATGCAGCATTTAAAAATATGAATTGAAACTGCATCAATTAATGTATCGAGATCCACAGGATTTTTCAGACAAAAGGAAAGCAAAAAATAAGAGCAAGATTGAAGGGGGAGGGTAATCATTTTTTGACCATTTGACAATTAAGACAACATTTTTACACCAAAACAGGACATTCAACGTGACTATAATTTTGTTCCATTTATTCTGACAAGACTACTGATGAGTGTTACAGTGAGAGAGATACCATATTCATTGTTTTCTTCATTACAAAACAGTAGAGTGAATTGTTTTAGTAAATGTACAAGGACATAAATAGCATTTGTGCCGGTGGAAATTGTGTTTGTAGCCTGAGGGAGTATTCAATCTGAGGCAAGTGGGCTTCCAATGCTCCCCACGAGCATCGCAGCAGGTATCAGAGGCCGATGTCTCAATACACTGATCGATGCAGCTTCAACTCACACATTTAAACACTGCATGAAAACAGCCATAACATGCTGCATGTCTGATGGCGAATCTTTCTGAAGACTCTTGCTTTGAAGGAGTGCAGCAGTCGCAGATGTGTGGCTCTGCGGCCATCGGCTGCTCTCAAATATAAATGACTTGAGCTGCAGAGAACCGACATCATCATAGACCCATGAAGGTGCAGGTCTATGAATCTGCCGTCTCATTAAGGCCTACTGCTGTGTCAAACTTAGCACGTGGTGTGGTCCTGCACCTTTGCTCTTCTCTCTTTTACATATTGGAGCCCAGCAGGCCTGCAGTGACCAACATCTGACAACAAATATAAATGGGGGAGAATGGCAAACAGAGGTCAGGACAGGAATAAAAAATGTTAAAAGTGCATTAAATTGCACCACAGTAAGTGTTCGGCCCCATCAACCACATCAACAACAACTTGCAGTTGTATATTGCCTTTAATGTAGTAAAGCGTCCCAAGGTGATTCACAGGGGTGATTATCAAATAAAATTTGATAGGTGACCAAAAGCTTGGTCAAAGAGATAGGTTTTAACCTTCAAGCTATTTATATTTTCCACACACTTATGGATGCAGATTTATACAAATTGTGCTCACACAAAAGACCAATATAAAATGATCATAATTTGCCCTCTATTTCCCTTTAGTAGCTTTATGCACTGTATTTTACAATTTAAACAAAATAAGCAACATGTCCTTTGAAGGCCATATCAGGGTAGGAATCTGCAAACACATATATGTCCTTTTGGTCAAATCAATAACCAATAAACATTTTTGGAAGATCTAGAAGTTTAAAGGACCAGCTACCTGTGGAATTCTCTACCACAGAAGGCTGTGGAGGCCAAGTCACTGAATATATTTAGGAAGGAGCTAGATAGATTTCTAGACACAAGAAGGCATCAAGGGGTATGGGGAGAGAGTGGGAATATGGTATTGAGATAGAGGATCAGCCATGATCATATTGAATGGCGGAGCAGGCTCGAAGGGCCGAATGGTCTACTCCTGCTCCTATTTTCTATGTTTCTATGTTTACTTACCCTCTTGGGCACTCTCCTACAGTCCTCCCAAGTATTATTTAGCCAATGTCACCAATGGCAACTCTAGTGTTCTGCTTGTGCCTCTGTGAAATGCCTTGGGATGTTTCTTTCTACATTAAAAGCGTGATATAAATGCAAGTTGTTATAGTTGTTGAGCTAAATCCTCATATAAATATCAACATGCAAGTTTTTCATAGTAACGTCAACAGGACTTTTGTTTCAGAGCACCACTTGCCAGACAAGTGCCAGGCAATGACCATTTCCAACAAGAGAGAGTCTAACCACCTCCCCTTGATATTCAATGGCATTATCATTGCCGAATCCTCCACCATCAACATCCTGGGGGTTACCATTGACCAGAAACTTACCTGGACCAGTCACTTAAATACTGCGGCTACAAGAGCAGGTAAGAGGCTGTGTATTCTGCGGCGAGTGACTCATCTCCTGACTCCCCAAAGCCTTTCCACCATCTACAAGGCACAAGTCAGGAGTGTGATAGAATACTCTCCACTTGCCTGGATGAGTGCAGCTCCAACACCACTCAAGAAGCTCGACACCATCCAGGACAAAGCAGCCCGCTTGATTGGCACCCCATCCACCACCCTAAACATTCACTCCCTTCACTACCAGTGCACCGTGGCTGCAGTGTGTACCATTCATAGGATGCACTGCAGCAACTCACCAAGGCTTATTTGACAGCACCTCCCAAACCCGCGACCTCTACCACCTAGAAGGACAAGGGCAGCAGGTACATGGGAACAACATCACCTGCACGTTCCTCTCGAAGTCACACACCATCCCGACTTGGAAATATATCGCCGTTCCTTCATCGTCACTGGGTCAAAATCCTTGAACTCCCTTCCTAACAGCACTGTGGGAGAACCTTCACCAGACAGACTGCAGCAGTTCAAGAAGGTGGCTCACCACCACCTTCTCAAGGGCAATTAGGGATGGGCAATAAATGACGCCCACATCCCACGAACCAATAAAAGAAAACTTACAAGGGTTCTAAACCTGAGTGTTGTTCTTTGAGTGAACAATAGGGTTCAATATAACTCACGCACTGTCAATGAGGATTAAGTGAAACTTTGTGATGAAGAAAATTCCACTGTGCAGCTTCACTCGCCTGTATGTGGAAGAAATCTTACGGAAAAATTACCACCAGCTTCGAGTGAAAATCTAGCAACGGACAGTATTTCAGAGGTGAATGAAAACTAGTGGCTCCAATCAAAAAGCATCTAAAGATTTTGTTAACTTGGTCTTTAACATTCTCTTTGCTTCTAACATTGATAAAACAACTTCTTTGGATCACTTTTCCTGTTTTCTACAAGCAGCTTTAATGTTGGCCTCGTGTCCCTTCTTTATTCGAATCTGGCTCAGTTGATAGCAATTTCATCTCAGGATCAGAACATCTTGGGTTCAAGCCTCACACTAAGAAGAAGTGAGTGTATAATCGGGGGCTGATACTCTAGTACACTAATGAGGAAACACTGCATTGTGAGAAATGTCACTCTTCAGATGAGACTTTAAACTGACGCCCACTAGTTCCAGTAGTTCAGGTAGATGTTAAAATCCTATGGCATTATTCAGAGATTTCCCAGTTTCCCAGCCAACATTCCTTCCTCAACCACTTAAAACAGATCAACTGGCCAATCATCTCATTGATGTTTGTGTGACATTATGCACAAAATAACTACAGTGATTACCCACATACTGCATGTCAAAGTAATTCATTCTATGCAAAGTGCTTTGAAACATCTGAGAGATGTGATAAAGTGCTATATAAGTGCAAGTCTTTACTTTGGTTATTCTCAACTGTCTTTTGCAGAACTTCCAACCCTCACTGCTCTTATTTCTTTGACACTTACATATACAAGTTATGTGAGTTTGAAAGTCAACATGTTTCTAGTCGATATCTGTAACGATAGTCATATTTACAGGTAATAGTCCAGAGACGTTTCTCAAGTAGCAACAATGAATGTAACCACCCCAACAAAAAAAGAATGAGTGACAGGCCTGGTGACAGAAAATCAAGTAAGACTGAAGTTACATAACCTTTCATTGAGAAATGTCCAAAAGGGCATTTTGTAAATTTGTAACAAGTATTCGAGCTGTAGGAGGTCAGAAAGAAAAGTTCTGAAACTGCAAACTGTGGGAAAACTCACGATAAATAGTTTGGCTCAACATCAGAATGTTCACTATCTGTTTACATCAACAGCCAAATGGAAGACATTTTTAATGAGCCCAAAATATATACAAGATAGTGAGTTTATCTGTAATTCATTACAAAAAGTAACCGTGTGATATTGCAGAAAGACCAGGCTAGTAATACTGAACAATTTTTATTGCAACAAAGCTACTTTTCACAATTTAGTAACTGAAAGTGTGCAATATAATTGTAGCAGAACCACTGGCGATTGGTGTCAGGTGTGATATCACCTTGAGAGGCAGTTTAATAATGCTTTGGCTTCAATGACTGAGAAACCAATTTAAGATTAAAGTTTGGAAAAAAGAACTTACATTTATATGGTGCCTTTTCACATCTGCTGAAAGTCCCTAAGCATTTTACAATCAATGGATTACTTTTGAAGTGCAGTCATGTTGTTATGTCGGAAAAGTTTAAAGATTAAAATTTGAAAAGTGCCCAGGTGGTTAAAAGCTTAGGGAGCAATTTTAACCTAACCCGCCTGTCAGGAAACTGACGGGATTGGGTGCAACGCTGGTTTTATATCCCGCCCAATTTTACTCTCCATTGAAGTCGAGAGTGTAATATTGGGCGAGGTGTAAAAGTTATTTCATGGGTTTCCCCCCTGGCAGGTTAGGTTAAAATTACCCTCTTAATGTTAGTAAAGGGTTAAGAAGCGAGTCGACTCTTGACTATGTTAAGAAAAATATCAGCTGCATTTAGATGTCATCAAGCAGATTTCTGTGCATGTATTTAACTACTTGTGCAAATAGGTCTGTCTCCATTGATTTGAGAGTGGTGCAAGCAAGAGTAGAAATTGGTTTAAGCCTGTTTTCAGGTGCAGAATAGTCGTCTTGCTTGGAGCGCACACCCGATCACGTGGACGCAACTAAGGTCCCAAATTGGTCTCTTTAATTAAAATAAAATAGGCAGGTTGCCCTCACTACTCACACAGTTCACTGGCAGATCACCTAATGGGGGGCGTCAATGTCGCATGTTGCTGACGCCTTTTAAAGGCGGCCTGCACCTCTTAAAGGGAAGGTGCATTTTGATTGCAGGCAATTATAAATGAAGATTGTGGACAATTCCAGGCACAGGTGAAGCTGTAAGTGCCCCTTTTTTTCTGCCGCTGCTTTGGAGGTTTGGTGGAGGAGCTCAACAGGAGGGGGGATATCTTCTATCCACCAGGTGACAAGAAGATATCAAGACATCAAGACATCTGCCCAACACGAGTGGGCAAAATGGGTGAGTGCCAGAAGTATCACCCCCAGGACATGGCTACAATGCAGCAAAAAGGTCAATGACTTCACAAGAGTAGCAAAGGTAAGCTTCCTAATTCATAACTTGCATTACTCTCTGCTTAGCCTTGCACTATCTGTTGCCCCAGTGCTCACAGCACCTTCCCTTCCTCCCCACTCCCCGATTACCAGCACTCTCCTCCAATCACTGCAGCACACTTCACTCCACCTCCTTCTGTTCCTACTGCAGCACTTTGTACCTGCTGCTCTCCTCACTATTACTTCCTTCACCTCCTGACACCTCTGCCATCTTACACACACCAGCAGCAATGTTCCACCCTGACATGCACGTCCTCAAAACTTCTCACTACTCTTAACACTGACACACTCTCCTGCAGGGCAAACTCACACACATTAACAGTCACATTTTAACCATGCGCTGTCCCCACTTGAACAGGTTATGGACATCGTGGGCAGAGGGTTTGACAGGAGCTTGGCATCTGGCGAGGCTGGAGGACAAGTCCTGCATGTTTTTAAACCATCTTCCCCTCGTTCCCTCCTCACTTAAATCTCACCCTTACGCACTATGTATGACAAATTGCTGCTACTTTCAGAAGCCACTCATCGGTCTCTGCTTACCCATGCCACTGAACGCTAACCCTTGTCCCTTTCTTCCATTTCAGGTCAAGAAGGTCCACGCAGCCCTCAGGGAGCAGAAGAAGAGGAAGTGGGCAGCACTGCATAACAGGAAGCGTCACTCGACCAGACACTTGCAGACACCAGCTCAGAGACTAGCACCCCGCGTAGTTCAGAGGATAGGCTACAGTGTTCTGCATGTGGAGATGCACCCAGCATTAGTGAGCAGGAGCAAGGGCAAGGTGTGGGAAGGTCCAGGAAGCAGCTTGCTCGGGAAAGAGCTCGCATCCTAGCCCTGCTGCAGAGCACACAGATGAAGTCATTGAGGCCCACCGTATGCAAGAAGAGTGATGGCAATCCTCATGGACCTTCTAAGTGCACTGTCCTGCCTGCCAGCGAGCCTGCACACAATGTCGAAGAGCATGGAGGAGTCCAGCTCCAACTTGTGGAGGTGAGGATCCCTTTAAATACCGCTTACTGACTATTCCCACCATAATTTGCTCGACACATTAAGGAACTGACGTTTCAGGCACAAGTGGACAATAATTTCACAAATGGGTCCTGATTCAGGCGCAGGACCCTAGTTAACATATTTAAATGAAGTCTCTGTTTGTTTCAGGCGGTTGTCAAGGGCGCCTATTGAGTGCCCGAACCAACAAGTCGTCGGGTACAATTCTGAGGCCGTTCCAGCGTGGAACTCCGTGCCGCAGAATTCAACTTTGTGACGCGCGTTCTGGACCCGGAAAACATGACAAAGGCACAACAATTTCTAGCCCTATAACTGCGTGCACCACACTCAAGATCATGTCAGTGTACAACTAATAGCTGCAGTATAACTCCACAAAATACACTTCAGGTCATGTGTCATTAAAGAAAAAATATCCTTTGCTTTACCTCACCTGGCATTAGTTTTACCTTTAAGTGGCAATGGGATCATAGGTATTGAGCCTCAATGATCTTTTAAACAGTGCAAAGTAAATAAATGTCTGTCAGTGATTTTAAGGCACTAATGCAGCCTTTGGGATTCAAATAGGAGATTTAACCATTCATCTCTCTCAAGGTGTGCGATATTGGCAAAGCAACTCAATTAGATTGCTGCCTTGTATTTCACTCAGACACAGTTAAGGTCCTTTATACTCCAGGTTATTTTACCCTGCAGTAAGGGTCAGAGAGATAATAAAAGCATGAGGTACAACTGATTATTTTAACCATTCTAAACTCCAGCCAAAAACACCCTGGCATGGACATCAAAATCATTACTGAGACAACTATCAAATTTGGTCATAGCATGTGATGGCATGCAGGCTGTTAAGGAATCATAGATTTTGCTGTAATTGTCCTATAAAGCCGGCAAATGTATAGTTACAATTTCATTTCTTTATCCTGCAGCCTGAGCTGTGTATTTTGGACCTGAGACCAAGTATATGGCCTGGAATCAACAAGCTGTTAAATGGGGAAAGGAAAAAAAAATGTTTGTGCACAATTTCTTTAGAAGACTGCAAAAACACTCGAGTAATTAGAGTTTAAACAGTCTTCGTATAATCAAAAGTTCAATAAACCATTAAATAGAAATAAATAAGCTTGGAGACAGTTTCTCAGAGAGGGCTGACACAGTCACTGTAATTAGGTTAACAAACTTTACACATAATCTCATTTGATGGTGAATATGAACTATTTTATCCTGTCAAAAAAAATGAAAGTGAAAAGAAAGTGTTTAATTACTCGGACCAACATTCGGACAAAAATGTGCATGTGTTTCCCTTCAGTCTACACATGGTTTAGTTTTGGAAACCAGATTTGTTGTGTGGCAGCTGTTAGCTCACCGAACCATTCCGAAGCAATTTTTTATAAAGTAAACTCTTAAATCAGGTAACTGATCCCATAAGGTAAATTATTTCCTTCCATCAGTTTGTCTCTACAAACAACTGACCTAAAGAATTCAGTGTAGTTAGTCAAACATGCACTCAATTATAGGAAAACCCAACCCAAAATAGAAAAACGGCACGAGTTCTTCCATGGCACACACTGCGCTCCTTAGACAGAGCTTCTTTGAATTAAAGTGGTTAAAATGTCATTTCAAATCTGCTGGAAATCATGATTGCCTGATACAGGGAGATTGTATATTTAGCTTTGTGTCTGTGGCAATTTCCTGACCTACAGCCTTGATCCTTAGCGACTTAATGTTCAATATTGATACTTCTATGAGTACAGTACCCACAACATGTTGCTGCAGGACTTTGCGGAGCCTTAAACCGTGGTATTGTTCGGCATTTTGATTTGCATGTGTGCAATTAGGCAAAATTTTAAAAGTAAAAGCATATGCCTATCATGTTTTAGCACGACTTTACTGAGGAGTCATTGAGGTCTTAAGTCAAAAGCTCAAGAGGCTACATGTATTTTATTCACGTTTCAGCGACTTCAGTATTTTCAATACCATATTTAAATATACTTATGGAATCATTTTTATTCATAGTTCCTTCCTATTTTGGGGCCGCTCAATATTCTGCCAGGAAACATCCATGGTTGCTTTTAATACCAATAATGCTCTGTCAATTATTTAGCAAGAGATATGTATCCACAAGGCATGACAAAAATAAGGTTTATCATATCCATGTAAATCCATTTTTACTGGAATGAACAGCAGAATTACGAAATGCGGTTATTCCTGTCTGGTCAATAAGATGATGAATGAGATAAAGCAATATACTGGAGCCATGGAAAGAGCACTGGTTAGTTTTAAACTTGTGGGATTGAATACTGGTCATTTGCCAAACTCAGTAACAAGTTATCATGTACTCATTATCAACGCTTGCTTAATCAATATAATATAATGTCTGTTCTTTTTAAGATAGGCATCTCCAACAGAAATCAGAAATTCCTAGTTATATTGTTAATATTAATCCAAGTTATGCAGATATCCATATTGCTTCATGATTTTCATAGACATATCCATTCTGTTACCGTTAGTAAATTCAGTTGCATGCTCTGTGATATACAGTCAGCCAAAGGATTGAGATATTAAGAAGCACAGAGTGTGAGAGCTAAGAGCACACATCTGAAGAAGATGGTATGACAAAGATATACAATATATGGAGCTGTATAACAGAAGCATATCCTCAATCCTTTCTTCACCACAATCACAAATATTATACATACTAGTAGCAAACTTCTCTTAGGCTATTTGCTTTTAAGAAAGACAACTAAAGAAGGCAGTTAGCTTCTTCCCTGGTTGGTAACATCTAGATATATCACTGTCTGATGCTTAGGTCTTAATTTATTTGCTTTTCTGTCATTCTTAGAAAAGTTAGTTGCATTTCAGCCATTTTTTGTACGTGCAGCCTTCCCTTGTCAGCTCAAGTTGGTCGTGTACTGGGTTTGAAAGCATTGCGCAAATGCAGTAGATTAAGAGTGACTCCTAATCCCTGTGGGCAAAATAGATCAGGAAAGAGATTCGTAGATTGTGGTGAGATTCACATATTTCGTACGCATCACTTAAATGTGAGTAGACAGCTTTATTCCTGATGTTTGTACTCCTTCCTCCCTCACAGCTGTAACTTGTAAAATTGTGAAATTCAGTAAAGATTTTTTATAATGCTTGTGTGGTCTCAGAACGGTGGAAATAAAAATCGTATTTCCACACTAGCAAAGGCAATGACATCACCACATGAATGATTTCAGCATTCCTTGAACCAGAGCAGAGGAGGAAATTGCTTTAAAACTGCACAGATCCACTGAAAATGCAAAGTTTTATGAACAGAATAACTCACCGAGGTTTGCATATGATTTCATTTTTATGCCCACTCATGAGACTGACCCATCACTCATAAGAGACAAAGTAATGAATGAGGGAGCTACGGCCAGCTATAGAGGAGTAACGGAGCACTCGATCATACAGACTCTGTGAAGAGCACACTATTCATCTTTAAAAGACAGACAATACTGTTAGAATTCGTGTTTACTTTAGCACATCCAGAGTTGATCTAAAATACATAAACTTCTCCAGAATGTTAATAACAGCGGTCTTTCACCACCAGCATTTTTATAATTAATAATTGTGCGTTGACACCAAATTCAAGTTACATCCAATAAAATATTCCTTCAATTCTTCGACACGGAGCTTCATTAAATAGACAAAAAGTACAAGTTGTCAGAGGGTAATCAATAACCATCGACATTTGTTCCAGAGTTTCTTTTTATCAGAAGAAGATGTATTCTTGTATTTTCTGCACATTACTGTTTACATACTTTCAGTTGTATAAGAGTATCATGTTGAACTGCAGAATCCCATAGAGGCCTTAGTTCTTATAAAAGCCGTACGTTCCTATAAATTTTTATTTTAATCTCCCCAGGCACAGTTACTTTACATTAAATTGGCAGAGCGGTCCATTCTGACATTCGCTGAATATTCGAACCAAAACAGAGGGAGCCTGTCAGACACAGCAACATCAAACCAATGTCTTATGCCCTCAGAGCATATTTACTGAACAGGCTCCAAAGTAATTTGTAGTACCCTAGAATAATAAATATTTACCTCTGGCATTTATCTGTTATTTAATCCCCTCACCAGTACATCGCTAACTCATGAGCTCTTATTACAGCATTAAGCTGCAGTGGTTGTAAACATTAATTCAAATGTTATATTTTTTTGCTATCTATTTAAAATTGTAGACATTTACACTGAACTATGTGAGGTGGATTTTCCTCTGCCTATTGGCCTCTCTGCGCTAGTTTCCAGGGTATTAGGCAGAGAACATTCTAATGGAGACCTGTAGTTCTGGGCTTCGCCCCTTTTTACGTATTGGGCATTTCCTGCAGCATCCTGAAAACTGGTGGGAACATGCAAATCTAATATAAACGATGCAGGTGCAAAGTGTGCGCCATTTTGAGGATTCTGCCTGGCATCTGGCAGAAAAGAAGACCGCCCATGGAAACTGAGCCTCAGAGGTGGGCTGGCCAGCCCCTTCACGCCGAAGGATCTGGAAAAGGAGCTGCCCGCAACCTCTTAGGCCTCAGGTAAATTTTCTTTCTTGTGTGCGGCAGGGCTCCACTGTGGGGCTGGAGGCCTCAGCCAGAAGGTCCATAGCTCACTGGGATCTGTGCTGGTGCAGGCCTTTTACGTTGGCAATTCAGCCTTATTAAGCTACATTCAGGTTGGGTGGGTTTCACACATGTACCCCCTTGACTTTTGCTGGGGTGTGGGGAGGGCCAGTAAAATTGGCCCAGTAAAATTGGCCCCTGTGCGTTTCATTTATAAAATGCCAGTGTCACATTTTATTTTTACAAAAATAAAGCAATATGTACCTAAATATAGATCATACAATTATGAATGCATTTTTATCCATGTTGTGATGAAAATGTAGCTTTGTGTTGTTGACTTAAAAAAAATAAATTATGCTAACTTTGTTGGAAGTATTCAAAAAGGTAATCGCCGAATAACTGACAACAACACAACTTGCATTTATATGGCGCCTTTAATGTAGTAGAACGTCCCAAGGCTTCCCAATGGGAAGTGGAGCAACATACGCTTGGCACGGAGGCAAGAGGGAGAATGAAAATCTGTGGAAGATCGTGAAGGCGATTTTAAATAATAGGAGATGCTGGATTCACCAAATGGCTTTTACTAGTTCCCATTTCATTATTTTCTTACTATGTTTATTCATTTTAAAGGTCAATATTAAAATGGGTATTAATTTGTCTCCTGGCTACAGCCCAATTCACAAGCACAACTGTTCATCCCATCATGTTGAATTTTTTCAACAAAGTAAAAGATTAAAAGTGTAACACAATTCAATGATTTTAGGTGATTCACAGCGTTGTGTGAATTAACAAGCAAGCAATGTTTTACTACCCTTTAAATTACTTTTTTTTTACAGCAAATGGCATCAGAATTATAATCAGAACAGAAAAAGGAAACGAGAGGGTAAGGATGGGAAAGTTGAGGTGGCACCTCTCCATTGGTTTCAGAATGGTCGTGGGAGAGATGCCCTTATCAGAGGCTCCCTTCCAGCCCAAAAGTCCAAGCAGTTGGCCAAAGCACTTGGAAAGCCTGATTGTAATCGCTCAGAGGGCTGGCTTCAGAGATGGAAGTCTCGCCACAACACAGTGTCCCACCGTGCACACAGGGAAAAGCTCAACTCCAATGTTACAGGTGCAGAGCTGTGGATGGAAAACATGTTGCCTCGGCTTCACAAAGGCTAGGGACCCCGGGACATTGTTGATGGTGATGAGACTGGTGGTTTCTACAGGTGGGTTGGATATAGCACCCTCGCCTTCAACGGTGAAGCTCTGTTTGGCCAAAAGAAAGCCAAGGAAAGACTTTCTGTTATGGCACGCTGCAATATGGGTGGCACTGAGAAATGTGATCTTGGTTATTGGAAAGTGGCAGAACCCATGCTACTTCAGAGAGGTTCACCATCTGCCTGCGATTTACCACGCCAGTAAGACTGCCTGGATTATTTCAGATATTTTTTCGGAATGGATATGTAGTGGGATCATAGATTGATAGGTTGCAGTATTGTCCTTATTCTAGACACTCTCGTGGTCTCTGGGTGGTGGAACATCCAACTTGTATTCCTCCCTGTCAACATCACCTGTCTGACCCAACCCTTGGACTAGTGCACCATCTACTGTACGAAGCAACGTTGTGTCAAAGCAGTGAGAGAGAAGATCTATGAAGAGATGGACTGAACTGACTGCATCCAATCTCTTGGATGCAGTTGGTCTGCTGAAAGATGCCTGGGACTCAATCAATCAGCAAACAATCCAGCGTTGCTTCAAGAAAGCAGAGCTTTTTTTAAACTGATGGTGAGGCAAACGCTGATGAAAGTTTGGCAGAAATGGATACTGTGACATCACCAGATGGGACGTGAGAGGATGATTCCTTGGTGACCAGGATGCTCCATCTGGAAATGACACGGGTGACTTTGGAGAGGCGGTGGATGCAACATGAGCTCAAAATGAAGAGGAAGGAGACCATGAACAGGAACAGGATCTGGACAGTGAAGAGATTTTGGTCACACCGGCCAATGTTGGCTTTGCTGCTCTCGTATTGCGATGTGCTATGGAGCAGCACCCAGCTATAGATCCAGACTGGGAGATCCTCAGAAAAGTTGACAGTCTAGCATCCAGAGAAAGACAATTGAAACTCAGATTCCACAGTTCTTTGGTGGAAACATGCTGGACCACTACACAATTTTAATGCAGATCATTTTATTTTATTTTAAATACCCATTTTTAATTTTTAAAACTTTTTTAGCATTTAACATTTTTTTTTACATAATTATTTGACTGTGGTTTAAATAAAGCTAATTGCATTGCATGCAGTCTTGTTTGGTTTCATCATTAGTGATCTACAGTATATACAGAAGTAGAGTATGGTCATAGTGCTACCCCGTTATACCAGCCATCGCGTGCAGTGGGCAAATCGCGTTCGCACAAATGCGCCCACTATAAACGGTGGGTACTATGTGGTACTCAGGCAAAATGTTTTCATTCTATCTGTGTGACTAGTAATCTCGCTGGCCGTAATCTTTTATACATTTAAAGATCAGAGATGATAACCATACAAATAAAATTAACAGTTGTATTTATGGTTCCACCAAGACACACAATGTTACTTATCCAATTTTTACTCTTTTGAAAGTCCATCACAATGAGGTCTGCGGTAACTAAGCTATAAGGCTTGCAGTAAGTTGTGTGTATGAATGAAAGTATTTATTTTCTGAGAAATATGTGGAAGGTAACAGTTGTATATTTACGAGAGGGTAAGAAAGCAAGAAATGAGAAAATGCCATTCAACCCACCAAGCACTCCTCCCATAACATTTGAAAAACTACAGAAGGACATTCAGGGTTAATAACCTACTAAGGACACAGCTTTTTTTTGTCAATCTCAGTAACCTAATGTGTGAAATGTTTCTAAAATTATATAGTAAAATTAATCAACAAGGCTTGCCTTTATTTCTATCTAAATGTATTCTTAAAGTAAATATTCTCAGGGTCTAGGACTGCATGCATTGTCCCATGGGTTGAGATCAGGGCACATCACAATTGGCACGTATCCACAATGCTGTGACTTTTTAAAAATCTCACTTGCACAACTTCTGCAGCAATTTTTTGAATAAAAAGACTGCACCTGAGACTATCCCATAGATCGGAATTATTCATCCCCAGTTCATCCAGTAAGAAATACTATTAAATATCCCAAAAAGTATAGGGAACAAGATGTTAAACACAACCTATTTTCAGAAAATGCTTTATGCTTCACAAAAGAACTTACCTACACTGTGTTCAGATAATCTTATGAAATTAAAATAAACAAAGTATGTCGTATTAACAAGCGTTCAAGTTGCAGTATGAGAACCTCCAGAAATATTACTGCTTCATCCTATTTTGTCCTGTAGTGCTATTCAGGTATTAATCAGAGCAATGTACTATACAGATACTGCAGTGACAACATTCACAGTATTACAATGTGGACAGTGCTCAGTCAAGGATGGTCTCAGAATGTAGCAGCTTCCACGGTTCATCTGAAGGGTTCAACTGTGGTATCACCTAGCAATGGTGTTACCAAGCTTTCATCAGTTTGAGCAGTCTAGAAAAACTTCTAAAACCATCAATCAAACAAGGCAGGGTCGAGAAGAACATCCAAGTTGCCAATGGTTTGTTATAAAGCAGCACAGTCGACATAAATACCAAGACTGTGAAACAAATGCTGCACAAGAAGGGTCTATATGGCAGGAAGCCCACACATCAGTGCCAGAAACTACAAGGAGTAGCTTGCATTTGTGAGAAAATATGTGGAAGATTTCTGGTCAAGCATCCTGTGGGCAAATTAATGCAAAAACCCCTGATGTTGTCTAATGGGAGTGTGATTGTAGGAAGTGTTTGCTGCCAGTCATGAAATTAGGCAACAGCTCCATCGTCTAGGGTTTCACCTAGGCTTCGGGTATTGGAGGGACCTCCGTTTAATTGATGGCAGTCATTATCTTCAGAATGATTTATCAGAAACCAGGCTGGTAGGAAGACAGAATGTATCCTGGATGACGATGATCAGAAATATGTGCAACTGCCTGTGACGGTCGTCTAAAGATGCAATGGGTTGGTGTAGTAGAATGGGACAGAAACACAGGCGAGTGACTGTGTGAATGCCTTGAAGCCAACATCTTTCTAGATACTGTAACAAGTAGTCTAAAGGCGGCCCAACTAATGGCACCAGACCACGGCCGATTCCAATCTAAACATCTGCAATGAAGCCCAAGAACGGAAAGAGCAGATTGTCTGCCTGAATATTTTACGAACTGATTGAATTTTTCTTGAAATATGTTATCTGTATCAATATCCTTATGAAAGGGCAAATCTGTTTCATTATAGATTCCCTATGTGGAGATGAAATACACATTAAACAGGATATGAAATCATACCAGTGTCATTACATACCTATTTATAATACTGTAAATATTATTGCCCAGATAGTTTTGTGACTTTGTATATCAAGTGAATGAAGAATAAGATGAAGAACGCAATACTGTAAACATCTGAAAGCATTCTGCGTGTAGATGTTACACATATGTCCTACACATTTGCAGCACATGCACCCAAACTGCAGCTCATTAGATGCTGTCACAGACTGTCTGTAGTTCAAGGAAAATTATATCCTATATGCAACAGATATACAGACTTTTTGTATGCGAATTAATTAAATTCCACTCGCACCACACTAAACTCAAAGGAAGAGTGCTTTATGTTAGGCTAATGGATTGAGTATAATTTGCACTGAATTAAATGTGAAAAGTTTAATTATTTGCTGCCTAAAGAGCATACGTATCCACCTAAGGCAAACAGCTATTAATCCTTCACAATGTGGGCACAAAAAGGAAAAACACATTTTAATCAAAGATTCATTTACAGTGAGGCCCTACAGTCATCTACTTCCATACTAAGTTAGAGATAAAATGGACAATCAATCAAAATCCTAACACAGACTTTTTAATTGATTATTTTCTGACCAAAGCATATGAGGTGAGATGGAATAAAGTGAATTAAAGAGGGGGATTTTCTTTAACATTTCTCCACTAGAAAGATCAAAATGAGCAGCCTAACAGTTCCAAATTCTATAAACATTCCAGAAACTCAAAATGTTGTTGATAACTTTATGATCCAACTTTTGAACTGGCAAGAAATATAACAGTGCCAGGCAGGGACAGTAACACACCTTCCTACCTGTTTGTCTAAGATCAACTCACACAGAGCCAGTAACTGTCTCTGGCTTAACACCAGCAAGACCAAAGCCATCCTGTTTGGCTCCCACCAAAACTCCGCACCCTAGCCCCCCCGATTCATCCTCCTCCCTAGCTGTTCACTTAGGCTGATCCTGGTGCTGCACAACCTCAGAGTCCCGTTGGACACTGAGCTCAACTCCAATCCCACATCCCAGCCAAAACAAAGACCACCTATTTCCACCTCCACAACATCACCCACTTCTGCCTCTACCTCACTCCCAGCTCTACATGCCCTTCACAGGCACACCCTCCACTCTTCCGACTTGGTCTCCTTTGCACCTGCCCTCTGCCTTTGGGCACATAGCCTTCAGCTATCTTATTGCCACATTCTGGAACACTCTCACTAAATCCTTGGACTTATTGCCTCTTTCCCCTCCTCCAAATGCCTCCTCAATGCTTATCTCTTTGATCACGCCTTTGGTTACTTCAGCAAACTTGCTCCCAGCACTTGCTTGATGTCTGATTTTCACCTTTGTGAACTGCTTTGGGATATTTTATTAAGTTAAAAGTGCAATATAAATGGACATTGTCGTTTGCCTCTTTAGTAATGACTAAAATTATAATAGAAAGTTTTAGTCCTACATTAAGGTGATCAGCTTAAGACCCGTCAGTGTGCAGTCGTAACCCCATGTTAGTAAAGTTGGTGAAGCTTTTCCGCTATGCAATTAGCGTTAGTCAACTCAATGTAACATCTCTCCACTCTGCATTCACACACCATTTAAACTTCCTCCATAGTCACTATCAATGCAATTCTTGTTATGGTCCTTTTAAATCAGTATTTAGCTGACCTGGCAATCATCAGTTTTTAACAAAACTGAACCTTACCTGAATTCATTCATTTATTAATATAATTAAAATAAGTAATACATGGATCATTGTCATCTAATTATACCTTCGAAATAAAACATAGAACTGGATATCATTATTTTCTCCAAAATACTACATGGGTTAATGTGGCTTCAAATTCCACTCAGTCTAGTTGCTGATCTGTCATCTACTTCATTCCTTAAGTGATTTGTATATTCCTTTTTACAGAGTTTAATAATAATCATTGAATCTACTGAGGTACAGTTTATATCTATCAGTGAGATACCTGCGCTGCACCCTTCTGTTTTAAAATGTTATTACTAAAAAAACATTGTTAATGCCTAATTAAGATATGTTCGACATGGAGACCCTCTTAGACAGTAATAAATTGCAGACACATCCTTGTGGTATTTGACAAGAAGGATCTGCTCATTCCTTAATTCCACAGAGGAAAAAGATTATAATGGATGCCAAGTATCCACACTCAATGCAGTTCATAAAAATACTTGGAGGAACAAAACTGTACATTTTATTATCATGCCTGATTAACAAAGCTCTGACTGGTTTCACTAAGGGCAGATACTGTGCAGATATCGATAATCCAGAGACCATGGGCTCGATTTTAGCAGGCCTGCGGGTTCCCAGCGGGTGGTCCTCCGGGAGCGTGGAAAACGCGGACGGCTAATTGCGTGCGTCCCCCGCGCGATCGCGGGATAATTGAACTGCTTAAGCCCTGCTTCCGGGTTCTCCGCTCCCCAGCTGCGTGCCGGCGGGCTGCGCATGCGAAGTACCGTCGATGCGATGTAGGAGCTCCACTTAAAGGGGCAGTCTCCCAAAGCCCCTCCTGCTGCAATCAGTAGGCTAGAGATGATGGCTCACCCGAGGGGAAAGGCTGCGCCCCGTTTTTCGGACCTTGCGCTGCAGCTGATGCTGGAGGGCGTGAGGAGGAGGAGGGACACGCTCTTCCCTGCGGATGGACGCAAGTGCCCTGCCGCCACCAGGAAGGCATGGGCAGAGGTGGCGGCGGAGGTCAGCAGCAGGGCCAACACCCCAAGGACATGGGAGCAGTGCCGCAAGCGGTTCAATGACCTCACTAGGTCCGGCAAGGTGAGTACACCAACGCACCCTCCCACAACCCGTCCCCACCATCACGCCAAACAGATCACAACCCCTCCTGCAGAGCCACCACAGCGCTCCCGCAGCAATCCTCACAGCCACTCACTCACCATCCTCGCCGTGCCCGCAAGTACCCACCGTCCCTGTCCCCACCCGAACACTACCACACACCCCAATCCCCATGCAATGGGATGGGCATGTGGCACACGCATCCTCCCATCCATCCGCCCCACGCTCAACCCACCCACACCGATGCTCGATGCGTGTCACTATGCAATACGCACCCACTCACGCATCTGTGTTTTGCCTTGACAGGAGAAGAGAAGCAAGAACAACAGGGAAAGGGCACGCACCGGAGGTGGCCCGCCGCACCTGGTAGACCTCACCGACGCAGAGGTGGAGGCGCTCGACCTCGCCCGCACGCCACATTGCCTGTCGGTCGCAGATGGCGAGTCTGTCGCTGCAGAAACGGCCGGTAAGGGAAAGCTGACACTCAACACCCATGATCGCGAGTGACCGTATCATCACCTGCCATCAGGCGCACCGTAACGTTGGTGCACATGCCTCATAGTGCCCTCTGTTCTCTTGCAGGGCCGTCTGCGAGCGCTGTGTGTGAGGAGGGCGATTCCTCAGAGGACATGGCGGTCTCTGAGGGTGCATCGTCACATCTGAGCCAACCATCCACCAGTGCAGAGACACGCACCTCGGTGGGTCCCCCTCGCCAACTAGTTGGGGTAGCACTTGGTGATTCACCGCGCACGAGTGAGCATGAGCAGACCCTGGTGGCAGGGGCAGCCGCGGAGGGTCCGCGACGGAGGGAGCACTCTTCTCCAGGCTCTGCTCAGCCGGACCCAGATGCTGAACCCAGGGGGCCACCAGTGAAAAGGAGAGTCGTCGAGGGGCACCAGCTAATTGCTGAGGTACTGGGAGAGGTGCCGCGCGCATTGTCCACAATTGCGCAGGCGATGGAGGAGTCCAACTCCTGCATGAGGGCATTGGTGGCGCAGGTACAGGAGGGTACCGGCGACACAGTGTCGTGGGTAGGTGCGGGAGCGTCTGCGGTGGAGGACAGGCTGGCCTCCCTCGAGCATCACACACAGCTCCACATCGAGTCCGTGCAGGCCCTGACAACGGCTGTACGGATTCAGGGTGAGCAACATTCCGCCGCCATAAACAGGCTGACGGATACACTAGGGGTGGCCTTGCAAGGCCTCACACATGCCATCCAAACTGCTGTCCAGCAGGATGGAAGGGGTGATGTGGGCCGAGGCCACGAGAGGGATGATGGTGACCGGGGACATGGAAGCGGGGACGCTTCTCAAGGCGCCCCCACGTCCCACCCGTTGCCCCCCTCTCAACCAGTTCCCGCAATGGTGCCTCCTCTCCAGGTGGCCGAGTCTGCCCCTGCCCCGGTGCAGGAGGAGCAGTCTGTGGAGGTGCCGTCACGGGCACCGAAACCCAGGGGCCGTCCGCCCAAAGCATCTACCCGGTCAGGGCAAGAACAGGAGCAACCTGCCACTACCTCTGCTGGAGCCACAGGGGTAGCACCACGTAGGGGTACCCGCAAAAGAAATCCAAAGGCGTTATAAGCACAAAGGGAATGCACCAGGGTGTCTGTTAATTTGTACACTTTTTGTTTATATTATCTCACATTGTACATATTAAACACTATATTCTCACCACTCCTGCCACCTCTCGTCCATTCTTCCGCGGCCTGTGCAATAGGTGCGTTCCGTGCAGCCCATCATGACGGCGAACACCTGCCCATTGGGCACACTGCTGTGGGTGCAGGAGTACTGGCAACAGTCTTCAGTGGAGGGGGCTGGTATGGCTCCTCGCATGTGCAGGTGAGGAGATGCGAGCACCTCGCACTGTCTGACTCTAGGAGAACCGTTGACGTATGAGTGCCTCCCTGGCCCGGCGAGCATCCCGGTGAGTCGTGGTTCGGCGCATGGGTGTCCACCATCCTCTGGCGCGTCCGCGTCCTCCTCTGCATCCTCCTCCTCCTCCTCTTCCTCTTCCTCCTGCTCCTGCTCCTCCTCCTCCTCCTCATCGCCGTCCTCAATGTGGGTGGCGGGTGTGGATTGGGCCTCCTCCAGCGGCACCCCTCTCTGTAGTGCCATGTTATGCAGGGCACAGCAGACAACTATGATTCGTCCCACTCTGAATGGTGTGTATTGGAGCGCTCCCCCAGAACGATCAAGGCACCTGAAGCGCATCTTGAGCAGCCCTATGGTCTGCTCAATTGTAGACCTGGTAGCAGTGTGGCTGTCATTGTACCGACGCTCCGGCTCGGTGATGGGGTTCCTCAGAGGCGTCATGAGCCACGTGTGTAGGGGATACCTCTTGTCGCCGAGGAGCCAGCCGTTGCCGGCGTTGGGTGCGTGGAGGATGGGCGGGACGGTGGACTCCCTGAGTACGAAGGCATCGTGGCAGCTGCCGGGGTATCTGGCGCACACGTGTAGGAATCTCTGGCGGTGGTCACAGATGAGCTGGGCGTTCATGGAGTGATACCCCTTCCTGTTGATGAACAGCCCTGGCTCATGCGGAGGTGCCCGTATTGCGATGTGGGTGCAGTCGATTACACCCTGTACCCGTGGGAAGCCAGCCATGGCATGGAATCCAACCGCCCTCTCCATCTGGCTGTGCTCGTCCATGGCGAAGTTGATGTAGTGCGAGGCCCTGCGGAACAACCCATCGGTGACCTGCCTTATGCACTTGTGTGCAGACGACTGACAGACCCCTGTGATGTCCCCGGTGGCACCCTGGAAGGATCCGGATGCAAAGAAGTTGAGGGCAGTGGTGACTTTGACAGCGACAGGTAAGATGATGCTGCTTGGTCCATCCGGGAGCAGCTCGTCGTTAAGGAGGCTGCAGATGTTGGCGACTACCTGGCGATTGACTCTGAGCCGACGTATGCACTGCTCCTCGGAGAGGTCCATGAAGCTGAGCCTTGGTCTGTAGACCCTGTGCGGAGGGTAGTGCCTCCTGCGACGCATCTCTCTCTGTGGTTGCCCTCCCTCCTGCTGTGCAAGTGGGTGTGCCACAGCACCGTGTTGGGGGGCTCCACGTCTCCGAGGCAGACGGCGTGGACTGCGAGGCTGGTCATGCTGTTCATCCTCCGAGGATGTCAACGCACCACCCATCTGGCAGGTGTTGGTCTGAGGGGTTGTGCAGGGTAGGTAGGTGGTTCCTCGCACTGGGGCTGCGGTTTCACGTCGGTCTGTCCTCTGGCTTGGCGGGGGGTGGTGGAGGGCAGGGGTTGCCCTACGTGACGCGGTGGCCTCCTGCGTGGGTGAGGGCTCTCCCACCCGCTGTGGAGTGCACCTTGGCAGCTGCCACAGGCTGCTGGCTGGAACACGACCGGTTGAAGGGAGACTGTTTCCCCCAGTGTGTGAAACACACTGTGTTGAACCTAAAATCCCACACTTCCTGTTTTGACAGCTGCTTCAGCTCATTTAATGACCTCAACAAGCAAGGTAAGTACACTCAAGTGGAACCCCGCTGGCTTTAATTGCCTGCGGGATTCCCACCAGCGGGGCCTGCGCACGCAGCCCCGCACGTCAGCGCGGCACCCGGAAGTGGCCGGGATCTCGGCGCGATCCGCTCCCGCACGTGGAAATTGACATTTTGGAGCCCGCCCCGCCGATAACGCACAGGAAACCCGACGCTAAAATCGAGCCCCATGAGTTCAAATCCCACCATGGCAGTTTGAGAATTTGAATTCAGTTTTTAAAAAATTATCTGGAAATAAAAAGCTGGTACCAGTAAAAGTGCCCATGAAGCTGTCGGATTATCATAAAAACCCAACTGGTTCACTAATGGCCTTTAGTGAAGGAAACCTGCCTCCCTTACCCGGTTTGGCCTATATAAGACTCCAGTCCCACACCAACATGATTGACTTCTAGCTGACCTCTGAAATGGCCTAGCAAGCCACTCAGTAGTATCAAACCGCTGCCAGCAGTTCAAGAAGGCGGCCCACCACCACCTTCCCATGGATGGGCAATAAATACCAACCTTGCCAGCAACGCTCACATTCTGAGAATGAATTTTAAAAAAATTATATATTAACTTTGCTTTGTAGATGCTGAGAAACATTCTAACTTGACTGAGTGACAAGTCAGCTTGGCTCAATTGATAGCACTCCCACTTCTGAGTCAGATGGCTGTGGGTTCAAGACTGGAGCACATAATCTAGGCTGACATTCCAGTGCAGCAATGAAGGAGTGCTGCATTGTTGGGAGTGTGTCTCTCAGATAAGACATTAAACAAAGACCCCATCTGCCTGTAGGCATAAAGGATCAAATGGCACCGTTTGAAGAAGAGCAGGGAGTTTCCTCACTCTCCTGGACGGCATTTCTCCCTCAACCACCAAGAACATATTTTCAGCATTCGTTTGCTGAATGTGAGGCCTTGCTGCATGCAAACTGGTTGCTACGTTTTGCCTGCATGACAGTGACTGCAATTGAAAAGTAATTAATTGGCTGTGGAGCACTTTGGGATGTCCTGAGGATGTGATGGTTGCTCTAAAAAAAAGCAAACTCTATCTTTCTAGCTGTATAAATTAAATGAGACTGGCCTGAGATTGCACTTGACTAAAATTATAGTTCCTGTCAACATAGGAAAACCATCTATAATAAAGCAACAGTAAATGTAATGAAGGTGAGCTGCTTTTCAATCGTTTCACAATGGGACTGCTACAAAACCTTTAATGGAGAAATAATAAAACAGAAATCCGCTAAAGAAATTAAGCTGGGAAGTCAAGGCTTAAAGCTGGCCTTCATACATGTGATGTTTGTAATTTAGTCAAAATTCTAAATTTTTGATCACTTACATATTTTAATCTCTGAGTTTACAAGATAAACTGGGATAAATCAGAACCATTACTAGTAATGTGAGTACAAAAGAATCCATCCAAGACATTCTGTTCCACTGTCTGGAAAATATGCTAAATTATCTGGGAATACTGATTCCCAAATAAAAGGAAAATATATTACTCAAATAAATCAGGTACATTAATACAAAACTGTTAGAAACAGTCTGGTATATTCACAACGGTCCATAAACATGAATAGATCCGACTTAAGTGTTAGCCTCTCAGAGGGATAGTTATGTTATGAATACAATTCTGATTTCTTTCCCAGAGACCTTGTTTAGAGGCCTTGTTTAGAGATCTGGCCAAGAAAATGAATGGTTTCAGCTGGAATAATAAAAATCACAAACTTCACTTGGTGAATTTACCACCAAAAAGAAAGATAGAGCTGGGGATTTCTAAACTAAGTTTTATCATTAAACGAGAGCGTTAAGCACAGAGCTTGGTGAGAGAGTTCGGTCTCGCGATAGCCTCAGCTGTAGGCGTCTGGCGTTGGTGTGCTGCTGGGTCTGGACATTGCTTTTTCACATATTCAAAGAGGAGTAAGAGGGCTGGAAGGAGGAAAAAGAAAAAAACATCGAGCAGAAGGAGGGATTTGACGGACATCATCATCAGCCAGGACTGTAGGGGTGGGGAGTGAGTGAGTGAGAGTGAGTGGGTGTCACGGCACTCAGGACTGTGGGTGGGATTTGGAGGTGGGGTGGGGAGAGAGGGAGTGAATGGGTGAGTGAGAGTGAGTGAGGTGAGTGGGTGGGTGTCGGTGCACTCGGGACTGGGGGATGGGGAGGGAGGGAGTGAGAACGAGTGAGGTGAGTGGGTGTCGGTGCACACGGGACGGTGGGGGTGGGGAGGGATGGAGTGAGTGAGTGAGCGAGGTGAGTGGGTGGGTGTTGGTGCACTCGGGACTGTGGGGGTGAGTGAGTGAGTGTCGGTGCACTCGGGACTGTAGCTTGTTGGTTGTTTCTGCCTTGTTAAGACTTAAGATGAGGTTGGACAGAAGGGTGGGAGGAAAGAAGAAGGAAAAGGGTGTGTCCAAACACACTCTACAAACACCCCCATCGCTGGGTGCCTGGGTGAAGTTTTTCCTGCAACAACGTCCTGTGGAGAACTGACCCTCGGCAGTTTCAGCCGCCTGGGTGAAGACATCTCCTTCCCCCTACCAAGAAGACCATCAAATTTCGAACATCTTAAAGTACACCCCTCACCGTGCCCCACCCCTGCAACAACCCACCCCTGCAGTGTCCCTCCTTCCATCCCTCTCTCTCTGCTTTTAGAGAGAGACCCTCTGTTTTTCATTTAAAGAGACAAGGAAGCCCCTCTCCCATTACTTTTCAACAACTCAGGGAGAGGTGCGTTCCTTCTTATTTTTAAGGCCATTCGTACCATCAGGCCTGAGACTTGGAGTGAGTGTAACTCCGTATAAATAAACATCAATATGGCGACTCCACCTTTGTCGGTGCCAGGACAGAGCAGGACTTAGCATGGCCTCCGCAGCTGCTCTTGCACCTTTCTGGCTCATTATCAAGAAGCACAGTGCAAAGAGCTACACTCACCCCAACATGGGCATTGCGGCTTGCATAAAGGCCATGGCCGAGGTTGTCGGGCCCTTGGCCATTGTCACAGCCTCAGGGATGTAGGGGAAGGCTGTGTTCTTCCTGAGGTCTGAGCGGGCGGTCAATAAGGGGCTCACGGTGGGTGGGACCTTCCTGCTGATGGACCCTCACCGCCACCGCGCAGAGGGTTATTTTAACAAATGTCCCGCCCTTGAGCTCCTCTTCTCCCACCTACGTCAACTGGTGGAGTTGAGGTCAGGGGTAACGCCGCTGCCCCTCGAATTCAGGGAGACCAGCCTCTGTGTACGCCTTTCGACACCAGACCTTTATCCGGTTGGCACGGGAGGAGGACACCGAGGGGGGCTTTTAGGCCCAACATCAGGGGACTGCCTTTTGCGTCTTCTGGACGTCTGAGGGTGGGCGGTGCCATGCATGCATAGGGGTGGGGCATGTGGACGAGAACTACCCTGCCTCCCGGGCCACCAAAACGGGTAAGGAGGTCGAGACTGGCACCGCCACCACTCGGTCCCCCAACCCTCTGCCCCCGCGTCGGGAGGAAAAACTGCAGCGGAGGCTCCTGGCAACAAGGCATCTGCCGGGGAGGGCAGCCTTGCGGAAGGAAGGCAGAGAGAAAAACGCGACACCTAGAGGCGAGTCCCTGGATCGGATCAAGCAATTGAATTAGATAAGAAGGGAGCGGAGGAGGGGGCCCCAGCAGAGGTGGAGGGCCCCAAAAAGTAGACGCCGGTCCTTGGAAGCGGAGGGGAAACCTGCGAAGGGACGGCCCTCCGTGGAGGAGGAGTTGGTGCCTGAGGCGGATTCTGCGGCCCTTTCCGCCCCCCCCCCCCACCCCACCCCATCATGTGCTGGACAGAAAGATCTGTTGGGGGAACTGGAGATGCTTTTCTCCCCGGTTTTCCCTGTACAGCTCGGTGCTGGAACCACATCGCTCAGAGGCTGGAGAGGACCCCTGTCCGCCGCTGCCCTCTGACCCAGAACCCCCCACCCCCCCAACCCCGGAGGAGCCCAGGGAGAACTCCTCTGCTGTCAATCTTGGGGGTGAGATGGGGACAGAGGGAGGGCCGGCTGGTGCGGCCAATCCGTTCGCTCCACTCTGTGCGGAGGGTGGGTCGGTCGCAAGCGGCGATGACCTGGAGGAGGATGGTGACTCGACGGTGGGCACTGGGGATGATTTGGAGCCCATCGTCAATGATGCCCTTGTGCCCCCTACCGAGTGCCCCCTCTTCCCCATTGAGGAACCCCGGGAGTTTGTGGCTAGCAGCTCCCGTCATTGCAATAGGGTCCAGCTGGCCTTCGACCGATGGTCAGAGCTGGTGCTGCTCATCGGGTCCATCCGCACTGCCGACAAGACCATGCCCGTGACGAGATTGGGCTACGCTGGCTCTGGTATCTCCTCACTGGGCTCTTGAGGGACTGCAGATCAACCAGTGGCCAGGCTTCCTCTACACCGTAGGGTTGTTGTAAAAGGTCACACAAGGCTCGTCGTGGAGATAGCCATAGTCAGCCTCAACATCAACGGCAGCAGAGAAACCTGCCGTAGATTTAATAATTTCTCAGTCCTCCGAGAAGGGAAGTAGGAGGTTTACTTCATGCAGGAAACCCATACATTCCGGGAGAGGAGGCCACGTGGATCCTGGAATGGGGAAGGGGGGTCGACATGAGTCTTCTCTCCACATTTTTAGCCGGAGATTTTGGGGGTGAAGGAGCCAGTTCCAGGCCGCTTGCTCCATGTAGTCCTTCGCCTCGGGGACGTGCCGTTTTACCTGGTTAACGTGTACTCCCCCCATGATCGGTGCTCACCAAATGCGCTTCTTTGAAGAATTGTCCAATTACCTCAACTCCATTAACGCTGGCGAGGGACCGCTCCAGTTTCCCGCGTAGCCTGTCGGCGATGGAGAAGTTGAGGCACGTGGTCGGGTTCTTCGACTTGGTGGACATCTGGCGGAATATCTCCATCCCAACTCCAGCCAATTCACCTTTGTGAGGGCTGGAGTGGGGAGGTCCAAAATTGACCGCCTTTACATTTCACGGGCGTACGCCTCCTGCGTCCCGTGTCCTACACGGACCACCGCCTAGATCTCGGACCATCACCTGGAGCTCAGACCAACACCTGGTGTCGATTGGATCTTGCTCAGCTCTGTGTACTGGAGCTTTAATAACCGGCTGCTGGAGGACGTGCGATTCCGGGACTCATTCCGTCTTTTTTTGGACTGTTGGGAGTAGAAAGCAGGGGGGGCTTCTCCTCCTTGAGGCTGTGGTGGGACTTGGGCAAGGCTCAGGTCCGTCTCTTCTGTCAAGAATACGCAAGGGGGACAACCAAGAGGTGGGAGTCAGAGGTCAGGCGGTTGGAGGAGGAGGAGGTGCTTGACATGGAGTCCTGTCTTGGTCAAGTTGTCGACAGTCCAGCCCTGCGGCGGGTGCACGAAGAGAAGAGGGATGCTCTGATGGACCTGCAATTCCACAGGTCCCAAGAAATGTACGCGAGGTCACCACGTCAGCTCCTTCAGGACCTGGACTGCGGCTCCACCTTCTTCTGCTCACTAGAAAAAGGGCGGGGGGTGGGGGGGGGTGGGGTTGTCCATAAGCAGCTCCTTGCTCTGCTGGCCGATGACGGATCCCTCAACTCGGATCCAGAGGGGATCAGTGCCAGGACCCGCGCCTACTATGAGGCTCTGTTCTCTCCGGATCCGTCCAGCGAGGATGCTCGCAGAGTTTTGTGGGAGGACCTGCCGATGGTCGGCCTGGAGGGTGCCAACTGGCTCGATGCTCTGCTAAGCCTGGCAGAGCTGACCGGCGTCCTCCACCAGATCTTGTGGAAAATCCCCGGGACTGGACGAGCTGACCGTGGAATTCCACAGGATGTTATGGGATGTCTGGGGTGGGGGGAGGGGAAACCGCACAAGTCCTGGGGGAAAGGTCTGGTGACCGGGGAGATGCCCCTTTCTTAGTGCAGGGCAGTCTTCATCCTGCTGTCGAACGGGGATCTCTGCCACCATAAAAACTGGTGCCCAGTCTCCCTCCTCACCACGGATTACAGGATCTTTGTCAGGGGCATGTTCGCTTGCCTTGCCAACATGCTGGCCCACATGATGCACTCCAACCAGTCCTACACGGTCCTGAGCCGGAGAATCCACAATAACATGGGCCTGGTCCATTATTCCCAGAGGGCTGGTCTGTTGGTCGCCTTCCTTTCCCTGGATTAAGAGAAGGCATTCGACAGGGTGGATCACGAATGCCTATTCGGGACTCTGCGCGCATTTGGGTTCGGGTCGCATTTTGTCGCCCAGATCCGACTTCTGTACGCTGCTGCGGAGTGTCTGATTAAGGTTAATGGATCCTTGACGGCATTCCTTCATTTTAGGAGGAGTGTGTCAGGGATGCCCCATGTCCACACACCATCCCGACTTGGAAATATATCTCCGTTCCTTCATTGTCGCTAGGTCAAAATCCTGGAACTCCCTTCCTAACAGCACTGTGGGAGAACCCTCACCATACGGACTGCAGCGGTTCAAGAAGGCGGCTCACCACCACCTTCTCAAGGGCAATTAGGGATGGGCAATAAATGCCGGCCTCGCCAGCGATGCCCACATCCCATGAACGAATAAAAAAAAAATTATACACCATCTGCGTGGAGCCTTTCCTGCGCTTCTTGTAGAAGAGGTTGTTGGGACTGGCTCTGCGGGAGCCGGGTGTGGAGGCCGGGTGTGGAGGCCGTCCTGTCGGCTTAGGCCGATGACGTGCTCCTCACGGTCACGGATCCCGTTACTTGCGGAGAATGTGCGAGTGCCAACAACCGGATTCTGCCGTGTCCTCCGCGAGGATCAACTGGGATAAATGTTCTGGACTCCTGGTGGGTCAGTGGCGGGTGGGCTCCCTGCCGGAGGAGCACTGGCCCTTTGTCTGGAGCACCACTCACCCCTTTTATACCTCGGCGTCTACCTTAGCCCTGCTGAGGAAGCCTGGCCAGCGAACTGGCAAGAGCTGGAGACCAAAGTTACCGTTTGCCTAGGGCGCTGGACAGGACTGCTCCGAGTGTTGTCCAACAGGGGTCAAGTGCTGGTCATTAACCAATGGGTCATTTTGATCCCTTCCTGACGTGAGGAATCAGAGGAAGCTCCTCAACATCTTCTGGGACAAAAAGCACTGGACCGTTGCTGCGGTTCTGAGTATCCGGATTAGGGAGGGCAGTCAGGGACTGGTGTGTGTTCGTACCCAGGTTACGACCTTCCATCTCCAGACCCTGAACATCAAGGATCCTCCGAGATGGTGTGCGCTGGCAACCTATTCCTTCCGCCAGCTGCATGGCCTGAATTACGACACGGAGCTCCTGTTCATTAAATTGCCAGGCGGCCACGTGTCCTTGCAGGAGCTGCCTGCCTTTTACCAGGATCAGATCAGGGTCTGGATCATGGTTATCTCCAGCTGGAGCTCTCCCCCCCCGAGAGGGGTGGCGACCATCGTATGGGAGCTGCTGATCAGGAATCCGCACCTCTCCATAGTCGGCCTCGGCAACACCCGGCTGGCGGAAGGGAGGGCCCTGGCTGCTAGAGTCAGGGACGTACAGGATGGCGGAGGAACGTGCTGGATGTCGCCGGAGACATTGGCAGAACGGATGTCCTGGTGCTAAAAGTTGCGCTCGGCCCTGACTCCACCAGGTATATCGAGGAGGCTCAAGCATGTGGAGCGATCCTGTCCGAATTTCTCATTGGCGCGAGGCCCCGAAACCTCCCTCAGGAGCCTGCGCCTCACAACTTGAGCCGTCTCTCGGAAATTCCCTCAGTGTCATTCGACTCTGCACGGAGGGATTTCCTGTACGGGCTGTTCCAGTACACTCTGTACTTCCTCCCCCTCATCTTCTGTCCGGACACACTTGCTGTCTGGCGGAAGCTGGGGACCCCAATGAAGGGCTCTCTACGCGGGAGTCCTCCCCCGCACCATTGGGGATCTGGGTACACGGAGCAGTACCGACAAATACGCTTTTAAGTCACTTCACGGACTCCCAGGCCACCTGTGACTTCTGCATAGTTGACATCGGCAACAACATTATGATTTAATTTGATAAGTTTCCTTTATCTTTGGTATGATTTGGGTGCCTATTGTTTATGCCCTCCTAAAAAGGGGGCACTTGTTATATTTCTATTATTTTGGGTTGATGGCAACCCAGCGTCTCCTAAAGGGTTTATTAAAAAGAGGCAAGTCTGTGGTAGTTCATAGTCAATCAGCTGTAAGTGGGACCCTGACTAGATATTAATTATTGTGACTGGGAGTTGACTGACCAGTTGTAACTAGTATGTTTCTGAAGGGTATATCATCCTCAAAGGTTTTCAGAAGGTGAGAGAGACACAGAGGGAAGTGTCACAACTCCAGAAAAGCATGCAGGATCTGCTCCAGCTGCAGTTGATGAGGGTCGATGTCGGGGAGGAACTCCGAGAGGTGAGGGGCCAGCAAGCCTCGCTCTTCGCCTCCGAGGCCTCAGAGTCCGCTCCATGGAGCAGGGCCAGAAGTGCTCAGGCTTCTTCTTCCAGAAGCTGCACAGAGACACCTCTGTGATCGGCAGCCTGAAGGAGGAAGATGTCTTCCCAGACCGACATACTGAGGATCAGCAAATCCTTTATACCGGGCTGTATGACGCGAAGCCCACAGACAGCACGGCCTCCCAGTCCTTCCTGTCCTCTTTCACAGAAGTCTTAGAGGACAGCGGGCGGGAGAGCATGGATCAGCCACTGACCGCGAACGAGCTGACAAAGGCCATCCAGTCCTTCAAGAAGAGTAGAACTCCCGGAAGCGACGGCTTACCGGTCGAGTTGTACTTGGCTCTGTGGGACTGGATAGGCCCAGACCAACTGGAAGTGCATGGGGGTATACTTCTGGCATGCAGTGTGTCTGAGTCAATGAGGAAAGGCATCATCACCCTCATCTACAAGCGGAAGGGGGAGAGAGAAGAAATCAAAAACTGGCGACCCATTTCCTTGCTAAATGTCGACTACAAGATTCTGTCCAAGGTCATCGGCATTAGGCTCAAGTCTGCTCTGGAGCGGGTGATTCACCCGGATCAGACCTGTGCTGTACCAGGCAGGAAGATCTCTGATAGCCTTGTGCTGCTCAGGGATACGATTGCCTATGTGCAGGACAGGAGGGTGAACACCTGCCTGATCAGCCTGGACCAGGAGAAGGCCTTTGACAGAATATCCCACACATATATGAAGGACGTGTTCTCCAAAATGGGTTTTGGGGAGGCAATCCGCAATTGGATCCGACTGCTCTCCTCGGACATCCGTATCCCTAATGGGTGGGAGTCAGAGAGCTTTCCGATTGGATCTGGAGTCAGGCAGGGCTGTCCTCTCTCCGTAGTCTTGTTTGTATATTGTATCGTGCCGTTTGCGGTGTCCATCAGGAAGGACGCAGGTATCAGGGGGGTGACTATCCCAGGCAGCGGAGGCTCTCAGGTTAAGGCCTCCCTATACATGGATGATGTCACCGTCTTCTGCTCCGATCAGCAGTCGGTCCACACACTGATGAGCATCTGCGACCGTTTCGAGCTGGCCTCGGGAGCCAGAGTGAACCGAAGTAAAAGCCAGGCCATGTTCTTTGGCAGATGGGTGACCCGATACTTTGTCCCCTTCACTGTCAGGTCCGACTACCTGAAGGTGCTGGGGATCTGGTTCAAGGAGCCCCTGGCCTGCACAAAGAACTGGAAGGATGGGATCGCCAAGGCCAAACAAAAGCTTAGTATGTGGGTGGAGCGATCCCTCTCCATAACCGGCAGGAACCTGGTGATAAGGTGTGAGGTATTCGCGGTGTTGCTCTACGTAGCCAGGGTCTGGCCCATTCCCCACAACTCCACCGTCACAGTCACCCAAGCTATCTTCCACTTTATCTGGCGGTCCATGATAGAACGCGTCCTCAGGGCCACCATGTACAACCCCCAGACAAAGTGGGTAGAGCATCCCCAATATCACTCTGATCCTGATGGCCACCTTTGTGTGTTGCTGCCTCAGGATGTGTGTAGAGTTCCAGTACGCAAACACCAAATGTCATTATGTGCTGAGTTTCTACCTGAGAAGACTGGGTCTGGCCACGCTGGCTGAGCAGGTGCAGGACGTCCCTTCCAGCTGGACCATCCCCCGCGCCCCCCAACCTGTCCCAGGTGGAGAAATTCCTGAGGAGGAACTCCTTCAATCACAAGGCCGTCAGACAGTGGTCGACACAAAACGTTCTAAGAGTCCTGCAAGGAACGGAGAGGATGGACTCGATCGGTTTCTTCCCTGACCAGACGGTCGGTGCCATTTGGCAGAACGTCTCATCACCAGAACTGACCAACAGGCGCCAGGATGTAGCCCGGACGGTGGTGAGAAAGGCCCTCCCCCAGTGCGGTCCTTCCAACACGCACGGATCCTCAGCGCCACCGCGAACTGCTCGAGTCTGCGGTGGGGAGAAGACTGTCTATATATTAGAGGGATATCTGCTAAAGCACAGAACTTGGTGAGAGTTGGGTGGATCTGCTAAACGGAGTGGCTTACTAAGCAGAATGACAACGGGAATTTGGTGCAGAGGGGGATGGAGGTGCTAAGTAATTTAAACCAAAGGGCAACAGTAAATAATCCAAGTAATTAATTAGATCTAAGAGGATAAAATTAAAATTAACTAAGTAGATGATACCAACATCCAAGGGATCCGAATTGCTTTAAATAGAAATCTGGTATACATAAATAATAAATAGGAAGGGGATACTAAACTAAAAACATATACATATATATACATATACATACATACATATACATACACATACATACATATACATACATACACATACATACATATACATACATACATACATATACATACACATACACATACATACACATACACATACATATATAACATAAGTAGATAGATTTTTAAGCAAAATGATGGGACAGCTGAGACCTGTTGCCTGCAATTCCTGCGCCATGTGTGAACTCCAGGACGCTTCATGTGTCCTGGATAACCACATGTGCAGGAAGTGCCTCCAGCTGCTTGAACTCAAGCTCAGGGTTCCTGAGTTTGAGGAGTGGCTGGAGTCACCACAGGGCATGTCGGAGGGGCAATGTTGGAACCAATGACATAGGTAGGAAAAGGGTTGCGGTCCTACAGACAGAGTTTCAGGAGCTAGGGAAGAAGTTCAAGAACAGGACCTCAAAAGGTGCTAATCTCTGGATTAGTCCCAGTGTCACATGCTAGTGAGTACAGGAGCGGTAAGATAAGACAGGTTAATGCGTGGCAGGAGAAATGGTGCAGGAAGGAGAGCTTCAGATTGAGGTGTGGTTGAGGTGTACCCCATGGTGCATGGGGTACACCTCAACAGGGCTGAGACCAATGTCCTCACGGGGAAGCTAATTAGTGCTGCGGGGGAGGGTTTAAACTAATTTGGTAGAGGGAGGGGCATCAGGATGAAGCATTAGAGAGGAGATACAAGGTGCACAGAGGACTGGGAGAGACAATCTACGTTAGAATAAAGAGTAGTTCAGAAATAGGAGGGATCAGACAGGGGGAAATGCGAAGCAGATTAAGATGGGTTTAGAGTGCATGCGTGTAATTGCACAGAACGTGGTAAACAAGGCTGGTGAGCTGTAGGCACAAGTAGCCACATGGGATTATGATATAGGGGCAATATCGGAGACCTGGCTCAGACAAAGGGAAGAATGGGCACTTAATATTCCTAGCTACAATGTATTCAGGAAAGAAAGGGAAGGAGAAAAAGGAGGGTGGGTGGGCGTGGCTGTATTGATCAAAGATACTGTTACAGCACTAGAAAGGGATGGTGTACTTGAGGGTTCAAAGATAGAATCTATTTGGTTAGAATTAAGGAACAATAGAGGAGCTATTACGCTACTGGGTGTAAACTATAGGTCACCAAATAGTGGGAAGGAGATAGAGGAGTAAATTTGCAGGTAAATTGCAGAATGATGCATGAACTTTAGAGTAGTAATGATGGGAGACTTCAATTATCCTAATGTAGACTGGGAAAATAACAGCGTAAGGGGCAAAGAGGGGGAGGAATTCCTAAAATCTGTACAAGAGAACTTTCTTGATCAGTATGTTTCCAGCCCAACGAGGAAGGAAGCAGAGCTGGATCTAATTCTGGGGAATGAAGTGGGGCAAGTGGAGCATGTTTCAGTAGGAGAGCATTTAGGGAACAGTGATCATAATATCATCAGGTTTAGAATAGTTATGGAAAAGGACAAAGAAAAATCTAAATGTGAAAATACTCAACTAGAGGAGGGCTAATTTCAATGAGTTGAAAAGGGATCTTGCCCAGGTGGATTGGAATCAAAGATTGGCAGATAAAACAGTAAATGAGCAATAGGAGGTCTTCAAAGAGGAGATGGATCAGGTACAGACTAGACACATTCCCACAAGGGGAAAAGGAAGGGCATCCAAAACTAGAGCTCCCTGGATGACTAAAGACATAGAGATGAAATTTATGATAAATGTCGGGTTCATAATTCAGTAGGGAATCAAACTGAATACACAACATACAGGGGAGAACTGAAAAAGGAAATAAGAGGGGCAATAGATTAGCAGGTAACATAAAAGGGAACCCAGAAGTCTTTTATAAACATATAAATGGTAAAAGGGTAGTCAAAGGATAGGTAGGACCGATTAGAGACCAAAAAGGAGATGATCTTGTGGAGGCAGAGGGCATGGCTGAGGTACTAAATGAGTACTTTACATCTGTCTTCACTAAGAAGGATGCTGCCAACGTCATAGTAAAGGAGGAGGTAGTATAGAAATTGGATAGGATAAAAATAGATAAAGAGGAGGTACTAAAAAGGTTGGCAGCACTTAAAATAGAAAAGTCACCTGGTCCTAGTGGGATGCATCCTAGGTTAATGAGGGAAGTAAGGGTGGAAATTGCGCAGGTTCTGGCCACAACCTTCCAATCGTCCTTAGATAGGGGAGTGGTGCCAGACGACTGGAGGATTGCAAATATTATACCCTTGTTCAAGAAAGGCGAGAGGGATAAACCTGGCTACTACAGGCCAGTCAGCCCAAAGTCGGTGGTTGCGAAATATGGGTTAATATATGAAAGCTAGCACGGATTTGTTAAAGGCAAGTTGTGAATGTCTAATTTGATTGAGTTCTTTGATGAAGTAATGGAGAGGGTTGATGGGGGGTAGTGTGGTTGATGTTGTGTGTATGGACTTTCAAAAGTCGTTTGATAAAGTACCACGTAATAAACTGGTTAACAAAATTGAAACCCATGAGATTAAAGGGGCAGTTGCTGCTTGGATACAAAATTGGCTAAGGGACAGAAAACAGAGAGAAGTGGTGAACGGTTTTTTTTCAGATTGGAGGGAAGTGTGCAGTGGTGTCCCCCAGGGGTCGGTGTTGGGACCACTGCTCTGTTTAATATATATTAATGACCTGGACTTGGGTATATAGGGAATAATTTCAAAGTTTGCAGATGATACGAAACTGGGAAATGCAGTAAACAGTGAGGAGGATCGTTACAGACTTCAGGAGGACAGACAGACTGGTGAAATGGGCAGACGCATGGCAGATGAAATTTAACGCAGAGAAGTGTGAAGTGATTCATTTTGGTAGGAAAAATGATGATAGGCAATATAAACTGAAAGGTACAATTTTAAAGAGGGTGCAGGAACAGAGACCTGGGGGTCTATGAACACAAGTCTTTGATGGTGGCAGGACAAGTTGAGACGGCTGTTAAAAAGGAATACGGGATCCTTGGCATTATAAATAGAGGCACAGAGTACAAAAGCAAGGAAGTTATTCTAAATCTTTATAAAACACTTGTTAGGCCTCAGCTAGAGTATTGTGTCAAATTCTGGGCATCACACTTTATGAAGGATGTCAAGGCCTTAGAGAGGGTGCAGAGGAGATTTATTAGAATGGTACCAGGGATGAGACACTTCAGTTATGTGGAGAAACTAGAGAATCTGGGATTGTTCTCCTTAGAGCAGTGAAGGTTAAGGGGAGATTTGATAGAGGGGTTCAAAATAATGAAGGGTTTTGACAGAGTAAATAGGGAGAAATTGTTTCCAGTGGCAGAAGGGTCGGTAACCAGAGGACACAGATTTAAGGTAATTGGCAATAGAATCAGAGGCGACATGAGGAAACATTTTTTTATGCAGCGTGTTGTTATGATCTGGAATGCACTGCCTGAAAGGATGGGGGAAGCAGATTCAACAACAACTTTCAAAGGGGAATTGGATAAATACTTGTAGTGGAAAAATTTGCAGGGCTACGGGAAAAGAGCAGGGCTCAAACAGCCTGGCCTCCTTCTATGCTGTATCATTCTATGATTCTACGTATCAGGCCAGTTAAATCATAACATCCAACACAATCCATGCATAGGGACATCAAACATAGTAACAGACCTGATTCCCCAGGAATCTTCTAGTTTTTAAGAAGTTAATCGTCTAACTAAACTTGAACATGCAAATTCATTCTAATTAATATTATTGCCGCATAACTGCACTGCCCTTTTATAAACGCAGGACATTTCTTTAGTTAATGAAAATGTGAAAGGAAACAGGAGGCCTGCCATTGTTTCTTTGCCTTCCAACTGCACCTTGGCTAGTTACGCAGGCAAAGTTACACTGAAATCATGCATCAAAAAAGATAGAACCATTAGTTATCAAAGTCTGATAATGATTGAACAGCTGTAGATTTTTCATAATCACATTTATTATTTAAAAAATTGTATCTGTATGAACGTAGGAGTTTATAACTATAGCATTCCTTCAACAAAGCAGAAGCAGAGACCATTGCCCAGAACTTCAACCGATCAAATCCCAGAGATAAGTGTCCCTTCAATCAGATCACAGAACCATGTCTATAGCATCATTTCTGATGGATCACTTTCAGTTGCAATCGCTCTAAAAATAAAATCTGTGGCATACTACCACCAGGACAGTTACCTGTTCCCACATTGACTAAATCTCTGTCCAACCAGAAGCTCCTGCCACACTTTACCATTTCAAACCCTGTTGCCGTCATTCTCCAGATCTACGTCCTGCTCCCCAACTTCTTCTCTGCATCTGAGTCCAGACCCTGAATTTCATTACCACGTGCCAGCTCCCATTATGGCTTTGCCACTCTACAGTTTGGCCTCATTCCCTCCAAATTTTTTAAAAAGTAAGTGCAACTCTGTGCTGAAAGAAAATTAACTCAGGAACTGAATGTAGAATCTAATGCACGGTACTGTGTAATAATCAAAATTCTGTAAGAGAGAGGAGAAACAGAAACCAGTCATGTGGATTTACTCAACAGTACAATAAATACCGAGTATTATTGAGAAGAAAAAGATGAATCTGTTGGCATGCAAATTTATTTAGTAAATTTATCAACTTGAAAGCTATGGTATGGGGGAATTTGTTTTATTCGATGCACATTATTGCTATTAGTTTAACCTTGGAATTAATAAAACCCCCCCAGCTTTTTAACATTAATGTATCTACCATAATTAAATCACGTTTTCTAAAGAATGTAACATTACACAATAGGCTTAGAAGACATTTAATATTATCCCTATTTATCTGTTATTAATACACAATTCTTTTCCGAATAACAAGCGGAGATAAATTTTATTTTCTAAATTTCAGAAATGTCTACTAGTCTTTATTTAATATAGTATAAAGTAGGGTTTATGATGAATTACTATTAGTATCTATATGATTATTAATTATTTTTAATTAACATGGTAATTAAAACCACGTTTATTGTTGCTTCCTGGCTTCATATTCCTGAGTATTACAGTTGGAATGCAAAACTGAGAGTACAACAGCCATTAATTGTAGCAGAAAAATCAGAGCTTTGCATTTCACAGTTATCCACCCACTTATCTAAAACAAAAAAAGATTGTCAGTTCTGGCCAATGCTAACCACATGATTGATAGACAACACATTAACGCTTTGTTACCACAAGTTAATTACCCCGCTTCTGGAAACGGCAATAATGCTACCATTAAGTAAAAGGGTTAGTGGTGACCAAAGCACTCGGCCCTGCTCCTCGGCTCCACTCTGGGATTTTATAACTATGCTGCTCATGTTAGCAAAAGAAAAAGGGCTGTTGAACATTTATTAATTGCCTTAACAGCCCTCATAATTGGAATTAAAGTGGCAGTGGCTGCTAGAACAGCTGTGGGAAGTGGAGACTTCCGAATTAGTAGCATTTCGGCTGAATGTCATAGGAGTAAATCCCACCTCAATGACAATGCTGCAGAAGAGGGAGGGAATGTAGATGAAGATAGTACCTCAGTGTCATAGGGGGTAAGATAGAAGAGTCTTGTACATTCACTGAACCATAGTCAACCCCTACAGTCCCTTTGCACTTCCCTTAGTCCCAGCAGCGCAAGCACCTCACTTCCAGAACAAGAGCACTCTTTACTCAGTGATGGCAGCACAACAAAGGGTCAAGGGCTACATTTTGTTTTAGAGAGCACTGTAGAGATCCATGTCAATTGCTGGCATTCCTCTCTTACCAGAAGATGGAGACCCCAGTGGAGAATGCTGGACCATGTTGTGAGTGCGGAAAGATGACTTAGCTCCATGAAGCATAGGGTGAGTCAACACATAGGTGCTAGCAGGAGAGCATGACCTAAAAGTCCACCAATATAGACCAACTAGCTAGAACTATGGAGCAAGAGTTCTTCCAGAGGTACATTACGCCCTCAATTTCCAAAAGCAGAGCTATTGCATACAAATACTTAGGGCCTGCAGACACAGCTGCTCTGGATGCATTGAGTATCAGTGTGTAAGAAGCTCTATAGGTTGGCTTTGACTCAGAGAAAGGAGGAGGAAATGCAAGGACTGGTACAGCAATAAAGGTCCTTGCTGGCACAGGCCCAAATACCCAAATACCCACCTCCAGTCTAGTGTATATTGGCTGTCATCTTGCTGCACATTCTGAGTTTTAATAAAAGATACTAATTTAGTAAAGGAACATTTGAGAGAGGTATACAGAGAGAGTGGGAGACAAAGAGAAAAGAAAGGAGACAGAAGAGGAAACCCCCTGAATTGACAGATCCTCATGCTACACTTCAAGTATCTCTGTAGCCTTGCCCCATTGAACCCAGCAATGTTCTCCAGCTATATGTTCATGTTTGCTCCTCACTTTCTTCTCTCCACCGAGTGCTTCACTGCTCCTTCAGCCATTATAGTTTGCGCTCTGGAACTCTCTCGCCCTGCTCTGCTGCCTTGTCACTTTCTTCACTTTCTTCCCTTTCTTCAAAAGCCTTCAAAGTCTCATCTCTTCTCCCCTCTGCTCAGTGTCTACTTGTCCATCACCCTGTAAAGCTCAAGATATCCCTTTGCAATTGAGAAGCACTACTAAATTGCAAGCTGTTGTCTTACAGAAAAGGGGAGAAAGAAAAATAGTGAGAAAGAGAGACAGCGATGGAGAGGTATGCAGAGACAACAAAAGAAAGTGCGCAAGAGAGAGACTAAGAGGGGGAGAAAGCTTGGAAGGCAAGCAGAAAGACAATTACTGGTAGAGATGCAATTTGATTTATTTTACTCCACGAGCAACGCCTTGGAAGATTAACTAGTATTTTAAATCAATGTGATTGCACATAATCTCATTTGTTTTCCAGCACTTACCCAGAAATCGGCAACATTGAAATGGATAGGAAGGCCTCAAAAATAGATACGTTAATAACACATTACATGATTTTACTATGGTCCCGAAAGTCCATGTCGACTGTATCCTGATGCAAGTGCTGGGATGCGCCCACCTGAGACCTTTGGTATGACCCTGCCAAAATTCAGAGAGTCGGGGGAAGATCCTTCATTTAAATATGAATGACTGGTGTTGAAGAGGCTATATACTGCAACTCTGGTTGATGGGTCCGTGGAGGGTGTTGGATATATATCTCCCGATGGGAAGGATGGTGATCTAGGCCCCCTGGCCCTCTTTGTAAGGGAATTGCTTTAAAAAAAATTAAATTCTGCACCCAAATCCTCTGGAGTCTAGGCCACAATGTTCATCTTGGACCCCCAGGTGGGATCCACATTTGCCATTTGATGGCCTGATACAGGCATACTGGTCTCCAAGAATACGCCAGATCCCTGTAAGGCCAGACAAGGGAGTCCCCAGCCTCAGCCCCACTGCCTCCTGCATCAGTGGCCTTGTAAAGGACAGGCAGAGGCATTGCCTCATACAGGGCACGACCGGAACCTGGGTACGCTGGCCCTTCCACTCCACTCCTGCCATAGTTATGGTGGACTGTGCTGGTAGGACCATGGATTTTAGGTTCCTAAACTTGCTAGTCCTGTTGAGTAACAGGTGCACCGTGGGTGCAGTGTGTACCATCTACAGGATGCACTGCAGCAACTTGCCAAGGCTTCTTCGACAGCACCTCCCAAACCCATGACCTCTACCACCTAGAAGGACAACGGCAGCAGGCACATGGGAACAACACCACCTGCACGTTCCCCTCCAAGTCACACACCATCCAGACTTGGAAATATATCGCCGTTCCTTCATTGTCGCTGGGTCAAAATCCTGGAACTCCCTACCTAACAGCACTGTGGGAGAACCTTCACCACACGGACTGCAGCGGTTCAAGAAGGCGGCTCACCACCACCTTCTCAAGGGCAATTAGGGATGGGCAATAAATGCTGGCCTTGCCAGTGATGCCCACATCCAATGAATGAATAAAAAAAACAGGAACTCTGCTTGATAACACAAGGAAGGGTGTGGTTAGTACATTGGGTAAATTGAATCAGTGATATAGTGAAAATCTCTTACACACATTACAGCCTAGATATTAGTGTTGGTGATAATAGTAAATGCAATGCATCTGTGTGACATTCCTCTGCCTGCTATTTTAACACAGGGATTAATCCATTTATTTTACATTGGTTAATGACTCCATTAAAATGGCAGATGGAGGAATGTCATAAAGTGGAGTTGAGGTCGAAGATCAGCCATGATCTTATTGAATGGCGGAGCAGGCTCGAGGGGCCGTATGGCCTACTCCTGCTCCTATTTTTTATGTTCTTATGTTCTTAACTTTGTTAAGCATTCTTCTGTTGATATCGTCAAGAGTAACTCCTCGTCTTAAACTCTGAAAACCAAAGAGTAGCATTTAGCCAGATTTACACCAAACAAGACAAATGTGCCACTACTTATTATGTGTTTGAGGAGAAAATTTGGGGCTCGGTAACAATTTGCATTCATCAAGACATGGTCAAGAATCTGCTTGTGATATATATGTAACTTTTAATGTATTTAAAAAGATATATATTTTAAAACAAAAATAAATGAGTTCTTTAAATACCATTTTGGTTTTTCATAGCACAGAGCCAAATACAAGTATCAGGTCTCCCCTCGGGGAGCCTGGGATTAGCCAGTGACCTTAGCAGTGTTAGACATGTTCAATAAACCTCAAGGCTACTGTCTCCCCTGTGCACATGGTGAAAGAAACTGCCTCTGAACTAATCTGGAGAAGTGCACGAGGGTTAGGATAGTAGAACAGTTCATAGAAACTAGAACACTGTTTACTTTAAACTTATTTTACTGCATAGGAAATCCCTGTCACCCTTTTAAATAATAAACCTTGAGCTCTGAGCTATACCAGACATGCGGCAGAAAGAACATCTTTCACTCTCAAAGTTCAGTGGAGTAAGGAAGTGATGAAGGGGCAATGGGGAAATTAGGACAAATTACCCAAACAGCAGTATTTTGTCAAAATGAAAATGGTACTGTTTCAGGTCAAGAATAGTTGCATAATGTAAACAAAATCAACTCATTACTTAGATTGTTTTGCAATTTGAATGCTGCGGTTTTTCATTGACTATTATCTATTTGAATTATAATGCTGGACGTTATGCAAAATGCTTTGGACACTACAAAATGCTTTTTATAAATATAGCATAGCACTGATGAATTCATTTTGTTTTGCTAAAGAAAATGGTCTAAGTTCTAGAATAAAATTCCTTTAAAATAATAGGGAAATCTTGGACAATGATTGTAAAAAAAAATCATGGAGTTTATCCAGAGTGGCTTTACTGTAATAATCTCCAAGTAGAGCCTAAAGCATTTGATATTGTACGATCTAGTGACCTAACTCTCTTTTCAGTTATCTTTTGTCTCTCCCATACAGAAGGCTTAAGAGACAGTAGTCTAGCAGCTCTGTAGTATAGGATGGGGACAGTTAACAATATTCCCTATACAGTGTCTCAAAGCATCATGCTGAACTTTTGTCAGAAAATAAATTTTACGATTTAATAATTTTAAATAACTCACCTGTAGACTTCAACACATTTATAAACAATTGGTTCTTTGAAGGCTTCCCCACTCTAGGTGGGTCCTGCCAAACAGCGACTGATTGCATAAATATTTTTAAAAATAGACTAAATAATAAACTCTAAATAGCAAAAAAATATATGCAAGACCTGAATATTTTAAAATGTGGCTTTTCACAAGATCATGAGATAATTACAGATGAGGTAGGCCCATCTTAATTCATCCAGAGAGATCCTAATGACCCCCATTATAGTATCTGATTGTTTTTTAAATGATTCCCAGATTTTCGCCTCCGCTGCTCAATCTGGAAATTTATTCCAGACATTGATCATTCTTTGTGTGAAGAGGAGTTTCCTGGAATCAGTCTTAAAATGACCTTTTACGAGTTTGAACCCATGTCTCCTTGTACTATTCAACACTTTAAAGTAATATTCAGGGTTAACTTTTTCTATACCCTTAAAAATCTTATATACTTTTATAAGATCACTGGTCAGATGCCTCCTTTCTAGGCTGAAAAGGAGGCCAAATTTATCCAGTCCTTCCATCAGGAAATATTTCAGAATTGCTATGGATAAACTTATAATGCAAACATGGGCTTAGAACCAATAGTATGATCACTCATCAGATAGCTCAGAGAGCTTATCCAGTGAGTAATTGAGCCCTGAGTTTCAATCATTGGTCTGAGGAAACAGTAGGAGCATTACAATTGGCTTCAGTGTCGCTGGGTAAGGGAGGGCAAACTCAGCCAGGGTTCCTGCTCCTGATCACTATCCAATGTCATTGATGGAAACACACGTGTGTAAATTTCAGGTGGTGACTAGATCAGGTTTTGGCTGTGATGCCCCTATGGAAAAATAACCTGCATGTTCAAGGCTCACACATCCAATGACCAACTGGTGAGGTACTGAAAGAGATTGACACCCATGGAATATAGCTCAGCAAGAAACTAATGCCTTCAGGTGAGAATATGAGGGACAGAAATTATTAAGGAAAGAAAAGCACTAATAGTGTAGTGTTGCGTGGAAGTGTAGTATGCCCTGTGGGAGAGTGTGGTGCATAGTGTGAGAGTGTAATATTGTGTGAGTATAGTGTACCAGTGTTTATGTACAATAACATCTCCTCAGGGATAAATATGTATCAACTTGGCTCACTTTGTAGTACTCTTATCTCACATGGTAGCAGTCTCACCTCTGAGTCTGAAGGTTGTCTGCTCAAGTCCCACTACAGGACTTAAGCACGTATTGTGGGCTGATACTTCAGTGCTGACAGAGTGCTGCATTGCCAGAGGTGTCATCTTTGAGATAAAATATTAACCTAAGTCCTTGTTTGCCAGTTTATGGACATAAAAGATCAATTGGTGCTATTCAAAAAGCATGGAGTGTTTCTAATGTCCAGCTCAACATTCCTCCCTCATTTAATGACACCAGAAATAGATTAACTGATCAATTAATTTGCTGTTTGTGGGATCTTGCTAGGTGCAAATTAGCAGCTGCATTTGCCTATATAATAGTGACTGTAATTCAAAAGTAATCCATTAGATGTGAAATGCTTTGGGACATTCTGAGGATGTAATAATGTATTATATAAATGGAAGTTCCTTCTTCTTAAAGTCACTCTTGATTTGTCAGGAACTATATGGTGATTTATTTGATATGATACATTAATCAATTGTTTTCATTTTAGAAAGACATTAAGGGGTTGTTGCTATAATATGTTGATAATATAAAACACAAGAACCAAAGCCAATTGGAATCTTTATACCCACTCAGTTGAATGGATTGGTGCAAAGTCACTCAAACTACCTTTTTACAAAACAATCTACAAATTCAACATTCTTTGCACTGAGGACTAGTTTATTCCATAGGTTAAGAATCTTAAGTGAGAATGAGTTTCTCCTTACTTTTCATTTAGATTGCTTATTTTTGAAATTTTCTCCTATGTTTTATATTCCGGGATTGCTTTCAAGAATTTACTAGCTTGAACTTGGCTTACTCTTCTTATTTTAGACTAGAAACCCATTGAACTCATTTTTCAGCCTCTCCTTTTAAAGACCCGACCTGTCCTCCAACACTCTGCCTGCTACAAATATAACCAAGAAACTTTCTCCTTAATGGCCAGAACAAATTTTAACCATTATGTGTTATCTGTAGTCAACCTACCTCCTTCCTTCCTTTTTTGATTTAAAGTTTTTTTCTTGGCCTTTGGACTTCCCTTTACCTTCCTGTTCAGCCATTTTGGACTAGGACAAGATATCAGCCTTTGTTTGTCAGCAATGTACCTTCTAAAATGGCCAATTTCCCCACTGTAAATTTCTTTACAAATGCAATTTTCCAGCTCCTTTATGACACTAATATGTTCTCGCCAAGAGTTCAAGATTCTGATTTGAATGTTCCTGGCTAGATACCTCATCAATTCCTCAATTCACATTCAATGATCACTGCTGTCCAAATATTCCTTGTTGACAACTAACTTAGATTTTGTATTTAGAATCAAACCTTATGATATCACCTGTTACGATGCCCTAAAGCAAAGAGCAGGTATGGACCAGCTCTCAGTGTTATCCATTCCTCCATGTTAAGGTTAATTACAGAATTGTTGAAATTGCTTATGGTTGTACTTGTTTCTATCATCCCTTCCATTTGCCTAGTTATTCACTTTGCCTAGAAAACCTAGAATGGCTGCCCATAAATACTTTCTCAGGGAATTCCCAAAGTGCTTCACAGTCAACAAATTACTTTCGAAGTGCAGTCACTGTTATCTAGGCAAATGTAGAAGCCAATCTGTGCACAGCAAGGTGCCACAAACTGCAACAAGATAAATGACCAGATAATCTGTTTCACAACTGTTCTTCAAATAGTACACCTAAAAAGGCAGACGGGGCTTCAGTTTCATGTCACTTCCAGTGCATCCCCCCCACCCCCCCCCCAGTACTAAACTGAAGTGTCAGCCAAAATTATGTGCTTATGTCTCTAGAGCTTGAACCCACATCCAGTTAATTCCGTTTTCAAGAATATACCTTTGTCTTGTCAAGAAGACTGATAAGTGAGGTCTATTCAGAAGTTCGAGCTGCGTTATTTGTCTTATCCTTCTGCTCATGGTAAAACCTGCTATGTTAATCTCTTCACCATATTGAGGTATTAGTCACATCTCTGTTATGTCAGTTATATTTGCCCTTTCATTGCTTACATCTATAAACTACACTGTGCATTATCATTCAAACACATCAAATTTTGTTGTTTTAATGGAGGCTTTAGCCCATTTATTTTAATGGAGTTGATACTTCTGTTGAAAAAGTGGACTAAGAAAGGAATTTGATAAATGCATTAAGCACTCATTTGATTTCATACAGTTTAATTTCCAGGTTTATATTTTTAATAGATCTTGTATCATGTGCAAGAAAGAATCAGTACTTATATACTTTTAGAGATTGTACTATTTTGTTTTGTTGCTATTTCACATCTCTGTTGCCGTAAGTTTATGTCCCATTTGTAATTGCCAGGCTTGATTTTTCAATTTAAGCTTTATCCTCCCTTTCCACAATGTGTAGTTTTTTTGGTCCTGAATTAATCAAGATTCAGTCCATTATTTCTAAAGAGTTAGACCTCTCCCCAAACCTGACCCAAATACTAATAAAACCCATCCCTTCCTCGTCAACCTCTCATTACGATTAATTTCCTGTTCAGTCTCTCAACACTGGAAGGAGCTCAGAACATAACATTTCCTTTGCCTCATTGTCTCGAAACTTCTTTAGCCTTTCTATGTCCCTTCAATTCCTCAAACTGCTTATGGAAATATTGTTAATGCCCACATGTTACATGCTAGCTGCTCCTTTTAATTTATTCAGTGATATCCTTTCCCTTGGCTGTTGGTAAATGCAAGTCTGTTTGGTTTTACTATATTCTCTTATCTGCTACTTTATCCACTGAATTCACAATCAAATTTCCTGTTAGAATTATTTCCATGATTCCCCTCAGCTTTGTAGCCTCAATAGTGATTTTTCCATCTCTTGCCTCCAATGCTTAAACCTGTCTTTTCTACCAATCCAGGAGTGTGAACCCCCAGCAATCACTGCGGATAGTTACCTTGTTTATATTTTTCTCACGTAATATAGAAACTTGATAATTACATAGTAAACAAAAAATCTGGAAGATAAAAGTATTTTGTTTCATGTGAATCAACCAGCAGGAAAAGTAAGGATTTCTTTCCAGATCCAACAGAATTAGGAACTGGGAATGAATTCAGCTGAATACTGAAAATGCTTGTCCTCAATTCGGCTAGGATAATAATCTGAAGGATTGGTGATGGGAATTAATTCAATTACAGAGTTCATTAATCAGCTATTACTAACCTCATTTATTTCTATCATTATGTTTGTTTATGTTAATATTGTACAGTATTGCACACTGCAGGTGATGGGGATACACATTTTTAATGTAAGACACTGATAAAATGTTCGCACTTTAGTGTAATTGAAATAACTTTGTTCAGTTAAAAAGTCACTGGATCTGAGCAGAGCAAGATAAATAAACATCTTCACTTGTCACCTTCTAGTAGTTGATGTGTATATCTTATTGATGAATAGTACCTTGTAAAAGCTTTTTTTTTAATTGATGGGCCAAAGTAGGGGGCCAATACCTGTGGTACAAGATATCGCTTAGGTTGAAAAGAGTTGAATAGAGCACAAGGTCAGTCAAGCTAGGTAATGCTGAGCTTGGGTTTTCAAAGCCTGTAGATTGCTTTTGGGAAAAGGCTGCAACAACAATATGAAACACTATTAACTTCGCTCTTCATTTTATCACATTTTATAATATATTTTAATTTAATCACGGCTTGGCGACTCTCTAATTATTTGGGCACAACAGCCCGGAGGTTACTGAACCCAATTGAAAAGATCCAAGTCAAAACTGTTTAAAGTACAGTTTAAAATTAGGTCAGGTTTGTACAGTTCAATTGTGTTCTGTCACTTACATAACAGAAGTGAAGAGTAAAGTTGTTTCAGGAACTGCCTTCTTAATTGGTCAAATAAAAGCAGGTTTAGTACCTATTTATATAATCACTGTCTTCAGATGGAAGGAAGTGTTGGCATTATAAATACAAACCTCATTAAATGCAGATTATAATATGAACGGAAAGCTATTAATAATCACTTACGTATATTTAGTCAAAAGGTGCGACACACAGAACACTTCCAGAGCTAACTTCAGTCCTCTTAAAACTTAACTTAAGTCAGGGATATTGAAACAGGAACAGTTCAAGAGTCTCTTACTTGCATCTCATTTATTATTATAAGTTACATGCCTATTGGCTGATGGAGAGCTGTCATTGTTTTGATTTAACTGCTTTAAAATTCTTTACTTGTTGATTTTCTCCGCTTCTCTTCCAAGGGCATCGAAGTACAATTCAAGCGAGCAGAACTCTGGTACCTTGTCCAAGTGGCCACTGCTCATGTGTGAGCCTTCACAGCGAGTGTTAGCAGGCAATCTGATCACGGGGCTTCCTTACAGACAAGCCTAATCCGACCCACACTCAGCATCCACACACATGCATTCTAGCAGGGGCACTGAATAGCGAGCAGGAGCAAGCCCCAGTCACTTTTCTCCTCCATAACCTAGTGTTCTTGTGGATATTTTAGTACTGCACCATCACCCAGGGAGAGAGCAGCTGATTCAACACAAATCGGAGATTGATCTGAAGTTTTCCTGACCTGTATGGGCATTTTGATTTTTACAAGATTTATTTCTTAACCATGCAGTTTTGATATTTAAATAGCATTCTTATGTATAATTATTAGGCATAAATATATTGGGCCAAGTTTTGCTGTGGCAGGACATCTAATGGCATCTGCCGTTAGATAGACTTGCCCTTGAGGTTTTAAAATTTTTTGCGTGGCAAGTTGCTGCAAGTGTGAGCTGATGACGTCGCAGCGAGGGAAACAGGGCATCTGGGACCTGAGTGAACAGGGCAAGTAACTGTGTATCTCCTTAACCATTCAGATTGAAGGATGTGAAATTAACAGTGCAAGGACTGAGAAGGAAGTGTAAATTAGAGTGGGTGAATTCAATGTCAAATCAGGTACAGGAAGTGAAATAAAGAGAGGGAAAGAAAGACTGGATTAAGAGAGAGAAAAAAGAGATAAAAGAAAAAGTAAAAAAGAAAATTTAAAATTTAAAACATTTTTAAGATCTCCAACAATTACAACCTGAAGGAATGAGATTCCACTCTTGTAATAGTTAATTTTCAGTGTCAGAGACGTTGACTGGCAGTAACTAACTCTTATCACGACATTAAAAGGGTACTTAGACTGGAATGGACAAGACTTAACTTTCTGTGGCGAGTTTAGTTTGTATCTATTGCGTAAATACTGCAACTTCACGCCGTTCAATGCATTTCAATGGTGAGGCAGACAACGCAAAAGCTAATTTTCGCAAAGCTAATGGTGGAGCGGCGTAACTCGGACAGCAACTTTTGGATATTTGAGTTTAACCGCACATCTGCCTCTCGCCTGAAGTTGCTGTACCATTAGCGCATAAATAACGGTGAGCTTAGGCATTAGCCTCACCGTTACATTGACAACAAAATCTGGGCCAATATCTTTGTGGACGCTACCATACAGGAACACTGCATTCATGCAGGTGCTCAGCTGGTTTATAGGGTTACCGCTAACCACCTGGTCCTGGTGTTTACTGTGATTTGGAGATGCACCTCTGATTGCCCAATGGCAGACTTTCGGTTCCTATTCACCAACCATCCTTTGGACGGGTCTGCCCATCTATCCACTCATGTGATTTGGAGATTCAGCTCTGGTGACCCAGGTCCAGAGCACACTGGTTGGAGGCAACCCACCTAACTTTAGGAATATACCGTATCAGAGTGAGCCCATCTCAGCTAAAGGTCCCTCCCCTCCTCAAAGTCCTTGAACATGTTTTCGCCTTCCAAATCCATTCCCATCCTTTCTGCAACTCCATGTTTGAATCACTTCAATCAGGTTTCTGCCCCTGCCACAGCACTGAAACAACCCTAAACAAATTCACAAAGGATATCCTGTGTGACTGTGGTGCATTATCCCTCCTTATTCTCTCTGTAGCCTCTGACACTGTTGACCACGCCATCCTCCTCCAATGGCTCTCCTTTGTTTTCCAGTTCAGTAGGACTGCCCTCGTTTGGTTCCACTTTTATCTAGCCACTTCTCCATCACCTCTCTCAATCCCTCCGCTGCCTCTGTGCTGTCAGACTGCTTGTTCGACACCCAGCCTTGGATGAGCTACAATTTCCTCTATTTAAATATTGGGAAGACCAAAGCCATCATCTTTGGCCCACGCCACAAACTCAATACTCTTGCCATCAATTCTATTTCCCTCCTGCCCACTCTCAGGTTAAACCAGACTGTTTACAACTTCTTCGACTGAGCTGAGCTTCAGACCCCATATCCTTTCCACCACAAAGACCACCTACTTCCACCGCAGTAACATCGCCTGACTCAGCCCATGTGCTGCTGATACTCTTGTCCATATCTTTTAAACCTCCAGTTTTGCCTATTCCAATGCTGTCCTGGTTGGCCTCCCATCTTCCACGCTCCATAAGTCAGTACGCTATTCCACGCCAAATCCTGATCACCCATTAGCCTTGTCCGTTCTAATCTACATTGGCTCCTGGTTCCCCAATTTAAAATTCTCATCCTCATGTTTAAATTCCTTCATAGCTTTGCCATTACCTATCTCTGTGACCTCCTCCAGCTTGACAACCTCCCATGTTCCTCTGATTCTGGACACTTGTGCTCAGCTTCTCCTGAGTGAGCACATGGCTACAGGGGAATCAAGGGATATGGGGATCGGGCGGGAAAGTGGAGTTGAGGTGGAAGATCAGCCATGATCTTATTGAATGGCGGAGCAGGCTCGAGGGGCCGTATGGCCTACTCCTGCTCCTAATAAAAAAAAAAATTGAGTCAAGGTGAGGGACCTGCTGGTGGATGTCATTGAGGACCCTGCTGCAAGCTCCATCACTTGATGCCACCATCTAGCAGCAGGACCTCAAAATAATTAGTTTGTGATCTAGGTTGGATTAGAGATAGAAACTCATGCTCAATGTGCTTAATCCCAGTAGCTACAAGCAAGGCTGGCACGTGCACTCTTCTGGGTCCTGCATCAACCAACATTACCAGCCTGCTTCATGGAAGCATGATGATTCTCTACAAATTCTGGCCTCTCTTTGGCCACTAGGAATACCAACTCCTTGAGTGGTAAGGAGCCTAAGACTGGACTTTTCCTTTCCTAAAATGTGTCTTTGACCAATAGGAAATGTGTGGAATGGTCAATGACTGTTGTTTAAGGCTCCATGGTTACCCATTGACCCAGATACATATCGAGCCAAGACCAGGACCTAATTGCAGTGGGCACTGGGTGTCCTCAACTAACTTTTTCTGGGTAAAGAAATCCTTTAGGGGTCGAGGCCTTGGCATTCCTCGGAAGCTGCGTGGCGCTGAGTGCTGGATCATCCTCAAGACTGTAGATTCATCTCTGGGTGGCCTTGCAGAACAGTTTTTTTAAACTCTACTGTTTCTTCTGGTTGAGTGAGGAATGTTGGACCTGGAGCTGCAAAGTGGTGGAATTCACTTTGTCAGAGGTGCACCTTGCTTCCCTTTCAAGCTTGGTTCATTATGTGGCTTCTACATGGGATCCAGAGCAGCACAGCAATTGATTATGTAGTTGTGAGCAGCTTAGCACCGTCTTTGCTTTCCAATTGCAGTGTTTGATGTCATTGGGAAACCTCGCACTACTTGCCAGTTACCCTCATTATCAAGAGAACTCTTAGCTGTCTTGGGCAGGATGCTGGCTTCGAAATAGAGAAGAAGCATTGAACATAAAGCTTGGAGCTTACATTATTGGGTTAAGGAGAGGAAAACAGCTGAAGGTCCACACCTCCAACTAGTTGAACTGCTATTCAATGGGTATGGTGTGATTAGGAGGTTGGTGGCACTACTCTCACATTTTACAATGCTTTATGCTGTTCACTGTACCACTCATGAGGAGCTCCTGGCACCTGCTGCCCACCTGGTGAGGGCTCAAACCCACGCTTGTCAGTTGTCTGATGACCAACTTGTGACTATCCTCCTTCGTGGTGGGGGGAGGTGGTGGAAAAAGAGGTAAGTAGGGTCTCTTTGAAGTCAAGGTTCCATGTTTCATCAATGGTCAACAATTTTACAACACCAAGTTATAGTCCAACAAATTTATTTTAAATTCCACAAGCTTTCGGAGGCTTCCTCCTTCGTCAGGTGACGAAGGAGGAAGCCTCCGAAAGCTTGTGGAATTTAAAATAAATTTGTTGGACTATAACTTGGTGTTGTAAAATTGTTTACAATTGTCAACCCCAGTCCATCACCGGCATCTCCACATCATCAATGGTCAGTCATTAACAGTGCCCTGGAGTACTGCAGATCTGCCCTGTCTCTGTTCAATGGAGCTGCCTCAAATGGTTCCAACTGCTGAATTAAATTAAATTAATGCATCACAACCACACACAGCATTCCCAAAGCAAATCAGGACACCTGGCTCACATTTTTCATAGAATTGTATGACTAGTACAAACAATTCACCTTTCCCCTCGGAAGATTTGTACAGCATTCCTCACATTAAAATAAAACTAATTCACACAGCTTAGAAAAGGTCTTAAAAGTTTGTGTATTGTTTTTAAAAACAAATCTCATAAGTGTAAATGGTAAATGGTTTCATCCTCACACCTGGAGCAAGCATGAACTAAAGGGCCTGTCACACTTGTAATATAATACCCATAATGGACTGCCACCAATCAAGTAAATCTTATATCTATGCTGTTAATTGCTGACACCTTTGTTTGTGATAGCCTTTTTTTTAAGTTTAAAAAACATTGAGATTTTTAAAAATGCACTTTAAATGCTTGAGCAAAAGTATCTTAAAAAAGGCCCCATGATGTAGGATTCCACTATGATACAGAATTCTAAACGGTTAAATTTACCACCTTGTGAATTATGCCATGTTTAATGGTGTAAAGGTTTGCTAAATTGTAGAAAAAATAAAATAGATATTTGATAAACTTTTTATGACCCATGCCCCACCCTACTACAAGCCCAATTTATATTAGTTTTGGACCAAATATTCTTGCTATTCTCAGCCATTGAAAAGAGTCAAACTCTTTCACTATCCCAAACCTCCAAAGAGTTAAACCTTCCTCTATTCTGGATCTCTGAAGTGGTTGTGCCATCCATGTCTTGGGTGGGGGGGGGGGGGGTGGCGAGGGGAGATGATGGTGGCTACACTTATATTGCTCTCATGCCCGCCATTGGTTCGCTCTCTTTTTCTGTGAACCAGAGTGTGCTTTTATATGCCCGAAAACTAGTAACGTGTTGGGCCCTGGTGTTGTAAAGAAATTCTTGCCACCATATTTAACATCTTCTATCTGGACTTTTGAAGGGCTTAAACCTTCCTCTCTTCTGGGTCTATAAATGTCTCTAACATTAAAAAGGATATTTTAGTCTTTGGTGTTTTGCCGATGACATCGGTATACCATTTAAACAGAAGGTCCAGCCCCAGTGTGATATTTTCTCGCAGAGAGGGTCAAGATCTGAAAGTACAGGGGTTTGTTTAATGGGGAATAACAGTTACTGCAACCAAGTGATGAGGAGAAACCAGTTAACAAAAACACATTTATTTGAAGCAATAAACTTTTTTTTGTGAACACCCAATTATGAATTTGGATCTACTACTAAATGAAGATTGGAAATATATTGTCGTTCCTTCATCGTTGCTGGGTCAAGATCCTGGAACTTCCTTCCTAACAGCACTGTGGGAGTACCTTCACCACATGGACTGCAGCGGTTCAAGGCGGCGGCTCACCACCTCCTTCTCAAGGGCAATTAGGGATGGGCAATAAATGCCGGCCTTGCCAGCGATGCCCACATCCCATGAACGAATAAAAAAAAGAAAGATTATCCAGTTTTATACCTACAAGCATCACCTGCTAACTGAGGACAAGAGCTTTGAACAAATGTATTATACAATTATTTACTGCTTTTAAGGGCAATACAGCCTAAACATTGGGTTACAAAAGGGGCGGAGATTGTGGTTTTGGCTTTGAGATCTAGTGTACGTTCAGTCACTATGACCTGAAGGATTGTGCTTGTTACACCTTTCAATTTCAAAGTTGTAGTAGGTGTTTTATTTGACCCACAGCTACAAGTCTAAGATACAATGGCTTATTTTCGGTTGGTTATTTTCTAACCCAGAAGAAGTGTCGATAATCACAAGGCTTCAATTTAAGTAGAGCAATTAGGGATGGGCAATAAATACTGGCCTTGTCAGCGACGCCCACATCCCATGAATGAATAAAAAAAACTTATAAAAGTATTTTACTTGCAATGTAAACAAACACAACCATATGACATAAATGGAGTTACTATTGTGGGACCAGTGGGTTGTAGTAAATAATTCAAATCAAAATATTAGGAAACCCACTCAGTTTGAGTTACATCTTCTCAGTGTCTCTCATTAATTACCTTCCATAATGCACTGCTGCCTATTGGCAATTCTATACACAGCAAATATTCTAAATTAATGGAGGAAATACTTAAGAACATAAATAGTGAACAGAGGAGCTTCACTCCTCTCAATGTTCTCTGGTCCTCCTCTATTTCTGTATAAAATGCCTCACTGCATTCATTCCATCAATTATTTCCATTATTGTAATAACCAGCATCATGTCTGCACTTTAGAAAATGAATTTAACTGTGATATATATCTTGGCAACTGTTTGTTCCTACTAGAAACTGCAAATTAATTTCACATGATCATTTTCTCTTCCGGAAAGATAGAAGAATTGCATCCCATCAATCTGGGCTGCAATTAAACGCAGCTCCATTTTTGGATTCCCCAAAAAGTCGGTGCAGGGCAGCAGCCAAGCTTTACATGCTCCTCCTCGGTCTGCGGCGTCCTCTTCAATAGTGTGATTACCTGGAACTCTGTCCCCTGACAAAGGCATTAAATCATCACTTATCGAATAGGGCTTTTGGGCCCTTCATTACATCATGGGAAAGCTCAAATTCTTCAGCCCTTAATAAGTTCCTCATTGACCATTAGGATTAATTTCATGAGAGGTCCGTCCTTATTACATCTGATTTCAGCTGCATCATGTTATAGTGTGTAGAGTACAAACTCTCCTCATATTTAAGCCTTCCATTATTGGCTCGCATTTTCTTTGGTCCTATCAACTGATTAGGATAAATGTTTAGTTGGTTTTGTTCTGGAATAGAAGATCTCAGGTGTAGAACAACCAGAATGTCAGAACAGATGATTTATGAGTATTATCACAAAGGAGTATCCGTTTTCCTCCGAGGTAATGAGAGCAACACAACTTTTGTTTGTTGTGTCTTTAGCCGACGGGTAGAATAAAGCAGCAGCTGTATACTTTGTGGAAGTGAGGAGCGATTCTAATCTTCAATATGCTGCCTTCAGAGTTGAGAAGCAATTGTTTGAACAATAACATTATTTCAACATTTGTTTTTTTAAAAAAAAATCATATGATCTTCCTTCTCTTTGCAAATTCGCCTTTGTGTTGAAATCAAGTCTCCTATTTAAACTCATGGGGGGGTAATTTTGACTTTGGGCGATAGTGTAGAACCGGCAATTGTGAATCAGCAACCTGTTTTGCATTGAAATCAAATGTGGAAATGAAAATCGGGAGAGATGTAAAACGGGCAGCCGATTCACTATCACCCGTCTTACACAATCGCCCAAAGTCAAAGTGACCCCCATTATTTCCCAGGACCTCAAAACTTGACCTTCCTATCCTCCAACAATCTGCAGGCTTTTAAAACCCAAGTTTAGTTTCACTGAATCACAACTTGATTTATTTTGTAGTCTCTCCTATTCATTTCAACATCAGCGGTCTCCTGATCCTTGACCCTTCCTCCAGAATTCTATTTTCTTTTAAGTATTTGTATAATACTGAAGTAAAGATGCTGCCATATTCAATTTTTATTTATATTTTGTTTCACAAAGGTTTGGTGGGACGCCCATAGGATCTCATGTACATTCCAGGAAAAAAAAAGTGTTCACTCTCTTTTTATATCAGTTCATTAGCCTGTGGAATTTTTATTGATTATCTTTATATATATTTTGATTGAATAACATTTGTTTCTGTTTCTTTTCTTCAAAGACAATTATCAAAGTGACCTAAATGGTTCTTTTTTTAATATAAAAGTATCAAGGAAATTAAATATGAATCTCAAGAATCAACAATTTAATATAGAAAACATGCTGAAAATCTGCCATAATCAGGAGTAAGGTACAATGTTCCCAAAGACTTAAAACAAATGAATTAACTACTAAGCATGTGACACAGCTGTAATGAACACAAGTTATACACCTATTTTTTCACTGCTTGAAGGGAGTGTGGGTCAGAGCTAAGTCTACATCATGGTTGCACTGATTCACCAACCTGTGCTCCCTTTCTGGGAACTTGGGATCTGTGAATTTGCCCTAAAAAGGCCACACATACTGGCAATCTTTAACAGAAACAGAAAATGTGGAGATCAGTCAACACTTGAGATAGGTTAATATTTTGGGTTTAGCACACTCAAAATATTAACCTATCTTTCCGTTTCACACCTCGGCTGATGCTGTGCATTTCCAGGGTTTGCTGGCTATATTTTAATTTTTTATACTATTTTCTTTCAGAAAAATGCCTTAGTTGTTTTACTGCAATGATGGAGATTTTCCAAGTTGATATAACGCTGTCTTTTTTCCCAAGCAGTAAGCTCTTCAGCATTAATGCACTGCTCATTGACAGAGAGACATCAATGTTTTTGACCATTTATATCTAAGATTATCCTTCAAGCTGTAGGGTTAACCGAGTGAAGGCCACAGGATCAACTAAACTTAAACTTAAAGCCCTGATTTTAACCTAACTGAAGTCAAATGTAGCATTTGGGGGTTAAAAAGAGCGTCTGACCCAAACCCACCCCATTCCCGTCAGGTGGTTTTGGTTAAAATCTGGGTTTAAAACTGATCACTTCAACAAACTTTTTCAAACTTTTGCCTAAAACCAGAATTCCTTTTAGCAGTCACTTCACCGCACTGTCTTTCACATCGAACATTTTAATTTAGTTTTCCATTAGTTATGATTGTTTACAGTGTATTTTTCTGGCCTCTAGAAGTGATTGTTAGTGATACTGTAATCCATACTGATCAACAGCCAGCAGCATGGCTTTTTTTTTTTGGAAGAGCCCAGAACCACCCATGCTGACACCAAATTTGCTCTGCTTCATTTTCAAAGTTCAAATAAGAAACAAATATAGAGGTCGGTCAGGAAGTCTGTTAACCAGTAATCTAATACTAAGGAAGGAAGAACACAGGAAAAAGCTTTCAAAGCTTTCACCAGTCATATTCATCATACTTTACAGTCCAAACTCACTAGCCGCACGCTGCTTCACTCAACTAAACATCTTTCTTGAGAGAATAAATGCTTCCAGGTTCTTTCAAACAGGGGTCAAGGAAGCATCTGCTGCCAATTATCAGGGTGATGCTGTGCCTGCTTCGGGCTGGTTACCACAGTGACCACAGCAACAAACAGGAAGTGATCTGAAACCTAAAATGTATGATTATGGTGATATATTCCTTCAGACTGGGAGGCACATGAACTTGACTATGGAGCGCCACCAATGAATGAATCATTAAGCGGTGTTTCATTCCTTGTCTTGCATTTATAGAAGCTGGATATTATTTTACCAGTACAATTATTTAGAAACATCAATGAAAAAAAATCAAAGAGTTACTTTTTACCACCCTAACATACCAGCTGATGAGATAGATCCCACTTATCACAAGATAATTACACATGTGGAAAGTTATTTAGCTTATCTTAGCATATATGTAGAAAAAAACAATCTCCCCATCACAGCATCCAGCTGTGGTAATTGATTGAGTTTTTGCCTCCATTGTCCTACCCAGAAGTCCATTGCACCATATTGTTCACTCTTTGCATACATGAGGGAGGAGGGATACAGGGACAGTGTGGGAAATTAGAGTGTGAGGAGGCTCATGTGGAGTATAAACACCGGCATTGACCAGTTGGGCTGAATGGCCTGTTTCTATGCTCTAGATTCTATGTAATTCTGTGTAAAAATAACTTCCTGACATCAATCTTAAATTTGCCTTTCACCAATTCGAACCTTTGTCCCCTTGTCCTACACTTGCAGTTTAACTTGAAATAAGAGTTCCGAATTTATCTTTCCTATACCATTTAATATATTACATACTCTAGAAGGAGAAGTAGCCCATTTCTCCAGTCTTTCCACATAACTCAGTCCCTACATTGGGGATTTGCCTTGCTGCTCTTCTCTGCACCACTTTCAGTACTTGGGTGTCTCCCTTGTGTCTTGGTGTCGAAAACTGTATACGCTCCTCAGGCTGTGGTCTAACTGGAGCACTGTCTAGTTTTAACATGGCATCCTCCAGTTTGTCCAATACAGTTCAGCATTCCATTTGCTTTATTGCTTCACAGTGATAATATAGTGAAGCCAAATAATTTATAAATTTTAGTCTTGGTGAGATACTTGACATGCAACATTTTGAGGAACGTGGCATCATTTTATCAAAATCAAGACTGCAATATTTAAATTTAATTCATAAAATATTGTAAAATAAATGGTTTTAGAAATTTGAAGAGTATATTTTGCATATATTGAAAAATGTGTTGCCCACTTCAAGAACTGCAGATCATTCAGCCCTCACATAACTAATGATATATGAAGGATATTGATTGAGGGACGAGAAAGCAAATTAAAGCCTCCTGATTAACAACTTGGCAGACAAATAATGTAGTACATGCCCTGTATAAACTCCTCCCAAACTGTGCTTGCTCTTGCATGTGTACATGTGCTATGTAACACTCATGTTGCAGTATGTAGGTTGTTTTCACACAGAACACCTTCTAAAATACAGGCCTTCCAAGTCACTGATACATTTTCAGTTTGGTAATCTTATTGTCCCTACTTCTTGTCTGAGTATTTGATAGAGAGAGAGTTTAAAGGGCTTCAGGCTCCCACTGTATTCTGACTAATTTCATAATGCCTGCCCTTGTATTCCGAGATCTAAAAATATACTTAAGCAGCCAGGCACGCTCAGTGCACACACCTGCTACCAAGCTTTTACTTACCATGTAACGAGCAGTGGTCTGTGTCTGGGCAATTCAAGAGAACTAATCACAGAACACTAACAACAAATCTTCTAATTTCTCCAACGTGTAGTGATTGTCACATGGACAACACACATAGTTAATGTACCGTATGTGAATCTATAGAAAACAACTCATTACAAATCACAGGCAACCACCATGTCCCTGTGGTCTTGGAATATTGAAAGGACGTGTTATCAGCTATTTAGAAAAGGGAAGATGCTTCCAAAGTTAAATTGTGCCATAATTTAATATACAGAAAAAAAAGCAGACATTTCATCGTGGATTTACAGGGAAAACATGACATTTTATTGGATACAGGAAATACAAATGCAAGATTTAGGAGCACTGGTTAGTTAAATTTGAAGCAGATTTTTAAAGAGGATCTCACTAGAAAGTGACTCATCAGGAAATGTAATCATTGTAGTCTATGTAGCCCATTCGGTCTTGGGAGCAGGTAGTATTTTTCATGTAAACCTTATGAAGAGCAAAAGCAAATAGGAATGCTCTTTGAGCCCAAAACTGGTACTAAAGGCAAATGTGCTTAAAAAGGAAATTGGTCAAGTGTGTAATGTATTAGCTGATGGCGAGACAGAGGCATCCACAGAGCTCAATAATGTTTACTAATTGTAAAAAGTATAAAGCAAGTGCATGTACTAGACCAGCGATGGTTTTGAGAGCTCAAGACCATTGCAATCCAATCACACAGAAAACGCAAAGGAAGTCATTTCAGTATGATCCAGTCAAAATCACCATCACTAGTTAAAAATGTGATCATCTTATAGGGTATTTCCCTCCTTAAATCCAACTTACCATGTTGTGTACTACAAGCTTGGTTAGCTGGTGAGCCTTTGCAATTTGGGATTTTGATTGTGTCTACTATAGAGTACTTCATTCAGCTAAAAACTTACTTAATACTTTATGAGTTCAACCTTAATATGTCATAATTCTAGTCTCTTTTGAACCATTCAACTCAAATAAGATTCTTATTATACTATTAAGTGTGGTTTTAGTATTGTAGAATTAAGTCGGCCATGTTAGGACAAATCCAATAATTTGTTCTAATGGTGAAAGATTTTGAGTGAAGACAAAGTGTCTATCTTATACCTTATTGGTACAGCGGTACATTTTCACATTGGATAATAATTAAACTTAGCTCTAAAGTTATCACATAATTCCCTAGGTAGAAGTGAATTCTCAGTCTTTTTTGTTATATTGCTTTTGTTTGGCTATTTAAATGACCAGATTTTACTTGCATTGGTTATATCTGCCTTATATAAAGAACTCTGGTTTAAAATCTTATCCTCCAGCTGGGATTCTTCTCCTATGAAAATATGGAGAATATTTAAACAAACATTCATATTTTAGCCATGCCAGTGTTGGGCCCTGAATTTAAAAAAAGATGAAGCTGAGGTTCCAATCTCACCTCTCCACTTACAATGTCTGCATTCCCTGGGATAACAATGACTGTACATGTTGCTTCTTGTTTTAATGAAACAAGGAAATCAAGCACTGGCAGCTACTTCAGCTCCTAATTGATTGTCACCAGGGTCTTATAGTGTGAATAGTAGTGCAAATGAAGGTCCAAGATTTGGGCTCTGATGTACATTTGCCTGGGAGCTATTGTGTGGAGGTTCTTTCACTTTCATGATGACCTTTTACATCATTTATAGTTGTCATCTGTAACAGTTGACTAGATATTTACTTTGCTGATTGCCAGCTACTGACAGATTTTTACCAGGAATTTTGATCTTAAAATTTAACTTTTGTTATTTTCATATTTTATTTTATATATGTAAAAAAGGCTCCCAACCTGCAAATCATTTTCAAACCAAGGCAGTGAGCAAGCAACTTGCTCAACTTCATTGAGCAATTGATCCTTAGGAGATGATGCAAAAATGATTGTACGAACACCTTCCCTTCCATTGTGGAAGCCCCAGCCTCTAACCTGGGCTTTCAGGTTCTCAGTTTTAGCCTGCTGGCACAGCAATTAACAAAAAATGATGATACAGCTTTGTTTTAATAAGTATTATAGCTCATAAATGTTTTGCTGACTGTAAATCTCTGGGGACAAAAATTACAAAGCAGATAGCCATGGTGGTAAGCACTTAATGGGAGAGAGAGAGAGAGAGAGAGCGCTCGCAACTGGACTGTGAATATTTTAAATAGGACATACAACGTGTTCTAAAAGGAAAATATTTCTGTGTATCATTGTAATAAAGAGACCAGTGTACTACAAATTTTAAAGAGTGTGTTTGCGACTGTCACTGTTTTCAGGTCCACGATATATAAATATTCATTGAAACTAAAGACTTTTTAAAGATTACTTTTAACCTTTGGTATGTTTAATGATCGTAAATAATTTTTAAAATTCTCATGAAGTGACAGAGTGCTTTCTGAGGACAGAGAATTATAGTTAGATGGATGGACAATTAATCCATTAGCCTCCTGCACCGATGAGCAAACTTCATTGGTTTGATACTGGCATAAATCGTCATCAACCTTGAAGGATGAAATTGGCAACACCAGCTCTAAGCACATTACCTAGAAGGGCTGTACTCATTTATGTTTGTTGCTGTTATATTACACATTTTAAAAAAGTTTGTTCGAGTTGCTAATGGCCCAGCTATCGTGCAGTTTTTGTATCAATGCAGTGTAACTAGAACACGGAATGGCCTATCTGACAGCAGATCAAATTCTGCAGTTTAACAGGGCCATTATAGAACCAGCTAGCCCACATGGCGAGATAAACATCAGTGAAGACACAGTTGTTTCTCTTAGTAAGGTGCAGATCATAGAAAGCGAAATGTTTTACATTGTTGTCTATTATCCAGTAGCGATACGCACACATTGCCCTTCCACTATGTGGATGATTTTATTACGTTGGTAAATGATGTGGGAGACTAGCTTTAGTGAAGATGTGGCCGCCTAACTCAAAGAGGGAGATGCCTGTTTTGTTATGTCTACTAGAGAATAAGTGGCAATACAAATGGCATCAAAAGGTTTCTAGAAATATTTTGGTGATAAGCCACATATTCCTCCCAGATTCAAATACAAAACACTTTGAAACTCTTTTCAAACAAGTAAATTGCTTTCCTGGCCCGTTTCCCTCATCATTTTGTTACATATAGAAAAATAAGATAGCTTATCAGATTAACTTAAGCAATGTTGTATTTCTATGGTCATGAGGTTTGTATTTAAGGGTCATCATTGTCATGACTTGGCTTATCATATATTATCTGGTCATTTGACAGTAGCATGAAAATAAATTATCTTATCAGTGTCCCTTGAAAAGTGGAACTTTATTTTTTTTAAAAGAGAAACTACAAAAAGATTTGTCATAAGTTAAAGAGTGCTGTACAGAAAACTACATTTAAGAAAATGAGATGACTGAGTAATCAGAAATTCTACATACATATTAGTCTCAGGGGCAATGTTGTATGCAATGATTCTATGGCAGGTATGTAAAATAAGGTAAGGCCAAATGACTGGATCGGTGATGTGGTGTAGCCATTGCAACAATCATGCATGCCCATTTTTAAAGTCTCAGCGTGGGATTCATTTTGGATTACTATAGAAAAGAGCTGCACAGAGATGATGGGCCAAATGGCCTCCCTCTGAGCTGTAAATTTCTATGAAAACAAAAAAGTCCAGCTGAAAAGTTAAACCGCAGGGTAAGTTCAGGAAAGATGAGCAGTTCTCTGATGAGGAGGGGTTAGCTAAGGGAAATGAGGAGCTACTACTGAAGATTGCCTGAGATGAGCTATTGGAGAATTGTGCACACTAACACACATTTAAATAGCAAAATAAAGAGGAATCATTATATTAAAAAAGGTGCTGGTACTGAAATACAGAAAATTGTGCCAAACACTGCTGAAGTGAAGTAATGTGTAATCCCTACAGTGATAAGTGCTGGTGTTATGTTCATTAAATAATGAACAAAAATAAAATAGCCTAATAATCCAACTGCATCTTTGCAATATGATTTCAGCATGGACTGACCCATGCTATGAATCAGCATTCTTCACTTAATTGTAAAGCAACAGGAAATGGCTTTGCTGGTTTAATCCTACAGCACGAAATGTAAAGGCCTTCATTTTTGTGCAGCTGATATTCTTTCACAGTTGTGTAGCATTTAGTGAATGGAAATAGATACAATTCAAGAAAAAACGTTAGTAACATTCTGGAAGAATATCCAGCAAGACAGCACACTCAGAATGCCAACCTATTCACAATATGTTTGAATGACCAAAATTCTGCGGAAATTCAATAGTTTCACTATTGACACGATGGTAATGAGACGACTCTCAATTCTCATTGACCAATGAAACCAGAAAAAAACTCAAAGAATTACAGAAAAATATTTCTGCTCAATAAGAATATACTGAATCTTAAATTGCCTTTAACAATTATTCTTAGCCTGGTTTTCTCCTAGTCTCTGAAACGTAATTGGTTTTTCAGCAGGGATCTAATGTCATACAGCGTTTGATGTTGCTTCGGCCGGTGAAGGGGTTAAGTCTTAAAAGAAAGATTTTTGTTTTCTGCCAGGGTGATGGAGGGGCAGGGGAGGGGAAGGAAGGGAGACTAGAAATGGCTGAATTCCACAATGGGCTGAAGTTCACTGCAGTGACTAGTTACTAAGCAGAATAAAAGAAAACCTGCATTGGTCACACAGATTTATGCACTGCCAGAGATATATGGGAAGACAAAACAATCACAGTTTCAATGTCAGATGTTACAGAACAGAAGTGAATCGTCTATGAGTAAGTGGACAGGTTACTTTTTGATTCTTTGCAACAGCTTTCCTGGTGGAGCATTTTCGATAATGTCATAGTCAATACACAAGCCATGTCCTTTTAAAGGATGAAAGGATCTATTAGAAATTCTAGGACACCGTTTTCTTTAGGTTCAAAATATCTGGTGTAGTTAACTGCAGTTTTAGGCCTGCCAGCTTCTGTGGCCAAATTGATTATTTCCACCGAATTGTGACCAGTTACACAGCACAGACTGCACAGAGCCAAACAATAAAACTGTGCACTGAATAAAAAACAATTAGTACAAATACCTTGACTGGTAACAAAAACAGAGCTGACTGGGTTGAACCCAGGAAAATAAGTAGAGTACCGGAATGCAGTGCAATTATAAACTGAACCACTTTGGGATCTTAGGGACAATTAACATTAATATAGATTTCTCTTTTTTCATGGAGCCCTATCCTTTTTTTTTGTATCTTTATCCTGAAGAATTTTGCAATGAATATATTTCATTAGGGAGTGGTGCATTGTGAACTGTGATTTGATGATAAGCAAGTGCAGAAACCAATTAAATGAAATATAATAAGGAGGTTATGAGCTCCTCTTTGGACTCACACCGCATTGTAAATGAGACTCCTGTTTTGGCAGGTTGTGCTATTAAATTATAAATTGATGAAAGCAAAAAGGCAGCATATCAGTATAGCACCATGCCCACACCACCAAAACTGAGGTAAATTGTGCATTAATAGCCCCATGGTTTTAATAGCCATTAAAGTATGAAATACGCTTATAGCATTAATACTACCTAGTTATGCTATAATGTAACTCCAAGGCTCGAACACATAATCTAAGCTGACACTGCAGTACTGAGGGAGCACTGTATTGTCAGAGGTGTCACCTTTCAGATGAGACGTTAAACCAAGGCCCCATCAGCCTATTCCATGGCACTATTCAAAGAAGAGCAGAGGAGTTCTCCCTATATCTTGGCCAATATTTATCCCTTAATCACTACCTCCAAAAACAGGTTAACTGGTAACTTATCTCATTGCTTGTTGTGAGACCTTGCTGTGTGCAAATTGGCTGATGTATTTGCCCACAGAACAAAAGTGTGACTACGCTTCAAATGCAATTGAGTGGCTCTGAGGCACTTTAGGATGTCCCATGGATGTGAAAGGTGCTGTATAAATGCAGGTGCTTTCTTTCTTAACTAATCTCATTCAATGTAATTGCATACAAAAAAAATCCAGCTCTTCCAGCAAAAGCTATATTTAAAATGGTAGTGACTCTGATAATTGTATTTATATTCCTACACATGCTGGAGGTAATGTACTTCATTGCTTGTTCAAAAATTGAGGGCTGCTTTTCATATCTGATAGATGACAATTTCCTGGGAAGAGGCTTGCCCTAAGTAATTGTGGCTGGAAGGGTTTTGGTAAAAGTAGATTATGAAATGCTGACCTGTCAAGAAAGTTTTGTCATTTTTCAGACTAAGGAAATTACCCTGCCCCTTTCTCCAAATTTTAGCATCATGTATGTCATTGGCACAAGACCCTTGGACAAGTGTTCCATTTAGCCATCTTTGACAGCCCAGGTAAAATGTTTTACGGTTTTGCCATTAATGGTTTTCCAACACATAATGGAAACAAAGTGAAGTGAGAAGTTTTGGAACGAGCCCTTTGTAGAGTTAGCCTTAAACATTCATACAAGGCGTGTGTGGAACTCTGCGAATGGGAGCGTTGCAAGCTTTCAACCAAAACGGGCAGAAATGAGTTAAGCAAAAAGGTAGCAAAGTGTTCCTGTGGATCTTAAGACAATAAATTTGATGGTGCGATTTTCTTTTCACTTGAAAGAAAAATATTTGAAAGAAAACCATTAGCTGGAACATGTTGTCACCTAGTGCAAAACAATTACAATTTCTGAGGAGTTTTTTTCCTTTTCTGATAGTGTACGGCTGGCATTTAATGTACTGCGTGCATGAAACGCCCCAGTGGTACCTAATAACTTCTAAGGCCACTGAAAAGCAGCTGCTGATTGCAGAATACAAAGGACAACACAAACAGCAATCAAACTATGCAATAGGCACACCTGTACTGATGGAGTGACTGCTTTTCTCACTCAAAACATTACAGTTACTCGATGCAAACACAACACATAATTCAGCACAGCTGCAGCATGCAATAGCAGGATTACATGGCACCATTCTGATGTGGAAAATAGTTGGTTGCAGAGAATGCAGGATTGGGATTTGATTCAGTAAACGATGGTCTTTGTTCCCTTATGCTTACTGTAATTGCTACAATTATTCATATCATCAGTTAGGAGGAGCAGTCTGGTTTACACCTAGTGAGATAATTAAGCCGAGAATATCGCTGCCTGCTCTCTAGCTAGCCACCCCCTGTGCTAAGACTGGCAGAAGAGATGAGACTAAAACTCCTCCAAGTTTCTGTCCACCACTGGCCTTCGTGGATCAGTTTACTCACCTAAGAAGTACTGTAGCAGAATTCAAACACATTACACTTAATTCTTGACAACTGCCTAACTGGCTAAAAACACCAATTCCAATTGGATTGCATTGCAGCACCAACCAACATGCTCCATTGCAATTAGTCTTATCCCATGGCCCCTACTGCTACCCAACAGGCTACCAACCTCCTACAGACCCCAGCACTACAGTTCCTCTCTCTAGTACTGCTAACTACCCTTCCCAAGTCCTTCACAATTTCTCACCAACACCACAAAAAATATTTCTCGAAGAAAAGCTAAAGGTCTTTACCAAAAATCTACTGCTAACCATGCCACTGGATTATCTTCCCTGTTACAATTAAAATCTGAACATTCACTAACCCCTCTGTCGGAGCTGGAGTTTTTCTCATTCCTATGGACAAAAGATGGTGATGTGCTGTACTTCAAAAAGCTAGTAACAGAATGGTATGATATAGTTCGCAAATTGGAGAGTAGATCAGTTGAAAGTGGTGGACCACCAAGGGATTTCCTGTTCCAAAATATGGGCTTGGTTAAATGGAAAATTTAGGAGGTGGACAAATCCTACTAGCTAACCAGCCCAGTGCTGTTTGAGTATTCTTCATCCACCAGCAGTTCAACTTCTGCTGAAGCTGTAGCAACATTTACAAAGTAGAAGTACATGCGGTTACATTCGCCCAACTGGACTTCATTTTACATTGGTGATGAATGTTTGCAGTCCCCATGTAATTTAAACCTTCACAATTGCAGTTTCATTTCTGTTAAGAATTGTTAATAAATATCAATTGAAATTACTATTTTAATATTATTTTTTCTTAAATGATTACAAATCTCTCATAGAAAATGATCTAACAACACTTCACTTCTTTCCCCCTTGAGCCATTTATTCCCCATCCAAAGGGCACAAAAGAAATCTAGACTATCTGCAACATAAAAACCACTCAGTTCAAAAGGAAGATTTATACCTTCAAGTTACCAGAGCAACCTTCCTAAGCACATAGATGAAAGCCAGCAACTAATGCATTAGTTCTCCACAAGATGTAGAGAGCTTTGTGTGAGTCCTTTGTAAGTAGATTCCATTTTATAGTAAACTAGGATGCTGCCAGAATCAGTATCTCGCAAACAGCCCCCGTTACCCTTGGTAGCAGGTGATCCTGTTCAGTGTGACTATCAGTGAAGCAATAGGAGTCCTATGGTAAAATGGTTAAGTGCACTTGAGATCCTAAGCAAAAAGGTACCCAGGCAGTAGGCTTCGAATTAGCAAAAGAGCGGAAAAAACATCAAAAAAGGAATCCTATTATGTAGGTCAGGTGATTCCTTCCTTCCCCCCTCTCCTGCCCATCCAGGAAGAAATGGGATCTCCTGTACCCCAGCACAAGACAGCTATGGAAATTTGGAAAAGTCCACCCCTTCAAACACAGGAAAATTTTCAGTGATGGGGAATTAATACAAGAGGAGCATCCGCCTTTTTCTCTGGAACTCCCCACTCTACAAATAAAGTAACTAGAACTATATAGAATGTTGGGGAGAGAGGGACTGAAGACCTGAGCAAGAAGCTAAGGTTCATTACCAGCACAGGATTGACCAAGGAACCAGGCCACCCAAAATGTGGATTCTCACATCACAATAGGAGAGCCAGGTAGTGCTGCTTACATTGTACTCATACTAACAGTGTGTGGCTTCATCTAGAAAGTTTCTGTTACCTGTGTTATTACGTTGTGTTAGATTATTTAAATCCTATACATTGTTAGCAATATGTAAATAATTGACCGATTTACATTGCCTCAAGTAATAATGACCCCGATATTAACACGGAGACACGCGTGTGGGCGTGTTAGCGGGTGATGACCCCCGCATCTTTGCGTGATGTGTAAGGCTGGCCGAGTTTAACGGCCAGCTGTCATTTAAATAAAGCTTCCGGAGGTTCCCCGGTGGAATGCTGTGTCTGCAGGTGAGCCTGACGCAAGACGCAATTTCTTGTCCACTATTTAAAGGCTCAGTCCACCTTTGTAAGGGGGGCTAAGGGAGAGCAGCATTGAAATAATCGTTGACCATTGGAAGGAAAAATGGCAAGAGCAGGATGTTGGTCGCCAAGTTCAGCGATGCATGCCTGGAGGTAATGCTGGGCGCTGTTAGAGCAAGGAGCGATGTGTTATTCCCCACAAGACGTTCCTGCTCTCAACTGTAACAAACTTTTCATGTAAATGAAAACGTTTCCAGAATAAATTTGAGTATTAGCTATGAGTATGGGGTTTCCAGAAGAGAGGATCTGAAACGTGAAGATTAAAGTTTGTGACAAAACAAGGAAAGGTAGACCTGTATCATTGGGGCTAGCCCAGTTATCTGAAACTGTGCAATTGCCTCCTCAAAGGTCATTAGAAGGTTTTGGTCTTGGGATTCAACACTTGTTCCACACTGCACCCTCCTATCATGTGACCTTTGCCTTTAAACATAAGAGTAGTGGGGATTGAGATAGGGTGACTTGGTCGATGCAAATTTATTCCTGCAGTACATTTCCTGTCTCATCACAATTTACAAAATCCTGCTATTTTTACTTTTAATACATTACTTGCTAAATTGTTCTGAACAATTCTCTAAGTTGATAGCTATTTTTTGAAAATATCTTTTAAAACTGCAATCACCATGTGCAAAAATGGCCTGTATTGCTATGCTACCTTATAGGATCAAGAAGCCCCAATGTATGTACCAAAAATGTCCCTTCTGTGCTCTGTTATAGAGAACAACTGGACTTCCTGGGCATTTTCAGTAATCTGGGATTTACAATGTTGCTGTTCCATCATTGCGCAGTGAGCAGTGGTTGTGCGCAGTTACATTATCAAAATTTGGGATATTCATATAAAGTTGTTGCTTTGTGTTTGAAATGTTAAAAGGATTCGATAGGGCAGATGCAGAGAAACTATTTCCTCTGGTGGGGGATATCTAGAATGAGGGGACATAAACTTAAAATTAGAGCTGGGCTATTTAAGAGAGAAATCAGGAAGCTCTTTTCACACAAAGGGTAGTGGAAATCTGGAATTCTCTTCCCCCAAAATGTCTGTGGATGCTGGGTCAATTGGAGCTTTCAAGACTGAGATCAATAGATTTTTGTTAGGTAAGGGTATCAAGGGACATGGAGCTAAGGCGGGTAAATGGAGTTGAGGCACAGATCAGCCATGATCTAGTTGAATGGCAGAGCAGGTCTGAACGGCCTACTCGTCTTCCTATGCTTGAAGATGTTAAAACCAACACTACTGGAGGTGCATCTGATTGGCTGATACTTCATCATTGCCATGATCAAAATATTTTAAACAGGAATTGCAAGTTTAAAAACTGGGCACTCTGTGTTTTCACTGGCAGTTCACGGTTAGCAAAGAAAAGCAGACCTCCCTCTGATTCTGCACAAATATAGCCCTTGATGTTTTCTTTTATATTTCACTGTCACTTCAACACTACCGTCAAATTTGCAACTTTGTAAAGCAGAATGTTAATTGACGGCTGAGTTATTGAAAGGGAAGGGTGAATGGTTGATGTCAAATCAATTGGGGCCACAATACAGAAGCTTTGTTACAGTAAATGCAAGACATTTTATTCAGACTATAACGACATGATTTCAAAATAACATAGGCTTCATCAGGTGATGTGATCCTTCTAAAGAATCTATCATCTAGTAACTGGCTGAATGTAAGGGAGCACATTTACTACAACAAAACACTTGTACATTGCCTCATTTGATGTGTGCAACTGGGTTAAAATCAAACAAAAAGTATATTAATGTATCTTGTTAAATATTCAGTACTTTAACCATTTCCTGTGTATTTTGTTATGAACTGGACTTTTTCAAATAAAGAGTTCAGATCTTGCTAGGTCCCACTCTGTTAATCCCTTCCTAAACCCCTCTGCTTCCCCACCTTCCTCTCCTCCTTCAAGACCCTCTTTAAAATGTAATTCTTTGAACAAACTTTTGTTCACCACTCCTAATATCTCCTTTAACTTGGCAACTGTTTTTTTCCCCCCTCATGCCTCTGTGAAGCACATGGGATCATTTTCTATATTAAAAGCATTACATAAATGCTAGTTGTTGTCATATCTGACCCTTTATGTGCTGTTTGTGCAGCTTTCTTTAAAATAAAACTGACTAGCTTCTTGACTTTACCAAAATGTAGAAAAGAAAACGGTTTACTTTTCAAACCTGCAAACCAAAGTTGCAGAACATATTAGAAGTGTGAAAATTTGGAGTATTTTGTCTAAAACTTGAGCTCTTGTTTGAGGAAAGGTTTTAGGTTCAGGAGGAATCTCTGATGTTTTGGCTGCAAGTGGGCCTACTTTATACTCAGAGAAAACAAACTCTTAAAATTTTTTTTAAAAAAAACTCTATGGTATGAGATAACACTAATTCTAATGAACAATGTAATGATTTGTAGCTTTGGGGGTAAAGCAGATTTTCATTTCCTTTAGCTAGTGCCTCTCTTTTGGCTTACTTAAAAATCACAGCTGAAACTGGGTGTGGTTTTCCAGAAAAAGCCACCATTTTTTTAAAAATGGAAAGCATGGTTACATCATTTAAATGCTCCTTATGAAGTTCAGGTTTCTGCCAATACTGTAGAGAAATGAACATAGAGTGCATTTTGGGAAGAGAATCCACTTTACTTTGAGAAAACAGCCTTTTCCATCTTCCATTCATCCAGCAGTTAGATATTCAAGTCTGGATTTCCAGGGTCACCAACCATCCAAAACTTGGAGACTCCACCAGTCAAATTGAAGGTTCTGCCTTTGCCTTTGACTAACCCTTTCCTGGTTTGTGTGGGTCTGAAACTGATCCTTTTCTAGGATTTTTAATGCTGTCCTGTGCTTCTCTGATGTGGTCAAGTTCATCAACACTTTGCTGAATTGATATTTCAGTTTCCAGACAAAGTCCCCAAGCCATTAAGTCCTCTTTACTCTCATCCTTTAACTCAACATACCTTTCAAACTGCCTCAAGTGCACAAACTAAGAGTCATGAAGCCAAGTTTTACTCCATGTAAAATTTTACTGGCTCCAGAGGCCACAATTTGGCTTGTTACATTCAATCAAATGATTCCCCTCCCCACTATCCAAGGAAATCTCGCTGAAAATTCTCAGTACAAAGGTTACAACTTCCAATAACCTGCTTTGTGTTCAGTGTCCATCTACATTCTCAGGGCTAAGAACTCTTTGGAAACATATAATTTTCCAAAATTTATCAATGACATTTCCAAGTTTCTGAACCTCTTTAGTCTCAGCTGATGGGAACAACAATGAGCCACACCTACTGCAATCTGACCCATTTTATAACATGTGGTCATGTGATCTCCAGACAGCCAGGTCCTCTTAAAGCAGCTCTGTCTTCACACCTAATTAATATTGACCAATCCAAATTATCATGAGCAGTATTGTGACTATTATACTTGAAAATATATAATGTAATAAGTTTTTAAAAAAGTATTATTAAAATTAATTAAGGGAAAATAATCTCACTATCACCTACTTTGTGTTAAGGGCTCATTTCTCCTCTTCAGCTCATTTCATGTGCAATAAGTCTGTTTTCCCTGACACCCAGATTCAAAGGTGCGACTTAAACATGAATTTCATCTGCCAGATTTAGGCATTATCTCTGTGGAAGGTAAAGTTTATATTCCCCACAGATCATGTCGACACTGGGTATTTGAGAGCTCAGATTTTACGAGTTTAAGATGCTCTGCAGTCCAATCAGTTTGATGGATTTTGAGTTCTATAAATAACAATTGTTCGGAAGTAGCACCAGCAGGAAATCTGAAGCTGTGATTCCAGCCCAAAGATCAAATTAGATTTCACCTAGTTGCTATCCTCTTTCACAGGCAGCGGCTAAAGTGTGCTGGGATGGCTGTCTGGAGGGTCGGGCTGACCTAAGGCCTGGGTTAGAAAACATTGCCCATGGCAGATTCTGTATAGTGCTTATACCTCACTGCTTTATTGTCGATAGCAGGGAGTTCACTCATGAGTAGGGGGGTCATGTGTCAATGGAATAGTGATTTACAACTTTTGAAATACCAGGTCATCTTGTGACAGCTAACGGATTAAGTGAGGATGCTGTTACAAAACAGGTGCTGGTTTGAGGCCAGCGCCTGCTGAGAAAGCTGGCAGGTCAGCTCCCTGTCCTGTAGCCAGGAGGGGGAAAATGTATGTGTTTATATAGAAATGTGTGCTTGTAATCACCAGTATTTGATATCTGTTCAAATCTGAATGTTAATAAAGAGGTGATCAGATAGCTGGATGACTTGGAAACATTTGGTGGTCTCACATCTTTGCATCAGGTGACTTCACAATCAGATTACTCCACACAGCTTGAGTCAATGCACAGCCCAAACTATCTCACAATGATCCAAATTGTACCGTCTAACTGGGCTATAAATACATATCTCTACATTGCTTTACATATTGTTCCAATCAGAATTAGATAGACCCTGTATAAACCAACCAGAAACAGATGCATAATGTACAGAGAGCCTCACTATCCTCCCAATGTGATTGATAGACAATCAGTCTTATCCAGTATTGCTGCTTTTATATATATGATACAGATATCAGGCCCAGTACTATAACTGTGTACTGTAATTGTGTACAGATTTCACCCACTTGTAGCTCACTAGTGTAGTCCAGTGACTAACGCAGTCAGTGAAAAGTGAAAAAGGACATTTTTTGATATCTGAAATTGAGAACAGGCTTGTGAAACATTGCAGAATATTTTTTAAAAAGGGTCATTTGAATGTTATACATTCCCTGTATTCTCACAAACTTTGAAAACTTCAAAAGCAGCCTTTACACATGCTAATACTTAGAAATAGAGCTTTAATCTAAATGGCAGATACTGATTTTATCAGCCACATGGAGACCTGAGCTTAAAGAGGTTTTGCTGTTCTCTTTATGGATATTGTTTGAGAAGATTGCTTGTTACCCTGACACGATGCTTCAAAAGAGAAGCAGGGCACAATGGCTGGCAGGTGAAGCCATTGACCACTTGACTGCTAACCCGAAGGCCGTAAGCCCCAGCCCCTGGACTGCCTATCCCTCAGCTCACACATCTTAGGTGAATGACATTGGTCAGTTCTCGGCAGGAAAAACTGACGCAGAGCAGCTTGTCCTCAGCTTGTCTTGTAGGAGGTGCAGTAACTTTGGTATTTGAGTACAGCTCTGTCCTGTGGCACAGGCCTCTCCACCCTGCCAGCTACAGAAGGGCCTGGACTGACACTGGCACTATGACAGGGAAACAGAGACAGGAGGATTTTTTTTCACAAGGCAGAAAGCTGTAGTTAAAAAAGTTGCGTGATCACCAGCGTTTCACAGAGCTGCACCATCGCCCTTTATTTCTAGGCATTGCGCAATTTCTTTGCAAGGCTTTAGCCATTCCTTTTACTGAACTCAATCAATCGGGGACCACTGTTCCTTTCAATAAAACTAAGCGGGTGACTTCATTGTACAATGAGGTGTAGTCGAAATGTGATTTTATTCGATATACTTTTTCAAAGACCATATCAGATTTTAAATGACTCTGCTCCAACAATTTACCTGGTTTAACCTGTTATGATTGTGACATTTAAATACTGTACACAAGAGCTAAGCATTAAATAAATATATATATATATATATATATATAGAGAGAGAGAGATAGGCTGCCAATTTATGGAGTAATTTTTTATTCCAAAGTGTATATTTCTTTGGGGGTTTGGTCCTGAATTTTGTACCTGTATAAACGAATGCATCTGATGATCACCTGTTCCACTCAGGGTTACATTGTAAAAGAAACTTTAGCCCCGATTTTAACCCCTCTGCACCGGATGAGAAAGGGGCTGGGGTTAAATTCGCGTGCACCACAGGCTTCCTGCTGACCTTGCACTGCGCGTCATTTTAACAGGCACGATTTGGGCAGCGTGTGAGGCCCTATTTTGCCCTAGGCAGGCGATGGCCTCATTCAAATTCAAAAGTTGGCATCTGATGATGTCATTCAGACAGGGACAAGATTTTTGCCTGCCAGGAACGCTGGGCACTAAGGAGCAGCAGAAGAGGACTGGACAGGTAATGAATTACATTTTTTTTTTAATGATTTCCTTGTAGGCCCACAAGGAAACCTTGGGCCTCCTCAGACCACTGTTGCACCTGGAGACCATCCCGAGCAATCCACTTTGCTGACTGCCAGGGACTGTTCCCATGGGTCTCCGTTGGCAGCCTCCCACCGAGCTTGCCCTACTCCCGCCCATTGGCCTCACATCTTTTCTTTGGGGTTTGGGTGGGAGTCGGGCCTGTACTATGTTAATGAGGTCTGGGAGTTGGAGCCTGTTACTCATCCCACCGACCCCATGCTTGCCCCAGTTTAAAACTGGGGCTACTGTCCAGTGTGAAACTGAACCACATGGATGAGGAAGGTTCAATCCCCAGTTATGTGGAGTTAACTGACCTCAGTTGGGATTGAGATTCTTTCACTAGAATTGGCTTGGGAGGGAAAAATATCAATCAGTTTTCCTGCTCTTGATCACTATCCCCTGGCTCCTGCTAGATGGCATGTGTACATGGACGTGCAGTGAGGACAGGACTGGCCTTAGCTCTGATGGGTTCACAATTGAATAGCCTACCTCAAAATGTAAAGCAATGAGGAACAGTGTCTGTGTGTCAACCTGATAGAAACTAATGCATTTGCAGGGAGGGTCTATCAAAGTGATTTAGTTAACAATTGAATAGCCTGTGTAAGTATGGAATACAAAACAATACACCCAACCCCTCATTGTCCAGGCTCCATTTGGGCAGCCAATGTGCTGTGCAGCTTTAACCCCCCCATGAAACAGCACCTTCCCTATAGCTGATGATGTAAAACATGCGACTGATTCACTGGCTTTTCCAGTATTTTCTATAAAGCTTGGCTTTTAATTCTTCATTTTGTTTAAAATAATCTTTGAAAATAATTAATTTGCAAAAACAAAATCAAACTTCTAAAATGTGCTTCTGTCTTCAAAGATAATGACATCCTGTGTGACTGACTGTGGCCCCCTGTCTCTCCTCATCCTTCTTGGCCTCTCTGCCACTTTCGAGACCATTGACCCTTCCATCCTCTCAAGCATTTCTCCCTTGCATCAACCTCTAGGGCACTGTTCTTTCCTGGTTCTGCCCTTATCTGATTCAACGCAGGAAACTACATTGCTTCTCTTCCTCTGCTCACGTGGTCACTTCTGGTTTATCTAGGGATCCTTCCTTGTCTCCCTCCTCTTCAGTATCTATCCGCTATTATAGTGACATTATTCGGGAAGAGAGGGTCAACATCTACCTCGCTGTCTCCTCCATTGACCCAAAGGTCGTTGCCGCACTCTTAACTTACTTGTCCAATATGAAGACCTGAATGAACCATACCGTCCTCCAGCTGAATGGCAGCAAAGCAGAGCCAACCTCTTTGACCCCTATCAACACCTCTGCACCTCAGGTCTTGATTCCATTCCACCTCCCCAGCTGCCATCTTAAGCTGAGTTAAGGGGTGCAAAACTTCAGTGACTGCAACACTGCCTCCCTCTGCAGAAACCCTTGTCCATGCCATCGCCTTAAGGCCTGACTTCACTAAGGGTCTACTAGCTGACCTCCCCATCTCAGCCCTTCATGAGCTTCAACTCACTCATAATACCGCAGGCTGCAAACTGAGTGGCGCTAAGTCCCAAACTCCCATCTTTATCTGCCAGCTTCACCAGCTCCCCCCGCTCCAAAGGCGGTAATCTCAACATTCTCACTCGTTTTCAAATCGCTTCACACCCTCGCCACATCTACCTTCATGATCTCCTCCTGCCTTATAAGCTCACATGCACCCTCCACTCCGTGAGGACCGGGCGGGACTGCTTCTCCCTTCGCTGCACCATTGGTGGTCGTTCAGTCATCCACTCTGCTGGTGCCTTCTCGAATTTTCTACCCGGTTCAATAGTAAAGGGAATTGGATACATACTCGAAAAGGAGAAATTTGCAGGGCTGCGGGCAAAGAGCAGGGGAGTGGGGCTAATTGGAATGCTCTTTCAAAGAGACACGATGGGCCGAATGGCCTCCTTCTGTGCTTTTGATTCTATGATTCCCTCTACCTTGTCATCAGCCCCTGATTTCAAAAACCTCCCCAAAACTCTCCGCTTTGACTGTACCTGTGATCACCCCATCCATTCTTCACTCTTTCCCCCTTTGCTTTTGCTCCTCATTGCAAAGTGCTCTGAGATGTCTCCCTGCACCTGAGGAACACTAAAAATGCAAGTTGCCACTGAAATCGTCAGTAATTTCACCATTTTTAATACGCACAAGGGATTCTGGAAGAGGAATTCCATAAATTGATGCGATTTCGGTGGATCAGAATTATGCTGGGATAAGTTTGGATGTTTATCCTTCCCTGGAAAGCAGAAATGTAACCGAACAGTCACCTTAATAAAAAAAACGAACGGCAGCAAAACACCAAATGGTGTGTGTCTCCCTCTCATGGCAGTTTGTAATATTACAACCTGATAAATGAAAACTCTGGGAATAAATTTTATTTTTTATATTTTATTTTTAACTTTACCTTTCCTCTATCTCCCAAGATAACCATGTCTCGTTTTATTTGTACCAGGAGGTATTAAGCAGTCAGCCCCCCTCGTAGGAGGATCAATTTATTTGGATAATATGCACACATTATAAAAATTAACTTTGAGATGTTTTCTGAGTTTCCAGTTTTGACTCCTACAGACGTCCCCGTGTACGAGAGATCATGGCGGCTGTTGCAATTCAGAAGGCACAATTGTGCTGATCGTAATGGGCACAAAACTGTAAATGTACATAGTTGCTATGCATAGCGGCCAGGGAAGTGCACCCCATATGGACAGCAGCCAGGTAATTTATTTTTATTTCTTCTCGGGATGTGGGCAACACTACCAAGGCCACATTTATTTCCCCATCGCCCTGAGATAGTGGTGGTGGGCCTACTCCTGGAACAGTGGCAGTCCTGGTGTTCCCGCGATGGGGCTGGGCCGGGAATTCCAGGATTTCGACCCAGCAGCGATGAAAGAATGGCGCCACATGTTCAAGTCAGGGTGGTAATTTGGAGGGAACTTTCAGATGATGGTGGTCCCCATGATGTTGGTGCTTTTGTCCTTCTCTGTGGTAGAGGTCGCAGGGCTGGGAGGTGCTGTTGAAGTAACCTCGGTCAGTTGCTGCACTGCATCCTGCGGATAACACATTCTGCAGCTACAGTATGCCAGTGGTGGAGGGGGTGCATATTGCAGATGTACTGAGCAAGCAAACTCCTCTGTCTTGGATGGTGGGAAGCTTCTTGAGGGTTGTTGAAGCTGCAGGCAAGTGGTGAGTATTCCAGCACACTCCTGATGTGAGCCGTGTAGATGGTGGGGTGCTCACAGAGTCCCCAGCCTCCAACCTACTCTTGTAGCCTTGTGGTTGATATAGCTTCTGGTCAATGGTGACACTCAGGATATTGATACACGAGGACTCAATGATGGTAGGGCATTTAGAGGTCAGGGGAGATGGATGGGACTTTTCTTCTTGAAGATGGTCACTGTGCAGCGCAAATGTCATCTGCCACACATCAGCCCAAGCCTGGATGTTGCCCAGGTCCTGTTGCAGACTGACGTGGGCTGCTTCATTATCAAAGGAGTTGTGAATGGAGCTGAACAGTGTAGAATCATCATGCTTCAGGACTCAGCATTATAAATGCACGAACACTGGAAAGATGCTCTTCTTAGTGGGAGTCCATCTGGCAAATGGTGTGAGCTCCCTTGTTGACTCTAAATTGGGGTCAGTGGTTAATGCTGTTTTTATTTCATGAGATTCTGGGATTCTTACCAGGTGTTTGGGAATTGCAGGTTTCAGTAAAAGGTGCAAACAAATGACCTTGGCTGTAATGGGGCTTCCCGCAGGACCATGGGAAACATAAAGGAGTTTGTAATAATGAGAAGACCACCACAGAATCATCTTGGGAATTATTTCCAATAGCCCAGCATATTTTAAGGATGTCATTGTTAAAATAAAATACATTTTAAATATAGCTTCCTGAAAGATTCTCATGATAATCTGTGAAAAGCTGCAAGAGTGTTTATATTGCCGTGCTTGTCCAACAACATATTCTACAGAGTATGAAATAATCTCTGTATTTGTGCAAGCTCAAATAACCCACAAATGCTTGTGGTTCGTAGACAGCAAAACAGGCCTGTCTGTGGACCTTTGCTTGCCATTGTAACCATTGTACCGATCACCTGGTTTGCAGGTCTTTACCTATAAAGTGCTTGATCGCTTTGCATGATAAGGTTGCTTTCTTCACTTCTTTGTCCATAATCACTTCCTGCTTTTCATTGACCCATTATCTGCAGCAGCATACACAGCACTGAAAACAAGAGAAAATAAAGCAGGTGTCAAAGATATTTTATTTTCAGTAGTCACGAAAACCCTTTAGTTAAGACTAGGGCACGGATACCATTGCAGCTTCAAAGAAGCACAGTTCCAATAACAATCGTATTTAACCCTTCAATTTCCTCAGTTCTGTTTCAATTGTAGATATTCAACCGTGATAACTTAGCTACAATGATTGCATCTGATTGCAGAAGTTCTATGCTGGTATTGGGGGACAGAGAGCCAGTTAACAAGATAGATACAGAGGATGAAAGCAATTCAACCAAACCCAGTTCATCCATACAGGAAAACCTACAGTCCCTCCATCACAGCAACCAGCGGTTTCTTAAATGAGTCCAAGGCTTTTGTCTCCTTGACCTACTAAGATATTACCTGGAAGCCCGTTCCACATGTTGATGAAGAACTTTCTGACTGCAGTCCTGAATTTGCCTTTCACTAAGTTCAATTTGTGCCGCCTTGTCCCACTGCCATAGTTTAATTTGAAGTGGATGGTCAAACCTGGTGGGAGTGGAAGTTTGGTCAGATTTTAAATGCCAGTCGACTGGCCAGTGGAGGAGGATGAAAATTGGGTGGCCCAGAGGCATCAGAAGAAGGCTGCCGGCAGCAAGGTAAGTCTGGGAGGTGAGTGTTCCCAGGGTCTCACGACTGGTTAACACTCCTGCTCCTCCCAGCCCCACAAAGAAACCTAAATAAATTTAAAACAACTTACCTAGCCGGGCCTCTTCCGGCCTTGGTGCTGCTCCCGGCAGGCTTGGCCTGGTGATGAAGGCCGCCACTGCCCGCTTGCTCAGACCTCAGGATAAAATTGCAGTGGGGCCATGATGATGTCAACGGGGCCCAATTTGCATATTTAAAGCAGGACCCCAGCTGCCTTCCGGTGGATATCCTGCGTGCCTACTGAAAACAGCAGGTTAATGTCCAATCCCAGAGGAAGGCAGCAGGGCCCTGGGTGTAAGTCACTGCCCTTATTTTAACTCCCCCCACCCAGTTTCCGCTGGACGTGAGGGTTAAAACTCCCCCCGATAATGTGGATCTAGAGTCATTCTGTTTTTTTTGCTCCGTGTCAATGTTCCATCTCCATGTCAACGACCTCCTGTATTCAACATCCAAACCTATCCACCCTTTTGCTAAATATCCCACTCTCCCTTCATCAGCTTCCTTCCGATTTACCCACCCTCAGTGCACACATCCTCAATTCTCCGTGCAGTGGTTGAATCATTATACCCTGATCTCCTCTGTCCCCTTTGATGAGTCAACAACAATTTTCTTCCTTTCAGTTCTGAAAAGACACCATGGGGTAAAATCAGTCTTGGAAAAGAAAATCGGGTGGGTTGTAAACGTGCCGCCGATGCGCGATCCCCAGTTTTGAGTCGCTGCCCAAAACAAATTTCACCCCCCCCCCGCCCCGCATTTCTTCACTTCTCTCACAAGTCAAAGCAGAAGATTATGCTCCTTACCTTTCATCGTTCCATCCTTAGTCCTTCTTCAACTGTTAGACATTCTGTGCCTTATCATTTACTCTGACCCCCCCCCAAGTGGAGCTCCCAAATTTCCTCCATTACTAAACCTGCTTTTGTGCCAAACACCAGCATTCCCCTCCTTGTTCTTAAATTCGATACTTCCACTGAAGCAATTTAACAGAACACAGCCCATCAGATAAATCTGGCTGACAGCTGAATAGACATTAGTCCACAACAGAGTCCCATATTCTGGGGACAATGTTTGAAAATTAAAAGTAATATCATTTACATTCTTAAAGGGACCGCACATCCAACGATTCCATCGGAATCATTGCCATTCACAATTTTATGTGTAATCGGTGGAGATTTGAAAAATCCATAAAACTCATCCGAGATCACCCTAGGATTGGTAAACTGTTATTCCCGTACTGTGGAACACTAAAGGGGCTCCCCCAGCTTCTCATCATTCCAGAGCAGCCCCTCTATAGGAGGCTGATCAGTATGGATGTTCCATGGATCCATTGGAAAAGTCCATCTATCTATTAACAGGTGTAATTATAGTGTATTTAATGCTGGTTTAAGGGACCGCAAACTAATTAAAGCATTTATGCCTCTATTCCAGCATGAAACATTCGTTATAAAAACAGACGTAATGTATTGGTGGTTTCCTGAAAAATAATCTCTGGAATGTACTTGAACCAAACATGAGCCTGAAGGGCTTTTGTGGTGTCTGATGGTGCAGGTTGGCCTTGTTTACAATAAAACATACCTTAGTTGCTTCCTGCCACATATTTTGTGGGCAATTTATATTTTGTTTTGAAAATGAAAATGATTTTCTTTCATAGTTCTGAGTTAGAAATAAATTACATATAATGTAAAACAGGCACCGTCAATAAATGTCTTTTATTACAACTGATTATTTTCACTGATTATGTCTCCTGTACTTAGGTGATCTTGTATTTATAGAAGCAAATTTCTTTATATGGTTCACTTCTTATTTAATTTCAGTGAAATTGCACCAATCCTTGACAATGGACGTCAGATGAGAATGACAGAACTCTGTTGTTGGTTATACCCCTTTTGAGATCTGGCTTACTTACCAACTGTGCTACAAATCATGTATCTGCCTGTCTGAAATACATTTCAAGTTTGTGTCATCTCCTGGTTATTCCCAGAAGTAAAGCTGGTTGTCTTAAGTACTGAAAATAGGAGTGCCTCGTGTGCTTATTGCCCAAGGGTTGGGCAGGCTGCCTGTACCATTGGAAACAAATTATCTGTAAAGAGAAATAATTAATAAATATATGAACCAACCTCCCTCTGTCCTTTCCTCTCAGGAAACAAGAATACAAAGCCATTTTGTATTCAGTAACAACTGCAGACAGTTACTGGATAAAGTAATAAGTTTTACAAAATTTGGTCTTTACTAATGACCCTTTAGAAAATTTCTACCTCGAAATGTTGTCAGCCTGAGCATGTAATAAGGCTCACCGATGTATTCTGATTCAGAGATTGCATGAATTTATCCATCAGCCAACAAAGTAAGACATATTGTAATAATTCATGTTGCTAAATATTGATTTTACTATTTTATTTTAAACAATATTAATCTTGCTATACTTTTGGAATTATTCACATTAAGTTGGCCCCTTTCTTACCAAGGGGAAGTTGATCAGAAGTCATGTGGGTGGGCCAGTGGTGGACCATGTTTGTGGACTAAAATGTTTAGACTGGTAGGATACAGACTTGCGTCCACAAGAGTCCATATGTGAATTCCTGATCTCAGCTGCGTTGGACCATTGAGGGTAGATCCAAGTGGAGGACACTGACATGCCCCCTAGTGGCTATCGCAAGAACAGCATTGCTAGAGGCCTGGGAATAAACCAAAGCCTTTCCACCATCTACAAGGCACAAGTCAGGAGTGTGATGGAATAATTTCCACTTGCCTAGATGAGTGCAGCTCCAACAACACTCAAGAAGCTCAACACCATCCAGGACAAAGCAGCCCGCTTGATTGGCACCCCATCCACCACCCTAAATATTCACTCCCTTCACCACCAGCGCACTGTGGCTGCAGTGTGTACCATCCACAGGATGCATTGCAACAACTCGCCAAGGCTTCTTCGACAGCACCTCTCAAACCTGCGACCTCTACCACCTAGAAGGACAAGAGCAGCAGGCACATGGGAACAACACCACCTGCACGTTCCCCTTCAAGTCACGTACCATCCTGACTTGGAAATATATCACCGTTCCTTCATCGTCACTGGGTCAAAATCCTGGAATTCCCTTCCTAACAGCACTGTGGGAGAACCTTCACCATACGGACTGCAGCGGTTCAAGAAGGCGGCTCACCATCACCTTCTCGAGGGCAATTAGGGATGGGCAATAAATGCTGGCCTCGTCAGCGACGCCCACATCCCATGAATGAATAAAAAAAAAATCTGGCTACTCCTTTGGGCGAAGAGTGAACAAATATCTAAAAGAGATACATTTTTTTCAACTCCACCCCCTCCCCATTTCTTCACTTACTCCTCCTCTCCTGAAGTGATGACTCATGTTGGAGTATAGATCAACAGGTACTGGCAGCCTTGTTTGCAAATGGCTAATCTTCAGTGTGAGGGTCGATGGACTATTCAAACCTGACTGATTCCTCTTCCCCAGCCCAGGAGTTAATTACTGCCTCAGACTAGATCAGTAAATTCTGCACAGACCAGGGATCAAACGTGAGACCATCCTGCTCTTTATGGTTCAGTTCCACATTAGGCAAGTGCACTTACCAATGAACCAACAGGGGAAGTATGGTTAACAGTAGTGAATAGATTATAAAGGTCTTCCTTAGGAGTCCAATAAAATGAATATGCTGTACTCTGTGCAATGCATTCCCAGGTAGCTTGTCACATCATTAACATTTGTAACCACAGAGGTAGCTAAAGGCTGTATGTAAGTTTAACCATTAGTTTTTTGCTATTACTATTCAAATAATAGCTTGTGGTAGCAAATGCACAGGTTGGAGATGGCACAAATGGTTATGAAAATATGAATCCACAGTGATATTTTGAAACAATGTTTGCCAAGTGTCTTAAATGTCACTTTTAAATCATCAGAAAATAGCTTCACTGTAAAGATTGCGTTGGAATTACATTTTCACGGTATTTGCTACATCACTGACCACACTGGTTACAAATGTATTAACTAGATTAAAAGAACTGATAGATTTATTAAAATATTTTATTGCACAGGGCTGTGTGGCAGCAGGTACCGTTAATCAATATTTAGTTCAGAGCAGCTAACTCGAGGAAGTTTCAGTGTAGCTCTCCTGAATTAAACCAGTTTCACCATTGTCATGGAGCATGGGAACAGTTCAGCTCCCACAGAGTGACACAAAATCTCTGAGAGTGGAAAGCAGAGAGAGTGCCATAGAAGGAGGAGTGAAAGCAAAATGTTTGGAGCCAGAGAAGGTAAGCAAAGGAACAAGAAGCTGGGAACAAGAGTGAGATGGGAGGAGATGCTGTGAAAAGGAACACATTAGGGAATGCTTCAAGAGTCCTTATTACTTTAGATTACATTTCTAGCAATCTAACGGGGTGGGAGGATGCGATCTCTGGCAGGAACAGGAGTAGGCCATTCAGCCCCTCGAGCCAGTTCCGCCATTCAATTAGATCATGGCTGATCTGTAAGATAACTCCATCTACCCGCCTTGGTTCCCTAACCCTTAATACACTTGCCCAACAAAAATCTGATGGTCTAGTGGCTGTGAAACAATCCTTGATGTTCTAGTTATAGAGTATGTGTATTTTTATTTCTAGTGCAGGTTTCTCTGGCAGTGAACAGGACCTTAGACAGTCGAAGGCAGGATGACTGCATGTAATGGTGTAAAGGTGAATGTTATTATTATATTGCATAAGAACATAAGAAATAGGAGCAGGAATAGGCCATATGGCCCCTCGAGCCTGCTCCGCCATTCAATAAGATCATAGCTGATCTTCTACCTCAACTCCACTTTCCTGCCGGATCCCCATATCCCTTGATTCCCTTAGAGTCCACAAATCTATCGATCTCAGTCATGAATATACTCAACGACTGAGCATCCACAGCCCTCTGGGGTAGAGAATTCCAAAGATTCACAGCCCTCTGAGTGAAGACATTTTTCCTCATCTCAGTCCTAAATGGCCGACCTCTTATCTTGAGACTGTGACCCCTAGTTCTAGACTCTCCAGCCAGGAGAAGCAACCTCTCAGCATCTACCCTGTCAAACTCTTTAAGAATTTTATACATTTCAATGAGATCACCTCTCATTCTTCTAAACTCATTATTACATTGCTGTTTGTTGGACCTTGCTGTGCTCAAATTGGCTGCCATGTTTCCTATGTTACAACAGTGGCTACACTTCAAAAGTACTTCATTGGCTGTAAAGCACTTTGGGACATCCTGAGGGCATGAAGGGCGCTATATAAATGCAAGTTTTTCTTGTTTTCCTTTCGATGTATCTGTATTGTTTAATGGTATAATGGGAGGGTATGCTTATGATCCAAGGAAGCTTTCTTGCTGCCAATGTGGGATTAGATTTTCAACTCTGACTTTTGAATCTGAATTTTGCAAGCTCTGAATGTGATCCTTTCCCTCTCCGCACACACCATATTGCTAGATTGAGCATCCTCATCACTAGATTAAAGTGTTCCGAACATCAAAGGGATATTCCACCATATTAAAGGTTTCCTTAGAGTTAAAGGTACAGTTTAAACCAAGAATGCAGAATCCCTACTTAAAATTCTACAAACAATTAATCCATAGTGTCTATGAAAAATCTCCCCTTTGTAAACTTTACTTTTAGATCTGCCTCTATTTAAGGGGAACAGCTAGCTTTGTGCTAATCAAGTGTTGCATATCAGATTTTGACAAGTGTGTGGAAACACATAAGTTTTATTTAATACTTATTTGCTTACATAAGATCAGTTATTGCATTCGAAATAGTAATTGAGTTCATGGAGTGACTGAGATGTTTTGATGTGATAAAGTGGTAAATGAATGAAAATATTATTTATTTATTTATTTTAAACTAGCCTCAGAGCCAGGCCAAAAAGGTATGTCAAGAACTCAAAATTTCAGTGGTAGCAATTTATTTGAGATAAAACATACAAATCTTACACAGTGGTTTAAAAAAAACAAACATCATCTGTCATATCTTATAAATGGATTTTTGGAAGAAATCTCTCTTGGTTTCACTAGCAGAACTGTGTCTTGTTTAGTTAGTGTTTTGCCTTGTCTGAAGAATATTGTTCTCCCAAGTCTCTGTTCTGCCCAAAGGACTGCTTGGTTTGCATTGGTCTCAATTACTAATTGGCTTCAGATCATTTCATATTAAACTACAGAAATGTCATGTTTTGTATTTCTGTTTTCATTGACCAAATCCCTGTGTCCAGCCCCTGTGATATGGCCCATTACAATCAGTGCCTGTGGACAGAGAAGCAAATTGTAAAGCTGATCACTAGCAGTTTGCTCAATCTGCTCATGATGGCGCTAAAGTGCTAGTTAAAATGAGTTGGAAGGATCTTTGGTGCTGCCGTCACTCTAATATCAATGGGGATTGAGCTCCTCGTTAATCTAGTGTCAAATCACAGCGTCATTTGGGGATGTTTTCAATGTAAACTGAGGATTGGGTTTACAGGTCTACATTTCAGAATGGGTACAGACTGAGTTGCCAATATTAACCACCCTGTTCCTTCAAAATAAGTCCTGAAGGTCAGCAGAGGAATGAAAAGATGTAAGAGTTATCTGAACTTGTTATAAAATGTGAGCTGTCATTCCAATGTAGATTTGTATCATAGTAAACCTGCTGAATCTAGCCTCAGAGCCAGGCCAAAAATCAATTTAAGCTTATCACACATGGAATAACTGACTCACTGAATTGCAAAGGCATGTTGTGCGTCTAAAATCGTCATAGCTTACAAGGGATCCAATTGCAAACAATTTTACAACACCAAGTTATAGTCCAACAATTTTTTTTGAAATTCACAAGCTTTCGGAGGCTTCCTCCTTCCTCAGGTGAATGTTGTGGAAATGAAATCCTTGAACCCTTCGCATTTATAAATCACAGAACAATACCTGGTGATTACAGATAGTAGTCTTTCCAACTTCCCGTTGCAAAGGCAATCACATTGTGCAGACAGAGAGGTGTTACCTAAAAGGCCACCGAATATACAAACCACCAAAAAAAAAACAGAGAGAGAGAGGCAGAAACATAGAAAAGACAGCAAATGACCCGTTATATTAAAAACAGATAACATTTGTTCGCTGGTGGGGTTACGTGTAGCGTGACATGAACCCAAGATCCCGGTTGAGGCCGTCCTCATGGGTGCGGAACTTGGCTATCAATTTCTGCTTGACGATTTTGCGTTGTCGTGTGTCTCGAAAGCCGCCTTGGAGTATGCTTACCCGAAGGTCGGTGGCTGAATGTCCTTGACTGCTGAAGTGTTCCCCGACTGGGAGGGAACCCTCCTGTCTGGCGATTGTTGCGCAGTGTCCATTCATCCGTTGTCGCAGCGTCTGCATGGTCTCGCCAATGTACCATGCTCTGGGGCATCCTTTCCTGCAACGTATGAGGTAGACAACGTTGGCCGAGTCACAGGAGTATGAACCATGCACCTGGTGGGTGGTGTCCTCTCGTGTGATGGTGGTATCTGTGTCGATGATCTGGCATGTCTTGCAGAGGTTACCGTGGCAGGGTTGTGTGGTGTCGTGGACGCTGTTCTCCTGAAAGCTGGGTAATTTGCTGCGAATGATGGTCTGTTTGAGGTTGGGTGGCTGTTTAAAGGCGAGTAGTGGAGGCGTGGGGATGGCCATAGCGAGGTGTTCGTCGTCATTGATGACATGTTGAAGGCTACGGAGAACATGGCGTAGTTTCTCCGCTCCGGGGAAGTACTGGACGACGAAGGGTACTCTGTTGGTTGCGTCCCGTGTTAGTCTTCTGAGGATGTCTATGCGATTTTTCGCTGTGGCCCGTCGGAACTGTCGATCGATGAGTCGAGCATCATGACGCTCGACTCTGATCGACAGTTCCGACGGGCCACAGCGAAAAATCGCATAGACATCCTCAGAAGACTAACATGGGACGCAACCAACAGAGTACCCTTCGTCATCCAGTACTTCCCCGGAGCGGAGAAACTATGCCATGTTCTCCGTAGCCTTCAACATGTCATCAATGACGACGAACACCTCGCTATGGCCATCCCCACGCCTCCACTACTCACCTTTAAACAGCCACCCAACCTCAAACAGACAATCGTTCGCAGCAAATTACCTAGCTTTCAAGAGAACAGCGTCCACGACACCACACAACCCTGCCACGGTAACCTCTGCAAGACATGCCAGATCATCGACACAGATACCACCATCACACGAGAGGACACCACCCACCAGGTGCATGGTTCATACTCCTGTGACTCGGCCAACGTTGTCTACCTCATACGTTGCAGGAAAGGATGCCCCAGAGCATGGTACATTGGCGAGACCATGCAGACGCTGCGACAACGGATGAACGGACACTGCGCAACAATCGCCAGACAGGAGGGTTCCCTCCCAGTCGGGGAACACTTCAGCAGTCAAGGACATTCAGCCACCGACCTTCGGGTAAGCATACTCCAAGGCGGCCTTCGAGACACACGACAACGCAAAATCGTCAAGCAGAAATTGATAGCCAAGTTCCGCACCCATGAGGACGGCCTCAACCGGGATCTTGGGTTCATGTCACGCTACACGTAACCCCACCAGCGAACAAATGTCATCTGTTTTTAATATAACGGGTCATTTGCTGTCTTTTCTATGTTTCTGCCTCTCTCTCTCTGTTTTTTTTTTGGTGGTTTGTATATTCGGTGGCCTTTTAGGTAACATCTCTCTGTCTGCACAATGTGATTGCCTTGGCAACGGGCAGTTGGAAAGACTACTATCTGTAATCACCAGGTATTGTTCTGTGATTTATAAATGCGAAGGGTTCGAGGATTTCATTTCCACAACATTCACCTGAGGAAGGAGGGAGCCTCCGAAAGCTTGTGAATTTCAAATAAAATTGTTGGACTATAACTTGGTGTTGTAAAATTGTTTACAATTGTCAACCCCAGTCCATCACCGGCATCTCCGCATCAAGGGATCCAATATATTTTAATACCTTATTACCTGATTGTTAAATTGCACAATACAAGTTAGTTTTTTTTTTAAACTTGCCTTTTTGCCTTGGAGTGAATGTTTGTGCTTATCAAAGTGAGGGAGAGCAGAGCTGAACATTTTTCCACTCTGACATCCAAAGATAACATCAAGCATTCTCAGTTCAGGTATAATTTGGGCCAAATCCAGTGTAAAGCTTGTACTACTCTTGGTTAACCTTAGAAAAACAACTGCTACTGAGCCAATGAGCATTGTTTTGACTTTCTTCATCAGTGGTCCTACGGCTTCTTTGACACTGCGTTTCACTCCAAATTAGTGCTAAATTTGTGCTTTGGACAAACCCCTTGCTACTAAAAGCTGGACTGAAATCTTGTTTCACTTACCACTGGCCAGCAAACTGGAGACTTTTATTCCAATCAGTTTGTTGGCTGTATTTAAACACAGGTGGGAGAGGTAATAAATAATTTGTCACTCAGTCCTTAAAATGGCAGTGTTGCTGTGAGTAGGTTAAAAGGTAACCAGGTGCTCTTTTACGGATGCTTAGAATGAATGTAGCGACACATTTTATAGTAAATGGAAAGGAAGTAGAAGAGTAAATTACAGCATTAGATGCTGTTGGGTGCTTTAATTAGCTCAGGATCCTGCAGCCTACAACTGGAATCTTTATTATAACTGCCAGTAAATAGGATAAAATCAAGTGCCCACAGCACAAAACAGACCCTAATTTGGCATAAATTGGCAATCTCGATCAAAATGGTAACATTTCACAGTGGTGCTCTCCTGAGGCAGAGTAGATGGAGGTTTATTCTGCATCGAACCATGTTGCACCTCATCTGGCAGTGTTCCATTTCCCATCATTGCTTGTGCGGAAGTGCACCTTGAAAAGCACAAAATTCTTTTTTTTTTAAATTGGAAAAAGGTGCAAAATTACAGAAAAATATGTACACACTCTGAGTAAATATATACAGTTTATAGTGACCTAACATATATTGCCCTGCATTCGTGGATAACAGAAACAGGCCATTCAGCCCATCAAGTCTGCACCAGTGATTTTCTTCACAAGTCTAATCCCACTCACTTGTTTGTTCCCCATACCCTTTAATATTCCTCTTTCTTAAGCAAATATTTTTTCAGTTTGTTCACGTTTATGTGAATTCTGCAAGATTCATCATCCTCCATAATCAGTTTATTTTACTGCCAACACAAATAACTTGCAGGAACTTGAGTTACAGCAGCTCCAAGGACACAACCTTAAAATCAGAGCCAAGCCATTCAGAAGAGAAGTTAGGAAATACTTCTTCACACAAAGGAACTCTCTCCCACAAAAAGCAGTAGATGCCAGCTCAATTAATAATTTTAAATCTGAGATCGATAGATTTTTGCTAGCCAAGGGTATTAAGGGGTATGGAGCCAAGGTGAAGTTAGGATAGAGTTCAGCCATGATTTCATTGAATGGCAGAACAGGCTCGAGGGGCTGAATGGCCTACTCCTGTTCCTATGGAACATAGGAACTTTGAAACATATGACACCTAAATACAAGTATCAAATGTATATTAGTGACTCATTGGACAACACAGGCATTGAGACTTTGCTGCTTGAGTGTTACAGAAATGGAAAATTTCAAAATGCGGGAATTCTAATGATATTTGCTGTTTATGAATCAACATTTCCATCTTGCTTCATCTCACCCACTTCATCCTGCTTCAGTTGCAGGGATTCAAATTTTAATGGATGTGAAATAATTGACAGATGGGCCCAGAAAGCAGGCCAGCATTAATGAGCAGTACGGGGCAGCACTGATTGGAGAGGTAGCGATGATTCACTGACCTGCTGGAATTTTCCTTTAACTTTTGGGTCACATTAACAGGACAGTCGTTTGGTTTATTGGTGTAGGTAAGGCTCGATATCATTGGCTAAAACAGTACGGCCTGCAATTAAATGCAGAATTAAAAGTCAGATTGTATCTTAAAGTTTGCTGCTTGGAAGATTGAGTCACAAGAACAAAAATCAAGCAATTGCAACAGTTAAAGAGCTATGATCCCCTTCAACACCTGAAAATAGACATTAACTAATACAAACCTGTGGAAGGACATTTTTTTGCAAACTATACAAGACATTCTTATAATTAACTTTAAATTATCTATAGTATATTAAAAATCTTACATCTCTGTACACTTACTGTCTACAAACCTAGTTTCCTGTTGTCACATTTTCGTCTCAACATTTTACCATTATAAATTCCTATGTCCACATTTATAATGGACATTGCCTATGTAAACTTGTCACACTGTAATTACACCCACTCACCAGTGATGTCACTGTAGCACCTCACTTTTGCATCTCCTGGCTCCCCAACTCATACTTCAAAAAACTCCTAATCTCCAACCTGCTCTACTTCACTGCTTCCCAAATTGCTGTCATTTTTGCTATTTAACTATAAATAGTAATTATAATGAAAAATAAGTATTATATAAATAAGGAAGAGATGGTTTAGATACAGATTAGACACATTCCCACAAGGGGGAAAGGAAGGGCATCCAAAGTTAGAGCTCCCTGGATGACTAAAGGTATAGAGATTAAAATGTAACAGGAAAAGGAGGCTTGTGACACATGTAAGGTTCATAATACAGTAGAGAACCAAATTGAATACAGAAAGTACAGTAGATATCTAAAAAAGGAAATAAGAGGGGTAAAGAGAGAGTATGACAATAGATTAGCAGCTCACATGAAATGGAACCCAAAAGTCTTTTACAAACAAATAAATAGTAAAAGGGGAGTCAAAGGAAGGGTGGGGCCAATTAGGCAATTGCAGAGGGCATGGCTGAGGTACTAAATGAATACTTCACATCGGTCTTCACTAGGGAAGAGGGTGCTGCCAATGTAGCAGTAAAGGAGGAGGTAGTAGCAATATTGGGTAGGATAAAAATAGATAAAGAAGAGGTGTTTAAAGGTTGACAGTACTCAAAGTTGAAAAGTCATCTAGTCCAGGTGAGATGCATCCTAGGTTACTGAGGGAAATAAGGATGGAAATTACAGAGGCTCTAGCCACAGTCTTCCAATCCTCCTTAGATATAGAGGTGGTTCCAGGGGACTGGAGGATTGCAAATGTTACACCCCTGTTCAAAAAAGGGGAGAGGGATAAACCCAACAATTACGGGCCAGTCAGCCTAATGTTGGTGGTGGGGAAACTTTTAGATACAATAATCCAGGACAAAATTAATTGGCACTTGGAAAAGTATGGGCTAATAAATGAAAGCCAGCACGGATTTGCTAAAGGAAAATTGTGTTTGACTAACTTGATTGAATTCTTTGATGAAATAACGTAGAAGGTTGATGAGGGTGGTGAGGTTGATGTGTATATGGACTTTCAAAAGGCATTTGATAAAGTAGCACATAATAGACTTGTTAGCAAAATTAAAGCCCATGAGATTAAAGGGACAGTGGCAGCATTGATACAAAATTGGCTAAGGGATCGAAAGCAGAGAGTAGTGGTGAACAATTGTTTTTCAGACTGGAGGGAAGTACACAGTGGTGTTCCCCAGGGGCCGGTATTATGACCACTGCTCTTTTTGATACATATTAATGACCTGGACTTGGGTATACAGGGTATAATTTCAAAGTTTGCAGATGACACTAAACTGGGAAATGTAGTAAATAATGTGAAGGATAGTAACAGACTTCAGGAGGACATAGACAGACTGGTGAAATGGGCAGACACATGGCAGATGAAATTTAACACAGAGAAGTGTGATACATTTTGGTGGTTTAAGAATGAGGAGAGGCAATATAAACTAAATGGTACGATTTTAAAGGGAGTGCAGGAATGGACAGACCTGGGGGTGTATGCACACAAATCTTTGAAGGTAGCAGGACAAGTTGAGAAGCCTGTTAAAAAAGCATATGGGATCCTTGGCGTTATCAATAGAGGCATTGAGTACAAAAGCAAGGAAGTTGTGCTAAACCTTTCTAAAACACTGGTTAGGCCTCAGCTGGAGTATTATATTTAATTCTGGGCATCACACTTTAGGAAGGATGTTAAGGCCTTAGAGAGGGTGCAGAAGAGATTTACTAGAACGGTACCAGGGATGAGGGATTTCAGTTATGTGGAGAGACTGGAGAAGCTGGGGTTGTTCTCCTTCGAGCAGAGAAGGTCAAGGGAAGATTTGATCGAGGAGTTCAAAATCATAAAGGGTTTTGATAAAAAAGGAGAAACTGTTTCCAGTGGCAGAAGGGTCAGTAACCAGAGGACACAGATTTAAGGTGATTGACAAAAGAACCAGAGGCGACATGAGGAAACATTTTTTTATGCAGCGAGTTGTTATGATCTGGAATGCACTGCCTGAAAGGGCAGTGGAAGCAGATTCAATAGTAACTTTCAAAAGAGAATTGGATAAATACTTGAAGGGAAAATATCTACAGGCTGTTGTGAAAGAGCCGGGGAGCGGGACTAATTGGAAGCTCTTTCAAAGAGCTGGCACAGGCACAATGGGCTGAATGGCCTCCTCCTTTGCTGAACCTACCATGATACTATGAAGTACTTGGTTAAAGGGGCTCATTGAGATTGTTTGTGGAGACTTTTGGGCATAATGGTGCTCACTGCAGGTACTGGAAAATTATTCTCATTGCTGTGGTCAGGAAGAATTCAGCATGCCATTGGGATGCTCAATGGAAGGTTACAGTGTGCTCATAGGTCTGGTGATGCCTTGCAGTGTGCATCAGTGTGATTGCAGTAGCATGTAGTGTGCCTCACAACTTTACAATCAGAAAAGGACTGATGGTAGATATGACAGAGGATGGCAGATAGGCTGATAATGACAAAGGTGATTCTGAAGACCAGCCCATGAAGAACAGACTGCTAGACAACTGTACCTATGGAGAACTAGAGACTAGAATCCAGAACAGGGATTTTACCCTGTAGGACCTCTTTGATGTAAAATCCTATATTTTGAAGTAGTCAGTAAAAGCAAATGCTAGAAAAAAGAAAAAAGAAAAAAATAAGACTTGTATTTATATAGTGCCATTCACGACCTCAGGATGTCTGAAAGAGCTTTACAGCTGCTACTTTTGAAGTGTAGTCATTGTTGTGATCTAGGAAACGCTGCAGCCAATTTGCACTCAGCAAGGTCCCACAAACAGCATTGTTTGACCAGATAATCTGTTTTATATTGATGTTGGTTGAGGGATAAATACTGGCCAGGATACCAGGGAGAACTCCCCTGCTCTTCTTAGAAATTTTACATCCACCCGAAAGGGCGGACTAATTGGATAGCTCTTTCAAAGAGCCGGCACAGGCACGATGGGTCGAATGGCCTCCTCCTTTGCTGTACCTACTATGAAGTGCTTGGTTAAAGGGACACTACTCATTGTCCTCTGAGTTTAACGTCTTATCTGAAAGACGGCATCTCCGACAGTGCAGCACTCCCTCAGTACTACACTGAAGTATCAGCCTAGCCACCTGTGCTTGAGAGTCAGGAGTGGGCCTTGAACCCACAACCTTCTGATTCAACTGAGAGTGCTACCACTGAGCCACAGCAGTGCTTGCACCTTGGTGGATAGTGGGAAAATGGCCTGCAGCAGTTGTGCTTCTTTCAATGTTTCCATCCCATTGCTTTCACACATGAGCACACCTAGAAATGTACCTCTGTCTGACAAAAGCTGCATCCATTAACATTTTAAACATGCTCACCAAAAAACCTTCTCCTTAATTGATTCTTGATCAAAAGGACTTTCCCATTTCTTGCAGCCTCTTTGTTTCCAGACTTGCATTTTGAGTCCAGTGAAGAGAGCAGCTTCCACTTTAAGCTTGAACTATATAAAAACTGAAGGCTGACAGTCAAAGTCTTCATGACAAAAATTCTGCAAGATTCTGCTGGGCTCTTCACAAACAAAGGAAGCAGATTTTCTGTGCTCATTATGTGCTAGTGACATCATAAATATAATGGGAAGATTCTGCACGTTTGTTTTCATCTGCGAATTTATTGGAAACAGTGACCAGATGAAATGTTAATTATTTTGGTTTATCATATTTGCTACCATACAACAATCTGGAGAAATCATCATCAAAAATGAACTGTAGATCACAATTTCCCAAAATCCCTTGTTCCTGCTGCATATTAGCATCACATAAGCAGAAACTCCGCTGAATGTATTTTTCAAAGAAATTGGGAATTGTAGGGATAATGCATAGAAGTAAATGTAAATTGCTCTTCTGACAATTTCAGACATGAATCGGTGAATAAAAGAGTCGCAACAAGAGCGGACCTGAGTGGTGAATGAAAGAGGCGTGACCAAAGCGGACCTGAGCGATGAATGAAAGAGGCGCGGCCAGAGCAGACCTGAGCGATGAATGAAAGAGGTGCGGCCAGAGCAGACCTGAGCAGTGAATGAAAGAGGTGCAGCCAGAGCAGACCTGAGCGATGAATGAAAGAGGTGCGGCCAGAGCAGACCTGAGCAGTGAAATCATTTTTTTTTCCAAAAAGTCAAAAAGTGACATCACAGAGGAGCGCCGAGGCTAAGTCAGTGTAAGTGTTTAGTTTATTGGTAAGTGTTATTAGTGAATATTGCATTTAGTGGTTAGTGTCTTTAGTGGTGATTATTAATTTTAGTGGTTAGTGTTAGTTAAAAAGTGTTGGTTAAAGCTAAACAGTTAAGAAGAGCGGGAAATCGGAGCAGTTAAAAAACCCAGGGAAAAATCTCAAAAGGCGACTTGATAGTCAGCACAGAAGGGGAGCGGCGGAACTCGCAAAAATTAAACTAAATCTTTAGTTTATTATTCATACTATATCTTTAATTATAAACTTTAAATAAATAGTTAGATAAATATATATTCAGAATAATTAATTACTAGTTAATTTAAAATCAAGCTAAAATCCATATAATCCAGACCATAAGTGCTTCTATTAGTTCTAGAATTAAATTAATACTAACAAATAAATAAATAAAAACTAGAAATGGCCGTGCAGGTTGTGTGCCGGGACTGTGGTATGTGGGAGTACGTGGACAGTGAGACTATCCCAGATTACCACATCTGCAATGTCCCTGAGCTGGAGTGCCAGTTAGAGATATTCCGATGCAAAGCTCAGCAGGCTAAGGGGAACCAAGGGGAGGTAGAGCAGGAGGTCCCACAGACACTGGTCCTATCAACAGGTACAATGCACTTGCTACCTGTGAGGATAAGGATGCAGACTGCGGGGTGGACAGCCAGAATGCTAATCATGGCATCATGGAGCAGGAGGCAGTCCAAGGTGGGGAGGAGCAGAATAGAAAGGTTGTAGTCATAGGGGTTTTGATAATTAGGGGGATAGATAGTGTCCTCTGCAGACGCGACCGAGAGTCCAGGAGGGTGTGTTGCCTACCTGGTGCAAGGGTAAAGGATTTCTTGTAGCAACTGGAAAGGAACTTGAAAGGGGAGGGGGAAGTTCCAGTTGTCCTGGTCCATGTTGGGACCAATGACATACGGAAGAAAAGGGAGGAGGTCCTGCTAAGGGAATATCAGAAGCTAGGAACTAAATTAAAAAGCAGCTCCTGATGAGTGGTAATCTCAGGATTACTACCCAAACCACGTGCTAATTAGCATAGGGATAGGCAGATCAGGAAGGTGAATGCATGGCTGAAAGAGTGGTGTGGGAAGGAGGGATTCCATTTCATGGGACACTGGCACCAGTACTGGGACAGGAAGGAGCTGTAGCGCTGGGATGGGCTCCACCTGAACCGGAATGGGACCAGAGTCCTAGCGGAAAGGATAAATAGGGCTGTCAATAGGACTTTAAACTAGTAAGACGGGAGGAGGGATTCGGGGAAGATAACATAAGTATAAATAAGAACATAAGAACATAAGAAATAGGAGCAGGACTAGGCCAATCGGCCCCTCGAGCCTGCTCCGCCATTCAATAAGATCATGGCTGATCTGATCCTAACCTCAAATATAAATTCATGTCCAATTTCCTGCCCGCTCCCCGTAACCCCTCATTCCCTTTACTTCTAGGAAACTGTCTATTTCAGTTTTAAATTTATTTCATGATGTAGCTTCCACAGCTTCCTGGGGCAGCAAATTCCACAGACCTACTACCCTCTGAGTGAAGAAGTTTCTCGTCATCTCAGTTTTGAAAGAGCAGCCCCTTATTCTAAGATTATGCCCCCTAGTTCTAGTTTCACCCATCCTTGGGAACATCCTCACCGCATCCACCCGATCAAGTCCTTTCACAATCTTATATGTTTCAATAAGATCGCCTCTCATTCTTCTGAACTGCAATGAGTAGAGTCCCAATCTACTCAACCTCTCCTCATATGTCCACCCCCTCATCACCGGGATTAACCGAGTGAACCTTCTTTGTACTGCCTCGAGAGCAAGTATGTCTTTTCTTAAGTATGGACACCAAAACTGTATGCAGTATGCAGTCTCACCAATACCTTATATAACTGCAGCAATACCTCCCTGTTTTTATATTCTATCCCCCTAGCAATAAAAGCCAACATTCCGTTGGCCTTCTTGATCACCTGCTGCACCTGCATACTAACTTTTTGATTTTCTTGCACTAGGACCCCCAGATCCCTTTGTACTGCAGTACTTTCCAGTTTCTCGCCATTAAGATAGTAACTTGCTCTCTGATTTTTCCTGCCAAAGTGCATAACCTCACATTTTCCAATATTGTATTGCATCTGCCAAATCTCCGCCCACTCACCCAGCCTGTCTATATCCCCTTGTAGGTTTTTTATGTCCTCCTCACTCTCTACTTTCCCTCCAATCTTTGTATCATCTGCAAACTTCGATATGTTACACTCGGTCCCCTCCTCCAAATCGTTAATATAGATTGTAAAGAGTTGGGGACCCAGCACCGACCCCTGCGGAACACCACTGGCTACTGGTTGCCAGTCCGAGAATGTACCATTTATCCCAACTCTCTGCTTCCTGTTAGATAACCAATCCTCCACCCATGCCAGAATATTACCCCCAATCCAGTGATTCTTTATCTTGAGCAATAATCTTTTATGTGGCACCTTGTCGAATGTCTTCTGGAAGTCTAAATACACTACGTCCACTGGTTCCCCTAAGATAAAAGAAATAGGAGGTGAGAGCAAAGGTCAGACCAAGGTAAGGAATAGGGGTAATATAAACATACAGTTATAGAACATAAATACAAAATGACTGTTAAAAGCAAAGGAAGAGGAACAATTACTAAAAACAAATTAAATTGCCTGTCCAGCAATGTGCACAGCATCCAAAACAAAATGGGGGAACTGGAGGCAATAATTCATTGCGAGGAGCCAGATGTGGTAGGGGTAACTGAAACATGGTTGCATAAGGAACAGGACTGGCAGTTAAATATTGCAGAATATAATGTATTTAGAAAAGATAGGGAAGGAAGAAAGCGGGTGGGGTAGCTGTACTAATTAGAGACACCATAATGGCAATAGAGAAAAGGGACATAGGTAACATTAAGAAAGAAACAGAATCCATATGGATTGAGACAAAGGACAAGAAGGGATCGGTCACGTTAATAGGTATAGTCTACAGACCACCTAATAGTAGAAGGGAAGTAGAGGATGAAATATGTAGACAAATCTATGAAATGAATAAAAAACATTGAATAATAATTTCAACTACCCCCAAATAAACTGGCAAGAAGAGGTAGGGAAAGCAGAGAAGGGAATGGAGTTTTTACAACATGTACAGGACTCCTTTCATACCCAATATGTGAGAAGCCCAACAAGAGAGGAATCACTACTGGATCTAGTAATGGGAAATGAACCAGAACAGATAAGAGAAGTAAGTGTAGGGGAACATTTAGGCAATAATGATCATAACATAATAACCCCCGAGCTCTTTGGAATTCTCTACCCCAGAGGGCTGTGGATGCTTAGTGGTTGAGTATATTCAAAACTGAGATCGATAGATTTTAAGGGAATCAAGGGATATGGGGATAGGGTGGGAAAGAAGAGTTGAAGTAGAAGATCATCCATGATATTATTGAATGGCGGAGCAGGCTCAAGGGACCGTATGGCCTACTCCTGCTCCTATTTATTACGTTCTTATATTCTTATAATGATTGAGAAAGACATAAGTGAGACATCTATCAATAGCGATCATAACATGATCGAGTTCAATGTAGTGTTTGAAATGGAAAAAAATGAGTAAACGGCTAAGATTCTAGACTTGGGTAAGGCCGACTTCAATGGGATGAGACAGAGACTGTCCACAGTAAACTGGGCAAACCTGTTAATGATTAAAACGACTGATGATCAGTGGGAAATGTTTAAAGAAACATTTAACGAGGTACAGAACTGGTTTATACTTGCCAAAAAAAACAGCCATGGACAATTAAAGAGGTAAGGGACAGTATAAGACGTAAGGAAAGGGCATACAAAAAGGCAAAAAATAGCACAGATCCTGGTGAATGGGAAAGATACAAAGATCAACAAAGGGTCACAAAACAGATAGTAAGAGCTACAAAAAGAGAGTATGAAAAGAAACTTGCAAGGGATATCAGAACCAATACAAAGAACTTCTATAGTTATATTAGGAAAAAGAGGGTGATCAGGAGCAGTGTTGGCCCCTTAAAAACTGAAAGTGGGGATATTGTCATTAACAATGGGAAAATGGCGGACATGTTGAATAATTACTTTGCGTCAGTATTTACAGTAGAAAAAGAGGATAGCATGCCGGAAATCCCAAGAAAACTAATATTGAATTGGGGACAGGGACTCGATAAAATTAACATAAGTAAAGCAACAGTAATGAAGAAAATAATAACACTAAAGAGTGACAAATCCCCAGGACCAGATGGTTTCCATCCCAGGGTTTTAAAGGAAGTTGGTGAGCAGATTGCAGATGCCCTAACTATAATCTTTCAAAGTTCTCTAGAATCAGGAACTGTACCTCTAGATTGGAAAATTGCACATGTCACTCCGCTTTTTAAGAAAGGAGAGAGAGGGAAACCGGGGAATTATAGACCAGTTAGCCTGACATCTGTTGTGGGGAAATTGCTGGAGTCTATAATTAAGGATAGGGTGACTGAACACCTCGAGAATTTTCAGTTAATCAGGGAGAGCCAGCATGGATTTGTGAAAGGTAGGTCATGCCTGACAAACCTGATTGAATTTTTTGAAGAGGTGACTAAAGTAGTGGACAGGGAATGTCAATGGGTGTTATTTATATGGACTTCCAGAAGGCATTTGATAAGGTTCCACACAAGAGACTGTTAGTTAAGTTAGAAGCCCATGGAATCGAGGGAAAAGTACGGACTTGGTTAGGAAATTGGCTGAGCGAAAGGCGACAGAGAGTAGGGTTAATGGGTAAGTATTCACATTGGCAGGATGTGACTAGTGGAGTCCCGCAGGGATCTGCCTTGGGGCCTCAATTATTCACAATATTTATGAACGACTTAGATGAAGGCATAGAAAGTCTCATATCTAAGTTTGCCGATGACACAAAGATTGGTCATGATGTGGAGATGCCGGTGATGGACTGGGGTTGACAATTGTAAACAATTTTACAACACCAAGTTATAGTCCAGCAATTTTATTTTAAATTCACAAGCTTTCGGAGGCTTCCTCCTTCCTCATTTACCTGAGGAAGGAGGAAGCCTCCGAAAGCTTGTGAATTTAAAATAAAATTGCTGGACTATAACTTGGTGTTGTAAAATTGTTTACAAAGATTGGTGGCATTGTAAGCAGTGTAGATGAAAACATAAAATTACAATGCGATATTGATAGATTAGGTGAATGGGCAAAACTGTGGCAAATGGAATTCAATGTAGACAAATGTGAGGTCATCCACTTTGGATCAAAAAAGGATAGAACAGGGTACTTTCTAAATGGTAAAAAGTTAAAAACTGTAGCTGTCCAAAGGGACTTAGGGGTTCAGGTACATAGATCATTGAAGTGCCACGAACAGGTGCAGAAAATAATCAAGAAGGCAAATGGAATGCTGGCCTTTATATCTAGAGGACTGGAGTACAAGGGGGCAGAAGTTATGATGCAGCTATACAAAATCCTGGTTAGACCGCACCTGGAGTACTGTGAGCAGTTCTGGGCACCACACCTTCGGAAGGACATATTGGCCTTGGAGGGAGTGCAGCGTAGGTTTACTAGAATGATACCCGGACTTCAAGGGTTAAGTTACGAGGAGAGATTACAAAAATTGGGGTTGTATTCTCTAGAGTTTTGAAGGTTAAGGGGTGATCTGATTGAAGTTTATAAGATATTAAGGGGAACAGATAGGGTGGATAGAGAGAAACTATTTCCGCTGGTTGGGGATTCTAGGAGCAGGGGGCACAGTCTAAAAATTAGAGCCAGACCTTTCAGGAGCGAGATTAGAAAACATTTCTACACACAAAGGGTGGTAGAAGTTTGGAACTCTCTTCCGCAAACGGCAATTGATACTAGCTCAATTGTTAAATTTAAATGTGAGATAGATAGCTTTTTGGCAACCAAAGGTATTAAGGGATATGGGCCAAAGGAAGGTATATGGAGCTAGATCACCGGTCAGCCATGATCTTATCAAATCGCGGAGCAGGCATGAGGGGCTGAATGGCCTATTCCTGTTCCTATGTTCCTATGACAAAGACCAAAGTAATAGATTGGGGAAAAAAACTAATTTTAAGGGGATGAGAAAGTCGGGCAGGTAAACTGGAAAAAAAATTTGACAAAAAAAAGAACAGCAGTGGTTAACATTTAAAACAGCAATCAATAGAGTTCAGGAGAAGTACATTCCTTTAAAAAGCAAGAACAAACTAGCCAATAATGAAACACCATGGATGAATAAAGAGATAAGGGTATGATTGAAGCCAAAGAAAAAGGTATACTCTAAGTACATAAACAATAAAGAAGAGGATGATAAAAGGGAATATGAGGAGGTTTGGAAAGAAGTCAAAAAAACAATTAGGAAAGCAAAGAGGAACTACGAGATTAAATTATCAAGGAATATAAAAATATAGTAAAGTATTCTACAGACACACAAATAATAATAGGGACAAATAAGACATTAGGGAGGAGCTAGCACAGGCACTATTACATATCTATAAACATTCAGTAGAAAAGGAAATAGTGCCAGAGGACTGGTGGACAGCTAATGTTATTCCTATGTTTAAAAAGGAGATAGAACAAGTCCAGGGAACTATAGACCAATTAGCTTAACGTCGGTGGTCGGAAAGATAATGGAATCTTTACTCAAAGGTGTAATAGAAAGATATCTAGAGAACCAAAATATAATAAAGAATAGTCAGCATGGATTTCAGAAGGGAAAGTCACGCTTAACCAAACTTATTGAATTCTTTGAAGAAGTAACAGAAAGAGTAGACAAGGGTAATGTAGTAGATGTAATATACTTGGATTTTCAAAAGGCCTTCGATAAGGTGCCGCATTGTAGACTCAAGGCTAAGGACAGAGTATGTGGAGTCAGGGAACAGGTAGCAGAGTGGATAGCAAGTTGGCTACAAAACAGAAAACAAAGCATAGGGGTTAAGGGTGGCTACTCAGACTGGCAAAAGGTGGGAAGGGTGTTCTACAGGGATCGGTGCTGGGACCACTGTTGTTCACAATTTACATTAACAATTTGGATTTGGGAATCGGAAGTACAATTTCAAAATTTGCGGACGACACCAAATTGGGGGCTATAGTTAATACAAAGGAAGAATGCGTCAAAATGCAAGAGGACATTGATAAACTTGCAGAATGGGCGTGTAATTGGCAAATGAATTTCAATATAGATAACTGTGAGGTGGTGCATTTTGGTAGGAAGAATAAGGAGGCCACATACTGCTTGGATAATAAGAGTCTAAATGGGATAGAGGAGCAAAGGGATCTAGGGGTACAGATACACAAATCACTAAAAGTCACTATGCAGGTTGATAAGGCCATAAAAAAGGCAAATCAAACACTAGGGTTAATTTCTAGAGGGATAGAATTGAAAAGCAAAGAAGTTATGTTAAACTTGTATAGAACCTTGTTTAGACCACACTTGGGGTATTGTGCACAGTTCTGGCCTCCATATTATAGAAAGGATATAGAGGCATTGGAGAGGGTGCAAAAAAGATTCATAAGGATGATACCAGAATTGAGAGGATATACTTATCAGGAAAGGCTGAACAGGATGGGACTCTTTTCTCTAGAAAAAAGGCAGCTGAGGGGTGACCTGATAAAGGTTTTTAAGACAGTAATAAGGTTTGATAGGGTAGACTTAGAGAAAATGTTTCCACTTATGGGGGAATCCAAAATTGAGGTCATAAATATAAAATAGTCGCAAATAAATCAAATAGGGAATTCAGGAGAAACTTCTTTAGCCAAAGAGTGGTAAGAATGTGAAATTCGCTACCACAAGGAATATTTGAGGCAACTAGCATAGATGCATTTAAGGGAAAGCTAGATAAGCACGAGGGAGAAAGGAACAGAAAGGTATCCTGATAGGGTTAGATGAAGTAGGGAGGGAGGAGACTCATGTGGAGCATAAATGCCAGCATAGACCAGTTTGGCCGAATGGCCTACTTCTGTGCTGTAGTTTTGATGTAATTCGATGTAACTTGAGATATGTCTCTGTCTGTAAATGCAGGTGTGAGGATATTGCCATGTGGTTGTAGTCTGTCTCTAGCAGTCTAACCTGGCTGCTTTCCTTCTGTTTCTCCACTTTTTCCTCCAAACGATAAGTGAAAAGGGATTTCCTTTGCAGCTATATTGTGCACTTTCTAAATCAAAGTTTTCTAAGGGGGCGTGGGGGAGTTATGACGCCAGACGCCCCTCACTAGAAAATGAATCATGTGTTCTTGGTACAAACACTCCTCAGCAGCTAAATGCTGACAAGTCAAAAAACAACACATAAAATGGGAAAAACTGTCTCAAATTACAGCAATAAATGTTCTAATAGGTCTCTTTAAATGTACTTCCACATGCAACACTGTCCCTTCTATTTTTGGGGTATCCATCATAAATACCACGGCCTGCTCACTGGATCTCTTGAAATCTGCAGAAAGTACCGCTCTGACAGACTGTATCGCACCTGAACTGCACCTGTGCATCGGACAACCAAGGATCACATTATGGGTCCCACTCATTCCAAACTGCGAGCTATTTTAAATGTATACCAATCTGTACAGTTAATGGGTCATTGTTATGGGCTTCAATTCACAAATCAATATGGTGTATCTTGGATTAAATTCCCAGTTGAAGGAACTGGACACTGTAAAGTTATATTGAAGTCCATGCAACTAATTTATTTTCAAATTTAAAATGTCTGTAACCAGGATAAATTATTTTTGGCTTTTGAATTGCAATAGACCCCAAAATGCTGGAAAATGCGCTGAATAAACTGTCAAAAATCAATGTTTTCTAAGGGGGCGTGGGGGAGTTATGACGCCAAACGCCCCTCACTAGAAAATGAATCATGTGTTCTCAGCACTCACATCTCCCTTCAGAAATGATTACATCTGCCAATGCTCCAAACCACTGTTGTGTGCTTCAGTTTTCTTTCTGCATTATAACTGTTGGGATGTTGAGTGTACCTGCAGGCTAACTTGGTATCCCACTGCACCTTCAGGTAGCTACATCTTTTCATGTCATAGGCCTATCTATATTCAGGGCTATCTAAGCTGTCAGCCTTTTTGGGGGGCTGTTATAGCCTTTGTTGTTATTAAATAGTTCATATTTGTAAACCAAAATGCTTGAGCAGAATTTATTTGCATATGAGTGAAACATGCCAGGTCTGCCTTATCTCCGCCCATCTAGAAGTTTCTCAACTTTCAGTCCTGTTGTGACACATCTCTTGAGACCACAGCTGATGTAAGTGCACTTTGTCTGCATCTACATTTCTGCAGAGTTTCGCCAGCAACTGCTGCATCCGATACCATCCTCGGAATGCAACAAGTTTTCTCAGCAAATATGAATTGACAAATATAATTTTCCCAGAAACTGAAGCTGATTCGAATTTGCCTCCCAGTTCCTGTTTAAACTTGGAAGCAGAGAGAGCCCACTGTCAGGACTCGCCTTGCACAATGGAAGGTAAAGCGAACGCTGCAGTTACATTTGATTTACTAACTTGTTTTTTTCTCTCTCACTGCTTGTTTTATGCATTCACGAGAAATCGACTTTAATTTTAAACAGTTTCTCTTCCACGTTTGTGCTTTCCTCCCCCAGCTGCCCGCGTTGCCAGAGTTATCTTACTTCTTCTCCCGCTCTGTTTCCTGGAGGTGGCTGATACCACAGGCAGTAAGTTTTCTATTTTAGTTTGTGTTGCCTCTTGTTTCAACGAACGGGTGTCTGGTAAGCCTCGACTTCTTGAGCTAGCACCAGTGTTGTGGTACCTCTTAGTGAGTGAGTGTCTGTGCGTGTCTGTGTGTCGCAGCTTTTGTTTAATAATCTTAGAAGCTGAGTAAAATCTGACTGAAAAAAACAAGGGATAAGTGACTGGAATAGTCGCTCTACATTGTGGCGTGAGGTAAATAGAAGAGAAAAGGGCGCAACGATTCTCTGAGTAGCAAAAGAGGAAGGTTCCAGGTGCAGCATCTCTTATATTTCTCTATTTAGGAAACATGTTGACATTGTTTCAACCAATTGAGATTTACAAGTAATTATTACTTCTTAAAATACCTACAGATTTAATCAATATATATTTTTTTTATTATATACTTGCTCATGTGGTGTTGCTAACGGTTAGTCAGGGCAAGTGATGGCTCCAGATCTTTTAGGGAAATGGAGCACACATCTTCAGAGGTCGTACTTCGACCTCCATAAGGGTGTGCCCTGACCCTGGACGATCTACCACGGGTGTTATAGTGTTACCCTTAGATTTCAGTGTCACAGGATCACCCATTGATTCCGATGGAGTGGGAGCATTACAGTGTTAGCCATTGATTTCAAAGTTAACCGTTGATTTAAATGAATTGGAGGCATTACAGCATTACTCATTAATTTCAAAGTACCAAGCGTCACGATTGTGACAAACTTTAAAATAACTCAAGGATTTTAATGTATACATCTTAAGTCTGTGCATATTTCCTGTCAACTTTTTCCATTCTAAATCCACATTTATTACGGAAACTGCCTATTTAAACCTGCCATACCATTATTACACCCTTCCATAAATGGTGGATTCCCCATGTGCAACACCAAGGGAAATCAACCAGGGAAGTCAAAGCCAAATGTGGTCTTCGGGTGAAATGGAGTTAGAGGGTGGGGCATAATTGGACAGGATATACAGATATAATTCAGTCCCCATCTTAAAGTTGTATTTCCTGTACTTATTTTTGATGGAATTCCATAAACTTGTCACACTGTAATTATACCCTTTGGCCAGTGGTCAGACTGCATTGCCATCTCTATCTCACGGGTACAAGCAACTTAAATATTTACCTTTTCTAATTTTCAACAAAACGCAAGTGAGAATATTGAACTGATATTATCATGAGGGAAGACACTTGGGTAGATCTTAACTTGGGCATAAATGGGGTGGTAGCAGCCCGAAAATCACTTACCATCCTGTTTACGCTGGCGCTCTGGCTGCCACCATCCTCAAATGGGCTTTCTGTTGGGCGGCTGGATCACCTGCCTGTTTCAGGTGGTAGGGCCTTCTAATATGCAAATCAGGGTCCTATGATATAAATGGGACACCCATTGCAATTTTGACAGACAACTGGCCGAATCTTGTGCCGTGCAAGCTCTGGCCAGTTTTACCAGGTGGTACTGCAGAAGAGGCACCAAAACGGCAAGTGTAAAATTATTTTTGTGGGGCCAGGAGCAACAGCAATGCTCCTCCAGTCTTGCCAAGAATAATGTAGGCTGCTGCTGCCCTCCCCCCCCCATGATAGCCCCCCCTTAACCCACTCCCCCCCTGCTCCCCCCAGCCCTGCTGGCCAAGTCAGCCTCCGAGCTGCCTGATTTGTTGGCAGCAGCGCGCCAACACCATTGTAATGAGGTGCGGCCCTCGAAACGGATGAGACCCTTACCCGCCAGACCAGGCAGTCGACCAGAGCATGCTCTGCCTCTTGATAGTTAAAAAATCTTTCTTTTTTTTCCCTCTATCTCTCTCTCAATCTGATCCCAGGCTCTCAGTTTAATATACGTTGTAAAGTTTATAGAGCACATACCAAAAGCTACAACACATGTGTGATCAGTTCTCTCTCTCTCACACACATACACACACACACTGAAGACAGTGGAAAGTAAAATCAGGCAGGGTTAGGTTAAAATTACCTCCTCTCTTTTAAATAAAACTCACTATAAAATCTTACTGGAACAAAGATTTTGAAATTTGCCCTCTAGCTTCTCTTTAAATTATTTCGAAAAACAACTGAACAGAAACTGCTGGACTCTAAAGAAAAATATTCTATCTGCACAACTGACTGGGAAATTAGATATTCTGCACATGCTCTACAGTGGCCTTCATGTAAGGACTTTAATGAAGGCATCAAAAGACCATTACATTGGTCAATTTAATGATGTTAATATGAAATATGTATTTTTTCATTTAAAAAAATATTTAAATCCTTGATTTGGACATTAGGAATTTCTGTAACTGAGAGAAATGGTGCATCACAAATTTTCAAATGGAAAATTATCAGAAAACATTTTGAGTGATTTGTTGGGAAAAATACTACAGCACCACAGTTTACACAAACGATTCCATTGATGGACATGGGAATTTCTAATAGAAAATGTTAACACACCAGGAAGTAAGGTTTTGTAGAAAGGAAGTATGTGCAGACATAAAGGGCATGATTTTAGCCCGGGGGGAGGGGTGGTGGGTGGAATTCCTGATGGGAAACCTGGAAGTACAACCAATTTGAATTCTCCATCAGAATGGGCCCTAATTCATAATCCTCTCATTAATGAGCTGGGCAGTTGGCAGCCACCGGATGACAATGAACCCACCTCAAGCGAGGCAAAAGAAGTAATTTCATATTGGGGTGCACCGCGACCTCAATATTAACAATGGGGGAGCAGTTGCTCCCCCTGTTCTCCCTATGTAGACACTTGAAACATATCATCAAATAAAAATGCTGGAAAGAATGAATCCTTCTCTGAGCTCCAGTTTTCTTTGTCTGCACATGTGCTGCAGTGTGTAGCATTACAGGCTGGCAGATACTAGTTTCGAATTCCACCGGTTGATTTATCCTTTTTATTCTCCTTTTTAAAATTCTCTTCCAAGTAGCCAAACTACTGAACAGCAAAGAAAACAACTTTGATCCATTGCAGTAAAATAGGTGGTTGGAGAGCTTGATTCCTAAACAAATAAAGCCTTGCCCTGAGGCTGCCTATCCTGGGGGGGGGGGGGATTTTTTTATTTGTTCTTTTTGATATGTTTCCTTAAGTTTATTTACCTGACTGACAGTGGTTAAATTCACCCATTAGGTAGTGAAAAGTTAACTGTCCTTTGCAAGAGAGGGACTGATACTGCCTTTGTACATAAGAGATACTTGTCTCCCTTAGAATATGACTTTTTTTGGTGGGATTGGCTCGGCGATTCCTGTTACATCTCTCATTTCTCTCATGGTGGGAGCCACCCATATTCATGAACAATTCCTGTTTTCAGTGACAACTACAGTTGCCGATAATACATGCCACAGTTGTGTCCTTGCAATCTATGAACATAAAGTGCTCATCTGGTTTAAGTGAATGGTGGGCAGCTGAATTAGGTATTGAAATCGCGGATTATTTGGTTGCTGCTACTATTTTTTTTGTCATGAATATCTTGATACCTTATTGATCATTGTTTGTAGTTCTTTACATTATTACCAGGCTGCTTGTCTATGTTGCTATGTTTTATTTTGGTGCTTGACAATGATACACATCCCATGTAGCTTTTTATAGTTCTCAATCCCTGTTTTGTAAACCTTGCCTTATGCATTTATTTATTAAAATTTTCAATTTTCAGATCAAAGTGATATATTCATGCAGGTAATAGTATATTGTTATATACCTGTAGTGTTCCAGTAAGCTTGTTTACATATCATTTTATTAGACTTGTAAATAGAGCAGTGATCAGTGAAATGACACATCTGTCATTATATTGCAGATTGTGATTGCCATTAAAATGTTCTTACATATTGGGCGTGATTTTAAACCCCAAGAGCGGATGGGTTTGGGGGTGGGTGAGAGTTGAAAACAGTTGTTTTTTTGAGTCACAACCGTAAAATTTTCGGACTTTGCATTCCCAGTGGGAAGCCTGTACTTTTATGCGCTGACGTTAAACCCACAAATGAAGCCGGGTTGTGGTCACGACCCAAGAAACAACTATTTTCAACTCCCACCCGTCCCCAACTCACCCGTTCTTGGGGTTTAAATCTGTAAAAATTTGGGGGATTGGGTGATGCAGTGGGTTTGATATTGCCATTTCATCTCTGAGAGCTAGGTACAAATGAAGCCTAGAGATGAAAGTCTTCTTTGTCTCCTGGCTGTAAAGGCCCTACATGAAATGAGTTTGGTCTGCCTCAATCTGGTTCTTGGTGGCCAAAGCACAAATCTGCTCCTAAATTGACACTGATTGCTGAACCAGAGCTTTTGATGGAGGCCTCTTCTGGATGTTCCATGTGTTGAGGTGTCCAAAAACGACCTCCCTCAAATCCGCTTCACAATATTGCCCCTTTAAGAACTGCAGGGAGTCTTCGTGAAAATTCAGTAAAAATCTTTGCCAATTAAAATGTTTCTGAACATTAACTCTAAATTTGGTTATTTCTTATTGCAGTAAATCCCTGCTGTTATTTCCCGTGCCAGAATAAAGGAGTGTGTGTTAACTTCGGGAGGGAAGATTATGAATGCGACTGCACACGCACTGGTTACTATGGAGTTAACTGCACTTTGCGTAAGTTGTTTCATTGCTCACTTTTCTCAGTCAGATTTTATTGGAGATACAGTTATAGGCTCTAATCATTAGGCAGTGCATTGAAACTTCAATTTAAATGCATCATCATCACTGGTGCTTTCAATCAAATTTTTTTTTATTCGTTCATGGGATATGGGCGTCGCTGGCGAGGCCGGCATTTATTGCCCATCCCTAATTGCCCTTGAGAAGGTGGTGGTGAGCCGCCTTCTTGAACCACTGCAGTCCGTGTGGTGACGGTTCTCCCACAGTGCTGTTAGGAAGGGAGTTCCAGGATTTTGACCCAGCGACGATGAAGGAACGGTGATATATTTCCAAGTTGCGATGGTGTGTGACTTGGAGGGGAACGTGCAGGTGGTGTTGTTCCCATGTGCCTGCTGCTCTTGTCCTTCTAGGTGGTAGAGGTCGCGGGTTTGGGAGGTGCTGTCGAAGAAGGATTTATTTCAAAACATTCCTATTAATCCCTTAATTGCTCAACCCAAGCACACTGGTTTTGAATGTCGACCAAATTTAAATTGTGATATTAAACATCTATTTCATTCCGAGCAAAGTTTATTCTATCGATGAATGATCTGCTTTTTTGAGAGTGCTTACTGTGGAACTGTGTATTCAAAAGGAACTTTATTTACCATAATTAAATGTTATAAAGGAGCCACCTGTTCCCTGACTCAGTGCAGCACATGTTTCTCAGGAGGCATGGTAGCCGAATTTGTTGGGTAATTAATGTTCCTTTTTTTTTGTTCTTGAGATGTGGGCAACACTGACTATTTATTGCCCATCCCTAGTTAGTCTGAGGGCATTAAGATTGTGTGGGACTGGAGTTACGTGTAGGCAAGACTAGGTAGGGATGTTAGGCTCCCTTCCCTGAAGGACATCGGTGAAATGTTTTTTTATGATGAAAAAGCAGCTTTCAAGGTCATTTTCTGGTGCGAGCCCACAAATTTCAAATTTATTAAATTCAATTCTACAACTTGCCATGATGGGATTGGAACTCACAATCTCAGCACCATAACTGCTCGATTACCATACCCATCAGAAGTAACATTTCCATCATGGCTGTTTTGCAAACATATTAGTAATTTGAAACACTGTTTACGCTAACTGCAATGATGCAAGTACTCGAAGCGCATGATTTTCAGGCAATTTTTGTGATCCATGTGAAGAAAAGTTTTTCAAGTATTGATTTTTTAAGAACCCCGTGGGCATCCCTTATCCATGGAGATTCATATTTTGCTAAATTTAAAAAGGAAGGCTAGCTGTCTGCGCCGGGACAGTCAGAAAAATGACTAAACTTCTTGTCCTACCAGGAAAACAAAACAAAATGGACTTCTGCAGTATTGGTGGCACTAAATGTGTGTGGGGGGTGTGGTATAAATAATAAAATAGTCAAGGGTGAAAAGTAGCGTTATATTTACAATGCTTGCTAGTATTTGCTACAGTTGATTTGATCATTACTCTTTTCTAAATGACATATTTTTAATTGCAGCTTATTTCTGGTCAAGAGTTTATACGATTCTGAAGCCGAGCCCCAGTTTTTTGCATCATGCCCTGACGCATTATAAATGGTTTTGGGATATCCTAAGCAACATTTCATTCATCAGCGATACACTCATGCGACTGGTTTTAGTAGGTATGTTGCACTTATTAGAATTAGTATCTAAACATTGGCACTTGTATCTTGACTGATTTACCTGCGTATCAAAAGTATATACATAAAATAGTTGATCTTACATTGTGTTGCACGTGGGGAGTCAAAATCAGGTGTAGTCTTCAGGTAAAGTGGGGTTAGAGCTTAAGGGGTAAGTGAATCAGGACACAGAGATATAATTCAGTCCTCATTTTAAAGTTATACATTCTGCCCTTATTTATGTATAATACTTTGATTTTATATGACTAATTATAGGTAAGTAACAAAACTTACAACAATTCGAGAAGCAAAGAAGATTAGTTGATCAGAACTTAGGAATTTCTTTGCAGTACAGTCTGAAGAGCTGAGAGATGCAAAACTGAGGTGCAACAGCGTTGCCACTGGTGGGAGGGTGTCACTACAGTGTGACAAGTTTATATAGGCCGTTACTATTATAAATGAGGCCATAGAGATTTACAAATAATTACATAGAATCTACAGCATAGAAACAGGCCATTAAGCCCAATTGATCCATGACAGTGTTTATATTCCACACGAGCTTCCTCCCACTCTAATTACCTCTTCCCACCCATATTCCTCTATTAGCTTCTCACTCATATATGCATCAAGCCGCCCCTTAAATGTGTGCATGCTATCTGCTGCTACCATTCCTTGTGGCAGAAATTTCCACATTCTCATCCGTCTCTGTGTAAAGAAATTCCTCCGAAATTCTTTATTTGACATGCTACTGGCTACCTTTTTTCTTAATTCGTTCATGGGATGTGGGCGTCGCTGGCAAGGCCGGCATTTATTGCCCATCCCTAATTGCCCTTGAGAAGGTGGTGGTGAGCCGCCTTCTTGAACCGCTGCAGTCCGTGTGGTGAAGGTTCTCCCACAGTGCTGTTAGGAAGGGTTTTGACCCAGCGATGATGAAGGAACGGCGATATATTTCCAAGTTATTTACGCCCCCTTGTTCTGGACTCACCCACAAGTGGAAACAGTTTCTTCACGTACAGCTTAGTATTTTTTTGTATAGCCGGTAGTTGCTTAGTGTGTTTCGATATTTCTAAACGGTACCCAAATAAACTGTTCTTGGAGTCGAAGTACATGCTGATGTTGAGATAGAATTGTTCCCCAGAATGTTAGTGTTTTTAGAAGCGAGGGTAATTGAACAATAAAAGGAAAACAACGCAAATGCTGTAAAGCTGAAAGACAAATAGAATGTTCTGGAAATGCATTGCAGGTCCAAAGGCTAGTATTTCAAAATGGATCCCACAGCAGAATGGCTCTAGCCAAAACATTAAACCATCTTCTTCTCATGGATGCTGACCAGCTCACTGTACAATTCCAATCTCTGTTTTGAAATGTGCACAATTCTGCTACTGGGGAACGTACATCCAAAGCCTGTCAGTCATGCTGCAGGTATGTGGATTCTAAGGATGTATTTATACTGCAAGCTTAGCATGGGTGTGAAGTGGTTTCTGTTCAGCACTGCGCTAATCCAGAGTTAAGCCCAGACCTGACTCCACAGAGAAGCAATGGGAATCTCCTTGGAGGAGAGACTCCCATAGGGTTGCCAACCCACCAGGGTTGTCCTGGAGTCTCCAGGAATCAATGATTAATCTACAGGACACTGCTGCGAACAACCCTGGAGAAAAATCAGAGGGGCAGTAAAAAAAATTGTGTGTTTTTAAAATTTTCTTTAAACACTTTTGTTTATTAATCGTAAAAGTATTGGAGTTGGAGGGGAAAAGCTGTTTGATTGATGGTCAAGATTCATTCAATCAGGTAACGAAGAGTCTGTTTGCTTTCCAATTGACATGAGAAGGCAGTGCACTGTGACGATGGACGTGTTGGGTGGGAGTTTTGGAGCGGGGCGGTTGAGGTGGGAGGTCATGTGATGAAACCTCCTGGAATACGTCCAACCAGAGATGGCAACCCGAGACTCCCACCAGGCTTACATTTTTCACTCAATGGAGTGTAATTCCAGTGTAGAGTCAAACCTGATTTATGAAGTGCTCAAGCCTGGCATTGAGTTAAATGTTCTCTCCGAACATTTGAATTTGAATTGTTTTCTCCTGGGCAGGACAATTGGATCTCCAGCCAAGCAGGAAGCCAGGTTTTGTAAACAGGATACTGCCTAGCTGGAACCCATACTGTAGCAACCAGTCCTACATCAGTACCTGCAGTATAAATGTGGCCTGCCATAATAAATGAAAGTGAGTATAGTGCTGGGGAATTCACGGAGGGAAGACACATGGATGCAAATTATTTCCCAGACGTCATTCTGGCTGCTTTTGCGGTGTAAGGACTGAACCAGGATGCAGAAGGCCTCAAACAGATGGCAGTGCCCCTTTTAAATGTTTTGAGCACCAACATTTTGTGTATGAATCTCTGAAAGAATGAGAAGTACATGAGACAAATGCAGCTCACAAAGATATGAGAAACTATTGCAAAAAGCAATGACACTGCAAACAAACAAAGCCCTTCTAACTACTTAGAGTTGTTATTTTAGATGTTCGGTAAACTGAACGGATTGGAAAATAAGTTGAATTATCAGATTGCAATTGATTTCACAAAACATAAATTGTTTAGAATAAAACCAGCAAGTGATCTCTCACGATTTAACGCTATTTGATGCAAAATACATTTCTTTGCAGTGCACACAGACTCTGAGTATCAAAAATGCCATCTTCATTTTTGGGCACCAGAAAACTAATAAATCCACAGCACTTTTAACACAGAGCAGGCTAAAACTGAAGTGTTTTCTATTATTGCCTAATACCCTTTCTATGTGTGTGGTGCTTATTCAGGGCTGCTGGATTCCATCAGAAAATTCAAATGAAAGGACAAATCATACTTCACTAAAAAGGAATTCAAAGAGCTGGTGAACTTTTAAACTCACATTTTACTGTCCTAATGTGTAGACTGGTACAGACTTGGCCTGTTTCATTGGCTCGCCTTTGGGTTTCAAGATAAGTAGGTCATTTCACTGCATATGCAGTATGATTTTAATGATACTTCTGTTAGTCTGAGAACTTTGCATGGGTTAACAGTAGATGTGTTACAGGTGGACAGGCAACATTTTGTGGTATACTTTATCAATCTATCCGGTGTATGGGAGTGCTGAGTAGTCATTCCAGGGCAATTTTCTTAAGAGCTGCCATATTTTTCCACAATTGTTCCCAGGTTGTGCAGGTACTGTACACCACACTGACTTTGGTCACCACCTCCTGCTAGCCATGTTGCACTGCTCTCCTTACACCCATTTAGCACATCACCATCTATCAAAGGTGGTTGAGATCCATTGTTTGCCCACAGACTGTGTTTCCTACCTCAATATCTTTTGTGCCATCCACAGGTTCTTCTGCCAGCTGCTCCTTTCTCCATCCAGAGATTTTTCCCAGCCGAAAATATTTTCATCTCCACAGCCTTTTGCTGTTTTCAATATTTGCCCTCCGCTGATTTTTGGCAGCCGTAAAAAATTTCCCCAGGATATGCAGCTACTTACCTTTTAAGTGGCCACTTCCCTTATAATGGCTACTGTAGCCCTTTACAGAGCTGCAACAATGCCAGAAATTCCACTCTACCCCCATTGTGTGAGCTCTGAATGGTGTGCGCACTTTATGCTGAGAGCTGACCATGAATTTTTAAAAATTCGTTCATGTGATGTGGGCGTCGCTGGCGAGGCCGGCATTTATTGCCCATCCCTAATTGCCCTTGAGAAGGTGGTGGTGAGCCGCCTTCTTGAACCGCTGCAGTCCGTGTGGTGAAGGTTCTCCCATAGTGCTGTTAGGAAGGGAGTTCCAGGATTTTGACCCAGTGATGATGAAGGAACGGCGATATATTTCCAGGTCGGGATGGTGTGTGACTTGGAGGGGAACGTGCAGGTGGTGTTGTTCCCATGTGCCCGCTGTCCTTGTCCTTCTAGGTGGTAAAGGTCACGGGTTTGGGAGGTGCTGTCGAAGAAGCCTTGACAAGTTGCTGCAATGCATCCTGTGGATGGTACACACTGCAGCCACAGTGCGCCGGTGGTGAAGGGAGTGAATGTTTAGCGGCATGTTGGGGTCTAAATGAATATGTAATTAAGGCTACCACCAGAAGACCAAGTGGAGTGTACTGTGTGCACTACATGTGGGTGCAAAGCTTGCTGTGCAGCTTTACTGTGAAGAAACGCAGAATTCAGCTCATCTGCCCTGTAATGCAAACACACTAGTTATTCTGCAGTATCCAACATGGCGGTGAGTCTGTTGCCATTTGTTCAATAGTACTGTCTTCCAAATTTTAAACTGCAATCAATACATGTAGGCTTCTATAAAAAGATTGTAGTATTTGAACACAACAGAAATGGGCTCACTGAAAAGAACAGGTAGACTCAAAATCTTCTGATATTTTATATGAAGATAGCACCTCTTTTTCCTCAAAGAAATTGTCACAGGTGTTGAAGCTTCATCATTTCCATCAACCTCGAGTTATAGCCAACAGTATGACAGTGTTCTTTCAGTGTAAAATTACAGGATGTTAATGGCACATTGGGGTCTAACAGATGTAATAATGACAGATTTAGCTGTAGAAAGGCCCGCGCCCGATTTGCACGTGCAACCGCACCACTGCTAAACTCAGCAGGGCCTTTTTTTAGCAGTAAAATATTAAAATGAGGCTCCTGCACCCATTTCCAGACCCATTCCCAAAATTGGTGAAAAGTAGTCAGAGCTTGCATTGGTGCAAGTGGCATCCACTTTTACAGGCTCTACAGTGGCCTAACCAGTGCTCCTCCTGCCTCCATAGCGGAAGCTGCTGGCTTTCACTTGACCCCTCCCCATCGCCTCACTCCCCTCCCTGCCCAACCCCTCTCACCCCACCCCACCCCGGACTCACCTGAGCCGACCAAAATTCAAAGGGCCCGGACTGGCGAACTAAGTTCGGGCGCCTGATTGGTGCCCGCAGCTCGCTAAAATTATGATGGTGAGGCCTGTGGACAAATTTAGGACAGTCCTCGGGCCTGTCTGTTGTGGCACACCTTGGCTGCGTGCCACTCAGATCATGCCCGGTTTCGGGCACTAATGAATTTAGACCCCATTGACTATGTGCAGAGTCATCACAAGGCTAATTGTGGATGGTTTGGAATGATCATTAAACTAAACCAGGCTCAAGAAAGCGAAAATCCATGATAAAAGTTCATAAAGCACCAGATACAGCAGTGGATGGAGCAAGATTTAGAGTTAGGCCTGAAGCTAAAACATTCTTTTTAACACAAAGCAGCCAAATTCTGGAGTGTTTTGAAGCATTGCCCAGTATCCGGTCCTGTCTGGTAAATTGAATTCACTATACTGTTTATTCAGAGTTGCTGGTTTTGACCAGAGAACTCAAATTAAATTACTTAAGAAGAATGCCAAGAACTGGTGAATTGTTAACCCTGCATTGTAGGAAGAAATATCGTATGGTGCTCGAGTGCAGGCCTATCCAGACTTGACCTGTTTCATTTCCTCATCTTGGGTTTCAAGACATGTGGCAAATTTCTCTGCTCTTTAGGGCATTTGAACCTGAATTGACCCATACCTTGGAGCTATCTCTCGAAAAAGTCTGTCTCTCCCTTGATGGCCCCAGCTGTTTGTGGCGTTAAATATTATGGTCCCAGCTTTGATCCCTGGGCTATGCTGATGTCAAAGAGGACAGTGTTTGGGACACTACAATTATCCTCAGTGGCCTTGGGTGAGGGAGGGAAAAAATCAGCCAGGATTCCTGCTCCTGATCACTCTCCAGTGGCCCCCACAGGTCGGGAGCACCTATTAACATGAGGACCTGATCAGGCTGAACTGCGATGCCATCCATGATTGAATAGCTTGCCAGCATTTCTTGTCAAGGTGAGGTTCTTGGACGAGATACAGGAGAGCATCTGGCACCTGTGGAACTGTTTCCCAACATGGAGTCAATACCTGTAGGCAAGCAGAGCGAGTTAGGCAGAAAAGGAAGGAGAAAGACTGTCTAGGTTCCTCCAAAATTACAGAAATAAACCCGTGTCATCCCTTTTGGCAAATTATATAGTGGGAATCCCAGGGCTCAGTTTGATTTTTGGTGCAGTTGGTCATAAACTGATCCCAGCCACATAAACTTGAATTCTTACCCAAAGCACTGATATTCCTGCAAAAGTCGACAGCCTTTACTGCCTGGGTGCATAGACTATATAAAAATATCTGAATATTTTTGAAAGATCGCAGACCAATGTTTAGTAGTGGCGTACTGCCAACAGAACATGCAGTGAAGAATTTTAACCTGTTTCAAATTTATTTTTCTGTTGCCAGACAGACACAGAGCCAAGGGCCTGGGTCAGTGGGCTTTGTACTTCAGAGCCACACTGTCAATTAGTTCACCGCACTGCCTCTGATACACGCCAGCATCAAATGTGTTTGTCATCAATTTATTGATGGGTATCTTTGTCCTAGACTGTAAGGGCTTGGGTGCATCGATCTTGACCAGGACTTTGCTCACCTAAGTCGAAGTTAACGTGCTGATATTTTCGCTGAGGTTCTTCGGCATATTCTGTGTTTTGTACTTGCTTGTAACAATTTTGAAAATGGCCTGAGATCCAATAAATAATGAATATAGCCATCATCCATTAAAAGTGAATGGAAGTATTTCCAATGTCCAACACTCTGACTTGTAGCTTCCCTTCCTGTTCCCATTGATGGAGACTTTTGACTGACCCATGGATTTATGTGATTAAAATGAAGAACTGTCATTTTTAAATCCATATATACATACAATAGTTCATTGATTTTAGCAGTTTGGAGTTCAGCTCAGTTCCACACTGTCTCATCAGACACAAGAGAGAACAGGTTGTCATTGGACAGGAGGTTCTGGTGAAGGTGTCTGTCTGTGATGCAGACGTGCACAAGTTCTTAAACTTTGGAGATGACAACTCTGTTTTAAATTTGTACATACTCAGTGGAGCTCTGTATTAGAACGGCAAGTTGTAGGTTGGCAGATAAATGCGTACTCAACCTAGATTAGAGTGGTAGGACAAACAGAATTAAAAGAGGAATAGTGATAGAGAGAACGGAAAAAGAATCATAGTTTATCTACTGAGCAGCTGAGCCGTACAGATCAGGAAGGGGCCAGGTTTGATGTCCATTCTGTACTCACTTAGCCCATCTCAGCCAGGTGTGCCATAGTCCAACGTTCACTGTGGTTTAGGAAGGACAGATTTTTGCCAGTGCTCCCACTCCTGATTATTATTCACTGAGAATCTCTGAACTGCACGTGTGGATGTCAGGGTAAGGATTGGATTGGGCTTTGTTGTGATGCCACACACAGTTGAATAGCATACCACTCCACATCAAGACTGAAACATAAATAATGGGCATTTAGACATGTTACTAGAGGTAGCCTAGTGCCTGAGGGACCAAAGGACAGTAAGCTGTCACCATTTTTGTAGTGGGAGGGGAATGCAAGAGAAAATAGTTTTTTCTCTCCAACTTTTTTCTTGCCAACCAAACAAAGATGGAAATATGTATGAGAGGAAAACTGTATTCGCTGCTCACAATGCAGTCTCCTCTCCATTGGGGAGACCAAACGCAGATTGGGTGATCGCTTTGCTGAACGCCTCTGCTCAGTCCTCAAGCGTGACCCTGGCCTGCCGGTCACTTGCCATTTTAAGTCCCCGGCCCACTCCCACTCTGACCTCTCTGTCCTCGCCCTCTTACACTGTTCCAATGAAGCTCAACGTGAGCTCGAGGAACAGCACCTCATCTTTCGTTTAGGCACTTTACAACCTTCCGGACCCAACATTGATTTCAATAACTTCAGACCATAACCACTGTTCCCATTTTCCATTTTTTTGGTGGGACTGCAGCTGCTGGTTAATGGTTCTGCTGTTGTCATTTACAGCAACTCGAGACTCCTCTAGACCCATCTTTTGTTCCTTAACTAGTCCCATTACCACCCTCCTTGCCTTGCACCATCATCCCTTTTGTTATTTAATCACTCTTGCCTATCACAGACTTTCCCTTTTGTTCTTTCCTCCTCTCCACTCACTACCCCCCTTTCCTTAGCTCTGTACTTGCTTAAAAACTGTTAACTCTTTAACATCTTCCAGTTCTGACGAAAGGTTTTCGACCTGAAACGTTAACTCTGTTTCTTTCTCCACAGATGCTGCCTAACTTGCTGAGCTTTTCCATCGTTTTCTGTTTTTATTTATGGTATATACATGGTTAACATTACCATTTCCCACATCCACAACATGACACTTACCTACATCAAATGACACCTGCCAGACACATGCCCATTCCCTAACCACATCTCGATCTGATTGTAGTCGTTCCTTCTCATTGAAGGTTCTAACACTCATGGAAATCTTTGTATCATCCGCAAACTTTTAAACAGTCCCCCCAACGCCTTCAACCAAGAACATTAATGAAGATTGTAAAGAGCAATGGTCGTAACACCAATCCCTTTGGGACTCCACTAGTAACCAGTCCCCACGCAGAACCGCTACCATTAATAACAACAGCTTGCCTATGACAGTGCAACCAATTCCTTATCCAACCCAAGGTCTACCCTCCAATTTACTATTTTATAAAGTAGGCTATTGTTTGACACGTTGTCAAAAGCTTTTTGAAAATCCAAGTATATGTCAACTGGGCTACCTTCATCCACTGATTTAATAACTTCCTCAAAAAATTCAACTGGATTGGTGAGATAGGATCTGGTTTTCCAGAAGCCATGATAAGAGTCTATAACTCCTTCTCTGTCCTGGTGGTGACACAGAGTATCTTTAATGATCCCTTCTAGCAACTTGCCTATAACCAAAGTCAAACTAAGGGGCCTGTAATTTTCTGGTTCTGAGTTGTTGCCTTTTTAAAATATTAGACAACATGAGCCTCCCTCCAGTCCACAGGAACAAGCCCTGACCTTAGCGATCTGTTAATTATATAAGCAAGAAGCTCAGTGAGCATAGCTCCCATTTCTTTGAGCACCCTCGGTTGAATGCTGTCAGGTTCGGGAGCCTGAGCTGTTTTGAGACCCCTTAGTCTTTCCAGGATTGTATCTGCATTCGCTTTTGACAGTTACCAGTTTCGAGGTGAATGTACATTGCATTAATGGTAACTGAGCGTAGTCTACTGGAGTGAAAAGTGATGCAAAATAGCCATTTAATGCCTCTCCCCGTCCACCACTCACCCAACGCATGCAAATAAGTTGAAACCAGGAAAACAGCCAGGTTTAGTGAAGGCCAAGTTGAGAGTGTGTGAAAACTGCCTTTCCTGACTTACACTGGGGGTGGGGAGAGGGCTGGGAGGGCAATTAACCCCACATGTGTAGAAGTTCTGAAGTCTTTTCTAGTTTCTTACTGACTGAACTTAATAACAAACATTTCAATGGCAATAGAAATTGGGAGAGATGTATAATGGGTGGCTGAATCAATATCGCCATTTTACACTGTTACCCAAAGTCAAAATTACCCTCAATATGTCCACAGGAGCTACCACAGGAGAGATAAACTAGGAAATTATAGGCCCAGTGTCGGTTGTGGGGAAGTGACTAGAATCTGTTATCAGGGACAGAGTGAGCATTTGGACAAATATGAGCTGATCCAGAGAGAGCCAGCATGGATTTGTAAAGGGTAAATCGTATCTATCAAACCTAGTTGAATTTTTTGAGGAAGTAACAAACATGGAAGATAAGAGAGTATCTATAGATGTTATTTATATGAACTTCCAGAAGGCATTTGACAAGGTTCTACATATGAGACTGTTAACAAAAATGAAACCACGTGGAATTAGAGGCAACCTATTGGCTTGGATAGGGAATTGGTTAGGAGGTAGGAGACAGAGAGCAGAGATAATGGGTATGTACTCAAATTGGCAGAATGCGACTAGTAATGTCCCCCAAGGATCTGTACTGGGGCCTCAGCTTTTTATTATATTTATAAATGACTTGGATGAAGGAATAGAAAGCTGTGTAAGTTTGTTGAAGACACTAAGATGGCTCAGTAAATAATGTAGATGGGAGTAGAAAGTTGCAAAGGGACATTGATAGATTAAGTGAGTGGGCAAAACTGTGGCAGATAGAGTTCAGTGTAGGAAAGTGTGAGGTCATCCATTTTGGACCTAGGAAAGATGGACCAGAGTGTTTTCTAAACAGTGAGAAGCTAGGAACTATGGATGAGCAGAGAGATTTAAGGGGCCAAGTACAGAAATCACTAAAAGCTAGTGGACAGGCACAAAAAATAATTTAAAAGGCTAATAGAATGTTGTCCTTTATCTCAAGAGGGCTGGAATACAAAGGGGTGGAAGTTATGCTACAGTTGTACAGAGCTCTGGTTAGACCCCATCTGGAGTACTGCATTCAGTTTGAGCACCGCACGTCAGGAAGGATATATTGGCCTTGGAGGGGGTGCTGCGCAGATTCACCAGAATGACTCGGAGTTAAAAGAGTTAAGTTATGAGGGCAGGTTGCATAGATTAGGCTTATAATCCTTTGAATATAGAAGATTAAAGTTGAACTAATTGAGGTAATTAAGATGACAAAAGGATTTGATAAGGTAGCTAGAGGGAAACTATTTCCTCTGGTGAGGGTGTCCAGAACAAGGAGGCATAACCGTAAATTTAGAGCTAGGTCATTCAGCGGTGATGTTAGAAAGCACTTCTTGACACAAAGGGTAGTGGAAATCTGGAACTCTCTCCCCCATAAAGCTGTTGAGACTAGGTCAATTGAAAATTTCAAAACTGAGATGAATAGATTTTGGTTAGGCAAAGGTACTAAGGGTTATTAGAACCAAGATGCAGCTAAGATACAGATCAGCTATGATCTAATTGAGTGGTGGAACAGGCTTGATGGGCTGAATGGCCAACTCCTGTTCCTACGTTCCTACCAGTCTTTTTCTGTTTGACTGTTATTGGGTGCGGCTTATTCTAGTGCTTTCTCGGTATTGCAGCTCCACAGGAACAGGGCAAAAGCTACATCCGCTATAATGCAACTTTCTCTCACAGACATAGTTTGCCCACAGCAGTTGGAAATCCTCAGCTGCCAAGACCCAGGTGAAATTTTCAGTTCAACCCCAGGACCGAGAACAGATGTGCATGGACATATGGTTAATCTTCTTGCAGACACTTCTAACTTGAAGTGCATACTTGTATGGCTAGCTTTCGTGACTGTTTTTCAGAATTGCATCATATTTTGTGTTTATTGTGCAATAAATATTATTTCGAGCTGTATACGTTGACTTGAGTGAAAAAGAAAAAATGGCAGCTGGAAACAGTGCAAAATAATTATTTGAGTGATTTCATTAGACTGTTTTGTGGAAATTGCTGGTTCAAGAACAGTAGCTTGGAATATAAAAATTGAGGTATTTCATTGTTCGATTTTCTATTAGTTACTTGTTCTGTATTGGTATTTTCACTACTTTTGATTTTGTCAAAATTAGCTTAACAGTTTTTTTGCTATATGGATGTAAGACTCTTGAGCATGATCCCCCAGTAGTGATAGGCCTCAGTGGCCACACTCGAAGGTTTCATACTTCAGACACTATGTTTAATTGTATAGGTAGGTGGGATTGAAAACAAGGGCCCTTTCAATGCTCATCACTCCACTGCTAGAGCTGCTTCTCTTCCTGTGTATCATTCCCAGCCAACAGCAAGGACAGGCAATTTAATACTACTAAATTTATATTATCTTTTGATTTTTTCATTGGGGCTCAGCCAACCCATTACCGACTGGGGATTATCTCCTATTACAAACCTGAATAAAAAACATATTTTGAAAAATCTATGAAGTGAAGCATTAAATATTAAACAAGGGGCAGGTCTTGTATTAAGTATTGAATATTAAACACTGATGCAGCAACTCGTTGTACTAATGCGCTATGCTATGGAATGCTAGAACATGGGGGAGCATATTTTCCTCTGTTTACTATTTTTAGTGAAAAAAGACATGAGTACAAAGCTTTAAACTCACATCCATTCTTTCACTAGAAAAAGTGACCTGAGGAACATGGGTGTGAGAGGTCCCTATACAATATACATGAATAAAAATTGGATAAAAAATCAATCTATACACATACGGCTTATATCTCAAGTGTACAGGCCTATCAATTCTTCCACTTCCTTCCTGCCTGAAGATTAAGAGTTCATAGGCTTGATTTTAAAAGTAAAAAATGGGTGGGTTGGAGACAGGGGGCATTGAAAATTGCCACCATTTCAGACCCGCCCCCAACCCGCCCATTTCCGGTTTTCCAGGGCGGGACAAAGGGTGGGCGACCAACCCGCTCCCAGGAGGCGGGAGAAAGTTGGTCACCCACCCCTTGTCACGCCCTTGTCACTAATTCCCGATTTCAACCCGGGGGGGCCGGGATTCCCAGGCCTTCTGTTTTATGCCTCGTGAAAGGAGGTGAGAAGGCCCGAGATTAACAGGTAGGTGTCTAGAAAGGCACAGCTTGTGGGCCCAGAGGAGCAAGAGTGCTTCCCCCAGGCCCAACAAGCTTACCTGCACTGACCCCCCAACCCTGATCGCGGACCCCCGACCCCAATTGTCCCCCTTCAACCCCCAACCCCAATCCTCCCCCTCTGACCCACAACCCTCCCCCTCCGAACCCGATCTTCTGACCCAGATCCGACCCCCGACCCCGATTTTCTGACCTCGATCCTCCCCACCCGAACCCAACCTTCCGACCCCGATCCTCCTCCTCCGACCCCGACCCCGATCCTCTGACCCTAGTCCGACCCCCAATCCTCCGACCCTCGACCCTCAACGATTGCGGACCCCCCGATGACCCCCGTCCCGCCCCCGCGTGACTGACCCCTGATCCCACCCCCCATGACTTGTGACCCCCATGCCCACCTATGCCGACCCGTACCCCCATGGCCACCCATGCCCCCCCCCATCCATGCAAGCAAAGACTTACCTGAACACGTCCTCTCCCTGGTTGCTCTCCCGTCCGACTAAGACCAGCCTGTCAATCAGCCGGTCAGTCAGACAGGAAACCAACAAAAAAAAATAAAAGACGTCCTTACATCAAAATCGTAAGGACGTCCAGGGCCTCCCGACCTCAAATTGACCCCCCGCCCCCTTCCAGGCTGCGTTTTAAAATCGCCCCCCATATCTCTATGCACTGCCCCTTTCTGGCAATGAAGAGCTGCATTACTATGTACTTAGTTTTTCACATGTACATGGGATCCTAGCAGCAAGCATTTGCAGAATAATTAATCACAAAGTGGCACCTAGACTGAGGTGGCAGCAGCCACAGTAACACCTGTAATATGTACCGCATTTCCCTGAAAGTTTGGATCCAAGAGTGTTTTTTTAAAATATTTTTTTTGCTAGTTATTTATCAGTTATTGTTATTTAGCTGAATAATGGTGCAATGAGTCTGGAATGACTAAATATCCTTTTAGCTTTTCTTTGGCAAAAAATGGAATTGTTACATGTTGATGCGTGTAGTACAGAATATCAACGTGTGCATTCAGAACACACTCATACACACGTGAAGCTCTCTGTAAAATGTCAGTGTTCAAACACACCAACGTATCAGGATGTCCAGCTATAAAGTTCCAAAAGCTAATGTCCTCCAAATGTACATTAACTGTTTTGTGAGGTCCCAAATTTTCAGCACTCTGTGGTAATGAGGAACACTTGCTTGGTTTGCTTTAGCTCTGTTATTTCTCAGTCCTGTTGAGGATTTTAAAAAAATGAGGAATAACTTTGATACTGTATTTGAATCCCTGTATACATCTTTCTCACTTCACAGTCCGCAAGGGTTACAATTAGTTCTTTTATAATTATAAGAACAGCAAGCACAGGCTTGAGGGCATGTGACTATTGAGCATGCAACTCATAGCCCTTCAGGAATTGATTCTTGTGGTCCCCTCCTTGGCAGGGAATTAAATGTTGTTAAAAGTATAGGTAATGTATGCCTAATCAAGATTTTAACCGATCCCACACTCAAAAGTTGCACATTGCCGAAAATAACATGGCAAACAAGTAGTGCTTTTTAAAAATGGACTGTATTAATTGTTATCAGCTAATATGCAAGAAAATACAATATTCAACTGCTACTTATGATTGGAAATTGATTGAATCCAGTGGTACCAGTCATTTTCCTCTTATATCGTGAGGAAGCATGTGTAAAACTTATGGCAGCTGGCATGGTAGTGAACTTCTATTGCCACACAATCTTGATCCTCAATGTATGGCAGCAGTTTCTGGTCTTGCTTGAGACGGGCAGCTTCAAGTAATTTTTTTTATTCATTGATGGGATGTGGGCGTCGCTGGCAAGGCCAGTATTTATTGCCCATCCCTAATTGTCCTTGAGAAGGTGGTGGTGAGCCACCTTCTTGAACCGCTGCAGTCCGTGTGGTGAAGGTTCTCCCACTGTGCTGTTAGGTAGGGAGTTCCAGGATTTTGACCCAGCGACGATGAAGGAACGGCGATATATTTCCAAGTCGGGATGGTGTTGTTCCCATGTGCCTGCTGCCCCTGTCCTTCTCGATGGTAGAGTTCGCGGGTTTGGGAGGTGCTGTCGAAGAAGCCTTGACGAGTTGCTGCAGTGCATCCTGTGGATGGTACACACTGCAGCCACGGTGCGCACCGTTTACAACTCACATTGCCCCAGAACTTCAGGACGTCTCTTATGGTTAAAGTCTGTGGTGTACTTTGAGCCATGGCAGATGATGCAGACTTTGGGGAGAATGTGAGAAGATCGAACTGCTTGGGCAAGTCCAAAACAAGAACACTTGTTTGCCTCTTGGCAGGCTCTGATGGCTCTCCACTCTCTGTGCATGGACTTGTATCGGCTGCTGAAAATAAGAGAGAAAGGGAAAGCTCATTAAGAACATTGAATATAAGGAACAAGTCATCAAACACTATAATATTATATAAACCAAAAGATGAACATAAAAGTGGACAGTAAAAGCTTCTACAAGTATGTAAAAAGAAAAAGATTAGTGAAGTCAAATGTAGGTCCCATACAGTCAGAAACGGGAGAATTTATAATGGGGAACAAGGAAATGGCAGAGCAATTAAACAAATACTTTGGTTCTGTCTTCATGGAAGAGGACACAAATAACTTCCCAGAAATGCTAGGGAACCATGTGACTAGTGAGAAGGAGGAATTAAAGGAAATTAGTATTAGTAATAAATAGTGCTGGAGAAATTAATGGGACTGAAAGTTGATAAATCCCCAGGGCCTGATAATCTGCATCCCAGAGTACTAAAAGAGGTAGCCATGGAAACAGTGAATGCATTAGTTGTCATCTTCCAAAATTCTATAGATTATGGAACAGTTCCTGCAGATTGGAGGGTGACAAATGTAACCCCGCTATTTAAAAAAGGAGGGAGAGAAAACAGGGAACTACAGATCAGTTAGCCCAACATCAGTAGTAGGGAAAATGCTACAGTCTATTATAAAGAATGTGATAACAGGACATTTAGAAAATATCAACGGGATTAGACAAAGTCAACATGGATTTATGAAAGGGAAATCATGTTTGACAAACCCACTGGAGTTTTTTGAGGATGTAACTGGTACAATAGATAAGGGAGAACCAGTGGATGTGGTTTATTTGGATTTTCAGAAGGCCTTTGATAAAGTCCCACATAAGAGGTTAGTGTGCAAAATTAAAGCACATGGGATTGGGGGTAATATACTGGCATGGATTGAAAATTGGATAACAGAGAGGAAACAGAGAGTAGGAATAAATGGGTCTTTTTCGGGGTGGCAGGCGGTGACTAGTGGGGTACCGCAGGGATCAGTGCTTGGGCCCCAGCTAGTCACAATATATATCAATGATTTGGATGAGGGAACCAAATGTAATATTTCCAAATTTGCTGACGACACAAAACTAGGTGAGATGATGAGTTGTGAGGAGGATGCAAAGAGGCTTCAAGGCGATTTAGACAAGTTGAGTGAGTGGGAACGTACATGGCAGTTGCAGTATAATGTGGATAAATGTGAAGTTATCCACTTCGGAAGGAAAAACAGAAAGGCAGAGTATTATTTAAAAGGTGATAGATTGGGGAATGTTGATGTACAAAGGGATCTGGGTGTCCTTGCACACCAGTCACTGAAAGCAAATATGCAGGTGCAGCAAGCATTTAGGATGGCAAATGATATGTTGGCTTTCATTGCAAGAGGATTTGAGTATAGGAGCAAGGATGTCTTACTGCAATTATACAGGGCCTTGGTGAGACCACACCTGGAGTATTGTGTGCAGTTTTGGTCTCTTTACCTAAGAAAGGATATAATTGCCATAGAGGGAGTGCAGCGAAGGTTCACCAGACTGATTCCTGGGATGGCAGGACTGTTGCATGAGGAGAGATTGGGTCGACTCGGCCTGTATTCACTCGAGTTAAGAAGAATGAGAGGGGATCTCATTGAAACATGTAAAATTCTGACAGGGCTAGACAGGCTGGATGCAGGGAAGATGTTTCCCCTGGCTGGGGGGTCCAGAACAAGGGGTCACAGTCTCAGGATACGGGATAGGACATTTAAGACTGAGATGAGGAGAAATTTCTTCACTCAGAGGGTGATGAACCTGTGGAATTCTCTACCACAGAAGGCTGTGGAGGCCAAGTCACTGAATATATTTAAGAAGGAGCTAGATAGATTTCTAGACACGAAAGGCATCATGGGGTATGGGGAGAGAGCGCGAATATGGTATTGAGATAGAGGATCAGCCATGATCATATTGAATGGTGGAGCAGGCTCGAAGGGCCGAATGGCCTACTCCTGCTCCTATTTTCTATGTTTCTATGAACAAATGGAAAGTGAGACTTCATTTTTAAAACTGCAAGAAATTGAAAGCTTATTCATTCGCCCGAGTTTGTTTGACTATTGTTCAGTCTCCATAATAAAAATAATATCAGATGAATTTAAACATTCTGCCGACCTACAATGGACACAGCTTCATGCTTCTTCTTGGTGGCTAAACCCCGTTTCTGTTTTGATGAACCGGTGAAATACTAGTAGCATTTCTGATAGCAATCAGCGTTTTCGGGCATAACAATGTTCCATAGATTATGATCTTGCACAAAGCACTTCGCTATTTCAGCCTGATTTCCGACCAAATCTGCCCAAATCTCTACACTATGTAAAAATGTTGTCCACGTTGATTCCATGAATGGTCTGATATCTCCAACAACATTAGAAATGTGGGCATAACACCTTTTAATCGAAGAATTTATCGCTACCAAATCGGCCATTATATTAAGGAATGCTTTTTCGAATTCTGAAGAATCACTTATAGATTCTGAAAGGTTATTCATAAACAGCAGATCTGTTTCCAATTCTGATTTACCAAATACGTGATTTGATGGGCAAACGGGCTGGCTCGATCATTCATTTTAGTAACCTAAAACGGAGTTCTTCCACTGAAAATCACGCAAAAATGTGTGTACGGATACGGTGGATCAGTCAGAAGGGTGAATCTTACAATATTATCGTGATTTTTAAGAGGTTTTCGGGTTCTGTCATGGAGGGGACCACAAGACTAACAGCTATGATCGGACTCCCGACCATCAACATGTGGTACCATGAACCGCTCCATTTGTACATCTTGTTAATTCATTTGCTTGAGTGATCTAAATTTCAGAAGTAATTTAAGTAAATGAGGTGAGGACCATTTAGAGAGCCACATACTTTGTATGAGAATTCTTTGTATGACAAGGTAATGCTCCTTATATTTGTGGCTGGCTTACAATAAAAAAAATCCTGAGTTGAACAGATTTCCCTACCTTTCAAATGAAATGTTTTAATAAAACTTGTTTTTTTCACTATAATAGCAGAAATGTGTAGGTGTACAATTATTAAACCTTTTGAGATGCAGCTTTTTCATTATCTCAGTTTGAATGATGATACTGCAGTTGATAGCTGCAAGCCTTTTCAATTCTGTAGTGTCGCTGAAAGCAAATTAATATATCAAACAACTGATTAGAACTCACCACTTATTTGCAGATTGTGATTGTGGATGTGCCTTTCAATTTGACTGAAGTTTGTAGAGCTTGTATACAATACAAGAGATTTCAGGTTACAGGATATAATTGGCAGGCAGAGAACAGAACCAACTGCAGGTCCATGTGTGTCAGAGGATTTACTGCATATGAATATGATACTATATATGTATATTGTTAGTCAAGCTGGGGACTGTCAGTACTGGCTCTGTTCTAAGGAGAACAATCCAGCTTCTCTAGTCTCTCCACATAACTGAAGTCTCACATCCCTGGTACCATTCCAGTAAATAAAAAGCAAAATACTGCGGATGCTGGAAATCTGAAATAAAAACAGAAATTGCAGGAAAAGCTCAGCAAGTGAGGCAGCCTCTGTGGAGAAAGAAACAGAGTTAACGTTTCAGGTCAAAGACCTTTCATCAGAACTGGAAGATGTTAAAGAGTTAAAGTTTTCAAGCAAGTACGGAGCCAGGGGAAGGCGGAGGAGGGAGGGGAGCGGCATCACCCCCAACACCTGCTCTCGTCCCCATGGCACTTTCCCATGCAAGCGCAGGAGATGCAACACCTGCCCTTTCACCTCCTCCCTTCCCACTGTCCAGGGGCCCAAACGCTCCTTCTAGGTGAAACATCGGTTTACTTGTACTTCTTTCAATTTAGTGATGTGTATCCGCTGCACACAATGCAGTCTCTTCTACACTGGGGAGACCAAACACAGATTGGGTGATCACTTTGGTGAACACCTCCACTCTGTCCGCAAGCGTGACCCTGACCTGCCGGTCACTTGCCATTTTAATTCCCCGTCCCACTCCCACTCTGACCTCTCTGTCCTCGGCCTCTTGCACTGTTCCAATGAAGCTCAATGTAAGCTCGTGGAACAGCATCTCATCTTTTGATTAGGCACTTTACAACCTTCTGGACTCAACATTAATTTCAGTAACTTCAGATCATAACCACTGCTCCCATTTTTTTTTTGTAAAAACAATTTTTTAAAATAAATTATTTATTGGACTGCAGCTGCTGGTTATGCTGTTGCCATTTACAGCTCCTCTAGACCCATCTTTTGTTTCTTAACCTGTTCCATTACCATGCTCCTTGCCTTGCACCATCATCCCTTTTGTCATTTAATCACTCTTGCCCTCTACCCTATCACAGACCTTTCCTTTTGTTCTTTCCTCCCCCCACCCCTCTCGTCCCCGGTTCTGTACTTGCTTAAAAACTTTAACCCTTTAACATCTTCCAGTTCTGACGAAAGGTCTTCGATCTGAAACATTAGGCTCAATTTTGAAATGGTAACGGGTTGGCAGGGGGAGAGGGGAAGATCGGCGGGGGAGAGGGGAAGATCGGCGGGGGAGAGGGGAAGATCGGCGGGGGAGAGGGGAAGATCGGCGGGGGAGAGGGGAAGATCGGCGGGGGAGAGGGGAAGATCGGCGGGGAGAGAGGGGAAGATCGGGGGGGGGGGGGAGAGAGGGGAAGATTGGGGGGGGAGAGAGGGGAAGATCGGCGGGGAGAGAGGGGAAGATCGGGGGAGGGAGAGAGGGGAAGATCGGGGGGGGGAGAGAGGGGAAGATTGGGGGGGGAAGAGAGGGGAAGATTGGGGGGGGAAGAGAGGGGAAGATTGGGGGGGGAAGAGAGGGGAAGATTGGGGGGGGAAGAGAGGGGAAGATTGGGGGGGGAAGAGAGGGGAAGATTGGGGGGGGAAGAGAGGGGAAGATTGGGGGGGGGAAGAGAGGGGGAGATCGGGGGGGGAGAGGAAGATCGGGGGGGGAGAGGAAGATCGGGGGGGGGGGGGAGAGGAAGATCGGCAGGGGAGAGAGAGGGGAAGATCGGGGGGGGGAGAGAGGGGAAGATCGGGGGGGGGAGAGGAAGATCGGGGGGGGAGAGAGGGGAAGATCGGGGGGGGGGAGAGGGGAAGATCGGGGGGGGGAGAGGAAGATCGGGGGGGAAGAGGAAGATCGGGGGAGAGGAAGATCGGGGGGGGAGAGAGGGGAAGATCGGGGGGGGTAGAGGGGAAGATCTGGGGGGGAGAGAGGGGAAGATCGGGGGGGGGGAGAGAGGGGAAGATCGGCGGGGGGAGAGGGGATGATCGGGGGGGAGAGGGGAAGATCGGGGGGGGGAAGAGGGGAAGATCGGGCGGGGGGGGAGAGGGGGAGATCGGGATGGGTGAAGAGGGGGTGATCGGAGATGGAGACATCGGACATCGGAGCAGGGTGGTAAGGTAGGTTGATTTTGTATTTTAACTTCATGCAATGGTTTTTTTATTTAATTTATTTTGTTTCTTTTTGCCTGATCCGGTCCTTCACGCCTGGTTTCACAGGCGTGAATCAGAAACTGTGGGAAAGCTGCCCAGGTAAGTTAAAAATCGTTCTAAGTACGTAATCTGTCACAAGTAAAGTGCCTTAAGTACCTACATTTGCCTTTTAGCTATCATCCCGCCGGCTTTAATTGCCGGTGGGACTTCCGAATTCGGGACGCCCGGGCGCACACAGGTGCGTCCGTGGGGAACTTGGAAGTCGGCGGGTTGGAGCCGGCTTCTGAACCCGCTCTGCAATTTTCGCAGCCCCCCGCCCCTAACGCACCCGCAATTTATGTGTAAAATCGAGCCCATTAACTCTGTTTCTTTCTCCACAGATGCTGCCTCACTTGCTGAGCTTTTCCAGCATTTTCTGTTTTTATTTCACCATTCCAGTAAACCTCCTTTGCACCTTCTCCAAAGCCTCGATATTTTAACAGGATAAAGTTGTCGTGAGAAAAATTAGGAAAAGCTGTGAGTGTGACTCCACAAGCTGCAACTGTTTTCTTATTCTACCATTACTGGGCTGCTGCAGAGGTTAAGTACAGTTTGCTCGTAAATGGGTGAGAATTGGAAATGAGTCAGCTTTATCACCTGATAACAACCTTAGCTGAAGCTGTTTTTGAAGTACTTATCAAATATTAGATCTAGGCAGCATCCTCTAAAATTCGTCTCAATTTTATTTTTGTCTACCAAACATTGCAAACCTTTTCAGTTCTTTATTTGTTATTATACAGTTTTGGAATCCTAGAAATAAAAATGCAAAAACTGACGCAGCTAAGTAGGATGCAGATCATTCCCGTGCCTTCCTGGCAGGGAAGTGATAAAAATCCAACAGAGGGTTCTCTCCAGACTGCTCCATGTACTTTCATGCCGCCTGATGGCCAGTCCATGAGCAACACTGGGAGAGGCTTTGGAACTCAATCATTGGGGAAGTTTTCCTCTGTGTCCCATGTGAGTTTACAAAATTAATGGATAGAAATTTGTGGTGAGCATGCCCATGATTTCTTGAGTGGCACCTCAGCGTGCCAGAGTCCCCACCAGGCCCAGCCCTACAGTGCAGAGACAAAATCTTCCTCCCTGGATGAGGAATGTGGTATGGGTGGGAGGAGATGTGATAGTATAACAAACGGGAGTGATAGCAACAGCATGGGGAACCCGAGCTTTCATTCTGCAGAAATGGTAAGTGTCAAATTTTCAGTTAAGTGTCAGTTACAAACCCAAGGTCACACTTCACACCAAAACCGTGATGTTTCTTCACCCCCTCCCTATGAACACAAAAGAATCCAAAAAGGCAAGAAAAATATTCAGCCTGGGTAAAACGCAGTTTGAACATTCATTATACCAAGTTTCTGTTTGACACAGTGCTTGCTGCTCCGAGCCTTACAGAACTATTTATAGAAGATAATGTTAACACTGATAGATCCTCTGCTAAGTTGCATAGGCAGAAAATTCTTGGAGTCGCTCTGCCAGCTTTGTGCCACTTATGGCGATTTTTGTCGCAAGTGATACCGGGTGTGTAATACATCTGCCCAAATATGAGTGGACATATTCTAATTACATGCAAATGTCAATAATATGTCACTTGATGCATTTCCCGCCACTAGCAATGCTAGACGCAAGGAATGCCTGTTACTTGCTGGCATTCAGCGTTGCTGTAGGTGTTGGAGGGGGCATTAAATGGCTACAAAGCCTATGCAAAGGGCCACAGGGTGACCGATTGCATGGGCTAATGTTTTCTTAAAAAAATGTATATGTTCTTTGGCCAACACAGAGGCCACTGGCTATGCCCAACTTTGACATGCCTCTCAGGACCATTCTATGCTCTTCCATCCCCTCACCCGATGGATTTACCAGCAGATGTCATGGAGACCATCCACAAAATGAAAATGACCCTAGAAAATCAGCTGAGGTCATAGAAACACCCTTGTCAAGGGCTAAAGATGCACCGGGATTTTGCAACAGCAGAAAATCCCTCTCCTGCCTTTAGTTAATAGGAGCATTTGGCTGTAAAGACGGAAGAGTTTTTGTCCAGTGATTTGGTAGGACTATCCAGCTATTTTGTGGTCCAGTAGTTAACTGTTTGTGGCACTCTGTGACTTTGGTTTCTTGAACAGATATTTTAACTTCCTTTTCCTTCATAGCACAGCTAAGTTAAAATTACTCATGGGATTAAAAAAGCTAAAGCATAAAGCCAATAACTGATTTCAACCATAGGCTCAACTAGAGCTGAGGCAACAATACTGAAATAGTCATAAAGACTCACAACAGGAACATTGCGGGTACCCAATCCCGTATCTAATTTGGAGTATTTATAATTTAAGGCAGCCCACGTTCTCTGAAATTATAGAATTTGCCAGTTTAAGGCAAAATTCTCCGACATTGCATAAAGGCGTAAAAAGTCCCTAGGCATGGGAGTGAGCTTCTATGTACCCAGAATCTCCTGTTTTACAGATGGTGAATTCCAAATAGATGGATAAGTAGGTACCTGCGCCTATCAAACAAAATACATGTAATTGGCTCAAAATTCTTTTAAAAATATTGTTGTTTACATTTCATGGTATAATTGAGAAATAATAGAAAGCGCTGCTCAGTTTTGATCTTTAGTGACATGAGGCTTGATTTTACACTGCACAATATCATATAGGCACTTAATGCTTCATACAAACTGCTCTGTCTGCTATTTTAAGGAAGGCATTAGGCCTTTTATTGTAAATGATATACTAAGATAGCCCAATCTAGTCCATTTGTGTCTACAAAAGGTAAGCTTCCTGTCTAAATTTATCAAGTAAAGTACTGTACAGCATAGTGTGTAGATCTCCACATGGAGGACAGGTGACATTAGCTCATAATACTTTGTGTGTTTTGTTGGGTAAGATTACCAAATACACAAGAGCAATTTGTTTAATAAACTTTGGAACATCTGGATAAGGAGCGAGGGAAGTTTGTTTTTGCCACGCACTCCTCTTTATGATCTGCCAGCTTAGTTTACTGTTTGGAGCTTAAAGACAGTGGCCAAAAGTTTATGGTGTTGTGGCATGCAGGCCAAATAAACATTGTAGTTTGCCATATGCCACATTTCCATGGAGATGGCAATAAGTATCATTTATTTTGCTGCAAGCGATTAGTTTCTGAGGGGAAAAATGTTAACTAGGAAACAACGAAGTAAACAAGTGTTGTTAAGTTCAACTCTCCCATTGCTGTTTTGTCACAAGCCCTTTTTATACAGCAATTTGTGTAAGCCTGTCTCATTAGTGCCATGCCAGCAGAGGAATTCACCCCTGTCGATGTTCATTTGATACCCATGTGATCCAAATACACCTCACGTGTTGCCACAGAGTGGACCATGAGATGATTAAGTCCGACTTCTGAGATCTAAGGCTGCATTAACACTACAAGTTAGCACTGGAAACTTCATAGTGTGAATCCTGAGTTAACGTACAAAATGATTTTAGACCAATTTCTACTGGTGTCAGGTTGGGCCCTGATACCTGATTTAAGCCACACTTATACTATAACTAACATCAGTGCAAAGTGATATAAACAAAACGCAAAAAACGGAAAACTCTCAGCAGATCTGCAGCAGCTGTGGAGAGAACAGTTAAATAGATGTTTTGGGTGTTGTCCCTTCCTCAGTACTGGAGAATATTACAGATAAACAGTGTTTAAAAATGAACAGAACAAAGGGAGGAGGGAGGGAAGGGGGAAAAAAAGCACGCACACACACGAAACAAAATAGAATGACTTGAAGTTATTAAAGTCAATGGTAAGGTCAAAAGGCTGCAAAGTGCCTGATAGAAAGAAGTAGTGCTGTTCCTCAAGCTTGTGTTGAGTTTCAGAGGAACAGCGTAGAAGGCCATAGACAGAGAGGTCAGAGTGGGAGTGGGACAAGGAATTGAGGCAGCAAGCAACAGAAAGCTCATACAGAAAGCACTTATGGACAGAATGCAGGTGTTCAGGAAACCTAATTGGCATTTGGTCTCCCCAATATACAGGAGACCACATTGTGAGCAGCAAATACCATATACTAGGTTGGAGGAATGTAAGGAATCTTACAACACCAGGTTATAGTCCAACAAATTTATTTTAAAATCACAAGCTTTTGGAGATTATCCCCTTCGTCAGGTGAATGAGTGAAAAGGTTCTCAAATCGCATATCTTATACTAGGCTGGGACAGCATCACACCAATCAAAAGGTGTCGTTGTTATTCAAACAGGCCAGTCACGGAGAACAGCACGTCCCAGTACACTGGATATACGTTGTGTCAATTATACAGACAGACAGAAAGAAACCCAAATGGCAGAGAGAGAGAGAGAGAGAGAGAGAGAGAATATTAAAAACATAATTTTTTTTCCCCTTTTTGATGGTGGGGTTATGTGTAGCGTGACATGAACCCAAGATCCCGGTTGAGGCCGTCCTCATGGGTGCGGAACTTGGCTATCAACTTCTGCTCGACGATTTTGCGTTGTCGTGTGTCTCGAAGGCTGCCTTGGAGAATGCTTAGGTTGGAGGAAGTAGACATGAATTGCTGTCTCACCTGGATGAGATCTATTGCAAACCCACTGACTCTCTCAGCTACCTGGATTATACTTCTTCCCACTCTGCTTCTTTTTGAGTAAAGCTCTCTCCGTATTGACATAGCAATGTATCTTGACTCCAATCTCAGAAGAGCCCCAAATCCTTTCAGGGAGAAAAAGGCAGCATGTGCAAAGGGGAATCCACTTCTGATGTTGCCTGAGAACTTTTTTTCTCAAGGTAGACTCTGGGAGACTCTGTTGACCTGTTCCACCACTTCCTTAAATACAGCGTGAGCTACTGCCTTTGCTGGCAGATGGCTTCCTGTCCCAAAAACAACCACCCTCCTTTTCTGCACCTCCCATACCAGGATCTCCAGGGCTTCATTACTGAATGGGCCAGTTTTGCCTATGCTGCTCCTTCCTAGCCATGATTCTGAAATTTCACTGCAGCTCGGTACAGTGACTCCCCTTTAAGGGCTTGACACACCTGAAAGTGATTCCCCTTTAAGGGCTTGACACACCTGAAAGCGATTCCCCTTTAAAGGCCTGACACTCCTGAAAAGTAACTCCCTCTTAAGGGCTCAATACACTTGAAAAGTGATTCCCTTTTAACGACAAACATCCTCTCTTTAAATGCTGCTGGCTGGCCCAGTTTTGTGATTGTCGGCTTAAAGGTCTGACTCAAAACGTGTGCAGGGAGCCTAAGTAAAAGAGGGGACAGACCTTAACTTGCAAAATTCAGCGCTGCCCACCTGCTGAACTATGGATGCGTGCCCACTTACATGTTTCATTATCGCAAAATCAGGGCTTGAATGTACTGGTTGTAATTTCCTCAAAGCATTGAATGTTCCGTAGTAGCCATAAAATAGGAGTACACTGTGCATTAACCATATTGAGATTGGCTTGATGTTTAACTCAGCAGATCATTAAGCACATGAGTATATACTTACTAAATGCTTAGTTATTCGAGGTATTTCTTTGATGCCTGTTAGTAATTTGCCATTCAGTATCTTGAAATCAACAGGTTCTGATAAGAAAAGCAAAGCAATTCTAGTTGTAAATTTGTACACACAGCTTTTGCTTTATGACCAATCGCTCTTCAAGACTTCACCCAGATGGCCATCCTTCATGTGAACCTAGATAGTGAGTGTCAGCAGGATATTCAACAGACAAGGCATTGTAGTCCAGGCCAATCCCATCCTCACCTGCCATTCACTTCCCAAGGAGGATTTACTTGGTAGTGACCAGGCAGATTTTCCCCTCCCCAGCTCAGCGATGCTGAGGGCAATTGTAGTGCTGATTGGAACCTGAAGCTTTGTGATCTAGGTCAGTTTTGCTAGCTTGCTAATCGGTGACCTATATTCATTTGCTTACCACCTCCTTTGCTGTGGCTAATCTTGTTTCCTTCACTTCGCCATGATGGTAAAACTGATGCTGAGATCAGTTCCGAGATTATGAACAAGTATACTTAAATGGTGTACTTGGCCTAATTGTTTCCTGCAACCTTTGTCGTACCTCACCACTTCTGCAACTGTGGGGATGACTTGGCTTTGCACACCTTCTGCTGGAGGAACCAGATGTGTGGCTATCCTGAGAGATAGCACCATCATTGCACCCAATGAAACCATGCCCCTGCTGCTAGACTGTACCTTACCCCTTGTGATCAAAAAGGCTGCAAGGTGTTTTGTTCCAAAGTATAATAGCTTTATTAAGAAATTATAATAAGTAACAAAGATGTTAAAATACAAGAGTAAAATTAAACATAATGCAACCTGACAAAGTTTATCACTGTACAAAGCTTCGAGGTGCACCTCTCGAAGGTCTTTAATTAGTCCAGCCTCACTCCGAGAACGTTCTAATCAATACGAAAATGTACTCAATTTATATATGTTTATAGACACATTAACTCTATATGGGCTGTGTACAAACATCAATAGCTTTCTCTGTCTCCATGCTATGACTCAGACTTTAAACATTTGTTATTCACATTACACGAACTCCCCTTATTAAAACTGCTCAGGGCCTGTGCATACAAAGACTCCCCGGACATCTCAGATAACAGAATAGCTGATATCATTAGCCTCCCTTATAATTAGATGCCTCTGAGTTGTCAAGAACTCTTATCTTTGTCCAAAGCATCGCGCACTCGTACCAAAGTATGGTTAACTCCATTTACCCATGTTATGAACAAGAGATGAGAATGACACTAGATGCTCATTACTCAAAGAAGCCCTCTCTTCACAAAATAATCCAAAAGCTTGTTTTGGATGAACAGGAAGACTTTGTTCACAGGAAAACTAATGCTTTTCCCTAGCAAGGTTAGCAATATTATAGAAATTTTGTATAATGCTTTTCTTGCTCCCCTCCCCCTGCCATAGCCACTGATTGACATGGCAGCTTACCTAATGGTATTTGTGAGATCAGTAAAAAAAACCTGCCTAATCAATCCCCAAGCCTGTCAAAGCCAAAAGAGATAGCCTGCTCCACTCTGGAACTCCAGGCCTTTATGGTAATAGTTTGAGCATCAGTGCGAGAAGCACAGGCTGCTCTTAGGGCATCTGACATGGGGGGGTTCTGACGTTGCCACACGCTTCATAGTAGACTGCAGTGTTGCAAAATTGCCATGTGAGACTGCACAATATTGCTGGTGGACTCCTGCACTTGGGTCACCATCTGCAACACACCGCTTGGCACAGTTCCCAATGATTGAACCAGAAAGCATCCTTTTAAATACAGGTCACCTACACCCAATAGTAAAATTTAGGCTAATGGATTTGAATTAACCATAGTTTTAATGATATGTAAACAAGAAGGTGGTAGGGGTATGGAACTCACTGCCTGCAAGGAAGGTAGAGGCAGAAATACTCATTGCGTTTAAAGGGTGTGCACTTGAGGTGCCATAACCTACAAGGCTACAGACCAAGAGCTAGAAAGTGGGATTAGGCTGGATAGCTCTTTTTCGTCTGGCACAGACACGAATAGCCTCCTTCTGTGCCGTAAATTTCTCTGACTGTATGATTCAAGGTAACTGGTAAATGATGCTGTATCAGTTGAAAAAACCCCAGAGTGATACTGATCAGAAAATACTGACAAGAAATTAAATTAATTGAACTAAATCTGCTAAGTGATTAACCGCTGCTGACACAAATGATATAGGGCCGCTGAGACGCAATGCTCAAACAAATGAGATGTGAGGAATTGGCTGGTGTGGTGCTTTAAACAACTGGAATTTCACTTTGGGAAATTGGCTTTGAACCCAGCCCAGACTGACAGGAAGCTGAAGAAGTCCCACAATTATCTCTCTATCTCTCTTATACAACTGGAGTACTCTGCAGCTACAGATTTGGGCAAATAGGCAGTAGAAATCATGGGCTTCACAACTGCCAGTCCATTACATGCCTTCCAGTACTGCTCACGGGAATGATGCAGAGAGAGTAGAAAGACGACAAGGGATTCAAAAACTGCAACTAACAAGAATCTGAGAGTGGAGCCTTACAAAACCTACCCTGAGTGCCAAAAGTACCACACTGTTTGACTTTCATCTCCCTTACCCTGATGAGCAAAACAATTCAGCAAAATGTAAAAAATCACAGCCAATGCAGCAGTTCATCTAAAACTAAATGTACAAAATTACTGATCAGAAATTACTGCAGAAATGCAAACAGATGCAAAAGATGAGTTAAGCAAGCACTGGAAATTATTGTATGAAACTGATGATGGGAAACGATTCCACATAAAACTGGTAATGAAATTGGTGTCATCCACCACCCTACTATGATCTGCGGTGCCACAGAAAAATACCCAATTCGTACCAAGGAGATTCAGAATTGGATTAGCAGATGTAGGTACCTCTGTAGAACTAGGTACCTTCTAGAACTAGGGGGCATAGTTGCAGGATAAGGGGTCAGCCATTTAGGACTGAGATGAGGAGGAATTTCTTCACTCAGAGGGTTGTGAATCTTTGGAATTCTCTACCCCAGAGGGCTGTGGATGCTCAGTCATTGAGTATATTCAAGGCTGAGATCGATAGATTTTTGGACTCTAGGGGAATCAAGGGATATGGGGATCGGGCGGGAAAGTGGAGTTGAGGTCGAAGATTAGCCATGATCTTATTGAATGGCGGAACAGGCTCGAGGGGCCGTATCGTCTACTCCTGCTCCAATTTCTTATGTTCTTATGTTCCGTGTTAGAATGTTACGTGCTCCCTGCATCTCAATGATCAGGCACCGGTTAATTGCGTACTGCAACTCCCATGCCCGGTTTCGGGGGTTATCCAATATAACCTCCTATATTTCCAAAAGTATGTGCTCTGCCAAGAATTAGTTTATGACCTTCATGTTGCACCCATCCAGTTTATTACAACAAAGAAACTCTCCAGAGTTTGCCATCCTATAGGCTTGTTAACAATAGTTTCCTTAGTATCTGGAATCAGTTTTGCCACTTCATTTTATCTAAGTGTTTATAAAGTAGGCTTGCTAGATCCTGAACTATATTCACTTGCACAGTATCCTATATTCCTGGTTTATGGAATAATTCTGAGGCATGGATTGGCAGTTTTCCAATGCAAACAAAGATAACTATTTAAAAGCTGTTTTAGTCATTGTTTAGGACGTTGTTTAGGTAATGGACAATGGTTGTGAAGGCATTTGGAGAGCTCATTTGTTACTCATTCCAACTGTACTAGTAATACACTATCGTTAACTCTGCACTTTGACAGATGACCTACCCTTGGCATTTATCATACAGAATTAACTCTGATCCGACACGTGTCCACTTTTGTCAATTTACTTGCCAATTCCAGCTGAACCTAATAAAAATAAATCTTACAAACCAAAAATCTGCACGTGCGTAGGCTCACTGAGAAGGAAAACTCCCAGTAAATGAATAACTTTCAAAAGAAAATGGCATTTTTCAAAACAATGTGATGTAGGGGAGACAATGGTCCTAAATATCGTAGGCCTGATTGGTAGTGCAATCAGGTTGCAATTTGAGGCAAGACCTGGTATTTGTGACTGCCCACCCTCCTTTTTATGCTGCCAAATTCCACCAGAAGAGGGGCTGGGTGCTCCTTTCATTTGCTCCACTTCCATGTAGACACCACCAGGAGAGGCAGGGCTGGAGGATTGATGTCATCCATCAGAAGTCTTAACAGTTCTGCCTCAGTTGTCACCAACGCAAAGTATGCCTATATAATGTAGAAGTGCTAGCTTGCCAGGACCATGTCCTGATGGAAGTGGGGCTCACAACTGTTTCAAAGTGGGAGCAGCGTCTGCCCACCTGCAGCTGGGCTCCTCATGGTGTGGCATGGTGCTGCAGTGAAATTCCTGCCGCCCACTCAGGCAGGCACCCCAGTAACACCGTAAAGGGCAGAACCGCCCACCCCCTCATATGGAAATGACCCTGGCCCTGGGATTTAGGATGGGCTCAGGGGCACAGCTCACTGGTGCTCAGAAGTCCTACTCTGTCGCATTTCCAGTGGAAGAACAAGGCTATATGAATTTTGAGTCGGATACATTTGGATTTTGTAGAGTCATGTCAGCCCATAAGTGACCCAAAGGAAAAAGTCCTGTTGTTTATATTTTTTAAGAAACAAAATTGCTGATTTTAAGAAAAGAAATGTGCAAAATTATGAAATCATTTGTAAAACAGAATAGCCTAGTTTTTTTTTTCCCATGATAACTGGATACAAAATGATTGATCCTAAACCAGCAGTCGATCAACAGAAATAAAATTCAAGATATTAACTACCTCTTACCAAAATAACTAATAGTAATGTCTCTTCTTTCAACAGCGCGGTCAAATATGATCCCTAGTCCTCCAACCTACAACTCTGACTATAATTATATTACTTGGGAGGGATATGCCAATGTAAGTTACTTTACTCGATTACTTCCACCTGTACCAAAGGACTGCCCAACCCCCACTGGAACACGAGGTAAGAACAGAGATGTAAGTTGAACTGCTTCTTTACCCATTAAACCTTCAATCTGCTGAATAAACATGGAGCCATCCAGCCTGAATAGATAGTGTGTGTGATTTAATTTAATACAATTAATTTGTCGTGTCATAGGAAGGCACAAGGAGAACCCCAGCACTTTCTCACACAGATAAAGGGGAACAAAATAGGAAAGATGCTCCTGATCCTACCTCACACAATTCAATTACGGAAAGGTATTGGAGGTGTCTGGAGTTGGGTTACTTACTCACGTACTTGGCCAGGGATGGCACTAATTAGGAGGAAACCAATAGAGTAGGAGGGGAGAACATGATAAATAACTCTTAACGTACAATTTGGGGGAGAGAGTTCCAGATTTCCACTGCCCTTTGTGTGAAAAGTGTGTCCTGATTTCACTTCTAAATAGCCAGGCTCTAATTTTAAGATTGTGTCCCCTTTTTCTGGATTTCCCCCACCAGAGGAAATAGTTTCTCTGTATCTACCCTATCAATTCCCTTTATCATTTTAAACACCTCAATTAGATCACCCCTCAACTTTCTAAACTTAAGGGAATACAACCTAGTTTTAAGCAACCTGTCTTCATAATTTAACTATTTAAGCCCTGGTATTATTCTGGTGAATCCATGCTGTACAAGGCCAATCCAAGGCCAATATATGTTTCCTGAGGTTTGGTACCCAATACTGAACACAATACTCCAGGAGGGGTCTGACCAAGGCTCTGTACAGCTGAAGCATCATTTCTTCCCCTATGTATTACAGTCCCCTTGCGATAACGGCCAACATTCCATTAGCCTTTTTGATTACTTTTGTACCTGAGCACTGGCTTTTAGTGATTTGTGTACGTGAACACCCAAATCCCTTAGCTCTTTCACAATTCCTAGTCTTTCACCATTAAGAAAATATTCCAATTTGGCTTTATTGGATCCAAAGTGGATGGTCTCACACTTCCCCACATTGAACACCATCTGCCAGAGTTTTGCACACTCACTAAGTCTATGTCCCTCTGTAAGTTGTGCAGATGCTCCCAGTACAGATGATGCCCCAGTACAGATCCGTAGGGAACACAATTTGTCACATTCCGGCAATCAGAGAATGTTCCCTTTATCCCTACTCTCTGAGTCCTACGTTCCAACCAATTACCATCACATGTCACAGTTACAATTCCGTGCGCTTTTATTTTTGCTAATAATCTCTTGTGCAGAACCTTATCAAATACCTTCTAGAAGTCAATATAGATAACATCCATAGACACTCCCTTATCTGCCATGTTAGTGACCTCCTCAAAAAGTTCCACTAGATTAGTCAGACATGACCAATTCTTTACGAATCCAGGCTGACTTTCTTGGATCATAATTGTCCAAGTGTTCAGTCACTCTGTCCTTGATGATAGATTCCAGTAACCTCCCCAAAAATGACAGGTCTGTAGTTACCTGGCTTCTCCCTCCCTTCTTAAATATTGAGTGACATTTGCAATATTACAATCCGATGGTACAATTCCCAAATCTAAAGAGTTTTGGAACTAACGCATCTGCAATTTCCTCACCCATTTCTTTTAATACCCCAGTGGAAATCATGAGGTCCTGGAGATTTTTCTATCTTAAGTCCCATTATTTTCTCCATTACCATTTTTATACTTCTATTAAATACAATTAGTTCCTCCCCTTGAAATATCTTTAGGTTCCTTTCTACCACTGGTATTTTGTCCTCTTCCTCTGCTGTTGTTTTATGATGTTGTTTTGTTACCTACAGAAATAGCCTAAATTTTGAAAGAGTAAGCTTGTTAAATTTAGATGCAACTAATATAGAGCGTGCATTAGGGACAGAGGAGGCAGTTAAGGTTAGAAGGACTTAGGCCTTTTACATAATTGGCACACAAATGGAAAAAATGAAATGTAATTACTGAATGCTGGAGGAAAGAATTAGCACACAGGTGTATAATGAAAGGAATAGATTTGAAGGAGGGAGACTTTGAAAAGGGCCTGGAAATGACTGTAATCTCTTCACTTTCAATGTCAAAACAACATGGAGAAACAATTAGAAATCAAATAGAATCTTGGGATACCTAGCCAGAACAATGGAATATAACGGGTAGATTTTGCAAGGCTCTCTGATGGGTGCAGAGCTTTGCTGGACAGGAGTGCAGGTCACAAAACTGTTAGCTATGTACCTGTGACTGGCACTCTTGTCCACCTGGCACTCTTGTGCCAGGAGTGCAGCTTTGCAAAATGTAGTTTTAATTCTGCGGAGAATATGCTGAGGCTTTGTGATACACTGGTCAGACCACAGTTGAAGTACTATGCCGTTCTACTCACCCCACTTAAAAAGAAACATACCTGGATTGGAGAAGGTGCAGAGAAGAGCAACAAGAATGATCCCATGATGATCTGTGAGGAAAGATTAGTAAAACTTACTGTCTAGAGAAAGGATTAAGAGCAACTCATTGATTTGAAGTAATAAATGGTGTAGATAAAGTGAACCCAAAATCCTCCTATAAGGTTAATCAGACTAGTAGAACAAGAGGACATAAATTTAAATTAGTGAAAAGTAGGAAAAGGACATTGACTTAAAGGGGTGCTACAGGACTTCAGGATGCAGTTGGATACTATGCTAAACTGAAATATTAGAGCGACACACTCAGTTTTCTGGAACTTACAACTTGGGTGGGGGCATATAACAGGCGATATTGGATTTGCCACCCACTATACACCCAACCCGATTTTCCTTAAAGGAGAGCTGGTTGTGAGTCCCGTTGAGGTATTTAGCCTGGAGGGACAAAGGCTGTGCTGGCAGCAAAGAATTTTCTGGCCCAGAAGAGCTTGGAGGCGCTTCAGGCAGAGTCGCCTTTGCTCTGCCTTCTGGCAGGTGAACAGAGGCCGGTATCACCGAAGCTCCATTGCAGACATGCTGAATGGAGCATGTCATAGGTTGGGTGGTGGAGAGAGGTCATTAAAAAGACGGCAGAGAGACAGTTTATAAAGAGGCAAAAGGAGTAGTAATAATGGAATCTGTAGTCTTCTCTCTTGTACTATATATCTTGATCATGGCACTGGATTGGAAAAAAACCTTGGTTACACAAAACAGAAAATAAACACGCGCATGTGAAGGGTTACAGCTGTCTTTTTAGCGACCTCTCCCCCTTCCCCCCAACCTATGTCATACTGTAGGGCCTCTGCCAAAGATAATTTATAACCAGCTGGTGTGAGGATGAAAGGAGTATGGCTTAAGTTTCCCAGTGATTTGCCCTCCAAGTCTCTAGCTTGGCTGACATTGTATGCAGAATCATGGCTCAAACCCAAATCCTACCAGACTGTGTGGTGCAGCGGCCATAACACCAATGCACTGTGCATCACCTTTCACTTGTCATTGATTTTCAATCCACAAAAAGACTTGTTGGTTGAGAGTCAGTAATGAAATCAAATACTATGAAATTCAATTACAGGCTCAAGAGAAGCAATAGAACTCAAAGAGAAAAAAAAAGTAATAATCCGATGGAAGAAAGATCACAATCCTACTTGGGTTGAAAATAAAACAGAGAAGACGGCCCCAAATAAAGAGAGAGCAAGAGAATGGAAAAATTACATCAATCCAAATAGGCAGAGGCCAGCTTAAGGGGTTCAGCAGCCTGGCTTCTACTGGGGATTAGTAATGGGGATTGCTGGAGCAGGTGGTGACTTTAATGTGTAACTCCATTAAAACACCACTCAAACAATAGATTGACAGTTTCCAACAGCCTTTGACAACTGTACAAATCCTGTTTTCTACCCAGTTGCGAGTTATATCTGATTACTCACTCAGCTGTGTCCTGTGTTTTGTTCTCTTCATTAGGAAACAGTGAAATTCTCAGCAAAGCTCATTAAATAAATCTCATAAATATTCCAGAAAGAATTTATTTCTCCTTTCCCCCTTTCCTATGTATTCTCCAGCCCATATACAAGCCATATATTAAAAATCAATTTTTTCTATTGACCAGGGCAGTTATCCCTATAAGACAGGTCGGAGGTGAAGGGAAAAAAATAGGCTTGAATATGGTTTAACAACGTATTTGTGGCGTATTTAAGTTCTATTGACCACGAATGCCAGGATATAGGTCTGCACTCACAATTATTCACTTTTGGGTTCTTATTGCCCTGGGAGAAATGCTGAGCAGAGGCTTAGCACTTTGCAATGGAGAGCGTGGGAAAGCTCGAAGAACAGGCTGCTTTTATGCACCTTCTAGTAGCTGGCTGAAGAATTACATTATGGGAGACTTGGAAGGTGGCCTCCGTTGTACGTTCTTGGCAAGTAAAGTACGTGGCATGGTGTGAGTTGCATTGGAATACTCAGTGTGTGAATTCCACAATGCAGTTGTGACATGCTGAAAATGATTCATTTGAGAAATGAAGCAAACAAGGTCAAGTAAATAATTAGGATAGCTTTACATCGATAACACTGGAGACTTGCTGATTACAAGGCAACACATTAATGAAAGGGATTTAAAACAAGAAGCAGAGCATGGATGCTTTATAACCATCATCTGAATCATGATAAAACATCACTGTATCAAATTCTCTAAAGTATCTTCTATTTTGTAATAATCTATACCGTCAATGTTATAGAGGGGATGCATTGGTTTAACCTGTTCATGTGTTGCTAATGATTGCCAGTGTGTTTCATGTCTCTGATTTGTGTTGTCATTGAATGATTTTGACGTCAATACTGAAAGATTATCAAGTAATAGCTTGCAACTGATTACAGGGAGATTCTACACCAGTGTATATTAGGATAACAATGGATAATTTGTGACGGCTACAATGAATAACCTAGTTTTCTTCAACTTTACAGGGTACAAGAAACCTCCTGATGCAGAACAGTTGGCCGAGGAGTTTCTGTTGAGGAGAAAGTTCATTCCAGATCCTCAGGGCTCAAATTTGATGTTTGCTTTCTTTGCTCAGCATTTTACTCACCAGTTCTTCAGGACAGATTTCGACAGGGGTCCCGAATTTACAAAAGCTCTCGGCCACGGGGTAAGCAACAATATTTAAAGGTATTACGTAATCCTCTGGCCGTAGCAATTATAGGGGGTCGTTTTGAAATGTTAGTTTTTCTGTTAGCTCCATCACATTGTTACATGGAAGGTTTCTCTCCCATGATGTTACTTGGAGGGTTTCTGATTTTTCCATACTAAAATTCACATGCTTCTAAGAAAGTTGGTGGAATTTTCAGATCTTTTTGTTGATGGCAAGTGCCCACGTGTGTTTTTTTTGTCTTTTTCAATCTGCAACGTATTATAGGAGAATGTTGTTCAAGAAAGTCAGTTATCACAAATACGTAGGGTGACTATAGGAAGTAGATAACATGAAAAATATTCAGAACTGAGCTAAAGATACTGAGAGAAGTCTCCAATATGTATTTCAGACCAAAGTCCCCGATGGCAAACTGTCTATCAACTAAGACCAAAGACAATGGAGCGTACCAATGCATAGAATGACTAACAAGCAGGTGTTTACACCTAATCTGATTACCCAGAACTTCAGTGCTTTGACAGAGTACAACTTAATTAGCACCTAAAACAAAGCCTCAATATCCTGACTAATTTACAAATTGAACAACCTGACCTGTGTGTCGTGGACAACTGGACTCCAGTAGCCATTTTGAAATTTAGTCATCAAAATGTCCTATTTTTGAAATTGGTCAGGCCTCGCACTGCTTCCATCGGACGATTGGTGCTATCCCAAACCCCACTTCCCATCTGATGGAAATGGCCACGTGAAAATTTACCCCATTATTTTCTGGCATTTATTGGTTTCACCCCAGTTATAGCACGTTGCTGAGGTAGTTTAAACGTCCAACTCCAGGGGCATGATTTTGACCCCAAGCCGGGAAGGGAGCGGGGGGGTCAAATTGCGGACAGGAAATCCGGAAGTACGTGTTTCCCGGACGTCCTTACGATTTTGACGTACGGATATCTTTAATTTTTTTTTGTTGGTTTGCCGTCCGACTGGCTGGCCTGATTGACAGACTGGCCTCAGTCGGATGGGAGAGCAGCCAGGGAGAGGACATGAAAAAGGTAAGTCTTCTGGTAAGTCATTGTATGGATGGGGGTGGGGGGGCATGGGGGGCATGGGTGGACACAGGAGGGCATAGGTGGGCAAGGGGCACTGATGGGCATGAGGACGCCAGTGGGTGTGGGGGCACCGATGGGCGAGGGGGCACTGATGGGCATGGGGGTCACGGGGGGAGTCAGTCATGGGGGGAGGGGACGGGAGCAAGTCACGGGGGGGTAATCGGGATGGAGAGTCATCGCGAGGGTCTGCGATCGTTGTGGGGGTCGGGGTCATCGTGGGGGTCCGCCATCGTTGTGGGGGGGTCGGAGACTGGGGGTGGGTCCGCGATCATTGGGGGGGGGCCACAATCATTGGGGGGGGGACCACAATCATTGGGGGGTCGTTGCAGGTGGGCTTGTTGGGTCTGTGGGAAGCACTCTTGCTTCTCCGGGCCCACAAGCTGTGCCAGAAAGGCACTTACCTGCAGTTTCGGCCCTTCTCGCCTCCTTTCACGTGGCATGAAGGAGAAGGCCTGGGAATCCCGGCTCCCAGGGGTTGAAATTGCAAAATCTGCAGAAATGGAGGCTCGCAGCCTCCTTGAAAGGGTTTAGTCACCAACCCGCCTCCTGGGAGCGGGTTGGTCGCCCACCCCTGATCAAACGCACTACCTTCATCGACCCTCCTTGTTACCTCCTCAAAAAATGCAATCAAGTTAGTCAGACACGACCTTCCCTTAACAAATCCATGCTGACTGTCCTTGATTAATCCGTGCCTTTCTAAGTGACGGTTTATCTTGTCCCTCAGAATTGTTTCCAATAATTTGCCCACCACCGAGGTTATACTGACTGGCCTGTAATTACTCGGTCTATCCCTCTCTCCCTTTTTAAACAACGGTATAACGTTAGCATTCCTCCAATCCTCTGGCACCATGCCTTTATCCAGGGAGGATTGGAAAATGAGCCTCCGCTATTTCCTCCCTTGCTTTTTTTAACAGCCTGGGATAAATTTTATCCGGGCCTGGTGATTTATCTACTTTCAAAGATGCTAATCCCCTTAATACTTCCTCTTTCACTATGTTTATCCCATCCAGTATTTCACGCACCTCCTTCTTAACTACAGTGTCTGCATCGTCCCTCTCTTTTGTGAAGACAGATGCAAAGTATTCATTAAGAACCATCCAACATCTTCCACCTCCACACATAGGTTGCCTTTTTGGTCTCTGATAGGCCCTACTCTTAGTTATCCTCTTGCTCTTAATGTATTTATAAAATATCTTTAGATTTTCCTTGATTTTACTTGCCAATATTTTTTCATGACCTCTCTTTGCTTTCCTAATTTCCTTTTTAATTTCACCCCTGCACTTTCTATCCTCATCTAGGCTTTCTCTAGTATTTTGCTCTCGGTGTCTGACATCAGCTTTCCTTTTTTGCCTTATCTTACCCTGTATGCTCCTTGACATCCAGGGGGCTCTAGATTTGGCAGTCCAACCCTTTTTCTTTGTGGGAACATGTTTACTCTGAACCCCTTGAATCTCTCTCTTGAATGCCCACTTACATTGATTTACCTTCAAGTAGCTGTTTCCAGTCCATTTTTGCTAAATCGCTTCTCAGCTTAGTAAAATTGGTCTTTCCCCAATTGAGAACTTTAGCACCTGTTCTATCTTTGTCCTCTTCCATAACTATGCTAAATCTAACTGAGTTATGATCACAACCACCAAAATGCTCTCTCACTGATACTCCTTCCACCTGCCCAGCTTCATTTCATAAAACTAAATCCAGGACTGTCCCCTCTCTTGTTGGGCTTGCTATGTACTGGCTAAAAAAGTTCTCCTGAATGCAATTTAAGAATTTTATGCCCTCTATACCCTTCACACTGTTTGTATCCCAGTTAATATTAGGGTAGTTGAAATCCCCTACTATTACTGCCCTATTGTTTTTGCACTTCTCAGAATTTGCCTACATATTTGCTCTTCTATCTCCCTCTGACTGTTTGGGGGTCTATAGTACACTCCCAGCAGTGTGACTGACCCTTTTTTGTTCCTTCGCTCAACCCATATGGTCTCACTTGATGATCCTTCTAACATATCATCCCTCCTCACAGCTGTAATTGTTTCTTTAACCAAAATTGCCACCTCCCTCCTTTTTATCCCCCTCTCTATTTAGTCTGAAAACCCTGTAACCAGGAACATTGAGCTGCCATTCCTGCCCCTCTTTAAGCCATGTTTCAGTAGTAGCTAAGATATCATACTGCCACATGTCTATCTGTGCCCTCAGTTCATCTGGCTTATTCACTATACTCCTTGAATTGAAGTATATACCATTGAGCACTGCCTAACTCCTTTGTTGTTTATTTTCTAACCTCTGTTTCCTCTGCCTTCCAAACTCACTTACTAATTTTCTGCCTTGCATTTCCTGCTCTGCTTCTCTCCCATCTGAATCTACACTCAGGTTCCCATCCCCCTGCCAAGCTAGTTTAAACCCTCCCCAACAGCACTAGCAAACCTCCCCGCAAGGATATTGGTCCCTGTCCTGTTGAGGTGCAACCCGCCCGGCTTGTACAGGTCCCACCTCCCCCAGAACTGGTCCCAATGCCCCAGGAATCTAAAGCCCTCTCCCCTGCACCATCTCTCCAGCCACGCATTCATCTGCTGTATCTTCCTGTTTCTATACTCGCTAGTGCGTGGCACTGGAAGTAATCCGGAGATTACTACCTTTGAGGTCCTGCTTATTAATTCCTTTCCTAGCTCCTTAAAATATGCCTGCAGGATCTCATCCCTCTTTCTACCAATGTCATTGGTACCGATGTGGACCACGACCTCTGGCTGTTCACCCTCCCCCCTCAGAATGTTCTGCAGCCGCTCAGTGACATCCTTGACCCTGGCACCAGGGATAATGGATAGATTGTCCCCCTCTTGGACCCCATGTGGTCTACATCATTACAAACAATCTCGATATAGGCAACGGGTTGAATTGATGATTCTAAGTTAAGTGACTGAGGCGTGAAAGGAATACACAACTCTCCCCAGAGCCATTCACATTCATGCACTGAGGATATTTATCATGATAAAAATAGAATCCCTATGTCACTTAGAAAGCTTGTTTAGCAGCCTTTTTGCCATCTGATCACACGCACCATTTCTATAAATGGTCGTGAAAGCATAAACAACAACCAGCAGCACTTAAAATCAGCCCAAAACTTTATTAGCATTATAAAATGAAAGAAAACAACTGTAATTTCTTGCTTTCAGTATGCAAAGTTCCACGTTTGTGTTTGTGTTTTCTTCAGTCACAGTAAGATTCACTGCACCTGGCGCGCTCCCAGAGAATGTTGTTTGTGTCTTTCTGTGCAACCTTACTGTCTTGAGCCTGTGTGATTATTCATTACACTTAGTTAAAATTTGTTTTTTTTTTACTTTTTAAAGTACTAGCAAGCCCCTTTTGACATTGTTCGTGGTAAACTAAAGGATATGCAGTTTTAAAAGTACAGAACCATTATATTATGTACAGCATATCACATTATTCTGCTGCTAAGAGCCAACTATGTGTAACCTCTTTAAAGTCACAACATCTAATTTCTGCATGTTCTCGAGGTCTTTTGGAGGCTAATTGCTTTTAGGCTGATCCTGAGGTTCATTTGAGGTCAGAAGAAACCAACAGGAAATATCTGGCTTTCTTTATTCTTATGTACTTTTTAAAAAGGTGTGGCACTGAAGTTAGCACATATGACAAAGTGTGACATTTGAAGTATATATAGATTATATACTATATTAAGCTTAAAACTGTAGAGTATAATGATCAATAATGAATCGAAGATATGGATATAACTTCCTGTAATAAATGTACAACTTCCCAAACATTATTCATTAATTAGTTTATGGAAAAGGATTTAAAGAAGGTTTCAATTGGCTGGGAACCATCGTAAACCCCTTGATATAACCACGGTTACAGTAATACCTCATTTAAATTGTAGAGCTGCTACCAGTAGTTCATGCTGTGGAGTGGTTTTGCAGACTGATGACAACACTAGAACAACTGCACACGCACAAAATCCACTGAGGCACAGTTGCTCATATATGATATATGCTCATGGTTCAAACCATGAGGCCATCACGGCTAAATCTAATCTTGCCCGCAACTGGAGTTTTTGCAGCAAGAGTCAGCGGATAGTTATCAGGAGCTTGATTTTCCAATCCCTGGTTTAGGGGCACTGAGGCCAATTTTAGTACTTCCTAAGATTGGCTAACTCGGCACAAACTGGGCTTCCAACCTTGATCTTTATGGTTCAGCATTGCATTAGACAGTTCATTCACCCACAAAACAGTGAAACGAGGCACCTGATAGCAATTCCAATTATCATAATCTAATGGCAATAATAATCTCCAAGATGTATGCTGTTCTAGGTTTTAGCAGACTGATGTCTGTTTAACACACAACTTCATCTCCTGTCAGAACAATCCTGAGTGAGTTAAATGACATGAATAATTCACTCCTTTATTTCATTACCTAATTAGAAACTGTTTTGTAGCTAGCAGTGGGGAAGGTATAACCATTAACTGTAGATGAAAACAATAATTTGTTTGGCAACTGAGAACATTTGCAATATGAAAAAGTTGTTAAAGAAACTTAGTTTATTAAGAGTGTGTTTGAGTGATAAACACTTGCCTAAAGCTAAACTGCTTTTATTTTTCCCAGGTGGATCTGACCCATATTTATGGAAGCTCTCTGGAACGACAACATCACCTGAGGATTTTCAAGGATGGGAAACTTAAATATCAGGTATCTTACCAGAAACTTCTTTTGTTTTATCACATCAAAATCCTGATTAGAGGGACTTTTTGCTGCGGAGCTGATTCATCACCAGAATGTAAAATTCTTAATTAGGTGCATTGGAGCAACAAAACGTTAAGTCATGGCATCAGCAAAAGGCAGCTTCAATCTCTTATACCACTGGGTTGCTGATTCTGGAAGCACTTGATGGGAGGGAAAATTGGAAGAATATTTTTTCCCAATGGGCATTTCCGCATGCAGGTGGTGGTTGCTTGATGAGATTTGATACTTTCACAAACAAAATGCATATGAATTGATTCATTCTAGAATAAGAGATTCCTTCTTTTGTTAAAACTGACACTTTATAAATAGGCATCTGATGTCTTTCAGAGTTGAAACATTTTCCCATCCTCTTATGAAAGAAGAAAGAAAGACTTGCATTTATATAGCGCCTTTCACAACTTCAGGATGTCCCAAATCGTTTTTCAGCCAATGAAGTACTTTTAAAATGCAGTCACTGTTGTAATGTAGGAAATAGGGCAGCCGAATTGCACACAGCAAGGTCCCGCAAACAGCAATGTGATAATGGCCCTAAGCATCTAATCGGTCAGGGCATGACCAAGAGCAACCTGCCACCACCTCTGCTGCAGCCACAGGGGAAGCACCACGTAAGTGTAGTCAGAAGCGTAAGGCAAAGGTTTTGTGAGCACAAAGGGGATGCACAAGGGTGTTTGACGGATTGTCATGCTTTTTACTTATATTTGATTTTTGTTAACGGCACATTAAATATTATTATTGACACCACTACTACCACGTCTTGGCCATTCTTGACTGACTTGTGTAATAAGTCCCATGAACTTGATGCCACCCTTTGGGTCACCCCACAGTGGGTGTATGTGTAGTTGCACGACTATTTTGTGCAGGTGCCTGTGGCGCAGCACTGTGTTGTGGAGCTCCACGTGGCAGAGGTGGACAGCGTGCCTGGCGAGGCTGGTGATGTTGCTCGTCCTCGGATGAAGTGATGAATGCAGCTATGGCGCACCCCCCCCCCCCCATCCTGAAGGTGTGAGTTTGAGGGGGTCCGCAAAGTAGGTAAATGTGTTTTCACAGCAGAGTTTAGGGTATAAATTAATAATTTTGAGTGGAAAGACAAAGGTGTTGCAGCCAAAATTTTGTCTGAAATGACAGTGTCCTGCTGCAATAAATGAGGTATTCACCCCAACAGTCAAAAAATCCTTTGCATCTCCCACTGACTGCTGGCTGAAACACGTCTGCTCCAAAAGGGAATGTTTGCCACAGCACGGGAAACTTGCTGAGGATCCTTCAGAATTGCACCCCTGCCAAAATATCCACTCAATGAGGTCTGTCAAGTACCTCAAATAGCTAAATAAGTATCTAAATTATCATCCTGCCGGCTTTAATTGCCGGTGGGAGTCCCGCATGCGGGAGCTGCGCGCGCACCCGAACGCGTCATTGGGGAACCCGGAAGTGAGCAGGTTGGAGCCGGGCTCCGAACCCACTCCGGGATTCTGCCATTTTCGGAGCCCCCCCGCCCTCAACCCACCCGCTCGGCCATCCAAAAATCGGCCCCAAAGTATCTGCTCAGTTTTCATTGAAAATAACAAAATAATTTATTTCCAAGAATCACAGTTCAAAGACCAGCCCAGATTGATGAGTTGTAAGTCTCCTCTCTCTCTCTCTCTCTTTCTTTCTCTCTCTCTCTCTCTCTCTCTCTCTCTTTCTTTCTTTCTCTCTCTCTCTCTCTCTCTCTTTCTCTATAAACATCCTGAGAGAAGTGAGTTTGGGTACTGTCAATATTGTTGTAGTGGTCACCAGTAGTGGACATACAAAACTGACAATAATTCAGGCACAAAATTCATAATCTGAACCAGAAAGACTGCAAGGGTCTGGTGTGAGATAGAAAATTCACACCGGTGCAGTAAGAAACATGATACCACAGTCTTAATTGAAACATTTTGTGGGGACAGGGAAAGGATAATTTTCTCCTGTATCTTACGCCCTTGATATACCTAAAGTTGGTGCAACATTCAAGTTGATAAAATGGCAAATGCACCACTGAGAATCAAGTATAGGATTTTAAACTGTGCTAGAGGAGCAAAGTCTGTTCAAAGTGATGGTCTTGTTGTGGATTTGTCTTCTGTCAGCACTAGTCTAAGACCTGAAGTTATCAGGATGGACTGCAGCTCATTGCATGTCATGATATCGGAATGTAATGACACACCTCAATGCAGCCGTTCATACTTAACGTTCATCTCCAGTAAAAATACTGCAGATGTTGGAAATCTGAAACAAAAACAGAAACACAGGTCGGTCAGCATCGGTGGAGAGCGCAAACAAGTTTACGTTTTGGGTGCGGATCCTTCTTCAGAAATGGAAAATAAGAGGCGGACGAGCATATTAATATAATCAGAGAAAGGGGAGGGTGAAAATATGGGTGGAACGATGTAACCGATCACCTCAGCCAAGTAATAGGCAGACAATGTTAAGACGTTAAAGAAACAAAGGGTGTGTAAACAGCAAAGGAAATGGGAGGCCTGGAGAAATGTGGGAAAATGGAAGAGGTAGAAAACCCAGGTGGTGAGATAAGCAATGAAAACAGGTTGGAAAAGGAGGATATGGCAGAAACCTAAAGTTACTGAAGTCATTGTTCAGACCAGAGATTTGCAGGGTGCCGAGGAGAAAGATGAGATATTGGGGGCAATTTTCAATTCGCACGTACAGCGGGCAGGCAGTGGGTGATACAATGCTCCAGCCACCCGATGCAGTCGGCCGGAGGCCCAATCAATACTTGTGGTTGGACTTCATTAACATTGAATCGGGGAGCTGCCAGCACTAATCGCACTTCTTATGGGCAGATTGCCGTTTGGGTGAGCCGGAAATCTGTCAGGGCGGCCAGTCCTGATGGGCCTTCAGCAGCAACTTAAAAGGGATGGGTTGAAGAATCGGGGATTGAAAGGGAGCAGTGGTTTATAGTGGCAGAGAAGATTTATTCAGGACCTACAGCAGCAAGGAGGTCATATATTGGAAGACTTGAAGGCTCAAAACGCACAAGCGACTGCAGTAAAATGAGTGCCAGATCTGCTTCCAGCTGTCTCTTAATACAGCTAAGCATGCCTTTAAATACTGCTGGAAATGACCGCCTCCCGACTTGTACTGCCCATGGTCTGCGGACAGGTTAAGGAACTACAGTAACAACACAAAGAGAGACAAAAATGGTGTTAAGGGTCTTAACGGAGTCATTTCACCTGGATTTACATATATTATTGAGGCCCCCACCCGTTTCCAGTGGGACCTTTGACCTCCTAACTCAAAGTCACCCTGAAAATCGGAACAGGCAGACAACCAGCGGCAAGTCAGTGGGCCAATCTTTCATGTGCTGTTGATCCTGCTACTGCCCACTTTTAGACAACAATCGGCCCCGTTGTTCTTGAAGCTTACACTGAACAATGTACGAGGCCAACAATAGAGGTCAGAGTGGGATTGGGAAAGGGAGTTAAACTGGCGAGCTACAGGTAGCTGACAGCCAACGCTTGCGACTGAGCAGAGTGGTCACCTAATCTGCAGTTGGTTTCCCCAACTCCAGGCCTCAGTGATGCTCCAAGTCTCAGAGGAAGCAGGACCATTCAGCAAATGTAGCCTCTGTAACCCAGCCAGCACAATTGAGACGTATTAACAAGAGAGCTAGGATTTGTCTTCAAAAGGTAACTATGGTAACCGTACATGCTTTATGCCAAAAAAAAGTGTTTCATTTCCTGCCACTGATATTAATCACCCCGACAAGCCTGCACACAAACATGCCGGATTTTTTTAAATTTAGGAATATGTTTGGGATCAACATTCCTCTTTGCATCAAAAAAAAATGCATGTTTTTCTCCTGAATTAACAAGCTGCTATTAAAATCACAGGAATGTTTGGCTTCAAAACATGGGATTTCTGAGAATGCGATTTTGTTATCAGTAACAGGAAAATAAACACCTGCACCATTAGCGCTGCATAAAACATGAATTCACTTTTGATATATCTTGCAGTCTGCCATTCTTCCATTTGTGCAGAAAATAAAACACCTCTGTCCAAAAGCCAAACAAAGTGACTTCTGAGTTGTTGACTGCGGTGCTTGGAAGGCCTTTGTGACATAAGCTGAGGATAATCATCGTACTGGGGGTGCATTGCAGAGGCCCTGCAGATCTTTGTGGCCCAAGTTGCAGGCCTCAGTCGCAGCTTCCTTGTTAAGCCTGACTGTTGTCATGCACTGCTGCTCCACCACGCTCAGGTGGATGAGTCTGTTGTAGTACACCCACTGTCTGGGGTAGTGCCACCACCAGTAGCTGCTACACCAATGCTGTTGGGCAGAAAAACTCTACATTTCCTTTCACTGCTGTGGTGACACTTCAAAATCTTCCCCTTCATCAAGCTTGCTAATTCCTGGAGTAAAATTAGTGCAAGTGGCTAAAACGGTGTTGCTGTTAGCCACACCTGTGCCTAGTCGGCAATTTGTATCGGACAACACTGATGTACCATGACCCTAAAAGAGCAATTAAACTTCACTCAATTCAGGTACTTATCAAAGCGACATTAGAAACAGAAAATATGCTGAGGTTTGGTTTTACTGGATACTATTATAATACACCATATGAACCTGCCATCATTACACAGATCATTGTTTACATGTCTTTCGGTCAGTTCGCTCGTAAAACAATATCCAAGAAGAAAGCACAATTTATTCTCTGTTTACATCAGGTTTGGAGAGTACAGAATGCAATGTATTTTATTTTATCTTGTTTTGGTTTTCCCTAATTCTATCGTTTGCAAAATTGATTCATCTCTTGGCAGTATCTCTTCATTCCCCACAACTACCAGTGCCCTCAAAATATTGTTTGTTAGTAATAGATTTTATGTAAATTTTCAGATAACTGAATTAATGGATTTATAGGTATTAAAATGTATTATTTTTCAATGGTAGCCTTAGATAAATGCCAGTACCACATCATGTACTTTGAAAATTGTTCTTTATTTTATTTTATTCAATTCAGTCAGCTTAAATACCTTATTGTCTCACTTTTAGCTTTTCATTGAAGAGTTAAAAATCAACTAAGCAAAGGAATAAAAGGGGAAACGTTTAATTATTTGATTTGCATTAAGGTAGTGAATGGAGAGGTCTTTCCTCCATCTGTGAAGGACGCACCCATCAAAATGAAATATCCAAGCACTTTACCAGAGGAAAAACGCTTTGCCATTGGCCATGATTTATTTGGCTTGCTACCTGGACTGATGATGTATGCCACCATCTGGCTTCGAGAACACAACCGAGTCTGTGACATCCTGAAAGAAGAGCATCCAACTTGGAGTGACGAGCAGCTTTTCCAAACCACCAGACTCATACTTATAGGTAGTGATCTTCATTTTTTTTAAAGTATTTCCTTGCTCATTTTCTCTCACTACATGTAACTGATCACCAGATAAATTTTACACTTTAGAAAATTAGATGGTGCAGTGGGTTAGTACACTGTACTTTCAGAATTGTTACCTTGTCCCAAGAGGAATACTTGAAGATTATCAGGAATGGTTTTCAATCGTGGATCTTAGTCCTTTTAGCTTTTGGTGGAAAAAAAACATGCTCAGTGAAGGCAATGGCCAAGATATGAGTGATAAATGTTTGGAATTTTTTTTTATTCATTCATGGGATGTGGGCGTCGCTGGCGAGGCCAGCATTTATTGCCCATCCCTAATTGCCCTTGAGAAGGTGGTGGTGAGCCGCCTACTTGAACCGCTGCAGTCCGTATGGTGAAGGTACTCCCACAGTGCTGTTAGGAAGGGAGTTCCAGGATTTTGACCCAGTGACAATGAAGGAACGGTGATATATTTCCAAGTCGGGATGGTGTGTGACTTGGAGGGGAACGTGCAGGTGGTGGTGTTCCCATGTGCTTGCTGCTCTTGTCCTTCTAGGTGATAAAGGTCGTGGGTTTGGGAGGTGCTGTTGAAGAAGCCTTGGCGAGTTGCTGCAGTGCATCCTGTGGATGATACACATTGCAGCCACGGTGCGCCGTTGATGAAGGGAGTGAATGTTTAGGGTGGTGGATGGGGTGCCAATCAAGCGGGCTGCTATGTCCTGGATGGTGTCGAGCTTCTTGAGTGTTGATGGAGCTGTACTCATCCAGGCAAGTGGAGAGTATTCCATCACATTCCTGACTTGTGCCTTGTAGATGGTGGAAAGGCTTTGGGGAGCCAGGAGGTGAGTCACTCGCCGCAGAATACCCAGCATCTGGCCTGCTTTTGTAGCCACAGTATTTATGTGGGTGGTCCAGTTAAGTTTCTGGTCAATGGTGACTCCCAGGTATTGATGGTGGGGGATTCGGCGATGGTAATGCCATTGAATGTCAAGGGGAGATGGTTGGACTCTCTCTTGTTGGAGATGGTCATTGCCTGGCACATGTCTGGCGCGAATGTTACCTGCCACTTATGAGCCCAAGCCTGGATGTTGTCCAGGTCTTGCTGCATGCGGGCATGGACTGCTTCATTACCTGAGGGGTTGTAAATGGAACTGAACACTGTGCAATCATCAGCGAACATCCCCATTTCTGACTTTATGATGGAGGGAATTTCATTGATGAAGCAGCTGAAGATGGAAGGGCCTAGGACATTGCCCTGAGGAACTCCTGCAGCAATGTCCTGGGGCTGAGATGGTTGGCCTCCAACAACCACTACCATCTTCCTTTGTGCTAGGTATGACTCCAGTCACTGGAGAGTTTTCCCCCTGATTCCCATTGACTTCAATTTTACTAGGGCTCCTTGGTGCCACACTCAGTCAAATGCTACCTTGATGTCAAGGGCAGTCACTCTCACCTCACCGCTGGAATTCAGCTCTTTTGCCCATGTTTGGACCAAGGCTGTAATGAGGTCTGGAGCCGAGTTGTCCTGTCGGAAGCCAAACTGAGCATTGGTGAGCAGGTTATTGGCTAGTAAGTGCCGCTTGATAGCACTGTCGACGACACCTTCCGTCACTTTGCTGATGATTGAGAGTAGACTGATGGGGCGGTAATTGGCTGGATTGGATTTGTCCTGCTTTTTGTGGATAGGACATACCTGGGCAATTTTCCACATTGTCTGGTAGATGCCAGTGTAGTAGGTGTACTGGAACAGTTTGGCAAGAGGCGCAGCTAGTTCTGGAGCACAAGTCTTCAGCACTACAGCCGAGATGTTGTTGGGGCCCATAGCCTTTGTCGTATCCAGTGCACTCAGCCGTTTCTTGATATCACGTGGAGTGAATCGAATTGGCTGAAGACTGGCTTCTGTGATGGTGGGGATATCGGGAGGAGGCCAAGATGCATCATCCACTCGGCACTTCTGGCTGAAGATGGTTGCAAATGCTTCAACCTTGTCCTTTGCACTCACGTGCTGGACTCCACCATCATTGAGGATGGGGATGTTCACAGAGCCTCCTCCTCCCGTTAGTTGTTTAATTGTCCACCACCATTCACGACTGGGTGTGGCAGGACTGCAGAACTTTGATCTGATCCGTTGTTATGGAATCGCTTAGCTCTGTCTATAACATGTTGCTTCCGCTGTTTAGCATGCATGTAGTCCTGAGATGTAGCTTCACTAGGTTGGCACCTGATTTTTAGGTACGCCTGGTGCTGCTCCTGGCATGCTCTTCTACACTCCTCATTGAACCAGGGTTGATCCCCTGGCTTGTTGGTGATGGTAGAGTGAGGAATACGCCAGGCCATGAGGTTACAGATTGTGCTGGAATACAATTCTGCTGCTGCTGATGGCCCACAGCACCTCATGAATGCCCAGTTTTGAGCTGCTAGATCTGTTCTGAATCTATCCCATTTAGCACGATGATAGTGCCACACAACACGTTTGTGTGGTGTCCTCAGTGCCGAGACGGGACTTCGTCTCCACGAGGACTATGCGATGGTCACTCCTACCAATACTGTCATGGACAGATGCATTTGCGACAGGTAGATTGGTGAGGACGAGGTCAAGTAATTTTTTCCCTCACCACCTGCCGCAGGCCCAGTCTGGCATCTATGTCCTTCAGGACTCGGCCAGCTCGGTCAGTAGTGGTGCTACCAGAGCCGCTCGTGGTGATGGACATTGAAGTCCCCCACCCAGAGTACATTCTGTGCCCTTGCTACCCTCAGTGCTTCCTCCAAGTGGTGCTCAACATGGAGGAGGACTGATTCATCAGCTGAGGGAAAACAGTAGGTGGTAATCAGTAGGAGGTTTCCTGGCCCATGTTTGACCTGATGACATGAGATTTCATGGGGTCCAGAGTCAATGTTGAGGACTCCCAGGGCCACTCCCTCCTGACTGTATATCACTGTACCGCCACCTCTGGTCGGTCTGTCCTGCCATTGGGTCAGGACATACCCAGGGATGGTGATGGAAGAGTCTAGGACGTTGGCTGAAAGGTATGATTCTGTGAATATGGCTATGTCAGGCTGTTGCTTGACTAGACTGTGGGACAGCTCTCCCAATTTTGGCACAAGTCCCCAGATGTTAGTGAGGAGGACTTTGCAGGGTCGACTGGGCTTGGTTTGCCTTTGTCGTGTCCGGTGCCTAGTGGTCCGTCCGGTTTTATTCTTATTATGACTTTTTTTAGCGAGATTTTACAACTGAGTGGCTTGCTATGCTATTTCAGAGGGCAATTAAGAATCAACCACATTGCTGTGGGTCTGGAGTCACATATCGGCCAGACCGGATAAGGACGGCAGGTTTCCTTCCCTAAAGGGCATTAGTGAACGAGATGGGTTTTTACGACAATTCGGTAGTTTCATGGCCACCATTACTGATACTAGTATTTTAATTCCAGATATTTATTTATTTTAATTGATTGAATTTAAATTCCCCAGCTGCCGCGGTGGGATTTGAACTCATGACTCCGGATTATTAGTCCAGGCCTCTGGATTACTAGTCCAGTAACATAACCACTCTGTTATCCGGATTTAGTGGGCGGGGTAACAGAGATAACACTATTACTGCAACAATAATAACAATAACAACAATCTGCATTTATATAGCGCCTTTAACATCGAAAAACATCATGAAATGCTTCGCAGAGGTGTAATCAAAAAATGGACATCAAGCTAAAGAAGGAAACATTAGGAGAGGGCGACAAAAATCTTGGTCAAAGAGAGGGTTTTAAGAAGGGTCTTCAAGGAGGAGAGGGAAATGGAGGGATTTAGGGAGGGAACTTCAGAGGGTGGGGATTAGACGCTGAAGGCATGGCCATCAATGGGGGGTGAATGAGGTGAGGTGGGGGGGAATGAACAAAAGGCCAAAGTCATAGGATCAGAGAGTTTGGGGGAGGTTGGAGGACTGGAGGAAGTTACAGAGATAGAGAGGGTCACGGCCGTGATCAATGTAAACACAAGGAAGAGAATTTTAAATTTGAGGCATTGATTATAATGTGCTGGACTCTATAACAAGAGAACTAGGGCACCAGAGGGATGAGTTTCAATGGGTGAAATCTCCTCCCTGATTTTGCTGATATTCTGTTCGGCTGTTAGTGCTGTGACTTTTTTGGGTCTTTTTACCCGTTCAAAACAATGCCATTTGGATGCAAAAGTAAAATCTTTAAACGTATACTTGTCAAATTAGAAAACCAATTGAGCTCAATGCTGTTAAAGTTTCATCTAATTGCGTACAATTATTAACTTAATAATGAGATGTTACAATATGAAATACTTGGAACCTGACTAAGTAAACCTGTAACTTCGACTTTGTACATTTGTCTATTTCTCTGCTTCACAGGGGAAACGATCAAAATAGTTATCGAGGACTATGTGCAGCACCTGAGCGGTTATAATTTCAAGTTGAGGTTTAACCCTGAGCTTCTGTTCAAAGAGCACTTTCAATACAGAAACCGGATTGCAATCGAGTTCAACCATCTCTACCACTGGCATCCACTAATGCCTGACACCTTCATTGTAAAAGGCCAGGAGTTCAGCTATAAAGACTTTCTTTTCAACACAGAAGTCCTGTTGGATATCGGAGTGGAGGATTTAGTAGAATCATTTTCGAAACAGAGAGCAGGACGGGTAAAATGTCTTCCTTCTGTTCCGGCATTTTACTTTAAAATGTTTTGGAAATAAGTTATATAGAGCTAAATGTAGCTGGGTCCTGTGAAGTGAAAGTCTGAATTAAGAGTATTTAATTATTGTGTTTACATTTCCTGCTGTTGTTTAGTTATGCAATCTGCTAGGTTATGGCCCATAATGTTTTTCTATTTTCAGATCAAATACTTGCCCCAGTTCATTGCCAATTCCCACAGCCAGTCTAATACTGGTACCTTCCTCTTTGGACTTGTAGCGTACTAACTTGTAAAGCAGTCCTGAATGTGTTCTAAGAGGCCCATCCTTATTTATCCCCCCACCCTCCCATTCGGTTCCGCATATCATTTACCAGTTCCAAGCAGGAGAGCAGACTGCCATCTGCTTCCATGTCTTTTCCTGCAATCGATCATCAGGGGGAAGACGAGAGTAACACAATCTACTTACCTCTTTGATTTTCATCTCCTTCAAGTGAAAAAGTGCTTGTCCTCTGTGTCCCCACCTGATTGTCCAGCTGAGATTGGAAGTTCATCATATAGGAAACAACGGAGGTGAACCCACATCCTACCATTTCAGGCTACGGTTCACTGGGCAATTCAGTTAACAGGAATTCATATTGAATGTTAGTGGATACAACATTTCAACTAATAAGAGCAACTCAGCTTCTAGGACAATGTTATTCTAGGCTGCTTCTGGATAGTTGGGGGAATAAATCCAACATTGTTGAGCCCTTTTATGGGTGTAAAATGGATGCAACGATGACCAATTTAGCAGGGCAGAGGCCCGCACCTGATCTACACAGGCATTCGGGTCACTGCTAAGTTGTTCAATGACTTTACTTTAGGCAAACCTGGCGGCTGTCTGAAATGAGCACAGGCCTCATTTCAATATTGAAATGAATCTCCTGCACCCATTTCACACCCGGACTCAAAAATTTGTTAAGACTAGTCGGAGCTTGTGATGCACAAGTATTTCTGGGTCTTGAACTGCCTAATCAAAAGTCCTTAAAGTGACCACTGGAGGACGCTCAAAACCCCCCCCCCCCAAAACTTCTGAAATATTGGGCTCGATTTTCGCACCCCCGAGCGGGTGCGTTCGCGGCGGGGGGGCTGCGAAAATCGGGGATTCCCGGGGCGGGTCCGGAGCCCGGCTCCAACCCGCCCACTTCCGGGTTCCCCAGTGACGCGCTGACATGCGAGCGCAGCCCCCGCATGTGGGACTCCCGCAAGCAATTAAAGACGGCGGGGTGCCACTTAAAGGACTCATTAAGGTATTTCAGGTCATTTACAGACCTGATTAACATAACATTTTAGGAGGGGTGGGATTTTGCAATGAACTGAGACTGTTTCCCGTACTGGGGGAAACACTCCCAGTTCAAATGGACGTGTTGCAGCCATCAGCCTGTGGCAGCTGCAAAGGTCCATTTGACAGGTGGTGGGGGGGGAGACCCTCACTCATTGCAGGAGGCCACTCTGTCACTTTGGACAAAGTTTGGACTCCACCACCCTCCTCCTAACAATAAAATTCACAAACTTGCACACTTACCCCGGGGTCCAGACACATTTACCTACCTTGCGGACCCCCTCAAATGTACATCTTCTGGATGGGGGCCGCCGTAGCTGCAGTCATGACCTCCTCGGAGGACGAACAGCATCACCAGCCTTGCCGGACACGCCGTTCACCTCTGACACGTGGAGCCCCACAACAGAGCGCTGTGACACATCCACCTGTACAGCAGGAGGGAGGGCAACCGCAGAGAGAGATGCGTCGCAGAGGGCACTACCCTCGCCACAAGGTCCACAGACCGAGGCTCAGCTTCCTGGACCTCTCTGAGCAGCAGTGCACACGGAGGCTCAGAGTCACTCGACATGTAATCGTGGACATCTGCAGCCTCTTTCATGCCGAGCTGCTCCTGGCTGGCCCGAGCACCATCTTCTTACCTGTCGCTGTCAAAGTCACCACTGCCCACAACAACTTCTCCTCCGCATCCTTCCAGGGTGCCACTGGGGACATCGCCGACGTCTCTCAGTCGTCTGCACAAAAGAGCCCTGCAAATACACCTGCACCCACTCTGCAGTGACACAATGGGTGGCATCAGTTGTGGGTCTTCATAGTGATCCTCAGGAAAGGGCATTATTGCACAGACCAGACAAGATTCGCAAAGACGTGGCAGTAGTGGTGCCAATATAATATGTTATGTGGGTTGATCAGAAATTAAATATAGGTAAACACCATGACAAACCCTCAAACATCCTTGTGCATCCCCTTCATGCTCACGACATGTTTGCCTTACGCTTCCTACTACACATATGTGATGCATGCCCTGTGGCTGCAGCACAGGTGGTGGCAGGTTGGGTGAGGCTGGCCGTGAAAGAGATGCACGAGAGGGTGAGTATGAGATAGAGCCATGAGAGTGTATGAGGATTGGGTTGAGTGGTAGTGGCGGGATGAGTACTGGCGAGGTGAGTAGGTGCAGGTAAGATGAGGATGAGCTTTGAGTGGGTGTGAGGAGTGATGTGATAGAGTAGTGTTGGCAGTGCAGAAGGAGATGTGGGGTGGGGGCGGTGATGTGGCAGATGGAGTGTAGGGGAATGAGTAAGTGTACTCACTTCGGCTGACCTACTTAGGTGATTGGAGCGCCTCCTGCACTGTATGCAGGTGAGCGATATGTTGGTGGTGCTGGTGACCTCCTCTGCCACCTCGAGCCAGGACTTCTTGGTGGCAGAGGCAGGCCGCTTCCTCCCGCCCGCCGGGGGGAAGATCTCTGTCCTCCCCCCTCCTCCTCACCCCATCCAATAATACCTGGAGTGAGGCATCATTAAACCTGGGAGCAGCCTTCCCCCTGGGCTGCTCCATGCTGTAATTTTTCCTATTTCCTGCAGCATCTGTCAGTGGAGGACTGCCCCTTTAAATAGGGCTCCTCCAGCTGACAGTCTATGCTGCGCATGCGCAGTCCGCCCGCTGCGCAGCTTTCCAGCGCGAAACCCGGAAGCAAAGGTAAGTGGATCCAATTAGCCTGCGATTCCGTGCGGAGCACCCCGATTTCACTTTGCGCGTTACCCACGTGCCCAGTTGACCCCCCGCCGCGAACCTGCTGCCCTCCTAATATCGGGCCCATTGTTTCTCGTGGATTTGGAAGGAGCAGGAGTGCTCCTCCTGACTCCACAAAACAACTCCTGACCACTGTCGGCTCGCCCTCGCACCCCCCCTCCCGATTGCCTCGTCCACCATCCCGGACTTATCTGTGTGGCTCATTGCCAGCCGAAATTGGTAAGTCTCAGACAGGCGAGCTGCACCGGGGCTCCTGAATTATGCTGAAGAGACCTGAGGGCGAAGTTTGTTTGGTCCTCAAGCCTCTCCGTTTTGGAGCGCCGTTGCTGCACAGCACTCGAATCGGGTCCAGTTTGGGGCTAATGAATTTAGGCCCTTTGAAGTCCCCAATCCATACAATGCTGTTACTTCTGCAAAGTTCTGTAAATTGCCAATCAATCTTTTTGTCTATTCCTTTTCCCTATTCAGTGGTCTATAATTAACTCCTAATATTGTTACAGAACCTGTATTATTTCTCAATTCAATCCAGAGAGCCCTGGTCTGAATACCACCTACACATAATATGCTTTCTAATTCTGTAATCACATCCTTCCTTTTTGTGTTTTCTATCTTTTCTGAAAATACTAATGCCAGAAATGTTTCGACTCAGTTGAAGCCAAGTTTCTGTCAGAGCTATGACCATTGGAAATAATGCAACACCACAGACTAAGAAATCTTTTTGTGAATAATGACGAAAATAGAAGATACTTGACATGTGGATATTCTGAATGGAATATATAGAAAAGTAACAGCACGGAAGGAGGCCATTCAGCCCATCGAGTCTGCGCTGGCTCTATGCACGAGCAATCCAGTTAGTCCCACTCTCCCGCCCCCTTCCTTGTAGCCATGCAAATTTTTTCCTTTCAAATACTTATCCAGTTCTCTCTTGAAGGCCATGATTGAATCTGCCTCCACCATCCTCCCGGGCAGTGCATTCCAGACCCCAACCACTGATCATGGCTGATCTTCTACCTCAACTCCACTTTCCCGCCCGATCCCCATATCCCTTGACTCCCTTACGGGAACCTGACAGCAGAGATGCGGCCAGGACTGTGCTATCTACTGACACTTGCCATTGCGGCGATGGTGCGTTTTCTGGTGAAGGATACATTGAACTCGGTAGAATATTTGGTTACCTGCAGCTTATGCTTTGCTTTATAACTCTAAATTTGTTTCATAACCAAATATCTGCTGAGCTTCTTTCTCAAGTCGCTCATTAATTGTAGCTACTCTTGGTGAGAGTTTTCTCTGCATATCTACTACTCCGAGTGGGGCTAGCGGAAAGCATTATACTAAAGAAGTTCGGAAGTTTGGGGCTCAAATTACTTTGATTCATTATGTAGATTGGTCAAATATTTAGCCGACAATCACAAAACTGGGCCAGCCAGCTGCATTTAAAGAGAGGATGTTTACCATTAAAAGGGAATCACTTTTCAAGTGTGTTGAGCCCTTAAGAGGGAGTCACTTTTCAGGTGTGTCAAGCCTTTAAAGGGGAATCACTTTCATGTGTGTCAAGCCTTTAAAGGGGAATCACTGTATCGAGCTGCATTGAAATTTCCAGAATCATGGCTAGGAAGGAGCAGCATGGACAAAACTGGCCCATTCAGTGATGAAGCCCTGGAGGTCCTGGCGTGGGAGGTACAGAAAAGGAGGGTGGTTGTTTTTGGGACAGGAAGCCATCCACGCAGAGTTTGAAACATTAGTAATTGTATCTTCCATGGTTCTCCATTGGAGTGCACTTTTAATGCTGCAGAGGAGTTTCCATGTCATGTATTATACAGGTGAGACCCAGCATATCTTCACAATAGCTACTTGTATATGGGACTATCACCGTATTTGGTATTGGGTAACTAAATAGAAAACAAACATTAAAATTGTTATCTTGAGAGGAACAAAAATAAAAAGGTTATAGGGCTCGATACATTATAACAGCACAGCAATCTGTTCTTCAGATTTGTGCTCAGTTTCAGCTTAAAGCTACTAAATTCTGAACACATCTCTGTCAGGGTACCCCCAATATTTCTGTCTGATGAGAGCGAGCATTTGGCAAGGACACAACATTATCGACAGTTGGATTTAGTGCCAAAGTTAAGTCAAGTTGTATGCTGAAAACAGGGCAAATGGATAACTGTCAGCAATTTATTCCCTACATCATTGACAGAACAATAACATACGTTTCCATCCCTGTCAGTATTTGCAATTGTAAACAATTTTACAACACCAAGTTATAGTTCAACGATTTTATTTGAAAATCACAAGCTTTCGGAGGCTTCCTCCTTCCTCAGGTGAATGTGGAAATGAAATCCTCGAACCTATCACATTTATAAATCACAGAACAATACCTGGTGATTACAGATAGTCTTTCCAACTGCCCATTGCCAAGGAAATCAAAGTGTTCAGACAGAGAGGTGTTACCTACAGGGCCACCGAATATACAAACATCCAAAAAAAAAACATAGAGAGGCAGAAACATAGAAACATCCGGAAGGAAGAGAAAGACAGCAAATGACCCGTTATATTAAAAACAGATAACTTTTGTTCGCTGGTGGGGTTACGTGTAGCGTGACATGAACCCAAGATCCCGGTTGAGGCCGTCCTCATGGGTGCGGAACTTGGCTATCAATTTCTGCTTGACGATTTTGCGTTGTCGTGTGTCTCGAAGGCCGCCTTGGAGTACGCTTACCTGAAGGTCGGTGGCTGAATGTCTTTGACTGCTGAAGTGTTCCCCGACTGGGAGGGAACCCTCCTGTCTGGCAATTGTTGCGCGGTGTCCGTTCATCCGTTGTCGCAGCGTCTGCATGGTCTCGCCAATGTACCATGCTCTGGGGGCATCCTTTCCTGCAACGTATGAGGTAGACAACGTTGGCCGAGTCACAGGAGTATGAACCATGCACCTGGTGGGTGGTGTCCTCTCGTGTGATGGTGGTAGCTGTGTCGATGATCTGGCATGTCTTCCAAAGGTTACCGTGGCAGGGTTGTGTGGTGTCGTGGACGCAGTTCTCCTGAAAGCTGGGTAATTTGCTGCGAACGATGGTCTGTTTGAGGTTGGGTGGCTGTTTAAAGGCGAGTAGTGGAGGTGTGGGGATGGCCATAGCGAGGTGTTCGTCGTCATTGATGACATGTTGAAGGCTGCGGAGAACATGGCGTAGTTTCTCCGCTCCGGGGAAGTACTGGACGACGAAGGGTACTCTGTCGGTTGCGATCCGTGTTAGTCTTCTTAGGAAGTCTATGCGATTTTTCGCTGTGGCCCGTCGGAACTGTCGATCGATGAGTCGAGCATCATATCCCGTTCTTACTAGGGCGTCTTTCAGCGTCTGTAGGTGTCCATCGCGTTCCTCCTCGTCTGAGCAGACCCTGTGTATTCGCAAGGCCTGTCCATAGGGGATGGCCTCTTTGACGTGGTTAGGGTGGAAGCTTGAAAAGTGGAGCATCGTGAGGTTGTCCGTGGGCTTGCGGTAGAGTGAGGTGCTGAGGTGCCCGTCTTTGATGGAGATTTGCAATGTACTTGTTTGCACTTGAGTAACACAGTCACACCTAGTCCAAAGAACACTATGGATGAGATAAACTAATGTATTTGAATGTGGCCAGATTCAAATACATTAGTTTATCTCATCCACATTGTGGTTGCAGTTAAAGCATATCAACCCATTTGTTTACCCACGGTCCATTTTAACTTGGAGATTTGGCAGACTATATGTCTAGATGGCTTTGTCCAAGTTTTATCTACTCTTCCTCGTCGGAACAAGGGGTCTGCATTTTTTTTAATAAAACAAAACATTTTCGAAAATGGATGATGAAATGATAAATAGTGGTTTACCAAAGTAGAGGATGTATCTAACGCAATAAAAAGATCGAAATATAATAAGAACAGATTTAAATACAAACAGTGCAAATACTTTTGTTTAAGCGGTCATGACACCACCTTTATAACACATTGAATACATCTAAATAGAAATCCAAAAAAATGTTGCTGGTGACTTACATTATATTTCTGTGGAACTTTATACGATAAAGGTGGTATATAAAGAAAAGAAAGACTTGCATTTATATAGGAATATAGGAACAGGAATAGGCCATTCAGACCCTCGTGCCTGCTCCACCATTTGATTAGATCATGGCTGATCTGTGATCTAACTCCATATATCCGCCTTTGGCCCATATCCCTTAATACCTTTGGTTGCCAAAAAGCTATATATCTCAGATTTACATTTAGCAATTGAGCTAGTATCAATTGCCGTTTGCAGAAGAGAGTTCCAAACTTCTACTACCCTTTGTGTGTAGAAATGTTTTCTAATCTTACTCCTGAAAGGTCTGGCTCTAATTTTTAGACTGTGCACCCTACTCCTAAAATCCCCAACCAGCGGAAATAGTTTCTCTCTATCCACCCTATCTGTTCCCCTTAATATCTTATAAACTTCAATCAGATCACCCCTTAACCTTCAAAACTCCAGAGAATACGACCCCAATTTGTGTAATCTCTCCTCGTAACTTAACCCCTGAAGTCCGGGTATCATTTTAGTAAACCTACGCTGCACTCCCTCCAAGGCCAATATGTCCTTCCGAAGGTACAGTGCCCAGAACTGCTCACAGTACTCCAGGTGCAGTCTAACCAGGGTTTTGTATAGCTGCAGCATAACTTCTGCCCCCTTGTACTCTAGTCCTCTAGATATAAAGGCCAACATTCCATTTGCCTTCTTGATTATTTTCTGCACCTGTTCATGACACGTCAATGATCTATGTACCTGTACCCATAGGTCCCTTTGGACATCCACTGTTTTTAACTTTTTACCATTTAAAAAGTACCCTGTTCTATCCTTTTTAGATCCAAAGTGGATGACCTCACATTTGTCTACAATGAATTCCATTTGCCACAGTTTTGCCCATTCACCTAATCTATCAATATCGCTTTGTAATTTTATGTTTTCATCTACACTGCTTACAATGCCACCAATCTTTGTGTCATCGGCAAACTTAGATATGAGACTTTCTATGCCTTCAACTAAGTCATTAATAAATATTGTGAATAATTGAGGCTCCGAGACAGATCCCTGCAGGACTCCACTAGTCACATCCTGCCAATGTGAATACTGACCCATTAACCCTACTCTCTGTCGCCTTTCGCTCAGCCAACTTCCTAACCAAGTCTGTACTTTTCCCTTGATTCCATGGGCTTCTATCTTAGTTAACAGTCTCTTAAGTGGGACCTTATCAAATGCCTTCTGGAAGTTCATATAAATAACACCCATTGACATTCCCCTGACCACTACTTTAGTCACCTCTTCAAAAAAATTCAATCAGGTTTGTCAGGCACGACCTACCTTTCACGAATCCATGCTGGCTCTCTCTGATTAACTGAAAATTCTCGAGGTGTTCAGTCACCCTATCCTTAATTATAGACTCGAGCATTTTCCCCACAACAGATGTTAGGCTAACTGGTCTATGATTCCCTGGTTTCCCTCTCTCTCCTTTCTTAAAAAGCGGAGTGACATGTGCAATTTTCCAATCTAGAGGTACAGTTCCTGATTCTAGAGAACTTTGAAAGATTATAGTTAGAGCATCTGCGATGTGCTCACCTACTTCCTTTAAAACCCTGGGATGGAAACCATCTGGTGCTGGGGATTTGTCACTCTTTAGTGCTATTATTTTCTTCATTACTGTTGCTTTACTTATGTTAATTTTATTGAGTTTTCTTGGGATTTCCGGCATGCTATCCTCTTTTTCTACTGTAAATACTGACGCAAAGTAATTGTTCAACATATCCGCCATTTCCCCATTGTCAATGACAATATCCCCACTCTCAGTTTTTAAGGGGCCAACACTGCTCCTGACCACCCTCTTTTTCCTAATGTAACCATAAAAGTTCTTTGTTTTGGCGCCTTTCACAACCTCAGGACGTCCCAAAGCGCTATGCTGCCAATGAAGTACTGTTGAAGTGTAGTCACTCTTGTAATGTAGGAAACGCAGCTGCCAATTTGTGCATGGTAAGGTCCCACAAACAGCAATGAGATAACGCCCAGATAACCTGTTTTGGTGATGTTGATTGAGGGATGAACGGTTGGCCAGTACACCGGGCGAACTCCCCTGCCCTTCTTCGAGAAGTGCCATGGGATATTTTACATCCACCTGAGAGGGCAGACGGGGCCTCGGTTTAACATTTCATCTGAAAAACGGCACCTCCAACAATGCAGTAACATCAACAACAACAACTTGCATTTATATAGTGCCTTTAACGTAGTAAAAAGTCCCAGCACTCCCTCAGTACTGCACTGAAGATTTTGTTCTCAAGCCTCTGGGGTGAGGCTTGAACCTATGATCTTCTGACTCAGAGGCAAGAATGCTACCACTGGAGATGGTGCTCACATGGCATAAATGTTACCTGCCACTTGTTATCCCAAGCCTGGACCTTCCAACAGTGGCCTGTAACACAGGTGAAAATGACTGGAAGAGCACAGCGCACTATTATTAAGATGTGAAGATACCAATCTGTGGATTTGCTTCATCTCCTGTGTGATTGACACAGAACTTGGAAGGGTGGTAAACAGTGAGGAGGATAGTGATAGTCTTCAAGAGGATATAGATAGGCTGGTGGCATGGGCGGACTCGTGGCAGATGAAATTTAATGCAAAAAAATGCGAAGTGATACATTTCGGTAAGAAGAATGAGGAGAGGCAATATAAACTAAAGAGCAATTCTAAAAGGGGTACAGGAACAGAGCGATCTGGGGGTATATGTGCACAAATCATTGAAGGTGGCAGGGCAGGTTGAGAAAGTGGTTAAAAAAGCATACGGGATCCTGGGCTTTATAAATAGAGGCAAAGAGTACAAAAGTATGGAAGTCATAATGAACTTTTATAAAACACTGGTTCAACCACAACTGGAGTTTTGTGTCCAGTTCTGGGCACCACACTTCAGGAAAGATGTGAAGGCCTTAGAGAGGGTGCAGAAGAGATTTACTAGAATGATTCCAGGGATGAGGGTCTTTAGTTACATGGATAGACTGGAGAAGCTGGGGCTTTTCTCCTTGGAACAGAGACGGTAGTGAGGAGATTTGATAGAGGTATTCAAAATCATGAAGGGTCTAGACAGAGTAGAGAAAGAGAAACTGTTCCCATTGGAGGAAGGGTCAAGAACCAGAGGACATAGATTTAAGGTGATTGGCAAAAGAACCAAAGGTGACATGAGGAAATTTTTTTTCACACAGCGAGTGGTTAGGATCTGGAATGCACTGCCCGAGGGGGTGGTGGAGGCAGATTCAATCATGGCCTTCAAAAGGGAACTGGATAAATACTTGAAAGGAAAAAATTTGCAGGGCTACGGGGATAGGGCAGGGGAGTGGGACAAGCTGGATTGCTCTTGCATAGAGCCGGCACGGATTCGATGGGCTGAGTGGCCTCCTTCAGTGCTGTAACCTTTCTATGATTCTATTATTGTACCGAGTCAGTGACTGCAATGGAATATATTTGTTATACTATTAATATTATGTCACACATAAAAACATACAGAAATTCTGCCAGCACTTTCATCAGAATGTAACATTTATTTACTATGCTTAATTACACAGAGTAAGTTCTGGCGACATGCTTGGTCTTAACTTGTAGTCATTGACAGTTTATATAAGCATCGAATTACTGTCAGGCATACATTGATGAGGACATAAGTATTATATAAAACCACAGAACTTTATTTGGTTTTAGTTCAAACATGCCTTTGAGATAAATAACAATAAATTATATCCCTGAATTCACTTTGTGGAATGCCCCAGCATCGGGCTGCTCCTCCACCAAGAGGGCCAGCTCGAGATATAACTGCATGATCCTGCAAACCACCACATGAGCGTATGACTCGTTACTAAATCTTCAATGTACACGAGTTTCTTTTAACAAAATAAAGAATCTAAATAAGAGCAAAAAAATTAATGGTACTATTTACAAATGGCCAATATTATTATTACAGGTCAGTGGAGGTAAAAATATCCACCAACACGTTCTGAAAGTAGCGATTGGTGTCATTGAGCATGGGAGAAAGTTAAGACTTCAGCCATTTAATGAATACAGGAAGTGGTTTGGTCTAACCCCATATAAATCCTTCCAGGAGCTAACAGGTAAGGATCTGAAGAATGAGTTATTGAATTCATAGTTTCCAGGTGTGTTGTGGAAGCTAGTAAATGCAATGTTGTTTTTAACCCTTTCTTTAACAGCATTGTCTCATTGTAACTCAATGTTCATTTTCTTGTGGCATTTAAACTGCTGTCATTAGAATGAGGATATATTGCAGCTTACTGCTTTCTTCATTGTATACCTGTTTTCTAGCCATACTTGGAAGCAAACCTCAGTAACAATCTTTGGGGAGTTACTGATAAGCCAACAGTAAAATAAAAATAAAATGTAAGGCAGCCAAAGTGTTTGGACATATCTTATTACAATCTTGGGGAGAATCACTGCTAGTGCCCAGCACTTCCATATCCAAACTGTGAAAAAAAAGTGTTTTAATGAGTGACATCGCACATTCTATTACAAAAAGAATTTCTTGCATTATCAACCCTAATTTTTAAAAACATTTCTTCAAATTAATGTAACATACAAAATGTGATTATTACATGAAATTTAATATTTCTGCCAGTCTAGTCTTAGTGAGCATTTCGGCGAAATGTTTGACAGATCTGGGGATTTGTAGCAGTAGATTTGAAGACTGGATATCATTCTGGGCACTCAGAGAAAGAGCCTTATTCAGATCATTATTCTTGCTGACATGATGCTTCAGTACTTCCTATTTAGTTTTTGTCACCTACATTTTTATTATGCTTCCCTATCTTTGATATTCCTGTTCCAACCACATTGATCAGGAGGATGGGCAGGCAACATAATCCCAGATTAATGCTAACTAGTCATAGAGATAAGAAAGAAAATGGCTTGGGTTGACACTCCTGATTTTTTTTCCCTTCGCATAAGGAAGTGCCTTGCCTCTGTTTGGCTCCTCAGTAAGCTCCCCAGATGAGATCTGGAGCTCATTGCGTAGGCACTCATGAGAATTGCTTCCTACCATTCTGTGACACAGTAGGCCAGAGGCCCAATTCACTGAACCAGCATCTGTGCTAACCTATTGTTTCTCTTAAGAATGCTTCAAAAGGATGTCATTGGTTGTAACTGCACGGTTGCTCAGAACCACACAAAATGATTTATTAGCTAATATCAAGAGATGACATTGCCAGAATTTAATAGCATCCATTGGTATCAATGAGACAAAATCTTTCATTGTATTGACCGATGGTGGTGTGAATGTGTAAATGATTAACATTGACTTCTTTACTTTGATTGGAATCAAGCAACAGTCTCAAGTGCTGATATGCTAAGCGCATGGGTAACTGAAGGCAGTATTTCGAGTTGCTATCCATAGATCATGCACCCCTCATAGGCACATTTATCATACTTTTCAGACAAATATTGATAATTTGTCTTCGATCTTTAGTTTATTGGTTAGGCAGTTGACGTATCTGAATTGAGCTTCATACACCATGTTAGTTGCCAGTAGGTGATGGTGTGCTAACTCACTGAGCCACACTTTGGAGTGACAGCATGGAGTTTTATGTGACTAAACACTGAATGGACATGTACCTAACAAGTTGTACCATTTTTATGGTATTTAATATTCTCCATTTTTATTAGAATATTTAATTGCACGCACAAAAGATCACTTAAAAGACTTAAATAGTTTTTTTCTTATTCTCTGGAATTCCTTTGCTAAACCCCTCCACCTCTTTCTCTTTTAACGCCCTCTTTGCTCAAATATTTGCTCACTCCTCCTAATCTGTCTTTCTTTGGCTCGGTGACTGTTTTTTCCCTCACAACCCTGTATGAGGCACCTTGGGATGTTTTTCTATGTTAAAGGTGCTATATAAATGCGAGTTGTTCTTGCTTTATTTGACAAAGATGCGAAGTTTCTTTTCATTTATACAATCTTTAGGATTTCTTGCTGAATAAACTCAATCTGATTTTTTTTTTTGCATTGCAGGTGAAACGGAAGTAGCTGCTAAACTGGAAAAATTGTATGGTCACATTGATGCTATTGAATTTTTTCCTGCGCTATTACTGGAAGAACCACAAGAAAATAGCATTTTTGGGGAAAGTATAGTGGAAATGGGTGCTCCCTTTTCCCTCAAAGGACTCATGGGAAACCCTATCTGCTCTCCAGAATACTGGAAGCCAAGTACATTTGGAGGGAAAACAGGGTTTGACATAGTCAACACAGCAACAATTCAAAAGCTAGTTTGTCTCAATGTTAAAAAATGTCCATATGTGAGTTTCCATGTCCCGTATGATATAGACAGTGATGGTGAGAGGGAAAGAAAAGAACCATCTACTGAGCTGTAATCCACCAGGGAAAATATTCGGACAGGAGAGTAGAGGTATTGGGTACATGGGAAAATGCTGTATGGAATTATGCTCCTAGTAATTCTGAACTACTAAATTAAGCTAGCTTTAAGGGGCATATTGACCAAGTGACAATAGTAAATTATCTTTTTGTACTGGATTCTGCATTAGATCTTAACAAGAAGACAATACTCAACAGTAGGAAACATAATACAAAGTTATGATACAAATAAACTTAAATCATTTCACCCAGATATGAACAAAGTCTTATTATCCAGATAGAATTGTTCTTCCTTTTTTCATTGCACTCATTGGAGTAGAAATTGGTTTGCGTTGTAGTGGGATGACTTGAGCCACCAGTTTGCGTAGGTATTGGTCCCACTGCCAAATTCATGGCAGCCATTTTTTAGGCAGTCAGGCGGACGCCTAAAACAGGTGATAAGCGCCATGAATATGTAAATTAGGGTTAAAGGACTCCTATGAGAAAATCGGACCTGCCACGGCCACCAACCGAAAGGTAAGTTTTTTAAGTTTTGTTTTTTAAAAAAACACTTTCCTGTGGAGCCAGGAGGAGCAGGAATGCACCCCCGACTCTACAGGAGTCACGATTGCTACCTCCCCCCCCCCCCCCACCACTGTAGGCCGTTCCCATACCCCTCCCAGGACTTGCGTGAAGGCTGATGCCAGCGAGGCAGGTGGCCCGAAATTGGTGTTTCCTATCAGGCGAGCTGCACCTATAACTCGCCCCAATTAATCAGAGGAGGTCCCAGGACCAATTTCTATTGATCCTCAGTCGCGCATTGCCTCTGCACTGCCAGACAAACCTTTGCCCCATTGTTTTAACAAAGTCGGATTTGGAGCCACATAAAGGAACTGCTTTTGGAATCACTAAAGCTTTACTGATTCGTTGCCCTGATTCTGTGTGAAGAATCAATTTTATTATCACTAACATTATAAGGATTCTAGTTTTGAGATCAGGACAGCAAACTGCTATCACATTGGTTAGTGCTCCAATAACCTATATTTTGATTTATAAAAATGTTTTAAGTATAAGGAGACCCCGTTGATGAAAAATGCAAAGGATTTTATCCAACAGTTTCTTCAGTGAAAAAAAGCCTTAGGCCATTTTTAAATCACATTGCTCTTTTAATAAATCGGCTGTTTTTCAATATTGGAAAATGTTTTCAACTGAGTAGAGTTGGAGTTTATGACCAAGTGCCTGGTGCTGCTGATTACCTGGACTAAAATTTCAAACAGCATTTTAATAATTTTACACGTCATATAGTGAAATATGAGGTGGGCGGAAATGAACTGAAGTATTGGGTTTAGCACATCACTCACTGTTCATTCAGGTCTAAGATAGAAATCAAGATCTAAAAGACAACACTGTAGGTTCTGAATCCCAGGTAAGCAGACTTATCTCAGTTCATCACTACCAATTGCCAAAGGATTTTGTTATGTTTTAAATTGTATTCTAAAACATAAATCAAGTTCTTTGCTAATCCAAAGAATCTTTTAGGGATATCTACAACACTTAAGATTGTCAAAAGGAAACAGGAAATGAAAATATTTATCTGGTAGTTTAAAGTTTGGTAGCAAATGAGCAAGGGAGTTGATTCAGTTGTAGTTTTTTGTATCTGTCCTGTTCCAGGATGCTAGCCACTGTGCAATCTTTAAATGGGAAGGCTCATCAATCTGGGTTACATGTTGATAACTGCCATTATTGCTATTCCCTAATCAGGGAAATGAGCAGCATTCTTTAGATCAGCTTCCTCTCACCCCCTACTAAAGCTGAAATGCTGTACATCTGTGCCATGCTCCTTTTAGTGAGCTGGGAAGCCTTGACACACTCGAGAGACGGTGTGCTTTGGGATCTAGACTTCCAACCACTTATTTGGGACTTACAGGCTGAACTGCATTTAGCTATTGGGTTGATTCAGTCCAGTGGCAGTTTTTAAAGTGGGGACACAAGATGATCACTGTAAACTTCAAACACATTTACTGGGTGGTGCAGCAGCTTAGAACACTGTCCTTTCACCTCTGTAACTGAGTTTGAATCCAACCCAAGCCAATGGATTGAAAGTGTCTGTGTGCCAGATGATAGGGTTCTACCTGAAATACGTGTGGGCAATATTAACACTTTTCCTAATGGGGAAAGGTCCACAGTGCAGCATAATTCAGAACAATTGGTAATCTTATTCAGAAAGGCTTTAAGGATGCTGGTATTGGAAATTGAAACCGGTTGAGTTCAAAGCAGAGTATCGCGCACTCCTACATTTCTCCTTTGTGTTTCTTTATTTGACCCTGCATTTCTGACCTCCTTCCATAATTGCCCCCTTGCTTATGTTCAATCTGCTTTCGTGCTGCTTTTTTGCGTGCTCAGCTCCTGACTATTGATCAAAGCTTTGCTTCAGATACAATTTGAAAATGTGTCTGGTCTTATGTTACTCCACACGTATACAGCTCTTGAATTCTGCCTTTATTTTGGTGCACAAGTTATGACCTGCGATTCTCAGGATCGATACCCGAGCTGATCCTCAAAGATCTCAGAGTTTCTGGTTTTATTTTGGGGGAATTTTCAGTTTGACTCGGGAAGGGAGGAACCTAATTTTTAGAACATCAAATCGACTTTTGAGTCTGTCACCATGGCGGAAGCTCGGGTCGCCCGGTTTTACTAATCGTCCGAGGCAATGGAGTGTAAAACGGGCGTCCGATTCGAACCAGCCCATTCCCTGGCGGGTCGATTAGGTCAAAATCACCTCCATAGATTTTATTTGTTTTAGTTCATTGCTGTTATTTTGAAGATCACTAAAGCAAGGAGAATGTAGAAGTTCTGACCCCATAGGCTCCCCATCACCAAGATCGCCTACTTCCACCTCCATAATATCGCCCATCTCCACCCCTGCCTCAGCCCATCCGTTCATGAAACCCTCATCCATGCCTTTGTTACCCCCAAACTCAATTATTCCAATGCTCCCCTGGATGGCCTCCCACCTTCCATCTTCCGTAAACTTCAGCTCATCCAAAACTCTGCTGCCCGTATCCTGACTTGCACCAAGTCCCATTCACCCATCACCCCTGTGCTCGCTGACCCACATTGGCTCCTGGTCCGGCAACGCCTCGAACTTAAAATTCTCACTCTTGTGTTCAAATCCCTCCATGGTCTTGCCCCTCCCAACTCTGTAACCTCCTCCAGCTCTACAACCCTCCCAGATCTCTGCACTCTTCCAATTCTGGCCTCTTGTGCATTCCCGATTTCCATCGCCCCATCATTGACTCATCCCTAAACTTCTCTGCCTCTCCTCCTTTAAGTCGCTCCTTAAAACCTACTTCTTTGACCAAGCTTTTGGTCACCTGTCCTAATATCTGTTTATGTGGCTTGTTGTCAAATTTGTCTGAGAACGAACCTGTGAAGCACCTTGGGACATTTTACTATGTTAAAAGTGCTATATAAATGCAAGTTGTTGTTGTCGTCGTCGTCGTCAGCAACCAACTTTTTTATTTGCTTGATGGAGCTAAAAGTCTGAAGACTTGGAAGTCACAAAGGCTTTCATCTGGCTGTTTTCTCTCAATTTCTGTAAGTTTTTATTTGCCTTTCATGCCGGCCTATAACATCTTCCTGTCAAAATGTTATCTTCATACAGCAGGAAATAATCCACAACTGTCGCAGAAGTTATTTTCCCTTTTACAACCACTTTACAACAGTGACTGAAGTTCATGTATGCTGTTTGAAAATCACTCCAATGATTCATTGTGTGAGAAATCTTCTGAACCAAGTGAGGGTATTGGACGCAATTTATAAAAATACATTAAAATAGGCCCCACTTCCCTAGTCTGGGATTTCTGATAATACAGGAAAGCATTTTTTTAATCTAGTTTTTTATATTCTGTATCTTTTTGCTGCCTTATTTGATGGATGTGTCTTATTGGGATCCTTGTTTAGAAAAGGGTTCAGCACTTGGACTTTAAAGAACTCAATTATTTGTTCTCATTCATTCAGTAATATTTGTAGACACGTAACAATTCCAGCACAGAAGGAGGTAGTTTGGCCCATCTTCCCTATGTCAGTGCTCCCTTCACAGTAGAACTGTCAACCCTAATTCTGTTTTTCCTTGTACCTATCATTATTTTCTTCTTTAGTTGTTATCTAGTTCACTCTTAAATTTTGTGATTGACATGACTTCAATAGCGACTTGTAATGCATTCCATACCCTAACAATCACTTGTGTGAAAAAATGTCATCTAATCTTCTAGTACGAATCTAAGGTTTTGCCCGCTTGTTACTGATTTGCTGACCAGTGGAAATAATTTTTCACTGTTTACCAATTTCTCAATTCTGAGCACTTCTATTAGCTCCCCCAGTAATCTTGTCTGCTCCAGTGAATATCAAGAGTGGCCAACAGTTTTTTATGTCTGAGACCTGAAGAAGAGCAGAGATAGATTGACTATGGAGTTCTTGCTGTCCTCACTCTAGCAAATTTGGACTGTGTATTGCATGTTTCGAAATGGTTTGTGGAGTGGCTCGATTACAAAATTTTAACGTATGATCATGAGGCTCCTTAAGTGATGAATGGCTTCTCACAGAGATAATACATGCGCAGGAAACACCTGCAGTGCTCCTGGGCATGGCAATGGCAAGGTGGAAGTGGAATCTGTTTCTTGTTTATTCTGTCGTGACTCCAAATTTATTCCGATGTATAACCAAATCTTGAAGAGGGTGTTGGTTCATTCTTGATACATTCAGTAGCAGAATTCAAAACATGAAATTGTAGATTGTTCCAGGAGCTAACAATGTAAACTGATTATAATATTAATTAGGACAGGCCAACATAAATATAACTAGTAGTGATGTTTTCAGATATACCTTTCAACCTCCCTCTTCCCTGCTCTTGCAACCAACTAAATAGTGAAGTATTGTAATCAAATTAATTTCTGGGAGAGTTTAGTGTTTTGATGTGTTTGATGTATATATAGCAAAGCACTTCAAATGTATGAATTGTTTAAATGAATGACGCTCTTTGTCAAAATTTAAATGTGCATTTAACAAAATAACTACTATTTGTAACTACCTTAGTATTATAGCCAGAGACTCTCGAATATAATTGGAGTAGCTTTATTAGAATTGGTTGGCAAATTCAATTGTTTCGAAATAAGTTAGCACATTGGCACTTCATTTAGGGAATCATGTGTTGGGTAGAGAAAACAAGATGGACGCTCTGTAATGGGCCAGTTAAATTCAGTAGTTAAAAGACAACAGAAGTGCTCACAAAGACATTTACTAATGCACTACTAGAAACAATGGAATCAATGTGTAAGAGGTACTGGCTTAGTCATTGTTAATATTAACAGGTCTTTATATCACATCTGTCAGTAAATTATACTGAAACAAAATAGCCTTGCCAACTTACTGGCCTGGAATTATTTTACATTTTGAATGTTTTTTGTAAAGGGTATTCTTTGTGTAAAAAAAAAAGTTTAGATTTTAAAATTGGGTCATAAACAATAGGAAGACTACTAGCCTCATTCAGCAGAACTACAGATTAACATTTAAAATTTGCAGGGCTATGGGAGAAGAGCAGGAGAGTGGGACTAATTGGATAGCCCTTTTAAAGAGCTGGCACAGGTGCGATAGGCCGAATGGCTACCTTCTGTGCTATAAGATTCTATGATCCTATGAGTAAATTGACAGTTTTACCCAGTATTTACTGGAACTCTCCTTAAAGCAACCCAGGTAATTACTGTGGTTGAATGAGAGATCCAACAACAAGGGTAAGGAACTGGGTGTGATTGTAGTATGAATACAGGCGCAGTGTGCTGTGCCAGTTAATCCATGGCGTGACATGACCCACAAATGACATTGGGGCTGTCATTACAAAAATTGAACACTCAGGTCGAAGACCTTTCATCAGAAAGTTCTGATGAAAGGTCATCGGCCTGAAATGTTAACTCTGTTTCTTTCTCCACAGATGCTGCCTCACTTGCTGAACTTTTCCAGCATTTTTATTTCATATTACCAGCATCTGCAGTATTTTGCTTTTGATTTCGTTAAAACATTGCCTTAAACGTTATGAAAGCCAAGGGCTGACTGTGCAGTGCCTGTTGCTTGTGTTTTGATATTTCAACCAAATTAATGCTTGCACCTTTATTCCTTCAGCAAAGGGTAAACATTTCATCATTCTTGGACATTTCCACTGAAGCTTATATCTTAATTAAAGTGTGTGACTGGGGATCTACAATTGTGTTTCTTTTTTTATATTTTATTCCTCTACTATTTCAAAAAAAATCAATAAAGCATTCTTTCTCAAAGAACTGGCGGTCGTAGAAATCAAATTAATTTATTTTTCAAACAGTCTGAAGAAAGGAAGAGATAATAAGAATCAACAACAGAAAGTTAGTCAACAAAAGTCAAATCGGAGCCATTTTACAGACAAAAGTGCTTCTTTCCACAACACAAAAACAATTCACAAAATAACATTCTTATATTAAAATCAAAGATTTTTAAAAATTAAATAATTTAAAGACAAAAGTATAGGACTGATTATATGGACAGAAAGCCAAGGCCTGTGGGTCCCCGATTTTCTGACCAGTGAGTGCCATTCCTCGCCTATGAATCAGCCCTGGCATTTAAAGGGAAACACAACCCTGTTAACTCAGGTCAGCTAAGAGGTCACTGAAAGGAGTGGCTTCAATGGGAAATTCCTCTCTATACTTCCCTTAACAAATTGAAGTAGGTAATAGCCTAGAAAATACTGCTGGCAACATCAGCGGGCAGTGCTGGCACGATGGTATGACGTTTTCATGCCCTAATGCATTAACCTCCATTATTATTTTCAATAGTTATCTCCCTGCTCATGTGTCTTCACTTAGCTTTCGTTGCTGTTAATTAATTAAAACTAATTCATGTCTATTCACCATTAACAGGATCTTTATAGCTCAACACAAGTACTTGATATTCACAATATTTTTTTCTGCTGCAGTCTGAAGCCACCGACTCCGGTTGGTGTACTGTTCCATGGGTACCGGCAGACCTCCAGGATCTCACTGAATTGCCCGTTCCTCAAGGGTTCCACCAGTCTTCTGCCATAAATCCAGCGAAAACCCCAGAAAAATAGTAGAGACCCGATTTTATCTAGGGACAGTGCAACATTAGCCTGGGCAATTCAGCTCTCCTATTAGGAAATATCCGCTCAGTGCTGCCTCATGAAGAGAGCAGGAACTTGCCACCTGGAGAATCCCAAGCATAGAATCATACAGCACAGAAAGAGGCCCTTCTTTCCTGTGCCGGCTCTTTGAAAGAGCTTTCCAATTAGTCCCATTCCCCTGCTCTTTCCCCATAGCCCTACAGTTTTTTTTCCTTTTCAAGTATTTATCCAATTCCCTTTTGAAAGCTACTATTGAATTTGCATCCACCACCCTTTCAGGCAACGCTTTCCAAATCATGACAACTCACTGCGTAAAAAACATTCTCCTCATCTGCCCTCTGGTTCTTTTGCCAATTACCTTAAATCAGTGTCCTCTACTTACTGATCCACCTGTCAGTGGAAATAGTTTCACCTTATTCACTCTGTCAAAACCCCACATAATTTTGAACATCTCTAATAAATCTCTCCTTAACCTTCACTGCTCTAAGGAGAACAATCCCAGCTTCTCTAGTCTCTCCACATAACTGAAGTCCCTTGCATGGACCAGTATTGTGCTACACCATCATGCAGCACATTGGTATTCCAGAGGCAACATCATTTGCCCAATTCAAGACTTGGCTTCTTACTCTTCTGCTATAATTGACCATCAAAAATCTAATAGAAATTTTACATACTAACAGTAACAGACCTTTTAGCACCGTACATGGTTACAGGGCTGAGTTCTCCTGAAATGTGTACATATCCATGTTCAACTCTTACTAGTACATCAGGCACTTAACAATACCCAGCCTCTCACCCAGAAAATGGTGTGTGCCAGGGAAACCCAAAAAGACAGGAAAGAAAATAAAAGTAAATTAAATAATCCTGTGAAGTACCAACAGTGCATTTGTTTTATGCACTTTAAGTCTGAGCAGTATGCAGTTTTATAATCAGATGATTTTGCAACTACAGCATAAATCAGCTGAACTTCAGATGTATCTAGTGTTGGTCTTTGTTTTGCTTTACATATTACACAATAAATGTATACGGCCTCACATAACAATAGCTATTTTTGGTGTTCAGACAGGATGCTAAAAACCAGTATAATATGGACCTTAACATTCTTACAAGTATCGATGCACTTAAACTCCAAGGACTTGAGACACAAACCTGGGATCATCTTCTCAAAATAACTATTCATTTTAGCCACTGAGGAGATCATCCTGCCATGGTCTTCTGGGAACAATTCTTGAATATTTTGGCCCCAATATTTCATTTTCTTCTTATAGTCCAGGAAGTTTAATTGTTCCTAATGCTCATAACCATCGATTTCTGATGGCTAAAATTCACGACAAATAGGCAGTGGGTGGAGTCTGAACCCCCACTCCAAGGGCACAAGTTCTGTCTATCAGCTTTAACTGATATTCAAATCCCCTTGTTGGGGCATTTCAATGTTTCTTACCCATGGCACTCATTGTGGCACAGTGCCCCATCGTGAGAAGAAGGGGAAGATATATCATTTAAGGGAGGCTCAAATCAAGCTTTGGCACGATTTTACCCAGAACAGGCGGCAGATAAGCACACTAGCAACTACGGAGCCCAGTGGCATCTGTGGAACTCAATGGGTTAATGGTCCAATTTTCCGATTACATTTCCCAAATTCACTAGGAAGTTAACGGGTGTGAAGTAAAACTTCCTTGATTTTGCGGAGCCAAGTGATGACAGAAAGGATGAACCAAAACAGTGGGTGCATACTGCTTTAAAAATAAACTGACGAGTAACTCCAAAATCATCAGCTGAAAACACCATTTAACAAAAAAAAACAAGTGATGGAAGCAGGACATTCAATGGCAGTGTATGGGAACGAGGTCAATCTCCTACAGGGAAAGTGGAGAACTCCACAAAACAGCACGAGTGATTTCCTGTCATTAAACTACCTGATACCAGTGGTGTTATAGCAGTAAGTCTGTGACATGACTGTATCAGTAAAATTAGGGCATGTTGATTCACAACAGATTCGATTTTAGTTTCAATGGGACTCTATTTCTCCTATACTATAGCTACTTTGCACATAACTATGTTTGATTAATGACTACATATGTTTGAACGTTCAGATCTGTTTCAGTTCACTGTAGGGTGTTTTTTAACCTGGTTTTTCATTTGTTCTATGTAAACAGTTACTTTTCACAGAATTTTTGCCAATAATTTGACATGGATTAACATGGATAGCGGCAGTATCACTCAAACAACCAATCCTGGTAAATGATTCAAATCAAAGCAATAGCTGCTAGTAAATACTACTGTAGTACCCAGGTGTGTGATATCAGCTTTAAAGCAATTGGAAATCAAAAACAATTAAAGTGAGCAGATTACCAACCTCCTGCCCTCTGGTTGTAGAATTGACACAAACAGCAAACAAGTAAATCACCTATTCATCATTAATGGCACCACAGTAGCAGCGTCAGACCCTGTGTGCAACCAGTTCACAGGATGTTTCAATCTCTCACTGACAGGTTATGGGACTGACAAAAGTGCGTTTGTCTAAGGCTGCATCTATATAGAGTGTTTATCCCAGACAGGCAAGGTGGTTCTAAGCAAAAATCATCCTCTTGTACATGCTACTCACATTTAGTATATAACTGAAAAACATACATCAATCCAGATGAACATGATGTGGAATAGCCACATGATTCAATGTGGCTTTGGTACTCAATCTAAAGCCCCCTCTGTTTACTGAGTAACATGTATAATCTTGTTGTGTCACTATAGCCTAGTTACTGGGTGTGAAGCTACATGTTGAATATTTCTGTAAATCGGTACTATAACACCATTCCGACCATCTCATCACACCAGGTGACTTACTGCTTAGTCGCTATCAAGGCAATTTTTTCCAGCATAGGGGTTAATTATTTTTCTCAAGAAAATAGGTGACTTATTGGGAAGTCACATATAATTTACATAAAATCTAACGAAAGCCTATCAGCACACAGCTAAAATCTTTCAGAATTACAGCCTTCATCACTTAAAAGTCAACCATTTAGTGTAATGCAGGTTAGTATATCATTGTGTATGGATGAGGTTGATTCAATTGAAGATTCTCCACAGATTTTATTGTACCACACATAAAATGGATAAATTGGGCTTCGAATTGGATGGTATGTGTTGGCATTATAACTCATAGATTGTGACACTGTCCTAAAATCTCCCTCTTCTGGAAGGCTGTTGTGGGTGCAACAGCCAAGGCAAAGGGCACAGCTATTTTAATGATCCTAATATATGTTTGTCAAGGGTAAAAGCTCCACAGTATTTTTGCTGAATGATTCTATCAGCATTGTTGGTTACCAAGAGGCTTATTGTCCTGGTTTGGTACTCAAAGGATCACACATATATTATCATTGGGTCAACACAGTCCTCAAGAATGTGAATCTGGAGATACCAGCACTTTCTAATATTGTTAAGGTATAACGTTACTGCCAGATTTGGGAAGGGATATGGAGATGTTACTCTGTGAGGGGAAGACTTCCTTCAGTGTAGTTGTCAAGAACCTAGCCTCTCCTCTGGGGTCAGGGAGCTACAATGGAGGATACTGGGCCTGTCCTGGAAAGGACAGGTTTTTTTTCCCTATATTTCATTCTTCACTGTTTCTTGTTTAGGTAAGTTTATTGTCAAGGGGAATGTGGGGAGTATAATTTGGATTCATTGAAATATTTGTTCCATGTTTTACGACATTGATGTTTGACATGTTGGGATGGATGTCCTTTATGTGGCTACTGCTGAAAGTCTTTTCACTGTATTTTAAAATAAATAAAATTTTATTCTTGTAAAAAAATGTACACCTTTCATCAATGACCTTAAACCAGGTGCTGGTTCTTCACCTGTTAACCAGTTATTAGCTGCTTGAACTAGAGCTAGTTTCTTGATGGTTCCACTTATCCTTTGATTTGAGGTTACTGAGGATTATCAGATCTTCTAAACATCCGTCCACCGTGTTTTCAGCTTGAAGACAGGCCGACGTTTCAAGCTTTGCTTCAAGATTTGGCAGCTTGTTTCCGTTCAACAATTCACAAGCAAGTCCGTGGGACTGTTGGCAAGAAAAACACAAACAATCTCAGGAATTTCAGAAAAACCAAAAGCATTGATATTGCTTCCAGCTGTCAGAAAGGAAAAACAGGAAGCTGAAGACTGAACCCAAACAAAAAAGACAGGTTGCACTGAAAAGCAAAGTAAGAAAAGGGTGCAAGAAATACAACAAACTAGTAATTTCCCCGAATTAAGGAAATGCTGAAAGATTAAAAAGTAATGTCTCTATAATTATAATGCAGGATCATGCCAAAGATTAAATGTAATCTGAGTTTTAGCTGATGTTGTTTGATTCCTTGTATTTATAAGGTTACTGTGTTATACATGTAGGACTTAAGCAGGTATTTCAGGAGGTAGTGGAGTGTGTTTTAAAAGCAGAAATGAGCAGAATCTTTGCCAGGATCTGCTAATTAGACAGAAGCTTATTTAAAGCTGACCACTGGAATGTGAACAAATATTTGAGCTTGATCCCACAGCAATATAACTAATACATTGGGCAGCTTTTTAGCACCCGCCAGTGGATGCGTTCCTGGCGGGGGGCTCCCGAAAATCGGGAAATCCCGGAGCGAGACCGGAGCCCGCCTCGAACCCGCGCACTTCCGGGTTCCCCGCTGACACGCCGGCGTGCGCGCGCAGCCCCTGTTGGTGGGAATCCCGCAGGCAATTAAAGCCAGCGGGGTTCCACTCGAAGGTATTTATTTTGCTTGTTCAGGTCATTAACTGACCTGATTAAGGGATTATGTGAGGAGGGGTGGGATTTTAGAGCAAACTGGGACTGTTTCCCACACTGGGGGAAACACTCCCAGTTCAAATGGACCTGTTGCAGCTGTCAGCCTGTGGCAGCTGCAAAGGTCCATCTGACAGGTGGGGGGGGTGGGGAGACCCTCACTCATTGCAGGAGGCCACTCTGTCACTTGGGACAAAGTTTGGCCTCCACCACCCTCCTCCTGACAATCAAAGTCACCAACTTGCACACTTACCCCGGGGTCCAGAGACATGTACCTACCTTGTGGACCCCCTCAGATGTACATCTTCCAGATGGGGGCCACCGTAGCTGCAGTCATGACCTCCTCCGAGGGCGAACAGCATCCCCAGCCTCGCCATCCACGCCGTCCACCTCTGACACGTGGAGCTCCACAACAGAGTGCTGTGACACATCCACCTGCACAGCAGGAGAGAGGGCTACCGCAGAGAGAGATGCGTTGCAGAGGGCACTACCATCGCCACAGGGTCCACAGACCGAGGCTCAGCTTCCTGGACCTCTCTGAGCAGCAGTGCACACGGAGGCTCAGAGTCACTCGACATGTAGTCGTGGACATCTGCAGCCTCCTTCATGCCAAGCTGCTCCTGGCTGGCCCGAGCACCATCTTCTTACCTGTCGCTGTCAAAGTCACCACTGCCCTCAACAACCTCTCCTCCGCATCCTTCCAGGGTGCAACTGGGGACATCACAGACGTCTCTCAGCCGTCTGCACAAAAGAGCCCTGCAGATACACCTACACCCACTCTGCAGTGACACAATGGGTGGCATCAGTTGTGGGACTTCATAGTGATACTCAGGAAAGGGCATTATTGCACAGACCAGATAAGATTCGCGAAGACATGGCAGTAGTGGTGCCAATATAATATGGAATGTGAGTTGGTCAGAGATTTAATATAAGTAACAACCATGATAAACCCTCACCCTTGTGCATCCCCTTCATGCTCACGACACGTTTGCCTTACGCTGCCTACTGCACATATGTGATGCATGCCCTGTGGCTGCAGCACAGGTAGTGGCAGGTGGAGTGAGGCTGACCGTGAAAGAGATGCACGAGAGGGTGAGTATGAGATAGAGCCATGAGATTGTATGAGGATTGGGTTGACTGGTAGTGGCGGGATGAGTACTGGCGAGGTGAGTAGGTGCAGGTACGATGAGGATGAGGTTTGAGTGGGTATGAGGGGTGATGTGACAGAGTAATGTTGGCAGTGCAGAAGGAGATGTGGGGTGGGGGCGGTGATGTGGCAGACGGAGTGTAGGGGAAAGAGCAAGTGTACTCACTTTGGCTGACCTACTGAGGTCATTGGAGCGCCTCCTGCACTGTATGCAGGTGGGCGATATGTTGGTGGTGCTGGTGACCTCCTCTGCCACCTCGAGCCAGGCCTTCCTGGTGGCAGAGGCAGGCCGCTTCCTCCCGCCCGCCGGGGGGAAGATCTCTGTCCTCCCCCTCCTCCTCACCCCATGTATTGATACCTGGAGTGAGGCATCATTAAGCTGGGAGCAGCCTTCCCCCTGGGCTGCTCCATGCTGTGATTTTTTCTGTTTGTTGCAGCATCTGTCAGTGGAGGACTGCCCCTTTAAATAGAGCTCCTCCAGCTGACAGATCTTACTGCGCATGCGCAGCCCGCCCGACGCGCAGATCAGCAGTGGGGAACCCGGAGGAGAAGGTAAGTGGATCCAATTATGCTACGATCGCGCGGGGAGCTGACTGATTTCGCTCGATAGCCCCCCCGCCAAGAACCTGCAGCCCTGCTAACATCGGGCCCATTATGTGGGAAGGTTAAGATTCTGTGCCTGAGAAACAATACATTGCCTTGTTTATTTAATGAGGAAAAATCATTTCTTGGAGTGCAGTCCAAAGTAAATTATAGTTATCATATCTTTGTTGGGCTGGGCATATTTGCAGAAAGCCCGAATGGAACACAGGGTGGTTCCAAATATCCTGTATACTCCAATTAAACAATGACAGCAATATCAAGCTAGTGAGTGATGCATGTGTGACCTTCAGTTATCTGCTGTCAATATGGCCATCAGCTCTAGGGGGATGTTCACACTTTGAGTTCCAGCACATTACTCATAAGGTCCATTAGTCAAACAGATTAGATTTCCCTATGTAGGAACAGTGACTGCACTGCAAAATTTCATCATGTGAAGTGCTTTGAGACATTTTAATATTATAAGGTGCTACGTGAATCCATGATTTATTACAGATTAGAGCCAAATACAAACAGTGGTAACTCACTATCATAATTGTGCGCAGTGTTTTATAAACAGCTTTCAGCTGGTGATTTACTGTAGCTGTACAGCAGTGCATGTCGTGATTGCTATATTATTGAAACTAAATAGAAATGTTTCAGATGTGCTCTCCACCAGACAGCGATTTGTATATTTGATGAAATTGGTGAAGAGAGAGAAAAAGGAGAGCGAGAAAGAGAAAGGAGAAAGCGACAAAGAGTCGGAAGATTTAGAGGGAGAAACAAAAGAGAGAGGGAGACGTATATTTTGACAGTCTCCTTACACTCATTAGTGTCTCACAAGGTGAGAGGAGACTGTGAGGAATGGGGATGAGAGCGTGAGCCTCCCCTCCACCTCACACAGTTCATCTTTATTCATATACTGGACTTTACATACTTAACCCCTCAATGCTGGACTTGTTCACACACTAGTGTATAATATATTTTTAATGCAATGCCTTCCTCATTAATTCTCCATCAGGGTTGGTATTACATTACATTTCAGTGGGGTAAAAACAGCTGAGAGTTTCTTTATCTGTACAGAAAACCGTGTGCAGTTTTACTCCTGGTTATCAATCAAAGCACAGACGAATGTAAAATGTGTACTGGCTAAGACAAATAAAGTGCTTAGAATGATTCTTTTTGCCCTGTCATTGATATTAGCACAGTACTCTTGGGGCCAGCAAGCACATGCCTGAGTCCTACTGTACTGCCTAATTGGAATATAAACACAGTAAAGGTCCCTGTAAAGGCCACATTGTTAGCTCTGTGTTGTTACCTGTTGATTGTCCATGATGTGCACAGGGGTTTCTGCACTCGCTCGTGGGAAATGATACCTGTTTATGTGAAGTAGATGCAAACAGCACCGCTGCAGTGTTGGGAACTGGGGTTGGAAGGGAAGGTGCAGCTGGGAGTTGGGAGTACACGAGAACATCTGCAGCAACGGATCTGATCTCAGTGCTTTTCCTCTCAGAGCCAGAAAGGCTCTTCGACAAATCACTTGAAGTTGGCTTGGTTTGGAGCTGCAGAACTCCAGGATTTATATGCTGCCTTTCAGTGGTCTGTAGACTGAAATGTGAAGCTCCATGTATTTTATTGTCAGAATGCAAGCCAGCATTAAAAAAAGCTCGCTCTTCTCTCCTTAAAGCCTTTTTAATGTAGCAGGGGATAGAGTTTGACCGAGTTAACATCTCTACTTTTTGACGGTCTTTTGTGAAGGGACTGCTGTTCGGTTCCACCATTAGCACAGAGGTCAGCGGCCTTTCCGGGAATAAAGCACTTTGCTTCCAAGTATTTGGGTTCTTTACTTTGTTTTCATGATGTGAGGGAGATGATCTACTCCTGCTCAGAATGGGGATTTCGATTTCCTTATGTAAAAAGAAAAAGAAGAATTATTAAAGAGACAGTGGGTGCAGATTTAATTTCATTGAACTGGCACATATTCATTTGTGCCAGAAGAAAAAAAATTTTATTCCACAAATTTAAAAACTACTGCCACTACTTGCAAAAAAAAAGATTTTAATTAAAGACAGTGTGAGGTAGAACTGGGGATGGGAGGAGGGGGGCTGGGGGAAGAGGCCATGTCCTGTAGGTATCTGCACGCAATGGCAAGGATTGATGGTGTTTGGGAGGAACAGAGGGGTATTTGTGATCTGCGTGCATTGGAGAGGAGGGTCCTTGGGTTTGGGGGTATTGGAAAGGGGTTCTAGGGTCTGAGATTAGGGGAGTGGTATGCAGGGAATATGGAAGTAGTGGTGAGGGCCATGTGATAGGATGTATCAATGGTAGGAGGTTGATCGTGGGGTCTGGAAGCATTGAGGATGGTGTTTGGTGTGTGTGGGAGTAGTGGGAAGGGGATTCCGGGAAGTATTTGCAGTGCCTGAGAGCACTCGAGGTGGTATATCAGGAGTCTGGTCGCAATGGAAGATAGATAATGGGCCTTGGAAGCACCAGGAGATGCTGAACTCTGAGATGATTGGGAAGGGAATATGGGAGGGACAACTAGGGGGAAGGAGTTGGGGTCCTAGGCCATAGATAGAGAAGTGGACAGATCTAGGAGCAGGGGGAGTGGAAGTTCTGGGGAGAGGGGGTGCAAGGATCTGGGACAATTGAAGACCGAGCCCTTGGGTCCAGGATGACTGGGGGTAGGATCTGGAAATATTGGGTGTGCTTAGGACATGATAGAGTTCAGAGGGCCAGGTATTATTTTGGAAGGGAGGAAGTGGAGAAAAATGAATTCATCCTTTCAGAAGTTTTATAAGTGTTTTCCCAGATTGAACTGGTAAACCTGTTTTAGTTATATAATCAGGCAATTTACAGCATAAGCATACTAAGTGCCTTAAAGAACTAAAATATCACTCAGTCTTGTGCACAGAAACCCTCTCGTGCCAAATGGGACAGATTCAGAACAGATCTAACAGCTCAAAACTGGGCATCCATGAGGCGCTGTGGGCCATCAGCAGCAGCAGAATTGTATTCCAGCACAATCTGTAACCTCACGGCCCGGCATATTCCTCACTCTACCATTACCTTCAAGCCAGGGAATCAATGAAGGTTCAATGAAAAGTGTAGAAGAGCATGCCAGGAACAGCACCAGGTGTACCTAAAAATGAGGTGCCAAGCTGGTGAAACTAAAACACAGGACTACATGCACGCTAAACAGCAGAAGCAACACGCGATCCCACAACCAACAGATCAGATCAAAGCTCTGCAGTCCTGCCACATCCTGTCGTGAATGGTGGTGGACAATTAAACAACTAACAGGAGGGGGAGGCTCCGTGAACATCCCCATCCTCAATGATGGCAGAGCCCGGTACGTGAGTGCAAAAAACAAGGCTGAAGCGTTTGCAACCATCTTCAGCCAGAATTGCCGAGTGAATTATCCATCTTGGCCTCCTCCCGAGATCCCTACCATCTCAGAAGCCAGTCTTCAGCCAATTCGATTCACTCCATGTGATATCAAGAAACTGCTGGATACAGCAAAGGCTATGGGCCCCGACAACATCCCAGCTGCAGTGCTGAAGACTTGTGTTCCAGAACTAGCCGTGTCTCTAGCCAAGCTGTTCCAGTACAGCTACAACACTGGCATCTACCCAACAAAGTGGAAAATTGCCCAGGTATGTCCTGTCCACAAAAAGCAGGACAAATCCAATTCGGCCAATTACCATCCCATCAGTCTACTCTCAATTATCAGCAAAGTGATGGAAGGTGTCGTCGACAGTGCTATCAAGCAGCACTTACTCACCAATAACCTCCTGACCAACGCTCAGTTTGCGTTCCGCCAGGACCACTCGGCTCCAGACCTCATTACAGCCTTGGTCCAAACATGGACAAAAGAGCTGAATTCCAGAGGTGAGATGAGAGTGACTGCCCTTGACATCAAGGCAGCAGTTGACAAGGAGCCCTAGTAAAATTGAAGTTAATGGGAATCAGGGGGAAAACACTCCAGTGGCTGGAGTCATACCCAGCACAAAGGAAGATGGTAGTGGTTGTTGGAGGCTAATCATCTCAGCCCCACGACATCGCTGCAGGAGTTCCTCAGGGCAGTGTCCTAGGCCCAACCATCTTCAGTTGCTTCATCAATGACCTTCCCTCCATCATAAGGTCAGAAGTGGGGATGTTTGCTAACGACTGCACAGTGTTCAATTCCATTCACAACCCCTCAGATAATGAAGCAGTCCGAGCCCACATGCAGCAAGACCTGGACAACATCCAGGCTTGGGCTCATAAGTGGCAAATAACATTCGCGCCAGACAAGTGCCAGGCAATTACCATCTCCAACCAGAGAAAGTCTAACCACCTCCCCTTGACATTCAATGGCATTACCATCGCCGAATCCCCCACCATCAACATCCTGGGGGTCACCATTGACCAGAAACTTAACTGGACCAGCCACATAAATACTGTGGCTACAAGAGCAGGTCAGAGGCTGGGTATTCTGTGGCAATTGACTCACCTCCTGACTCCCCAAAGCCTTTCCACTATCTACAAGGCACAAGTCAGGAGTGTGATGGAATACTCTCCACTTGCTTGGATGAGTGCAGCTCCAACAACACTCAAGAAGCTCGACACCATCCAGGACAAAGCAGCCCGCTTGATTGGCACCCCATCCACCACCCTAAACATTCACTCCCTCCACCACCGGCACACCGTGGCTGCAGTGTGTACCATCTACAACAGGCACTGCAGCAACACACCAAGGCTTCTTCGACAGCACCTCCCAAACCCACGACCTCTACCACCTGGAAGGGCAAGGGCAGCATGCGCAAGGGAACACCACCACCTGCACGTTCCCCTCCAAGTCACACACCATCCCGACTTGGAAATATATCACCGTTCCATCGTCGCTGGGTCAAGATCCTGGAACTCCCTTCCTATCAGCACTGTGGGAGAGCCTTCGCCACACAGACTGCAGCGGTTCAAGAAGGCGAATCACCACCACCTTCTCAAGGGCAATTAGGGATGGGCAATAAATGAATGAATAACAAAAAAAGTAAGCACTTTAAAGAACTTAAAGTCGGTTCACAAAGGAAACCACATTGCTGTGAGGAGGACTTACAGCCTCGAACCACAGAACAAGTTAGGCCATGTTTTCCAGCTGGGATATTTTATAGAACAAAGAAAAAATAACATTGCAACTAATAATTTATGACATGAACTGTTGCCTTTTAACAATTAATTCGTAGTCCTACTCACACTGAGTGAAAACCCAGGACTTGGTTACTTGGATTTGCCAAAGCTTTCTACCTTCCACAAATAACACTCGCTATCTTCATCGGATAGATAACTGAAGGAAACCCCTGACCTGTTGCCCTACTTTAGAAGAATCCTTGTGCCAGGTTTGCAGGTTGTTGTTTCCACTGATGGAGAAGAGGCTCTCGCTTTGTCTGACCAATGCAAACTCTGCCGTCACTCTTATAGCTTTGACAGACGACTGTTTCGGAGAGGTTGCTGTCACACTCTGCCTCTCATCAGGGGTTTGCTCAACAGCATCCCTTGGGCTGTCATCCTCAAAGGCTCTGTATACAAGAAATGTATGATATTGTAAAGTCCTCATTCCTTCATTTCAAATGTATCTTACAAGGTAATGCATTTAGAAATAATGCTTCATATTTGCAAATACACATTTGATAAATTATAAGCTGATGGATTACTGTGGGTTGTTTGGATAGACAGGGGATGATTTTGGTCTTTGCTATGCCCCATAAACTTGCACACACGTAGCATAACGTAAATAGAAAAAGTGAAGCCTGATCTTCAGTCACTTTGTGCTTCACACCCATTTCCAGAAGTATAACAAAAGGAAGTTCCCATCTGAAACAAGCAGAGGCTCTATTATAACCGTAAAATGAACCTGAATGTCCGGACACACGCTACTTCCTGACATTTCTGTGTGCAAGATGTTGAGTGATCCTAACACCCATACATAATAGCCATTCAGTGTTGCTAGGAAATGAACTGTATACAGAAATAAATATGAGGCCTAGTCAGAAGACACAGTTCTGCTTCATTTCTCTTGAGATTTTTTTTTTCTGCTACTGCTTGGGGTTTTCAGGATCCTGTGTGGAAATTATTCTACTCTTCCCTTTTTCACTTTACAGCTCCATTGGTGCCGCAATGGGTTTCCCAATAGGAATCCCCCTATATCTAAGCTTTTTGGAGGAAGAAGAGAAAGACCAAGGCAGGCAGATCAGGCTGCACCAGAGGTATTCTGTGCCCATCAACTGGGACCCTCACACACACATCTACAGACAGAGGTGTAGGTACCTCACTTTGTCAAAGGAATCGTGAACACAAAGGGGGTAATTTTAACCCCCAAAAACGGGTGGGCTGGGGGCGGGTGGGTAGTAAAAATAGTTGAATTCTTCAGCAGGACCGCATCCGGGCTCCAACGCGCCCACTTCCTGGTTCAACCCAGGCCTGTTAGGATGTGCATGCGCAACACCTGGAAGTCCCGTCCCCACTTTAAGTATCGGCCCACTGGCTTTAAGGGGCAATGTACCTCATTGCGGTAGTTGAGGCACTTAATTTTTTGTGTATTATAAATGTAAAAAAAATTTAACCTTACTTGTTCGGGTTTCCCATGGCTTCTGATTCACGTCAGGTGAAAGCAGGTGGGAAGGACTTGAGGTGAGGGTCTTTATTGCACTGCTTGTGGGCCAGGAGTAACAGATTTCTTCATCCAGGCCCAACAAGCTCACCTGGCGCAATCGGACGCCCACGATCGGTCGAACCCCCCTCATGATGGACCCCCCGAAGGCCCACCCGATGTCGATCAGGTCCCCCCACACCCCATCTCCCGATGTCGTCCAAGGCCCACAATCCCTCCCTCCTTCCTCTCTGATTCGCGGCTCCTTTCCCTCCCGCCAGCCTGCCAATCTGACTGCTTGGTGCGTGGGAAACCCGGAAGCACAAATACTTACCTTCAACGGAGTTGCGATCGCAGATTGCGACGCACTCACTTGACTTCCGGGTTCCCCACACGAATAACTATGCGCACGCTAGGTTCCCAGCTCTGAGCTAAAATCATGCCATGGGCTCCAACTCATTAGGAAGGCTGTGAGAGCAGATCTAATGGCATAAATACAAAATGTAAAGGCCTAACAAACCTTAATGCTGGATAGTTGTTCTTAAGTACTCCAATCACAGTATGTGATACCTTAAATGGTATTTCATGAAAGACCATGTCAGGGTGATTAACAGTCAGCATAACCTGTTTTGGCTGCATCCACCAAGATGCTAACAACCATAGCTGCAGGCACAAGTACCTGGCAACAGCCATGGGAACCGTCTTCGCAGTCAGCCAGGAGCCAGACTCAGAACTGTGCCATCTGTCACAAGGACAGCCACAGATAACATGGCACAGCGAGTAACGTTAACAGCTGTGGCCTCAAACCTGCCTCTAACGTCTTTCAGACTCATCTACGGAGATGGTGCTTCTGGAGTGGCAAACAGGGCCACCTTCCTCGCAGCCATCGCATGCTGCACCACCTCCATTTCAGCACCCATCAAAACGAGGTTAAGCATTGGACTGGCCCTGTCACTTGTCTGCAGGGTCCATTTCATGCACTGGGCTTTCTTTCACCTTATTTTTGCCTGTCACTTCCCCTCTCCTTACCAAAGGCTGCCATCAGGCTGAAAAGTATTTTGAACCTTTATAAAGGCTCTGAGAATCTTTGCCTCCCCATATGGCTACTTCCCTTTGAGTGTTTGCATTGATTTACATTGCATCTACACAATTTCCTCGTGTTCCCACTAGACTGGCTCCCTACAACAGGCCTAACCTGCACTTGGAGGTATGAAGAGTTATGCAAATAAGCTCTCCTGGGAAAATTGCATATTATTAGCATATTATTTCTTCTGAGAAGATTTGCACTAGTTCTCAGCCATTCAGGACTGAATTTTGCCTTGTACATGGAAATCTATCCCAAAGTCCAACAGAAAATTATCTTATTTCTATGCCAAATGTTCAAAAACATTTTGTCTGCATTATTCGGTAGCGAGTAAGATTGGTCAGAGAGAGAGATCAGAGATTGATAGAAACGACACACTCCATTAGACCTAGGAGTGGAATCTTGGGATCCCACCCAAAGGGCCTGAGGTTAAATTCTCACATCTGTCTGGAGTGGACAGTTTTTTTCAGCTAGGCACTATGGCCCTGTGGGGAAAGGCAACCGTTTAGAGCCTTCCCGCCATTGTAAACCGAGGGGCTGCAATCAGGGAAAAACCCCCTCGGGCAAAATGTAAAATTCAAATTGCTGTAATGTACCTGTAATGAATCTGAAATGGACCAGAAATGAATCTGTAAGCAATAATCTGTGTTGAGTATGATGCAATGAGACACCCTAGAGTGTCATGAACTGCAATGATGTCCAATGTGTTCATTGTACTGCACTTAACGTAACCTGCAAATTGTATAATCTGTATTGTGTACGTTTGGAAAGTGATATGACAACTGTTTTGTATGTACTGCTGCAAATTTTATGAATAAAGTATATTTTTTGAAAAAAAAACTAGATGGCATAGTGGAGTAGATTATTCCCCTCCATTTACAGCAGTGTATCTCCTGATCAGCTGATGCTTGGACAGTATTAATGGCAGCTGTGGGACAAGTCAGTGGCTCAGATAATCCTGCCCTTCTTCCAGCTGGCAGAGGCAGTGGTAAGGAAGGGCAAATTATTTAAAAGGGGAAATTGGAGAGAAAATAACTTACTTAATGATCAAAAGGCACATAATGTAATTAGCAGAGATGAGATTGTAAATAGTGCTGAGAACTATTGCTTGTTTCACTTACTAGTAAAATATATTTTTATAATGTAGTTGAAAGATTCCTATAAAAAGCCAATGATTTGCCACAGCTAAATTGCTGGTTCATAAAGAAATGTTTATGTATGAATAATCACCAAGACTGATTTTTAAAACAATAAGGTTAAGTGACCCAGCCACATAGTGATTTATAAAGTTTTCTCATTCTTGCTTGTTTGAGCTCCTGGCTAATGGAGGCAGCATGGAATTAAAAGCCTGTGAGAAAAGAAAGGGAAAGTCAGAGGCGAATGCAACTAAACCAGCTGGATTTGTGAATGGCTGTAGTGAGGCCTGTCACTTTGTCAACCAGTTTAATGGAGCATTGTTGCCTTAGTTAGAAAGACACTTTCCCATGTGCAGACAAGGTGGGGGAGGGGTGAGCAGTGATGGTGATGGTGCAATAATTACAGTGGCAGTCACATTTGTTACCATAAGTTTAACTAAGAAAAAACATCTAAATTGCATTATGAGTCTGCATTGGATCTAAGCTGGCAGGAATCAATTATAGCTGGATAAAACCTGGAGAATGGTCCAGTCCACAACCAGGACAAAGTTTTCTAAACCTGATTTTCTTTTCTAGATAACTGCTAGGTCTGGCCTGGATATCTTAGTATGAATCAAGTTCGGTGACAAGGAGAGGATGGAAGGGAATGTGTGGGTTTTTTTAATCAGTTATCTGATACCCATAGAAACCACTTTTTAAAAGTCTCCAAACCAAGCACTCTGAGAAATCTGCACCATCAGAATTTCTGTTTGCTTAACACAGAGTTCACAGTCTCCCTCCACAGCGACACATCCCCCTTACCCAAGTACAGTGAGCTTAGGCAGAACCAAAGCTTAGGGCCCGCAGGTATGTGCGGGAGTACTGCTTGGAATGTTTGTAGGGGCTCTGGGTTTTATTGAATGAAAACCTTGAAATCATTGCTCAAGGTGTTCTGCTGAGGGGCTTGAAATGAAGTATGACTTTGTCCTGCTTGTTCATAATTCATTAATGACAATCTATGTTGGATTCTGGCTAAACTGTTCGATATTGGAGCCTGGTCTTGGAAGAAGCCAGATCAATCTTGGACCAGCCCAGCGTACATCATGTGTCCCTGGTGCAGAGGGATCTATGAATCTTTTTTTTTATTCGTTCACGGGATGTGGGCGTCGCTGGCGAGGCCAGCATTTATTGCCCATCCCTAATCCCCAGGATGTTGTTGATGGGGGATTTGGCGATGGTAATGCTGTTGAATGTCAAGGAGAGGTGGTTAGACTCTCTCTTGTTGGAGATGGTCATTGCCTGGCACTTGTCTGGCGCGAATGCCACTTGCTACTTATCAGCCCAAGCCTGGATGTTGTCCAGGTCTTGCTGCATGCGGGCACGGACTGCTTCATTATTTGAGGGGTTGTGAATGGAACTGAACACGGTGCAATCATCAGCGAACATCCCCATTTCTGACCTTATGACTTCATAAGAGAAGGAATTGTTGTCTTTTTATTAGATTTCATATCTCATATTGATTTTACAAACATAGGATATTTTGTGATCACAGTTGTTGATGTATCAGGTTTCTTTCCTTTTACTAGGAGATCCCCTGAGGCATTACCCATAGCAAATCAGAGAATGTGCTGTTTTATAACAACAGGAGTGTTATACCATGTTAACACGCAATGTATTATTCTGTTACCAAGGTACAGCTATGTTTAAGGTGGCCTGTCCCTTTAAGATTGCTAATTGGGGTCAATTAGAGGTTAACCAATGTTGGTGAGGGAAGTTTACAGATTGGTCGGTGCTTTTTTTCATACTTTTGACACTTCGAAGTGTGAAATGTGATGGACATGTGTCAGCTGCAAGACTTTTGCGTCAAATACAATGTTCTGGTTTGCACAGACTCAAGTTTATGTCTATGTTTTTAGAAAAAAATCTGGTACTGAGACTTTATTAAAATTACCGCTGTACCTGTTGTCATGTGTATGCATCTCAAAGCGACCTGTGTTTTGACTTGACATTCTGGAGTCCCGCAACACTGAAAGGAACCAGAAGGACACAGTTGTCAGCAGGTATTTCAGAAACTGGAGTAGAATGGGCCTATACTTTCTGGAGTTTAGAAGAATGAGAGGTGATATCATTGAAACATATAAGATTCTGAGAGGGCTTGACAGGGTCGATGTTAAGAGGCTGTTTCCCCTGGCTGGAGAGTCTAGAACTAAGGGGCATAGTCTCAGGCTAAAGGGTCAGCCATTTAGGACTGAGCTGAGGAGAAATTTCTTCACTCAGAGGGTTGTGAATCTTTGGAATTCTCTACCGCAGAGGCCTGCGGATGCTCAGTCGTTGAGTATATTCAAGGCTGAGATCGATAGATTTTTGGATTCTAAGGGAATCAAGGGATATGGGGAACGGGAGGGAAAGTGGAGTTGAGGTTGAAGATCAGCCATGATCTTACTGAAAGGCGCAGCAGGCTCATGGGGCCGCATGGCCTACTCCTGCTCCTATTTCTAATGTTCTTAAACTTCTGGTATGACTTCTGGTCCTGATCTATGCTGTCTTAAATCTGCCATATCTTCATTTAAAATGAAAGAATCTCTCTATAAATGACTGTTTCGGCTCAAAAAGCAGTAAATCTGATGGAGTAACAAGCACAAATTGAGGCAAGCAATCTGTATCTCCAAATCTTTTGTTTGATCAAACAACTTAACCTCAGTTCTATACCGGTTCGTTAATGTGCTTCCAATCGTGTTTGACATAGAGCAACACATTCCTTCCTACATTACAACAGTGACTACACTTCAAAAGTACTTAGTGCCATGAAAAGACTTTTATATAGAATCTTTCCATATGTCTCAGAAATATCCTGAAGTACCCACACACAAAGTGTAGTGACTAATGTTATGTAGGTAAACAAAGCACTCAATTTCCACATAATGAATGACCAGTTATCCTGTTTTTTGTGGTTTTGATTAAAGGGGGAATGTTGGCCAGGACACAAAGAGAAGAATTTTGTTCGTCAAATAACCCATGAGATCTTCATACAATACCAAAACCACAGAAACAGGCCCTTAGTTTAACATCATATCTGAAGGATCAGCAGTGCTTTTACAATCTGATTTTAATTGCTGTGAATATATTCATCACTGAAAGGTGAAAGCTTTTAAATTTTCAGTGGTCCATTGAGATTTAAAATAGGAAATGTTTCTGTAGTGGGGATTTTAACTCCCTCTGCTTGGCGGAAACCTGGCAGTATTGGAGTTAAAATCAAAGTGGTTCTTTTATTCTTTTCCGCCCCACGGCAGGAGCCTCGTGAATTTATGCTAATCGGGGTCCTATTACATAGTCAGGACCCCAAAGCCATCTTTATGGCCTACTGAGGGGAGGCTGTTGGATCAGAAGCAGAGGACCTCAAAGGTAAGTAAAAGTGTTCCTCCAGACCCCACAAAAATAGCTTGGGCTGCTTCCACGTTCCCGAATCCCTCCCGAACCTCCTCCAATGATTTAACCTTGCTGCCAGCTGGGCGGACTCCGGTCTGCCCGATATTGCGCCAGCCCAAACCTGGCGAGCTGCCTCTGGATGCCCGTTTGCAGCGGGTAGCTCGCTGGCTCCATTTAAGTGAAGCCCGGCACTCGTCCCAGATGGTCTGCCCGAGCGCTCTGCCGGCCGACTGCTTGAGAGTTAAACTTTCCCGAATGAGTCATCTTGTTTAAGCAAACAGCTGAGTACTTACAGCGTCGTTCTGTCTCCCTGTTCTCATTTTTCTTCTGCCTTACAGAATAGATACCCATCGTAATAAAAATCATTGTAAGGGAAACTGTGACTCCAGCAACAATGGGAATGTCGTGCTTTTCCAGAGCAAAATATGAAGAGGACTCCTTCACTTGTGCTTTTTCCCTGCCCAGAGGAACAGCATCAATTTAATGATATAATCATATTTATTCAGTTTACTGGCTCATTAATAAAAGTTGATTCTACCATACACCATATTAGAAGCCACAGACATTAAACAAGAGCAGGTACATCAAACGGAGCTATTATCTTAGTTAAAGTTAAAGAAGACCATAACAGAGTTGGCTCAGTGCTAGCACTCTCACTTCTGAGTCAGAAGGTTGCTGGTTCCAGCCCCACTCCAGAGACTTAAGCACAAAATCTAAAGCTGACACTCTAGTGCGGTACTGAGGGAATGCTGCACTGTTGGAGGTGCCATCTTTCAGATGAGATACCAAATTGGCCTCTCAGGTGGATGTAAAAAGATCCCATGGTACTAATTTGAAGAAGAGCAGAGGAGTTCTCCTCGATGTCCTGGCTAAAATTCATCCCTCAACCAACATCACTAAAGCAGATTATCTGGTCGTTATCACATTGCTGTTTGTGGGACCTTGCTGTGAGCCAATCAGCTGACGCGTTTCTTACATTACACCAGTGACTACACTTCAAAAGTACTTTATTGGCTGTAAAGCGGTTTATTAAAACCCTGAGGTCGTGAAAGGCGCAACATAAATGCAAGTCTTTCTTTTCTTAAAATATTATAAAATTGCAGCATTAACTTATTCTCCAAATCTAAAAGGAATTCTCCAAGACTTGTTGGGGAGGTCCATTCGTTGTCATTTTTTTCCACAGTGATGAAATATATTATTAGAAAATATTAATTTAGAATGATAAGCTTTCAGTTGCAAGGGAAAACTGAAGCTATCTGATTAAATTTTGGAAAGGATCATGAAAGCCCTTGGGAACAAGGACATTAAGTGTAGATTTGGGTAGGACTCTCGGGGAAGGTGTAATTAGAGGAAGGCGGGCAATGTACTTAGGAGGCGGTGTTCCATCCTGACCAAAGACCAGTAATATCTTTGGGCTCGATTTTAAAAGGGCGGTGGGATGACAGCGAGGTGGGGGGTGGGGTCAATAGGCACGCGGCAAACCCCAATAATAAAAATGTACCCATCCCCCACGCGATCGCAACTTATTTGGTGCCCTTTAACCTTGTTTCCGGGTTTGCCATCCGAAAGCTGCGCAGTGGGTAGACTGTGCACCCGCATGACAGGCTGTCAGCTGGAGCGTCTGGAATTAAAGGGCCATTGCTCCAATGGATTTTGCTTCGAGCAAAGAGCAAGAAGACCCAATGGAGCAGCACAGGGGCAAGGCTGCTCCGAGATTCAGCAATGCCTCACTTCAGCTGCTACTGGCCGGGGTGAGGAGGAGGAAGGAACTATTTTACCCGGCCGACAGGAGGACGTGCCCTGCCTCTGCCACCAAGAAGGCCCGGCTCGAAGTGGCAGAGGAGGTCACCAGCAGGAGCACCATCTACCGCACTTGGATCCAGTGCAGGAAGCGTTTCAATGACCTAACTAGGTCAGCAAAAGTGAGTACACTTACCGATTCTCCTGCATTCCATGGTATGCATCACCCCCACCCCCAATTCATTCTGCACTGCCAAGACTACTCCATCACATCTGTCCTCACATCACTTAACGCTCATCCTTAAATTATCTGCACTTCCTCACCTCCCCATTTGTGACCCCACCACTACCGCTCACCCCAATCCTGATCCGATGCGATGTCTCTGTCTCATACTCACCCTCTGATGGACCTCTTTCACGGTCAGCCTCACCCGAAGCAATACATTCATCGGTTGACCACTTTACCATCACTCACTCATACGTCTGAACTTTCTCCTCTTCTAGAAGAGAGCGTAAAATGCACACAAAAGGATGAGGACTGGAGGGGGGCCACAACAAATAGTGGTCCTCACAGACCCGGAGGAGGACGCCATGCAGATCAGCCGCATCCTCGAGTGCCTGTCCGTCGGGGACGCTGAGACTGGCACACCCCAAATGTCTGGTGACACAACTTTAATATTCATCGCACACAACATGAGTTGATGTTAACAATGCTTGGCACGTTGAACACCTCAGTAAGCTCATTGCAACATGACCCATCTGTGATGATGCTGAATATTGGCTTCTGTTCTCTTACAGGCCCTTCAACGACCGCAGTGATGGCAGAGGGCGATTCCTCTGAGCACGCACCATCATATCTAAGCGAGCCATCCACCAGTGGAGATACTCACACCTTGGTGGGTCCTAGTGGTCAGTTAGGTGGGTTAGTACCTGGTGAGTCACCACACACAAGTGAGCACGAGCAGACACTGGTGGCAGGGGCAGCTGTGGAGAGTCCGTGTCGGTGGGAGCATTCCTCTCCAGGCTCTGCTCAGCTGATCACAGATGCTGAACCCCGGGGGCCATCCTTTAAAAGGAGAATGATCGAGGGACAGTAGCACATTTGCGAGGTACCAGAACAGGTGCCATGCACACTCTCCACAATAGCGCAGAGGATGGAGGAGTCCAACTCCTGCATGAGTGGAATGGTGGCACAGGAATCTCTGAGATAGTATCACAGGGACATAAGCAACTGTCTGAGATAGTGTCACACATAAATGCTGAAACGTCTGAGATAGTGTCGCAGATATCTGTGGAAATGTCTGAGATAGTGTTGCAAGTAAGTGCGGGAATGTCTGCGATGGAGAGAAGGCTAGCCTCTATTGAGATTCAAGCATAGCTCACAAATGAGTCCATTCAGGCCCTGACAAGCCGTTCGGACTCATGGTGAACAATGTTCTGCCACCTTAAACAGGCAGACAGAAACTTTACAACTGAGCTTCCAAGGCATCACACCTGTCCTCCAAACTGTTCTCCAGCAGGGTGGTAGGAGTAATGTGGGCCTGGTCCAAGAGAGGGATGATCGCAAAAGGGGACATGGAAATGGGGACGCCACTTAAAGCCCTCCCATGTCTCACCCATTGCCCCTCTCTCAACCAGTACCCGCAATGCTGCCTCCTCTCCAGGTGGCCGAGTCTGCCCCTGCACAGGTGCAGGTGGAGCAGTCTTTGGAGGGGCCCTCAGAGGCTCCAAAACCCAGAGGGCGTAGGCCGAAAGCATCTAAGCAGCCCGGCCATGGACATGGGCAACCTGCCACTACCTCTGCTGCAGGCACAGGGGATGCACCACGTAGAAGCGGTAGGAAGAGAGAGGATAAGGATTTGTGATCATGAAGGGTATGCACAAGGGTGTCTAACAGATAGTCATGTTTTTCATTTATATTTGGTTTTTGTTAAAGTCTCATTAACTGTTATTATTCTCACCACTACTGCCACATCTTGCCTGTTCTTGACTGGCTTTTGTGATGAAGTATATGAAAGGGGGCTATCATGAATGGCGACATTTGATGCCACCCAGTGGGTCACTTTACAGTGCGTGTATGTGTAGTTGCAGGACTGTTTTGTGTCGGGAGGGGGAAGCTGGTGTTGGCGCTGCTCTTTCCAGGTGGTGTGAGTACTGGACTCTTCTCACTTTCTGATCTTACGAGAACTGTTCACATGAGTGACTCCCTGGCCTTACGAGCAGCCAAGTGAGCCGCTGCTCTGCCGATGGGTTCATCCCCCTCCTCCTGCTCCTGCTCCTCCTCAATGTGGATTGCAGATGTGGATGGTGGATGAGGGCATGGAGCCTTATCAACCAGTACCCCTCTCTGTTCTGCCATGTTGTGCAGGGCACAACACACTACTATAATGCGACCCACTCTCTCTGGTGCGTCTTGAAGCGCTCCCCCTGAACGATCGAGGCACCGAAATCGCATCTTCAGTCCTATCTCATGTTCAATTATAGACCTGGTGGTGATGTGGCTGTCGTTTTATCGATGCTGATGGGGTTCCTCAGAGATGTCATGAGCCACATGTGCAGGGGGTATCCCTTGTCCCCAAGGAGTCAGCCCTTAAGGGTGTTCGGGATGTTGGATTCCCTCAGAATGGACAAATCGTGGCAGCTGCCAGGGAATCTGGCGCACACGTGAAGGAATCTTTTGCGGTGGTCACAAACGAGCTTAGTGTTGATGGAGTGATACCCCTTCCTGTTGATGAACAGTCCTGGCTCGTGTGGAAGTGCTCGGATTGCTATATGGGTGCAATTGATTGCACCCTGTACCCGTGGGAAGCCATCCACAGCGTGGAATCCCACTGCCCTCTCCGTCTGGCTGAGGTCGTTCTTGGGGAAGTTGACGTATTGCGTGACCCTGCGAAACAAGCCGTCGGTGACCTGCCTTATGCACTTGTGATCCAGAGGCGAAGAAGTTGAGGACAGTGGTCACTTTAACTGCGACGGGTGATGAGATGCCACCAGGCCCAGCCTGGAGCAGCTCGGCATGAAGGAAGCTGCAGATGTCTTCGACCTCCTGGCGACTGACTCCGAGCCTCCGTGTGCACTGTTCCTCAGAGAGGTCCAGGAATCTGAGCCTTGGTCTGTAGTGCCTTCTGCGACGTCGCTCCCTCTGTTGTTCCCCTTGTGCAGGTGCCTGTAGCACTGCACTGTGTTGTGGAGCTCCAAGTGGCAGAAGTGTGTGCTGTGCCTGGCGAGGATGGTGATGTTGCTCGTCCTCAGATGTAGTGGTGAATGGAGACATCGTGCCCCCCATCCTGATGGTGTCAGTTTGAGTTGGTAAATATGTGTAAACAGAACAATTCTGACTGGAAACCAGGAATTTTGAGTCTAAACACAAAGATCTCCCAGCCAAAAGTTTGTGAGAAAGAACTGAGTGCCCTGCTGCAATAACTCACCTTTTATCTGTCACACAGGCATTTAAATGTCCAAATGGCTGCCGGCTGAAACACGACTCCTTCACCATGGCGTGTTTCACACAGCAAGGGAAACACGTTGAGGCACATTGAAATCGCTTGCCTTCATTGTAAATTGCATTTATTCATTTTTAAACTACTTCAACTAGGTGATTTAGCGCTTTAAATACCGTCTGAAGTTGTGACTTCTGGGTTCGGGAACGGCGTGCGCACCCAGATGACTCTGGGTCGTGCGTGTTCTTCAGCGTGCTAGAGCCAGGATTTCTGCCCGCTCCTGGAAATCACGATTTTCTTCGCCCCGCACCCAACGCAGTTCCGTTTTAAAATCGAGCCCTTTGTCTTTTTTAAAAAATTGATGGAGTATTTATCCTTTTGTGCATTCCTGGTCGGGAGGGCTGATTGGGAAGTTGAATATTACAGTTCCTGAATAAGCTTTTTTAAAAAAAAGGGTCATGTTGATCTTTTTTACGCTATTATTTCAAACATGTGAAAAACCAATAAAATCTTTAAAAAAAACTTAAATGATATTTCCAAACTAATGTAACTTTTTGACATAACTTGCCTATATTGACCAAGTTTAAATTTTCTAGATATGCTACAGGAAGGACCCTTGTAAACTGGCCCGTGATCAGCAACAAATTTTCCTAAATGTATTTTTTTCCTGCAGAGTGATTTATAAAGATATCCAAAGGTCACAAAAATATCTTCTGGGCTTCTTCGGGCCTCCCCCAATGGCTGGGAAGGTTTGTACAAGTCAGTGGTCAGAAGAAAACTCATCACTATCATGCACAGGTTAGCTTAGCCCCCCTGCAGTCAGAAATAAAGGCACCTCCAAGAAGCACCTGGGAATGCCATCTTGTGAAGTGAGTCCTGGTACCTCCAGAGGCAGCAACACCAGCTTCTACCACCAAAACCTAAGCAGTCTCCAAAGTGATGTAAGGTAAAGGCATCGTGAGTCCAGTCTCCAGCAAGTGACATCGCTCATCTTGATGAATACAAAATTAATCATAAAAGACATCTTCATTTGTGCATTTTCTTTATTCTAATTTATCCTGATAAGCAACTGATAAGAACAGTAGAGTTCTATTGCTAACACAGTGGAAAAAACAGATTTGTTCAGTGGGTTAAGTTTTGGAATCCTGACTTGCTAGCTGTGGCACAGCTGTATTACTCAAACTCTAGCACTTTTTGCAAAACCTGTAAACAATGCAAAATCATAATTTTTCTTAATACCCATAAAGACACTTCATGTAAACTAAAAATGCACTCATTCTCCAACTCTTTTTCACGGTATAATTTACATCAGTGAACTTTAAGCCCTGATTCAGAAAAGACAGTCAAAATGTTTTAAAGTCTTTAGTGTTGCTCTTAATAAAAAAAAAAGTTTCCTTTTTGTATCAATTTTGTTTTTGCCTATTTGTGTTTAAACACTGAGTTCTGAGGATCTCCTCATGGGAAGTAGAAGAATCAGAGGTGATAATGACTCCCATGATTATGGGGAGCAGGATGACCATCAGGAGAACTACAGTAATAACTCAAGGTGCCTCAGTGACATGAACATTATTTCAGTTCATGTTTATTTGCTGTTCGACTGAAAAATCTGGGAGGCGGGTTTACCACAAAAGATGGGACAGTTATATTTTTAAGTTTTTTCTAACCTTCTTGCTCTAGGTTAATGCACTTCTTGTATCTTAGATCATTGTCGTGGGTGAGTCCCAACTTCCCACAGCTTCGACAGCATCTGCCCTTGCCTTGAGATCTACGTAACCTTTCAGTAACATGTTTTAAGAAATGAACAGCAAGACTTATTCAGTGATTGCTTTTAGCTACTGCAATTATTCCATGTCTCCATAAGGCCTTCCAGTATAACATTTTACCATAAGACGCCTGGGAGGAGATCCTGTTGGGTGGGTAGGTTGGTGTGAGGGGGAAACCAGGAGGAGGGGAATTAAGTGAAAGAAAAGAAAATGAACAACTTACTTTCCTATCTCTGCTTATTGGTTTTATCCGCACTTCACTTCAATCAATCTTTCTTTGCTTTCTCATCTTTTTCCCACCATGTTTATCTCCCCCTACCTCTCACTCAGATTTTATACTAAAAGCAAAAGGGGCCTAGATATCCGGTTTAAATGCCCCAAGGAGCAATGGTTTAAGATTATATAACAGGTGTGACATGTTGTACATGATGGACAGGCACCCTACAATGACACACATGTCAAAGAACCATGGAGAATATTGGTGCCTGCCATTATAGAAATGGATTTGAGCAGGGAGACGTGTTTGTCATGGCCACAGGAGCTCAGAGGCATGTAAGTAACTTGTGAGACTTCCAGTCAGGAGATAAATTAATTCACACAGTATCACCAAACCATCAGGGAGTTCTCTTTGTGTCTGTAAACCAACCCTTGACCTGACTCTGTTTTTATGATCATCATTATTATGATTATTATACAAGCAGTGAGTCATTTCCTCTGAATTTCCTTCCTGAAAATACTGGCAGGGTGCTAACACAAGCTGACTGTGCTGAAAAGGCAGCCAGTTACAAAAAGCAATAAGTGTGAAATGCAGCAAGTGCAGGAGAAACAAGAGTGTCTGATCATGACAGTGATAAGCTGTGAATTCTGACTTCTGAATCAATATACAAAATCACCAGACAAAGAATGCTCTTCAGCCCATTTGATCTTATCCTTCCACAATATCAGCTCTACTATATCTTCCTATTACTGTAAAGAATCTTACAACACCAGGTTATAGTCCAACAAATTTATTTGAAAATCACAAGCTTTCGGAGGCTTTCTCCTTCGTCAGGTGAATGTGGAAATGAAATCCTTGAAAGTTTTGCATTTATACTCAGAGAACAATACCTGGTGATTACAGATAATCTTTCCAACTGCCCAAATTTGTTGGACGATAACCTGGTGTTGTAAGATTCTTTACATTTGCCAACCCCAGTCCATCACCGGCATCTCCACATCATCCCTATTACTGCATCAAGCTGTTTCTGTCCTGGCCTCAACCATCCTTCCAGGAAACTGGTTCCAGTTATTAATCACCTTCTGTGTGAGGAGTTATTTCCTGACATCTTCTTACATTTGCTTTTCACAACCTGGATGTTGTGCCCTCTTGTCCTACTGCCCTGGCGTATTGTTTCAGATCTACTTTCTCTGTCCTGTTATCTTATATACCTCGATAAGGTCCTCTCTGGGATGTCTTCTATTTTTTGAAACTCAAGAGCCCTAGCTTATCATTCCTCATAGCTCTCCTCTCTGATATCGGGGATCAATTTCATTGCTCTGTTCTGCACTGCCTCTAGAGCCTGGATGGTGTCCTAAGTCTTGACACCTGAACTGCAATACTCTTGTTACATTGCTTCTAATAAAATTTTACAACCGAACAGAATGGGACATTATCCCACACAATGCACATAGCTGGCTGCAGCATCCAATATAGGTTTCCCGCCCCCAATGCACATGAAAGCTTTGGGTACCAAACATCTCATTATTGGCCCTTTTATTTTGACATTAACAGGAATGTCAACTGACACTGGAAACTAAGAGGATAAAAGTACTTATTTACAGCACTCTTTTTATTTTAAATATAAACATAGTCCTCTAGTTTGATGAAACCCATTAAAAATTAGCACCAGGTGATTGACACGCCTCACCCATTGCCAACAGCCCCTCCCCGGTTGCTATGGTTAGTTTTGTTTTGTTTGGGACCAGGATTTAAATTCACCCTAACCTCTTGGTGCAAACCTCTGCTGGTTATGAAAAACCTCAGTTGAATAATATGGGGCAGACTGAGTTCCTGGGAGGCACAAGTCGACAATACAAAGCTGCCCAAAATTTGGCAGTCTCATTCATAGCTACATTTGTGGAACACATCACACTGGTGCATTAAGTGGGTGCTTGTCAATAGTTGAGGTTAATATTTATGTTTGCCGGAGTGAAGGGCACTCACTCCCTGGTCAAGTATGGCACAGGTGATACCTGTGAGATACAGCTTTAAGATGCAAATAGCTGCAATAGGGAAAAACAAAGAAACCACAAAATCAGTGAGACAACATGCAGCTATTTGATCCAACTGCCAATTAGACTCCCTGCTTGATGTTGACAGTGATTTTGAAAAATGGGAAAAGTCCGATTCTCTAACACTGGAATCACTCAACTTGCTGGTCAATTTAAAAGAAACTACAAGCAGATGTATCTATTCGGCAGTTTGTAACAAATGACCTTTTTGTGAGTGTGTAAAAAGGTGCAAGGGAAGCCAGCTTTTAATTAATTTATTTACATATATGTAAAATACTGAATCTTGGAACTCTCACTCGTGTGTGTACCTGTGTACATGTGTGTACAGGAGCTTGTCCAGTTCCCCACTATAGGAGTAACTTTCATCTTCACCGCTTCGGCAGTAAACCGGCAGAGCAGTCTGCCTGCCTGTTATAAAACTCGTCCAATAACAGACAGGCAATATACTCCGCTAGTTCACCACTGAAGTTGAAAATGACCCCTTTTAACTTTGGGGTTAATGTAGGGGTGGTTCATTATGCAGGAAAAAAATTAAATATACTCAAAACTACTCGAATACGGAAATAGAAAACACTGGAAACACTCAGCGGCTCAGGTAGCATCTGTGGAGAGAACAGACAAGAACTGATAACAGGTCCATACTTAAAACATCTTATCTGTTCTCTCCACAGATACTGTTTTAGATGCTGAGTGCTTCCAGCATTTTCTGTCTTGGATTCAGATTATCTGCAGTATTTTGCATTTTCTTTACTGTTACAGTAATGTTTTGCAATCCATTTGCTGCTCATTCAGGCTGAATTCAATGGTGCCCAACCTCAGCATCCTGTCTGAGCTTGAGCTGAGCTTCAAACCCTGTATCATATCCACTGATGAGACCAATGGTTTGCCCCACCCATTCCACCCGTAGCTCATGCCTTCCACTGCTGGAACCCTCCTCTAAGCCTTTGTCATCTCCAAGTTTGACTTTTACAGTACTTTCCTCACCAGCCTCCCATTCCCCACAGAGCATGAACTCCAACCTGTTCAAAACTCGGCTGCACTAAGTCCAGCTCCCCCTAGCATTCCTGTTCTTGCTGACCTCCCTGTGCGTTGAATTCAAAATTCTAATCCTTGTTTACAAATCTCCCCATGGCCTCACTCTACCATACCTCGACAACCTACTCCGCTCCTCAATGTCCTCTGCTCTTGTGACCTGACCTCCTTTGCCTTCTCCTTCATTCTGATCCATCATCAGTCTTCACCGTCTGGGTCCTTCACTCAGCAACTCTCTCCCTAAAGCCCTCTGCGTCACTACCTCCCTCCCACTTTGGGATGCTTCCTCAAAACCCATCTCCTCGACTATACCTTCGGTTACACCTTTACTTCTTCTACTACTGCTCACCATCTGTTACCACCTCCATGAAGACATGTACTATGGTAAAGATGTTAGATAAATACATCTTGTTATTGCTGCTGCCCCCTTCTCATTTTAAATGCTGCTATACATAGCCTCAGATGTGTTAACGCTTCCCTTCTGTAAAATGAACTGATGAGGATGATGTAAGGATTCACGCCCCAAACAAATAGTTGGGGGTTTGAACTTCACACTACGGTTTCAGCGTGTGACATAAACTGACATCCTGTGCAGTAATGAGGAAGTGCTGTATTATTGGAGGTCCCATCTTTTGGATGAGTTGTTAAAACAAGATCCAATTTGCCGTTTGATGACAGAGGTGGATGGTGGAGATTTCATTTTTAAAAATTCGTTCATGGGATGTGGGCGTCGCTGGCGAGGCCGGCATTTATTGCCCATCCCTCATTGCCCTTGAGAAGGTGGTGGTGAGCCGCCTTCTTGAACCGCTGCAGTCCGTGTGGTGAAGGTTCTCCCACAGTGCTGTTAGGAAGGGAGTTCCAGGATTTTGACCCAGCGACGATGAAGGAACGGCGATATAGTTCCAAGTCGGGATGGTGTGTGACTTGGAGGGGAACGTGCAGGTGGTGTTGTTCCCATGTGCGTGCTGCTCTTGTCCTTCTAGGTGTTAGAGGTCGCGGGTTTGGGAGGTGCTGTCGAAGAAGCCTTGGCAAGTTGCTGCAGTGCATCCTGTGGATGGTGCACACTGCAGCCACAGTGCGCCGGTGGTGAAGGGAGTGAATGTTTAGGGTGGTGGATGGGGTGCCAATCAAGCGGGCTGCTTTATCTTGGATGGTGTTGAGCTTCTTGAGTGTTGTTTGGAGCTGCACTCATCCAAGCAAGTGGAGAATATTCCATCACACTCCTGACTTGTGCCTTGTCGATGGTGGAAAGGCTTTGGGGAGTCAGGAGGTGAGTCACTCGCCACAGAATACCCAGCCTCTGACCTGCTCTTGTAGCCACAGTATTTATATGGCTGGTCCAGTTAAGTTTCTGGTCAATGGTGACCCCCAGGATGTTGATGGTGGGCGACTCGGCGATGGTAATGCCGTTAAATTTCAAGGGGAGGTGGTTAGACTCTCTCTTGTTGGAGATGGTAATTGCCTGGCACTTGTCTGGCGCGAATGTTACTTGCCACTTATGAGCCCAAGCCTGGATGTTGTCCAGGTCTTGCTGCATGCGGGCTCGGACTGCTTCATTAATTGAGGGGTTGCGAATGGAACTGAACACTGTGCAATCATCAGCGAACATCCCCATTTCTGACCTTATGATGGAGGGAAGGTCATTGATGAAGCAGCTGAAGATGGTTGGGCCTAGGACACTGCCCTGAGGAACTCCTGCAACAATGTCCTGGCGCTGAGATGATTGGCCTCCAACAACCACTACCATCTTCCTTTGAGCTAGGTATGACTCCAGCCACTGGAGAGTTTTCCCCCTGATTCCCATTGACTTCAATTTTACTAGGGCTCCTTGGTGCCACACTCGGTCAAATGCTGCCTTGATGTCAAGGGCAGTCACTCTCACCTCACCTCTGGAATTCAGCTCTTTTGTCCATGTTTGGACCAAGGCTGTAATGAGGTCTGGAGCCGAGTGGTCCTGGCGGAACCCAAACTGAGCAGGTTATTGGCGAGTAAGTGCCGCTTGATAGCACTGTCGACGACACCTTCCATCACTTTGCTGATGATTGAGAGTAGACTGATGGGGCGGCAATTGGCCGGATTGGATTTGTCCTGCTTTTTGTGGACAGGACATACCTGGGCAATTTTCCACATTGTCGGGTAGATGCCAGTGCTGTAGCTGTACTGGAACAGCTTGGCTAGAGGCGCAGCTAGTTCTGGAGCACAAGTCTTCAGCACTACAGCTGGGATGTTGTCGGGGCCCATAGCCTTTGCTGTATCCAGTGCACTCAGCCGTTTCTTGATATCACGTGGAGTGAATCGAATTGGCTGAAGACTGGCTTCTGTGATGGTGGGGATATCGGGAGGAGGCTGAGATGGATTATCCACTCGGCACTTCTGGCTGAAGATGGTTGCAAACGCTTCAGCCTTGTCTTTTGCACTCACGCGCTGGACTCCGCCATCATTGAGGATGGGGATGTTTGCAGAGCCTCCTCCTCCCGTTAGTTGTTTAATTGTCCACCACCATTCACGACTGGATGTGGCAGGGCTGCAGAGCTTTGATCTGATCCGTTGGTTGTGGAATCGCTTAGCTCTGTCTATAGCATGTTGCTTCCGCTGTTTAGCACGCATGTCGTTCTGAGTTGTAGCTTCACCAAGTTGGCACCTCATTTTTAGGTACGCCTGTTGCTGCTCCTGGCATGCTCTTCTACACTCCTCATTGAACCAGGGTTGATCCCCTGGTTTGTTGGTAATGGTAGAGTGAGGAATATGCCGGGCCATGAGGTTACAGATTGTGCTGGAATACAATTCTGCTGCTGCCCCACAATGCCTCATGGATGCCCAGTTTTGAGCTGCTCGATCTGTTCTGAATCTATCCCATTTAGCAATACTGTCATGGACAGATGCATCTGCGACAGGTGGATTGGTGAGGATGAGGTCAAGTAAATTTTTCCCTTGTGTTGGTTCGCTCACCACCTGCTGCAGGCCCAGTCTGGCATCTATGTCCTTCAGGACTCGGCCAGCTCGGTCAGTAGTGGTGCTACCGAGCCACTCTTGGTGATGGACATTGAAGTCCCCCACCCAGAGTACGTTTGTACGTTTTGTGCCCTTGCTACCCTCAGTGTTCCTTCAACATGGAGGAGGACTGATTCATCAGCTGAGGGAGGACGGTAGGTGGTAATGAGCAGGAGGTTTCCTTGCCCATGTTTGACCTGATGCCATGAGATTTCATGGGGTCCAGAATCAATGTTGAGGACTCCCAGGGCCACTCCCTCCTGACTGTATATCACAGTGCCGCCACCTCTGGTGGGTCAGGACATACCCAGGGATGGTGATGGAAGAGTCTGCGACTTTGGCTGAAAGGTATGATTCTGAGAGTATGGCTATGTCAGGCTGTTGCTTGACTAGTCTGTGGGACAGCTCTCCCAATTTTTAACACAAGTCCCCAGATATTAGTAAGGAGGATCTTGCAGAGTCGACTGGGCTTGGTTTGCCTTTGTCGTGTCCGGTGGCTAGTGGTCCGATGCCGGGTGGTCCATCCGGTTTTATTCTTATTATGACCTTTCGTAGTGAGATTTTACAACTGAGTGGCTTGGTAGGCCATTTCAGAGGGCAATTAAGAATCAACCACATTGCTGAGGGTCTGGAGTCACATGTAGGCCAGACCGGGTAAGGACGGCAGGTTTCCTTCCCTAAAGGACATTAGTGAACCAGATGGGTTTTTATGACAATCCGGTAGTTTCATGGCCACCATTACTGATACTAGTATTTTAATTCCAGATTTTTTATTTAATTAATTGAATTTAAATTCACCAGCTGCCGTGGTGGGATTTGGACTCATGACTCCGGATTTTAGTCCGAGCCTCTGGATTACTAGTTCAGTAACATAACCACTATGCTACTGTACCCTCAAGTTTCCTGGTTTCTATTTGAAGATCAGCAGGGAGTCAACAGTGTTTTGATACATTTCTCCCTTAGGCAACACCATTAAAAAATACCAGATTGACGGTCATTCATTCCATTGGTAATTTCTGGGAAAATGCTAGTGCAAAATGACTGACTCATTTGCCTGCACTTTGAAAAAGTGATTCATTGCGTGACGGTATTTTTATAAAGGGCACAATATAAATGTATTATTAAGCAAAAAACAGGGCTATAATCTCTCACATAAAATGGATATTCCCGAAATTGTTTGTTGGGGTTGGCCGTGCAAGCTGTCTCTTGGGATGAACATTGTTATATAAAGGAAATCTGGTTATTGGCATTGCCAGGAATTTTATCATTTTATAAATTATTCTCTCAATGTATTTCACTTACAATAACAGCAACATTTGGGGCAGTGACTAGAGCTCAGTCTTACAACATACTGTTAATTAATCTTCCATATATAATTGTAAGAAACCTCTGCTAAGTTAACTCATTTTTGTAAGATATGGGGAAAGCACAGACCTGGCCAATTTTTATTACAATTTTAAATGTGAGAAAACAAAAATAAAATAAATGTTTTTTCTGTGAATGAAATTTCATCATATTGTTTTAATGCCACCCTCCACCTTGTAATAATCACTGACCCATAACAATAAATGGATCATCCATAACTACCACCTTCCCACTACTGAACAAGCAGGATTGTTTTAATACCCCCTTCCTCCTCCACAAAGGACATGCACCACCAATCTTTTACAGTGACAGAGCCATGGGGAATGAGCAGGGGAGTGGGACTAATTGGGTAGCTCTTTCAAAAGCACAGGCACAATGGGCTGAATGGCCACCTTCTGTGCTGTATGATTCCATGACTTGCTATAAGAAAAGCATTGGAAAGGTTTTGGATTTACAGGAGCCAACAACTGGCAGTTATGAAAGTAGACTGTTGTTTCTGAATACAGCCATAATAATGTCAATGTAAAGTATGATGTAGAAAACCAGATCTCACTGAAGTTGATGCACACTTCTTTTCCCCCCTCATTTTAGATCACTTCATGTGTCATTACACATGCCTCTTCATCCTCACTAGTAGTTCAGTCCAAAAATCAGCAAATTTCTATGTCTAATTCAAACTGTCTACAAAAAATAGATTTATTAACAGTCAAACTGTTGTAAAACAGAAGACAGATCAAGAAGGGGTGGCTCCCTGAAAATAAACACCAGCTGTCTTCCTGAGTTATGCAGCCAGCACCACTCATTCATTTATATTCCTTAATCCATCATCAATCCCCCAACATGTCTCATCTATATATACACTTTCTGTCTAGGGAAAGCCTGTAAGAATTGAACTCCTCAGCTCTTTTGTGTCACTGCTCTTAATTTTTCTTACCATGGAACAATGTCCTCAATAAAATTGTTCTTTACAAAGTGGCCATATCCTGTTAACTACAATTAATCTCATAAACAAGGAAGAATCCCATTAGGCCTATGACCAGGTTTACATACTGCTATAGGTCTTGACCAACACTTTGGGTCCCAATCTTTGCTGTTTACACCTGCCACAGCACTGAATTGGTTTCCATCCAATCTGTAGTCACAAGCTACAATCATAAGATAGGCACTGGTTAGGCAACGTGAGCTTGGGTACATAGATTGAGTGGGGAAGCTGAACTTGACACGCAGTCCAAAAACTGAAACATTAGAATCCCAGAATTTTACAGCACAGAAGGAGGCCATTCAGTCCATCATGCCTGAGCCTGTGTCTGTGCTGGCTCTCTGAAAGAACTAGTCACTTAATTCCATTCCCCTGCCCTTTATACCCTTCTAAACTTTTCTTTATCCATTTCCCTTTTAAATACTGTAACACATATTTAGAAAATGTTTTTATGAACCACTAGTTGTATTAAATTGAAAGCTGGAATACTAGAGCCTGGTCTTCATTTGCTTCCATGCTCTACATTACCCACTCCACACCCTAGAAAAGCACTCATATAAATGGATAGACGAGATATGATTGATATGAACCACCTGAATACAATTAACACCAATTGACATAAATCATATGGATACAATTAACACTGGTCTCCTTCCGGTTCAAATGCCCCTCTCTACAACAACATTTCAGGATTTTTGATCATTCTTTTCTTCAAGGAAAGTATTGTGAGATTGAGTTATGCTTAACAGTTGTGTCTTAAACAAAATGTATTCACTAGTTTAATAACAAAACAAGGCTATTATGTGGAATTAATATCCAACAAAGCAGCCCATCTGATTTCAATACACATATTCAATGCCTGCAGGTTATGGAAATATGCCGTGTGGGAAATTATACATTGAAACCAGCTCTCTAAGGCACAGAATGTTAGAGTCTCAGTGTGCTGTGCTTCAGTGTTCATCAGCCAAACTTAAATTTTTTTTAGCAGATTAATTTTTGGGTCCCTTGGGCAGCAAGTGACATATGGATGCAAGACAAGTCTATTCCCCCTGATCTTATGTCCATTTACGTGCATGGGGCTAAAGAGGAAAGAGCAGGGCCTGGGTGTTTAGATAGGTTTTCATCTTACATTATGGTAACATTAAGAAGATTTCCACTGCGACTTGCCTGTGCACAGAACAAGCATCTTTGTATAGAATAATTTTATAAAAGTCCACTGAGATTCAGGTTACAAATTAAAAGTCAAATAAGTTTTCAAGGAAGGCTTCCTGGTCTCTAGGAGATTTGTGAGATCATCAGATTTTTTTCTATCCATCATCAGATTTCTGTTTTAGCTGACTTATTAGCATACAATGTCTGCTCGATGATAGCACTGTTTACCTTTTAGTAACTGACACTTCCTTTGAATTAAGACAAGGAATCCTCAAGAGAGTGTCATTATCTGCAGGGGATCTCATGGAATGTGTTATTATTTGCAGGGGCTTCCCCATACAGAAACTTTGAAAACTACTGAAGTAGACATTTTTGGCAATACAATTATTTAAAACCAAAGATAACAGGATTAGAGAAAAGTGCAAATCTATTTTAAACAAATAGCTCTTAAAAAGTTTTGAAAAGTTTCATAGCCAGACTTAGAACTAAGAACTGGTGTAGGGGGTATACTTGAAGTTTTGTTGCACAAATTAATACCAGGCACAGTGAGCATAATATTTGAGTAACGGCTATTTTCCCAACATTAAGATAAAGAAGGAAAAACATCATGCTTTTTATGACCTTAGGATGTCCTAAAGCATTTCACAGCCAACAAATTACTTTTGAAATGAAGTCACTGTTGTTATGTAGGGGAAAACAATTTGTGCACAGGAAGGTACCACAAACAGCAAAGAGATACATGACCAGATAATCTGTTTTAATGGTGTTGGTTAAGAGATAAATGTTAGCCAGGACACCAGAGGAAATCCCCTGTTCTTCTTTGAATAGTGCCATGAGACCTTTTACATCAACCAAAGAGGGCAGATGAGGTCACAGTTTAACATCTCATTGAAAAGGCAGTGCCTCCACCAGTACAGCACTCCCTCAGTACCTCACTGAAGTGTCAGCCTAGATCACGTACTCAAGTCTTTGGAGTGGGGCTTGAAGCCACAACCTTCTGACTTAGAGGCGTGAGTGCTATCACTTTCCTATTATATAAACAAAAGTTTCACTCCTTATTCTATTTAGAATGAAAAGGACAGACCTTATAATAGTTCCACTGGTTCCAACTGTTGATTGAAATGGTTGGCTTGTGGTACAATTGGAATTCCAAGCTGTTGGTTCTGAAGAATACTTTGTAGCAGCTTTACTCAAGTAGTGCAGATATGTCCCCAGTGATGGCAGAGTAGAATTGCTCGTGAGCATTTTCAGTCGTTTCTGTGTAAAAATTGTTTTTTTCCCTGGATTTGTAGACAGATATATCTTCAACAAAGAAGTAACAGTGCTTGCTTGGGTTGTATCATTCACTTTTGGGAAAACTTGAACTCTAGTAAGATTTAGAGCAACGTCCATTGGAGTAGAATGTTGTTTAGGAAGAGGTATACCCATGGATGGAGAATCTAAAGCTACAGGTGTTACTAAGGTTGGAAAAGTGTTCATTGTAGATATTGCTGGAGGTGAAAAGGGTTTCATTGTATTCGTTGCTGAAGATGAAAAGGGTTTCACTGTAGACATTACTGGAGGAGTAAAAGGTCTCACTGTAGACATTGCACGAGATGGAAAAGACCTCACTGTAAACACTGCTGGAGATGGAAGAGGTCTCACTGTAGACATTGCTGGAGGTGGAAAGGGTTTCACTGTAGACATTGCTGGAGGTGTAAAAGGTCTCACTGTAGACACTGCATGAGATGGAAAAGACCTCACTGTAAACACTGCTGGAGATGGAAGAGGTCTCACTGTAGACATTGCTGGAGGTGGAAAGGGTTTCATTGTAGACGTTACTGGAGGTGTAAAAGGTCTCACTGTAGACACTGCATGAGATGGAAAAGATCTCGCAGTAGACATTGCCAGAGATGGAAAGGGTCTCACTGTAGATATTGGAAAAGGAAAGGGTCTCACTGTAGATATTGCTGGAGATGGAAAGGGTCTCACTGTAGATATTGCTGGAGATGGAAAGGGTCTCACTGTAGATATTGCTGGAGATGGAAAGGGTCTCACTGCAGATATTGGAGATGGAATAGGTCTCACTTTAGAAATCGCTGTAGGTGGAAAGGGTCTCTCTGTAGATATTGTTTGAGGTGGAAAGGGTCTCTCTGTAGATATTGTTTGAGGTGGAAAGCGTCTCACTGTAGATATCGCTGGCGGTGGAAAGGGTCTCACTGTAGATATCGCTGGCGATGGAAAGGGTCTCACTGTAGATATCGCTGGCGATGGAAAGGGTCTCACTGTAGATATCGCTGGCGATGGAAAGGGTCTCACTGTAGATATCGCTGGCGATGGAAAGGATCTCACTGTAGATATCGCTGGCGATGGAAAGGGTTTCACTGTAGATATCGCTGGCGATGGAAAGGGTCTCACTGTAGATATCGCTGGCGATGGAAAGGGTCTCACTGTAGATATCGCTGGCGATGGAAAGGGTCTCACTGTAGATATCGCTGGAGATGGAAAGGATCTCACTGTAGATATCGCTGGCGATGGAAAGGGTCTCACTGTAGATATCGCTGGAGATGGAAAGGATCTCACTGTAGATATTGGAGATGGAAAAGGTCTCACTGTAGATATTGGAGATGGAAAGGGTCTCACTGTAGATATTGGAGATGGAAAGGGTCTCACTGTAGATATTGGAGATGGAAAGGGTTTCACTGTGGATATTGTTGGAGATGGAAAGGGTCTCACAGTAGATATTGGAGATGGAAAGGGTTTCACTGTAGATATTGTTGGAGATGGACTAGGTCTCTCTGTAGATGTTGTTGGAGATGGTTTTATAGGTCTTACTGTAGGTATTGTTCGAGATGGAAAGGGCCTAACTGTCGATATTGGAGATGGAAAAGGTCTCACTGGAGAAATCGCTGGAAATGGAATAGGTCTCTGTGTAGATATTGTTGGAGATGGTCTAGGTCTCACTGTAGATATTGTTGGAGATGGAAAGGGTCGCACAGTAGCCGATGGTGGAGCTGGAAAGGGTCTAATTGTAGACACTGCACGAGATGGAAAGGGTCTCACTGTAGATGTTTCTGGAATACCTAAAGTTACAAATGCTGCTGAAACTGAAGTCTGTAAGCCAATCGATGCTGTTGAGGTAAGTGGTGCCATTGTTTTTGAGGAAGGAGAATGGGGGTAATATATACGGTTAGGTTTTATTGAACCTGAATTAGATGTAATAGCTGTCAAAATATCTGAATGTAAGATGGTGCTATGTTCCTTGTGTGTTGAGGTTATGGGAGCAGAGATGTATGGTGATGCTGTGGAAAATTCATCTGTCAGTTGATCTGGCCCTGGAGCTGAAACATTTATTTTCATTAAAACAGACGTCTGTATTTTTGAGTAGGATGGGCAAAATATCATTACATCCTTGTAAAGCAGATTATTATAGAGAGCAAACATACAGTGGCCCAAGAAATGACTTAGTATTACATGCAAATAATCTGAAAATCATTTGAAGGCTTGTTTATAAAATATAATATGGTTAGAGTCTACAACACAGAAACAGGCCATTCAGCCCAACTTGTCCATGCCAGCGCTTATGCTCCACACGAACCTCCTCCCACCCCTCTTCATCTAACCCTTTCAGATATCCTTCTACTCCTTTCTCCCTCATGTGCCCATCTAGCTTCCCCTTAAATGCATCTATGCTTAAAGACCTCACTCAGATCACCCCTCAGCCTTCTCTTTTCTAGAGAGAAGAGTCTCAGCCTCTGAGGCCTTTCCTGTTAAGTATATCCTCTCAGTTCTGGTAACATCCTTGTGAATCTTTTTTGTACCTTCTCCAGTGCCTCTATATCCTTTTTATAATATGGAGACCAGAACTGTTCACAGTACCCCAAGTGCGATCTACCCAAGGTTCCATACAAGTTTAACATAACTTCTCTGCTTTTCAATTCTATCCCTCTAGAAATGAACCCCAGTGCTTGGTTTGCTTTTTTTATGGCCTTATTAACCTGCATCGCTACTTTTAATGATTTGTTTATTTTTACCCCTAGATTTCCTTCACTCCTGTACCCCATTTAGACTCTTATTATCCAGGTAGTATGTGGCCTCCTTATTCTTCCTACCAACAATAAATTTCAGTACATACTGGCCCCTAAAATTTTATTCAGGATAACACAACCAAAATATGTCCACTATTAACAAATAAGACTGATATCTTATTAAAGTGCTGCCACAATTGATCCAAATTGACTGGCTCTGAGCTTCATCATTTGTTTGCAGTTATACAATGCGTGAAGTGCAGTTTCTCAGTTTTATAGCTGCAAATTCCATGATCTTCAGTAACTCGTACCTAAAAAATTATTTATTTAGTACTTACCATTTTCAAATATGTTTGAAATATGGAATAAATATAGCTGTAAAAATGTAAAATCTAAAATGCACCTAAACATAGTACAGCATGAAACAAAGAAACCTGTCCATTAAGTAAATATTACAAATCAGAGAATTAAAACCAACATAATAGCATGGCCATATCAGTCCTCATTCTTGCACTAATCTTCCAAACACACATCAACACTTTCATATCCAGATACTACAGACTGGACAGCTCTCTACTATACAAAAATTCAAAATATACCAAGTCAGCATCTGGGAGAAAAAAACATCCCAGTGAATGCAGCACATAAAATCAAATTTGATTTAAAATTGAATGTGATTTGCTGAAACGTAAATACACAGTGCATCAAATTCAATCTCGGAAGATCTAAATGGGGCACAATGCCAAACACCCAATATCAATGAGCAAACCTCCAAATGTCTCTTTGCCCAGTGCACGCAGAGAAAAATTAAATGGGATGCAAGATTCTGTCATTCCCATCTCATTAGCATGGAACGATTTGCCTACTGTGGGTGTAACCATGTACCAGCTCTCTGTCCCTTCTTCCTCTGCTTTGCACCTAGTATTTCTCAGGTGCAGAGCAGAGAAAAATTAGCTCTACTTTCTTCACCTGCCGCCAGAAAGTAAAATGTTTCCAGGATGGGACAGCAACAGACCCAGCACATACCTCATGACAACTTCTTTTGACTGTGAAAGCGGTTTGCGAGCATCATTCATTGATTCGTGAAGATATAGCACAGATGATTTTTTATTTTTTATTAATTTTGTTTTAGAAACTAAGTGGAACTTAAGTTGGGGTGATGCATTTTTGTTTTATTTCGTAATATTTATATTGCGTGTTATCTCACAAGTGCAGAAGTTGCAAGTTCCCCTCTTCTGGGCTTTTCACAAGCTAGTCTCTTGGCCGTTCTGACTGCAGTAACTTTTTGTTAAACACAGACAACAGTGGAACCATTTCAGAATTCAAGCAATTACATGGCCTAGTCCTGTATTTACAAACAACAGCCCTGTACCCTGACACCACACATGCAGTACATGCTCCAAATCCAACCCAACATCCCCCATTGCGTGCAAAGTATGAATGTTAACGCCTAACATCAGCTTTCAATCCATAAATTAACAAACAAGATAATACCATTTATGGTCATACAAACTGAGGACAAGCTTACAAGCACTGAAATGGGATATTTTCTATGTGTAAGAGATAAAGTGAATATAAACATTTCTGTAAAGGCTTATAGTTGTTTTTGTTCTATTTGCGTTCAGTTGTAGCACTTAGTTTACTGGAAGCTATCTTTCTTAAAATGTAATTTAAAGGCAGTGCATTCTATTTGACAAGTACCCATTTTTGTGTTCTTTCTACATATAAATTATTAGAAATATTTATTTTCCCTTTATTTAATTTATGACCACAATTTCAAAACCCTAACATATCCTATGAAGGAATGTAGATTACATTGATAACCAGACTTAAGCAGTCAGTATAACTGAGTATGGTTCAAACTCAAAATTTTTAGGGAATGGCCGTTTCAGCAGCTTGAATACGATGCTCCATGTCCATTTCTAATATAGAGCATAACTAAGTAGATGACAAAAGCTCTTACAACATGATAATGAGAGAAGTCTTCATTCCTGAGCACCAGGTAATTATTTGGTTAATCTGTTCCACCTCATTGTGTCTTGTGATACACTAAAATCTGTTAGCTACATATTTACAATTAATTCCCTTGTGATTAGTGGTTGGAACCCTCGCCTTTCAGATCTAATTGTAAACAATTTTACAACACCAAGTTATAGTCCAGCAATTTTATTTTAAATTCACAAGCTTTCGGAGACTTCCTCCTTCCTCAGGTAAATGTTTCAGATCTAACATTTCAGATCTAAGACCTGGAATGTTTCAGATCTAACATTTCAGATCTAAGACCTGGAATTGAATCCAGGCAAACAAATGGGATGTAAGTTTTTTCTCACTGACTGTACGAGTCCTAAGGTGTAAGTGTCCTTAAGTAATATAAATGTAGATAGTCTCAATCTGGTTCCTAGTGCAAATAGCACAAGATACAATCCCTCACTACTTGGAGCCAATTAACAAGTTAACTAGTCATTCGTCTCATTGCTGTTAGTGAGATACTGCTGGGGCACAGTAGCTACTACATTTACCTACATAACAATTATTGCCACTCCAAAAATATAATTTCTTGTGTGAAACACTTTGAAACATCTCGATGACCTGATATTGTGCTATATAAATGCAATAGCTGACTGTTTTAGAAAGGGGCTACGAGTGATGGAAGTGGAAAAATTCACACTGCTCTTCTTGGGCTGGGTTTAGGCATTTTGAGATAGTAGAAGGAGCTTTTATCTATATCTAGTCATGCTACATTTCACCTGGAAGCTGACATTGAATACTCAAAATGGAAAGTGTTCCACTCCTCTAATCTGACATCCCTAACCAGTATTGACACAAAAAAGAAAATGAGTGCACTAAACATTGTTCTTCCTGCAAAGTTAGCATTTTCCCATTTTTTGTTTACCTGGACATAACCAGTCACCGTCGCAGACGCAAAAGCTTTTCGCCGACATCTGATCTGCTCCCAGTGAAGAGGCAGGAAATTGGGGTGGCTCGTTACAGGGAGAGGGAGAGGAAATAAACTTTCTTCCGATGTTTTACTGGCCATTATATTACATCAGGGCTCTCCATTTGTACAATACAATTCTTTCCACATCGCAGCAAAGCTATTGAAGGCTGGAGGAACAGAAATTGGAAAGACTCTTGAAGAAAAAAGCAGTGGCCTTTTCAGTGCCAATGACAGGCAGAGTAAAACCTGTGGGAATGTGAATTAGGCAAGAAGATGACAGTACAACACTCCAAGGTATGCCAAACTAGGAGAAAGGACTAGATACGGAGATGGATTTAATGAAAGAGAAACCTTAATGAGGTGCACACTAGTGAGTAAACACAGCTGTTTCTGCCCAAAATAAACGGAGCACTTAAGACACTATAACCGACAACTTTGAAATTGACATTAACGCGAATGGATAATGGTTATCGCTTTTTGGCCGATATAAGAGACTGCCCATTCTAAACGGAGACATTTTGAGTGCTGGGGACTATGCTGACAAATAAGCAAAGTTCATAGAAAAAATTAACACAAAAAAATGCATGAAAAACTAGCAAAACATTCTCACCTTGAGCTTTCCATAAGTCCATCAGCCTGATTTAAAAAAATCCCACCTGCATAATCCTACCAAGAATCTTATGATCGCGAGACTCATGCTCACTCATTTTCCAGTTTAAACGTTTTTAGACTTGCTTTTATGCTGATTTTATCTGTTTTGTAACTAAAACAAATAAAAGCGGTAAGATAACAAATTTAGTGAAACGGAAGAATTGCTAAAAAAAATAAAAATCAAAACCTGAAAAAAAACTCCCACCAACAACCCAAATGCCCAAACAAATGCATTGAGCATTTCCCATTAAATCAATGACATGTGGAATGTATTACTAAACTCCCGTGAACCCACAGGGCAAGTAAGCTGTTTTGTGTGAAAAGCCTGGCAATGATTAGAATGAGTGAGTGAGCAGCGCTACTGGTCTGCAAATAAATGATTTTTCCCGTTGTTGTTTCATTTGTCCATTTGCAGCAGCTGTATCAGCTCCCTGATGGTATTTCATTGTTTACAGACATGTGCAGAGGCATGTGTATCCGACACAGCAGCCCAAGTTGGAACGCAGCCTAGAAGCCACAAAGTTACTTCATTAACTTTGGTGAAAATCCAATACATTTTAAGAGGTGCTTTCAGTGTTTGCAGATGGATATATGTGTACAGTTTTGGTCTCCTTACCTAAGGAAGGATACACTTGCCTTAGAGGCGGTGCAACGAAGGTTCACCAGATTGATTCCCGGCATGAGAAGGCTGTCCTGAGAGGAGAGATTGAGTAGAGTGGGCTGATATTCTCTGGAGTTTAGAAGAATGAGAGGTGATCGCATTGAAATGTATAAAATTCTTAGAGGGTTTGACAGGGTAGATGCTGAGAGGCTGTTCCCTTGGCTGGAGAGTGTAGAACTAGGGGTCATAGTCTCAAGGTAAGGGGTCGGCCATTTAGGACCGAGATGAGGAAAAATTTCTTCACTCAGAGGGTTGTGAATCTTTGGAATTCTCCACCCCAGAGGGCTGTGGATGCTCAGTCATTGAGTATATTCAAGACTGAGATCGATGGATATTTGGACACTATGGGAATAAAGGGAAATGGGGATCTGGTGGGAAAGTGGAGTTGAGGTAGACGATCAACCATGATCTTGTTGAATGGTAAAGCGGGCTCAAGGGGCCGTACAGTCTACAGCTGCTCCTATTTCTTACAGTCTTATGTAGCTGCCAAGAGTTCCTATCATGCCACTTTTAGAAGTCATGGGATAAAAATGAGAGCACATTTTGTAAAACTCTGCTCCTAGTGTGGAGCCTCACTAGATTGGAGCATGGATCAGAGATAGGGCTGAAACCTTTTGGGCCAATTCTGCGATGAGTGCACCTCTCTGGTGAGGCTCCATGTCAGAAGCACAGCCTCACAAAATTATCCCTATCAAGTCTGGCTTAAGCCTGATGCAGCATTTGATGCAACTACCTCCAGTGAGATGCCACCACCAAACATATCTTCCCCTCCCCTCCACTTTCAGCATTCTGAAGAGACTGTTCCCTCCGTGATACCTGGTCCACTCTTCCATCACCCCCAACACCCGCTCCCCTTCCCAAGGCACCTTCCCATGCAAGCACAGGAAATGCAACACCTGCCCTTTCACCTCCTCCCTTCCCACTGTCCAGGGCCCCAAGCACTCCTTCCAGGTGAAACAGTGATTTACTTGTATTTTTTTCAATTTAGTATGCTGTATTCACTGCTCACGATGTGGTCTCCTCTACATTGGGGAAACCAAATGCAGATTGAGTGATCGCTTTGCTGAACACCTCCATTCAGGCTGCGAGCATGATCCTGAGCTTCCGGTTGCTTGCCATTTTAATTCCCCGTCCCACTCCCACTCTGACCTCTCTGCCCTCGGCCTCTTACACTGTTGCAATGAAGCTCAACGGAAGCTTGAGGAACGGCATCTCATCTTTCGTTTAGGCACTTTACAACCTTCCGGACTCAACACTGATTTCAATGACTTCAGATCATAACCACTGCTCCCATTTTTTCGGACAGCAGTTCTGGTATTGGTTCTACTGTTGCCATTTACAGCTCCTCCAGACTGATCTTTTGTTTCTTTACTTTTCCCGTTACCACCCCATTTTGCCTTGCACCATCATCCATTTTGTCATTTAATGAGTCCTGCCCTCCACCCTATCACAGACCTTCCCTTTTGTTCTTTCCTCCGCATCTCTGCCCCCCTTCTTTCCCTGGCTCTGTACTTACTTGCAAACTGTTACATCTCTAACTTCTTCCAGGTATGACGAAAGGTCATCGACCTGAAACGTTAACTGTATTTCTCTCTCCACAGATGCTCCTTGGCCTGCTGAGTATTTCCAGCATTTTTTGTTTTTATTGCAGCAATTGAAGTTATTGAGTTGAAACGTCCAATGTTTCCCATGCACTGTTTTAAAGTCATGCACCATCATTCATTGGGCAATTCATCCCCCCCCCCCCATTTTTAACAACGATTATGCTTTGTTCACTCACGCCTAGCAGCAAGAGATCAGCTTTTCAATAAGAACGAAGAAAGCAGATATTTCTTAATAAAATAGGGCAGCAGTTAATTACATGATGCACTTGAAGTTTGGAAATTCATATTTTGATTGACCCATGTTATGGGAAAGCGTTAAAATTCCTGTAAGTTGGTTTTCACTGACTGAAGAAAGGATGAACATTCAAGAGTCAGCAGCACTGGAACGTAAATCCTGCACTGCTAGCAGCACCAGGTAGAACAAAATGAGTCTTTTGTCATTAACAAAGGAACTTTCTGCAAACAAATGATCATGGTCCTTTTGTTGATTTCAAGGATTTCGTATTAACATTGGCAATCAATCTCAGCCCTAACAAAAGCAATGACTGTAAGTGTGTACATTTTCTTACATAAACCACCAGCGTTCCTGTGACATTGGCCATAGGCAAAAATTGGAGGAAAAAAAATAACACTTTCCAGCACAATATACTCTGCATATGAGGCAGAAGTTCAAACTTCAGCCATACTGGTCAATATAAATACCCCACTGACGCAAAGAAATAAATCTAGGATTGTTAGAACCCTACTCAAACTATCAACTCTCAGCTTGGCTCAATTGGTAGCACTCTTGTCTCTCAGTCAGAAGATTGTGGGTTTAAGCCCCAGTGTAGGACTTGAACACATAGGGGGTCAATTTAAATGAACCTGCCGAGTTGGAAACTGATCGGATTGGCTGCCAGTTTTACACCCTGCCCGATTTTACTTCTCAATGAATTCAACGGAAAGTGAAATCAGGCGGAGTCTGAAACGGGCGGCCAATCCCATCGCATCAGTATCCCGCCAGGGGGGTAAGGTTAATTTGAGCCTTGTTACCTGCTTATAAATGTCACTAGAGATTATCATGTCACATCCCAGATTCTTGAGTACTGTAGTGTCCCTTAAGAAGAATAACATAAGGGTGTTGAGTCGGACTGCAGCGGTTCAAGAAAGCGGCTCACCACCACCTTCTCAAGGGCAATTAGGGATGGACAATAAATGCTGGCCTTGCCGGCGACGCCCACATCCCATGAGCGAATAAAAATAAGTCCTAGGGTTATCCAGACCTAGGCCTCTCAGTTACTGCTGGACTCAACTCTTTGAATGTACATTATGTGTAAGAGCCTGCTAGGTCCATCTTCTGTTTAGCCATGATGCCTCAGGCAGGGGAACGCCATCTTGCAGTGCGTGCGCTATAATATATTCAGATCAGACCACATCTCACTGGTAGAACCACCATTACTCTAAAAAAAACAAAAACCAGAGAGGTCCCATCCTTGCCTGGCCTTCCTTTACCAAAACCTGGTTGGTCACATCTCCCCACTTCATTGATCAACAGCACTGTCAATGAAATATGTTGGACTAAAGAGATGGGGAAAAAGTAAATGGACAGACATGAACCAGGACCTGACAGACAACATATATTTAACATAGATGGAGCTTAATTAAAGAAAACTTACCACTGATATATACAGTTACAGATCTTTTTGCTGACCCTGCTTCATTCACAGCTTCACATTCATAAATTCCTGAAATAAAATAACCAGATTATATTAGAACAACCAGTGGTGGCCATCAACGTATTGACAGCTAAACACCGAGACTCGCCCAAATTAAGTACCCAACTGTGTTCACTTTCTCTAAATAATATCCCTTCAAAACATCGAACAGCTTCTAATGAACCTGTTTGAAGAAATGTAATAATAGAGGGCAGTAACCCAAATATAGCACCTTCCACTACATTTACATTGCAGAGCTGTCTCCACATACCACCCAGTTTCCATATAAACGGGATGAATCTGGAGACCGGTGACAGTATTAGAATAACTGCACAAACACACAGAGTCAAAAACACCTGTAAAGTAACTGTGCATACACAATCTTGCCCGTGTACTTTATCTATACCTTTAAAGTCTTACACACCCATCCTTCTGCAAGTGTCTAACACTTCTCTGTTACGTTTTTCCATTATGCTATTTCTGTCACATTTGTTCGTCACACTTTCCGAGTCCAGTTGTTATGTTTACCTCTGATTGACTGCCCCCTCTCCCAATTTGCATTTCCAAGTTAGGCTGCACTATTCTCCATAGTGTTACCCATCTGAAACCTGTAAAAATCAGGCCTCTTGCCCAACATTTCATCCTGCCACCCATTCTCACACCCTACTGCTACCTTTTCTCCAGCCTCAGCCTTTCTGAGTGCTAATGGTCTTTCCCTTCGCCCTGCTTCCTCTGCCATTGATCACTGCTCCTGCCCCCACTATGAGTGCCAGTGACTTTACCTCCCCCCCTTCTCACTGTTGATCCTTCCAGTCCCAAAAGAGGTCTATCACCATGTTCCTGGCCAAGATAGGGGAACCAACTTTAAGTTCTGAATAGCACTTGCTGCATTTTTACTGAGGTAGTACATACAGTCAGAAATTGCAATATAAGCCCATTAAGATTTTAAATATATAAGTCAGACTTTCCAGCTCAGTGCCGAGAAACCACTGTTCTAAAACTCTTATGGAGGAGGAATCATGAAAGTTTGTAGCCTTCACTCGCCTTCACTCCTATCCCCTCCTGTGCTCCCTTCCCTCAAAAGTACTACCAGACCCTAGCCCCCTGAAAACTACCACATCCCAAACCCAAGCTCCCAAACATTTTGATACTCCAAGACCCCTCTCACCAACAGTCCTTGTTGCAATACCTTTTCCTACCCCTGTTCCCACCTTCCCGGCATTCAACTCCCAGTACTCCCACATCCACTATCCAATGCTCCCACATTTCATCTACCCAAACCCAGTGATCCCACATCCCAAGATCGCCATTCCACCATTGCCATAACTCACCACCCTTTGCCCACCACTTCCACACCCCCAATGCACTACTCCTAGTACTTATGACACTGAAACCCTCTCTTCCACTACTCCAAGCATCAAGGATTTCTTTTCCTAATACTTGAAGAACCCCCTCTACTCCTCTCAGATGCTACCATGCCCTTCCGGCTACTCCCAGACCCTTGGACCACCCTCCCAACACAGCAAACCGCATGACTTCTCCCCCTCACAGCACTGCTTACTTGAAGCTGCAAGGTAAGACATACAATTCTATAGATGGGTAAATAAAAATATAATAATCAAGGCCAGTGAATTATAATTTCCCCTCGATATGGGCATAATCACATAATTTGAACCAAAAATATCACAAACACTTCGCAGTCACTTACTCAATCCCCATCAACCCATGACCTGAATAATATATTGTACATTACATGGGAAAAAACAATGCGAGCAATGCGACAGGAAATTTGTGAGTATATTCACCATGAAAGGGCTAAATACATTAACATGATTTTAATATCAATGTTTGCTTAATCAGTGATACATACAGGGGTGGACCATTTGCACTTAGTTTGTGTCTATATTTACCATTGTGTAAACACATTTCACAGGAAGCTAGTTCAGTTATAATACAAATAGTTCTTGGGATCTAAAGAATCACTGTAGGCTTTCCTTTAAGAATACCAGATTGGCACGTACCTTCAACACTTTGCACTGCCTTTTTTATTGTAAGAATTCCATTCTCTCTGAGAAAATGCTGGTGGTCATCGGCAATTATGGGCTTATTCTTGAAAAACCAGGAAATGCTAGGCTCTGGAATTCCAGAGGCGTCACAGAACAGAGTAAATTCCAAGCCATAGTGCACCTGTATTGAAGCATTTAGGAACAGAATACTAGGAGGGACTATAGTGAGAGCAGCAGATGGAGGAAAACCAGAATAAAGAAGACATGAGGTGAAGGGGGAAAGGGAGCCAAAAGATGAAGGCAACAGAAAAGTGAAGAAGATAACGCAAAGTGAGTGAAGACATTGGGCAAAAATGATGAGAGATGGAAAGCCAGGAAATATAAAGGGAAAATTAAAAACGATGGAGCAAGACAAACATTGTAGCATATAATGTGGGGTCAGTAAGAAATAGAGGACAGGAAGAAATAACAGAGTTTGAGCTCAAATTAGATATATAAAAGTGTAATGTCTATTAGCAAACATGAATAAATAGAATAATACGGAACTATCAGAAATGAACACATTATAAAGCTGTTGTGTTACCATGCACCCTTAATCTTCCAGTCCTTTCATCTCTGCCCAGTGCACTAGCAGCCACACAGCGATATGTGCCTTCATCAGTCAGATTAACCCTGGGTATCAGCAACATCTCTTGTCCTATATGGCAAAATACACCACAAATATTGTCAGTTGACAAACTGTGCAATCCTATTTTTTTTAAATCGACAATGTCTTTTTCTTTAAAACTGGGACTTTAGTGGATAGTGGTCCTGTAACATGTGACACTGTGGAATACTAGATGCAGAACTGAGCCCAGATTCTCCCCACACCCAGTGAGTTCCCCCATCTCGGTCATGCCTTAAAAGGCAAAAAGCAGCAAGACTCACAGGCTCTTCTCCCCAGGGCTGCTTTGGCACACCTCATTTCAGTCAGATCAAGAGGAACATTGGCAGGGCCAAGGCATCAGGGCACCTGCCCTCCCTCTGAACCTGAAAATGGTGATTGGTACTTGAAGATTTAAAAGATGAGCAGAAAATGGAGCTAACATTTTTTACTAAATGAATCTTTTTGGGGTATATTTTCCCCTGTTCACTAATGTGGACACCCACTTGAAGCATACATTGGGGCTGAAATCCCTTGGCCATTCCACCGGACTCCACTGGCTTGGAGTCTGGCGGAATAGCTCAGAATAAAGCTGGGACTCAGATAAGCCAGATCCCGATCTCATTAGGGAAATTCTTAACGGCCTTGTGAGTTCAGAACTTCTGCCCGCGCCTCACAAGGCCAGCCATGCCAGAGGGGGCGGGGCCAACGGGAGTGTCTCCCCACACTGGGATTTCCTGCTTCCGCGGCCATTAAGGGATCTGGTGTAAGACTGGTGGCTGGAATGCTGAGTGAAGGGTCCGGGAGTGGACAGGAGAGAACGATTAGACTAGGCGGCTCACATGAGGAAAAACATTGGCACAGACTTGATGAGCTTCCCTCTGCGCTGTAACATTCTACGATGCCAACATTTTTTGAATATGCAATTCCATTTCCAGTTTCTTGGGTTCCACCTGCATTTGAAAAAGTAAAATCTCCCTAGGTGATTAAGATGGTGAGTGGTTGATCAGCAACATCCAAAGTTCCAACCCTGGTCTACGCTAAATTAGCTGATCTCAGCTGGGGTAGAAGTAGAAGCATTACAGCGGACCTCAACACCCACGGCCCAGGGAATGGAAAGATCTCCACTCCTGTTCACTACCCAGTGACTGATGGTAGAAGTGTGCACGTGTGGATGTTGGGTCAGAACAGGATTAGACTTGGTCGAGTAGCCGACTGACACTTGCTGCCTCGGCTCGCACAAGAGACTAGCCATAGGGGAGAGGTACCAGAGGGCAAAGAGTGCTCAAGAAACCACAGTGCAGCCAGGAGTTAACACCTTCAGGAAAGGAAAGGAGAGAAATTGGCAGAAAAGGGAGGGAGGCAAAACAAAATCTGTACAAGTGATGTCATGTATTAATTTAACCCAAGCCAGAGTAATACTCATTTTTATGCGTGGTTAGTCCCTCAATGCTCAAAACAACACTACTAATCATCACCAGAAAGGATGTTTCTTTCCAAATTCTTCCCTTTCCTGTTCCTTCTTCAGTAAAGTGATCTCTGAGGTATACTAATATTGTTTTACTCCATTTCAATCTTTTCTGGGCTACCATATGATATCTTGCATTCACTATTGTAAGTTTTTATAATGACCGCTAGTGGCAAAAATGACTCTTACCATTGGTCAGCTCCTGACCTCAACAGAATGGCTTCACTCCCATAAAGTTAAAAATATCATCTACTTTATATAAGTGTGTATATATATATATATATATATATATAGTTTAAATAATCATTAACATCTGTTTGTCTTAATTATGTGACAATCAGTTGCTTGACAAAGGTTTTAATTCTTTATATTTTGTATCATTAACTGCCCAATTGCCAAAACAGGTTACAATAATGGTCTGAAAAGAAAGAGAATACGTGAGCTTACCTTTATTCCGGTATTTTGGTTCAGGGTTTTTAATTAAATGCCCGTCCTTATACCATGAGTAAACAATGATTCCATCTCCTATGGCTGTGCAGGTTAGAGCAGCAGAAGAACCGTTCACCGCCGTGAGGTCATTTGTGAAGGAGACGATAACGGGGGCAACTGAAAATTGAGAAAAGCAGCTGTGGTTTTGGTTTTCATGCACAGCAGCTCACTGCCCTTGAAACAACTCTCTAAAATATGGCACAGAGCAAAAAACCAAGGGCCATGTCATCAGATTTCCAGGGTAACTCGGTTTCTGGATCAGCCAGAAACATCTTGTACTGGAAATACATCCAAACTCCATCAGGCTGACTACTGGAACCTGTTTATGTTACAATAGGTGGTGTAGCTGCTGGAGTGCAAATCTTCATCTTTTACTAGTTTACCTCTCGTGGCATTGCACATTGCGAGGCCAAGTGTAGTCCTTAGGTGAAAGGGAGTTAGAGGGTGGGGAATAATTGGACCAGGATGCTCAGATGTAATTCAGCCTCCATTTTAAAGTCATTAATGTTAGGTGTCAGATTTGGCTCAGTGGTTGGACTCTTGACTCTGAGTCAGAAGGTCAGGAGTTTATGCCCCATTCCAGAGATTTGAGCACGTAACCTCGGCTGTCACTTCAGTGCAGTCCTGTGGGAGCGCTGCACTGCGGAGGTGTCATCTTTAAGATGAGACGTTAAACCGAGGCTCTGTGCGCTCTCTCAGGTGAACATAAAAGATCTCATAACAATTTTTGAAGAAGAGTCAGAGAGTTCTCCAAGTGTCCTGGCCAACATTTAACCCTCAACCAACATCACTAAACCAGATTGGTTGGTCATTATCTCATTGTTGTTTGTGGAACCTCGCTGTGCCCAAATTGGCTGCCGTGTTTCCCCACATTACAATAGTGACTACACTTCAAAATGTACTCCATTGGCTGTAAAGTGCTTTGGGACTTCCCGAGGTCATGAATGGCACTATATTATTGCAAGTATTTTATTTCTTCTTTCTATACATTCTTACTGCAATTTGTGAAGCAGAGTTGGTTGCAGTATTGGAGTTCCTCTGCAATACAGGCTGAAGAGCTGGGAGACGCAAAACTGAAGCACTGCAGTGCCATCAATCTTGGGAGGGTGTAATTACAGAATAGTAACTTTACATAGGGAGTTCCATTAGAAATGTGGACAAAGGAATTTATAATAAGAAAAGTTGACACAGGAAGTGCGAACATATGTCAGATTGTTTAACATATTTATATATAGATATTTGTTCCGCAGTAGATGCAGTCCATGACATGATGGCACTATCTCATCACTAATCATTTGACTACTTGATTTACAAGTCCGGCTAAGCAATTCGTTATAGGTGTTGCCAGGAAACAACACTCCTTTGGAGTAGAGGGAGCATCCCTTTATTGTGATATATCTTGATTTAATACAAAATTTGATGAAGATAACCTCTTTGATGCTGAGCAAGCTGGGAATAGCCCAACTACAATCTTAAGTACTGGATTCAAAATTGCAATTTAAGGATGGCAAGATCCAACATTTTTGGAACTGGATTTCTCAACATTGCAGTCCATGTTATTGGCAACTGCAGACATTTCGCAATGCATTTATGTGGCATGGGCTGAAGAGGCAACTGTGAAGATCCAATTGGGCCAATTCACTGGTCCAATTTAGAAAATATTTACCATTCACCTTGTTGACATCTAGGTTTTAAACCAGTCAAGGTTTTAAAATGTCACCTGGCGTCTTTCAGGGATGACCGTAGACAGAGCCACATGTCACTGCTCACATAATACCATAGACAGCGAGAGATTATATCTGCTATAGTTATTTATGCTGAATAAACTTTTTGTTTGAAGTTTTTAATTATTTTCTCACCCATTATTCCTGCACTATGTACCTGGAAGGCAGGTAGTCTACTCACAAGGCTTCATCACTGAAGCTCATTAACCAGTCTAGAAAGTACACATGAGCAGTACATTTGGCACACTCAGTGACTGCCCGGATGACATCAAGAATTACAAGATCAGTGAAGCAGAAATACAAGTCTACATCCTACCAGTGAATAACACAAAACGGTAGTGCACCGTGCCCACACACAGTCTATTAAACAAACTCTTTAATATTGGAACCTTCAGGGTGAACTCAATCTGCCCACTGCCATCTTTACTATTACTGAACGTGGAGCTATCACTGGTTTTCACATATTACTGCATTTACTGTCTTCAGAGTAAGCCCAACGCTCCAAAAAGTTTGAAAAACTGTTCAAAGCGTTTTTTTGGCTTGTTTAGAAACAGGAACACTGAGGAATAGCCGTGAAACCGCGCAAAAGGATATTAAAGAGGAACACCATAATAGCATTTCAGTGTCCAGGACCCATGTTTAGCATGAACAAGCTTTTGTCTTTTATTCTATGAATAAATCTGTATTGAGAAAAGAAATGTTACTTGTCCATATTACCCTGTCTCACATGCTGACAATAGTATTTATTGCAAACATACTTATTCATATATTAAAGTGTTTATTTGCCTTCCTCGTCCTTTTCCTGCAACCTGTGCCATGAACTATCTCCAGCCGAGAGGAAGGCGAGTGACCCAAAAGCTTCAAAGCCTCCAACAATGCTATTCTACAGCTCGCCGTTAGGGGGTGCACAAGAGCAGGCCAGCAGCCTCTCTCATTTCCTGTTCTGACCTCCTTGTGAGGAAGCTAGTCCCTTCGATTTGACCCTTCTCTGCAACTACACAGCTGATCTTGGGAACTCACTGTGTGGGGAATCACATTTAATCCCTTGTAAAACGTATAATGACATTATTAACGCTTTAAAGTTGTGAATTGTTTTTTTTTTTCGCTGCAGCTGGCAAACTGTCATCCTATAAGCTTCTTCAGTGCTCTTCCTATTCTTGGTTGCACTGTTTTCTGCTCTGTTTTAAAATAAAAAAGACATTATTTTTCATTTTGGTGGGATATAATTGATTACTAGTGAGAAGCGCTGTGGGAAATGCAGTCAATCTAAAGTGTGACATTACTTTCTAATATTGTTACTCTGCTGACAATAATCACTTCATCCACAAGTTATGTAATGCAGGACAAGGACTTCAGCCACTTGTAGCAGAAAATGAAGCATGCAACACTGTCTGAAATTAAAGTCAAATATTGATTGTACACAAAAAAATCAAAGATAACTCATGGCCCATCCTGGCCAGAACTGAAGAATATCTTTTATACCTCTAGTGTATTTTTCCTATGAATATATTTACCTTTCTTTTATGTTCTTGGTTAGGAAGCAATAAGGATTATTGAATGTTCCATTTCTTTACATTGTCGCTGGGTCAAAATCCTGGAACTCCCTGCCTAACAGCACTGTGGGAGAACCTTCACCACACGGACTGCAGCAGTTCAAGAAGGCGGCTCACCACCACCTTCTCAAGGGCAATTACGGATGGGCAATAAATGCTGGCCTTGCCAGCGATGCCCACATCCCATCAACGAAAAAAAAATACATAGAAACATAGAAAATAGGAGCAAGAGTAGGCCATTCGGCCCTTCGGGCCTGCTCCACCATTCATAATGATCATGGCTGATCGTCTAACTCAGTTCCCTGTTCCTGCTTTTTCCCTATATCCCTTGATCCCATTAGCATAAAGAAATATATCTATCTCCTTCTTGAATACATCTAATGACTTGGCCTCCACTGCCTTCTGTGGTAGAGATTTCCACAGGTTCACCACCCTCTGAGTGAAGAAATTTCTCCTCATCTCGGTTCTAAATGGCATACCCCGTATCCTGACCCCTGGTTCTGGATTCCCCAGCCATTGGGAACGTGCTCCCTGCATCTAGTCTGTCTAGTCCTGTTAGAATTTTATATATTTCGATGAGATCACCTCTCATTCTTCTAAACTCTAGTGAATATAGGCCTAGTCGACCCAATCTCTCCTCATATGTCAGTCCTGCCATCCCAGGAATCAGTCTGGTAAACCTTCGTTGCACTCCCTCCATTTAGCATATACAAGCTAGAAAAACTTACTGTTTTCCACTTGCCCTGTTATTTCCAATGAACAGAAAACCAATACATTTTTAATTGTAAAAAATAACTTGTCCTTGTATCCCTGTCTCTGAACTATCATAGCTAGATTTTGATTTAAATAATGAAGGATTGAAATTATATACATTTCTGACCTATTCAGTTTTTTTTAACCCCTGACTGATTGCATTCCACGGGTGATATTTCTATTTCACCATCTATGTATTTACTATGCTGAGACCCTTCAATCCCATCCTTAGTCTGATGTTCAATATATGCCAACCATACCAAACCACTACTTCACTGTCAAAGTGTATCCCGTGGGAACTGTAAAGTGTGTTGACATTTTGCACAATTAGCTAGCTCTTACCTCTTTGAGTTTTTAAATTTGCTAATATTTTGACACCCATCAATATTTCCACAATATAAACCATCAAAGTCTGCTCAACAGTGTCATGGAAACAGCCTCAATGACACAAGATCCGACAATGAGCTGTTCTTCTCCACCGTTTAACTCTTTGCAATCCTGGTATTTCAGATTGGAGCATATTCATTCCTATCCCGCTTAATTTAATTATTTTAACTGACATCAGGTCCAACCAAGGACACAAAATTATACCTTTCTACCTGTAACTGTGCAGGACTGAGACACGAATCATACAATAATGGGGCTGCCAAGGAAAGGTGTGTATTTTCAAACCTAGAATCTAATCTCTCTCATCCTACCTTCCCCACAGCCCTGTTAGAATTCCCCGCAGCCCCGTTAGAATTCCCCGCAGCCCCGTTAGAATTCCCCGCAGCCCCGTTAGAATTCCCCGCAGCCCCGTTAGAATTCCCCGCAGCCCCGTTAGAATTCCCCGCAGCCCCGTTAGAATTCCCCGCAGCCCCGTTAGAATTCCCCGCAGCCCCGTTAGAATTCCCCGCAGCCCCGTTAGAATTCCCCGCAGCCCCGTTAGAATTCCCCGCAGCCCCGTTAGAATTCCCCGCAGCCCCGTTAGAATTCCCCGCAGCCCCGTTAGAATTCCCCGCAGCCCCGTTAGAATTCCCCGCAGCCCCGTTAGAATTCCCCGCAGCCCCGTTAGAATTCCCCGCAGCCCCGTTAGAATTCCCCGCAGCCCCGTTAGAATTCCCCACTGCCCCGTTAGAATTCCCCACTGCCCCGTTAGAATTCCCCGCAGCCACGTTAGAATTCCCCGCAGCCCCGTTAGAATTCCCCACTGCCCCGTTAGAATTCCCCACAGCCCCGTTAGAATTCCCCGCAGCCCCGTTAGAATTCCCCGCAGCCCCGTTAGAATTCCCCGCAGCCCCGTTAGAATTCCCCGCAGCCCCGTTAGAATTCCCCGCAGCCCCGTTAGAATTCCCCGCAGCCCCGTTAGAATTCCCCGCAGCCCCGTTAGAATTCCCCGCAGCCCCGTTAGAATTCCCCGCAGCCCCGTTAGAATTCCCCGCAGCCCCGTTAGAATTCCCCGCAGCCCCGTTAGAATTCCCCGCAGCCCCGTTAGAATTCCCCGCAGCCCCGTTAGAATTCCCCGCAGCCCCGTTAGAATTCCCCGCAGCCCCGTTAGAATTCCCCGCAGCCCCGTTAGAATTCCCCGCAGCCCCGTTAGAATTCCCCGCAGCCCCGTTAGAATTCCCCGCAGCCCCGTTAGAATTCCCCGCAGCCCCGTTAGAATTCCCCGCAGCCCCGTTAGAATTCCCCGCAGCCCCGTTAGAATTCCCCGCAGCCCCGTTAGAATTCCCCGCAGCCCCGTTAGAATTCCCCGCAGCCCCGTTAGAATTCCCCGCAGCCCCGTTAGAATTCCCCACTGCCCCGTTAGAATGGTACTGCAACAATGGCTCTAACAGGTTAGCCACCAGACATCGGGTCTGCGTTTGATTTAGTTTGCGCATTTGCAAGTCCATTGCATGAAATAACTTTACCTGTCACAGTCAGAATAGCTGATTGGCTGCTACGTCCCACTAAATTGGTAGCTTCACAGATGTAAAGATCCTCATCCCTCTTAATCACTCTTGAAATGTATAGTGTCAGATTTTGGAATCTGAGTGCAGGAAATCAACAGTCATTTTAATAAGTAATAACAGAAAGGAAACGTAATACATTTGAATAGATGTAGATATCATTAACATTTCATGTCATTTTTGTTCAGCCTTACAACATAAAAAGAGCTCTGCAAATACTTGAAGAAATATAAAGTTAATAAAATCAACTCATTAATGGCATAGGGTCAAGTTTCAACTAAACTTTTTTCAACTACAAAAATGTAATTGAAATTGAATTCTGTGCAGCTGATAACATAGTACAATATTATACATGGAATATATTGTGCCCAACATTATAATATGACCAATATCTCCATTCCTGAGGCTTGCCAGAACTCACTCATGACTACAACATTTGCGTTGTATCTGGTCGACATCATCTGATTGTATTCTTGGCTGTGACATTGTTTCTCTTTCAGATCTCAGGTGTGATGAACACTTAGCAGCATAACCAAACTCACCCTAAAAACATCCTCCTTCCAGCTTTAATTGGCTGGTCGCCCTTGTACCAGACCACAGATGGAGCTGGACTACCCTCAGCCTGGCAGTGTAATGTGGCGCCAGAACCCAGCAGTACTTTATTCACTTTTGGATAGACAGTCACAGTTGGCAGAACTTTAGAGGGAAAACAAAACGAAAGCAAAGGAATCAGATCCACCTGACGCTGAGTAACTATGTTAGTCAAAAATGGTCTTTGCATATCAGGTAGTATTTAATCCAAAATGGCAGAAAGTTGCATACAACAGGAATGAGAAGGATGAATTTATAAAATTATCTGATCAAAGAGTTAAGCCATTTGTATATTGGTGTCAGTAGGGTATTTGTGCTAACAGTTCCTGAAGCATGGGTCTCCAGCAACTGGAAACAACGCCAATGTAAGTCTGTTCATTTGTTAAGGTGGGCATCCAGGGAGATCCAATAAAACAATGGGCCTTTGGAAATCATTGGCACAAACACCCCACCGACGCCAATATAAAAGCAGCTTTACATTGGTTACTCTTGCATTGCATATCCTTATTCAAGTTCCTCCTCCATAAAGTGCTGAATAAATGCAAGTTCTTTCTTCCTTTAATTAGGTACTAGACTCCCACATCCTGGAAAATAACCTTGGAGAAGAGGTCTGCTCATTTGCTACTTTATAGCCCAGCAAAGGTTTCCAGAATTATTGTTGCTGAAATTCTTTTTTGACTGGAATTTGAGTGCAGAGTCAGTGATTAATCCATAAAGTCCGAAAGATATAAATTACTTGGAGAGTAACAGAGATACTGTTAACAAAGTACAGGAGATAAAGAATTACAAATTGATCTAGGGGCTGCTGTTCTTACATAGTAGAGGAATAGGGGAAGATTGTGTGGTTCTTGGATGAGTCTTGGAATCACTGCTGCAGTTGTGACAATGGTGCTGTTTTACATGATTAAAGCTCCTTTTATAAAATATGTTAAAAATGACTGAGAACCAACAACACAAATAGTAGATTTTGAAAAAATTGAGCGCTACACTGAGGCATGGTTTCAAAGAAATGATTTAAATTACAGATAGGAATGGCTGTTTGTGACATTAGCAGGCGAATGCTTAATGCATCCCTATGACATTCCTCTGCCTGCCATTTTAATAGATGTTAACCCCTTTGTTTTAAATTTAGCAGACAGAGAAATGTCATATGAATTCATTAAACAGCTTTCCACTAGTATCACCAGCAATCATTTCTAGGCTTGTGGTACATGGACAGACTGCCAGGAGCAGCTTAGTGCTGTGCAGCTGGTACCTTCAGCCCTCATTAACCTAGAAAGGAAAAACAAAATAGGCAGATCTATTTAGAAACGTGCACTCAATTACAAGCCGGACTGTTTCACTAAAAAAATGATTTGTTAAGAACTTTGTTATAAATAGGGTTCAGTAATAACAATTCCTACAAGGTAATACTGCGTAATTATTAAACCCATCCAATAGAAAGGAATCCCAAAAGAAACAGATGACAGCTGATATCCAATTATTTTTGCAATATCTCTCATCCTATTCCCCACAATCTGAGGAGGTGTTTACTCACCAAGCACCTTGAGACTGACCCGTTGAGAAGTCACAGTGCGAGAGACGTGTGGGTTCGAAGCTCGACAGAAATACACTCCATCATCGGATTCCTGAACACTGCGCAAAAAGAATGAAATGGTTCTTGAAAAATCACTGGAATAATGTCAGGAATATAATTAGCTAATTAAAAAGCACTTCACTGAGATGGGTGTATGTGCCTGTGAAATATGAGAATGATAAAACAAAACACACAACCTCAGACTGGTGGTACGGTTTGTCCCAAAACAATTTATTGCATTGCAAAAACATCGCTACATCGCATTACCATGAATGAGACATATGGCTGTTTGGTGGCTCGCCCTCCCATTTATAAAACAGATGGGATGGTAAATGTGTTAAGTCTCACAGCGTGATATTAATAATGAACGTGTTGATTAAAAAAGCAAAGGAATTTCATGGGAATACACTAATGTATTTGTTACTAATACCATACAGCATGATGTCAATCCATTTATCTCTCGCGTCAGCTCTCCTGCCAGGAACAAGAATAACATATAGGGATACATTTCCTGAGTCTGCACCAGTGGTGAACTGCCTCACCCACCACTAGCGTATACCAGAAGTCTGGGGTGCACGACCTGCAACTTTCCATCCAAGCAGGCTGAGGTCCCTAGTGATCAGCACGGACTCGGAAAATTTTGTCTGTATTCTAAGATCTTAATTCCCTAGTAATTCGGCTTTAGATGTGCTAAGTGCTAGTCATAGCTTGCTATGCTCATGTGACTATTATTCTGCAATGACAGCATCACAATAGCACTTTACAGTCTTCTGCCTTGGCTCAGTGGTAATGTTTTCACCTCTGAGTCAGAAGGTCATGTGTTCAAGCCACACACAAGGAGTTGGGCCTGTAATGTAGGCTGACACTGCAGCGCAGTACTGAGGGAGTGCTGCATTGGTGAAGATGTTGTCTTTTGGATGACATTGCTCAGGCAGAGGTAAAAGATCCCATGGCACTATTGAAGTCAATGGGACTGTATATTGGGCGGGGTGTATGACGGGCGGAATCAATGGGACTGTATATTGGGCGGGGCGTATGACGGGCGGAATCAATGGGATTGTGTATTGGGTGGGGCGTATGACGGGCGGAATCAATGGGACTGTGTATTGGGCGGGGTGTATGACAGGCGGAATCAATGGGACTGTGTATTGGGCGGGGCGTATGACGGGCGGAATCAATGGGACTGTGTATTGGGCGGGGCGTATGATGGGCGGAATTAATGGGACTGTATATTGGGCGGGGCGTATGACGGGCGGAATCAATGGGACTGTGTATTGGGGGGGGCGTATGACGGGCGGAATCAATGGGACTGTATATCAGGCGGGGCGTATAACAGGCGGCCGATACCATACCGCTCGTTTTTCCACTACCATCCAAAACGAAATTCTAACCCCCAGGCAATAGGCGTTAGGCCAAATTGGGCTGCCCCATGTGGAGCTCATGTTTTCCTGGTGTTGTTGCGGCCTTCCAAGCAGCTGCTCCCAAAAAGCTAAGTAAAACATATTTTAAAAAAAGTTTGATGTGAAGCCATGAGGAGCGGGAGCGCTGCTCCCAGCTCCAGAGCACTTCTGAGGGCTGCTGTTGGCCTGTGATCATGCTCTCTCCCGTTCTGCTTCCCCACCTCAGCACTTACCCGAGGGCTGCTGCGGTGAGGCAGGCAACCCAAAACTGGATCCCTCGACATGGGCCAGCTCGCCCAAAATGTTAAGGTGAGGCCCGAGTGTACAATCACCTGCTGAAAATGAGGTCTCCGTCCTCCTTTGAGACAAGATGTGGGTTTTCCCAACTGTTCAGAATGTAGTTATTTTTGAACCAGCTGACTCTGGCTGGAGGTCTGCTGAAGGGTGGTCTGCACTGAAGAGTGGTGGAGTCCCCTTTTCTGGCAATGACATTGCGTGGTTGTCCTATAAATTTCCAATCCATCACTAGAAAGGAAAGAAAAAGATGGCAGCAAGGCATTGGGAAGTAGTATTTCAGATTGACCATTAGTGAAAAAAAGCAAAGTATTTACTTCATCAATAAAATTTGATTTATTTTTTAGACTGAACCACAAAATACAAAAAGAAACAGCTAACAGTATAAATGTAGGATACTGAAATGACAAATCGTATGGTTTGTGAATCAGACACAGTGACCTCTGTGCCCAAATGTTCCATATCCACTTCTGTCAAGCAAACATCAGCACCTGGATCACTAAGTTGCAAAATTTACATGATACTTTATGTAGACTGTTGTAAGCATTTATTATTTAATTAACGTATTTTATTCTTTCCTTCACATTATTTTGGTGATTAAATCCATTTAAACCTGACATTTTCTCACTACAAAATTTTATGGAGGATAAATTGGTTAGCATTCATTTTCAGGCACACGCATGCTGCGTACGCCACAGGAGGCCGGCCTGAGGACCACCTGAAATTGGTCCTCGGGCCTCACCTTAACATTTTGGGCGAGCTGGCCCATGTTGAGGGATCCAGTTTTGGGTTGCCTGCCTCACCGCAGCAGCCCTCGGGTAAGTGCTGAGGTGGGGAAGCAGAACGGGAGAGGGCATGATCACAGGTCAACAGCAGCCCTCAGAAGTGCTCTGGAGCTGGGAGGAGCGCTCCCGCTCCTCCTGGCTTCACATCAAACTTTTTTTAAAAATGTTTTACTTAGCTTTTTGGGAGCAGCTGCTTGGAAGGCCGCAACAACGCCAGGAAAACATGAGCTCCACATGGGGCAGCCCAATTTGGCCTAACGCCTATTTCAGGTGGCCACCCCAAACACCTGAAAAATGGCCTGACCCCAATATCGGGTCGGACATCATATATGCACAACTACCACTGAGTAGTGGGCATTCGTAAACTTATAATGGCAGGTGATGCAGCCAAAATGACATCCAGCAATCCTTCAGAATTCCCAACAACTCGACCTTAGGTCAGCTAGCAGGGAGTGCCAGAATGAAGTCGGTGAGTCCACGTGACACAACATCACAACTTTGGATTACCAAATAATATAAATTACAGCATTTTTACGGTACGATTATTAATTTTTGTTTTATATTTTAAAGTCGGAAGCATTCTACCGAGTTAGGTTTACCAGCAGGAAGTAGATATGCTGCCTGTGATGTTACTATTTCATTCCCATTGTTTCCTTCACAGTGATAGAAGCCTTCATCTTCTAAAGACACGTTCCTGTAGAAGACAACATCAGAAGGAACCCATAAGGCTTTAATCTCAGAACCAACTACGGCGATCAGCAGCAACCCATTTACACAAGGATTTCCTTTCCTGAGCAACTCTGTTAAGAGTTTCAATGCCAGAGTGAAGTTTGTGTGCCCAAATCATACTGGCAAGATGGCAGAATTCACTCTCCCTGTTGGTCTCTATTAGCAGCAAACTCTTTTTTCCAATACCAGCGTTCACGTATCATCCATGACATGTTATCACCACACCACCATTCACTCTGTCAAAGTAAATTGTAAAGGTCCATATTCTGCAGCGCCCTTTAATGCTTCAAATCTTGAATCTTGTCAGCAGGAGCAGAGTGGTGCTGAAATCACACCAGGTCAGAATATAGATAAGGTACTGTGCAATGCTCTGTGTGAGCAGGGACAAGACTCCAATTTCTTCCCTTACTTCAGACAGGTTTGTCCATTTGCTGGAGTTCAGTTTCTAATAAACACATGTTAAGTATGTTATTAAATATCTGGACTCAACATTGATTTCAGTAACTTCAGATCATAACCAATGCTCCCATTTTATGGGCAGCAGGTGCTGGTAACGGTTCTGCTATTGCCAGTTACAGCTCCTCTAGTCCCATCTTTTGTTTCTTTACTTGACCCATTACTACCCTCCTTGCCTTGCACCATCATCCTTTTTGTCATTTAATCACTTGTCCCCTCACCCCCCACCTTTCCCCGGCTCTGTACTTACTTAAAAACAGTTAAATCTTTAACTTTTTCCAGTTCTGATAAAAGGTCATCGACTGGAAACATTAACTCTGTTTCTTTCTCCACAGATGTTGCCTGACTTGCTGAGTATTTCCAGCATTTTCTGCTTTTGTTATTAAATAGGTGGAGTTCAGACTTCTGTTTTGGCTGCAGTCATCAAAACTGAATATGTTGGATTTTTGATAAATATAACCTCAGCTTTGTGGAACAGGGAACAACTGAAAAGATCCACAGCCCTGATCGGACCTGAACTTTGGGCCATCCAAACACACAGAGACCAGGGCCCTGATATTACCAGGGAGGCAGGTTGGCAGCAGGGGGGCGACTGGGCGTGTGGGTAACCCGCCCAGTAAAATCCGTCCATTCCCCACACGATCGCAGGTAAATTGAAGCCACTTAATGTGGCTTCCGGGTTTGTGCAGTGGGCGGACTGCGCACCCGCATCACAGGCTGTCAGCTGGAGGAGCCCTATTTAAAGGGGCAGTCCTCCAATGACTGATCCTGCAGCAAAGAACCACACAGCACCATGGAGCAGCCCAGGGGAAAGGCTGCCCCCAGGTTTAATGATGCCTCACTCCAGGTCTTACTGGATGGGGTGAGGAGGAGGAGGGAGAATCTTCCACCCGGCGGACGGGAGGAAGTGGCCTGCCTCTGCCACCTAAGAAGGCGTGGCTCGAGGTGGCAGAGGAGGTCAGCAGCAGCAGCAACGTCTCCCGCACCTGGATATAGTGCAGGAAGCGCTTTAATGACCTAACTAGGTCAGCCAAAATGAGTACACTTACTCATTCTCCTACACTCCATCTTCCACATCACCGCCCCCACCCCACAACTCCTTCGGCACTGCCAACACTACTCTATCACATCACTCCTCACACCCACTCAAAGCTCATCCTCAACTTACCTGCACTTACTCACATCCCCAGTACTCATCCCAACACTACCACTCAACCCAATCCTCATACAATGTCATGACTTTGTCTCATACTCACCCTCTGATGCATCTCTTTCACGGTCAGCCTCACCCAAACCAATGCATTCAGCGGTTGGCCACGTCACCATCCCTCACTCTCGCCTCTCTACTTTCTCCCCTCATAGGAGAAGAGAACCCAGAATGTACGGGAGAGGGCGAAGACTGGAGGGGGGCCGCAATATCAGGTCGTCCTCGCGGACGCGGAGCAGGAGGCTCTTGAATTGAGCCACACTCTCGAGTGCCTGTCCGTCGGGGACTCCGAGACTGGCACCCGACAAACGGCTGGTGACAGAACTTTAACATTCAGCATTCACAACAGCAAATGATGTTAACATGCCTTGCCATCTTCAGCACCTCAACATCTGTCATCATGCTTAATATTGCCTTCCGTTCTCTCACAGGGCCTTCAGCGACTGCTGTGATGGCGGAGGGCGATTCCTCAGAGGACCTGCCCGCCTCTGAGGAGGCATCGTCACACCTGAGCGAGCCATCCACCAGCGCAGATACACACACCTCGGTGGGTCCCCGTCCTCACTTAATTGGGGTTGAACATGATGAGTCATCACACACATGTGAGCATGAGCAGACACTGGTGGCAGGGGCAGCTGTGCAGAGTCCGCCTCGGTGGAAGCATTCTTCTCCAGGCTCTGCTCAGCTGGACACAGATGCTGAACCCTGGGGGCCATCCTTTAAAAGGAGAATGATCGAGGGGCAGCAGCACATTTGCGAGGTGCTGGAACAGGTGCCACGCGCACTCTCCACAATCGCGCAGAGGATGGAGGAGTCCAACTCCTGCATGAGTGGAATGGTGGCACAGGTACAGGAGGGGATCTCCGAGATACTGTCACAGGGACGTGAAGGCATCTCTGAGATGGTGTCGTGGTTAAGTGCGGGAATGTCTGCGATGGAGGGAAGGCTAGCCTCCATCGAGCTTCAAGCACGGCTCACCAATGATTCCATTGAGGCCCTGACAACGGCCCTTCAGACTCAGGGTGAGCAACATTCTGACGCCTTAAACAGGCAGGCCGATACACTAGCACTGGCCTTACAAGGCTTCACACATGTCCTCCAAACTGTCGTCCAGCAGAATGGTAGGAGTGATGTGGGCCTGGCCCAGGAGAGGGATGATAGCAAAAGGGGACGTGGAAGTGGGGACGCCACTCAAAGGCGCTCACACGTCTCACCCGTTGCCCCCTCTCAACCAGTACCCGCAATGCTGCTTCCTCTCCAGGTGGTCGAGTCTGCTCCTGCACAGGTGCAGGTGGAGCAGTCTTTGGAGGGGCCCTCACGGGCACCGAAACCCAGAGGGCCTCGGCCCAAAGCATCTAATCAGTCAGGGCATGAACAAGAGCAACCTGCCTCTACCTCTGCTCCAGCCCCAGGGGAAGCACCACGTAGGAGTAATAGGAAGCCGTAAGGCAAAGGTTTTGTGAGCACAAAGGGGATGCACAAGGGTGTTTGATGATTTGTCATGTTTTTTATTTATATTTGATTTTTGTTCAACTCACATTAAATATTATATTGTCACCGCTACTGCCACATCTTGGCCATTCTTGACTGGCTTGTGTAATAAGTCCCTTTCATGAGGTTCACCATGAACACCCACACTTGATGCCACCCATTGGGTCATTCTACGGTGGGTGTAGGTGTAGTTGCATGACTATTTTGTGCAGGGGGCGGGGGAGGGGGCTGGTGTGGCCGCTCCTCTGTCCAGGTGGTGAGGACTGGACTCTTCACTCTGATGTTAGGAGAACCGTTCGCATATCAGTGATTTCCTGGCCTCACGAGCAGCCTGGTGAGCCACTGTTCTACCCATGGGTTGCTCCTCCTCCTCTGCCTCCTCCTCATCGTCCTCCTCCTCCTCAATATGGGTGGCAGATGTGGATGGGGCCTCCTCCGGCGGCACCCCTCTCTGTTGTGCCTTGTTGTGCAGGGCACAACAGACGACTATAATGCATCCCACTCTGTGTGGCACGTATTGAAGTGCTCCCCCAGAACGATCAAGGCACCTGAAGCTCATCTTGAGCAGCCCTATCGTACGCTCAATTGTAGACATGGTAGCAATGTGGCTGTCATTATATCGACGCTGTGGCTCGGTGGTGGGGTTCCTCAGAGGTGTCATGAGCCACATGTGCAGGGGGTATCCCTTGTCCCCAAGGAGCCAGCCCTTGCGAGTGTTGGGTGCGTGGAAAAGGGGCGGGACGTTGGACTCCCGGAGGATGAAGGAATCGTGGCAGCTGCCAGGGTATCTGGCGCACATGTGAAGGAATCTCTTGCGGTGGTCACAGGTGAGCTGAGTGTTGATGGAGTGATTGCCCTTCCTGTTGATGAACAGTCCTGGCTCGTGTGGAGGTGCTCGTATTGCTATATGGGTGCAATCGATTACACCCTGCACCCGTGGGAAGCCAGCCTCAGCGTGGAATCCCACGGCCCTCTCCATCTATCTTAGGTCATCCATTGGGAAGTTGATGTAGTGCGAGGCCCTGCGAAACATGCCGTCAGTGACCTGTCTTATGCACTTGTGTGCAGACGACTGAGAGACCCCGGCGATGTCCCCGGTGGCACCCTGGAATGATCCGAAGGTGAAAAAGTTGAGGGCAGTGGTGCCTTTGACAGCGACAAGTAAGAAGATGCTGCTCGGGCCAGCCGGGAGCAGCTCGGCATGAAGGAGGCTGCAGATGTCTGCGACTGACTCTGAGCCTCCGTACGCACTGCTCCGCCCGAACGTGTCATTGGGGAACCCGGAAGTAAGTGGGTTGGAGCCGGGCTCCGAACACGCTCCGGGATTCCGCATTTTCGGAGCCCCCCCCCACCCCGCCCCCAATGCACCCGCTCGGCCATCCGAAAATCGGCCCCCAGAACTCTAGACGCATATTATTATTGTCTGGTTTCTAGTGGACTGAAACAATGGCAATCTTCTCTGAAGTTCAAAACTCAAATATTTGCATATCTACAGACATCTAGATGGTCCAAAGCAAAATCTAGTGCACACTAAAAATTATGCAAAAAAGTGTATCCTTCAACAACTGGTTCAGCCAAACACATCCTCTCTACATACCTCTCTAAAACCATCACATCATAACTACACATACCTGTGCTGTAACAGTAGGATTTTTTAAAAAAATGTTATTCAGTTGCCAAGCATGAACACAGTGAGTGTAGAAAATGGTTTAGAATTCGTAATTTCTACTCTGATAACAAAGATATTCGCTTATTAATCCTTCATAAAGCAAACAAATCAACAAAGCAGGAAACTTCAGTTAATTTTGGCCCTGCTGCACTCTGTAACTACTGCACTTTAAAATAAAGTGAATTAGGTTTATCTCACCGTAACATTAGAACTTGTCTGTTGCCATCACGTTTGTGTTCCCCGCTGTTGTTTAAAGGCTTGTTGTTTTTGTACCACATGACATTCGGCCGAGGGAATCCCTGAATTGTACAATGTATGGTGGCTGTTTTTCCCACTGCCACCGTGATGCTCTCTGGGTCCTTAGTGATGAGGAGTTTAGACAGCAAGGCTAAATGGAGAGCACAAACAGACAGTCATCAAACCTTCCTCTTTAATCGAACAGCTTTAGGATCATGTTCAGGTTGGTCACCAGAACTTCAGGTACAGCATTTACCTGAAGGTCATAACACAAAACATAGAAGGAGGCAGAGGATGTATAATTGATAATCAGTCAAAGATTTTTCAAGGACAGTGAACGGTGTGGATGGTGTAACCAGATGGCTACCAACATTTATTTTAAAATCTGAATGAGTCATTTCCTGTCGTTCGTCAGTAGACTAGAAAGCCCAAAGGAATGGAATGCTTATGGGAAATTGGTCCTGGATTCTGAGCCCAAGTTCCTTTTGATTATGAGACTCCCATAAGCAGTGAAGAATAAGCAGCTGATCCTGTTATACCTTTTGGTGGTAGAGCAGTGTCGCTGTTAAAATGGCTTTCCTAGAATTCTAAAAATATCACTTTACTACTAAACTTAATACAATGGTTAGAGGTAGATGCAATGAGGCAGTGATGATTTCATATGTAACTTTGACAGCTTCAAGCCATAAATCATTGCAGCAACAACAAAACAGTATTTTACATTGAACCATATTTTATGACCCAATCTCTACTTGTTCTGCTGGTGAAGAGGATGGATACATGAAACCCCTTATTGTAAAAATACCTCTAACTGTATAATTATGAAAGCTAAATTCACGTCACAGGTCACACAGGCAATGTTGTGGCTCTGAAAAGTTCATAATTAACCTCATCTGCTGTATATGACTCCAATGCATCAAGAAAAACTTTTCCAACAATTTAGTTCATTTAAAGAAAGATTTTTTTAAAAGGAGGATCTGACAGTGTCCCATCCAAAACATTAACCCGTTTTTTTTCTCTTTACAAATGCTGATGAACCTACTGTGTGCTTCCATTATTTCCTGTTTTTATTTTAGATTTGTAATATTTTTCTTTTCAATCTTAGAGAAATCAGAGATGAGCAACACCCCCATCTGTTGGCATAAAATAATAGTACATGAACAAGTCCCAGACTTATTTCTGTGTCGTACATAAGAATTTCAGAATTTTTAGGAACAGTAAAATTCACTCCCTTTTTCAGAGATCAACCCTACCCATTCGCCTTCTATATCCCTCAATCCCTCCTCTCTCTAGAAACACATCCAATTCTCTTGACCAATTCTCTGCTACCTCTCTCTGTTAGCTCCAAAATTATCCATCACTTTACAAGTGCTGACCTAATCCATGATCACCAGTATAGTTTGTGGCATGGCAGTTCCACTGGCGATCTTGTTGACTATGTTATGTATCTCTGAAATACTTGGTGAATCATCTATCATTGTGTTAGGAGTCTCTGACGCCTTTGCCAGGGTCTGGCACTGTGCAAGCTACTAGCATACGGCCACCCCATCAAAGCTATGTACATGGCTATCTAGTTTCCTCCCAAATTGCTCTATATATGTTGTGATGAATGACCCTCTTCTGGCTGTTTTCCATGAATTTAGGATTTCCCCAGGATTTTGTCTGTGTTCTTTTTATACGACAGTAATCCCCTATAATTATCAGGCAGCCCTATCCAATCTTTTGCTGATGATTCCATTCTACTTCCTTCAAATCACATGTCTTTGTGCCACAACCTCCAGTCCTCTTGCTGTGCAATGATTCAATCACAGCATTCTCACTCTCCATCAAACCTCTTGATAGGGCAATGGTATTATTTTTTCTTTAAGTTCTTCAAAGTCTCTCACATGTCGAACCAACAGAGCCTCCATCTCTTACCTTTGAAGACTCCACCCTTAGTCTTTCTTCATCTAATGACATTTCTGGTCTCACTATTCCCTCCACCTCAAATGGAACTCCTCTATTACCAACACAGCCTCCAAGAAATGCAGTTTCCTCTATCATGCCAAATATTTATCCTTCTCTTTTGTTCTTCCTAAGCTCCGAATATGCCACCTTACACATGCTGTCTCCTCCCTACATTCCCACTGTGTTGAAATCAAGACTCATCATAAAATTTCCACGTGTAACTCATTCTTTTCTCAAGAGCTGTGGAACTTCTTACCTCCCGTCTCTTTCCTTCCTCCCGCACTCTTTCCTTCCTCCCGCACTCTTTCCTTCCTCCCGCACTCTTTCCTTCCTCCCGCACTCTTTCCTTCCTCCCGTCTCTTTCCTCTCTCCCGCACTCTTTCCTTCCTCCCGCACTCTTTCCTTCCTCCCGCACTCTTTCCTTCCTCCCGCACTCTTTCCTTCCTCCCGCACTCTTTCCTTCCTCCCGCACTCTTTCCTTCCTCCCGCACTCTTTCCTTCCTCCCGTCTCTTTCCTTCCTCCCGCACTCTTTCCTTCCTCCCGCACTCTTTCCTTCCTCCCGCACTCTTTCCTTCCTCCCGCACTCTTTCCTTCCTCCCGCACTCTTTCCTTCCTCCCGCACTCTTTCCTCCCTCCCGCACTCTTTCCTCCCTCCCGCACTCTTTCCTCCCTCCCGCACTCTTTCCTCCCTCCCGCACTCTTTCCTTCCTCCCGCACTCTTTCCTCCCTCCCGCACTCTTTCCTTCCTCCCGCACTCTTTCCTCCCTCCCGCACTCTTTCCTCCCTCCCGCACTCTTTCCTTCCTCCCGCACTCTTTCCTTCCTCCCGCACTCTTTCCTTCCTCCCGCACTCTTTCCTCCCTCCCGCACTCTTTCCTCCCTCCCGCACTCTTTCCTCCCTCCCGCACTCTTTCCTCCCTCCCGCACTCTTTCCTTCCTCCCGCACTCTTTCCTTCCTCCCGCACTCTTTCCTTCCTCCCGCACTCTTTCCTTCCTCCCGCACTCTTTCCTTCCTCCCGCACTCTTTCCTTCCTCCCGCACTCTTTCCTTCCTCCCGCACTCTTTCCTTCCTCCCGTCTCTTTCCTTCCTCCCGCACTCTTTCCTTCCTCCCGCACTCTTTCCTTCCTCCCGCACTCTTTCCTTCCTCCCGTCTCTTTCCTTCCTCCCGCACTCTTTCCTTCCTCCCGCACTCTTTCCTTCCTCCCGCACTCTTTCCTTCCTCCCGCACTCTTTCCTTCCTCCCGTCTCTTTCCTTCCTCCCGCACTCTTTCCTTCCTCCCGTCTCTTTCCTTCCTCCCGCACTCTTTCCTTCCTCCCGTCTCTTTCCTTCCTCCCGCACTCTTTCCTTCCTCCCGCACTCTTTCCTTCCTCCCGCACTCTTTCCTCCCTCCCGCACTCTTTCCTTCCTCCCGCACTCTTTCCTTCCTCCCGTCTCTTTCCTTCCTCCCGCACTCTTTCCTTCCTCCCGTCTCTTTCCTTCCTCCCGTCTCTTTCCTTCCTCCCGCACTCTTTCCTTCCTCCCGCACTCTTTCCTTCCTCCCGCACTCTTTCCTCCCTCCCGCACTCTTTCCTCCCTCCCGCACTCTTTCCTCCCTCCCGCACTCTTTCCTCCCTCCCGCACTCTTTCCTTCCTCCCGCACTCTTTCCTTCCTCCCGCACTCTTTCCTTCCTCCCGCACTCTTTCCTTCCTCCCGCACTCTTTCCTTCCTCCCGCACTCTTTCCTTCCTCCCGCACTCTTTCCTTCCTCCCGCACTCTTTCCTTCCTCCCGTCTCTTTCCTTCCTCCCGCACTCTTTCCTTCCTCCCGCACTCTTTCCTTCCTCCCGCACTCTTTCCTTCCTCCCGTCTCTTTCCTTCCTCCCGCACTCTTTCCTTCCTCCCGCACTCTTTCCTTCCTCCCGCACTCTTTCCTTCCTCCCGCACTCTTTCCTTCCTCCCGTCTCTTTCCTTCCTCCCGCACTCTTTCCTTCCTCCCGTCTCTTTCCTTCCTCCCGCACTCTTTCCTTCCTCCCGTCTCTTTCCTTCCTCCCGCACTCTTTCCTTCCTCCCGCACTCTTTCCTTCCTCCCGCACTCTTTCCTCCCTCCCGCACTCTTTCCTTCCTCCCGCACTCTTTCCTTCCTCCCGTCTCTTTCCTTCCTCCCGCACTCTTTCCTTCCTCCCGTCTCTTTCCTTCCTCCCGTCTCTTTCCTTCCTCCCGCACTCTTTCCTTCCTCCCGCACTCTTTCCTTCCTCCCGCACTCTTTCCTTCCTCCCGCACTCTTTCCTTCCTCCCGTCTCTTTCCTTCCTCCCGCACTCTTTCCTTCCTCCCGTCTCTTTCCTTCCTCCCGCACTCTTTCCTTCCTCCCGCACTCTTTCCTTCCTCCCGCACTCTTTCCTCCCTCCCGCACTCTTTCCTCCCTCCCGCACTCTTTCCTTCCTCCCGCACTCTTTCCTTCCTCCCGCACTCTTTCCTCCCTCCCGCACTCTTTCCTTCCTCCCGCACTCTTTCCTTCCTCCCGTCTCTTTCCTTCCTCCCGCACTCTTTCCTTCCTCCCGCACTCTTTCCTTCCTCCCGCACTCTTTCCTTCCTCCCGTCTCTTTCCTTCCTCCCGCACTCTTTCCTTCCTCCCGCACTCTTTCCTCTCTCCCGCACTCTTTCCTTCCTCCCGCACTCTTTCCTTCCTCCCGTCTCTTTCCTTCCTCCCGCACTCTTTCCTTCCTCCCGTCTCTTTCCTTCCTCCCGCACTCTTTCCTTCCTCCCGCACTCTTTCCTTCCTCCCGTCTCTTTCCTTCCTCCCGCACTCTTTCCTTCCTCCCGCACTCTTTCCTTCCTCCCGCACTCTTTCCTTCCTCCCGCACTCTTTCCTTCCTCCCGCACTCTTTCCTCTCTCCCGCACTCTTTCCTCCCTCCCGTACTCTTTCCTTCCTCCCGCACTCTTTCCTTCCTCCCGCACTCTTTCCTTCCTCCCGCACTCTTTCCTTCCTCCCGCACTCTTTCCTTCCTCCCGCACTCTTTCCTTCCTCCCGCACTCTTTCCTTCCTCCCGTCTCTTTCCTTCCTCCCGCACTCTTTCCTTCCTCCCGCACTCTTTCCTTCCTCCCGCACTCTTTCCTTCCTCCCGCACTCTTTCCTTCCTCCCGCACTCTTTCCTCCCTCCCGCACTCTTTCCTCCCTCCCGCACTCTTTCCTTCCTCCCGCACTCTTTCCTTCCTCCCGCACTCTTTCCTCTCTCCCGCACTCTTTCCTCCCTCCCGTACTCTTTCCTTCCTCCCGCACTCTTTCCTTCCTCCCGCACTCTTTCCTTCCTCCCGCACTCTTTCCTTCCTCCCGCACTCTTTCCTTCCTCCCGCACTCTTTCCTTCCTCCCGCACTCTTTCCTTCCTCCCGTCTCTTTCCTTCCTCCCGCACTCTTTCCTTCCTCCCGCACTCTTTCCTTCCTCCCGCACTCTTTCCTTCCTCCCGCACTCTTTCCTTCCTCCCGCACTCTTTCCTCCCTCCCGCACTCTTTCCTCCCTCCCGCACTCTTTCCTTCCTCCCGCACTCTTTCCTTCCTCCCGCACTCTTTCCTCCCTCCCGCACTCTTTCCTTCCTCCCGTCTCTTTCCTTCCTCCCGCACTCTTTCCTTCCTCCCGCACTCTTTCCTTCCTCCCGCACTCTTTCCTTCCTCCCGCACTCTTTCCTTCCTCCCGCACTCTTTCCTTCCTCCCGCACTCTTTCCTTCCTCCCGCACTCTTTCCTCTCTCCCGCACTCTTTCCTCCCTCCCGTACTCTTTCCTTCCTCCCGCACTCTTTCCTTCCTCCCGCACTCTTTCCTTCCTCCCGCACTCTTTCCTTCCTCCCGCACTCTTTCCTTCCTCCCGCACTCTTTCCTTCCTCCCGCACTCTTTCCTTCCTCCCGTCTCTTTCCTTCCTCCCGCACTCTTTCCTTCCTCCCGCACTCTTTCCTTCCTCCCGCACTCTTTCCTTCCTCCCGCACTCTTTCCTTCCTCCCGCACTCTTTCCTTCCTCCCGCACTCTTTCCTTCCTCCCGCACTCTTTCCTTCCTCCCGCACTCTTTCCTTCCTCCCGCACTCTTTCCTTCCTCCCGCACTCTTTCCTCCCTCCCGCACTCTTTCCTCCCTCCCGCACTCTTTCCTTCCTCCCGCACTCTTTCCTCCCTCCCGCACTCTTTCCTCCCTCCCGCACTCTTTCCTTCCTCCCGCACTCTTTCCTTCCTCCCGCACTCTTTCCTTCCTCCCGCACTCTTTCCTTCCTCCCGCACTCTTTCCTCTCTCCCGCCTCTTTCCTTCCTCCCGTCTCTTTCCTTCCTCCCGCACTCTTTCCTTCCTCCCGCACTCTTTCCTTCCTCCCGCACTCTTTCCTTCCTCCCGCACTCTTTCCTTCCTCCCGCACTCTTTCCTTCCTCCCGCACTCTTTCCTTCCTCCCGTCTCTTTCCTTCCTCCCGCACTCTTTCCTTCCTCCCGCACTCTTTCCTTCCTCCCGTCTCTTTCCTTCCTCCCGCACTCTTTCCTTCCTCCCGCACTCTTTCCTTCCTCCCGCACTCTTTCCTTCCTCCCGCACTCTTTCCTTCCTCCCGTCTCTTTCCTTCCTCCCGCACTCTTTCCTTCCTCCCGCACTCTTTCCTTCCTCCCGCACTCTTTCCTTCCTCCCGCACTCTTTCCTTCCTCCCGCACTCTTTCCTTCCTCCCGCACTCTTTCCTTCCTCCCGCACTCTTTCCTTCCTCCCGCACTCTTTCCTTCCTCCCGCACTCTTTCCTTCCTCCCGCACTCTTTCCTTCCTCCCGCACTCTTTCCTCTCTCCCGCACTCTTTCCTCTCTCCCGCACTCTTTCCTCTCTCCCGCACTCTTTCCTTCCTCCCGCACTCTTTCCTTCCTCCCGCACTCTTTCCTTCCTCCCGCACTCTTTCCTTCCTCCCGTCTCTTTCCTTCCTCCCGCACTCTTTCCTCCCTCCCGCACTCTTTCCTTCCTCCCGTCTCTTTCCTTCCTCCCGCACTCTTTCCTTCCTCCCGCACTCTTTCCTTCCTCCCGCACTCTTTCCTTCCTCCCGCACTCTTTCCTTCCTCCCGCACTCTTTCCTTCCTCCCGCACTCTTTCCTTCCTCCCGCACTCTTTCCTTCCTCCCGCACTCTTTCCTCTCTCCCGCACTCTTTCCTTCCTCCCGTCTCTTTCCTTCCTCCCGCACTCTTTCCTCCCTCCCGCACTCTTTCCTTCCTCCCGCACTCTTTCCTTCCTCCCGCACTCTTTCCGTTTTTAAAATCCAAAGTTGGCGTCACCTAAACACTATTTCCTCATTTACTTTTTCTTCTTTTTTACTCTCCAACCCAGATGGTAAATATGGGTCTTCGCCTTCACTTTGACCTTCACTGGCTTCCCTAGTAACTTATTTTGCAACTCTCTTTCCCTTTGAGTAAAAAGTACTGACTGATTTCCCTTCTAACTACTAAATTCTTCATTCATGTGCCCCAATATTTGAATACGTCAACACAGTGAGCACTTTCCTTAAATCAATTTTGTCAATTCCCTTCACAATCTTGAAAACTTTAATTAGACTATTTCAATGTCTCTTCTTTTCTAAGAAAACAAGCCCGAGGTCTTTTCAACCTTTCCTCATAACTTAAGCACCTGAAACCCAAAATCATCTTCATTTTTTCCCTATCAAAGTATGAAGCAATGTCATAAAAAGGTACATTTAGCCACATGGTATATTTTAGGTATATGGCCCCCATTTATTTTTAGAATTCGAGTACACAGAAACTTTGAAATGACCATCAACTAGACTTAATCATCAGGCTTTAATGAATAGATATTTTTTGCTAAAACTCTAGCTTTTATGATAGTGAATTTGGAAAAAGATTGCAAGTACAATTAAAAATCACCTCAAAAAGTCAAATGGAATTAGCTGCGAGCAAATATATACTTTTTAGGCCAAAGGTAAACTAGAAGTTAGTGAAAATAATATTTTCTGTTTTTACTTCACGACCTTACTGAGCTATTTTGTACTTTTAATAACATCGCTAAGATAATCTCCATCAGTTTTTATTTCTTTCTAGATTTTCAAAAAATCTGTTTGGTCATCCTAACTATTAGTTCTCTTTGTTTCCCCTCCCTACTCTTTGTTCAGTTCCACGGAACGGTCCATTCACCTCCCAATTCCCAGTTCCAAAAGAGGGTCTACACACAGATGCTAACCTATCTTTTACTTTTTTACAAATGCTAATGAACCAACTGTATATATCCAGCATTTATTTCCGATTTCTAGCATTTGTTTTTTCACCCATATATAGGAAAAATTTTCTTTTGCATTTTATTAACAATTCCATTTCAATGAAAGATCAATTTTGACTTCCTAGCTCATGTTCTTAAATTCATTAGCTATTATAATGAATAAAAATAATACATATGATTCTTGAAGCTCTCTTGTGAATATTGACATCTGTTCTAAATAAGATATTAGTAGAGAGTAAAGAGCAATACTGACCTTTAACCTTCAAAGTAGCTGGTGTGCTATATACAGTGACATTAAGTAGAGGATTATGGGTAACACAGATGTACTCTCCTTCATCTTCCTTCGAGACGTTAACAATACGTAGAGTTCCAGATACCTTGAGAGAGTTTTTACCACCATAGTGTCCCTAAGGTGTACAGAAACGCACAAGAATCTGAAAATATTTCTTGTTTAAGTTTCTCCTTGTTAGATCCCTGCAATACTTGTGTGACTCAAAAGGTGTATTACGCTATGGTTATATTAATACAATTGCTTGCACATTCAAAGGCGGATTTAGATTTTATATTTTTTTTTGCCTGTGCTTTAAGAAACTTCTAGAACTTTAAAAAAAATTGCTGGAACTCATTTTTTAATGAAAAATGAGAAAATACCTGTTTTGCTCCTTAATTCTTTACCAAAATTGCTTTTTCAGATCTCACATCTTTGAAAGCTGCACTTCTTTGCAATTTTATTAACAGAATGTTTATTGGAGAAAAACAGACATTCTCTGTCCACTGGGGATTAGAAATACTTTATCCTGATGGCTTTTGCGTGTTTATCCATTAAGTCACTGAGCTATACACAGCAGAAACACCCCAGGTTTGATTCCAGGTCTGTGCTGATTTAACCGATCTCAGCTGGATGGCAGTAGAGATGCTACAATTGGCCACAACTCCCCGGGCTCTTGATTGCTATCCAGTTAAAGTGTGCATGTCGGGTGAAAACAAGATCCGGCTTGGCTGTAGTGTACCTCATGGTGGAATTGTCTGCCAACTCTCACAGTCATGACTCACAAGTGAACAATGTCCACTTGAGCAAGATACTGGCGGATGGCCCAAAGTCCATGGAAACACACCCCAGCAAGGAAACACATGGGAAATGAAAGAAATGCTGCCACTGAAACAAAACAAATCTTCTACTTTAGTGACAACATAACCCTAAAGATGACCTATTATTCGGCAAAGGTATTTTACCTGCCAGAAGTATCATGAATCATTTTGGGGATATCCAATTGGTAATCACAGAGTCTGCTACTGCCCACAGAACGACAATATTACAACACAACACCAAAGAGATGTACTGCAAGACAAGCATTCCCATTAACTTTGTTTTCAGTCCCTGGGGTTACAGGTAATTAATCTATTCATACCTGGAACTGAAACCCTTCACTGACATTCCTTCTATCTTTAGTCCATCTGATCTCAACCAAAGGTCGACTCTCCCCAGAAACACATTGAAAGGACACACTTTCTCCTGCGCTTACAGACTGAGAGCTTGGACTGTAAAATACGGGCTCAATGTCTGCAAGAGAAGACAGGGAAGTCACAGCCTTTATTATCAATGCATTGTGCAATTTAATGCAAACATTTCCTCCAAACCAGGTCACCGACGGCCTTTTAACATCAATTAAAATTGCAGAACTTCAAGGGAGTACAAAGGTTTTATAACCTAGACTAGTCTCCTATGATGATGAAGCACATTAGATCTTCCAACAAATCCATGGACAGCATTACAGTGTATTCATTCTATCCTGAAAGTGAGGTCTTACAGTTACTGTAACTATACTTATGCCTTCTGGGTTATTTCAATATATCCAGAGCTGTGGGGACCATATCAAAAAATCTATAACAGCATTAAAATCATTGCATGTTAAAAGCAGATTGGATAATAGATACTATATTCCTGTATGAAGTAGAACAAGGGTCTAAAGTAATGCACAGCTCTCCAACTTGTGCGAGTCATCTTGCTTCAAACTGACCCTGCAAGACTATTCCTATGGTACCAGTGTCAAATTCCCATTCCAAACGCTCCATTGCCATGCTGTTGCCTCATGTCCTTAGGCAGAACATTAACATTAATTCTCATGGATCTCTTGGCCCAGAAGGGCAGGTAGTTCTTCAGTTCACTTCTCTAAACCTATCTTCTCAACCCCAAAATGTCAAGAATTTGACATTATGGCAACGCTGCCTAAACCTCTTCACTGAAGAGAAATCATTTGAATTTCATACAAATCACTCACCCAATCAAAGACGGAAAGGGAAATTACTTTTGACCTTTGACTGGGTAAACATGAGGATTCTGCTCACCAAGTGTCACATGACACAAACTTCATAAGCATTAGATCATCTGTCAGAGTAATTATAAAACTGACACTTAAAAGAAAAGATTCACAGGTTGAAAATGAAGAGCACTTGACTCAGACAAAGAGTCAGTAGTTAGTACAGAGGTCTCTGTGGAAACTGGGTAGGAACCTGAAGCCAGTTCATTTACCAAAATGTTACTAATATCTCAGAAACACAACCTCCACCATTCTCGAGATGGAATGTACTGCTGCTCTCACTGGTGATGAACAAGAACAAATATTAGACAGACCTGTGTCTAGCAATCAGACATGTCTAAGTCAATCACACGCTGCTGTGGCACAGTAAATGTAGAGGGCTTCAAGAAGGTGAAATTGTTCTTGTCAGTAATTTCACTAAAAAAAAAGGCAGCATAAGCACAAAACAGGAAATCCCATTTCAACTATTTCACTAAAATTATGGAGCAAGAGGAATTTCACCTCTCAAGACTTTTGAGGAATCCTTTGCTTCCAGCAAGCCCTCATTCAAGATAAATGACTACTCTAATCTGGTGCATCTCATTAGAGCATTTACTGCTTGCTCTGATCAGACTTTGTTCAGGTGAATCCCAAATATATAGTGATCCAAAGGTTAAAGAGGGAACAAAGAAAAAAAGGAGGATCTGCTACATCCTCACCCACATCTGCTGTGTCAACATTAAGAAAAGATGAACCATGGGGTAGTCGACTGAATTTGTGCTAGTAGCAAGAAGCCTGGCTCATGGCCCATGCACATTAGGTAATCACAGGTGCGATCCAATTATTTTCCATCCATTATAGATGGAAACTCATGGGCAATGCATCCATAATTTCCTGATATTTACGGCCTGCAGGCTAGGCTTCCTTGAACTCAGAAATCGGGCCCTGTTGTAAGGAAAGTAATGAACGGCAATCCTATGTAGTACCTGCACTGTTTGAGTGTCAGTAATATGAGGTTTAAGTTCCCAATATTTGACTGTCTGTAAAGCACTAGTTTGTAGATCAGCCATGTTGAGTTAATATCACAAGGCAGATACAGATAATGAAAGCCATTAACTCGCTCATCCAGAAAAAACGTACAGTCCCTCCATCATGACATTCAAGTGTTTCTGAAATTATTCCAGGGTTTTTACCTCCGCTACCTTACCCAGAAGTCTATTCTATCAATTGATCACTCATTCAATGAAGAACTTCCTGATGTCAGTCCTAAATTTGCCCTTTTATTAGTTTGAACTTGCGTCCCCTTATATTACTGTCCAGGGTTAATTTGAAGTATTGTTATGGACCTACTTTTTCTGTACCTTTTACTTATGTTGTATATTTCTAGGTCACCTTCCTTCGAGGATGAAAAGTCCAAATTTTGCCATTTTTTGGCCCTCAGATTGCTGGGCATAAATCTGTTGGCTGCTCTTTGAATTGCCTCCAAGGCTCAGATGTCTCCCTTGTATCTCAGTGGCCAGAACTGGACATATTACTCATGGTATGGGCTGACCAGAGTACTATATAGTTTGAACAGGACATCCCCTGGCTTGTTGTGACCACATAACAGCAAGTTCAGAGAGGCTTCACTCTCAGAGTAGAGTCGTAGTTGTACAAATCAGTGATAGGGCAATAACATTATACACTCAATTCTCTAACCTGTGCTACCATCTAGCAGGGTTCTACTTCAGAAGTGCAACCTTGTTGAATTTGTTATAGTTCTCTCTCTACTATTATGGCCCACATCCAGGTTATTTCCACAGAATATCAGCGATATTGCATTGTTTCTGCAATATAGCAATTCATGAATAATCCACAAATGCAAAATGTGTGCAAACCACTTTCACAACCAATCTCCTGAAATTCTACAGACAAGTTCATAGTGAATCATGGTCTTAATATCTTCATCTAGTTCAGGAAAGACACTGTTAGCAACTACAATATGATTTCACCCCTCTTGTTTTAATTAAAGTGTGTCACATACAGGCCTTATATATGTTGAAGGTGGCGTTGATGCTGGACAATCCCAATGTCGCTTTGCAGGTGTATTTCCCGAAGTCTTCCTCCCTCAGACTAGGAAAGAATAGAAATCCAGTGTGTGACTGGTAAACCCAGACATTCAATCCAGGGATGGGGTCCTCCAAGTTATGGAACCAGATGATAGAAGCAGAGGTGCGACGGTCTTTCTCAACAGCGGCACATGAAATGTTCAGGGGCCTCTTTGTTAAAGCCACCGTGTCAGAAGGATAGGACGTGAATACTAGAAAAGACAAGACAGTTAATCAGAAGCGGTTATGGACCTCGGCCAATACCAATAGCAATAGCTGCCTCCACAACTACAGACACACAGCATGTATCCAGTTTCCTATGGGTATTTAAATACCATTCATGAGTAGAGTCCTCTGCTTTCATAAAATTATATTTTAATTTTCATGTTTCAATACAAAGGTTAAGTCCTATGGTCCAGATTTAATGAAGTTTTATTGCAGGTTAACACACTGAGGAAAAACTTCTCTGTAAATGTGTTTCTATTGAAATGTATTTATAATTTAGCAATACCGAACATGTGAAAACGTCACTGAACAATTTACAGTGTTCTACGCATGGTGAGCAGTGAATTCTTACTACATTGAGAGAATGCTATTTTGTTTTAACTCAATGCCTCACTCAATTGAAAGGATATAAAATACACAATATATTCATGCCTATTTATTAGATCAGGAAAATCTGGTTCCCCAGACCAAGCTAACTCATATTTAACATGCTGATGTTCACTCTAACTCATTTCTAACCAATTGCCTACAGAAGATGAAATTCTGTAGACAGCTGATTGTGGTTGAATATGACTTCAGCCGAGATGTGAAGCAAGTTCCCAAATTGTCTATGAGCATAGAGTGTTGTATGGAGTAAAGTTTTACAGATCTTATTCAGTTGTTGAGAACAAATAGAACTTGAGTCACCTCTCACATCTTTGTGCCCATTCACCGATTTATCATTCACATCACTTTAAACAGTTCTCATTTCAAGGGCAGAACATCTATCAGTGTTGTCCAATGACATCTTTGGTCCATTTTATTCCATAAATAGGTATATAGCAGTGACTGATGTTCTTCCCTTACAATGTGAGCACTGTTGCTTGTGTGATATAACTTTCAAACGTTTGTGCAATCATATATACCTACAGTGAACTGCTGGGTTCAAACCTGTGGATTTTTTATAATAAAATATTTGAGAGAATTTTTTTTATATACCTAAAAGCAGCAGCCAATGAATATTAATGAAAGAAGCACTATAAATATCTGCTTACAGCTTTTAGTTGCTTCAAGGCTACTGCCCATTGATACCAGTCACATGGTTCACACAAATTTCCCAAGGGCATCTTTCTCATTATTGAAAAGCTACCATACAATCAATATGCAAGTCTCTGTAAAGTTTCTACTATGTGCCTTAACCTCGGCATCACTTCACCAGCTGTGTAAAGCCAGGTAGAAACTGCCTAGTTTCCATGCAACTAAAGTGTCTTCTTATCTATGGAAATGTCTTTTCCTTCCTTATGCCTGCAATACTTCCAAAATTTCAATTTTTCCTTTGTTCATATACTGAATTTTTTTGTGAAGTATTGTGATACTGCGAGGGATGGTAAACGCCAATTTTTCACACTACAAGAGTTGATGAGGTGAACTTTTCCACTATCGCCTGAAAGGTTATCAGGGGTGTAGAGTTCAAGAGATGGGGTATTCACATCCACCTAGAGAGGGCCAGCCCAGACTGATGGCGGTGGTGGAGCATTCTTCAGGAATGTTCTGACCCACTTTAACTACTGATAACACAATATGTTTCCACTATCCTATTCTATCTGTAGAGCTCCCCAAAATACTCTGAAATGAATCAGACAAGTCACAGGGTCACAAAAAATACAAAATAAGGGTTTTTGTCATAGAATAAACTATGGTCTATATAAAATGATAATTATTTGACCATGGCTTTAGGTGATAGTTCAATCTCAATCAACTAATGTTCATGTACTAATGTACACACAAAGGGTGGTAGAAGTTTGGAACTCTCTTCCGCAAACGGCAATTGATACTAGCTCAATTGCTAAATTTAAATCTGAGATAGATAGCTTTTGGCAACCAAAGGTATTAAGGAATATGGGCCAAAGGCAGGTATATGGAGTTAGATCACAGATCAGCCATGATCTTATCAAATGGCTGAGCAGGCTCGAGGGGCTGAATGGCCTACTCCTGTTCCTATATTCCTATATTCATTAACCATTGCCTTTCATTCAGTTTAGGATTTCACCAGCAAGGATGAACTCAACTATATGCCTTATAACTGTTTGCAAACTCTGCCCAGGCCTACTGCATAGTATGCAGTTTAGCAGTGAAGATGTATGTGCGTTTGGAATGCTACCTGAGTTTTTATACTGAGTGTGTAATTTTGTACAATATTAACACAATCTGTGCAAATGATAAAAAGACTCATCATTCTGTCTCAATGCTGAAGTGATGGCAGAGGAGCTGATTGCTCTATTTTCAGCTCCCTTTGAAAATGATGGGAGCAAGAGTGCTGGGAAAGATGTATTTTTCTGTTCTTGTGTTTTCATGTTTGCAAATGGAAATATGTAAAGATGTTTTTACATTGATAACTACATCACTATTTGACTGAACTGGCTCTGGATATATTTTTAAACCTCTCAGGGAGACTTATAGTGTTTCATTGAGAGCCTTGTTTGTTCCAATACACATTGAATGCCGTCCTAATTTATGTCTTGATTGCACTCTGTGGCCCTTTGAAACAAATTGTTGTTTTCAGTTTTAATGGGGATCTACGAATGGGATAAATTAAACACACTTTATATAGGAGCGCAACATCTGAATTGAGTTCTCTGAGACCTGGCATTAATTGACATCCTTTTGTACGTTGTGCCCCCACGTTTGCATTTAATTTGTATTTAATTTCTCTTTCAAAGTGGCCAGATGACCTGACCTGAACTCACGTAACTACTTCATTTTAGTCTTTTTTGGTTTTCTTCTGCTCCCCATTTGCCTGCCTTTATTCTGTGCTTCAATATGGTTTCCACCACAACTGAAATTGTGCATGCGGTGGTTTCTCATCCTGGAGTTTAATATTAATTCTTCCTCCCTCACCTAAACAACATTGCTCTTAACTACATACTTAGGAGTACATCTATGCTTCCACACTTCAAATGGAAACTCCTGCTTCTTGGTCATACTTACTTCAAACAAACCAAATCCAATTAACTGGTCATTCATCTCATTGCTGTTTGTGGGACCCTGCTGTGAACAAATCGGCTGCTGTATTTGCCTAGAAGACAACAGTGACTACAGGGGCCCAGTAATGGAACAATTGAAATTGTGGATTCTTTCTTTTCCTTTCTGTCACTTTTTTCCCTCTCTCTTAATCCGATTTTTCTTTCCTTCTCTTTATTCCTCTTTCTGTATCTAATTTGACGCTAATTCACCCTATTTCCATCTCCGTTGTTCCTCTGTTTCTTTCTCTATCCTTAAATTTAAATGTTTAAGGAGATAGACTGTTCACCAAGGACCCAGATGCCCCGTTGCCCTTGCCCTGCTGTTATCAGCTCGCACTTCCAGCAATTTGCAGTGCAAAACTTTTCGAGTTGAAGGGTGAAGGAAAAATCTAACAAACGGGGTATGAGATGCCCCACTCCAGCAAATTCTGGGCCGTTATCTTTTCAGGTGAAGGCCAACGACAACATCACACAAGAAAAGGGTTAAACATGATCTTTATACACAAGCAAATTTAAACTATGCAGTTTGCAGAGCTGTATCTGGGGTTCAGTGATCGAAATTCCATTTTTGTTCTTGTCGTTTAGCAGTCAGTCTCTTGCTTTTGATTAATAAATCAGTTTTAATCGGTTTTAATTATGCATCATATGTCAAAAAGACAGCTGAAGCATATTCCGTTCTGCATTTGAGTCTATTTGGGAGAAAGATGATAACTTGTCTGACCGTTTCCCTGTTCCATTAGAAATGGAGGAGGAAAGAGTGACCCTTAATTAAAGTTGTTCCAATCTTTCAGGGCATTTCTGAAAGATTTACAATAACTGTGAAGAGGAATCATCTTTTTTTTAATTTTCGGTTTTATTTGGTTATGGAAAAATGGCAGGCTGCAAAGCTTTGTGTTTCTAGGCAACTGATGGAGCAACATGAATCTATCCTTTTTTAGAAAAAGCCTTTTGTCACTTACAACAAAAGATGAGAAAATTAATGTGAGACAGGTTCTGTGAACTAACTACCCCGCCTCTGATCAAGCTGTTTTATCTGCTTTTTCCACCTCATAACCTAAGTCGTGACTGTGGCAAACATAAGTGTCTGTCTTCAATTCAAGGATGGTTTTCCTCCTTTTGCAAATGACAAGATGAAATGAGAGACAATTGTTCTCCCAACCGTCAGTTCCGATCTGTTACTCTGTTTATATCCTTTCAATTTAACTCTCAAACCTTCCAGTTGAAATAATCTTGTTTTATGTGCACTATACCTTTTGAAGCATTCCACTCATGAACTTTGCATTTCCAAGCAACAATAAGTAAATTTGGAACAGCATTAATACAGCAACAAGTCGCTGCTTTATTTAAAATGTTAATGAAGCTTCCCACGTCTGGCGACATTCACAGTTTTTTTTTAAAAGCAAAATCTTCATGAAACCAATTGCTCAGAACAAAGTAATTTGTTTCAATTCTCTACCCGGTTAATCAGTCAGAAATTCTTAGGTATCTATAAAGAAGGATAAAATTTAGCTGATCTGTGTGGAGCATAAACAACAGCATAGACCTGTTAGGCCGAATGGCCTGTTTCTGTGCTGTAAAATTCTAGGTAATTCTATGTATTCAAATATCTGTGATTGCTATGAATGAAAGGACTGTCGTTATGGCACAGTTTTTATAGAAACTGAAGCCAGAGGTGGCAATTGCAGTGATATATGGTAATATGAAAAGGTTTAAAAGTCACTAAAATGGAATGATGTGGAGATGCCGGTGATGGACTGGGGTGGACAAATGTAAGGACTTGCACAACACCAGTTTTATTTTAAATCACAAGCTTTCGGAGCTTACCTCCTTCGTCAGGTGAGTGAAGGGTTCTCAAAACGCATAGCATATATAGTCAGAGAACAATGCCTTGTTCTCTGACTATTCATGAGTCAAAAAAAAGGCAATTTTCCACGCACAGATTTGATATCTGCAACATTAGTTTCAAAGGCTTCTCATTAAGAGAAGTAGTTCTGTATCAAAAACTGGGATTAATTGGCAACATTAACGAGCATCTCTTGGATTGATGCTGCCATCTATCTCTCCAATAACCGAAGTGAAAGCTTTAATCAGTAAGTGCCTTGTGTATAAGAATAACACCCCAAGAAAAATTTGTACCAAAAAAAAACTATGACCCTCGTGAAGGTGAAAATGAACATTACAACAGCATATGAACTATAAAAACAATAGAAGATTATTCTTAATATAGTAAAATTTATGCTATTCCTGTATATACAGTAGAACTTCTCTAAGGCAACCACCCATGTGATTGATCAGAAGTGGTTAGCTTAGTGTGCCTGTCAAATGAGAGGGTTTGTGGCCAAAATGAGGCGATTATTTTTAATTAAATTGAATACCTCAGTCAAGCTAAAGCTTCTGTCTACCAAACGATTCACCTTCATCTCGGCTGAAGTCCAGAATGACACTTTCTCTCCGAACTTTCTCATTTGAACAATCAGCATTCCTATCAGCAGTTGCTCCTCGATGCCCATGATATTTAAATAGAAACTCTCCTTCTTGATTCCTGCCTTCAGTCTAACCTCTGGCATCTGATTTAAAGGGGGTGACTTTAAACCCTAAGAACGGGTGGGTTGGGGGCGGGTGGGAGTTGAAAACAGTTGTTTTTTGGGTCGCGACCGCAACCCGACTTTATTTCCGGGTTTAACGTCGGCGCGTAGAAGAACAGGCTTCCCACTGGGAATACAAAGTCTGAACATTTTGCGGTTGCGACCCAAAATAACAAACTATTTTCAACTCCCACCCACCCCCAACCCACCCGTTCTTGGGGTTTAAAATCACCCCCAAAAAAATTAACCACAAGCTAACAGGATCGATATAGGAAGAGGAAAATGAACCACGAGATCCTTGAGTGAAGTCGGGCGTGTGAGGAAATATAGGTTCTATGGTTTGGAAGATATTTAGGGGAACCAGGCTTGAAAGGGTTAAACAGTCAAAGCTCTAGTCGAAATTGCTATGTCATCAGATGGACTGCTTGTGAATTAACTTGCTGAGGCTGTAGGATGACTAACAGCCTATAAGCATCCAGTTATTGCAAACTAGGGAGAAAGAACGCAATGGTATTTTCACTCCACAATGGTATCTTCATTCCTTCAGACATACTAAAATGTTGAGGCTAGCTAGAACTCCCGTTAGCTTCAAGGCCTATAGGACGATCCATCAACTGCAGGGACAGGGAAACGTTGTGCTAAGAATCCTGTTATTAAGAATAAGAAGAGATAATGGGGTGATAAGTACGTGTTGTTTTGGGAAATACTTGATTCGATGTGGGCAAAATTGGATAGGGCCTGTTTTTGGGCGGGGGTAGCACGATCCGTTATTACCCCGCACCCAATGACCCCTGCGCAGGCAGGACAAGACTTTCATCACGCCTGAGGACTTACCTGCAATCTTCTTTGGAAAACAGCGTTGAACTAGGATTCAATGCAATTTGCAATTTCCACCAGCAGGGAGAGCTCCAATCTCTTAAAGGCAGGCTGTCTGTTAGAAATCTCTTAAAGGTAGCTGGTACCTGTTATTTGCTGAAAATAACAGTCTGCTGTCTGAACGGAGATCAGACATCGCACACGTAAAGCACAGATGCAGGTCCCGTCCCTATGTTTTAACATAACTCATCAGCGTGTAAACATTGAATAAAGGTTGCGCACCACTAAATCCCACATCCTCCAATCTGCACGCCAGACCTCACCAATCTGCCAATCTGAGTTTGTACCAGGCCTGCGAGAGTGCATGCACCAAGGTTTGCTGCTGATGCACCAGGGGCCTTGGTGCAAGACCTGAACAGAAAGAGGGACATCCTATATCCGCAGTGGGGGGGGCAAGAAGCGCTCCAGACATATACCGAAAAGGCAGTGGGAGGCAGTAGGGGATGAAGTCAATGCCAGGCGCACAGCATCATGAAAGGGGAAGAGGGAAGATTCCGTCTCTCTTATTCTGTTACAAACTAGAGAATTCTCTTTAGTTTGAGTGTTTTTAGTCTCTGCAAGTCTCTCTGAAAGAGTGTGTGTGAGGTGTGAAAGTTTGCTGTTGGCTGCTGTTTTCCCTTTTCATAGCTTGTTATAGGAGAAAGGGAGAGGATCACAAGATATAGAATGTGTTCTTTTATTTTCAGTGTACAGTCTCTTTAAAAAGCCTGTCCTCAGTGTGAGTGCTTTCTTTTCACTGTTGTGGGCTACACCCCCTTTTTAATGCTTGTTATGTGTTTTCCTCTTTCGTGTAATGTTACAAAGATTTTGTTTAGCTGTGAAAGCAGTTATTTCCAGTATTTTTACAGTTTGTTGGAAAGGTGCGCCCGAAGAAGAACAAAATGAAACACGCTGTAATTTACTGGGTTTTAGTAAGAACGTGCTATATTGATAACTTTATGTGCCGTCTTGTGTTTCAGTTTAAGATATTGCTAAATTAAAATTAGAGTTATTGAGGTTAACTAACCTATTAACTTGTGAAAAACAGACTTTTATTGTGGCAACGGTGAAATTCTGGTTATGATTTATGTGATGATTTCTAAGTCCGGACATGAAATAGAACAAATTGCCATTTTGCGTTTCTTAAATGCTTTAATGATTTGAAGTAAATGCCGAGTGATTTGAAGGTTAAGTTGTGTTGAGTATTGGTAAGCGTGAATTGATGTGTTAAAATATTGGGACATTTTGAAGTAACTATCTGTTTAATCATGTTTCACGGCATACGGATATGTGATAGCTGTTAGCAAACCGACCCTTTGATCATGTGATTGATGGTGGTCAAACCAAAGTGACCATAAAGAAGGAAAAAAGAATGGTTAAAGGATCTCTGCAATAACGATCTGGAGTAGTTAGACTGTACTGCAGAATTGCTCATGGGTGTTTTAAGTTAATAGAAGGAAATACTATCAATTTCTGCTATTTTTAATAGATTTTCAATTACTAATGATGGATAAGAATTGGTAAATCTTCTGTGCCTTCATGGCTCATGTTTTGAAAATTGTAAATCAGTGAAGATGAAATTTATTATCCAGAGTTTAATTGTATTCGGATCTTTGTGCAAATTATCTGCTATTGTGATTGACTCCTCCTCACCTCCTGAACTTCCAACCATGTTAATCTGCTGACTCATAAGCCATTTTATTGTCCCTTAATGAGAAAGAGAGAGAAAACTTGAGAGATAGGCTCTCCAGTGTTCTACTGGCACAGTGCTTTAGTTACACATATAAGATTTTTAAGTTTCTTAATTTATATGGATATTTCCCCACGGTGACAGAATTAAATCATAAAATCATGAATTGACAAATTAACCCCTTGGGCTCTCAAGAAGAGCCACAATGGATTTCCTATTATTCTTTTCTTTTACACAGGGAACTATGGTTTTCAGGCCAAAAGTGTTGATAGTGCAGGATTATCAAGAGTGGTTCTTTGACATACAAGTGGCTTCACAAAGTTACGGAGCAACCTTTGCTGGAGGAATGTTGCTTCAGGACATGGTCCAGTGGTGTGAACAATTTAAGATCTTATCAGCAGACATCGGCAGATATCCAATATCACAGCGCAGTAACAATTTGGACTGAGACTTTGCCTCTGAAAGGCTCGCTTTAACCCATTCATGGCTATTTATTGTCTTTTGACACTCAAAGTGGGGAGATACGGGAGTTACATCCAAAAGTAATTACAAGCACTTCTGTCTCTACTGTAAAACCACCAAGACTGGGCATAATTTGTTTCTGAAATTGGAACTGATGAGATAAATTGATATGAGCCCTGAAGGAAGGGCTGTTCAAGGGAAAATTTACCTATAGTTTAAGGGGATAATCAAATTATATTTTTAAATATGAGTCCAGTCTAAATGGTTCCTGTCCAAATCTGTGTATCAAGGAAGAAAGTATTTTGGAGGGAAATAAAATTGTACATTTACAATCCCTGTTAGTCCAACAATACTGCTCTCTGGAATTAGGATAATTTTGAAATGATGGAATGGACTCAGGCACAATGTAATGGAATATTTTGGAAAATGAAGAGCAGTCCAAGAAGAATTTAAGTAAGATAAACCACGAAAATGTACTGATATTGGACCAGACGGTAAATGCTGTATTGGACAGTAAAGTTCCTCCAGGGCTCATGAAGGAGATGAAATGGTTATATAACGGGATGGGTAAAATTGGATGAGAGGAAGTGATTGAGAATTGAAGTATAGACACAGAGAAATTACACCACCAAATGGGAATTTCTCTAAAGTCATCACCCTGGGTGAGTTTGAGTAAATAAATCACCTGGGCATGATTTCCCAAAAGATATCAATCTGGTATAAATGTGCGATCTAGTGAAAGTCAGGAAAGTGCAGTTGAGAATAGTAATTTGATCGCTTTCCCTTGGAGATATTTGTGTCCTTACCTATACTGAACAATGAGAAAACTGCATTTGATTGCCTGGCCACTACCTGAGACATCGGGACCATGCAGGGGGAGATAAGCAAAGACCTCCAGACACTCCCCGATGTTTTGATAAAATAACCTGAAAGACCAAGAATAGCTACAGTGGACATGAAAGATACAAATGTATGTTGCCATCAATTGGAAATGGAGACAAAGATGAAGAACATGATTACAAAGGCCCACAGCCTGGTGCGCTATTGGAACCACTCTTCAAACAGAGCGGCTGCTCTTACAGAATTGAATCTTACTGGACATATGACATGTGCCATGGAAAACACATTCGGAAATACCATGAGGAAAAAAAGAGACTAGCCAGCAGAAAGTTAATATTCAAGAATATTACCTGTGATATGTTGTGTGTGAGGCAACCAGTATGCGGAAATGCGTGATGAAGATGCATTGAAAAATGGGCCTCAGACATGCTCAGTTACTTGACAACAGCACGGCATGAAATGGTTAATGTGGCTGAGGAGAGTGAGAAAACCTTTTAAACAAGGCACTGATACATGCTCCATAGAGAAACCGACTTATTAATGAAACAATCAGGATAGAGTTGAATGCTGGTATCTATCAGAGGGATTGAAATTAAAATAAAGAGGAACACAGTAGTTTGGATTTCCAAAATTCAGGGTTAGGTTCCTTTCAGTTAACAATGAAATTGGGACAACTGAGGAAAAATATCCACAAGATGGATATTAGTAAAAGGAGAGCTGGAGAATCTTTTAAATCAGTGATTTTTTGATAATATGGTACATTGTAGTTTTCTGTATAGTGTAGTATGATTTTCTGTGTATATCATGATGTGTGATATTAACCAAATGAAACTGAGAAGCAATATGTATATTTCTAGGTGTGTTTATATAATAAAATGTAACTCAAGGTGATGTTCGACAAGACCAAGACGAAAGTTACAAAGTAACGTGAAAATTGACCCAGAGTGGTTTCATTCTGGTTCAAAGACAGGGGTATGGTAGCATTGTGGTTAGGTTACTGGACTAGTAATCCAGAGGCCTGGATTAATAATCCAGAGTCTATGAGTTCAAATCCCACCACAGTAGCTGGGGAATTTAAATTCAATTAATTAATTAAAATCTAGACTTAAAATACTAATATCAGTAATGGTGGCCATGAAACTACCAGATTGTCATAAAAACCCATCTGGTTCACTAATGCCCTTTAGGGAAGGAAACCTGCCGTCCTTACCCGGTCTGACCTATATGTGACTCCAGACCCACAGCAATGTGGTTGATTCTTAATTGCCCTCTGAAATGGCCACGCAAGCCACTCAGTTATACAATCTCGCTTAAAAAAAGTCATAATAAGTATATGACACGACAAAGGCAAATGGGCAAACCAAGCCCAGTCAACCCTGCTAGGTCCTCCTCTCTTACATCTGGGGACATGCCAAAATTGGGAGAGCTGTCCCACAGACTAGTCAAGCAACAGCCTGACATAGCCATACTCACAGAATCATACCTTTCAGCCAACGTCCCAGACTCATCCATCACCATCCCTGGGTATGTCCTGTTCCACTGGCAGGACAGACTGACCAGAAGGTGGCGGTACAGTGATATACAGTCAGGAGGGAGTGGCCCTGGGAGTTCTCAACATTGACTCTGGACCCCATGAAATCTCATGGCATCAGGTCAAACATGGGCAAGGGAACCTCCTGCCGATTATCACCCACCGCCCTTCCTCAGCTGATGAATCAGTCCTCCTCCATGTTGAAGAAGCACTGAGGGTAGCAAGGGCAAAGAATGTACTCTGGGTGGGGGACTTCAATGTCCATCATCAAGAGTGGCTCTGGTAGCACCACAACTGGCCGAGTCCTGAAGGACATAGCTGCCAGACTGGGCCTGCGGCAGGTGGTGAGCAAACCAACACGAGGGACAAACTTACTTGACCTCGTCCTCACCAATCTACCTGTCGCAAATGCATCTCTCCATGACAGTATTGGTAGGAGTGACCACCGCACAATCCTCGTGGAGACGAAGTCCCGTCTTCGCACTGAGGATACCATCCAACATATTGTGTGGCACTACCACCGTGCTAAATGGGATAGATTCAGAACAGATCTAGCAGCTCAAAACTGGGCATCTATGAGGTGCTGTGGGCCATCAGCAGCAGCAGAATTGTATTCCAGCACAATCTGTAACCTCATGGCCCGGCATCTTCCTCACTCTACCATTACCAACAAGCCAGGAGATCAACCCTAGTTCAATGAGGAGTGTAGAAGAGCATGACAGGAGCAGTACCAGGCGTACCTAAAAATGAGGTGCCAACCTGGTGAAGCTACAACTCAGGACTACACGCATGCGAAACAGCGAAAGCAATATGCTATAGACAGAGCTAAGCGATTCCACAACCAACGGATCAGATCAAAGCTCTGCAGTCCTGCCACACCCAGTCGTGAATGGTGGTGGACAATTAAACAACTAACGGGAGGAGGAGGCTCTGTAAACATCCCCATCCTCAATGATGGCGGAGTCCAGCACGTGAGTGCAAAAGACAAGACTGAAGAGTTTGCAACCATCTTCAGCCAGGAGTGCCGAGTGGACGATCCATCTCAGCCTCCTCCCGATATCCCCACCATCACAGAAGTCAGTCTTCAGCCAATTCGATTCACTCCACATAATATCAAGAAACGGCTGAGTGCACTGGATACTGCAAAGGCTATGGGCCCCGATAACATCTCGGCTGTAGTGCTGAAGACTTGTGCTCCAGAATTAGCTGCACCTCTAGCCAAGCTTTTCCAGTACAGCTACATCACTGGCATCTACCCGACAATGTGGAAAATTGCCCAGGTATGTCCTGTCCACAAAAAGCAGGACAAATCCAATCCGGCCAATTACCGCCCCATCAGCCTACTCTCAATCATCAGCAAAGTGATGGAAGGTGTCGTCGACAGTGCTATCAAGCGGCACTTACTCGCCAATAACCTGTTCACCGATGCTCAGTTTGGGTTCCGACAGAACCACTTGGCTCCAGACCTCATTACAGCCTTGGTCCAAACATGGACAAAAGAACTGAATTCCAGAGGTGAGGTGAGAGAGACTGCCCTTGACATCAAGGCAGCATTTGACCGAGTGTGGCACCAAGGAGCCCTAGTAAAATTGAAGTCAATGGAAATCAGGGGGAAAACTCTCCAGTGGCTGGAGTCATACCTAGCGCAAAGGAAGATGGTAGTGGTTGTTGGAGGTCAATCTTCTTAGTCCCAGGATATTGCTGCAGGAGTTCCTCAGGGCAGTGTCCTAGGCCCAACCATCTTCAGCTGCTTCATCAATGTCCTTCCCTCTATCATAAGGTCAGAAATGGGGATGTTCGCTGATGACTGCACTGTGTTCAGTTCCATTCGCATCCCCTCAGATAATGAAGCAGTCCGAGCCCGCATGCAGCAAGACCTGGACTACATCCAGGCTTGGGCTGATAAGTGGCAAGTAACATTTGCACCAGACAAGTGCCAGGCAATGACCATCTCCAAAAAGAGAGAGTCTAACCACCTCCCCTTGACATTCAACGGCATTACCATCGCCGAATCCCCCACCATCAACATCCTGCGGGTCACCATTGACCAGAAACTTAACTGGACCAGCCACATAAATACCGTGGCCACAAGAGCAGGTCAGGGGCTGGGTATTCTGCGGCGAGTGACTCACCTCCTGACTCCACAAAACCTCTCCACCATCTACAAGGCACAAGTCAGGAGTGTGATGGAATACTCTCCACTTGCCTGGATGATTGCAGCTCAAACATCACTCAAGAAGCTCGACACCATCCAGGACAAAGCAGCCCACTTGTTTGGCACCCCACCCACCACCCTAAACATTCACTCCCTTCATCACCGGCGCACTGTGGCTACAGTGTGTACCATCCACAGGATGCACTGCAGCAACTCGCCAAGGCTTCTTCGACAGCACCTCCCAAACCCGCGACCTCTACCACCTAGAAGGACAAGAGCAGCAGGCACAACACCACCTGCACGTTCCCCTCCAAGTCACACACCATCCCGACTTGGAAATACATTGCCATTCCTTCATCGTCGCTGGGTCAAAATCCTGGAACTCCCTTCCTAACAGCACTGTGGGAGAACCTTCACCACACGGACTGCAGCGGCTCAAGAAGGCGGCTCACCACCACCATCTCAAGAGCAATTAGGGATGGGCAATAAATGCCGGCCTCGCCAGTGACGCCCACATCCCATGAATGAATAAAAAAAAAATGTAAGAATGTGGTCTAAACTGAGCATTGTCAAGTATCCCATCTCACATAGCGCCTGGGTATTTAGCAATACGGCGGTGCTGGGGGAGACAAAGTTGCTGTCCCTGTGTGAACAAAAGCAGCTTGTAAATACCCAACAGGAGATAAAGGTTGAGGTAGTCATGCTGCGTGATATGCTGCACCTGAAGTTGTTTAACACAGAGCCAGCATGGGAGTGGGATCATTTACGACAAGGAGATAGGACTAGAGATGCGTATGTGCAACATTGACAGCCGAATAGTGGAAAGATAGGACACTATGCACCCAAAAGTTAGAGCTCTTGGGACAGTTGGAAGTCTACAGTCCACTCAGATCAGAAGAGCAAATGGCTCAGATAGGTATGTGATGCTATCAAGATCAGAACGTTAGGTAAAGCCATGTGGCTGTTGGAGATTACAATTGAAAGACTAAAATGAAACAACGCAATGCTGACATTGAAAAGGGGGCATCTACCCTTTCGAATCATGAATGATGGAAGGTGGAATACAATGTCGGGCAGAATCCATGGGTAAGATTACTCTCATATGGCTTTGTGCTCGTCCAAGGCGTTGTGATAATTGTTTTAATCATACGACTAATATGTATGAAGCAGACACTGAAGAAAGTCAAACGTAGACAGCAAACCTTAGAAACCACTGCTTTGCTCAAAAGAAAATAGGATTGGTGTGAGGACTCAAGAGTATCTTCATTCCTTCAGACATACTAAAATGTTGAGGCTAGCTAGAACTCCCGTTAGCTTCAAGGCCTATGAGATGATCCATCAACTGCAGGGACAGGGAAACGTTGTGCTAAGAATCCTGTTATTGAAAATAAGGAGAGATAAGGGGGTTACAAGGTGCTGTCCCATCTGAACAAGTACGTGTTGTTTTGGGAAATACTTGATTGGATGTGTTTTACTGCAGTTCCATTCTATTGGGGTATAATTGGAGGGGTCTGAGACTTTGTTAAGTGTAGAAGCGAGAGGCAATAGAAGCCAGAGGAGCGAGAAGTGGACACACCTTCAACCCAGGACGGAACGGGTAATATAATTCTTGTTCTGTACTGATAACTACAGCTTAGGCACTTGCATGTGTTGATCCTTGTGTGAAGTTAATAAAGTATCACTATATCCAATTGGAGTCAGATCAAATCTTTATCAAGAGGAGCAAGAGTTGCCATTTAAATATCAGAGCAGAGTGGAGCAACAAGTGGCATTGATTGCTGACAGAAATGTGTTTTGTTGGGTGCTGCTGCCAGATCAAACATATCCAGATTAGCAGTGGGTGTCAATCACCAGTCTCCACAAAAATGACTCCACCAGGAGGAAAACTTTCGGAGAATATAACTTGCAAATAAAGACAACCCCACCACATACACGCTCTACATCCCCTGACGTTAATTTAAATTTCTCATCTAACATGCAAATATATATGGTGGTTCTGGATATAGCACATCATTCTCTTTTTATTTTGCTGAAATATGATCTATTACCAAAGCCAACTTACATCGAATTTGTCAGGAACCATAATTGCCACCATGACACTGGCTTTGGTTTCCTCATTGGTTACTATAAATCAGTGATGATTTTCCTACGTACTTTACGATTTTAAGATATTACGGCAATAATACAGAAAACTATTAAATTAATTGAACAATCTGTATAAACAGAAAACAAATGCTGCAATTTGTTAGGCTGAGCCTATTCCTTTAACAAGTAACTTAGCAACCAATGACATAAAAGTTATCACCGGGAATCTTTTTTTTACAGAGACAACTAATACATTAACTTAGATAATGTGGAATTACCAGTGTATAAGCTTTGTATATTAAATAGTCTGATTATTTGATCCTCCCTGATTGGTTTCTATCCAAAATACATGATTATCTTTCCTTCATCTGCAGTTTCCTGGTATTAACTGCTGTCGGTGACCCTACTTACCCAGCTCTGCTGCACAAATGCTTTTCCATATCTGGCAGTCATGGATTAAACTCCAGAGCAGGAGATGCAGAACCGCACTGCTTGCCTTCTCCATCACCTGAGCTGATGAGCGATGTCGTCCCATGCCGGAAAATAATTAGGTTCACTTCAAAACATAAGAGACAAATCCCAAATCATGGGCAGGTGGCCGACTTTAAGAGAGATACTGCAGTGCTTTTACATGATGAGGAGGGTGGATGTTTACAAATATACATACGAAAAGTAGGGCAGCTAAGCCATCCAGCTTGCCCCCTCCAGCCGCAGTGTGACCACATACAACCAATGACCCAACCTGCAACCATGTAATTCCTGAGAAGAGGCAAAAAACTGAGGAAAAAAACACTCTCCAACTTCCTAAGGCAATCAAGCAAGACTCCAGGTGTCTATAGTGGCTCATAATTCTTCATAGCCATGACTAACTAGAAAGTTACCTTCCATAACTGGGAATGTCTTTGTTCAGGAACCAATCTAGTTCCCATTTAAAGGACTGTAGCAAAACCATAACCACTAATGTCTCAGCAGTCTGTTCCAAAGGCAATGACTCGATGTGAAAAGAAAATCTTCCCAGTATTTAACCTAACTCTTTGCCTAAAGATTTTATATGTATTTCCTCTAGTCCTACCATCCGTATCCTTCCCTAATAACCTATCCAATACCTTCATCATTTAAAAACCTCAATCATATCTCTCTTAACCTGCATTTCTCTAAACTAAATAGCCCTAAATCTTGGAGCCTATCCTGATAACTAAGAGCTCTCAAGTTACGTAACATTCAGGTTGCCCTCCTCTGCACCTTCTTCAGAGCTTTGTTATCCTTCACTGTGTGCAGAGACCAAAACTGGACACAATACTCCAAGTGCATGCATATCAAATCCTTGTATTGCCTAAGTATAGTGCTCTTGCTTTTATACTCAGTATTCCTAGCAATCACCTATTTTGCCTTCCCAACAGTCACCTCATGCAGCTTGTGCATCTTTAATGAGTTATTAACTATTACCAGTCCCTGTATGGATTAAACATGCATGGAGTAAACCAACCCCAAGTGACTAGCACCACACTTGTCCACATTGAAGGACATCTGCCATATGTGGGCTCACTCCTTTAATATATCTACGTCAACCTGCAACCTATTGACTTGGTCCAAATTATTAATCCCTGCCCACATTTTTGTGTTTGCTGTCAATTTGTGAATGGTTCCATTAATGCCTCGTCTAAAATGTTAAAAGAAATGATAAGTAGTCTTCACACAGAGCCTTGTGGAACTCCACTCGTGACCTGGCCCCATCCGGGTCCATTCCAATTAGTGACAATCCTCAATCTACGAGATTCCAACCAATTGTTGGATAATATCTGTCCTATAATCTCATAAAATCAAATCTTTTCCTTTAGCTTTAGTTTAGTTTGATCTGCCAGAGTCAATGCTGGATCCACTATTTACTACAGAGTAATCAATGGAAGTATAATTTTCATCTATCAATTGCCAGAGACTAATAAAGTTTTACTGAAAATCACAATAGGCTCTCAGCATGTATCAAATTCTTTTGAAGTCCCATCTCCTATTTACTTTGTTTGCTTAGTTGTGTAAAATCCCACTAAATGCAAGAGAAAAGTTTACAAGTAACTATCACAACAATCTTTAGGCACAACACAAGTATCTATCCAAGTACGTCCCTGTATTATATTCCTGAAGTAGAGTGTGATTAATAATATAATTACACTTTTGTGTACTTCCAATAAGATGCGACTCTCTGCTTTTGTCTTGTTCCACGTGGAGGGACATTTACAACCCAGCCCCCACAATAACTGTCCATAATGAGCATTGCAAGACATAGGAAATACACTGTTAAAGGAGAACTACAGGTGGGAGTAAGTAATAGAAATTGCAAGAACTTACCCCTTACAGCTGCTCAGTTATTTCCCACAATTGGTTACATTCTTTTCAGAGAGTTGTTCTTTTGTTCTATTGATCTTTTTTCCCTTCTATCTGTCAAAACATTGAAATTTGAGTGTATTATTTGAAAAAGGTTAATCCCACCTGTTCCAGAAGCTCTGCCTGGCAGAGAACTCCTCTTTGATTCAAGACATCTTCAGAATCAAACTGTACACTTTATTTTTCTCTGTGCAAAAATTCTACTGAAATCCTCAGGGATTAACAAAGATTCAGCAGTTAGTGAAAAAGCACTGCAGTGAGGAAATGATTGTTATAAATCTGAACAGAGGAGGTATTCATTCTGCTATAACAGGCCTTGTGTCAGTCTTGGATCAGCGGGAGCACTCACGCCTCTGAATCAGAAGGTTGTGGGCTCAAGTCCCACTCCAAAGACTTGAGCGCATAATCTCGGCTGACACTCCAGTGCAGTACGGGGGGAGTGTTGCACTGCCAAGAATTATCGTCTGATGAGACATTAAATCCAGGGCCCCATCTGCTCTCTCAAGTGGATGTAAAAGATCCCATGGCGCTATTTCAAAGACGAGCAGTAGAGTTCTCCCGATGTCCTAGCCAACATTTATCCCTCAACCAACACCAAAGAAACCAGATTAACTGGTCATTTATTTCATTGCTGTTTGTGGGAGCTGGCTGCCGTGTTTCCTACATTACAATAGTGACTATACTTCATTGGCTGTAAAGCGCTTTGGGATAGCCTGAGGTTGTAAAAGGCGCTATATAAATGCAAGTCTTTCTTTCTTGCTCTTGTTTGTTGAGATGTGAGTGTTCAAACAGAAAATCCGACATCCATTTCTAATGTTCAGATCTGCTGCCAGGGTGGGGCAATGCTTTGATATTCCAACATGGGGGTGGGGGGGCAGGGGGGAGTAAGAGTTATAAATGCATTTACGATTTTACTGCATCTAGCACACAGAAGTAACCTTTCCCATACTGTGCTGGAGCGCTAGGTCGTGTGACTACACGAGAAGTCAGTTTTCATTGTTGGGCAGGAGGACACTTCTGCCAAGGACACTTCCCATGGGAGATAACAACCTGTACTGACCCCAACTTTCATCATTTTTAGTGAACAGTTCAAGGCAGCACTGCAAAGATCTGATTATCCTATTGGATGGGCAATGCTGTATTACCCAAGTAGTCTGCGAGTACAAAGAAAGACAATCACATTTCTTTTTAAGACTGATGTTCATAGCAACCTTTAATTCTCCGCTGTAAAAACCACTAGATGCACAGAATTTGTGAATCCTTTTTCTACTAGGTTAAAAAAAACGTATTTTGCTGCCATGGCAACTAACGTACACAAAAGAAGAAATGTTCTGAAAATGGTGTTCATAACACACTCTGCATGAAGCTTTCGTTACACACAGAACCTAATTTTGAATTTGTGCGACAAAGGAGCTCTTAATTGCAAATGAGTCCTTGATTCCCAGTGAAATCAGGGAAAAAAAAGAAACAGTATTTTAAATGAAAATAAAATAAAACCACTGCAGCAATTCTGTAATCTGCAGAATCTAGATTTACTGCTTCATCCTTCATTTTTAATCATTATGCATAATGTATTCATTTCTACCTTATGAATGATGACTACACATCTTTATGCAAGTTAGAAACAAAAAAGGAAGTACTGGCAGCAACCTCTCCAACTGATCTATAAAAGCAGTATTTACATTTACAAGGTATTATGCAGACAGTCAGACATTATTTCTAATTGCCCAGCTTTCATTTCTTTATAACTTTGTTTGAAATTATCTGTGAAAATTTAAAGACATTTACAAATCAAAAATTAAAATAAGATCAATTTCATTAATAAGCAATATTTTGCAACTCTTATCTGAATACTGTTGCACAGATGATCCCCACTCATTCTTATTCTGGAGCAATTTAATTGCTTTAGATAAAAGATTTTTTTGATAAAGTCTGAAAATGTGTTAATGTGTCTGATAGTCTTTAGAGCTCCTTCTGTAGTTTCATCTGGACTAAAAACCTCTTTGATCACTTAGATCAAAGAAACTTGGTTTTCTGAGGTGCTGATGAGACTCTGCTCTACGTACTGTGCTCCTTTGCACTGTGCTCCCCTCTTGCTGAATTCATCAAAATGTGTGGAAGCTGATTCCCCAGTCTGAACACTGAAGCGGCAGGACCAAGAAAAAAAAACTGGCTCGATGCTCACTGACATCCCATCGTCCCTGTGGTAATTAGATGCCTTCTCACTGACCCCACATACTCTGGTGAGGGTCAGCGCTAGAGAGTACTGATGGGTGTGATCCTACCGTAACTGCTGGGATTGTGGTCATGCAAATTCAGGGATAATTAAGTGAAATTCCCACCTATTTTGCTGACCGAAAAGGCTCACTGTAAGATCTCACTCTATGTAAGAGTGGTGTGTATATATATATATATATCTTGTATTTTTCCAAGAACTCTATCTCTCTTTATCTATTGAATTATAGACTAATTAGAGGCCAAAAGATAAATGATAATTTGACGAGGAGTGAAGTGTAATTTATGCTATGCAAGTAAACGACCACTTAAACTGGTGTTTCAGTTGGCAGAATACTACCTACATAGGTGGGAGGAATGCAATTACATTCAAGATCCTATTATTTACCATTCAATGTTGAGAGACTGTGGGTGGCTATTGCTCTTAGACCAAAACAGGTTAGCACAAATGAGATGAAATGCAGCATTATCAAAAGTGGAATATTAATTTGTTTTCCTCGCAAGCTGAAATCTTAACAAATGTAAAATTCAGTGGCATTCACCACATTAATGAGGGGGCTTTGCAGTCAGGATTCTTTATAAAAAAATCAACCAGTTAAAAAAACAGGATCAATCTTGACATTGGTTTGAATTTGATTTTTTTTAAACAGCAAGTGCTGATGATATAATTGGGGAATAGCTTGGAGGAGTTAGTGAACAAAATGGCATGGGCCAACTGAATCAGTACACAGCCAGCCAAAGATGGATTAAGGGTGGAATAAACGGATGCTAATTCAGGTGCCTTTTGCTGTCAAAACAATATAAATCCCACAAGCCAATACCCCCAAAGATGTCATCAGGCCTCAAGACAGCTCCCAAAGCATAAATAATTTAGTTTTCTACTTTCCATTTAAGATATTTCATTAAAGTTGTTTGTGATACACCATTGGCATAATATATAAGCTAAAATATATAGAGGGTACAACCATTAGGAAAGACTGAACAGGCTGGGGCTCTTTTCTCTAGAAAAGAGAAGACTGAGAGGAGACTTGATAGAGGTCTTTAGAATTATGAAGGGGTTCGATAGGATAGACGTAGAGAAGATGTTTGCACTTGTTGGGGGAGTTAAAAGCTACAGGCCATAAATATAAGATAGTCACTGATAAATCCAATAAGGAATTTAGAGGAAACTTCTTTACTCAGAGAGTGGTTGGAATGTGGAACTCACTACCACATGAAATGGTTGAGGTGAATAGCATAGATACATTTAAGGGGAAGCTACATAAGTATGTAAGGGAGAAATGAATAGAAGGCTATCCAGATAGGGTGAGATGAAGTAAGGTGAGAGGAGGCCCATGTGGAGCATAAATACCGGCATAGTTGGACCAAATGATCTGTTTCTGTGCTGTAAATTCTATGTAAATAAACATCATTGAAAATCATCAAGACATAAAATATACCTCAGTACCTAAATCTGTAGAGCCACATCACAATCATCAGAATTAAGAGCTAATGCACATCCAAAGACTCTTCCAATTTTTGGCATGGTAAAGTCAGAGTTACATCAAATTACATCAAGTCTACAGGACAGAAACAGGCCATTTGGCCCAACAGGTCTACGCTGGGGTTTAATCTCCACACAAGCCTCCTCCTTCCCTATTTCATCTACCCCTATCAGCATAACCTTCTATTCCTTTCTCCTTTGTGTGCTTATTTATCATCAATGCTATTTGCCTCAGCTATTCCTTGTGGTAGCGCGTTCCACATTCTTACCGGTCTTTGGGTAAAGAATGTGGAACGTGCTATCACACGGAGTAGTTGAGGCAAATAAGGCAGGTATTTATAAAGCAAATGAAATAATACTCGACTATCATGTTTCATAAGGAACATTAGGGGAGGAAATGTTCTCTGTGTGCTATATGTAACAAAATTGTAAATCAATTTTTAAAGAACAGGTTTATGACTTTGTTACACACGACATGCAGAGGAAATCTCCGCTATAAATCATTAGTTACATGGAACCTAAGTGTTTTGTGGTTTATGAAATAAAAGACAGAAATAACTGTTGCTGATAACAGCAGAAAAACCTGGTTTTAACAGAGATGCCAACCGATTTCATCTGAAACAAGTCACATACTTGACAAAGCATGCAAGGAACATAGGAACAAAGGAACAGGAGTAGGCCATTCAGCCCCTCGTGTCTGCTCCGCCATTTGATAAGATCATGTTTGATCTGTGATCTAACTCCATATACCTGCCTTTGGCCCATATCCCTTAATATGAGATGGGTGAAGTATTCCTCTGGGAAGAATATAGGAACCTTCAGAACCAGGTGGAACAAAGAGGAACCTGGAAATAGAAATAGCTCCAGGAGCTAAGCACAACAAGAAGAAATTCCGCCCGATCTATAACAACAGGAAGGGATGAGATCCTTAAACAAAGGAGCAGTAAACGTACAATCATCTTTGGCCCTGGTCACAAACTCTGTACCCTTGCCACCGATTCTCCCACCCCACCCATTGTCTCAGGCTGAAACCGACTGCTCACAATCTCGTTGTCCTATTTGTCTCCAACCCCATATCCTCTCCATCACAAAGACCACCTACTTCCAACTCCGTAACATCCCCCATCTCCGCCCCTGCCTCAGTGCATCTGTTGCCAAAACCCTCATCCATGCCTTTGTCACCTCCAGACTCTCTCCTGGCTGTCCTCCTATCCTTCACCCTCCATAAACTTCAGCTCATCTGCACCAAGTCCCACTCACCCATCACCCTGTGCTCGCTGAACTACTTTAGCTCCCGGTCCCCCAACACCTCCAATTTAAAATTCTCACCCATGTTCAAGTTTTTTCATGGCGTTGCCTCTCCCTATCTCTATAATCTCCCCCAGCCCTACAACTTCTGAGTGCACTGCATTCCTTCAACTCTGGCCTCTTGTGTATCCCCCACTCCCTTCATCCCACCATTCACAGCCATGGCTTCAGCTGTCTAGTCCCTAAGCTCTGGAATTCCCTTCCTAAACCTCTCAGCATCTCCACCTCTCAACCTTCTTTAAAACCTATCTCTTTGACCAAACTTTTAACCACCCTTCCTAATATCTCTTTCTTTGGCTTTGTGTCAATTTTTGACTGAATATGTTTCTGTGACACACCTTGGGATGTTATTATACATTAAAGGCACTTTATAAATGCAAGTTGTTGCTGATGAGCAGGAAATAGTTAAAATTCTCAACAATTACCTCCTTGGGGTATTCACTACAGAGGTTGCTCATACTATGCTCCCCGCAAATAAAGAAAATCCAAGTGTATTTACAGGCTTTGGTATTGAAAAATGGAAGTTCTAGACAGGTTTCAAGGGCTTAAAGCAAGCAAATGCCAGGGCATGGTGGCACTAATCCCAAGTGCTGAGCAAGACAAGGGTTGAGATTTGTAAAGTACCAACAGTCATTATGACAGAGTCAATGAATGCTGGAGAGGTCCCACTAGATCAGAAATTGGTTTATATAGTACCTATATTCAACATAAAACCTGACAAATCCAAGAAATTATAGATTAATTCATTAATAAAAGGTAAAATGATTGAGGTAAAGTTGAAGATTAACTGTACAATAAGTCAACTGAATGTTGAACCACATGGTCAAAACAGTTGGCCATAAGTAAGAGGAAGTCATGACCAAACTGTACAGTGCTCTGGTCAGACCACACTTTGAGTACTGTACTCAGTTCTGGTTATGGAGATATGAGGAAGATATTCAAGCACTGGAGGCAGGACTGAGAAGAATCACAAGGCCGATCCCTGGTGTCCAGGGTCTAAGATTTGAGGAATGACTGGTGGGACTCGCGATTTTCAGCCTGGAAAAGAGGTGTCTGAGAGGTCATCTTATAGGGATATACAAGGTAGTAAATGGTATGAAAAAGGTAAATCTGGAACATTACTTTAAATTAAATTGTGGGTGTAGAACAAGGGAACATTGGTTTAAACTAGTAAAAGATAGCTTTGGGGTTGATATCTGGAGGTTCTTCTTCACACAGAGAATGATCAATTGGCTTCCGAGCAGAGTGGTGACGGCAAAAACCCTGGAATTATTTAAGGAACAACTAAATGCAACAATGGGGGCAATGTAGTGTTCTTCTGGAAAGATGAATATGAGTTAAATCGTCTTCCTCATCTGTAATTATCTTGATCTTGTGATAAGAATTTAGGAAATAACAGCCAACAAGGCTTCAGAAGGGGCAGACCTTGTCTGATCAACCTCGTTGAGGGTTACCATAGAATCATAGGTTTTTATAGCACAGAAGGAGGCCATTCAGCCCTTCGTTCCTTACCCCACTCTGAAAAAGCTACCCACTTACTTTCATTCACCTGCCCTTCCCATAGCCTTTTAAATTTTTCTTTTTCAAATATTTATCCACTTCCCTTTTAAAAGCTATTATGGATTCTGCTTTCCACGTTCTAGCAACCTTCTGTAAAATAAAGTTCTCTTAGTCTCGCCCTTCTTCTTTTGGTGATGATCTTAAATGTATGCATCTAGTTACCAATGCAGAAACCAGTGGAAATAATTTTTCCCTATTTACCTTAACAAATTTCTTCATAATTTTGAACACCTCTAACAGATCTCCTCTTAACCGTCTCTGTTCTACTGAAAAGAGCTCCAGTTTCTCTAATGTCTCCTAATAACTAAAGCCTCTCATCAATCGTATCATCTTAGTAAATCTTTTCTGCACCTTCTCTGTGGCTACATCTATTTGAGTTTTTTTCTCTATGCTTCTATTATTAAAACCAAGATTTTTTTTTTACAGCTTTATCAACTTGTCCTCCCACTTTTAAGGATTTGTAAATTACCTGAACCCCCAAATCTCTCTGCTCCTCCACTCCTTTTAGAGTTTTACAATTTAGCCTATATTTCCTCTGCTTATTCGTCCTCCCAAAATGTATCACCTCACATCTCCTCACATTAAATTTCATCTGACATCTAACTGTCCAATTTACTAACCTGTATTTGTTCTTCTGAAGTTGTTCACAGTCCTCTTAACAGTTAACCACACTTCCTAATTTTGTGCCATCTCCAAATTTTTGAGGAGGTGATGTACCAAGAGGACTGTGATAAACATTATGATATGGAGTATCTGGACTTTTAGATAATTCCTCACAAAAAGCATGTGCCTAGTTGTTTAAGGTATAACCTGGAAATGAATAAGAAACTGACTGAAAAGAAAGAAGCAGTGGATACTTGTCAGGGGGGGGGGGGGCGATGTCAGAATAGGGAGTAAGCACTGAGTGGAGTATCTGAGTGGGACTCCTACTGTTTCTAGTTTACATTAACAATTTGGACTCTGAATTCAATGCAAAGTGGCCAAGTTTTTAGAATTGGGGGAAGGATGAATCTATATAATTTTTTTAAATCTATATACTTGAACTCATAAGCAACTGATGCTTGGTGCAGTCTTGAGGGAGTGCTGCATTGTTGGAGCTGCCATCGTGCAATAACGTGTTAAGTGAAGCTCCTATTTGTCTGTTTTGCTAGGTGTTAAAGATCCCCTGGCACTATTTGAAGAAGAGCAGAGAGTTATCCAACTGATCCTCTGGCCAACATTCCTCCCTGAGTCAGTACCATCAAAAAAAAATGAACTGCTCATCCATCTTACCACTGTTTATGGGACACTGCTGGCATAGAATGGAATGTGCATACATAACTATAGTCACTGCACTCCAAAAGAAATTAATTATGTGAAGCACTTTGAAACACTTTGACAAAGTGATAAGGCACTGCATAAATGTAAGTATTACTGTTTTACTTTAAGATTTGGTGTTTGTCTTAAAGTGAGAGCCAGGTTAGCTTAGAAAAGGCAGTCAGGATTCCAATCACCCTTACAATGCATTCTCATTGCAAGTTTAGCATTGAGGCAAAGTGGTTTCAGCTTTGCAGTGGAGTATAAATCAAGTGTCAAGGCCCGCACTGATTCTAAAGCAAGGTGGTGTGCACCAGCTTCCTCTCGGGAGGTTCACTCTGGGGTATAGTCAGACCCTAATTCCAGATTCAGGCTGCATTTACATTATACTGCAGCAAAACTGCTTCACATGGATCCTACAGTTACAGTATGAATATTCTCATATTTCTTTAGATGTAAATAATCTACATTTAAAAATGCACTATATTATTGTTAGACATATATTTTTCATAATTTTTAAATCTCTACTTTGAGTTCTTATTTCCCATTGCAAAACCTTATAATAGTTGTTAGCCAGTCATTTTGGATTTCTTAGAGTTACTATGGCTGCCTTCACATTGTATAAGAAATAATGGTTTTGAAATGTTTAGAAATTCTATCACATTTGGTACAGAATCTATGGTTAGATCAAATGCCAGCATCATTTCATTAGTGTGATACATTGGGGCACTCAATTATACATTTCCTTCAAAATATAATTGAACTTTCACAATGTAGTGGACACATAAAACTGTATTACATTAATAAAGTATTGTGGTTATACTTAATTATAAATTATTATAAAACGCTGTAAATTGTATTATCAGACAGCACTAAATATTTGATTTTTAAAAAAAATAATAAATCCCCTCGCTGGACTGATACTTCAAAATTTGTACATTCAGTATAATTAGCCCGGTTCTGAGTGAGTTCAGCTATCCCTTCTCGTTCACATTCTCCACCCTCCAATTCTGCAAGATTTTCTCCAGAAAGGGCTTTAACATTTCTTACATTCACTTTATTTTTGCTTATTTCCTTTGGCCCAAGATTTGGAGAGCTCTGTTCGTGCTAATAGTCTTGCTCACCTTTTAATCGGTCCACTTTTTCGTTTAAATTAATAATCAATAGAAAACATGTCCCTAAATTTCCGTTTTATATTCAATAGCTCACCCCTCCGGCCAATTGTACTTGTACTCATTCTACGACTTTAAGATCTGAAGTCTCCATCGGGGTCTTAAACCTCTTTATCTCGAGGTTTTGGGAGCCTTGTAAAAACGATCACTGACTTCAAACCATGCGCTGTGGCCACGCTTTCTGGTTTTCTCATTTCTTTTTGTAGCAAGTGAAAGATTTGCCATCGCTTTCCTACATCACCGGTACCTTTTGCAGCCTTTGCTTCGTTTACTAGTACTGTCAGAGCCAGGGAATGAGGGCAGTCATACATTGAGCTGTATGCAGCCTGAGTATCGCCTGTAAAATTGTTCCAACAAATTCTGACCGGGCGTTACTGACGGTAATGGGCAGAAACCGATTCAACATGACTTACATACAAGAGCCCCCCACCCATACAACATCCACTGGCGTTAAAGAACCTGCTTGGCTAATTGAACATTAGTTTCACTACAATCTATTTCATTGGTGTTGATCAACACACATGGATTAACTGTAGTGTTGTATTATTATTAGACAGCGCTATATATTTGATTATTTCTTAAACTGGACTGATATTTCAAAATGTGTCCATTCTTAGTATGATTCACAGATTACTCCTTACCTTTTTAAAGCTCAAACTTTGTACCTGCGGTGCCATGTGAGCGGCTCTTGGAAAAACTTTTTTTTTCTCTCTGGGGAGAGGAGAAACGGTTCGCACTTCAGTAGTAACCGGACTGACCGATCAGAGTCTAAAGTACGTCCGTTTCAGTGAAATGAGAACAGACTATCTTCTCACTGTCTGATCCGTGGACTGAGCCGCTGTACACCCACCTGCCCGGCTTTGCAGTCCTCCCCCTTAATGCAGCCGTTTCTTACCACGTGTCTGCTCAAATCTCATTATTGTGTCTTAGAGATCCTGGCTTGCTTGCTCTTTCTATCACACGGATTGGAATCCAGCCGAGATAACCTGCCTCTGGAAACTCTCCCTTGTTAAAAGAAGCAATAAGATTGGGAAAGCACATTAGTTGACATATTACTAATTTTAATAAAACTATAGAGCTACCAAAGCTACAAAAATGTTATTTCTAATGTATCTTTGATAGAAGTATTGCAAAAAAATCGTCAGCCCCCACCCCCAAACTCAAACTTAGGACATATCTGGGTATCCTACTTTGTCAGGCTTGGATTTAAAGGGGCATTCACCTCTTCTAAATTGTCTTGGAAGAAAATCTGCCAAGTCAGTAAAGGAAGGAGAGGAGGATGTGATTAACGATTTAGCCCCATGCCCACATCACCAATTGATCATATTCACTAATTCACAACATTAAAACATGAAAGCAAGAACTGCATTGTAGAAGTTCATGTTACAGTGGATACAGTGCCTGCACTTGGACTCTTCCCCATGGGCCAGCATCCTAGTGTTATGGCAGCATTTTTGGACCCACCCTGATTGGTGTGGAAATAGCTTGGAGAAATGGTCAGAGGACTACAAAGGATGGATAAAGGAGCAGAGGATCTACTCAGTGAATGGATGATTGTCAGATTCAGCCAGTCAACGAAAACATTTAACCAATTTAGTCAATCACAAACAAGGACTAATGGGGACCCTATACCTTCACTTGGGACCTGGAATAAAATCAATTCCAGACAGATGGGATGAAAATCAAGGGTCCAAGTTAAAGGAGTTTGGGTAGTCTCTACTCATTTTCAACCTAGTTCTTCTGGTTTTTATTAGTGGTTACAAGTCCACAGCAGAACATTAGTGCACATTGGCATTACATTGAAAGTGTTACTCAAAGAGCAAATGAGAAATGGAAATTTACACTGGTGTAGCAAGGACATGTTTGTTTGATGTGGAGATGCCGGTGATGGACTGGGGTGTACAAATGTAAGGAATCTTACAACACCAGGTTATAGTCCAACAATTTTGGTGTTGTAAGATTCCTTATGTTCGTTTGACATAGGCGCACTGGTGGGGCAGAGTAGAGAGAATGTCAAAAGACGAAAAAGTGTTCCATAGCTCTCACTTCAAGGGTGCAAAAGGGTCTTCAATTGTACCATTTAAAAACTAATATAAACAGCACCTTTGGGGGTTTGTTCTTTTATAAGTAAAATGGAATTTTGTTATTACAAACTCATGAACAGTTGCAAAGTAATTCTTCTTATTGAGATCTGAGCTGTTCTATAACTATAATGAGCTCCAGTCAGCCATAGATAAAATGATTGTTATAATCAGGAATTTATAATCAGATGAAGGTGCAACAGCATATGAAAACTTTATTTTGGTTTGCCTGAATGAAACCTGATCAGGTGCGTGCTTTCTGTGGTTTGCACAGAAGCCTATACTTAATGGCATGACATATATTGACAAGCTAAAACTTGCATAAATCCACACCTTTGAGTTCATTATTTGAACCTGTTGATTCATTTTCCCCATTGTTTTCTGTAACTATCTCAAAGCAACATCAGAAATCTAATACAAGATGACCAAAAATTCCAGAGCTTAGTAAAACTACATTCAGAAATGATGTAAAACATTTAATACAATCAAATCCCTCTTTCATAACTATTTGTAATCTTGTGCCTCTTTTGGGAGTAAAATACTAGAATTTTGTGCTAAACCCATGTATATGGATTTATGACAACAGGGCTTTAATACAAGTACAATGTACCAGTACCTTCTGGCACCTGTCAGATGATTAAAGCACATCAAGCTGCACAACCCTTTGTCTCTTTCAATGGTATATTTTTCTCTGTTCATTCATTTCAATGAAAATTTAAATGTGAGTATAAAGCAGTTTTCTTTGCTTTGTACTGACATGCATTTTTTTTTTAGCTAAAATTAGCAAGAGAAGGAAAATAGAGGCCTATTTATTTTCTCCTTTCTGTTCATGCTGATTTAGAATAAAAAGTTGTTTATGGCCTGGGTTACATGTTTACATCAAGTTGTTTCAATATTAAAAAGGTAATGTGAAATAGACCAAATTTTTAAAGATTTATTATTTCAGGCAACCAAAACTTTCTTCCACTCTTGCTGAAAACAAATGAAACACAAACGAGCTTAATGATGCCCAGCTTTGGATGATAAAATATTTATTATGAGAAGCAGTGTCCATTCATCTTGCTAGTTGTGTCAGGCACAGCTTACCCCTGCATGTTACAGGAAATAAAGTTTGCATTGATAACCTTACCACTAGTGTTTGTTCTGTAGTTAATGGCTTTAATTTTCTTCATCGGCAAACTACTGTTAATAAAAACATAATATTGGAAGCTATAAACCAAATTCTTTTCAATAGTAATATGTTCTGTGGATTTAATAATATGCATGTAACTATAGGTAATTGGGGACTGAGGGAGAGAGGTCCTACTTTCAACTAAACAATAATCAAGCACAATTAAAAAAAACCTACAAGAACAGAAAGAAAAAGATGTCTGTGATTGGTTCATTTTTCTCCAAGGCAACTGAAAGCTCAGTGTAAAATCTGTTAGTAGCTATTGTTGGACTTAATACAAGGTGATGGTAATTGATACCATGTGCTCCATGTGGAATTAATTAAGTTAACATCTAATCAGAATTGACATGTATATTTTGATGAAAAATTAAAACATTGCAAGTATTGTACCAAATAGCATACAAAAGGTTAAAACACATGTAAGCCCTATGTGAAATATATATGATACTATGCTTTTGTTTCTGGGTTTTCCATATGTAATACCATAATTGAGATTTTGCTTGATTGAAACAGATATTAAAATATTCGCTATTTAATATACCTGGTGTGGCTCATTATTTTAAAAAGCTAGTGTCAATACCAGAACCATTCTCTTATTGGGAAAACTAGCTTCAGGGAGTTAACCGAGCCGAACAGTGTAAGAGATGTGAATTGACACACAGTTGAAACAAAAAGATTGCCAAAGCAGCCTGGATTAAGGCTTGTGTCTCCACAGTTGTTAATTCAGATCCCTTGTCTATCGGTTTATATAATTCATCTGAGCCAGTTGAATCCTAACACTACAATTTCTTACCATTGATGGGAAGTGAAACTGCTTCACACTGATAGTATAGTTATAGTGTAAGTCCTAACCCTAACCCTAATTATCTTTTTAATCTATTTTCACTGCCTGCTTCAATGTTTTCCCCAGAGAATTATTCTGCAATCCTTATTAACCTTTGTGTGAAAAGTTTTATCTGACTTCCCTTCTTACTCCTTATTTCCTAAATTTAAGCTTGTGTCCCCTGATATTTAAACTCTTCAGCATAATGAACAATTTCCTTGTATCAATGTTGTCAATTCCCTTCATAATCTAGCAAACTTCAATTGGATCAATCCAAAATCTCTTTTTTTTGCAAAGTAAAAAAAGCTCAGCTTCCTTAATTTTCCCTTGTAAATTATATTACTGGTACCCTGAATGATCTTTCATTCTCTCTTCTGTACCTTCTCAAAGGCTGTAATATCTTTTATCTAATAAAGTACATTTCAGATGGTATCTGACCAAAACTTTGCACATCAACCATACATCTTTAGATTTGTACTCTGCCCCTATGTTAATGCAATCCAGTACGTTATTTTCATTTTACCATAGTTAAGCATTGTACTCAACCATCAGTGTTGTGCTTGGAGACATACATTGGCTCCTAATCCCCCAACACCTTCAATTTAAATTCTTATCCTCATGTTTAAATGTTTAAAGGCCTTCCCCCTCTTTCAAAACTCTCCACTCCTCTCACTCTGGCCTTTTGTGCATCACTTCCTCCCCCAACCTCCACCCCTTTCTGATTTTGATGCCTGCTGATCTCCCTGACATGCTTCCGTTCACTTTGTTCCAATTTAGCCAGGAAATACTGTATTTTGTGTACTTAAAAACCATCCCCTCCCCCACTAATTTTAATTTGGCTTCGTAACCCCCACAGGACACTGCGATTTGACTTTAGATGACCTCTTGGGGTATAAATTTGCCTTGGGCGGTAACGCAAAACGGGCAATAGCAAATCCGAAGCCCCTTTTCATAGCATCTTATAGCACAGAAGGCGGCCGTTCAGCCCATCGTGCCTGTGCCAGCTCTTTGAAAGAGCTATCCAATTAGTCCCACTCCCCTGCTCTTTCCCCATAGCCCTGCACATTTTTCCTTTTCATGTATTTATCCAATTCCCTTTTGAAAGTTATTATTGAATCTGCTTCCACCACCCTTTCAGGCAGAGCATTCCAGATCACAACAACTCGCTGCGTAAAAAACATTCTCCTCATCTCCCCTCTGCCTTTTTGCCAATTATTTTAAATCTGTGTCCTTTAGTTACCGACCCTCCTGCCAGTGGTACCAGTGTCACCCTATTCTGTCAAAACCCTTCATAATTTTGAACACCTCTATTAAATCTCCCCTTAACCTTCTCTGCTCTAAGGAGAACAATCCCAGCTTCTCTAATCTCTACACATAACTGAAGGCTGTCATCCCTGGTACCATTCAGGTAAATCTCCTCGGCACCCTTTCTAAGGCCTTGACATCCTTCCTAAAGTGTGGTGCCCAGAATTGAACAGAATACTCCAGCTGAGGACTACCCAGTGATTTAGAAAGATTTAGCATAACTTCCTTGCTTTGTACTCCAAGCCTCTATTTATAAATCCAAGGATCCCATATGCTTTTTTAACAGCCTTCTCAACTTGTCCTGCCACCTTCAAAGATTTAAAAATGTATGTGAACCCCCAGGGTTCCTGCACCCCCTTTAAAATTGTACCATTTAATTTATATTGCTTTTCTTCATTTTTCCTTCCAAAATGCATCACTTCACACTTCTCTGCATTAAATGTCATCTGCCATGTGTCTGCCCATTTTGTTTACATCCTCCTGAAGTCTGCTGCTATTGTCATCACTGTTTACTACATTTCCAAGTTTTGCCCTCTATAACCAAGTCCAGGTCATTAATATTCTGTAGTGGAAAAGAAAATCAGGCGAAGTGCAAAAAGGTCTGTCGATCTGCTATCACTGTTTTGCACTACTGCCTAAATCGAATTTATATCTCATTATTCCCAGAACTTCTATGACAGTTTTTATTCTGAGCCCTTTGATATCCCTCCTTTATTAAGCTTATCCTGACCCGCTGAAGTCATGTAAATGCTTCAATTACAGTTGGTTTTCTGGAGATTTTGCAAAAATGTGACTCTTTTTGTTTCAACAGAAACATTTCCTATATGATCTGAAAATAAATCTAAGAGAAAGTTAATTTAAAAAAATACAATAAAATTGAGAAAAAAAATCAAAAAGGAACTAAAAAGAAAATGAAAATGAAAAAAAACTACACAAGAAGCATCTGCCCCTTTAAGAGCTCCATCTCTGGAGTTTCCCTTCACCCTCATTCCAGATGGACAGACCATACAGCAAAATCATCAACATCGACAACTTGTATTTATGTAGCACATATAATGTAGAAAAATGTCCCAAGGCACTTCACAGAGGCATAAGGAAAATGGACACCAGGCCAAAGAAGGAGAGATTAGGAAGGGTGACCACAAGCTTGGTCAAAGAGGTGGGTAGTAAGCAGAGCCTTAAAGCAGATTAGGAGGTAGAGAGGCAGTGGGGTTTAGGAATGGAATTCCAGAGTTTGGGTCCTGGCAGCTGAAGGCACAGCCACCAATGGTGGGGCGAAAGAGTGTGGAATGCATGAGGCCAGAGCCAGAGGAACAGAGAGTATGGGGAGACTGTAGGGCTGGAGCAGGTTACAGATTAGGCAGGGGTTTAAACATAAGGATAAGGATGTTAAATCCCATCCTAAACTGATGAGAAATCGCGTTGTGGCTTATTTTTATATACTTTATTGGATTTGAACATTTCCATTACATTTTAAATGAATTTTTAAAAATTCATTCATGGGATGTGGGCGTCGCTGGCGAGGCCGGCATTTATTGCCCATCCCTAATTGCCCTTGAGAAGGTGGTGGTGAGCCGCCTTCTTGAAACGCTGCAGTCTGTGCGGTGAAGGTTCTCCCACAGTACTATTAGGAAGGGAGTTCCAGGATTTTGACCCAGCGACGATGAAGGAACAGCGCTATATTTCCAAGTCGGGATGGTGTGTGACTTGGAGGGGAACGTGCAGGTGGTGTTATTCCCATGTGCCTGCTGCTCTTGTCCTTCTAGGTGGTAGAGGTCGCGGGTTTGGGAGGTGCTGTCGAAGAAGCCTTGGCAAGTTGCTGCAGTGCATCCTGTGGATGGTACACATTGCAGCCACAGTGCACCGGTGGTGAAGGGAGTGAATGTTTAGGGTGGTGGATGGGGTGCCAATCAAGCGGGCTGCTTTGTCCTGGATGGTGTTGAGCTTCTTGATTGTTGTTGGAGCTGCACTCATCCAGGCAAGTGGAGAGTATTCCATCACACTCCTGACTTGTGCCTTGTAGATGGTGGAAAGGCTTTGGGGAGTCAGGAGGTGAGTCACTCGCCGCAGAATACCCAGCTTCTGACCTGCTCTTGTAGCTACAGTATTTATATATTTTTTTTTATTCGTTCACGGGATGTGGGTGTCGCTGGCAAGGCCGGCATTTATTGCCCATCCCTAATTGCCCTCGAGAAGGTGGTGGTGAGCCGCCTTCTTGAACCGCTGCAGTCCGTGTGGTGACGGTTCTCCCACAGTGCTGTTAGGAAGGGAGTTCCAGGATTTTGACCCAGCGACAATGAAGGAACGGCGATATATTTCCAAGTCGGGATGGTGTGTGACTTGGAGGGGAACGTGCAGGTGGTGTTGTTCCCATGCGCCTGCTGCTCTTGTCCTTCTAGGTGGTAGAGGTCGCGGGTTTGGGAGGTGCTGTCGAAGAAGCCTTGGCGAGTTGCTGCAGTGCATCCTGTGGATGGTGCACACTGCAGCCACAGTGCGCCGGTGATGAAGGGAGTGAATGTTTAGGGTGGTGGATGGGGTGCCAATCAAGCGGGCTGCTTTATCTTGGATGGTGTCGAGCTTCTTGAGTTTTGTTGGAGCTGCACTCATCCAGGCAAGTGGAGAGTATTCCATCACACTCCTGACTTGTGCCTTGTAGATGGTGGAAAGACTTTGGGAAGTCAGGAGGTGAGTCACTCGCCGCAGAATACCCAGCCTCTGACCTGCTCTCGTAGCCACAGTATTTATATGGCTGGTCCAGTTAAGTTTCTGGTCAATGGTGACCCCCAGGATGTTGATGGTGGGGGATTCGGCGAAGGAAATGTCGTTGAATGTCAAGGGGAGGTGGTTAGACTCTCTCTTGTTGGAGATGGTCATTGCCTGGCACTTATCTGGCGCGAATGTTACTTGCCACTTATCAGCCCAAGCCTGGATGTTGTCCAGGTCTTGCTGCATGCAGGCTCGGACTGCTTCATTATCTGAGGGGATGCGAATGGAACTGAAAACTGTGCAGTCATCAGCGAACATCCCCATTTCTGACCTTATGATGGAGGGAAGGTCATTGATGAAGCAGCTGAAGATGGTTGGGCCTAGGACACTGCCCTGAGGAACTCCTGCAGCAATGCCCTGGGGCTGAGATGATTGGCCTCCAACAACCACTACCATCTTCCTTTGTGCTAGGTATGACTCCAGCCACTGGAGAGTTTTCCCCCTGATTCCCATTGACTTCAATTTTACTAGGGCTCCTTGGTGCCACACTCGGTCAAATGCTGCCTTGATGTCAAGAGCAGTCACTCTCACCTCACCTCTGGAATTCAGCTCTTTTGTCCATGTTTGGACCAAGGCTGTAATGAGGTCTGGAGCCGAGTGGTCCTGGCGAAACCCAAACTGAGCATCGGTGAGCATCCCTAATTGCCCTTGAGAAGGTGGTGGTGAGCCGCCTTCTTGAACCGCTGCAGTCCGTTAAGTTTCTGGTCAATGGTGACCCCCAGGATGTTGATGGTGGGGATTCGGCGATGGTAATATTTTTGAATGTCAAGGGGAGGTGGTTAGACTCTCTCTTGTTGGAGATGGTCATTGCCTGGCACTTGTCTGGCACGAATGTTACTTGCCACTTATGAGCCCAAGCCTGGATGTTGTCCAGGTCTTGCTGCATGCAGGCTCGGAGTGCTTCATTATCAGAATTTAAAATTAAATAAATATTAAATCACTATTTAAAAGACTAGCCAGAAGATTGTGCGCTGTGCAAAAGAACAGAGATCTGTTTTGGATTTGCACCCAATTTTTCAGCTCTGGGCATCATTCTAGAATGGAGGATGTACTCTATAATTCCTGGTAATTGTCATTAGTTAAACCATTAAGTATCTAGCATTAGCCATGTGCAAGAAGTATCTAAATTCCATTCTTCCATTTCAGCCCTGAGCACAAGTCCTTTCTTGAATTCTTCATTTCTTCATATATTCGTTACTCTTATTGTATTTTTTAATATGGCCATATCCATTTGTTGATCATGTCTGAATTCAAACGTTGCAAACATGGTTATAGAATTAATTGGGAGCATTTTGCTAAGATGGTTGTGGAATTATTATCCCACTGTGCTTTTCTGCTGCAAATGGTTCTCGCTCATTGTAACTGAACAATTAACTCTTCAGATCATATCCATCGGTGTTCTCTGTAATGCCATTACTGGCGAATTCTTTGAAATGGCTTTGTTGCAAATTACAACGTCTCCATAATAGGATGTGTAGGAAAACACATTTCAAAGCAACGGGGAGAGCAGCTAACTTAAAGGAAATCCGTTGTCATTTTAAGGAAGGAGCAGCAATTACTTCTGAGAGCACCATCCTCGTTATTGCTCTTATTTGACACCTAAGCAATGCAATGATGCAAACTGATGAGAGTGTTTTTCTGGCACTAATTGGTACATGGGAGACAGATAAACTGAGCTCAAAATAAAAAAAAACTTTAAATGCAAACGAAGTTGCACCGATTCTTGTGAATCTCAGTGAAAATGTTCTTGTATTCATTTTTAAATCTTGATTTGTTATATTATCGTGGGTATAAATCTTGCATCTCCTGTTCTACATATTTAAAGGCATCTCAAATTCACCAATTTCATTGCAGGGATCACTAAACAAGCATGGGGAGCGCGTTATTTATCCAACATTTTGCGCAGCGAGGAACATAACGTTGTGCTTGGGTCACCTGCCCATAAATCTCAATAAAATTCACGTTTAGCAATTCTGCACAGAAGTTTTTTTAAAAATTTTGTTTGGAGTCCCCAGAGCAATCGGTAGCCCCGCCCCCAAACCAGGCGTCACTCGCCCGGCTAGAGCGCGCGACACCCCGCGAATCAGCTGACGTCACACACACCCCCCCCCCCCAATTGATCAGTGACGCACTTCGAAGTCCCGCCTTAACGCAGCGCTGATTGGTTGCAGGTGGTTAGGGTGCGGGCACTGGCCGGTGCTTTGTTTTGTGATTGGCCGCATTGAGACGTCAGTCAGAAGGACGTCGCAGCCGCAAGTCCAGGGCCGCTGATCGTGTGGGAGAAGAGCGGCCGCAATCGGCGAGCGGGAGTCGCGGTGTCGGAGCCGGGGCCGGTCAGCGGTAGGCGCATTTTTTTTTTCAGGCAGCGGTAACAACCGAGCAGGGGGTGGGGCGGTCAGGGGAGCCATTTGAGGCGCTCTCAGAGCAAGGCTGCGGTGTGAAGTGTTGACTGACTGACTGACTGACTGCCTGCCTTTGGGGCCTTTCTGGAAAGGCTGCTGCTCGTTGGGCTGAGCGGAGTGAATTCCGGGGAGCTGCGGTAATGCGGAGCCTCGGGTGGCTGTGATCCCGAGGCAAGCGCTGCAAACAGGCGTGTTTTGTTGGAGTGAGTGGGCAGAGTTCCCCCTAGACCGCCTGATTTGAATCTGGGATGTTTGCTCGTGAGTGAAGGGGTGGGGACAACTTTATTTTGCGTGTTATTCCCTAGATAGCCATGTTCATCCTCCCACAGTCTGTGCGTTGTATGCAATAGGCAGAGCCCATAAAGAGGACTTACATTTGTATATAGGGGTTGTCAGCAGCTTGGTTTTTGAGTGGATCACCTGGAAATTTCTAAACTGTAAACTGAGTGAGTACCAGGAGACTTCGAATAGAATTTCCTTTCATTATCTCTTACTTGGGTTTAGTATCTTTTGAAGTATCAGCACAGAATGAGACCATTTGGCCCATTGTGCCTGTGCTGGCTCTTTGAAAGAGCTATCCAATTCGTCCCACTCCCTGCTCTTTCCCCACAGCCCTGTAAATTTTTTCTCTTCAAGTATTTATCCAGTTTCCTTTTTGAAAGTCGTTATTGAGTCAACTTCCACCATCCTTTTCAGGCAGTGCATTCCAGATCATAACAACTCCCTGGCTCTTTTGCCAATCACCTTAAATCTGTGTCCTCTGGTTGCTGATCCTTCAGCTACTGGAAACAGTTTCTCCTTATTTACACTCTCAATACCATTAATGATTTTGAACATCTCTATCAAATCTCCCCTTAACCTTCTTTGTTCTAAGGAGAACAATCCCAGCTTCTCCAGTCTGTCCACATAACTGAAGTTTGTCATCCCTGGTACCATTCTAGTAAATCTCTTCTGCACCCTCTCTAAGGCCTTGATGTTCTACCTAAAGTGTGGTACCCAGAATTGAACAAAATACTCCAGCAGAGGCCTAACCAGTGGTGTCAAGTTATTGACTTTTTCAACAAACTTTCATCAGCAAAAAGAAATCAGAAGTCCAACTATTATCCCACTTCTTCCCTGTACCATTTGTTTTTGGACTTAAAGACAGACAGTAACCCAATTACATAATAACCAAGAAGAGTGGCCTTACTGTAGAAATTAATATAAACTTTTGTCATGGTAATAAATATATACATTCTCTAGCTACTAGATAATGTTTGATTTCAGTAGCTTGCTATTTATTGGTTTAGTCTGGACACCAGCTGGCAAAATAAAACCTTTTTGAAACTGGAATAAACCTGCCCCTGTAATCTCCTCCTGTTACTCCCAACTGTGTTTTTCTTTATAGTATGTTTCAAGAGAATAATATATTGTGGGATCCAGCTAACATTGTAAAGCATGAGAGCACAGCTGCAATATTTTCAGTGATGCCATAGGCTATCAATGCACCACTTTCTTTCAACACTCCTGTGTGTGCTATTCTGTTTGTAGAACTGTATGGGTCAGTTATGCTATAGATTTTTGCATTGATTCAACATTTTTTGTGTTGCGCTGATGCCAAATCTTTAGCAGGATTGCAATTTATGCCAAATCCTTGCACCCTGGTTGCTTATCAGAAGTGGATTGAGAGACTGTGACATGGTGATCTTGCACTGCTTTGGCTTCACATAGTATAATTGCAACCAGTCAACTTTTTAAACTTTAATTTTTAGAAAGTCATCTGGTGATGTACTGTAATACCCTTTTCATTGTTGGGAAAGAACTAACTTTCTTGTTGGCACTTCACTATGAAACATTTCTTAGGCAATAGGATGCTGCTAAATTTTTTTCAAAAAATATACTTTATTCATAAAATTTGCAGCAATACATACAATACAGTTGTCATATCACATTCCAAATGTACACAATACAGATCATACAATTTGCAGGTTACATCAAGTACAGTTCAATGAACACATTGTACATAATTACAGTTCATGACACTCTAGGGTGCCTCATTGCATTACACTCAATGCAGATTATTGATAACAGGTACTTTACAGGTGCATTACAGATTCATTACAGTTACATTATATCAATTCGAATTTTACATTCTGCCCGAGGGGGTTTTTCCCTGATTGCAGCCCCTCAGTATACAATGGCGGGAAGGCGCTAAACGGTTGCCTTTCCCCACAGAGCCTTTGCGGCGGCCGCACCAATCCTCAGCGCGTCCCTGAGCACGTAGTCCTGGACCTTGGAATGTGCCAGTCTGCAACACTCGGTTGAGGACAGCTCCTTGCACTGGAAGACCAACAAGTTTCGGGCAGACCAAAGGGTGTCTTTCACTGAGTTGATGATCTTCCAGCAGCAGTTGATGTCTGTCTGTGTGCATGGCACTCTACATATGTTTGAAGTACATGTGCAAATATCTCAGCAAGAGCAGTGTGTTCCAGTTGGACCAATACAGTCTACTCTCCTTTAATTCAGAGTTACTTGATAGATCAGATAATGTAAATTTTTAGTACTAAATTTCCATTTTTCTGTGTTTAGTTCAAATGATTGAATTGCCCAATCTTTTGTACAAAAATTGCTATTATCAAGAGTAGACTATATAACACTCTTACTAACTCTCACTGCTCTCAAAGCAGCTACTGGTGTCAAATTAGTACCTCTAGTATGACTGCTGCAAAAAGGTAGTATTGTATAGTAATTTGGCTTGTGACTTCTTTATTTTTGATTGAATATCTCAGTCGCTCCATTAAATCAGGAAATGCCTTCCAGTTTAAAAGACAGCATTTTGCACTGCAGGTGTGATGTCAGTGTGAAGTGCTTTCCCTCCTCCAGGGAATCTTGCTCTAGAGTCTTTGGTGTGAAGTGAAACTGCTTGTAAATGCAGCCTTAAAGTGCTCCTATATAGTGGGATAACACTAATTAGCAGAAATTAAATTTGCATATTTTAGATTCCAAGAAGCAGAACGGAAAATGCTTCCATCTTGAATCTTCCAGAATTACTAAGTGGACAATGCATCCTCTGCAATCCTATCCCTGTCAACCTTGGGGGGGGGAATGAATAATAAAAAGTCACAGCATGTGTACGAAACTGCTTTTAGATTAGCAACAAGTTCTGTGATTAGAAAATTATTTGAATAGTCATAAATAGAAATAGTACTGAGTGGGATTTTTATATGTGGGGAAGGAATTCAAGCCATTTTTGAATATTTAAAAAAAACTGAAGTAGCAGTATATGTCTATTAAATAAACAAGTGTCAGCATTAGGTTTGTCAATTGCATAGAGAATAACATTCAGCATGTCACAAGGTTACAAGTCACTTGAGAGTTGGATGAATATCATCTAAATCCTGAGAGTGTTCTACACCCTTCAACAACACTCCCAAAGAGGTCTTGAGTTTTGTGATTTTTTTTTTTTGTGTATTCCTTTTTAAGTTCTACGATTGGAGTTTTTTGTTACTTAACCTCTGCATGTTTTTCCAGGTCATTGAGGTGTCGCTTTGTCATTTTTATATTAAAAAAAAGTATAAAATCAGATTAGGGTTGTGATTGTTAGCTGAGAGGAAATGACTATTCACCTAAAAGCTTATTTTCCCAAGTGTTTCTTCTGTGTGTGCATCATGGGTTGTGGTTTACATTCAGACTTAGAACTGTATGATATCCACCCGGCTCCATCGTATCTCGAGTTCTTTTGACTCAGCATTGCCTGTTAGTTCCCAACTTAAGTGATTGAAACTATTGTATTTGCTGTTCGGTTTGTAACAATATTTCTAAATAAAATGTTCATCAATGTGGAAGACTGCTTATGTAAATATATGGCTAGAGGCAATAACAGCTATTGGGAATGCTGTTTTCGCAGAAGTGTATCTTTTCTTTAAGAATGCAGACAATTAGTTACAATCACAATTACATCCTGGTATTATAAACTAATTCCCAAATGTGTTGCCGGAGGGAGGGAGAGAGACAAAAACAAACTGACTTTAGGTAGCGTTAATGAGCTGATGGCAGCTGGAAGGATTATCCTATCGCTCCAGTTGATAGGGTGAGGAGGTGATCTGTTAAGCTTTTGCCAATTATTCCTATCTAACTGGCTGCTGATGGCTGTTTTTTGAGCAATTTGGAGTGAATCTTTCACTGGTTTTTAATTTCTTATATTTTTGTTCTTCCTCTTTGTCCAATAGCACTGTTTTCAGCACTTGTTGCTTTCCATCTGACCATATGGCTAATATTTCAGAATTTATCACATCACTTAAATGTGTCTGACCATTGCATAAAATAACGCAGTCATACACCAATACACTGCTAACTGTCAGAATAAATGCAACATATCCAAATGTTTTTTCATTCAGTTTTATTAATCTTAGTTCTTTATAGCTTGAGTAGTTTGTATCGTGATGTGGGGAGAAACAGTCCTGTTGTCCCATTGGATTTCTAGGAGGGTTATAGGGCATGCATGTGTTTTGTTTATTGTTTTGACTGTTCGCAATTCTTTATGTTCTACTGTGCCAATTCTGTGAATTTCTACAAAAAGAGCTCACTCGGGATATTGAAATGCTTTCTCAGTTGGTTGTAATCCTGGCCATCTGTCCGAGGATATGGTTTTTTGGAAGGGTTTATGTTGCTATCCTCTAATCATTCTCACTCTGCCAAATTAAAGTATAATCTCTCCCCAAATGCATCCCATGTTGACACATTTTGAAAATGCTGTCTTTTTGAACATGTTCAGAGCTTCTGCTGTTTTTCATTGAGTTGTGCCAATGAATTCATGGGGTTTAGATAAAACATTTTGGGGACAGAGTGGAGGAGACTAGACTCTTGAAACGTGCTATGCAAAAATTAGTGTATATATGAAAATCCTTTGTTTATTATAGATAATTTAAATAAGCTTATTAATGCCTCTGTTAAAATAATAGACTGGGGAATTTTGTATGTTAATTTTCTCTAATTTCAAGCTAAAAGATGTAATCAGTGTTCCTTCATATCTAGTTTCTCTTGTGTTGCTTCCATCTTACAACCTTGTGTAGCACGCTTTTAAAAGTTGTTGAGTAGTGCCTTCACTAACATTCTGGGACTTTGGGCTACAAAACAATTGTCTGAACAGCTGTCTTCCCCCTCAGGGTAAATAACTAACAAATGTAGGATATGCTGGTTTTGGAATAATCAGTCTGCTGGCTGAGATGCATCAGCCAAGTTGTAGGATTGTGTCTCAATTCTGGTAGTGGTAAAATCGATTGAAACAGGTGTGTACAGCTTGACTTTAACCCGATGTTTGTTTGTAGAAAGACTGGTGCAGCCTTCAATCTAAAAACAAACAATTAAAGCTTTTAAATGTATTCAAGAATAATTCAGTCATTGGTTCATTCTATGCATTTCTCTATTTTTTTACATTTCACGTTGGAAACTTGCCTGTTTTTAAGTGAAGTACCTTGACCACTGAAGGAGACTTACGAACCTGATAATGCTGGCAGAATGACTAAATTCAGGGATTTTTATTTTTCCTTTCAACATCCTACTTAACTTTCCAGCTATATTGACATGCAATAGGTCAGTAGAGATAGGTACGGGATGGCTGTGTCCATATTTCCACATTCTTGTGGGTGTACATCACAAATTTCTGCTGTGCAGATTTATATGTGGAATTGACTCATCATAAGATGGCCACTAGAGGTTGTGAACTAATCTTCTGGGATTACAGTACACTTGTACAAGGAGCAAATTACGTTTTCTGTTTGCTACTCGTATGCCTAGTCACCTGTTTTTACTGTGTTTCTTCTTCTAAGTGTCTGGAACAACCCTTACATTAACACTGAAATGTATGCTGAGATTTATTAAATTATCTTTCTCTATATAGTTGCTCACCTGTAAAGAATTGCTTTTTTAAAAAAAATAATTTTAATGGACATTTGATTTATGGCTGTATTTGTAAGCATTGAGTGCTTGAAATTAAACTCCACTCCACTGATTTGCACCACATGTTACTCATGGACCAGTTAACTGCATCTGTTACAGATGTGTCCACATCTGTATTTAAATAAATATTTTCCATCAAAACAAAAAGGATGGAAATGTTTTATTTATAGAGTGCGGGGAGTGGTGTGATTTTATCGGTGCTCCAATTAGAATCTTGTGGATTTGAAAAAAAGGGTAAGCCAATGTCTCAAGTGGTTGTGCAGTTGACTCCTAACCAGATTGTTTTGTGGTTGAATCTCAGGGTTTTATTTCATTCCTCCTTGCTTTGCTCCTGATTCATTGAGTTACCTCAGCGAGGGCAGTGGCAATTGAGGACAGGTATGGGAAGGCTTTTATTGTTTTTTGTCTAAATATTATAGAAAAAAAGATTTTAAAATGCTTGGTGTTGATTTTTGTGGGTTTTTTTTTTAAAAGTTACTTTTTTGACCAGTGTCTAATACTGTTGAAATTGGTAGTTGCAGACTACAATTTTCAATCAGTAATGCCCTGGTTATACTGCTGCAAATCATCTTGGTGCCAGAAGAGAGCTCCATAGATGCATGCTTATGTGCTTGGGTAGGTTGGATTTCTGGTTTAGTACATGTTCATCTGAATGAGGTTGCATAGCTGAGTGATAGATGCTATTTCTTTAATCTGATGCCACATTTTGCTGTCAGTCTTTTTCCAACAAAGTTATAGTGCTGTTACACATGGAGGTGTTTTAGTACCTTTTTGAATCTGGCAGTTATTCCAGTGGTAGTGATGTGGTACTGCATATTTCATTAATCTCTTCTGTTAGCTATTAACTGTGCTGTAAAGTCCTTTTTTGTAATTTTCAGTCAAGTTTTCGATTTGTTTTGCCTATTTGGTATCCTGGGAAGTGGCAGATCTTTGTCTACTGCAGGCTGAGCTATAATCAGAAATTGAACATCTCTGTTAATAAGGGTCTTCCATTTGAGAAGCAAGTCATCTATTAGAAGCAGCAATTATTATTTGCAAGTGCACACGTGATAGAAAAAGATTAGAACAAAATTCAAAGTACAAACTATAAAGTAAGGAAATAAACTTATTCCTTAGCGTCAAAGGGACTGTGTAGGCATCATGCATGCTTTAGCCATTCAGTAGCCTCGGGGTCAGCATTGTGAAGTCTGGAAAGTCTTCCTGGTCGACCAGCATGAAATGAGCAGCCATTCAGTAGATGCGCGGCATCTTAAACGGCACTGCAGCTACACAGGGCTGTTCCTGAGTCTCCAGGTGTGGTCATTTGCAGCATACCTTGCCACCCCACATCTAAAATGGTTGAGCTTGCACTGGAGAGTCAATAATTACAGCCAGTTAATTACTTTTGAAGTGTAGTCACTAGGAAACGTGGCAGCCAATTTGTGCTTTGCAAGGTCTCTCAAACGGCAATGAAATAAAAGATCAGATCTGTTTGTGATGTTGGATGAAGGATACTGTTAACCAGGAAAGCGGGAGAACTCCCTGCTCCTCTTCGAATACTGCCAATGGAACTTTTACGTCTACCTGAGAAAACAGAGGGTATCCCAGATTAACGTCTCATCCAAAAGACGGTACAGCACTCCCTCAGCACTGCACTGAAGTGCCGGCCTGGATTATGTGCTCAAGTCTCTGGAGTGAGCTTGAACCCATGACCTTCTGCCTTCTGACTGAGGCAAGAGTGCTACCACTGAGCCAAGGATTACACTTTGAAGTGGTTTTAAGGGGTGGGGAATAATTAGACTAGGGAGCATAGTTGTAATTCAGTCTCCGTTTTAAAGTCATATAATAATGTAATTATATTTGCATTTTAAATTCCTATGCCCACACCTATAATGGAGACTGCCCATGGATATCTACCTGACTGCGATGAAATAGTTACTTCGTAATTCAGAGGTTCTAGGTTCAAGCACCAAAGGTGCTTGCCACTTCGATCCACCAGCTAGCGATGGGTTTCTGCCAATAGGTTGGACTTCTGATTTGATAAAGTGCATCTTTTACAGAATAAGGAGAGGGAAAAAGAAAAGGTGCATTTCGTCTCTAGAAAAGGCTGGCCTTTAATTAAAGTAACAATAAGACAAAATTCTAGTTATCTTTATAAGCAAAGAGGTACTGTAGTTGTAGGCCCAGGCTGGCAATTAATTTTAGGAGTACAAATCCTGTTAATCCGTAGGTAGAAAAGTGCAGATACAAACAAAGGAAATAACTGAATTTCAACAATCAGTGCAGTTAGGCTAATTACAAGAAGCAGCAGAGGGTTTTTAAACACTATCTCAGTCTGATTTGCTGGAGGCTTGACTTTTTCCTGAAGAGCAGTAACGTCCACAGCTATTGTGCAGATTGAGTTGAGATCTTTATTTGGGAAAGGGGAGGAAGGCTCCTCTATGGGGTTTCATTTTAATTGCATTTTTGCTGCAGAATTGTGAATGTAATTCTAGATACAGAAAAACTGAACATTTACAAACATAATGCACATCTTTCATTGCTTATTGTGTATGATAGCTTTTTGTGTAGCATAAGGGGTAATTTACTTCTGAAACCACATGCAGTCTGTATTGTAAGAGGGCTGTGGCTGTTGTTCATTGTGTTCTAATGAACCCTGCATGTGTAAAGGACCATGAGGACTGAAGGACTTAAATCTTCTATAAACATTAATGGTTTTGTGGATAGTGTGGTGTAGAACCATAAAGACCAAGGTCCCAGATTTGAGTCTGTCCATCCACATGACATGAACATAAAGTGTCAACAGGCAGTCAACTGAGGGTAGAGTGTGATGATGCAATCTTGTTCACATCTGTGACAAAACAAGTGTTTATTTCTGCACAATTCCTGTCAGTCGTCATAACAGGGCATTTGATGCTGTATCATTTGTTTTCACTTATCTGAAAACTTTTGGGTGGGTTACATTGAGAAAATGTAGAACTAAAGTCGTACCCGTAAATTCTACACGTATGACTTAGTTCCTTGCCAGGGGGAGTTGCTGGTGGTTGATGGTTTTGGAGTAACATATGGTACCTTTTTATTTAAGTGGACCCAATTGCATATTGCAATAGCAACCAAGTGGTGAGTATCCTGCCTCCACTTAGGTTCTTGAATTATTTAGTGTTGCACCAGGTGACCCGCTTATGAGATGGGTAAGCTATTTTAATGCTTTAATTTTCAAATATTTGTTAAATAAAGAGGTTGGTTATTGGTTGGTATTGTTCAGGGAGATCCCAGTTGTTTGTGATTGGGTGTGATTTTCATGCTGTGAAAGCAGTGGAGGAGGATGGCTCTAAAACTAGGGGCAGAATTTTAATTGTTTTCATGTTTTCCTTTATCTCAATGTTTTGGGCGTGTGGGTTCTGCAATTTATTGTGATCACTCTTGTGTTGGATTCTACTTGCTAATGTGAAGAATGGTGTTGTATTAAAGCACTTTCTGTTGAGTTATTTAGCTGTACACTTTGGTGTGTTATACCACATGTGTTCATAGTACTTTGATTTCTAAAGAAAGCAACTTATTAATTGGATCTTTTATTGGGGGCATTGAGAAACACTTCTAGAAATCATTGATTCACAATTGTGATTTATAGTGGGTGATATATCGAGCAAAGACACAAACTTAGTTACATTATTACTTCAGTCGTGGTTAATTAAACTGATTTCTAAGACAAATTTGAAAAGGTGCATGTGCGTACATTAACAAAAAACTCAATCTTCTGCAATGCTATTTGTGAAAATTAGCATGTTCAATATTTTTCAAATTTTCCAATATTTTCAAAGTTTCCTTGGAGAAGATTCAATTGGATAAAATAAGTTACATGCCACACAGTATTTCAATTAAGAGTGAACACTAAGGAGCTCTGTAGAACTCCATGATTCCCACATGAATGCTTAATCACAATGGTTTTTATTCATTTTTTAATATAAAAAAGATTACTGCTGGCTGCTAATGGCAACACTTTCTAACCTGACAAAATTGAAGTACTGTTGAGTTTATTAAACTGAAGACTGGTATGGAACACAAGTTTAATAATAAAACATTTGTAAGAATTCAATTTAATGCCTCTTAGAATGTTTAAACAGCTTGTTGTCATATCAGGAAGGTGTTCGAAGGAGCATCAATTTTTTAACAAATTTGTATCGTGAATTATATTATGATCTAATCTCTTTCTCTTCTAGTTTAGTTTTTGACTTCTTTGGTCTGAATTACTGGTTACAATGACTACCTTGGATGATAAGATCCTGGGAGAAAAGCTCCAGTACTATTATAGCAGCAGTGAGGATGAAGACAGCGATCATGATGAGAATGAACAAAAGACCATCAAAAGTCCTGGGATTTCTGTGGGTGGAGAAGTCCGAGATCGTAGTGCTGTTAACACAGGTACTGGATGAGAAATTCAAATGGAAAATAGGGAAAGTTTGACAGTATCAAAATATTTAAGACCTGTTGGTTGAAGGGCTCATTTTTAAATCTTTCAATCATGTTATATCCCATGCAGTAAGATTAAAAACCAAAATTCTGATACCAGATTATTTTCAACAAGTATTTAAACATGGTTGCGGCTTGGTGTCAAATTTTGTTTGATAATTGCTCCTGTGAAGCGCCTTGGGACATTTTAATACATTAAAGGCTCTATATATGAATGCAAGTTCTTGTGTTGTTACTCCTCCAGTAATTACTTAAAACAGGTTGCTAAATTTCATGTGTAAGATTTCCTGTATTCAGTACTTGTAGCAAAATGGTAAACATGAATATGATTTTGCTGCATATAGTAAACTGTGGCAATCTTTCACAGCCTGCCCCCAGCCTAAGGAAGCAAGTTTGGATTTGTTCCATTTGTCTCTGCTCGTGCTTTGCAGTTAAATTTAGCTTGTCATTTTCTCCTGTTGTAATGCACCTGAGTAACAACTTGCACATATCACGTTTAATGTAGAAAATCGTCACTAGGCATGAATTAAAATGGACACTGGGTCAAAGAAGGAAGGGTGACTATAAAGCTTGGTCAAAGAAGTGGGAGAGAAAGGTTTGCGGAGGAATTCCAGACAATGGAAATTAGACTGCTGAAGGTGCAACTGGCAGTGGTGGTATAAAGGGAAGGAGGGAATGTACAAGAGGCTGGAGTCAGAGAAAAAGACAGTTCAGGGGGAGGTTACGTTGTGATGGGGGGGTTGTATTGCTGGTGGAGGTTACAGAATTGGGGAGGTGGGGGGGTGAAACCGTAGAATGGTTTAAACACATCAAGGAAAAATTTAAATTTGAGGCATTAAGAGACTGGGAGCCCATGTAGGTTAGCGCAGATGGGAGTGACTGACGAGCGGGACTTGTTTTGGGATAGGATATGGGCAGCAGAGTGTTGGATGGTTTGAAGTTTAGTGAGTGGAGATTATGAGGCTGGTCAGAAGACTAATTGCATCTCGAGGTGACAAAGGTAATTATGAAGGTTTCAGCAGCAAATGGACTGCGTTGGGGCGGGAGATGGGCAATGTTGTATGGAAGTGGGCCATTTTTGTGATCAAGAGGATTTGGGGTTCAAAGCTCAGCTTGGGGGTAAACAAGCCATCAAGATGACAAACTATTTGGTTCAGCCTGAGACAGACTATCTTGCCCTTGCTGGCACTATGTCCAGGGCAAGGGCTGGTGGTGGGAGGCTGAAGGTGATGGCTTTGGTCTTCCTAATGTTTAGTTGGAGGAGCTTGCAGCTCATCCAAGACCAGATGTTGGACAAGCAATCTTGACAGCGGAGTGTTGGTGGGGAAGTAGAGCTGCATGTCATCAGTATACATATGGAAGCTGACTCCATGTCTGAAGATGATGTCGCCAATGGGCAGCATGAGATGAGGAAGTGGGGGTCAAGGATAGACCTTTCCAGGACTCTGGAGGTGACGGGCAGAGTTTTCCTTCCGAACCCTGCACTATGATTGAATTGGTAAGACTGGAACCAAGCAAAGACCCCACTTAGCTGGAAAGCAGAGGAAGTTGTTGCAGGAGGATCCTGTGGTGGAGTGTGTCAAAAGCTGCCAAGAGGTCAAGGAGGATTCATGCGCTGCAGGTAGAGTCACAAAGAATGTTATTCATGACTTTGGTTAGGGCCATTTCAGTGACTGAGGGAGGGGGGCAGGATCCTGATTGGATGCATTCAAGCAGGGAATTGCTGGGGAGATGGGCATAATTTGGGAGGTGACATCATGTTCAAATACGGTGGGAAGAAAAGGAAGGTGGTAGTTAGTGAGGACAGTGGGTTGGGGGTGTTTTTTTTAGGGGATGAGTAGATTTGAAACAGGAGTGGGACATTGAGGAGAGGGGATCATTTACAATGTCATAGCATGACTGTTAGAAAGGGAAGATGGGTGATCGAGTTCAATGGGACAAGGGCATCAAGTTGGAGGTGAAGTAATACTTGATTAATAGCAGCTAAGATGTCATGATGAATGGGCCAACGGTTAGGCAGTTGGGAGTTTTGAATGCGGTTGTAAGCTAGTGTTTTTTCCCGGGGCACGTGTAGAATAAGTGTAGTTGAAAGTGGGTAGGTGGGATCTGTGTGGTGAGGGATACAAGTAAGTGGTTGGGGACATTCTTGTCGATGATCGAGACCAGGGGAGTAGAGAGACCATGGGAGATGGTGAGGTCGAGAGGGTGGCCATGAATGTGGGTAAGAGCTTATGAAAGAAAAATATAGGGAACGGGTGGCGAATTCAGAGAAGGCATTGATATAGCAGGCTTAGTTCAGAGCAATGCAAGTCAGTAACTGTTATACTACTGCCTCTGAACCACACTCTGCTTAGACAAAGCAGAGTTCTGTCAACATATTAAAACAAGTGTAGAACTCTGAGGAAGCCAAATCTTTAATTAATTATTAATGGAGCTGATTGTCCTTTTGACAATATAAATGATGGTCCAGCAGACTGCCTGGCAACTTAGAAAATCTGAGAATTACAGCACCGAAGGAGGCCATTCGGCCCATTGTGTCTGTGCCAGCTCGTTGCTAGAGCCGTTCAGAACTAATCCCATAGCCTTGCTTGGGCTCTCTGTAGCTCTGTATCTTCCTCTGCTTCAAATGTTTATCTACTTCTTCTTTAAAAGAAGCAGTGGTCTCTGCCTCAACTTCTGTAGTTTTAAAGCTTAAAAGGTTTGCATTGCACTATTCGCAGTTAACATTGCACCTCCCTGCCTCTGATAAACAGAATTGTACTGCAGCTGGTGTGACCAAAATGACTTGAGGCTACAATTTTTAAAAATTGTACTGAGCACTGCAGTTATACTGCAGACTGTAGATTTATTCAACGTGATTCTTACTTTGGATTGACAAAATCTGCAGTGCAAGTGATCCAAAAGTTTTATGCATTTCTTATAAATAACCTTGATTGAAAGTATCACAGTACTTCAAAATCCGTCTCTCAGGTTAGTGCTGATAGCTTTGAAATCCTTTCTGTAGTATCATTCATTGTTTTATACTTCAAATTTTACATTAACAGTGTACTGACATGAGCTTTTTATGCTCACAATCAAAACAGCTTTTGCATTATTAACTAAAAACATTAGAACTTGCATGTTTGTCTGATTAAATATAGCACATCTAAAAATACTGGTTTTATTTTTGTGTTGCTGTGTACCCATTGAGCCTATAGTCAAATAATAAATGGATATCAACAAAAACATGTCATTACTGGATACCACTGCAGTGCATTGTTTCTCATTGAAGTACATCAGGCTGAGTTTATTTTGCAAAGAGGTAGAATAAATTTACAAATTAATGAAATGTACAACTCTGAAGTTCTTTAAAACATGCTTGTATTATAATTTGTAATAGTCTTAGACTAGGTATTAAGCTAAAATGAATTTTCAAAGCTACTTGTGAAAAGGATTTATTAACCTCCTGTAGTAATAATGTAACAGCATTTGAGTATACGAGATGAACACTACACTTTTTCCACATTTCATAAATTATGAATGTTATGCTCCATAATATTCACTTTGGACTTGATATCCAGCAGGGGCTTTTTAAAAATAAAAATCACTATTGTGTTGGTTCCTCTGTGTGCAGGCCCTAAAGGAGTAATAAACGACTGGCGCCGATTCAAGCAGCTCGAAACAGAGCAGCGTGCAGAGCAGCACCGGGAGGTGCAGAGACTCATCAAGAAACTCTCTATGAATTGTAGGTCTCACTTGGATGAAGAGAAGGACCAGCAGAAGCAGAAAGCGCTCCAGGAGAAAATCAATGGAAAGGTGCTGTGTAATTTGCCAGTGAGAAATACAAGGCTGCGGAAATGTTAATATTAAAAAAAACAACAAAATAGAAGCGGGTGGTAACTCTGAAGCATGACTGCGTAGAAATTTCGCCAAAATGAAATACTTATTGTGGAAGGCCACAGTATAGAAATATCTTAATCAGAACAGGCTTCATTAGATTTTTAATTTTAGATGTACCAATGGCAAGAGAAACTTTCTCAGTCTGTAAAATATTTTTTAAATTTTAAAGTTTCTTGTGTGTAAATTGTAGGTAGTGGTTCTGAAACATTGATGCTAATGTGGTTGTTGAACCCAGATAAAGTAACTAAAGTTAGTGACATACGTATTGCAATCTCCTGAATTTATTCAGCATACACATTCAAATCTAACCCTTTTTTTGCTGATTTATGTTGTAGATGACAATGAAAGAGTGCAACATGTTACGTGAAAGGGATGATGAAGAATTTTTGGAGCAGTACAGGAAGCAGCGAATGGAGGAGATGAGGAAACAGCTGTACAGTGGAAAACGTTTTGAAGAGATCTGTGAGCTGAATAGCTCACAAGACTTCCTGGACACAATCGACAAAGAGGAAAAGAATACACTCGTTATGGTCCACATCTATGAAGATGACCTTCCTGGGTGTGAAGCCATGAACGGGTGTCTAATCTGTCTGGCCACAGAGTACCCATTTGTGAAATTCTGCAAAGTCCGCAGTTCTGTCATTGGAGCCAGTGCAAGATTCACTGGTAATGCTTTACCTGCTCTGCTAGTCTACAAAGGTGGGGATTTGATTGGCAACTTTGTGCGCATCACTGACCAACTTGGATACGACTTTTTTGCAGTGGATTTGGAGGCATTTTTGCGTGAGTACGGTGTACTGCCAGAAAAAGATTTGGTGTCGCCCACATCCATTCAGAATGCTTCGGTGTCTCACAGTGATGATAGTGATTGACTGACAAAGAGCTTCTTCCTACTGATTTAGTAGTTCAGGATGGTCATCATTGAGGCTTAGTTTGTTTCTAGAGCAACTTCAAAGTAAATTACGCTTGTAGAAATTCAACAGTTGCTAGTTCCTAAATTTATTATATGGACTACTGTTTTGAGGTCATGCCTGTTTTTAATCTTTACATTGCTAAAAATGAGTTGATATGTCTTAATCTGGCAAGTGCAAGGTTTTTTTGGCCAGGTAACTTTTAGCCCCTCACTGTGGTCCTGTAATTTTTGACATGTCACAATTCCATTTTTCTTCCTGCGAACAGCACCCCCTGCCCCATAGACATCACAACTGTCATTGTTACAGAGCAACTTGAATCATACCAGTGTGCTAACTGTAGGAAATATTTGCTTTGGAGTGGCTCTAAATTGTCATTGGGAATGTTATTTACAATAAAACTCATTTAAGTCAAGCTATGCATTTGTTGAAGCTATGCTAAACATACCGTTAGATTCATACTGATGATTGCAAATAATGAAAATCTGACAGCATGCTTAGTTTTTGGCCACCTAAATATATCTTCTGAAGGGTATATTTTACTGTAGCACTGTATATAATTTCCTTTATAGCCTGTGTTTTTTCCAAATTTGACTTTTCTGATGAGAACTTTCTAACAAAATAATCTGTGTTCCTGCTATTTCTTGAAGTCCTTTGTAAAGGGGTATGTAATTATACCAGAATGTTACAGATGAAGCCACTTTTTCTAACATTCTTGGATGAGATCTGGATCTATCCGTAACTTTCGTCCACTTTCGCTGCTAAAGACTGCGATTCCCAGCAGTTGAGGGGACACCAAGAATCTAGTTCCAGTTTTACTTTTATATTTCTACCTCCTTGGTCCCTTTTTATTTATGTACATTTCCAGATGCTTTTATGCAATACTGTAATTTGTAATGAAATTAGTTTGTGGACTGTTTCGTATAAAAGCAAACAGTTTACATTCTTAAACTTTTGAAGAAATACAAGTTTTCTGTTTTTTAATTACCTACATACAAAATTGATCCATCTTAATTCCTTTCTATTAGCTACACTGTGAAGCATGATTGTTAATGTTCAGTTGCATTATTTGCATGAAGTTTGTTTAAGCATTAAAGTCACATGTACAATATGTGTAGCACTTAAGTGTTGAGGTGCCTCATTAGTATGAGGCATACAGTAACTAACCTTTTATAGGCAGTTTCGAGGAGTTGTTTTTTACGTGCCTAGCATTTGTTAGGACTTTGTCTTGTAGAACCGTAACTGCGTATTGATAAGTTTAAAATGTTCAAATGATAGGTAGTTATAGTGTAATGTCTAATATTGCTGCAACTTTTGTATTAATATTGCTTCCTGTGAATGTGCTGTATTTTTAATAGGTTCCAATTACAAAGGCAAAGAAATGTATCTTCCATTGTCTCCTGATGTAATAAAAAAATACAGAAATGATTGGAGTGGTTTTGCATTTACTGTAATTTGAGAACTCCAAGGTATTCAGCCTCTGTCTGGTTTTTGTCAAGTCATCTGCACTGGCCTTGTTTAATAAATGTAAACAATTTTACAACACCAAGTTATAGTCCAGCAATTTTATTTTAAATTCACAAGCTTTCGGAGGCTTCCTCCTTCCTCAGGTAAATGTTTAATAAATGAGTCTTGTACAGTGCCCATGGATATGAAAAGTAGTTAATGGCTTAATGATTTTTTTCCTAGCCAGTTTCTCTGGCAATCTTATTTCTTTCCCTTCCTTTTTTCATCGTTTTAAAAGCATTAACTTCTTGGGGTGCAATTCCATTGGCACTTTGGTACCATGCCCACTTGGATATATTCAGGAGTGGTCCTTGATGATTAGTGTCAGTAGGCTGACCGTCGCTTAACTCTGTCTGCAGATAAAGTGATCCATCCACCAGGGCTCTGTTTAGCTGTGCCTTTCAGCACTCTAGACATGGGTAACTATTTGATGTACTAAGCAAATGTATGACAGCCAATTGATAAGTTGTATAATCTAGCTGGGTCACTGATATCTGTAAATTGAGAATTGGGGGTCTGCTAATGAGTTAACACTCTTCTGGTTTGAGGGTCAGTTCAAAAAGCATTCAAGGTTCAATACTCACTATTTGTAGATGTAATATCTTTGGATTTTCAAAAGGCCTTCAATAAGGTACCATAGAGTAGACTCATGACTATGGCCAGAGCATGCAGAGTCAGGGGACAAGTAGCAGAATGGATAGCAAACTGCCTATAAAACAGAAAACCAAGAGTAAGGGTAGCCACTGAGACTAGCAAAGGGTGGGAAGTGGTGTTCCACCCGGATCTGTGCTGGGACTACTGTTCACAATTTGCATTAACTACTTGGAATCGGAAGTACAATTTCAAAATTTGCGGACGACACCAAGTTGGGGGTATAGTTAATACTGAGGAAGAATGCGATAAAATACAAGACCACATTCCAGAATGGGTGTGTAATTGGCAAATGAATTTCAATATAGATAAATGTGAGGTGGTGCATTTTGGTAGGAAGAATGAAGCCATGTACTGCTTGGATAAGAGTCTAAATGGGGTAGAGGAGCAAAGGAATCTAGAGATACAGATACACACGTCACTAAAAGTAGGGATGCAGGTTGATGCCCAAAAAAAACAAACCAAGCACTGGGGTTCATTTTTAGATGAATAGAATTGAAAAGCAGAGAAGTTGTTAAAACTTGTATAGAACCTTGGTTAGACCACACTCGGAGACCAGAACTGTTCACAGTACTTTCTTTTTTGCACCTTCCAATGCCTGTACATCCTTCTTATAATATTCAGAAGGATGATACCAAAACTGAGGATAGCCTTATCAGGAAAGGCTGAACAGGTTGGGGCTGTTTTCTCTGGTAAAGAGAAGGCTGAAGGGTGACCCAATTAGAGGCCTTTAATATAATGAAAGGGTTTGATGGGATAGACGTAGATAAAATATTTCCACTTGGAATCCAAAACCAGAGGTCACAAATATGGTCACGAATAAATCCAATAGGGAATTCAGGAGAAACTTCTTTATGCAAACAGGTGAATAGCATAGATGCATTTAAGGGGAAGCTGGATAAGCACATGAGAGAGAAAGGAATAGGATATGCTGATAGGATTAGATGAGGAGGGGTGGGGGTGAGGCTTGTGTGGAGTATAAACGCTGGTATAGACCAGTTGGGCTGAATGGCCTGTTTCAGTGCTGTGGAGTCTGTAACTATGAGAAGCTCCAGATTGGCTATTCTAGGTGTCTTTCCCTATTAGCACGGAAAAATAGACAAAATAGTCACGATTCAGAAGGATTCGATGTCTGTATGAAATGGAGCAGAAAATTGATTCGGGTTCGAAAAGCTTTCAGTCCTCAACCACTCCCTAGTCTAGGGCCCAAAGAAATCTCTTTTGCTAGAAGAGTACTGCTAAATCCAGTCTTTGCCATTTTTCAAATGTCATTAAACAGAGATCTTATCTGGGTGCTCAAGTGGACCTAAAAAGATCCCATTGGATGAACAATAACCACTCAAAAATAATCCATTGGCTGTAAAGCACTTTGCAACATCTTGAAGATGTGAAAGGTGCTATATAAATGCAAGTTCTTCCTAATGCAACTATTTGCTCTCATTTTTAAAAAAAAAGTTCTGAATTTATGATCTGACCATTCTCGGCAGTGCAATGCCACTTTGCAGATCATCCTCTCCCCAGAAAAGAAACAGAGCTACAGAACTTGGAGCAAGCTGTAACTGGGCATTTGAATGTAATGGCAATGAGGGGGGAAAATAAAGAACTGGCACTGATAGAAAGGAAAGAGGATGATCAGTTGAGAAGTGGCTAAAGTTTCAGACACAAAGGTTAATGTTCCAAAAGGAAATGAGATTTCATTTTGTATGACATTTAGTTTCTCCTCCAGGTTTGTCCAAAAAAAATGTAGATACTTGAGCAGAAAATCTGTCCTCTCCTGACTCAACTATTCCAATGCTGTGCTGGCTGGCCTCGCATCTTCCACCCTCCATCACCCCTGTGCTCGCTGACGTGTATTGGCTCCCAGTCCGCCACCGCCTTGATTTTTAAAATTTTTATCCTCACCCCACCTCTCCCGATCTCTAACCTCCACCAGCCCTACAACCATCCAAGGACTCTGCGTTTTTCCAACTCTGGAATAGTGCATCCCCCACACCCATCTTCCCACTATTGGCAGTCGTTCCTTCAGCTGTCGAGGCCCTAAGCACTGGAATTCCCATCCTAAACCTCTCTGTCTGTCCACGTCTTTTCTCCTTTAAGATCCTGCTTTGACCAAGCTTTTGGTCATCTATCCTAGTATTTCCTTCTTTGGTTTGGTATCAATTTTTGTGTTATTACACACCTGTGAAGCACCGTGGGATGTCTTGCTACATTAATGGTGCTATATAAATGCAAGTTGTTATTGATAACACTCAAAGAAGCTGTTGCTGGTAGAGCCCCCAGAGGAGAGAGGTGCTGTTGAAGCAACTTTGGTGAATTACTGCAGTGTACCCTGTAGATTGTACATATTACAGCCACAGTGTGCCAGTGGTAGAGGGGTGGATATTGATTTCAATGGCAGGGACACTGATCGTGTCCTAGATGATGAGTTTCTTGAGTGTTGTTGCAGTTGCAGCCATCCAGCCAAGTAGTCCTTCACGTTCCTGACAGCCTTGTGGATCGGCTTTGAGCGATCAGGAGGTGAGCCACTTGTTAGAGTATCCAGCCTCTTGTCGCCACACTGTTCATATGACTGGTCCAGTTCAGCTCCTGGTCAATGGTCAATGGTGACCTCCAAGATGCGATGGTGGTGTCATTGAAGATTAAGGAGAGATGGCTGGCCTTTCTCTTGTTTGAGCATTGCCCAAGTCTGCTCCATTATCAGAAGAGTTGTGAATGGAGCTGAACATTGTGGAGTTGTCAGCGAACAGCCCCACACCTAACCTTAGGATGGAGGGAAGATCATCGATGAAGCAGCTGAAGATAGTTGAACTGAGGGTGCTTCCCTGAGCAACTCCTGCGCTGATGTCTGGGCTGTGACGACTGGCCTCTTGCAGCTACAACCATCTTTTCTTGGTGTATGACTTCAGCCATTAGAGGGTTTTCCTTTCAGCCTCATTAACCTTAGTTTTGTTAGGACTCCTTGGTGCCATACTTGCTGCCTTAATATTGAAAGTAGCTACTCTTGCCTCTTTGCTGGCATTCAGCTCCAACATCCAAATCTGGCTTTGATGAGATCTGGAGTCAAGTGGTTCTGGCAGAACCCAAACTAAGCCTCAGTGATTGGGTTATTGGTAAGCAGGTGTTGCTTGACGATGCTGCTGATGACTCCTTCCATCACTTTACTGATGTTTGGGGGGAGGCTAATAGGGCAGTAATTGGCCAGGTTAAATTTGTTCTGTTTTTTGTGAATAGAATACACTTAGACAATCGTCCATATTGTCAGGTAAATGCCAGTCTCATAGCTGAACTGGAACAGCTCTGCTGGGGGAGTGGCTAGCTCTGATGCACAAGACCAGCCAGGTGTTGTTTGGGCCCATGGCCTTTGCTCTGTCCAGCACACTCAGCATTTAATGTCTTGTGGAGTGAACCAAATTAGCTGGGCACTGGCATCTATGATGATGGGATCAACCACTTGGCACTTCTGGCTGATGATATTTGCAAACACTTCAGCCTTGTCTCGTGATGTGGTAGTTGTAGGGGATTCAATAGTTAGGAGGACAGATAGCATTCTTTGTAAGCACGATCGAGAGTCCCACATGGTTTGTTGTCCACCTGGTGCCAGCGTGAGCAGGACATCTCGAACCAGCTCGAAAGGATATAAGGGAGGAGGAGGATCCAGTCGTTGTGGTCCATGTTGGGACCAACAACGTAGGAAAGAGTAGGCAAGAAGTCCTGTTCAGAGAGTACCAGGAGCAAGGAGCAAAATTAAAAAACAGGACCTCAAGGGTTATAACCTCTGGATTATTACTCGAGCCATGTGCAAATTGGCGTAGGGATAAACAGATTAGGGAGGTGAACACATGGCTGAAGGAGTGGTGTGGGAAAGAAGGGTTCCATTTCATGGGACTCTGGCACCAGTACTGGGACAGAAAGGAAACTGTACTGTTGGGATAGGCTCTACCTGAACCGGGCTGGGACCAGGATCCTAGCGGAAAGGACAAATAGGGTGTTCACAAGGACTTAAACTAGAAAATTGGGGGAGAGGGGATAAAGAGGGCTCAGGTGGAAAAGATAATAATTCTAAAACAAATGAAAAGGAAGAGAGTAGAGTCAAAGTCAGAAATTATGCTTTAGGCACCACATGTAAAGGAAAAACTAAAAGATTAAATCAGGAGAGAGAAATAAGAAAAAGGTTGACAAAACAGATAGTAGGAGCTATAAAAAGGGAGTATAGAAAGAAACTTGCAAGGGATATCAAAATCAACAAAAAAAATGTTTTTTGATTGTATTCGGAAAAAGAGAGTAGTCTTGAGTCACCTAAAAACTAATAATGGTGATATTGTAAATGAAAATAAGGAAATGGCAGACAAGTTAAATAATTAATTTGTGTCAGTATTTATAGTACAGGAAGAGGATAGCATGCCAGACACCACAAGGAAACTAATTTTGAATCATCGATGGGCACTCACCATGATAAACGTAAGCAAATTAATGGTAATGAAGAAAATAATGGCACTTAAGAGTGACAAATCCCCAGGACCAGATGGTTTCCATCCCAGGGTTTTAAAGGATGTAGGTGAGAACATTTCAGATGCCCTAACTATAATCTTCCAAAATTCTCTCGATTCAGGAACCGTTCCTTTAGATTGGAAAATTGCACAAGTCACTCCACTATTTAAGAAATTATAGTCCAACGATTTTATTTTTAATCCCACAAGCTTTCGGGGGCTTTCCCCTTCCTCAGGCGGTGTGGATATTCACACCGCCTGAGGAAGGGGAAAGCCCCCGAAAGCTTGTGGGATTAAAAATAAAATCGTTGGACTATAACTTGGTGTTGTAAAATTGTTTACAATTGTTAACCCCAGTCCATCACCGGCATCTCCACATCATGCCTAAAAAAGGTGAGAGAGGGAAACCAGGAAATTATAGACCAGTTAGTCTAACATCTGTTGTCGGGAAATTACTAGAGTCTATAATTAAGGATAGAGTGACTGAACACCTTGAAAATTTTTAGCTGATCAGAGAGAGCCAGCATGGATTTGTAAAGGGTAGATCACGAACCTGATTGAATCTTTTGAAGAGGTGACTAAAGTAGTGGACAGGGGAATCTCTATGGATGTCTTGCAGAAGGCATTTGATAAAGTCCCTCATAAGAGACTGTTAGCTAAAATTGAAGCTCATGGAATTGAGGGCAAATTATTGACCTGGTTAGGAAATTGGCTGAGTGGCAGGAGACAGAGAGTAGGGATAATGGACAGGTACTCAAATTGGCAGGAAGTGACCAGTGGTGTCCCACAGGGATCTGTGTGGGGGCCTCAACTATTCACTGTATTTATTAATGACTTAGATGACGGGATAGAGAGCCACATAGCCAAGTTTGCCGAAGACATAAAGATAGGCAGCATTATAAGCAATGTAGATGGAAGCATACAATTATAGAGAGATATTAATAGATTAAGTGAATGGGCAAAACTGTGACAAATGGATTTCAATTTAAGCAAGTGTGAGATCATCCACTTTGGACCTAAAAAGGATAGATCAGAGTACTTTCTAAATGGAGAAAAGCTTAAAACAGTGATGTCCAAAGAGAATTAGGAGTCCATGCACATAGATCATTAAAAAGTCATGGGCAGGTACAGAAAATAATCAAAAAGACTAATGGAATGCTGGCCTTTATATCTAAAGGACTAGAATACAAGGAAGTAGAAATTATGCTACAGCTGTACAAAGCCCTGGTTAGAGCACACCTGGAGTACTGTGTTCAGTTCTGGGCACCACACCCTAGGAAGAATATATTGGCCTTGGGGGGAGTGCAGCGTAGATTTACTAGAATGGTATCTGGACTCCAAGGGTTAAATTATGAGGAGAGAGTACACAAACTAGGGTTGTATTCCCTGGAATTCAGAAGATTAAGGGGTGATTTTCAAGATATTAAGGGGAAATGATGGGGTAGATGGAGAGAAATTATTTCCGCTGGTTGGGGAGTCTCGGACTAGGGGACATTGCCTAAAAATTAGAGCCAGGACGTTCACAAGTGAAGTTACAACTTCTACACACAAATTGGAACTCTCTTCCGCAAACGACAGTTGATGCTAGCTCAATTGTTAATTTTAAATCTGAGATTGATAGATTTTTGTGAAGCAAAGGTATTAAGGGATATGGGGCTAGGTCACAGATCAGCCATGATCTCATTGAATGGCGGAACAGGCTCGAGGGGCTAAATGGCCCACTCCTGTTCCCAGATTCCAATGTCTCCCAACCTGCTGAGCTCCACCATGGTTGAGGATGGGGCAATGATGATAGCGCCACCTCCTGTTAGTTTCCTGGTTGTCTACCACCATTCTTGACTGGACATGGTCGGGCCATAGAGCCATTGGTTATGGGCCCATTTAGCTTTGTTTATAGCCTGTTGATTTTAGTGTTTAACATGCAGGTAGCCGTATGTGGTAGCTTCACTAAGGTATGCTTCGTGCTGTTAGACGCTGGGCAAATCCCTCAACGTAAGATGTTCAGACCACTATCTATGACTACATGCAATACCTGAGAAAATATCTGAGGCAAGATCCTAAACTTATAACAGTCTCCTTTCACTCAATACCTTGTCAAATATAAATCTGTTAAATCAAAAACATAAGCCGCTATTTCTATTCTGCAGCAATGTATTTAATATAGAAAATGTGGTTGTTTTAAATCTTTAGCATCCCCAGCTGGTTACCTGATAGTACTACACAACAAACAACTGGGCTTCTTAATGAAAGCTACAAGGGATTTACTTGGAAATGGTTATTGCATATGGATTCTTTAAGTTCAATGGAATAAAAATTACCTTTTGTATTACTATTTTAGCACACCTGATGTAATTCAGAAAACATTGCAACCAAAAATGGATCCAGGGTTGTTGGTAATCCGATTTTAAATCTTGTAACACAACCAGAGCCTTGTAAGATGCAACAAGCCAGACGCGAAGCTGCATTTAACACATATGGGAGTTGACTGTACATTACTATAAAGGAATCAAGAAGTAGTGAAAAGAACAGAGATTTAGATACTCCATTTCAGGGCAGCCCACAGTATGGTTACATTGTGCATTTTCTACTTTTTTTACTATGGTTTATTCATTAAACCAAACACACAACTCATGTGGCAAAATATCTGAACTGCTGCATGTAACATTAAATAACATTTGTCAGAATGCAAGATACTGTGCCCTTCCTGATTTAAAAATTATTCAGTGCTACAGCTTCAATGAAGTTCTGTGCATGTGGTCACTGTTCACAATGTACAACCTCACACCAATCACACATGAGACATGTTAAATTCAAATAAAGGTTTTATGCCTTTACGATATTGAGCGGGACAGCCGTTGAGTTTTAAGTCAGAAAGCAAAGCATTCCATTTCTAAGTATTAATCTCGGCAATAACAGTTCAAACATGGAATGAACTCATAGGGAGTATGGTAAGTCACATAAAAGAGAAAAAACAACTTTCAATGAGGATTTTATTTATTGTTTAAGATAGCTTTCTTTGCCTTATATCTGACACTGGTTACAGTTTACCTATCAGGGAGAGTGAATTTCTCACTTGTCGTAGGTAAACATCGAAACATAGAAAATAAGAGCAGGAGTCGGCCATTCGGCCCTTCGAGCCTGCTCCGCCATTCAATATGATCATGGCTGATCCTCTATCTCAATACCATATTCCCGCTCTCTCCCCATACCCCTTGATCCCTTTCGTGTCTAGAAATCTATCTAGCTCCATCTTAAATATGTTCAGTGACTTGGCCTCCACAGCCTTCTGTGGTAGAGAATTCCACAGATTCACCACCCTCTGAGTGAAGAAATTTCTCCTCATCTCAGTCTTAAATGTCCTATTCCGTATCCTGAGACTGTGACCCATCGTTCCAGACCCCCCCCAGCCAGGGGAAACATTCTCCCAGCATCCAGTCTGTCCAGCCCTGTCAGAATTTTATATGTTTCAATGAGATCCCCTCTCATTCTTCTAAACTCGAGGGAATACAGGCCTAGTCGACCCAATCTCTCCTCATACAACGGTCCTACCATCCCAGGAATCAGTCTGGTGAACCTTCACTGCACTCCCTCTATGGCAAGTATATCCTTTCTTAGGTAAAGAAACCCAAACTGCACACAATACTCCAGGTGTGGTCTCACCAAGGCTCTGGAAAACTGCAGTAAGACATCCTTGCTCCTGTACTCAAATCCTCTTTGCAATGAAGGCCAACATATCATTTGCCTTCCTAACTGCTTGCTGCACCTGCATGTTTGCTTTCAGTGACTGGTGTACAAGGACACCCAGATCCCTTTGTACATCAACATTTCCCAATCTATCATCATTTAAATAATACTCTGCCTTTCTGTTTTTCCTTCCGAAGTGGATAACTTCACATTTATCCATGTTATACTGCACCTGCCATGTATTTGCCCACTCACTCAACTTGTCTAAATCGCCTTGAAGCCTCTTTGCATCCTCCTCACAACTTACAATCCCACCTAGTTTTATGTCGTCAGCAAACTTGGAAATATTACATTTGGTTCCCTCATCCAAATCATTGATATATATTGTGAATAGCTGGGGCCCAAGCACTGATCCTTGCGGTACCCCACTAGTCACCGCCTGCCACCCCGAAAAAGACCCATTTATTCCTACTCTCTGTTTTCTGTCTGTTAACCAATTTTCAATCCATGCCAGTATATTACCCTCAATCCCTTGTGCTTTAATTTTGCACACTAACCTCTTATGTGGGACTTTATCAAAGGCCTTCTGAAAATCCAAATAAACCACATCCACTGGTTCTCCCTTATCTATTCTACCAGTTACATCCTCAAAAAACTCCAGTGGGTTTGTCAAATACGATTTCACTTTCGCAAATCCATGTTGACTTTGTCTAATCCCGTTGATATTTTCTAAGTGTCCTGTTATCACATCCTTTATAATAGACTCCAGCATTTTCCCTACTACTGATGTTAGGCTAACTGATCTGTAGTTCCCTGTTTTCTCTCTCCCTCCTTTTTTAAATAGTGGAGTTACATTTCCCACCCTCCAATCTGCAGGAACTGTTCCATAATCTATAGAATTTTGGAAGATGACAACCATTGCATCTACTATTTCCATGGCTACCTCTTTTAGTACTCTGGGATGCAGATTATCAGGCCCTGGGGATTTATCGGCTTTCAGTCCCATTAATTTCTCCAGCACTATTTTTTTTACTAATACTAATTTCCTTTAATTCCTCCTTCTCACCAGACACTTGGTTCCCCAGCATTTCTGGGAAGTTATTTGTGTCCTCTTCTGTGAAGACAAAATCAAAGTATTTGTTTAATTGCTCTGCCATTTCCTTGTTCCCCATTCTAAATTCTCCCGTTTCTGACTGTAATGGACCTACATTTATCTTCACTAATCATTTTCTTTTTACATACTTGTAGAAGCTTTTACAGTCCACTTTTATGTTCCTTGCAAAGTTTACTCTCATACTCTACTTTTCCCCTCTTAATCAATCTCTTGGTCCTTTTTTGCTGAATTCTAAACTGCTCCCAATCCTCAGGCTTGCTGCTTTTTCTGGCAACTTGATATGACTCCTCTTTGGATCTAATACTATCCTTAATTTCTTTCGTTAGCCATGTTTGGGCCGCTTTTCCTTTTGTGTTTTTGCACCAGAAAGGAATGTATAACTGTTGCAATTCATGCATTCATTCCTTAAATGTTAGCCATTGCCTATCCACCATCATGCCTTTTAATGAAGCTCCCCAATCTATCATAGCCAACTCACTCCTCATACCTTTGTAGTTTCCTTTGTTTAGATTTAGGACCCTAGTTTCAGATTGGACTACTTCACTTTCCATCTTAATGAAGAATTCTATCATGTTATGGTCACTCTTCCCTAAAGGACCCCGCACAACAAGATTATTAATTAACCCCTTCTCATTGCACAATACCCAATCTAGGATAACCTGTTCCCTAGTTGGCTCCTCAATGTACTGGTCTAAAAAACCATCTCGTACACATTCCAGGAATTCATCCTCCACAGTATTATTGCTAATTTGGTTTGGCCAGTCGATATGTAAATTAAAGTCACCCATGATTACTATGGTACCCTTGTTACATGCATCTCTAATTTCCTGTTTGATGCCATCCCCTACATTACCACTACTGTTTGGAGGCCGAAAGACAACTCCCACCAGTGTTTTCTGCCCCTTGGTGCTTCTTAACTCCATCCAGACTGATTCTACATCTTGATTTTCTGAGCCAATATCCTTTCTCATTATTACTCTGATTTCATCCTTTATTAACAACGCCACCCCACCTCCTTTTCCTTTTCACCTGTCCTTCCTAAATATCGAATGCCCTTGGATATTCAGCTCCCAGCCTTGGTCACCCTGCCGCCATGTCTCCGTAATCGCAATTATATCGTATCCGTTTACATCTATTTGTGCTTTTAATTCATCTACCTTATTACGAATGCTTCATGCATTCAGATACAGTGCCTTTAGATTTGTCTTTTAAACATTTTTAGACATCTTAATATTTTTTTGTACTATGGCCCATTTTTTCTTACCTGAACCCTATTTGTTAGTGCACTCTTTTGTTTGTACGCTCTGTCCCTTCCTGACACAATCTGGTTATCCTTACCCCAATCACTTTCCTGCACTGCTTCCTTGTCTTTTCTCCTTAGCATTCTAGATTTCTCTCCATCGGGACCCTCCACCCCCCTTATTTCAAGCCCTATCTACCTCCCTAGTTATTCAATTCGCTAGAATTCTGGTCCCAGCATGGTTCAGGTATGGTCCGTCTCAACGGAACAGATCCTGCTCCATTGTAAGTAGCCATTTTGCTCGATTCCTGCAACAATGGATGGACTTTAGGTGGGGGGAATGAGGGGCGTGGGGTCAGTAATAGAAAAAAAGAGCAGAGGTTAGGTGGGAGGTGACAACACAAGCAAATTTAAGGCAGTCTACAAAAACAAGCAATATTCGAATTTTGTGATTGGAATTCAGATCATTATCGTACACTGCAGTTGTTTGCAAAAATGGACCATACAGTCTGCAATTTTTATAAGATCTATTTTTGTATGTACATTCTGAAATATTAACAGTAAAACTGAGAAAGCAAACCCCCCCCCCTTAAAAGTAACTGCATTTATAATCACCGAAGACCTCATAGCTTTTAATTTAATATCTGGAGGGGATTCTGCCTAAGAATATCTTGAGTTTACATTTTATTAACATTAGGTGTACGTGAGCACACATAAACATATACATATTGCTTCTAAGTTTCATGTGGTTAATACAGAAACCTACAGTGTATCATAATATCAAGAAATCATGAACGTAAAAGATTCTCCAGCTCTCCTTTTACGAATATCCATCTTGTGGATATTTTTGCAAAGTATTATTTCTCCCGAGCCCAATTTCATTGTTAACTGAAAGGAACCTAACCCTGAATTTTGGAAATCCAAAATTACTATGTCCTTCTTTACTTTAATTTCAATCCCTTTGATTGATACCAGTGTTTCCTGATTGTTTCATTAATTAGTCAGTTTCTCTATGGAGCATGTGTCAGTGCCTTGTTGAAAAGGTTTTCCCACTCTCCTGAGCCACATTAACCATTTCATGTCGTGCTGTTGTTCAGTAACAGAGTATGCCTGAGACCTGTTCTTCAGTGCATCTTTACCATGCATTTCCGCATACTAGTTGTCTCACATGCAACATATCATGGGTACTTTCTGCTGGCCAGTTTCTTTTACCTCATGTTATTTCCGAATGTGTTTTCCATGGCACACATCATATGTCCAGTAAGATTTAATCCTGTAAGAGCAACTGCTGTGTTTAAAGAGTGGTTCCAATAGCTCACCAGGCCGTGGGCCTTTGTAATCAGGTTCTTCATCCTGGTCTCTGTTTCCAATTGATGGCAACATACATTTGTATCTTTCATGTCCACTGTAGCCATTTTTGGTTTTTCAGGTTATTTTATCAAAAGATTGGGGGAGTGTCTGGAGGTCTTTGCTTATCTCCCCCTGCCTGGTCCCGATGACTCGAGTAGTGGCCAGGCAATCAAATGTAGTTTTCGCATTGTTCAGTACAGGTCAGGACACAAATATCTCCAAGGGAAAGCTATCAATTTACTATTCTCAACTACACTTTCCTGATTTTCACTGGTGGTACATTTATACCAGATTGATATCTTTTGGTAAATCATGCCCAGGTGATAGATAGATTAGTTAACCTCAATAACTCCAATTTTAATTCATCAATATCAAAATTAAACTCAAGACAAAACAGATAAAATTATCAATATAGCATGTGCTTACTAAAACCCAATAAATTTTTTAAAAATTCGTTCATGGGATGTGGGCGTTGCTGGCGAGGCCAGCATTTATTGCCTATCCCTAATTGCCCTTGAGAAGGTGGTGGTGAGCTGCCTTCTTGAACCGTTGCAGTCCATGTGGTGAAAGTTCTCCCACAGTGCTGTTAGGAAGGGAGTTCCAGGATTTCCAGAAATTATACCGTCTTTCATTTTGTTCTTCCTCAGGCGCGCCTTTCCAAAAACTGTGAAAATATTGGAAATAACTGCTTTCCACAGCTAAACAAAATCTTTGTTACATTGCACAAAAGAGGAAAACAAATAAAAACCATTAAAAAGGGGCCATAGCCCGCAACAGCGAAAAGAAAGGCCCTCACAATGAGGACAGGCCTTTTAAAGAAGCAGTACACTGAAAACAAAGGAACGCATTCTGTAGCTTGTGATCTCTCCCTTTCTCCTTCTTGACTCCATCATAGAACCCCATTCTGTACCGACTTAAAGTCTCAAGCTCACAGTCTGTGTCCTCACCCAAGCTTGGTATGGTGAAGGTCCCTCCATCTTTCTTTTTGTTCTTCTTTCTTCCTCATCTTTCAACCTACCCTTCCAAACTTCAACTTCCTCTCTCAACCTCCCTAACTCCTGTGGCTGAAACAACAAGACTCCCGCTTTCCAATCCTCCCCTTTAATTTCCTTCTCCTTTACCAGTTTCTTCATCTTAGTCTCTACCTCACACAAAGTCTGACAAGTTCCTATTTTACCTCCTTGTCCTCCTGCGCAATTTATTTCCTCTTCCCACAAGGGCATGCATGACCCTAATTTTGACTTCTCCGCGTACGTCTGGATGTCGAGCATAAACCACTTGCCATGGTTTATTCTCTCATGGGCTTGAGGTGTGGCTACCTCACTCGGTCACAACCATTCATTCCTCCTCCCTGTCTTATGGGAATACAGTCAATTTCTTAACACTAGCTACTCCAAACCTTTAAAATCTGAGCTCACCCAGGTTCACCAGATGGTAACAGATTTTCCCGTTACTGTTGCAACTATGGTTGTTAATCCTACAACAATAACTTTCGTTTGATTTTAGCCTGAGTAATTATAAAATATCAAGTTTAATAGATTGACTTACACAGCTGTCTTCAAAATTACATTCAACAGTATTAAAGTTATAATATAGATGACATTAAATGACAAGCAATCAATACAGCTGATCTGTCGGTGAATTCAGGGTGATCAAACATGACCTTCGCGGACTGCCTGTGGCAATGGATTTCTGACCGTCCCCTCTTGAGAGCTCTAACTTTTGGGTGGGAACATGCCCTTTCTTTATAATATTCGGCTGTGTTGTTCTGTACGTAAGCATAGCTGGTCTTATTTCATGGTCATAAACCATCCCACTTTGCTGACTTTCAGAAACCACCAAGGATGGTTTATATTATGTTAGCGTGGCTATCTTATCCCTTGTCTCTGCTGCATAAACAGTTTGTTCCACATCAGCCTTGAACACGGCTTCTGCAATGTCTACTGTTTTACACAGCCTTTCACTGTTATCAGGTCTTGGGATGTGGTTTCTTAGCAACCACATCTTTTGTTTTGGCGTTATAGCAACTAGAAATGGGCCATCTCTTGACCTTTGGGTGTTTATAGTTCTTAAGTGTCAGCATGCTCTGTCTCTTACAAACTGTCTTTCACACACATTGAGACATGACTTCACCCCCCCCCCCCTCCTTTTAACATCGCCCTCTTGCTAAGATGTTTGGGAGCTTTATGCGAGCTATGCGAGATGGGATATTGACCATGCTTGGGTTTAAACCATATTCTTACAGTGAGGGAGTCTAACGCAGTCGGACCACTTGAAGAATGGATCGGTGCACTCCTTCCAATCGCTTAGCAAATTAACTAAGCCATACAGACCAGGACAAAATCCTCATCCCATCTTCAAACCCTGGTTTGTGTTGAGTTAGCTACTTTCAGCTGTGGGGACACTAAGGGAGCTACCATTTGCTTCCGAGCTCTGGGAGAGGAAATTGAGGCAGGGTTCCTGTGTTGATCACTATTCAGCAACCGCTGCTGGTAGTCTGCATGTGTGGTGATGCCCCCTTGCAGTTGAATAGCCCTGGCACTGGATCATACATGAATAATGGCCACTTGGGTGAGATACTTAGGGATACTGGAACAGTAATGCAGCAAGCACAGGAGGAAAGGGAAAAGGAGGAGGGGGTATTAACAATACATAAAAAAGGGAATAGTTATAAAGAATTATCATTAACTTTTTTTTATGTAAGCAGTAAGAATACATAATTTTTCGGTTGCTGTTTTGTTTGGCCCTCATCCATGTGGACATTTATGCCCAAGTCAATAGTATGAGATCATTCAGTGGAGAGTTTTGCAGATTCTGTGGCCTTGGATCATTGTGTAAGTTGCTATTTTTAGCATTTTCTACATCAAAGAAAGACAAATAATGAACCATCTCCCCGATATAAACATCAGCTCAGGTCCCATGAGAGAGAATGACGGAAAAAATAAAAAGAGAAAAGAAAGCAAATAAGGACCGAGAGTTTAGAAAGAGGGAAGGGATTATAAATTGATGAGTAACAGTATAGAGTGAGAATCTATAAAAAAAATAAAAGAAAGAAATTGAAAGAGAAGAAAAGAGAGGGAAAGAAAAGAAGATTCGGTGCCGTGTTTCAGACAAGTTACCATTTAGTATGGTGGAGCGAAAACTGAATGTGATCTGATGTATTTGCAAGGCTAAATGATCTTGACATGTTTTTCAAATTTTGATTCACCAATGTATCATAAAAACAGTTAAATGAAGTTATAGCTCCTCTGATAGCTCAGTGGACTGCCTAGTGTAGACTGAGCTGCACAGATCAGGCGACCATTCCTTGCTTTGACAGACCAGGTCCCAATGGCTCAACTGCTTAGGGCTGGAAATAGCTGAGCTGTACAGATTACAAGTTAAGGACAGAAAAGGGATACCATTTGGTCTAGTTAGCTCATCCTTCCATAGAAACTTGCAGATCCCCCATCACCACATCCAACTTACTCATGAAAGTTTTGCCTCCGCTGCCCAACCCAAAAGACCATTCCAGATATTGATCACTCTTTGGTTATAAATTTGGCTTCGTCAGACTTTCTTTCTTCATTGACTTCAATCGGACAGAGTGCAAAAGGGGCGGCTGATTCGCTGTTGCCCGTTTTGCGCTACTGCCCTAAATTAATTTATACCCCTTTTTATGAAGAAATGCTTCTTGGCATCCGTCCTGAACCTGTCTTTCATCAGTTTGTACTTTTTCCCTTGCTTGTGGTTTAATTTAAAATAGTGCTCCAGATTAAGCTTTTCTGTTCCATTTTGTAACTTATATCCATCGAAAATGTTCCCTCTCAGTTGCCTCCTTTTAAAGCTGAAGAATACAAGTTTGTCCAACCTCTCCTCACAACCCAGTCCTCGGACACTAGGGATTAGTCTCGTGATCATTCTTTTCCCTGCTTCCAGGGTTGGGTTTTCCCCTGAAACCTATATAACCAGAACTGAATGCAGGACTAAAGGTGCAGCTTGACCAGAGCGCCATACAATTTTATATGACAGTCTCATATTGACTCTACTGATTTGGCAACATAGTTCAACTTTCTGTTTGCTTTTTTATTTGCTGCTTCATAATGACTGGACATGGTAAGCGTTGAGTCTGCAATCAGTCCGAGATGTCTTTCAGCCTCTCCCTTATCATTTATTAAGTATATGCCCCATTTTTCTTCCAATTTATAACACCTTGCATTTATCCATTTTGAATTTCATCTGCAATAGTTTTATTCACTTGCAGGTAGTGTTTTGTTTTTTAGTGTACCTAGGTCCTTAGTATAGTTAACATTTTCTAATTTCAATGTAATTTAAAAGGGGTAACTAAGCTAAGGCAAGTCATGGCAGCAGACCTCGCACCCGTGATATGCCCCTCCTGCAAGATGTGGAAAGTCATGGACAATACCAGTGTCACTGCCGACCATGTGTGCAGGAAGTGTGTCCACCTGCAGCTACTGACCGATCGTATCTCGGAGCTGGAGCTGCGGGTGGACTCACTGTGGAGCATCCGCGATGCAGAGAAACTCGTGGATAGCACGTTTAGCGAGTTGGTCACACCGCAGGTAAAGGGAGTACAGGCAGGAAGTGAATGGGTGACCACCAGGCAGAGTAAGAGGTGCAGGCAGGTAGTGCAGGGGTCCCCTGTGGCCATCCCCCTCTCAAACAGGTATACCGTTTTGGATACTGTTGGCGGTGATGGCTCACCGGGGGAAGGTGGCTGCGGCCAGGTTCATGGCACCGTGGCTGGCTCTGCTGCACAGGAGGGCAGGAGAAAGAGTGGCAGAGCTATAGTGATAGGGGACTCGATTGTAAGGGGAATAGACAGGCCTTTCTGCGGATGCAACCGAGACTCCAGGATGGTATGTTGCCTCCCTGGTGCAAGGGTCAGGGATGTCTCGGAGCGGCTGCAGAACATTCTTGAGGGGGATGGTGAACAGCCAGTTGTCGTGGTGCATATAGGTACCAACGATATAGGTAAAAAACGGGATGAGGTCCTACAAGCTGAATTTAGGGAGTTAGGAGTTAAACTAAAAAGTAGGACCTCAAAGGTAGTAATCTCAGGATTGCTACCAGTGCCACGGGCTAGTCAGAGTAGGAATGACAGGATAGCTAGGATGAATACGTGGCTTGAGAGATGGTGCAAGAGGGAGGGATTCAAATTCCTGGGACATTGGAACCGGTTCTGGGGGAGGTGGGACCAGTACAAATTGGACGGTCTGCATCTGGGCAGGACTGGAACCAATGTCCTAGGGGGAGTGTTTGCTGGTGCTGTTGGGGAGGGTTTAAACTAAAGTGGCAGGGGGATGGGAACCGATGCAGGAAGTCAGTGGGAAGTAAAGTGGTGACAGAAACAAAAGGCAGTAAGGGAGAGTGTACAAAACATGACCGGACAGATGGTCTGAGAAAGCAGGGCAAAGACCAAGGGAAGTCTAGATTAAACTGCATTTATTTCAATGCAAGAAGTCTGATGGGCAAGGCAGATGAACTCAGGGCATGGATGGGCACATGGGACTGGGATGTTATAGCTATTACTGAAACATGGCTAAGGGAGGGGCAGGACTGGCAGCTCAATGTTCCAGGGTACAGATGCTATAGGAAAGATAGAGCAGGAGGTAAGAGAGGAGGGGGAGTTGCGTTCTTGATTAGGGAGAACATCACGGCAGTAGTGAGAGAGGATATATCCGAGGGTTCGCCACGGAGTCTATATGGGTAGAACTGAAAAATAAGAAGGGAGAGATCACTTTGATAGGATTGTACTACAGACTCCCAAATAGTCAATGGGAAATTGAGGAGCAAATATGTAAGGACATTACAGACAGCTGCAAGAAAAATAGGGTGATAATAGGAGGGGACTTTAACTTTCCCAACATTGACTGGGACAGCCATAGCATTAGGGGCTTGGATGGAGAGAAATTTGTTGTGTATTCAGGAGGAATTTCTCTTTCAGTATGTGGATGGCCCGACTAGAGAGGGGGCAAAACTTGACCTCCTCTTGGGAAATAAGGAAGGGCAGGTGACAGAAGTGTTAGTGAGGGATCACTTTGGGACCAGTGATCATAATTCCATTAGTTTTAGGATAGCTATGGAGAATGATAGGTCTGGCCCAGAAGTTAAAATTCTAAATTGGGGAAAGGCCAATTTTGATGGTATTAGACAGGAACTTTCAGAAGTTAATTGGGAGAGTCTGTTGGCAGGCAAAGGGACGTCTGGTAAGTGGGAGGCTTTCAAAAGTGTGTTAACCAGGGTTCAGGGTAAGCACATTCCTTATAAAGTGAAGGGCAAGGCTGGTAGAAGTAGGGAACCTTGGATGACTCGGGTGATTGAGGCCCGAGTCAGAAAGAAGAAGGAGGCATAAGACATGCATAGACAGCTGGGATCAAGTGGATCCCTTGAAGAGTATAGAGATTGCCGGAGTTGAGTTAAGAGAGAAATCAGGAGGGCAAAAAGGGGATATGATATTGCTTTGGCACATAATGCAAAGGTGAATCCAAAGAGCTTCTACAAATACATAAAGGGCAAAAGAGTAACTCGGGAGAGAGTAGGGCCACTTAAGGATCAACAAGGTCATCTATGTGCGGAACCACAAGAGATGGGTGAGATCCTAAATGAATATTTCACATCGGTATTTACGGTTGAGAAAGGCATGGATGTTAGGGAACTTGGGGAAATAAATAGTGATGTCTTGAGGAGTGTATATATTACAGAGAGGGAGGTGCTGGAAGTCTTAACGCACATCAAGGTAGATAAATCTCCGGGACCTGATGAAATGTATCCCAGGACGTTATGGGAGGTTAGGGAGGAAATTGTGGGTCCCCTAGCAGAGATATTTGAATCATCGACAGCTACAGGTGAGGTGCCTGAAGATTGGAGGGTAGCAAATGTTGTGCCTTTGTTTAAGAAGGGCGGCAGGGAAAAGCCTGGGAACTACAGCCTGACATCTGTAGTGGGTAAGTTGTTAGAGGGTATTCTGAGAGACAGGATCTACGGGCATTTGGAGAGGCAGGGACTGATTAGGAACAGTCAGCATGGTTTTGTGAGAGGAAAATCATGTCTCACAAATTTGATTGAGTTTTTTGAAGGGGTAACCAAGAAGATAGATGAGGGCTGTGCAGTAGACGTGGTCTACATGGACTTCAGCAAAGCCTTTGACAAGGTACCGCATGGTATGTTGTTACATAAGGTTAAATCTCACGGGATTCAAGGTGAGGTAGCCAATTGGATACAAAATTGGATTGACGACAGAAGACAGAGGGTGGTTGTAGAGGGTTGTTTTTCAAACTGGAGGCCTGTGACCAGCGGTGTGCCTCAGGGATCGGTGCTGGGTCCACTGTTATTTGTTATTTATATTAATGATTTGGATGAGAATTTAGGAGGCATGGTTAGTAAGTTTGCAGATGACACCAAGATTGGTGGCATTGTGGACAGTGAAGAAGGTTATCTAGGATTGCAACGGGATCTTGATAAATTGGGCCAGTGGGCCGATGAATGGCAGATGGAGTTTAATTTAGATAAATGTGAGGTGATGCATTTTGGTAGATCGAATCGGGCCAGGACCTACTCCATTAATGGTAGGGCGTTGGGGAGAGTTGTAGAACAAAGAGATCTAGGAGTACAGGTTCATAGCTCCTTGAAAGTGGAGTCACAGGTGGATAGGGTGGTGAAGAAGGCATTCAGCATGCTTGGTTTCATTGGTCAGAACATTGAATACAGGCGTTGGGATGTCTTGTTGAAGTTGTACAAGACATTAGTAAGGCCACACTTGGAATACTGTGTACAGTTCTGGTCACCCTATTATAGAAAGGATATTATTCAACTAGAAAGAGTGCAGAAAAGATTTACTAGGATGCTACCGGGACTTGATGGTTTGACTTATAGGGAGAGGTTGGATAGGCTGAGACTTTTTTCCCTGGAGAGTAGGAGGTTAAGGGGTGATCTTTTCGAAGTCTATAAAATAATGAGGGGCATAGATAAGGTAGATAGTCAAAATCTTTTCCCAAAGGTAGGGGAGTCTATAACGAGGGGGCATAGATTTAAGGTGAGAGGGGAGAGATACAAAAGGGTCCAGAGGGGCAATTTTTTCACTCAAAGGGTGGTGAGTGTCTGGAACGAGCTGCCAGAGGCAGTAGTGGAGGTGGGTACAATTTTGTCTTTTAAAAAGCATTTGGACAGCTGCATGGGTAAGATGGGTATAGAGGGATATGGGCCAAGTGCAGGCAATTGGGACTAGCTTAGTGGTATAAACTGGGCGACATGGACATGTTGGGCCGAAGGGCCTGTTTCCATGTTGTAAACTTCTATGATTCTGTGATTCTAAATTGTGTCTAAGTCCTTCTGTAAACTTTGGCTGCTTCATCAGATTCAGCTGCCCACCCTAATTTAAGATGATTTGTAAATCTGTTTCAAGTCCAAGTAGTTTATGTAGATTAGAAAGGCTCGAGCACCGATCCTGGAACCGTCTGCTCAGGACATTTCTTCGAACTGGAACCCATTGCTTCCTTTTTTCAGACAATTGTTATTCACTTTCAAGTTTTACCTCTGCACCTTAAGCTGGAAGGTCTCTGGTCTGTGCTGAGTTAGCTAATCTCAATCAGGGCAGAGGCAGTGATACTGCAACTGGTCTCGGAGCTCGTGAGCTGGGAAAGCACAAAATCATCCAGAGTTCCCGTTCACATTTGCTGTCCAACTATCCTGGCTGGAAAGTGCAAAAGTGGATATTGAGTGAGGACAGGATTGGATTCAGCAATCACACTCAACAATCAGCTGGAATGAAACACTCGGAGAGTGGCCGCAGTTATACCTACAACCCCAGAAGACGAATATTAGGTGAGATGAAGAACTATTGAAATGAATGCAGGGCAGTATTTGCTCAGTCAAGTTTTGTACAATGAAGAATGCAGTCAATTCTGCTGCATCACAATAGTTGTGATCAGTATCTACATGCAATACATATCACAAACTTGGAATGCCAGCTCTTCAAAAACCTATCAAATATAGCTTTGAGTTACAGGAGTTTAGAAAAAAATAAATAAAGCTTCCTCTTTTTGTTTGTTTTTGAATTAAGCTGATGTTTTACTACATTTTCTGAAGTGCTCCCAGATCCATACCTATTAATAATCGTGTGTATGTACGTACTTCCTGTCCTAATTCTTGTCACAAATGTTGGTCATGCTTTATGTCAACATTTAATATTGAATCTGTCTGTGTAAAATTTAGAATGGAAATCCTTGCTGTAGACAATTCTGTAATGAGGTAATTGCAGGTTTTGGCGAGTCGGTGGTGTTGTGAAGCGAGTTTCTGCAGCCCCTCATCCAACTCCATCACCTGCTTACTTATGTTGTCCCAAGTGAAGGATTCGGAAGTCTGATTCCTGGCACCTTTCAGGTCAAGAATAACAACATCAGGAGAAGTTATCCCCCTCCATACATATCAGCAACACAGAACACATATCATCCACTTCACAGGTTAGAGGTGCACAGTAGATTTCACTCTTGGTCGGGGTATGCAACAAGGGAAGTCTTCAGAGAAGCTCAGAGATGATGAGCACTGGCACAAACACACTGAAACCTCCTTGATATACCTTGGGAAATAGTTTCTCTGTGCATTCCTTAAAGCAGGTGATGCTGACCCACATGCTGGTGCACCTGCTTCATTTGGCTTTGTGGAGAGCACAACGTAATATGGTCTCAATGCTCTGAAAGAATCTAGGTCCCAGCTCTTGAGAAACGTGAATATCCTAGGGAAGATGATTGAGGGATGTTTCGCCATCCTGGCATTTGCAGTGTAGCAACGGTGCAGACTCCTACCCGAAACTAGATTTCAACATACTAGAGGTTTGCTTGATCAACACCTGGATCTGGCCATGGGCCTCAATGTACTGCACCTGAGTCCTGCTGTGTGGATTATACAAAGCATCATAAACCATAGCTTCAACCATATCTCCCAGCAGCCATCCCTGGAAGAACTTGATAATTTAAGATTGATGCAAGATATACGAATCATAGGTCCTTATGGGGAAGCAGGCCAGGGCTTAAAGGATTAAATTGTGAGGACAAGTTGCATCAACATGGTTTGCATTCCCTTGAAGTTATAAGGTTAAAATCTAATTGAGGTCTTTAAAATTATAAAGGGGTTTGAAAGAGTAGATACAAAGAAACAATTTCCTCCAGAACAAGGGGGCATAATCTTAAAATTAGGGCTAGGCTATTTTGGAATGAAATCAGGAAGCACTTTTTCACACAAAAAGTAGTGGAAATCTGGAACTTGCTGCTTAACGGAAAGCAAAATCAGGCAGAGAGTATAACGTGCGGCCGATCCGCGACTGCCTGTCTTGCGCCACCACCAAAGTTGAATTTTACTCCCTCTGTCTCAACAAACCTCTTATTTCATAAAACCACATCACAAGCAAGACTGTACTGCACACATGAAAATACAATGGGGAATTTATTTAGTTTGGTACTTTAACAGTTGTTAACCGACTGCAACTAATAAAAAAACCCTGCACTTTTCACTGTGTTTCCACTGAAGAAAAATATGCTCTTGTAGTAAAACAGCAGTAACAAGACTGTGGAGATTTGATTGTTGCTGCATGCAGAAAGTTCATCAGTGTTACAAAAGCTATTAGTAAGTTTAATTGAATAGTTTTTGCATCCAGAAGAGGGTCGATATTAAACATCCAAAAATCAGGTCTTGCAATGGCCAGACAATCTGTGCAGCATCTCGGTGTGGGTCATAGGAGCACATAGTGTGTTCTTGGATGTGATGAGTAGAGCTCAAACCTAAAATGGCATAATAAAATCATAAGAACATAAGAAATAGGTGCAGGACTAGGCCAAATGGCCCCTTAAGCCTGCTCCACCATTCAATAAGATCATGGCTGATCTTCTACCTCAACTCCACTTTCCTGCCTTATCTCCATATCGCTTGATTCCCTTAGTGAACACTGGGAATCTTCAATGGTGTATCCACAAACACAAAATCAGGACAGGTAGATAAAGCAGCCACATTTACACCATTGATCTAAAATATAGTAGTACGACTGCACCCATTTCCTGTTTGTCATGTCATATGCCCTGTGTCACACTTCAGCATCCTGCTTAATTAGAATCCTAGGCAATTTTTTCTCTCTCACACTTGCACCTGATTGTTTTATGGATATAAAATTTGAGCCAGTGACAAATCACAACCAATCAGCAAGTGACAAACATGAAAGAAAACTAACAACCTTGAAGTTCAAAATGCTACAAATCAAAATTGGTCTCAGCAAAAATACAAGAAAGGTGAAAGAAAACCAATCAAATTGTTCCAAATATTTCTTGAACATTTTTTTCAGTTGCCATTTTGAACTCTCACTAGCTGAGAAATAAGGTTTTTACATAATAAAAACATAAACAAACAAGAGAATAATGAACTCACCTATACAGTTTTCTGTGTTTAAAATGTGTATAACAATGTTTTCCATCAGGTCTCCGCCTCTCACAGCTGAAGAGACTGAACAACCTGAACGTCCAATGAACATCACTGCCTATTATTCCCAGCATGCTGCAGTCTGAGCATGTACACCATGGGAGAGACTCCCAGCATCAGTATTAGTTTCTGCAAGCAATCTTGCAATTCTGGAAGCTTCTCAGGCAATATCAGTAATTATGAGTTCATTTTTTCTGAAGACCAGAAACTAATCAAAGAGCATTTTCTTCACTGTCTCTCAAACATTTTTTTCCCAAAATTGTTTAACTTGAGATGCTCACCCCTCCCACCTTTCTGTATCCTAACACCCTCTTTCAACACTGTAACCTCTAACATCACAATTAACATATCCAAATTATATGCAAATTTCTTATATCCAAATTTCTTTCGGTTGATTGGCCGATAAGCAAATTTATTCCAGCTAATGCAAAGTGCTGCCAGCTAATATACAAATTTACTAATTGTGATTCAACCTTATTAATGATAAATCAGTCATACAGAAATGTCTTAGAATGGAGAAGGTGGTCCAAGCAAACCAATCAAATCACTCAAAATATTCTTATCTCAAAATCCTTTCACTTGTCATTGTTCTTCTCAGTAATTGAAATTTCTAATGGGCAAAATAAGGTTTGTAACATAATAAAGACATAAAAAACAATGAGCTGGATTTTCCTCCACTGTGCAACAGAAAAAGAAGGGAAATGGGGTGGTGACACCTAGCACTGAATTAACCCCTCAATGTACCACCAGGAAATTTCCTTTCCCCCCTCCCCAAGCAGGGATCTTGGCCCCCCAACTCTTGGCTGCAACACTGCATTTTAAATGATTTCCTGCCTCTTGCCTCAAGTACCGCCAACCTCGGCTACCATCAGAAGAGGGATGGACCCTGGAGAATCAGCAGCAAGCTTTTGGAGAGAGGGCCTAGTAGTGGGCATCTCTGTCTCTCTTCAGAACAAGAGTCATATGAAAGAGAGGAGCTGGAATCCAAGGACTTACAAAGAGAGAAAGAGGGACAAACCCAATTTTAACCAGCAGCTTGTTTGAGAATGCTTGTGTTCTGCCTCTTTCATTATGTCAAACACTAAAGTAAGCTTCCAGCTAACCATAACAGCTGGCCATGTAGTCAGGAAGTGCTGAGCTCACTGACACTGTTTAGATTAAACAGCTGGTTGTTGGAGCACATGCCGATTGTACAAGCAGGTGTTACAGTAATCTTTTGGAAACTTCCTTCATTCTTAGGCAAGTTGAGGGAAACAGAACATATCACCTTCAAACGTACTGCGAATAAGAATTAAAATGTCATGGCGTAACACGTTTGTCAATATAAAACAGTGTGTCCTCTGACTTACCGTGCACAACATCACAGGAGATCCACGAGTAATATATTAAAAATGGTACCTCAACTCAGTTTCGACACACAAGAAAAATATTAGCGACTACAGGGAAAAAGCAGTGAAATATTGGAGTACAGTGGATAACTCCGATGTGGACCTCGTGCTGGCACAGCGGTGATGGAATTTAGTAATAGTGGGGAGTGGCCTCAGGGTTTGTGTTTTTTTACTCTTTTTCACTCCATATTTTTTGGGGGTTCAGCACCTCAGACCATTCCTGTAGGCGAGTGAACCCTTACTCTCTATGTCCCACTTACCCAGATATCTAAGTAAAAAAAAATAACTTGCCCAGCAATTGAATTTATTTGTTTTGGCTTACTGGTTTTATCACATGATTTTACTTGACTTCGGAAAGTGGCAGAATATAGGATGACTCTAGACTGTGCCTCTGGTTTTAACCGCCAAGCAAATGTATCAAACAGTGAACAAATAAGTGAACAGTAGCAATAACACACTGTAGATTTCACATTAGTTATTAAGCTTAACCCTCTCCTTTAATAAGTAGAAATTAATTATTAGTGGTGGTTGACTTGACTCTATTCCTTTTTCCCAGAATCTAAAACTGATTTAGACTGTTACATCACATTTCACTTGGAAGATGCTTCTATCCCATCAGTCTGGATTACAGAGGTGAATGTAAACTATTCTAGCCACTTTACCACCCAGTCCCCTTTGTGAAGCAAAAATAAAGATATATTTTAACGACACAAAAGCTCCAACTATACACTGCACATCAAGGTCAGAAACAACAAAGAAACAGCAAGAGCAGAAAAAATCCTGAAGCCTTGTCACCATAAGAACCACTCATATTAACGATATGCTGCAAATGGAGAGGGATTCACATAATCAAACATTTAAAAGAATTTACATCTATTTTCTACTTTTAAATGACAGTAAACTCCTCTTAATTTAGTTAATTCAAAATATCTGTTAATTCAATTTTTTTACTTTTTTTGTTTAGATTCCCATTTTGTTTACATTGCTTAAATCAACTTAATGGATAATTTGTGCAAAAAACAACCTTGAATTAACAGGAGTAAATGGTATAACAGATGTATAACAAATAAAACATTGCATTGGAAGGGATAAATTACCGGGATTAATTTATTTGAGAGAAAACCTAACAATTCCATTGCGCTGTAGTCGGTGTAATTTAACATATGTCCTCAAAAGATGAACTCAGTGCAAAACCAACCATCTATATGCTATTATTGTGGTGTACAGAAAACATTTTAAAATGGCCAGAAAGAGTCTTAACAATGATTGGCTTGTAGGTTACATGTTAAACTACAGTCAGGTTAACAAAGTAGAGAAAATGATTTTCAAAATTTGTTCATTTTTTTTTGTTTGTGCTGGTTATTTTCAAATGTTTATTCAAGACAGTAGCTCCCAATTTTAGCACTGGGAAATGAGTGCACAAATCATTAACCATTGAAGCTGTTCTAAACAGATATTTATTTTATTTTAACACCATTTGTAAATATTGGCTGGGAGCATATAAAGTAAAAATTGTCACTTTTTTAAAATTGGCACCAAATAATTAGAAAGGACAACTTTTTGCAGGAATGATATACTGTACCTTATTGCTTTTGTGGCCAGCGCCAACAATAGTACACATTGATAGAAAATAGACAACTTGATGATATAGCAAATGTTAGTCAAAAGTGGGAATAGATCTATCTTGTTATGCCTTATCCACTTTACCCACCTAATAGGCTGGATCTTGCTGGAGTGGGGTATTTCGTCGTGCAGGCTGCGCGCGGTAATTAAACTTCTTTCTGCACCCTTCAGCTCAATAAATTTTTGCGCCGTAGCTTGCTGGAAGTGCGAGCTGATAATGGTGTGGCGAGGGCAATGGGGTATCAATGGGGTAATTAATGATGGGACCAACAGTGTATCTCCTTAACCATTGAGATTTAAGGATTGAGAAAGAAACAGAGGAACGACGGACAAGGAGGATGAATCAGAATGACTGAATCAGAGTCAAATCAGGTACAAAAAGAGAAATAAAGAGAGGGAAAGAAAGATTGGATTAAGAGGGAGAAAAAAAGAGACAGAAAAGGAAGATATTTTTTAAAAATTTAAATTTGACATTTTTAAAATCTCTAACAACAATTGACTACATGCAGGAATGAGCTTGATCACTTTAAATTCTTGCCATTCTGGGCAAGAGAGGTTGATTGTTATTGAATTAACAATTATCACGTCATTAAAAAGGTACATACACTCTTAATTACCAGACTTTACTCTCTATGGCAAGTTTACTGAGCAATTGATGTGCAAGTTCTTAAAAATAATGGGGAGGCTAAGGGCAAGATACTGTTTGTGCACAGCAAACAGGGGAGCGCCGTAAATTGACTAGCAAGTTCTGGTGATTCGCAACTCATGGCGTACCTCTTAATACCCTGAACTTGCTAGCCGATTTGCACATTAATAACGGCGTGTGTTGTTAACACACTGATATTTTTCCAGTAGGATCCAGCCCATTGTATTTGACTGCTGCGTCTGAGTTTGCAATGTGCAATGTCTTATCCAGAAATGATTACTTGACATGTGATAGTGAAAAATAGATAAGTTATTCACCATTCTCAAATGTAAACTTGTGATTATATAAAAATAGCAGAAAGCTACTAAAAAATCAGTTTAATGCAATTTTGCTGAACAGAAGGGGGTAGAGTTTCAGCTTTGGGCGCAATCAGGGAATTGCGCCCTAAATGCGCTCGACATTGTGCTGGTTAGGTTACAGTTCAAGTTTCCGATAAAAATCAGTTGCATAATTACAAACGTAAAATCTTTCATGAACCAGTGCAATTGGGCAACTTGAACGTAGTCATTTTTTTTCTCCTTTCCATTAAAAAATATTCATTGATGTATTTAAGAATGGTAACCTGGTGCAGTTTTATTAAAACAGCTAAAAAAGGGGTTATCACCAAAATGTTCTTTTCAAATTATTGTGCTTTAACTTCTGACAAACAGCAATGATTTTACAATACTTGGAGAAAGAACATAGTAGTACTGAATAAACTGCATTACAATTGTTTCCATTGCCTGCTAACTCAACAATACAGTGATTCCACGTAATAAAGTGAGCAGCAGATTACTGGCTACGAACTGTACTTTATCATGTGATCCAACTTCACGGTCTGTAAATGTTAATTAAGATGCAATTAGATGTAGTTCACTTGTTTAAAATAAATACGCAGATGTTTAAGTATATTAAATGTAGATTCCTTGGAGACTATCTCATCCAGTTTTTTTAATATAATTATCTCATCTTTCCTCTCCTCCTCTTCTGAAGGCAGTGACTCATACTGGAATCTGATTCCACAAAGCCCATCAGTCTTCCAGCACCTTTCCGAAGTGGCCATTGTTCAGGTGAGAAAAGACAGTGACCGCCAGGACCGATTTGTCTTGTGCAGGCAGAGGAGGGGCTGGCATCAAAACCAAGCCTGATACCAACCTTACTTGACATCCACATGTAAACACTTAACTGGCTAGCACTTGGGAGTGGCACACAGGAGCAGAAACTCTGGCTGATATTTTTGTTCCTAATCCAGGGATGCAGGAAGCAATTATGGCTCCCTAATTTCAGCTGACTTCATGCAGGCCAGGGGTCAAAACTGGGATCTTTATGGTCTGTATGATTCAGTACCGCAAAACACCCCAAATTTATCCACTGAGCCATTGGCAAGGTCTTTTTAATAATGGGTTTAAATAGGTTTCTTTAAGTGGCATTGTTTTGGGAGCTTAATAATGTCAATGTCATACCGTTGTCAGAATAGGTTTAAGGGAGGTGCTTTCTTTGGCATCAAGTACAAAATCCGCAACCTCCACAATGAAGAAGGACAAGGGCAGCGGGTTCATGGTAGCGCCATTACCACCAAGTTCCCCTCCAAGTCACACACTAACCCGACTTGGACATACATCGCGTTCCTTCATCATCATTGGGTCGGAATCCTGGAACTCCCTACCTGACAGCACTGTGGGAGTACCTTCTCCACACATTCTGCAGCGGTTCAAGAAAGTGGCTCACCACCACCTTCTCAAGCGCAACTAGGGATGGGCAATAAATGCTGGTTTTGCCAGCAATGCCCATATCTCAACAATGGAAAAACAATGTAAAGTGTTACGGTTTTGTACCTATAAATGTCACTGTTTATGTTGAAAAGGAAGATGAACAGTGAAAATTGCATGCAATACAGTGCTACCACTATCTTTTTAAGAATGTATTAAAGCTCCAACAATGCTGCCACATCAATGTTGCTTAACCTGCAACCTAAGAAATGTACCATCGACAGAGCTGATGTGATATTTCTATTTTTCACGCAGCATCCTTGTAGCTTCTCTTGAGTGAACCTGCTAATTTAGTGCTAAATGTGGTTGGTTTTGTGCTATTGATTCACACTCACTGGGAACTGGGTTGAGAATTTCAACCAACTTAAGTTGTCAGCCTTGGCTCAGTTGGCAGCATTCTCGCCTCTGAGTCAGCAGGTTGTAGGTTCAAGTCCCACTTGAGAGATTTAGAACATAATCCAGGCTGACACAGTACTGGCAGTGCTGCACTGTCAGAGGTGCTGTCTTTTGGATGAGATGTTAAACTGAGACCCGCCTACCCTTTCAGGTGGACTTAAAAGATCCCATGGCAATATGTCATAGGTGAGCTGGAGAATTTTCCCAGTGTCCTGATACTATACAAACTACAGCAGGGAATTCTTTCAGTGTTCTTGCCAACATTCCTCCCTCAACCAATACTACTAAAAATACATTATTTTTTTCATTTATCTCATTGCAGTTTGTGGGTCTTTGCTGTGGAAAAATGGCTGCTCCATTTGCCTACATAACAACCAGTCATTGCACTTCAAAATAACTCATTGTATGTCAAGCGCTAGCAGGTGTTAAGGGACTATATAAATGCAAGTTTTTTTTTAAACTATATCAATAAAATCATAAATACTACAGAACAGAAGGAGGCCACTTAGGCTCTCGTGCCTGTGCTGGTACTAATTCTTCACGGCTGCCAGAAGTGATCCCTCTACTCTGAAAAATGTAGTAGTGTGGTGACATTGAGCAGCCATGTCATGCTGTTGGTATTAGTCAGTGTGAAAGGATATGAAAGTGCTAGCCATACTGACCAATGTATCAACTGCCTGCAAAATAGATGTGTAGTTTAGCACAGTGACTGCAATTGCAATTGATTCCTACATTAACCTGAAGGGAGGCAAAAGCAGAAAAGCTGAGGGAGGGGAGGCAACCTTGTCTGCTGCTGCTGGTGCAAGTGTCATCAAATTGTAGAAATTGCAGCACATCACTCCAGTGCTGGTTGAATTAACTGAAGCTGTCTACTCTAATCCCACGTCCTTGCCCTTTCACCATATTCTTTTATATTCTTTCTTATCAAATACTTACACAATTCCCTTTCAAGTGATGTTATAGCCTCAGTTTCAACAGCCATTTGTGGTAAAATACTCCATAGAATCATAGAATCATAGAAGTTTACAACATGGAAACAGGCCCTTCGGCCCAACATGTCCATGTCGCCCAGTTTATACCACTAAGCTAGTCCCAATTGCCTGCACTTGGCCCATATCCCTCTATACCTATCTTACCCATGTAACTGTCCAAATGCTTTTTAAAAGACAAAATTGTACCCACCTCTACTACTGCCTCTGGCAGCTCGTTCCAGACACTCACCACCCTTTGAGTGAAAAAATTGCCCCTCTGGACCCTTTTGTATCCTTCCCCTCTCACCTTAAATCTATGCCCCCTCGTTATAGACTCCCCTACCTTTGGGAAAAGATTTTGACTATCTACCTTATCTATGCCCCTCATTATTTTATAGACTTCTATAAGATCACCCCTTAACCTCCTACTCTCCAGGGAAAAAAGTCTCAGTCTATCCAACCTCTCCCTATAAGTCAAACCATCAAGTCCCGGTAGCATCCTAGTAAATCTTTTCTGCACTCTTTCTAGTTTAATAATATCCTTTCTATAATAGGGTGACCAGAACTGTACACAGTATTCCAAGTGTGGCCTTACTAATGTCTTGTACAACTTCAACAAGACATCCCAACTCCTGTATTCAATGTTCTGACCAATGAAACCAAGCATGCCGAATGCCTTCTTCACCACCCTATCCACCTGTGACTCCACTTTCAAGGAGCTATGAACCTGTACTCCTAGATCTCTTTGTTCTATAACTCTCCCCAACGCCCTACCATTAACGGAGTAGGTCCTGGCCCGATTCGATCTACCAAAATGCATCACCTCACATTTATCTAAATTAAACTCCATCTGCCATTCATCGGCCCACTGGCCCAATTTATCAAGATCCCGTTGCAATCCTAGATAACCTTCTTCACTGTGCACAATGCCACCAATCTTGGTGTCATCTGCAAACTTACTAACCATGCCTCCTAAATTCTCATCCAAATCATTAATATAAATAACAAATAACAGCGGACCCAGCACCGATCCCTGAGGCACACCGCTGGTCACAGGCCTCCAGTTTGAAAAACAACCCTCTACACCACCCTCTGTCTTCTGTCGTCAATCCAATTTTGTATCCAATTGGCTACCTCACCTTGGATCCCGTGAGATCTAACCTTATGTAACAACATACCATGCGGTACCTTGTTAAAGGCTTTGCTAAAGTCCATGTAGACCACGTCTACTGCACAGCCCTCATCTATCTTCTTGGTTACCCCTTCAAAAAACTCAATCAAATTTGTGAGACATGATTTTCCTCTCACAAAACCATGCTGACTGTTCCTAATCAGTCCCTGCCTCTCCAAATGCCCGTAGATCCTGTCTCTCAGAATACCCTCTAACAACTTACCCACTACAGATGTCAGGCTCACCGGTCTGTAGTTCCCAGGCTTTTCCCTGCCGCCCTTCTTAAACAAAGGCACAACATTTGCTACCCTCCAATCTTCAGGCACCTCACCTGTAGCTGTCGATGATTCAAATATCTCTGCTAGGGGACCCACAATTTCCTCCCTAACCTCCCATAATGTCCTGGGATACATTTCATCAGGTCCCGGAGATTTATCTACCTTGATGTGCGTTAAGACTTCCAGCACCTCCCTCTCTGTAATATGTACACTCCTCAAGACATCACTATTTATTTCCCCAAGTTCCCTAACATCCATGCCTTTCTCAACCGTAAATACCGATGTGAAATATTCATTTAGGATCTCACCCATCTCTTGTGGTTCCGCACATAGATGACCTCGTTGATCCTTAAGAGGCCCTACTCTCTCCCTAGTTACTCTTTTGCCTTTTATGTATTTGTAGAAGCTCTTTGGATTCTCCTTTGCCTTATCTGCCAAAGCAATCTCATGTCCCCTTTTTGCCCTCCTGATTTCTCTCTTAACTCTACTCCGGCAATCTCTATACTCTTCAAGGGATCCACTTGATTCCAGCTGTCTATGCATGTCATATGCCTCCTTCTTCTTTTTGACTAGGGCCTGAATCTCCCGAGTCATCCAAGGTTCCCTACTTCTACCAGCCTTGCCCTTCACTTTATAAGGAATGTGCTTACCCTGAACCCTGGTTAACACACTTTTGAAAGCCTCCCACTTACCAGACGTCCCTTTGCCTGCCAACAGACTCTCCCAATCAACTTCTGAAAGTTCCTGTCTAATACCATCAAAATTGGCCTTTCCCCAATTTAGAATTTTAACTTTTGGGCCAGACCTATCATCCTCCATAGCTATCTTAAAACTAATGGAATTATGATCACTGGTCCCAAAGTGATCCCTCACTAACACTTCTGTCACCTGCCCTTCCTTATTTCCCAAGAGGAGGTCAAGTTTTGCCCCCTCTCTATTCGGGCCATCCACATACTGAATGAGAAATTCCTCCTGAATACACTCAACAAATTTCTCTCCATCCAAGCCCCTAATGCTATGGCTGTCCCAGTCAATGTTGGGAAAGTTAAAGTCCCCTACTATTACCACTCTATTTTTCTTGCAGCTGTCTGTAATGTCCTTACATATTTGCTCCTCAATTTCCCGTTGACTATTTGGGAGTCTGTAGTACAATCCTATCAAAGTGATCTCTCCCTTCTTATTTTTCAGTTCTACACATACAGACTCAGTGGGCGAACCCTCGGATATCTCCCCTCTCACTACTGCCGTGATGTTCTCCCTAATCAAGAACGCAACTCCCCCTCCCCCTCCTCTCTTACCTCCTGCTCTATCTTTCCTATAGCATCTGAACCCTGGAACATTGGGCTGCCAGTCCTGCCCCTCCCTTAGCCATGTTTCAGTAATAGCTATAACATCCCAGTCCCATGTACCCATCCATGCCCTGAGTTCATCTGCCTTGCCCATCAGACTTCTTGCATTGAAATAAATGCAGTTTAATCTAGACTTCCCTTGGTCTTTGCCCTGCTTTCTCAGACCATCCGTCCGGTCATGTTTTGTACACTCTCCCTTACTATTACCACCCTATTTTTCTTGCAGCTGTCTGTAATCTCCTTACATATTTGCTCCTCAATTTCCCGTTGACTATCTTCTCATAATTCTGAAAAAAATCTTCAATTTTCCCTTTTGTCCTTCTACTGATAATCTGAGTTTAACTGAGTTTGTGAACCAGTCGAAACAATCGTTCGCTATTTGTCCTCTCAAAAGCTTTCACAATTGCACGTGTCACATTCAAAGATGTGTGATAGGTCTCATTAACATAATGAAGTGAAGTTTCTCAGGCAACCCACACTCACCTCTGGAATAATCCCACAGCAACTGTTTGAGTTCTCGAAGAGCTTCAGTCAGATTTTCCACCTGAACGTGCAGATAAATGTTCTCCTCTCTCAGCCCGTCGATGGTGTCCTGCAGTTCGAAGGCTGCGCTGCAAGAAAAGAAACCGAGAGCGCACACAAGTGCCAGGGCAGCGAACATCTGCATGTTGGAGCCTCCGATTGGGCTTTGCTTTTCTAGTTTAGTTGCTTTTCACTTCACCTCCACACTCCGCCGTCTAAGTTCTCGTAAGATTTTGAGCGATCTTGGCAGGTAAGAATTCAGGGTCATGGAACACACTCCTGTTCCAGGGCTCGGTCTCCAGACCCGCACTCCTCTGACCCGGTGCTCCAGCGGTCTCCTTAACGGGTAATCGCTCTCTTTGGGGTTTGTGTCCACACTTCAGAACCCCTTACTCTTCTGACCCGATGCTCGATCCACAATTCAGTGCCCACACTCCAGATGTTTTCCGCACCTTGGCACAAATCCCAACTAACCCGGACTGAACGCAGTCACTGGCATAGGAACACAACACATGTAAGATCTGGTTTTATATCCAGCGTGGAAGTACGACAGAGCTTTAATAAAACGTAAGCTACCAGCACATGCTGTCGTCTTCTCTGCTTACGTGTGCAGCAGGAATAGTCAGAGAGATTTTTTTTTAGCCCCATGAATGCACGAAGCCGTTGTCCTCCTTTCCCAATCAATACCTACTGCGTGATTAAGGATGTGTCCTTGCTGCGCCCGTGTGTGGGGACGTTTCGCCATTCCACTTACTTACATTACTTTTGCTCTTTACCGATTTTACACAATCCAAAGTCAGTTAATGTTACAAGTGATAATAGACCAGCAAGATCCTGTGCAAAAAATCAGATCGTGTGCAGAAGCTGGAGTTCTGGATAGTCCGAGCAATTAGACGACGATCACTTATTCTGCATCAATACTGAATTATATACAGTGTAATTGTGCCATATCTTACAACAGGGATATCGCACCATCATTCCGATCGTAATATACATGGCATCTTGTAGTAAATTAGTGAAAGGCTTCTAGAATTGTGTATTTGTTACATAATGAAATGGAGATGGAGAACTAATAATGGTAAATGCATGTAGAGTGATAGAGGGCACGCAGGGATTAAACGGAATTACAATTTTACCAATGTAATGTAAATATCCCAGTTTCACTGTAAAGAGCAGCTATCACCGAGGACCCAAGCACACGCGAACCACTGATAGACAATCCATATGCAAACGACAATCACAGGAAGCTTTTCCCTTTGGAAATGTTTGATGATTAGGAGTTACTGTACATAACAGACTAATTACAATATTGAAACCCAGTATAGGGGCGATTTAGTTTTTTTTTATTCGTTCATAGGATGTGGGTGTCACCGGCAAGGCTGGCATTTATTGCCCATCCCTAATTGCACTTGAGAAGGTGGTGGTGAGCTGCCTTCTTGAACCGCTGCAGTCCGTATGGTGAAGGTTCTCCCACAGTGCTGTTAGGAAGGGAGTTCCAGGATTTTGACCCAGTGACGATGAAGGAACGGCGATATATTTCCAAGTCGGGATGGTGAGACTTGGAGGGGAACGTGCAGGTGGTGATGTTCCCATGTGCCTGCTGCTCTTGTCCTTCGAGGTGGTAGAGGTCGCAGGTTTGGGAGCTGCTGCAGTGCATCCTGTGGATGGGACACACTGCAGCCAAGGTGCGCCTGTGGTGAAGGGAGTGAATGTTTAGGGTGCTGGATGGGGTGCCAAGCAAGCGGGCTGCTTTGTCGTGGATGGTGTCGAGCTTCTTGAGTGTTGTTGGAGCTGCACTCATCCAGGCAAGTGGAGAGTATTCCATCACACTCCTGACTTGTGCCTTGTCAATGGTGGAAAGGCTTTGGGGAGTTAGGTGGTGAGTCACTCACCACAGAATACCCAGCCTCTGACCTGCTCTTGTAGCCACAGTATTTATGTGGCTGGTCCAGTTAAGTTTCTGTTCAACGGTGACCCCGAGGATGTTGATGGTGGGGGATTTCGCAACGGTAATACCATTGAATGTCAACGGGAGGTAGTTAGACTTTCTCTTGTTGGAGATGTAATGTGGTCATTTTTAAAATAAACATCCGATATTAAATTATATACGCTTTGATTGAGAATAACACGTCGGAGTTTATACTGTTCTCCCCCCTGAAGAATACTACTACAGAGTTGGGTTAATTACCATTTTGTGTTCAAATTCATAATTGAATAGATCTTAGGCCTGGTTATTAATTTCAACTTTTCCTGATGTAATCAGATCGGCAGAATTTCAATCTGTCAGACCCCGAGGTCAAATATTGTGCTAACTTGCCGACGAACAGCCAGGGTTAACAATTCAGCTCAGTTTCAGAGCGGAATGAGCAGAGGTAAAGAAATGGGAAAAACTAGTGTAGAATCCATCCAAGCGATCAGATTTTAAAAAATTAACAAAAATGAAGCAGGATGCTCCATGGAAAAAATGTCCCTTTGTAGACTTTAAATAGCAATTGAAACACTTGCGAATATCGGGAGATTTCTTCAGTGTAGCGAATATATATTAAGTAATTCTGTACAAACTTGATACATTTTATATATAACTGTCAAGTTTTGACAAGTTACTTAAAATCCACAATGCATGGCCTGTTTGATGTATGGAAATTTCACAAATCAATTCAACTTGCCTTTTTATTGCGCCCCACGCATTAAGACGTCTTTTGTTCTATTTATGTTATTCAAGTTGATGAGTGTTAAAATTATTTTTAAGAGTGACCAGAAGCTGCAATACTTGCGCAGCTCAAGGCGGGCGGAGACAGCAGTTTGTTACGATGGGATTCTACCCCATTCTGCCAATTGAATCAAACTGGGATGGGACAGTGGAACCAGTGCATTCTTTTCCTCGGCCTTGGACACTTTCTATTCCTCAGCTAGGGTGCAAAGGGAGCCCAAGAATGCACTCTGATGAGTAAATAAAACTGTCCCGCTGGCGGTCTTGGGACATTTCGCTACGTTAAAAACACTACATAAATGCAAACTGCTATAATTATTTAATTAAACCTGAAGCTTTAATTGGCTAAAATGACCCATCTGGTGAAATCCCGAATGCGCTCCATTGTAACTATGCATCATCTTGCAGGAATTTTTGACCATGTTTCTACAGTAAGGATTCGGATTTTAAAAGGAATACGTGTTCTCGTGAGATTAAAATAGGACACCCAAGCTAATATGCTAAACAAACTTGTGTTTTTCTCCCCACAACCGTTAGTTTGATCAATAACAATTCATATAGCACTTATATCTAAATGTCTCAAGAGAGAAGAGGTCCTGTACTGGGCTGTAGATCAGCATACACAGGAGTTAGTCATAGAAAGGAATTGAATCTTACAGCACAGAAGGAGGCTGGTTCAGGCCTGTCGTGCCTGAACCAGCTCTTTGAAAGAGCTGTCCAATTTAGTCCCACATCCCAGCTTTTTCCCCATAACCCTGCAAGTTAGTCCTCCAAGTACATGTCCAATTGCCTTTTGAAAGTTCCTATGGAGTCTGATTCCACCAGCCTTTCAGGTGGTACATTCCAGATCTTAACAACCCTCTGTGTGAAAAATTCTCAATTCCTCTCTGGTTCTTTTGCCAATTATTTTAAATCGGTGACCTCTGGTTACCGGCCCACTTGCCAGAGGACAGTTTCTCCCTACTAGCTCTTTCAAAACCCCTCATAATTTTAAATACCTCTATTAGGTCACCCCTTAATCTGCTCCTCGCTAAGAACAATCCCAGCTTCTCCACATAACTGAAGTCCCTCGTCCCTGGTATCATCGTGGTAAACTTCCTCTATATCCTCTTAAAAGCCTGGACATCCTTCCGAAAATGTGGTGCCCAGAATTGTACACAATATCCCTGCTGAGGCCTAACCAGTGGTTTGTAACGGTTTAGTCTATTTACACCAAGCAAGATGACCTACTGTGTAGTGTAGCCTGTTCATTTTTGTTATCACACAGATTTCATCAATTGAACTAAGTGAATCTGATAACTATTGTTCTATACATATATAGCTTAGTTTGGAATAAAGCAATATAACAATTCAAACAATGCCTCCTCTCATCCAGTTAACTGTCTGCAAAAGAGAGATATGCAGATCATGCAATAAATGGTTTCCATTTTTACACCCTGGGCCCATTATCACACAAGTAGGTATAGGATAGGAAGGCAACACACATAGAAGTAATTCAGTTTACTTATGGGAGTAACTGACACCACTAAACTCGAGAAGGTATCTACAGTAGATCTGAATTTGTTATGTTATTGGGTAGTGTATTAGCAAAATTCCACGAGTTTAATCAGCGCAATCCAGCCGAACCAGGGCAAAAGCTCACAGAAACTATTTACGCGGACGTAAACTGAGTTTCCACTATCTTTTGCGCTGGTTCAAAAATCATCGCACCCGAAGCCCCGCTCACAGAATTGGTCACGCCCCCAGATTGAATCAATGAGGATGGTAAGTTTCTGCCGATTGCGCCTGTTCGAGGAGGGTCTTCAAATTAAGCTTGTTTTCTTAGGCATTCGGACACTAGTAGGCATGTTTTTACATAGTAAAAAATATTTAATTTACTAAGAAACTGACTAGTGTGCACCAATAAAAGTAAACAGTTCAGTATAGTTTTTTTAAAAAGTCATTTTCAGTGATTTAAAATCAAGTTACTCCCAGGTGGAGATCTGGACACTTATTAAAAATGCTTTTTTTTGTGATAAACCCATTTTCAGCTGTATTAATAAAACTGCACCAGATTACCACTCGTAAATACATGAATTTTTTTTATTGCAAAGAAAAAAACAATAACGCTGTTAAGTTGCCAGATTGCGCTGATTCGTGGAAAATTTCACATTTGTGATTATGCAAATGCATTTTAGCAGAAACTCAAGCTGACATCTAACCAGCACAATTTGCGCCCAAAGCAGAAATTCTACCCCAGTCTACAGCACAGAAACAGGCCCTTCGGCCCAAGTAGTCTATGTCCGTGTTTATGCTCCACACAAGCTTCCTCCAACCCCCTCTTCATCGAACCCTTTCAGCATAGCCTTCTCTTCCTTTCCTCCCTCGTGTTTATCTAGCTTCCCCTTAAAAGCATCTATGCTATTTGCCTCAACTACTCCTTGTGGTACTATGTTCCACATTCTAACCACTCTGGGTACAGAAATTTCACCTGAATTCCCTATTTGATTGATTAGTGACTATCTTACATTTATGAACTCTAGTTTTGGACTTCCCTGCAAGTGGAAACATTTTCTCTACATCTACCCGATCAAACCCTCCTAATCTTAAAAGACCTCCATCAGGTCAGCCCTCAGTCTCTTTCCTGGAGAAAAGAGCCCCATCCTGTTCAGCCTTTCCCAATAAGTACATCCTCGTGAATCTTTTTTGCACCTTTTCCAATGTCTCTCCTTTATAGTATGGAGACCTGAACTGTGCACAGTACTCCAAGTGCAGTCTAACCAAGGTTCTATATAACTAGAATTAGAATGGAGATAGATTCCGTTCTTTTTCAAATATCCAAGATGACCAGTCTCCAATTGAAGGATGACATCTTAGGTCATCCTTTGATAAGCTCATATTTCAACATGTGCAATTACTGCTCAATAGAGGTACAATGCATATGGATGCAATGGTCAAGAGGGAGACATGCCTGCAGGAGTTGTGCAGCTTACTATGCAATGCAGGAAAGTTCCTGTTTATCTAACAAGGGCTCAAATCCACACTTGCCAAAGATCGAATTATCCACAGGGGTCATCATTCAGTATGGAAAGTCTATGTTTTCAGACTTCCTTGCTTGTGACACACTAATGGAATACCCAGGCTGTCAGATTGCTTACATTTTTCTCCTATGTTATTTACTTAAATCCAATGATTTTCCTGTAAATTAACATACAGCAACACAAGTACAAGAATTACACAAAATTTTCTTTTTACTAAATACAAGTGCATCCCCTCTCCATCAATTAGTGATGTAATCTAGTTGGTACCATAAAGCAGTCATTTCAGAACTGGCAGAACAACCCATCAAAACATGCTACTTTAATGCCACCATGACTACTTCCATCACATACCCAATTTGCAGTAATCCTGATTTGTATGGAAAGTATATTTACTATATCAATTTAAAAAAGATCCTTCTTTGAGGAAGAAATTTCGGGCAACTCAAACGAGAATACAAATGGTGCTCATTACCTTGTGAGTGGCTGTATTCCAACAACTGAATTTAAATAAAAGTCTATATAGGACTTTTGCCTATTGTCAAGGCTTGCTGATTCAGTGGTCCATTGTGCATTATCTCACTCGTAGAAACATGTAAGGAATCTTACAACACCAGGTTATAGTCCAACTGTTTTATTTGAAAATCACAAGCTTTCGGAGGCTTTCTCCTTTGTCAGTTGAGTGTGGGATTCCATGGAAGGTTACCGCATTTATAGTCAGAGAACAATACCTGGTGATTACAGATAATCTTTCCAACTGCCCATTGTCAAGGCAATCAAAGTGTTCAGAGAGATGTTACCTACAGGACCACTGAATATACAAACGGCCAGAAGAGAGAGAGAGAAACATCCGAAAGGAAGAGAAAGACAGAGAATGACCCGTTATATTATATGTTCTGACTATAAATGCGGTAACCTTCCATGGAATCCCACGCTCACCTGACGAAGGAGAAAGCCTCCGAAAGCTTATGATTTTCAAATAAAACAGTTGGACTATAACCTGGTGTTGTAAGGTTCCTTACATTTGTCAACCCCAGTCCATCACCGGCATCTCCACATCGTAGAAACATGTTATTTGTTACCACAGCAATCATAATGCCATACATAGGCTTACATCCTAGGGTCTTGAGGGAAGTGGCAGTGGGGATTGTGGATGCTTTGGTAATAATTTTCCAAAATTCTCTGGACTTGGCAAAGGTCCTGGCAGATTGGAAAACTGCTAATGTAACACCCTTATTTAAAAAGGGTAGTAGACAGAAGGCTGGAAATTATAGACCAGTTAGCCTAACATCTGTGGTGGGTAAAATTTTGGAATCTATTATTAAGGAGACAGTAGCGGAACATTTGGACAAACATAATTTAATAGGACAAAGTCAGCATGGCTTTACGAAGGGGAAGTCATGTCTGACAAATTTGCTTGAGTTCTTTGAGGACATAACATACAGGGTGGATAAAGGGGAACCAGTGGATGTAGTGTATTTAGACTTCCAGAAGGCATTCGACAAGGTGCCACATAAAAGATTATTGCTCAAAATAATCACTGGATTGGGGGTAATATTCTGGCATGGGTGGAGGATTGGTTATCGAACAGGAAGCAGAGTGTTGGGAAAAGTGGTTCATTCTCGGACTGGCAACCAGTGGCCAGTGGTGTTCCGCAGGGGTCGGTGCTGGGTCCTCAACTCTTTACGATCTATATTAACGATTTGGAGGAGGGGACCGAGTGCAACATATCGAAGTTTGCAGATGATACAAAGATGGGAGGGAAAGTAGAGAGTGAGGAGGACAGAAAAAACCTGCAGGGGGATATAGACAGGCTGGGTGAGTGGGCAGAGATTTGGCAGATGAAATACAATATTGGAAAATGTGAGGTTATGCACTTTGGCAGGAAAAACCAGAGAGCAAGTTATTTTCTTGATGGCAAGAGACTGCAGTACAAAGGGATCTGGGGGTCCTAGTGCAAGAAAATCAAAAAGTTAGTATGCAGGTGCAGCAGGTGATCAAGAAGGCCAACGGAATGTTGGCTTTTATTGCTCGGGGGATAGAATATAAAAACAGGGAGGTATTGCTGCAGTTATATAAGGTATTGGTGAGACCGCACCTGGAATACTGCATACAGTTTTGGTGTCCATACTTAAGAAAAGACATACTTGCTCTCGAGGCAGTACAAAGAAGGTTCACTCGGTTAATCCCGGGGATGAGGGGGTGGACATATGAGGAGAGGTTGAGTAGATTGGGACTCTACTCATTGGAGTTCAGAAGAATGAGAGGCGATCTTATTGAAACATATAAGATTGTGAAGTGGCTTGATCGGGTGGATGCGGTGAGGATGTTCCCAAGGTTGGGTGAAACTAGAACGAGGGGGCATAATCTTAGAATAAGGGGCTGCTTCTTCAAAACTGAGATGAGGGGAAACTTCTTCACTCAGAGGGTGGTAGGTCTGTGGAATTTGCTGCCCCAGGAAGCTGTGGAAGCTACATCATTGAATAAATTCAAAGCAGAAATAGACAGTTTCCTAGAAGTGAAGGGAATTAGGGGTTACGGGGAGCGGGCAGGAAAGTGGACATGAATTTAGATTTGAGGTTAGGATCAGATCAGCCATGATCTTATTAAATGGCGGAGCAGGCTCGAGGGGCTGATTGACCTACTCCTGCTTCTATTTCTTATGTTCTTATATGTATTGACAATGGAAATTCCACTGACCATATGTTCAATAAGGAATTTAGTAGTGAGGTACAGGACTGATTTACATCAGGAATGTGCAATATAATTGAGGGCATTAAATATAGCATTTATGAACTTTACCATGCAAACACCTTCTGGGATAAATAGCACAGTATACAGTTTGTAAGCTAATCACAAGAATTCCTAATTAGATTAGAAATAAGTCAACGTTGTACCCATTTTCAAAAAAAGACAAAACAGATAAACGCAGGCCTATTCGGCATGAATAATCACCAAAATAATGGTATTAAGAGCAAACATGAGGCTGACCAACCTGGAAATAAATTTCAGAACAGGGAAAATCCAACCTAGGCAACTGCTGGGGTTTTTTGTTCAGTGAGATCTCAAGCAGGCATTAAAAAAGCCTTGTAATGTCATGTACCCAGACTTCCAGAAAAACTTCAATAAAGTCAACATGAAAGGCAGTATGTTCTATCTCAAACACTTACATAAAATTTGTAAGTGGGAAGTGGGCTGAAAGAGGTAACAGCAAATATTAATTGCTGAGCCATGCAGAGGTTTTTAACCTGTTAAGTGGGGGAAGGGGGTAGGAGGGGGGGGGGGGGGGAGAAGAGGAAGACAGATGAATTTACAAACCCGATAAAGCAGCCAAGGAACTACACTGGATTTAGACAAAATGTGCACGATGGTAGAACCATTCAGATGAAATTCAATATTATGTGCAAAATGTTACACAATGGGAGACATTTACCAAAGGGATTTCAACCAGCTAGGACAGAGGCTGTAAAGATCTATGAAACCATGTCCAATCATTGTGGAACAGCTATCAACAAAGCAAACAGGATGCCAAGCTACAATGCCAAATCAGTAGGATAAAATCTGAGGCAGTCATACTGAAACTTTTTGTGATCAGATGGCACCTGGAATGTTGCATTCAGCTCTGGCAAAGTACAAGATTCAATCCCTGAAAGCAGTGCAGAGAAAGGCTGCGGGATGGGTCCCCACTGTCAAGAGGCTGAATTATTTGGAAGTTACAAAAGTAAGTCTCGAGCTATGAAAAGAGCTCAGTAACAACAGACCTTAAAAGTGATATTAAGTGGAAAAGGAAAGGTCAATTCAGAGCACAATTTCCAACTAAACCACGGCAGTAAGACATTGCAAAAAGTATTCAATACCTACAATGGTCATCGAGGCAGGGCAGCGGAAAGAAAAATTTATCATTTCACAGGCAGTTGATACTGTGATTTGAAAATGAACTGGATAGGCATCCCTCGTCTTCATCTTGTGACATTTCTGCCCAATTGCAAGTGTATTTGATAGTAAAACACTACAGTTAAACATCTATAACAATTCTTAAAAATCAATCCTGGTGTTTGTTGACAGCCCAAAAGGCAGTGAATTGGATGGCAACTGGGAAGGCTGAACTTTCCCAATGGAAAACATACACCCCTCCCTTCCCAGTGGTGAAGCAGTCAGCATATATTTGAATACAACACTTTTAAGGAAGTGATAATGGAGGGGGACTTAATTTTGCAAGCATTCCAAGAAAGTTAAAAGCTAATTAAAATAAATAATTGCATTCAAGTTTTGTAACAGAATTTAACATTCAAGTTGGGTCCAAAAATGATGCTGATCCCAGAACATGGTCAGCGTCTGTGTGACTGACCATTGTAACAGCCACTGGTGGGAGGGGGCCCTGTCTGATACAGCAGGCGTTTCTAGCTGGAAAATCAGAAATGGGAGGTCTTAAGCAAGCAAGGGAATCTCTCAATGTAAGCTTTCTCTGGGAAGAACTTTACATCCCCTTTACTCTACACAACGGTTCATGTTAAGATAGTACTAGTCCCAAGCACAAGCAACTAATTTAACACAACTACACAAAAAAGCTACTTAACACTTCCTTTATTATCATAAACCATGTACAATCTTAACAAGTTTATGCACTCTTGGTAGCCCTGGTGCGCTTCTTCTTGACCACAACTGGTTTCTGGCTCTTCAGGATAGCACTAGCACGACGAAGTGCAGCCTGAAAAAAAAGTCACATATACCATTGACGTCATTACAAAGTCATCTTGTTTTCAATAAAATTCTAGTGTTGTAACTTCCACTACAAGCTTTTCACACAAGAGATTCACAGTAAACATGGAATTAAGGGGAGAATGGCCACATGGATAGAGATGACGGGCCTAAAACCAAAAGATTTAAACTGAGATGCAGATACACAAGCCATTAAAAGGTGATAGCACAAGTAAACTGGAAGTGTGGTTTGACTAGGTGACTAAAATGGAGAAACACCAGTGTAGACTTGTGGGGCCAAATGGCCCATTTCTGTGCTATAACTTTGACGTTTTTACAAGTTTAAAAACTGAAAGGCATTGGCTGATCTTGCCTCAGGATTTTTTTTGTTGAAGAAATTCAAAGTCCCCCGATAGCTCAGTGGTCAAATGCAACATGTTAAGACAGAACAGTAAAAGCCTGAGTTTCCAATCGTAGTTTGTGCTAGGTCACCTGATCTCAACCAAATCAGAAGTTAGGTGAGAAAGAAGGGAAAGATGCAGACAGTGCAGCATCCACATGTAATTGGGCACAACAACAGAGGTGGCTCGTGGAACTGTATGCCAGCACAAAGATGGCGCCTTCAGATAAGGAAAGAAACCAGAAGAAAAAAAGATTTTAACTAGCTACTGCATTAAACAGAATCAAAATTACTTGACTAGCGTTATTATACACAAGTAATTGACAGTTGTACAAATAGTACCAAATTTTTCATACCATGCGAAGATCCTTTCGGTAGTTATTCTTACGAATGATATGTCGCAAACTGTTCAGGGTAGCACGGGCATTCTTGTTGATGGTGATCTTTTCATAGGATGTCGCTGGTTTGCGTTGACCTAAAATCACACACAAACATATAAAATTGAATTTATTGAACAAAAGGCAATTTAAAACCAAATATCACAAGCAGTCTACGAATGGCTAGACTGTCATCTCCAGATTTTATTCAGACATACAAGACTCAAGGGATCAAAATAAGGAATGCCCCAAAACAGGTTCACATTCAGAGCAAGGGGCCATAAAAAGGGAAGGGCAATTCAGAAGCCCAGTCTCATACTTCACTGATGCCTAACTAAAGAGCAGTTGACAAAGACACTGTCGAGTAATCTCACTCAGCCAGTGAACAGTAAGGCCAAAGAGAGACACACTAGAGCAATTAGATGGAGGGGAGAAAGAGAAAGGGGAGAGTAGAGAAAAACAAAAAATAAAAGCACTTTGCTATTCCTGCACTTTTACAGTAAGAAATCAGGCCTGTTGTACATATCTGACTTTGAAATCTACAGAACACAAGTGCATTTATGAAGATGTAGTTCTATAATTCACAGGCAAGGAAAATCAATGCACTTACCTGCTCGCTTTTTGAGGACGACAACCACTCCTTTTCCGTCAGCTGCTGGCTCCACACCTACGGTTTTGCGGTGAATAAGTCCATTGTAGCGGAAAGAGTTTCTGGACTTAAGATTGTTGGGCTCCTATATTTGCAGAACAAGTCAGTGAGTCAAAGATAAAAACAATAAAAAGCTTAAGTCATTCCATTAACAGACACTGCGTTGAAGTTGAGCACTATGAAATGAGTACAACATTCATTTCTGCACATCAACAAGCACACTGGATCAATTCTGAAAATGAAAGACCACATATGAATTAAGTCGAAGGAAGATGCAGAGCAGCAATATCTAGTAAACTCTAGAGATTAATAGCAAAGATGCACAACTAGTTTTGATTAACTCAAAAATAGATGAATAGAGTACAAAGCATTGTCAAAAGACATTTCAGTTGTTAATGGAAACATCTGGAACTAAATCAGCCAAGATAAAGCAGTCGGCTGAAAAAGGAAGAGTGTTATTAATACTGTATCTGTTAGAGCTTCCAACAGCAAAGTGGGTAGTACTCAGTATGGAAAACAGCCACACACACGTGGACATCAGATAAGGACAGAGCTGGAGCTTGCCTGTTTGTGCCTCCAAGTCAAATAGTCTGACCGAGACAGCGTCCACTCTCAGATGTGAAAGTGGCAACATGGCAAAATACTGGAGAGTGACTGATGCCTACAGAACTGTACCCCAACATGAATCAGCAACCCCAAGAAGAAAAAATGACACACACACGATTGTGGTAGTGCCTCACCCAGCAACACCAAACTCAATAATCCCATCAGGGAAGTCACCCTGGACCACGAAACAGCAGCCATGTCAACAGTGGTAACTAGTAGAGGTTTGCAAGCAGGGTATCTGATCACCCTATTGTTGAGGGTCCAGAGAAAATTCAATTTCAAGGTCACCAGAATGGGACAGGAACAAACATCACACCAGTCAGAGCTGTCCATACTGTCATGCAAATTCTCTCTGGGCAAAAATACCCCAAAAGAATCTATCTCCAGCCTTGATCCGCTGCATCTTTCAACTCCAAATCCTAAAGCAATAAAATTAATTCTCCATCATCACAAAGGCTGAGAAACTCATCAAAAAATCTTGTGCATGGAAGAAACCACAAAATCCAGTTGTCATCAAATGATGATTTCACTTTAAATACATACAATCTTTTTTTTTTAAAGAAAGAACAAGCCCAATACTCACAGTGCTGTAGACCTGCTTGTTTCTTTTAATGAGGAAACTTGAGCAGTTACGGACGATCATCCATTGTAGGTGAGATGACATTTTCAAACACCTGGCCAGAAAGATAAAGAAGTTTGAGTCAGACGTTCCCGCGACACAATCGGGCCGAGGGCTTCCCTTTAACAAAATGATGGGCGACCGAGGCCGGGCCTGGCGGGAAGCGACGAAACACCACCCGGGCCAGCAGCGAATCCAGACCGCGGCTACAATATGTAGAAGGTGCGGGTTTCGGCCTTTGAATCGGTTCAGGCTTCATTCCCCCTCCTCCTCCCCAGCCCAGAAAGAGTCGGCCACATGCAGCCAGGCCCCGGCACACAACAGCAAGCCAGGGCCCGCTTGGTGCGTCCCGTTACAGCGGACAGATTTCCACACCCGTCCCCCCCCTCTAAACAGACTCTTGCCCCAGTAAAGAGCCGCCCGACACTGCCCTCGGGAACCACGCAAGCCCCACTCTCACTCGCCGGTTTAATAATCGAGGCCGAGGCCTGCACCGCAGCCGGACCGGCACCAGGCGCGCTAAACCACTCGCACAAAATCGACCACCTCCCAAGGGGCCGGGGGCGGGCGATTCGATGCGGGAGCCCGGAGCCCGGAGCCCGGAGCCCGGGGGAAGCGGTCGGCCGGTCGGGGGGGGGGGGGGGGGGGGTCGAGGCCCGGGGGGCCGGAGCGGCGCGCGCGGTACCTGCTTCACCAGCGAGCGGAGAGAAAGGGCGAGAGCGGCCCGCGCGCCGCCTTATCACACCTCCCTCGCTCGCTCACTTCCTCCCTCCGCGTTCCTGGGAATCTGACGGTTATGGACAACGCAGCGCCAACATATATTAAAAGCAGCGTCCAGTTTTCCCGATTAAATCGGTGTTGAGACACGACAGGCGCTGAACGCGGGCTGAATACTCGGGTATTGGTGTGGAACTATTTTGTTCCCACCGCGGAGGGTCACGTGGAGTCCCGCCGACGTCAACGATGCGGATGACGCAATCCGCGAGTGACGCAGTCCGGATGACGCAGTGAGCGAGCGACGCTGGAGCGAGAGTCGGGGGAAGGGAGCGCAGATTTCACAATAATAATCGGAGTGAGCCGATTAATCACATCGGGGGGGGTACTGGTAGCCATCATTTATCGTGAATTTGTAAAACAAAAATGAATAACAAGTCTTGTAATGTTCAGAATTTAAAAAGACTTGTATTTATTATGTGTCATTGCACCTTCTCGGTCATAAACACCCAGAACCTGCTAGTTATATAAACAAACATGGCAGCTCATTTGTCCACAGCACTAACCCACCAATAGCAATGAGATGAATAAGCAATTAATCTGTTTGTTGGATGAGGGAGGAATTAATAATCTTTGATTCTTTTGTAACAGTACTATGAAGTTGAAGACATCCTGAGCAAATGCCCTCCTGTCTTGAAGAGATGAGGGCAATCCCTTAGTTCTCCAGGTTTATAAATGATTTAAATGGATAACCATTGTTTGGAGCACCAGAATATGCTTGGTGAAAAACTTTATAATGCCATCTTCCCACGACATCCAGAAATGGCCATAAAGCTCACAGGTACAGTCATGTTATTTTCATGATGTGGAGATGCCGGTGATGGACTGGGGTTGACAATTGTAAACAATTTTACAACACCAAGTTATAGTCCAGCAATTTTATTTTAAATTCACAAGCTTTCGGAGGCTTCCTCCTTCGTCAGGTGAACGATGTGAAAATGACATCGTTCACCTGACGAAGGAGGAAGCCTCCGAAAGCTTGTGAATTTAAAATAAAATTGCTGGACTATAACTTGGTGTTGTAAAATTGTTTACAAATGTTATTTTCATACCTCGGGGGGGTCGGTCTTCGGATCCTGGATATCATTTAGAGATATGATTTGGGTGATATCAGAAGAGAAGTCAGTGCAAATAATGAGAAATGCAGAAATCAAATTCAGAAGGATTTGATATTTTTAGATAACTGTGCTAGTAGGTGAGATATATAGTTCAATTATAGATAAGCACAATAATTAGCATAGGGGGCCCGTAATCAAAATAGGGCATATGTGTTAAATTGAACTGTCATACAGGGTGCTCATTAGGAAAGCAGTCTAGAGGTTATGTAGATAGATCGATGAAATAAATATTAACAAATACAAATTCCTTCCACTATTTTAACAATGGTGTTAGCCTATTTGGATATCCTCATGGGGAAAAATTTGTGTTATTCGTTATATATAATAAAATAGTAAATACATTATGAAAAACACATTCATGATTTTGCTATACATTATAAACTGTGTTAATCTTCCCAGTGCTTAGTGGTAAAACAGGAAAGTGTAGTGATTAATAATCAAATTAACATATCCAGAAAGTTGTAAATATCTATTTTAAATGCGTTAACTAATACCATAAATAATACTTGCATTTATATAAATAACTAAATTGTCCTTTTATTTTGAGCTTCTTACAGGGATGCTGCTGGAGCTCCCAGTTCCTGTGCTGGATCAGATGATACATGATGAGAAACTGCTGTCTGCTGGACTTCAGAAAGCACTTAGCACACTTCAGTCATCCACAGAGAAATGGCAAGACATAAATAAATGGCAATTAGGGGTGCTATGGGTATAATGAGGAGTTTTTGGAATCTAACGTTATTTCTTATTTTTTTCACTATAAACTAATTAGATGATACAATTAATTTTGAGTAGCATTTCAGTTTTGGAGTGTGGGATAGATTACTGTTTAGTAATGTCCATCATGTGGCTGCTGGATTGCCATTGCTTCAGTGCTGGAATGAGTGATTTTTTATTTTAAGGGAACTGACACCATCTTAAATTTAATGTGACTGATTTAATCCCAAAAGGATTAATGTTTTCTACTAGTAGTAGTGTTAATATTGATGTCAGAGAAAAAATATTTTGTTTGACTTCCAGTATGTTTAAAATTGTGCAAGACGATACGGATTCTGATTCTACTGATTCATTAGGGGATCAGCTGTATGACCTGGTGGACATCCATAATACTGGGCACAGTGAGAAAATAACAGGTTAGTTTGCAAAATCTAAAAGATTGCTGCCTTCAATTACAAGAAAAGAGTTTCTGAAGTCAAAGATATCATTTGAGGTTGAGATTTTTTTTTTGTTACAATATTAGAGCTTAACTTCAGTGGGTATCAACATTTCTACTCATCAGCTTGTTCTGAAATTCAGCACTCTTTCTTTTCCTTCTTACAGTAGAAAAAAATGTATAGGTATTGTAAAAAATGCATACACAATATATTACAATTATATGGGACAGGATTTATGGACCAGTAGGTCTTTTCCTGTCAGTCATTTTTCATATGTTTGTATGCTATTGGGGAATTGAGTTATTCTAGCCTCCAAAGCACCATCGATGACCAAACTGGAACATGCAACAGAAACAAATTACCTTGATTCCATGAGTTAGTCATGCTTAAGTTAACAGTTCATGAACAATTAGTACTCTCCAATTGTCAGCAAAATGTGATATGGTCATCAGGTTAGTTGCAAGCCTTTTTTTGGACTTTTGCATTATTTTGAATGTACATTCAATTATTAAGAACTTTAAGAAAGAACGAACTTGCATTTATATAGCGACTTTCACAACCCGAGGACGTCCCAAAGTGCTTTACAGCCAATTAAATACTTTCGAAGTGTAGTCACTGTTTAATATAAGGAAACACAGTAGCCAATTTTCACACAAACAGCAATGAGATAAATGATCAGATAATCTGTTGGTTGAGGGATAAATATTGGCCAGGGCACTGGGAGAACTCCCCTACTCTTCATCGCTCAAAAGTGCCATGGGATATTTTATGTGCACCTGAGAGGGCAGACAGGGCCTCAGTTTAATCTTTCATCTGAAAGACAGCACCTCCGAGAGTGCAGTGGTCAAGTCCCTGGAGTGGGGCTTGAACCCACCACCTTCTGACTCCAAGGCGAGAGTGAGCCGAGACAGACACCTTGGCAGCCAGTGCTAAACTATTTACTATTTATCAATAAAAAAAGGTTGGCCTGGTGTAATGGATTATTTAGTAATCTCATACCTCTGGCTGCTGGATCGGTACTGTTTCCATTGCAGTGCTGTCTACTCCTCATAATTCAAAATAACTTTTTGTGTTAAACGTTTTTAATTATCCAATAATTCCAAATGAGGAAAAAAGTACAATATATGCAAATGTCTCTAAAACCTAATTGTCCAAGAATGAAAATAAGTTAGCAAGTAAAGATTACTAAGACAAGTTTTTTTTTAAAAAAAGAACAGATGTTAAGAAAAATAATTATTAATCTGAATAAAAGTCCATGTTTAAATAACTGTACTTACATTTCTGGTGAAAGGAACTCAACCATATGTTCAAAGAATAATAAGATTACATTATATAGGGAGACAAATCTACTGGACAGCAGCATTGACAGGCTACTGAAATGAAACACTTTCGTGAATAGTTAGCAGCGTAGATTTCTTGAGTGTTACCTCACCCTCACCATCATGAAAAAAATTGAATTATCAGACAATAAGCAACTATGAATTCAGTGGAGTAGACATATGGTTGGATACAGGATTCATATTTACAGCTTTCCACAGGAGAGAAGGTTATAAAACAAGCTAACGTTTAAGTACAAATTCAAATACTTCCAATTGTACTGCATGTATTTATGTTTTCGTGCCTATTTTTAATAGGTATGCTGCTGGAATTGGGACGGAATGAAGTGAAGAAACTGGTCAGTGACTCACAACTGTTGGAACAAAAGATTCACATTGCACAGGAAGCACTTGAGCAGTAAGTTTGTATTTGTTTGTCTTTGCCAAATGTTGAGAGTATTTTGCATTCTAATTTACTCAATAGGTATTGTCAAAATACCCATACGGCGATGGTGTAAATACGAGCTATTGTTTGTCCCTTGACCTGCTGGATAAAAAAAAGTGGAAGAAACAGGTTGCCTCATGGCACAGAAGAGAAGATTGCTTGAGTCGATGGTTTATAAGGGGCTGAAAATGGAGGGTTGCTTTTGAAATGCTTGGACTTGTTGGAAATCAACACATTGAAATTTAAAACAAACCACTCTGCTTTTAGAAAACAGGGACAGCATTGTAGATGTATTTTACATTAAATGTTAATATGAAGTTAGAAACATAAACAAGCACCATATGCAATATCCCGTGTACAGTACTTCAAAAATTCAATGCTTTTCATATTTTTAGAAAAATGCCTGATGAGAGGAAGGTATCCAACAGTTCAGATTTTGATGATGTGAAAGAGAAGCTGGGAGAGAAGATATTTGAACAGGTAGAAAAGATTGATCCACAGAACTGTGCTTACATCACTGGTGAGGGGATCTCTTATCTTATATCTGTTGACTATATGAATGATTTTATGTGGGGTGACAAATCTATTGAACAGCAGCATTGACAGACTACTAAAATGAAACAGACTCACATTTACACCGTTATAAAGATTTGGGAAAATATTTTATCTTCAGTCATGGACTTTCACCCAGGTTAGGAATTATCTTCCTAACTTCACTTCTAACAAAAAAAACCCCACCTTTTGTAAATAGCTTTTACTTTCTACTTGTCGTTATTCTTGGTCAATTTAATTTGGTATTTTGACCTTTGGAGATATTGCAATGATATACTGATAATAGAAAATTCATACATGAATCCTGTCATTCGTTTTGACTTAGAAAGTGAAGTACATTTGGTTCTTGTTAAATGAATTTTTCAAGAAATACTCTGAAGAATTCACATAAATTTCCCACCATTACGAATTCATTGCAAAAATCATCCATGGGCTAAACTGCTTCCAATGGATACACGAAGAGAGCAAAACGGAGTTACTTGCACCATGGCTTCTTCGACAGCACCTCCCAAACCCGTGACCTCTACCACCTAGAAGGACAAGGGCAGCAGGCACATGGGAACAACACCACCTGCACGTTCCCCTCCAAGTCACACACCATCGCGACTTGGAAATATATCGCCGTTCCTTCATCGTCGCTGGGTCAAAATCCTGGAACTCCCTTCCTAACAGCACTGTGGGAGAACCTTCACCACACGGACTGCAGCGGTTCAAGAAGGCGGCTCACCACCACCTTCTCAAGGGCAATTAGGGATGGTCAGTAAATGCTGGCCTCGCCAGCGACGCCCACATCCCATGAACGAATAAAAAAATCTACAACAAAAAGCTGTTGAATGGTTAGCAGTTAGGATTGTTTGAGTGAGTTACCTAATTTCTTTACCATCACTAAATGAAGACGGGAAACAATGGAAATACACAGCAGGTCCTTCAGCATTGGAAGAGAGAAGACAGGTTAAATGTTTTGAGTAGAGACTTTTGTCAAAACTAAAAAAAGGGAAGGCGGGCAAGCCCCTTATTAGGGCTGACCAAAGGCCGGCAGGCCCCAGTTTATAGGGCTGACAAAAACCTGTTGTTCTCTTACCTCTCGGGCCAAATGATTAAACATGATTGCTTGGCATGGTTTTTTGTGACTTTATCGGGAAGTAGAATAGTGAAAAAACTGAGTCAGTCAAGTCCCCCAGCTGAGATTTAAAAAAAACTTTTTAGGTCCACCATTTGTAGACCGAGCATACAGTGGAGAGTAGCATTAAATACAGCTCTTCTGAGTACACCAACACTAATGTGTACCAGTGCTTTGCAGTGGCTTTCTTTGCCAATATTATCAATAAATCTGTGGATAGAATTATCTTTTATCCACAAAAGGGATCTTGGGCATTGTCATTAGAAGTTAACCCATATTAGTCACATTGGTAGCCGTTTACCCTGAAGTCAGTATTTTTATAGTACAAATTGTGTAAGATAATCAGATAATCGGCTCAGAAGAAGGAACACCATGTGTATGAGTTAACTTGGAATAGTTAAATTTGCCACCTCAACTTGGTGTTTATCAGAGAATTTATAGATCAGTTTTCTGTTGGTTTCAAGGTACTAAATGCGGTTCAACAAAAATAAATTCACTTTTATGTTGACAATGGGACACCTGGAGAGCATTACTAAAGCAGAGAGATGGGACACCTGGAGAGCAGCACCAAAGCAGAGAGAGATGGGACACCTGGAGAGCAGCACCAAAGCAGAGAGAGTGATGGGACACCTGGAGAGCAGCACCAAAGCAGAGAGAGAGATGGGACACCTGGAGAGCAGCACCAAAGCAGAGAGAGAGATGGGACACCTGGAGAGCAGCACCAAAGCAGAGAGAGAGTGGTGGGACACCTGGAGAGCAGCACCAAAGCAGAGAGAGTGATGGGACACCTGGAGAGCAGCACCAAAGCAGAGAGAGAGATGGGACACCTGGAGAGCAGCACCAAAGCAGAGAGAGAGTGATGGGACACCTGGAGAGCAGCACCAAAGCAGAGAGAGTGATGGGACACCTGGAGAGCAGCACTAAAGCAGAGGGAGTGATGGGCCACCTGGAGAGCAGCACTAAAGCAGGGAGAGTGATGGGCCACCTGGAGAGCAGCACTAAAGCAGGGAGAGTGATGGGCCACCTGGAGAGCAGCACTAAAGCAGGGAGAGTGATGGGCCACCTGGAGAGCAGCACTAAAGCAGGGAGAGTGATGGGCCACCTGGAGAGCAGCACTAAAGCAGGGAGAGTGATGGGCCACCTGGAGAGCAGCACTACAGCAGAGAGAGTGATGGGCCACCTGGAGAGCAGCACCAAAGCAGAGCGAGTGATGGGCCACCTGGAGAGCAGCACCAAAGCAGAGAGAGAGATGGGACACCTGGAGAGCAGCACCAAAGCAGAGAGAGTGATGGGACACCTGGAGAGCAGCACTAAAGCAGAGAGAGAGATGGGACACCTGGAGAGCAGCACCAAAGCAGAGAGAGAGATGGGACACCTGGAGAGCAGCACCAAAGCAGAGAGAGAGATGGGACACCTGGAGAGCAGCACCAAAGCAGAGAGAGAGTGATGGGACACCTGGAGAGCAGCACCAAAGCAGAGAGAGTGATGGGACACCTGGAGAGCAGCACCAAAGCAGAGAGAGAGATGGGACACCTGGAGAGCAGCACCAAAGCAGAGAGAGAGTGATGGGACACCTGGAGAGCAGCACTAAAGCAGAGGGAGTGATGGGCCACCTGGAGAGCAGCACTAAAGCAGGGAGAGTGATGGGCCACCTGGAGAGCAGCACTAAAGCAGGGAGAGTGATGGGCCACCTGGAGAGCAGCACTAAAGCAGGGAGAGTGATGGGCCACCTGGAGAGCAGCACTAAAGCAGGGAGAGTGATGGGTCACCTGGAGAGCAGCACTAAAGCAGGGAGAGTGATGGGCCACCTGGAGAGCAGCACTACAGCAGAGAGAGTGATGGGCCACCTGGAGAGCAGCACCAAAGCAGAGCGAGTGATGGGCCACCTGGAGAGCAGCACCAAAGCAGAGAGAGAGATGGGACACCTGGAGAGCAGCACCAAAGCAGAGAGAGAGATGGGACACCTGGAGAGCAGCACCAAAGCAGAGAGAGAGATGGGACACCTGGAGAGCAGCACCAATGCAGAGAGAGAGATGGGACACCTGGAGAGCAGCACTAAAGCAGAGAGAGAGATGGGACACCTGGAGAGCAGCACCAAAGCAGAGAGAGAGATGGGACACCTGGAGAGCAGCACCAAAGCAGAGAGAGTGATGGGACACCTGGAGAGCAGCACCAAAGCAGAGAGAATGATGGGACACCTGGAGAGCAGCACTAAAGCAGAGGGAGTGATGTGCTGCTCTCCAGGTGGCCCATCACTCCCTCTGCTTTAGTGCTGCTCTCCAGGTGTCCCATCACTCTCCCTGCTTTAGTGCTGTTCTCCAGGTGGCCCTAAAGCAGGGAGAGTGATGGGCCACCTGGAGAGCAGCACTAAAGCAGGGAGAGTGATGGGCCACCTGGAGAGCAGCACTAAAGCAGAGAGAGTGATGGGCCACCTGGAGAGCAGCACTAAAGCAGAGAGAGTGATGGGCCACCTGGAGAGCAGCACTAAAGCAGAGAGAGAGATGGGACACCTGGAGAGCAGCACCAAAGCAGAGAGAGTGATGCGACACCTGGAGAGCAGCACTAAAGCAGAGAGAGTGATGGGACACCTGGAGAGCAGCACCAAAGCAGATAGAATGATGGGACACCTGGAGAGCAGCACCAAAGCAGAGAGTGATGGGACACCTGGAGAGCAGCACTAGAGCAGAGAGAGTGATGGGACACCTGGAGAGCAGCACCAAAGCAGATAGAATGATGGGACACCTGGAGAGCAGCACCAAAGCAGAGGGAGTGATTGGCCACCTGGAGAGCAGCACTAAAGCAGGGAGAGATGGGACACCTGGAGAGCAGCACTAAAGCAGGGAGATTGATGGGCAACCTGGAGAGCAGCACTACAGCAGGGAGAGTGATGGGACACCTGGAGAGCAGCACTAAAGCAGGGAGAGTGATGGGCCACCTGGAGAGCAGCACTAAAGCAGGGAGAGATGTTTTCTCAGTGCCAGTCTCCCACATTGCCTTTCCCAGAATGGTGTTTCTTTATTGAGGGCCAATAGGAAGGAGCTTAATTCTTTTGTGCAGCATCCAACTGGCAGCTCTTGGCAGCTGAGTATTGTGTACTGTGCACCAGAGGAGGATCGCACAACATCAATATAAAAATGTTTTTAGCAAGTGTCTCAAAGAAATGTTAGACTTTCCTGGATTAACCCAATCAGGCACCCGTTGAGTTAATAACCCGGAGCAAAGCTTGGTCTCAGTGGCATCCAAGTACACCTTGTGCATCAGTGCAAATTTTTCCATCTCAGCCATACTTGCGGCCTCAGTGAAAATGCAAATTGGCATTGAAATAAGTTCATGCAAACTGGATTGAAACTGCCTAAACATGTTTGACTTAGGATCCTAATGCCTGCAGAGAAGGAAATTTATCTAATCACTTTAGACTCTGAAATCTCAGATAATGGGACATTAACCCACTGCGGTATTACAAAATAGTGGTCGTTATTTTCAGTTAACAAAGCTCAACTTCAGATTTGAACCATGGAGCTCTTCTGGTTCACATAGTTTAAATACAAGACATGTATTCATGCCAGTCAAAGACATTTGTAAACAATTTTACAACACCAAGTTATAGTCCAGCAATTTTATTTTAAATTCACAAGCTTTCGGAGGCTTCCTCCTTCGTCAGGTGAACGATGTGAAAAAGTCAAAGACATGATAGAGTTGGCTGGTGCTGCAATTCCTACATTACAACAGAGACTAAACTTTTAAAAAGTACTTCATTTGCTGTAAAGCGTTTTGGTTCGTCCCGAGGTCGTGAAAGGCACTATGTAATTGCAAGTCTTTCTCTCTCCTATTTTGATTTATAACCTGTTAACCTTTCTGCAAAAATAACCTTAATTAGTTATTCTTTCCATCAGCCAGTGTGAGCGGCATACGTCGAAACCGTCCTACATTTCCCATTTTAAAATATCCAAAAATATCTTTTCAAATAAAACCAGAAAATGCTGGAAATACTCAGCAAGTCAGGCAGTATCTGTGGAGAAAGAAACAGAGTTAACGTTTCAGTTCGATGACCCTTCGTCAGAGATGGAAGAAGTTGAAGATTAAACAGTTTTTAAGCAAGTACAGAGCCAGGGAAAGGAGGCCGGGGGTGGAGGGGAAAGAACTACAGGGAAGGTCTCTGATTAGATGGAGGGCAGGAGTGATTAAATGACAAAAGGGATGGTGTTGCAAGGCAAGGAGGCACCACCATCCCTTTTGTCATTTCATCACTCCTGCCCTCCACCCTATCATCCGCAGTATTTTGCTTTTGATCCTTTCAAATAAGCTTGCTTTTGAATGATCTTTTATTCCTCTCACAACATTGTTAAAAAGCTGTACAATTAAAAATATGTACTATTCTAGGATCAGTGTGGCAGTAACAAAGAGTTGCGAGATATAAAGATGGTAATCTTTGTGTGGCTGGAAATAATTATCTGTCAAGAGCTACTAGTGAAGGTGTCAAACTACAGGCAATTCCTGAGGCAGTAGTTACCTGTATTGAAAGCCATTGACGTGATCAATTACGAAGTTGCTAGATTTAGAGGAACACGTTGCATCAACCGATTGCACAGAGCGCTGGTTCCAGTTTCAACCCCCGTCCACCTTCAGTGAAAGTGCAAAATCTTCAACATTGACGTCAGTAGAAGAAGTTCTCTAGCCTTTTACACTAAGAACAATGAAGTATTTTGGTAACTAAAAATTCTAGGCACAGCAACATTTTCAAAATAAATCAAGTTCATTATTAATCACCACCCCTGCAATCTGTATTACTAGTGGGATGGAGTGGAACTGGGAATAAATGCTGTAGAACTGGCCAGAATATAGACATTTTTAGAAAACAAATATAAGAAAAGATTTTTATTATTTTTCCTCAGCATGTGGATGACACTGGCAAGGTTGCATTTATTGCCCATCCCTAGTTACCCTGAGAAAATGGTGATGGGCCTTCTTGAAAGCAATTGTTTGTACAACTGAGAGTGGCTTGCCAGACTACTTCAGTGGGCATCATGAGTCAACCACAGTATGGACGCGATCCACACGTAGCCCTGACTAGGTAGGGGTGGCAGGTTTTGTTTCCTGAAGGTCATTAGCGAACCAGTTGGGTTATGACGACAATCTGGCATCTCTCAATTTTTCCTGGTGCTAGCCGACAGATTTAGACGATTCAGTTTCACAACTTGGTGGGATTTGAACTCATTGTAGGTTGCTAATCCAGTGCCACAACTACTACACTACTGTACTTGTTTTAAGATTACAGGTGGGCAAACAGAAGATCTCAATGCTTATTTGACACACATTTATATTTCAAGCTTTTCTTCTCTATCCTTCACCTTTCTCTGGTCAAGCTGGACTGCAAAACATCGATGGTGAGCGGGTAGAGAATGCTTGACCATCAGCTTCCAGGCGTCTGTTGCTCCAACCAGATAGCAGAATGTGCGCTAGACGCACAACAATTGTTATGTCTCCCTGTAGGGAACCACATGGCACCTCTCACACCCTCTATGGGAGAGATTGGTAACTCATTGTATGGAGATGTTGGAGCCACCTCTTACTAATCCGTAATGCAAAACATTGGAACTACTCAACTATTTGTGTGCTCATGGGATCACAAAAATAGTTAAAGATCCCAGGCTTAAAGCTAAAAGTTGGGATCTTGCTGAAAACTGATTTTGAAGTAGGCCCATCTGCTTTCCAGAATACGAGCAGCAAAATAAATAATCAAGACCTCAGTTGAGGTGTTCTAAAGTAACGTGCTCTGTGTCTTAGGACAAATTGATTGGCTATTTATTGCGTTGTGAATATCTCCCAACACATTTATTCAGCACTGAGTAGTGCAGTCAGTGTTTAAAACACTTAGATCTAGGATTCTGAAAGGAAGGGCCCCCTCAGATTTCTCTGTCTAATTTTGGGAGTATAGTTTTGGATTTAAGGAATTTATAGTGGAAACAAAATTGGTAAGATGATATTCTGCCTCAGATATCTTTAACGTGCCATATAAATCTACCAAATAGGAGTGTGACACCTGGTGGCAGGATATAAGCAGTGCAACAACCTTGATATTTACATTCTCGGGCTGTATGATTTGGACACCATTGATCCTATTGGTTAGGTCCAGTTGGAATGTCAGTTGTTTATTTGACACAGCTAGAGCTAAGGAACATTAACATTTCACTAGCTGAGACCAACCACCATTGGTTTTGCACAAATGCCTTTGACTTTTAAACAGATTTTGAAACTAATCTAAGTTGTGTTATGAAAACTCAAAAGACAAGTTTTCCTTAGTGCCAGGTAACAACAACTTTCATTTATATAGCGCCTTTAACATCGTAAAACGTCCAAGGTGTTTCATAGGAGCGTTAGCAAACAAAATTTGACACCGTTCCACATAAGGAAGTATTAGGACAGGTGACCAAAAGCTTGGTCAAAGAGGTAGGTTTTAAGGAGCATTTTAGAGGAGAGGGAGTTAGAGAGATGGAGATTTTTCAGGAGGGAATGCCAGAGCTTAGGGCCTAGGTAGCTGAAGGCACAGCCGTCAGTGGTGGAGTGACTAAAATCGGGGATTCGCAAGAGACAAGAATTGGAGGAGTGCAGAGATTTCGGCGGGTTGTAGGGCTGGAGGAGGTTACAGAGGTTGGGAGGGTGAGGCCATGGAGGGATTTGAAAATAAGGATGTGAATTTTTAAAATCGTCGTTCCTCGACTGGGAGCCAATGTAGGTCAGCGAGCACGGGATGATGGGAGAACTGGACTTGGTGTGTGGGCAGCAGAGTTTTGGATGACTCAAGTTTATGGAGAGTGGAAGTTGGGAGGGCAGCCAGGAAGGCATTGGAATAGTCCAGTCTAGAGGTAACAAAGGCATAGATGAGGGTTTCAGCAGCAGATGAGCTGAGGCAGGGGCGGAGATGGGCGATGTTACGGAGGTGGAAGTAGACGGTCTTGGTGATGGAGCAGGTATGTGGTCGGAAGCTCATCTCAGGGTCATATGGGACGCCAAGGTTGTGAACGCTCTGGTTCAGCCTTACGACATTAGCCAGGGAGAGGGATGGAGTCAGTGGCTAGGGAACGGAGTTTGTGGCAGGGACCAAAGGCAATGGCTTCGGTCTTCCCAATATTTAGTTGAAGGAAATTTTTGCTCATCCAGTTGGACAAGCAGTGTGATAAATGAGGGACAGTGGAAGGGTCGAGCGAGGTGGTGGTGAGGTAGAGCTGGGTGTTGTCAGCATACATGTGGAATCTGACGTCGTGTTTTTGGATCATGTCGCCGAGGGGCAGCATGTAGATGGGAAATGGGAGAGCATATGAGATGAGAGTTGAAAACAGGAAAGATTCCACTTTATGAATTAAATTGTTGTTGTGCACTTGAAGGCAAAATACTTCTTGAAAAAAATGTCTTCATAAACAAACAGGTTTAAATGAAAATTAACTAAACATCTATGCAGTATCATTGCACTCAACTGCATAACATTTCTCTTGGCATTAGAAGACGAACAGAACTGCAGGGAAAACATTACTGGAGGCTGACATTTGCATGGATCAATTCTGACTCTGATCTTCATTTTCAGTACATATTACCTGTCTTTTACATTGCAAATACTTTTAAAATGCATTGTTGCAGTAGCTACATTTGTCATCAATGTCGGTGAGGCTATTTGCTATTTTAGAATTTACATTCACCAAATTCTCTATGTTAATCAGGTTCTAATTTGACAAAGAACCTAAATCTCAGTGACTGACCATTTCTGTTTTAGGAATGCTACTGGAAATAGATCCTTCAGCCATTCAGGTGTTGCTAACTGACAGATTAGCACTACACGCTGCTGTTGAAAGAGCGCAAGCAGCTCTCTCACAGTCAGCTGCTCAGAATTCTTCTGGCTTGTTGATTATTGAAGATGGAAGTGATCTGGACAGTGAGACTGAAAGGCTAGGAGAGGAATTATACAGTTACATCAACAACACAAAATACAGTGAACACTCAAGCAAGATAACAGGTACATGTAGTTATTAAAGACATAATAAAATGCATCCAACTTGCTCCTATACAGGTTAGTGGACCTATCACAATTCTCCATTATGCTATCCTATCCTTTATTCTTAGCTATCTTTGACACTCCACTGAGGGAGTACTGCACTGTCGGAGGTGCCCTCTCTCAGATGGGAAGTTAAATCGAGGCCCCATCTGCCCTCTCAGAAAGTAAAAATCCTATGGCACTATTTCAAAGAAGAGCAAGGGAGTTCTCCCCGGTGTCCGGGCTAATGTTAATCCCTCAACCAACATCATTAAAAGGAGCCTGGTCATTATCACATTGCTGTCTGTGGGACCTTGCTGGGTGCAAATTGGCTGCTGCAGAATAAGTAGAACCCACATTCACTATATTCAGGAGTTTATCTTTACTGCCCAACGTCTAGTCATATGATAGTGTTATCCAGGAGTCATAAAATTGAAACCCCTGATTGTCTGAACTGCATTCTGTAATCTCAAGTGCATTTCTCCTATATGCTGGAGGGCGGATTGATTAACACAAATGAGATAAGACCATTTGTAAACCAACAAGCTAATTTATTTTACATATGTGACTACAGTGAATTTTAATTGATTTTGTAACACCCCTTGTAACCTACAAAATAGCAAAGCATACTACACTATCCCCATTCGTGGGAGAAATTTCTCTGAAACTAGTTGGTACTACTAAACACAAGCAGGATTGTCTCACTCTCTGTGTAGGAGTTCCTTACTAGATTCCTGCAGACTGTCCTTCCTTGGCTGGACAGGAAGCCAAAGCTTTGACCTCTGACCCCCCCCCCCCAGTTCCATGTGTCTGGGGGTTAGACAGTTTTGAGTTGCCCATTAAACCTGCAATTGCTGTTCTAGGAGTGGGCTCCAGGCAACTAACTAACCTCTGCTGAGCACATGTGAATGAAGCCATTGAAACATATAGTTCACTGGCATTTCTTAACAACCTTCCATTGTCTCGGGCTGATTTGTATGGGCAGAACCATTCTAGATAGACATTTTATCTGAATCACATTTCCAGAAGTTTGAGTTGTGAGCTGTATTTACCTTAATAGCATCATCTTAATATGAATCGCTAAGAAAATCCTACCTGGACAAAATAGTCAAAAATCTCAAAACATGACAAAGCTCTTTTCAAATTATATATATATAAAAAAAAACCTCATTTACAGTCTCAAGCTGGTGATCAGTGTCCCTTGCCTGTATACAACTCTTATTCCCCTACTTTACAGTAATGCAGGTGATGGTGAAAATGTATCTACCTGCTTACACCACTGTGAAAACAGAACAGATACTGCATCACTTGATAAATAGTACACAACTGGTGGTCATTAGCTTCAGTTGGAACATAGGTCCAAAGAACTGAATAGCGTAAGTGTGGCCTTAAACTGTTTTAACTGACAGGATCACTGTAATGCTTACATTTAGTGTTTTCAGTAGCACAATCAGTGATTTTGTAAAGAAAGCAATACAGGTTTCTATGGTGCTATGATGGACCACTGTTTGCGGTCCTCATTTCAAATTGTGGTTCTGCAATATTAAAGGAGATATCAGGTCGATTATAATTTTTGTAAAAATGACTTATAGTAAACTCAGAGTCTGGAAATCAAATAATGAAAGTTTTAGTGATTTTGATTAGGACACGTGGCTCCTTTTGATAGCACTAACACCTCTGCAATCTCTTTAGGTATGTTGCTCGAGATGCCTTGCAACAGCTTAGCAGAACTGCTGAAATCACCAGAGCAACTGAACGAGAAGATCCAAATTGCTGCTTTAGCACTTAAAGATGGCTGAAAACGTGATTAATTGTTAGAAACTTAATAAATCCCACAATGATGTAGAATGACAAAGCAATCTCAGCTACAAAATCAATGTCCATGTTTTATTCTGGATGATTATCAATTTAAGAAACTAGCAAGTCACAGAGCAATTTATGGTACATAAGCTGATTGTACACAGTGAAGAGCTTTAAATTGCGTGCTTTCTTGTGCCAGTAGTTCTCTCTTTGAACTGCAGGGCATTTATTTATCTACTTTGGGTGGCTTGGAATAGCATATTACACAACCCCAGTAACAAGTTATCAATAGAAAAAGTGGCTGTAAAGAACATTCCAAACAATTCAAAAGTTTTACTTTTTAAATGTTTGGAGACAGAGTGACTATACTGCTTCCGAGAGGAATTTGATATAATCCATTTCAAAGAATTTTAAAATTATATATAAAAAAAATCTACCAAATTACATTAACTTTTATGATTCCAATAACAATTAGATTAAAAAATGTTCTATAGAAACAGAGTAAAATGGAATCTCTCCACTTACCTTATGGCCTGCAGCTTTGGCTTAGTACCATAATCCATATTCTCAAGAAGGTTACTGTCTACATACTATGGTAAGATAAAATGTGCAAAAAGGAAATCAGAGGAATTCTTGTCCTGTGAAGCTTTTCATCCAAACTATACACGACTTTACTTTCTTATTCATTATAGGGGCGTTATCAGACAGTCCTTTCAGCCAAAAGATGCCAGAAGCATGAGATTTGATTGATGACCCTGGGGTTCCTACAAATGGAACATGTCTAGTTTTTTAAATGCAATACAGTAGGAATGTTTAGACAAACAAATTTATGTTGTCATTCTAGCACAGCAGGGTGCATAACATGACTATGTATAAAAGACAGATTGCGTAGTCCAAGCATTGTTCCATATAAAAGTCCAAAGGAAGGGAAGCTGAAATATATGCTTTGAAAAGGATAACTTTGTTTTCATCCTAGTTGAACATTCCACCTGCACCATTTGCAGCGGAGAGGACAGGCTGCCAATTTGCTGCCAGGTCTCCATTACTAATGTTGCTGTTTGCATTTGAGCAGCTTACTTGTGGGGAAAAAAAATCTTTTGCTCCTCAACAGCTTCGTGCTGTGGTGCAGCTGAGTTTGGGAATTTCAAGTGGTGGATAACCTCCACATCATGATTGAGATGTCTCTCATCATTCAGCCTCCTTTGTCAACAGTGGGATGGGGAGGAAGGAGGCTTAATATCCAAGGCAGAATGCCAAATCCTAATAGTAATGTTTGGATAAATACACAGATGACTCCTGGTGGTTGATTTTATACAAATTAAGAACAGCATCTGTAAAATTAGCTGTTGAGATGTGGCCTCTGGATTTTTTAAATGGGGAATCTGTCAATTTGCAGTGCAGGTCATAATCTGGTATGTGGAGAATAACTAATGAAATTGTTAATTGAATAGAAAGCTTTGATATTAATTTGCAGATTAATCGACAACGGAATGAAAATATTTTATACAACTCCAGTGTCTATGTTCACCTTTTCTATAGTGGACAGGCTGAGTTATCAGTACTTTAATATAGTTTGACTGCCAAACACAGAAAAGCTGTTTTTTTAAAACCATTTATATTCACTGTTTTCAAAATTTGGGCACTTTGTGTTATTGAGGGCACAACTTCCCCCACCTTGCACTGAAGCAACCAGATCAACCAGCTGTAGAAATCCTTTGGTGTATATATTTTATCAGGCAGCATTTAAAGTTATGTTGAGCATTGAGGGCTAGGCTGTGGAAAAATCCAATCACAAGCAATAAGCTACAAAATTCAGTCTATGAAAGGTTCCAATAATCTTTTTTAAGATCTGCATTTGAATTTAGATCTCCAGCTGTGAAAATGAGAGGCAGAAACTAGCTCCAGGAGCAGTTAATTTAGTGTCTCAAAGCATATAAGTTAAGTCCACTATTCAAATACACACTGATTCATTTTGGCCTTTATGACAAATATACAGTATATTAAATAAAGCAACAACTCTTAAAGGTTAGTTCAGAAACTGGGCATTAATCGTAGTTCAGGAACTGCTTTGTTAACTTTGTGAATTGTTGAATAATGACACATTATGGGCAAAAGTGCAATAAACCAACAGTTAAGTTTACATTAAAACTTGGGGTATGATATCAAAAAGGTTTGAATAAAGAATCATTGCTAATGCTGAAATAATTTTTTCTTGTTCTTGTTCGTGTTAGTTGTTGCTTTGCATTAAAGCTTGTATTGGATGCTCACACTACTTTTCAGATCATTGTAAATAAGCCACTGCAAACTATTAATTGCAAGACAAACTGAAATTGAATGTGCTTACTAGTTATATCTTACAATTTGCAGATGTATATGTTGGTTCAAACATTTCAATGAATGTTAAAATTTTAAGTGGTATCTTGGCTCCTAAGACAAGGAGATGAATTTCCTTGCTGGTTCAGTGCATTAGAATTGTTTAAACAATGTAGGACATTGTTTTTAGGCAGGAGAATTGGGTGCAAGGCGATTCCACACGTTTTTCCCCATTAAAGGTTTCTCCCTAGTTTTCTCGTGCTGTTTTTGTGCCAAGCCAAATGATTTAAGAGGTTTTTTTTGCAATTCTGACCAGCACCTGCACTTGCTTCTGACTGTCAGACCACCAACAGATTTTAGGACTTCCCACCCACCCAGTTAGGCTTCTCAAGAACAGGTTTTCAATTCCCTATGGGTATTCTCTTGTATGCTATTATCACAGAGGAGGAGAGGTAGCATAGGACGGAGCAAAGGAGCAGCTTTTAGGAGGATGCAGCTCACCAGATATTACCTCCCCTGAAACTACAGGCAACACAGGTAAAATGAGAGTATTACTGAGGACTTATGCGTGAGAGGCCATCGGGCATTTCGTCACCTGATGCAGGATGATCTCAGCTACTCTCATCTGGTTGCTCTGCTGTCTCACTGTGGCTATGAAGGTGAGAACTGCAGTCAGGTTTTATGGCACAGGCTCACTTCAGGCAGCTTGTTGACCTCTGCAATATCAGCCAAGCTGCAGTACAGGCATGTATTCATCCAGTTGTTGATGCCCGTTACAGGAGAGTAGGTGAATCCATCACCTTTGGCATCACAGCAAGGCAGCAGCAAGATAGGGCCACACACTTTTTTAGGTTTGCTGGCTTCCCCAAATTCAAGGTGCATTTAATAATATCCATGTAGTTTTGAGGGCTGCCACAGACCACCTCAACAGGAAAGGCTTCCACTCCCTCAAATGTACAGATAACATGCAAGAGCATCCTCCATGTCAACACCAATATGCTGGAAGTTGTCACGATGCATTCATCCTTCGCAATTCGGCCGTAGTACCTTCAGGGAAGGAAATGAAATCAGCGGACTCTTCAGTGATTGCTGCAAGGGGAATCAGAGCACGGGTCATCACTGAAGTCTTCTCTTTGTACCACAGCTTAACTTCCTTGTCTCACTTGCAAATAAAGGGATATTTACTCAATTAACTACCCATATTTCCAACATGACAACAGCCCGCTTTGCCCCTATATGACCACGCCAGTCATCAACATTTGAGTGAATAGGTCAGCACCAATTTAAGTGAACCGTTTCCATCATGCCTCTACCTCCATGAATAACAAAGCACTATGTCAGTGCACATTATTTTAATACAATAATTGCATAGGGCACACGATTACCCTACTCTTAATACCATACTTCCTCAGGGTGCTTACATATGCCTTTCTATCATCTAATCTAGTGCACCTTCTAAGTGGTACCTGCGGGATTGTGGGAGGTGGTTGGCACCTCATACTGTACAGAAGGGTCATGGCCCTGGTCTCTTGGAAACCTGCTTCTGGCTGGGAGCCACTGCTGACTGCATCTCTGGAAGGTATTTCCGAACAGTCAGGTCTCGCCTCCCATGTTCCACTGGTGTGGTGCTCTGAGAGGGAAAGTCAGAGGTGTGGAACGGGCTGCTGCCCTGAGATGCGTGAGGTGGACTCCAGCCATCACCATTCCACTGGGTCCTGGATCCATGGCCCAAATGATCAGCGGGGATAGCTGGTCTAACGGCAATTATTAGATCCTGAAAGTCGAGGGAGTGTTCGCCATGGCCTGGAAGCTGCGATACATGTTGCGCTCAATTTTGTTCCTTAATGCCTCTAGAGGTGTTGTCTGCTTGCGTGGAGGTGGAGGCAAAGACTGGTCCCTGGTTGCTTCTTAGTTGGGGATCTGCTGCAGAATCCAATGAAGATGCTACCAGCATAGGAAGAAGTTGAGTGTTCAGAATCTGTTTTATTTTGTAGACTTGGAATGTAAAGAGTTTTGCTAACTTGTATGCTTAAGTATTAGGGAGTATACAGTGGTACTTTTATCACTGTATACTCCAGATTTGGAAAGTAACACGTAAAAATATTTCAAGCCTCTTTTGAATGCAATTTTATAAATATCAAGAAACAATAAACAGATAACAAATTCAGTAAAGATATAAAATGTATTTTGAAAAATAGAGAACAGATTGAGGTCCATACATTCCAGTAAAATGTACAGAAAGGCAGGATCCTTTTCACAATTTGGAATCCTCTACATAAATTCTTTACAATAAAAACACAAACAAGGATATTAAAAAGAATCATTAAGGCTAAGGCAGTACCGTATAAACATCTCAGCAGCCTGGAAAGAAACATTATACAACAGCACAATACGATAATCACACAGCTTGCAGCAGAACACACTCACACAACCTCTGGATTATTTACAAAATTGCTTTTTATACACTACAATTATTGCTGAACCCTAAGGGAATGTACAAAGGTTTCTTCTAAAATATTTGAGGTCTGAAACGTTTCAACATCTGAGGGTCAACATAATTTTAAAAACACGTTAAATACAACAATTTTAAAACAGTGTCGATTTCTACAATCTCATTTCAAAAAAATCCCTTTAACATTTCACTCTTTTTTAAGTCTCCAATATTTCATCTGTACTGTTTCAATTATTACGGTTTCTGAAAAGTACTTAAGGTTACATCTAACATTTTTACTGGTTGACGTGCAGAAACAGTTCCGCACCTCTGTGCAAAAAAGCTAATTTCCAGGCAAAAATAAAAATACAAAAAAAAATCATCAGCAATTCAGCCTTCAAACCTGCAGGCTACTTTAAGAAGATTATTTTCAATAGCTGCAATATGATGAGGTCAAGGAGTCAAACTTTTCTTCAGAAGTAGAGCAAGCCTCTTTGCTGGAGCAACAATTGAAGGGAACTGTATCAACTCTATTAATTAGCTCCCATTTACTGGCAGAGCTTCGGAAGGTTGGGTCTGCTTGAAGAAAGAAATAATTTGCTGTTGAGATGTTTTTGATAGTCATCTTGAAATCACAACAACATGAGGCAGTCAGATGATGTCAAGCAAATGTTAGCAAGTTACATTAAATACTGCTAACCGTCATTTCACATTCAGAACAAACTTTCTTTTACAAATTATGTAATCAACACCACAATGCAGTTACTTTGACTAATTTGCTATCATGCACAACTAAGAGTGTCTTAAGAAAAGGTAGAACAAACTCTTAATATGAATATAAAACTGGTTCCATCAAATAACAGAAAACCAGGAGTCATGTTACAGTAATCTGCAAACAGCAACATCAGGAATATTACAATCCTAAATAGAAATTTGAAATTTGGCAATTTCTCAAATTTGACAGTAGGAGAAACCGAAACAATAGGTAATAAAAATATATAGGCGGATACAGAAGTTTCATCTACATATGTGGTACTGCAGTCAAAATACACAAATATTCACCACTGCCACTCTATGAGGTATAACCACTCCAAGGTTTATGTAAGACAGAGAGGTTTTTTCTATGTTAAGGAAAAATGAAGAACTACTGCCATTAAAAAGAAAACTGACAAAAAGAGACACACTTGAAACAGCTTACATTACTTATTCCCATTGAGTCATGTGGAACAACTCAAATTATTTCTTAAAAACATAAATACCTCCTACGATTTTGTTTCACCGTCAAAACAGAAATAAATATCTGGGTGGGATACAACTGGACTTCAGCCCACTTAATTAAATGCTTAAATTTTCCTCCTTTTTATTCTAGGAAAGATTTTCAGAACATAGCTTAGTATGCAGCCCTTTCAGACTTCACTGCAAATATAAGTACACATAACACACTTCAAATTGGCTTCAGTCATTCTATGTGCAAGAAAACGCAACAGGAAAATGGCTGAAATCTGTCAAATTGACCAAAAATCATCTTATAGATTCTGGGTTGGAACGACTCTCTATTCTGTTTAGAGATGTCTGCAACTTTAAAGAGTCTTTGTGAACTGTGTTACTGTACTGGGCTAGCTTTCACTGCTTAGTGGTCCACAGTGAACTTAATATATTCAATGGTCAACTATGGCATTACTGGATATAAAAGCTATTAATACACCAAGCTAGGAAAACTTTCAGAGGAAACTATCAGCCAATTGCAAGTGAAACAATTCCAACCCAGAAGACCTTGAAATCAGTGAGAGTCAGGCATTAGCATGCAGCAGTTACAGAAGTGGTCACACACTTCACCAACCTTCACTTTGCTTTGGAAAGCCTTTAAGATCAAATACCATGTAATGATTCATCTGGAAGGGCTCAGACGAAGGACAAGAGCAGAGAGGGAAAAGGAAAGTGGAATAAAACATTGAAGTAAATAAGTTTGAAAAAGCATGAAGAGAATTTCAGCCACAAAAGTGTATTAATTAATACCGGGAAAAGTGCAACTGGAGGAGGAGAGCTCATGCAAACAAATAACATAAGACAAACTACAAAATGTTAAAATGCAAATTTGTAGACCATTTTTACAAGTGGTTATTACATATATATCACAACAAAAAATTAAATATAAATTCAAATATTCTGCAATAAGCATAAGTGCAGCAACTAAGACTAATTATTACAATGTTATTACACTTTCAAAAACTTATATTGAACTGAACTGGATAATTCTCATTAAAATGCATTAAAATAATTCTACACTTTAATCTGATATACTTACCAGCCTGCAAGATACATAAAAACTCTATGGTTCGAGTTCATAAATGTGCTTTTAAAAATCAAAGTTTTCAATCAATAATTCTTCTCACATGGGAAAGTATATTTGCATGTGAAGTGGTGTAGAAATGAATGAAGTTACCGTTAACTTATTCAAATTTTAAAAAAATCCCTAATAGGACCTAACTTTTTCCTCTATCCAAACAAAATGATGAGCATCTGATTGAGATTAAAGTCTTCAGGAAGGATCAAAACCTTGAATGTATCCCTTCAATTCATTTCTATTTAAACCAGAATTAGCAAGTAGGAAGAGCACAATTTTTAAAGTGAAAGCAATGGCAAAAGAAAGGGATTTAAACATCCTCAGGAGGGCACATTAAAAATAAACTATTCAACCATAAACTCGGTTTACATTTGGACCCGAAGTTAGAGCTGTACAGTTCAATCTAGATACAATAATTCAAATTTAAAATTCAGTTCTCCCCATATGATTGCAAGATAGGTTTGGATGTAGATAGAGAGTCAGCCCATTTGGTCTCATCCTTCCACATTACCAACCTTACTGTCTTCCTATTATAGCTGGCTTAGGTTCCACGTAAACAGGGAAACATGACCGTGTCTTATCTGATGGTTGCCACCTCGGACAATGCAGCACACCCTTAATACTGTACTGGAATATCAATATAGATCACGTGGGGCTGAAACCTACAACCTCACTCAGAACTGACGTTACCCACGGAGCCAAACTGGCACTTGGCTAGCTACATATGTAGGCAGGCTCACCATTTGTGAACAGATGCCAGCATGATTCATTGGGCTGAGCTGAGGTCACCTTACCAGTTCTGCGCACCAGAGTACATTGGTGCCTGACAGGATAGAGCTTTCAGCTTAAGGTAAGAAAATTATTTTACATTACAAAACCTCTGGTTCCTTATCCAGGTCATGACTTTTCAGCATGCACTTACAATCAATTGTAGAAATTGGTATGCTTCACACAAAAGGAGTGTAAGAGTGCATTTTCACAACACTCTTATTTTTCTGATCATAGACTACACATTCTTCCCAGTCTGAGTGCCCAGTGTGATCTCAAAGTTGTAAACAGAATAATCGCTCAAGATAGGAAAGGATGAATTATCTCCTTCGGCTGCGAACGGGCTGCTGGCACTGCAAATCAGGTATCTTGCTGATGCAACTCTTCGGGCCCAAACCATGGGAAAAACCACACCAGGCTTCTGGCACACGACTGGATTAAAAAAAAACAGCCCTTGGAGCCAACCGTTCCAATGTTGGTGCCACCTCCAAAATGGATGGTGGAATTCCAAAGACAGAGGCACAGTTTAACAAAAAAAGTTCTAGTTCTTCTTGGAAAAAAAGGAAGAAAACTATAGATTAGGTTAAGTACATAAAAAATTAAATGCAAGTGCAAATAACACAAATAGAAGAGTGAATGGAAAGGAGAGACAGAACTAAAATAGGAATATAGTTTGTGTTTAAGTGTGTAGGGTTAATACGCTCTCCCAGGAGATTGCATAGCTGATGGAGGACTGGGGGCGATGGTATGCAGAGTCACATCATTACAGTATATGTCAGGCTTGATGGACTAACTAGTTTCTACCTGTCCTCCTATTTTGTATGTTCATAACAGAAATAAAACTAGTCCTGACTTTTAAGCATATTTATTACTATTACAATACCAGGGGTTATTTCAGCAATAGCATGTAAATTATATATTTTTAAAAATAAAAACATTGGCCTGCAAATCCTGAAACTGTCCTGCACCTGCAGAAAGTCTAAGGTGCAGGATTGCTTGGTGTGAAAGGACCTCAGCTCAGTTCATATGACAAGCCTGTATTCATTATGTTATAACTGAGTGGTATAACATCCGTCTGGAGCACTCTGAGATTTATCAAGTTTCTTAGGCTACAAAATTCCAGAAATACATACCAATTGTTCACCATTTCTAGTTTAAAAACATACCATGAATGTTATAAAAAGAACAGGTAATAGGCAAAGATGCAATAAAATGAATAGGATTGAATTGGTCTTAGTCAGAAGTGCGAAAAGAGCTCATAGCGCATCGGCAGCCCGTTTTACACCGTACCGGATATTCTTTTCCATTGGACTTCATTGCCTATTACCTGCTCTTATTATTTCATGCATGACTTCAATGGTAAAGAAAAATCGAGCATGGTGTAAAATAGGCTGCCAATTCGCTATGAGCTTGTTACGTGCAACTGACAAGGACCAATATCACCTCTAATATCTCCCTATGTGGTAGACCATAATCTATAGGCAACTTCATCATTTGGGTATTATCCAGTCTCACTTAGGAAGATATTTGTTTTGTACAAAATGAAACAACTAAATATACATACATTACACAAAATTAAATAGCCACTATTAACATACATTTCAAATCTACATTGTGAAAGTTATACCTATATATGTACAAGAAATCATGCCCGGGTTTTAATTAATCCATGTTTTCATTTAATGCCAAAACCTAGTCTCTGACTCAACTGATTTCACTAATGAGAACACTCACACCCAACATTAGTATTATTCAACATATGAATAGGTGAATATGTGCAAGAAAGAACAGGTGATTACAACAGATTTAACTGGAAATTAGAATCATATAATGTTGCAGCACAAAAACAAGCCATTCAAGTCTGTGTTGATATTTTTCTCCATATGAGCTACCTAGTCTAATCCCACTCTCCTGTTTGCTCCCCCTACTCATCAATATTTCTATTTTTCAAGCAACAAATCCTCTTTTAAAAGAACTCATGCTTCAACAATGGTCTGTGTCAGTAGATTCCATATTCCAACCATCCTCTGTGTAAAGGATTTTTTTCTAACCACTCCTTTATTTTCTTTTGTGATTATCCTAAATTTGTGCTCTCCTGGTACATACAGTCTTGCCAACTACCGGAAACAATCGATTACTCTTCATTACTTATTCTTGATGGCCTCTGACGGGTCGCTCCTTAACTTTCTTTGCTTTAAAGTCAAAAGCCACAACTTTTCTGAAGTATCTCTTCATAACTGTAAATCTGCATCCCTAGTAACATTTTTCTATGCCTTTTCCAATGCTCACATATCCTTTGTACAGTGGAGCGCCCACATTTGTACACAATACTGCAAATTAATGGATATAGCTATCTTAAATTCGAGGAGGGAGCAAAGAAGAGATTTATCAGAATTTAGAAAAAAAACCCAGAAATTATTGCACTGCCAAACTCAGTCCAACTTATCACAATTTTAATTTTCTTCTTTGAATGCTCCACTCACCTCCAGATTTCCTCTAGCTTTCTTCAAAACATCATGGGTTAATGACACTTTAAAAGGAATAGAAAATGTTCATTAAAAATTAGCTACAAATATATTTAAATGATGTAATATACTGATGAAAACTATGGCTTTAAAAGACAATTCAGACAAGTTAGCAGCATAGTAGGAAGATACATCAATATGCGATGTCAGAGTGGGACAAAGCAGATTCATGTGTGCCGTTTTTTCATTTGGAGAATTCCTAGTTGCAGTCAGACAGTCATGAACAGTCTAAAACACAGTACTGATTCATATGTCAATTTGGACAAATCTGAAATTAGATTTGTAAATTAAACCAAGCCCTGAACTGGCCCAGATCCACCTCAAAACATTGTCCAAGACTCAGCCCAGTAATTAATCCTAGGCCATAACTGGACGCTTGGGTTCTACACCTGAATTCTGCACATACTTGAAAACATTGCTGCTGCTGCTACTAGCTGCTTTGTATTAAAAAGCTTAGTTTTGCTCCCGATTTTTCTACCTGTCAGCACATGGAAACTCCCTGGTATGAAATGGAGCAGATTAACAAGTCATATGGATTAACTGGACATCCATGTGATAATAAAAGGGCCGATAGTGAGCTGCAGAACTATTCATTTACCCACAGGACAAGGTACAACTGGCAGCCAAATCCACCTGAGCCACTCATATATTCTTACTAATGGCTAATTATTTACCTGTCCAAATTTACATATGAATCTGTGTTGCATGTTAAAATGGCAATTCTAATAATTTCCCTAGTAGTGGAATCCAGAACAAGGGGACATAACCTGAAAATGAGAATTGAACCAGTTAAAAAAAAATTCATCACACAAGGGGTTGAGAGAAAATAGAATGCTGCGCCCAGAAGTGCTTAGGTGCAGATTAATTGAGGGGTTTAAAAGAGAGGCGGATACTTGGGAAGTAAAGGCTTTCAGAGATATGGAGAAAGGGTCTGGATGGAAATCAAAAAAACAAGGTTATTATGGCTACCGAATGATGGGATAAACTGGATAGCCATCTCCTACAGATAAATGTCAGATGTTTCCCATATCTACTGCTGAGAAGGCAAGAAACCTGCTCCTCTGTGTGAGGAAATTATTTCTTTTAGTAAAAATAAGGAATATATAGAGGGAGTTGAAATATTTATGTGGGAGAAATATTGGTAATTGAAAAAGGTGAAGGTGGTAGGTGGAAAGAATAAAAAGTTAGTGATGCTCTGGAAACTGTTTGATCAGCAGACAGAAATAAAATCAGAACAGATGTGGTTACTTATGTGCCTGCACTATGATTACTCATCACATGATTAATACCACTGCATGTTTAAACTGACTTTTTGAAAAATACAGCTACGTAAAATTTGGGTTGATGGGTAAAACAGATAACTACAAAAGCAGCTCATCTCGATGAGTGATTCAGTCTTGGTCAATTACTGACATTGGTCAATGATGACTTTCTCCATGCCCTCCTTAAGCTGGTTCGTCGTATGAAGACGTTTAACTGTGCCATGTAGGAGTTTCTCCTGCTCAGTCAATTTCTTGCGCAATCGATGGATTTCATCCTTCACAGTTTTTTCCTAAAGGGGAAAAAAATTAAAATAGGTTAGTGCCCACATGTAATTCTTGTTATCCCCATTAGTTATCAAGGAGTAGACGAAAGTGGAATGGAACTTTGAGAGAAGTTAGCCACACATATTTGCCGCACCCACACCTCCTCATGAAGGCAAACTCATGTGTTGAGATAGGGCTCCACTGGCACTCCCTATAGATATCACAATTGGTTATTTTTCATGTGTGAACCTAGACATGGTGCATCAGCAGGCCAGTCAACCGGAGGCAACATTATAGCTGAGCTCAATCTTACCTCCTATCACAATCCACACAATTACCCTTCAGTTTAGGATGGGAGAAATTAGAAAATGATCAACGATATTGATGATTCCCCCACAATAGGATAAGGAAACATTCAGGAATTCAAAAGGGAATTGGATATATACTTGGCTATGGGAAAAGAGCAGGGGAGTGGGACTAATTGGATAACTCTCGATAGAACCGGCACAGAAACGATGGGCCGAGTGGCCTCCTTCTGAGCTGCATTATTCTAGGAAACAGATAAATTGTACTACTCCCATTATTGCCTGGCAGAGTTCAGCTTATTCAGCATCAATTTGGGATCAAAACTTGATATCTTCTTGGTCCACATGGCTCAGTACCAAACCATTTATCTACCAAATCATCAGGCACTTTTTAAAAAAAAACCACACACATAATTCTCAGTATAGGGCTTTCTTTACATCTCTGTTGAACCATGATCTGAGCACTTTCAGTCTGAAATTCAATATATTATGGCACCAAAACAAAACAACCCTATATTGTGAATATTATTTGTTTCATGGCCAGGATTTAAAAAAAGACATTGTTGCAATCTATTAACTGTGCTCTTTGTACCTGTACATGCTGACTACTAGAGCTGGAAGCAGGGATGGGCAAAGATACCCTCCAGAAGAGTTTTAGCAAACATCCTGCTTCCTCAAGCATTTGTTGCATGGTGTTTACATTTGAGGATAAGTCCTTTAAGTCACCTGCTTCCTGAAGCACAAAAAAAACACAATTGAATTAGACGCAACTTAATTAAAATAATAAACGAATCCCAAGCAGCACTGTCATGAAAAAGGCAATCGTGTATCTCTCCTGATAGAGCAGCGTATTTCAGCACATTGTAAAAGAGAATGGCAAGATACAACGTTGTGAGCACCAATTCCACAAAGTGATTTATGCTATTTCAAACATATGACTGTGGTAAAGTACCAGGCAAAAGTCAACACTTCCTTATAAGTCAGGCAAGAGACTGGAGATAGGAGACAGTCGCCAGTCGTCTAGCACAACTGCATACAGCTCCTGGCAGCCAGATACAAAATGGCATTATTGAAGATATGGAAGCAGATTCTCTTGGCCAGGAAAACTGCATACTGTAGGGAGATTTCAGGGAGATGTGAACAGGGGAAAAAGAGAACATTTGACTGAGAAATTTATGATCTGGATATTTTTACCACTGTGAGCATTACTAAAATAGCTTCTGATTATTCTTAAGTATTTTAGATTTCACAACAAATTGAAAGTGATAAAAATAAGCATGTATTTCTAAATTACAGCAGTCCCATGGGAAAAATCAGCTCTTACTGCCTTCAAAATTTCATGTTGATTTTCCCAGAGTAAGTTTGGGCAGTGGTGACATTAAAATGAAACCATAATATTAGTGACATCAGTATGCAGTGGCAAGACTGAGGTGACAGTTTCTATTTTGCATTTTACTTCTCGACCAAAATCACAAGGAACACTGAAATTAATATAAATCCTTGAATTTGAGTCTGGCAATTTTGAGTTAAAACTGTTCACTTTAATACAAATGGTCAAAAAGGTTTCCTTTTAAGTTGCGCAATAGCCATTAAGATATTTACTAGCCGACTCAGTATGTTATTTTCTTCATTAAATTCGAACTAGCATACTCTGATGTTTGTAGGATGTTGAATTAAACAAGTGAAAATAATACACTGAGGGACAAGAAAAATTTGTATTGCGTCACTCCATAATATTTTCCAAAACATATCCTGGTCTTTAACCTCCTGAACATGATTAGTGCTGTGGAGTTAAAGGGTACAGGGTTTTACACACAAATTCTGATGGAGTAATCTGGCTGTAACTCAAGTTCAACCAGTTATCCAGAAAACGCGAATCTATGAAATGTGCGAATGCATACTAAATTACTAAACCGTAGAGAACAGGCTTTACCTTTGCTTCTGTTCTCTGATGAGCAGCAACATTTCCAAGATGTGTATCCATTTCATGGAGCAGCAACTGGCCCTTGGAGATTTGCTTGCGCAGCACAGTGTAATCTTCTCGTAGCCCAAGCACATATTGTCCATTTTTGTCTGCCCATATCCGATGCCCTGGTATGAGACTGGAAGGTTTGTGTGATAGATTCTCCACTGAGCTGTCACTGTAATGTGAGGAGCTGTCAAACTCATCTTTTGGCAGTGCTTTGATTCCTAAAATGGATGAAGGTTAAAGGTTACAGATTAAAAGAACCATCACTAGTTCAATAATTCAGCCATTTCTATATATTTTTTAGAATCTTAATTTCAGAGAAAAGTATGCATATCGGGAAACAAAACTCTACTCAGTGGAAAAAGTAAGACCCCATGCACTATTGGGCCTCACCCATCTTTTCTATGATTAACTTCAGTTTCATACAGAATTCCAATGTTCTCCCTGCCACCTGATTTGATACCCTCTATCCATATGCAGATAGAGTTTTAGTGGAAAGTAAGGGGAGGGAAGAGAGAACAACATTCTACCCCAAACAAACTGTTTCTGACAATTTTACCAACTAGCACTTGGCATAATGTCAAGAAAAGTCTCTTTTAAAGGCCATCAAGCATATAAATGTTGCACTGCCTTGGCTTCAGTGAGAGGCAACAGTTTAATTATATAAATTTAAACTGAAGAAAACACTAAACAATTTAATTCCTGTATAGAATATAGCTGTGAATTTTAATGTCAATGACCTGTGTCCAGTTCTTTGCATTTGTCCCGAGCAAATAAATGACAGAAGATTAACTGAAGTTCAGTCTGAATCCAAAAGAGAAAGATGACTGACAAAATTAATTTACAAAGCCACACAGAACTAAAATTGCTCTTGCGAATTACACAGTATGCTGGGCTCACTGAGCAGTTTGAAGTGACCCATTACATATTGGTTTCATTTCAAATAAATTAAGCAATGGCCACAAGTTGCACTACTACCCTGAACTTTGTTCGCTGGCTGTGTTGAAGAAAGTTCTTCTTACAATTTCTTCCTTGGCACCTCTCACTCTGTGAAAATCAAAGTTCTCACTCCTTCTACATGTTACAGACCTGGGATTCTGAACATCGATCCATTGGCAACACTGACGTCGGTAGGAACGTTAGCAGATTTTGGTGGTGTTGGAAATCCATGAGACTGGAAATTCTCTTTTCCATCCTCAGCAGAAACAGATGCATCTGCTTCAAAGTCTGTCAAACAGGAAAGTACAATTATAGCATGAAGGACTATTCTACAGCAGTATCACTGTAGCAGTGTAAACGATTACCCACTTCAGATTTATTTATGCACAATGTATAATACAGTTTATAAAGATTCTATTGCATAATTCTATGTAAGCAATTAAATGGCAAGCTCTATTTCTACCCATGTGTTTAATAAATTTGAAATACAATTTGTTTTCAGCTGAAGTTGACATTTTAGATAAATTTGATCATCCAAGTATCCAAACTCAGAACCTGAACATATTTAAAATTCAGAAAAACAAACAGACTTGCAAAAAGAGAAACCATGAAGAAAATAAATTATGTTTTGTTTAAATTATATATGTAATTTCTAAAAGGAAATATTTGTCAAGTTTCATTGTAGTTTTTGAGTATCCTCTTCAAATGAATTTTCAAAGGAAAGTAGTTCAGTAATTAGAAAAATTGTTTTGCTTCTTCAGTCTAAACCGACATCACGCAGCAACTGGTTAATTAGCACTTACACTGTCGCAAGCTAAACTAAGACCAATTTGCAAGGTTATGGGTATGGTAAATTAGTGGTTTTGGTACTGGACAAGCATCCCAGAGGTCGTGAGTTCAATTCCCACCATGGCAGATTGTAAAACTGAATTCAATAAATCTTGTAATTTGTGGGCTGGCACCAGAAAATGACCATAAAAGTGGTCATTTTGTCATAGAACCCCAAGTGTGTCACTAATGTCCTTCAAGAAAGGGAACCTCCCACGCACATCCAGTCTGACCTATATGTAAATCTAGTCCCAGAGTGGTTGACTCTCAATGCAGAGGCCAAGTAAGGACAGACAATAAATGCTGTCTTGTAAGTGTCAGTCCAGCTCAAGAGAAAATTAACAAAATCATTAATGTTTTAAATTACTTTACCCAATTTTTTATACCATAAATGGAGCATTATGACTACTTATTTATATGCTGACCCAAGTCACAACCTCGTTGCTCATGAGACACAATGCCTGCAAAAATCAAAGATATCTCTACATACTTGTCTTCTTAAACATGGAAAAACACATTAGTCAAATGTTTACCTTGATACAAACATCTGTTCCCAGAACGCCTCTGTTCTCTTGCCAAGAGATAGTTTATATTAATAGTGGATGGACTGCCTTCATTTTTTAATTGTCCTTTTTGAAGCTGTTCTTCCAACTTCTGACGTAAAGCATTGTTGGTCTGAATGCTTCTCTCTAGCTGAATCCGTAGGCTGCGGATCTCTGACAAGAGTTCATTCAAATCAAGAGATCCCATAAAACATTTCACTGACCCATGGCTCACCTGTTGTGCTGGCTCTGCAGGATTGGGAAACAAGGTCGTCACACTGGCTATTGCAATTTTACATAAAAATCAAAAGCTATCCTTTGCTGTCTGAATACTTTAAATCGAATATATAAGTAAGAGGTGCTTAGTGTATGCCCATGTTGTTTCAGTTTCTCCCCTCAATATGGAGGACATCCTTCAACTCAAACAATCTTCCTCCTCCACAGATGTAGTTAGATTTTATCCTATTTGGTCACATTGGACAAGATCAAGTAGTAAAATTCAACTCTATTTTGTTCTGTAACTTTTATATATACTAGCTATGGTAATCCCTCACTTCATCCAGTAAAATAAATTCCAATATCAATTTCATTCTAATTATACACAAGAGGGAGTTACAGTCTGTCACTTTTTACCGTTCCAGCCCTACAGACGGACAAACAAAAAAATACTGCACAGCCCAACCAACCAACAGTAAACTGAACACAGGAAAAAAACAGGTAGATACCTCGACTCTAAAGAGCACTGGAGTGTATTCCAAGCTAATATTAGATTTTGAGGTTGAATTAACATTGATAAATATATACACACCAGATTAACTTTTCATAATCAGTAGTTAACATTTCAACAGCTCTCAGGATTTTTGCAATAAAGAGAAAAAATTGGTCAGAACTATTTTCTTTTGCAGTTCCTAGCAGTTACAATTCCATCAAATCACCTTATGCAGGATGATAATGATCAGACATCAAGCCAAACAGTTCTAAAGCAAATACAATGCCAGTAAAATAAAAATCAAATTAACTGATAGAAGTGTGAAAGATTCAATTTAAACCACTTCTTACATAGTAATTTGATTTAAATTGAGCTGCAGACTAATGCATTATAATACCTTTTTATTCCAGTGTTATGGAGTGGTTGACCCCTAGTTCAGGGTACCATTTTAGAGCCATTTGCAAGGATGGGAGCTAGGTCTTTGCTTAGTGGAGAACATTATTTTTCCAATACCTCAGCCTCAGAAAAAGTGACGGTGGTAGTCCTGATCATGAGGTAGAGAGTCAAAGAATTTAATTGAAACCCTATTTCTTTTCAATTTAATGGAAGGTGTTTTTCACATAGTACTACAATGGCATTGGCATGAAATATCTTTGTCCTACAGTATTTCTTCAAACCTAAAGAGGCCAAAGAAACTGAACTTGAATGATCCTGATCTGAAATTTTCATCTTATTTAAAACACTTAGAACATTGATCTGAATCCTTATGTCACAGTGAAAAAAAATGACGTTGATTATATATCTCTATATATAAACACAAGGGCACCTCAGTTCTTCAAACTTTCTAGTATAGGTATGGTGTACAGGCTGGGTTGTCACCATTAACCAGGCTTGAACATTGACCACAGTGCTTTTCATGGTATTTCAATAAAAAAAACTCGTTCTTCAATTAAGGGAGTGGGGAGGGGGGGTGGAAAGAGGATATTTAATTTGCAGAATTAACTGTATAAATACCTGTTTTTCTTTCCTTGAGCTGTTCATACACTCGAAGTTCCACTCGTAATGTTTGCAGTAGCTGCTGGTTCTCTGTGGATAGCTGATGCTGTAAGCTAAGCTCTCGCTGCAGCCTGTAATAAAAGTCAAATTAGTTTGTATCAAAATTATTAAAAGAAAATCTTCACACCACATCCTCCTTTACAGATCCTCTTAAATTTGGTTCTTGATTTAGGAAACTTTTTCAAGATTCCAAAATACATATCCAAAGAGATGACAGGGTAACTCAAATAATAAGTGTAATCCCAAGACAAAAATTAATCATCCACCCCACAAATCTGGGGAATTTTCAATTGTGCAACAGGATTGATTTAGCGGGATTTATTGGTTTTAATTCTTCCCATCCACCCCTCAAGAAAATTTAAATGATGGTTTCTTTAAAAATATACATATATATATACATATATCTTAATACAGAGTGTAACCATTACCTGTTTATTTCGTCACGACTGCAGTGTAACTCATCTTTTAGCCTCCTGCTTTCTTCATGACCATTATTAACTTTAGTTTGCAGTCGACTACTTTCCCTCTTTACTCGCTCACACTCACTTCGCAGGCGTTCATTGGAGGCAGTCTTCTTTGAAAGTGATTCCTTTAGTTTCTCATTTTCTCTCTGTTTGTCTGCAAAATAAATTTTCAAAAATATTGCTCTCTGTACCAACAAGTAAACTGTTTTTTGTATTCAGTGAAAAGTGTGGGTTTTGAATCTTCAATCTAATTCGTACAAGTTGAAAACATATGGCATTTTTCTTCATATTTCATTTGTAGTAATTTTATTATGCATTTTTATTTTCAATGTAATCATATTTAACTATTTCAGCCTCATCAATTATGTATTGTTTTCAATAAAACCCAAGATGTGGTCCATTGGCTTGGAGTGGCTAATGTGCTGCACAATGGAGCGATATGTTTCCACAAATCCCTACAAAGTGAATTCCTAATTTTGGTCAGCCTATTTAAGATGAGTAGGGATCAGAAACCTCCTGAAAGGAGGAAAATTGGAGAGGGAATCACCTTCAGCTACACCTCTCAGAGGAGAATACAAAAGCAGCATTGGCAGAAGCTTGGAAGCAGGTCAGCTATCTTTCTGGTGGGGAATGAGAAATAACAACTGTCTTTGTTGGTCCTCCCTTCTTCCTAAAGCACAAGAGGAATAATACCCTCTACCTCTCAGAGAATAGACAGTACTCTGTTTTACTATCACTGTATGAACATGATTATCTACCATTCAGTGATTTTTCTCCATTCATCAATATAATTCAACATGGAAGTTAACAGGCCATTAAACAAAGTGGGGAGGAAGAAAATTAAAGCACAGTAATTATGTGACTCATATCATCTCCCCAGTCCATACTGAATACAATATTTCATTCTAATCTTACACATCAATTCTTTTGAAGGAAGCAGAAGTAGAAAGGACTAAGTTATGAGGGAAGCACACACACACATGCCAAGGTGACAGAGAGAGAGAGAAAAAAAAAGTTGAGTAGGTGGGAAGGGAACTTTGTGCTTGGACGCAACTACATGCAAACTTTGAAAAAGGCTACAACAATAAATCTAGTTTAATCATCCTACACAAATAAAGTGCAATAATGAAAATGAGTAACTATGACTCAATAATGGTAATAAGCAGCAACAATGAGTCACTGTCAAAGACTAATTTCTTACGATACCATTCAAATTAAAGGGCAGAAAAGAGACAGAAGTGGTTAATGAATGTTTTTTTGATTTGAGAGATATACAAACAAGTGGTATTCTTCAGGGGTCAGTGTTGAGACCATCGATCATCCGTATATAGCAAAATAATCTAGATTTGGGTATATTGGGGGGGGGGGGGGGATATCAAAATTTGCATACAGCACCAAAATAGGGAGCATGGTTAACTGTGAAGGGTATTGCAAGCTATTTCAGGAGTTCATGGACAGGTTAGTAGATTGTGCAAATAGATATCGGATTACGTTTAACGTGCAGAGATGCGAGGTGGTACATTTTGGAAGAATGAATAAGAGAACATATACACTAAATGGCAAAAACGTTAAATGGTGTAGAGGACCAGAGAGACTTTGGGTAATAAGAAGGTATAAAGAAAGACCGGCAAGTAACAAAGGGATTAGCAGTTGAGTACACAAATCTTGAAAACTTGATAAAGCTAACAAACAAGCATATGGGATCCTAGGCTTTATAATAAAGGGGTACAGAGTACAAAAGTATAACAGGCAATGCTAAACTTACACAAATCAGTGGTTAAGTTCCAGTTTTGGGGTGCCCTGCTTTAGGAAAAAAAGGTCAAGGAATTGGAGAAGGTGCAGAAGAGATTCACTAAGATAATACCAGGAATGAGAAATTTTAGCTATGAAGAGACAGACGAGAGAAACTGGGCTTTTTTCTTTAGAACAAAGAAGATCAAGAGGAGATCTCTGAAATTCTGTTCAAAATGTACAGGGTTTTGATTGGAAATAGTTTTCAAAATTTACGCCATCAGTTAGTTGATAACTAGAGGACATAAATTTAAAATGATCATGAAAAGGACAAAAGGAGAGGATGGGAATTTGAAAAAAAAATACACAGAAGGTTGTTACGACATGGAATCTTCGAGCAGAAACAACAGCGGAAGCAGAATCCATAATAACTTTTAAAAAGATAGTAAAAAGAAAAAATTAAAAGGGTCTGATGAAAGGGCGGAGCAATGGGACTAAGTGGCTAACTCTTTCTGAGGGCCGGCACTGGCACAACAAGCCAAATTATACAACCTTCTGCACTGTGAGATTCTAATGATTCTATTCAATGATTTTAATGCTGATCACTAAACTGAAGAAACACCCAGAACAGCAAAAGACTGACAAGAGCTGTGAAAAATACTTTCAATGGTTAATTAAAACTAATATGACTAACTATTTAAGCAGCATAAAGACCATATCACCAGTGAGTTTGAAGAAACTTTCATATTTTCTACTGTCCATTAGAACTGTTGCTGACAGCTGCAGAAAATAGAACTGAAGTACAAATCTTGAAGAAGGCCTTCATCGCAGTATGGGTTGTGGTAGATTTTGTGACATGCATGACTGGTGCAACAATGTGGAATACTTAAAGGGGCATTGCACTGCAATTTCCTGTATATGGATGATGTTCTGTTTGTATATGCAGGTTGAATGAATGAAGATCATTAATTTATTGGCTAGCTTTCGCAGCTGCATAAATTGTTGTTATTTTTGTCTATTTGAACAAATCTGATGCTTTTTCATCTAGTTTTGTATCACAGTAGTTTGGTCAACAAATGTAGGAATACCAACTAGTTCTGGAGTTTTCCAGAAAACTTCACACAGCCGCCATTTTCTGTCAGCAAATCTAACATTTATTGACAAATTTCCCCCTGTACTGGCAACAAAATTACCATTTGCCATTGTTTTTCAAAACCTAGTGCAGCAGTTTTTCAAATATCAAAGCTCTGACAGATATTCTGGCTACATGACTTTATGAAGCCAGTTTTGAAAAAGTACATTATTTTTTATCCATTCTGGAAGCAGTCATTCTTGGTCATTTAGTATCTGCACCAACACCTACCTCTGGTGCTTCTCACCAGCTGCTCCTTTAAAGCTTTGTTTTGTTCCTTCAGGTAATGAATCTCATCTGCCAGGTGACTATGTTCTTCTGAACCATGGATGAAAATATTTGTGGAAGCTGAAGGTACAAGCACAATTTTATTAGCACTGCTGATTCTTGACATTAAATCTAAATAGTTTTGTATTTACAAATAGTTCTAAATATATTTTTTCTTCATCATTAGTTGGTATTGTGCTACTTTAGTCTTAAATTGGGATTTCAAAAAATTGTAATATTTCTCCATAAATGGGCTCCAATGACAAATTCTTAATTCAGGTGTACAGTTCAACACTGTCAAATTTATTTTGCAAACCCACACTTATAACACTCTCAGTTGTTAGTTTAATACAAATAAATGCCAAATTGCAGGGAGTTTTATGTTAAAGAGTCACACACATTACAAAATTAGTTGAGACCGTCCAAACTCATGAGAACATAAGAAATGGGAGCAGAAGTAGGCCATGCGGCTCCTCGAGCCTGCTCCGCCATTCAATAAGATTTTCTCTGATCTTCAACCTCAACTTCACTTTCCTGCTGGATCCCCATATCCCATAATTCCCCTAGAGTCCAAAAATTTATGGATTTCAGTCTTGAATATCCTGAATGACTGAGCATCCATTGATCTCTGGGGTAGAGAATTCCAAATATTCACAACCGAGTGAAGAAATTCCTCCTCATCTCAATCCTATATGACTGACTCCTTATCCTGAGACTATGTCCCCAAGTTCTAGACTCTCCAGCCAGAGGAAACAGCCTCTCAGCATCTACCCTGTCAAGCCCTCTCAGAATCTTGTATGTTTCAATGAGATCACTTCTCATTCTTCTAAACTCCAGAGAATATAGGCTCATTCTACTCAATCTTTCCTCATAGGACAACCCTCTCATCCCAGGAATCAATCTAGTGAACCTTTGTTGCACTGCCTCTAAGGGAAGTATATCCTTCCTTAGGTAAGGAGACCAAAACTGTACATAGTACTCCAGGTGTGGTTTCAACAAAGCACTGTACAATTGCAGCAAGACTTCCGTACTCTTGTACTCCAACCACCTTGCAATAAAGGCCAACATATTATTTGCCTTCCTAATTGCTTGCTGTACCTGCACGTTAACTTTCTGTGTTTCGTGTACAAGGACACCCAAATTTCCTCTGAACACCAACATTTAATAATTTCTCATCATTTAAAAAATATTCCGTTTTTCAATTATTCCTACCAAAGTGAATAACCTCACCTTTCCCCACATTATACTCCATCTGCTACCTTCTTGCCCACTCAGTTAACCTATCTATTCTTTGGGCATGTTTTGACCCCAAGCTGGGAAGGGGGCGGGGGTGTCAAATTGCGGATGGGAAACCCGGAAGTAGGGGTTTTCCCGACATAAGGGTGTCTTTTATTTTTCTTTGTCGGTTTGCTGTCCAACTGGTTGGCCTGATTGACAGGCTGGCCTCAGTCAGACAGGAGAGCAGCCACGGAGAGAAGGTGAAAAGGTAAGTCTTCAGTTAAGTCTTCGACTGTATGGACTGGGAGGGGCCATGGGGCACTGATGGCACCCCAGAGGTTGAAATTGCAAAATCTGTAAAAATGGAGGCCTGTAGCCGGAAATGGGCAGCTTGGAGGCGGGTTTGAAATGGTTGCGATTTTCAATGCCCTCCTGCCCCCAACCCACCTGTTCTTCAATGTTAAAATTGTGCCCATTGTGTCCTCCTCACAGCATACCTTCCCACCTAGCTTTGTATCATCAGCAAACTTGGAGACATTACACTCGGTCCCTTCATCCAAATCATTAACATAGATTGTAAATAGCTGAGGCCCAAGCATTGATCCTTGCGGCACCCCACCAGTTACAGCTTGCCAACCTGAAAATGACCTCTTTATTCCTACTCCCTGTTTTCTGTCCATTAACCAATATATTATCCCCAACCCCTTGAGCCCTTATCTTGTGTAACCACCTTTTGGGTGGCACCTTATTGAATGCCTTTTCAAAATCCAAATATACAAGATCCACTGCTAGTTACATCCTCAAAAAACTCCAGTGGAATTGTCAAACACAATTTCCCTTTCATAAGACCATGTTGACTCTGCTTAATCATATTATGATTTTCTAAGTGCCCCATTATTATTAAGATTCCAGCATAATATTAATGCTGGAATCTTAATAATAGATTCCAGCATTTTCCAGACTACTGATGTCAGGCTAACTGGCCTGCAGTTTCCGGTTTTTCCTCTCTCCCTCCTTTCTTGAATAGCGGGGTTACATTCTGTAATGGGGACCATTCTGGAATCTAGGGAATTCTGGAAGATCAAAACCATTGCATCCATTATTTCTGTAGCCACCTCTTTTAAAACCCTAGGATGTAGGCCATCAGGTCCAGGGGATTTGTCAGCTTTTAGTCCCATTGATTTCTCTAGTACTTTTCCTTTACTAATCTTAATTACTTTAAGTTCCTCACTTTCATTCGACCCTTGGTTCTCCACTATTTCCTGTATATTTTTTGTGCCTTCTACTGTGAAGACAGATGCAAATTATTTTTTTAACGTCTCTGCCATTTCCTTATTCCCTACAATAATTTCACCTGTCTCTGTCTCTAAAGGGCCCCACGTTTACTTTTGCTATTCTCTTCCTTTTTACATACTTGTAGCACTTCTTATAATCTGTTTTTATATTTCTTGCTAGTTTTCTCTCATATTCTATTTTCTCTCTCGATTAATTTTTTGGCCATCCTTTGCTGGTTTCTAAACCTCTCCCAGTCCTTGGGCTTACTACTCTCCTTGGCAACATTATAAGCCTCTTTTTTTAATCTAATACTATCCTTAACTTCTCTAGTTAGCCACAGATGGATCACTTTTCCCATAGAGTTTTTATTCCTCAATGGAATGTATATTCGTTGAGAATTATGAAATATTTCTTGAAATGTTCACCATTGTTTATCTACCCTCATATCTTTTAATCTAATTTCCCAATCAGCCTTAACCAACTCGTCCCTCATTCCTATGTAATTGGCTTTAAGTTTTAAGGTTCTAGTTTTGGTCTTCAGTACGTCACTCTCAAACTCAATGTGAAATTCTATTATATTATGATCACTCTTCCCCAAAGGATTCCTTACTATGAGATTACTAATTAACCCTGTCTAATTACACAAGACAAGATCTAAAATAGCCTGTTCCCTGGTTGGTTTCAGGACGTATTGTTCTACGAAACTGTCTTGAATGCATTCCATGAACTCGTCCTCCAAAGTACTTTTGCCAATTTGATTTGCCTAGTCCATATGAAGATGGAAATCCCCCACGATTATTGCATTACCTTTGTTACAAGCTTCTCTTATTTCTTGATTAATATCCTGTTCATCAATATAAATACTGTTGGGGGCCTATAAACTACCCTCGCCAGTATTTTATGCCCCTTGTTATTTCTTATCTCCACCCATGCTGATTCTACTTCCTTATCTTCCGAGCCAAAATCCTCTCTCACTAATGACTTTGTCATCCTTTATTACTATGCACTACTATCGTTAAACTCTCTGTCCCTTCCTGACACACACTGCTTATCTTTACCCAAATCGCTACACTGCTCTATGGCCTTGACTTTACTCTTTAGATTTATAAATTTACCCTTACCTGAACTCCCACCCTTTTTAGTTTAAAGCCCTCTCGTATCATTTACGATCCATGTTAGCTGGGGATGGAAAGACTAGACCTCAACACCACATTGAATTTTAGATGGTAACATACATTGTTGAACTGGCGTCCATGTTTAGAATTGGGTTTCTTTTAGACACTGAAAACGCAATCAAGTCCAGACTAAAGTTTTTGATCCCATATTAGGTGGAAGTTCAAAACGTACAGCTCACCTGGATCATGTTCAGCTTCAGCTAGTTGACGTTCCAGCTGTTGTCTTAACCGGTCATTGTTTCTGATAGATTCTTCCAAACGTTGCCGCAAACTTCGTATTTCTTGAAGGTGTTCTGCTAATAAGTCTAAGATTAAAAATAGTCGGAATTAGCACATCATTCGCACTAAAATAAATGAATAAGTGAGTAAATGAAAAGATAACGATACAGGGAAGTACCAAAGTTACTCCCTTACATCATCTCCATGCTTTTAATTTGCTTTTTAAAATCCTTTTATTCTTACACAGAACCCTATATGCCATTCATTTGCTGCAAACACTAGATGGCATCAGCAGAGGCAATCCCCTCAATTGTACCCATTTCATAACAACTCATGTCAGTCAGCATCAATCTGTCGAGCAAATGAGTGCAGGCCACCTCGCTCCACCTCTCCATTCCAGTTATTCGTCAAAACACCGGATGAAGCATCAGTAACTAAATACCATTAATGGTAGTCTGTCAAATTATTCAGTTACCTTCTTAAAATAGTTGGGGGATGTGTTCACAAAATGACGTTTTTTTTTCAAAATCAAACATTTTTATATTGCGTATATACACACACATATTTAAAAAATTGTATTAATGAAAGCACTAAGTGCGAGGCGCTCACACATTTCCTCATCAAGATTGAAATCAGCTGTATAGATGCCTCTGCTGCATTTCCCTTCACCTCCCCCCCCCCAGCATTCTCTCCAGTCTGCCACCATTTACTCTAGCCCTGAACCTCAGTCTTTTGGCAGTGAGGACCCCATCTTCCTCTGCCCTGTCCAAGCCCATATTATCCACGAGACCTACCTCCTACTTCCTTGATCCCCTTCCACTCAACTCCTGACCAGCCAACTTAGTCCCCATGTTAGCTGACATATTTAATGGTTCCCCCTCTTCATTGACTGTCCTCTCCCTTCAAATCCACTGTGATCATCTTCCTCCTCAAAAACATCCACACTTGGGATATTTGTCCTCACCAACTATCACCTCCCTTTCTTTTTTTTAAAAAGTCCTCAAAAAAGTGTTACCTACCAGCTTCATGCCCAATCTCTCCCAAAACTCCGTGTTCATATCCCTCTAGTCCAGCTTCCCGAAACAAAACAGCCCCAATCAAAGTCACAAACTACATCCTGTGTGATTGTCACTGCAGTGCATGATCTCTCTTCCTTTGTCAGGAGGAGGGTGGTGGTGGAAGATGGAGCATGGAGATGCACAGACTACATTCGGATAGGTAGGAATAGAACAACACTGTAACCTCCAGAGTCTCCAAAGAATCCACCTTGGCCCTTCCTCATGTACATGCTGCTTATCGGACATCCACACTTGAAAGAATCATAACTTTCTCCAGTTCAACACTGGGCAGATTGATGTTAGTGTCTTTGGCCCTTACCACAAACCTTGTTCCCTTGGTACAGATTTCGCCCTCCAACTTGACCAGTCTCTCAGGCCAAACCAGATCATTTGCAATCTTTGTATCCTGTTTGATCCGAAACTGAGCTTAAGACTTCATGGGCTCGATGTTACCAGGGCTGCGGGTTTGCGGCGGGGGGGCTATTGGGCGCGTGGGTAACGCGCCCAGTGAAATCAGTCTGCCCCACGCGCGATAGCAGCCTAACTGGATCCACTTACCTGGTCTTCCGGGTTCCCCGCTGCTGATCTGCGCGTCAGGCGGACTGCGCATGCGCAGTAAGCTCTGACAGCTGGAGGAGCTCTATTTAAAGGGGCAGTCCTCCACTGACAGATGCTGCAGCAAATAGGAAAAATTACAGCATGAAGCAGCCCAGGGGGAAGGCTGCTCCCAGTTTAATGATGCCTCACTCCAGGTATCATTAGATGGGGTGAGGAGGAGGGGGAGGACAGAGATCTTCCCCCCCCGGCGGGCGGGAGGAAGCGGCCTGCCTCTGCCACCAAGAAGGCCTGGCTCGAGGTGGCAGAGGAGGTCACCTGCACCACCAACATATTGCCCACCTGCATACAGTGCAGGAGGCGCTGCAATGCCCTAAGTAGGTCAGCCAAAGTGAGTACACTTACTCATTCCCCTACACTCCGTCTGCCACATCACTGCCCCCACCCCACATCTCCTTCTGCACTGCCAACACTACTCTATCACATCACTTCTCACACCCACTCAAAGCTCATCCTCATCTTACCTGCACTTACTCACCTCGCCAGTACTCATCCCAATCCTCATACAATTGCATGGCTCTATCTCATACATCTCTTTCACGGTCAGCCTCACTCAACCTGTCACTACCTGTGCTGCAGCCACAGCGCATGCATCACATATGTGCAGTAGGAAGCGTAAGGCAAACGTGTCGTGAGCATGAAAGGGATGCACAAGGGTGTTTGAGGGTTTGTCATGGTTTTTACTTATATTTAATTTCTGATCAACTCACATCACATATTATATTGGCACCACTACTGCCACGTCTTTGCGAATCTTGTCTGGTTTGTGCAATAATGCCCTTCCCTGAGGATCACAATGAAGACCCACAACTGATGCCACCCATTGTGTCACTGCAAAGTGGGTGTAGGTGTATTTGCAGGGCTCTTTTGTGCAGACGACTGAGAGACATCGGCGATGTCCCCGGTGGCACCCTGGAAGGATGTGGAGGAGAAGTTGTTGAGGGCAGTGGTAACGTTGACAGCGACAGGTAAGAAGATGGTGCTCGGGCCAGCCGGGAGCAGCTCGGCATCAAGGAGGCTGCAGATGTCCACGATTACATGTCGAGTGACTCTGAGCCGCCGTGTGCACTGCTGCTCAGAGAGGCCCAGGAAGCTGAGCCTCGGTCTGTGGACCCTGTGGCGAGGGTAGTGCCCCCTGCGATGCATCTCTCTCTGCGGTTGCCCTCCCTCCCGCTGTGCAGGTGGACGTGTCACAGCACTGTGTTGTGGAGCTCCACGTGTCAGAGGTGGACGGCTTGGCCGGCGAGGCTGTTCGTCCTCCGAGGAGGTCATGACTGCAGCTTCGGCGGCCCCCATCCGGAAGATGTACATCTGAGGAGGTCCGCAAGGTAGGTACATGTCTCTGGACCCCGGGGTAAGTGTGCAAGTTGGTGCATTTGATTGTCAGGAGGAGGGTGGTGAAGGCCAAACTTTGTCCCAAGTGACAGAGTGGCCTCCTGCAATGAGTGAGGGTCTCCCCCCACCCCACCTGTCAAATGGACCTTTGCAGCTGCCACAGGCTGACACGTCCATTTCAACTGGGAGTGTTTCCCCCAGTATGGGAAACAGTCCCAGTTGTTTCTAAAATCCCTCCTGACATATTCCCTTAATCAGGTCTGTTAATGACCTGAAATACCTAGGTAAATAGTCTCAAGTGGCACCCCGCCGGCTTTAATTGCCTGCGGGAGTCCCACATGCGGGGGCTGCGCGCGCACATCGGCGCGTCTGTGGAGAACCCGGAAGTGGGCGGGTTGGAGCCGGGCTCCCGACCCGCTCCGGGATTCCCTGATTTTCGGAGCCCCCCCAGCCAGGAACGCACCCGATAGCAGGTGCTAAAATGGAGGCCCATATCCTTTCCATCAGAAAGACTGAACTGGCTGGGGCTCTTTAGAAAAGATTAACAGGTAACTTGATAGAGGTCTTTAAGATTATGAAAGGGTTTGATAGGGTAGACTTAGAGAAGATGTTTCCATTTGTGGGAGAGACCAGAACTAGGGGCCATAACTATAAGACAGCCATTAATAAATCCAATAGGGAATTTAGGAGAAACTTCTTTGCCCAGAGAGTGGTTAGAATGTGGAACTCTACTACAAGGAGCCGTTGAGGTGACTAATATAGATGCATTTAAGGGGAAGCTAGGTAAACACACGAGGGAGAAAGGAATAGAAGGATACGTTGATGGGGTTAGATGAAGGGCGGGAGACTGCTCGTGTGGAGCATAAACACTGGCATGGACCTGTTGGGCCGAATGGCCTGTTTCTGTGTTGTACATTTTGTGTAATTCTATGTAAGACCGTTTACTTCCACCCGCCTCTGCCCCATCACTGTTGAAATTCTCTCACATTGGAGCAGGTAAGTATTGATGAAGCAAAGATCTTCTTGCTGGCCTCCCCTCCTTCACCTTCCATAAACTCTAACTTGTCCAAAGCTCTGATGCACGATTTTTGCCCTGTACTAATTCCTTCTCGACCATCACCACTGTCCTCGCTGACCTACATTGGCACACCATCCCCCAGTCTATTAAATTTAAAATCCTCCGTCATCTTTAAATCACTCCATGGCCTAGCCCCACCCTATCTATGCAATTTCCTCCAGCCCTATATCCCGTCTGAACACAACATGCCTTTGATTCTAGCCTTTTATGCATCACCCTCTTGCTTCACTCCTCCACTGGTGGCAAAGCATTCAACTGCCTTGCTCAGATTTTTAAATTCACTCCAGAAAACTTTTGCCTTCTCACTCTCTTCAAGAATCTCCCTTCCTGGCTCAGTGCCAGTTATCCTTATGCCTACCTGTGAAGTGCTTCAAACATTTTTTTAAATAATAAAGATGCAAAATAATAAATGCAAGTTTGTTACTAATAAATTCAAGTTGTTAATAAATAAAAACATTATTACCTGCAGCACTTAGGCCTGGATCTTGTTTTGGCTCTGTGGAAGTTGCAGTTAGCTTGTTTGCTGTTAAAGAACGGTCACTGTAATTAGGTGAATGGGCAGTTAGGTCATCAACATTTTGTTGTTTCTCTGTCAAAATGGAGCGATGCAAGTCAAGTTCTGTCCGTAGTGTCTCATTCAGATCTTCCTTGTTCATCAGCTGCTCTCGAAGTGTAGAGTTCTCTCTCTGGAGCTCAAACAATGTTTGATTAAGCAAGGATGTTTGAGCACTGGCATACTCAATTGGCCCGTCACTAGTAGGCAAAACTTCTTGTGGCACTGGGATTCCATCCACATTCGCTGTATTGTAGGAAGACAAAAAATAAAAAATGACCCATCTTTTCTTGAGACACAACTGAAGGGATTGAGAATTACATGATGATTAATCTGAAAATCAATGTTTAAAGACAACCATTTCACTACCCCATTGTGGAAAAAATTAAACAATTCCAAAGAAATCTCAATTTAATGCCATTAGGATTGGATTTGTTTAAATAAATATAATTTAATTACACAGCAAATGTACCATCAACAGAAAAAACTCAGAAGTATGCAAGGAAGCTGAAGCCAAAGTTCACTCTAATGATGATCTCTGATAGAAGTTAATTTAGCTCCCTCACGCTGTCAGGTTCAGTAACTCCCTTTCCTCCCGCTCCCCCCACCCCCCCAAAGGTTGTTCAACACTTTAAATGCACCAAAGATTGTCAATTTTAAAAAAAGCTTCACCGATTATAATTCTTTGTAGCAATTTAATTTTAAAAGGAATCCTGATGGCGATATTTACACTTTATAAGATTACTTCAGGAGGAAGCACTTTTCCCTAATAAGTTCAAAAACATATGAAAAAAAAGTTATGCTCAAAGCCACACCACTGTGCAGAATTCTTCCCACTGTGCATTGCTCACCAGTGGGAAGAATTCTTGCATGTGCAATGTATAGCAAATCATGAACACATTCTTTATAAACATGTTTATGTTTTCACTGCACATAGTCCAAAAGGTGAATACTGCAATTGCTGCTCAGGTGACATCACACACAAAATAATTCTGAGTCAGTGAACTGCTAATCAATACATATAGAAATAAGCTTCATTTTTCAAATCCCTACTTAGAGCACAGATAGACACTCTAACCCATTAGAAGGACAAGGACCTGAAATGAGGGCAATACGAGCTGAATTTGAAAGTGGTACAGGTGGTGAAAGTGTTGGTATTTTCTGTATCCCCCTCACCTCAGCCACAATTGTTAGTCAATGCTCTGAAATTGGTACTGGTATAAACAAAGTTTTAAAAAACACAAATTTCCCAAATAAAAAGTTAAGAAACTCGGCATAAACAAAATGTAAAAATTCATTAAAAAGGTGCAGCAATGACTTCACAATTTCACCTTCAAGTGTAGTAAAACCTTCTATGATGTTGTAGATTTCAGAAATGAAATGAGAATTGCCAAGAACTCTGTAAAAGCCCTTGGCATGAGCATTATGACAAATAAATAAGTAACTACAGTATAAGTAATTATGAGGCATAAAGCAATCAACAGAATCCAGTCAATTGCAAATGAGCTGTATATGGAATGGACTGGTATTAAAAGCATTAGTGCTGAAAGATGTGCCAAGATATGTGGATTTTGCAGGATGAAAATTGGAACTAGGCTAACTCTCACTTTTACCCGGTCCTTGTAGCTTGGACAACACTCTCTGTGCACTGGCCAACTCAAAGGATGAGGATCTATTGTGATAGAAATCTAACTTTTGCTACTTAAAATGGTGTGGGGTAGAATAGCAATGTCTGTTCATGCCTTGAGAAAAAGGTATTGAGAAGAGTGTTGCCCAGGTGACCTAGTGTAATTGTCTAGGAGAGGTGTCTAACAGGCAGCCGATCAGATATTGCCTGTTTTACACTACCACCAAAAGTTAAAATTACCCTCATTGACTTTATATCATGTTACTTGAACATTTTAGCATGCTTTATCTGAAAAATGTCCACAACAATTTCTAATTTCCAAAAAAAAATCCTGAAATAGTGGCTGGGTCTGGCAATGTGCTAAAACTGTACACTTAACTCATGCATGTCGCTATCTTAAGGTTGTAATGCATTACTTCAGGACTGCATACTTTTTTGTGGTTTAAAACATGCATCCATGCTCAGAATCCCAATATTATGACATAATTACACATGATTCTGCTGACAACTCACACATACAATGGTCACACACTGGGAGTGCCAAACTAATGAGTTGGCTGTTCACAATCATTTACACTAACTGGTTCAGGAAGTAACTGAAAATGGTGCTGGATAGTCTGATCCCAAGCCCAATGTAAATGCAGCATTATTGAAAGACTGTTATTCAACTTAGAGCAGATTGGCAGCAAATGTGCTTGAGTGGATGCCATGAGTATTGTCATCAAAGGAGGAAATAAAACACTTATGGCTTCCCTAATGGCTTAGTGGGGAGAGGGAGGGGGTGGAAGAGCAGAAAAGGTGTTCAAATATATATTGAAATTTTACAATCCCTTCTTTCAAAAAAAATGATCAGCCTCTTCAATATCTCTAGATAGTATTCTAAACATTAAAACCATGGTATCCAGAACATCTGCATGAACATAAATAAGTACAAACCTAGAAGTTGTGCCTTTCCATCTGGAGACGTGGAAAGCCCAGATCTCATCCTCACTCCTTCATTCTGTGGATCACTCTGCAGGCTCGTGTTCGCATTAGTTGTTGAGAGACCACTTGGAGAAGGTTGGTATTTGACAACGTCTAGTGAAGCACGACATTAAAAAGGTTTACAACACAACCTTGGCATATGCTACACTACATTTTTAAATATTCACATCTACAGGTCCAAATATGCACTTCCGGATTCTTTTTGGTTCTATTCTCTCGATCCAGTGGAAGCAAAGTAAGAATTGGTAATACTGTAACCACACACTTCATACTAAATAAATAAAGCAGGGTTCAGCTTTAGCTTTCACTAACAGTATTGTCCTACAGTACAGCATTCTGAAATGACAGTATGGTGGACTAAACATCACAATTTATATTCCAGAGACATTTTGAAATGTGCGTTACATAATTTAACGACAAAATTGTTATCACGTACAAATTTATTACAGTGGAATTAGAAAATCTATCGGAACAAAAGGAATGCCTCTGGAAGAATAGTTAAAGTCATTGTGTCCACATTAAAATGGGTCAAACTACAGTTTTGAAAGATCAGAAAATTTCCTAGAAACTTACATTTCGGTAACTTCTTTAGGTAACTTTACATAACTTCTCCAAATGGCAACTGATGTTTACAAACTACATTGAAAAAGTATGATGTTCATACAAAAACATTACTTTACTAGCAGTTAAATATTTAGAAACCCGCTGAACTCAATTACAGTACTTTCTTTATTAGTACACATCACTGTACCTTTACATTCCTGCTTAGCAGCTTTAACAATTTTCCTCCATTTTCCACACATTACAGCACCATGCATAACTGTAACTGGTTTTACCTCTTCACAGTTCATTTTCTGGTCATAGATTCTCATTCCATAACAAATATGAGTTTGAGTTTGCACTTTGAAAGTAGAAGCAATTGCTTTAATTTAAGGGACCTCGGCCTATTTAAACTATAGTAAAAAAAGAAGCTACCTTCTAAAGTTGACATTAGTAAGTATTTTACTTCTAAGTGACACAAATCAAGTGGTGCAACTGCAAATAGTGGAGTCCTTCTGAACTCTCTCACATGCCATTACTAAAGAATTTCAATCATATTGTATTTTGTTTCCACTTGAACAGCATCACACAGATTAAATAACAATAAATTATGTAGCTTCTCAATCATGATGGAAAAACTACCCCAGCTGAACTTTCAGGACTTGCTTTGTAAAAGTCTATTGAAGGCTTTCGGGACAATACATTATAGATTGTTACTTTATCAATGTCAGAGAATAACAATATTTTCTATTGAAAGGAATGCCTCAGTTATTAGTCTCATTTTTATCATATCCATCACCAGTGCCATGATTAACAAAATCTGCCCCCTTGCATTGGGCTACTTCACCTTCCTTACAAGATAAAAAGGAGGCAATTTTGGGTATTACATGGGAGAGATATCTCGGCTTATACACACTGATTTGTTCTTCCCCTATTGAACACCAATATAGGAATATTTAAGACTCCTGTATTTCCAATATTCACATATTTCTCCTTGATATTCAGTAGGTATTCCCATAGATAAGAAACTGTAGTATACACTTAAGCCCACTTAATAACAGGTCATTCGGAGGAAGGGAAGTTAAAGGAATATTGTACATCATTTAATTTTCTATCTTTTAACCTGCATCATTTGTGTCAGTCAATATGGTACTTTAAAGTTTCAGAACATGAATTAGGTTTTAATTGTCATCTTTAAGTTTTATTTTCTTTCCTTTTAAATCCTAAGCAACTGCAAAAAGGTGATCTCTGCAAGCTCTGATTTACATCCCACCTCTCCAACAGCAACTCACAATCAGAGCATCACCATGTGTGGAACTGCAGGGTTTATCCCATAAGTTAGTGGCATAATGCATCAAAGCAGTCACAAACTACAACACCAAGCTATTTCATATTCATAAAATTAAAAGTGGAGGAATTATACACACCTCAAAATTCACATGGGTATCAGAACAAATGTCGGGCACAGGAAAAATTTAACAGAACATTTTGGAAAGTAGGACATTTTTAATTCTGGAAGCGTTTTGTATAGAGGTGAAAACAGCTTATAATGTTTGGAAAAGCAATTATTTTTAAATAAGAAAATGCTCATTTATAAAGAAGCTGATGACATATCTGTGAAATGCTAGGTCTAGAGAAAAAAAATGGAGCCACTAAACATTCTTATTCATCATCGAAACAGCAAGACAGTTCTCCAAATATCTCTCAACCAACATCACTATAAAAAAACTTGAGTGGTCACTTATGTCATTGCTGTTTGCGAGACCTTTCTGTTTGTAAATTGGCTGCCGTGTTTGCCTACATTACAACTGTGACTACGCTTCAAAAGTACTTAATTAGCTGTGAAGTGCTTTGGGATGTCCTGAGGATGTGAAAAGCGCTTTATAAAAATACAAGTTCTTCGAGACCTTATTTAAGAAAACCTTTCAAGAAATTTTTCAACAGAATAAGATTACCCCCAATGATATTAAATCGCTGATGAATTATTTGCTCAAATTTGAAAATTTCGCACTTCTAAGCTAGAATGCAACTCACCTGATGACTTATGTGAAAGTCTCCTCTGAAAACTCTGCTGTTTACTACCACGGCCCTTACTTGAGTTTTCACCAATGAGTGGCGGCTCAGATGTGGTTGATTGACTTTCATGTGAACTGACAGAATTCCTATCATATATCTCAGAATCTGAAGAGACTTGGCTGGTGGACGGCGCATGTGATTGACCCCTTAACTGTTGCTGCAGGCAGTAAATGATTCTGTTCTTTTCCTGCACCTCTTTTGCAAGTCTGCAGAAGAAAAATTGGTCAGATTAAATGCTTTGTACATAAAATCCTTTACTTCCCTGTAACTTAGATTTAAATTTACACTTCTGTACATGAAGCATAAGGGAAAAAAAAGGAAGTATGTTGAGTGAGCAACAAATTAAAGGACTGCAGCACTTCAATTTTCTCCTGATGACAATTTTGAAACCACCCAGCTGATCATTACCAAATGTTACTTGGGACATTCATTGGCAGGATCTCATTTACTTTTAAGAAAAAAAATTGTACAGGTTTTGGGATACTGACGAGCAAAATTCCCATGGGCATGTTCAGACCTCAAAGACAGAGGTCTTAGCCTCCCAAACTTCAGATGGTATGTACAGGTATTAATATGCCATTGAGTCACCACATGGACTAAGCTCACCCCATGAAGTCATCATCTAGAACAGAATCTCCCCACAAAACCCCTGAATGAATATGAAGGCAGAAGATTCTATGCTAATTCCACTACAAAACCTCCCTCAGAGACCAGGCAAAAGTGACATAATCCAGTAACTTCCCACACCAACACTGATCTTTCTCCAGACTCCTCGTGCCAATGTCTAACTTGTTACATTTATATCTTCAGTTTAAACACTTGAGTTCGAATAGCAGTTGAAATTTAGATTACAAGTCTTAATTCTGTGTTTGGATTATAAAACTCTCAACTCCCCTAATAGTTTAGCCAGCGAGTAGCTGAACCACACAGATAAGTTGGACCCTAATCTATACAAACGCATTGGCAGTGCCTGCATCAGAATTTAATGCGAAGTTCATAAACTACGAAGTCTATACTTCCAAGGCATTCCTCCAAGCAGAATATTCAGCTGTAAATTTATAACAAAGATATTCGTGTCTTAATGAATTGCTTCAATAGTAAAACACTAAAAGATCTTAACCCGCATTAATGTAACCCACATTAATTAAATAAACTTACTGCTCAAGTTGTTCTTTAGTTGCCCGTGACAAGGCCTGATTCTCACGCAGAAGATCATTCAGCTGCTTGTGCAACTGTTTGCGCTCACTTTCTAGCTGCTTTCGAAGGTAGAGAATTTCATACTGTAGGCTGTGAGGACTAGCCAAAGAGAAGGAGAAAAGAGACTCTCGGTAGATGGGACTAAATTTGGATAGCATGCTTGTTGCATTAAATGCATGCCAGAAGCCAAAAGCTTGTCCTAGATAAGTCCAAGGCACTTGTGCAGGCATGGAAAGTGACAATGCAGTGTTCTTATACAGAAAAACTTCACCCCCAAAAAACTAGTCCATTTTTGTCTTTACCGTACACAAAGTAAAGTAAAAGAACTGAAGTTCTAATTGAAAAGCTTTAGCGATGGCAGTAACTTTCAAAACATTAGTAGAAGATATCAGGCAGCTCATCTACACATCAACCGACCTCCATTTTCCCGTAGTCAGGTTACTGAGCCACTTTTATCAACATTTCACATACACAATTTTAGTGCTGCTTTTTTTCATACATTCTTCAGTGCACCAATGAATGGAGAATACAGAATCATTTCTATTGCTTTAAGAACACCACTGTTCAGCATTCAGAGGATCTGTTATCTTAAGAACAGTGGTACGAGATTAATAAATGCATTAGGATTAGTGTGCAGCTCTTAGCCTCAGCAGATTGTTCCATTTAATCATACTAGCTGTAACAGCATCTACCTCAAACTACTCATATTAGCAGTAATATACAATGGATCCTTTTTAAAAATACTCCTACATTTTACTCTGCCACGAAATACAATTTTTCCCTTCCTCTGAAGCACTGCAACAGAGGGGAAAAAATACAAATTACACCTCTCGATAAAAAATTTTGTGCTATAATGTAAATCTGTTAATAAGACCTCGAGCTGTTCTACTAAAAGAACATAATTTAGATTTGCATTACTTATTTCTCTCCAGCAATGTGTTTTTTGCAGTTTGACAGCAATGAGATAAATAACCCAAATAACTGAAAACAGGGAAGTATTACAGGTAAGCAGTGTAAAGATTTTAAAAGTAGTTGTTGCCATCATTCACTCCTCGGCTTACTCTACTAATTGTGATTATTTGTATCTGTACAATTTAAACTCTTGAAAACTAGAGTGAGAAATATAATGTCAGCTTCATTAGAACCTGCCATTTGGATCTCTCTCCTATCCTCTCTAGTCCTGACCCATTTTCGTACTTTAGATTTTCTCTCTCATCCATATTCAGTTGGACAGCCAATGAATTTTTACATTTGAGGGGAAGGTTAGATTTATAGTTCAAGCATGGAATTCTTCTGGCATGGCTTTTTCTTTTACAAAAAACTTGATTAATTTTTTTGAAGAAAGTGACAATCTACACACAACACTAACTACATTGAGGTTTGGAAAGTGATGTGGTTGCATTACTCATATTGCTCTATTTCTATGGCAATGATTAAAAAGTGATTGGTGAGAAGTTATCTGCTAGAGTTCAAAAATGAATTCATCATTAAAATTCGAGATAATTGGTTTAAGAAACTGCTGATGCATTTAACATGTTAAAATTAACACTGTCACATTACCACGTTTCTTGAAATGAAAGATGCAAAAACACAAATGCAAGTTTTTAAAATTACAATGCAGCCAAGTCTAGTTTAACTACCACCACTGGATTTTACGAGGAAATTGAAGGGGATACATGCTGGACTCCTTTTGTGACACATGCAAGAGCTGTCCAAACTGTGTGAAGGTCTTATCTACTGTCCTTCCCATCTCAAGCAGGGAAGGTTACTGCTAAGATACATCTGTTAGCTGTTGAATATGGTGAATCTGCTGCCAACAATGACATTGTATACAAAGTCCTGGATTTTTCCAAAACTAATTCACTGCATCATCAATGCAATAGCATAGGGTGATTTAGTCGCTATTTTGTCAACAAAGCTGGGAATCAGTCGGAAAATTTATTTGATAGTTAATTTATAAATTTGCAGGTAAAAATGACTGATATATTGGTTAACAAACTGCTGGCTATGATACGGATTTTTCTTGTGGCTAGATTTAATCAAGTTGGTAAAAAAGCTTACATTACTGAGTTTGTGTCGAGTAATGTTCTTTTTCCACTTCCAACAGTATCATTATGCCTGCGTTTTTGGAGCCCTGACAGCAGAGATGGCTGTCTGCCCCTGCTGTGTTGCCCCATTTTCCCAGTAAAGCAGTGTAAATATAATAGGCTCACTATTGCACTGAAAAGAGCTGGCATGGATGCAATGTTTCAATGTCAAAAAAGAGACTCCTATTTGGGCACCTATTACATGAGGATTCCTTTAGAAATAGGATTTGCTTATGTAGTGAAATCAGATACACTTGCTAAACCATTAATACTTTAGTAAGATTGCAAATAAAACAATGCAAATGACTATTGTCAAGTTTCATTACGCCTTTAAATCAGCCTGCTGCATATTAAATCAAACATCCAGGACAAATGAAACAACTTCAATATAATTAATATATTTGATATTTCAGATTATTAGGAAAGATACTGTGTCTCTTCAAAGTCTCAAAATAAATCATCACTGTACACCTATCAGCACACCAATGTCCTTTTTAAACAGAGGTAGCTTATAAGTGAATAGTACAGATTAACCTCGATTTAGTAGCTGGATAACACGTCAAATTGGGCTGAGTTAAAATGAATGAAGAGTGCCAAATCATGGTTTTTGAAAGCCATGTATCTATATTTTGTTTATATTTTACCTTTGAGAGAAATCAAGTAGTGTGTTGTCTCCACCAACAGAAGATACTTCACCTGCAATACATAAAGAATAGGGAAGGAAGCAGAAAATGTAGGTTACTTCAGTACAAATTTAAATAGGCATATTTAATTTTAAATATTTTTAGTCCATTATGAAACCCATAAAATTTAAAATACCAACAGCCATAAAAAAATAGAAATCTATTAAATAAATGTTCATTATATAATGATAGTTAGAGAAACAGGGTAGAACAAAATAGGTTCAAAAAATGTATAAACTGATGTATAAACTCTGACTGATATCAAATATTTGATGCTTTTCATCTGTTTTAATAATACTTGCATCAGGAAATTTCAGATTGTGCTGTTACATCATTTGATTTACATAAAAAAGTGCTTTTATTGTAAAATGATTCCCATCCTAGTATTTGCAATTTCATCCTTAGTGAGGATTGATCAGCCCACTGTTAATTTCTTCTAAGCATATTTGAATAATACAGGCTATTTCTCTTCCCTCCTACATGCATTCTGGCTAAGTATGAAGTAACCTTAAGTACAAATGTCAATTCAAACAGAGTCTAATTCCATTCTCTTATGAGCTTAACACCCTTGCATTTAGCTACTGAACCACTCCACAGTAAAGTCTTAATTCACTTAACAACTAAAAACATCTATGTCACATTCTGGAGAGAAATTGGATAACCCAAAACTATAAATTTGCACATCTAATCCACAAATTGACCTTGGCCCTTCGTCTTAGTTTAGAAAAAAAACAGTTAATTTTTAAGAATAGCAATCTTAGTAGGAAATAGAGACAGAGAGAAGGAAGAAAAGAAACAGAGACTTGTTTTACACTTATTGGTAACATACTTCAGGACAAAAGGCAGAGTCAGCATTTTGGATATTATCTAGGTGATATTGTGTTTAGTCCACAGTATTAAAATTGCTGAGAAAAATTAATGTACAAGTAGCTCCCAATTCAAGTGCCTCTTCAAAAAACAAAGTATGGTGGGCAAACAGGGGAACAACCTCAAATTCAAGAAAATGGCTTTCAAAATGAATTGCATTGCAATTCCTAATGTTTTTCTATTTTTAATCTTTTAATGGCCCCATTTTACACTCCCTCTTTTTTCTAGAGCCAATTTTTTATGTTTGTTGAAGTTTATACCTCATAATAATGTGAATGTACCTCATGTAATGATCAGCTGCTTCCAAAGTCTTTTGTTCCTGCTCTTAATAAGGATTTGTGATGGGTTTTCAGTACACTGTTAATTTTAAGTGAAAGGCCAAAAGACAAGTGGAACAGATAACTTCCATTTATATAGTGCCTTTAAACACGAAGTAGAAAATGCAAAGCAATGGTGAAAGGTTTAGAGGAAGTGACTAAAAGCTTAGTTGAAAAGATGGGTTTAGAGAAGGTTTTTAAGGAGGTGGAGATAAGCAGGCGGTTTTAGGCAGTGAATTCTAAAGATTAGGGTCAAGGTAGCTGAAGGCTCTGCCACTGATGATGGGGCTTAGGGAAAGGAGATGCACAATAAAAGGCCAGAGTTGTAAGACCAGAAGAAGAAAGGGAAGATAGAATGCCACAGCATAGGGTGGCGTCGAGGATGAGGATTTTAAATTTAATGTGGTCGAGGGCATGGTAAAGGTAGCTGAATGTTGAACAAGTTTGAGTTTTTGGACATGGAGGATGGGAGGCCGAGAAGGAGGGTGGAGGCTGGTAAAGACAACATTGGGAAATTGAGATAATGGTTTCAACTGCATTAGGTGCAAGGCAGGGACAGAAACAAGCGATGTCGTAGAGTGTACTCAAATAATTTTGGTGATGGAAAGGATGTGGAGTTTGAAGCTCAGCTCTGGGTTGAACAGAACACCAAGGTTTTGCATATTCTGGTGCAACCTGAGCAGGTGGCCAGGGAGTGGATTGGAGGCAGTGGCAAGGCAGCGAAGTATGGCGGGGGCCAAAAATTATGGCTTCAGTCTTCTCAATATTCAGTTGGATTAAATCTTGATTGATCTACAACTTAATGTCAAACAAGTAGTTTGACGTGGAGATGCCGGTGATGGACTGGGGTTGACAATTGTAAACAATTTTACAACACCAAGTTATAGTCCAGCAATTTTATTTTAAATTCACAAGCTTTCGGAGATTTTCTCCTGTAGTTTGACAGCACAGGGGTAATTGTGAGATGAAGGCAAGTGGTGGAGAGGTGAAGCTGAGGGTCATCAGCAGAAAAACAGAAGCTGATCCATTCCTGCAGATGATGTCATGTCAGGTAGTGTGCAGATGAAGAGGAAAGGGCCACTGTCTGCAAGGCTGGAGGCAAGGATGGGTAGTCAAGTGGTCAGTTGATTGAGGGAGCAAGAAGCCAGTCTCAGAGGAGGTGAGCTTACAGAAGGTGAGGGAGAATGGCTGAACAACTGTATAGTGAAGGGGGAATGAAGGTCAGGAATGGGGAAAGTTAACAGCAGAGGCAGCTGTACAGATAGTATCAATCTTAGAGAAAAGGGAATAAGTGAACTCTTTGCACTTGGTACTGATGGTGAAGGTGGAGGTGCAGAAGAATGGAGTTTCAGTAAACGATTCCTCATGGAGAAAAGGAGCCTTGGGTTGTCCTTGGTCTCCTAGAACATCCTGGATGAAAGTCTCCTTTCTCTGACAGCTGTGTTCTGAACTGGGATTTTCTGTTTCTATATTTGGCAGCTTGTGATTTTGTGGCTATTCATTTCAATGGATATGTAATGAGATCTCAGCAGAAACAAAACTACCCTCACAAAATTGGAAGAAAAATAAAGGGCTTAATAGATAACAAATTCACTAAAATCTATGGATAGATTAACTTTAAGACTATTGAGTGAGTCTAGATTTTCCAATCGATGGTAACCCATTTAACATTGGTGTTAAGATGTCAACCAGAAAATGTAGGCTGTTATCTACACGAAGCACTGAACTTTGCACCCAAATATGTAGTGAACTAAAATTGGAAATGTAGGCATATCTAATTTACTAGAGAACTAATAACGTTGCCATGGTCAGTTGATTAATGTTTTCTCCCCCCATATACAAGAGTTGGGAGAGAGACTTCAGAAACTTGCTCCGCAGAGTTATCTAGTGGTCAGAGTCCGCTACTACATCGCAACAGTTGACAGAAAAGCATAACCATAAATCTTGACAGTAGGAAATGTGTGCCCTATGCAAGATTTTAATATATAGATAGATGGATATACAGCCAAATAATTTTCCTTTCAAAATTCTGAAGTTTCCCAGCAATTTTTCCTGTTAGCTTACCACCATCAAACTTGTTCTCTAGCTTTTCCACCAGCTGTAAACTCTGGTTTAGCTGTTCACGAAAGGCTTCCCCGACATAATAATCAACATCACTGGCTTGCAGTAGCTCCTCAAAGGCTTTGGTAAGATCCACCAGGGTCTGGCAGTGCAAAGTGCAGATATTACGGCTTTCTTTAATTTGTTGTCGGAGGTGTGAGAGCTCCCTTGCTTGCGACTGTACCAGTGAATCATATCTAAGTAAAACAGAACAAAATCTGTCATTTAGTTTTCTATATTCTAATTGCAAACTCATTAGTATTATGTTCCAATCAAATTAAAAGCAAAGTACACCATGGAGCTGCTACAGGTACAATCGTATCTAATTTTATGAAATAGATTTTCAACATAAGCATTTCTCATAAGGACTATTTCCTCATATGTTGGATATCAATATTATTGCAGGTATGTGTTCAAAATGCAGATATGGTTGCACCAAAAGGAAAATACTGCAGATGCTGGAAATCTGAAATAAAAACTGAAAACACTAGAGACACTCAGCAGGTGGTTGGATGTTGCCTGACCTGCTGAATGCCTCTTGCGTTTCTGTTTTTGCTGCGCCCAGTGTTCTGTTTTTAAGGTGTCCGCTCATCCCTTTAATTTCTGAATGTAGGGTCTGTATTTTAGACACATTGCATCCCAAGTTTGAGAATAGATAAAATGCAGGTTGTAGTAAACACACATTTAGGATTTAATCTCAAATGTTCATGTCAACATTTCCCCAAGAAAATCTCTGGCTTTACCAATGTTAACAAGATGTATGAAAGAGCAAATATATATATTAAAACATGCACATAGAAGTGAGCAACACTGGCAAGGCCTCATTTATTACCTAGCCCTAGTTGCTCCAAGAACTGAATGGTTTGCTAGGCTACTTCAGAGGGCATTAAGAGTCAACCATGTAGTGTGGGATTGCAGTCACGTGTAAGGCCAGACCTGGCAAGGGTGGCAGGTCCCCTTCGCTGATGGACACTAGTGAACTAGTTGTTTTTTTAAAATCTCACAATCCTGCAGCTTTCACGGTCATTTGAACCTAATGCCGGTCCACAAATTATCACATTTAATGAATTCAATTCACAACTTTCCAGAGTGGGATTTAAATTTACAGCTGCTTGTCATGAACCATAACCACTATACTACCAAACCTGAAGTAATCTGAATGGACCACTTAAAAAAAAATCTTAATACAACCACTACTGTTTGCAACGTATTAAAGTGATTTACTTTTGAGCTGGTGATGCTGCTGCCAATTTCGTTTGAAGATGGTGTAGTCGATCCTGAAGCTCCTCATTCACTGCCTTCTCTTTATGTAACTGATCTTCCAGTTGTTCCATTTGTTCCTTTAACTTTTGTACCTGTTGTCCATCCTGGGAATAGCTAGATACCAACCAGTCCCCTTTTTCATTCTGGCTTCCAAAATCCATACTCTGTGATCTTGACACACGATTAGAAACATCTCCATTCTTCTGGCTGGTTTGAGCAGATAGGTCTGAAGACTGTATGGAATGTCTTCTCTGACTATAGTTACCGTCATCATCCTTTCTAATAGCATCCAAAGAGTGCCCTTCATATGAACCCCTCATTGTAGCTTGGTGGCTATGGTCTGAGATAGTCAACTGGTCGCTGGATAGAGAATTCTTGCGTATACGAGTCTGGAGATGGTGAATAACTTTCTGGTACTTCTCAATTTGCGCCTTTAGATCGCCAATTTGAAGTTTCAACTCACTCACATCATCAGTCTGTCCATAGTCATCAAATACGTCAAGGTTCTTCAAGCTGATTTTGGGCGAAATCAAACTCGGTGAGCTTGGGTATGAAGTTGATGAGTTTGTATCAAGATTTTCCATAGAAAAGAAACGGCGATTTAACTTAAGGAGGGAGGGAATGGTTGAGTCGCTGTAGTGATGGCCTGGTAAATGGCTGACTGTGTCTGGGGGAAAAATTCCAAAGTTAAAGAAAGACTTTATTACTTGATAATTCCAATCGGTTTAGTCTTATTCCTGGATTTTGAAAGGTATGAATTAAGAGAAGTACTTCCCTTCTCTGCTCCATGCAAAAGCTACCACAAATCCCAATAAATTGAAATAAGGGAGACAAGTCTACAAAAAGCACATAGCTGAACTCAGCAGAATAAAACATGCAGAAATTTAAGACAGACAGACAGTATGCTGTGCCAATTTATTATTTTCCAATTTAGCATTTGTCACATAATTGATTGTGTGTTGCTGTACCTAGGAAGTGTGGCTGAGAATGTATTAATTTCATTCGGCCACGACTAGCAACTGAATCAGCTCCAGCACTTATAACCTAGTTTAATAATCAGGAGCTCAACTATTTGAATGATCACGTAGTCATTACTGTGCCATAATTTCTCAAATTTGGCACTTTACAGGCCACTAAACTGAAAATAATTAAGTAAGCACCACATTTTAGCTGTGAAGTGAGAAGACAAAGTTAATAGCATGCGTTCTATAGAACATAAAGCCGTCCTTTCCCTCATGCTTCCTGAGCATCAGTCAGGGTTTTCATGCTCATGCCATCTACCTGGGCTACTGCTCTCATCCCTGTCCGCATCATTTTCACTTTTTCCACAGGTTTCATAACCAAGGTCCTGAAAATCCACTTGGACCTCTTTATCATCTTGTTTCAAAGATGATTCAGCTACAGAAAAATAAGGACAAAAGCAAAGTTCGTAACACAGAAGGCTGAAGCAAAACAGCGAGAGGATCTTGCAAGAACCAGCTGTAGGCTCAAAGTTCCAGAAGCAAGCCTTAAAAACAAAAAGAAACTTGAAGGGACAAATATAAATACAGTAGTCTTTCATTACAATACATTTCAATTAGCCATTTCCAGAGCATACAATGGAGTCTTGCCATTCAAACAATTTCACTGCTCGGTCATTCTGCTGTCCTTGGGGGAAGAGATGTGTTGTATGCCAGAGCAAACAATCTCATCAATCACCTGCTTGATACATCGGTTAACTGCAAGTTGACTGATATTTCCTGCAGCAGCTTAGAATAAGCCAGACGCATAAAATTTCAGGACTGCGACGACCTTGACAGCCATTGGCAGTGCTGCCCCCGTGATGAAAGTTGTTTAGGAGATCAGATTCCAGGAGACAACAATACCTTGTCACTGCATCCCAAGTGAAGTGCAGCCTGCAATGATGGTTTTATTCATTCTAAGGTTAGCAACTCTGCCTGTAGATACGGCTTTGTGGATTAGGCCAAGTAAATGCAGTCCATCCAACACAATCTGACCTGTCTTGCATCTCTTTTTCATCCTCACAACACCAAAAAACAAATCCCCGTTTTCAAAATTATAACCGTAGTAACTAGTAGCAAAAATTCACCACATATAACTTGACAAAAATAACAATGAAGGTAACACTTAGCACAAATCTAAAGATTAATTATACTTTCAGATATTCTTCAGCAACAGCAGGTCCTATTTAAATTCTGACTTCCTGTCAGCCCAGAGCATGACTACCTGTTTTATACCACCAAATTTAATTCCAGTGAGAATCAAGGAAAATTTGTGTGATAGCAAGCAGTTGTTACAATATATTATAATATTAAAATTAAGTTCTTGCCAGCTTTTGTCAAGAGATCCTAAAAATTGCCTTAAGCTCTGACCAGAGGTTTGAAATCCAACGGAATGGATCTCCAGCTGATTTTCCAAACCCCTCCCCTGTTCCACTCCTGCACCACCAGCAATGGTGACTGGAAAATTTCCTCTATTGTCGAATAAATGCTTCAAATCTAAGGACTACAAAAATTTGCCAAATTTAATCTCACATTTGAAGCATATTCTCATTAGTCAGATTACAAATAAAAACCTCACCATATAAATCAAGCTGTCTATAGAGATTTCAGCAACGACACTGGTGCCTGCATAGGCCTGGTTGTATCTGTATGCTGCTGCTGTTTGTGGCACTGAGGTGTCAAGGGTCAGAGCTGGAAAGTTGTGTCGGTCTCCCACACGCCATTATTGCACTCTTCTTACTCCGTCAAATAATCTTGGTACTGTGCCTTTCACAGCTGCTGCCTGGGAATTAGTCTGCTTACAACTAAAAAGCCTCACTATATCAATCAAGGGAGGTCAAATTGCCATTTAATAACTAGAACGTTTCACTGCTTGAAAATATCGAACTTTGATGCACATATCTTAGTTAAACCAATTATTTGACACAAAGAGCCGATCTATAGTACAACCGGGAGAGGGAGAGGTTCACTCTGCAAACTTCCAATCATTGTGAAATGCTGAATAATGCTATTGAACAACTGCTCTTTACAAATAATGTTTAGCTACTTACCATGGACAGGAGTACAATGAAGCTTTAATTTCTCTCCCTGGCTGGCAAGTGTTGCCTCAGCTGCATACAACTTACTCTGCAACTGTTTGTTCAGCAGTTTGTAGTCTTTCAATACTGCCCTCAACTGATCAACTTGTTGATGGTCAGATGGGATATCTTGGCTAAAGGTGGCAGTGTTCACATTGCTGACTGACCTTGGCCGTTTTAGTGGGACAGGGAGACGAGACCTAGTATTGACCTAGTATTTGAATAAAATAAACTCATTAGGGCTTTTATTAATAGCAAACAAAGGGAGAACAAAGTTTCATCAAATATTTTAGAACCTATAGTATTTTTTGTATCGATTTTAAGAATACACTTCATTATAGAGATCCATATTGAGTTTCTTCTTCATTCGGTCTGATTATTTATGGACTCATTAGAATAGTTAACGACAGCCACACTGGTGCCCACTCAAGCTTATTTATGTTCCAAGGAGCACGTGGCTGAGTCTGTATCCCTGGATTCCACACTCCCAGGAGATAAGCACCCCATACTGTGAAAGGAGTATTAGTCATCAAATGAGAAACTGCAGAGTGTAGTGACCAACCACTCATTAACACTTGCCACAATATCATTACTGCGAAAGTGACTGGCTGCCTCTTAGTTACACTCTCAATTGGTTGCAAACTCTGACGCCACATGAAGGGCATCAGATACAGGACAGGATAATATGATCCATAATAGTATCAGATGCCTGACTCAATGAATTGTGCCACAGTCCTTTGGGTGAACACAACCAGTCAGTCAAGGAAAAACTCCCCCAAAAATCTTGTATTTTAACATTTGACAAAAGGAACAAAATATAATCAAGGACATTAAAATATTTGAAAATAATACTAAGTTATTTTTTTTGTGGGGTGTTTAGCAATGGAACCAGTACCAATGACAGTAGAAAAAGGGCAGAGATAGGCTTCCAGAAAAAACTCTGCAGGCTTTCACGTGGTACCAGGTTCTTTAAAGGACGGCCAGCAAACGTGGATATTATTTTGTTAAAAACTGCCTCTAAAAAATTAACAGAAAGACAGAAGAACTTACTGTAATTGCCACTTGGCTCGCAGATAGAACAGACTGATCAGACATCTTCTCTGTGTTCTTTGCCTTGTGGTTTCTAATCTCCAAAGATTTTGGCACTGGCAACTTTGAACCATGGAGCCCTTTCCACTCTTTTGTCTTCATTTCTTTCAGTCTTCCGTCCATGCTCACTATCTTTTGATTGGCAGTTTCCAGTTCAGCTTTCAGGTGTTCAATTTCTTTTGCCATGTTTACAATCAGGTCAGGGTTAAAACTATTTTCACCATCTACAGAGGAGTTAAGTTCCACTTGCTGCTTAAGAAGGTCATTTATCTTTTTGTGATTCTTCAGTTTAATTTTTAACCTCAAAACTGTCTTTCTTAGGCTACCTTCTCTCTCACCATCGATTTCTTCCTCAGTGTCTTCATTTTCACTTACTGACAGGTCCTCTCCAAGTTGATCTTGCAGTTCAGTTATCTCTGTTCTCAATTTCACAATTTCATTCCTACATAAGATAGTTTATAAAATTAATCTGTTAATAGATGAACTGTATTATAAATAGATGATCTATTCATAAACAGAAAAGACAATGTCATACGAATGACTAAATTATGCATCGATAGAAATCACAAATATATGTGAAGTGCTTTAAGGCACTGGATACAGGTTATGTAAAAAAACTCCAAATTAACAGTTTTAAATTATTTCAGATACCTGTATGACAAACCTAGGGTCAACTGACATCAGTTTTACTTTAGATTTTTTGAAACAGAGTGTACAAAACCATCCCATTCACTGCAATGCTAGGTATAATGAATGTGAATAACTTTATCGAGATCAAATCTTTAAGTGCTTCCTTTCGCTCGCGATGCTTTAACATGGACACAAAAATATCAAATTTCTATCATCAGCCACCCAGAATTGAATGAAACTTCAATTGAATTTTCAGCTTTGGAGTCCATGAAATGATAGTGATCTGGGCACTGAAGATTCTAATCTCTCACAAATACTAATATATGAGCTTATCTGGAGATATTCATGGCACCTACCCAAGCTCAGTTACTGATGACACACCATTCTCCTCCATCAATGACCTCATCGTGCTCAATTCTTCCTCCAATTGGTGCTGCCGCGCCTCCATTTCATGCAACTGACATTCGGTTATCTCCAGCTGCGTCTCCACTTCTTGCAGCTCTCTATGTTTTTCCTCCAATTCACAATTAATCTTGTTCAGGTCCTTAAATCTCAAGTTTGCAGACTCTAAATTATTTCTATCAGCAGCAGCAGAGTCATTAGGCACCACTGAAGCATGCAGCTCCCAATTTTTCTCAGTAGCGGTTCTTGGGCCACGGGCAGTGGGTTGCTGCACTGGTATAGTTTCTGATGCTTGTTTAACTTCAGGGGTTGTCTGTATACATTTGTCATCTTTGGACAAGGCCTGTGTTTTACCAAATTAAATAAATACACAGACAGTGAGGAAGCAACCCAAGAACTAAAGAAATGCTAACAGTATTACACTTTCATTAAGGTCAACAAATCTCAGGTTGAACTGATATTTACACTCAACTATGTCAAGGGAATAATTTTGCAAGTTTTAGCTTGGTTACCAAGAGGAAGAAAAACAGTCCAATGAAAAGCAGGGAGGGGGGGGGGCAGAAAAAAAGATTCCCGCATTACTCAAAACGCACACCATTTTTGGTTTTACAATGAAATGGCACTAGTTGCATACCAGGTCACATTATCCTCCCAGAGGACATGCTACAGATGGGGGGAAACAGAGCAACAGGGGACAGTTTACTTACATACACATGTTTCTGCAGATAATTCATTTATGCAAAAATATTTCTGTAGGAATGTAAAACCTTAAATGCACCTTGGGTTCTTTCATTAAGTCTGAAACTAAGTAAAATTGAGTAACAAAGATAAGCAGCTAGACAGAATGTTGAAAGGCTTAGGCAGTAACATTTAAATTTTTAAAAATCCAAGTACTAAATTCAGATGCATTTTCAAAATCTGTATGCATCCACGTATAGAGTAGTAGCCGTGGACCAAAGCTACAGCAAAATAGGTAAAGCCAAAAATCATTATGGAAAAAAAAGTCATACCAAATGATGGTCCTCAAGCTGGTTATGGCTTTGCAGTTGTTCCTGAAGGACTCTGTTCATTTTCATTGATTCTTCCAGCCTTTGATTAAGTAGCTATATATGAGACATGGAGCGGGATGAGACAAAAGAATGAAGTTTGAAAAAAAAAACTGAACGTATGAAAACTATAGCATATATAACTGAAATATAAATGAATGCAAAATGGATTACAGAAGACCTAGAACAAAAAGTAACAAACAGATTTTTCAAGTCTCAAATAGTCAGATCGAACACTGAAAAAAAAATCATTTAAACATCTAAAATAGTTTTTAATTGATTAAAGAACAAAAATTTGTTGCATTATATTTACCATGATATAATGGGAATTCAAGTGCAAAGTTTATGGGAAACACAGAACAACCAGATATACTTTGAAATAAGATAATTGGATAGTCAAATTTCTATGCAATGAGATTTATATGCTCTTAGAAATCACATTGCCACTTATCTGCACCATAAATTACATTTCTGTGCACAATTTTATATCCAAGTAAGCTGCATTCTGAACCGATGTTGTACTACTTCACTATCTGTGCACAGCACTGGTAGGAAAATACTTTTAGTTACAGAACATTATGTTGTGTTAAATGTGTCACCACTATTTCAGAACTCCTTCTTCACCTTTATCTGAGTAGCCATCATTGGTACATCTTGCTTTTCTTGACTGTCGGAGCCCAGAATGGAACACTCTGACATAGTAATTCTATCTTGCAGATCTTGATTGTTGACTTGCAATGCTTTGAGAGACTTCTGAAGTTCAATAACCTGGACAGTTGTAAAAGGCAAAACAAGGAACAGTCCTTTTTTTAAAGCTGAGTTGTCTGCAATATTAAACTATAATGCTACATAAAATAGTCTCTTCTAATTAAAACACACAAGATCTGAAGAGTGGAGTGGGGGAGGGGCAAATATGATTTAGAAGAGAGCTTCACCTTTTGTCTGAGCTCTGGCAGGGAAAGTTTTACTATTTCCTGCTCCAAATCATCAAACTGTCCAAGGCAGATGCTGAGATATGAGGTCTGGTCTCCATAGCTTGTAAAAGTGTCACCTAGAAAACATTACAGTCAATGAAGACAGATTGCAGTGCATTATATTGTTTCAGTTCTAGAAGCTCAACACATTTCCTTTAATGAAGCAAAAAATAAAAATGGGAGTTACATGGTGGGTATGTAAGCATTTGAAGGAGAAAGAGTTTAACATTTCAGGTAGGATGGTTAAATTATGCATTCTGCTAAAAAATCCCACCCACATTAATCTGTTTCTCCCCCCACCTCACCTCCAAAATGAGCTGACTAATCTGCCATGTATTTCTAGCATTTGTAGTTTTTCTGTTTACCCACATTTGTTTACTTGTTTGAAGGCTACAGTGCTAATTCAGCACCAAAAAAAAAAGTTAATTCCAGACAAGTTATGCATTAAGCAACATAATTTTTCTGCATTTTAAAATGCACTTTACCACTAGAAATTTATAGAACACTTTTCCACAAGATAAAGGCAAGTATTCAAAGGGTTCGTGAGATAATAAAATGAAGATTCTATTACTTCCTCCTTCCAATCAATTGTACTTACTCTTCTCCTGTACATACTGTACTGAAATCATGCAATATCACATCATTAAATGTAAATGAGAAAATAAACTTTGCAATTGCCATCTTTATTGTAACAATTTCAAGCTATAATTTAACCTTGACCTGTATACTAAAAAAGGAATCAAGCACAACATACTAGTAGTTTACCACAGAATAACCAGTTTAAAAATATCTTAGGATATATGTTGAGAGAGAAGTAACAGTATACCTGAATCATTGGCTGCACCCACTCCACCAGCTCTAGCCTGCTTCTGTCCAAGTCGGGACTGCAGGGACACATTCCAGCGCTGGGTGTCTTCCAACTGGTGCCGTAGGGCCTCAATCTCTTTAAAATCAGCCATGTCCACTTTGGATGTAGTGTCTGGGGATGATAAAGTTTTCATAGAATCATACAGCACAGAAAGAGGGCCATTGATTTAAAAATCAATACAGCACAAAATATATGCAACATGACTACTTCTAGCTGTCATTTATAAAAAGAAACAAAGCAGAAAAATTCTATTTTTCCAAATAGTACAGTGCCCTCATGAGACCACACCGAGTACTGTGTTTCAGTTCTGGATATTAAGATACAGGGAATACATTCAAGTGCAGGAGGCAATGCATAAGAGCCATTAAATTGATCCCAAGTGTTAGAGGTTTGAGTTAAGAGAAAAGACTGGAGAAATTTGAGCTTCTAAGCCTTGCAAGGAGGCATGTGAGAGATGATCTTACTGAGGTATACAAGACAGTAAGCAATATGGAAAAGGCAGAACCAAAATATTACTTTCAACTAAATTGAGAGGTTCAAACTAGTATAAATCAAACTTAGGACAAATACCAGGAAGTTCTTCTTCACACAAGAGTGATAAATACATAGAATGGACTATGGAAAGAATAGTGGATGTAATAACTTTGGAATAGAGATGTTGCATTGAGAGGGAGAAGGCGAGACAGCAGGGCCTTTTCTGTATGGATGAACTAAGTTGGGCTATACAGCCTTTCTCATCCATAAATATCTTATGATCTGTATAATATGTTTGAGCTTCTTTTTTCATCAAATGAATCAAGAAGAAAAATGTTTAACAAAATTGGAAAGTGCAATTTAAAAAAAAAAATATTGGCAACTGACAGAATAGCACATCAGTCTGGCTAACATAGGTACAGGAATAGGCTAATCAGTCCCTCGACCCTGTTCTGCCATTCAATTAGATCACGGCTGATCTATACTTCAACTTTATTTACCTACCGTTGCTCCATATCCCTGATACCCCTGTCCAACAAGTCTATTAATCTGGTTCTTGAAAATTTCAATTGACCCAACATCCACAGCCTTTTGTGGGGGGGGGGGGGGGGGGGAGGAGGGTGCAAAAGAGTGTTCCAGACTTCCACTGCGCTTTGTATGGAAAAGGGGCTTCCTGATTCATTCCTAAATGATCTAGCTCTAATTTTATGATTATGCCTCTTGTTCTGGATTTCCCCAAGCAGAAGAAATAGTTTCTCCGTATCTACCCTATTGAATATCATTTTGAATGCCTTGATTAGATTAACCCCCAACCTTCTAAACTCAAGGGAATACAAAATTTATGCAACTTATCCTCATTATCTAGCCCTTCAAGTCCTAATATCATTCTGATGAATTAGTGCTGTACTCCCTCCAAGGCCAATATATCTTTCCTGAGGTTCGGTGCTTAAAACTGAACACAGTACTCCAGATGGGGGTCTGACCAAGGCCCTATACAACTGAAACATCACTTCCTCACTTTTGTTTTCTAACCCCTATGAGACAAAGGCCAACATCCTATTAGCCTTTTTGATTACATTTTGAACCTGTGCACTAGCTTTTAGTGATTTGTGTATCTGGACACCCAAATCCCTTTGCTCCTCATCTCTCATAATTAAGAAAATATGCTGATTTGCCTTTCTCGGATCCAACGTCAATGACCTCTCACTTTCCCACATTGAACTTCCTCGGCCATAATTTTCCCAACTCACTTAGTCTGTCTATGTCCCTTTGAAACTTCCTCCACCCGGCTGCACATCAAACTGTGCCATCTAACCTAAATTATATATTTAATTTTTTAATCTACTGTTTCAACATCACATTATAAAAAAGTAACCCTTCAAACATTAGTTTTTCTAAATGAATCAAAATCTATTATTAGTAAAAAAAAAGTTAATGCATACGTACTCAGTTCCTGTTTCTGAACAGCACTTTTGTTACTGAAAGCAGAAGTAGCACCAATTTGAAACAATCGCAGTGACACAATGTCTTTTTGTGGTGCCTTTACCAAGTACACAATGTTTAGACATGTGCACTGCTTTTTAAAAACACTGGTTCAGAGACTAAACTTGATCATATAATTTCACCTAATTAATCTCATGCTAATTTTCCATTTCCCAGTGTTTTAACAGTGACTCACTAATCAACTGCTTTTGTTCCTTGGCTTCTCATTAACTGATGATTCATCAGTGAGTTTAACAATCCGTGGCACTAAGATAATCAGTGTTTGGTCAGAAACTGTAGAAGAGCAATCAATGGTAAGCATTGAGAAAGTGAGCCCAGGGATACACCAGAAACTTAGAAGATTTATAGAATCATAGAAAGGTTACAGCACAGGAGGCCATTCAGCCCATCGAATCCGTGCTGGCTCTATACAAGAGCAATACAGCTAGTCCCATTCCCCCACCCTATCCCCGTAGCCCTGTCATTTTTTTCCTTTCAAGTACTTATCCAGTTCCCTTTTGAAGGCCATGATTGAATCTGCCTCCACCACCCCCTCTGGCAGTGCATTCCAGATCCTAATCACTCACTGCATAAAAAAGTTTTTCCTCATGTCACCTCTGGTTCTTTTGCCAATCACCGTAAATCTATGTCCTCTGGTTTTTGACCCTTCCGCCAATGGGAACAGTTTCTCTCTATCCATTCTGTCTAGACCTTCCAGGATTTTAAATACCTCTATCAAATCTCCTTTCAACCTTCTCTGTTCCAAGGAGAACAACCCCAGCTTCTCCAGTCTATCCACTTAACTAAAGCCACTCATCTCTGGAATCATTTTAGTAAATCTTTTCTGCACCTTCTCTTAAGGCCTTCACATCTTACCTAAAGTGCGGTGCCCAGAACTGGACACAATACTCCAGTTGTCGTCTAACCAGTGTTTTATAAAGGTTCACCATGACTTTCTTGCTTTTGTACTCTATGCCTCTATTTATAAAGCCCAGGATTCCGTATGCTTTTTTTAAACCGCTTTCTCAACCTGCCCTGCCACTTTCAACGATTTGTGCACATATACCCCCAGATCTCTCTGTTCCTGTAACCCTTTTAGAATTGTGCCCTCTAGTTTATATTGCCTCTCATCATTCTTCCTACCGAAATGTAACACTTCAGATTTTTCTGCGTTAAATTTCATCTGCCACGTGTACGCCCATGCCACCAGCCTGTCCATATCCTCTTGAAGTCTATCACTATCCTCCTCACTGTTTACTACACTTCCAAGTTTTGTGTCATCTGCAAATTTGGAAATTGTGCCATGTACACCCAAATCCAAGTCATTAATATATATCAAGAAATGCAGTGGTCCTAGAACCGACCCCTGGGGAGCACCACTGGACACCACCCTCCAGTCCAAAAAACAACCGTTCACCACTACTCTCCGCTTCCTGTTACTTAGCCAATTTTGTATCCATGCTGCTACTGCCCCCTTTATTCCATGGGCGTCAATCGATGTCAAGCCTATTATGCGGCACTTTATCAAACGCCTTTTGAAAGTACAGATACACCACAGAGTCCTCAACTACCCTCTCTGTTACCTCATCAAAAAACTCAATCAAGTTAGTTAAACACGATTTGCCTTTAACAAATCCGTGCTGGCTTTCCCTAATCAATCCACACTTGTCCAAGTGATCGCTAATTCTGACCTCGATTATCGTTTCTAAAAGTTTTAAGGAAAAATTGCTTAAAAGCAATAAAAATCTCAGCTGTGGTAGAGGGCAAAACATTTAATATACTAGAGTCACTAAAGGGTTATACCATAATGTTGGCTCTAAGCTCCAAATATATGCAAAATGGATTTCTGAAGCTGTAAAAATTGTAGTTTCCAAAAGTGCATTGCACATTCCATGTTTTTAAAAAAATGATAAAGGCTAGACTTTGGTTTTTTGCAGCTTTTAGGTTTCCCAAATTTTAGTATATGTAATAGTCCAACCAGGAGCTTGTTATTAAAAAGTAGGAGAGGCAATTAAATAACTAAGTTCTAGATGTTATCAGGGCTGCTACACTACATTTTCAGGAACATAATTCCAGCAGTATCAATGCAGCATTCACTCCATAAAGACAATGCTGGACTGTTTGATTGCCAGTTCAGCAATTTTAAAGCCTGGATGTAATGCACGTATTAAATGATATGCTGAAACGAATATATTTGAAGAGGTACTTTACTCCAAAAGGTAGTAAAATAAGTTACTTTTGCAAAGGATATTAATGGATAAAAACAGAACCTGTTGTTAAGTGTATGCAGCCACTAAAATTACATAACCTGCAGTATACTGCTAGTCATCAATAAACTATACTGGCTTCTGCAAACCCATGTAGGTTGGAACTGCAAGTTATCTTGTAAGCTATTCAGCAGAATAAATTCAAGCATCACCCAGTCAGTGGTCATGGAAATGTCATTAGTTGGCCTTTACAAATGATGAGCTAAATAAAATTACACTTGGCCAATTATTCAACATCTGGACAGGACAGTTCTGATTTAATTATTCTTCCACTGATTTATTGACACAATGAAATTGTAAAGCTGCATTACCAAGCATCCACAACTCATTTCAGAAACTAAAAGAAAACAAACCTCCTAAATAATAATAAAAACATTTTAAATGAGTACCTTTCACAATGAACAATACAACTTCTTTGAATGCTACAAGTTTGCATTTAGCTTTTTTAAAAATCCACACATGGTAAATTTTACACATAAAGTATGAGTGAAATCTTATTATAATTCTCAGGGGGAGGCCTCCTTCAATGGTAAAGACACCACTTAGCACAGCACTAAGCCAGTCAGAACAGAATCCCCCAGGTTTGATTGCTAGTCCATACTGACTTTGCTGATTTTACCCTGTGCAGCAGATTGGGAGCATTAATTCACCTTAGTGCCTGTGGGCTGGGGAAGGAAGGGGAAATAAACCTCACTCAGGATTCCTGTTCACGGTAACTATCCAGTGACTCCTGCTGGAATGTGCACATGGGTGGACAGGCGTGTGTGAACAAGTTCAAACACTACTGTGATGTTGTCCACCATAAAATAGCTTGCTAACTGTCTGGGCCAGCACATGAAAAAGTCACGCTTTTACAGTGGCCTTTACAAGTGTAATTAAAAATCTATCAAAAACCAAACTGCAAGTATCCTTTTCATTCAAAATGCAATGATAATTATTTAAATTTGCCTTTTAATAAACTTGTTATACATTCCCTCTTTGAGCAACTATTTTGTAGACCATCTCCAAAATGCGCTATAATTTTCCCATTTGTATCCCACCTGCTTTTCTTTTTGCCTCCTGGATTTGTTGTTCCAAGTTCTTCTGCAGTTCTCGATTGGTTTGAATGCTTTCCTCAAGCTGTTGCCGTAGCAACTGAACGGCCGTCAGCTCCATCTGCAAGGCTTGGATGCGGCTGCGGCTGTACAGAATTATGGTTAAGACGCAGTACCATAGGGAACAAAAAAAACAAGAGCTAAACAGAGCTCCTCACTCAGCTGATTTATAAAAATGCACACGATAAAATGTACATGGGGAGGTTTACAATTCTACTGTACGGACACAATTTAAATAAACAGGTTTCTGTAGATGTTTAATGGAGGGAAGCATATAATGGGAATGGGATAGTCAGCTGTTGGAAGCAGCAAAAGAGCATTGATCAACTGTTTTGAGGGCACAGAGCAGTCTTTTATATCGAGCTTTCAAGCACATCCAGGTAAGCCAAAGCATAGCCAGATGCAGTATAAAACTCCCTCTCCAGTGTGACTTTCTCCTACTCCTGTCCCCCATTTTCCATACCAGCCTTCCTGCAGCATCTGAGTGGGATTGGCAATTAGTGTCAAATTATTGACAGTTTGTGATGTAGGGCCATGCCCACTAGGAATTCGAGACTGCTCAAACTAATTTCATATAGAATCCTTCCAGCTGGCAAACAGACTTTAAACTCATCCGTCTGGGCCGGATTTGAGCCCAGGTCCCAAAGGTAAAAGGCCAGTATTTAACCCACTGCCTTAGCCTATCTCCTCAGATTGAGAGAGAGTTAAAAAAACATGACCCACTTTTGAGTCCCATTAAAATAGCTATGTATAATCTAAAACAACTGCAATTATTTAAAAATAAAATCATGAATCTCTTGATTGAAGTGCATGTTTGAAATCGTTTGCAGCAATTTTTTTTGCAGTTAACTCAGCTTTTTTGTTCATTAGAGCTGAGGGTATGAGAAAGGAGTTCAAGCCGTGATTTTAAATACAGCAGATGCATTTCACATCTAATATACACTTGGTGGCAAGTGTATTCCAGCAGCCCAGATCTTGCATGTTGTTTAAAAATAAGCCATCTACAAACGGAGATACATGAAGGATCAAAATCCTTACTGTTTGGCTCTTTTTTTAAGAAGAACCTCCACATATTCGATAAACATAGAAACAGTTGTCATTTTCTACCTGTCTGATTCCTTCACCGCTTTGACGAGTCTAGAGTAGAGCTGCTGCTCAGTTTTTAGTGCATGGTACAAGTGTTCCTCTGACATCTGATCTTCTAGAGTCAGGACAGACTGCAAAAAATATAACTAGTGATTATCTCTGTGCTCTTGTTAATTGCATTTAAGTAAAATCCATATTTTAAAAAATCAAATAGTAGTGTAAATTTTCACAAACCTGCTGGCTGTCTCCTCCGATGATAGTTCTTTCTCTTGGAGGGTGGTCAGGTCTCTGGATACCATCCTTCAGCACAATTACTTCCCTTGTAAAATGCTCTGCTCCCTTTACCTCTGAGGAGGTAACTCTAGACTGAAGGTCCTGTGATAACAAAAGTAATTATTAACTATAAGTTTACAAAAAAGAAAGAGAACTTGCATTTATATAGCACATTTCACAACCTCAAGGACATCCCAAAATGCTTTACAGCCAATGAAGTACTTATGAAGTGTAGTGTCACTACACTGTTGCAACGTAGGAAACGTGGCAGGCAATTTGCACATAGCAAGGTCCTACAAACAGCAATATGATAACGACCAGATAACCTGTTTTAGTGATGTTGGTTGTGGGATCAATTTTGGCCAGAACATCGGGAAGAACTCCCCTGCTCTTCTTCGAAATAAAGCCATGCGATCTTTTACATCCAACTGAGAGGGCAGACGATGCCTCAGTTTAACGTCTCATCCGAAAGAGGGCACCTCTGACAGTGCAGCACTCCATCAGTACTTCAAATATAGTGTCCACCTAGATTACGTGCTTAAGTCCCTGGAGTGGGATGAGAACCTACAACTTTCTGACTCAGAGGGGAGAGTGCTTCCACTGAACCACAGCCGATAAGAGACTATAATTTCAGAGATCCCTCTTCTATCAACAGGAAAAATCTCACTTCCACCCAGGCTGAACAGGTGGAGATCAGCAAGTCCTAACTCCACCTTCATGAGTCCTACCTTTCTACAGCTCGGTCAACTGATGGGAATATTTGTCCATCTCAAATAAAAGTCAGGAATATTTTGATGAGTTTCACGAGACAGTATGAGGAGATCAGAACAATAACAGAAGAACCACAAAAATGTTATTGAATCCTAGCATTACAAGCATTTTAAATCTATTTATCTGCAGTGACAGAGGCAGATCTTTTCACAACTGCAGGTCATACTTAACATTCTTATGCTGCAACTACTGGACTCAGAGAGGTCGCTGTAAATAGGGTTTACACTGCCTGGCTGGAACGGCTATTCTTCTGTCCATGTGTGTAACCATGTAGATACAGAGATCAAGCAGTTACAATTTAAACACTTGGGGCGCAGAATCTCCTTGGGGTTTCTCTCGCTCCACCACCATAACTTTGGCGGAGGTTCTGTGGTAACCCTGTTTACGCGCATAAGCGAAGGTGTCGGCATGCCAGAAGAAGCTCCGAGGAAATTCATCCCATTAGAAAGCTTGGGTAGCAGTGTCCACAAAATTTAAACTAACTCGATAGGTTTAAGATTTTTCACTGGGACTAAGGGACCCCGTAGCACTTTTTAAACCCATTAGACTGGAGTGTCAAACTCAAGCAGATCAGGCCCGCATTTCAGATTTTTAACTGCAACTTTAGCAGCGCAGTGAGATCTAAACCACATTGCAGCAATGCTGAAGTAGCAGTGTAAATGCAGCCTTAAACTAATGGTTGTAAATTCACCCCAAATAATGCCTGCATATTTGGTACAACCCACCGATAATGGAGGGGGGAGAAGAAAAAAAGAACCTGACCTCAAAAACTTCCATAATTTGCTGCAACAGACGACTGAATAGCAGGCTTTATGTTTCAATTTACTCTATAATTAAGCATCACTATATTTGGAAACGATAACATGTACAGAAAGGAGGCCTTGAAAGTCTTACTTTAATGATTTCGTCCTTGACCTGCATGGCTTTGGACAACGATTCAATATTTGCAGCCTGTGTCCAAGTATCTTTTTTCAAATCGTCAAGAACAGACCGGAGTCGAGCCACTTCCATCTGCAAAATTAAGTTTAAAAAAAAACTTCTGAGTTACGCTTTCACCCAGAAGTGAATGATATGAATTAAATTGAAAAGCATTCAGCTATCAATTATGCCTGGATTATTTTAGCTATAGGGGACACATACTTTATCTTCATTTTCTTTCTTCAAGGCCTTGTTTAGTTCTTCAGTTTTTTGAGCAAGCTCTTTTTTCTGGCTGGCTGAGCTCTTCTTGTTTTGGGGCATTTTAACAAGAATCTCATCTTCTGCAGACTCATGTTGAGTTAATTCAGCTTAGATAAAAAAGGGAAATGTATTAATTATTGAGACCAACCAGGTGGGGTCACAGAGTGAGGTGTGCATAAATAGATTTCAAATCCTGCTTCTCCCATATCCAGTTCTGATCTATTAACTAAAATTGCTGAGCGTAAATTCTTGCCGTGGTTGTATCATGCACAATTAACATTACTTACTGTTAGTGAAATTTCCACGTTGAAATTTAGTTTCTGCAGGTTTTAATTTTCTACTTGGGATTAAAATGAAATCCATTTGTAATAGAAGTGGGTATGTCATCAGCAACTGACAAAAATATAAATCAGATGCTGTAACGGCATTCATGTTTTCTATTGAGAACATCTTGCATGTGCTTTAATACAACCTGCAAGAGGCACCAGATTAAATATACAAGCTGCCTTTCTGTATTACTCTTCACGAGCAGAAAGATGTCTCAAAGCACTTAAACTTAAGAGGACTCAACAGAGGATGACAAACAAGAGGGGAATAAGAAAAAATGGAGAGGGTTTGGATGTTGCCGGGGTGGGGGGAACCAAAGGCAAGGTTGAAGAGAAGGGTTTAAAGAAGTTCTTTTTAAAAAAAAAGCAGGAATGAGGTGGCAAGGAGGAAAGTACTAGACATGCAATCCCAGAATGCAGAAGAATAGCGGCTGAACAATCGTCCATCACTGGCGGAGCAGGGTACAAGGAGATGCTCAATGTTAGAGTTGTGAATCAGTGTGGGGATGTAAAGCAGGAGGAGGGATTTGAACAGACTTGAAATCAGAATGAGAATTTCAAAGTCCACTTGATGGGGCACTAGAAACCAGTGGAACCTGGAGAAGATGGGCAAGAGGGGGTAATGGGGGTGTAGATTTTGGGTGGATGAGGACCTAGGCTGCATCATTTTGAACAAGTTGAATACACTGAATGACACATGTTGTGAAGATCCATGTGCAACACTGGATGACAGGGTCTTGTTTCTTCCCCCCCACCAAAAGGATCTGCAGACATAATTACATATGGAACACTGCGCTAATAATAAACAGTAGCTGTGATACAAGTCAGAATACAACATCAGATCACCTTTGCTTCTCCCTCTCTTCACAAAATCTTCCAGGTATTGCCTCGAGTATTCAACTTCTCCCGGGGTGGAGGGGAATCAAAACTCCACATTCACACAGCCCAACCACTCAGGATTATTACAATGCACTAGAAGGTAATGTATTCAAACAATCTGTTTTTTCTTCTGCCAACAATACTCCTATCATTACCTACCTTCTCTCTCGTGCAGTTGTTCCTGCAGTATTTGTATAGTTTGTTTTAGCTCAAGAACGTGCAAAGGGTTTGGTGTTTCCTGTTGAGTAAAATACTGGTCTTTCTTTTGTCCATGTTCTACCAGTTTCTATTGGAGAAGAAAAAAAGGTTGTAGTTAGTGCCAGAAATATGAGTTTTTATTAAAAGTCACACAAATAAAAATTAGATAATTAGAGAACTTGTCTTAATGATATGCCAAGTTTCCAATCGGTGTACCACCCCCAAAACCTGGGCCATCTTCTCATACGCCCTTTGTCCAGTTCCAAAAAAAAGACCAGAACTGTTATTCTTACCAACAACCTTCAGTAACCAAAAACCTATTTTCACTAAAACCAGCCTTCTTAAAGAAGTGCAAGGAAGCCAAGTTAAAAAAACACTTTGTCTAAATTTTGGAAGACATTACAAGATAATTAAATTGAATGACTGTTTCCTCTCTGGTTTTAATTAACTGTTTCAATTCTTTTACACCTAAAATTATGAACTAAACTACACCTTCCACCCAAAAAAGATAAGTCACACTATTACCAGCTGATCAGCAAGACTGCTACTTCTTGCAATGATGTGGAGATGCCAGTGATGGATTGGACTCACTCACCTGACGAAGGAGATAATCTCCGAAAGCTTGTGATTTTAAAATAAAATTGTTGGACTATAACCTGGTGTTGTAAGATTCCTTACTTCTTGCAATCTTAATGAGGCAGAAATACGATACAATACAATTGGTATGAACTCCCCTAGATCTGCAGCAATACTCACATTAATAATCTTATCTTTTTCATCCAAAGCAGCTTTAAGTTGAGCCATTTCTAGCATCTGCTCCTTGCTTAACAGAGAGTCATGTTTCACCAGGCCCGAGACGTGTTGCTCTTTCTCAACAAGTTGACGATTCAGCCCCTGAATCTCACGATTGTGTTCGGACAGACGACGGTTATAACGCTCCGATGCCTCCTAAAAGGAAATACAAAATAAAAATGTTCAGTGATCTATTTCTAGATTTCCCAAGGTCCCAATTTAAAAAAAAACACAAATTTTCTAGGATCCTTGCATGGCTGATAGTATCTGATTTTCAACAACCAGAAAATGTACAATAGCCTGAATTTTCTGATCAAATAATTGAAACGCCTCAACAGGTTAAGTAGTAACCAGCCAGAAGATTTGTTTCAACTGCACTATTACAGAAAATTGGTTGAATAAATACACAGGACCCTTATTAAAAGGATCAGGATTTTGTAAAAAAAAGGGAACATGAACAGCAGAACTGGAGTAAATATTTTAGGCAAAAAGATCAGTAATAATACATGTTGACTTTTCTAGTCAAGGGCTCGGTGACTGTTCCAATGAAAACGTGATTTTTTTTCTATTAAAAATTTAACTTTGACAAGGATCCAGCTATTATAGCTTTCAAGCAAAACTGTAGGTCACCCCATGAATCAGGATTCTGAAAGCAATGATATAAACACCAAGGGTTGAATAGAAGCTACCAAACAGAACTAGGCAATTTGTGATACTCTTCATTGTGGGCCAACTCCACAATGCACACAAATATATATTCCACTAGAACACATGACTAAAGCCAGGTAATGCTGGATGGCTGAAATGATTAGCTGCAGTGGTGTTCCAGTATCAAAGTGACAAAGCAACAGCCCGTTTTGTAGGAAAGACACAAGTGAATGAGTTTCCTTCTTAAAACATTCAGCCTTCATGTTCCTAAAAAAAAAAGGCAGAGTCCTTTGTGATGAAGCGTCAATCTCCTTTGCTTATCAAAAAGCAATCATTGGTAAAAGCTAGCTTTTTTGTTGAATCAAAAAATCCTAGATGTAGAGACAATACTGGCAGTTACACCTTGATTACGCCCACCAGTGCCTTCCAGCATTGACCACACCAGAGTTTGCAAAGCTGGTGGGAGGGCACCTAATTTGTATGGGGCAGGTTGGCAGAAGTTCCATAATGGATGCATCTCGATTGCCCATCTGCCTCTTACAGCTGGAAAATCCAACATCCCTCTGCCTTGTTTGGGGTTTGGGGGTGGGGGGGTGGGGGTGGGACTTGCCAAGGACCCTCAACCCCAGTCATGCCCCTCTTGGCTTCCTGTACAAGGGGGCCGATCTTGAGTATTTTTTTAAAATTAACCCTTTTTTCAGGGGTCCAGCCTGCTTCTCTGCATGGGCACCACCCTTGGGGCCCACTCAACACGGCACACCAGCCTCCAAGAGCTATGGCAGTTGCTGACTGAGCCAAACTGTCAAGACTCTCAGTGTAGGGAGCCCCTGTCCCTGCCTCCGGCACCAAACAACATTTGCTTTGCAAGAGTCAGGAAGAGGATCCACTCCTTACAAGGCATATCAGAAACTCTTGAGGAAAAGCGGAGACCCAGCACAACTGGGTTTCTGCCGGAATTATGTGAGGCATTGATGGGACCCTCATGGATTTTCAGGCCCTCTGTGACAGTCAGTGTCAATGGCTTGCTACAATTACCAGGTACAGATAATTGCCCTGTTTACTGTCCAGCCCGGAGATGAAACAGAATAAGTTTTATGGCAGCTTGAGTTTCCTCAATTTATTTCAGAATCACTGCACCTGAAAAGTATTCAATTGGGTAAAGCAATATTGACAATAAAAGGCACTATATAAATGCAAGCATTATAAAACCATTTAGAAATTAAGCTTATAAAAGTATGTTATATCTACTTCCCAACCACATACTTTGTGGAGCTGTTCCTTGCTGTTAATGGTGTTTAATAGTTCCTCAATCTCCTTTTCATGATCTGAGCTCAGCTGCTTTTTCTCTGCCCAAGCATCCTCCAACATCTTCTCCTTTACCTTTAAGTGCTGACTCAACTGCTCTACCAGGTCTTTGGTGTCACAATGAACCTGACTCAGCAGTGTGTATGTCATCTCCTGGATTAGAGAAAAAAGATTTATTGAAAGAAACATGTTAAATCTTATTACATCTACTGAGAAGTAATTGCCCACCCCCTTCACCCAGAAAAACAACTGAAATAATTAATGTGCCTATTGTGAAACGTCTAATTCCTAAGAACCTAATGAAGTGGTATGAAAAACTGTGTTGTATATTTGCACATACACCCAGACATAGCGTCATCAGACTAACATCTGAAAACAGATTCTTTTTTTAAAAAAATGTTTATTGATATCAAACTTGGGATAGAACTTTTCAAAAGAAAAATACTACAGTGTGGTCTGACTTGTTATAATTAGATATATTGCCTATTTTCACAATATTACACAAGACCTGTATAGCACAATTATTTGTTCAGATTCCCATTTCTAGAATCTTCAATTTTGCCCAAAGATTAATTACCTCCAAATTTTCAGTCTTCTTTTTAAGAGACTGCTGCAGCTGTGAAATAATGGCATCCTTCTCACGGAGTGACCGTGCTTGACTCTCCTCCAGCTCCTGTTTCACTCTTTGCAAATTCTTGCACGTATTTGCCAGATCTTGCAGCTCAGTGTCTTTTTCTTTAATCATACCATCCAAGCTCTTCAAAAAAAAAAGATTAAATTGACTGCTGCAAAAGTGCAACTCGACTCCAGTAATTTTACGTACCACGACAAGAACAGTCATATGAAAGGATTTGGAAAACAATACCGCATTCTAAAGGTCTCTTCAAATTCTACAGTTTGGGAATGTGAATATAAGCCAAAGTAATTATAAATAAAGTAAACCATATTAACGCAGCTTTTCAAAGCTCTATAGATAACTAATAAACTTAAAAGTACACTCAGGTCATCACAAGTTAACTAGGTCAGAAACTAAAAAAAAACAATCTAAAGTATAATGTTCTGATTTTAAAAAAAGATTGTTTACTTTTAAATACGTTTGGCACCTCTACAATGGTGCCACATGCTTACTTCAGAATATTTTATCCATAATTGAATACAAAGAGTCCAAACAACGTATTTTTAAAAAACTTCTCTACATCACACTGAAAATATAAGCTGGATGAGTTCTGGTCCGTATCTAGAGGCCTGTCTTAGGAGGTCTCAGCTGAACCCCTTTTTTATAATTAAGTGTCCACCCTTTATTTTCTAATTTCTCCTGTGCATTGCCCTTCAGCTTTGGGCTGTCACTTCACAGGATGTATTCCTGCAATCAGCTTCCCAACATAGGCATGTACAAGTTGCTGCTCCAATTAAGACCTTTCTACAGCAGTTGTTATGCCCCACTGACCAGCACAGGACTGCTTTACATTTCACTCTTAAATTTAACTGGAAAAAAAATTATAGCACTTAAACAGAGGCAAATTTTCACATCATTGTTTCACTCAATGTTCATAGAAACATAGAAAATAGGAGCAAGAGTAGGCCATTCGGCCCTTCGGGCCTACTCCGCTATTCAAAATGATCATGGCTGATCGTCTAACTCAGTACCCTGTTCCCGCTTTTTCCTCATATCCCTTGATCCCTTTAGCATTAAGAAATATATCTATCTCCTTCTTGAATACATCTAATGACTTGGCCTCCACTACCTTCTGTGGTAGAGAATTCCACAGGTTCACCACCCTCTGAGTGAAGAAATTTCTCCTCATCTCAGTTCTAATTGGCATGCCCCATATCCTGAGACTGTGACCCCTGGTTTTAGACTCCCCAGCCATCGGGAACATCCTCCCTGCATCTAGTCTGTCTAGTCCAGTTAGAATTTTATATGTTTGGATGAGATCACCTCTCATTCTTCTAAACTCTAGTGAATATAGGCCTAGTCCACCCAATCTTTCCTCATACGTCAGTCCTACCATCTCAGGAATCGGTCTGGTAAACCTTCATTGCACTCCCTCCATGGCAAGGACATCCTTCCTCAGATAAGGAGAACAAAACTGCACACAATACTCCAGACGTGGTCTCACCAAGGCCCTGTATAACTGCAGTAAGACATCCCTGCTCCTGTACTCAAATCCTCTTGCAATGAAGGCCAACATATCATTCGCCTTCCTAACTGCTTGCTCCACCTGAATGCTTGCTTTCAGCTACTGGAGTACAAGGATACCCAATCCCCTTTTCCCAATCTATCACCATTCAGATAACAATCTGCCTTTCTGTTTTTACAACCAAAGTGGATAACCTCACATTTATCCACATTATACTGAATCTGCCATGTTCTTGCCCACTCACCAAACTGGTCTTAATTACATTGGTGCCTCTTTGCATCCCCCTCACAGCTCACATTCCACCCCAGCTTTGTGTCGTCTGCAAACTTGGAAATGTTACATTTAGTTCCCTCATCCAAATCATTGATATATATTGTGAATAGCTGGGGCCCAAGCACTGATCCCTGCGGCACCCCACTAGTCACTGCCTGCCACCTGGAAAAAGACCCGTTTATTCCTACTTTCTGTTTCCTATCTGTCAACCAATTCTCAATCCATGCCAGTATATTCCGCCCAATCCCATGTGCTTTAATTTTGCACACTAACCTCTTGTGTGGGACCTTCTCAAAAGCCTTCGGAAAATCCAAATACACCACATCCACTGGTTCTCCCCTATCTATTCTACTAGTTACAGCCTCAAAAAACTCCAGCAGGTTTGTTAAGTGTGATTTCCCTTTCATAAACCCATGCTGACTTTGTCCAATCCCGTTAATGCCCTCCAACTGTTCTGTTATCACATCTTTTATAATAGACTCTAGCATTTTCCCCACTACTGATATTAGGCTAACTGGTCTGTAATTCCCTGTTTTTTCTCTCCCTCCTTCTTCAAATTCTCTGAAACTATTAAGACAATGATAGGCTCGGACAGATGGATAGAAGCAGCTTGCTAACAAATTATTTCTTGTCTACTCAAAACAAAAGTTGTGCATACATAATATTTTCAGAGAAAATAACTGTAGGATATTTTAAAATTTATATACGAAAGTATTTGTAGAGCATATATAATTTTCAACCCCACGTTAAAAGTAAACTTACATTAATGGTTTCTTCATTGTTGGTGAGAAGACTCTTCAGTCGATCGAAATCATGTTCCTTTTCTCTCAAAGCTAGATTCAGCTGTTGAATTTCGTTCTCCTTTTCATCAACAGCTGCATATCTTTCATCAATGGCTTGCTTTAGGGTTTACAAAACAGAAATTATAAAGCGTGCATATTACACTGAATATGGAGAAATAAAAGCAACATTTTGTACCGTCTGTAAAAAAGGGGCAAAGAATTAGAATTGATTAACTTTTTCTTGAGAATTTTTGTGAAAATAACAAGTACTGATAACCTAAATCAGACACTGGCTGAGAAAAGTCAATGAGGTGCAGTGGATCTGAATTAACACATATGCATGTGAATAGAAATGGCACAATTACTGAAGCATTCTGGGTTAAAGACTGCATTTCTACTGATGTTAAATCAACTCCCTCAAAGAAAGAATGGATCAGCAGCTCCTCAGCTTTTACCACGAGGTTGTCAACAATGATAGATTTTGCTCCTTCCCTCCTTAAGACATTGATTCCCTTGCTTAAACAAATATAAAAACAGCAACAGGGAAGAAATAAAAAGTTACTGTTAATCGTAAATCTTTGATTTTTTTTTGAAAAAGCAGCTACGCCCTGATAAGGCACTGTAGCTTATTTTTTTTGAACAAAGTGCTTTTCCTACAGCACTCACCATACACTACCCCCCACCCCCCCGTCAAGAGGGCAGCAAGCAAGCTGCTGATAGGCTTCTGCCAATTGCAGCTAGTTCTAGAGCCAAATGTTCAGACCAGGTTAATTGCCCAGTTTTAACAAACTAGAAGATTTACTTATGTTAGTACTTGATAAAATACTGTCTGGGTCTCCAATTGCATTTATTTACATCTTTGTTACATGTGCATTTCAAAAGAAATTAATACAGATTTTAATAATTCTATTTTATGGTTGGACACAACAAACAAGGTCTATTCCCCCATCCTTTCTAAAAGGCATTAACATGCTGAGGTATGGCTCCATCATTGCTGCTACCCACCGGTATCTCAACTTATTGGTCTTTCTGGATCTGTGAGCCTAGATAATAAGTATTCACAGATTATTTTACTATGGGGATGTTGCAGCTGAGCCAAATTATATTTTTATTTGACATCTACATACAAGTACTTTCCAGCAGGGATGACAATCAGGCGCAGGATCCCTATCTAAAATTTTCCCCTCCTTAGACTGACAATACTAAGGCCAACTGCAGCACTCCCATTACTGCAATCATCGGACTGACCACAGATTAGGGATTGAATCTGGGACCGTCCCGGCCTGCATGACTCAGCAATTCAACAGTTATCCACTGGACCATGGGGGAAAAGCTAGTTATAGTTACAAATTTAGCATTTTTGTGGTTAAACCATATTATAATAGGACTTCAAATTTGTGCTGGTACGTTATTGCAAGTATTTAAAATATATTTTTGGCATTCTATTTCCATAAACACTAACCACAGTGCATTGTTCATTGCTAAATCTGTGCTTAATTTGCTTAAGAGAATACCTCAAGAGCCCGGTCTTTCTCTTTTAGACGATCACGCAGTTTAGCTAGCAAAGCATCCTTTCCATTTGGGTTCTGATCCCCTCCTTGCTGAGCTCCTTTTGCCAACTCCATATAATCCTTTTGGGTGGATGGAGAAAGAGAGAAATGCAAGAGAAAAAAGTGATCAACATTCAGTCTTTATAATTACAGGCAAATAAATAGGCTGGGATTTCTCTTAATTAATGACACCTGCCACTAACTAATGACATCATTATCCGGGTCATATGGTTTTCGAGGACTAGATCCAAAGGAAGTTCTGTATTAGCTCAATGGGATAGTGATGCTCAAGTAGAAAACAAGATGGGCTTGAAGTTTGTGGGGTCAAATCCCACTAATAGTATTTCTGATTCATATCCAAATATAAAGCAGTAGTGATTAATTTTCATGGGTTATAAAAACATTTCTTATTTCCCCCCCCCCCCACAACGTTGAAAACATACAAGTTTTATAAATAAAATGTAATGTGCAGTGAGACATGATAAAGATCTCCTCAAATAAGCTGCCCGTAGCCCACTCATGAATGAGTTACCAGTCAGCCTCATTTATAGATTCACCAATTGATATTACTTTCCATGATGTATGCTCTGTAACTCACAGCAAAAAAAAACTTTTTGCTAATTGTGATTTTATCACAAGCAAGGTCACTGTGTAATCTGCATATGGTGCTTACTACAACTTAAGGCCTGGAGTAAGTTACAAGCCATAGGGTTTTGAATAAAGTAAGAAAGAATTTTTAAAAAGTGGCCCAGAACATTGGATCTACAACTCAGTGTATCACAGAGCACTGAGACATGGGTCTTTCAAAGATTCTCTATTACAGCAACAGTGGGAAGCACGAGGTAGAGGCCCAGTGCTTTCCTACAGGGAGGGTGAGAGAAATCAGAAAAAGTCAATCCCCTCAGGCTGTTTTTCTCTACCTTACCGAAGTCAACCAAAGAGCAGGATTAGGTGACCACTGCCCTGTACTCTCAGCTAGCTGCAGAGACTGGAAGAAGAGAAGGGAAAAGACGACAAAAGATTGAGAAAATAAAAGGTAAATTAAGGATGACACTGCAACTGTAACTCTAACCACAATTTATTCCTTTTCCATATTTTGTTCAAAGTGTTAATGACACCATTCAATTAGCTAGATGTCATTGTTCATAATGGCACAAAAGATATATTATCTATAGATAAT